>NC_072403.2:33937500-36695833 GCF_028858775.2 Pan troglodytes | reverse complement strand
AACACCCTGTGTCTAGCTCAGGGTTTGTGAGCGCACCAATTGACACTCTGTATCTAGCTGCTCTGGTGGGGCCTTGGAGAACCCGTGTGTCCATACTCTGTACCTAACTAATCTGATGGGGACGTGGAGAACCTTTGTATGTAGCTCCGGGATTGTAAACGCACCAATCAGCACCCTGTCAAAACAGGCCACTCGGCTCTACCAATCAGCAGGATGTGGGTGGGGCCAGATAAGAGAATAAAAGCAGGCTGCCCCAGCCAACAGTGGCAACCCGCTCCGGTCCCCTTCCAGACTGTGGAGGGTTTGTTCTTTTGCTCTTTGCAATAAATTTTTGCTACTGTTCACTCTTTGGGTCCACATTGCTTTTATGAGCTGTAACACTCACTGCAAAGGTCTACCCACCGGGAGAGACAAACAACTCCAGATGCACTGCCTTAAGAGCTGTTTACACTCACCACAAAGGTCTGCAGCTTCACTCCTGAGCCAGCGAGACCACAAACCCACTAGAAGGAAGAAACTGAATACATCTTAACATCAGAAGGAACAAACTCCAGACATGCCACCTTAAGAGCTGTAACACTCACCGCGAGGGTCCGCAGCTTCATTCTTGAAGTCAGTGAGACCAAGAACCCACCAATTCCGGACACAAGCTAAGATCACACCACACTGCGTTCCAGCCCGGCAACAGAGCGAGACTGTCTCAAAAAAAAAAAAAAAAAAAAAAAGCCGGGTGCAGTGGCTCACCTTTGTAATTCCAACATTTTGGGAGGCTGAGGAGGGTAGATTACCTGAGGTCAGGAGTGCAAGACCAGCCTAGCCAACATCGTGAAACCCCGTCTCCATAAAAACACAAAATTAGCCAGACATGGTGGTGGGTGCCTGTAATCTCAGCTACTCAGGAGGCTGAGGCAGGAGACTCGCTTGAATCTGGAGCTGGGCTGGATGGGGGATAGAGGTTGCAATGAGCTGAGGTCATGCCACCACACTCCAGCCTGGGCAATAAGAGCGAAATGCCATCTCAATAAATAAATAAAGATTGTATTTGGTTCTTGAGTAACAAAAACTCAATACAATGGCCTAACTTCATAGGTGTTTATTTTTCCCAGTTATGAAGAAGACTTGAGCAGGCAGTCCAGAGCTGATACAGCTGCTCCAATCACCAGAGATGCAATCTCCTGCTAGATGTCTTCACATCTACCTTTCTATGTCACATGTGCAAGATGGCTGCTCTGCCTTCAGACATCACATCTACATTCCAGGCAGAAAGGAGAAGGAAAGAGCAAAAGATGTGTTCCGAACAAATCCATCTTAAAAACAAACAAGGGGAGGGGTGGCAGGAGAAAATTTTAAAAAAAGAAGAACAAAAACAGGAAAGCCGTTGTTTCCCTGAAAGCCCCACCAAGCCGACTTCTACTGGTGACTCATTACCCAAACAGTCATGTGGCCACCCCTGGATTCAAGGCAGTCTGAGGAGGTGAGTGTTTCAAAGAGGCACACGGATGCCACAGACAAAATCAAGTTTCCATGGTTGAAGGAGAAGAGGACGATGGAGTTTGGGGAGGCAGCAGGCTACGTCTGCCACAGAAGATATAAAGATATGGAGCCACACGAGAAGATGGGGGAGGCTGCCAAAAAAGTCCACTGGGTACAGGTGAGGAGCAGGTGACACTGGAGTTGCTCCATCTGAGGAGTCCGCACCTGCAATGGCTTGTGCTCCTGCTCCTGTGGGTGTAGGCACAAGGCTGATGCCGAGAGAGTGAGTTGTTTCTGTTGGGGTTCAGAACACAATACCCCAAAGTATGGCGATGAGTACTTAACTAAAGGACATTGGAAGGCCTCAGAAGCAGCCTCAGATCCAAGGTCCCTCTGACCTGCTCCTGCCCTCCTGTCTCTCTCGTCCCTCGTTCTCCCCTGAAGTGAGTCATAGAAACCAGAATCCTCTTCCCCACGGTAGGTCCTAGAAACTAGAACCCTTTTTCCCCGAAGCAAAAGCCATAAAAACTGGAATTATTACTCTAAACTCTCCTTGACTTTTTGTCCAGAAGATGGCCATAAAGAAATTCTCAGCTAGGTGTGGTGGCTCGTATCTGTAATCTCAGCACTTTGAGAGGCCAAGGTGGGAGGATCACTTGAGGCCAGGAGTTTGAGATCGGCCTGAGCAACATAGTAAGACCCCCATCTCTACAAAACTTTTTTTTTAAAACTTACCTAAGCGTGGTGGTACACCTGTAGTCTCAGCTACTTAGGAGGCTGAGGTGGGAGGGACCCCGCTCTGGCTGTGACTGCTTTATCACAGGGAGTGCCTATCTGTGGGCTGCTTTCTACACATTAAAGCATTTTCAGAAAGGGCCAACATTAGCCTTGGAAAAAAGGAGGAAGAGCCACGGAGAGTCTCCCTTTATCTTCCCCTTATCTGTGATGTGAGAGTGCACATGACTGTGTGCACATACACACACACACACACACCACACACACACACACCCCACAGGCACACAGGGTCAAGAACCTGCTGGGCAGAGCTTAAGCCACTGAATGTTTCAGTAGGAATCATGATATCTAAAAATAGGACAGCTGATAAGGGGGTTCTTACTACTCACAGTTCCTGGAATTATATGCAATTGCATCTTGGAAACTCAACAAATAAACAGTTAGTATGGAATTAAGGAATTAAGTTTGGTGAAGTTCAAAGAAGCTGATGTTACTCACAAGAGTAAATAGAGAGGAAACCGGGCGTGGTGGCTTCACGCCTGTAATTCTAGCACTTTGGGAGGCCAAGACGAGCAGATCACTTGAGGTAGAGAGTTTGAGACCAGCCTGGCCAACATGATGAAACCCTGTTCTCTACTAAAAATACAAAAATTAGCCGGGGGTGGTGGGCACCTGTAGTCCCAGCTACTCGGGAGGCTGAGGCAGGAGAATGGTGTGAATCCAGGAGGTGGAGCCTGCAGTGAGCCGAGATCACACCACTGCACTCCAACTTGGGCAACAGAGTAAGACTCCACCTCAAAAAAAAGAGCTCCATGTATGATTCGTGTATAATGCTGCGGGCGTTTGGAGTGCAGCCAACAGCCCCCTTGCAGAGACCCAGTGTTCATTGTCCCTTCCTTCTTCTAGCAGAACCCCAATTTTATTTTGTTTAGCAAAGTTCTATGCTTTAAATTTTTTTTTTTTTTTGCCTCAAACTGCCATGCAGGTAGGAGTGGTGGTGTGGCATAGGGCTGGCCAATGAGATGTTAGCCTAAGTCATGTAAAGGGGACTTTCAGAAAAGTTCTTTTCTAGGACTGACTCAACTGGCATGGGCCCCCTTTGCCTTTTACTCTCCCACTTCCTCCAGCCTGAAACAAAACCATGATGGTCTGAACTCCAGCCATCAACTGGAGAGCACTTAATCACTTTTTCAGTAAATACATGCCAGGCCCTGTTTTCAGTTCTAGGAACTTACCATAAAGAAAACAGATAAAAATCTCTGGCTTCAAGGAGCTTACAGTCTAGTGAGAGGAAACAAATTATAAGCAAACAAATATATAGTATTTCAGAATATGGTAAATGTTAAGGAAAATAAATTAAGAAATGAGATTCTTATTATCTTTAGGGACACTGTCACTCCATCTCCTTCTGTTGCCCACACTAGAGTGCAGTGGTGCGATCATAGTTCACTGTAACCTCAAACACCTGGGCTCAAGTGATCCTCCTGCCACAGCCTCCTGAGTAGCTGGGACTACAGGTGTATACCACTACATCTGGCTAATTTTTTTTTTTTTTTTTTTTTTTTTTTTTTTTGTAGAGACGGAGTCTTGCTACATTCCCCAGGCTGGTCTCAAGCTCCTGGCCTCAAGTGATCTTCCTATCCTAACCTCACAAGGGGCTGGGATTATAGGTGTGAGCCACCACACCACCCAGAAATGAGATTCTTTTTATTTTTGTTTGTTTGTTTGTTTGTTTTGAGACAGAGTCTCACTCTGTCACCCAGGCTGGAGTGCAGGGGCACATTCTCGGCTCACTGCAGCCTCCACCTCCAGGTTCAAGTGATTTTCGTGCCTCAGCCTCCCAAGTAGCTGGAGTTACAGGAATATGCCACTACACCCAGCTATTTTTTTTTTTTTTTTTAAGTAGAGACAGGATTTCACTATGTTGGCTGGGCTAGTCTCAAACTCCTGACCTCAAGTGATCTGCCAGCCTTGGCTTCCCAAAGTGTAGGGATTATAGGCGTGAGCCACTGCACCCGGCCCAGAAATGAGATTCCTGATGCTCGATCAAGTCAGGGTGGTGGCTCAGAAGGCTGGATGGACCTGGGGGTTGTAAAGGTAGCCAGGGTTTGTTTTAATCAGGTGTGGCAAGACGTGCAGACACAGGAATCACTTTCATGGAGGAAGACATTTACTCACAGTTCCCTAGAAACATGCATGAGGCATGGCATGGCGTGCAGGGGTGCCCCATGGGGAAGCACCTGAGTCAGTCAGGAGGCAGTGGGAGTGAAAGGAAAATGTGGGCAAGAGCCTTTATTGTGGTTTCACAGGCAGGAGTGTGCAGGCAGGTAAGCAAGTTCAGGCTCGGCTAGTTTGAATAATTTCAGCAGCCTCTGGGGCGTAGGGGCTGTCCCTAGCTCTCTAGTACTGGTCCTGGGGTGACTAGGGGAATTGCAGCTAGGAGTGGCAGAGCCTGATGAAGGTGGTGGTTGGGAGGATGGGGTCTAGCTTGGTTGATCTACATATGACAGGCGAGTTCTTTGCTTCTAGGAATTAGCTCAACCTGGGAGAGGCAGTCACTCCAGGGTCAGCAAGACCCCACAATGTGGAAGTATCAGAATATAGAAACTAGAAAACATGGTTAATTACACTAGGTTCTTGCCAATATTGCTATGCTATTAGGATCCCTGCTCTCACCTCTAGATTTATTCTAAATGCAGAAAAATTAAACTCTCAATTTTTTATGCCACTGTTTTTCAGGTTTCTATTACTGGTTAGGTGAATGCCAGGCCTGTACTGATAATGATCCTAAAGAAGACTCCTCTTTCATACGGCCTAGTAACCAATTCTCAGATCTTATCCATATAAATAGGCTGTTAGTCAAACAAGAAAAATAGCAAGATAAGTAACAGATCCTTCATAGAGTAACTACTCTCATCTATGTGCGTGCACACACACACAAACACACACACTAGTGTGAAAATAAAATGATTTTTCACAGACTTTTTCTGAAGATTGAAGATTTCAAAACAGTCTGAAAAAAAGTTTCAAAAGTGGTCCTGAAGTTAGCTTTACATCAATGCATTAAATACTAACTTTTTTTTTTTTTTGAGATGGAGTCTCACTCCGTCACCCAGGCTGGAGTGCAGTGATGCCATCTCGGCTCACTGCAACTCCTGTCTCCCGGGTTCAAGTGATTCTGCTGCCTCAGCCTCCCAAGTAGCTAGGATTACAGGCATGCGCCACCATGCCTGGCTAATATTTTTGTATTTTTAATAGAGATGGTGTTTCACCATGTTGAGCAGGCTGGTCTCGAACTCCTGACCTCAAGTGATCCACCCGCTTTGGCCTCCCAAAGTGCTGGGATTACAGGCGTGAGCCACTGTGCCCGGCCTAAATATTAACTTTATATGAACAAAAAGAGAAACGAGGATATATGGAGAGAGTAAAAGAGAAGTGAGGCACGGTGAGAAATGGGGAAGGGAGACCTGAGCCTTTGTCTATAGCGAAGGTTGACAACTCAGCCACCTGCAGGGGCAAAGCAGAAAATGCAAATGAGGTAGCAGGCTTGGGATAAGAAAGACCTGGCTCTTGTTCTCTGTTTTCCCTTTTTTCAGTAAAGATATAGGTAGAAACTAAAATTTGTCTGCTAGAGGAAAAAATAACTACTCAAGCTAAATAATAAATGCCAATTGGCACTTTCCCTCAGTGTTAAGGAGGCCAGGAGGCATGGAGTGGGCACTGTGAACAGAGAGGGGCAGCCACTGCCCAGCTCCATCAACTGTTACTAGCAATCGGTGTAGGTCGCATGATGCCAGATAGCCTGATTTTTTTTTTAAGCTGTAAAACTGCGATTTCTGTTTAGAGACCGGGTCTCACCCCAGTCTGGAGTGCAATGGCACTATCATAAAACACTGCAGCCTGGAACTCCTGGGCTGAAACAATCCTCCCTCCTCAGCCTCTCAAATTAAATTGTAGGTGTGAACCACCACACCCAGCTGATTTTTATTATTTTTTGTAAAGACAGGGTCTCACTGTGTTGCCCATGTTGCCCAGGATAAAATCTGGATTTTTACGTGAAATCTCCAATTCTTAATTGTTGAGAGTGAAGACTTTTTTTCTTCTTTTTTTTTGGAGCCAGGGTCTTGCTCTGTCACCCAAGCTGGAGTGCAGTAGCACAATCAAAGTTTTCTACAGCCTTGACCTCCTGGGCTCAAGCAGTCCTCCCAGCTCAGCCTCCCCAGAAGCTGGCTACAGACTACAGGCGTGTAGCATCATGCCTGGCTAATTTTTGTATTTTTTATAAAGACGGGGTCCTACTATGTTGCCCAGGCTGGTCCCAAACTCCTGGGCTCAAGCAATCCTCCCAACTCGGCCTCCCAAAGTGCTGGAGTTACACGCATGAGCCACTGCTCCCAGTTCCTGAAGACAATATTTTGGATAAACGTTCTCTTAGCAAATTATATGTTTCTGCAGAGCAGATACTCAGGCAGTAGGCCATCAGTTTGCACTTCTATTATGCTGAACAAATGAGATAGGAAGCTGTTGCAAAGAAAGGAAGGGGAAAAGCAAGGGGCTAGCTGACAGTAAGAAAGACTGGGAGACGGACAAGGAGAGACCCAAGGTGATGGGATGAAAAAAGAAGAAAAAAAAATATTGATGAATGCGATTGAGAAGAGACTGGGGGCCGGATGCAGTGGCTCATGCCTATAATCCCAGCACTTAGAGAGGCCAAGGCAGGCGGATCACCTGGGGTCAGGAATTCGAGACCAGCCTGGCCAACATGGCAAAACCCCATCTCTACTAAAAATAGGAAAAAAAAGCCAGGCATGGTGGCATGTGCCTGTAGTCCCAGCTACTTGGGAGGCTGAGGCACGAGAATCACTTGAACCCGGGCAGCGGCGGAGGTTGCAGTGAGCGGAGATTACGCCACTGCACTCCAGCCTGGGTGATAGAGTGAGACTCCATCTCAATTAAAAAAAGAAGAAGAAGAAGAGATTGAGAAAGAATGAAGAAGAGAGGAAGAAAACACTGGGGCTCAGAAAACAATACCCCAAAGTGTGGCACTTTGGCATGCTGAATACTTTGAACTAAAGGACATTGGGAAGACTCAGAAGCAGCCTCGAAACCAAGATCCCTCTGACCTTCTGCCCCTCCTGTCTCTCGCCCCTCATTCTCTCCTGAAGTGAGCCACAGAAGCCAGAATTAGTCCTCCCTAAGACAGGTCATAGAAACCAGAACCCCTGTTCCCCAAAGCCAGCCATAAAAACTAGAATTATTTCTTCTACTGCTTCCTAAGACATGACCATAAATAAATAGTCTGACCTACCCTTGTCTAATGGTGGGCCACAATGAGAGATGACAGCGTGCTGGCAGTCCTCAGAGCCCTCGCTTGCTCTTGGCACCTCCTCTACCTGGGCTCCCACTTTGGCGGCATTTGACGAGCCCTTCAGCCCACCACTGCACTGTGGGAGCCCCTTTCTGGGCTGGCCAAGGCTGGAGCCCACTCCCTCAGCTTGCAGGGAGGTGTGGAGGGAGAGGCGCGAGCGGGAACCGGGGCTGCGAGCGGCGCTTGGGCGCCAGCTGGAGTTCCGGGTGGGCGTGGGTTTGGAGGGCCCCGCACTCAGAGCAGCCGGCCAGCCCTGCCGGCCCCGGGCAATGAGGGACTTAGCACCCGGGCCAGTGGCTGCAGAGGGTGTACTGGGTCGCCCAGCAGCGCCAGCCCACCAGCGGTGCTCTCGATTTCTCACCGAGCCTTAGCTGCCTTCCCACGGGGCAGGGCTCGGGACCTGCAGTCCGCCATGCCCGAGCCTCCCACCCACTCCAAGGGCTCCTGTGCGGCCCGAGCCTCCCCGACGAGCACCACCCCCTGCTCCACGGCGCCCAGTCCCATCGACCACCCAAGGGCTGAGGAGTGCAAGCGCACGGCGCGGGACTGGCAGGCAGCTCCACCTGCAGCCCCAGTGTGGGATCCACTAGGTGAAGCCAGCTGGGCTCCTGAGTCTGGGGAGGATGTGGAGAGTCTTTATGTCTAGCTCAGGGATTGTAAATACACCAATCAGCACCCTGTGTTTAGCTCAAGGCTTGTGAGTGCACCAGTCGACACTCTGTATCTAGCTGCTCTGGTGGAGCCTTGGAGAACCTGTGTGTCCAAACTCTGTATCTAACTAATCTGATGGGGACGTGGAGAACCTTTGTATCTAGCGCAAGGATTGTAAACGCACCAATCAGCACCCTGACAAAACAGGCCACTCGGCTCTACCAATCAGCAGGATGTGGGTGGGGCCAGATAAGAGAATAAAAGCAGGCTGCCCGAACCAGCATTGGCAACCCGCTTGGGTCCCCTTCCAGACTGGGGAGGGTTTGTTCTTTTGCTCTTTGCAATGAGTCTTGCTGCTGTTCACTGTTTGGGTCCATGCTGTTTTTATAAGTTGTAACACTCACCGCGAAGATCTGCAGCTTCACTCCTGAGCCAGCAAGACCATGAACCGACCAGAAGAAAGAAACTCCGAACACATCTGAACATCAGAAAGGACAGACTCCAGAAGCGCTACCTTAAGGGCTATAACACTCACCGCGAGGGTCTGTGGCTTCGTTCTTGAAGTCAGTGAGACCAAGAACCCCCCATTTCTGGACACAATAAGATCCTCATTCCAGAGGGGTCCAGTCCCATACCTGGCTGGCAGAAATGCTACAACATAGAGGCCGAGAAGAATCTGGACAGACAGGCATTGCTGGATTCCCCCGGGAGATCATACCCTTTCTGTCCCATAATGTTTCCACATGACCATTCATTCTTCTTCAACTCTAAGCATAAAAAAGGAGAATTTCCCCTGTGGGTCTTAATTCTTTTTTTTTCTTTTTCCTTTTTTTTTTTTTTTTTCTTTTTTTTTTTTTTTAAGACGGAGTCTCGCTCGCTCTGTCGCCCAGGCTGGAGTGTGGCAGTGTGATCTCAGCTCACTGCAACCTCTGCCTCCTGTGTTCAAGCAATTCTCCTGCCTCAGCCTCATGAGTAGCTGGGACTACAGGTGCATGCCACCACACCCAGCTAATTTTTTTTTTTTAGTAGAGACAGGATCTTACCATATTGGAGAGGCTGGTCTTGAACTCCTGACCTCAAGTGATCTGCCCACCTCGGCCTCCCAAACTGCTGGGATTACAGGCATGAGCTACCACATCCGGCCCCTGTGGGTCTTCATTCTAAAGGCCACCGTGACACATAAAACTTGGATTCAATAAGTGTTTTTCTCTCGTTAACCTGTCTTTTGTTAGAGGACCGTGGCCGAGACTTTCATGATGGAGAGAAAAGGTATCACAGAAAAGGTATGCCCTTTTCTGCTTCTAAAAGGGCAAGGAAGATGGAGAAGAAAGTGAGAAAAAGGAGATTTGAAGAGAGAGGAGGAAGTGGGCTGCTATAGGTAGAGGGTGGAGATTTAAAGTCATTCTACAGGCTCGGCACAGTGGCTCACGCCTGTAATCCCAACACTTTGGGAGGCCAAGGTGAGTGAATCAGGAGTTCAAAACCAGGCTGGCCAACATGGTGAAACCCTGTCTCTACAAAAATACAAAAAATTAGATGGGCGTGGTGGCAGGAGCTTATAATCCCAGCTACTTGGGAGGTTGAGGCAGGAGAATCTCTTGAACCCAAGAGGTGGAGGTTGCAGTGAACCAAGATCACACCACTGCACTCCAGCCTGGGCAACAGAGTGAGACTGTGTCAAAAAAAAAGTCATTCAACAGAAAGAGACAGGAATATGCAGGCACTGTGGAGAGAACAGTGGCTCTATATGGTGAAAGGGAAGCCCACAAGTTTTCCAGCCTTTGGGAGTCTGTGCTATTATAATTTATATATAGGTTTTAGTCCATGGTTCCTGGCTTATAATTCCCATTGCCCTTGTTACCGTCTGTTGTTGTAATGTTGGGTGCTTTAAGCCTCAGAAGCAGGTCTCAATAAACGCAATCTCTCTGATCTTCTCCTGCTCTCATTTCATCTGCTCCTTTATCTCTCCAAGGCAGGAATCTTTGCCCATCTTTCTGTTTTTGACCTACCTTGTCTGACTATAGGTCATAAGACTCCCATTTCAGAAAGGATGCCCCATATCCTGGAGGAAGAAAGGCTGCACAGAGAGGCCAAGAAGAATCTGGACAGGACTCACTGGGTTTCCCCAGTCTGTCTGTTAGTATTAGATCATATCCTTTTTGTTCAATCACATTTTGACATGGTTGTCCATGCTTCAGTCATGCCTGTCCAGTGAAGTCTCCATAAATGCCCAAGAGGACGGGGTTCAGAGAGCTTCTGGAGAGCTGAACACATGGAGGTTCCTGGAAGGTGTTGCACACAGGGAGGACTCGGAAGCTCCGTGCCCCTTCTCCCTGTGCATCTCTTCATCTGTAGCCTTTGTAATAAACCAGTAAACGCAAGTGTTTATTTAACTGAACCCAAAGAGGGGGTTGTGGGAATCCCAACTTGAAGCTGGTGGTTCAGAAGTTCCCAAGGCCAAACCTGTGACCAGTGTAGGTCGGGGGGCAGTCTTGGGGACTGAGCCCTCAACCTGTGGGATCTGATGCTACCTCTAGGTAGACAGTGTCAGAATTGGATTGGAAGACACCCAAATGGTGTCTGCTGCAGATTTAATTGCTTGCTTGATGTGTAGAGACAAAACTCCTCACATTTGGTCACAGAAACCTTCTGTGTTAATGATTGTTGTGAGTGAGAGAGTAGGAAAAAGCACATTGAGTGTTGTTTTTCCCACACACAGAGCACCACTTTTTCTTTGATAGTTAAATAACTCAGGCCCGCACTTTTCTACAACTGCAGGAAGTCCAGGGCCCTGGCTCAGGAAGTGGCGCCATTTCCCTGGTCAATATCACCTCTTGCTTCTCCTTTCTTTCAACACCTCCCTGTGGGGGTCCAGCTCCTTCAGCCCTTCCCTTCCTTTACCAGCTGACACTGGACTAGGGGTCAACACAGCTTCAGTGGAAGCTTGAACCATGGGTAGGCCAGCCCAGAATTCTACAGGGGACAAGTAGAATTCCATACCAGAGATGACATTCCTAAAATAATCTCCATGCAAGGTGCCCTATTCTGGAAATTTCTCACCACCTCTCTGCTCAAGGAAGACATCCTTTCTCTTCACTGTGCTCAGCAATGGGGCATCTCTTTGATCAGACTCTGCCTGAATTTCATGTAATCAAAGGACACATTAAAATGTTTTCTTTCGCACAAGAACCCCAGAGGGGCTGGGAACTAGAAGAGCTGTATTCTTTTATTTATTTATTTATTTATTTATTTATTTATTTTGAGATAGAATCTTGCTCTGTTGCCCAGGCTGGAGTGCAGTGGCGTGATCTCAGCTCACTGCAACCTCCACCTTCCAGGTTCAAGCAATTCTCCTGCCTCAGCCTCCTGAGTAGCTGGGATTACAGGCACCTGCCACCAGGCCTGGCTAATTTTTTAAATATTTTTAATACAGACAGGGTTTCACCATGTTGACCAGGCTGGTCTCGAACTCCTGACCTCAAGTGATCCGCCCACCTCGGCCTCCCAAAGTGCAGGGATTACAGGCATGAGCCACCGCACCCAGCCAAATTTCTGTATTTTCTTTTTTAATTTATTATTATTATTATTTTATTTTGAGATGGAGTCTTGCTCTGTTGCCAGGCTAGAGTGCAGTGGCACGATCTCGGCTTACTGCAACCTCCGCCTCCCGGGTTCAAGCGATTCTCCTGCATCAGCCTCCTGAGTAGCTAGGACTACAGGCACGTGCTGCCATGCCCAGCTAATTTTTGTATTTTTAGTAGAGACAGGGTTTCACCATGTTGGCCAGGATAGTCTCGATCTCTTGACCTCGTGATCTGTCCACCCCGGCCTCCCAAAGTGCTAGGATTACAGGTGTTAGCCACAGCGCCCGGCTTTTATTTTTATCTTTATTTTTGAGGCAGAGTTTTGCTCTTGTCACCCAGGCTGAAGTGCAATGGCACAACCTCAGCTCACTGCAACCTCCGCCTCCTGGGTTCAAGCGATTCTCCTGCCTCAGCCTCCTCAGTAGCTGGGTCTATAGGTGTGCGCCACTACGCCCGGATAATTTTTTATTTTTATTTTTAGTAGAGACGAGGTTTCACCATTTTGACCAGGCTAGTCCCGAACTCCTGACCTCAGGTGATCCACCCTCCTCAGCCTCCCAAAGTACTGGAATTACAGGCGTGAGCAACCACACCCGGCCTAGAGCTGTATTCTTGATGATGGAGAGCAGTTTCCTCCTCTCTGCCAGGCCACACTGTGTGTGGCCATCGCATCCTGAATGGTGCTCTAGTTCTTGAGACCTACAGAAGCCATTTCCTATTTTCCTTACTCACCTGTGTATCCTTAGGCAATGTCCATCCCCTGAGGTAACTTGGGTGTTTCTCTGTCTTTTGCAACCTGTGTGAGCTGAATACCTTCACATTGGCTTGTCTGTAGAAGGCAGTCAGGTTTTTGTTTTGCTTTGCTTTCTAGTTGGATCAGATAAGAGTTAACAGAAAATGACCACAGTCTAAGTCACTTGCTCAGTGATCAAGTTGTGAAAAAACTGAAATCACTTTATATATGTGTGTGTATATATATATGTGTGTGTATACATGTGTATATATATATGTGTGTATATATATGTGTGTGTGTGTGTTTATATATATATATATATTTTTTTTTTTTTTTGAGACAGTCTTACTCTGCCACCTAGGCTGGAGTGCAGTGGCACAATCTTGGCTCACTGCAACCTCCACCTGCTGGGTTCAAGCGATTGCGATTCTTCTGCCTCAGCCCTCCCGAGTAGCCGGGATTACAGGTGCCTGCCACCACACCTGCTAATTTTTGTATTTTCAGTAGAGACAGGGTTTTACCATATTGGCCAGGCAAGTCTGGAACTCCTGGCCTCAGGTGATCCGTCCGGCAGCCTCCCAAAGTGCTGGGATTACAGGCATGAGCCATCACACCCATCCTGAAATCACTTTTGACCTGGAAGTCACCCTTTTTCTGTGCTTCTGAACACATGGCAACCTTCTACCCACCTGCCCAGCATCCTCATGTCCCACTGGTTTTTCCCAAATCTGTTCTCTTCCCCTGCGCCTCCTCCACTCCTGCCCCTTTATCTCCAGCACACATTCCTCTTCCTCCTCCTTTTTCATTTAATTATCCAACAGATACGTGATGAGAGCCCACGTGTGCCAAGCACTGTGCTGGCAACAGAACAGACGGAGGGCAAGACGGAGCCCCTCTCCAGCCACGGGTCCCTACAGCCTAGCATGTTGCCTGCAGTCACAGCCAAGCACACTGCTCACATCTGAGCTCAGCAGATCTGGGCAGTGAAGTGGAGTAAAGTTAGTCTTTAGATGGAAAAGCAAACAGAAATACAGACTGTTATGAGCCTTTTTTGTGGAGGCCACAAACTTAGACGTTTTGAGCCTGGAATCTGATGTCACACAGACCCAAATCCCACTACTTACCAATTGTGTGACCTTATCTCTGGGCCTCTTTTGCCTTCTGGAAGTAACCACCCTAGCCAACTAACAGGTCAAGATGAAATGATTTATTCTGTATAAAGTACTTAGCGCAGTATCTGATGCGTGGTGGTAGGAAATAACCACTAAATGGTAGTTGGCATTAATGATATGGATCTGCGCTAGGAGTTACATGAGCAGAGTAAGACAGGTTTCAATTTCTGTATTCCACTCCTCCCTTCCTCTGCCCACTTCTCCACCCCCTGACCCCAGTCTTTTCCAGTTAGAAAGGTAGAAATTCCTAATGGAAATCAAGAGGAGGGGAGGGGTGGAAACAGGAAACATGGGTTATCAACAAAAACTGGGCTCCAGGACAGGCGCCATGGTTCACGCCTGTAATCCCAACACGTTGGGAGGCTGCTAGACAGATCACCTGAGGTCAAGAGTTCAAGACCAGCCTGGCCAACATGGTGAAACCCCGTCTCTACTAAAAATAAAAATTAGCTGGGTGTGGTGGCGGGCGCCTGTAATCCCAGCTACTCAGGAGGCTGAGGCAGGAGAATCACTTGAACCCAAGAGACAGAGGTTGCAGTGAGCCGAGATCACACCACTGCACTCCAGCCCAGGCGACACAGTAAGACTCCGTCTCAAGGAAAAAACAAAAACACAAAAAACTGGGCTCCTGAGTGCTCCACACGCGTGAGTGGCCATCCCGCTCCTGAGAAGCAGCTCTCCAACCCCCTGGCCCAAGTAGAGCTGGGCCCTCCTGGACGTCTACAGGATCCACTCCAGCTTGAATCATTCTCTGGACAGGCCTTTAATGCACTCTTCCTCAAGCCCTAAAGGTCATAACTCCTTGAATGGCTGGAAAAACACTGTGCTGAAATCACAAAGAATCCAGGAAAGAAAAACAGGCAGCAAAATGGAACCAAACACAGGGAGTTGAACAGACGTTTATTTTGATCCATGTCCAGCTTTGGCCAAGAAAATAATAAAATGTCCAGGAAAAATCAAGCTGAAGGGAGGGGGTGGGAGAGAGGAGCTAGTAATATCAAATTTGAGACGCTATATGAAAAAAGATAAAAGTTGGTCCACTTATCATAGCATACATACAAAAAGATAAATTCCATATGAGACTTTAAAAAACAAAAACCACACAATATTAAAGGGAAATAAATTCTTCTACAGCTTGGGAGTGGAAAAGGCTTGCATAACTATGGCTAAATCTTCAGCTGCAATTGAAGAGAAAGAGTGATAAATTTTGGCTGGGCATGGTGGCTCATGCCTGTAATCCCAGCACTTTGGGAGGCCAAGGCAGGTGGATCATGAGGTCGGGAGTTCAAGACCAGCCTGGCCAATATGGTGAAACCCTGTCTCTACTAAAAATGCAAAAATTAGTCAAGCGTGGTGGCGCTCACTTGTAGTCCCAGCTACTCAGGAGGCTGAGGCAGGAGAATCGCAAAAAACAAAAAACAAAACAAAAACAAAAAACAAAACAAACAAAACAAAACAACTATCCTAAGGTAGCATATTATACCTATCAGATCGGCAAAAAATCCAAAAATTTGTCAATACATGTAGTTGGCAAAGCTATAGGGAAATAGGCATTCTAGTACATTGTGACTAGGAATGCAAAATGAGGCAATCTCTATGGAAGGGAATTTGACTGGCTGTATCTAGCAAAATTACATATGCATTTCCAGCAATACCACTTCTAGGAAACTATTCCAAAACATCACTGGCAAAAATATGAAAAAGTATTTGTGTAGGCTATTTATTGCAGCTCTGTTTGTCATAACAAAAGACTAGAAATAGGCCCAGCATGGTGGCTGTAATCCTAGCAATTTTTGAGAGGCCAAGGCGGGCTGATTGCTTAAGCCCAGGAGTTCAAGGCCAGCCTGAGCAACATGGTGAAACTCCATCTCTATTTCAAATTTTAAAAATAAATAAATAAATAAATACTGGAAATAACCCAAATGTCTAACAACAAGGGACTGACTAAATTAAATATGAAGTACTATGGAGCATTAAAAAAAGAATAAAGAATATCTCTACATACTGCCATGGGCTGATTGACAGCACCTATTGTTAAGTAAAGAAAGGTCAAACTGTATGTCAACTGTATCTCAATGTTCATTTAAAAAAAAGAGAAGTGGGGAAATCTGGATGCTACTCTATATCTAAGAATATATACATGTATATATTTAAATTTCTAAAAATCAAAAGCAAAAATAAAAGACTATCCGCACAGTGAGTTAGTGATACAATTACAGAGAGAAAAACTGTCTCAACTTTAGACCACTGCAATTTGATTGTATATTTCTAGTGAGATATACCCTAAGGACAAAAAAAAAAAAGGAACTGAAAGAATAGTTTTATTGTGGAGACAAAAGTGGCCCCATCTTGGATGCTAATCCACCATGTTGTCATCTGATTAGCCCCAGTCCCAGGAATGCCTCCTGATTCCTACTTTATTTACTGTCCCTAGTGTAAGAATATATCAACTTTGATGTTATCACACAAATTATAGGCTGTGACGCACATAGCATTCTAGCCTGTTCTGGACAGTTGCCTTTGTCTTGCACTAAGCACATATACTCTTTCCCTATGGTATATAAGCCTTGGGTCTGAGATAACAGTGCGAGATCCACCTGTCTTGCAGCTGCCCAAGAGCAGGCTTCCGTCTGTAAGTTCCCCAGTGAAACACGCTTTAGCAACAAACTGGACTTGCCTACCTTGTTCTTTGGTTTCTCAGCTCCTTTGACCTTTGGGGGCCACTTTGCATATATAGCCCTTTCATGGAAAAGCATTATCATATTAATGGCGATAATACTGATGTTGTTATTTTAAGACTGTGTATAAGTATTGAGGGATAAAGCAAACGTTGGTGGATTTGGAAACTAGAATATTTGGTTGGGAGAAAAAAACAGATGCAAGTATGTGAAGTTATATAAAAACACTGAGAGCCTCTATTTGAATGGAAAGTATTAGTATAAACATTTTCCTTGATCCTAGAGCTGGTAAAAAAAAAATTTTTTAAATAAAGAAAGTATTAGTATAAACAGACAATGAGTTTATTTTTAAAATATGTTTATATTTTCTTCCCACTAAAAGGCCCTAGAAACAAGAACCAATCCAGCAGCAACAAGCATCTCTGGCAGTCTATCATTTCCCTTCAACTGAAATCAGATCTTCTTAAAGAAATGCTTGGCTCTCAGACTGGGAATGGAAATGTACAAGATGTGCTTGGATATCTGGTCAAATCAGAAACTCAAAAAGCTATCAAAGTCTCTTTGGACTGTGTCAGAAAGAGGTGAAAAGACTCCCACTTGCCAAAGACGGGACAATTTGAGCATTCATAAGACTAATCACTATAATGGACTATAGTGAACTGAAGTACATCAAATATGTTTCAATCCATGATTTCATAATGGTATCTTAAATAATTGGTCACTTGTGGAGGACTCTACATAACCAACTCAACAATTTGAAAACTGGTAATAAAGAGAAATCCTTTATTCTGCCTTTCCTATAGAAACCATAACTGAACCCCATGGTTGATGAAGCAATTTCTCTTACACAAGCAGTCTACCTAATAACTGAAGAAAGGAGCGAGCAGGGCAGGAGAGTGGGTGTGGGGGAGAAAAAAGAATAAATACATAAATGAAGAAAGAAATAATAGAATTCCAATATTACCATTTTGCAACTCCTAATGAAATAATGGATTAGTCGATGATCACGAATGACTTAGAACATCACCAAAAGAGACAGACACAAGCAGACAGCATGTACCTCTGGGTGAATGTTCACAACATTCCCTGAGAAGGGGCCCTGCAAAAACAAACACTGAACTTCAATCTGATCAGACCTCTAGATGAAATTAGCAATTCACAAGAAGTCAGCGATCAGAGGAGTGTCTTACATAGCACCTCCAGGGTAGAATCAGCAAAACCCAGACTGGAAAGCTGTACAGTACAAAAAAAATCCACTTTCTCCAACAAACCTATTTCAAGAGGGGGAAAAAATGAGAGAGCTAACCTGTACATTAAAGGAGATATAAAAAACAATAATCAGGTCAGGCAAGGCACATCTGTAATCTCAGCACTTTGTCAGACCAAGGCAGGTAGATCGCTTCAACCAAGGAGTTCGAAACCAGCCTGGGCAATGTGGTATAAAACCTGTCTCTATCAAAAAAAAAAATCAGCCAGGTGTGGTGGCCCATGCCCAAATCCCACTTTTGGGATTACAAATTATAATCCCAAATTTTGTATTCTGAAATCACACTTTTGGGATTATAGGTGTGAGCCACCGTGCCTGGCCTTCGATCTTGATTTAAAGTAAACTTATTACGAAAAAAAAAATATGAGGCAGGGTACGGTGGCTCACACCTGCAATCCCAGCATTTTGGGAGGCTGAGGCAGGCAGATTGCTTGAGCCCAGGAGGTCAAGACCAGCTTGGGCAAGACAGGAAGATCTCTACCAAAACTACAAAAATTAGCTAGGTGTGGTGGCATGCACCTGTAGTCCCAGCTACTCAGGAGGCTGAGGTGGGAGGATCACTTGAGCCCGGGAGGCAGAGGTTGCAGTGAGCTGAGATCACACCACTGCACTCCAGCTTGGGAGAATCTGAAAAAAATCAGAGACCCCTAAATTCCAAGCTATTTTGCCACTGTTCTGAGCCTAGGAATCTGCTGTTTTCAGTAAAGACCACTTCAGAGTCCAGAACCACAGGGTTGGACCATCTCCCTCCAATTGTCTCTTTACTGATCATGACCACCTCTCCCATTCTCTCCCAGCCTCCCCTCCTACCAGCACAGAGGAGAGAACCAGGAGAGTGGAGGATTCAGCCACCCAGAATGATGTGCAGGCGGGGCGTGGTATTTCACGCCTATAATCCCAGCACTTTGGGAGGCCAAGGTGGGTAGATCACTTGAGGTCAGGAGTTCAAGACCAGCCTGGTCAACATGGTAAAACTCCGTCTCTACTAAAAATACAAAAACTAGCCAGGCGTGGTGGCACGTGCCTGTAGTCCCAGCTACTTGGGAGGCTGAGGCAGGAAAATCACTAGAACCAGGAAGGCAGAAGTTGCAGTGAGCCGAGATAGCACCATTGCACTCCAGCCTGGGCAACAGAGTGAGACTCTATCTCAAAAATAATAAATAAATAAATAAATAAATAAATAAAAACAGAATGAGGTGCAGACAAGAGGTTCCCTGGAAGTGGTTCCAATTCATACTCTTACTCATCTGGAGCATAGATTTTGGCATTATTGGGGATGTCCCCAAATGAACAAGTTCTGCTCATGTGATGTGAGTTGATGTTCCTGATCCCAACTGGGCCTGTGATTTGGAAAGAGAAGTGTTTACGATACTCCTCCAAATACCACCAGCAGCTAGAATAACTGTAAATGATGCACTGTGGGACTCCACTTTGAAAAAAGGGACACTCTGTGTCCACGACTTAGATGCTCCTAAGTCAGAAGAACTAAGAATTAGCCAATATCCCCCCCTATGCCTACTATAGTCTCTCAAATCACTCAACCTTTCCTAGATTCAGTTGCTACTTCTGCAATAAGGGATAATATTTTATCTAGACCAGGAACCAGACTAGGATACCTCTTGAGGTCCCTAACTGCTTTGAGCTCTAACCTTATCAGCTACAATACTGGGAGGAACTCCTTATTTCAGAGAACAGAATAAACAGCAGGACCCAAGGAAGGGCAAGAATGGGCAAGTTAGGAAGTGTCGCTGGACATATGAAGCCAAGGGCTGAACCTGGTAGGCAGACACTAATTAAACAAATGTAATACTTACTGAGCTCTTACTACATGCTTGCTGCTAGGCTAGGTCCTTTGTATGCCTCATCCCATTATCACCCTCAACAATCTGTAGGTAACAACCCTCACTTCCTTCTCTCAAAGGAAACCTCACTCCGACATCTCAGGAACATGTCTCTTACGCATTTCGTATTTCAAACACCTGGAAGTTATACGTAATAACTGAAAAGTTTCATGCAATGTGCAGCAAAGATGCTGAGGGACAGCCCAGGTCTAATGTGGAAGGTCTGAGTTCATGGGGTGGGAGGAGGTGGGGGTCAAAGACCTCCATAATACAATGAACAAAGCTTCTTCCATCTTACCTTCAAGCAGCAGCCTATCTAAAAGAATTTGTCATCTTTGCAAAAGACATCCAGAAGATTCCAAGCTTCTCCAGTCAGAGCTTTGTGTTTGACAGAAGCCATGACCAGCCATTGCTCCATTCCCAGTGGCTCATCTGGCCATCTACTATCTTGGGTTTTTTTGTTTGTTTGTTTGTTTGTTTTCAGAAACTCCAGCAAACAACACATGAATCACATCTCTAAACAAAGGCTTGTTCCACCTCTTACAATTTTATAATAAATGAGTGAAGCTGAAAGTGGGGTGTATTTATTTGCAAGAAGTCAAAATGTAAGGGGTGATTATAGAGCAATTGTTTTTTCTCTATCATTTCCTAACAAGAGTCATACCTTGAAGTTTCAATAATTACATACTGATAGTGACACACAAAAAAGAGGAATTTACATGGGAAGCAAAGATGCAAACTATATTACGTGGATTTTTTTTTTTTTAAGATGGGGTCTTACTCTGTCATCCATGGTGGAGTGCAGTGGCACGAACATGGCTCATGGCAGCCTTGACATCCCCAAGCTCAGGTGATCCTCTCACCTCAGTTTTTTAAATTAAATTAATTTTTTGTTTTTTATTTTTAGTAGAGACAGGGTTTTGTCATCTTGCCCAGGCCAGTCTCAAACTCCTGGACTCAAGCAATCTGCCTGCCTTGGCCTTCCAAAGTGCTAGGATTACAGGCGTGAGCCACATATGGATTTTTCTGTCCCCAGTGAAGGAGCAACATTTGAACTGTGTTTACACTAGTCTAGCCAAAACAAAAACAAAAAAAAACTCTTTCCCTCACCAAACCATATAATTAACAATGGGGCTTAACTCTGTAGCCACAATCATACCCAGCATTATTTCAGTGAATCAATGAAGCAATAATGGGGCACAGGGCTTTATTAGTTGTCTGTGCCTCCTGGCTATGGAGATTCAGTACAATAAACATGTCCATCTGAAAATTCAGTATTTCTGGTTGCTTCAATTGTCTGTGCCTCCTGGCTATGGAGATTCAGTACAATAAACATGTCCATCTGAAAATTCAGTATTTCTGGTTGCTTCACTTGTCTGTGAAGACCCCTGACATTTAGGGACATGCAGTTTTGCTGAGGCTCAGACACAAGTGGCACTGCCCAGCTGGGCATGGTTGAGTGAGTATGGATGAGAGCTGACTACCCAGCTTCCCAAAGCGGCTCTGCATTTCTCAGCAGGTGGTCTCACAGGCAGAAACCTATGGGAAACACCTTTTTTAAAAAACCTTGTTTCTTTGTGAAAATCGCCTCCCAATAAAGCCACTTGCTTACACAGGTAATAGAAGCAATGAAAATATCTGGCCAGGCGTGGTGGCTCACGCCTGTAATCCCAGTACTTTGGGAGGCCAAGGTCAGGAGTTTGAGACCAGCCTGCCAAATATGGTGAAACCCTGTCTCTACTAAAAATACAAAAATTAGCCGGGCATGGTGGCGGACGCCTGTAATCCCAGCTACTCAGGAGGCTGAGGCAGGAAGAATCACTTGAACCTGGGAGGCGGAGGTTGCAGTGAGCCGAGATCGCACCATTACACTCCAGCCTGGGCAACAAGAGCAAAACTCAGTCTCAAAAAACAAAAAACAAAAAAAAAGAAGTAATGAAAATGTGAAGAGATCTAAGAAAGTGACAGTTTTTAGGAATTGTAAATTGGGGTAAAGACTGGAATTTTTATCTCAATGATAGTTCAGCTCTATGATTCCAGCATAAATGCAGACATTTCATAAAAGACTAGAGAAATGATTTCAGGAAATGTGTCCAGCCAGCTCAAACATTTCTCACAGAGTAAGATACAAAACTTAAGTGAAAGTAGGAACGGCAGATAACTTGTGGTAAGACAATACAAACAGGAAGCAGCAGCCTCTCGAAGTAAATATTATTGAATCAGGCCTAGAAGACCTGGGGAAGTATTTATGTATCATCTAATTGGAAGATTTACAAAGCTCTCTAGTGTCTTTGGTAGAGGTCAAGAAAGGGTCAGCTCTCCTTCCTGCAAGCAGGCCGGTGGGATCACTGCACAGCAGCCTCCCTCTCCTTTTAGGATCCCTCATCTAACCCCACACCAATGGATTTTGGGGGTTGAAAGATTCTGGGCTGGGCACGGTGGCTGATGTCTGTAATCCCAGCACTTTGGGAGGCTGAGGCAGGAGGACCACTTGAGCCCAAGAGTTCAAGACCAGCCTGGGCAACATGGCAAGACCTTGTCTCTATAAAAATTTTTTTAAAAAATTAGCCAGGCATGGTGGTGTGAGCCTGTGGCCCCAATTACTCAGGAGGCTGAAATGAGAGGATTGCTTGAGCCTGGGAGGTTAAGGCTGCAGTGAGCCAAGATCGCATCACTACACTACAACCTGGGTGACAGAGCGAGACCCTCTCTAAATAATAAATAAAGACTCTGGGGCCGGGCACAGTGGCTCACGCCTGTAATCTCAGCACTTTGGGAGGCCGAGGTGGACAGCTCACGAGGTCAGGAGTTCGAGACCAGTTCGAGACCAGCCTGGCCAACATGGTGAAACCCCATCTCTACTAAAAATACAAAAATTAGCTGGGCTTGGTGGCACGTGCCTGTAATCCCAGTTACTCAGGAGGCTGAGGCAGGAGAATCGCTTGAACCCGGGAGGCAAAGGTTGTAGTGAGCTGAGATCACGCCATTGCGCTTCAGCCGGGGTGACAGAGCGAGACTCCATCTCAAAAAATAAATAAATAAATAAATAAATAAATAAATAAATAAATAAAGGCTCTGAACTCCCCAGAACAAGACTGTCTTGTGGTTAAGATGAGATGTGGGGGTGGGGTTGGTAAAAGCAGTCAGCATGCCGAGCATAGAGCCCCTCTCCAACAGGAAAGTCTTCAGACTCATCTTCCAAGACCTCATCCTCTCTGTATGTAGATATTATCTAGTGCTGCATGCATATCCTCCCCTCCATTCCTACTTGATTTATTATTTTACTCTTGTTCAATGATATCTGGACTTATATGTCTTTTCTTGTAACTATCAAAGTCCCTTTGGATATAAATTTGGCATACATAAATAACAATAGTGGGGCCAGGCACGGTGGCTCGCGCCTGTAATCCCAGCACTTTGGGAGGCCGAGGCGGGCGGATCACGAGGTCAGGAGATCGAGACCATCCTGGCTAACACAGTGAAACCCCGTCTCTACTAAAAATACAAAAAATTAGCCGGGCGTGGTGGCGGGCGCCTGTAGTCCCAGCTGCTCAGGAGGCCGAGGCAGGAGAATGGTGTGAACCCAAGAGGCAGAGCTTGCAGTGAGCCAAGATAGTGCCACTGCACTCCAGCCTGGGCGACAGAGCGAGAGTCTGTCTCAAAAAATAATAATAATAATTTTTTTAAAAATAACAATAGTAGTTACCAAGCATTGACTGTAATATACCAACAATGTATATACATTTTCTTTTATCCTCATGATGTTTGGAAATAGAATTTACAAGAAACAGAGGCACAGGAAAGGGAGGCAACTCATTCACTTTCTCACAGCTAGTAAGTGGTGGGCT
Organism: Pan troglodytes; assembly: GCF_028858775.2. Taxonomy (NCBI): domain Eukaryota; kingdom Metazoa; phylum Chordata; class Mammalia; order Primates; family Hominidae; genus Pan; species Pan troglodytes. The sequence continues at coordinate 36,672,483 of NC_072403.2, read as the reverse complement.
CAGGGTTCAAACCCAAGTAGGAAGGAATCTATGTCGGACTCGTGCTGTTAGTAAATTGTCTTTAATGGTGTGTATATCATTCGTATTCCTCTCTCACCTACTACTAGTTACGCAGTTTTACAAAAGCTGTTTCCTAAGCTGAGCTAAAGGAAGGTTAATTACAAACACACCTGCGTGCACCCACACACCCTTTATTCAGCTAGATTACTTCATCCTTTCAACCAAAGGAATTGGTGCCTCTTCCATGCCAGACACTGGCATGGTAAACATGTCAGCCATGGTCCCTGCCTTTCTGGAGCTTCTATTTTCACTACTGCTATTCCCCAGTTATGTCTTAAATGATACCTTCTTTAGTAGGCATTCCTTGTCACCCCAGACTAAATTAGATGACCTCATTATACAGTACCATGCTTTTCTTTCATAACACCCAATACCCTGTAATTACTTGTTCAATGTCTTTCTTCTTGGGCCGGGTTCGATGGCTCATGCCTGTAATCCCTGCACTTTGGGAGGCTGAGGTGAGTGGATCACCTGAGGTCAGGAATTCGAGACCAGCCTGGCCAACATGATGAAACCCCCGTCTCTACTAAAAATACAAAAAATTAGCCAGGAGTGGTGGCAGGTGCCTGTAATCCCAGCTACTCAAGAGGCCTGAGGCAGGATAATTGCTTGAACTTGGGAGGCGGAGGTTGCGTGAGTCGAGATCACACCACTGCACTCCAGCCTCAGCAACAAGAGCAAAACTCCGTCTCAAAAAAATAAAAATAAAAAAGTCTTTCTTCTCATTGTCCTGTGACCTCCATGAGGATGAGACAGGCTGTTCTGTTCACTGCTATAGCCAGTATCTTGTGTAGCACCTGGCACCTAAGAGAAAATTCATAATTGTTGAATGAATGGATGTGAACAAGCAGTAGGAAAAGACTTTCTCAAAGGTTAGGGAAGATGGTGCAGGGTTGGTGACTAACCCATATTTAGCTGATATCAGTTTCTGTGCCACTAAGTTCTAACCTCTCTCTGCTTAATAGGAACCAGCAGCCTCTGAGTTTAAGCCTCCCTCCATTGCACACACATTCCAGTGTCTGCCTTGCTAATGAGCTCTGCCAGGCTCAGCCCAGGAGCTGTACCAGTGAGTGGCAGCCTGCCCTGTGGAAGGGACTAATTAATCCTAAATGTCACATTGGTCTCATAGCTCTTGCCCTTTGCACGCATACCCAATCTGGGTATCTCTTTAATCACAATCTCTAGCCCTGGATTGAACCTCAAGAGAATCAACAATATCTGGAACAAATGACCACATCCCCGCTCCACCCCTCACTGTGTTGGGGTTACCTGGAGACGGTGTCTTTCCCACTGTACTCTGTAGGAGGAGGTCACACACCTGGGAATAAGAGTGGTCTCTGAAAGAGATGGCCATTCAGGTATTAGGCAGGCATAGGTGAGGTGGGTCATCAGATACGGACCTGGAACTCAGAAGGGAGCCTTTCACAGGAGGGGTGGGAACCTCCATGTGTCTCTAACCTTCTCTACTCAGACTCAGGGAGTTGCCATGGGAGGGAGCCAGGAAGGGGCAACTCCTGCAGTTGCCTTCGATGACTCCGATTCTGGTTACCTGCTGCTCAGTCCTTCACTTTCTCTTTCCTTAGCTCTTGGCCTTTAGGGAGGTCCTGTTTTAACAAGACTGTTCCAGGTGTCTGCAGTGCTGATGGCCTCAGCTGTACTTGTTCATAGACATAAAGGGACAGAAGAACCTCTGGGGACAGGGTAGGGCTGCAATGTCCAGCTTCGCTCCCCAGGGAGATGCTCCCATCACAAAAGATGTACCACTTATTTTGTTACAGGAGGCTGCTGTTTCTTTGCAGCATCTTTTTGGTTGTTTTTGAGATGGGGTCTCATTCTGTTGCCCAAGCTGGAGTACAGTGGCATGATCATGGCTCACTGCAGCCTCAAACCCCTGGGGCAATCCTCCCACCTCAGCCTCCCAAGTAGCTGGTACTACAGGTGCTCACCAACACACCTGGCTAATTTTTATATTTTTTGTAGAGATGGGGGTACACCATGTGGCCCAGGCTGGTCTCAAACTCCTAGGTTCAAGTAGTCTGCCTGCCTCAGCCTCCTACAGTGCTGGGATTACAGGCATGGGCCACCGAGCTCAGCCTTTTGGCAGCATCTACACAAGCTGCGGAAGGCCTCTGATTCCAGGCCTCAGATGGAGTGCCCCAAAGTGGCATGAGACGCAGCTCTGCAGATTTTTTCCCTGGGGCTTAGAGTTGTTCTGCTCTTCACAGACCCCAGCCTGGGCCAGATGGCATAACCCCATCTCTACAAAAAAAACACAAAAATTAGCCAGGTGTGTTGGTGAGCACCTATAGTCCCAGCTACTTGGCAGACTGAGATGGGAGGATTGCTTCTGCCTTAGGAGTCTGGGGACCTTGCCAGAGGAAGGTCACCACCTGTCAGGCAAAGGGATTCCTACTGTAACCCCAGGGTCAGGAATCCGGTCCACAAACTGCTTTTCATCCCAAGACCTCAGGCTCAAAGTCAAAGTTCCCCTCCTCTGTGTTGTGCAGCACCACCCCCACCACACTCCCACCAATCCAGGGCACTTTTCTAGTTTCTTCATGAATTAGATCTCCCTTTTCTTGATCTGAAAGAAAAGGACCCTAATAACAAGCCAGAACTCCTCCCAGCAAAATCCCTGGGATTAATAACATTGGTACTTACTTTGCTCATGTGTGAATAATCAATATTCTCCAGCCTCTTTTCTGTCTCTTTTGTGCACACACTTTCCAATAGATACTATCGGTCTTCCCTCAGTCTGCAGCTGAAACTCTGTGACTGCTGGGGGCAGGCCCTGTTCTCTTCAGCTCTCACTCTGGGCCCTAAGGTTAGTGCTCTGGGCTGGGCGCGGTGACTCACACCTGTAATCCCAGCATTTTGGGAGGCCGAGTCTGGTGGATCACTTGAGGCCAGGAGTTCAAGACTAACCTGGCCAACATTGCGAAACCCTGTCTCTACTAAAAATATGAAAATTGCCAGGCATGGTGGCACGTGCCTGTAATCCCAGCTACTCGGGCAGGAGAATTGCTTAAACCTGGGAGGCAGAGGTTGCAGTGAGCCAAGATCACGCCACAGCATTCCAGCCTGAGCGACAGAGCGAGACTCTGTCTCAAAAAAAAAAAAAAAAAAAAAAGACAGTGATGTGTTAGCAAACCAGCTTGTGGGGGAGATGGGGATCCCTGATTTGTAGCAGTTATCAGTTTCCGTGGTGTAGATACTTCCTCCCATGACCAATTTCCAACCACTGACAGTTTAACAACCAGCTTGCAAATTTCCTGAATATTTAACACTCTCACTAGCAGGTCTGAGCTGGCTCCAGCACACCACTGGTTCAGGGGAATCACTGGAGCTTACCTGGGACCCAGGATGTCTTGACAAAATGAGTAACAGATCACATGGAAGTGAAGGGAGAGAGGGTACCTCACACGTCATTTCTGCCCGCTGGCTCCCCTGGCTCAGGGTACTGGAAAGAGTACAGGCTTTAGAAAAGCTCTAGGTTCAAATCCTTGTGTGACTGCAAGTTTCAGCATCCAACTCTGCAAAATAGGATTGATAAAACCAACCCACAGGATTACTTTGAAGATAAAATTAGATACCTAGATTAAATGCCTAACGAATACATGGAGCAAGCTCTCAATATACATTTTCTTTTGCCCCCACCCTGTCCTAATTTTCTTGTAGTTCAAAGAATTCTTTTCCAAAGGACCCAATAGGAGAAGCTCAAATGCAACACTGTCAAAGAGGGGACAGGTAAGTCTACCCAATCCACCCCAGTGTGAGCTTTAACTTTGGACCCCTTCAAGGAGCACAGCTCTTTTCTGCTTCAAGACTCTCCTTTGTCCTCATTCTAAGAGGTGAGTTCATCAAAATTTTCTGGGGTTCATGCCACCTGGCTTCATTCTCCTCTGATATGGCAAGCTGCACCCAGAATCAGAAACCACACTTCAAAAAGGGAGCAGCATGTCAGGGCCAGAGCAAGGGCATCGGCTGCCCCAAGGCTGCCCTTTGTACAGGGCAGAGCACATAAAGCTTTCCGCACGCCCCAAATGCCTCCCACATCAAACCAGGTCCTATAGTCAATGGTTACACTGAACACTCATGGGGATTTATGGCACAATTTTGCAGCAGGAGGTTGTGGTCAGAGATTTAGAAGAACTTTCCAACTATAAAACTACCCTAGAAGGAAGTGGAATCTTTGACTCTGTGGCTCGAGTGGGGGAGGAGTCAGAAGCAGAAGGGACATGAGGCTCCCTAGATTTGAGTTTTGCTGCTCACAAACAATGAAATGATTGGGATCATACAGCAGAGACAGCAAATGAAACTTTGGAGAAATACGGTTTCTTTTTATTTTTTACTTTTATTTTTATTTTTATTTTATTTTAATTATTTATTTTTTTTGAGACGGAGTCTCACTCTTTTGCCTAGGCTGGAGTGAAGTGGCATGATCTCGGCTCACTGCAACCTCTGCCCCCGGGTTCAAGCGATTCCCTGCCTCAGCCTCCCCAGTAGCTGGGATTACAGGTGCTTGCCACCACGCCCGGCTAATTTTTGTACTTTTAGTAGAGACAGGGTTTCACCATGTGGCCAGGCTGGTCTCAAACTCCTGACCTCAGGTATTCCACCCACCTCAGCCTCCCAAAGTGTTAGGATTACAGGCGTGAGCACCACCCCCAGCCTGAGAGATATGGTTTCTTGTGACAAAGAGCTTTTGGTAACTCAGGAAATTTTCAGAAACTTTGAAGTATTATACAAAAACTCTTAATTAGAATTAGATGAGAAGGCCAGGTGCAGTGGCTCATGCCTGTAATCCCAACACTCTGGGAGGCTGAGGCAGGCGGATCATGAGGTCAAGAGATCGAGACCATCCTGGCCAACATGGTGAAACCCTGTCTCTACTAAAAACACAAAAGTTAGCTGGGCGTGGTGGTGCGTGCATGTAGTCCCAGCTACTCAGGAGGCTGAGGCAGGAGAATCGCTTCAACCCGGGAGGTGGAGGTTGCAGTGAGCCGAGATCACGCCACTGCACTCCAGCCTGATGACAAGACTCCATCTCAAAAAAAAAAAAAAAAGAATTAGATGAGAAGATCTGGGTTTGAGCCATATCTGGCCACCTTCCAACTGACTGACCTATGCAAGTTATTTAACCGCACTGAGTCTCAGTCACTCATATGTTCACTCACTCAGGCTATATTTATTGAGCATGTAGCATGTGTCTTGCATGGGGCTAAGAGAATCCTGGAAGATAATGGTGAGCAAAACCGGGCACAGTCCTTTTGCTTTTCTTTCCTTTTCTTTTTTAAGTAGAGACGGGGTCTCACTCTAATGCCCAGGCTGGTCTCGAACTCCAGGGCTCAAGTGATGCTCTCACCTTGGCCTCCCAAAGTGCTGGGATTACAGGCATAAGCAACCTTGCCAGGCCCATGGTCCTTTTCTTACGAAGCTGAAAATTTATTCCTCCGTAACAAGGCATACTAATGCTGAGACCACTGGATATGCACATGCAAAAGAATGAAGTTGGACCCTTACCTCATACCATAGACAAAAATTTATTCAAAATAGATCAAAGACCTACATGGAAGAGATAAAACTATTAAATTCTTAGAAGAAAAGACAGATGTAAATCTTTGTGACCACAGACTAGGCAGTGGTTTCTTAGCTATGACACAGTGCACAAGCAGGAAAAAAAAATAGATAAATTGGACTTCAAAATTTAAAACTTTTGTGCTTCAAAGGACATTAAGAAAATAGGCTGGGCATGGTGGCCCATGCCTGTAGCCCAAGCACTTTGGGAGGCCAAGCCAGGAGGATTGCTTGAGCCCAAGAGTTCGAGATCAGCCTAGGCAACAAAGCAAGACCCTGTCGCTATTAAAAAAAAAAAAAAGAAAGAAATAAGTAAAAAAGACCCATAGAATGGGATAAAATATTTGTAAATTATGTATCAGTTAAGAGACTTATATTTAGAATTTATAACAAACTCTTACAACTCAATAATAAAAAGACAACCCAATTTAAAAACACGCAAAGGATCTGAATAAACATTTCTCCAAAGGTATACAAATGACCAATAAGCACATGAGAAGATGTTCAGGCCAGGCGCGGTGACTCAGCACTTTGGGAGGCCGAGGTGGGCGGATCACTTGAGGTCAGGAGTTTGAGACCAGCCTGGCCAACATGCTGAAACCCTATCTCTAGTAAAAATATAAAAAAATAGCTAGGAGTGGTGGTGCACACCTGTAGTCCCAGCTACTCAGGAAACTGAGGCAGGAGAATCGCTTGAACCCAGGAGGCAGAAGTTGCAGTGAGCTGAGATCGTGCCACTGCATTCCAGCCTGGGCGACAGAGCGAGACTCCGTCTCAAAAAAAAAAAAAAAAAAAAGATATTCAACATCATTAACCACCAAGAAAATGCAAATCTAAACCACCATGAAATACCACTTCATACCCACTAAGATGGCTAGAATCAAAAAGACAGACTGGAGAAACTGGAACCTTCATACACTGCTGGTGAGAATGTCAAATGGCTCAGCAATATTGGAAAGCAGTTCTCAAAAGTGGAACATAAAGTTAATGACCTCGAAATTCCACTCCTAAGTGTATACCAAAGAGAAAATGGATGTCCACACAAAATCTTATACATGAATGTTCACACTAGCATTATTCATAATAGCTAAAATTTGGAAACAGTATAAATGTCCATCAACTGATGAATGTATAAATAAAATATGGTATATCCATACAATGAAATAGTATTCAACAATAAAAAGAAAGTACTGATTCATGCTACAACACTGAAAACACTATGCTAAGTGAAAGAAGCCAGACATAAAATGCCACATATTGTATGATTGTTTATATGAAATGTCCAGTGTAGGCAAATCTATAGAGACAAAAAGTAGATTAGTGGTTGCTTAAGGCTGGGAAGGGGAGAGATTGGGGGTAAAACCGGAAATGACTGCTAATGAGCATGGGACGTCTTTGAGTGTGATGAAAATGTTCTAAAATTGTGGTGATGGTTGCACAACTCTGTGAATATACTAAAAACCATTTCTGCCGGGCGCGGCGGCTCACGCCTGTAATCCCAGCACTTTGGGAGGCCGAGGTGGGTGGATCACATGGTCAGGAGTTCAAGACCAGCCTGGCCAAGATGGTGAAACCCCATCTCTACTAAAAATACAAAAATTAGCCGGGCACAGTGGCAGGAGCCTACAATCCTAGCTACTCTGGTCTGAGCAGGAGTGTCGCTTGAACCAGGGCGGCAGAGGTAGCAGTGAGACAAGACTGAGCCACTGCACTCCAACCTGGGCAATAGAGTGAGACTCTGTCTCAAAAAAAAAAAAAAAAAAAAAAAAAAAAAAAAAAACACATTTCATTGTACATTTTTAAAGGGTGGATTTTTTTTTTTTTTGAGATGGTGTCTCACTTTGTACCCCCCAGGCTGGAGTGCAGGGGCATGATCTCGGCTCACCACACTGCAACCTCCACCTCTTACAAGGTGAATTATATAGTATGTGAATTGTATCTCAATATAAGTGTTATTAAATTGTATACCCACATTCACAGCAGCATCATTCACAATAGCCAAAAGGTGGAAGCCATCCAAGTGTCCATCAATAGATGAATGAATAAGCAAAATGTGGCCAGGCGTGGTAGCTCACACCTGTAATCCCAGCACTTTGGGAGGCTGAGGTGGGAGGACTGCTTGAACCTAGGAGTTCGAGACCAGCCTGGGCAACTTGATGAGATCTCATCTCTACCAAAAACACAAAAATTAGCCAGGCATGGTGGTGAATACCTGTGGTCCCAGCTACTCAGGGGGCTAAGGTGGTGAGAGGTTGACTTGAGCCAGGGAGACTGAGGTTGCAGTGGGCTGAGATCTCACCACTGCATTCCAGCCTGGGCAACAGAAGGAGACTCTGTCTCCACCCAAAAAAAAAAAAAATTGTATATACATATATACATATAATGGAATATTTTTTAAAAAAGAAAATTCTGATATGCACTACAATAAACCTTGGATAAACCTTGAAGACATCCTGCTAAGTGAAATAAAAGCCAATCATGATCGGGCATGGTGCCTCATGCCTGTAATCCTAGCACTTTGGGAGGCCGAGGCGGGTGGATCACCTGAGGTCAGGAGTTTGAGACCAGCCTGACCAACATGGAGAAATCCTGTCTCTACCAAAAATACAAAAAATTAGCCCGGTGTGTTGGTGCATGCCTATAATCCCAGCTACTCGGGAGGCTGAGGCAGGAGAATCGCTTGAACCTGGGAGGCAAAGGTTGCGGTGAGCCAAGATTTTGCCATTGCACTCCAGCCTGGGCAACAAGAACAAAAGTCCGTCTCAAAAAAAAAAAAAAAAGCCAATCACAAGAGGAAAAATATTTTATGATTCCACCTTTTTTTTTTTTTAGACAGAGTTTTGCTCTGTCACCCAGGCTGGAGCGATCTCGGCTCACCACAACCTCGCCTCCTGGGTTCAAGCGATTCTTCTGCCTCAGCTTCTCAAGTAGCTGGGATTACAGGCGCCCACCACCACGCCCAGCTAATTTTTGTATTTTAAGTAGAGACGGGGTTTCACAATGTTGGCCAGGCTGGTCTTGAATTCCTGACCTCAGGTGATCCGCCCATTTCGGCCTCCCAAAGTGCTGGGATTACACTCGTGAGCCACCATGCCCGGCCGATTCCACTTTTTTTAAGACAGAATCTTGCTGGAGTGCAGTAGCGTGAGCTCAGCTCACTGCAACCTCTGCCTCCCGAGTTCAGGCAATTCTTGTGCCTCAGTCTCCCAAGTAGCTGGGATTACAGGCACACGGCAGCATGCCCAGCTAATTTTTGTATTTTTAGTAGAGATGGGGTTTTGCCATGTTGGACAGGCTGGTCTCGAACTCCTGACCTCAAGTGATCCATCAGACTTGGTCTCCCAAAGTGCTGGGATTACACGTGTGAGCCATCGCGCCCAGCCTATTATTCCACTTATAAAAGGCACCTACATCCTGGCCAACATGGTGAAACCCCGTCTCTACTAAAAATATAAAAATTAGCTGGGCATGGTGGCGTGTTCCTGTAATCCCAGCTACTCGGGAAGCTGGGGCAGGAGAATCACTAGAACCCAGGAGGCAGAGGTTGCAGTGAGCCAGGATCGTGCCACAGCACTCTGGCTTGGTGACAGAGAAAGACTCCATCTCAAAAAAACAAATAAATAAAAAATAAAATAAAAGGCATCTAAAGTGGTTACATTCTACAGAAAGTAGAATGGTGGTTGCCAGGGCTAAGGAAAGTGGGGAATGTGAAGGTATTGTTTGCTGGGTGGAGTTTCAGTGGGGGAAGATGAAAAAATTCTGAATGTGGCTGATGGTGATGGTTGCACAATAATGTGGATGTACCTAATGCCACTGAACTGTATGTTTACAAACAGTTAAAATGCTAAATTCTATGTCTATTTTACTACAATTTTCAAAATAAAGGCATAATAATAGCTCTTACCTCACAGGGTGATTGTAAGAATGAATAAGATGAATATTGGCTGAAGGAATGGCTAAAATGAGTAACAACTTTTATGAGCCTGGAGAGCAGGGTTGGGAATGAGACAGGGAGTGGTGGAGGGACAATTTAACTGTGTACCTTAACACATGTACCATTGTTTAGGTTTTCCCCCAACTGTTATATAACTCAACAAAGTATAACATGGCAGAGGGCTGCTTATATTCTCAAGTTATTGATTTGTTCAAGTCTCAGTGTCCACAGAAAAGTGCATGAGTTTTGGGATCAACATTCTATCCTTGGCCAGTATTTGACCTTCTGTGTTTGTATCTTTATGTGTATCTTTCCCCAGATTTCTTTAGCTTTGCTTACCTTACTCCTCATCTACCCCCAATTGACTTGAGTCTTAGTCACAAAGATCTTCAATCTCCCTGTCTGATCACTAGATCCTCCCCTCTCATCTGAGAAAGGCCCCAGACTCAGATAGAAGGGCTCCCTGTCTCTCTGACCCAGTATGCCTCTTCCCCATTTTTACCTGACTTTATACAGTGAAATCTTCCCTGAGAGCTGACTTTTCAGTTCCTCACTTTGCGAATTGCAAGACGCACTCACCCAGGAGGCCGAAGATGGCTCAGAGCCCAGACAGCCGGAAGTCTGTTTCCTGGGCCGGGGAATGCTGGCAGAAATCCAGATAGCTGACGTCACCTGGTCCAGATGGCGGAAGCCATTGCCCAACCATAGGAAATCGATGCCAACAACACATTTCTCTATGACTGTCTCCCTCAATCCAGAAAAGCATTTTCCTAGAGAGGAGGCAGCTCAATAGTAGTGGAAAGTGGCCTAGCCTTCGAACCATGTGATGTGTTGAGCATGAGGCTGGCTGCAGCGTCAGCTGACAGATAACGTGAGAGCGGTGCACTATACTCCAAGTCAGAAAACGTAAGTCTGAGCAGGAGAGCGGCCACCTAACTTCTGACCTTTGACAAATCACTGGATTTCCTTCAACTGGCTTTTTTAAAGCTATGAATAATAATACCTCACAGAAGCTATTATTGCAAGGCTGGAATGAGGTCATCTGTATAGAAGATTTCATAAGCTTGAAGCAGGATGCCAATGCAAAATTCTGCCTCTGTGAGAGGCTTCCTGGGAGAAGCAGATCCTGGGGGGCAGAATGGAGAGTGACTACAGGCTGATCCCAGAGCCAGGTAGCTGGCGCTGTGTGAAAGTGGGCTTGCCGCTGCCTAGCTCTGCAATTGAGATGCATAACAGCCTCTCTGTGCCCAGTTACTCAGTCAAAATGAGGATAAGAATGCCCATGTCTGGCCGGGTGTGGTGGCTCACGCCTGTAATCCCAGGACTTTGGGAGGCTGAGGCAGGCGGATCACCAGGTCAAGAGATTGAGACCATCCTGGCAAACATGGTGAAAACCCGTCTCTACTAAAAACACAAAAATTAATTGGGCGTGGTGGCACGCACCTGTAGTCCCAGCTACTCAGGAGGCTGAGGCAGAAGAATCGCTTGAACCCGTAAGGCGGAGGTTGCAGTGAGCCAAGATCACACCTCTGCACTCCAGCCTGGTGACAGAGCAAGACTCCGTCTCAAAAAAAAAAGAATGCCCATGTCACAGGATGGTCTTGGGGGATAGGGGGACAGTAAGTGAGTTACTCCACATAGAGCACATAGCACAATGCCCAGCATGTGACAGCACTCACTGTTGAGTAATAATTAAAAAACGAATCAGGCTGGTGGGACCAGGGGAAAGCAAAGAAATGAGGCAAATGGCCCAAGACATATGGCCCTCCTGCTCAGATAATGTACATAACTCAAAAACTTCTGCTTACCATCAAACACCTCAATTTATCAAACACCCTGGCTGACAAAAAAAAAAAAAGCAAGTTACCTCCCTGCTACCCTGGCATAATCAGTACTGCACATAACACTCTACAGCCTAAGAGCCATCCTACAAAATCCCCAACAAGCCTTTGTTTCCTTGCAGTCAGCTCCTCTTCTGCTGGCCTACCCGTTGCTCTCCTGCCCATTGCTCTCCTGTTTTTCTACTTTCTCTAATAAATTTGCCTTTCTCTACCTACAACTGTCTTGGTAAATTCTCTTACCCCTGAGCCGCCAGCCCAGATAGCCGTTGCTCCCCTGAAACATTTTGGTGGCCCATACAGGGAACTCTCCCTCTCCATACAGGGACTCTCTCTCCTTTCCCTTTCCCAACTCGGGACCCTCGAAGGACAGCATCTAAGCACAAAGACAATTGCAGGTCTCTGGCCAGAGCTACACTCCAGTGAGACTGAAAGGTGTCTGTCCATGTGGAAGCATCTGATCATCATTGCCTGGTTTGGGTGAGTGACCTGACTTTTTTTCTTTTTTCAGTCTTTCAGCAACCAGCTTCTAGTATCTCTCTGGCAATCAAAGGTAACTGGCCAGGGCCACTCTCCAGTGTTGCCTGAAGGCCCAGAGTGAACAGGGCTAGCTGCCCTGCCTGGAAGGGAGAAAGGCTGTTTCCCATCTTCTCTAATTGCAAGTCCCTCATCCCTATATGTGACACAATTGACAGCAGAAGCTTGTTCGGGGCAAACTCACACACGTTTTAGGTAACTCAGACGCTCTCTTTCTCACTCTAAATTCACCTATGGAGTCAGCCAACCATCCTGTTCTGGGCCTTGCTAAATCAGGTGGTGTCAGACAGCCTCAGAACGGTGAGTCTTCTCTTACCCACCCCATCTCCTGGGCCAAGACCAGGTTGAGATCTTCCTTTACCCTTCTTTTTCCTCGTGCCTGGGCTGATCACCCAGCATAAGTGAGTGCCTGGACTGGCCATCCAGCATGAGGCCCCTGAGCGGCCAGGAGGTCTTTTCTAATTGGTGGGATGCCCCCTTTGGAAAGTGCATCCAAGTCCCTCTGTGGATGTAAGTGGAACCCTCTGTTCATCTCAGTGAGATGCCCCCCGCAGAAAAGTGCAGTTCATGTCCCTGATTGACATTGCCCCAGAGCGGCATGTTTTCCAGTCCCACCATGGAGCAAACCCCGTCCGTTCCTGCAAACTTGCCTCTAGGCTGTAAAGAATTGTGACAAATTCTACCGCCAAACTCTCAAAAAGAAACATCTAATTTTCTTGTATAACACAGCATGACCCCTATGCAGAAAATTACCAAATTAGCCTCCTCAGTCTTTATAACCAAGAACAAAATAAGGAGGACAAGACTAAGAAAAAAACAAACATGGAGCCAAAAGGCAGGCTCAACTGTTGGCTGCTTTACAAGCCCCAGCTCCTACTCAGATAACAGAACTCACAAACTTCCTGCTTACCATCAAACACTTCAACTTTCCAGACATCCCAGCTGACAAAAAAATGCAAGTTACCTCCCTGCTACCCTGGCGTTTTCCTAATTACTGTAATAAATCTGCCTTTCTCTACCTACAACTGCCTTGGTAAATTTTTTTTTTCTTTTTTTGAGATGGAGTCTCACTCTGTCACCCAGGCTGGAGTGCCGTGGCGCAATCTCGGCTCACTGCAAGCTCCGCCTCCCAGGTTCAAGCAATTCTCCTGCCTCAGCCTCTCGAGTAGCTGAGATTAGATTACAAGCACCCACCACCGCGCCCGGCTAACTTTTGTATTTTTAGTAGAGACAGAGTTTTAAAATGTTGGCCAGGCTGGTCTCAAACTCCTGACCTTAGGTGATCCGCCCGCCTCGGCCTCCCAAAGTGCTGGGATTATGGGCGTGAGCCACTACGCCCGGCTGGTAAATTCTTTTACCCCAACGCCACCACCGCAGATAGCCATCACTCCCCTGAGACACTGATGAAGCAGCGGCTAGGATGATTCTTCCAGAGGCCATCCTGTCCACTTGCAGGCCCTGGGCTGGGTGGGTATTCAGCCCAATCCCCAGAGACCTCATGCAAAGAAATGCTGCCCCAACACACTGTCCACATGGCAGGCAGAGCAATTTAGCTAAAAATCTGACCATGTCACTTCCCCACATAACAGCCCAAATATCCCCGAGCCCATCCACTTAAAGACCAACATCTTAACATTTGAGTCTCTGTGATAGGCCCCTGAATCCCTCTCCAGCCTCATCTCCTGCTGCCCACAGCCTCTCATCAAGGCTCCAGCAACCCCAAACTACCTGCAGCTACCTGGCTCCTATTGCCCCTCTGTCCATCGTGGTCCCTCCTTCTCCTCAGAAACCTTGCCATTGCTAACTCCTAGTTATCCTTCAAGACACTCAGGCTCAAATTTTCCAGAAAGCCCCTTTGCAGGGCCGCTTCCCCTTCTCTTCCCTTAATTCCTCCTGGCACTTCCATCATTGCACAAGCCAGATTGAATCCCAACTGTTCTTGTGTCTGTTTCACACCGGTCTAGGGGCTCCTTGAAGGCAGAGGCCAGCACTAGGTCTTGGTTGCCCCCGTAAAGCCAGCCCAAGCACAATGTCAGGCACAGAGTAGGCGCCCAGTAAACTGAGTGGAAAGACTGATAAATGCACACCCAGAAGCTCTATTTGCCAAAGTTTGTTTGTTCATTTGTCTTAAGGGAAAATGTTGTTTGCCTGGGGTTGGGGCCAACAATTCCAAGAAATACAGTTTCCCTTTGCCTCAGTGGTTTTTCCTTTTGTTTTCTTTTGTTTTTCTGAGAATCACCTCTGTCTATGCCTCAGACATCCCCTATACCTGTTTTTTTGCTTTGGTTTGGTTTGGTTTTTTTTATTTTTATTTATTTTTATTTATTTTATTTTTTGAGACAGAATCTCACTCTGTGGCCCAGGCTGGAGTGCAGTGGCGCAATCTCACCTCACTGCAACCTCTGCTTCCCAGTTCCAAGCGATCCTCATGCCTCAGCCACCCAAGTAGCTAGGATTACAGGCCTGCACCACTAAAGCCAACTAATTTTTGTATTTTTAGTAGAGACGGGGTTTCAGCACGTTGGCCAGGCTGGTCTTGCACTCCTGACCTCAGGTGATCCATCTGACTGGGCCTCCCAAATTGCTGGGATTATAGGCGTGAGCCACCCTGCCTGGCCCTCTGTACCTCTTTCTTCCCTGTTTTTATACTTTGTATCGCCTTCTTTATCACTTTGTTTCTTTTCCTTTCCTCTGTATTACATTTCTGTACCTTTGTTGCTTTATATCCTTTCTTCTTCCTTTTTCTTTTGTGGTTGAGTGGCTCTCTGTTCTATTGCCCTTTAGCCAGGGTTAGAAGCTGGTAAGAACATTCCTGGGGGCCAGGTGCGGTGGCTCATGCCTGTAATCCAGCACTCTGGCAGGCCAAGGCAGGGGGATCACTTGAGTCCAGTAGTTCAAGACCAGCCTGGGCAACATAGTGGGACTCTGTCTCTGCAAAAAATAAAAAAATCAGCTGGGTATGGCAGGGTATGTCTGCAGTCCCAGCTACTCGGAAGGCTGAGGTGGGAGAGGATTACTTAAGATCAGGAGGGGAAGCCTGCAGTGAGCTATGATCACGCCACTGCACGCCAGCCTGGGTAACAGAGCAAGATTCTGTCTCAAAAAAAAAAGTATCCCTGGGTTCATGACTCTTAGAAAGAAAAAAGGAGAGTCTGAAAGGAAGAAAATCAGCTTTATTATGTACCAAGAAGTTCCAAACATTTTACTTCACATAATCTTAGTAATAAATGTGTAATGTGGTATATCAACCAAGCAGGCTAGGTTATGCTTCAGTAACAAACAACCCCCAAATCTCAATGGCTTTTATGCAGCAAAGCTTCATTGACTCTCCTGCCACATATCCATGGTGGGTTGGCCGAGGCTCTGCTCTGAGCTGTCATTGTCCTAACTCCAGGACCCAGGTTGACAGAGCAGCCACTATGTGGAATATCACCAATTACTATAGTTGAAGGAGAAAAAAAAATGTGGAAAAGCATACACTAGCTTTTAAAACTTCCACCTAGAAGGCACCATTTTAATTGGCCTCAGTAAGTCACGTAGCCATGCCTGGATTAGTGGGTAGGAGTTAAATGGAGTGGCAAAGTTCAATTTTCTTACATCCTTTGAAGGAAATAGGACCTCAAGTATTTAAAAATAGGTCTGATAATCACAGTGGATGTTACTGTTCCCACGTTACTGATGAAATAGCTGAGGCTCAAGAAGTTTACATAGTTTGTTCAAGAACATGCAGCAAATATCAGAGAGAGGAACTGAACCCATGCCTTTTGATTCCTAGGACTGTGACCTTCCCCTCCACTGGGTTTTTAAGATGCTAGGCCTGGCCAGGCACAGTGGCTCATGCCTGTAATACCAGCACTTTAGGAGGCTGAGGTGGGCGGATCACTTGAGGCCAGGAGTTCGAGACCAGCCTGGCCAACATGGCTAAACCCTATCTCTACTAAAACTACAAAAAATTAGCTGGGCGAGGTGGTGTGTGCCTGTAATCCCAGCTACTTGGGAGACTGAGGCCGGAGAATCACTTGAACCCAGGAGGCAGAGGTTGCAGTGAGCTGAGATGGTGCCACTGCACTCCAGCCTCGGCAACAGACCAAGACTCTGTCTCAAAAAAAAAAAAAAAAAAAAAAAAAAAGGCCGAGCACGGTGTCTCACGCCTGTAATCCCAGCACTTTGGGAGGCCAAGGCGGGAGGATCACGAGATCAGGAGATTGAGACCATCCTGGCTAACACAGTGAAACCCCGTCTCTACTAAAAAATACAAAAAAAATTAGCCGGGCGCGGTGGCAGGCACCTGTAGTCCCAGCTACTAGGGAGGCTGAGGCAGGAGAATGGCGGGAACCCGGGAGGCGGAGCTTGCAGTGAGCCGAGATCGCGCCACTGCACTCCAGCCTGGGCGACAGAGCGAGACTCTGCCTCAAAAAAAAAAAAAAAAATTAGGCCTTTTCTACCAACTTTTTGGACACTGCTGTGAGGCTTGGCTTGCTGGAACCCAGGAAGAAAAAGGATAAGAAGCCCATCTTTGCTCACTGGACCCAGAGCATGACTTCTGGTGAGGGGCATCAGAATCTCTCTCCAAAACATTGAGAGACTTCTAATTCCCAAGACAAAACCAGGTGGGTTATAAAACTTGCACCACAATTGTTAGAAACCTTCCAGACAAAACCAATTTATGGTAACAGAAGTCAGAATAGGCCAGGCGCAGTGGCTCACGCCTGTAATCTCAACACTTTGGGAGGCCAAGGAGAGCAGATCACTTAGGTCAGGAGTTCCTGTCCTCAGGTGATCCACCCACCTTGGCCTCCCAAAGTGCTGGGATTACAGGCGTGAGCCACCACACCCCACCAGCAGCCTGACTCATAATGGTCCCCACCGACCTGGGCAAGCAGCTGGCAAGTGCTGATCACGTGGCCAGAGGAACAGACTCTTCCATTTCATCAGTACTGCATCAGTCTGGGCATCTTGTATGACCTGAGGGAGGGAGCCTGAAAACTGTCTGACACTGGAGTTCCAGTCAGTGGTGGGCAGGGCTGGACCCAGAGTCTATTTGAGTGAGTCCATAAAGAAACAAGACATTACTTGTAGCCCAGGAGCTGTGGGGCAATCATATCTGTTGCATATATGTGGACATACATGCCGACCTTCACATAAATGTTTCTAGATAGATAGAGAAGGATCTAGTAACAGTTATGAGTCTGGGAAGTGGGACCGGATCTCCCTTTTTTTTTAACTGTTTTTTTTTTAATTGAACAGATTTTCTTGTATAATAAAAATGTATTTCAAAATTAGAATGACAGCAATAATAAACTCAGATTGCTAAATTCTTCAAACGATAGGACAGCTGGTAACCCTGCCTCATGGGAGGGGTAAGCTTGTGACCCACACCTCGACAGTGATGTCTCCCAGCTATGGCGTGTCCTCTGGGCAGCTGGAAAGGAGGCTAAACATAGAAAAGCCTGTGGAGCGTGCCAAGACGGATCAGGCCTGGTGCTAGAACATTCCTTCACTCTGTCAATGAGCAACCACCTCGTACCTGTGTCTCAGGGACCGGAGACGTAGGAGTGAGCAAAGCACACTGGCTTCCTAGACCCCGAGACTTAGATGCTAAAGGAGGGGATGTGTGGGTCACTCTGGCCCAGCAGGAGGACAAGGAAGGAGAGTGAGAACCACAGAGGGCCCAGGAAGATTCCCCAGGCCTGGTACAGGGCAAGGTGGGGAAGGTGGTATGCCTTTTCCAGGGTAGCCAGTTCCTTAGCGCCTCCTTTCAGGAACTCCTCTGCACTATTGAGGGGCTAGAAGGTCTCTTCTTAATTAAAAATAATTTTATATTAAAAATTAACATAAAGTAAAATTGATTTTTTTCAGTGGACAGTCCTATGAGTTTCACATGTGTAAAGATTCATGTAATCACCACAATCGATCATGTAATCACCACCACTGAAACAGAATAGCTCCACTGCCTAAAACACTCCCTCGGGCTACCCCTTTGTAGTCCCATCCTCTTTCCTGCCCCCGACAAACTCCCTGCTATTTTGCTATTTTGATCTAGTCTCTGTTGCTATCGTTTTATCTTTTCAAAAGTGTCACATAAATGGAATCATACAGTCTGTAACTTTTGAGAACTTTTTTCACTCAGCGTAATGCCTTTGAGATTCATCCAAGTCATTGCATGTGTCAGTAATTTGTTTCCTTTTTTCATTTTAAAAATGTATGTAGTTGGATGTTTTTCTCCTTTTCCTTTTCTTTTCTTTTTTTAAGCAAGGTTTCACTGTGTTGCCCAGGCTGGAGTAGTGGCATGATAATGGTTCACTGCAGCCTCAAACTCCTGGGCTCAAGTGATCCTTCTGCCTCAGCCTGAGCAGCTAGGATTACAGGCGTGCACCACTATGCCCAGATAATTTTTGTATTTTTTGCAGAGACAGGGTTTCACCATGTTGCCCAGACTGGTCTTGAACATCTGGGCTCAAGCAATCCTCCTGCCTCAGTCTCCTAAAGTGCTGGGATTACAGGAATGAGCCGCTGTACCTGGCCCCAATTAGTTTTTTTAAATTAAATTAATTAACTAATTGGCTATCAGCAGGAAACAAACCCGATGAGCTTTTACATTTATATTTACCCATTTAACCACCATCTAGACAAGATAGCTTCAACCCAGGAGTCTCCCTTGTTTCCCTTGCAGTCAATATGTAGCACCCTCTTTCCTGCCCACCTCACTCCAAACTAACCACCATTCTGATTTTTTTTTTTTTTTTTTTTTTTTTTTTGAGACAGAGTCTTGCTCTTGTTGCCCAGGCTGGAGTGCAGTGGAATGACTTCAGCTCACTGCAACCTCCGCCTCCCAGGTTCAAGCGATTCTCTTGCCTCAGCCTCCCGAGTAGCTGAGATTACAGGCACCCACCACCACGCCCAGCTAATTTTTGTATTTTTAGTAGAGACGGGGTTTCACCATGTTGGCTAGGCTAGTCTCAAACTCCTGACCTCAAGTGATCTGCCCACCTCGGCCTCCCAGAGTGCTGGGATTACAGGTATGAGCTATTGTGCCCAGCCTGCACCCCTTCTCTTTTCCATGAGTCCATGGAAGCCTAAGAGTCAAGAAGAAGTAGTGTGAGGGCTCCTGCACTCACACCCTGTACTCTCAGACCATCCGGCACCACAGGTATCTTTCCAGCTCTTCCAAAACAAGGCCTGCTTAGGGTGGGTTTCCTTTACAGCCCCACCCAGCCTGATTCTTTCTGTTCCTTCTAAAACATACACAAAAAGCCAAACACCTCAGGGGTCAGGAAATCCACAATTTCAAAGAAATGAAGTCCTGGTTGCCCAGAGGTGGGAGAGGAGAGGAACATTTTCGTTTCTTTTTAATTCTCAATAGATTGTTGTTACATGACATTCATAATAAACTGTCCTGCTATGTAACATATTCTTTTAAATATGATTGTTCCTTCAAATGTGATACATGTTGGGAAAGTTGTAGGGAGATCAGTTAATAATCATTTATGGGAATGTTTCCTGAATGAAGGAGCCCAGGATGGGCACGGGATAGGAGATTTCAAGTAAGGAACAGATAGGACCCTTCTGAGAGATTTCAACCCAAATTAGACAACAAAATACATATACTCTCTGAGGACAGCTCAGGTCAATGGAAATGTATTGAGCATCTACCAATAAAAGTTAATCTTGACTGCTTAGTAGGCACCAGGCACTGTGCTAGCCCTGGAGATACTACAACCAACCAGACAGAGATCTTCCTGCCTTGTGGAGCTCAGAAGGACAGATATGAAACACACAGGACTGAGGTGGTGACTCTTACACAAGGTGGAGTTCAGGGTACCATAGGCATGTATAGCCAGAGGACCTAACACAGGATGCAGATCAGGGAAGGCCTCTCCTAGAAGCTAATGTTCAAACTGAGACTTGAAAATGATGAAAATATAAAAACATCAGAGCAGGGGGAGGGGGAACCTGAGCTACAAGAGATCCAGACAAGTCGGAGGAACCAAAAAAATTCCAAGATATAAAAGCATACAGACAGAGAGATGAGTTGGGTTTAGAAGAGGCTGGTAAGGTGGGTTCGACCAAAAAAGGCCCAGTGGACCCTACACTATGGAATGAATTGTGTCCCCCCAAATCATATGTTGAACCCCTAACTCTCAATGCGACTATATTTGGAGATAGGTTTTTAGGTGATTCAGGTTAAATGAGGTCCTAAGGGTGAGGCCCTAATCTGATGGGATTGGTGTTCTTATAAAAGGAACAGGATGCACAAGAGAGCTCTCTCTCCCCACATGCACAAAGAGGCCATGTGAGTACAGAGCAAAATGGTGGCCACCTACAACGAAGTAAAGAGGACTCTGGGCCAGGTGCGGTGGCTCACACCTGTAATCCCAGCACTTTGGGAGGCTGAGGAGGGTGGATCACCTGAGATCAAGAGTTTGAGAACAGCCTGGACAACATGGTGAAACCCCATCTCTACTAAAAATCAAAAATTAGCCAGGCGTGGTGGTGGGCGCCTGTAATCCCAGCTACTCAGGAAGCTGAGACAGGAGAATCACTTGAACCTGGGAGGCAGAGTTTGCAGTGAGCCGAGATCATGCCATTGCACTCTAGCCTGGGTGACAGAGCAAGACTCTCTCTGTCTCAAAAAAAAAAAAAAAGAAAGAAAAAGAAAGAGGCCAGGCGTGGTGGCTTACGCCTGTAATCCCAGCACTTTGGGAGGCCGAGGCAGGCAGATCACAAGGTCAAGAGATCGAGACCATCCTGGCCAACATGGTGAAACCCCGTCTCTATTAAAAGTATCAAATTAGCTGGGTGTGGTGGCGGGCGCCTGTAGTCACTGCTACTCGGGAGGCTGAGGCAGGAGAATCACTTGAACCCGAGATCACGCCATTGCACTCCAGCCTGGGCAACAGAGCAGGATGCTGTCTCAAAAAAAATAATAAAATAAAATAAAATAAAATAAAAGAAAGAAAGAAAAGAGGACTCTGAAAGTCTGAATGAAGCTGACCTTGCCAGCACTTTGGTCTTGGACTTCTCAGCTTCCAGAACTGTGAGAAATAAACTTCTGTTGTTTAAGCCACCCCATCTAGGATATTTTGTTATGGCAGCCTGAGCTGACTAATACACCATATAAGAATTTTGAGTATATTTCTAAAAGCCTGGTGGGAAGCCACTGGAGTTCTAAGCCAGGGACAGACATGCATACATCTGTGAGGCTCATTCTGGCTGCAGAATGGAGAAGGCATCTGAGCAGGGCAAGACTAGAAGCAGAGAGATGAGGTAGGAGGTGAGGGTAGGTGCTCAGGCTGGAGATGATGTTGGAGGCTTAGAGCCTGGTGATGTGGGGATGAGGAAAAGTGGAGAGATTGGAGAGACCTTCATGGGGAAAATCAAAGGACTTGGGGATTAACAGAATAAGAGGAGAGGGTAGGGGGAGTCCAAAGGCCCCTAGGTACAGTGGAAAGAGCCCTGGGCTGGGAATCTAAAGATCCAAGTTCTATTCCCAGATCTGTCACCCAATGGCTTTGGCTAAGTGGCTTCACTACCCTTTACCACTTTAGTTTCCTCATCTGTACAGGAAGAGATTGGCCTGCTGATCTCATGGTGCCGCCCAATTCCATTATCCTGTGATTCTGTGAAGTAAATGCATTAACAAGATAAAACAATGGTGTCACCTCCCCAGGATTGTTCACGGACCTCTCCTCCACACTTTACCTAACACTATTGATCACCGTATACTTAGCTGTACATTAGAAAGCTTCCATTACTGATCTGTCTCCCTCAAAAGACTGAGACCTCCTCGAGGGTAAGAACTGGGTCATTTCGCTTGGTATCCTGTACCTGAAACCAAGCCAGGCACATAGTAATTGATTAATTATATTTGTTAAATTGATTATTGTAAGTGCTGGGAAGACAGGCACATGGTTATTCCGGGAAGGCATCTGGGTATGATGTATGTTTTCTGAGTACAGGGCACTGTGATGGGTGCTAGGGCCATTAGAGTAAACAAGAAAACCAGTCACAGACCTTACGTCAGGTAGCTAGGCAGACATTAAACACAAGAGGACAAAAATGATGATTTATTTCTAGTTGTGGTGAGTGCT
Organism: Pan troglodytes; assembly: GCF_028858775.2. Taxonomy (NCBI): domain Eukaryota; kingdom Metazoa; phylum Chordata; class Mammalia; order Primates; family Hominidae; genus Pan; species Pan troglodytes. The sequence goes on along the minus strand of NC_072403.2, from coordinate 36,650,446 downwards.
ACAAGGAAAAGTACTGGGTATTGTGAGTGTGTAATAAAGAGACTAGCTTGGGGGTAGAGGGAAGGTTTCTCTGAAAGAATGACCCTTAAAATAATAAGGATGAGTAGATTTGCTCACAGATTGAAGGAGGGGAGAGACAGAGAGCACGACTGCAGGTAAAAGAAGCAATAAGCACACATGAAGGCCTGAAGCTGGAAGGAGTTCTGGCGAGGAGAATGCCAGATGGAAATCCACCGGAATGTAATGTTAGCTAATTTGGGTTATGGAATTACTGGTGCTTTTTATTCTCTTTTGTGTATATTTTGCATATTACAGATTTCCCACAACAAATATGTACTATTTTAATCATGGGGGTTGGGGGGGCATTGCTAGTTTTAACAAAATAATAAAGGATGTGGGGAGCATGGGTGTCTGGAGGAGGGGTGCATTCCAGAGGGATTGATGACACGAGCGGTGACTAAGTCCTGCATGGGGGAGGGCAGGAGGCCCATCAGTGGGGCTGGAACAAAGCAGCAAGGATGACTCACAAAAGACACAGCCAAAGCCAGTGCATCAGGGCCCGTGGAGGTGAGGCTGGGGAGTCGGAGGTGATATGAGAAGTCACAGGGAGCTACTGTCAGACCAACTAGGCAGGGACAGCCTACACCTGAGTAGAGGAGAGGATGAGGAACCAGAGAGAAAAAGCTCCCCTCAGCAGTCCCTGTGGGGCTGGTACAGGACCTTGGGAACCTGGTAAGGGCAGAGTCCTCCTTGTTACTTTCCAGGCACGAAAGGGTTAGATTGTCCCGTGCTTTCTGCCCCCACAGCGGAAGTGGAAGCTGTGGTTTCCAAAGGCCCTTCCTGATCTGCAATCTCTGAGAAATCAACTAAAGAGATAAAGTCAAAGGTTGGTTGGTGGTGTGCAGTGGGCGCGGGGGTGGATCACAGGCAGGAGTTGGAAAATTGAGGCCTGATGCAAGCTCTAAGATCCGCCCCCACCCACTCCTGATCATGAGTGATAAGCACCCCACCACCCACTCTGCCACTTGGCCAGGATTTCCCCGGAGCCTGTGAAGTATTCCCAGGGCTGGGATGTGACTTGGGAGGAGGTGGTAATTGGCTCCTTTCTCCGCTCTGAGCTGGGCCTACAGGAACTGCCTCCACCACTTCCCCCTTCCCCTCCAGGGGAGTTACTCAGCACAGTCTGACTGCTCCACCTGAACCCTCCTTAGCATCACCCACTCACCTCACACTCCTGACCCAGGTGCTGCCTGCTCATAGCCAGGGCACAGAGATGAGGAGCAACTTCATCCCAGTCTTCTACCCAGCCCCAAAGCTGAATTCCACAACAGGACCTGGTCCTGACCCTGCTCCCATGAAGAGATGCAAAATCACACTAAATCTTCATATTAAATCATCATATGTATCAAATGCCAACTAGTCAGTAAGCAGCCGAGGGCACGCTGTCCACAGCCCTACAGCTAGGCCTGTGCTGCTACCAGGGTGCAGAGGCAGGGGTCTTGAAGAAACAGCCCCAGCCCCTAGGAATGCTATTTGCTGTTGGAGACAACAAGTTCTTAATAAAAGCCACATCAACCCAGAAGACCTGAGTCATCTGAGAGAGACCATTTGTGCCTCTAAGCCTCAGTTTCTTCAATTGTGAAATGGTAATGACAGCTAGTTTAGAATTAAATGATGCAGTGTATGAAAAATAGATGAGAGACTTAGAAGGATCCCGTCCTTCCACAGATACTTATTCCTGGGCCAATGCTCAGGATATAAAGATAAAGTAAACAAACGTAACAGGCCTGATCCCTGCCCTCAAGAGGTTCCTAAAGTTGCTGTTATTGTTGACCCAATGACAGCTAAATAAATGAAGGCCACTCATAAAAAGCAAATGGAGGCTCCGATAGAGTGTGGCCGATGGTATTTTCCAAAGTTGGGTGCCCCTTTCCACTTGCTCTCCTTGTCCCATGACTGACACTCCAGGTAGGGGCCATGTTCCCTCTCTTTGAATGGGAGCGGGGCTGTGACTACTCTGACCAATAGGGTAGGAGGGAGGTGATGCAGATCAAAAAAAGATGAGGTTATAAAAAGAATGCAGCTGGGCACAGTGGCTCACACCTGTAATCCCAATACTTTAGGAGGCTGAGATGGACAGATTGCTTGTGCCCAGGAGTTGGAGACCAGCCTGGGCAACATAGTGAGAACCTGTCTCTACAAAATAATAATAATAATAATAATACAAAAATCAGCCAGGCATGTTGGCAGTAGCCCCAGCTACCAGGGAGACTGAGGCAGGAGGATCACTTAAGCCTGGGTAGTCAAGGCTGCAGTGAACCATGACTGCACCACTGCACTCCAGCCTGGGCAACAAGAGTGAAACTCCGCCTCAAAAAAAAAAAAGCAGTTCATGCCTGGTTCCCTCACAGCAACCCAGCCACTATGCAAGAGAAACTCTAACTAGACCACAGGTAGAAACCCTGAGGTCCCTGAGCTAACCGCCAGCATCCACTGCAAAGTGTCTGCAGACGATATCAGTCCCCCAGCTTTCGAGTCTTCCAGCTGCAGCCCCAGATAACATGGAGCAGAGACAAGCCGTCCCCACTGCGGTGTGTCCAAATTCCTGGCCCACAGAATCCGTGAACGTAATAAAGGGTTGTCTCATGCCACAAAATTTTGAGGCAATTTGTTGGACAACAAAAAATAACCAGAACACAGAGGACAAGCCAGAATGAGCAGCACATAAGTCGAAGGAGAAAGTACCCTAGAGGTGTTAAGAGTTAGTCAGAATGGAAGGACATTAACTGTGGAAAGCATTACTAGACCTCACGTCACCATATGGTTTTGTACTCTGTCCTGCTGTGAAACTCTTCCTTCAAAGGCCACCAGCAACCCCCAAAGTGACAAATATACAAATTCCCTCTTGTTTAAACTATCATCTAGGCCTGCGCCATGGCTCACACCTGTAATCCCAAAACTCTGGGAGGCTGAGGCAGCAGGATCATTTGAGCCCAGGAATTTGAGACCAGCCTGGGCAACACAGTGAGACCCCCAGTCTCTAAAAAAATGTTTAAAAAATTGGCTGGGAGTGGTGACATACACCTGTAGTATCAGCTACTCAAGAAGCTGAGGTGAGACGATCTCTTGAGCCTGGGAGGTCAAGGCTGCAGAGAGCTATGATCATGCCACTATACTCCAGCCAGGGTTACAGAGCAAGACCCTCTCTCCAAACAAACAAACAAACAAACAAACAAAACCCTCACAAACAAACAAACAAAAAACCCTATCATCTGTGCGCCGAAGTCCCCCACTCCAATAGCTACATACCCAGTCCTATCTTTTCACCTGAACTCCTGTCTTGTAGCTCCAATTTCCCGCAGTCACATGCCAGTTCCTTATTTCTTTGCCACCTCAAATCCAACACAACCAAAATGGATTCACTATCATGGGCACTGTTTGGGCTCAGGTCCTTTTCACCAGTGAGTCCACTCACTTTCCAGCTTTTGGGAATATCAGCTGATAACCACACACAATTGTCCCCTTTTCTGGAGAATTGCCCTGGGCCAAACAGGAGCCAAGCCCTCCTCCCTTGCACACACTCTGGACAGACTCCCAGTGGCTGCCTGACCTTAAAGCAGATCTACAAAACGCCAGCCCCCATGCCTCCAAGTGCAATTGACTGGTGCAATTTGCTGCCCTGAGCTTCTCCATGAGCTCAGGCTGAAGCTCACATCCTTGCTTAGCCTCTTTCCCTTCCCTATCCTGTTATCTTCAGTCTTTCTCCTGAGAGCCTCCCGCAGTGTATCTCTTGAACAAAAGTCCCCACCCCAGGTTCTGCTTCAAGGTAGCCCAATCTAAAACACCTGCTGCCGAGTGCAGTGGCTCACACCTGCAATCCCAGCACTTTGGGAGGCCAAGGTGGGCAGATTGCTTTGAGCTCATGAGTTCAAGACCAGCCTGGAGACAGGCTGGACACAGCAAAACCTTGCCTCTTCAAAAGATACAAAAAAAAATTAGCCTAGCTTTGTGGCATGCGCCTGTAGTCCCAGCTACTTGGGAGGCTGAGATGGGAGGATCGATCGCTTGAGCCCAGGAGGCAGAGGTTGCAGGAAGCTGAGATTGCACCACTGCACTTCAGCCTGAGCGACAGAGGAAGACCCTGTCTCGAAATAAAATAATAATAATAATAGGCCGGGCGCCGTGGCTCATGCCTGTAATTCCAGCACTTTGGGAGGCCAAGGTGGGCGGATCACTTGAGGTCAGGAGTTGGAGATCAGCCTGGCCAACATGGTGAAACCCCGTCTCTAGTAAAAATAAAGAAATTAGCTGGCCATGGTGGCACATACCTGTTACCCCAGCTACTCGGGAGGCTGAGGCAGGAGAATCACTTGAATCTGGGAGGCAGAGGTTGCAGTGAGCTGAGATTGCACCATTGCACTCCAGTCTGGGCAACAAGAGCAAAACTCCATCTCAAAAAAATAATAATAATAAATAAAACACCAACCAAGCCAAGTTTACTTTGTTTACCCTGTTGCTATGAGACCTGTCTCTCATCACCCCAGCCTGCAACTCCCTTTCAGACCAGCCATCAGTTTGAATACATTTTCTAGCAAATGCCTCTCATTCTTCCTCCTCATTCCCATTGTCCCCATGTAATCACTGTTCAGGAAGTCAGGGACCCCAAACGGAGGGACCAGCTGAAGCCATGGCAGAAGAACGTGGATTGTGAAGACTTCATGGACATTTATTAGTTCCCCAAATTAATACTTTTATAATTTCTTATGCCTGTCTTTACTGCAATCTCTAAACATAAATTGTGAAGATTTCATGGACACTTATCACTTCCCCAGTCAATACCCTTGTGATTTCCTATGCCTGTCTTTACTTAGTCTCTTAATCCTGTCATCTCGTAAACCAAGGAGGATATATGTCACCTCAGGACCCTGTGATAATTGCATTAACTGCACAAATTGTAGAGCATATGTGTTTGAACAATATGAAATCTGGGCACCTTGAAAAAAGAGCCGGATAACAGCAATGTTTAGGGAACAAGAGAGATAACCTTAAACTCTGACCGCCGGTGAGCTGGGCGGAACAGAGCCATATTTCTCTTCTTTCAAAAGCAAATGGGAGAAATATTGCTGAATTCTTTTTCTCAGCAAGGAACATCCCTGGGAAAGAGAATACACGCCTGGGGGTGGGTCTCTGAACTGGCCCCCCTGGGCGTGGCCGTCTTCTATGGTCGAGGCTGTAGGGGTGAAATAGACCCCAGTGTCCCATAGCGCTCCCAGGCTTATTAGGAAGAGGAAATTCCTGCCTAATAAATTTTGGTCAGACCGGTTTCTCTCAAAACCCTGTCTCCTGATAAAATGTTATCAATGACAATTGTGCCAGAAACTTCATTAGCAATTTTAATCTCGCCCCAGTCCTGTGGTCCTGTGATCTCGCCCTGCCTCCATTTGCCTTTCGATATTCTATTACCTTGTGAAGTACTTGATGTCTGTGACCCACACCTATTTGCACACTCCCTCCCCTTTTGAAAATCCCTAATAAAAACTTGCTGGTTTTGCGGCTTGCGGGGCATCACGGAACCTACCGACATGTGATGTCTCCCCCGGATGCCCAGCTTTAAAATTTCTCTCTTTTGTACTCTGTCCCTTTATTTCTCAAACTGGCCGATGCTTAGGAAAATAGAAAAGAACCTACATGACTATCGGGGCAGGTTCCCCGATAATCACCTCACAACTGGCTTATGAAATCATTCTCCTTTCCAATCTCCCTGCTGCTTCCTGTTTTTCCTCCTGCCTCCAATCTGTCTAGCACTTAAGTGTGAGATTAACATTTCTGAAATGCCTCTGATCATGTAGCTCCCCTACTGGAAAGTTCAGTGCCTCCGGTGTCTAGTGGCAGCAGATAAAGATTCTTTTGTCTGCTTTCCTGGTCCCTCACTGAGCTCTGGCTTCCACCTTGTTTATTTAACCTCATTTGTCAGTATTTTTAATTTTCTATTCCAGTCAGTTCCCCCAGAGTTCCACAAACTATGCTCATTCCCATCACACCAACACCAGTTCTCCGTCTCCCCTACATGTTCTCAAATCCCACCTGGCTTCTCAGCTGCCCCCCGGCCCCTGTCCTCCCCTTCTCAGCCCCCAGCAGGGCACATGGCTGCCTGCAGGAAGCAACAGGGCTCTAAGCCTCCCTGGCAGCCAGATGTGGCGGAGAGACTTCCTTCCAACCTATTTGAAATGAGCAGAAATGTTACAGGTTACTTCTGTCTGTGGACCTACTAGGATGGGGTGTGTATTTCTTTGTCCTTCTCTTTCCCCTTGGCCTGAACATGGAGCCTGAGCAGTCATCCTAAATCACAAAGAGCCATGCATCAAAGACAGTGAGGCAGCAAGGCGGAGCTGTCCCAGCCCCGAGCTGCCTGCCTGGCTCTGGACTTTGTTTCTGTCAGAGAGAAATGGACTTCCATCTAGGAAGCCATTGTTCTATTCGGTTTTTGTCTCTCACAGGTCAACCTAATGCTAACTTGGTTCTCCTCACAACTTGTGAAGGAAAGAAAGGAGCAGCTGTGGCAGTGGCCTGTAAATGTTTAACTCTCAGAGGCAGTGGAGGGCTGGGGGTAGGTGAAAGTTCTGACTTGCAACATTTCCGATTTCTGTGGTGTAAATACTTCCATCAAGGTGTTGGGGCTCAGAAAATGATACCCCAGAGTTTGGTGTTTTGGCAAGTTGAGAAGAACATGGGAAGGACCTGAGAAGTAAAGTCTGCCTCTGACCTTCTCCTGCTCCCCTCTCTCCTCCAAGGCAGGTCAAAGAAACCAGAATGTCTTTCCCCCAAAGCCAATCATAAAACTTAGAACTATTACTCTAGCCTTCCTTTGCCTTTCTGTATAAGCACAGCTCATTAAAAAAAAAAAAACTGACCTACCTTTTCTAATAGTAGGTCATAAAACCCTTATTTTGGAGAGTTCCTGCCTATATCCAGAAGGAAGGAATGCTGCACAGAGAGACCAAGCAGAATCCCAACAGACAGGCTCTGCTGGCTTTCTCCCTCAGCCTATTCCCATGCGACCATTCTCTTTGTGTTCAATCACATTTCTTTTCTTTCTTTTTTTTTTTTTTTTTGAGATGGAGTTTCGCTCTTGTTGCCCAGGCTGGAGTGCAATGGCACTATCTTGGCTCACTGCAACCTCCTCCTCCTGGGTTCAAGCGATTCTCCTGCCTCAGCCTCCCAAGTAGCTGGGATTACAGGCACGCACCACCATGCCCAGCTAATTTTGTATTTTTAGTAGAGATGGGGTTTCTCCATGTTGGTCAGGCTGGTCTTGAACTCCCGACCTCAGGTGATCCGCCCGCCTTGGCCTCCCTAAGTGCTAGGATTACAGGCATAAGCCACCGCGCCCAGCCTGTGTTCAGTTGCATTTCTACATGACTGTCTGTTCTTTTTTTTTTTTTTTTTTTTTTCTGAGACAGAGTTTCATTCCGTGGCCTAGGCTGGAGTGCAGTGGCACGATCTCAGCTCACTGCAACTTCTGTCTCCCAGGTTCAAGTGATTCTCCTGCCTCAGCCTCCTGAGTAGCTGGGATTACAGGCACACACCACCACCCCGGCTAATTTTTGTATTTTTAGTACAGACGGGGTTTCATTATATTGGCCAGGCTGGTCTCAAACTCCTGGCCTCATGTGATCCTCCCACCTCAGCCTCCCAAAGTGCTGGGATTACAGGCGTGAGCCACTGCACCCAGCCTTGGCTGTCCATTCTTCATCGAAACTAATCAAAAAAATGGTTTTCTCTGAGCATTTCTGGGGTCTTCATTTCTGAAGGCTCCCATGTCATGTAAAACTTTGATGAAATAAATTTGTTGGCCGGGCACAGGGGCTCACACCTGTAATCCCAGCACTTTGGGAAGATGAGACAAGCAGATGGCTTGAGCCCAGGAGTTCGAGGCCAGCCTGAGTAACATGGTGAAACCCCATCTCTACAAAAAATTACCTGTGTGTGGTGGTCTGCACCTGTAGTTCCAGCTACTCTGTAGGCTGAGGCAGGAGGATTGCTTGAGCCCAGGAGGTTAAGGCTATAGTGAGCCATGATCATGCCACTTCACTACAGCCTGGGCAAGAGTGAAACTCCATTTCAAAAAAATAGATAAATAAAATAAAGTAAATTTGTTATGCTTTTGTTTTGTTCGCCTGTCTTTTGTTATGGGAGTATTGGTCATGACTCAGGATGGGTGCAGAAAGCAATTACATCTTTCTGTCTCTACAAAGGCCAACTTCAAGCTACCAATGTTATGCCAGTTGGCTCATAAAGTTCCTGAAACTATAATGATTCTTCTCATGAACTGGTGTGAGCTGGCTTCAGCACAACAGTGGGTGAATGGGAAGGGGTGAAATGGGACTGACATTTAATGAACCTTGCTACATGTCAAGTAAGGTAATAGGCATTTTGCATATATTTTCTTTAATCCTTATATTTAACACTGAGGGGTAAGTAGGGCCAAACTTTCCCAACCATTAATCCTTTCTGGGAAAAATTCCAATACAGGTAGATTTATTTTTCTATATCTTTTTCACAACCTTGGAAGATATGTTAGTCACCCCTGTTTTGGATAATTAGAAAAAGTAGAAAATGGAGGTAAGAGAAAATGCGAATGTGGTGGATATTTTCTGAGGTTTGACCATCCTGCATGCATTCTCTTCTCCTCTGAGAACAGTCACTGGATTCCTTGGAGAATTACCTGTGTGCATTCCTAATGAGCTATGGTTAAGGTGTGCTTTTTCCCCTAGCCTTTACCTAGACTAGGCTGATCAGATTCTCTCTGCTAGGGCTTTGAATGATGAACAAAAATGGAAAGGATGGAAAAAACCCTTTGTCACTTACTCATTTCAGCAGGTAGCCAGGACAACACCATCGATTCCTGCTGGTGTTGGATCCAGCTCCGCTGGAGCTACCCTGGTTCTTTGTTTCCTGAGCCTGATTCTCTGGCCTTCCTTTGATTCTGTGAGCTATTCAATATCCTCCCAAGACTCATCTATTCTGTTCAAGTTAAGGACAATCATTTTTGTGGCTTGAAGCCAAAGAAATGCAAATGCCAAGGAAGAAAAGTAGAAGCTCTTTAGAAAAGTTAAAGGAAGCCGGCCAGGCGCGGTTGCTCACACCTGTAATCCCAGCACTTTGGGAGGCCAAGGTGGGCGGATCACCCGAGGTCGGGAGTTCAAGACCAGCCTAACCAACATGGAGAAACCCCGTCTCTAATAAAAATACAGAATTAGCTGGGCATGGTGGCACACACTGTAATCCCAGCTACTTGGGAGGCTGAGGCTGGAGAATCGCTTGAACCTGGGAGGCGGAGGTTGCGGTGAGCCGAAATCAAGCCATTGCACTCCAGCCTGGGCAACAAGAGCGAAACTCCCTCTCAAAAAAAAAAAGAGAAAAGAAAAGTTAAAGGAAGCCCAGGTGAAGTGCACAGGGCTTTAGAAGAACATTTTTAAATTGCTCCTGGCAGGGAAGTGGTTATGATTATGTAAGGAGAACCTAGGCAAGACTGGTCAGACTGCAGGGTTGGATTTTTATGTGTTCTACACGGCAGGAATTTGGGGCAGAGCTGATGTTATATAAGCCTGAGTTGTAAGTTATTTGACGTATGTCATTGTATGCTCATCACAGGATTATTAAATAAAGGTAACTCAAACCATTTTGTATTCAGAGTATCCAAATTATTCTACATTTGTAGAATCACTATAAAATATGTGGGAGTTTGTTTTTTAAAAATGTGTTATTTTGGTGGAGGACTGGAGAGAAAAAAAACATGGATCACTAAGAACTCTTCATCAACATTTTATCTTTTAGAAAGTAAAATGAATTACAAGCAGTGGGCCCAGTGCAGTGGCTCCCGCCTGTAATCCCAGCACTTTGGGAAGCCGAGGAGGATTACTTGAGCCCAGGAGTTTGAGACCGGCCTGAACAACATAGCGAGGCCCTGTGTCTACAAATAGTCAAAAAATTAGCCAGATGTGGTGGCACACACCCATGGTCCCAACAAATCAGGAGGCTGAGGAGGGAGAACTGCTTGAGCTCTGGCAGTCGAGGCTGCACTGAGCCATGATTGCACCACTGCACTGAGCCATGATTGCACCACTACACTGAGCCATGATCACACGACTACACTGAGCCATGATCACACCACTGCACTGAGCCATGATCACACCACTGCACTGAGCCATGATCGCACCACTGCCCTGAAACATGATCGCACAACTGCACTGAGCCATAATTGCACCACTGCACTGAGCCATGATCGCACCACTGCACTGAGCCATGATCACACCACTGCACTGAGCCATGATCGCACCACTGCACTGAGCCATGATCACACCACTGCACTGAAACATGATCGCACAACTGCACTGAGCCATGATCACACCACTGCACTAAGCCATGATCACACCACTGCACTGAGCCATGATCGCACCACTGCACTGAGACATGATCGCACAACTGCACTGAGACATAATTGCACCACTGCACTGAGCCATGATCGCACCACTGCACTGAGACATGATTGCACCACTGCACTGAGCCATGATAGTACCACTGCACCAAGCCATGATCACACCATTGCACTGCACTCCAGCCTGGGCCACAGAGTGAGACCATGTCTTAAAAAAAAAAAAAGCAAACAAAAACTACAAGCAATTGAGAGTCTGGGAAGTGTCTAGTAGGGAAACCAGGAATTGTATCTGTGTTTGTGTGACTACCCCACATTCCTGCTGGTTCTGCCTCAACAAAAGTTTCCCCCATCACTCCATCCACAGTGATCTCACCCGGCTGCAAATGCCTAGAATGCTTGCTCTCTGTACCAACATTCCATTTGTTTGACATTCATCATGGGGATCTGCTGAGTCTTCATATGAGGAAAAGTACTTGTTAAGCTCTAAGATATCAAATAAATGTTAGTTAATTATGTTATTAGATAAGTAGGTAGATAGATAATAAATAGATGCACACACACATATAGCTACAGATACAGTTACAGTTTTGTATACTTATATTTATGTGCCGATCTCTTAATTTCCCTTAACTTGGTTATAAACCTCTTAAGACCCATATTTTATACACCTTTCTGCCTTCCACTGCTCTTAGTTGGAACACATTTGACAATCTACTGATGTTTTAAGTGTAGGAACTAGCCTCTACCAGCTGAAAAATCTGTGAACCACGGCCACTTATTTTCACCACTTTCCTGTGCCCTGGGAGGACTAGATGAGCTCATGGGTACAAAGTGCCATGAATCAGTTAGTTTCCTGTGGCCGAAGACAGAAGAACTCAGCAGTCTTAGTTCCCCCTTCAACTTCATGCCTTCCTTTCTGAAGAACCATGGGTCATGTATGTGATCAGAAATGGGCTTCCATTTCTCAGTACAAGATTTCTGAAGAAGAAGTGGTTTCTGGACCTCTGAATGGGCAGTGTGCGATACAATCTAATGAGAGACGACTGATCTTGACTCTTTTAAAAGTGTCAAAAGCAGATTAAAGCCGTCAGCCTGTACCAAGCATTTTCCCAATGCAGCATTTTCTCTTCCCCCACCCTATCTGTCATCTAGCCTAGTGCTGTCCAACAAATCTTTCTGTAATGATGGAAATGTTCTATTTCCATGTTTTCAAATATGGTAATCACTGGCCACATGGGATTATCATGCTCTTGAAATGTGGCTAATGAAACTGAGAAACTGAATTTTAAATTTTGACTCATTAGAATTTACATTCAAATAGCCACATGCAGCTGGGCGCAGTGGCTCACACCTGTAATCCTAGCACTTTGGGAGGCCAAGGTGGGCAGATGACCTGATGTCAGGAGTTCGAGACCAGCCCGGCCAACATGGTGAAACCCCATCTCTATTAAAAATACAAAAATGCTGGGCGCGGTGGCTCACGCCTGTAATCCCAGCACTTTGGGAGGCCAAGGCGGGCGGATCACGAGGTCAGGAGATCGAGACCATCCTGGCTAACAAGGAGAAACCCCGTCTCTACTAAAAATACAAAAAATTAGCTGAGTGTGGTGGCGGGAGCCTGTAGTCCCAGCTACTCAGGAGGCTGAGGCAGGAGAATGGTGTGAACCCGGGAGGCAGAGCCTGCAGTGAGCTGAGATCACGCCACTACACTCCAGCCTGGGTGACAGAGTGAGACTTTGTCTCAAAATAAATAAATAAATAAATAATAAAAATACAAAAATTAGCTGGGCATAGTGGCACAAGCCTGTAATCCCAGCAACCTAGGAGGCTGAGGCAGGAGAACCGCTTGAACCTGGGAGGCAGAGGTTGCAGTGAGCCAAGATCATGCCACTACATTCCAGCCTGGGCGACAGAGTGAGACTCCATCTCAAAAAATAAAATAAAATAAATAGCCACATGCTACTGTATTAGACAGCATAGACCTAAATTAAGAGAATCTGGGCTTCTTTATTTATTCATTTATTTATTCATCATTCAGTCAAAACCATTGAGTACCTAGTATATATCAATCAGGCACACTGCTGAATACTGACAGTGGGTTCAGTGATTAGTCTCTCACCTGAAAAAGCCCAAAATCTGTTTGAGGAAACAAATGATCTTTGGGGATGGCCTCAAGACCTTAAAGTGTCTTCTGGTTACACCACCTTCTCTTGAGAAAAGTATTTGGGAGTAAGTCCTTGGGCATAGGTCACCCTGCAGATAATCTTCCGGCCCTGACCTCATCTACTAAATTAGGATCCTTGCTTGAGCTAGGGGCAGTTCTCAAGGGCTGGCAAGAGGCCAGTGATGCAGCCAGAGGTGAGAATACCCAAAAAGGTTACTGTATCCTGGGGAGTGTGTACACAACCCATTCAGAGTCTCAATTTAAGACATAAGCAAGGACATGAACATCAGAGCAGTGTAAAACCCCAAAGACAAAAAGAGCTAGGTCAGTGGGTTGAATAATAACATTAATAATGAGGATTGTTGAGAGGCAGGAAGGTGTTGAGGTCAATAGCTTTGTCTCTGGAGACAAACTTCCTGGATGCCAAACTCAACTCTGTCATTCCCCTGCTTCACAGAGTTCTGTGCTGTCACTGCACCTGTATAATGAGTGTTGTCATGCCCTCCTCTCAGAGGTGTACCATGAAAATTAAGTGAATTAAAACATACAGTTGTCCAGGCATGGTGTTTCATACCTGTAATCCCACCATTTTGGGAGGCTGAGGCAGGAAGATCATTTGAAGCCAAGAGTTTGAGACCAGCCTGGGCAACAAAGTGAGACCCTATCTCTACCAAAAAAAAAAAAAAAAAAAAATTGTTAATTAGTTGGGCATGGTGGCACACACCTGTAGTCCTAGAAACTCAGGAAGCTGAAGTGGCAGGATTGCTTGAGCCCAGGAGTTTGGGGCTATAGTGAGCTATGATGGCGCCACTGCACTACAGCCTGAGCGACAGTGGAAGATCTTGACTCTAAAAACAAACAAACAAGCCAGGCATGGTGGCTCATGCCTGTAATCCCAGCACTTTGGGAGGCCGAGGCAGGCAGATCACGAGGTCAGGAGTTCAAGACCAGTCTGGCCAACATAGTGAAACCCCATCTGTACTAAAAAAACAAAAATTAGCCAGGTATGGTGGCACATGCCTGTAATCCCAGCTAATCGGGAGGCTGAGGCAGGAGAATTGCTTGAACCTGGGAGGCAAAGGTTGCAGTGAGCCAAGACCATGCCATTGCACTCCAGCCTGGGCAACATAGTGAGACTCCATCTCAAAATCAAAAACAAAAAACAAACAAACAAACAAACATGGAGTTGAACCCAGGTAGATGGGCTCTAACATCTATGCTCTGACAAATAGGTATGCCACTAGGCTTTGGAATGAAATAGACCTAGGTTCACATCTAACTCCCATTACTTCTTGGTTACACAACCTTAAGAAAGTGAATTGCCTCATTGAACCTCATTTTTCTCATCTGTAAAATGGGTGTATAGATAAAATAACAGTTGGGGTTATGAAGGCTTAATGAATTGATTTGAGTATAGCTCTTAAAACAGTGCCTATGCCGGGCGTGGTGGCTCACGCCTGTAATCCTAGCACTTTGGGAGGCCAAGGTGGGCAGATCACGAGATCAGGAGATCGAGACCATCTTGGCTAACACGGGGAAACCCCATCTCTACTAAAAATACGAAAAATTAGCCAGGCGTGGTGGTGAGCGCCTGTAGTCCCAGCTACTCGGGAGACTGAGGGAGAGAATGGCATGAACCCGGGAGTTGGAGCTTGCAGTGAACCAAGATCGCGCCACTGCACTCCAGCCTGGGCTACAGACAGAGCAAGACTCCATCTCAAAAAAACAAACAAACAAAAAAAAAAAACACAGTGCCTCTGAGGCATCATACATGCTCAGGTGTGTGGGCTAGTGTCACTTCACACTACCCCACAAGACCTGGGCAGAGCCAGTCACTGCAGACAGAGATGCTGAGCCACAAGGAGTCTGGGCAGGGAGGCAGGGTGTGCTCCTGGGGCTGCCACTGGGCACTGGAAGCCACTGTGGCTTCTGGAAGACATGCTGGTTCTTCAAGGGGCAGGTTACTGGCCACTGAGGTGGCTGTATTCCAGCCCATCTCTGTCCCTTGAGGTAATCTGAGTGGCAACCTGTTCTATAACAAAAAAAAAACACTTCGTTTTGGCATATTTTAAGCAAGGATTTACAAGAGGAACATTTTGATGCAGCTTCCTTAAAACAGTTCTGTCAGTATGAACCACTTTGGAAAACAGCATAGCAAATTCTTTTTTTTCTTTTTTTTTTTTTTTTTTGAGACGGAGTCTCGCCAGGCTGGAGTGCAGTGGCGCAATCTTGGCTCACTGTGCAATCTCCAACTCCCTGGTTCAAGCGATTCTCCTGGCTCAGCCTCCTGAGTAGCTGGGATTACAGGCACGCACCACCGCGCTCAGCTAATTTTTGAATTTTTAGTAGAAACGGGGTTTCACCATGTTAGCCAGGCTGGTCTCGATCTTCTGACCTCATGAACTGCCCGCCTCAGCTTCCCAAAGTGCTGGGATTACAGGCATGAGCCACCGAGCCCAGCCCTTATTTTTTCTTTTTTTAGAATGGGGTCTTGCTCTGTCTCCCAGGCTGGAGTGCAGTGGTGTGAATGTGACTTACCACAGCCTCGACCCCTGGATTCAAGTGATCCTTCCACCTGAGCCTCCCAGAGTAGCTGGGACCACAGGCGCGCACCACAACACCTGGCTAATTTTTTAATTTTGTAGAGACGAGGTCTCTCCATGCTGCCCAGGCTGATCTCAAACTCCTGGGCTCAAGAAATCCTTCTGCCTTTAGGCTGGGCATGGTGGCACACACCTGTAATCCCAGCACTTTGGGAGACCAAGGCGGGCTGATCACTTGAGGTCAGGAGTTTGAGACCAGCCTGATCAACATGGTGAAACCTGTCTCTACTAAAAATACAAAAATTAGGTGGGCGTCGTGGTGCAAGTGCTGGGATCACAGGTGTGAGCCACTGGGCG
Source organism: Pan troglodytes (assembly GCF_028858775.2). Lineage (NCBI taxonomy): Eukaryota > Metazoa > Chordata > Mammalia > Primates > Hominidae > Pan > Pan troglodytes. The sequence continues at coordinate 36,634,944 of NC_072403.2, read as the reverse complement.
CAGCAGCGATTTCTTACTAAGCTAAACATGCACCTAGTTATACTACTCCTAGACATCTGCTCAAGAGAAATAAGAATACATGTCTTAAAAAAGAGTTGTCTATGAATGTTCATAGTAGCTTTATTCATCATTTCCAAAAATAAGAAAAAAACCACAATGTCCATCAATGGTGAATTAATAAGCCAACTGTCATATATTTATACAATGGAATGCTATGCAGAAGTCAAAAGGAAAGAACTACTGAATCATGCCATGACATGGATGAATCACAAAAATATTATACTGAGCAAAAGAATGTGGACACAAAAGAGTGTCTACTGTAGTTTCGTTCTTTCTTTCTTTCTTTTTTTTTTGAGATGGAGTTTTGCTCTTGTTGCCCAGGCTGAAGTGAAATGGCGTGATCTCAGCTCACTGCAACCTCTGCCTCCTGGGGTCAAGTGATTCTCCTGCCTCAACCTCCCAAGTAGCTGGGATTATAGCCACCCGCCACCACACCTGGCTAATTTTTAGTAGAGACAGGGTTTCACCATGTTGGTCAGGCTGGTCTTGAACTCCTGACCTCAGATGATCCTCCCGCCTCGGCCTCCCAAAGTGCTGGGATTACAGGCATGAGCCACCTTGCCCAGCCTGTAGTTTCATCTATATGACATTCTAGAACAGGCAAAACTGTAAGGTTAGAAGTCTGATCAGCGGTTGCTATAGGGGATGGGGACAGGACTGACTACAAAGGGATGCAGGGAACTTTTGGGGGTGATGGAAAACTCTATATCATAATGGTGGAGGCCTTTACACAAACTATATGCATTTATCAAAACTCATCAAAAACTACTCCTAACAAGGATGAATTTTACTGTATTTAAATTATACTTCAATCTACCTGACTTTTTAAAACAAAATGCAGTATCACCAAATACTACCAAATTTTATGTGAAAGGCTCAGGGTCAGAGATAGGATGAGTTCAACCCACAGGGATAGGTTGAGAATATCTGGTTTATACATTTCTTACTGATTTTTTTCTTTTTTTTGAGAAGTCTTGCTCTTGTTCCCCAGGCTGGAGTGCGATAGCGTGATCTCGGCTCACTGCAACCTCTGCCTCCCGGGTTCAAGCGATTCTCCTGCCTTAGCCTCCCAAGTAGCTGGGATTACAGGTGCCTGCCACCACGCCAGGCTAATTTTTGTATTTTTAGTAGAGACGGGGTTTCACCATGTTGGTCAGGCTGGTCTCGAACTCCTGACCTCAGGTGATTTGCCCACCTCGGCCTCCCAAAGTGCTGGGATTACAGGAATGAGACACCGTGCCTGGCCACTGATTTTTTTTTTAATGGTGACAATTTAATAATAATTTTAGGCCTTGTCAAGAGGTTACCAGTATTAAGACGGCTGCATCTCAATGGCACGTGCCTCTCCTGGCAATCAAAAAGATAGACAAATGACTATAATATCGTGTGTGTGATGCTTTGAGAGATTTGTATACAATGTAGATGAACTAATTCTGGATGGCAGGTTCAGGAGTGGTTTTTTCCCAGGAGAATAGGGAGGAAAAAGGAAAAGAAATAGAATGGTTATAGGGTCCAATGGGTAAGAGTTTGGCATGTGTGAGAAAAAGGACAAAATTAGAGATGCACAACATCAAGAAGCAATGGGGGTGTTGAAAGAGAAAGCCTGCAAGTTGCCTGGATTTGGGTTGGGAACTCAGAGAGTTTGGAGCCACTGAACTTACTAAAGCAGGCATGGACATGGTCAAGTCTGTCTTTGAACAAGAAAGCCCTGGGGGGTATAGAAGGTGAACCGGAGGAACAATAGTTAGGAAGGTTCTTTATGGCCCATGATTGTCCCATTTTCACTAAAATAAAATGTGCCTTTTTGGTAGTGAACTGTTCTGAATGCCAAAAGTACTAGGTAAGTTGGTCCCAACTGGAATATTGCAGCCCTGAGGGTGGCTCGGCTGCCCAGTCATTTGGTACCCCCTTTTTCTTTCCTGAACCAGGGAATCTCGGCTCTCAAGAAATCTATTAATTCAGGCTCCCAGGGTCAGCACCACTTGGTCTGTGTCAGAGACACAGCAGTCACACGCACAAACCCAAATGGTCATGGCTGACAGTGGAGGCCTCAGCAGGACCAAGGAACACAGAGATTTGCAACCTCCCCTTGTGTGCAATTCCCCTTCTATGGTAGGTGGGATTCCCAACCTGGGGAAAGAAATGACCAAGTGTCTGGGAAGGGAAAGTGTCATAAAAGAGCCAGGGCCCAGGAGCTAGGATGACGGTGGCCTGAGGCCCAGACACTCTAGGGAATCCGTGAGACGTGGAGAGAAAACATGAGGGAAAGCAGAGCTACTGTCTGGCCGGCCCAGCTTCCTCTTTTATGAGCTCATGGGCAAAGCCAGGCCAGGCAGAGGGTGCTAGAGATTGAGTGAGCTTGTTTTTTCCCTAACTTGGTTCTGAGTCACACATGGCATCTATCCTTCCCAGAAAACCGCCTCAGGGCTCACCCCTTGGCAGCCCACCAAACCCCAGTACTGACACGCGATCCCCACTGGGTAGGGCCAGGGAGCTGCAGACAGGCCAGCCCCAGCACCCGCCTCCGCCCCTGGAGAGGCCTCTTGGGGAATGAACTGTCCCTCCCAACCTTGGAAGAAAAAAGCCTATGGCAGCTGCTTTGGAGGGTAGGCTGGAGGCACGTCCAACTTTTGAGCACACATGGGAGACGCTGCTGAATCATGGGGTTTCAGAGGAGGAGAAACATTAGAGAGCCTTTAATTTATGCCTTTCACTTTGTAGATCAACTCATCCAGTAAATACGGGGTGTCTGAAAAGTCTGGACAAAAGGGGAAATATTTTATTTGTTGTGCATGTTTCCCATATGATTATGTTTTGACTTCAATCTCCATCAAATTCTCCAATGGCTGACATTGGAGCTGTCTACAGAGAGATGCAGGGTGCTTCCCATGGGAACAGCACTGTAACAGTAATAACATCAACGATCCTGTATTTCTAGCCTTTTCAGCAGCCTGTATTGATTGACAGGCACAGTTCTAGGCACTGAAAATAGAGCAGTACACAAGATAGATAAAGTCCTACTCTGGTGGAGTTATAATCTGGTGGGAAAGAAACCAAGACCAAAGGAGGAGCCACAACACTGGGGTCCTAAGAAGCCAGCTTTGGCAGAAGGACAGGAATGCTGGGCCCTTTCCCAGCTCCCGGCTCAGCTCATAGCAGCCTCCAGGGTAGCTGGGTTGAGTTGGGCTGGGTCAGGCTGAGCTGCATCCCAGGGTAGGGTCATCGTGCCACTTTTGTGACCTTGCCTTGGTGCTCCCGGAACTCTTGCCATGGTTTTGCGTCAGGGGAACTGCCAGGGCCTGATTTTGGGCCTCCTAGAGCCTAGATGAACATCTTTAGGGGCCATTTATTAACTTGCTGCCTAGAACTCACCACCCCACTCTACCCCCATGCCTCTGGAGAATTGTTCCAGCTAAAATGTAGGTGGGAGGGGGTGTTTAAAATCACCTGTTCCTTGTCAGTATAGTGGTGAGTAAAAACAAATTTTTTTTTTGCTGGGTGCGGTGGCTCACGCCCGTAATCCCAGCACTTTGGGAGGCCGAGGGGGGCGGATCACATGAGGTCAGGAGTTTTCGAGACCAGCCTGGCCAACATGGTGAAACCTCGTCTCTACCAAAAATACAAAAATTAGCCGGGCATGGTGGCGTGCGCTACTTGGGAGGCTGAAGCAGGAGAATCGCCTGAACCTGGGAGGCAGAGGTTGCAGTGAGCCGAGATTGTGCCACTGCACTCCAGCCTGGATGACAGAGTAAGACTTTCTTTTTTTTTGAGATGGAGTTTCACTTTTGTCGCCCAGGCTGGAGTGCAGTGGTGCAATCTCGGCTCACTGCAACCTCTGCCTCCCTGGTTCAGGCAATTCTCCCGCTTCAGCCTCCCGAGTAGCTGGGATTACAGGCACACGCCACCACGCCCAGCTAATTTTTGTATTTTTGGTAGAGACGGGGTTTCGCCATGTTGGCCAGGCTGGTCTCGAACTCCTGCCCTCATGATCCACCCACCTCAACCTCCCAAAGTGTTGGGATTATGGGCGTGAGCTACCACACCCAGCCAAACTAAATTTTTTAAATAAATAAAGGCCAGACTTTGTGGCTCACGCCTGTAATCCCAACACTTTGGGAGGTTGAGGCGGGAGGATCGCTTGAGCCCAGGATTTTGAGACCTGCCTGGGCAACATGGCAAGACCCTGTCTCTACCAAAATAAATAAAAATTAGCTGGGCATGGTGGCACGTTCCTGGAGTCCCAGCTACTCAAGAGGCTGAGGTGGGAGGATCACTTGAGCCCAGGAGGTTGAGGTTGCAGTGAGCCATGCTTATGCCACTGCACTCCAGCCTGGGTGAGGGAGTGAGACCTTGTCTCAAAAAATAAATAAATACATACATAAAAAAATAAAATCACTCACATTAGCTGAACAGGAACTAGGAATGCAGAAGTCTTTGCTTCTCTGGAAAATAAAGAGCCTCAAAACCTACCTGATATGGAGAGGGAGGGAGGGCAGAGTAAAAAGAGAAAGAGAACTTGTATCTCCTGGTGATGTTAGCAGTTAGAGGTTATTTTCTCATTCCAGTTCCCTACTCCTGGGTTGGCTCACTGCTGCCCATCCCTGTTCCAAAGCAGTCCCTCTTCTCATAATTATAATAATGCCCCTGCTCCATGCAAGAAGCACCTACTATGTGCCCAGGAGTAAATTTATATTCTTAACCTTTGCAGTTACCTAGAGGTCAATTTGCCCATTTATCAATTGAGGAAACAGATTTTCAGCAACATTAAGTAACTGGCCCAATATTGCCTAGTTAATAAGTAGCAGAGCCGGCACTTAAACCCAATTTCGTCTAACACCACTAGATTACAATATGTTCTTTTTGCTATTCCGTGTTTCCTTTCTATCTCAAACCCATCTCAAGTCAACAAGTAGTTATTGAGGATCTACTGAATACTAGGTGCAGCTAAAAAGCTTTCACTTTGTCATTCCCTACCCCCAGGACCCTGGTGCAGTCCCTTCACCCTGCTTTCCTTTCTCAGATGCTCCCATTTCCAAATCTCTGCCTCCCTTTCCCCTGCCCATTCTTCCTCCGCCAGTGCCCATTCTTGCTGTCCCCCGTTCTGGGCCTGTGGTCAGCAGTGCAGCAGTACCCAGGTGGGGCAGCAGGCCTGACTCACTCCTATGTCAGGGATTGTAAAGGGCGCGGGCCAGGGCTTTGCTGTCGCTGTCGTCACTGCACAATTGTTCCTGATTCAGCGGCGGATCACCTGAGCCACACCTGAGTGCCCCCAACCTCCTCTTTGAAGAGCAAACATGGGGGCCTCTAAAGGAACATGGCTAGATAAACAGACCTCTCTGGAGATGAGGTTTAGCTCCTCGGAGGAGATAGATTTAAGAATATTTATTAAGTTCCTACTAGGTGACAGCCAAGTACTGGAGATACTACAGAGATCTAATGAGAAAAAGGTCAGATGTGGCCCTGTACACTCGTGGAGATTATATTCCAGTAGGCGGGACAAACAACAGCAAAAAGCAAATACATAAAATGATTCCCCAACATGATATGTGTCATGAAGAAAAACAAGGGGTTGAGAAGGAGGCTAGTGGTGGTGATGGATCAAGGCAAAGGTCAAACGAGGGAAATGAAGGAACATGGTGATCTGGGGGAAGATGGGAAGGAAATGAGGAGGAGAGCTGGAAATGGAGGAGGCTAAGGGCCTGTTTCTCCAGGACTGGGGCAGTGGGAGCCAGTCCAGTTGCTCGTCTCAGCACCTGGCACTTTCTGGCCTTAACTCATTCCCCAGCCTGCACTCCCCCACCCCGTTATTGGCTTAATGATTCACCCCCAACCTTTCCCTAGCTTCCTGTGTGGCAGGAAGGAGCAGGAGCAGAGCCCTAGGGCTCTGAGGGTAGCAGGAATGGGGATGGGATTGGTTGGGAATGGTGAGCAGTCCGGGTTCTCAGGTCTTCTCTTTGTCCCATTCTGGTCTTGCCACAGAGAAAGGTCTCTCTGTGCCGGGAGGACAGCGAGGATAACTAGACCCAGCTGGAGGCCCAGATTCCAGATGTGGGAGGTAGTGGCAAAACAAGATCCTGGCATCCCCTTCATTTCCCCTCCTCTGCCTAATGCCCTAGAGAAATTTTCCATCATAAACAAGTAATGCATTCCTAACCTTTGGTGCTTCTCTCTCTCTCCCACCCACTAGTTTTCTTCCATCATCACTATCTCCCCCTACTCCCAATTTATGTTTATGTGAGTGTGAGGGTCTGTCCACATGTGTAAGTAGTCATGGGTTTATGTTGGTCATTGTGTAGCGTGCGAGTTGCCTTGGAATAAGGATGTTGGGGGTGGTGGGCTCCCTGTGCTTGGGTGTAAATGTAAGAATGATGGCAGGTGTGAAGACAGGCGTGGGAAAGCAATGCGCCTTTGTTTACAGAGGAGGTGTGTTTTATGCCGGCCAGGAAGAAATGTGTAATGTGGAAGGGATCTTGTGTATTTAGATAAGAGTAGTGAGTATAAAATAAAGTGACTTGTAGGCCCAGGAATTGTACACAGAGCAGTAGTGTATCTATTTCTAGCCGGTTGTGGCCTGTCCTCTTATTTGTGTTCCTACATGTTCTTGATTGAAAAATCCCTTTAAGTGTTTCCTAAGTGGGAGGGGAGAAAAGTGTTTCCTGTTTGGTGTCTGTGTAAGAATTGTCCCAGCTTTTCTAAAGACGTTGTACATTTGTATGAGTGGTTTGGAGGAGTGGAGCCACATCTCAGAAGTTTGGTGTGACCCAGCCAAGGTGGGAATACTACATGCACACCTACAGTTGTACATTTCACCTGGCATTTAACAAGATTATTGAGCAACTGCTGCCTACAAGGTACCATGCTGGGTTCTCTGGAGGACACAAACACGTGTATGACACAGCCTCCAATGGAAGAGATCATATATGTATTCACTTTGTGCACCAGGCTTAAAATGATGGTAGAAAGATCTGAGCCAGATGTATTTCAAATCTCTGGAGTCATCTCAGATCTTTTCATCCTCTTGCTGTCGGCAACTCTCCCTCTCCCATGCTCCCTTCCCCTAATGATATCCATCTCATTGCCCAATTCTGATTATCTTATGCTAGGAATGTCTCTTAGGGCCACCTTCTCAGGCTCTTGTTATCATCTACCTGAGCCCCTCCAATAGCCTCCTGTATCCTGCCTTAGTCTCTACCCGTCCAGAGCATCACTCCTCATCCCAATCAGTTTCCTGCTTGAATTTTCCTCCCTTTATCATAAATCCAGCAACCCACAAGATCTACAGTCTAGAGTGAAACCCAGGCTCCTGACCTGGCAGCTCTGCTCTCCCCACTCTGCCCAATTCCACTCCTTTCCAGCCATTATTACTTCCCACTACTCCGTTACAGGAAACTTACTCTGAGATTGTTTTTCTTGTGATTCCCCAAACACATCCTGTACTTTTCCAGCTCAAGGTCTTTGCTAATTCCATTCTTACAGTCATCTTCCACATCTGAATTTGTCATATCCCACCCACTGTTCAAGGTCACCTTCAGTGCCACTCTTCCATGAAGCCTCCCCTGATTGATTGGACAGATGTGAACACTAGCTCTTTTGGGTCCCCCCCTTAACACTTAGTCTTCAGTTTTCTTAGGTTTTTTTGTTTTTGTTTTTGTTTTTTGTTTTGTTCTTGTTTTCTTGAGACAGGGTCTCACTCTGTCACCCAGGCTGGAGTGCAGTGGCACGCTCTCGGCTTGCTGCAACCTCTGCCTCCTGAGTTCAAGCGATTCTCCTGCCTCAGCCTCCCGAGTAGCTGGGATTACAGACATGCGCCACCATGCTTGGCTAATTTTTGTATTTTTAGTAGAAACAGGGTTTCACCATGTTGACCAGGCTGGTCTCGAACTCCTGACCTCAAATGATCCACCCGCCTCGGCCTGCCAAAGTGTTGGGATTACAGGTGTGAACCACTGCGCCTGGCCTTTCTTAGGATCTTCAAGAAAGCTTGCCTTTCCTTCAGGCAGAAACTCAATATAACAAAAAAAGAGAGAGAGAGAGAGCAACAGAGACAGACAGATAGAGAGCTCTCCTGGCCATGGTTCCCTCCTCATGCCGGAGGGTAAGGCCCTCATGGCTGGAGTATCAGCTTTATCTGGCTTTCCTCAGGCAGCTGCATGGCACAGCACTTATACTGAAACTAGCCTCAGGACTCTCAACAGTAGTACCCGCAACAGAGGGCGCCTGAAACAGGTGAATGCTCAAAAGATGTTAAATTCTGCGCGGTGGCTGCCAGCACTTTGGGAGGCCGAGGCAGGCAGATTGGTTGAGCTCAGGAGTTCAAGACCAGCCTGGGCAACATGGCAAAACCCTGGCTCTACAAAAAATTATATATATATGTATATATATTAGCCAGGCATGGTGGTGCTCACCTGTGGTCCCAGCTACTCAGGAGGCTGAGGTAGGAGTATGGCTTGAGCCAAGAGGCAGAGGTTGCAGTCAGCCGAGATCATGCCACTGCACTTCAACCTGGGTGACAAAGCCAGATCCTGTCTCAAAACAAAAAAAAAAAGTTAAATTCTGTGTCCATGAGCAGCTGTCTGTAAGGAAGTTATGGAAATGTGAATCTGCTTTAAGTTGAGTAATTACCATTACTGTAACATTTGTATAATGTCTCATAATTTAGAATGTTTGTCCCATAAATTTGGTTGTTTGACTTACAGCAAGGGGCAAATCTGGGTGGCTGCTAACCTATTGCCTTTGTATTTGTGGCCCTCTGCACCAGCCTTTATGTGAATATTTCTGCACGCTCCTAAGAGAGTAGTTTTGCTGAACTGTCCCTATACAGTCTTTGCACCTTTACTGTGTACATGTGTGTTGGTAGGTGTACGTGGTATGTTTTCCTTTTTTTCCAGGATTTCATTCTTTTTATGGCTGAATAATATTTAATTGTGTATTGTTGTTGTTGTTGTTGTTGTTATTTTATAGTGACAAGGTCTCACTATGTTGCCCAGGCTCCTGAGCTCAAGTGATCCTCCCACCTCAGCCCCCTAAAATGCTAGGATTACAGGCAAGAACCACCATGCCCCACCATTGTGTATTACTTTTTTAATCTTTCTATCCTTCCCTCCCTCCCCAACTTTTATTTTAGATTCTGGGGTATATGTGCAGGTTTGTTACCTAGGTATACTGCATGATGCTGAGGTTTGGGGTATGAATGATCCTGTCACCCAGGTACTGAGCATAGTACCCAATAGTTAGTGTTTCAACCTTTGCCTTACTCCCTCCGTCCTTCTTCTAGTGGTCTCAAGTTGCTATTGTTGCCATCTTTATGTCCATGAGTTCCCAATGTTTGGTTCCCACTTATAAGTGAGAATGTGTGGTATTTGGTTTTCTGTTCCTGAGTTAATCCGCTTAGGATAATGGCCACCAGCTGCATCCATGTTGCTGCAAAGCACATAATTTTGTTCTTTTGTATGGCTACGCGGTGTGTGTCTTCATGTGTGCTCAGGCAGGCAGGTTTGTGTCTGTGTGTGCTAGTGTGTTCATTTCTCCCTTAATCTTGACTATTTCTGTAACAATTTCCTTCTTGGGGAGTTTATATTCTAAGGATACCTACAAGTGCATGAATGTGTGCATATAACTGGGTCAGTATTGCAGCAGGATGGCCTGATCTCCAATAAAAAGCCCTCTTGGCAGGGCACGGTGGCTCACGCCTGTAATCCCAGCACTTTGGGAGGCCGAGGCGGGCAAACCAAATACCATACATTCTCACTTATAAGTGGGAACCAAACATTGGGAACTCGTGGACGTAAAGATGGCAGCAATAGCAACTTGAGACTACTAGAAGAAGGACGGAGGGAGCGAGGCAGATCACGAGGTCAGGAAATCGAGACCACCCTGGCCAACAGGGTGAAACCCCGTCTCTACTAAAAATACAAAAATTAGCTGGGCGTGGTGGCGCGTGCCTGTATTCCCAGCTACTCGGGAAGCTGAGGCAGGAAAATCGCTTGAACCAGGGAGTCAGGGGTTGCAGTGAGCCGAGATCGCGCCTCTGCATTCCAGCCTGGCGACCGAACGAGACTGCTCCATCTCCAAAAAAAAAAAAAAAAAAAAAAAAAAAAAAAAAAAAAGGCCTGTGAGGGATCCTGTGGCTAAAGTGAGCCCCTCTCCAGGTGCCACATGCCTAGACATGTGCCTGCAGCCCGGGATCTCACCCACCCCCACTCACGACTCACACACTCACAACGTGCAGTTGGGCGCCTAGGATTGTGCATGTCAAGTCTCCACCCACTCCCTTTGTTTAATCGTCGGAATTTCCAGCCCGCTGCTGCCAACCGCTCCCCAGCTGCGGGAGGAGGAGTTAGAAGGACCCGCCCAATTTTCAGGAGCACATAAATTACCTCTGCCGGCAGCCGACCCTCACTTGGCCTTACACTCCGGTCGTCTCACCATGTGTCACTCTCGCAGCTGCCACCCGACCATGACCATCCTGCAGGCCCCGACCCCGGCCCCCTCCACCAACCCGGGACCCCGGCGGGGCTCCGGTCCTGAGATCTTCACCTTCGACCCTCTCCCGGAGCCCGCAGCGGCCCCTGCCGGGCGCCCCAGCGCCTCTCGCGGGCACCGAAAGCGCAGCCGCAGGGTTCTCTACCCTCGAGTGGTGAGTATCGCCGAAGTGGGCATTCGCGGGGTGCGCTGCCCTGGAGTCACTGGGGAACGACCCGACTCCAGAGGCCTCGACCTGACCTGTCTCCTGTTTTGTCTCCCCTTAGGTCCGGCGCCAGCTGCCAGTCGAGGAACCGAACCCAGCCAAAAGGCTTCTCTTTCTGCTGCTCACCATCGTCTTCTGCCAGATCCTGATGGCTGAAGAGGGTGTGCCGGCGCCCCTGCCTCCAGAGGACGCCCCTAACGCCGCATCCCTGGCGCCCACCCCTGTGTCCCCCGTCCTCGAGCCCTTTAATCTGACTTCGGAGCCCTCGGACTACGCTCTGGACCTCAGCACTTTCCTCCAGCAACACCCGGCCGCCTTCTAACTGTGACTCCCCGCACTCCCCAAAAAGAATCCGAAAAACCACAAAGAAACACCAGGCGTACCTGATGCGCGAGAGCGTATCCCCAACTGGGACTTCCGAGGCAACTTGAACTCAGAACACTACAGCGGAGACGCCACCCGGTGCTTGAGGCGGGACCGAGGCGCACAGAGACCGAGGCACAGTCAAGCTGGGGCTAGGCCCGGTGGGAAGGAGAGCGTCGTTAATTTATTTCTTATTGCTACTAATTAATATTTATATGTATTTATGTACGTCCTCCTAGGTGATGGAGATGTGTACGTAATATTTATTTTAACTTATGCAAGGGTGTGAGATGTTCCCCCTGCTGTAAATGCAGGTCTCTTGGTATTTATTGAGCTTTGTGGGACTGGTGGAGGCAGGACACCTGGAACTGCGGCAAAGTAGGAGAAGAAATGGGGAGGACTCGGGTGGGGGAGGACGTCCCGGCTGGGATGAAGTCTGGTGGTGGGTCGTAAGTTTAGGAGGTGACTGCATCCTCCAGCATCTCAACTCCGTCTGTCTACTGTGTGAGACTTCGGCGGACCATTAGGAATGAGATCCGTGAGATCCTTCCATCTTCTTGAAGTCGCCTTTAGGGCGGCTGCGAGGTAGAGGGTTGGGGGTTGGTGGGCTGTCACGGAGCGACTGTCGAGATCGCCTAGTATGTTCTGTGAACACAAATAAAATTGATTTACTGTCTGCAGTCTTGAGTGTATCTTTGCAAGCGCCCACTCCCCACTCCTCCCCGCCTTCAGATGGCAAGGACCGGCGGGAGGCGCCGTGGCCGAGTCCCAGGCCCGCGCACCTCCCTGGGCCCAGGAGCCCCTTTTCCTGGAGTCACAGAACCCAGCATCCGGTTGCCGGATGTAGTCTTTCATTGCCCAGTCTGCGGTTTTCCCAGGTAGTTGCCCCGCGGCGAATCCGAGATGTGGCAATCACCCTTACGCCAGGGTGCCAGGCGGTGGTCAAGTCCCTCACCCGGGGGCGGAGCGTGGCGCGGCGTGGGCGGGATTCCCGGCTCAAGAAGGGCGGTGACTGGGGCGGCAGGGATGTGGCCCTCCCCGGGCTAACCAGGCAGCCCGGCTGGGCCCGAGAGCCAGCGGGCGGGCGGGCTGCGGACTCTAGCGGGGCCTGCCGGGAAAGGGGCGGGCCGAGCGCACTGGGCCGAGGCGGGGCGAAGTGGGGGTGCTTAGTCCGTTGCGGGGGGCGGGGTCGCGTCTCCGCAGCAACAGGGTGCGGCCGGGTGGGGAACGCGGGAGCGGGGCCAGCTCCCAGGAAAGCTGGTCTGCGAGCGGCCCCTGCCCGTCTCCCAGGTCCCTGCGCGACCCCGCCCTTCCCGAGACCCCAGCCGGGCTGCCGCCCGTGTCCCGGAAGGTGAGTGGGGGAGGGGAGATGGAGCCTGGGGCTGCCGAGAAGCAGGGAGAGAGGGGAAAGGTCTGCAGGCCTCTGGGCGCGGGGGACCTTTATCAAAGGGAGCGGCGAGGGGAAGGGAGGGACCATACGCAGGCGGAGAAGAGGTAGCTGGGGATCTTAAGGATTTTGCAGGGAAAAGCCTTAGCGGACCCATGGGTGCAGAAGGGACGGGCCGTGGCGGATGCAGACTGGGAGGGCCTGACGGGAAAGGGAAAGGATGGGCCCCTGTGGACGCCACAGCGCGCCTTCCCCATCCGCAAAGGCTTTCCCTCCCTCTCCTCCAGCTCCAGCCTGAACCATGTTTTTCACTTGTGGCCCAAATGAGGCCATGGTGGTCTCCGGTAAGTACTGTTGTTCCCTTCCCAGCCAGTGACCCCAGAACCCCTGTGAGTCTGGCCTCTGCCCCTTCTCCCTCTCCCTACCAACTTCCCAACGCCAGACTTCTGCCCCTTGATGGCCACGAACTGCCCAGTTTGATTCCTACCATTCCAAGGCCCAGACTGCTTCCCCTCCAGCTCCCAGATTCTCTCCTGTGGGTTGCTGTCCCCTCACCCCCGCCAGTTCCTCAGTCTTCCACATTCAAGCTCTGCCACCGTTCCTCACTGCCCCACACCTTGCAGGGTTCTGCCGAAGCCCCCCAGTCATGGTGGCTGGAGGGCGTGTCTTTGTCCTGCCCTGCATCCAACAGATCCAGAGGTAGGCAAGAAGGGAACCAGGGAAGGGGGACCTCCGTTTTCTCTTTTTCCTCCTCTTCTTACTGTCTGCCCCTTCTTTTTCCCCTAGGATCTCTCTCAACACACTGACCCTCAATGTCAAGAGTGAAAAGGTTTACACTCGCCATGGGGTCCCCATCTCAGTCACTGGCATTGCCCAGGTGAAGCTTTCAGAGCCTTTTCCCCAAAGTCCACTTCCCCATCACCCTCTCCCAGACATTAAGACATCTTCTGGCCACAGTCTTCTCAACCCTTGCCTGCAGAGAAGTTCCTCTGCTAGTCTCATCTTTTCCAGGCACCCCAAGGCACTTGCCTCCTCCTCCTTTCTTTCCCTGAAATGGAAGAAGCGTTTCTTAGAGGGCTCTCCCTTCTCTCTCTGCTTTTTCTCTGACTTCATGAGACCCCCACCACACCTTTCCTACCCCTACTCTGGCTACAGGTAAAAATCCAGGGGCAGAACAAGGAGATGTTGGCGGCCGCCTGTCAGATGTTCCTGGGGAAGACGGAGGCTGAGATTGCCCACATTGCCCTGGAGACGTTAGAGGGCCACCAGAGGGCCATCATGGCCCACATGACTGTGGAGGTTGGCCTCGGGGCAGGGAACCATCTGGAAGGATGTCAAAATGAGGGGGGCCCAAGGCCCACACTAGTCTGTGAGAGACAGTGGATCCAAGAGCATACATCCCGGCCAGGCAGGGTGGTTCATGCCTGTAATCCCAGCACTTTGGGACGCCAAGGTGGGCAGATCACTTGAGGTCAGGAGTTCGAGACCAGCCCAGCCAACCTGGTGAAACCCCTTCTCTACTACAAATACAAAAATTAGCTGGGTATGGTGGTGGGTGTCTGTAATCCCAGCTACTTGGGAGGCTGAGGCAGGAGAATCACTTGAACCCAGGAGGCAGAGGTTGCAGTGAGCCAAAAAAAAAAAAAACAAAAAACTTACATCCCTTCTCCCCACCATCCTGTTATCACAGGAGATCTATAAGGACAGGCAGAAATTCTCAGAACAGGTTTTCAAAGTGGCCTCCTCAGACCTGGTCAACATGGGCATCAGTGTGGTTAGCTACACTCTGAAGGACATTCACGATGACCAGGTAAAACTAGGCAATTGATCCTTCCCCGCTTCCTTGCTCCCATCTCTTAAGCCCTCCAAAGGACTAATTTCTACATCTCTACCACAGGACTATTTGCACTCTTTGGGGAAGGCTCGAACAGCTCAAGTCCAAAAAGATGCACGGATTGGAGAAGCAGAGGCCAAGAGAGATGCTGGGATCCGGGTGAGAGAGATGGGGGTTGCTTAGTGGGAAAGGGGATAGAAGTGGCACAACTGAGAAGAAGCAGGGGTGCTGGGTGAGCAGGGAAAATACATGAGGCAGAAAGAGAACCTTGGTGGGAAGCAGGCTGTCACCGTGGCCTTTCTCCCCCTGCCCTGACATTTCCTACCTGATCTCTGCTTGGACAGGAAGCTAAAGCCAAGCAGGAAAAGGTGTCTGCTCAGTACCTGAGTGAGATCGAGATGGCCAAGGCACAGAGAGATTACGAACTGAAGAAGGCCGCCTATGACATCGAGGTCAACACCCGCCGAGCACAGGCTGACCTGGCCTATCAGCTTCAGGTCAGAGCCACTGCCAGGCCACTCTCTGCCCCTTCCCCATTCCTCTCAGGCTGTCCATCTCAGGACACCACTACACTATTTCTCATACTTTAACTTTGGTCTTATTCTGGCTCTCCATCTCTGGACCAACTCCCCCATATGAGGAGAGATTTAAAAGACTCAGATGTTACAGCTGAAAAGCTTTAAAGAAAAGGCCAGCCGGGTGTGGTGACTCATGCCTGTAATCCCAGCACTTTGGGAGGCCAAGGCGGGCTGATTGCTTGACCTCAGGAGTTCAAGGCCAGCCTGGGCAACATGGTGAAACCCTGTCTATGCGAAAAATACAAACATTAGCCAGGCATGGCAGCTCGGGCCTGTAGTCACAGCTACTTGGGGTATGAGGCAGGAGGATCGCTTGAGCCAGGATGCGCAGGTTGCAGTGAGTCGAGATCACACCACTGCACTCCAGCCTGGGTGACAGTGAAATCCTGTCCAAAAAAGAGAAAAGAAAAAAAAGGCCACGCGCGGTGGCTCATGCCTGTAATCCCAGCACTTTGGTAGGCCAAGGCAGGTGGATCACAAGGTCAAGAGTTCGAGACTAGCCTGGCCAACATAGTGAAACCCCGTTTCTACTAAAAATACAAAAATTAGCCAGGTATGGTGGCACGCACCTGTAGTCCCAGCTACTCAGGAGGCTGAGGCCGGAGAATTGCTTGAACCCAGGAGACAGAGGTTGCAGTGAGCTGAGACCACGCCATTGCACTCCAGCCTGGGTGACAGAGTGAGACTCCATCTCAAAAAAAGAAAAAAAGAGAAAGCCAAGAAGGGATATGATCAATAAGGCTGGTCATATGTTTGGAGCAGGCTGTGCCCGTGCAAAGGCATCTGACCGAGAAAGTGGATCCAAGCTCAGATCCGGCCCATGCCCCTCTAATCAAGCAGTGCATTCTGACATGGGTCTGCATCTACACAGAGGAATTTCTGATTTGCACAGAGGCATGCTATGGGCTAGCAGCAGCCCTGGTTAATTAAAAAAGGGTATGAAGAAGGAAAACATGGACTTGGACATTGAATCCTGCAAAGTGAGATATGGGCAGCCCTTGATATTGCCAGGAAGTATAGTTGATCTTCATTCTTCATTATTCGTATCTGAGAATTTGCCTATTCACTAAAATGTATTGGTAACCTCAAAAGGTTACCAATAAAGTCGCAGTACTTTCAGGATCTTTTGCAGACACGCACAGTACCCGGGTGAGGTTGATCAAGGAGATGCTCTGCTGCCTTGTTTCAGCTCTCATACCGTAAGCCGTGTTATTTTCACAGTATATTTACTGCCATGTTTTTTGCATTTTTGTGCTTTTTATTGGTGAATTCACTCTTTAAAATGGCCCCCAAGCATCAGTGCTGGAGTGCTGTCTAGTGTCCTTTAGTGCAAGCAGGCTATGATGTGCCTTATGGGAGAAATACATGTGTTAGGTAAGCTTCGTTCATGCATAAGTTATACTGCTGTTAGCTGTGAGTTCAGTGTTAATGAATCAACAATATATTTTACATAAGGTGTCTTTAAACAGAAACACATATAAAGCAAGGCTCTATGTTGATCAGTTGATGAAAATGTTGTGACCAGAGGCTCACAGGAACCTAGCCTGTATTTCTTCTAGGAACAAATTAGGTATTAACTAATTCAGCATTCATGGCTACTTTATAGAACAGAACTACCAAGAACAATGAAAATCAACTGTACTTTGAGACCTTTACCCAAAGGATAGCAATATTATGCATTTTGTTTTTGCCAAGACTTGGTACAGACTGAAAGCATAATGAAGGTACAAAACATCTTTTGTTATTATGTTAAATTCCTGGGTGACTTGACAGGTTGAACATGGCATACAGCTTTGCAACTCAAACTGTGTTCTACCTAGCAGCAGCTGCAGCATCACTGCGAAGCTTGTTAGAAATACAAAATTGCAGGCCCTGGCCCTGACCAGCTGAATCAGAACCTGCATTTTAACAAAATCTCAAGGTGAATTCCTAGGTGATTTGTATGCACATTGGAGTTTGAGTTTGAAAAGGATTACCATAATGGAAACTGCTAGCTTGCAGTGAAGCTATGGATAAGGTTCTTAACCTTCTAAACATGACCTTACTTGTCTGCAGATTAAGGGATTGGACTGGTTGGACTCTTTTCAACTTTTATCAGTTTCTCGTTATGCACCAGGCAGTGTGCTAGGTGTTCAGGAAAGAAGGATTTATTCAACAAATATCTGTTAAGTGCCTTCTATGTGCTAGACATCATTTTGGAGGTGAGGCTATAAATATGGAGGTGAGGCAGAAAAGATTCCTGCCCTTATGCAGCTTACATTATGACACAGGAAACAGCTAGTAAGCAAGTAAATGACCTTCCCAGGCTATAATTCTTGTTTAGGTGCTGTGAAGGAAATAAACAGGGTGATGTGAAAAACTGTGGGAGGGGAGTTAGTATATTAGGTTAGCGGGTGGTGAGAGAAAGTTTCTATGAGGACGTGGTGTTTGAGATCAGACTTGGAGATAAGAAGGAACAATGTACAGTTCTGGGCCAAGAATATTCTAGCCTGTGCTTTTTAAGTAGTCATACTTAAAAAGTGGCGGGCGCGGTGGTTCATGCCTGTAATCCCAACACTTCGAGAGGCTGAGACAGGAAGATCACTTGAGGCCGGGAGTTTGAGACCAGTCTGGCCAACAGTGAAACCCTGTCTCTACCAAAAATACAAAAAATATTAGCCGGGTGTGGTGGTTTGAGCCTGCAGTTCCAGCTACTTGGGAGGCTGAGGCGTGAGAATCGCTTGAATCCAGAAGGCACAGTGAGCCGAGATTGCGCCACTGCACTCCAGCCTGGGCGACAGAGCGAGACTCCTTCTAAGATAGATGGATGGATGGATGGATGGACGGATGGACGGATGACAGACAGTCAGTCAGTCAGTCAGTCAGTCATACGTGGCTTGTGGCTAGGCAGGGGACCAGTAAGTGCAAAGGCTGTGAGGTGGAGTCAGAAAGGAGGTTTCTGATCTGGGGGCGCTGGTGTGCTGTGAGTGAGGAGGAAAGGCAGGCAGGGCCAGATCACAAAGGGTTTGTGTGGTCACGATGGAGACACAGAAGAGAACTGAAAGCACAGTGGAAAGCTATTGGAGAACTTCAAGCAGAAAGGTGCCATGGTCTTATTTATATTTGTATAGGGATCAGTCTGGTTGCCTTGTGGAGAACGGGCAAAGAGAGGAAGCAAGGCCGGGTGCGGTGGTTCACACCTGTAATCCCAACACTTTGGGAGGCCGAGGTGGGCAGATCATGAGGTCAGGAGATCGAGACCATCCTGGCTAACATGGTGAAACCCCGTCTCTACTAAAAATACAAAAAATTAGCTGGGCGTGGTGGCGGGCACCTGTAGTCCCAGCTACTCGGGAGGCTGAGGCAGAAGAATGGCATAAACCCGGGAGGCGGAGCTTGCAGTGAGCCAAGATCACGCCACTGCACTCCAGCCTGGATGACAGAGTGAGACTCTGTCTCAAAAAAAAAAGAAGCAAAAGAAGAGTTGGGTTCTTTTTCAGAGATGATGGATTAAACAAATGTAGCTAATTTTACTCTCTCCTAAAACCTCACTAAAGCCAAAATGATTTTTTTTTTTTTTTTTTTTTTTTTTGAGACGGAGTCTCGCTCTGTCGCCCAGGCTGGAGTGCAGTGGCGCGATCTAAAATGATTTTTTTTAAGGTAAAGATAGAGGCTTATCCAAAGGTAGTGAGTTATCTCAATTGATTGTTCAGTCAGTTACAGATTGAACTCCTTGTTCTACTCTTTACCTACTTCTCACTATTGCACTTGACTAGTCTTTCTTTCTTCCTTTCTTTCCTTCTCTTCTCTTCTTTCTTCTCTCCTCTCCTCCTCTTTGAGACCGGGTCTTACTCGGTCCCCCAGGCTAGAGTGCAGCGGTACAATCTCAGCTCACTACAGCTTCAACTGCCTGGGCTCAAGCAATACTCCCACCTCAGCTTCCTGAGTAGCTTGGTCTACAAGCATATGCCACCACGCCTGGCTAATTTTTGTATGTTTTGTAGAGATGGAATTTCACCATGTTGCCCAGGCTGGTCTCAAACTCCTGGGCTCAAAGGATCCTTCCCACCTCAGCCTCCCAAAGTGCTAGGATTACAGGCGTGAGCCACCATGCCCAGCTGACTAGGCTTTAAAAAAAAAAAAAGATGGAGAAAATAGGAACAGAAACCAGAGCATCATTTTGGAAAGTGGAAGTCAGTGCTAATTGACTAAGCAGGTATGACACAGCTGAGCTTGAAACCTGCAAAAGGGAAAACAATGAAATGATCTGAGGCTCAGGAGCTGGCAGCACCCAGTGCTTCTCCAGCTGTGGTAGACTGGTTAAATAAGAGGAACATGTGAAAAGCACCTTCTCAGAGCCCCTCACTGCCTCTGGGTAATGGTTCCTGCCCTGCTCCAACAGACATCTGGAGGTTTATTATCTTATTTATCTATTTTATTTTATTTTTTTTGAGACAGGGTCTCTCACTCTGTTGTCCAGGCTGGAGTGCAGTGGCGCAGTCTCGGCTCACTGCAACCTCTGCCTCCTGGGTTCAAATGATTCTCGTGCCTCACCCTCCCAAGTAATCCTCAACTGGGATTACAAGTGCCCACCACCACGCCCAGGTAATTTTTGTATTTTTTTTTTTTTAGTAGAGAGGGGTTTCACCATGTCGGCCAGGCTGGTCTCGAACTGCTGGCCTCAAGTGATCCACCCACCTCAGCCTCACAATGTGCTGGGATTACAGGTGTGAGTTACCATACCTGCCATTGGAAGTCTATTATCTGAAGAGAGTAGACTAGAGGATGTGATGGGGGCTGGCCCAGCACAGGTGAGGACCTAGATAGTTTACCAGTAACAGGGGCATGAAATGACTATAACTTTCATGAATGCTAAATACTGAGAGCCAACCCCAACCCCAACCCCCTCAACCCCACTCAGCTCCCAGAACTTCCATCTTCCAAAAAAGAGATCAGAAGACTGCTCTGGGGAACATGACCAATCCAAAAAGAAATAACTTAAAATCCTGAATCAGATGTTTCTCCATACATGGCCTATCCAGATCACCGTAGGGTGAAGCTCAAAGTCAGCAAGCCTCACCCACATACTCAGAGCTTCCTTTCAGTGTTGAGACCTTCTTCCCTCTGAGCAGATGACAAAGGAGTTTGAAACCAGCCTGGCCAACATGGTGAAACCCCGTCTCTACTAAAAACACAAAAATTAGCTGAAATGGTGACTGTAATCCCAGCTACTCAGGAGGCTGAGGCAGGAGAATCACTTGAATCCGGGAGGCAGAGGTTGCAGTGAGCTGAGATCGTGCCATTTCATTCCAGCCTGGGCAACAGAGCAAGCCATCACAGATTTGGGAGCAACCAAGAAAGCCAGGGACAGGGTATGCTTGGTAACCTGGCAAGAGCTGACAAAGGGGAAAAATAAAACCCCACAGAAAGAAGCAGGGAAGTAAGGGAAAGGGACTAATAAGAGTCAAGCAGGGCCAGGGGTGTTGGCTCATGCCTGTAATCCCAGCACTTTGGGAGGCCAAGGTGGGTGGCTCACGAGGTCAGGAGATCGAGACCATCCTGGCTAACACGGTGAAACCCCAACTCTATAAAAATACAAAAAATTAGCCAGGCGTGGTGGTACGTGCCTGCAGTCCCAGCTACTCGGGAGGCTGAGGCAGGAGAATCACTTGAACCTGGGAGGCAGAGGTTGCAGTGAGATGAGATCATGCCACTGCACTCCAGCCTGGCTGACAGAGCGAGACTCCATCTCCAAAAAAAAAAAAAAAAAGTCAAGCACATGCAAATGTGGCATGACTTATTGGGAGCAGAAACATTCTGAGAAAAATTATGTAAAAATGAGGTTTTAGATTGAAATGGTCTACTAAGTGCCCAATGCAATGAATGAAAAATATCTACATTGAAACATAACACTGTGAAACTTAAGAATGCTGAGGACAAAAAATATGAAAGCTTCTAGAGAGAGAGATCTCAAAGAAGCAGGCTTCAAAATGACTTCAGATTCCTTTTTTTTTTTTTTCAGAGACAGGGTCTTGTTCTGTTGTCCAATACAGTGGCATAAACAAGGCTCACTGTAACCTCAACCTCCCAGGCTCAAGTGATTCTCCCACCTCAGCCTCCCCAGTAGTTGGGACCACAGGGGCACACCACCACGCCCAGCTAATTTTTAAATTTTTTTCTAGAGGTGGGACCTTGCCATATTGCACAGGCTGGTCTTGAATTCCTGGGTTCAAGTTATCCTCCCACCTTAGCCTCCCAAAGTGCTGGGATTATAGGCATGAGCCACTGCATCAAGCCCAGCTTTCTTTTTTTTTTTTTTGAGATGGATTTTTGCTCTTGTCACCCAGGCTGGAGTGCAATGGCGTGATCTCAGCTACTGCAACCTCTGCCTCCTGGGTTCAAGCGATTCTCCTACCTCAGCTTCCCAAGTAGCTGGGACTACAGGTATGTGCCACCATTGCTGGCTAATTTTTGTATTTTTAGTAGAGACGGGGTTTCACCACGTTGACCAGGCTGGTCATGAACTCCTGACCTCAGGTGATCTGCCCACCTCAGCCTCCCAAAGTGCTGGGATGACAGGCATGAGCCACCATGACTGGCCCAAGCCCAGATTTCTTAAAAAGCTAGAAAACCATGGAGGAATGCCTTCAGAATTCTGATGGAAAGTTAATCCCAACATAGCAGCCTGCTTTCAGCCTAACTGGTATTAAAATAGAAGGGTAGAGGCCGGGTGCAGTGGCTAACGCCTGTAATCCCAGCACTTTGGGAAGCCGAAGCAGGTGGATCACCTGAGATAAGGAGTTCAAGACCAGCCTGGCCAATGTGGTGGAACCCCATCTCTATTAAAAACACAAAAATTAGCTGAGCGTGGTGGCAGGCACCTATAATCCCAGATACATGGGAGGCTGAGGCAGGAGAATTGCTTGAACCTGGGAGATGGAGATTGCAGTGAGCCAAGACTGCGTCACTGCACTCCAGCCTGGGTGACAAGAGCGAAATTCCATCTCAAAAAAAGGTAGAATAAAAATCTCAGAGAAAGCAAGACCTCAGAAAAAATATTGTCTTTATATTCTTTCTGAGGAAGCTTCTGGAGGTTGAGTTTCACCAAAAGGTGGGCATAGACAGGAAGGAAAAAGAAACAAACAAATGGTTGCCTAAGGGACACAGGAGAGAGGTGATCCTGCACACCGGTGTAGAGGGCAACGAGGCCAGTTTGGAACGGGTTTGAAAATTTAGGGTGAAAGACAGTACAGAGTGCCGTCTCCAGAGCTATGCTTCTCTCTGGAGTGAACAGATGGGCCCGGGGGAAGGTAGAAGGCAGGGGAAGCATCACATGTATTGATGAGACCTACAATGATGATGGTGCATGGCTGAGCCTGAGCAATGGGACAACGAAGGCGTGTGTTCTGGCTGGGTGTGATGGCACATGCCTGTAACCCCAACACTTTGGGAAGCCGAGGCAGGTGGATCACGTGAGCCCAGGAGTTTGAGATCAGCCTGGGCAACATAGAAAACCCTGTCTCTACAAAAAGTACAAAAAATAGCCGGGGGTGCTGGTTCACGCCTGTAGTCCCAGCTACTCTAGAGGGGGAGGCGGGAGGATCATCTGAGCCCAGGCAGGTCAAGGCTGCAGTGAGCCATGATTACGCCATTGAACCTGGGTGACAGAGTAAGATGATGTCTCAAAAAGAAAAAAAAAATGTGTTCCTTGCCTGGCACCTCTCCTCACTAGCATCTTGATAAGAGCCTTCTGATTCCCTCACACTGCAAGGAATAAGAAGATGAAATCTAGGCTGGGTGCGATGGCTCATGCCTGTAATCCCAGCACTTTTGGAAACTGAGGCGGATGGATCACTTGAGATCAGGAGTTTGAGACCAGCCTGGCCAACATGGTGAAACCCCGTCTCTACTAAAAAAAATACAAAAATTAGCCAGACATGGTAGCACATGCCTGTAGTCCCAGCTACTTGAGAGGCTGAGGCAAGAGATTAGCTTGAACCTGGGAGGTGGAGGCTGCACTGAGCTGATCGTGCCACTGCACTCCAGCCTGGGCAATAGAGCGAAACTGCCTCAAAAAGAAAAGAAAAGAAAAGAAATCTGCCTAAATAAGAGGAATTCTATGAATACACACATTCTTGTAGATGTTCAGAGTATCCCTGGAAGGATACACAAGAAGCTGGTCTTGGTGGTTTCTCTGGGAAAGGGACCCAGGTGGTTTGGAGAATGAGGAAGAAGCCTCGTGGTTCACTTTTTTTTCTGTTAAATCTGCACCATGTGCAAAAGACAAAAAAGATCACCTGTCCCCACCCCCACAAAAAATAAGTCAGCTATTGCAGTAGCCTAGGCTAGCACTAAGGTTATCGCAGCAACAGTGGGGGGATTTGAGCAAGACTGGAGATAGCAGAAAGCCAACATGTGCTCAGTGCCCTCAAGGTATTTATACTCTAGAAGGGGGCACAGGTGGGAAAAATAGATTAAACGGGGGCTCATCAGAGAAACACTGGACTCCACTGGACTGGCCAAGCAGACAGGAGGGAACCCACCTTCATGTACCTGCTCCTTTTTTTTTTTTTTTTTTTTTTTGGAGATAGAGTCTTACTCTGTTGCCCAGGGTGGAGTGCAGTGGCCTTCGCCTCCCAGGTCCAAGCAATTCTCCTGCCTCAGCCTCCCGGGTGGCTGGGACTACAGGCGTTCGCCACCACACCTGGCTAATTTTTTGTATTTTAGTAGAGACAGGGTTTCACCATGTTGGCCAGGCTGGTCTCGAGCTCCTGAACTCAGGCAATCCACCCTCCTTGGCCTCCCAAAGCGCTAGGATTACAGGCGTGAGCCACCGCGCCCGGCCACCGGCTCCTATTTTTATATCCCACTCTGGAGCTCTGGTTCCCGGGCACTTGCTCTTCACCGCTGACTCAGAGCGTGAACCTGACTTCACCCTCCTACCCAGGTGGCCAAGACTAAGCAGCAGATTGAGGAGCAGCGGGTGCAGGTGCAGGTGGTGGAGCGGGCCCAGCAGGTGGCAGTGCAGGAGCAGGAGATCGCCCGGCGGGAGAAGGAGCTGGAGGCCCGGGTGCGGAAGCCAGCGGAAGCTGAGCGCTACAAGCTGGAGCGCCTAGCCGAGGCAGAGAAGTAAATGTCCCCTCCCTGAACCTGCCTAGCTCACTTGCCACCTAGGCACCCCAAGATGGAGTGCTGAAGCCTTCACCACCTGGACTCCTATGGATTTCAGGTTTCAGGAGCCTCTGCCTCTGCAGCACTGGGCCTTTCTCCTGGGAGTAAGGGCCGCTGGGCTCCACCCTCCACTTCCCTTCTGTCCACAGGTCCCAACTAATTATGCAGGCGGAGGCAGAAGCCGAGTCTGTGCGGGTGAGTTAAGAGGCAGTTCATGCTGGCTTGTGGAGAGGGTGGGGGTTGCTGCTTGATCGGGGATTTCTTGTTCTTAATGATTTCCGTCAATCTCACAAGCATCCTTAACCCTCAGATGCGTGGGGAAGCTGAGGCCTTTGCCATAGGGGCCCGAGCCCGAGCCGAGGCTGAGCAGATGGCCAAGAAGGCAGAAGCCTTCCAGCTGTACCAAGAGGCTGCTCAGCTGGACATGCTGCTAGAGAAGCTGCCCCAGGTCTGGAGGTCATGTGGGCACCAAGAAAGGAGGAAATAGAACCAGGGACTAAGGGGTGGGGTGTAGTGAGGGGCTTAGGGAGAAACAGGCTAGGGGGACTCTAAATTAGGGGTGGGAATTATTAGTGACCAAAGTGAGGAAGGATGATCAGTGGAACGAGGACCTTAAAACCCAGAGTAAGTTGTTTTATGAAGAATGTGGTCAGATCATGGACACTGAGTGGGTGTCTCTCTCCTGCCAGGTGGCAGAGGAGATCAGTGGTCCCTTGACTTCAGCCAATAAGATCACACTGGTGTCCAGCGGCAGTGGGACCATGGGGGCAGCCAAAGTGACTGGGGAAGTACTGGACATTCTAACTCGCCTGCCAGAGAGTGTGGAAAGACTCACAGGCGTGAGCATCTCCCAGGTGAGGTCTCAGGTTGGAGCTGAGGAGCAGAATTGCTAGGTTCCTGTGTTGTGTGACACAGCATGCCTAGCATTTAACCAGCATCCAGGCCTGGGAGTCATTGATGTTTATTAATCACTTTCTGTGTGCCAGACACAGTGCTAAGCTTCTACATAAATGAGTTGTTTTAAATCAAACTACCATTAGGGTATATAGGATTTTACAAAGTCAAGAAACTCAACATCCAGCATGTTCCTACTCATTCTGCTAGTGCAGCTGGAGTGAAATCCAGGTCGACTGTCTCTGCAACCTGTGCTTGTGGTCACCCCACTAGTATAGGGAACTAGTTGCAGCCTATTGACAGTTAATTAATTCCAGGGCATATCACTGCTTTTCTCAGTGCCCCAGTTAATTCACCTGTAGATCATGGTAGAAGTCAGCAAACAGGCTCTGGAACCACTGTTTTGTTGCGAATCCTAGCTACAATGCCTGCTAGCTGTAATCTTGGACAAGTAATCAACCTCTCTATACCTGTTTCCTCATCTTAAAATTGGGTTAATAATTAGAAACTACCCTGTTGAATTGTTGAGGGGCTCGAGCAAATATTTGCAGTGTTTAGAATAGTGCCTGGTATATAGTAAGCATTATGTGTATGTTAAAGAAATGGGGCCAGGTGCAGTGGCTTACGCCTGTAATCCCAGCACTTTGGGAGGCTGAGGCAGGCAGATCACCTGAGGTTAGGAGTTGGAGACCAGCCTGGCCAACATGGTGAAACACCATCTTTACTAAAAATACAAAAAAAATTAGCCAGGCTTGGTGGTGCATGCCTGTAATCTCAGCTACTCGGGAAGCTGAGGCAGGAGAATTGCTGGAACCCAGGAGGCGAAGGTTGCAGTGAGCTGAGATCACACCACTGCACTCCAGCCTGGGTGACAGAATAAGACTCTATCTAAAAAAAAAAAAAAAAAAGTCCAGGCGCGGTAGCTCATGCCTGTAATCCCAGCACTTTGGGAGGCTGAGGCGGGCGGATCACGAGGTCAGGAGATCGAGACCATCCTGGCTAACACAGTGAAACCCCGTCTCTACTAAAAATACAAAACAGCCGGGCGTGGCGGTGTGTGCCTGTAGTCCCAGCTGCTGGGGAGGCTGAGGCAGGAGAATGGTGTGAACCTGGGAGGCAGAGCTTGCAGTGAGCCGAGATAGCACCACTGCACTCCATCCTAGGCAACAGAGCAAGACTCTGTCTCAAAAAAAAAAAAAGAGAAAGAAATGCATATTCGGGCTGGGTGCTGTGGCTCACGCTTGTAATCCCAGAACTTTGGGAGGCCAGGGTGGACGATCAGCTGAGGTCAGAAGTTTGAGATCACCCTGGCCAACATGGTGATACCCCATCTCTACCAAAAATACAAAAATTAGCTGGGTATGGTGGCGCATACCTGTAATCCCAGCTACTCGGGAGGCTGAGGCAGGAGAATCACTTGAACTCAGGAGGCGGAGGCTGCAGTAAGCCAAGATCGCACCACTGCATTCTAGCCTGGGTGATAGAGTGAGATTCCGTCTCAAAAAAAAAAAAAAAAAAAAAAAGTATGTAAATAAAAGCACTGGATCATACCAATGACCTTCAAGCTGGGTTCCTTGGAGCCTCCTGGAGGCCTGCAGTAGAATATTCAGAGCTAAGGAGAGTGTGCAAACAAGGCTCTGCCCCCTCTGCTCTCTTCAGTGATTTATTGTATGTGGATCCAGATGTCTTTGTTTTGGGAAACAGGATGTGGTAGGGCACCAGAAAGAACCCTGGCTGTGTGTGTTCTGCCTATAGCCCATTCGTCTAAACTGGGGCCCGGGAGAGTAGGGGCCTCAGCCTCCCGAATGTTCCCAAGTGTCATCTACTGTTGTCTTTTTGCCAGGTGAATCACAAGCCTTTGAGAACAGCCTGAGCCTTCAGCCCTCACAGATGCCCAGCCTCATAGCTGAAGTTGCCTGAATGATCCTCCTGTTGCATGTAACCCACTGGCCTCCCTGAGCATGTCCATTGACAGTGAGGTCCCACCCCTCATCTCTCCTTGCCAAATAGTTTGTGCCTTGTCTTGAAGGGGGTTGGTCCCCTTGCCAACCTCACACTGCTATGATTGCCAACTCCAGCGGTCCCATGTCAGCCTTCTGATGATCCCACTCCACCCCACCTCAACTTATTTAACTTCCTAATTAAATCAGACTGTTTGAGCCTGTTGTCTAGAATACTTTCCTGACCAAGACTGAGGGATGGGCTGGAGGTTTTCAACTTTGCTACCCAAATAAATTGCTGTAAGTAAGTACTAATAAAACAGAAGCAATTGGAAATTAATGCTTGGCCTGGCACAGTGGCTGATGCCTGTAATCCCAGCACTTTGGGAGGCCAAGGCAGGCAGATCATCTGAGGTCAGGAGTTCAAGACCAGGCTGGCCAACATGACGAAACCTTGTCTCTACCAAAAATACAAAAATTAGCCAGGCAGGGTGAAACATGCGTGTAGTCCCAGCTACTTGGGAGGCTGAGGCAGGAGAATTACTTGAACCTGGGAAGCAGAGGTTGCAGTGAGCCAAGATCGCACCACTGCACTCTAGCCTAGGTGACAGAGTGAGACTGTTTCAAAAAAAAAGAAAAAGAAAAAAAATAAATGCTAGACTCAGGTATGGTGACTCTTGCCTATAGTCCTAGCTACTTGGGAGGCTAAGGTGGGAGGATCACTTGAGCTCAGGAGTCTAAGGCTGTAGTGAGCCATGATCACACCACTGCATTCCAGCCTGGGTGACAAAGCAAGATCCTGGCTCTATTAGAAAGAAAATGAATGCTAGAATGTAGCTTCTTCCCTTGCATACAATAGGCTTTCTTGCATACAATAGGCTTTCTAGAATGGGAGAAAAGCAAGTTACTTATATACTGTCAAGAGTTTTAGAGTTAATTTTTCCCCCCAACAGTGTATTATAGTCAGAAAAGCATGCTAAAATAGAAGGAATGTTGGGAATAATACTAGTTCCTAGAATTCCTGAAAACATGGCAAAAGGAATTATTGTTTTCAGGGTAGCTTTGAGACTTGCATTGTGAACTTAAAAGTATGAGGTAGTAGATGGTACAGATTGTTTTAGAATGGGACCATAAGGTAGCAATCCCGCCTAGTTATCCTTTTTTTTTTAAAGACAAGGTCTTGGGCTTGGGCCGGGCGCGGTGGCTCATGCTTGTAGTCCCAGAACTTTTTGGGAGGCTGAGACGGGTGGATCATTTGAGGTCAGGAGTTTGAGACCAGTCCTGGCCAACGTGGTGAAACCCCATCTCTACTAAAATACAAAAATTAGCCCGGCGTGATGGTGGGTGCCTGTAATCCCAGCTACTTGGGAAGCTGAGGCAGAATTCCTTGAACCCGCGAGGCAGAGGTTGTAGTGAGCCAAGATCGCGCCAATGTGCTCCAACCTGGGCGACATAGCAAGACTCCATCTCAAGAAAAAAGAAAAAAAAAAAGACAAGGTCTTGCTCTGTCACCCAGGCTGGGGTGCAGGGGTAGGGTCAGGGCTCATTGCAGCCTCAACCTCCCAGGCTCAGGCAATCCTCCCATCCAATCCCCACCCCCCTACCCCCAACAACCACCACCCCCCCACCCCAGCAGCTGGGACTACAGGCATGCACCACCATGCCCAGCTTTTTTTTTGTTAGATGGTTCACTGCTGCCCAGGCTGGTGTGGAACTCCTGGGCTGAAGCCATCCTCCTGCCTCGGCCCCCCAGAGTGCTGGGATTACAAGTGGGAGCCACCATACCAGGGCTTCACTAGTTATCTTGGTGTCATAGGTTGACTAAGCCCACAGGATCACAGGAAATGGCCATGGGTACACATAACCCAAAGGAATTCTGGGCTGGGTGGCCCAGGCCAGTTCAACCATTTCTGGTTCAGTACATCTGGGTGGGATGAAAAACTTGCATTTATTTCTGCAAGTTCCCAGAGGATGTGGATGCTGGTCTGGAAACCAGTTACACGTGACTTGTCATTCTTCTCAGCTTCCATTTTCCATCCCTGGATCCTGCATCTAAGCCTATGCCTTCCCCAGTTAAGACTCATTGGTGGGCCTGGTGCACTGGCTCACCTGGCTTATGCCTACAGTCCCAGCTGCTTGGGAGAATGAGATGGATTGCTTAAGCCCAGGACATCAAGGCTGTAGTGAGCCATCAAGAGACTACAGTAAAGACTGACTAGTGCTCAGAGCAGTTTGGGTACCAGAAACAATGACGTGAGGGTCTATAAAGCAGTCAGTGTCCTTACCAGTACCTCCCTGAGATACCAAATCGGCAGACACCCAAGTCCCTCATATAAAATGTAGTACTTGCATATAACCTGTGTACTTCAAATCATCTCTACGTTACTTGTAATACCTAATCTAATGCAAATATTATGTAAATAATTTATACTATTATTGTTTAGGGAATAATGAGAAGTCTATACATGTCCAGTACAACTCTTTTCCCAATATCCAGTTGGTTGAATCCGTAGGACAGGGACTCAGTGTCAATTTAAGGAGAGCAGTGCAACTGAACTCAGGCCCCATGCCTCCATCAGCCGTGTTTCCCTAAATAAGCACACATCTCGCAGCTTTTTTCAATTCCCATTTATTTTTGGCTCTTGGGGCGATGTCATCTTTTCAATATGAAAAAAAGCAGCAAGTTCAACACAAAATAGAAATCTCAAATGTAGGATAGAACAAAACCAAGTGTGTGAGGGGGGAAGCAACAGCAAAAGGAAGAAATGAGATGTTGCAAAAAAGATGGAGGAGGGTTCCCCTCTCCTCTGGGGACTGACTCAAACGCTGATGTGGCAGTATACACCATTCCAGAGTCAGGGGTGTTCATTCTTTTTTGGGAGTAAGAAAACGTGGGGATTAAGACGTTTCTGGAGGCTTAGGGACCAAGGCTGGTCTCTTCCCCCACTCCCAACCCCCTTGATCCCTTTCTCTGATCAGGGGAAAGGAGCTCGAGTGAGGGACATAGAGTTGGAAAGGGAAGGATTCCACTTGACAGAGTGGGACAGACTCCTCCAAAGAGTAGAGCTTGGAGGGAGATTGAAAGTGGAGATAATACTGCTGACACCTCCCTTGAAGCTGAGATGGGAAATGGACATACTTAGAAATTTAGTGACTTTAATAGCCTGGATTTCCCTCTCCAAAACTTTTAGAATGGAAAATCCCATCCCCTTCCTTATATAGTGACTTCTACCCACTACCTTCTACCATTTTCTACTTTGGGCTTAGGATGATGGCCATTATCTACATGTGTTTTCAGCACCTGGTTGGTTCTAAATGGGATCTGGAGACCCAGCTTCTTGGAGATTTTTAAGAGGAAGTATTAACTGGACAAATGGAATGGGCACCAGAAAGAAATACAGGGTCACCCAGAATGGCAGAAACCTAGGTTTCCCAGAGTGGAAAGAGAGAGGAGACATTCAACAAACAAGTATTTATTGAGCGCCTACTATGTGCCAGGCACTGTTCTAGACCCCCCCAGAAGAAAAAACAAAAAACAAGATAGAGGCAGCAAACACAAATTCTGAGGGAGAGGAAAGGGGCAGTTGAGTAAGACGGCTAAGGGAACTGAGAAGCCTGAGGTGATGGGGGCTCTGCCTTAGGCCTCCTCTTCGGCCTCCTCACCGAAATCCTCCTCCTCTTCTGCGGTGGCATCCTGGTACTGCTGATACTCAGAGACGAGGTCGTTCATGTTGCTCTCAGCCTCGGTGAACTCCATCTCGTCCATGCCCTCGCCTGTGTACCAGTGGAGGAAGGCCTTCCGGCGGAACATGGCAGTGAACTGCTCCGAGATGCGCTTGAAGAGCTCCTGGATGGCTGTGCTATTGCCAATGAAGGTGACTGCCATCTTGAGGCCACGAGGTGGGATGTCACAGACGGCTGTCTTGACATTGTTGGGGATCCATTCCACAAAGTAGCTGCTGTTCTTGTTCTGCACGTTAAGCATCTGCTCATCGACCTCCTTCATGGACATCCGACCACGGAAGACAGCAGCCACGGTGAGGTATCGGCCGTGGCGGGGGTCACAGGCAGCCATCATGTTCTTGGCATCGAAGACCTGCTGGGTGAGTTCCGGCACTGTGAGAGCTCGATACTGCTGGCTTCCACGGCTGGTGAGAGGGGCAAAGCCAGGCATAAAGAAATGGAGACGTGGGAAGGGGACCATGTTGACTGCCAACTTGCGGAGGTCAGCATTGAGCTGGCCAGGGAAACGGAGGCAGGTGGTGACACCACTCATGGTGGCTGAGACAAGGTGGTTCAGATCCCCGTAGGTTGGTGTGGTCAGCTTCAGAGTGCGGAAGCAGATATCATAGAGGGCCTCGTTGTCAATGCAATAGGTCTCATCAGTATTCTCTACCAACTGATGGACGGAGAGGGTGGCATTGTAGGGCTCGACCACGGTGTCAGACACTTTGGGTGAAGGCACCACACTGAAGGTATTCATGATGCGATCAGGGTATTCTTCTCGGATCTTGCTGATAAGGAGAGTGCCCATTCCAGAGCCTGTGCCCCCGCCCAGTGAGTGGGTCAGCTGGAAGCCCTGCAAGCAGTCACAGCTCTCTGCCTCCTTCCGTACCACATCCAGGACAGAATCAACCAGCTCGGCGCCCTCTGTGTAGTGGCCTTTGGCCCAGTTGTTACCTGCCCCAGACTGACCTGGAATGCAGTCAGGAGAAAAGCTCAATTAACAGGGTATGGAAGATACATGATGTTTCCATCTTTCAACTTTTCAAATAATTCCCTCGGATGTATCTTCTTTCTCCTTCACTGTGATATATTCTCCCCCTACTGCCCCATAATTTACCAGCAATAGTAGGCACTACCTCTACCCTCCATTAGATTTCAGAACACATTTCTGTATTAGCACTCCAATACAACAATCATCTCCTAACTTTTGCTGTGTTCTTGCACCCAAATAAGTTGAACACGATGGTATATCATCTGCTAATATCATCTGTATAACT
Source organism: Pan troglodytes (assembly GCF_028858775.2). Taxonomy (NCBI): domain Eukaryota; kingdom Metazoa; phylum Chordata; class Mammalia; order Primates; family Hominidae; genus Pan; species Pan troglodytes. The sequence continues at coordinate 36,603,048 of NC_072403.2, read as the reverse complement.
CACCAAATACAAAGTTGTCTGGTCTAAAGATCTGGCCAAAAGGACCTGAGCGAACAGAGTCCATGGTCCCAGGTTCTAGATCCACCAGGATGGCACGAGGAACATATTTGCCACCTACAGAGAATAAAGTTAAGAGCTGTGAAATCTGGCAGAAGGGAAGGTTTATAGATATACTGGAAATGGGAGACAGCAGGGATCAGAGACTTGTCATTCCAGGTCCTGCCACCAGGTGGCAGCAGACGTCTTTGGCCCCGACGGTGGTTCACAAAAGGGACAAAATGACAGATTCACCCAAAGGGGATAAGGCGTGCCCAGAAATGGAAAGAGATCCCAGATAAGTGGGAGACAGGGAAGGGAACCTGAGCTGCCCGGGCTCCTGCCCTTACCTGTGGCTTCATTGTAGTACACAGAGATGCGGTCCAGCTGCAGGTCGCTGTCCCCGTGGTAGGTGCCGGTGGGGTCGATGCCATGTTCATCACTGATCACCTCCCAGAACTGCCGAGGGGGAGCAACGAGACCACAACAGGTCAAGTCCCAGCCAACTATGTCCCCAACTACTATTTTATTTCATCTTTTTCTTAATTTTTTTTGAGACGGAGTCTCGCTCTGTCACCAGGCTGGAGTGCAGTGGCGCTATCTCGGCTCACTGCAACCTCTGCTTCCCGGGTTCAAGCGATTCTCCTGCCTCAGCCCCCGGAGTAGCTGGGACTATAGGCGCGCACCAACACGCCCAGCTACTTTTTGTATTTTTAGTAGAGACGGGTTTCACCATGTTGGCCAGGATGGTCTAGATCTCTTGACCTCGTGATCCGCCCACCTTGGCCTCCCAAAGTGCTGGGATTACAAGGGTGAGCCACCGCGCCCAGCTTCTTCTAATTTTTAAGACAGGGTCTTCCTGTTGCCCAGCCTGCAGTGCAGTGGTGCAATCACGGATGACTACAGCGTGGAACTCCCAGGCTCAACCGATCCTCCCATCTCAGCCTCTCGAGTAGCTGGGACCACAGACGCGCGCCACCACGCCCAGCTAATTTTTTATTTTTATTTTTTGTAGAAACGTGGCATGGGGGAGGGTCTCGCTTTGTTGCCCAGGATGGTCTCGAACCCCTGACCTGGAGGGATCTCAATTCGCCCACCTCGACCCCACATCTCCCATTTTAATTCCACACGCGCTCAGGCCGTTGTTCTAGGGCATGGCATCCCGTGTGCCTGCCACACCCTTCCCCTAGACACTCGCTCCCCCGAGAAAGCCACAGCTTTCCCTGCTCTGGATATGTGCAGCGGGTCCCAAGTGCTCGGTGGGCGGATGGAGGTCGACCACACTTCGATAAGCGCCGCTCTCCTTCCCCCAAGCTGGGCACCGCCCCACCGCGCGGCGAACAAAAGGCTGGGGTCTGAGGAAAGAGCTGCCGCCGCAGTCCACCACCCCCCCGCCCTCCACGTGACTGCGGCGCACGCGCAGGTCGAGCCGCCGACAAAAAACTTCGCGCGTGGGCGGGGCCAGGGACAAAAATTCAGCGCGCGAGGGGCGGGGCCCAAGGTAGCGCGCCCCTGCCGGCGGGCACCGCCGCATTGTCCCCGCGCGCCCACGGCGCCCCGGCCCCCCCCCGCGCAGGGCCCCGCCCTTCTGCTACAACGTAGCAGCCGCACTTCCTCCCGCCCCTCCCCCGCTACACTGTAACCGCGCGCAAAAAAAAAAAAAAAATCCCCCTTGGCCTCGGAATTTTTATTCCTTCGCTAGATTTCTACCCCTTGATTTAAAGGATTCTTTCTCTCCCATTAAGTCCTGAGGGACTCATTAAAGAAAACCACACACCCCCATTTTCTCGACATATCTGTTCACGCCCTAAAAAAGTCTCTCTTAGGGGCCATGAAAGCAAGTAAAATTAATCCCGTTCTTATTCTCCTTCCACCCAGGAACAACTACAGGACCGGCCCTCTGGGGTCGCGGGCGCGTTGGGGTCCCTGGTCTTTTGTGAAAGGTAGCGCCCAGCGCAGCCCACCCTGGCGCATCGCCCCCCACCCTTGCGCTGGAGCTCTCTGCAGCCGCCCGACGGCCTCACCCCTTCCCGCTCCGGTTTGGTCCTAAGAACCCCGCAGGGGGGTTGGGCGGGATGCACATGGGCAAAACCTCGCCCCGCTTTGTCTGCGACCGTTTCCGCATCTCTCTCCCTGCCCGGTTCTCGGACCGTTAGAAGCCCTTTTAAGTAACATCTTGTAAGTCCTCGGTCTTCCCGCCCCCAAACCCGAAGAGCCCTTTTACTAGTTTCTCCAAAATGTGCCTGCCAAGAAAAATGATTCCCAGCTTTCCAAAAGCAAATGCTAGCTACAATTGTTATATATATAAATGTAACAAACTTGAGAGGGGCAAAGCTTGATTAAGGATAGAGGGTGCAAATGCCCCACAACCATTTTTTCATAACTTACCTGGATTTTTCCTTGTAAAAAGAAATAAAAGAGGTGTAAAATTCTTACCTTGGCACCGATCTGGTTGCCACACTGACCAGCCTGGATGTGCACGATTTCCCTCATGGTTAAAATTTAATTTTTTTGCTCGCCTCAAGGTATGTATGGGGCAAGAAAATAAGTAATTTTTTTTCTCCGCAGGTCGCAGGCTGGAAGGTTGGAATGCGCCCCACAGGCTGGAGCAGCGAGGTGCAAACGCGGCGGCAGGAAGGTTCTGAAAGGGAGAAAGGAGAGGGGAGGGCGCGGAGGGAAGGCAGGCTGGGCGGGGCGCGCGTGCGCCGGGGCTGGGAGGCGGGAGAATCGGCCCCGCGCGCGGTAGGGAGACAAAGCCTCATCGAGCCTGGCCCTGATTAGTCGATGCCGGTCATGTACCAGGCGTCCATTGGCCTCTGAGCCAGTGGACGAGCGCAGTCCTCTTTGGGAGTTGTAGTCCCCTATTGTTGTCCATGCTGCAAAATGAAGTGACGAATGGGTGGGTACCGGTTTGGTTTTCATGGGGTTTTTGTTTTGTAAATGAAAAACGACCTTGCGCAAGATTCCTTTCCTCTATGCCTGAGGTTTTTGTACAAAAAGTGAGCAGTTCTCGGGGGTACAGGAATTGAGAAGTCTGGGGTTCCAGAAGTTGGGTGGTGGGGTAGACACGCCCTGAAAGCTCCCAGCTGCAGTACCTCTAGGGGAGAAAGGATTGCTTAGCTCAGCGAAAAATGGGGAGAAGTCTGGCACCGTGCTCTGCCTCCCCTGGCCTTTGGTGACCCAAGGCATGAACTTCAGTAAGCTTCTGCTCCCTCAAATACTTCAAGAAGGGAATCGCCCTCTTGCTATTTCCTTGGAAATTTTCGAGCCATTGTTTTGAAAGAGAAACAAAATTGCAGCAAGGGCTTTTCAGGATAGCGATGTTGTCTGGAGAGTATGTTCAAAGAATAAAATAGTTTAGAGAAACCGACATCGGGGATTTGTGAAACTAGAAGTCTCCTACGTGGGTAGGAGATCTGGACCTTAGGGCAGACTTTGAAGACACCTTGGTCTTCTTGTCAAACAGGGAACTATGGAATGAGATGCCTGATAGATTTTCAGTTTTTTCAGCCTGCCTCTTTAGACATGTTAATGAAGTCAGTGGTTTTTCAATTCGCTGATTTCACTGACCAGGTGGCCGCCACTGCAACTCTGCAAGAGACCCAGTATTGAAAAACGAGAGAGGGGTAATTGATGGGGGAAAAATTGAGTGGGTTCAAGACGGAGTCCATCTGCTTCTTCCCATAGATTTATTATTCACTTATTTGATAGTTACTATGTATCCACCAAATTAGGAGCTATGGTTACAAAATGATTAAGAATTAGCTCCCTGTCCTCCAGGATGTTGCAGTCTGGTGAGAAGCATACAATCAATAAAATGTGGTAACCACTCAGAAATGTAGTATCAAGTCAACGTCATTGTTAATTCACATTCGATCACACAGATCAATGTTTTTTGTTTTTGTTTTTTTTTTTTTTTGTATTTTTAGTAGAGACAGGGTTTCACTGTGTTAGCCAGGATGGTCTCGATCTCCTCACCTCGTGATTCGCCCGCCTTTGCCTCCCAAAGTGCTGGGATTACAGGCGTGAGCCACCGCGCTGGGCAGATCAATGTATTTCTAAGTTGCCTTCTAAATGAGGGAACATCAACTTGTGTAAGCCTTCTCTACCCACTTAAAATATAATGCTTTACGTTTTAGGGAAATGAACACAGTCATTTTGTGGGAGTAGAAATAACTCAAAATACACAATCAGATAACTTGTTTCAATTTGTCTCTATATTAGCTGTAGGATCCTAGGAAAGTCCTTTAACTTTGCAGGGCTCCAGCTCCTCGTTTGTAAAATCTGCTTATTTGACTGTTGTGCACAGAATTGAGATAACCAACAGAAAGGACTTTATGAATTATGCAAGTGTTATAGTTACCATTTTCTTCATGTCTTATTGTGAGATAAAATAGGCCGGGCGCAGTGGCTCACGCCTGTAATCCCAGCACATTGGGAGGCCCAGGCGGGAGAATCACCTGAGGTCCGGAGTTTGAGACCAGACTTACCAACATGGAGAAACCCCGTCTCTACTAAAAATACAAAATTAGCCGGGCGTGGTAGCGCATGCCTGTAATCCCAGCTACTCGGGAGGCTGAGACAGGAGAATTGCTTGAACCCAGAAGGCGGAGGTTGCGGTGAGTCGAGATCGCGCCATTGCACTCCAGCCTAGGCAACAAGAGCGAAAGTCCGTCTCAAAAAATAAAATATAAATGGCCGCACGCGGTGGCTTACGCCTGTAATCCCACCACTTTGAGAGGCCGAGGCGGGCGGATCACCTGAGGTCAGAAGTTCGAGACCAGCCTGACCAACATGGAGAAACCACGTCTCTACTAAAAATACAAAAATAAGCTGGGCGTGGTGGCGCATGCCTGTAATCCCAGCTACTTGGGAGGCTGAGGCAGGAGAATCGCTTGAATCTGGGAGGCGGAGGTTGCGGTGAGTCGAGATCGCGCCATTGCACTCCAGCCTGGGCAACAAGAGCAAAACTCCATCTCAAAAAATAGATAAATTAGTTAATTAAAAAATAAAAATAAATGATTTTATGATCCTTCCCTCGCCCCTCGAAAGGTGGGGACAGCCTTTAAGACAGAGAGCAAACCAGTTTTCTCTGTTCGACTACAGATCTTTAGGATCTTGGATTTAAGAAAATGACCTCAAAATGTCCGTCAGATATGTATTCCCAGGAAGAAAGATATTACTTCTACTACAAACCAAATCAAAAGGAAATGAAATTCCAATGCAACAAGGAGTGAAATGCCACGCCTACGGGCTGTTCTCCAAACTGCAGCCTCCAGCCACGACTGCAACGCGCAACCCACTTTCATTTCTCATGAGTCAGCGGACACCATGTCTAGGAGGACCGAGGAAAGGCGCTCTGGCCGTACCAGACACGTCGGACGTCTATGACACAGCCCCTCTATCCGTTGCCGGCAGCTGGCGCCAGACTCTCTGGTCGCGGTTTGGAACTGCGCGGGAAGTGGGTGGTGGGCGGGCAAGCGGTAGTGGGTTGTCCCTAGGAGCTGCCCAATCGACGTGCATTATTCTGTTGGCGCACGGCGGCCTTCAATTACCGTCTCATTAACTGATCTCAGCAGCCTGGGAGACACCACCTATTTGAACTGTAAGGGGGCGGGGCTTTGGGTGTGCCTCCGCTCGACTGGCTGCGGTTGTGAAAGACAGCGGCAAAAGCCAATCAGCAAATAAGCTCTTTTTCGGCACACGCAGTCGCTCCACCCGGGTCGCGACCGTTACTGGTGGCGCGCGCGGGGACTTAAAGTAGGTGAGTTCTAGGGGCCTGGCCCACGGCTCCCCGGGAGCCATCTTGGTTCCCCCAGAAGGCGGGAGGGGCGTACCTTGGGTGCGACTGGGCGGAGGTGACTTGGAAGTTCGCTTCTCGGACTGTAATACTCATCCTTACCTGGCGCCCCGCTCCGAGTTTAGGTATGAAGACACAGGGAGACGTTGGGCCACAAGGGAACCCACTGAGGTGGGGACCAAAGATGGTGGCTCTTTGAATTGGAGCCAAGCGTGGTGGGCACCCGCTGAGTTGGCCTGTCATAAAGACGGAGTTGACACTTTATCCATGGGGCATCCTACTTTCCCTACCTGTCAACAGTTTCCCTCTAGAGTGGCATATTTTCAGGTGAATTCCATTTATGCTATTTTCTTTCCATCTCATTTGTTCCTTCATCAGTAGGCTCGGTGATGAGCCTTCCCGAGGGCAGGGTCGATTTCGTGTTTGGTTCACAGATGTATACCGAATACTTCAAACAGCACTAGATATACCATAACCATTGAATGAATATGATGGACCCTAGGGGAAAGACACAGTTCCCCTAATCCAGTCCTGGAGGTGGGTGGGTGTGAAGGCAGAAATGGAAAGTAATGGTTACAATATAGCGAGAAATCTTAGAGTAAGCACAAATCCATTGACCACTGTGGAACAGGCAGGATACACCAGGAACACGAGAAGGCAGGGAACACGCCAGGAAAGGGTTTGCTGAGAAAGTGACATTTGAGGCCGGGCGCGGTTGCTCACTGCTGTAATCCCAACACTTTGGGTGGCCAAGGTGGGCGGATCACCTGAAGTCAGGAGCTCGAGACCGTGGTGAAACCCCGTCTCTACTAAAAATACAAAAATTAGCCAGGCGTGATGCCGGGCGCCTGTAATCCCAGCTGCTCGGCTGGCTGAGGCAGGAGAATCGCTTGAAGCCTGGAGGCAGAGGTTGCAGTGAGCCAAGATAGCACCACTGCACTCCAGCCTGGACGACAGAGCGAGATTCCATCTCAAAAAAAAAAAAAAGAAAGAAAGAAAGAAAGTGACATTTGAACTGAATCTTAAAGGATGGTAGAAGTTGGACCAGAAAACTAGGTGGGAAAAAGCCAAGGAATTGGGCTAAGGCATGAAGATGTGGGAAGACAAGAACAGTGTGTTCGAAGACTGGGGAAAATGTCTGGCTGAACCATAGGCTTTTGCGGGCGAGGGGTAGGCGTTACAAGATGTGAAGTTCAGATCATGGAGGGTCTCGCTAAGGAGTTTAGATTTTATTCTGTGTGCACGAAAAACCATCAAGATTTTAGAGGAGAGACATCTGAGTGATTTGGGGCAAGTCTTAACCTTATATATGCTTATGTATGTTTCAAGGAGATCTGAAAATCTTAACCCAGCTATGTTGCAGTTTCTTTATCTGAAGAAATGGAAGATAGTAATACTACTTTACAAGGTTCTTGTGAAGATTAAATGAGTCAGAGTCGATATAAAGTAATTAGAACAGTGCTTGACACATAGGAAGCTTCTATATATGTCATCTTTTATTATCATTTTTTGCAGTTGCATCTGATCATACTGAGGTGGTCTGGTAAAAGTATAAAAAGCATGGGCTAAAAAAGAAAGAAAAACAACGGGGCGCAGTGGCTCACGCCTGTAATCCCAGCACTTTGGGAGGCCAAGGTGGGCAGATCACCCAAGGTCAAGAGTTCGAGTCCACCCTGGCCAATATGGCAAAACCCCATCTCTTCTAAAAATACAAAAATTAGCCAGGCATGGTGGCAGGTGCCTGTAATCTCAGCTACTTGGGAGGCTGAGGTGAGAGAATTGCTTGAAACCCGGGAGGCAGAGGTTGCCGTGGGCCCAAGATCTTACCACTGCACGCCAGCCTGGGGAGCAGAACGAGACTCCATCACAAAAAAGAAAAAAAATGTTTTAAGTGCTTCAGAAGGTTAACAACAGAAAGATTGGTGGAAAGAGAAGCATCAACGTTCATAATGATCCAGTTTACCCCCTAGTTTTCAGTCTGATAACTCTGATGCTGTTTGTGTGAACCAATAATGAGGATAATTGATAATGTGTATCCTTCCCAGATCATGGAGGACACCCAGGCTATTGACTGGGATGTTGAAGAAGAGGAGGAGACAGAGCAATCCAGTGAATCCTTGAGGTGTAACGTGGAGCCAGTAGGGCGGCTACATATCTTTAGTGGTGCCCATGGACCAGAAAAAGGTCAGAGGGTATTGGATGTTCAAGTATTGATATAGATCTTTTATTTTTGTGGTAAGGTATTTGGAGGTTTGCAAGAAGCTTATGTATGTTTCAATGAGATGTGAATTTTTTTTTTTCATGAATGGAAGAGATGGGGCCGATTGAGTTGATAGTTGCAGACTACTACCCTGGACTCACTGGAAGTGATTTTACTTTGATAAAAGAAAATTAAGAGATTGAAATGAAGCTGGGTGCAGTGACTCACACCTGTAATTCCCGTGCTTTGAGAGGCCAAGGCAGAAGGATCACTTGAGACTAGGAGTTAGAGACCAGCCTGGGTAGCATAGCAAAACCCTGTCTCTACGAAAAATTTAAAAATTAGCCAGGTGTGGTGGTTCATTTCACATCTGCAGTCCCACCTACTTGGGAGGCTGAGCCAGGATGATCACTTGAACCCAAGAGTTCAAGATTGCACTGATCTATGATCATGACACTGCATTCTAGCCTGGGTGACAGAATGAGACCCTGTCTCAAAAAAAAAAAAAAAAAAATCAAATAAAATCCAATTGTGTGCTCTGGAGATGGATGGTAGTGATGATTGCACAACAGTGTGAATGCACTTAATGCCACTGAACTATACACTTAAAATTATTAAGGTGATACATTTTGTGTTATGTGTATTTTATAACAGTAAAAAAACATCCATTGTGGATGGATGGGGTATCGCATATACTCTTTCAGTGCCTAGATGTCCTAGGGCCTTTTATTTTTCTAATGCATATGGAGGCCTTGAGTGAGTAGTAGAGTACCTAATAGGCACTTTTTCCTAATGACAGGCCAGGACTCTGATCTTGGAGCTTACCTACCTCTCTAATTCTTAGATTTCCCACTACACCTCGGGAAGAATGTGGTAGGCCGAATGCCTGACTGCTCTGTGGCCCTGCCCTTTCCATCTATCTCCAAACAACATGCAGAGATTGAAATCTTAGCCTGGGACAAGGCACCTATCCTCCGAGACTGTGGGAGCCTTAATGGTACTCAAATCCTGAGACCTCCTAAGGTTTTGAGCCCTGGGGTGAGTCACCGTCTGAGGGACCAGGAATTGATTCTCTTTGCTGACTTGCTCTGCCAGTACCATCGCCTGGATGTTTCTCTGCCCTTTGTCTCCCGGGGCCCTCTGACAGTAGAAGAGACACCCAGGGTACAGGGAGGAACTCAACCCCAGAGGCTTCTGTTGGCTGAGGACTCGGAGGAGGAAGTAGGTAAGTTTGTATATTGGCAGGGAGAATGAGGAGACAGGAATAGTGAGTGTACAATTGTCAACTCATTCCTTTCTGTTCTTGACAGATTTTCTTTCTGAAAGGCGTATGGTAAAAAAATCAAGGACCACATCTTCCTCTGTGATAGTTCCAGAGAGGTGAGTGCCAAAGAGTCAGACACCTGAGTCTTCAAAATGAGGAAGAACCAGGGGCTGGAGGATCAATCTCTAAAAGAGATGATTATCATGAGAGTTGGGGCTGGGGAACCATACATATTCATTCACTCAGCTGAATTTTTATGGAGCACATCTGATGTGCCAAGTGGAAAACAAATTGGAAACAGAAGAAGAAATATGCTACCTTGTGTCTCCCCTCAAGGAGCTCACAGTTGAGTTGCGGTATCCCTTCCAGGGAAATAAATTCTATAGACTCTCTTTTCTTCCCTTCACAGTGATGAAGAGGGGCATTCCCCTGTCCTGGGCGGCCTTGGGCCGCCTTTTGCCTTCAATTTGAACAGTGACACAGATGTGGAAGAAGGTCAGCAACCAGCCACAGAGGAGGCCTCCTCAGCTGCCAGAAGAGGTGCCACTGTAGAGGCAAAGCAGTCTGAAGCTGAAGTTGTAACTGAAATCCAGCTTGAAAAGGATCAGCCTTTAGTGAAGGAGAGGGACGATGATACAAAAGTCAAGAGGGGTGCAGAGAATGGGGTGGTTCCAGCTGGGGTGATTCTGGAGAGGAGCCAACCTCCTGGAGAGGACAGCGACACAGATGTGGATGATGACAGCAGGCCTCCTGGAAGGCCAGCTGAGGTCCATTTGGAAAGGGCTCAGCCTTTTGGCTTCATCAACAGCGACACTGATGCGGAAGAAGAGAGGATCCCAGCAACCCCAGTTGTCATTCCTATGAAGAAGAGGAAGATCTTCCATGGAGTAGGTACAAGGGGTCCTGGAGCACCAGGCCTGGCCCATCTGCAGGAGAGCCAGGCTGGTAGTGATACAGATGTGGAAGAAGGCAAGGCCCCACAGGCTGTCCCTCTGGAGAAAAGCCAAGCTTCCATGGTTATCAACAGCGATACAGATGACGAGGAAGAAGTCTCAGCAGCGCTGACTTTGGCACATCTGAAAGAGAGCCAACCTGCTATATGGAACAGAGATGCAGAAGAGGACATGCCCCAATGTGTGGTCCTTCTGCAGCGAAGCCAAACCACCACTGAGAGAGACAGTGACACAGACGTGGAGGAGGAAGAGCTCCCAGTGGAAAATAGAGAAGCTGTCCTCAAGGATCACACAAAGATTAGAGCCCTTGTTAGAGCACATTCAGAAAAGGACCAACCTCCTTTTGGGGACAGTGATGACAGTGTGGAAGCAGATAAGAGCTCACCTGGGATCCACCTGGAGAGAAGCCAAGCCTCCACCACAGTGGACATCAACACACAAGTGGAGAAGGAAGTCCCGCCAGGGTCAGCCATTATACATATAAAGAAGCATCAGGTGTCTGTGGAGGGGACAAATCAAACAGATGTGAAAGCAGTTGGGGGACCAGCAAAGCTGCTTGTGGTATCTCTAGAGGAAGCCTGGCCTCTGCATGGGGACTGTGAAACAGATGCAGAGGAGGACACCTCCTTAGCAGCCTCCGCAGTTGCAGATGTAAGAAAGAGCCAGCTTCCAGCAGAAGGGGATGCTGGGGCAGAGTGGGCTGCAGCTGTTCTTAAGCAGGAGAGAGCTCATGAGGTGGGGGCCCAGGGTGGGCCACCTGTGGCACAAGTGGAGCAGGACCTCCCTATCTCAAGAGAGAACCTCACAGATCTGGTGGTGGACACAGACACTCTAGGGGAATCCACCCAGCCACAGAGAGAGGGAGCCCAGGTCCCCACAGGAAGGGAGAGAGAACAACATGTGGGTGGGACCAAGGACTCTGAAGACAACTATGGTGGTAAGTGCTGGCCTTCCTTCCTTGACCTCTGAAATCAACCAGGGTTCTAACAGCTGGGGTTGGGGAGAGAAAGGTAGAGATTATTTAAGGAGTTTAGTGTCAGGTACGATTTTTATTTTAAACTATCTGTCTTATATTCCTCCCCGACCAGATTCTGAAGATCTGGACCTACAAGCTACCCAGTGCTTTCTGGAGAATCAGGGCCTGGAAGGTGAGGGCTTCTGTGTTACTTGAATCCTGTACCAGTGGGAGCTGGGAGATTAGACTGGTGGTCCTTGAAGGGTAAAGGCTAGTATGGGTAGGGTAGGAGACCAGGAATGGGACCCTACAGTAGTATGGAGGAGATGAACTTAGGCCATCTTTTCCTGTACAGCAGTCCAGAGCATGGAGGATGAACCTACCCAGGCCTTCATGTTGACTCCACCCCAAGAGCTTGGCCCTTCCCATTGCAGCTTCCAGACAACAGGTACAAGAAACTCTTCCCTCCTCTGTGTCCCCAATTCTGCATTCTCTTTTTTTTCCTCTGTCACTCAGGCTGGATTACAGTGGTGCAGTCTCGGCTCACTGTAACCTCCGCCTCCCAGGCGGTTTCTCTTCCTTCAGCTTCCCAGGTAGCTGGGATTACAGCTGTCCATGACCATGCCTGGCTAATTTTTTGTATGTTTAGTAGAGACAGGGTTTCACCATGTTGGCCAGGCTGGTCACGAACTCCCGACCTCAAGTGATCTGCCTGCCTCGGCCTCCCAAAATGCTGGAATTGCAGGCGTAAGCCACTGCGCCCGGCCTGCGTTCTTTCTTGATTTGCCTTCCTACATGTTTCTTTCATACTCTGATTACAGTGAGCCCTCTGTGTATGCGAGTTTGCGTCCGTGAATTCAACCAGCTGCAGGTTGAAAATATTTAGGGACTGGCCTGGGCAACAGAGAGAGACCTGGTCTCCACAAAAATGAAAAAATTAGCCCAGCATAGTAGTGAGCACCTGTAGTCCCAGTTACATGGGAGGCCAGGATGGGAAGATCAGTTGAGCCCAGCCTGGGCAATAGCCCATCCCTCAACCCCCACCCCCAATGTCTCTTGAAAAAAAACACACTATTGCAGCACTGTTCACAATAGGCAAGATATGAAATCAAACTAAATGTCCATCAACAGATGAATGGATAAAGAAAATGTAGGCCGGGGTCAGGCACAGTGGCTCACACCTCTAATCCCAACACTTTGGGAGGCCAAGGCAGGCAGATCACCTGAGATCGGGAGTTTGAGACCAGCCTGACCAACATGGAGAAACCCCGTCTCTACTAAAAATACAAAATTAGCCGGGTGTGGTGGTGCATGCCTGTAATCCCAGCTACTCAGGAGACTGAGTCAGGAGAATCCCTTGAACCCAGGAGGCGGAGGTTGCAGTGAGCTGAGATCGTGCCATCGCACTCCGGCCTGGGCAACAAGAGTGAAACTCTGTCTCAAAAAAACGAAAGAAAAGAAAATGTAGGCCGGGCACAGTGCCTCATGCCTGTAATCCCAGCACTTTGGGAAGCCGAAGTGGGTGGATCACATGAGGTCAGGAGTTTGAGACCAGCCTGGCCAACATGGTGAAACCCTGTCTCTACTAAAAATACAAAAATTAGCTGGGCATGGTGGCAGGTGCCTGTAGTCCCAGCTACTCGGGAGACTGAAGCAGGAGACTCATTTGAACCCCGGAGGCAGAGGTTGCAGTGAGCCAAGGTCACACCACTGCACTCCAACATGGGCAATAGAGTGAGACTTCATCTCTAATAATAAAAAAAAAAGAAAATGTGTATATAGGCTGGGTGCAGTGGCTCAAAATACAAAATTTAGCTGGGCATGGTGGCATGCACCTGTAGTCTTAGCTACTCGGGAGGCTAAGATGGGAGGATTGCTGCCTAAGACGCAGAGGTTGCAGTGAGCTGAGGTCATGCCACTGCACTCCAAACTGGGCGACAGAGCAAGACTCAATCTAAAAAAAAAAGAAAATGTGTATATATACACAGTGGAACAGTATTCAGCCACAGAAGAGAATGAAATCCTGTCATCTGCAGCAACACGGATGAACCCTGAGGACATTATGTTAAGTGAAATAAGTCAGCACAGAAAGGCAAATATTGTATGCTCACTCATGTGGGAGCTAAAAACATGGATCTCATGGAAGTAGAGAGTAGAATGGTGGTTACCAAAGGCTAGGAAGGGTAGAGGGACAGAATGCATAAAGAGGTTGGTTAATGAATACAAAAATCCAGTCAGATTGAATGAATAAGTTCTAGTGTTCAGTTCCACAGTAGTGTTACTATAGTTAATAATTTATTGTGTATTTCAAAATAGCTAGAAGAGATTTGATATGTTTCCAAGACAAAGAAATGATAAATGTTTGAGATAGTGGATATCCCAATTATCTTGGTTTTATCATTGTACATTGTATGCATGAGTCAAAATAGCACAGGTACCCCATAAATATGTACAATTATTATGTGTCAATGAAGAAAAAAGAAAATGTGGTATATATACACAGTGGAATACTATTCAGCCTTTAAAAAGAAGGAAATTCCAGCCAAGCATGGTGGCTCACACCTGTAATCCCAGCACTTTGGGAGGCCAATGTGGGCGGATCACTTGAGTCTAAGAGTTCAAGACCAAACCCCATCTCTACAACAAATACAAAAAATTAGCCGGGCACTTTGGCACATGCCGTAGTCCCAGCTACTTGGGAGGCTGAGGTGGGAGGATCTCCTGAGCCCAGCAGTTGGGAGTTGCAGTGAGCCAACATCATGCCACTGCACTCCAGCCTGGGTGACAGAGTGAAACTGTCTTGAGAGAGAGAGACTATTCAGGGAACTCTCTTATTAGGCTATGATGTTTTTCTTTCTTTCTTTCTTTCTTTTTTTGAGACAGGGTCTCTGTCACTCAGGCTGGAATGCAGTGGTAGACTATTCAGGGAACTCATATTAGGCTATGATGTTTTTCTTTTTCTCTTGGGTTTTTTTTTTTTTTTTTTTTTTTTTGAGACAGAGTCTCTGTCACTCAGGCTGAAGTGCAGTGGTATGATCACAGCTCACTACAGTCTTGACCTTTGGGGTTCAGGTAGTTCTCCTACCTCAGCCTCCCGGGTAGCTGAGACTACGGGACTACAGGTCCCCACCCCCACACCTAATTTTTTTGTATTTTTTGTAGAGATGGGGTTTTGCCATGTTGTCCAGGCTAGTCTCAAACTCCTGGCCTCAAGCAATCCTCATGTCTTGGCCTCCCAAAGTCCTGGGATTACATGTCTGAGCCACCATGCCCGCTCAAGGCTATGACCTTTTTGAGACAAACATTAAATGTTGTAACTACCACCCTTATTCCCAGCTTTCCTTTAATAACCTGTTCAGATTTATTATTCATGAGTTTATCTAAATCCTTTCTCATCATATTTATTATGTCAACCTGTACTTCCCTTTCCCTCTTCCTCTCCCTCTTCTCTCTCCCTCTCCCCCTCTCCCTCTCTCTCTCTTCCTTCCTCCCCTTCCAGGTACCCTAGATGAACCATGGGAGGTCCTGGCTACACAGCCATTCTGTCAGAGAGAGTCTGAGGACTCTGAGACCCAGCCTTTTGACACCCACCTTGAGGCCTATGGACCTTGCCTGTCTCCACCTAGGGCAATACCAGGAGACCAACATCCAGAGAGCCCAGTTCACACAGAGCCAATGGGGATTCAAGGCAGAGGGAGGCAGACTGTGGATAAAGTCATGGGTATACCAAAAGAAACAGCAGAGAGGGTGGGCCCTGAGAGAGGGCCATTGGAGAGAGAAACTGAGAAACTGCTACCAGAAAGACAGACAGATGTGACAGGAGAGGAAGAATTAACCAAGGGGAAACAGGACAGAGAACAAAAACAGTTGTTAGCTAGAGACACCCAGAGACAAGAATCTGACAAAAATGGGGAAAGTGCAAGTCCTGAAAGAGATAGGGAGAGTTTGAAGGTAGAAATTGAGACATCTGAGGAAATACAAGAGAAACAAGTACAGAAGCAGACCCTTCCAAGCAAAGCATTTGAGAGAGAAGTAGAGAGACCAGTAGCAAACAGAGAGTGCGATCCAGCCGAGTTAGAAGAGAAGGTGCCCAAAGTGATCCTGGAGAGAGATACACAGAGAGGGGAGCCAGAGGGAGGGAGCCAGGACCAGAAAGGGCAGGCCTCCAGCCCAATACCAGAGCCTGGGGTGGAGGCGGGGGACCTTCCGGGACCTACCTCAGCCCCCGTAACTTCTGGGAGCCAGTCAGGTGGAAGGGGATCCCCAGTGAGCCCCAGGAGGCATCAGAAAGGTAAGTGAAGGCAGAGGGGAACCCAAGGTGATACACAGGCCTCGTGATAACCCCTGGGCAACCAGCTGCTTGGAACTCAGCCACCTTTGTGTTTACTTTCTGTCTAGGCCTCCTGAATTGCAAGATGCCACCTGCTGAGAAGGCTTCCAGGATCAGAGCTGCTGAGAAGGTTTCCAGGGTGAGAGCTACTTTTTCTACCTCCTATTCCACAAGTCATCTCTGTATCTTCTCCAATGCTCTTTCACCTAGCCTCACTTTAATCTATTCCTTTCTCATTATTCAGTTTTCTTCCATTTTTGTCACGCCTTGATTGGCTTCTATTCCTTTATCCTCGGCACCCGTTGTTTTCCATATCTGTTTCCTAAGTTGTATCTCCTACCTGACTCAAAAGAAAGACCCTTCGTGTTTCTTCTTTCTTTGCCCCAGCCATCCTTTTCGTTACCATCATCCACGTGTGGAGAACACTATAGTAGCATTATGGAGACAGGTCTGTGGGAAAAAGGTAGCTTCCCAGGTAGATCCCAGTCTAATGGAGGAGAGATCATAGACAGAAAGGAAAATCCAGTGAGCATATTTTTTGTTTTTGTTCTTTTTTGAGACAGAGTCTGTCTTTGTCACCCAGGCTGGAGTGTGCAGTGGCGTGATCTCGGCTTACTGTAACCTCCGTCTCTTGGGTTCAAACAATTTTCCTGCCGCAGCCTCCCAAGTAGCTGGGACTACAGGCGCATGTCACCGGGCTAATTTTTGTGTATTTTTTTGGTTTTTTTTGAGACAGTCTCACTCTGTCACCCAGGCTGGAGTGCAGTGGCGCGATCTTGGCTCACTGCAACCTCTGCCTCCCGGGTTCAAGCGATTCTCCTCCCTCAGCCTCCCAGGTAGCTGGGACTACAGGCGCCTGCCAACACACCTAATTTTTTTTTTTTTTTTTTTGAGACAGAGTCTTGCTCTGTCCCCCAGGCTGGAGTGCAGTGGCGCCATCTCGGCTCACTGCAAGCTCCGCCTCCCGAGTTCACGCCGTTCTCCTGCCTCAGCCTTCCAAGTAGCTGGGACTACAGGCGCCCGCCACCACGCCCGGCTAATTTTTTGTATTTTTTAGTAGAGACGGGGTTTCACCGTGTTAGCCAGGATGGTCTCGGTTTCCTGACCTTGTGATCCACCCGCCTCGGCCTCCCAAAGTGCTGGGATTACAGGCATCAGCCACCGTGCCCGGCCTTTTTTTTTGTATTTTTAGTAGAGACGGGGTTTCACTATGTTGGCCAGGCTGGTCTTGAACTCCTGACCTCGTGATCCGCCCGCCTCGGCCTCCCAAAGTGCTGGGATTATAGCCGTGAGCCACCACGCCCGGTGGAAATCTAGTAAGCCTATCTAACCATAAACAAGTATCAAGAACAGTATCCAAGTTCTATCTCTTTCCTCCACCTTCTCCCCCTCACTTCCTTCTGTTTCTCCCTAGGGCGATCAGGAATCTCCAGATGCTTGTCTGCCTCCTACAGTGCCTGAAGCCCCAGCCCCACCCCAAAAGCCCCTTAACTCTCAGAGCCAGAAACATCTTGCACCTCCACCCCTTCTTTCTCCCCTTTTACCTTCTATCAAGCCAACCGTTCGTAAGACCAGGCAAGATGGGAGTCAGGAAGCTCCAGAGGCTCCCTTGTCCTCAGAGCTGGAGCCTTTCCACCCAAAGCCTAAAATTAGAACTCGGAAGTCCTCCAGAATGACAACCTTTCCAGCTACCTCTGCTGCCCCTGAGCCCCACCCTTCCACCTCCACAGCCCAGCCAGTCACTCCCAAGCCCACATCTCAGGCCACTAGGAGCAGGACAAATAGGTCCTCTGTCAAGACCCCTGAACCAGTTGTCCCCACAGCCCCTGAGCTCCAGCCTTGCACCTCCACAGACCAGCCTGTCACCTCTGAGCCCACATCTCAGGTTACTAGGGGAAGAAAAAGTAGATCCTCTGTCAAGACCCCTGAAACAGTTGTGCCCACAGCCCTTGAGCTCCAGCCTTCCACCTCCACCGACCGACCTGTCACCTCTGAACCCACATCTCATGCTACTAGGGGAAGAAAAAATAGATCCTCTGTCAAGACCCCTGAACCAGTTGTCCCCACAGCCCCTGAGCTCCAGCCTTCCACCTCCACAGACCAGCCTGTCACTTCTGAGCCCACATATCAGGCTACTAGGGGAAGAAAAAATAGATCCTCTGTCAAGACCCCTGAACCAGTTGTCCCTACAGCCCCTGAGCTCCAGCCTTCCACCTCCACAGACCAACCTGTCACCCCCAAGCCCACATCTCGGACCACTAGGAGCAGGACAAATATGTCCTCTGTCAAGAACCCTGAATCAACTGTCCCTATAGCCCCTGAGCTCCCACCTTCCACCTCCACAGAGCAGCCTGTCACCCCTGAGCCCACATCTCGGGCTACTAGGGGAAGAAAAAATAGATCCTCTGGCAAGACCCCTGAAACACTTGTCCCCACAGCCCCTAAGCTCGAGCCTTCCACTTCCACAGACCAACCTGTCACTCCTGAGCCCACATCTCAGGCCACCAGGGGCAGGACAAATAGGTCCTCTGTGAAGACCCCTGAAACAGTTGTCCCCACAGCCCCTGAGCTCCAGCTTTCCACCTCTACAGACCAAGCTGTCACCCCTAAGCCCACATCTCGGACCACTAGGAGCAGGACAAATATGTCCTCTGTGAAGAACCCTGAATCAACTGTCCCTATAGCCCCTGAGCTCCCACCTTCCACCTCCACAGAGCAGCCTGTCACCCCTGAGCCCACATCTCGGGCTACTAGGGGAAGAAAAAATAGATCCTCTGGCAAGACCCCTGAAACACTTGTCCCCACAGCCCCTAAGCTCGAGCCTTCCACTTCCACAGACCAACCTGTCACTCCTGAGCCCACATCTCAGGCCACCAGGGGCAGGACAAATAGGTCCTCTGTGAAGACCCCTGAAACAGATGTCCCCACAGCCCCTGAGCTCCAGCCTTCCACCTCCACAGACCAGCCTGTTACCCCTGAGCCTACGTCTCAGGTTACTAGGGGAAGAACAGATAGATCCTCTGTCAAGACCCCTGAAACAGTTGTCCCCACAGCCCCTGAGCTACAGGCTTCCGCCTCCACAGACCAGCCTGTCACCTCTGAGCCCACATCTCGGACCACTAGGGGAAGAAAAAATCGGTCCTCTGTCAAGACCCCTGAAACAGTTGTGCCCACAGCCCCTGAGCTCCAGCCTTCCACCTCCACAGACCAACCTGTCACCCCTGAGCCCACATCTCAGGCCACTAGGGGCAGGACAAATAGGTCCTCTGTCAAGACCCCTGAATCAATTGTCCCTATAGCCCCTGAGCTTCAGCCTTCCACCTCCAGAAACCAGCTTGTCACCCCTGAGCCCACATCTCGGGCCACTAGGTGCAGGACAAATAGGTCCTCTGTCAAGACCCCTGAGCCAGTTGTCCCCACAGCCCCTGAGCCCCATCCTACCACCTCCACAGACCAGCCTGTCACCCCCAAGCTCACATCTAGGGCCACTAGGAGAAAGACAAATAGGTCCTCTGTCAAGACTCCCAAACCAGTTGAACCAGCAGCCTCTGATCTTGAGCCTTTTACCCCCACAGACCAGTCCGTCACCCCTGAGGCCATAGCTCAGGGTGGTCAGAGCAAAACACTGAGGTCTTCCACAGTAAGAGCTATGCCGGTTCCTACCACCCCTGAATTCCAATCTCCTGTCACCACAGACCAGCCTATTTCCCCTGAGCCTATTACTCAACCCAGTTGCATCAAGAGGCAGAGAGCCGCTGGGAACCCTGGCTCCCTCGCAGCTCCCATTGACCATAAGCCTTGCTCTGCACCCTTGGAACCTAAATCCCAGGCCTCAAGGAACCAAAGATGGGGAGCAGTGAGAGCAGCTGAATCCCTTACAGCCATTCCTGAGCCTGCCTCTCCCCAGCTTCTTGAGACACCAATTCATGCCTCCCAGATCCAAAAGGTGGAACCAGCAGGTAGATCTAGGTTCACCCCGGAGCTCCAGCCTAAGGCCTCTCAAAGCCGCAAGAGGTCTTTAGCTACCATGGATTCACCACCACATCAAAAACAGCCCCAAAGAGGGGAAGTCTCCCAGAAGACAGTGATTATCAAGGAAGAGGAAGAAGATACTGCAGAGAAGCCAGGGAAGGAAGAGGTGAGGAGAGGGTTGGGACCACAAAGCTGGGAAAAATGACTTCAGGGCTCTGAAACTCCCACCAAGATTTTTCTCAATCTCAGGATGTCGTGACTCCAAAACCAGGCAAGAGAAAGAGAGACCAGGCAGAGGAGGAGCCCAACAGAATACCAAGCCGCAGCCTCCGACGGACCAAACTTAACCAAGAATCAACAGCCCCCAAAGTAAGAGACAAAGGCATGGGACTTTGTGGGAGACAGAGATGAGGGGAGGATGCAAGGAGACCTAGAGGATTGTAGAGATGGGTGCTGATGGCATGGGTTGCCGTAACCACCTCAGGTCAACCCTTCCACAGGTGCTCTTCACAGGAGTGGTGGATGCTCGGGGAGAGCGGGCTGTGCTGGCACTGGGGGGAAGTCTGGCTGGTTCAGCGGCAGAGGCTTCCCACCTGGTCACTGATCGCATCCGCCGGACAGTCAAGTTCCTGTGTGCCCTGGGGCGGGGAATCCCCATTCTGTCCCTGGACTGGCTGCATCAGGTGAGAGGCCAAGGGATGATGACAGACCAATATAGTGGCAAGACTGCTCATATAGTGCCCTAGAAAGTGGTGGAAGGGAAGAGGCGTTACAGGAAGACAGGGGCATTGGTGAGCCAGAAGCCTGCATTGATTTAAAAGACATTTTGTGAGCTCTCTCTAAATGCTAGGCAGCAGAGCTGAGTGAGGGGCTGGGCTGAGCTTTGATGCTGACTGCTGCCGTCCTTAGTCCCACAAGGCTGGTTTCTTCTTACCCCCGGATGAATATGTGGTGACCGACCCTGAGCAAGAGAAGAACTTTGGCTTTAGCCTTCAAGACGCACTGAGCAGGGCTCGGGAGCGAAGGCTGCTAGAGGTGAGAGGCTATCTTTTAACCTGTGCTTCAGCCCTCCCTCCAGTGCTTCCCAATCTACAATACCATCTCCATCATTTCTTTCTCTTAGGGCTATGAGATCTATGTGACCCCTGGAGTCCAGCCACCACCACCTCAGATGGGAGAGATCATTAGCTGCTGTGGAGGCACATACCTACCCAGCATGCCTCGGTCCTATAAGGTATGCTTAGGATGTTCTGGGTCTGGGTGAGTTGGCAGTGGCAGTTAAAGAGGTGGCTGGAATGGCAAAGATTGGAGGGGAAAAAATGGAGGTTCAGAAAGGAATATAAAGTAGTGAGAGGGTGGGGGAAAAGACCTATGGTATAGAAAGGGATAGGAATGAGGGGACAGATCTGCTGATACCCCCATATAACAATCACCAAGATTCAGCAGCAGCTTAATTTAGATTATGCTACATTTGCTCCATCTATCTCTTTTTTCCTTTGATTTTCTTTTTTTTTTTTTTTTTTGAGATGGAGTCTCACTCTCAGGCTGGAGTGCAGTGGCACAATCTCGGCTCACTACAATCTCCACCTCCTGGGTTCACGCCATTCTCCTGCCTCAGCCTCCCGAGTAGCTGGGACTACAGGTGCCCACCACCACGCCCGGCTAATTCTTTTGTATTTTTAGTAGAGACGGGGTTTCACTGTGTTAGCCAGGATGGTCTTGATCTCCTGAGGTCATGATCTGCCCGCCTCGGCCTCTCAAAGTGCTGGGATTACAGGCGTGAGCCACCGCGCCCGGCTTTTTCCTTTGATTTTCTTTGCTGAAGTATTTCATTTCTTTTTATTTTTCTTTATTCTTTCTTTTTTTCCTTTCTCTTTCTTTGCTGAAATATTTTAAAGCAAACTGCCAATATTATATTATTTCTTCCTACATACTTAAATATATATCTCTAAGAAATACGTACATTTTATTTCATAATCACAATGCCATTATTGATCCTAAGCAAAATTAACAGTAGTTTATTGGTCATTTGCTCACACTCCATTAATAAAATTTCTCCCATTGTCTGAAAAATGTCTCTATACAGTTGTTCAAATCAGGATTCAAATAAGGTCCACATACTGCCACACCTATTATCTTCTTAATTATCTTTACTCTAGAGCGTCCCTTAACCCACCCAGCTTTTTTTATGCCATCAATTTCCTGCAGAAGCTGGGTCACTTGTCCTTTAGAATGTTCCTCAGTCTGGAATTTTGGGTTTGCCTCCTTGTCATATAATTTATCTTGTTCCTCTGTACTCCATATTTCCTGGAAATTGCAGATAATTGTAAAAGCTTGAATAAATTCAGGTTCATCTTTCTAGCAAAAGTATTTCTTTTTTTTTCTATTTTTTTTTTTTTTTGAGACAGTCTCACTCTGTCGCCAGGCTGGAGTACAGTGGAGCAGTCTTGGCTCACTGCAACCTCCGTCTCCCGGGTTCAAGCGGTTCTCATGCCTCAACCTCCCGAGTAGCTGGGACTACAGGCGCACACCACCACGCCCAGCTAATTTTTTTATTTTTACTAAAGACGGGGTTTCACCATGTTGGCCAGGATGGTCTCGATCTCTTGACCTCGTGATCCACCCACCTCGGCCTCCCAAAGTGCTGGGATTATAGGCGTGAGCCACTGTGCCTGGCCTCTAGCAAGAGTATTTCTTTTTTTTTTTTCTTTTGAGATGGAGTCTTGCTCTGTAGCCCAGGCTGGAGTGCAGTGGCGCGATCTCGGCTCACTGCAAGCTCCACCTCCTGGGTTTTCACGCCATTCTCCTGCCCCAGCCTCCCGAGTAGCTGGGACGACAGGCACCTGTCAGCGCGCCCGGCTAATTTTTTTTTTTTTTTTTTTGTATTTTTAGTAGAGACAGGGTTTCACCGTGGTCTTGATCTCCTGACCTCGTGATCCACCCGCCTCAGCCTCCCAAAGTGCTGTGTAATTACAGGCATGAGCCACTGCGCCCGGCCTAGCAAGAGTATTTCATAGACAGTGTGCGGTGTGCTTCACTTGGCTTCATATTAGGAGGTATTATTTTAGTGATGCTAAGACTGGTTAGTGGGTCCTGAACCCATTTCTAGGATTCTTTTTCACCTGATTTTGTCTTTGCTCTGTCTTCCCCAGCCTCAGAGAGTTGTGATCACATGCCCTCAGGACTTCCCTCATTGCTCCATTCCACTACGGGTTGGGCTGCCCCTCCTCTCGCCTGAGTTCCTGCTGACTGGAGTGCTGAAGCAGGAAGCCAAGCCAGAGGCCTTTGTCCTCTCCCCTTTGGAGATGTCATCCACCTGAGAACTCCACTACCCTTTTCCCTCCCAGACCACGAATTAGAAGATATGTGGAAGAAAGAACTCAGGGCGTTAGAAAGGATTGGGGTATATTGATACAACTTGTCCTGGAACATGGGTGGGACCAGAAATCTTTATGAATAAATGAAAAGATAAGGGATTTGGAAGCCACAGGTTGTTTTTTGTTTGTTTGTTTGTTTTTTTAATGGCCATTTTATTTTATTTGTATTTATAGTTTTTTATTTGTATAGATTTAGGGGATACAAGATTTCTTACATGCATGTATTAAATGGCCATTTTAAAATTAGCTAGTTTCATGCTCAGATGTCATAAGTGGCAGCTATCTTTAGCCAGACTGTTGCAGTTATTGCTCGATGCCACTCATGGTGTCCTACCTCCTATTTGGAAACCATCTCTATTGTTTTCTTACTGAGATTCTTACTTTGGGGTCAGGAACTTGAAGGGATGCTTGGAGTGAGTAGATTTGAGGGTCCAGTTATGGAGTGCTACTGAAACATTTTCTTCTCTCCTGGCCTCTGGAAGCATCTTTAGCTTTGACTTTGGGCAAGTCTCTGTACTTTTCTGGCCAGCTTTTCCAGGATTTATAAAATTAGAGCTTCGGCTTGACCTCTGTGATAAATAAATATTCACTCTGTGCCTTATGGTGTAGTGTAGTTTTTAAAAATGTCTAGGTCTCAAGACACAAACTTAAAAAAAAAAAGTCATAGACTTGTATTTAATTCATCATTATCTTCTATTTAGGACAATTTGTATGACATTTCTTAAGGTTTTTTTTTTTTTCTTGAGACAGGGTCTCATTTCTGTCACCTAGGCTGGAGTGCAGTGGCACCATCTCGGCTCACTGCAACCTCCACCTCCCAGTTCAAGCAATACTCCCACCTCAGCCTCCTGAGTAGCTAGGACTGCAGGCACACACCGCCATGCCTGGCTAATTTTTTTTTTATTATTATTGTTTAGTAGAGACGGGGCTCTACTAAATTTTTGTATTTTTGGTAGAGATGAGGTTTTGTCATGTTGCCCAGGCTGGTCTCTAACTTCTGACCTCAAGTGATCCACCCACCTCAGCCTCCCGAGTAGCTGGGATTACAGGCACATGCCACCACACCCGGCTAATTTTTGTATTTGTAGTAGAGACGGGGTTTCACCATGTTGGCCAGGCTGGTCTCGAACTCCTGACCTAGGTGATCCACCTGTCTTGACTTCCCAAAGTGCTGGGATAAGAGGCATGAGCCGCCATGACTGGCCTTTTATCTTTTTGAGTCAAGGTGTCACTCTGTTGCCCAGGCTGAAGTGCGTGGCTCGATGTCGGCTTACTGCAGCCTTGACCTCCTGGGCTCAAACGATTATCCTCTCAGCCTCCCAAGTAGCTGGGACCATAGGTGTGTGCAACCATGCCCGGTGAATTTTGTATTTTTTGTAGAGACGAGGTTTTGTCATGTTGCCCAAGCTGGTCTCTAACTCGTGACCTCAAGTGATCCACCCACCTCAGCCTCCAAAAGTGCTGGGATTACAGGCTTGAGCCACCGTGCCCAGCCAGATTTAAATTTTAAAAGTTGGTTGATTACAAGGATGTGGAGAAATTAGAATCCTTATACATTGCTGGTAGGAATGTTAAATGGTTCAGCCTCTGCGGTAAACAGTTTGATGGTTCCTCAAAAAGTTAAACATATGGATGGGCACAGTGGCTCACACATGTAATCCCAGCACTTTGGAGGCCAAGGCTGGCAGATCACTTGAGCTCAGAAGTTCACGGCCAGCCGGGCAACATGACAAAACCTCGTCTCTACCAAAAATACAAAAATTCACTGGGCATGGTGGCACACACCTATGGTCCCAGCTACTTGGGAGGCTAAGAGGAAAATCGTTTGAGCCCAGGAGGTCAAGGCTGCAGTGGGTGGACACGAGCCACTGCACTTCAGCCTGGGCAACAGAGTGAGACCTTGTCTCAAAAAAATAAAAGGCCAGTCACGGCAGCTCATGCCTATAATCCCAGCACTTTGGGAAGTCAAGACAGGTGGATCACCTGAGGTCAGGAGTTAGAGACCAGCCTGGCCAACATGGTGAAATCCCATCTCTACTTAAAATACAAAAATTAGCCGGGCGTGGTGGCATGTGCCTGCAATCCCAGCTACTTGGGAGGCTGAGGCAGAAGAATTGCTGGAACCCGGGAAGTGGAGGTTGCAGTGAGCTGAGATCGCGCCACTGCACTCCAGCCTGGGCAACAGAACAAGACTCCATCTAAAAAAAAAAAAGTCCAGGCGTGGTGGCTCACCCCTGTAATCCTAGCACTTTGGGAGGCCGAGGTGGGCAGATCACAAGATCAGGAGATTGAGACCATCCTGGCTAACATGGAGAAACCCCGTCTCTACTAAAAATACAAAAAATTAGCTAGGCGTGGTGGCAGGCGCCTGTAGTCCCAGCTACTTGGGAGGTTGAGGCAGGAGAATCGCTTGAACCCGGGAGGCGGAGGTTGCAGTGAGCCAAGACTGCTCCACTGTACTCCAGCCTGGCGACAGAGCGAGACTCCCTCTCAAAAAAAAAAAAAAAAAAAAAAAAAAAAAGTAGCCTCTTTTCTGGCTGGAACCCTCATGTAGAGTGTTGTAGGTAAGAAGGAGAGGGCCGGGGTACAGTGGCTCACACCTGTAATCCCAACACTTTGGGAGGCCGAGGTGGGCAGGTCACCTGAGGTCAGGAGTTCAAGACCAGGCTGGCCAACATGACAAAACCCTGTCTCTACTAAAAATACAAAACAAAATTAGCCGGGCATGGTGGCCGGCCCCTGTGATCCCAGCTACTCAGGAGGCTGAGGCAGGAGAATTGCTTGAATGCAGGAGGGGGAGGTTGCATTGAGTCGAGATCGCACCATTGCACTCCAGCATGGGAGACAGAGCAAGACCCCGTCTTAAAAAAAAAAAAAGAGAGAAAAAGAAGGAGGTTCTTGCTATGCCAGAAACCCTTAAAAAGCGAAGGAATTTCCCAGAGCTGAAGATCAAAGGCCCGAGAAAGAAATTTGCCCAAAAGATGATTCAAAAGGCAAGGAGGAAGCTTATCTATGAAAAAGTGAAGCACTATCACAAGGAATATAGGCAGGTGTACAGAACTGAAATTCGAATGGCTAGGATGGCCAGAAAAGCTGGCAACTTCTATGTACCTGCAAAACCCAAATTGCCGTTTGTCATCAGGATCAGAGGTATCAGTGGTGTGAACCCAAAGGTCCGAAAGGTGTTGCAGCTTCTTCGCCTTTGTTAAATCTTCAATGGAACCTTTGTGAAGCTCAACAAGGCTTCAATGAACATGCTGAGGATTGTAGAACCATATATGGCATGGGGGTACCCAAAGCTGAAGTCGGTAAATGAACTAATCTACCAGCATGTTTATGGCAAAAATCAATAAGAAGCAAATTGCTTTGACAGATGACACTTTGATTGCTTTATCTCTTGGTAAATATGGCATCACCTGCATGGAGGATCTGATTCTTGAGATCTATACTGTTGGAAAATGCTTCAAAGAAGCAAATAACTTCCTGTAGCCCTTCAAATTATCCTCTCCACAAGGTAGAATAAAGAAAAAGACCACCCATTTTGTAGAAAGTGGACATGCTGGCAACAGGGAGAACCGGATCAACAGACTTATTAGAAGAATGAGCTAAGGTGTCTACTGTGATTGTTTTTCTAATCTAAGCACTTAAGCAGTACCTGCTCTCAAATTGGAGGAAAAAAAAGAAAGTTAAATACAGAATTACCGAACAGTCCAGCAATTCTGCTCCTAGGTGTACACCCAAAAGAATTTAAATCAGGTGTCCAGGCTGGGTGGGGTGGCTTATGCCTGTAATCCCAGCAGTTTGGGAGGCCAAAGTGGGAGAATTGCATGAGCCCAGGACTTCACAGGCAACCAGTCTGGGCAACATGGCAAAACCCTGTCACTACAAAAAATACAAAAATGGGCTAGGTGCGGTGGCTCACGCCTATAATCCTAGCACTTTGGGAGGCAAGGTAGGTAGATCACCTGAGGTCAGGAGTTCAAGACGAGCCTGGCCAACATGGCAAAACCCCATCTCTACTAAAAAATACAAAAATTAGCCGGGTGTGGTGGCTCATGCCTGTAATCCCAGCATTTTGGGAGGCCGAAGGTGGTTGGATCACCTGAGGTCAGGAGTTCGATACCAGCCTGACCAACATGGAGAAACCCCGTCTCTACTAAAAAATACAAAATTAGCTGGGCGTGGTGGTGCATGCTGGTAATCCCAGCTACTCCGGAGGCTGAGGCAGGAGAATCGCTTGAACCTGGGAGGCGGAGATTGTGGTGAGCCAAGATCATGCCATTGCAACAAGAACAAAACTCCGTCTAAAAAAAAAAAAAATTAACTGGGCCTGGTGGCTCACGCCTGTAATCCCAACACTTTGGGAGGCTGAGGCGGGTGGATCATGAGGTCAGGAGATCAAGACCATCCTGTCGAACATGGTGAAACCCCCTCTCTACTAAAAATACAAAAATTAGCTGGGCGTGGTGGCGTGCGCCTGTAGTCCCAGCTACTCGTGAGGCTGAGGCAGAAGAATCACTTGAACCAGAGAGTCAGAGTTTGCAGTGAGCCAAGATCATGCCACTGCACTCCAGCCTGGCTATAGAGGGAGACTCTGTCTCAAAAAATAATAATAATAATAATTAAAAAATTAGCTGGGCATGGTGGCATGTGGCTGTAATCCCAGCTACTGGGGAGGCTGAGGCTGCAGAATCACTTGAACCCGGGAAGCAGAGGTTGCAGTGAGCTGAGATCATGCCACTGCACTCCAGCCTGGGTGACAGAGAAAGACTCTCTCTCAAAAAAAAAAAAAAAATTTAGCCAGGTGTGGTGGCACATGCCTGTAATCCCAGCTACTTGGAATGCTGAGGTGGGAGGAGGTCGAGGCTGCAATGAGCCATGATTGTGCAACTACATTCCAGCCTGGGTAACAGAGCACGGCTCTGTCTCCAAAAAAAAAAAAAAAAAAGGAAAACAGTTATTCAAACAAATTCTTGTACATGAGTGTTCATATCAGCACTTTTTACAATAGCCAAAAAGGTGGAAACAACACAAATATTCATCAGCAAATGAGTGGATAAACAATTGTGATATACCCATATAATCAAATATTATTCAACCATAGAAAAGGATGAAATACTGATATATGCTACAATATTTTGAGGATGAATATCAAAATATTTTGCTAAGTGAAGGAAAGCCAGAAACAGAACACATATTATGTGATTACACATGTAAGGAATATCCAGAATAGGTGAACCCATAGAGAACAAGAGCAGATTTGTGGTTGCTAGTGGCTGTGGGGTGGGGGAGATGAGAAAATGGGGAGTAACTTCATGGGTATGGAGTTTTATTTGGGGGTGATGAAAATGTTTTGAAGGCCCAGCGTGGTGGCTCATGCCTGTAATCCCAGCACTTTGGGAGGCTGGGGTAGGTGGATCACTTGAGGTCAGGAGTTTGAGACTAGCTGGACCAACATGGTGAAACCCTGTCACTACTAAAAATACAAAATTAGCCAGGCGTGGTGGCACATCCCTGTAATCCCAGCTACTTGGGAGGCTGAGCAGGAGAATTGCTTGAACCTGGGTGGCAGAGGTTGCAGTGAGCGGAGATCAGCCATTACACTCCAGCATGGGCAATAAGAGCAAAGCTCCATCTCAAAAAAAGAAAAATGTTTTGAAACTAGATAGAGGTGGTGGTTGTACCTATTACTAATGTACTAATGTACTAAATACCATTATATTATTCTCTTTAAAGTGGTTAGGCTAGGCCAGGTGTGGTGGCTCACGCCTGTAATCCCAGCACTGTGGGAGGCCAAGGTGGGTGGATCACCTGAGGTCAGGAGTTTGATTGAGACTAGCCTGGCCAACATGGTGAAACCCTATCTCTATTAAAAATACAAAAATTAGCCAGATGTGGTGGTGGGCACCTGTAATCCCAGCTACTTGGGAGGCTGAAGCAGGAGAATCACATGAACCCAAGAGGCGGAGGTTGCAGTGAGCCAAGATCACACCATTGCACTCCAGCCTGGGCAATAAGAGCAAAACTCTGTCTCAAAAATAAATAAATAAATAAATAAAATAAAGTGGTTAGGCAAGGCATGGTGGCACCCTGGGAGGCTAAGGCAGCAGGATCACTTGAGCCAAGGAGTTTGAGACCAACCTGGGCATCATAGTGAGACCCCATCACTACAAAAAATAAAAAGTTAGCTGAATGTGGTGGCGCATGCCTGTAGTCCCAACTACTCAGGAGGCTGAGGCAAGAGGACCATTTGCCCAGAAGTTCGAGGTTGCAGTGAGCTGTGATCATACCACTGCACTCCAGCCTGGACCGCAACTCAAAAAAAAAAAGGTTAATTTTATGTTGCATGAATTTCAATTTTTAAAAAAATAGTTGATTACTTATGTACACTTTTCTGCATGTAAGTAATACTTAAGTTTGGAAAACTTTGGTGTAGTAGAAATAGCATGAGATTTGCCAAGCATTTTGCTGGCTATTAAACATATCTAATCTCATAATATACATTAAGCACAGCCATTGTGGGGGTGGCAGACAGTATGACCCAGATAAATATTAGTCCCCTTGCACAACTCAAAGCTTTCATACTCTAAAATTGTCCATGTCCCGGAGGCCCTGATTTCTTTCTTTCCTTTTTTTTTTTTTTTTTTTTTTTTGAGACAGAGTTTCACTCTTGTTGCCCAGGCTGGGTTCAATGGCGTGATCTCGGCTCACTGCAGCATCCGCCTCTCAGGTTCAAGTGATTCTCCTGCCTCAGCTTTCTGAGTAGCTGGGATTACAGGCAGGCACCACCACGCCCAGCTAATTTTGTATTTTTGGTAGAGACAAGGTTTCTCCATGTTGGTCAGGCTGGTCTCGAACTCCCGACCTCAGGTGATCCACCCACCTTGGCCTCGCAAAGTGCTGGGATTACAGGCGTGAGCCACTGCGCCCGGCTCCTTTTTTTTTTTGTTGTTGTTGTTGTTGAGATGGAGTCTTGTTCTGTTGCCCAGGCTGGAGTGCAGTGGCGCGATCTCGGCTTACTGCAACCTCCGCCTCCCAGGTTCAAGCAATTCTCCTGCCTCAGCCTCCCCAGTAGTTGGGACTACAGGTGTGTGCCACCACACCCGGCTAATTTTTGTATTTTTAGTAGAGATGGGGTTTTGCCATGTTGGTCAGGCTGGTCTCTAACCCCTGACCTCGTGATCCACCCGCCTAGGCCTCCCATAGTGCTGGGATAACAGGCATGAGCCACCGCGCCCAGCTCCTTTTTTTTTTTTTGAGACAGAGTCTCACTCTGTCACCCAGGCTGGAGTCCAGTGGCGAGATCTCAGCTTATCGCAACCTCCACCTCCCGGGTTCAAGCGATTCTCCTGCCTCAGCCTCCCGAGAAGCTGGGATTACAGGCTCCTGCCACCACACCTGGCTAATTTTTGTCTTGTAAGTAGAGACAAGGTTTCACCATGTTGGCCAGGCTGGTCTCAAACTCCTGACCTCAGATGATCCAACTGCCTCGGCCTCCCAAGTGCTGGGATTACAGCTGTGAGCCACTGCGCCCAGCCAGAGACCTTGATTTCTTACCATACCTGCTGTCTGTAGAGCACCATGTAGCACTCAGCTACACTCCCTCTTCATGAGTGGTACTATTTAAATGCCTCAGGTTAAACATCTAGAGATTAGGGATCTTTTCTTACACTTCCTTGTATTTTATTTATTTATTTTTTTGTTTGAGACAGAATCTTGCTCCATCACCCAGTGGATTCTCCTGCCTCAGCCTCCCAAGTAGCTGGGATTACAGGCGCATACCACCACACCCAGCTAATTTTTAAAAATTTTTAGTAGAAATGGGGTTTCACCACGTTGGCCATTCTGGTCTCCAGCTCCTGGTCTAAAGTGATCCACCCACCTCAGCCTCCCAAACTGCTGGGATAACAGGCGTGAGCCACCGAGTCTGGCCTCTTACACTTCCAATGAACCCCATAGCTTGTAGCACATTGCTTTGTGTGGTAAGTGTCTCTATTCATGGTCCTAGCAGGAAATGAATAGCACAGTGAAATTAGGATAATTTGGGGGAGAGTTTAATAAAGTGATAATTACAAAGAAGTAGGCAGGGTGTAGGGAAATCAGAAAGAATAGTGCAGTGCCTTAGTACCCACAGCTCTGTTGTGATCACCTCCAAGCTCAAAAAGATGAGGACAGAGCAGTCGTGTAGAGAGGACTTTCTTTTTTTTTTTTTTTTTCTTTTCTTTTTTTTTTTTTCTTTTTGACATGGAGTCTTGCTCTGTCGCCCAGGCTGGAGTGCAGTGGCGCGATCTCGGCTCACTGCAAGCTCTGCCTCCCGGGTTCACGCCATTCTTCTGCCTCAGCCTCCTGAGTAGCTGTGACTACAAGCGCCCGCCACCGCGCCCGGCTAATTTTTTTTTTGTATTTTTAGTAGAGACGGGGTTTCACCGTGGTCTCGATCTCCTGACCTCGTGATCCACCCGCCTCGGCCTCCCAAACTGCTGGGATTACAGGCGTGAGCCACCGCGCCCGGCGAGAGGACTTTCTCAATAAAAACTGTGACTTTCATTGATACCGTCCATTTGGGACAACTTACTGAAGCAGAAAGCAGGGTGGAGACTGAATTCAAGGGAAAACATAAGATGTCTGGTACAGCATACAACAGCATTGATTCAGAGGAGGGTGGGAGTACTGAGCCCAGGAGACGGAGAAGGAATGTAAAGCCTGCGAGAGGCTGCTCAGCAATTTTCTGGTCCCTTAGCCTACAGGATTAGCAGCTTCCTAACTCAGGCAATTATCTCTCTGGACCTGTTTCTTCTATCTATAAGTTGATGGAATTAGTCTAATGATATCTAAGGTCCCTACTATGTGTACGTCTACTGTGACAAGGTCCTTAGCTGCATGATCTTTAATTCTGACAAAGGTTACTATCACAAATATTTTAACATTTTTACTCTCGTGGTTACTAATCAACAATCTCTGGCACTATTACAACAAACCTTTCAGTATTTACAGAGAAGTTATTTGCCATTCTTAGCAACTGGCCAGTCAACAACTCAACTTTATAGTAAGTTACAGAATTTATTCTGTACATTGTATTCTGTACAATGTATTCCATACATTAATTTATTTTGTGGTAAAACAGTAACTTTTCATTTTAGATGGGAAAACTAGACGAGCTGAGATTCAACCCACGTGAGCGGCTGCAGAGCCGCTGCCCTTAACAGCTCTCTCTCGGGATTCTAACATTCCCTTCTGTGACGGAGAGACAGCAGGCCGGGACACGCATCCCAGGACGGATCCACAGCTGGGTGGGGAAGGCTGCGCCAGGCGGGCCGGAAGCCTGGCGGTGGCGTGCAGGAGCCCCGCCCTCCTGGACTGGATTCGGCCGGGGGCGGGGCCGCGGGCGGGGCCTGTGGCAGCGGGAATCCCGACCCCGCCCCTTTCCCCACCCCTCCATTTCTCGCCATGGCCCCTGCACTGCTCCTGGTCCCTGCTGCCCTCGCCTCTTTCATCCTGGCCTTTGGCACCGGAGTGGAGTTCGTGCGCTTTACCTCCCTTCGGCCACTTCTTGGAGGGATCCCGGAGTCTGGTGGTCCGGGTGAGCGGGAGGGATCGAGGATGAACTGGGAGGAGGAAGGTGGAGCCGTAGGAGAGGGATTGAGGGCGGGGCTTGGAAACAAATGACAGGGGAAGTCCAAGAGAGGGAACTCGAACCTTGAAAGCGGCCGAGAAGCTACAGGGGAGGGAGACCTGAGTTCTAAATTAGGAACTCAAGGATTAGAGTTTTGGAGAGGCGGGAGAGTGAGGACTGAGGGAGCCGAAAAGGGCGGTAACCGGAGTATTCTAAGTAAAGTGTTTTGTAGAGAGGACTGTTGAAAGGAGAGTGTTAAAAAGAAGGAGCATTTGGAGAACCGAAGTAAGAGGGGCAATCCAGCGTGGCCTCTCCAGCCATGCTTTTTGCAACTGCCTAACATGCGTTGTTCTATAAATCCTCTTCCCCAGGTTTGCAGGAGGCCTAGGGAAGAGGGCAGAAACTAGGGATGGAAAAGTGAGATGGGCACAGCCTAGAGAGGAAGCATTAAGGCTCTTGAAAGCAGTAAGGGACACGGCCTGGGGATCCAAGAGGAGATGAGGGTGGGGGAAACATTCTGCCACTGTTTCGATCTTTTGTCTCTTTTTCCCTCAACTTCCTGTAGATGCCCGCCAGGGATGGCTGGCTGCCCTGCAGGACCGCAGCATCCTTGCCCCCCTGGCATGGGATCTGGGGCTCCTGCTTCTATTTGTTGGGCAGCACAGCCTCATGGCAGCTGAAAGAGTGAAGGCATGGACATCCCGGTACTTTGGGGTCCTTCAGAGGTCACTGTATGTGGCCTGCACTGCCCTGGCCTTGCAGGTATGAGGCCCTGGCCTTGCAGGTATGAAATCCTGGCAGTTGAGTCCCCAAGGGAGACCAAGTGTGGGAGGGGTGCCCTGGATTGGAGGGGCAAAATATGGGTTCAGGAGGAGAATTGAGGAACTAATCTCAGCTTCCATTCCTCCACAGCACACATCCTACTTTTTATCAAGAAGGGTGTACTTGTCCTTCCCTAAGCACAAGATATGGTTCTCACCTCTGCAACTTTGTTTATGTCCTGCTTGAGATCCCTTCTCTTCAGTCCTACCCTTTCTTCAAAACCACTTCCCTAGGTCTGAAGAGAAGGCCTTGTCTGTCTTTTAATTGGGTGGTTGGCACAGGCTACTACTTTGTGTAGCTATAAGGTCACCCCATCTATTCTATAAGTTCTCAGGGTAGAGACAGGCCATCCTTACATCTTTGGGACCTCACCCAGCACGCACCCTCCACATGGTGAATATTTGGTGGTGATGCTTAGGAGAGAGGTGGGGGAGAGTTGCAGGCTAGCCTGTGGTGGGGGCAGATCTGGGTCTGGGTCTCCCAAGGTCGGGCAGACTAGGCCACTGGGATACCCAGCCCCTTATCCTTCCACAGCTGGTGATGCGGTACTGGGAGCCCATACCCAAAGGCCCTGTGTTGTGGGAGGCTCGGGCTGAGCCATGGGCCACCTGGGTGCCCCTCCTCTGCTTTGTGCTCCATGTCATCTCCTGGCTCCTCATCTTTAGCATCCTTCTCGTCTTTGACTATGCTGAGCTCATGGGCCTCAAACAGGTGAGGCTCCGAGATCCCTACCTATGACCTCTGACCCGTTTCAGAACTCCTCCTCGTTCCCTTTCAAGGGTTTCCCTCCTCCCATGCTCTTCTACTGTCTCCTTGCTTCTCCCTCGTGGCCCTTCCCTTTGACTTTCCCTCGTAAGGGCAGCAAGCATGGGCCTCCTGGGCCTGGGGAAGGTACATGGATCAGAAGTCAGGATCAGGGGTCCAAGTCTCAGAAGGGGGGTTCCTGGGCCTGAGTTCTAGAAGGGTGGTGCCTGGAAGAGGAGGAAAGAAGTGCCCAAGATGAGAAAAGGGCTTGACTCCATTTCTAAGCTCTTCTCCCTCTCTTAGGTATACTACCATGTGCTGGGGCTGGGCGAGCCTCTGGCCCTGAAGTCTCCCCGGGCTCTCAGACTCTTCTCCCACCTGCGCCACCCAGTGTGTGTGGAGCTGCTGACAGTGCTGTGGGTGGTGCCTACCCTGGGCACGGACCGTCTCCTCCTTGCTTTCCTCCTTACCCTCTACCTGGGCCTGGCTCACGGGCTTGATCAGCAAGACCTCCGCTACCTCCGGGCCCAGCTACAAAGAAAACTCCACCTGCTCTCTCGGCCCCAGGATGGGGAGGCAGAGTGAGGAGCTCACTCTGGTTACAAGCCCTGTTCTTCCTCTCCCCCTGAATTCTAAATCCTTAACATCCAAGCCCTGGCTGCTTCATGCCAGAGGCCCAAATCCATGGACTGAAGGAGCTGCCCCTTCTACTACTTGAGACTTTATTCTCTGGGTCCAGCTCCATACCCTAAATTCTGAGTTTCAGCCACTGAACTCCAAGGTCCACTTCTCACCAGCAAGGAAGAGTGGGGTATGGAAGTCATCTGTCCCTTCACTGTTTAGAGCATGACACTCTCCCCCTCAACAGCCTCCTGAGAAGGAAAGGATCTGCCCTGACCACTCCCCTGGCACTGTTACTTGCCTCTGCGCCTCAGGGGTCCCCTTCTGCACCGCTGGCTTCCACTCCAAGAAGGTGGACCAGGGTCTGCAAGTTCAACGGTCATAGCTGTCCCTCCAGGCCCCAACCTTGCCTCACCACTCCCGGCCCTAGTCTCTGCACCTCCTTAGGCCCTGCCTCTGGGCTCAGACCCCAACCTAGTCAAGGGGATTCTCCTGCTCTTAACTCGATGACTTGGGGCTCCCTGCTCTCCCGAGGAAGATGCTCTGCAGGAAAATAAAAGTCAGCCTTTTTCTACATATGGCATGCAGTCTGTCAGTGTCTCCCAAGCTACAGGGCTGAGTTTGGGAAAGAAAGCCAGAGGGAGCCTGGGAGCACCGAACTGGAGTCTGGGCAGCCACCACGCTCTCTGGCAACCGCTGGGGTTCGGCCACCCCCGCAGACCCGCCCCCACTTTGCCAGAGCGGCCGGGTCCCCATTCCCATTCCTTCAAATCCCCTTTTTCCCGGCAGCCGACCTGTAGACCCAAGGGAGACAGGTTGAAGCTAGAAAGAGTCGGGGCAGCAGCTCTGGTAGGGGAGGGAGCTTCCAAAACCTCTGGCTTCTGAGCGCCTCTCCTGCCGCCCATCCACAAAGCCCCCCACAGCCTGGCGGTTGCCCTCGACCCCGCAAAACAAAGGACTTCAGAGGCTGGACCTACAGACCCAGATGAGAAGGCAAAAGCGTAGGGAGGAGCGGCAGGAGATGGGAAGGGCGGGCCCCGCTCGGAGCAGCTGCCGCTTCCTCCCAAAGTCCCACGAGGGGCCTGAGTCACGGGCCACCGCCCTGGGTCGGCGAGCTGGGGGAAGGGATCTGGACACCTGGGGTGTCCGGGCGGGAAGCTGGTGAGGGCCCCTGGGGACAGAGCGGAGGACCAGTGGTTGGGGCGAGAAGAGGGCAGTCCCGCAGCGAGTCCCACGCGGGGTGGGAGGGATCTAGGCCCCGCCCTCTCCTCGGCTCCGCCCTGCGCCCCCTTCCCTCTCCTCATTGTCCTTAGACAAAGCGGTCGCCGCCCCCGCCCGGCCCCCTGGTCTCTGTCTCCATCCCTCCTCCTTTGCTGCCTCTTTCCCTCCTCCTCTCCCTCCCTCCTCCCCTCCCTCCAGTCTCCGGATCTCCCTCGGTCCCTCTCTCCTCCTCTTCCTCTCTCTGGACGCCCGGCTCCTCCGCACCCCCTCCCCCGGGGGTCCCGCGGCGTGTGAGTTGACTGAGGGGCTCAGACTTGGGGAGTGGGTGTCTCCTCGCCCCTGTCCTTGCTCCCGTCCCTGGCCCGGACCTTGGCTGTCTCCTCTTTGTGCCGAGATTGTCAGTCTGTGCGGCTACAGCGGGGTGGAGACGGCCGGCTCTGTCACGGCTTCATGAGAGCGGGGACGGGGCGCAGGACTTGCAGGCGCCGGGGAGAAGAGACATGGAGCCGGCCCTTGGCACTCTGGGGTCGCGTGGCGCAGTCGGTGGGGGAGGCAGGCGGTGGTGACAGGACAGGGTGGGGGTGGACGCCAGGGTTCTGGGAACGCGCTGGCAGCCCTGACGCCCGGGTTCCGAAAGTCTCGGGGGTGGGTATTTCCCCCGACCCGCCTCGGGGGCGGAGTGCGGGGCAGAGGGGTGGGGGCTGGGGAGAGGCGTGGCCCGAGCGGTGCTGGAAGCGGAGCCGGGACCTTTGGGGCCCGCGCTGAGAAGCGCCCGGCTGCTGCCGCCGCGCTCCTTTCCCCTCTTCCCTGGTTTCCCTTCTCCTCTAGACCTGTTCGCTCTCCGCCCCTCCTTGCCTCCCCAACACCCCCTCAGGTCCCGTTGCCTCCTGGTCCTTTCAGGGATTCCTGGTCCTTCCTTCTCACACTAGCCTCCCTGGGGTATCGCTGAGGCAGCCTGGCCTGCACCCAGGTTCCCCTCACCCCTGCCACATTTCTCTCTTCTCCCTCACGCCAACTTTCCTTTTCGCCCTTCTCTCTCTTTCTCACATCCTAGAGACGGTCTTTAATACGCATTAACCCTGTGCTGCCACATCTGGCTCCTGCCCTCATTGCCTCCAATCCGGACTCTTCCTCTCACATCACCCCCACCACCCCCAACTTGGGCTCACAACTTCTCTTCACTTTTTCCATTTCCCCAGTTCTCTGCCTTCCGTCTTTCCCTCTGTCCTCATCCTTAGCCCCTCTGCCCTGCTTTGTGTCCCACCTCTCCCCCTCCACTTCCTCTCCTCCCACCCTCAGTCTCACCCCCTGGGCTGTCTCACTCTCTGGAGCCTCTCCTTCCTGTTCTCTGTCCCCAGTGCTCCCTACCCTCACCTCAAGACGACCATGGCCACCATCCCAGACTGGAAGCTACAGCTGCTAGCCCGGCGCCGGCAGGAGGAGGCGTCCGTTCGAGGCCGGGAGAAAGCAGAACGGGAGCGCCTGTCCCAGATGCCAGCCTGGAAACGAGGGCTCCTGGAGCGCCGCCGGGCCAAGCTTGGGCTGTCCCCTGGGGAGCCTAGCCCTGTGCTAGGGACTGTAGAGGCTGGACCTCCAGACCCGGATGAGTCTGCGGTCCTTCTGGAGGCCATCGGGCCAGTGCACCAGAACCGATTCATCCGGCAGGAGCGGCAGCAGCAGCAGCAGCAACAACAACGGAGTGAAGAGCTGCTAGCAGAGAGAAAGCCTGGGCCTCTGGAGGCCCGGGAGCGGAGACCCAGCCCTGGGGAGATGCGGGATCAGAGCCCCAAGGGAAGAGAGTCAAGAGAAGAGAGACTAAGTCCGAGGGAGACCAGAGAGAGGAGGCTGGGGATAGGGGGAGCCCAAGAGTTGAGCCTGAGGCCTCTGGAGGCTCGGGACTGGAGGCAAAGCCCAGGAGAGGTGGGAGACAGGAGCTCCCGACTGTCAGAGGCATGGAAATGGAGGCTGAGTCCTGGAGAAACTCCAGAGCGGAGTCTGAGACTAGCAGAGTCTCGAGAGCAAAGCCCCAGGAGAAAAGAGGTGGAAAGTAGACTGAGCCCAGGGGAATCTGCCTACCAGAAGTTGGGCCTGACAGAGGCCCATAAATGGAGACCTGACTCCAGAGAGTCTCAGGAACAGAGTTTGGTACAACTGGAGGCAACAGAGTGGAGGCTGAGGTCAGGAGAAGAAAGACAAGGCTACTCGGAAGAATGTGGGAGAAAAGAAGAGTGGCCAGTTCCAGGGGTGGCTCCAAAAGAGACTGCAGAGCTGTCCGAGACCCTGACAAGGGAGGCCCAAGGCAACAGTTCCGCAGGAGTGGAGGCAGCAGAGCAGAGGCCTGTGGAAGATGGCGAGAGGGGCATGAAGCCAACAGAAGGGTGGAAATGGACCCTGAACTCCGGGAAGGCTCGAGAATGGACACCCAGGGACATAGAGGCTCAAACTCAGAAACCAGAACCTCCAGAGTCAGCAGAGAAGCTTCTGGAATCTCCCGGTGTGGAGGCTGGAGAAGGGGAGGCTGAGAAGGAGGAGGCGGGGGCTCAGGGCAGGCCTCTGAGAGCCCTGCAGAACTGCTGCTCTGTGCCCTCCCCCCTCCCACCAGAGGACGCTGGGACTGGAGGCCTGAGACAGCAGGAAGAGGAAGCAGTGGAACTCCAGCCCCCACCACCAGCCCCTCTGTCTCCCCCACCCCCAGCCCCAACTGCCCCCCAACCTCCTGGGGATCCCCTCATGAGCCGCCTGTTCTATGGGGTGAAGGCAGGGCCAGGGGTGGGGGCCCCCCGCCGCAGTGGACACACCTTTACCGTCAACCCCCGGCGGTCTGTGCCCCCTGCGACCCCAGCCACCCCAACCTCTCCAGCCACAGTTGATGCTGCAGTCCCGGGGGCTGGGAAGAAGCGGTACCCAACTGCCGAGGAGATCTTGGTTCTGGGGGGCTACCTCCGTCTCAGCCGCAGCTGCCTTGCCAAGGGGTCCCCCGAAAGACACCACAAACAGGTAGGGAAGCAGCCAAGCCAGACTTCTTAGAAGTCCACTTGTCAATTTTCTCTGGACTCTGGTCTCTTTCTTTTTTATACCCCTGTTTTCTTGTCTTCCTCTATTCTTTCTTGTTAATTCCTGCCACCACCCTTCCTCGCTCTGCACATACACCCTTCCTTCTCAGAGCCCTCCTTTTCCATTTTGAGCCTAAAAGATCCTGCCCCAGCAAAGGCTGTCTCTGGGTGTGTCTCTTTCAGGGTGTGCCAGGCTGCTCATTCTCCCTTCCCTTGGGCTCTGAGTTTCCAACCCCCTTTTCTTTCCTTCCTTTCCTGAGTGTGACCTGCCCCAGCCCATCCAGTGGGAGAGCCTAAAGTGACGAGCTTGAATCAGTGAGGGCAGGGTCACCAGGGTGAGAGCACTTGCAGTTTTTCTGGGGAGAAGGGATAGGGAGCCTGGGGTGGTGGAGGGGGTGGGGTGGGTTTGTGTTCTAGGGAGAAACTGCAGGGAGAAGTGAATGGAGAAAGGTCCAACTGCCCCGTGGGAAGGAGGGCAGAGCTGAATAGGGACATCCTAGGATGGAGGGGAGAGGGGAGATGGAACCGGGCCGGCCAAAGAGCAGAGAGAAGGCTTTTGAACCCCGAGTCTGCCCCATGGGAGAGACACAGAGAGGCCATTTGAAGTGGGTGACCTTGGGGTTGCACACCCCCAGCTGGGCCACTGCTTCAGACAGTGCTCCCTTCTCTCTTGGGACAAGAAAAGCCTTCTCCTCTTCCAAAATACCCCCGCCCCTCACTCCCCCATCCTTCCTCCCTGGGTTTCCCCTCCCTCCCAAGAACTGGCTCAGGGATCGGTTTTCCCCTCTTTTCCTGCCATCCTGGACTTTCCCTCCCCTTAGGGTAGCAAAAGAGAGAAGTGAATTTGGAGACAGTTTTGAGAACAGGCACTGGCCAGGGAGCACAGTGGGAGTTCTGGACAGGGGTTGGGGCTGAGGCCAGCAGAGGGTCAGAGGTTAGACTTGCAACAAAGACCTGCAGGAAAGTGGGGGCAGCCAGGATGACTCCCCCTGGCCCTGGCCTCACTTCTTCCCTGTGCACATCCATCTGTTTCCAGCTTGAAAATCTCTAGGGAGACAGAGGTCCCACACTCAGACATCTCAGACTTAGGAAGTCCCTCCAGTCACACACATCTCCCCAGAGCCTGGGAAGCCCAGTCTCATTCTCATCCCATGTGTTAACATCCTCAGATTTGATTTTTTTGTGTCCTCAGTGTCAGTGGGGAACCACAGGGACTAAAGATACGGGTTAAGCCTTGGGTGGAGGGGGGTTCATTTGATCCCCCAATTCATCTTCACATGAAGCGTAAGCTCCCACCTCTAAGCCATGGTTCTTGGGAATCTACCCTCAGCCCTCTGACTGCTACCAGCCTGTTCCCCTCAGGGCTGGGCAGATGAAAAAAACAGAAGTCCGGAAATGCTACCCGGGTGAGGTGTTCAGAAAAGTCACTTCCTACTGAGAGAGGCTTGTGCCTCTGGGGAAGAATGAGCAGAGGGAAGCATGAAGCTTTGGGGCCCAAAGCCCAGGGAGCATCCCAGGGGAGCCAGGAAGCAAGTGCAGGGCAGGACCTGTGCTGGTGACCATACCTAGGCCAGAGAGCAGGGGAGCCGGAAGCAGATCGCCCAAACAGGAAGCCTGGGGTGGAGGCCGGAAGGCTGGTGGGGCTGAGTGGGGAACCCTGGGCCCTGGGCCCTGGGCCCTGGGCCTGCCAGATCTGTGCTCAGGATGTGGTGAGAGAATAAGGAAGCAGCCGCTGCTTGGGTGGGGGTGGGGAAGAGGCAGCACAGAGTTCCTCTGACCCAGACGCCTCACCCTCCACCCTCTACCCCCTGTCAGCACCCTGTTCTTCAGGGACTGGGTGCCTTGTCCCAGCTCTGCTGCAACACACTGGCTCAGGAATAGGAGATAGGAGGACCCTGCCACCAACCCCCGCTTCACCTTCCCTAAATAACTCGTTTGCAGGCTAATTCCATCAAATTTATCCCTGCCATCAGGAGAGAAATCCCAGCCCTGCCACTGGAGCCCAGGGGATGGCTGTGGCTGGTGCCCTACCCCAGAGGCCTCTTGGTTGGGCTGAGAGACCAGCCCCATTGTGACCTTATATAGCTGATGGGAGAGGAGCGAGTGAGTCACCCCCTCTCTACCCCCGCACTCCCATGCAGGCTGTGCATTCCTGAGAAGCCCAGTCAGAAGTTGGTGGGGGGGGTGAGGAGACAGGCAGGGTAGGGGGGGAGATATAAACATAGACCGAGAGCAAATAAAATAAGTCATTTTCAGAGTAGAAAATAAAGTACAGAGGTTATTATTCCAAAAGAGGATATGAGAAGAAAACAAAAATGGGTTCCCAGAAATGTGGGTAAATCTGTCAGTTACAGAAACCTAAGCGGTCCCTTCTGAGAACTTGGGATATAAGCAGTCTGGCTGCTGTCACTAGATTCTACCAGCAGTTCCACAGACATGAACTGGGGGTCAAATGTGTACAGGCTGGACCACCCGCAGATCGTTTCCCCAGCATTGGTCCTCTGATGGCACCTCATGTGAGGTCTGAACAAACCCTAGCCTCTTGCATTGTACCAACTTCTAAGCTCCTTTCTTTTTTCTTTTCTTTTTTTTTTTTTCTGAGACAGTCTCGCTGTCTCCCAGCCTGGAGTTCAATGGTGAGATTTCGGCTCACTGCAACCTCCACCTCCCGGGTTCAAGTGATTCTCCAGCCTCAGCCTCCTGAGTAGCTGGAATTACAGGCGCACGCCACCATACCCGGCTAATTTTAGTATTTTTAGTAGAGACGGGGTTTCACCATGTTGGCCAGGCTGGTCTCGAACTCCTGACCTCAAGTGATCCACCTGTCTTGGCCTCCCAAAGTGCTGGGATTACAGGGGTGAGCCACCTTACCCGGCCCCAAGCTCCTTTCAACAGCAGACATGAGTATAATATATTAGTAAATTATCTAGTAAGTTAGAAGGTGTTAAGTGATTATGGAAAAAAAAAATAGAACAGTGGAACTTAGAGGGTCAGGAGGTAGGGGGAGTGAATATGGAGACTTCAAAATAGGGTGATCAGGAGGGTCAGAGCCATGGGGATATTTTGGGGGAGTGTTTCAGGCAGAAAGAATAGCTAGTACTGTTCTGGTCCTGAGGTAGGAGTGCGTGGAGGGAACCAAGGCCAGTGTGGCTGGAGTGGAGGAAGAGGCCAGAGAGGCAAGGGGAGGGTGGCATACTGGGAGCACCCTGTAGGCTTTGGTCAGGCTCTGGGCACCTTGGGGGCAATCAAGTAGACTTTTTTTTTTTTTTTGAGACAGAGTCTTGCTCTGTTGCCCAAGCCGTAGAGCAGTGGCGCGACCTCGGCTCACTGCAACCTCCGCCTCCCGGGTTCAAGCAATTCTCCTGCCTCGTCCTCTCGAGTAGCTGGGACTACAGGCGCACGCCACCATGCCCAGCTAATTTTTTTGTATTTTTAGTAGAGACAGGTTTCACCATGTTGGCCAGGATGGTCTCAATCTCTTGACCTTGTGATCCGCCCGCCTCGGCCTCCCAAAGTTCTGGGATTATAGGCATGAACCACCGCGCCCAGCCTGGAGTAGACTTTTTGCTCCAAGTGAGATGGGGAGACACTGCAGGGTTCAGAGCCAACAAGGAGTAACATATACAGTTCCTGAGTTCTACCTTCCCATGGGGACCCAGGTGTCATATCTGGTTTTCTTTTTTTTTTCTTTTTTAGAGACAGTGTCACTCTATTGCCCAGGCTGGTCTCGAACTCCTGGGCTCAAGAAATCCTCCCGCCTCAACCTCCCAAAGTGCTGGGACTACAGGTGTGAGCCACCATGCCTGACTGGTGTCATATTGATGCAGCTCTTAACAACCACCTGCCCAGCCACCCTTCTGGCTTCTCTCTTTTCATACCTCAGTTCATTAGGGGACTCAGGGATGTACGGCTGACCCCAAGTCTTCCCAAACAGATGCCAGGGAAGGCCTGAGTAGATCATTTGGACCTTTCCAAGTAGTTCATATGGAATCCTCCTGCTGTCTCCCTAATCCCTTTGGCTCCTAGACTTAATCCCACCCTGCCCCTTCCCCCTGAGCTTCTTAATAGGGCAAAGGGAAAGGGTAGAAAGGCAGTGAGAACAGCTGGGACTCGCCTGCTCTTGGGACAGTGTGATTACCAAGGGTTTTCTGTGCCCTGTCTGGTATTTTGTCTCTGTGCCTGTCCCTTTGGGCACACTGTGGACCCCCACCCCAGGTTTGTGTGGACTTTCCTTTCTGCCCTTGTCATCTCCCCCAGCCTTCAGGGTGTCAGCGGCTCATCTTTCCCCTGTGTGTTGCTGGAGTCTCTTGGTTCCTCTCGGCCTTTCTGTTCATCTCCCATCTCTTCCCAGGCCCTAGACTCCCTTTGCTATGGATAGGAGAGGAATGAGGAGAGTAGGAGGGAACAGGTGCCCAGGGTCCTGGGTTTTGCATAGGACAGCAAGGGGCTGTGGGTATGAAAACCTTGCTTTTGTCTGAGACTCGCTCCCCAGCCAGTTCTTTCCCCACTGGCCAGTCTGCTGGGCTCCTCTGGGAAGTTCACTCGATTGCCCCCAAGGTGCCCAAAGACTCGGTTCTGATCACAAGACTTATCGCCATGTATTTTAATTTCTTTTTACCCCTCTGCCTCCCACACTCGAAATAGCAGGGACCTTGGTCTTATATTATTCACTTCTGCCTCCCAAGCCCCTGCCAACGTACAGGGCAAAGTCTGATGTTTTGAAATGATATGATCGAAGAGGGAAACTCTAGAATTGGAGAGCCAGTATGGAAAGGAAAACTGGATCCCAGAGTGGATGGGGAGAGTGAGTGGGGCACCTGAGTCCAGCCCCCACCCCCATCCGCCAGTCCCACCTGCTCCCTTGCAGACTCCGCCCCCCCGCCCCCGCTTTCTCTCCCTCAACCCCCGCGGGCTTCTCCCCTGCTGACCTTGCCTCCTGCCCCCTTTTTCTCCCTCCTTCAGCTTAAGATCTCCTTCAGCGAGACAGCCCTGGAGACCACGTACCAATACCCCTCCGAGAGTTCGGTACTGGAGGAGCTGGGCCCGGAGCCTGAGGTCCCCAGTGCCCCCAACCCCCCAGCAGCCCAACCCGACGACGAAGAGGATGAGGAAGAGCTGCTGCTGCTGCAGCCAGAGCTCCAGGGCGGGCTGCGCACCAAGGCCCTGATTGTGGGTAAGCGGAGGCTCCGCCGGCCCGAGGGCGCCCCCTGCTGTCAGAGCGGGCGCTGTGGTCCGGGAGAGAAGAGGAGGGAGGATTACATGTAGGCACTTGGAAGGGGCTTCGCGGGTCCTCTGGTTCAACATGCTCCTTTAACAGATGGGCAAACTGAGGTCCCCGGCAGTGAAGTACACATTGAGTCTTCAGGTTTCAAAACGAGAACTCTTCCTGAGTGCTGTAATCTGGTCAAAATCACAGGGTGGGTCGACGGGCCTGAGTTGGAATTCCAGCTTGTCTCTTTAATTGTGTGATCTCAGGGAAACCATCTGATCTCTTGCTTTAGTTTATTATTTATGAAATGAAGTTAATAATAACTACCTCCTGTGGCTCATGCCTGTAATCCCAGCACTTCGGGAAGCCAAGACGGGTGGATCGCTTGAGCCCAGGAGTTCAAGACCACCCTGGGCAACATGGCAAAATACTGTCTCTACAAAAAAATTGAAAAATTATCCAGGTGT
Organism: Pan troglodytes; assembly: GCF_028858775.2. Taxonomy (NCBI): domain Eukaryota; kingdom Metazoa; phylum Chordata; class Mammalia; order Primates; family Hominidae; genus Pan; species Pan troglodytes. The sequence goes on along the minus strand of NC_072403.2, from coordinate 36,558,411 downwards.
GGGCCGGGCACGGTGGCTCACGCCTGTGATCCCAGCGCTTTGGGAGGCCGAGGCGGGCGGATCACGAAGTCAGGAGATCGAGACCATCCTGGCTAACACGGTGAAACCCCATCTCTACTAAAAATACAAAAAAAAATTAGCTGGGCGTGGTGGCGGGCACCTGTAGTCCCAACTACTTGGGAGGCTGAGGCAGGAGAATGGCGTGAACCTGGGAGGCGGAGCTTGCAGTGAGCCGAGGTCGCTCCACTGCACTCCAGCCTTGACAACAGAGTGAGACTCCGTCTCAAAAAAAAAAAAAAAAAAAAAAAATTAGCCAGGTGTGGCAGTGCGCAGCTGTGGTTCCAGGTACTTGGAAGGCTGAGGTGGGAGCATCGTTTGACCTCAGGAGTTGGAGGCTGCAGTGAACCAATATTGCACCACCCACTGCACTCCAGCCTGGGCAACAAAGGAAGACCTGTCTCAAAAGAAACAAACAGGCCAGGCACGGTGGCTCACGCCTGTAATCTCAGCACTTTGGGAGGCCGAGGCAGGTGGATCACTCAAGGTCAGAAGTTCAAGACCAGCCTGGCCAACATAGTGAAAACCCATCTCTACTAAAAATACAAAAATTAGCTAGGCATGGAGGTGGACACCTGTAATCCCTGCTACTCGGGAGTCTGAGGCAGGAGAATCACTTGAACCCGGAAAGCAGAGGTTGCAGTGAGCCGAGATGATGCCACTACACTCCAGCCTGGGTGACAGAGTGAAATTCTGTCTCAAAAAAACAGAAACCAAAAACTACCTCCTAGACTTGTAGAAAATATTAAGTAATTTTATTTATTTATTTATTTATTTATTTATTTTGAGACAGCGTCTCCCTCTGTCGCCTGGACTGGAATGCAGTGGCACAACCTTGGCTCACTGCAACCTCTGCCTCCCAAGTTCAAGCGATTCTTGTGCCTCAGCCTCTCTAGTAGCTGGGATTACAGATGTGTACCATCACACCTGGCTAGTTTTTATATTTTTAGTAGAGACAGGGTTTCCCCATGTTGGCCAGGCTGGTCTTGAACTCCTGACCTCAAGTGATCCTCCTGCCTCAGCCTCCCAAATTGCTTGGATTACAGGTGCTCCAGGCCAAGATTAAGTAATTTTTTGTGAAGCACCAAGAGCCACAGCTGGATATCAAATTACTTATCTCTCCTGGAGTTTTGGTGAGATTAAACAGTTATAAGGATGCCTGGCACAGAGTCCGAGCTAAATGAGTGATGGATGTGGTTACTGGTGGTAACATGCTTTAGATATGGAAGATATTATAGGACTTCCTGCATGCCAACTGCCCTTCAATTTGTGTGGGGGGGAAGGGTGGGCAGAAGGCAGAGGCTCTCACTCATTCTCTAACATTATTGCCCCTTCTCCCACAGATGAGTCCTGCCGGCGGTGACCATCTTCCAACATAGGGATATACCTCCCTCCTTCTTATAACTGAAGATCCTGGAGCCCGGAAGATTCAGGGCAGACAGACCCTGATAATGAGCCTGGCAGGGAAGGGCAACCAACATCTTGTAACTTGCTTTCCCCACCCTGTTTCTGGGGGCAGAGCCAATTGCCCAATTTCTACCCTAATCCAAAGTCCCTGGTGTGGGTGGGGTTAAACGTGCTGGTGCATCCTAGGTCATCCAAGAGTGAGCGCCAAGTCCTGAGAAGGGACACAGAACTCCCTGGAGGGTGGAGATGGAGCACCTGCCCCCCATGGCAGGGTACACTCTCCCCACAGCCTTCCTCCCCACCATCCCGTGGGGACTCTCGGGATTTAAGCACTCGTCTCTCTGGGAGGCCCAGACCCCACTCCATTTATAGGCACATCTCCTTCATTTCCTAGGTCACTGCCCCTTTGTTTACAGCTCCTGCCTCCTCCCTTGACCACAGCCTGGTTTACAAATTCCATCAGCTCCCAGCCCCACCTGCCAAAGTCCCAGGTTTACAAGCCACGCTTACTTGCTGTGTCTGCGTGGAATTCTCTCCTCTGTCCCCTCCAGTCTCCTCATTGGAGTGACCTGAAGGTGTGGCTTCCTCCACTTTTTCTCAGTATTACTTTGCCTTAGTTTTCCCCAAGAGGGAAAGCTGGAAATCTTAACTCTATACCCCCTTGATAGTTATTTAATTCTGTTTCTCCTAGTGGTTCACAATTGAACTGAATTGAGATGGTGTCGGGTGGCTAAGGAGACACCTCACCTGTCCTTCCCCATTGTGCCGCCTTTATCAATTGCCTGTTTTGTTTTGTTTGTTTTTTAACTTTCCATAATAAAATGGAGTTCTCTTCAACTCGTCTGCTTCTCCTTCTTTGGGAAAAAAAAGGGTATGTGAGGGGAGGCTCTGGTGGCTGGGGGAGAGGAAAATGATGGGGGATGAACCAGGAACTCGGCACTGACATGTCAAAAGGGGTCTGGGAAGCTGCACGTGGGTTTCACGCAGGACAAGCAGGTGACATGAGAAAGGGCAGTTGAAGTGTCCACTAGACTGGAAGTGCCATGAGGGCTGACTACATCAGCTGGATTCACTGCAATATCCTGTACCTGTCAACTAGTAGACACGGAATTATTTCTAGAATGAATGACAACAAATGAATGAATAGAAGAAAAGGGTTAAAATATTACAGAGGACACTTTGAGTTGAAGGGTTCTAGTATTCAGAAGCCTGCTGCCATGAAGGCAGCTAGGTAGTGTATGACACAACCCATGTGGCTAATCCATGGATACTTACTTAAAGAGCTGGGGCTATGAATACTAAATCTGAAATTGCTGCAAAATGAAGTAAGTATGTACAAGAGTCAGTTTCCTGGAAAAGGTTCCCCTCTGATAGACAATGGATTTTATATCGTTAAAGGCCTAAAGGCCGGGCACGGTGGCTCACGCCTGTGATCCCAGCACTTTGGGAGGCCGAGGCAGGCGGATCATAAGGTCAGGAGATCGAGACCATTCTGGCTAACACGGTGAAACCCCGTCTCTACTAAAAATACAAAAAATTAGCGGGGTGTGGTGGTGGGCACCTGTAGTCCCAGCTACTCGGGAGGCTGAGGCAGGAGAATGGCATGAACCCGGGAGGTGGAGCTTGCAGTGAGCTGAGATTGCGCCATTACACTCCAGCCTGGGCAGCAGAGTGAGACTCCATCTCAAAAAAAAAAAAAAAAAGGTTTAAAAACCATCTTGATAGTGCATGACTTTGGTGCCCATGTAGTTGATATTCGGAATTTTCCCATTTCAAAGAATATCTTATACAAATGTGGAACATCAATATTTTACTCATCAGGTATTTTTCTTTGTTTGTTGTTAGCTCTCCAGGCTAACAAAGATATGGTTGAATAGTTATAGTCCTTCTACCACTACAAGTTGCTCCTCTCAGACTGGTCAGAGGAGGCCCCACACCTTTACTATAAAACAAAATATATGAGACAAATTGAACTTAAGCATACGCCAAAGGTTTTCAATTTACTAGCAAGAGAACAAGCCAGGTGTCAAAAGACTCAGCCAGTTCAGAGAAGGTCTGGGTAGGGAAGGAAACAGAATGATTATATTAGTAGCCTGTTAGGTAAAGGTCTTAAAAAGTTTCCAGTGGTGACCCAGGAAAACAGAGTTAGGAAGCTCCGAGGTGCCAGGGGTGCTCACAGTCCATCTCAGAAACAGAAAACAATGCATTCAAGAGGTCAGGCCAGGTGTGGTGGCTCATGCCTGTAATCCTAACACTTTGGGAGGCCAAGGCGGGTGGATTGCCTCAGCTGAGGAGTTTGAGACCAGCCTGGGCAACATGATGAAACCCCGTCTCTACTAAAATACAAAAAATTAGCTGGACGTGGTGGCACGCACCTGTAGTCCCGCCTACTAGGGAGGCTGAGGCAGGAGAATTGCTTGAACCCAGGAGGTGGAGGCTGCAGTGAGCCAAGATCACGCCACTGCACTCCAGCCTGGGCAACAGAGTGAGACTCCGAGACTCCCTCTCCAAAAAAAAAAAAAAAAAAAAAAAAAGTCAGTGATATAGATCCACTTGTGGCTATTAATAAGAACAATGTTTCATTTCCTAACCGTAGTGCCTGGTAACTGCAATTAATCATAAAAGTATGATGCAGGATCAAACAAATCAGACAGCAGAGCATCGAGTAACAAATTCAGCTTTTTTTTGTTTGTTTGTTTGTTTGTTTTTTTGAGGCATAGTCTTGGTCTGTCGCCTAGGTTGGAGTGCCTGATCTCGGCTCAGTGCAACCTCTGGCTCCTGGGCTCAAGAGATTCTCCTGTCTCAGGCCCAGTGTGGTGGCTCACGCCTGTAATCCCAGCACTTTGGGAGGCCGAGACGGGCGGATCATGAGGTCAGGAGTTTGAGACCAGCCTGACCAACATGGTAAAACCCCATCTGTATTAAAAATACAAAAACTAGCTGGGCGTGATGGCATGTGCTTGTCACACTTGTAATTCCATCTACTCAGGAGGCTGAGGCAGGAGAATCACTTGAACCTGGGAGGCGGAAGTTGCAGTGAGCCGAGATCGTGCCATTGCACTCCAGTCTGGGCAACAGAGCGAGACTCTGTCTCCAAAAAAAAAAAAAAAATTCTCCTGTCTCAGTCTCCAGAGTAGCTGGGACTACAGGTGCACACCTCCACACCTGGCTAATTTTTTGTAGAGATGGCAGGGTCTCACCCTGTTGCCCAGGCTGGTCTCAAACCCCTGGTCTCAAGATATCCTCCTGCCTCAGCCTCCCAAAGTGCTGGGATTACAGCAAGAGCCACTGCACCTGGTCTTGCTTACTTTTAAATAAGCAGCCACCAGTGATTTTCTCAAGCTGTTAAGCAAAAATGCAGAACACAGTTTGCCTGTTCCTTAGTTTGGAGATTTTGTCTTTAACAACTTTCCCCAGTTCCCCAGTTTCTTCCTGCCTAGAGGTCTTCCCTTATACCTGACCTGTCTTCACTCCTGCTGCAGGCAAACCAGTCCTAGCAAAGGTCACTTTTTTGTTTGTTTGAGACAGAGACTTCCTCTGTTGCTCAGGCTGGAGTGCAGTGGTGGGATCTCGGCTCACTGCAAACTCTGCTTCCCATGTTCAAATGATTCTCCTGCCTCAGCCTCCCGAGTGGCTGGGACTACAGGCACACACCACCACGCCCGGCTAATTTTTATATTTTTAGTAGAGACAGGGTTTTGCCATCTTGGCCAGGCTGGTCTCGAACTCCTGACCTCAGGTAATCCGCCCGCCTTGGCCTCCCAAAGTGCTGGGATTACAGGCATGAGCCACCGCGCCCGGCCAACAATGCTAATATGTTTTATGAGCATGGACCCGATCTTCCAATCTGAAATAGAATTTCAGTCCTCCCTTACTTTGTATAGTTTTTGGCTCTATAAAATTTCCATACTTTCTTTATTATGTATCCTGTCCCTTCCCCACCGCAAAATGTAAATTTGGTAAGGAACTTTTGATTTGTCCTCTGCTATATCCCAGGGACGGAAAGCAATGAGCACACATTAGGCATCCATTAAATTAATTTCACTTGTTGAATGAATGCGTGAGCGAAGCAGTCACAGACTGACCATCAGGGGGCGTCAGAGAAACTGGATAGAGGCGAAATGAAGAAAAAAGAACTACCCCGAGTTTTCAGGTATGGTTCCGCGAGGTTTGAACTCGCTCGGCCACCGTAGTGCTTAGAGGCCGAAAAAGTACAGCCCCTTCCGGGCTCCGCGGTACGGGAAGACAGCTTTGGGATGTCGGAAGATCCTAGAGGTCCCAAGGTAGCTGACTTGCGAAGCTGAGGCTCCAGCCGAGGGCTCCAGGCCTCTGACCGGCCCAGCAGTGAGCGCGGCTGCCCGACGCTTCAGGGCCGGGAGCAGGGAGCGTGAGTCGCCATGGCGACGCCGGCGGGTCTGGAGCGCTGGGTTCAGGACGAGCTGCACTCGGTGTTGGGGCTGAGCGAGCGGCACGTCGCCCAGTTTCTGATCGGTACCGCACAGCGCTGCACCTCGGCCGAGGAGTTCGTGCAGCGCCTACGAGACACTGATACCTTGGATCTCAGTGGGCCGGCCCGGGACTTCGCCCTGAGACTCTGGAACAAGGTGTCGGCAGGGGTGGGGAGGGGCCCTGTGATTTGTCCCGGTGAGGCTGGCCTAACGGTCCATCGAGAAGTTAAGAAAGCTCAGTTCACAAGCACTTATTCTTTGTCCGTTGTCGCGTAGGTACTGTGCTAGCTGCTGGACGCCCAGCTCAGTGGAGAAGATTGAGGAGGGCTTAGGTGTGTCGGGTTAAGCGCAATAGAACGGTGTTTCTCGAACTCTTAACATGCATCCAAGGCTCTTGTTAAAATGCAGATTGCGATTCAGTAGGGATCTTAGTTTCTGCATTTCTTTCTTTCTTTCTTTCTTTCTTTTTTTTTTTTCTTTTTTTTTTTTTTTTAAGAGACACAGTCTCGCTCGCCCCGTCGCCCAGGCTGGAGTGCGGTCGTAAGATCACGGCTCACTACAGCGTCGACCTCCCTGGCTGAAGCGACCCTCCCACCTCATCTTCCCAGGTAGCTGGGACTACGGGCGCGCGCCACCACCCCCGGCTAATATCTTTTGTTTTTATTTTTATTTTTAGAGATGAGGCCTTGGTGTGTTGCGCAGGCTGGTCTCTAACTCCTCAGCTCAAGCAATCCTCTCTCAGCCCCCTCAGAGTGCTGAGATTACAGGCGTGAGCCACCATGCCCGGCCCCCCTCATCTTCTGAACTTCCTTTCAGTCGTTTAATTAACAGAGGGGGCCGGGTGCAGTGGCTCACACCTGTAATCCCAGCACCCCGGGAGGCTGAGGCAGGAGGATTACTGGAGCCCAGGAGTTCGAGACCAGCCTGGGCAACACGGCGAAACCTTCCTACAAAAAATTTAAAAATTAGTTGAGCGTGGTAGTGTGCACCTGTGTTTCTAGCTATTTAGGAGCCTGAGGTGGGAGGATCCCTTGAGCCCAAGAGGGACAGAGTGAAACCCTGTCTGTAAAAAAAAAAAAAAAAACCCCATTCAGGATGATGAAGATGGGGTGAAGCCATGAGGAAGAAAGAGAATGAATGCTGGTTAGCTGGTTTAAAACTAAGTAATTGTGCCCGGGTGCGTGGCTCATGCCTGTAATCCCAGCACTTTGGGAGGCTGAGGCGAGTGGATCATGAGGTCAGGAGTTTGAGACCAGCCTGGCCAACATGGTGAAACCTCATCTCTACTAAAAATACAAAAATTAGTCGGGCGTGGTGGCATGTGCCTGTAATCTCAGCTACTTGGGAGGCTGAGGCAGGAGAATTGCTTGAACCTGGGAGGCGGAGGTTGAAGTGAGCCGAGATCACGCCATTGCCTGGCAGTGGGGCTGGGCGGCGGGGGCAGGAAAGACTAAGTAATTGCTTAAATTAGGAACAGAGCTAAGTGGGAGGGCAGAGATCAGGAGTTGCTCAGACCTCCTTATCTTCCCCTCTACTGACAGGTACCACGAAAGGCAGTGGTAGAAAAGCCAGCTCGGGCAGCAGAGCGAGAGGCCCGGGCCCTGCTGGAGAAGAACCGATCTTATAGGTTACTGGAAGACAGTGAAGAGAGCAGTGAGGAGACTGTGAGTAGGGCTGGAAGCAGCCTCCAGAAGAAACGTAAAAAGCGGAAACACCTCAGGAAGAAGCGTGAGGAAGAAGAGGAAGAAGAGGAGGAAGAGGCTTCTGAGAAAGGGAAGAAGAAAACAGGGTAAGTCAGAAGCAGGGTGAGAGAGGATGGGGCAGGCTGAAGTGTTCTCTATGCCCTTATTTAATCCCCTGGATGGGCTGCAGGGGGAGTAAACAGCAGACAGAGAAGCCAGAGTCGGAAGATGAGTGGGAACGGACAGAGCGTGAACGCCTTCAGGACCTGGAGGAGCGTGATGCCTTTGCTGAGCGGGTTCGACAGCGGGACAAGGATCGGACTCGAAATGTCCTGGAACGGTCAGACAAGAAGGTGAATAGGAGCAGCATGTTCTGTAAATCCCCAAGATCCCAGGGTGAAATCTGAGGTTGGCTGTGAGTGCAGAGATAGTGATCTCTGGGAAGACAAGGGGCTGTCTCTAGTGAGATGTTCACCTCTGTGGTGAGAGAAGCCCTGTGCATCCTGTGGCTAAGACAACTGTCTGCTGTACCTGCAATCAGAGAGATTCCTCACTGAGAGGGGACATTTTTTGTGTTAGGGTGCATCTGAATGATCCTTGTGATTCTAGAGGGGAGCAGCTGTCAGTGTGGGGGCTCTTTGGCCTCACACCCCAACATTCTTGTTTTTTTCTTCTAGGCTTATGAAGAGGCTCAGAAGCGCCTCAAGATGGCCGAGGAAGACCGAAAGGCCATGGTGAGTCCCAGGGCCTAGGGAGCCAAGATCAGAAGACAAAAGGAAAGACTTTCTGATAGAGTGTATAGGGAGAGAGGATACAGAGGAAGCACAGTGTGGATGCTGATGGGGTGGTCAGGTTTCTAGAAGAGGGGCTTGGTTGTTAGGAGCCAGCTGAGGATAGACTTATGTTGTTGAGGGAAGGATCCCTCTTAAGTTGTAGGGGGAAGGAGGCTACCCATAAGTCCTCCTTGACTCTTAACTTTAGGATCAAATATACTCTATTAGTGAATGAAATTGTGAGCTTTCCCTATTCCTGAGTCCTAATGAGATATGAGGCAGCTGGAATGTTGTCAAGCAGGTTGCTGGAGGGCAAGGGCAGGGCAGCAGTCCCACTGTACAGGGATGTGCTGACCATTCAGCTTAGGCACACCATCTCCAAATACCTTCCCACCACCTAATTCCTGCACCCCTTATGTGGCTTTGTGATCTCCCTGTGTCTTCTCACTGGACAGGGACAGAGCCCTTGTAATTCATAAACTGGACTTTTTATGGTGTGGAACTAGGTAGGGTAAGCTGTTTTCCAAAGGCCTGGTCTTGTCAAGTAAAGTCACACTTAGATTCCCCAATACCCCAATAGAATTTTGAGACTCTTGAAGTTCCTTTTTTTTTTTTTTTTTTTTTTTTTTACCTTTTTTCTTTTTTTTGAAACGGAGTCTTGCCCTGTCACCGAGGCTGGAGTGCAATGATGCGATCTCGGCTCACTGCAACCTCTGCCTCCTGAGTAGCTGGGATTACAGGCGCACACCACCACGCCTGGCTAATTTTTTGTACCTTTAGTAGAGACGGGGTTTCACCATGTTGGCCAGGGTGGTCTTGAACCCCTGACCTTGTGATTCACCTGCTTTGGCCTCCCAGAGAGCTGGAATTACAGGCGTGAGCCACCGTGCCCAGCCTTCTTTTTATTTGTTTTGTTTTATTTTTTATTTTTATTTATTTATTTTTGAGATGGAGTCTCACTCTGTTGCCAGGCTGGAGTATGGTGGTGCGATCTCAGCTCACTACAACCTGTGCCTCCCTGGTGGAGGAATCAAGCGATTCTCCTGCCTCAGCCTCCTGAGTAGCTGGGACTACAGGCCTGCACTACCACACTCGGCTAATTTTTTGTATTTTTAGTAGAGGAGATTTCATCATGTTGGCCAGGATGGTCTTGATCTCTTGACCTTGTGATCTGCCCGCCTTGGCCTCCCAAACTGTTGGGATTATAGGCATGAGCCACTACGCCTGGCCCTTTTTACTTTTTAAATTTTATTTATTTATTTTTTTGAAACAGAGTTTTGCACTTGTTGCTCAGGCTGGAGTGCAGTGGCGTGATCTTGGCTCACTGCAACTTCCACCTCCCGAGTTCAAGCAATTCTCCTGCCTCAGCCTCCAGAGTAGCTGGGATTACAGGCATGAGCCACCTCGCCTGGCTAATTTTGTATTTTTAGTAGAGATGGGATTTCTCCATGTTGGTCAGGCTGGTCTTGAACTCCTGACCTCAGGTGATCCACCTGCCTCGGCCTCCCAAAGTGCTGGGATTATAGGCGTGAGTCACCGCGTGCCCGGCCAACTTTTGGAGTTCTAAGAATGGCCTACTGGTTCCCAGGTCTCTCCTGACCAATTTATCTCATATCTCTTCCTGAAATTGACTGTGGTTAGGCTTCTGGGACATCTCAGTGCAGTTGTAGTGGTGGTGATGTTACTGTTTTGGCCTGAATTTAATTTTTCGGGTTTTTTTTTGAGACAGAATCTCGTTCTGTCGCCCAGGCTGGAGTGCAGTGGCATGATCTCGGCTCACTGCAACCTCCGCCTCCCGGGTTCAAGTGATTCTCCTGCCTCAACGTCCCGAGCAGCTGGGACTACAGACATGCACTAGCATGCCTGGCTGATTTTTGTATGTTTAGTAGAGATGGGGTTTCGCCATGTTGCCCAGTCTGATCTCAAACTCCTGACCTTAGGCGATCCACCCCCCTCGGCCTCCCAAAATGTTAGGATTACAGGCGTGAGCCATTGTGCCCAGCTGTAATTTTTCTTTTTCAATTACAAAAATATTTAAGCACATAGGGAAGTTGGAAGAATAGAACAAAGAACACTCATAGACACTATTCAGATTGAAAAATGGTTAATACTATGGGTAGTATTTGCATTGTAATTGTAAATGTGGTATGTTTTTTCTTTTCAGACCATTTAAAAGAGTCTTAGACATCATGGCGTTTTATCTCTAAGTACATCAGTGTGTACCTGCTAAGCATAAAGATATTGTCCTCTAAAATCAGAATGCTCTTGTCACAGTCAGGAAGTTGAACAGTAATTCTTATGTATCGACTAAGATCTCTCTACAATAAAAGATTCCCTCATTACCCTCAAAATAACTTTAATGACTGCTTTTTCCTAACAAGAATGCAGTCAAGGTTCATGCATTGCATTTGGGTCTTAGATGTTAAGTTTGTTTCTCTCTCTGTCTGTCTCACCTTGCAGTGTCCTACATTCTGGATTTGCCTGATTCTTATCTTGTGGTGTTAAGTACTTCTCTGCCCTGTGCTTTCTTTAAAGCAGGAATTGGGTCTAAAGCTTGTTGACACTCAGATTAAACAGTTGTGGCAGGAACACTTCTTGGGCGGTGATGTGCACTTCATATTATGTCATATCACGGGGACATACTATCCAGTTGTGTATCTATCTATTAGTATTAATATCCTTTCTACCAATAGCCTTTCATCAAATGCTTTTAGAAGCCACTGGTAATCCTTTCCTGAACATGTTATTTTTATTGGGGATTGCAAAATGGTGATTTTTTTTTTTTTTTTTTTTTTTTTTTTTGAGACAGAGTCTCGCTCTGTCGCCCAGGCTGGAGTGCAACGGTGTGATCTCGGCTCACTGCAAGCTCTGCCTTCTGGGTTCATGCCATTCTCCTGCCTCAGCCTCCTGAGCAGCTAGAACTACAGGCACCTGCCGCCACGCCCGGCTAATTTTTTGTATTTTTAGTAGAGATGGCGTCTCACCATGTTAGCCAGGATGGTCTCGATCTCCTGACTTCGTGATCCTCCTGCCTCAGCCTCCCAAAGTGCTGGGATTACAGGCGTGAGCCACCGCGCCCGGCCAAAATGGTGATTTTTTGATTCTGTCATTCCTGTTACGTGTATTGGCTAGAATTTGTCTATAAAGAAGAGCTTTTCCTCAACAACTAGGAACAAAGCTACAGTTCCTTCTTAAAAAGGGTAAATGTTTGTTTCCTTTTAAATACGAATTTTTAGAGTAAGGAGTTTGGTGTAACAGTCATTTCACTGGTGACAGATTTTTTTCCCTTGTTTTTTGTTTGTGTGTGTCACATTGGACTCATGAATTTTTATTTTTCAGTATTTTATAATCTCACATCATTATTCTTTTTAATGCTCAAATGGCTCTGATTTTTTGCCCATATTAAAAAAAAAATCTATCTGTCTCTTCCATGGAAGGAATATTTGACTCTGGTACCCAGATTAGGTCATGATCATAAACTGCATTTTAAGTCTTTACAGAACAAACAAGAAAAGCCAAGCAACTAAATAGAACCAAGCCCCTTAAGGGTAGAACAGCAGAGGGGCTTTTTTTTAAAGATGCAGTTTTGTTCTTGTTGCTCAGGCTGGAGTGCAATGGCGTGAGCTAAGCTCACTGCAACCTCCGTCTCCCGGGTTCAAATGATTCTCCTGCCTCAGCCTCCTGAGTAGCTGGGATTACAGGTGCCCACTACCATGCCCAGCTAATTTTTGTATTTTCAGTAGAGACGGGATTTCACCATGTTGGCCAGGCTGGTCTCGAACTCCTGACCTTAGGTGATCCACCCGCCTCAGCCTTTCAAAGTGCTGGGATTACAGGTGTGAGTCACCACGCCCACCCAGCCACCAGAGGGGCTTTGACCTTGCAGTAGAGGAAGTTGTGATCACAGAGAGGATGATGTCATAGTGGGAGGACTCCTGGCAGGAAAGGGCCTTATAGATATTGCCAGTTTTCTGCTGTCATCCATAATGTGTCCTGAAAAGTTTGTATCAAAGGTAAATGTGTAGAAACTAAGTGACACACAGCATGGTGAAGAGAGGTTAGTACCAGAAAGCCAAACATCCCTGATTACATTTGCCTTACAGAAACACTCTGATGCTGTAGTCCTAACTTTTTATAATCAGTTTTTCTCCCTTCCTCAAACTACAGTCATTCTGTTTAAGACCAAAGAACATCTAACTGGGGCTGAAGATTGCCTCCTGTTGGCCCCCTCACTGGTTTCTATCTTTGTCTGAATTGTTTTCGGTTTGAGTCCTGTGCTTCTAAATGCTGGATTAGCCTTTTATTTTCCCCCTTTCCACTAATTTGAATAAAATGGCAAGAGTAAAATATAAGCTACGCAGACATCTCCTTAGTGTATCTATATTAACAAAGATGATAATGCTGCCTAAGAGGACTTTCCAGCTGGATTCTGCTGCAGGAAGATACGATGTGGGGTCAGCATGTAGCATCCAAAGAGGCCCAGATTTGAGTATGTCATTGTTTTGGTTGTGCATTGCAGAGGGAAGGTAGAGGGTGCATCCTTAGGTTCTCATGCCTGCCTGTCAGGGGATTTTTCCCTTGTAGGGATTGGTAGAGAAAGGGGTTGCTCCTCCAGCAAGATGAGGATTCGACTGTCCTTTCCCAACTCAGGTCCCTGAGCTGCGGAAGAAATCTCGCCGAGAGTACCTGGCTAAGCGGGAGCGAGAGAAGCTTGAGGACCTGGAGGCGGAGCTGGCTGATGAGGAGTTCCTTTTTGGGGACGTGGAGCTGAGCCGGCACGAGCGGCAGGAGCTCAAATATAAGCGGCGAGTGCGGGATCTCGCCCGGGAGTACCGGGCAGCTGGGGAGCAGGAGAAGCTGGAGGCCACCAATCGCTACCACATGCCCAAGGAAACCCGAGGACAGGTGAGGCGAAGCGGCGTCTGCTTCAGCCTTGGTCCCCAAGACAAGTTGTGGGGAAGGCTTCAGGGGATTGGGCAACACGTGAGTCATCCCCTTTCTTGCCTTGCCTTTCCCAATGGGCAGTGGGCGGGGGTAGTAATGGGAAGAGGGGAGAGGGCAGAGAGGACATCCTGTTTTTGAGTCTTCACATATCCCCTCTCTCTGTAGCCAGCCCGAGCTGTGGATCTAGTGGAGGAGGAATCAGGAGCCCCTGGGGAGGAGCAGCGGCGCTGGGAGGAGGCGCGGCTTGGGGCAGCGTCCCTGAAGTTTGGGGCCCGAGATGCTGCCTCTCAGGAGCCCAAGTATCAACTGGTGCTGGAGGAGGAGGAGACCATTGAGTTTGTCCGGGCCACTCAGCTCCAGGGTAATGAGGTAAGAGGGGAGCTGGGAGACATTCTGAGGAGGACCCGAAGCGAGCTATTTAGCTCACACCTCCTTCTCTTTCCTTAGGAGCCGTCAGCTCCACCCACTTCAACTCAGGCCCAGCAGAAAGAGTCCATCCAGGCCGTCCGCCGCAGCCTCCCGGTGTTCCCATTTCGAGAGGAGCTCCTGGCTGCTATTGCAAATCACCAAGTCCTCATCATTGAAGGCGAGACAGGCTCAGGGAAGACCACCCAGATCCCGCAGTATCTCTTTGAGGAGGTACAGTCATCTCACCCTTCAGCTTGCCAGGGCACCTGGCATCAATGTCCTCATTCCTGTCAGAGCTTCTTTTACATTATATTTTTAGTAGTCACTTACCTATCTTTTCCACTAAATTGTGAAATTCTTGAGAGTAAAGACCATACCCTTTTCACATTTCTGTTCTCACTTCCTGCATTCATTTCATTCAGGTTGGAAGGACGGGTAGATGGATAGGTGGAGTGGGACGTGTGTAAATGTGGACCTCCCTATGCTCCAATGTGGCCAAAAAACAAGGAGTTAAAGGACTGTTTTCCTGCCTTTTTGTTAGTTTTTTTGTTTTTTGTTTTTTTTTGGAGACGGAGTCTTGCTCTGTCACCCAGGCTGCAGTGCAGTGGTGCGATCTTGGCTTACTGCAACCTCTGACTCCTGGGTTCAAGGAATTCTCCTGCGTCAGCCTTCAGAGTAGCTGGAATTACAGGCATGCGCCACCACACCTGGCTAATTTTTTAGTAGAGATGGTGTTTCACCATGTTGGCCAGGCTGCTCTTGAACTCCTGACCTCAAGTGATCCAGCCACCTCAGCCTCCCAAAGTGCTGGGATTACAGGTGTGAGCCACTGTGCCTAGCCCCTGCCTTATTTTGGAGACAGGCTCTTGCTCTGATGCCCAAGCTGGAGTGATGTGGCACCATCATGACTCACTGCAAACTGGGACTCCTGGGCTCAAGAGATCCTCCCACCTCAGCCTCCTGAGTATCTGGGAGGTGCACACCACCATGCCCATATTAAACATTTTTTGTTTTTTTTTGAGGTGGAGTCTTGCTCTGTCACCAGGCTGGAGTGCAGTGGCGCGATCTTGACTCACTGCAACCTCCACCTCCTGGGTTCAAGTGATTCTCCTGCCTCAGCCTCCTAAGTAGCTGGGACTACAGGTGCGTACCACCACACCCAGCTAATTTTTGTATTTTTAGTAGAGATGGGGTTTCACCATGTTGGCCAGTATGGTCTCAATCTCCTGACCTCATGATCTGCCCACCTCAGCCTCCCAAAGTGCTGGAGTTACAGGTGTTAGCCACTGTGCCTGGCCTGAAATTTTTTTTTTTTTTTTTTTTTTTTTTTTTTTTTGAGACAGTGTCTTGCTCTGTTGCCCAGGCTGGAGTGCGGTGGCATGATCTTGGCTTACTGCAACCTCTGTCTCCCAGGTTCAAGCGACTCTCCTGCCTCAGCCTCCCAAGTAGCTGGAATTACAGGCATGCACCACCATGCTCGGCTAATTTTTTGTATTTTTAGTAGACGGGGTTTCACCATTTTGGCCAGGCTGGTCTCGAACTCCCAACCTCAGGAGATCCGTCTGCCTCGGCCTCCCAAAGTGCTGGAATTGCAGGTGTGAGCCACTGTGCCTGGCCAAAATTTTGAATTTTTAATTTTTTTGTCACACTATGTTGCTCAGGCTGGTCTCGAACTCCTGAGCTCAAGCCATCCTCCCACCTCAGCCTCCCAAAGTACTAGGATTACAGGCATGAGCCACTGTGCCCAGCCTTCCTGCTTTTTTACCTTAGCTGGCTCTGCCTCAGCTAATCTGTTCTTTTCCAGCTCAAGTCTAGCAGAGTCATGAACTTAATTACCCAGAGCTGGGTGAGGACCCCCTTTGAGGGCCCTAGGTCTGTCATCCTATCTATTTGCCCTTCTTTTCTGGTTTTCAGCATCTGTCTTTTCCTCCTTTTCTCCTGCCTGGTTTTTACAACTTCTTTCTCTGAAATGTACCTGGTCCCAGGGTGCATATTTAGTAAAGGGCAAACAACTTCTTTTTTCTTTGTCATTCAGGGTTATACAAACAAGGGTATGAAGATTGCCTGCACCCAACCCCGGAGAGTGGCTGCCATGAGTGTGGCCGCCCGAGTGGCCCGGGAGATGGGTGTGAAGCTTGGGAATGAGGTGAGATTTCTAGGGAACTGGGGGGTAGAGTCTGGGGTCTGTGACTCAGTCTACAGTTCCCTCAGGTCCCTACAGCAGAAGTCTTGATGCTGCCCCACTTCACCTTTCCCCAAGTTCCTTTCAGGGCACACCAGCCCACACTTGGTTGCTAATGGTTCCCTTGACCAGGTTGGCTACAGCATCCGCTTTGAGGACTGCACATCAGAGCGAACTGTCCTCCGCTACATGACAGATGGGATGCTTCTCCGGGAGTTCCTCTCTGAGCCTGACCTGGCGAGTTACAGGTATCTCTAATCTCTGGCCTTTCTCTCCCTTCTTCCCACCCAGCCAATTCAGCCATTGTCTTCTGATTAATCCACCCGTTCTTGAATCTTTGTGGTTCAAATGGTCCTTGAACTGACCTCCAGGTACCACGGAGATGGGGCTGGAGGACAGAAGAGATTGTAGAGAAAGCCTCTTCTTTCCCCATTTATCTCCAGGGTTTAGAAAACAACCAGGATAGCAGAGCATTGCTGCCGAGACTTGAAATGCCGTGTGAAGACCATTTGAAAACACTTGGAATGCTCAGCTCAGAGGGAGAAATGGGAAGCATCCTGGTTCCCTCTAAATATGTGAAGGCTGTTACATGGAAAGAAGGATCAGATTGTTTTATGTGACCCTACACGACATAGCTAGGAGCCATGGGGAGGTTACAGGGAGACAGATTCCAACTCAATACCAATGGCTGAGTAACCCTCAGAGTGGTGGAGATTGCAGGGCCTGTCAGAGTGGTTGGATCCTGGGTCTTGGCCCTCCACACAAGTCTTGGGTAGCTTGGTCTGTGAATAATGAGCTCTTAGTGCTGGAAATGGCCAAGCAGGGGTTGGTTGAACATGTGTTGAGGGGGAAAAGGGATTCATGAATGTAATGGGGGTGGGGTCAGGCCAGCTGAACAATATGTGCCTTTTTGACTCTTCAGAGGCTGTGAATTTCTGGTCCTGGAAGATCACAGTGGAGCAATTGGACAGATAGGATTTTATCCTTCATATCCCTTGCAAAAAATCTCTAAGAACCCATGGAAAGCCAGCCAGCGCAAGAGTGTCTGATGCAGATGTTTTTGCCCATCGAGCCAGCCTGCTTTGTGGAATGGCTGGGGACTTCACCATCACAGTTAGGGTTAGGCACAAAATGTTGAGGTCAGGGAGGTGGGTAGGGGAAGATGGGGATGAGTTCCTGGGACTTGGCTGCCACCCAGAAAAGCCAAAGAACAAAGAGAAAGAAGGTGTCATGCACATAACTGAGTTAGGAGGAAACCAAGGAGCATGCAGAGTCCTGTGAGAGTTGGGGTAGAAAGGCTTAACTTGCTCCTGTCTCCAAAAGAAGAAACAGTCAAGAATGATGCCAGCAGCAGTTGTCCCACAGGACACCAGGAGCTTCTAGGCTATTTGAATCACAGCAGCTCAGGTCTATTACCCCCAGTCAGCCTTGCTGGCCCACCCTTATTGAAAGGGACCCTGCCTTCCACTTTTTTTTTCCTTTAAAACGTATCAGCCGGGCGCGGTGGCTCACGCCTGTAATCCCAGCACTTTGGGAGGCAGAGGCAGGCGGATCACGAGGTAAGGAGATCAAGACCATCCTGGCTAACACGGTGAAACCCCATCTCTACTAAAAAATATAAAAAATTAGCGGGGCGTGGTGGCGGGCACCTGTAGTCCCAGCTACTCAGGAGGCTGAGGCAGGAGAATGGCGTGAACGCAACCCAGGAGGTGGAGCTTGCGGTGAGCCGAGATCGTGCCACTGTACTCCAGCCTGGGCGACAGAGCAAGACTCTGTCTCAAAACTCCGTCTCTACTAAAAATACAAAAAATTAGCCAGGCACAGTGGCAGGCGCCTGTAGTCCCAGCTACTCGGGAGGCTGAGGCAGGAGAATGGCGTGAACCCAGGAGGCGGAGCTTGCAGTGAGCTGAGATCATGCCACTACACTCCAGCCTGCAACAGAGCAAGACTGTCTCAAAAAAAAATCCTTCCACTTTTTCTTTTTTCTTTTTTTAGATGGAGTCTCGCTCTGTCACCCAGGCTGGAGTGCAGTGGCACGATCTTGGCTCACTGCAACCTCTGCCTCCCAGGTTCAAGCGATTCTCCTGCCTCAGCCTCCCAAGTAGCTGGGACTACAGGCGTCTACCACCACATCTGGCTAATTTTTTTTGTATTTTTAGTAGAGACGGGGTTTCACTGTATTGGCCAGACTGGTCTCGACCTCCTGACCTTGTGATCCACCTGCCTCAGCCTCCCAAGGTGCTGGGATTACAGGCGTGAGCTACCACCATGCCCAGCCTAAAACATATCCTTCAACTTTTTCTAGTAAGAGCAGCTGCTGAGTCTAAGCAGACTCTTGACTGAACTAGAGGGTATTGCTAACTTGTCCTGGCCTCAGTGTGCAGCCTCTACATCTTGTCTCCTATTGTCTGCTGAGGCTGGGATAGGTTGCGGATCATGGGGCCCTGGCCTTCTCTGACTTTCTGTTGCTCTACATAAGTGGGATGGCTGACTTCTCCTTAGAGCCCCCTCCATCAACAGTCATTCTTGAACTCTTTGTGTCCATTACTCCCCTCTCATCCAGTTAACCCTGGTGTCTGATACTGCATTGCCTAGCGCTCTTCCCTCATTGCTCTCCTATTCCCTCCCCAGCGTGGTGATGGTGGATGAGGCACACGAAAGGACCCTACACACAGACATTCTCTTTGGATTGATCAAGGATGTTGCTCGCTTCCGACCTGAGCTCAAGGTCCTGGTGGCTTCAGCCACAATGGACACTGCCCGTTTTTCCACCTTCTTTGATGACGCCCCTGTGTTTCGAATCCCCGGACGCAGGTTTCCTGTGGACATCTTCTACACCAAGGTGCCCCCTCAGGGAGGATGGGCTTAAGTCTGTGGCAGAAAAGCTGAGGCCTTTGGAAAAGGTTATCCTATGGAGGGAAAGATGGAATGGAAGGTTCAAAGGGGAACTAGGATAAAGTGTATGTTGAATTGGGAGGAGAGGAAAGGTTTGCCTAAGCAGGTGGCCCTCCTGTGACCCCATCTCTTTCTGCTCTCCAGGCTCCAGAGGCTGACTACTTGGAAGCTTGTGTAGTATCTGTGTTGCAGATCCATGTGACCCAGCCCCCTGGGGATATCCTGGTGTTCCTGACAGGACAGGTGCCTGACATGGTGGGGAGAGGGGATGATGTATCCCAGGGGAAGACAGGGCCGGCATGTTGGCCTTCTGTGACTCTGGGACCCCTGCTGCTCTCCCTACCCTCTATCCAGGAGGAGATTGAGGCTGCCTGTGAGATGCTCCAGGATCGCTGCCGCCGCCTGGGCTCCAAAATCCGGGAGCTCCTGGTGCTGCCCATTTATGCCAATCTGCCCTCTGACATGCAGGCCCGTATCTTCCAGCCCACACCACCTGGGGCACGAAAGGTCAGTTGGAGAAACCCACACTCTTCACCCCTATGCTTCCCACAACTAGTAGTGAAAAAGCTGTGTGCCTGCCCCATGCAAGGTGAGTCCTGTGCACTGCTGCACACAGCTGAGGAGCAGCCAGTCCCTTGTTCCTGGGACTGAAGAGAGGAGAAGTATGGTGTGAACCAAGAGAGAGCCAAATATGTGATCTGGAAAGTATGCACAGTAGATTCAGTGGAGAAGGGAAGTCCTTGATGTGCCAAGAGGTGGGATTTGATATGGACCTTTAAGAGAAATGGCTGAGGTCAGGTGCGGTGGCTCACGCCTGTAATCCCAGGACTTTCGAAGGCTGAGGTGGGCGGATCACTTGAGGTCAGTAGTTCGAAACCAGGCTGCCTAACGTGGTGAAACCCTGCCTCCACTGAAAATACAAAAATCAGCAGGGCATGGTGGCGTGCGCCTATAATCCCACCTGTTTAGGAGGCTGAGTCATGAGAATCGCTTGAACCCGGGAGGAGGAGGTTGCAGTGAGCTGAGATTGTGCCACTGCACTCCAGCCTGGGTGACAGTGCGAGACTCCATCTCAAAAAAGAAAAATGGCTGAGAAGTCATCAGAGGAAGGCCCAAGGTATGTTTGAGGTCAGAGTGTGAGCTAGTAGGCTTAGTGGGAGGTTCATGTGGTGAAGGAGTAGGAGACAAGGCTAAAAACAATTTGGGGCTAAGATTAGGGAGGGCCTTTGATGACAGGAAAGTTTGGACTTTATTTATTTTTCTTTTTTGAGACAGAGTCTCGCTCTGTTGCCCAGGCTGGAGTGCAGTGGCAAGATCTCGGCTCACTGCAGCCTCCACCTCCCAGGCTCAAGTGATTCTTGTGCCTTAGCTTCCCAAGTAGCTGGGATTACAGGTGTGTACCACCACCCCAAGCTAATTTTTTTTTTTTTTTTTTTTTTTTGAGATGGAGTCTCACTCTGTCGCCCAGGCTGGAGTGCAGTGGCACCAACTCTGCTCACTGCAACCTCTGCCTCGCAGGTTCAAGCAATTCTCCTGTCTCAGCCCCCCAGTAGCTGGGATTGCAGGTGCCCTCCACCACGCCTGGCCAATTTTTTGTATTTTTAGTAGAGATGAGGTTTCGCTGTTTTGGCCAGGTTGGTCTCAAACTCCTGACCTCAGGTGATCTGCCCACCTTGGCCTCCCAAAGTGCTGGGATTATAGGCGTGAGCCACCATGCCTGGCCAACACCCAGCTAATTTTTAGTAGAGATGGGGTTTCGCCATGTTGGCCAGGCTGGTCTTGAACTCCTGGACTCAAGTGATCCGCCCGCCTTGGCCTCTCAAAGTGCTGGGTTACAGGCATGAGCCACTGTGCTTGGCGAAGTTTGGACTTTAGACAGCTGAGTAGCAGTCAAAGGATTTTGAGCAGAGATATAACTTTCATTCAACAAATATTTAATGAGTTCCTTCTGTGTGTCAGGTACACAGGGGTTGATGATACAGTGATGAACAAAACAAAGTCCCTAGCCTAACAAACTTGCACTTGTGGTCTATCGGGGAAGCAGTGGTTGCATAAATACATATTGTCAATTTGTGGCCAGTGCTATGAAGAGATACAAGGCAGCATAGTAGGATGGAACTTGACTCTGTGGGGTGGGAGTGAGGACTGGCATGAAGGTATTTTCCTTGGGGTGTAGGGAGGGCCTCTTCAGTAAGGGGAAAGTGGAATAGAGACCCAAACCAGGTGAGGGAGGGAGCCAGGCTGATATTTGGGAGAAGAGTATGCCAGACAGAGGGAATAGCTGATGCAAATGATCCAGTGAGGAGTGCACTTACTTGGGCAGAGCAAAGCAGTGTGTGGGAGGAGTGAGGGAGGTGGTGGAGTGCTAGCAGATGAGGTCAGAAAGGCAGCCGGGGTAGGTGATCCAGGCTTTTAAGGGGCTTGGATTGAATTCTAGAATAGGATAGGAAGCCACTGAAGGATGGGGAGTGATGTGACAGGTTTGTATTTTAAAAGGACCATCCTGGATGCCATGTGACAGAGGCTAGGAGCAGAAGCAGGGATACATGTTAGGAGGCTCTTACAGGAAGTGTTGTGTGAAGATGAAAGGGGTGATGGGGAAGATGGGGCAGGAACTTGAACACCCCCATTTCCCATCTCTGGAAAAAAAAAAAAAACGCTAAATCCTCTTCTCCATTTCCTTTCCTCCTATGGCCCTGCTGACTCCCAGCCCCCACTTCCCTGTCCCCTGTCTTCTGGCCTTGTCCCCTGCTCCTGACCTTGGATACTACTAATTCCCTCAGCTCCTGCCCCTTACTGCAACTGCTTCACTACTCCTAACTTTCCAAGATTACTTTTTCTGGGTAACTAGGTAGGTGGGGTCACTGGGTGACCCCATATCCTATCACTCAGGTGGTTGTGGCAACGAACATTGCTGAGACATCACTCACCATTGAAGGCATCATTTATGTGCTGGATCCAGGGTTCTGTAAGCAGAAGAGCTACAACCCCCGCACAGGCATGGAATCGCTCACTGTCACACCCTGCAGCAAGGTCAGCCTGGGGATGCATGGGAGTGGGGGAGGTGGAGTTGGCCCACAGAGAAGGTCCAACTCAGAAGCAGGGTGGGGGCTTCCTAGGGAACTGGGATGAGCAGTTTGCATCCTTCCAGATTTCTTGCATAAATACTGCCTTTTTCTTTTCCCTGACCAAATTGTCAGCCAGCCTGTTCCCCTTTCTTTCCAGGCCTCAGCCAATCAGCGAGCTGGCAGGGCAGGTCGGGTGGCTGCAGGGAAGTGCTTCCGCCTGTATACCGCCTGGGCCTATCAGCACGAGCTTGAGGAAACCACAGTGCCTGAGATCCAGAGGACCAGCTTGGGCAATGTCGTGTTGCTGCTCAAGAGCTTAGGTGATTGGGCTACCTGAGAGAGGAGGGAGGGGCTGGAGTCACTGTCCTTTGAAGGGACTCTGTTCCATCCATCACACCTCTTTCTAGGGATCCATGACCTAATGCACTTTGATTTCCTGGACCCTCCACCATATGAGACACTGCTGCTGGCTTTGGAGCAGCTGTATGCTCTGGGAGCCCTCAACCACCTTGGGGAGCTCACCACGGTGAGTCGGGGGGCAGCATGGGTGGGGGCAGGATGATAGGGGTCAGGATGGCTCCAGGGACCCCTGTAGTAGTAGCGGGAAACCTGAGGGAGGACTGGGCTCAACTCTCTCTCTCTTCTCCTTAGTCTGGTCGAAAGATGGCAGAGCTGCCGGTGGACCCCATGCTGTCCAAAATGATCTTAGCCTCTGAGAAGTAAGCCCTCGCCTCCACCCGGGCCCCCAGCACACAAACAGGCCAGGCCTCCTCTGTCTCCGGGGTCCCCTTTGTCTGTCTTTTTCTGTTCATCATACTATCCCTTAACACATAATAAAGTATTAGATAACTCTGATTGCCCCCTTTTGAGGCCCACAAGGGTAAGACACTTGATCCTATCCTTGATTCCACTGCGCCCGGCCCCTTGAGGAACTTACTTGTTCCTAAGGTTTCCAACTAGAACATTTAGATGTAGCTGTGGAGGGATGACCTTTAAATGCCATTCCTCTGCTGTCAGAGATCTTTTCCAAATGCACATAGTGAATGCACACTTTCTGCAGAAGCCTCAGAATTCCCCGGTGTTTCCTGCTCCTGCCTCCATGGATGTCCCTCCTTTGTGACTGTGTTTCATCTATGGCCCCTACCTCCTTGACCCCCAAGCTGCTGCCAGAATCTATCTGCTGGCTGCTTTGTAGCCATTATGCCAACCAGCCTTCCCCACATGAGGAAACATCCATCACACAGTGATCACTCCCCACTCCACCATATCTGTTCCTATGTGTCTTGCTTTGAACTCATGCTTTCCCCTTCCTGTCCCAGGTACAGCTGTTCAGAGGAGATCCTGACAGTGGCTGCCATGCTCTCTGTCAACAACTCCATCTTCTACCGACCAAAGGACAAGGTCGTCCATGCTGACAATGCCCGTGTCAACTTCTTTCTCCCTGGTGGTGACCACCTGGTTCTGCTAAATGTTTACACACAGGTCACTGGGCTTGGGTGAGTGGGAATGAGAGACACTGGGGGACTTTAGTCCTGCTGTATACTTAATTATCTCTCCTTTCTTTTTAACTGTCTTCCCAGTGGGCTGAGAGTGGTTACTCTTCCCAGTGGTGCTATGAGAACTTTGTACAGTTCAGATCGATGCGCCGAGCCCGGGATGTGCGGGAACAGCTGGAAGGGCTCTTGGAACGTGTGGAAGTTGGTCTCAGTTCCTGCCAGGGGGACTATATCCGTGTACGCAAGGTCAGCATTTCTTCAGCCTCCTGCTTTCCACCCCCAGTACCTTCCCAGGAGCAAGCTTCTCTGGGGGCATGCAGCATTTCCTCCAGCGTGAGAGCATGCCCTCTTCCCCTTGTGTATGACGTGTCCTCCCAGGGCCCTTTCTTCCCCAGACCACTGAAGGTTCATTCCTGGGAAGTTCTTCATGCATTCCTTACCTCTCTAGTTTTCCTGAAGCCTGAACTAAAAAGGTAGTGCATTCTTAGGGTCCCCAGATGTCTGCCTTTTCCATTGATTTTCTTTCCTGCCCGCTCCTTAGGCCATCACTGCTGGTTACTTTTACCACACGGCACGGTTGACTCGGAGTGGCTACCGCACAGTGAAACAGCAGCAGACAGTCTTCATTCATCCCAACTCCTCCCTCTTTGAGCAACAGCCACGCTGGCTGCTCTACCACGAACTTGTCTTGACCACCAAAGAGTTCATGAGACAGGTGAGGAGAACATCCTGTGCCCACGCAGGTGGAGACTATGTAGAGAGATGGTGTCCTGGCAAGCTAAGAACCCAGGTTTAAGTTGCTGGGACTGGTACAGAAAGAGGAAGGTAGGGTAAAATAGACATCCTTTGTTTTTTTTTGTTTTTTTTTGAGACGGAGTCTCACTCTGTTGTCCAGGCTGGAGTGCAGTGGCGCAATCTAGCCTCACTGCAACCTCTGCCTCTGGGGTTCAAGAGATTCTCATGCCTCAGCCTCCCAAGTAGCTGAGATTACAGGCGCAAGCCTCCACGCTTGGCTAATTTTTGTTATTTTTAGTAGAGATGAGGTTTCACCATGTTGGCCAGGCTGGTCTCAAATGCCTGCCTCGGCCTCCCAAAGTGCAGGGATTACAGGTGTGAGCCACCATGCCCAGCCCAAAGACATCCTTTCTAACAGGTGTGTCAGCATCTTCCAAGATCTGAGAACTAGACATTTATTCAATAAATATTTGAATGGCTACTGTATAGGTGCTGGGGCTATAATGAACAAAGCAGAGTCTCTGGTCTCACAGAGTATAGTCTTTATGTTCTAGGCTTTTCTTTTTTTTGAGTTCCGTGCTGTTGTAGCCCAGGCTGGAGTGCAGTGGCACGATCTCAGCTCATGCAACCTCCGCCTTCCAGTTTCAAGTGATTCCCCTGCCTCAGCCTCCAGTGTAGCTGGGATTACAGGTGCCCACCACCACGCCCAGCTAATTTTGTATTTTTAGTAAAGACTGGGTTTCACCATGTTGGCCAGGCTGATCTCTTACTCCTGACCTCATGATCCGCCTGCCACGGCCTCCCAAAGTGTTGGGATTACAGGTGTGAGCCACTGTGCCTGGCATGTTGTTCTAGACTTTTCTTGGGAATAGCTTATTTGGTATCTTGAATAACATACAGAGGTGTATCTGCCCTTTGGGTATATAATAATAGAGCCAGGCACCTTTACCCCTAGCCCTGCAGTCAAAGAGGAAAGATAACTTTTGACCATACACATAAGGATCTAGGTTGGGGCTGGGCATAGTGGCTCATTTTTGTAAACCATCCCAGCACTTTGGGAGGCCAAGGCAGGATCCTAGCACTTTGGGAGGCCAAGATCAGCCCAGGCAACATAGTGAGACCCCAACTATACAAAAAATTAATGGTGCACTGTGATGTGTGCCTGTAGTCTCAGCTACTTGGGAGGCTGAGGCAGTAGGACTGCTTTGAGCCATGATACGCCACTGCAGTCCAGCCTGGGCAATAGAGCAAGACTCTGTTTCAATTTAAGAAAAAAAAATAACAACAACAAAAGATCTATGTTGGAAAGAAGGGAACTCCATTGATCTTTTCTTTCTCCTAGGTACTGGAGATTGAGAGCAGTTGGCTTCTGGAGGTGGCTCCCCATTATTATAAGGCCAAGGAGCTAGAAGATCCCCATGCTAAGAAAATGCCCAAAAAAATAGGCAAAACACGAGAAGAGCTAGGGTAAGAGAAGGACGTAAACAGAACCTGACACCAGCTCCTTTTCCTTCTATAGATTATTTAATACCTATTAAATAAAATTATTTTTGGAATAAAGCTTGTGGGAACATTTGGGATCTAGAGAAAGTGATATGTGAAATTCTATCTCATATAGTCAGTTAAACTTTATTATTTACAAGTTAAATTACACAGCAGCTTTACACAGCATGAGATGGAAAGGAAGGAAGGAGAGAAACGAGGAGAGGAAGCTGGCTCCTGAGATTCTTGGCTGCCTCCACCTCCTTCTCTTGGGCGTAGCAGTCTTCAGTGCTGCCTCCACTCCAAGGTCAAGGATCAGGGCTTGGAACACAGGTTTAAGTCAGGTTCTGGCTCTGATAGCCCCAGGGCCACCAGGGCTCCCACTAGCAGCTTCTTTACAGGCATTGGAGGTGAGTGTGAAGGCATCAGCTGCAGGGAGAAAGGTTAATGCCAGTTGGGGGAGGCACACACATGTTCTACGCTTTACCCCACCCAGCCCTACCTAGGACTCACTTTATCTAGACGATGGCGACAAATGAGGCCACTGGAATTCAGGTAGAAAGTGGAGTAGGCATCATAGGTCCTGGGGAATAGAGGGAGGCTTACTGAGGGAGAAGGTGACTGGTCCCAAAGCTGAATTCAAGCATTTGTTTAAACGAGTAGTCCCTAAATTCTGCTACATATTAGATCACCTGGGCAACTTACAAACATCTCAGTGCTTAGGTTGTGCCCTGTCTCAATTAAATCAGAGTGTTTGGCGTCAATATTTTTTAACGATCCTTGGGCATTTCTACGGTGCAGCAGTTTGGGAACTGCTGGTTTAAAAACTTATATCCAATGTTTGTGGCTGAGCCTAACAATTTATTGGGATTCTACTCCCAGGCAGAAATTTACCAGGTTGTAAGGCTCAACATATGAGACAGGACTTTTCATTTGTTCAGTACTTTTGTGTGTGTGTATGTGTGTGAGACAGGGTTTCACTCTGTCACCCAGGCTGGAGTCCAGTAATGTGATCACGGCTCACTGCAACCTCAACCTCCCAGGTTCAAGTGATTCTCTCATCTCAGCCTCCCAAGTAGCTGGAACTACGGGTGTGTACCACCACACCTGGCTAATTTTTGTATTTTTTTGGGTTTTACCATGTTGGCCAGGCAGGTCTCCAATTCCTTACCTCAAGTGATCCGCCCACCTCGGCCTCCCAAAGTGCTGGCATTACAGGCATGAGCCACCACACCCAGCCTGTTCAGTAAGTATTTTGAGTACCTACCATGTGCTAGGCACTGTATAGGAAGAAACTGAAGCTCAGAGGTTTTTCTAATATACTCAGTCTCTATTTTTTTTTTTAACATTAACATGAACTAAACAGGATCCCTGTCCTTAAACAGTCAAGTGAGGATAGGTCAAGGGTTGTCTGGGAGACTAGATCATCTGTAATCTCAGCACTTTGGGAAGCTAAGGCAGGTGGATCACCTAAGGTGAGGAGTTCGAGACCAGCCTGGCCAACATGGTGAAACCCTCTGTCTACTAAAAATACAAAAATTAGCCGGGTGTGATGGTGTGCCTGTAATTCCAACTACCCAGGAGGCTGAGGCTGGAGAATTGCTGGAAGCCGGGAGGCAGAGGCTGCAGTGAGCTGAGATCACGCCACTGCACTCCATCCTGGGTGACAGAGTGAGACTCCGTCTCAAAAAAAAAAAAAAAAAAGGAACTGATTATAGTTTGGGTCCTTTCTCATTTCTCTCTTACCGGTAATGCTCGTCTTTGTCACGCTTGTAGAACCGCAAAAAGAGCAAGTGGACGGGCAGCCCTACAAGCCGCCACCGGGCTTGCAGGGTCCAGTTCTCAGGGTGGCGGGTCAGCTGTAGAACCTCCAAACGAAGGTGTGCAAAATAATTCCAGGCCAGGAAACGGCAGAGGGTCAGTGAAAGAATGTACCATGTCCGGCCCCTGTGAAGAAGGGATGGGAAAGAAATCTCATGATGGCAGAATTAGAAAACCAAACTGGCTTCTGTCTAAGGAATGGGGAACAGCTGTGAGAAGCAGTCTAGGAACTTCTCTGGGAAGTGAAAAGGGTCATGTATATATACCTTTGGGTGCTTTTCCTCCCCAGTGCCCTACCTGTGCCCCAATTCTCACTTGGTACGTATGTTGAGGATCTCATTGATGAATTCCACATCCAAGGAATACAGACTGTAGTCGTGGGACTGAAGGAAGAGCTTGGGAAGCTAGGTGGAAGAAGATGGCATCAACCCAGTGGGAAAGAAAAGATAATCCTATTTTTCAGTTTTCTAATTTTTTTTTTTTTTTTGAGACGGAGTCTAGCTCTGTCGCCCAGGCTGGAGTGCAGAGGTACAATCTCAGCTCACTGCAACCTCCGCCTCCCAGGTTCAAGCGATTCTCCTGCCTCAGCCTCCCGAGTAGCTGGGATTACAGGCACCCACCACCATGCCCAGCTAATTTTTGTATTTTTAGTAGAGACGGGGTTTCACTGTGTTGGCCAGGCTGGTCTTGAACTCCTGACCTTGTGATCCGCCTGCCTCGGCCTCCCAAAGTGCTAGGATTATAAGCGTGAGCCATGTGCCAGGCCCAGTTTTCTATTTTTAAGGCCTCCTTACTCCCATCTTGGAGTGAAAGATCTCATCCCATGATTAACCTCCCTTAACCCAAAATGAGGAACATCATTTTCTTTCTTTTTTTTTTTTTTTGAGACGGAGTCTCGCTCTGTTGCCTAGGCTGGAGTGCAATGGAGATATCTCCATTCACTGCGCCTCCTGGGTTCAAGCGATTCTCCTGCCTCAGCCTCCTGAGTAGCTGGGATTATAGGCGTCTGCCACCACGCCTGGCTGATTTTTGTGTTTTTAGTAGAGATGGGGTTTCACCATGTTGGCCAGGCTGGTCTTGAACTCCTGACCTCAGGTGATCCACCTGCCTAAGCCTCCCAAAGTGCTGGGATTACAGCACTTTGAGCCACCGTGCCTGGCTGGAACATCATTTTCTCAGGAAAATGTTTATAATATATTTCTATGCCTGCCTCATGGTTCCAAAAAAGAATCCAGTTGACTATCCCTGTATGTCCAAGGATTACCCACATCCTTCCCACTGTAGATGAAGGCCACTTTTGCACTGACTTACCTCTTGTCTCAGTCTCTCATACATGACAGACAGATGTTCCTCCATACTAGGATCTCCTGACGGGGTGGCAGGGGAAGGGTGGGCAGTTCCAGGGACTTGGAAAGGTATCCAAGCCCCAGGATAGGGGCAGGGAGGTCCCTCAAAAAGGCTTCTAAGCCCATCCAGGCAGCCACTATGCAACTCAGGTCCTGGTCCCTCCTCCCCCTTTCCTGGAGGGAGAACCACCCATGCTGAGCTGAGGGCCTGGATCTGAGGGAGAGGTAGTGGGGGAACCTGGGGAAGACGCTGGGTGGGAAGGCGTGGGGGCAGGGGAGACCAGAATAGAGGAGAAGATGGGGAAGTGGTTGTCGTGGAGTGGGGCCAAAGGGGTGGGAATGGTAGAGTCCCTGGATAAAGCTGGTCCTGAGGAGAAAGAACAAAAGAGAGAAAGATAAGAATCCACTTGTCTAACACCCCTTGATCCCCTGGATGCTCAACAGGCTTCCAATACCTATTCCTCCTGACAGAATGGATGGAATTACTATAGGAAAAAAGGGATGGATTCATCTCCATCTCTACTAAAAACAGGAGGAAACCATTTTATTTTATTATTTATTTTGAGATGGAGTCTCGCTCTGTTGCCAGGCTGGAGTGCAGTAGCACTGCAACTCAGCTCACTGCAACCTCCGCCTCCCGGGTTCAAGTGATTTTCCTGCCTCAGCCTCCTGAGTAGCTGGGACTACAGGCGCGCGCCACCATGCCCAGCTAGTTTTTGTATTTTTAGTAGAGACGGGATTTCACCATGTTAGCCAGGATGGTTTTCATCTCTTGACCTCGTGATCCACCCGCCTCTGCCTCCTAAAGTGCTGGGATTACAGGCGTGGGCCACCACGCCCAGCCGAGCAAACTGTTTTATGTGATATAAATACCGGCACCTCCCAAAAACTAGCAGACATCTTTACTTTTTTTCTTTTTTTGAGACGAATTCTTACTGTCGCCCAGGCTGGAGTGCATTGGCGCGAACTCGGATCACTGCAACCGCCGCCTCCTGGGTTCAAGCCATTCTCCTGCCTCAGCCTCCCGAGTAGCTGGGATTACAGGCACCCTTCACCACGCCCGGCTAATTTTTGTATTTTTAGTTACAGATGGGGTTTCACCATGTTGGCCAGGCTGTTCTCGAACTCCTGACCTCAGGTAATCCGCCCACCTCGGCCTCCCAAAGTGCTGGGATTACAGGCGTGAGCCACCGCGCCCGGCCCAGTGTTGGAATCTTAAAGAAATGTGGCCGGGCGCGGTGGCTCACGCCTGTAATCCCAGCACTTTGGGAAGCCGAGGCGGGCGGATCACGAGGTCTAGGAGTTCGAGACCAGCCTGGCCAATATGGTGACACCCCATCTCTACTAAAGATACAAAACAATTAGCCGGGTGTGGTGGCGGGAGCCTGTAGTCCCAGCTACTCGGGAGGCTGAGGAAGGAGAATTGCTTGAACCCAGGAGACAGAGGTTGCAGTGAGCCGAGATGGTGCCAATGCACTTCAGCCTGGGTGACGAAGCAAGACTCCATTTCAAAAAAAAAAAGATTCCAACACTGGGGGCAGTTTCACCTCTCTTATCGCAAGAATCATGTAAGACATACTTGATGAGTGAACGAATAACAGGTTTTATTGTACTGTGGATTAAATGCTGTGGCCTGTACATCTCCATGATTAAGTGTGCGAGGCAAATGTACAGACAAAAAAGAATATCCAGCTGAAGCTAGGAATCTGAATTCTAATTCTATCATGTAACTTTAGGCATTCTCATTCCCTATGCCTCCGCTTCCTACAAATGTCCTATAAATGAGAACAATAAAGCCTCACTGGGTTATGAGGCCTATATGAAATAATGAATGTAAACAAAACGTAGCGACCTAGAAAGCAGTACATAAATGGAAGCTATTATCATTTCGGGCCCCTCTAATGACAGACACAACCTCAGGAGACAGTTAAAGTCTGGCCTTCACTCTCCTGGGTTTACCGACGTTGAAACTGCAAGGGGAGGTCACCCAAAGTTAGGCCTCACCCGAGTCCCTCCGCTCCCAAGGAACCCCCCAGGGGATCGTCTCACTGCAGGGAAGGCGAGCGGACCGCTCGGGTACCTCGGTCCCCGATGGTGTCCTAGAGGCGCCGTCTCTGCTGGGGGCGTGGCCATCTTGCCAGCCCGGGCGCAGGGGCCCGAACCAGGTGCACACTGGCCGGCCTTCCTGCCAGGACCGCTCTCCGAGTGCAAGACGGGCGGGCTGCTGAGGGCGCCCCGCGGGTCTGGTCTGGGCCGGGGAACTCCGGGACGGCGCCGCAGCAGGGCTACGAATCTCTCGGCCCCTGCCCTTCAAATCACCTCTAGGCACAGGTAACCGCGGAGAGTCGGGCGCAACGCAGACGCGCCCCGCTGCCTGGCCTTGACCCCGCCTGACCGCCCTCAAACCTGGGAGGACCGACGTCCTTGCGCGACAGGCCCGGCAGCGCCTCCCTCCCGCTCCCGCGACCCCTAGCCTGTCCACGCGCTGCAGGGCACAGGTGGGAAGGGGCGGCGGGTGTCTCTGCGCCTGCGCGGAACCCAGCGCGCGCTCCGCCCCACGCACCGGCTTTGAGGAGGGTCTCTCCCCGCCCCCTCTCCTCCCTCCCGCTTCTCCTCCGCTCTCACCTGGGGTCGAGCCTGGTAGGCGCGTAGGCAAGGGCCGAGACGCCGGGCCGCACCCCGGCTGGGCTGGTACATGATCTTCCGGGAGTGGAGAAGGAGCCTCCTGAGTCCGACCTCCGGCCTCCTCACAGCGGTGAGCGCGCCCCGGAGCCGGCTTCGTGAAGGGGAAAGGAGGCCGGGGCGGGGGGGTAGGGGGGGAAGGGGCTGAGGGAGGGAAACGGAGATGTCCCGCGCTTGCGCACTGCAGGCTCGAGGGAAGCGGCTGAAGCGCTCTGTCGGCTGTAAGCGCGCCTGCGCCCGCGGGCTCGGAGACTGCCTGAGTGCGCTTGCGCAAATTGCAGCCTCCCCCACCCCACCCCCGCCCCCCAAGCGCTGTATTCACAGCTGAGGCCTTTGAGCAAAAAGCTGAGCAAAAACAGGGCTGAAGGCTGAACCGGGTGCAACGACAGTGAGGGGTGAGGCGGCTGAAATAATGAGTCAAATTTTTCAACAGCTCTTGTGATAAAAATAAATACTTTTATTGGTCTGGTTAAAAGATACAAATGACTTGAATCTGGTAAGCCTGCTGAACGAATGAATGAATGAATGTATCCATCTATTATGAGGGTTGGGCTTTGGCTCTTTCCTGTAGGGAGGGAGAAATAATACTTTGAAGATGTTTGACGGGGCTGCGGTCACCAAGGCCTGGTGCTGCGACGTTCCTGCAGGTTTCGAATGAACCTGGCGTTGAGTATGTCCCCACCCACTGTCCAGGACTGGGCTGGCGGGGCCGGGGCCGGGGCCTGTGGAGGAGCTGTGTGCATGGGCTTCTCCCCAGACCCATCCTGTGACAAGGCCTGCTCCTCACTGGCAGACCTGGTAGGTGGGGAGATGGAGAGTGGGTTATAGGAATACTAAAGAGGAAATTAAGATTACAGACTCTTCAAGGTCTCGGGCCAGGTTTTAATGTAGGACACATGATGGGTATGAAGCTGGAACCATTAGTGCTATGTCCAAATTTAAAACCTCTCAGAGAATCCGTATTCCAAAGGGAAGTACCAGAGTTGAACCTGTGGGGGAAAGGGGCTTGCAGGATGTAAGGTAGAAGGAATTGTGGGAGGAGCTGGTGTCCAGTTCATACAATAAGATGTAAGAGTAGGAAGTGACTGAGAATGATGTTAGGAAGGGAGTCAGATGGTGGTGGGAGGCTGTTAGGGGAGGGGTTTAGACCTCACCTATTCTTTGTTTCCTGTTCTCCCTGCTTGGAGTCTTGGTTGCCTGTGGAAATAGCAGGCATGTGAATGGGAAGGCAGGAGTAGATAGTGAATGTGGCCTACTTGATTTGAGGGTAGGGAGGAGTGAATACTTACCTGTATTGGGGGATGAGGAATTCACCCCCCCATGGCGGCTGTAGCAGCAGCTTTGGGCTACCAGACCTGGGGGAGTCCCCCTGTAGAAGAAATGGGAGATAATGGGGAGGAGGCTACTGGATGAAAGATGGGTGGGTATGGAGGAATCAGAGGAGAGGAGTAAAAGGAATAGCACAGGAACAAAGAGAAGGGGGTAATTATCATTCTAACGGGTTTTAATCAAAGCTGTGCCCCAGAAAAGGGCGGGGGAAGTTCATTTTATACCCAAGATTTTCTGGAGTGCTTCTGATTTATTGCTCTATTCTTTCTAGTTGAGGTAATGTGTTAAATCTATGGCTAGGTGTGATCCAAATCATGTCAGAAGAACAGACTCACATGTGGTCAAAAATGTGTTGGATCGGGTACTCTGGTGTTTGGTTTGGAAAACAGGGTTACCTTAAGTATAAGATTCCTTAGACCAGGCTGGGCGCGGTGGCTCAGGCTTGTAATCCCAGCACTTTGGGAGGCCAAGACGGGCAGATCACGCGATCAGGAGATCGAGACCATCCTGGCCAACATGGTGAAACCCTGTCTCTACTAAAAATACAAAAACTAGCTGGGCACGGTGGTGCACTTCTGTAATCCCAGCTACTTGGGAGGCTAAGGCAGGAGAATCGCTTGAACCCAGGAGGCGGAGGTTGCAGTGAGCCGAGATTGTGCCACTGCACTCCAGCCTGGCGACAGAGCAAGACTCCATCTCAAAAAAAAAAAAAAGATTCCTTAGACCAGAGGGAAATCGGAAGTGACAAGGCTGAATTTTGAATTTAGGAGGAAAAGGAAGGGGGCCTCTGTAAATAGGGTGACAGACTGTGTTGCACTCTCAATGGAGGTAAGGGTTTGTCTTGAGAGAGATCCAGCGGTTTAGTGGAGCAGACGTCAGGTAATCAGAGTGGGAAGACGAATACAGGAGGCAGGAGGTAATTAGTGGATCCAGAGATGTTGGTAAGCTTTGACATCTTGGCAAAGGCAGGCCCAGAGTAAAGGGTAGAAGTCACTGGGGAGAGCTGGAGGTTCCTGGAGGGAATGAGGGAGTAGATACGGAAGCCCACACACAGGGATCCAGCACCTACATGAAAGGAGACACAGAATCTGCAGGAGGACTAACAGTGAAGATGGGGATAGGCAGACACCAGACTCAGGAGCTCTGAGGCTCCTGGGTAAAAGATGTGCAGATCTCAGAAGTGAGAAATGAGAGGGACAGAGGTCCTGAGATCCCAGGAAAATAAGGGATGACGCACAAATGAGGCTGACAACTTTTTTTTGTGTGTGATTCTTTTTTTCATTGAAAATGTCAATTTAGAAAACACAGAAGAATTCACACTTTATTCAGACAACACAGAGAAGAAAAGGGAAGAGTGAGTAGGGGAGAGGGGGAGATCCGGCTCCCAAGGATTTCAGGAAACACAGTGGGGCACCTGATCTAGCACACATTCAGAGGGTAGGGAGGGGAAGGGATCTAGCTATACTCTGGGCATGGAGCAGGGAAGGTCGTCCTTGCTATGGAGGAAAGGAGAGAGGAAGGACAGAGGAAGAGTGATCCCCCATCTCATCTTGACAATCTCACAAGACAGGAATATATCGGGATCTAGCTACCAGGGAGGGATGGATGCAAGAAGGGATTCCAGGATCTAACAGATCCTTGACACTCTGGATCTACTCTCAAGAAACAACCTCCCTCAGAGAATCTGAATCTGGGGGAAATGGTGGTGTCAGCCAGTCTCCTTTAGAGACCCCAAAGCAACACCAGTTTGGGGTTCCCTGACACCTACACAAAATGTGGAAATGAAGAGTTTGGCAATGGTGAGTAGATCCCTTTGGGAAGCTGGTAAGTCCCTGTTCTACCTAACTAGACTGCTCTGAAGCAGAGCTTGCTCACTAGCGGCCATTCGCAGGCTCAAAGGGCAAGTGTGGCAGGCAGCACAAAGCAGTATTAGAGCCACCAGTAGACACTAGAGGGAATATGGGGTTTATCCCATAGATAAAATTCCTTAAAAAGTTTCCCAGGCACAGGATGCCCTTAGACCTTCCATGGTGTTCTAAAGTTTGACAGCAAGCAAGAGTGTGCTTCTCTAGATAAATGTATGAGCCATCTAACCAAGAAGTCTGGCAACAGATCAGACTTCCTGTGGGGAAAGTATTCAGAGCCCAAGTTAGGAGAGAAGGGGTGCTTTTGTGTTAAGAAAAGCTACAAAGTGTTAGGCAGTTTGAGACCCTGACATCCCTGCTGTCTAAGAAAGTAGAAGAGGGAATCCTATGGGCTCTGTCAGGTTCCACTGGGTCCTACAGGATGCAATGGAAGAGTGGGTCTGAGGTTCTCAGGGAGGGGTTCCCTGCCCACCCCAGGTCTCCCAGGGCAGGGAGAGGGTAGCTGTTAGTATCGACTCTCCTCAGAGCGGGGAAGGGAGCTGTGGAAGGATGTTATGGATGGGAGGAAGGGAGATGGGAAATGGCGGGGGGCGGGGGAGAGAAAAACAGAGAAGTCAGAGGTGAAGAGAAAGGGAGAGAAATAAAGGAAATGCCCACTCCCTGCCTGCTGCGATGGACTCTTGGCACACAAGCCAGTGGCTTCCCACTCTCTGTCAGACACTGCCCCTTCCCCAGCAAGTATTAAGCGAAGATTTCCCCAATCTTAGAAGGCTCTGTTCCCCCAACTCGATGGATCTCGGTGTTCTTCCTACCATTCCACATAACTCTCACATTAAAGCCAGGGTCCCTAGGCTCCATATAAGGTCCTATTCTGCTCCTTCACTGCATTTTTTTCCCAGATCACTTGCACAAATATTTTTCTTGAAAGGTTTCAGGACCCCCCCAAGCCACCCATCTTATTGATCCATCTCTCTGATGGATTCAAATTGCCCTTTGCCATTTCTAACATCCTCTTTTATAGCTGTGAGGCTCCTTAGCCCTTCAACTCCTATTACCTGGTGCGACGACGTTGAGCTGGGCTGCCCCCAGGGTCAGCAGCCAACAGAAGGCGGGCGGTAGGGTGTGGGGGGCAGAGGCGCAAGGAACGCAGCAGCTCCTGCTCTGGCACAAAGGGGCGGAGGGGACCTCGTTCTGGTGAGTTTCCCAGGCTGCTGGAGCGGGGGGGTGGGTGGGCTGGAGGTGTGGCGCGGCGAGGGGCCCTGTTTAGGGGCCAAGGAGGCTCCACAGCTACCTTCAGAACTGGGGACAGGGAGAATGAAGAGCAAGACAGAAAAAGAAGAAAAAAGGAAGAGAGTCATGACAGCAAAGGTTTTGGTAGAAAAAAAGAGAAATCTGAGTCTTTCTTTTTTTTTTTTTTCTTTTTTGAGACGGAGTCTCACTCTGTCACCCAAGCTGGAGTGCAGTGGCACGATCTTGGCTCACTGCAACTTCCGCCTCCTGGGTTCAAGCCATTCTCCTGCCTCAGCCTCCCAAGTAGCTGGGATTACAGGCACGTGCCACCGTGCCCAGCTAATTTTTGTATTTTTAGTAAAGACGGGGTTTCACCATGTTGGCCAGGCTGGTCTTGAACCCCTGGACTCAGGCGATCTGCCCGCCTTGGCCTCTCAAAGTGCTGGGATTACAGGCATGAGCCACTACGCCCAGCCCAAGAAATCTGAGTCTTTAGAGAGAACGAATCCTTTCCCTGGGTCCCCTGAGCATTCTCTTCCCTTGTGTTAAGGTACCCCAGGCCCAGACACCCCACCCTTGCCCCTCTTACATTCTCGGTCACTAGAGGAGTATGGCTTGATGTCTCCCTCTGCTCTCTTGGGTGGCAGCTTCCTTGCTGGAGCTGGCAGTGGAGGGGACATAGGCAGGGTAAGCGTTAGGAGACATACTTTGCACCCCTCCTCCCAGCCACTATACCCCAACCCCAAACCTCTGCTCCCTGACACCACAGTTCCTCCTGGGAACTTGCAGGAGCAGCACCATGGCAATGCCAGCACACCAAAAGGGAATTTGAGGGGAATGTGGAACATTGTTGAGGAAAGCCAGAAGGAGTAGGCCAAACACAGAGCTAGGGAGAAAGATCGAAGGGGAGACTCTGGGGGCCTGGGAGATGCAGGAGAAGGGCAGCCAAGGGGAGCGAGCTCTTACTGTCAGTGGGTGCTGTCACGGCCCCCTGGGATTCTGGGGCAGTGGAATGGTCCCAGCCGGGCCAACGAGGACCCTGGGTTCCTCTGGATGAGATGGACAAAGCCCTTGGTTAATCAGGAATTGCTCTGGAGAGGTCAG
This sequence comes from Pan troglodytes, assembly GCF_028858775.2. Classification (NCBI taxonomy): domain Eukaryota; kingdom Metazoa; phylum Chordata; class Mammalia; order Primates; family Hominidae; genus Pan; species Pan troglodytes. The sequence continues at coordinate 36,521,457 of NC_072403.2, read as the reverse complement.
GGGAGGTTTGGAAGGAGGGCACAATCTCTCCTTCCTATACGAAAATGGGAAGAGACTGAAGTTTTATTAGGTTAAAATAAATAAATAAATAAATAAATATGGGCATCTGAAAGGGAGCTATCAGAGTAAGCAGGAGGCTGATGTAATGTCCAAAGTTCAGCCTCCCCCTCCTCACTTCTCTACTTGCTCCCGGCTTTCCCTCTCAAGAGATTCTCCATCATGTATGTGTGGCAAATGAAAGACTTCTCAGCAAATTCACTTAAGCTTTATCCACAGCACCCTCCCCTGCAGGCCTGAGTCCTCACCATCCTTGTTGGCCCTCAGTCCCTCTCACAGCCTGTGGTTCTGAACAAGCTAAATGGGAGAAGCCTTGGAAACCAAAGCGAGTTGAGGTGCCTCTCAGTGCCTGACACTGTGATGCTCATAGCTGGTTACAGACTGCTGTTTGGATGGTGGTTACATCCTTTCCTGGCCACAGAGCCAGCTCAGGAAGGGGGCTCTTCTGTGCAAGCAAGCACTGTACAGCTGTCAGAAGTTGGTAAGGTGGAGGTGGTGAGGAAGAGGAAGGAGTGGGGCTCAGACTGTCAGTAAGTGTGTTTGTGTGTGTGTGTGTGTGTATATGGGATGGGGAATCTGGACAGCATTTTAGTGCCTCTGAGGTTTGGTTTCTCCATATCAATTTCATTATCTGGTTGGAAATGTTATAAACTCTGAGTGTTATCTTCTAAAAGTAACATTTAAATTTTGGGCCATTTGTGTCACTATTCTGTGACTGCAAATGGAAGGGCTGTTTGCACCAGCCTGTCCCTCACTGGCTGACAGAAGCCTGGGGTTTACAAAGGAGCCTGACTCTGGCCTATGTTGACGGACCTGAACTAGCAAGAGGGTCCATTGATATCAGCTGTCAAACAGGCTCCCAATGAGCTTGCTTAGTTAAAAGTCTTGCCAAATATAAAATGCACTGAGCTCCCATGAGGGCAAAGGCAAACAGTCATGACTGCTGGAGACTTGGGTTGCTTTAGAATTTTCCAAAATTGCCCACAGATGGCACTGTACCCCGTGGCATCTAGAGTAAGTAGCCATCACTGCACTACAGTTCCACCCCTTCAATACAGGCTTTACCAGCGGGCGTGGGATCGACTGCAGCAGCACGAGAGTGTCGAGTTGCCCTCAGAGAGGGAGCAGGGGGCCCTGTGAGGAAGGAAGCGGCGGGGCCCCTCAGTGAGGGGCCGGCAGGACCAAGAGTCCAGCTCTTTCCTTTCCCTCACCCCGACTACGTGACCAACAAAAGGTGCAAAAACTTACGATGTTGATGGGCAAAGAAGCCTTCAAAGATCACAAAGTTGTTCACCTAGAAGACGAAACAAACAAAATACAATCATGCATCACTTAACGATGGGGATATATTCTGAGAAATACGTCATTGGGTGATTTCATTGTGTGAACATCACAGAGTGTACTTACACAAACCTAGACACTATAGCCTACAACACACCCAGACTATATCATACAGCCTATTGCTCCTAGGCTACAAACCTGTACAGCACGTTACTGTACTGAATGCTGTAGGCAATTTTTTTTTTTTTTTGAGAGGCAGAGTCTCGCTCTGTTGCCTAGGCTGGAGTGCAGTGGTGCCATCACAGCTCACTGCAGCATCAACCTGGGCTTAAATGATCCTCCCACTTCAGCCTTCCAAGTAGCTAGGACCACAGGTGCATGCCACCACATCTGGCTACTAATTTTTTTTTTTAACTTTTTGTAGAGATGGGGGTCTCACTATGATGCCCAGGCCAGTCTCAAACTCCAGGGCTCATGCAATCCTTCTGCCTCAGCCTCCAAAAGTCCTGGGATTATAGACGTGAGCCACCATGCTCAGCCAGCTGTAGGCAATTCTAACATAATGGTTCAGCTGATGTATCTAAACATACCTAAACACAGAAAAGGTACAGTAAAGGTCAGGTGCGGTGGCTCACGCCTGTAATCCCAGCACTTTGGGAGGCTGAGGCAGGCAGATCACGAGGTCAAGAGATCGAGACCATCCTGGCCAACCAACATGGTGAAACCCCATCTCTACTAAAAATACAAAAATTAGCTGGGCATAGTGGCGCATGCCTGTAGTCCCAGCTACTTGGGAGGCTGAGGCAGGAGAATCGCTTGAACCCGGGAGGCAGAGGTTGTAGTGAGCTGAGATCGTGCCACTACAGCCCGGGTGACAGAGCGAGACTCTGTCTCAAAAAAAAAAAAAAAAAAAAAAAGGAAAAGGTACAGTAAAAATATGGTAGTATAATCTTATAGGGCCATTGTTACATACGCGGCCTGCCACTGACTGAAATGTCACGATAAGCACATGACTGTATAGCTGTCTGCTGGCCACTCAGCACATACTTAGTTACAGAACCCTGTGTTAGGAAAATCATAGGAGGAGGAACAAAAGCCAACCTTGTCTTTGATAACAGACTCAATAAAAAACTCCGACCCCAAAAGGCTGATCCTAAAGTTCACAAGAAATTGCAAAGGACCTCAAATAGCCAAAAACAATCTTGAAAAAGAACAGGCCAGGAATGGTGGCTAACACCTATAATCCCAGCACTCTGGGAGGCCAAGGCAGGCAGACTGCTTGAGCTCAGGAGTTTGCGACCAGCCTGGGAAACATGGTAAAGCCCGTCTCTACCAAAAATACAAAAAATAGCTGGAAGTGGTAGTGCATGCCTGTGGTCCCAGCTGCTTGGGGGGCTGGGGTAGGAGGATTGGTGGAGGTTGCAGTGAACTGAGATTGCTCCACTGCACTGAATTCCACCCTGGGTGACAGAGTGAGATCCCATCTCAAAAAAGAAAAAGAAAAACCAAAGCCAGAGAATTTACACTTCCTGATTTCAAAACTTACTGCAAAATTATGGTAATCAAAACTGTGGTAGTGGCCTAAGGATCAACATATTGATCAAAGGAATGGATTGAGAATCCAGAAATAAACCCATATATCTCTGGTCAATTGACTTTTGACAAGGGTGCCAAGACAATTCAATGGGAAAAGAACAGCCTCTTCAACAAATGGTGCTTGGACAACTGAATATCCACATGCAAGATTATTAATTTGGATCTCTACACCTCATACCATAGGCAAAAATTAACTCGAGATCAAAGACCTAAATGTAAAAGCTAAAACTGTCCAGGTGCAGTGGCTCATGTCTGTAATCCCAGCACTTTGGGAGGCTGAGGTGAGTGGATCACGAGGTCAGAAGTCTTAGACCAGTCTGGCCGACATGGTGAAACTCCATCTCTACTAAAAATCCAAAAATTAGCTGCGCATGGTGGTGCATGCCTGTAATTCCAGCTACTTGGGAGGCTCAGGCATGAGAATCGCTTGAGCCTGGGAGGCAGAAGTTGCAGTGAGCCTGAGATCATGCCACTGCACTCCAGCCTGGGCCACAGAGTGAGACTCCATTTCAAAAAAATAAATTAATTAATTAAATAAAAGCTAAAATTATGAATTATTAGAATGAAAAGGGGAAGTCTTCTCGACCTTGGGTTAGGCAAGTTTCTTTTTCTTTTTTTTTGTTTTAGATGGAGTCTTGCTCTGTCGCCAGGCTGGAGTGCAGTGGCACAATCTTGGCTCACTGCAACCTCCACCTCCTGGGTTCAAGCGATTCTCCTGCCTCAGCCTCCCGAGTAGCTGGGACTACAGGCGTGCGCCACCAAGCCCAGCTATTTTTTTGTATTTTTAGTAGAGACGCGGTTTTAGCATGTTGGCCAGGATGGTCTTGATCTCTTGACCTCATGATCCGCCCACCTCAGCCTCCTAAACTGCTGGGATTACAGGCATGAACCACTGCGCCCAGTTGGCAAGTTTCTTAAATGTGACACCAATGCACAAGAAACAAAAGAAAAAGATAAACTGTACTCCACAAAAATAAAAATCTTTCAGGAGTTCGAGACCAGACTGGCCAACATGGTGAAACCCCGTCTCTATTACAAATACAAAAATTAGCCGGGCATGGTGGTGCACACCTGTAGTCCGAGCTACTCAGGAGGCTGAGGCAGAAGAATCAGTTGAACCCAGGAGGTGGAGGTTGCGGTGAGCTGAGATCGCGCCACTGTACTCCAGCCTGGGCGACAAAGTGAGACTCTGTCTCAAAACATAACAATAAATAAATAATAAATAAAATAAAAATCTTATGCTTTATTTTTCACTGAGAAAGTGAAAAGACAGGCTGGGCATGGTGGCTCACGCCTGTAATCCCAGCCCTTTGGGAGGCCGAGGCGGGCAGATCATGAGGTCAGGAGATCGAGACCATCCTGGCTAACACGGTGAAACCCCATCTCTACTAAAAATACAAAAAAATTAGCCGGACGTGGTGGCGGGCGCCTGTAGTCCCAGCTACTCGGGAGGCTGAGGCAGCAGAATGGCGTGAACCCGGGAGGCAGAGCTTACAGTGAGCTGAGATCACGCCACTGCACTCCAGCCTGGGCGATAGAGCAAGACTCCGTCTCAAAAAAAAAAAAAGAAAGAAAGAAAGTGAAAAGACAATCTACAGAATGGGAGAAAATGTTTGCAAGTCATACATCTGATAAGTGTCTTCTATCTAGAATATATGAAAAACTCTCAGAACAAAAAAGAACACAATTTAAGAACAGACAAAGGACTTGCATAAACTTTTCTCTAAAGAAGATACACAAATGGCCAATAAGCACATAAAAAGGTGCTAAAGTCCAGGTTCAGTGGCTCACACCTGTAATCCCAGCACTTTGGGAGGCTGTGGCAGGCATCACTTGAGGTCAGGAGTTCAAGACCGGTCTGGCCAAGATGGTGAAACCCTGTGTCTATTATAAATACAAAAAATTAGCCAGGCATGGCAGCGTGCACCTGTAATCCTAGCTACTTGGGAGGCTGAGGCAGGAGAGTCGCTTGAACCCAGGAGGCGGAGGTTGCAGTGAGCCGAGATTGTGCCACTGCACTCCAGCCTGGGCAAGAGAATGAGACTCCATCTCAAAGAATAAATAAATAAATAAAAAATTCAGCAGGGTTCCAAGGGGTGGGGAAAGTCAGGGGAAGACATGCTGGAGGCCAGGATGCTACTTTGATAACTAGTAACTATTAATTTTAGAGTTACTTCATTATATTTTCACATTTAATTTGGCCTTCACAACAATCCTGGAAGTCACTATTTGAAAGAAGGTTGAGGGAAATACAGCCTTGGAGACATGGCTTCGCTTGGCCAATGCCAAGTAGCTACAAGTGGCAGGGCTGGGCCTCAACTTTCAGACTTCTGATTCCAGCCGCAGTGTTTCAGCCAGGAAAATAGTGTAGCCATTAAGAGTTTACTCAAGAGGAGAGCTTGCAGTGAGCCGAGATGGCAACACTGCACTCCAGCCTGGGCGACAGAGCGAGACTCCGTCTCAAAAAAAAAAAAAAAACTTGGGGGCCAGTCGTGGTGGATCACGCCTGTAATCCCAACACTTTGGGAGGCCAAGGCGGGTGGATCACTTGAGGTCAGGAGTTCGAGACCTTGTCTCTACTAAAAATACAAAAATTAGCTGGGTGTGGTGACGTGCGCCTGTAATCCTAGCTACTCAGGAGGCTGAGGCAGGAGAATCCATTGACCCCAGGAGGGAGAGGCTGTAGTGAGCTGAGACTGCACCACTGTACTTCAGCCTGGGTGACAGAGTGAGACTCCATCTCAAAAAAAAAAGTTTAATGGGGGCTGGGCATGGTGGCTCATGTGGATAGCTTGAGCCCAGGAGTTCAAGACCAGCCTGGGCAATATAGCAAGACCTCATCTCTACAAAAATATTTTAAAAAATTAGCCAGGCATGGGCCGGGCCCAGTGGCTCAAGCCTGTAATCCCAGCACTTTGGGAGGCCGAGGCGGGCCGATCACGAGGTCAGGAGATCGAGACCACCCTGGCTAACACGGTGAAACCCCATCTCTATTAAAAATACAAAAAATCAGCCGGCCATAGTGGTGGGCGCCTGTAGTCCCAGCTACTTGGGAGGCTGAGGCAGAATGGCGTGAACCCGGGAGGCAGAGCTTGCAGTAAGCCGAGTTCGTGCCACTGCACTCCAGCCTGGGTGACAGAGTAAGACTCCATCTCAAAAAAAAAAAAAAAAAAAAAAAATTAGCCAGGCATGGTGGCTCACACCTGTAGTCCCAGCTACTTGGGAGGTTGAGGTGGGAAGATCTTTTTTGAGATGGAGTCTCGCTCTGTTGCCAGGCTGGACTTCAGTGGCAAGATCTCAGCTCACTGCAACCTCCACCTCCTGAGTTCAAGCGATTCTCCTGCCTCAGCCTCCGGAGTAGCTGGGACTACAGGCATGCGCCACCATGCCCAGCTAATTTTTGTATTTTCAGTAGAGACAGGGTTTCACCATGTTGGCCAGGATGGTCTTGATCTCTTGACCTCGTGATCCGCCCGCCTTGGCCTTCCAAAGTGCTGGGGTTACAGGCGTGAGCCAATGCGTCCGGCCTTTTTTTTTTTTTAACATGGAATCTCACTCTGTTGCCCATGCTGGAGTGCAATGGTGTGATCTCGGCTCCCTGCAACTTCCACCTCCCAGGTTCAAGCTCTTCTCCTGTCTCAGCCTCCTGAGTAGCTGGGATTACAGGCACATGCCACCATGCCCGGCTTATTTTTGTATTTTTAATAGAGATGGGGTTTCGCCATGTTGGCCAGGCTGGTAGGGAAGATCTCTTGAGCCTAGGAGGTAGAGACTGCAGTGAGCCGTGATCGTGCCACTGCACTCCAGCCTAGGCAACAGAGCAAGACCTTGCCTCAAAAAGAAAAAAAAAAAAAGTTCACTGGGTGCAAATGGCTATGGGTTCAAATGTGGACTCTACTATTTACTGGCTGTGTGAATTTGGTTAAGTCATTAATTTGTATAAACCCAAAATAGGTTTAATAATAGTACCTACCTCAAAAAGATGTGCAAGAATCCACTGAGATGATGCATATAGATACCACATAGAGCCCATGAAATGTGAATTATTATTTACACTCTATACTGCTCTGGCCTTACATGTTAACTGGGTAATGTGTTTCATATCGAATACTGTGCTCCAGGACCGGGTATGGTGGCTCACGGCTGTAATCGCAGCACTTTGGGAGACCGAGGTGGGCGGATCACTTGAGGTCAGAAGTTTGAGACGTCTGGCCAACATGGTGAAACCTCATCAACACAAAAATTAGCCAGGTGTGGTGGTGGGCGCCTCTAATCCCAGCTACTCAGGAGGCTAAGGCAAGAGAATTGCTTGAACTCAGGAGGCAGAGGTTCCAGTGAGCTGAGATTGTGCCACTGCACTCCAGCCTGGGCGACAGACTGAGACTCCATCTCAAAATACAAACAAACAAACAAAAAAAACTGTGCTCCTTCCACTGCTCTCTGTTGCCTCTTAATGGAAAAATATACTGTAGGAAGACCCTGCCTATCCCTTGCCTTGACCTTGCTGTAATGTCTACCAGCCCATCCTCATCCCCCCCTCCGCAACAAGCACATGCCCAGCACTCCAACCACACCACACTGCTTGTAGTGTCCTGAAAGGTGGTTTATTTTTATTTATTTATTTATTTATTTTGAGACAGTGTCTCGCTCTGTCGCCCAGGCTGGAGTGCAGTGGCATGATCTGGGCTCACTGCAAGCTCCGCCTCCTGGGTTCACGCCATTCTCCTGCCTCAGCCTCCTGATTAGCTGGGACTACAGGCGCCTGCCACCACGCCCAGCTAATTTTTTTTTGTATTTTTAGTAGAGACGGGGTTTTACCGTGTTAGCCAGGATGGTCTCGATCTCCTGACCTTGTGATCCGCCTACCTTGGCCTCCCAAAGTGCTGGGATTACAGGTGTGAGCCACCACGCCTGGCCTGAAAGGTGGTTTAATACCTTTCTGCCTTTGCTCATGCCTGTTCCTCTACAAGAAATGCACTTTAGCCTTTTGTCCACCTGACAAACACTTGCCTTTCAAGATTAGACATGTCATCTTTCTTTACCCAACCCCCAGCCCAAGATAGCACTCAAATCCATGTCCTTATGCCTCCTCTGTAATCACATCTATCAAATCATGTTACAATGGATTAACTGTCCATGTTCCTATCCAAGGCTAACTTGTCAACCAAATCTCAACGCCCCCGCCGCCCACTCAATGACATCACTTCAACAGTTCTCCCCACTTTCTCTGACATAATAATATTTTCTCTCTACTGAATCATTCTAATGCTATTTGTTCTCCCATCTGCAAAGGATCAACTCTTTTGATCCACTTCACTCTCCATCTCTTGCTCTATTTCTATTCCCCTTAAAGCAGGATTTAAAAGAGTAGCTTATTCTTGCTGTGTTCCTAGCTTCTCAGTCTACAAGACCCACTGCATCCAGGTTTCCAAACACCGCTGCACCAAAACTGCTTATTAAGATCACCAATGGCCTAACGCAGATAAATCCAATGGTAACTTCTCAGACCTCTTTGCTCCTTGATCAGCAGCATTTGACCAAGTAAACCATTCCTTCCTCCTGGAAACACTTTCTTCAGTGGCCTTTGAGGTCACCTTACTTTTCAGTTTTCTTTTCTTTTTTTTTGAGATGGAGTTTCGCTTTGTTGCCCAGGCTGGAGTGCAATGGCATGATCTCGGCTTACTGCAACCTCCACCTCCCGGATTCAAGTGATTGTCCTGCCTCAGCCTCCCAAGTAGCTGGGATTACAGGCATGAGCCACCTCGCCTGGCTAATTTTGTATTTTTTGTAGAGATGGGGTTTCACCATGTTGGTCTTGAACTCCTGACCTCAGGTGATCCACCCGACTCGGCCTCCCAAAGTGCTGGGATTACAGGTGTGAGCCACCACACCCGGCCTCAGTTTTCATCTACTTCACTAGTCACTCTGTGGTTGCATTTGCTGGTCTTCTTCTCTTCCTTAACTTCTTTTTGTTGCTGTTAGAACAACTCAGCAAAATAAAATTTGGGTTTATTGTTGCACAATATTGTTTCACACATACATCAAATAGGCCTAAATAAATAAGCAGCCATTTCATAGACAAAAAAAGGCAAATAAATGAAACATTTTATCTTTGGCCTTTTTAACCATCTCACACAAACCAACTACTTATGGTACAGCTAACTACATACACTAAAGAAGCTACTGGAATGCTCAGAACGAGACTTTTTGTTGTTGTTGTTGTTTTTGAGATGTAGTCTCGCTCTGTCGCCCAGGCTGGAGTGCAGTGGCACAATCTTGGCTCACTGCAAGCTCCGCCTCCCGGGTTCACACCATTCTCCTGCCTCAGCCTCCCAAGTAGCTGGGACTACAGGCTCCCGCCACCACGCCTGGCTAATTTTTTGTATTTTTAGTAGACACGGGGTTTCACCATGTTAGCCAGGATGGTCTCGATCTCCTGACCTCGTGATCCACCCACCTCAGCCTCCCAAAGTGCTGGGATTACAGGCGTGAGCCACCGCGCCCAGGTTTGTTTTTTTTTTTTTTTAAACAAGGTTTTGTTTTTTTTTTTTCCTCCTTTGAGATTATAATGAACATGGTCACACCACAAGTAAAGTCAGAAGTAAGACAGAGAACCCTCCAAAGGCTGGCTTGGTCATCTGAGATCATTAAAAATGACTGAACCTGGCTGGGCGCCGGTGGCTCACGCCTGTAATTAGAGCACTTTGGGAGGCCGAGGTAGGTGGATCACAAGGTCAGGAGATAGAAACCATCCTGGCCAACCTGGTGAAAGCCTGTCTCTGCTAAAAATACAAAAATTAGCTGGGTGTGGTGGCGGGCACCTGTAATCCCAGCTACTCAGGAGGCTGAGGCAGGAGAATCACTTGAACCCAGGAGGTGGAGCTTGCGGTAAGCCAAGATCGCACCACTGCACTCGAGCCTGGCGACAGAGCTAGACTCCCTCTCAAAGAAAAAAAAAATGACCCTAACAATATGTACAAAAATATAAAATGTAAATAAAAAATACAAACAAACTTCCTTTTTAAAGTACTTTTAAAAGAGCAAGACCTTGGAAGTTTTGGTTCTTTTTTCCTTCTCTGTTGCAAATTCTCTGGTTTGGGTTGGGTGGTGGTGAGTGCCTGTCATCTGCAGTGGCACTGTCTGTGGAGGGCAAGCAGGCCTCTCGAGGGCGACCATGTTTAGATTCTGAGATGGGAAGTGGAGGGTGAATAGGTCACGGTGGCCTTAATTTAAAGTTTAACTTTTCTTTTTTTGTCGTCTAATCATCCTCACTGGCCTTCTGCTGCTTGGTATCAACATCGTCATCTTCATCATCATCAGCTGCCCATTTGTCCATACCGCCTCAGCTGCTTCGTTTTCATCTCCGTTCTTTTCTTCACCATCACCTTCCTCTTCCTTCTCCTCTTTCTCCCCACCCTGTTCCTCTTCTTCATCTACCTCGTTGTCAGCCTCCTGCTCCCCATTTTCCTCATTAGCATTCCCGTTAGCATGGGCGTCTCTTCCACTTTCTGCCTCCTCCACAACTTCTCCTTGAAGTCCTTGGTGGTGATCACGGAGCTTGTGTCCACAACTGCCTCTGACATGGTGGGGCACAGCGGTGATCCGATGCAAGGGATTAAGAAGAAAGTGAGAGTTTGAGGACTATGTCGATTAAGCTGCCAGACTCTGAGGCAGCAGAGGAAGTGCATGGCGGAGGTGGCTGTGGTGAGCAGGACACCGAACCAGGAACAATGCAAAGATGGCTTTTCAGAGCAGCCAGTTGGGGGTCCTCACTTCTTAAAGAGGGCCCAAAGGGGCAGCTTCTCTATCTATAATCTTTCTATGGTGATCGCATCCTGTCTGTTGGCTTTAAATACCAGATGTATGCTGAAAACTCCCCTCCCCAAACCTCCTCCCTGATCTCCAGGGAAGTATCCAACTGTCTACTCAAACCTGGACATATCACAGACATCTCCAATTAACATATTAAAAATGTACTCCTAGTATTTCCCCCAAAGCTGGTCTACCTACCATCTCAGTTAAAGCAACTTCATTCTTCCAGCTGCTCAGGCTTTGGGATTGTCCTAAAGTCCTCTTTCTCCACATACAATCTGTCAGGAAATCTTACTTGCTTTACCTTCAAAATATTTAAAATTTGACCACTCTTTACCATCACTACTGCTACCACCTTCGTCTGAGCCACCACCATTTTTCGCCAGGATTGTTGCTGCCTAATTAGTCTACTTGCTTCTACTCTGGCTCCCTTATTGCCGTTTCCATTTTTTTTTTTTTTTTTTTTTTTGATATGGGGTCTTGCTCTGTCGCCAGGCTAGAGTGCAGTGCAGTGGCACAATCTCAGCTCACTGCAACCTCTACCTCCCTTATTCAAGCAATTCCCCTGCCTCAGTCTCCCGAGTAGCTGGGATTACAGGCGAGCACCACCACACCTGGCTAATTTTTTTTTTCTATTTTTAGTAGAGATGGGGTTTCACCATGTTGGCCAGACTGGTCTTGAAGTCCTGACCTCAGGCAATCCACCTGCCTCGGCCTCCCAAAGTGCTAGGATTACAGGTGTGAGCCACTGCGCCCGGCTATTGCCTGTTCTTAACAGCCAAAGTGATCTTGTTAAAAAGGAAAAAATCAAGATCACATCCAAAGTGATCTTTTTCTTTTTTCTTTGATGGAGTCTCGTTCTGTTATCCAGGCTGGAGTGCAGTAGTGCGATCTCAGCTCACTGCAACCTCTGCCTCCCAGGTTCAAGCGATTCTTCTATCTCAGCCTCCCAAGTAGCTGGGGCTACAGGTGCCCGCCACCACACCCGGCTAATTTTTGTATTTTTAGTAGAGATGGGGTTTCACCATATGGCCAGGCTGGTCTCGAACTCCTGACCTTGTGATCTGCCTGCCTGGGCCTCCCAAAATGCTGGGATTACAGGAATGAGATACCACACCTGGCGCTTTTTTTTTTTTTTTTTTTTTTAAGAAGGAGTCTTGCTCTGTCGCCCAGGCAGGAGTGCAGTGGTACAATTTCAGCGGCTCACTGCAACCTCTGCCTCCCGGTTCTAGTGATTCTCCTGCCTCAGACTCCCAAATAGCTGGGATTACAGGCACCTGCCATCACACCCAGCTAATTTTGGTATTTTCAGTAGAGACCTCAGGTGATCCACCTACCTCGGCCTCCCAAAGTGCTGGGATTACAGGTGTGAGTCGCCACCCCTGGCCTGATCTTATTTTTTACTTAAAATAAAAGCCAGTCTTTGCAGTAGCCTATAAGGCCCCTCCTTCCACATTACCTCTCTGGTCTCATCTCCTACCATACTCCTCCGCTGACTCATGCTGCTCTGGACACAGCCAATTTGCTCTTTCAGGCACACTCCCACCTCACGGCCATACACTGGTGGTACCTTCTGTCTGGGATGCTCTCTCTCCAGATATTTCTTGGCTCTTACTCTTTTTTTTTTGTTTGTTTGTTTTGAGACAGTCTCACTTTGTTACCCAGGCTGCAGTGCAGTGGTACCATCTCGGCTCACTGTAGCTTCGACCTCCTGGGCTTAAGCAATCCTCCTGCCTCAGACCCCCAAGTAGCTGGGACCACAGGTGCGTGCCACTACACCTGGCTAATTTTTGTGTTTTTTGTAGAGATGGGGTTTCACCATGTTGCCTAGGCTAGTCTCGAACTCCTGGGCTCAAGTGATCCACCCACCTCGGCTTCCCTAAGTACTAGGATTGCAGATGTAAGTCACCACGCCCAGCCTTGGTTTTTATTCTTTTTTTTTGAGACGGAGTCTCGCTCTGTCACCCAGGCTGGAGTGCAGTGGCGCGATCTCGGCTCACTGCAAGCTCTGCCTCCCGGGTTCACGCCATTCTCCTACCTCAGCCTCCCGAGTAGCTGGGACTACAGGCACCCGGCTAATTTTTTTGTATTTTTTTTGGTGGAGACAGGGTTTCACCATGTTAGCCAGGATGGTCTAGATCTCCTGACCTCGTGATCCGCGCGCCTCGGCCTCCCAAAGTGCTGGGATTACAGGCATGAGCCACCGCGCCCGGCCAGTTTTTACTCTTACTTCCTTTCAGTTATTGCTCAAATGACACTTTCTCAGTGATGATCCCCTTTCAAACTGCAGTCCCACATACTCCCATCCCCACCTTACTTGAGTACTCCCAAACCCTTACTTGCTCTCATTTTTCCAGAGCACTTATTAACCATATCGTTTATTATGTTTGTTTGTCTCTCCAGTTAGAATATAAGCTCCACCACTAAGACAGGGACTTTTGTCTGTTCCCTTCTTTTTCTGTTTTTTTTTTTTTGTTCCGAGACAAGAGTCTCGCTTTGTCCCCCAGGGTGGAGTGCTGCAGCAGGATCTCGGCTCACTGTAACCTCTGCCTCTGGGGTTCAAGCAATTCTCCTGCCTCAGCCTCCCGAGTAGCTGGGATTACAGGTGCACGCCATCATGCCCAGTTAATTTTTATATTTTTAGTAGAGACGGGGTTTCACTATGTTCCACATGCTGATCTTGAACTCCTGATATCAGGTGATCCTCCTGCCTTGGCCTCACAAAGTGTGGGGATTACAGGCATGAGCCACCATGCCTGGCCCTTTTTCTTTTTCTTTTTTGAGATGGAGTCCTCACTCTGTCGCTCAGGCTGGAGTGCAGTGGTGCAATCTTGGTTCACTGCAACCTCTGCCTCCTGGGTTCAAGTGATTCTCCTGCCTCAGCCTCCTGGGTAGCTGGGATTACAGGTACCCGCCACCATGCCCCGCTAATTTTTGTATTTTTAATAGAGACGGGGGTTTACCATGTTGACCAGGCTGGTCTCGAACTCCTGACCTCAAGTGATTCGCCCACGTCAGCCTCCCAAAGTGCTGGGATTACAGGCATGGGCCACCGCACCGCACCTGGCCTTTTTTTCTGTTTTTGTTTTCATTTTTGGAGACAGGGTCTCTCTCTGTTGCCCAGGCTATAATGCAGTGGCGCAATCTTGGCTCACTGCAACCTCTGCCTCCCAGGCTCAAGCGATTCTCCCATTTCAGCCTCCCAAGTAGCTGGGACTACAGGCTCGTGCCACCACACCTGGCTAATTTTTTTTGTATTTTTTGTAGAGACAGAGTTTTGCTATGTTGCCCAGGCTGTTGTCTGTTTCATTGAGTAAACCATTCCTAGTGCCCAGAACACTGCCAGGCACTCAATGTTTATTGGATGAATGGGTAGCATTAGTAACATTTTGCTGCACTTAGTTATAAACAAGACTTCCTTCCCTATATTAGGCCAAAGCTCCATGAGGACAGGGAATGCATATTATTCTGGACCCTTAATAAATACTGACTGACCAGATGAGTAATGAACTATGTGAAAACAAGGAGGTGAAAATGAGCTGGCTATGTTTGGGTTGAAAATCAGTCATAAGGGGTCGGGCACGGTGGCTCATGCCTGTAATCCCAGCACTTTGGGAGGCCGAGGCGGGCAGATCACAAGGTCAGGAGATCTAGACCATCCTGGCTAACACGGTGAAACCCCATCTCTACTAAAAATACAAAAAATTAGCTGGGTATGGTGGTGGGCACCTGTAGTCCCAGCTACTCGGGAGGCTGAGGCAGGAGAATGCCGTGAACCTGGGAGGCGGAGCTTGCAGTGAGCTGAGATCGTGCCACTGCACTCCAGCCTGGGTGACAGAGTGACTCTGTCTCAAAAAAAAATTAGGCGTAAGGGTTGTGTGCGGTGGCTCACGCCTGTAATCCCAGCACTTTTGGGAGGCTGAGGTGGGCACATCACTTGAGGCCATGAGTTCAGGACCAGTCTGTCCAACATGGTGAAACTCCATCTCTACTAAAAATACAAAAATTAGCTGGGCATGGTGGTGCATGCCTGTAATCCCTACTACTCAGGAGGCTGAGGCACAAGAATCACTTGAACCCCGGAGGCGGAGGTTGCAGTGAGCTGTGATCGTGCCACTGCAATCCAGCCTGGACGATGGAGCAAGGCTACATCTCACAAAAAAAAAAAAAAAAGAAAAATTAGGTGTAGGAAACAACTTGTGGTAAAGAATCAAAATAAGTCTGGGTACAGTGGCTCACGCCTATAATCCCAGCACTTTGGGAGGCTGAGGCAGGTGGATCTCTTGAGCCAGGAGTTCAAGACCACCCAGTGCAACATAGTGAGACCTCATCTCTACAAAAAATAAAAAATTAGCCAGGCATGGTGGTGCATGCCTGTAGTCTCAGCTACTCAGGAGGCTGAGGGAGGAGTATCGCTTGAGCCCAGAAGGTTGGGCTGCAGTGACCCAAGATCCTGCCATAGCACTCCAGCTTGGGCAACAGCAGGAGACTCTGCTTTGAAAAAAAAAAAAAAAAAGTCAGATGCGGTGGCTCACACCTGTAATCCCAGCATTTTGGGAGGCCAAGGCGGGCAGATCACAAGGTCAGGAGTTTGAGACCAGCCTGGCCAGTATGGTGAAACTCCGTCTCCACTAAAGATATAAAAATTAGCTGGGTGTGGTGGTGGGCGCCTGTAGTCCCAGCTACTCAGGAGGCTGAGGCAGGAGAATCGCTTGAAACCAGGAAGTGGAGGTTGCAGTGAGCTGAGATTGCGCCACTGTACTCCAGCCTGGGCAGCATGGCGAGACTCCGTCTCAAAAAAAAAAAATCAAAATAGATGAGAAAGAAGTCACTACAGGATGAGAGATGGTACCACAAGACAAAGAAAGAGCCTGGTTGTAGAAAATGAAATCTATGTGATAGGAAATAAGTCACTACTTCTTTGCCATAAATAACAAATAAATTCAATGGGAATGCTCAGTGGGGATCTATTCTCTGAAACCTCTAACCTGTGGGACTGTGGTCTCCAGATTGTAGTGCTTATTCAGGAATTTCAGCAGCTTCTGTGAGGGTCGGTCAATCGCCAGTTGGTGCGGTTCCACTCGCTCCTTCTGCAGGGAAAAGGAGACTCAGGGTAGGAGGAAGTATGGGGAAAGCATGCCAACAGGAAGCCAGAAGCCTGGGAAGGGAATAGAATGACATGGGAACATGAGGGGTGGGAGGCAGGGCTTCTGGAAGGGCTCAGGGCAAAGGAGCCCCTAGTTTGGATGAACCAGTGAAGAGGTCAGTGATACCTGCAACATATACTGGAAGAGTTCTCGCCCATGGCCATGGCGTTGCACAGACTCATGGATGTAAAAGTCCAGGATGCAAAGTGGTTCTACCTCATTATGAGCCTCACGATCATCCTAAGAGAGAAACAATAAAAATGTTTTAGGAACCCCGGCATCTCTGCTGCCCCCTAACCTCCAGCACTTTTGTTCTCAGAAACCAAGGTATACGAACTCCTACCATCCAATAACACTCACCAGTACAAAGAGCTTCTTGTATCCAACTTTGATGAAACCAATAATGGCTCCTTTTCCAGCCCTGTAGGACGGGGATAATAATGAACAGGCTAGTGGTATCTATCTGCAAGAGATAGTCAAAGATGGGGGAAGGGCTAAGGAAGGAAGGAATTAAGTATGGGATGGAAGAGCATGTGGCACTCACGGTCGGGCTGAACTGTCTTTGAGAATATAAACAACATGGCGGTTACTCTGCATCCTTGATGCACTAGTGATGGGAGCGGAAAGATTCTGGGCCTGCAGGGAAGATTAAGTCAGACTTTCTGCAAGTCTCTCCGAAGGACCCAGGCCTCCCTTATATACCATCCCCACAGAGGTCCTCCCTTTACTCCATCTAAAAACTCTCCAGTACCTTGGCAGAAGCCTTGCCCAGTTCATCTATAATGGTCATAATTTGCTGCTGTAGATCAACACTAGAGAAAGAGAAGAAATAAAGAGTTAGATACTCACTGAATTAGCGGGTCCTAGGCAGTCAGTCCTGGGAACCTGGGCCACAACTCCAACCCAGGTTTAACACTGAAGGCTCCCTGCCTTTGCCTGGGAGTCTTCCAATCTGATTTCCCACCCCACCCTTCTGAAACCCAAACTTCTGTCACACCTTTCAAGGTGGCACACTCCCTCCTCCCTTAAGGTTATTGTGAGGAAGCAGAAAGGCCAGGTCAACCACATCCTTTGATTGGGACATTTTGGGCCCGGGGTGAAAGGTCACAGATCCAAGCGCTGATCAATCCCACTAGGCCCAGGGTCAGAGGTCACCAAAAAGGCAGGCCTGGACATCAAAAGGGGCGATCACTAGTCAGTGAGAAGGGGGCGTGGTGCCTGGACCAGGTTTGGAGAGGAACCGGGAGAAAAGGGCCAGAGGGTGGGTTTGAGCTGTCACCGGGCCGGCGTTGTGGTTCCGGGTCGGCGGGCTGGGGGCCTCAGGTGCTGGTCCAGCACCGTGATCCGCTCCGGGAACAGCGCGTCCACATCGAACTGGAACTCCATGGCCCATTGTGCGCGGTCGGACCCGCCCCACACGACGTCACTTCCGCCCCTCCTCTCGCCGCACCGCCTCTCGGAGTCTTTATTTCCAGGAGCCCCGCCTGTAGACCTTGCCCCTAGCGTCCTGGCAACTGACAGGGCCCCCGTTTTTCTTGCCAAACCAGCTGTGCCCCTAGCAGTGCCACTCCTTTCCATCCCTGCATCCCACGGCAGTGAGTGCCATGGCAACGTAGTCTTCCTTGGCCCAGTGTCTCACTGTCCAACCTTTTAACCCCTCAGTGAACAGTGGGCCATGCTGTGGAGTGGGGGCCCACAAGGCATCTTGACAGAGTGGCACAGCTGCCCATTCCCGGCTTCTAGTCCCAGGCGTCACTGGCAAGGCTGGCTTAAGCCTGACCACTTATCTCCCCACAGCATCACCCAATTGCTTATATGAAAAGAACATCACTCAGCCTCAGCCCAACCCTCCCCCCACCCAATGGCATTCATCGGAAACAGCCCAAAGCAAACCAGAGACAGTAGAGCTTTATTGTGTAAAAGCTGAGTTGGTAGAAGTATGAAACGGCAACAATGTTTAGCCCAGCCCATCTATTTACAATATATAGGGGTTGGGGTTTCCCATACACATCTGTACCGCCCGCCCTCGGCCTCAAGATTTATCCCTATCAGCAACATTCATTTCCTGGATTTGTCATTGGCCACAAAAGACACAACTCTTCAGGGTGATATCCCATCACATAAACCTACATACACATTATCTCCTAGTCCCTCTAGCTCTCTTCCCAGTCTTTTTTTTTTTTTTTTTGAGACAGGGTCTAGCTGTCACCCAGGCTGGAGTGCAGGGGTGCGACTGCAACTCGCTGCAACCTCCGCCTCCTGGGATCAAGTGATCCTACCTTAGCCTCCCCAATAGTTGAGACTACAGGTGTGCACCACCACACCCAGCTAATTTTTGTATTTTTTGGTAAAGACAAGGTTTCACCATGGTGCCCAGGCTGGTCTCAAACTCCTGGGATCAAGTGATCAGCCCACCTTGGCTTCCCAAAGTGCTGGGATTACAGGAGTGAGCCACCACGCCTGGCCTCTCTTCCCAGTCTACAGCTCCTACAGAGCACTCTGAGGGCCTGTCTGCCCAGTGGAGGAGGCTTCCGCTGGTGTTCTAGGGGGCATCTTGGGCATTGACTCAGGTGGGGGGCCACTCTCTTCTCGGAGATGACCCTGGTAAAGCCGGCGAAGGCGAGACAGTTCTCTCTCCGGTGGCTGTTTCCAGTTGTACCATGGGTACCAGGGGTCACCTGAGACCAGGGTGGGGGCTGGCGGAGTAGCACTCACAGCCCCATGAGAGGTACTGAAGTCAAGGTCCCGTGGTTCAACCTGGGGGATGTGGTAAATGAGGAGACCTAAGGGATTAAAAAAGAAAAGAAATTTAAGAGGCAATGAGGAGGGTGGTTTAGATGAAGTAAGAAAAAGGATTATAAAGGGAAGGACCAGTCAGAGCCACCAGGTACATTTATGCATGTTGTATACTGCAAACAGGTGACCGGCCCAGAGGGCAAGTGTGGGCTGACATACTGCTGGGGCTCTTGCTTACAAAGCTGTGCAGCGCTGAACAAGGACTATGAAGCTGCATCTGCCCTAGCAGAGGGGTATACCTTTTACTAACTTATGCAGCAGTGCCATGTAGTCCAGGGCCAGACATTTATATAAAGAACTTTCTAAGGCATTGAGACCAGCAGTTGTAAAATAGGAGGGAAAAGGATGGAAAGACAAAGAACAAGGAGACAGGACAATGATAAAGTAAGACACTCAGGAGAAAGGACAGGGGACAATGGAACGTCAGGAAGAACATGCTGGGTGCTACCATCTTGAACAGGTGTGAGCATTTATATCCATTTTCTAGCCCTAAGTCATCTTCCTTATACCTAAACAAAACTGCTGTGTGCCCCGTCTCATGCTCACCATGATCCCTGGCTTTCTGGATGGCCTGGGTCAACCGCTTGTGCTGCTTCACACAGACTCCTGTGGGGAGAAAAACATCTTGTTCTTTAAGGCACAGTAAATAATAGAACACAACTGCTTCCATATGGTGACAGAGGGGTAGATTGGGAAGGATTGGCTTTACCTAATGACCCCTTTCCCCTGACCCCTCCATGGACCTCAGTTTCCCCATCTGCCCAAAGGAAAGAATCTCCCCCATCTTTTGGAGAGCTGGGATAAAGATTTAGGAGGGTCTAGCCACTATAGAGAAGCCATTTAATGGTAAAGCCTCCAAGACAGGGAGAACACAATTTAATGGGCAAGTGTGGTTAATTAGAGGGTTGAGTTGAACAATCCACAGAGAAAGATTCAATAAAGGGAAAAGAGATTTCAGAGTTGGGGAAGGCAATCTGAGAGAGTAACAATAATAGTCCCTTCAGCCTTTACAGCTTGACTATAAGAAACTCTTGACAAACTGAACACTGATTGTACTGCCACCCCCAATAATGGTGAATTCAGATTATTCTCTGCAAGGCCGGGCACGGTGGCTCATGCCTATAATCCCAGCATTTTGGGAGGCTTAGGTGGGAGGATCACTTGAGGTCAGGAGTTCAAGACCAGACTGGCCAAAATGGTGAAACCCTGTCTCTACTAAAAATACAAAAAAAATTAGCCAGGCACAGTGGCACGTGCCTGTAATCCCAGCTACTTGGGAGGCTGAGGCAGGAGAACTGCTTGAACCCAGGAGGTGGAGACTGCAATGAGCCAAGATCATGCCACTGCACTCCAGCCTTGGGTGACAGAGTAAATGAGATTTCATCCCCCCACCCGCACCCCCCAAAAAAAAACAAAAACAAAGATTAGTCTCTGCCGGGCACGGTGGCTCATGCCTGTAATCCCAGCACTTTGGGAGGCCAAGGCAGCTGGATCACCTGAGATCCGGAGTTCGAGACCAGCCTGACCAACATGGAGAAACCCCATCTCTATTTGCCGGACATGGTGGCACGTGCCTGTAATCCCAGCTACTCAGGGGGCTGAGGCAGGAGAATCACTTGAACTTGGGAGGCAGAGGTTGTGGTGAGGCAAGATTGCGCCATTGCACTCCAGCCTGGGCAAAAAGAGTGAAACTTCATCTCAAAAAAAAAAACAACAAAAAATTATTCTCTGCAAATTTGTCTTGCTTCAGAGCAGGGGTTAGCAAAATTTTTCTGTCTAGGGTCATATAGTAAATATTTTAAACTCTGCAGGTCCTGTGGTCTCTGTCTCAGCTACTCAACTCTGCCATTGTAGCATGGAAGCAATTGCAGAAAATATGAAAACAAATGGACGTGACAGTGGGCCAGATTTGCCCTGTGACTGTAGTTAGTGAATAAATATAATTCTGAATTGTTAAATTTACGATTCCAAGTTTGGAAAATCTAATTCAATTGACAATGATATAAAATAACTTATGTGACAATTTGTGAGAAGTCTTTTGTAAAAGTTAAAAGACCCTATAGAAAGGAATTAATCACTGTTTATCAATTAAAAACTACATTTAGATAGTTTGCTTACAGAAGTACTTGTTTTTTTCTTTTTCCTTTTTTTTTTTTGAGATGGCGCTTCACTCGATGCCCAGGCTGGAGTGCAATGGCGCAATGTTGGCTCACCACAACCTGTGCCTCCTGGGTTCAAGCGACTCTCCTGCCTCCACCTCCTGAGTAGCTGGGATTACAGGCATGCACCACCACAGGGTTTCTCCATGTTGGTCAGGCTGGTCTCGAACTCCCAACCTCAGGTGATCCAGCCCCCTCGGCCTCCCAAAGTGCTGGGATTACAGGCATGAGCCACCACGCCTGGCTGTATTTGTTGTTTTCTTTTGTCCACATTTAATTACTTTAGCCCCCAGCAAGCCAAGATTTCCAAAAGGTTCAGCCAGACCTTTTAGGCTATAAGCAGGAGCCACTGAACAAATACCTATTGGCCAACTACATAAACAAGGCATGCCACAAGGAAAAGCTCTCTGGTGGTGCAGGGATGATGGGCTAACCTGTGTATGGAGCATGGAAGATGATACCCGTGTGGGCGCAGACAAATTGCTCCAAGAGCTTCACGTTCTGTGGGGGAAAGTGGTAGAGAAACGTGAGGAAAAGAGGCAGGGAGAGCAGCAGGATCTTTGGACATTGAAAGTACACAATCCCTACACACCCACATGGACCACCTTCACCCCTCTACAGCTCTCCAGATGCCATCCTCCTTCATGTCCCAGTTTGGCTTCATCAATTCACTGAATCCATCCTTGCACATCCCATATTCTGTCACTGTGCTCCCATAGAAATCTCTTATGCAGAGGTTAAGTTCTTTTTTTTTTTTTTTTTTTTTTTTGAGACAGTCTCCCTGTGTTGCCCAGGCTGGAGTGCAGTGGCGCGATCTCAGCTCACCACAACCTCCGCCTCCCAGGTTCAAGCAATTCTCTGCCTTAGCCTCCCGAGTAGCTGGGGTTACAGGCGCCTGCCACCACACCTGGCTAATTATTTTGTATCTTTAGTAGAGATGCGGTTTCACCATCTTGGCCAAGCTGGCCTTGAACTCCTGACCTGGTGATACACCCACCTTGGCCTCAGAAAGTGCTAGGATTACAGGCATGAGCCACCGCGCCTGGGCTGCAGAGGTTAAGTTCTAACGTCAGCCTTTAGGTGAAAAACTGGGGCTGGTCATTGGAAATCCCAGAAATCACCCAAAAAATTATATTGTAATGTGTATATATAAACAACTAATGTATTTAATAGTATGCTGAATATAATTTATATACTAAGAATAATTTTACAGTTTACACAGAACTCTCTCTCAGCAAATTAACTGTAGGAAATGAGACTCTTGAAAAAAAAGCAGGTACATTGTAGAGTAGAATGCAAGCAGAATCACCCATGCTACTAAATTTGTAACATTTCTCTCTCTCAGTTATGTAATTAATTATAATCTCTGTTTTGTTTTGTTTTTGAGATGGAGTCTCGCTCTGCTGCTCAGGCTGGAGTGCAGTGGTGCAATCTTGGTTCACTGTAACCTCCATCTCCCAGGTTCCAGTGACTCTCCTGCCTCAGCCTCCTGAGAAGCTGGGACTACAGGCGCCTGCCATCACACCCAGCTAATTTTTTTTGTATTTTTAGTGGAGACGGCGTTTCACCTTGTTGGCCAGGCTGGTCTCAAACTCCTGACCTCAAGTGATCCACTCACCTTGGCCTCCCAAAGTGCTGGGATTACAAGCATGAGCCACCGCACCTGGCCATAATCTCTTTTTATAACCAATCATATGCAGTTGAAACTGGGAAATTATCTATGGGACTCCTAAATAACCTGTGTTAAAAGGGTTCTTATTGCAGTCAAATACCCCCATTTTCTGACTGTTATCCAAATGCTCTACTACTTCCCTGATGATCAGCCATATAGCTTCTGCTCTAATACTTTTGCTGCAAGCTCAGAAGAACACTTTCCCATTATCTGTTTTATTAATATAATGTTTTCAAATTCTTTTTTTTTGTTTTGTTTTTCTTTGAGGAGTTTCACTCTTTCGCCCAGGCTGGAGTGCAGTGGTGCAATCTCAGCTCACTGCAACCTCCGCCTCCCGGGTTCAAGCAATTCTCCTGCCTCAGCCTCCCAAGTAGCTGGGATTATAGGCGCCTGCCACCATGCCTGGCTAATTTTTGTATTTTTAGTAGAGACAGGGTTTCACCACGTTGGCCAGGCTGGTCTCAAACTCCTGACCTCAGGTGAAGCACCTGCCTGGGCCTCCCAAAGTGCTAGCATTACAGGCATGGGCCGCCGCGCCCAGCCAATATGTTTTCAAATTCTTTAAGGAGCAAATCCTGTCCTTCTCACATATTGAAGGCTTTTTGAAAAATAATGGACTCTATCTTGCTTCATATACCTGCCCTCCGGCCCCAGGTGCCAGCATGGCACTGAACATTGACAAGGAAATAAAGAAAACCTCAGGAAGAAAGTGGACCAATGTATTTGGTAATAACTGTAATGAATGCAAACGAATCTTTGGCTATTGGCTCTCCCACTAGAAATAGCCATTTCGCTGGCTGGGTGTGGTGGCTCACACCTGTAATCCCAGCATTTTGGGAGGCCGAGGCGAGTGGGTCACAAGGTCAGGAGTTTGAGACCAGCCTGGCCAATATGGTGAAACTCTGTCTCTACTAAAAATACAAAAAATAGCTGGGCTTGGTGGCACAAGCCTGTAGTTACAGCTACTTGGGAGGCTGAGGCGGGAGAATCGCCTGAACCCAGAAGGCGGAGGTTGCAGTGAGCTGAGATCACGCCACTGCACTCCAGCCTTGGCAACAGAGTAAGACTCCGTCTCAAAAAAAAGAAATAGCCATTTCTCTTACCTGCCAATTTAGACTGTAAATTTCATAGGCATAGGATAAAACTTTCAGTACAATCCATAGTAGAAGGTAAAAGGCTGGAGGGATGTTTTTATAATGCCAGAAACAGTTACTATAAAACAGACTGTAGGGCCTCCTGGATATACGAAGTGTGGGGCACCTACAGTAATCTCTTTGGCACTGCAAAGGGGCTCCTAATCTTTATTTTTCTTTTTAATTTTTTTTTTTTTTTTTTGAGACGGAGTCTCACTCTGTCGCCCAGGCTAGAGTGCGGTGATGCGATCTCAGCTCACCGCAAGCTCTGCCTCCCGGGTTCACGCCATTCTCCTGCCTCAGCCTCCTGAGTAGCTGGGACTACAGGCGCCCGCCACCACACCCGGCTAATTTTTTGTATTTTTAGTAGAGACGGGGTTTCACCGTGTTAGCCAGGATGGTCTTGATCTCCTGACCTCGTGATCCACCTGCCTCGGCCTCCCAAAGTGCTGGGATTACAGGCGTGAGCCACCGCGCCCAGCCCCTAATCTTTATTTTTCTTACCCTAAAAAGAAAAGACTCTCCTTACCCTAAAGTCAACATGCAACTTGTGATCTCGACAGATGGGGCAGGGATTCCCAACAACTTTATTCCGACGCTGTAGAGAGAAAAAAACAGCAGTTAAGGATGTTCAAACACGTCAGAAAAAGTGCTGCTGTTACTGTTACTTGTGGCCTCCCCGCACTCCACACCCCACTCTCAGAAACTCACAATACATGTCTTCCGAGTCCGCTGTGGGGGTACACCACCCTTGTGGTTGCGGCGGTAGTCAGCCCAGACGGGGCGAGAACCATATCGCTCCTGGTATTCTGAAATGAAAGATCATACAAGTTATTCCTGGGT
Source organism: Pan troglodytes (assembly GCF_028858775.2). NCBI lineage: Eukaryota > Metazoa > Chordata > Mammalia > Primates > Hominidae > Pan > Pan troglodytes. The sequence goes on along the minus strand of NC_072403.2, from coordinate 36,496,961 downwards.
GGGAGTGTAGTGGGTGGCTCTGTCCACTTATCTCAAATCCTATCTGACCCTCCCTTTCCCCCTTTAGAGGTACCTTCTGATTCCAGATATTTCCAGGGCTCATCCTTATAAGGAGAAATGGGAACTGAGGACAAAGAATCTTCCTCAGAGGGAGCTTTGGTGCAAAGAGTCTGGAGGGGAACCTACAAAGGAGAAGAAAAAAATAAAAGAATGAGTTTAAGGAAAGGACTAAATTGTTTTGCTTATCACACTTTGGAAAGGAGGAATGCATACATACTGCATTAATGGAATATAACAGGAATACATACGTAAGTTAAGTATTTTTGTTGGGTTTAAATTGACATAAATCAACAACCACTCTCCTTTTCTACAACTGGATCCTGAAAGAAAAGCTAAGTTAGGGGATATATGCCTAAAAAACAATCTTATTTCAGAAGACAAATAAAAAGTCTAGTACAAGGCCGGGCGCAGTGGCTCACGTCTGTAATCCCAGCACTTTGGGAGGCCGAGGCAGGCGGATCATGAGGTCAAGACATCGAGAGCATCCTGGCCAACATGGTGAAACCTTATCTCTACTAAAAATACAAAAATTAGTTGGGCGTGGTGGCATGCGCCTGTAGTCCCAGCTACTCGGGAGGCTGAGGCAGGAGAATCGCTTGAACCCGGGAGCCGGAGGTTGCAGTGAGCCAAGATTGCGCCACTACACTCCAACCTGGCAACAGAGTGAGACTCCGTGTAAAGAAAAAAGAAAAAAAAAATCTAGTACATAAAAGGTATTCTTGCTTTTTGGAAATGAATTGACTCTGGTGGAAGAATAAAGTAAGAGGAAGGATATCTAGGTTCTTGGAACTAAGATGTGTGGTGGGGAGGGGATGCAGAAGACAGGTGAGTCTCCAAATCAATCCAATGAAGTCACTGAGTTGCCCATTTTCATAAAAGCTGAAGGTCAACATTCTACAGGGCAGAACAAACTTGAGTCCTAACGCTAGTTTTAAAGCTACCAAGGCTGTTATTATTTCTGTGTTGACCTCTGTCACCACTCTTCAGTCCCACTTTAGGGAGTGGCAGCTGGGCAAGCCTTCCTATCTCACCGTGCCCCACCAAGAACCTCCAGAGAGGTGAGTACACAAGACTGGAGGGAAACCTCAATTCAAAGGACGGAGTTAAGCTCTCATAACTCCGATAAGAAACTGATTTAATAAAGAGAGCTGAGAAACTGTCCTCAGGTCGTAAGAATATATCCTGACCTTATTGAGAAATAGCAAGGTTGGTAGAAATTGGGATCCCTAATTTCCCCAAGGACATTCCAGAGCAACACAGATTTAGTCACCACTTGCATAGTTAAGAGCTGGTTGTGGCGCTCGCTTGGGGAGTACATATGTTATGCTAAAATTGCAACGATACAGATATTAGCATGGCCCCTTAATTACTTAAATAATTTTTTAAAAGCTGGTTATGCATGACTGAGGGTGGACGGGGGTCAATTCCATCACTTAGTTATTTTACTGAAATGGCATTTTGGAAAAAGGATAATACCTAACCCTGGCGTTTAGTCCTCGGCTCGGAATTAGAAAATGCGCGGGGTGTGGGAGGGGGGTGCAGGAAGTACTGCCTAGACAGCTAAGACACACGTGGGAAGGTCTCCACTCGTGGATTCCTGACAGTGGAGCGACAACCTCGAGAAGGTATAACCAACTTGAGGTTGTGCAAAATGTCTTTCTAAGAGTTACCTGAACTCTGTGAGAACCTCGGAAGAGAGATAGCATAGGAAGCCGCCTCAGCACGGTGTTTAATACAGACGCCGCCATCTTGACGTACGCCCAGGACAGGAATTGACGGAAAGGCAACTGCGCATGCTTCAGGAAACTGAGTAGGGCAGGGCCAAGGACAAGCCCGCAGTGCGGAAGGCGGCCCCACGTTTGCGTCAGGACGGAAGCGTGAAAGGGGAGGCATGGGGGAGAAGCTAATTTCAACTGCGTCACAATCGAATTAGACCTCAAAATTGCGTTTTTTCTTGGCCAGTCACTACGACTCTTAGATCGCATTGTTAAAGTTTGCCTTTTAAGCAATTTTGAAGGCGATTTTTATCGGGATCCTCTCAGTGCGCATGCGCCCTTAGGTTTCTACCAATCCTGGGTGAGAAATATTCTCCAGGGCGGAAGTGGCGAAAGCAGAGGAAAGGGAGGTGCTAGGCTCTCTGGTCACGCGCACGCGACAGGGAGGCAGGAAGGAGGCGGAAGAGAGTGCCAGGGAAAGGGGCGGAGCAAAGGTGAAGTGAGAGTAGCCAATCAGTTGGCGAGTTGTCATTTGGGTTGACCAATGAGTTCACGCCTCGCGTATAATGTCTCGCGACAAGGGCGTTTCACTAGCACGTTTGGGCGCGTTGGGCGGCGTCCGGGTATAAAAGACTCCACCCGAGCGGGCGGCCGCCATTCTGGGGTTCGTTTAGAGGTAAGTTTGCCTACTTTGTCGTCTAGTGGGTAAAATTTTGCGGAGAGCGTTGGATCTGGGAAGCGGGATAGGGATGGATGGGTTCATTTGAGAGCCACGGCTTAAAGTGGTTGCGATCAGGATGGGACACAGGTTTGTTTGGGGACAACAAAGATGGCATTTGTGAGTGTTTTGAAGCAACCCGTACTGATTACATCTTTCTCCCTTGTGTTCCTTTTATCCCAGGTTTGAATTTTCTCGGAGAAAGACAGGCCGGCCACGAGGAAAACAGAAACAAGCCGCAGCAACATCTAAGCCCTTGAAAGGATCCTGAGAGAGGGGGGAAAGGGAAAACAGCAGCCACCAGCCCAACCACTTGTGTCTTCTGCCCCTTCCCACCTATCTTGCCCACCCCACCAGCCCACGCTGCTTGGGACTTGAAATCTGTGGCCGAAGGACCGTCACTACATAACTTCAAAAATAATCAACCACCCTCCCTTCCCAAACCACCCAAATTCACTCATCCAGCGTTTACTTTTTTGAATCCACTCAGAACTTTTTTCTGCGACCCCCCTCCCTAAATGGAGTTGGGTGGGGGGGGAAATGAATACTGAGTTGGCCTTTATTTTTTAAAAGACTTTTTGATCCAATGAGGCCCCCTAAATAATTGAGTTTTGGGTCCTGGTTGGTTGTTTTATTTTTTTTCCTCCAAAATTTTACCCCCTCCCCCCTGAGCCCGAGGTGCTGACGTCGCAAAAAAATTGGATAGTAAGTGTCGAATTTTCAAAAACCAGCCTTGCAACAAGAAATCAACGTTTCCCGTTGTGAAACCAAAAATAATGAGAGGAAGAAATGAGACCATAGAACAAATAGAGAACTGGAGAAGGACCAATCTGGTCACTTAATCTCCATTAAAAAGGGCCTGTGGGTCTAAACAGTCTTGTTCTCTCTCCCCTACCACCTATCTCTTCCCTGCCTTGCTGCAGGCAAAGAGAGGGTGGAGGGAGGGCCAGCAAGTGAGGATTTTGACGGTTAACCCTTGGTAATCCAGCCAATTTCCAGACTGCCAAAGCCATATGTGTTTATATAAGGAGGAATGGTTACCTTCCTCTGGTTAGCAGCAGTCTTCAAAAGGGTTAATGAGCTCACATACAAGAGATGGTGGATCTTGTGGCCCAGAAGTACCACTTCTTTGTGTGTGAGACAAGCAGGGTGCCTTTCAATTTGCCAGATTAATAAGCAATCTGTACATAAAGATTGCAGGGTAAGGAGATGGGCAGAGAGAAGTAATAGCTCGCTATAACTTTTTGAATGACTGTTAAATCCTCTCAATTTTGATGTAATTTGCTTGGGGTATATTTGTGTGGTTAAAATAGGTGGCAATCTAGGAATAAAGATTGCAAGACACTTAGGACAAAATATAATCTTAGTGCCAGTACATACAAGATAATAGTTGGGGAGGTAAAGAATGTCTTATAATTGTTGCAGATTGCATAGGTATTTAAAAGCAAAAGAGTGATTAACATTTTAACTTGATATTTTTTGGTGGGGGAGGTACAGTTAAATAGAGGGTGGAAAGGTTGGGAAATGTGGAATTTAGGAGTATAATTTTAAAAGCCATTTAGTGCAATTGAATGCTAGCTTTCTAAAAGATTTGTGTCGTTAAAAGGAATTTTTTTCTTCCCTGCTTCAATATGGCGACTTTCCTTGTCCTTTTGTCTTCCAAGCGGCGTTGCAGGTTGTGTCTTGACCCATTTTTTTTCCTGTCCTCCCACCTCAACCCTATTTGTTGAGAGGGGTCCAAGTCCTTCCTCCCCCTTTCCCTCTATAGGGAGGATGGGGGTGGTCGATGGTAGCCGGTTGAACCTCCGTTGCAAATTCAGTTCTTCCCTGCAGAAAATTGTTCTTTTTAATATTTTAATTGCTTTAATTTTCACTACGCTCTTACTGATCAAAATAGGCCAAAGATTATTCACGATGGGGAACTGGTTTTTGATTTTTTTTTTTTTTTTTTTTTTTTTTTACTAAAAAGGTGTTTTATAATGTAACTGAAGCTACCGGCAGAGCCGGGTGGCTTTTTAGTTTAAGTCCTCTTTCTCCATTACAAAATGGCGTCCCTCCGTCTTTGTTGTTTTTCTCCCCCTTTTGCCATCCTGAGCTTAGGGCCGCCCTAGAAACTTGGTCAAGTGGGAGGAGCAGCCTTGAAAGGTGATGTAATCAGCTTTCTTCCTCCTCTCTCCACCCTCTTGAAGCTCCACCCCTGAGCAGATGCTTTTGCACTGCCTGTGCTCGTTGCTGCTAGGGAGAAGACATTTTCCTTATTTTCATTATATAAAGTATCTTAAAGGGATAGGAGCTTATAGGAATTAAGTATCAAGGCTGTCCATCTCTTTGGGTAGTTCTAGTTTTTATAGAACCAGTTTTTATTTTCGCTTTCCTTCACTCATCACAACTGCTTGTAATTTTTCCCCACTTCAGTTGCCAGGGGTGAAAAAACAGGCAAACCTAAGACTGGGAAGCTTTGAGGATGTGTGTGAGCGTGTGTGTATGTATATATGTGTGTAGAGGGAGATGGGAAAGACACAAGGGCTTGCAAGAGTAACTTGGAGATAAACGGGCCTAATGACACTGAAGTGTGCCATTTCTGCTTAGGAACCAGTGGGCCTCCTGCATTTGGTCGCTTTGTGTAATGAGAATCGGGGGAAGGTGGGTACTTTTAGGACTTTCTTCTAAATCGCCCTCATTCCCACCTCTCAGTTTGGGGATAAACTGTATTCAGTGCTGTATCACGTTCTGCACTTGATTAGTTCCTGTACATTGGTACTAGGATAAGAAGTGAATCTTTAGGAAAGGAGGCGGCAGTTGTAAACTCAAGGCAGGGGGAATCAAGCTACGGTTTCTGGTAAGCAAAACCTTTCTGGTATTACATTTCACAACTTTCATTTTTTTTTTTCCCCAAAGAGCCACCTTTTTTGAATTTCTTTTTCCTTCCCTTCTAAAAGAAATTCCTAAAAGCATTAATGAAAAAATGATGTCCTCTTCATTTTTCAACTCATGCAGTGCTGTGGCATTTGGTGCATGTTCAGAAGCCATGCCCTATCTGAGGGTGGTATTGGGTGTCTGGTTCCTTTCTTCCCCCAAATTTTTCAAAGTCAAATCTTTATCAGACTCTCCATATAATTTTAATTTTTAAAAGTCCTGCACTGAAGCGTGGAGGTGCTAGGCAGAATTGGAAAGTATAACTGCCCTCTGGTGACCTGGGTGAGACTTAGGGCTAACTTCCTACTGGGTACAGATTCTCAAATTATTACTTAAGCTTCTGGATTAGATGGGAGGGACTCTTCCACATGTCTGTTGACTACAAGTTTTTTTTGTTTTGTTTTGTTTTTTTCTTTTAAGCAGTTTGCCATGTGCCTCTGCAGCATATCTTCCTTGGGAGCTGAACATTCTACCCACTGGGGTTCCTGATCTCTAGTGAGCCAGGGGATTAATAAAGAAGATCTTCCTTAACATGGGAGATGGGAAGCCAGGTCTACTAGGGGAACCACATCCATTCAGAAAATCTTGGAAAACCTGATCCTTGTAGTTTGTGGCCAGAGTTGTAGTCTGGGGTCTTTTTCTATGAGTCAGGGTGGTATATCATTTTGCATCTTTATTGGAAGGCAGATAAGCTTTTGAGGAGCTCATGTATCAGGTTTGCAAAATGACTGAGGGGTAGGGGCTTACTACTTGGAAGAAAGCTATGACCTTGTGATGAATCACCTGAGAGACATAATTCAGTCCACTATTGAGTCAAACTAGGAAGTGCCTAAAACACTGAAGAAAGGAAGGGGAACATAAGGGGTTAGGTACAAATCATTTTCATTTCCAGAAGTGCCTCTAAATTAAGGTAAATTTGGGACTTTTTTCTCCTTTTGTTAGAAGACAGTTATTTTTTAAAGAGCTCTTACTTGCACAGAATTTTTATCCTGAACCAATTCAGTCCTGTTTCATTGGTGATGGGTGTGGAATAACTTTAGCTATGCTGGATATTTTTTCACCCTATTTAATTGAATAACCCTCAAGTAAAATTCATTTTGAAGGCAGGAGTTGGTGTCACAGACGTTTATCTCTGGTAAAAATGGTAGAAAATTCCCCAGTGCCTTGTGCCAGTAGAGTATGGCTCTGCCTGAAACATTCTCTCCATAAGGAATGCATAGCTTAGGATGAGGTGGAGGTAGGCCAGGGGGTTGCTACCTCACTCCCCACCTTCTGTATGTTCTGCAGTCAAGGAAATAGCAGCTCATTAAAAGAAGACAATCATGCCGTGGATTACTTGTGGTTCCAGAAATCTTTCTTAAGCTTTCATTCTAGACTCCAGATCTTGAGTAGGTAATGTTACAACACTTAGTCACGGCCCCTGCCTTCCTTCATCAACTCAGTTTGCCTTCTCTGCTATAGCCCTGTGCCCGAAATGTTGGACTTTACATTCCTTTCCACTTGAGCGCCTTGGAAATTGTTTGGTTTTTTTCCAAAATATACTGACTTCAAAGTAAGGAAACTAGGTTATAAGACACTTGGGGTCCTTAATTTTAAATAAGAACTAATCTTCCTGAAGGAAGGCCATCATGAGAAAACCCACTTACATTTTATCAAGATTGGTGCTCATGAGACAAAATTTCACTTATATTTCCAAAATATAAGTAGTGGAAAATGAATATTTAACACTAATTTTGCTTTGTCTCTTAGCTTCCCTTTGACTATTAATGTCTTTTATTCTTGTTTATACATGTGGGAATAAAAAAGTCCCTGGATCCCATTTCCAGCAGAGGGCACTGGACAGAATTTAGCTTTGTACTCATTGGTCCATTTTTCTAAGACTGGCTCTTCTTTCCTGTCTCCCATCCTCTTAAGGAACACTTGAGCTCAGATGACAGTTTATTTAGTGTCTGAAGGAAATAGGGGTAGTAGGTCTATTTATTGGCTTAGCTTGTAGTTGGATATGCAAAAGGGAATTCTCCAGGGTTATATATATTCATCTCTGGGTTTGAATCAGTCAAGTCAAGGGTAACTGGTTTGAAATGATGTTTAATTTAAGGCCTTTTGTCAAATTGCATATATTTTGCTTTAGGAATCTAATGGTAGGTATGTGTGTATATATATATAGAGAGAGAGTTTTAAAAATTTCTTAGTCTCTTGATTGCTTATGATATGTTGTTATTGGAACCCATACATTGCTTTTCCAGTCTCCAACAGATGTGATATCTGTTTTTTGTGTCCCTTTATTGTATCTCTTTATAGTTTCTATAGATCACTTTATAGTATCTCACTACATGGGAAGAATACCTTTATTTCTGTGTCTGTCTCTGTGTGTGTAGGAATCACCACACTTGAGTGGGTTTGGCCCACGGACATCTAATCTTTTCCAGTATTCTCCTTGAATGTTTTTTCTCTGACCTCAGGTTCCACTTGTACTTGTGGAGGTTCCAGGGCAGCAGCGACTCCTCAACATTTCTTGCCTCATCTCTCCCTCTGTTCAGCCCACAGGTTATGATCTCCAGAGCCAAGATTATACTCCTACCCTTCCTGGCTGCCTCCTCCCTGCTTCTGCTGCTGCTCGCCTAGGTTGTTAGGACCTACACATTTGGAAACTTACTGACGTTTTTGTTGGGAGGACAAAAAGGCTGAGATTGTTATGCTTATGTTTTTTCTTTTGTTTGAGAACAAGTAGAACTAATTTGCATTATCTTACAAGAAACCTGTGTTTTTTCCGGCACAAAACTACTCATCTTTGTAAAATACTGATTTTTCTACCCTTCTGCTGGGATTGTGTCTGTTACTTCTGTGCTAGATGTAGGATGAGGAAGGTTTTGTTCTTGCCTCTTCCTTGCTACTCAGTGTGGGCCTTATTGCCCAAAGGCAGATATTGCTGAAGTGGCTTTCTTTTTTGGTGGTGTTTTGTTTGTTTGTTTGTTTTTGAGGCAGCATCTTACTCTGTCTCTCAGGCTGGAGTGCAGTGGCACAATCACAGCTCATTGTAGCCTCAGTATCCCTGGGCTCAAGCAGTCCTCCCGTTTTCCCACGTCAGCCTCCCGGGTAGCTGGGACTACAGGTGCACACCATCACACTCGACTTATGTTTTGTAGAGATGAGGTTTCGCCATGTTGCCAAGGCTGGTTTCAAACTCCTGCGCTCAAGGAATCTGCCCACCTTGGCCTCCCAAAGTGCTGGGATTACAGGCATGAGCCACTGCACCCAGCCTCTTTTTTGGGTCTTAGAAGCAAGTATTTAGAGGCAGTGTAGATAAAAATCCCAATCAGAACCATATTGATCCTAAATTACCTTTCTGGAACTTCAGTTCTGGCTTGTCCCTTCCATAAAAGGAGCTTAGCTTTTAACTAATTCCCTTCCCAACCTGGTCTAAAACAGCTGCTTAAAAGGGAATTTTTCTAGCATTTGGCTTTATCTGTTCCCTTTTTAGGTTCCATGGTTTTCAGTTTTAGGCTTTCCTAGGGAATCTTATACAGCGTGATTTTTGAGGAGAGGACCAGATTCGCATCTTTGCTTTTGAAAGCACAAACCACTAGCTTCCTTTTAACTTAGAGACAGTAAAAAGTTGTGTAGTGTTTGGCTAATGAGTGACAGTCTATTCAAGGTCTAGGAGGACCTGCTTGATTTCCATGCATCCATTTGTCTCAATCTCTGGCACCTACTCCCAGATCTCCTTAGGGAGGGATTCTGTTTTCAAGTTTTGTTTTGTTCTACATCATCTACCACTTCAGCTGATACATATCTTGCCATGTGTAGTGATTATGACTCTTAATGGGCTAAGATAAAAAGGACTCAAGTCTTATAAGACATTTAGCTCAAACACCCAAGATTGGCCCAATTTCTATCAAGCTATAGGCTGTTTTTCAAGCCAAATTTATCAGCAACTAGGGAAGACAGGACTTAACAATAGGTATAAATGCCCTGGAGAGTTGAACATCTTGTTATGAGAACTGATCTTAGCTTTAGTACGATCTAGTGAAGTTCAGCCATCCTGGGAAGGATGCTGCTGGGAGGGAGGGACAGGTGTGCTGCCCTACTCCTCCAATCGAATTGCTTTCCTGTTCAGTCACATATGCTCCCCATGCTTAACTTGCCAGGGCTATTTTCTCAGTAGTGGCAAGTGGTCTGTGTCGATTTTTCATATCTAAAAAATAGCGTAGTTGAATAATTAGTCATTATACTTTGTCAAATATAGAGATGTGGTTTATTAGAGGGCCTACTGGGGTAGTCCTTGCCACCCATTTATTCTGTGGGTTTGTTTGTTTTGTCCTCTTACCATAGAAACCACCATCATGGGTTCGGGTCCCATAGACCCCAAAGAACTTCTCAAGGGCCTGGACAGCTTCCTTAACCGAGATGGGGAAGTCAAAAGTGTGGATGGGATTTCCAAGATCTTCAGGTGAGTCTTTACCCCTTTTTGGATTCACTGTGAGTAGAGAATATTGTGTGTTAAAACATGGCTGCAGTTGAGGCACACTGGAATGATCCTGGAAAGGAAAGGGAAAGATAGTCAGTGCAATAGGATTAAAATCTAACAATTTTAGGATAAGGAATAGGAAAAGATGATCACTTGTTTCTGACCATAATGGAAACTGGAGATTTGGACGTCCACAGTCCCAAGGGAGTCATGCTTTGGAATGAGAGCAGGGTAGCCTGGTAACAGAATTCTAGATTGTTTTGGTTCGTGTTCCACCTACCCATAATGTTATTTTCCTTCAGGGATTCTCAGGTTTTTCACGGGAGAGTAAATAACTAAGCCAGTCTTGAACAGACTATTAGGGACAGTTGTTGAGGGATAGCCTTATCACCTGGAGGCAGAATGGAATTCATCCTGTGTGTTAGGGAGGCAGCGATGCTCTCCTCCCCAGGTCAGAGACTGCGGTGTCTCTGTTCTCCCATAAGTTTCCATGTCGCACTGGATCCATCCCATCTTCCTAGAGGTATATGTGACTCCCCTTCTCTGGAGCAAAGTCCCAAGTCATTAGGAATCTCTAGGCAGTTCACAGAGAGGCGCTTTTGCTAAGAGAAGAGATACTGGCTGCTTCATTTCTAACCCTAACTCATCTTCTGCAGTTTGATGAAGGAAGCACGAAAGATGGTGAGTCGATGCACTTACTTGAACATTCTCCTGCAGACCCGTTCACCAGAAATATTGGTCAAGTAAGTGGGGATCTGGATGGTTGGAATGGGAAGGTGTAGCGAAAAGATGGGGCGGTGAGGCATGGGGTTCCTGGGTCATTGATGGGAGACTGGGATTGTAGGATGTGGTACTGTCAAAACCTAGAAAGGGCATTACTGATAGACTCTCCTGCCTGCCTGCAGATTTATTGACGTTGGCGGCTACAAACTTCTTAACAATTGGCTGACGTATTCAAAGACAACCAACAACATTCCCCTCCTCCAGCAAATTCTACTGACCCTGCAGCATCTACCGCTCACTGTAGACCATCTCAAGCAGGTACCTTTAGTCTTTAAACCCTGATTCTTCCTTTTTTGGTTTAGTCTAATGGATGAAAAACTCAAACTGACTGATGTGGCTGTAATCTTGGGCCTGTGAGGTAGAACAGCAGAAAAAAAATAGGAATTTAGAAGAAGAAGACTTGGTTTGAATTTATCTCCTTTAATAGGTGTGTGGCGGCTGGGCACGGTGGCTCACGCCTGTGATCCCAGCACTTTGAGAGGCTGAGGCGGGCGGATCATGAGGTCAGGAGACTGAGACCATCCTGGCTGACATGGTGAAACCCCATCTCCACTAAAAATACAAAAAATTAGCCAGGCATGGTGGCATGCGCCTGTAGTCCCAGCTAATCAGGAGGCTGAGGCTGGAGAATCGCTTGAACCCAGGAGGTGGAGGTTACAGTGAGCGGAGATCGCACCACTGCACTCCAGCCTGGGCGACAGAGTGAGACTTCGTCTCAAAAAAAAAAAAAAAGGAATGTGTCAGCCAGATGTGGTGGCTCACACCTGTAATCCCAACACTTTGGGATGCTGAGGTGGGTGGATTGCTTGAGCCCAGTAGTTCAAGACCAGCCTGGGCGAAAATGATAAAACTCTGTCTCTACAAAAAATAGAAAAAATTTACCCAGATATGGTGGTGCATGCCTGTAGTCTCAGTTATTTAGGAGGCTCAGGTGGGAAAATCATTTGAGCCTGGGAGGTCGAAGCTGCAGTGAGCCAAGACTGCGCCACTGCACTCTAGCCTGGGCAACAGAGTGAGACTCCGTCTCAAAAAAAAAAAAAAAAAAAAAAAAAGCAGGGAGGACTGTAACTTTTGTCGTTTTTAGCTCTAAGTGGAATTATTTGCCTCCTGGCATTTACCTTTCCGCTGCTTCCATCTCTCATAGAACAACACAGCTAAACTGGTGAAGCAGCTGAGCAAGTCAAGTGAGGATGAAGGTAGGGTGCCACTCCTGCTCTCTCATGGGCTTTTCTCTATTACTTCCACTTAATTACCTTAATATCTTTTCCCATCCTTGGATTGTCCCTTCACTTTTCTCTTTCTACCTCACCTTGCTTTTTTTCCTTCTTTTAAAGAGAAAGTTCCTCTAACCTGTACCCTCTTTCCTGTTCTCAATTCCAAAGGTGTTCATTTCTCTGTTGCTGAATATAAGGTGCCATACTTTAACTGGAAGCTGATTCCTAAAATTGCTTGTTATAAAACACATACACTTAAAATTCACTGTGGGAAATAGTATCATCCTAGCGTGTCTCATCTGTGAAACTCCTATTACTAAATAATAAATTATGAAATGAGTTTGTAAGTGGAAATGTTGGCCAGAAGAGAGGTGCCATAGATCAGAGATGTTATTTGCCAAGTACAAAAGGAAAGAGTTACAAAGTATTTTTTCATATATTTAGAAACAAATTTTATTCTTGTTTTCACATCTATAAAGGAAAATAAAAAGTCTTCAGATTGTTGTAACAATTAGGTGTGTTATACATAAAGCAACTAACATAGCTTTTTAAAAAAATGTCAGTTTTTGAGGAACTGGTGGATTTTGGTTACATGTATAAGTTCTTTAATGGTGATTTCTGAGATTTTGGTACACTCATCACCCAAGCAGTGTACACTGCACCCAACGTGTAGTCTTTTACTAATGTAGATTTTAACCACATATTCTGAAATATTAGGTCTTTTTACTCCAGAGTGGTGTGATGACATCAGAGTTGAAAGTTATCCAAGTAGAACACAACTCTAATTCATTGTTCCATTTTTTAAGGGTTTGGTTTTTAAGCATATCTCATGTTCTTCTTAAAACTTTGGGTTACTTTCTCCGTTACATAAATTTTCACAGTATTTTCTCAAACCTCCCATTTTCTGTTCCTGGAAGAATGTTACTTTACATTATTTAGGCATTTCCCTTTTCTGTCACCTGCAGAGCTCCGGAAATTGGCCTCAGTCCTTGTCAGCGACTGGATGGCTGTCATCCGCTCTCAGAGCAGTACCCAGCCTGCTGGTAAGCTCCTTAGTCCTTTATCCTTTGTATTTATTTCTTTCCTATTGGGATGTGGCCTTTAGGTGCTCCCAGTCTGCTTCACCTCTGACAGTGTTCATCTAAATAAAATCCTTTTCTGCTTTGTTTTTTCACAACAGAGAAAGATAAGAAGAAACGTAAAGATGAAGGAAAAAGTCGAACTACCCTTCCTGAGCGACCTTTGACAGAGGTGAAGGCTGAGACCCGGGCTGAGGAGGCCCCAGAGAAGAAGAGGGAGAAGCCCAAGTCTCTTCGCACCACAGCACCCAGTCATGCCAAGTTCCGTTCCACTGGTAAGACTGGCGGCTGGCCTCTGGAGGGTTCATGGGCATGTGCACACCCAGAGCCTTATGGGGGAATCATTTGATGTGTGGTATGTTAATCGTAAGGAAGAGGGAAGACTAGCAGAGGAAGCTTTGGTTACAAGGCTAGAAGAACATCTGCGGGTGAGAACGGGAGGAAAATTCGGGGGTCTGGGGTTTGAGTTCAGCTGCCCACACCATGCTTCTTTCCCCAGGACTAGAGCTGGAGACACCATCCTTGGTGCCTGTGAAGAAGAATGCCAGCACAGTGGTGGTTTCTGACAAGTACAACCTTAAACCCATCCCCCTCAAACGTCAGAGGTATGGACCATATTCTCAGGTTCTGAATGGGGTGGATCTGTGGACACAAGGGAGCAAGAGGGGGTGAGTCAGAGATGTTGATGACAGTTCCTCTTCTGACAGCAACGTAGCTGCTCCAGGAGATGCTACTCCCCCTGCAGAGAAGAAATACAAGCCACTCAACACAACACCTAATGCCACCAAAGAGATCAAAGTGAAGATCATCCCACCACAGCGTGAGTCTAAAGTGGGGAAGATGTACTTTGAATTAGGAGCAAACTCTTTTTATTTATTTATTTATTTATTTATTTATTTATTTATTTATTTTTTTAGAGACAGAGTCTCACTCTGTCACCCAGACTGGAGTGCAGTGGCACGATCTTGGCTCACTGCTAGCTCCGCCTCCCGGGTTCACGCCATTCTCCTGCCTCAGCCTCCCGAGTAGCTGGGACTACAGGTGCCCGCCACCACACCCGGCTAATTTTTTGTATTTTTAGTAGAGATGGGGTTTCACCATGTTGGCCAGGATGGTCTTGATCTCCTGACCTCGTGATCCACCCACCTCAGCTTCCCAAAGTGCTGGGATTACAGGCATGAGCCACTGCACCCGGCCAGGAGCAAACTCTTATGGGAACGAATGTCCCTGGGAACGAGAAGTTTTTTCCCTTCTCTTTTATTATTTCCCTCCATTTTCCTTTGATTTCTTGGTATCCCTTACTTTTTGTACCTCTGGAACTCCCGTTTCAGGGGTCACTTAGGAGTAATTTTAGAGATAAGATAGGGACGTGTGCCATTCTGTGACTGGTCAGGGGCACCTGGTAAGGTGATCTGTCGTGTTCACAAGGGCTCACTTCGTCAGCTACCTGAGCTATAATTCACATCCAAAGCTATGGCTTGCCTGCCATGAGAAACCTAGAATAACAACAAGAATATCCTGTGTGAATCCTCCTGCATGTGCTTCCTGGTCCTCTTGAGCTTATCGTGTCCTAAGTTGAGGCAGGGTCTTCACTGGCTCATTTTATGCCTGGACTGTGTTTGCAGGTGTAGGATTATGAAGGAGGTCTGATGATGCCATTTGGTGCTCTTTCTTTTTGTAGCTATGGAGGGCCTGGGCTTTCTGGATGCTCTCAATTCAGCCCCTGTTCCAGGCATCAAAATTAAGAAGAAGAAAAAAGTACTGTCACCTACGGCTGCCAAGGTATGGGCTCCCAGAAGTAGGTTTCAGTGACAGAGTATAAAAGGTAAAGTAGAAGAAAGGGCACAGCAGCTAGGAGTTGTCGGGGAGAACAAGAGGCGTTTTGCCGTGGATATAGACTGGTGCAGGTGAGACCATTGTGGAGACAGAGTCTTCCTTTATATAGGAACTGTTGGGGGACTGTGCCTGGGACCCTGGACTAATTGCCTTGCCCTTGGCTTTCCAGTCAGTTCATTAACTTCCTTTTCTTTCACAATAGCCAAGCCCCTTTGAAGGGAAAACGAGCACAGAACCAAGCACAGCCAAACCTTCTTCCCCAGAACCAGCACCACCTTCTGAGGCAATGGAAGCAGACCGTCCAGGCACCCCGGTTCCCCCTGTTGAAGTCCCGGAGCTCATGGATACAGGTAATCTAGAAACTGGTTCAGTTTGGGGGGTTTTCTGAAAGGAGGGATCTGGGTCTGAAACCTCTTCTGCTTCCAGCCTCTTTGGAGCCAGGAGCTCTGGATGCCAAGCCAGTGGAGAGTCCTGGAGATCCTAACCAACTGACCCGGAAAGGCAGGAAGAGGAAAAGTGTGACATGGCCTGAGGAAGGCAAACTGAGAGAATATTTCTATTTTGAATTGGATGAAACTGAACGAGGTAAGAGGTCATTTCCTATGTAATAGGTGTGTTTAAGGGATTTTGAAAGGACTTGGTTGTGCTTACTTTCCCTCTTGCTTTTCTTCCCCTGCCGACAGTAAATGTGAATAAGATCAAGGACTTTGGCGAGGCGGCTAAGCGAGAGATACTATCAGACCGACATGCATTTGAGACAGCGCGGCGTCTGAGCCATGATAACATGGAGGAGAAGGTGCCCTGGGTGTGCCCCCGGCCCCTGGTTCTGCCCTCACCTCTTGTCACCCCTGGAAGCAATAGTCAGGAGCGATATATCCAGGCTGAGCGGGAGAAGGGAATCCTTCAGGAGCTCTTCCTGAACAAGGAGAGGTGAGCAGAGTGGGGTTCGTGCCCTGGGATGTTGAGTGCTTGGACACTCCTGAGGGGAACATGAGCTGGGGTAATTACGGGGTGGAGGTTAGAAATTACTTTCAGGGTCTGAATTAATAACTTGACTATCATTCTTTTTTCTCTCACCTGTGTTGTTCCTGATAGTCCTCATGAGCCTGATCCTGAGCCCTACGAGCCCATACCCCCTAAACTCATCCCCCTAGATGAGGTAAGTCAATGTTCTGTGATGATGGAAGTTGTGATGGTCATTGAATTCGGTGCATCTTTCATGTGAGAATGTCTCTGTTCTGTCAGTCCTGATTTTTTTTGTTCTTCTTTCAGGAGTGTTCCATGGATGAGACTCCGTATGTTGAGACTCTGGAACCTGGGGGGTCAGGTGGCTCACCTGACGGGGCAGGAGGCTCCAAGTTGCCTCCAGTTCTGGCCAATCTTATGGGAAGCATGGGTGCTGGAAAGGGCCCCCAAGGCCCTGGAGCAGGAGGCATTAATGTCCAAGAGATCCTCACCTCCATCATGGTACGCACCCTCCTTCCCCTTTTCCACCTTCTGTGGAGCCTCCTTAAGCTCTCTCTCCTCACTGTCTCCCATTCGCCTTACCCCAGTTCTCCACATCTACCCAGTTACCCCTAATCTTTGGCGCTATCTTTCGCCATGGTTGTTACCCTTTCTGTCTGTTGACTTTGCCTTCTTACATCCTCACAGGGTAGCCCAAACAGTCATCCTTCAGAGGAACTACTGAAACAACCAGACTATTCGGACAAGATCAAGCAGATGCTGGGTAATCTTCAGGGCCAGCCCCAGGGGACTGGGGGAGGAAGCCTGCAGTGGAGTTGGGGGAAGCAGGGTTTCAAAGATGCAGAAGAATACAGGGCTGTGGCCACTAGGCAAGAAATGGGAGGGGAAGACCGGACAGAGAGAGCATTGCTCTGCCAGGTTGGTTTGAGAGGGTCAGTTGGTTGCACCTAAATGGGAGATCATGCTAGTCTTCTAGAGTGCTCATGCTGTGTTACTCTTGTTTTCATTAACAGTGCCACATGGACTCCTAGGCCCTGGCCCAATAGCCAATGGTTTCCCACCAGGGGGTCCTGGGGGCCCCAAGGGCATGCAGCACTTTCCCCCTGGACCTGGGGGACCTATGCCAGGTAGGTGGTGAGTAAAAGGTTGGAATGGGCTTATCTGCTTAATTTCAGTCTGATAATAGTATAGGATTGACTGGAAGGTGGGAGGTGGTGGTTTAGGTTGGGAGATGGCAGTTCCTGGTAGCTGATACTGTCTCTCTTTTTTCTCCCCTTACAGGTCCCCATGGAGGCCCTGGTGGGCCAGTGGGTCCACGTCTTCTGGGTCCTCCACCCCCTCCCCGGGGAGGTGATCCCTTCTGGGATGGCCCGGGCGACCCTATGCGGGGTGGCCCAATGCGGGGGGGTCCAGGACCAGGTCCTGGACCATACCATAGAGGCCGAGGTGGCCGAGGAGGAAACGAACCTCCTCCTCCTCCTCCTCCATTCCGAGGCGCCAGAGGAGGTCGCTCTGGAGGAGGACCCCCAAATGGACGAGGGGGCCCTGGTGGGGGCATGGTTGGAGGTGGTGGGCATCGTCCTCACGAAGGCCCTGGTGGGGGCATGGGCAACAACAGTGGACATCGTCCCCACGAAGGCCCTGGCGGTGGCATGGGAAGTGGGCATCGCCCCCATGAAGGCCCTGCTGGTAGCATGGGTGGGGGTGGAGGACATCGTCCCCACGAAGGCCCTGGCGGTGGCATCAGTGGTGGCAGTGGCCATCGTCCCCATGAAGGCCCTGGCGGAGGAATGGGTGCCGGTGGTGGACATCGCCCCCATGAAGGCCCTGGCGGAAGCATGGGTGGAAGTGGTGGACATCGTCCCCATGAAGGCCCTGGACACGGGGGGCCCCATGGTCACCGGCCTCATGATGTCCCTGGTCACCGAGGCCATGACCATCGAGGGCCACCACCTCATGAGCACCGTGGCCATGATGGTCCTGGCCACGGGGGAGGGGGCCACCGAGGGCACGATGGAGGCCACAGCCATGGAGGAGGTGAGGATGCTCCCTGTCCCCCATATGCCTTTTGGTGTCCCATACAAGCTTTTGGGGAGTGGGTGAGAGTCACTACTGTTGGTAGCTAGGCAGAACGTGAGGTACCCGTCTCTTTGATGTCCTAGTATGCATAGCAGTTCCTACTCTATGCCCTTCCCCCAAATCCCCAAGATTGTCTTTGAAAGACATTTCTCAGGATGTCATGGACAAGGGGTGGTGAGGGTGGCATTGCCCTCAGCTATTTCCTGTCTAACTGTTTTGCCATCGTTCCCACAGACATGTCAAACCGCCCTGTCTGCCGACATTTCATGATGAAGGGCAACTGCCGCTATGAGAACAACTGTGCCTTCTACCACCCGGGTGTCAATGGGCCCCCCCTGCCCTAGGGACCATTTGCCTGCCCTGTTCACACAACCCCTGTGGACTGCAGCCTCGCTCCTTCCACCCTGTTATGGCTTCTGTGAGGCCCATTTTCCCTTTTCCCCAGCTGATGAGGAGCCGGCCCCCTCAGTTCCCACTTGCTTGGGTTCCTGGGGGTTTTCTGATCACTGGTGCGCATTGATGTACATATTCTCCTCCAGTCTGGGGAGGAGAGAGACTGGAAATGTTCCTGGACTGCTGAAGAGGAGACCCAGTTGGCTTCACTTTTTGAGAAGATTCGCCCTGTACCCCAAACCCCTTTCCAGTATTACCCTTAATGCTTGAGAACCTAAAGCTGATTATCCTGGAGAACACCCCTACCCTTCTATTGCGGGTCCCCACATGCACACAGAACTCTGACACAGGATCAGCTGCACTTAAGAAATCATCCCAGCTAAGTTCATTATTTCTCATGGGGTGGGGAGATGCTGAAAGGGGTATTGTATATCCCACTGCACTGAGAGGGCTCAATCAGCTGGATTTGAGTTCTGGAACACACATCATCCCCACTCCTCCCCCAGCGTGGGCTCACCATTCTTAGTCCTTTCTCAAGTGGGACCTTCAACTTTCTGTGAACACCCAGTCTGCGTCCTGGGTCTGCTAGGTTCGATGATGGCGAACTCATATCTGCATCCAGTGCAAGTTTCAGCTGGCAGAGGTGAGACCGGTGGTGCTGGTCTGCCTTTGCCAACTATAGCCAGTCTGGAGACTTGATAAAATACTTCAGTGAGACCAGCTTCTCATCAACTTGGGCCCGGCATGCTGGGCCTGAAAGTCACACTACATGCACTGCCTTTGGGAGTCAGCTCACTCCCTGCTCCCACCTGGAACCTTGCCAGCGTGAAGGAGGCTTCCAGCTACTTCACCCTGTCAACCACCTCTGAATCCCCACCAGGCGCCTTCCTGGGTGGATTCAACAAGATGATTTTGCCCTTTCCCAGTTCTCTCCTTCACCTTGGCATCAGTTGTTTTCTATGAAAACAGTGGATTGGTTGGGTTTTGTGCAGGGTCTTGGGTTAGAGCCAAAATGGATTTGAGGATGAGTATTTTTTTTTTTTTTGGTTTTGTATATTTTGTACATTAATAATAAACAGTGGAAAGAGAAGCAGCTTATTTAACCCCTGGTGTGTTTGGACTTTTTTGAGACGGAGTCTCGCTCTGTTGCCTGGGCTGGAGTGCAGTGGTGCAGTCTTGGCTTACTGCAATCTCTGCCTCCTGGGTTCAAGGGATTCTTCTGCCTCAGTCTTCTGAGTAGCTGGGATTACAGGCACCTGCCACCATGCCTGGCTAATTTTTTTGTATTTTTAGTAGAGACTTGGTTTCACCATGTTGGCCAGGCTGGTCTGGAACTCCTGACCTCGTGATCTGCCCGCCATGGCCTCCCAAAGCGCTGGGATTACAGGCGTGAGCCACCGCGCCCGGCCTGGACTGTTCTTCATTTTTTTTTTTAAAAAAGCCATTACCACCTGTGTTAGATACATTAGTACAAATCTGTGGAATCTGATTTTTACTCCTCTGGAGCTAATACTTGATCTAACAGTTGCTATTAAGTACTGGTGAAAAAATGCTTCAAAAAGTACATAAAATACTCTAGGATACAGAGTAGATCTCGGCCACAGGGCTCTTTCCTGGTTTTCATCTTTCTGAGTCTTCCTTAACACGCCTCGTGTGTGTTCCTAGAACAGTCCTATCCTGGCTATCGTGCCCTCTAGGATGTGTTCTTGGCCATCTTACCCACATTCTACAGATAAGGGAGGAAATCCTGAGGATGCTGGAGTCAGATAAAGGCCATTGTCCCAGCTCTACCTCTCTACAGCCTGGGTGACCTTAGCCAGGTTAGTGTTGGGTATCAGTGGCTCATGTCTGTAATCCCAGCACTTTTGGGAGGCCGAGGTGGGAAGACTACTTGAGCCCAGGAGTTTGAGACCAGCCTGAGCAACATAGGGAGACCAGGTCTGTACAAAAAATACAAAAAATATTAGGCATGGTGGCACATGCCTTTAGTTCCAGCTACCTGGGAGGCTGAGGCGAGAGGATCACTTGAGCCTGGGAGTTCAAACTCACAGCTATGATTGTACCACTGCAATCCAGCCGGAGCAACAGAGCAAGACCCTGTCTCAAAAAAAAAAAAAAAAAAAAAGGCCAGACATACTGGGTCATGCCTGTAATCCCATCACTTTGGGAAGGTGAGGTGGGTGGATCACCTGAGGTCAGGAGTTTGAGACCAGCCTGGCCAACATGACAAAACCCCGTCTCTACTAAAAATACAAACATTAGCTGGGTGCCTATAACCCAGCTACTCTGGAGGCTGAGGCGGGAGAATCCCTTAAACCCAGGAGGTGCAGGTTGCAGTGAGCCGAGATCATGCCACTGCACTCCAGCCTGAGTGACAGGGCAAAATTCCGTCACAAAAAACAAAAGGGTAAGTATAGACTGCTCTTCCCAAAGTGGCTCTGGCCAGGCATGGTGGCTCAAGCCAGTAATCCCAGCACTTTGGGAGGCCAACATGGGAGGATCACTTGAACCCAGGAGTTCAAAACTACCCTAAGCAACATAGGGAAACTCCATTTCCCCATTTCCGCGCCTGGCCTCCACTCTTCTTAAACCAGAAATTAAAGCTGGGCATGTTGGCTCACGCCTGTAATCCCAGCACTTTGGGAGGCCCACATGGGAGGATCACTTGAACCCAGGAGTTCAAAACTACCCTAAGCAACATAGGGAAACTCCATTTCCCCATTTCCACGCCTGGCCTCCATTCTTCTTAAACCAGAAATTAAAGCTGGGCGTGGTGGCTCACGCCTGTAATCCCAGCACCTTGGGAGGCCGAAGCAGTTGGATCACCTGAGGTCAGAAGTTCGAGACCAGCCTGGCCAACATGAAGAAACCCCATCTCTACTAAAAATACAAAAATTAGCTGGCTGTGGTTACTGGCGCCTGTTATCCCAGCTACTCGGAAGGCAGAAGAATCGCTTGAACCCAGGAGGCAGAGGTTGCAGACTGCACCACTGCACTCCAGCCTGGGCAACAAGAGTGAAACTCCATCTAAAAAAAAAAAAAAAAAGGATACATCACTCTGGGGGGAGTGTGTGTGGCAGACATGGGGCAGTTGAAGATATTAACATGTTTTAACATGTGGGTTGAGAACGGCGGTTTTCAAGTCTGTTAGCATTCATCAGGATCATCTGAAGAGCTTATTAGAAAACAAATCTGGGGCCTGGTGCAGTGGCTCATACCTGTAAACCCAGCACTTTGGGAGGCCAAGGTGGGTAGATCAGGAGGTCAGGAGTTCGAGACCAGCCTGACCAACATGGAGAACCCCCCCCCCCCCGTCTCTACTAAAAATACAAAAATTAGCCGGGCGTGGTGGCACATGCCTGTAATCCCAGCTACTCGGGAGGCCGAGGCAGGAGAATTGCTTGAACCCGGGAGGTGGAGGTCGTGGTGAGCCGAGATCGCACCATTGCACTCCAGTCTGGGTAACAAGAGCGAAACTTGGTCTCAAAAAAAAAAAAAAAAAGAAAGAAAGAAAGAAAAAAAAAAAAACAAATTTGGGTTGGATGCAGTGGCTTATGCCTGTAATCCCAGCACTTTGAGAGGCCAAGGCAGATGGATCACCTGAGGTGAGGAGTTTGTGACCAGCCTGGCCAACACGGTGAAATCCCATCTCTACTAAAAATACAAAAATTCGTCAGGCATGGTGGCTCGCGCCTGTAATCCCAGCTACTTGGGAGACTGAAGCAGGAGAATCACTTGAACCCGGGAAGTGGAGGTTGCAGTGAGCCGAGATCACACCACTGCACTTCAGCTTGGGTGACAGAGCCAGACTCCATCTCCATCTCAAAAAAAAACCGAAAACAAAACAAAAACAAAAAACAGACAGATTGGGGCTAGGGTCCAGCAAAATTCTGATTTAGTAGGTCAGGATGGATCCCAAGATATGCATTTCTAACAAATTCCCAGTTGCTGAGGCTGCTACGCTGCCCTGGAATACGTGTCTCAGCTGTTATTTCCAGCATTGGCCACATGAGGGGGCAACAATGTTTTATCAGTATCTGAAAGGCCTCACTGCATGTAGGCCCAAAGTGGGTAGTTTTACCTTCCCCTTGCCCAGGCTTGGTGTGTGTGGGCGGAGGTGTTCAGGTCAGTCTGTTGTTGCTGTGTGCACTGAGAGAAGACCTGAGAAGACATAATCTAAGGACCAGGCTAGGGCGTGAAATACCAAAGAAGTATACAGCTCAAGTGAAAAAACCCAAACATGTCACAACCTAGTGGTCACAACTTTGTGTCTCTTTCTTTCTGCTTCCATTTACTGCCTGCTTCTCACCTTTCTTCTATCTCCTGCAACAAGCCACAAGAACCTTTAAAGAGAGCTTAAAGTTTTTACTGTATTTTAAGAATGAGCTCGGCCGAGCGCGGTGGCTCACACCTGTAATCCCAGCACTTTGGGAGGCCGAGGCGGGCAAATCCCAAGGTCAGGAGATGGAGACCATCCTAGCCAACATAGTGAAACCCCGTCTCTATTAAAAATACAAAAATTGCCGGGCGCGGTGGCTCACGCCTGTAATCCCAGCACTTTGGGAGGCCGAGGCGCGTGGATTACCTGAGATCAGGAGTTCGAGAGCAACCTGACCAACATGGTGAAACCGTCTCTACTAAAAATACAAAAAATTAGCCGGGCGTGGTGACTGGTGCCTGTAATCCCAGCTACTCTGGAGGCTGAGGCAGAAGAATCGTTTGAACCCAGGAGGCGGAGGTTGCAGTGAGCTGAGATCGTGCCATTGCACTCCAGCCTGGGTGACAGCAAAATTTCATCTCAAAAAAAAAAAAAAAAAATTCAAATAAACCTGTTTTTTTTTTTTTTTTAGACAAGTTTCACTCTTTTGCCCAGGCTGGAGTGAAATGCACAATCTTGGCTCACTGCCCCCTGGGTTCAAGGATTCTCCTGCCTCAGCCTCCTGAGTAGCTGGGATTGTAGGCACCTGCCACCACGCCTGGCTAATTTCTGTATTTTTAGTAGAGATGGGGTTTTACCATGTTGTCCAGGCTGGTCTCGAACTCCTGACCTCAGGTGATCCACCCGCCTTGGCCTCCCAAAGTGCTGGGATTACAGGTGTGAGTCACGGCACCCGGCCTACCTATTCCTTTTTACTTACGTAAAAACTTTAGATTATATAAAGAGAAGATTTTCCTTGTTTTTTGTTTTTTTGCAGGGGGAGAGAGGTTGAACATTTCATTCATTTCACTACAATGATGTTTCTTCACCAAGCCCTCCCTGCAGGCACTTTTCTCTCTACCGTTTCAGTCTGTTTTTCCTTTCTGCTTCCATTTTTTCCCTCTAAAATACCCTTGTGACATTCAACGTTCTCTTCCTGTCAATCCTTCCCCAGGTGCAACGGGGTCTATCTTCAATTCAGAATCATTATCCTATTTCTTTCATTCCTACTCCTGGGCAGTAGACCTAATGTTGAAAAATCACAAAATCCTACTATCTTAGCCCAGTACAAATTAATGTTAGCATTGATTCTACACTTACTGCTGCTCAGCAAACTTTTTTTTTTTTTTTTTGAGACGAAGTTTTGCTCTTGTTGCCCAGGCTGGAGTCCAATGGCATGATCTCCGCTCACTGCAACCTCCACCTCCCAGGTTCAAGTAATTCTCCTGCCTCAGCTTCCTGAGTAGCTGGGATTACAGATGCGTGCCACTACTCCTGGCTAATTTTTGCATTTTTAGTAGAGACGGTATTTTGCCAAGTTGGTCAGGCTGGTCTCGAACTCCTGACCTCAGGTGATCCGCCTGCCTCGGCCTCCCAAAGTGCTGGGATTACAGGCATGAGGCACCGTGCGCGGCCTACTCTTCTTGATTCTCTGGCACCAAAGCTTGGGAAAAAGTGAGTCCCATCCACTGTGAGCAACATTTTCCCTTCTCTTCACATGGAAATATCTGAGTCTACATTATCTCCCTTCCATTCTTAGATGAAGAGAATCTTCTTTCCAAAGTAATATTGAGCTGTTCTCCTGGCATCTCTTTTCCCTGTCTCCCCACACCCACTATTTGCCACCTAGCAGCCAGGAGCAATTTTGTAAAAATGAAAACTGAATCAGTTTGCACTCCTGGCTAAACAGAACCAATGGCCTCCCATTGCTCAGCCTCTCCTGATCACATCCCAACCTGCTGTCTACGCATATAAGGCCCCGTGTGTATTGGCGCATGCTCAAGTTCTCAGCTCCAGCCATTCCTTGACCATGTTCAGCTCTTTTCAGCCTCAGGGTCTTTGCACATTTTGGTCCCTTCCCTGAAGGCTCTCCTTTCCTACCTTCAGGCTTTGGCTTTAATGAGGCTGAGGTGGGAGGATAACTTGAACCCAGGAGTCTGAGACCAGCCTGGGCAACAAAGCAAGACCTCTTTGCTACAAAAAAATTAAAAAATTGGCTGGGCATGTTGGTGGACACTTGTAGTCCCAGCTACTTGAGAAGCTGAGGTAGGAGGATCACTTGAGTCCAGAGGGTTGAGGCTGCAGTGAGCCATGATTGTGCCACTGCACTCCAGCCTGGGAAACAGAGGGAGACCACACCTCAAAACAACAAAAAACACATTTCTACGATGTTTACTGTGTACCACATATGTGCATCACTTGTAGGTAATAAGCTGTTTATAAATAAAACAATTTAGTTTGGTTAATGAAATTTCCATGCGCTACCATGGAAATGTTTCCCTTTCGTGTTCCATTTCTATGCTGCTTTTTGGAGGGCATACTTTTGCCCACATTTAGGTGAATTATTAATTCCATTAACAGCATATATGATTGGCTACAGGGATCACAGAAGTTAAAACATACACGGGAGGAGATAAAATTTGTGGCCAGGTGCCGTGGCTCATTCCTGTAATCCCAGCACTTTGGGGAGCCTAGGAGAAAGGACTGCTTGAGGCCAGGAGTTTGGGACCAGCCTGGGCAATATAGCAAGGCCTCATCTTTACAAAAAAAAAAAAAGAACAGAGAGAGAGATGAAATTTATGCCTGTGGGGGAAAGTTATTTTGGAGTACTTAAAGTACTTTTCTCACTTATGTTTGAAGTAGTGAAATTAGTGACCAAATACTTGAAATGCAAGCTGGTATTCACTTTATAAATAACATTCCTATATATTTTATGTATCATCTCAACTAGACTAGCGAAGTAAAAACTTAAAAATGCAAAAGTATAGGCCAGGTGCGGTGGCTCATGCCTGTAATCCCAGCACTTTGGGAGGCCGAAGTGGGCAGATCACCTGAGGTCAGGAGTTTGAGACCAGACTGGCCAACATGGCAAAACCTGATCTCTACTAAAAGTACAAAACTTAGCCGGGCGTGGTGGCACGTGCCTGTAATCTCAGCTACTTGGGAGGGTGAGACAGCAGAATTACTTGAACCCAGGAGGCAGAGGTTGCAGTGAGCCAAGATCACGCCACAGCACTCCAGCCTGGCAACAGAGTAAGACTCCATCTCAAAAAAAAAAAAAAAAAAAAAAAAAAAATTATAATATGAAATACATATAACAAAAGCAACAGAATTTAAGGCACTTTACGTATTATTACACATTGAATCCCCTAATAACCCTGTGAAGTAGGTAACTACCACCTTCATTTTACAGATGAGAAAAGAGGTATCAAGAGGCTAATGGCTTGTCCAAGGTCACTGCCAAGACTCTGACTTTTCCCCCTCAAATTCCATAAGAGGCATGTTTCCTGATGTCTTTTGGTTTTTGTTTGAGACAGAGTCTCGCTCTGTTGCCCAGGCTGGAGTGCAGTGGCGCAACCTCGGCTCACTGCAACCACTGCCTCCCGGGTTCAAGCAATTCTCCTGCCTCAGCCTCCTGAGTAGCTGGGACTACAGGTGTGCACCACCACGCTCGGCTAATTTTTTTGTATTTTTAGTGGAGATGGGGTTTCAATATGTTGGTCAGGGTGTTCTCGAACTCCTGACCTCATGATCTGCCCGCCTCCCAAAGTGCTGGGATTACAGGCATGAGCCACCATGCCCGGCCTCCTTATTTTTAATTTAGAGTGTTCCCTGACTATGCAGCTATCTCCACACCAAAACTTCACTTCCTGTATGAAGCTTGTACTTGAAGTCCAGTATTATTTATTCACTTGGCTGGAAAACAATTTCCCCAAATTAAATGTCCAAACAATTAAATCTTAGCCACACAGCTCTCCCTATTCCCTCTGGAACTGGATATATCTCCTATCACTCCCTTCTCCCCAACCTCCACATCTGCTCTTTCCATCCCTATCTCCCCTAGCTAGTTTAGGATTCAGTTACCCCATTCCCGTAACAAAAGTTATGGGCTTCACCCTGCAGGTTTCTACAGCACGCCTTGCACATCACCACCTAATACCACTACCCACCATTTGCATTTTACTTTCCAAACCCATCTCCCCAGTCTAACTCTTAAGAAAAATGGCCACAGCAGCTATCATCCATTAACTCCCAGGTAGCTTGTTCTTCCCCCCAAGCCTGAGATCTGCTCTTTTCCTACTTCTGAAAAATGGCTCCCTGGTCCCTGATTAGTCAAATCATCATTTTTCAAGATCTACCCTCAAGTGACCCTGTCAAATAATCAGGCCCTGGATAATCTTTCCCTTTTTTGAGTATGTGGCAACTTAGAATCTAGAGTACGACATATTAGACAATTGATCAAATTAATTATCTATTCATGCTTACTTTTAAGTCTTCTCTAACCAGACTATTAATGAAGGCAGATCTTGTCTCTTCCCTTCTTATATACCCCACAGTACCATACATTTTGGCTAGATGATTTAATAATTTTTGAGAGGATCAATACCCTGGTCCCTGGCCACAGGGCAGAGCACCTCCTCATTCATGAGATTAACTTGGACAATGAGACCCAAATTCTGGCTAGGCGTCGTGGCTCACGTCTATAATCCCAGCACCCCAGCACTTTGGGAGGTCGAGGTAGGAAGACTGCCTGAGGTCAGGAGTTCAGGACCAGCCTTAAGCAACATAGCAAGACACTGTCTCTACTAAAAATTAAAAAAAAAAAAAAAAAAATTAGTTGAGTGTGGCGGCACATGCCTGTAGTCCCAGCTACTCAGGAGGCTGAGGTGGAAGGATTGCTTGAGCCCAGGAGGTTGAGGGTACAGTGCACTCTAGCCTGGGCAACACAGCAAGACCCTGTCTCAGAAAAGAGAAAAAAAAAGAAGTTGGGCACAGTGGCTCATCCCTATAATCCCAGCACTTTAGGAGGCCAAGGTAGGTGAATTACTTGAGGTCAAGAGTTCGAGACCAGCCTGACCAACATGGTAAAACCCTGTCTCTATTAAAAACACTAAAATTAGCTGGGCCTGGTGGTGTGTGCCTGTAATCCCAGCTACTCGGGAGGCTGAGGCAGGAAAATTGCTTGAACCCAGGAGGTGGAGGCTGCAGTGAGCCAAGATCATGCCACTGCACTCCAGCCTGAGTGAAAGGGCAAGATTCTGTCAAAAAAAAAAAAAAAAAAAAAAAAAAGGAAAGAGACCCATGTTCCAAGATGGAAGGTATGAATCACTTTGCTTTTTCCTTGCGTGAAGGGTTGGGGGAAAGGAATCCTATGATCCTTAAACAGCAAACACTGTCAGCAAGACTGCAAACAAGATCCATTTAGTGGGGAAGAGGGGACTATTAAAAGCTGCTAGAAAACTGAATAAAGCAAATCAAGACTGAGAACAGTTCCAACTCCCATCAATCTCCAAACAGTGACAGGTCGGCAGCAACTCCTTTCCTTTATTTCTTCCCCTTGTAAAGGGAAATTCAAGTTCAGCAGCATTCCTTTCCTGCCCCAAGTCCTCAACCAGACAAGAGGCTGCAGGCACCAAATCTTGGGCTGGATAATGGCAAAGGCCTCAGAAGCTCACCTCCAGCTCTGAGCTTCAACAGCTGTTTGTACCAGTGAGTCAGCATTAAATCCACCAGAAAAGAACAGCACCACCCAAAGACTGGGGGGCAGCTGGGCCTGAAGCTGTAGGGTAAATCAGAGGCAGGCTTCTGAGTGATGAGAGTCCTGAGACAATAGGCCACATAAACTTGGCTGGATGGAACCTCACAATAAGGTGGTCACCTCTTGTTTGTTTAGGGGGATGCCAAGGATAAGGCCAGCTCAGTTATATGAAGAGAAGCAGAACAAACAAGTCTTTCAGAGAAATGGATGCAATCAGAGTGGGATCCCGGTCACATCAAGGTCACACTCCACCTTCATGTGCCTGAATGGTTGCCAGGTCAGCTGCAGGCCAGAGGCAGTCTTCAGAGGAGGGGAGACCACAGAGGACTTCTAGGCCACACAAGTATGTCTCTTGGGAGACTTCTGGGAAGGAAAGCTCACTCTCGGGGTCGGCTGACCATGACTTCACCCAGGGCCTCCAACACCTCCCGCTTGTAGTCTTCAAAGTCACCATCGATTTGGCTAACACTCTGCTCCTCCACCACCCACAGCTGGCAATTGGTTTCTGTGATGAGTCGGGCATCATGGCTGACAACGATCACAGCTTTGAAGAAAGATAGCAACAACAGAGGGCAGGAAGAAAGCAGAAAGAGGGGAATCAGAACATGAAATAAGGGAGTCCTAGGTCCTTCTGTAGTGAAGGACACTACAGCTTGGTCCCCATGGAGCAGGGATGAGGGCACACTCTCAGCTGACTTACCACCCTTGTATTCATTGATGGCCTCCCCTAGAGCATCAATAGACTCTATGTCCAGGTTATTGGTTGGCTCGTCCTACAGAGGAGGAATTCCATGACTGAGCACTGCAACTCCCATCTTCCATTACTGTTACCCTTATCCCTTTTCCCACAGCCCAGCTCACTCACCAAGATGAGGACATCAGGTTCCCGACAGGCCAGCTCAGCAAACACAACTCGCGCCTTCTGACCACCTGTAGCAAAGGAAGGGGAGGGCTGTCACACCTTCTAGCACCTCACATTCTGAAGGCAAACCCTCAAGATGTGCCAGTTTGTGAGCTGAGGCTCCCTCATTCTCGGTTCCTCTAGGTACAGTTTGTAGACATGAATGATAAGGTGAAGGGCACCCTTCCTGGCCCCTGAAGTGGTACCAGAGAGTTTGCAGATCTGGATGGTGTGGGCGTGACTCTCCAGGCCGAAGCGGCCCAGGCACTTGCGGGCATCCTGGTAGGGCAGGTTGAAGCCCCGCTGCAGGTACTCAGTGGGCGTCTCCTCCATGCGCAGCTGCTCTGCATACTGCTGGTTGAAGAAGCCAATTTTCTGCCCGAGAAGAGAGGGAGGTGGTAGGTTAAAGTCACACTTCCTCCATCAGATTATCATTCCCTAAATCCCAATGCCGACTTACCAGCCGGTGGTTCTTTCTCATTTCCCCATGGGTCTGCAAGGGAAGACAAAGTAGTTAAGAGGAGGGCAAGGGAAAAAGGCGCTGCAGCTCCATACATCAACTTTTTTTTTTTTTTTTGAGACGGAGTCTTGCTCTGTCCCCCAGGCTGGAGTGCAGTGGCGCGATCTCGGCTCACTGCAAGCTCCACCTTCCGGGTTCACGCCATTCTCCTGCCTCAGCCTCCCCAGTAGCTGGGAATACAGGTGCCTGCCACCACACCCGGCTAATTTTTTGTATTTTTAGTAGAGACGGGATTTCACCATGTTAGCCAGGATGGTCTCGATCTCCTGACCTCGTCCATACACCAACTTTTCTGAAGGAGAGACAAACACCAGAAATGGGCCAGGGACAAGTATGCATAAGAAAAGGAATAGGGGCTGGGCATGGTGGCTCATGCCTGTAATCCCAGCACTTTGGGAGGCCAAGGAGGGCAGGTCAGGAGGCACTTAAGGTCAGGAGTTTGAGACCAGGCTGGCCAACATTGTGAAACCCTGTCTCTACTAAAAATACAATAATTTGCTGGGCATAGTGGGACATGCCTGTAATCCCAGCTACTCAGGAGGCTGAGGCACAAGAATGGTTTTAACCCAGGAGGTGGAAGTTGCTGAGATCGCACCACTGCACTCCACCCTCGGGGACAGGGGAAGACTTTGTCTCAAAAAAGAAAAGGAACAGGGATGTTCCCCTAATATGACAAAGGCATGGTGAGCAAAGTAAAAGAGTTAAGGGGCAAAAGGGGAGTTAAGCAAAATGGAGGACAACAGGGACAAGCAGGAGGGACTAACCACAGCCAAAGAACACCTGCTCTCCACACAGCGAGACTCACGAATGGTACATCGTAAGGGCCTCATGTGGCAAGTTTAGTGTTTTGGGGAGAATCTAATAATACCTTTCTAAAGACCTAATCTCTGGATATGAGAAAATGGCCTCTCAACACTGCTAGAGAGAGCAGAAATGGCTACAAACTTTCTAACACACTAGATGGCAATATATTACAAAAGTTCAAATAAAATGGTAGACTTCGCCGGGCGTGGTGGCTCACACCTGTAATCCCAGCACTTTGGGAGGCCGACGCAGGCAGATCATGAGATCAGGAGATCAAGACCATCCTGGCTAACACGGTGAAACCCTGTCTCTACTAAAAATACAAAAAATTAGCTGGGCGTGGTAGCACGTGCCTGTTGTCCCAGCTACTCGGGAGGCTAAGGCAGGAGAATCGCGTGAACCCAGGAGATGGAGGTTGCAGTGAGCCGAGACTGTGCCACTGCACTCCAGCCTGGGTGACAGAGTGAGACTCTGTCTCAAAAAAAAAAAAAAAAAAAAAAAGGTAGACTCATATGAAATAAGTAATTGCATGGAAAAATGCTTGATATATTTGGAAAAATCTAGCTACACAACAACTCATATGACAGCCCATTTTTGTTAAAAATTATATGCACATTTGCAAAGAAAAAAGGAGCAAGATATCCACTAAAACATTAATACTGGTTATCTCAGCTGGGAGCGGTGGCTCACGCCTGTAATCCCAGCACTTTGGGAGGCTGAGGCGGGCGGATCACAAGGTCAGGAGTTCGAGACCAGCCTGACCAACATGGTGAAACCCTGTCTCTACTAAAAACACAAAAAGTAGCTGGGCATGGTGGGGCGTACCTATAATCCCAGCTATTCAGGAGGCTGAGGCAGGAGAATATCTTGAACCTGGGAGGTGGAGGTTGCAGTGGGCCAAGATCGCACCACTGCACTCCAGGCTGGGCGACAGTGAGACTCCGTCTCAAAACAAAATAACAAAAAAAAAAAACTGGTTATCTCCAGATTTTTCTCTTAAGCATTTTTTTTTTTTTTTTGAGACAGAGCCTCACTCTGTCACTTAGACTGGAGTGCAGTGGCACGACCTCAGCTAACTGGAGCCTCTGCCCCCTGGACTCAAGCAATTCTCCTACCTCAGCCTCCCGAGTAGCTGGGACTACAGTCGTGCACCAACATACCCAGCTAATTTTTGTATTTTTAGTAGAGATGGGATTTCACCATGTTGCTCAGGCTGGTCTGTTTTTTTTTTTTAGACGGAGTTTTGCTCTTGTTGCCCAGGCTGGAGTGCAATAGCACAATCTCAGCTCACTGCAACCTCTGCCTCCTGGGTTCAAGTGATTCTCCTGCCTCAGCCTCCCAAAATAGCTGGGATTACAGGCATGCGCAACCACGCCCGGCTAATTTTGTATTTTTAGTAGAGATGGGGTTTCTTCATGTTGGTCTCAAACTCCCGACCTCAGGTGATCTCCCGCCTCGGCTTCCCAAAGTGTTGGGATTACAGGTGTGAGCCACCACACTGGGCTCAGGCTGGTTTTTAACTCCTAAGCTCAAGTGATCTGCCTGCCTCAGCCTCCCCCAAAGAGTTGGGATTATAGGCGTGAGCCACCACGCCAGGCCAATTTTTTTTTTTTTTTTTTGAGATGGAGTCTCGCTCTGTTGCCCAGGCTGGAGTGCAATGGTGCAATCTCAGCTCACTGCAACCCCAGCTCACTGCAACCCCCGCCTCCCAGGTTCCAGCAATTCTGCCTCAGCCTCCTGAGTAGCTGGGATATAGGTGCGCGCCACCGCACACGGCTAATTTTTGTATTTTTAGTAGAGGCGGGGTTCACTATGTTGGCTAGGCTGGTCTGGAACTCTTGACCTCAGGTGATCCCTGCTGGGATTACAGGAGTGAGCTACTGTGCCTGGCCCGTTTATGCAATTTTTAATCGTTCTATAAAAGTCATATATTTCTTGTATAACCAAAACACGTGGGTGTGCCCCCTAGTTCTATCTTAATTCTCTCAGCTCTCCCCCCTGAACTGATCTAAGCTCTTTCCTCCTCTACTGCCCCTCTTAGGGAAATGAATCATCTATGATGAGTTCTGTATTTAACTCTACATTCTCGAGAGGCTCCCTGATTCCAGCTTCTGGCAAAAGCAGCTGTGTCTTCACATTTCTCATGCTCTCCCTCCTTGGCTCCAGGACTCACCGGTGTCAGCTTGCCAGTCAGCAGCAGGAGTAGCGTACTCTTCCCCACACCATTAGGGCCCACAATGCAAACTGCAAGATGGAAGACAGGTGGTCAAAGAGGTCCCCAGAGACTCTCCCTGTGGCTCCTGCTACACATCCCTGAGGCAACCCCGCCAACTCACTCCTTGAATCCATGTCGATGCCAAAATCCAAGTTCTTAAAGAGTGGTTTCTGTCCCTCGTAGCCGAATGTCACACCTGAAAGCCACGAAAAGAAGCAATTTATATTCTTTTCAGTCCCTGCAAAGTCCCTCTCATGTGCTGGCCTTGGAGAACAGGAGCAATCTCAGCCTTGGTGGAGAATTTAGGGTGCACATACATGCTTCCGGTGCTTCCTGTGGAGCAGCAGAGGCCCGCGGCACTCACCATGCAGACCCAGCACCGGAGGGCTGAGTGGTGGGGGGTCTGGAAAAGTGAAGCGCACAGTGTACTCCTTAGGGCGCTTCAGGAGCTCAGGGGCCTCCTGGGATTCCTCATCTTGGTTTTTCCGTCGGCATTTCTGCTGCTTCCGAGTCAGGGCTTCCTTCGTTTGTTTTTCCTGGAGAGGAAGAGGAAAAAAGAGAAACCTGAGCCCTGCACAGCAGTCCTTGAAATGTAGGCCCGCGTTCCAGAGTCTCCTTCTTCCTCCACTGCCAGGAGAGAACAGTGGCCCCCCAGCCCAGAAGTCCCGCAGGTGCTCACCGCCTGCTTGGTGGACTTCCCGCCTGCCTTCAGCTCCTTCAGCTTTTTCTCTTGCTTCTCATACTGTTTCAGCAGTTCTTTCTGCTTCTGCTGGTACATCTTTTTGAAGGTCACTGGGGCAGAAGAGGGGACCAGGCATCAGTGGTTGCTCCTCTTCCCAGCAAAGGGACAACCAGGGACTGGTGGTGATGGGGTAGGCATCACTGTCTGGAATTCTGACAGGATTCAGTTTATCTAAATAGGCCCTCCCACTCAGGCCTCTTTTCGAGGTTCTATCTCTTCCCTGCATCCACACACAATCCTACTTACTGTAATTGCCCCTATAGTAGTGGAGCCGCTGGGCATCGAGGTGGATGATATCAGTGCAGACATCATCCAAGAAGCCCTGGTCATGGGAGACGATCAGCAAGGTCTTCCGCCAGCCCTGGAGGTAGCTGGGTTTCAGAGAACAGGGTGTAAGTGTCACAGTGGTCAAGTGAGAGAGAAGTCAGAGGAAGCAGGCAGACAACGGGGGCTGGGAGGGAAAGGGGGGTCTGAATAGAGCTCCACTCACAGGCACAGTGGAGAAGGGCTAAAGGAAAACAGGGCAGGGAGGGAAGGGGAAGAAAGTGCAGAATGGGAACCAATGATGCAAAGGCCGTAACACACTTATTAAGCCAGATGACAGCGTTGAGGTCCAGGTGGTTGGTGGGCTCATCCAGCATCAGCAGTGTGGGCTCCATGAACAGTGCCCTAGAGGGTGGGTAGCAGAGGGCAGGGTCAGGGAGAGAAAGATCCTTGCTCAGACAACCCCAGAGAAAACTCGGAGATAGAGCCTGAGACCATGAACGCTCCTTCCCAAGCTCTCCTCAGAGAAGTTCTTGGGCAGGATACGGTTTAATTTTTTTGAGACAGGGTCTCGCCCTGTTGCCCAGGCTGTCGTGCAGTGGCACAATCAGGGCTCACTGTAGTCTAAATCTCCCAGGTCCAAGTGATACTTCTACTTCAGCCTCCAGAGTAGCTGTGACCACAGCGTGCGCCACCATATCCAGCTGATCTTTAAATTTTTTGTAGAGACAGGGTCTCCCTATGTTGCCCAGGCTAGGATATGTTTTCTTCCCCCTTTTGTGAAGATAGAGTCTCACTATATTGCCCAGGCTGGTCTCAAACTCCTGGGTTCAAGATAATCCTCCTGCCTCTGCCTTCCAAAGTGCTGGGATTACAGGCGTGACCCATTGCGCCCAGCTGCAGGGTATGTTGATGAGAACTCACCACCAAGTAGGGAGAGAAATAGAGAAAGACCCTAAGTTCTCACAACACAGATAGTAAGGAGGGAGAGGTAAGCCTTGAGCCTCCCTATTGGCCTTGGAAGAATGAGAAGGGAAAGAGGAAAAGGGCCCTGGTGGTCTGAGGCTGGAAGGGAGGGCAGTGAGGTGAATGGCCCACCTGGCCAGGGAGACACGCATGCGCCAGCCCCCTGAGAACTTCTGTGTGGGTCGATTCTGCATTTCAGGGTCAAAGCCCAGGCCAGCCAGGATCCGCCGTGCTTTGGCCTCTGCAGCTGCCGCCCCAGTGGCCCGCAATTCCTCATACACCTGGGAGGAGGGAGAAGAGGACACACGTCTGAGGGTCCCAGGAACCCCCAAGTCTTTGCCCATGTCCCCTGCGCCATCTCCTCTACCTTCTCTAGCCTCTCGGCAGCTGTGTCATCCCCTTGTTCCAGCTGTCCCTGAAGCCGCCGCTCCTCTTCCAGCAGCTTCAATCGCTTGGTGTCAGCTCGAAGAACAGCCTGGACTGCTGGTGTCTCATCTGCTACCACCTCTGGGAGGCAGAGGGAGAACAGTCAGGCAGCCTCAAGAGCCAAGAGTCTCATCCTTCTTTCCCTTCAATTACATTTCTGTTTTGCCTGACCCTGCCCTGCTCTTTGTACTTGTTCCAAATAAAACACTCTCAAGTTCCTCATTGACCCTCCCCTCCTTTCCTTAACATCTCTTTCCCGGTCTCCAGTCTCCCTCCACATCCCTTCCAACTCCATAGCCACGATTTCTTCTATTCTTGGCTGGCTGGCTTTTCTACCCAACTGCCCACCCCACCAAGCCCCTTTTCTCCCCAGTGGTCTCACCCTGCTCACACAGCAACACATCGATGTTGGGAGGGATGCTCAGGGCTCGGTTGGCAATGTGCTTGAGGAGTGTGGTCTTGCCCTTGCTGGGGAATAAAAGCTATTAGGACCTGGCCACCACTGAGAAATCTCTTCTTTTCCCTCCAGGCCCTTTTTTTGCCTCCAGCTCC
The DNA here is from genome assembly GCF_028858775.2 of Pan troglodytes. Taxonomy (NCBI): domain Eukaryota; kingdom Metazoa; phylum Chordata; class Mammalia; order Primates; family Hominidae; genus Pan; species Pan troglodytes. Next base: position 36,461,388 of record NC_072403.2, on the reverse strand, counting down.
CTCCTCTTCTCACCCATTGGGTCCTACCAGCCCGTAGCGGCGGCTGGCTACAATGTACAGGTCTGCATTGACGAACAGCTCCTTGCCATGAGCGGAGATGCTGAACTTCTCCAGCTGCAGCCATCAGGAAAGAGGTGGCAGAGGGAAGGGATGATCACATGAAAATTCTCCCTTTGGGACATGAGCGGCCACTTTCTCCCTGCAGGGAAGCCTCTGACAAACCGCTACCTCCAGCATAATCCCCTTCCTCTCCCCACAGCCGGTCCCCGCCCTGTTCGCTACCTGTAATGGGAGCCCCATGCATCCTCAGCTAGTCTAGTCTGTCCCACACTATTTTCTGCAGAGGGTGGACCCCACTTCTACTGGTTTTTCTATCTTCTTGCTCAAGTTGGCAGAACCTAAGGTGTGGAGAATGCCTCCAATCTTTCTTCCCACTGAACTAACCCATTCACACACCACAGCCACTCAGGGAAGATGAGTGGCTCTTCCCTACGTAAGTGGACTGGAAGGGGCCCCTTGAGACCTTACCTTGATGTCAGATGCATTTTCTAACATGGCTTGGCGGGAGGACATCTCCGCCTGGGACACGGAGAAGTCATTTTCAGCTGCATTGGCTGCTTTTAATGAAGCCACTTGGCGCTCATACTCCATCTGAGAAAGTAGGAAAAACTACATTTGAAGCCACAGTCTACCAGTTTCCCATCACCATGAAACAGCCCATGCTGGCTGGGCATGCTGGCTCACGCCTGTAATCCCAGCACTCCGGGAGGCTGAGGTAGGTGGATCGCTTGAGCTCAGGAGTTTGAGTCCAGCCTGGCCAACATGCTAAAATACTGTCTCTACAAAAAATACAAAAATTAGCCAGGCATGGTGGTGCCACCCATAGTCTCAGCTATTCGGGAGGCTGAGGTGGGAGGATTACTTGAGCCTGGTAGGTTGAGGCTGCAGTGAACAGAGATCACGTCATTGCACTCCAGCCTGAGTAACAGTGTGAGACCCTGTCTCAAAAAACAAACAAAAAACCCCAAAGTGAAACAGCCCATGTCATCAGACATTGAGATAAGGCTCACAGAACACAATTATTTTCTTACTCCGATTGTTTTACTTGGAGTCGCCCCCAAAGCTTTCCTTCGTGTCCCCAATCGCATGTCCCCTAGTTTAAGTATTTAAAAATCCCCTACTTTTGACCGCTAAGAACCAAGGTCTTACCTGTTTTTTCAGCTTTTTCTTCTCCTTTTTGCTAAGGTGAGCATAGGGATCATCTGCCTTAGACTCTCCTCCTTCCTCCTCCTCTTCTTCCCCTTCTCCTTCTTCCTCTGAACCCTGTGAGAACCCGGGGATGGTCAAAACTAGGGACTCCTGGCTGGGCGCGGTGGCTCACGCCTGTAATCCCAGCACTTTGGGAAGCCAAGGCGGGCAGATCCCAAGGTCAGGAGATCAAGACCATCCTGGCTAACATGGTGAAACCCCATCTCTACTAAAAATACAAAAAAATTAGCCGGGTGTGGTGGCGGGCACCTGTAGTCCCAGCTACTCGGGAGGCTGAGGCAGGAGAATGGTGTGAACCTGGGAGGAGGAGCTTGCAGTGAGCCGAGATCGTGCCACTGCACTCCAGCCTGGGTGACAAAGCAAGACTCCGTCTCAAAAAAAAAAAACACAAAAAAAAAACTAGGGACTCCTTCTAGAACTCAGATTTCATATCATCTGCCCCGTCCCTGCCCCAGCTCTTTCCTTCACTACTCAGAGTCCTAAAATATCTTGGGATCCTCTCTCATTCTCATACCCAGCCCCTGGTCTCCCTGAGGTCCTTTATTAATTTCTGCTACCAGGAATGGTACAAGACAAATGGTATGAATGTGTATTTATGAAATGTGACAACGCGTTATGTCCCTATAAATGTAACTCCCAATACAATGTAACTGAAGGTGGAGTAAATGGATTTCAAGAGTTTCATTTGTATACAATGAGTTTCTGTGGTTTCCTTGTTAACATGCAAAGAAAAGATCAGGTAGCCGTCCGGGCACGGTGGCTCATGTCTGTAATCCCAGCACTTTGGGAGGCCAAGATGGACAGATCACAAGGTCAGGAGATCAAGACCATCCTGGCTAACATGGTGAAATCCTGTCTCTACTAAAAACACAAAAAATCAGCCGGTCATGGTGGCACGTGCCTGTAGTCCCAGCTACTCGGGAGACTGAGGCAGAAGAATTGCTTGAACCCGGGAGGCAGAGGTTGCAGTGAGCTGAGATTGCGCCACCGCACTCCAGCCCGGGCAACGGAGTGAGACTCCATCTCAAAAAAAAAAAAAAAAAGATCAGGAAGCTCTAGTGCACAGTCAGAGGAATCCAGCAGAATCACAGAATTAGGAAGTGCCAGACGCATAGGGACCCTAGAGATCTCCGGACTCCTCCTTCTATCACACAAAGGAGACAAGTGAGACCCAAGGGGATGGGAAGATGTATTCAAGGTCACACAGCCAGTGAAGGCAGAGCCAGGACCCAGATCATCTGAGATAAATTCCAGACCCTTTCTTCACTGGATTAGGTGTTGCAAACTACAGCCCATGGGCCAAGGCTGACCTGACACTTATTTTTATATAGCTCCTGAACTTTATAAAAATAATTTTTGTATTTTCAAAGAGTTGTTAAAAAAAAAAAAAAGAATATGTGATAGAGATTGTATGTGGCCTGCAAAGCCAAAAACATTTACTATATGGCCCTTTATAGAAAAAGTTTGCTGGCTGGCATGCTGGCTCACACCTGTAAACCCAGCATTTTGGGAGGCTGAGGCAGGAGGAATGCTTGAGCCCAGAAGTTCAAGACCAGCCTGAACAACATAGTGAGACCTCATCTCTATACTAAAAATAAAAAAATTAGCCAGGGGTAGTGGTGCACACTTGTAGTCCCAGCTACTCAGTAGGCTGAGGCAGGAGAATCTGTTGAGCCCAGGAGGTTGAGGCTTCAGTGAGCCGTGTTCACACCACTGCACTCCAGCCTGAGTGACAGAGTAAGATCCTGTGTAAACAAAAACAAAAACAAACGAACCACCACCCCCACTACTCCCCCAAAAAAAGAAAAGAATAAAGGTTTGCTGGGATAATAACTATATCCCCAGATTCTGACTCTCCCATAAGGACCCTGGAAGCCCTAGTCCCTCATTCCACCTTGCCCCAACACCAAATACACACCTGCTCTGCCTTCTTGGCCTTCTCCTTCCCTTGTTTGGGAGGCTCCTTTTCCTTTATTATTTCTTCTTCTTTATCCTCCTCTTCATTGTCCAGAGCAGCGAATTTATTTTGAGGCTAATAGGGAAAAGACAGGTCTGATGAAATGTTTTAATTCCTGGGCCCCAATACCTCCTCCTGCTAGTTACTCTCTCACCTTAGCCTTCCCTTTTGACTTCTCTTCCTTTCCCTTTTTGCCCTTGAGTGCAGGCTGCTGTTCCTCAGATACGGCCTGGAGGAGACACACATACACATTACAAACATACATACAAATTATTGTGCTACTTTGCTGTGTAATAAGCATTTCTAGAGAGTCTACTGTGTTAACCATACACATGCTCCTCCATTTACGACAGGTTGCATCCCGATAAACCCACCAGAAACTTAAATAAAAAATGATAGTTCTTGGCCGGGCGTGGTGGCTCACACCTGTAATCCCAGCACTTTGGGAGGCCAAGGCAGGTGGATCACAAGGTCAAGAGATCGAGACCATCCTCATCAACATGGTGAAACCCTGTCTCTACTAAAAACACAAAAATTAGCTGGGTGTGGTGGCATGTGCCTGTAATCTCAGCTACTCAGGAAGCTGAGGCAGGAGAATCACTTGAACCCGGGAGGCGGAGGTTGCAGTGAGCCAGGATTACGCCACTGCACTCCAGCCTGGCAACAGAGTGAGACTCCGTCTCAAAAAAAAAAAAAAAAAAAAAATAGTTCCAACTTATGATGGGTTTATCTGGATATAATCCCATTATGAGTTGAGGAGTACCCTAAATGAGTATGACTTTCACACCATCATAAAGTAGAAAAATCGTACACCGAAGCAGAAGTTGGAGACCATCTGTATTGAGTGCTGCTGACGAAAAATGAGACCCAGAAAAACCCTACCCTCCAGCTTCAGACTAGATAGCGAAGAGATAACTAGGGAACGTCAGCAAGGCTAAGGATTATAAGTCAGGCAAGTGCGCCACCAGAGTGAGTGGCACTAGCACTGGAGGCTTTCTCAAGAGCTCAAATGGACATGGACTAAGATGCACACGCAGAAGAGTCACAAGCAGAAGAGCAAGGACCTGGGGCTTTGTTTCAGGTTCTGTGCTTAAAGCAACAGAATCACTGTAGATTTCTGAGTGATAAAAATGGCATGGTTTTTTTTGTTGTCTTTTTTTTTGAGACTGAGTCTTGCTCTGTTGCCCAGGCTGGAGTGCAGTGCCTCAATCTCAGCTCACTGCAAATTCCACCTCCCAAGTTCAAGTGATTCTCCTGCCTCAGCCTTCCAAGTAGCTGGGATTACAGGTGCACGCCACCACGCCTGGCTAATTTTTGTATTTTTAGTAGAGATGAGGTTTCGCCATGTTGGTCAGGCTGGTCTCGATCTCTTGACCTCGTGATTCGCCCACCTCGGCCTCCCAAAGTGCTGGGATTACAGGCGTGACCCACTGTGCCCAGCCTGGGCATGTATTCTAAAAAGATGATTTTAACAGTATAAGTAAGACAGACCGAGAAGAGCTAGTTTAAAAGCGGGAAATTACTCCACCATGGCCAGAAGGTGCTAAATGGAGTGAGAGTGACTGATCGAGCCACCACTGTCACCTTATTGATCCGATTCTTCTCTGGCTTGGCAGGCTTAGGAGGATGTTTTTCTTCCTCCTCCTCTTCCTCACTCTGATCCTGAATCAGGGCTGCAAAAACATTACCACCCTAGAGAATGAAAGGGTCACAGAAGTCAGTAGGATGGTCAAGGTTGCATCCTTGGAGTCTCCATTTACCACACAGATGGCTTACCTTGGTTTTCTTCCCTCCGCGGGGTTTTGGGGCGGGTACTGAAATGACAGGGGGAGAACATGAGATAGGAAAGAATTACGATGTCTGGCCCCCCAATTGAATCCAACTTGAAGATCAAAGTATGAGGTATCACTCTCCATGACTCATGGATTCCAGGTACCCATTCCCCCTCAGGTCATTTACCTTCATCCTCCTCATCACTGGCTGGCACTGAGAGCTTCTTAAGACGCTCCATGAGCTCTTTCTCTTCTCCATCATCATCCACATCCTTCTTCCGCCTGCCTTTTCGGGTATCTCGCTTTTTTTTTTGCTGCTGAGAGCAAAAGAACAGTGAGAAAATGAAGCCCAGGCCCCTGCTGTATTTCTGCCTCACAGAGGGTTCCCCATCAGCTGAATGGAGCAACATGGGCTGGAAAGGGGTTGGTGGAACCCAGATGCCTCCCAGGATTGGTGGGCCCCGTGGCACTTGTACCTGCTGTTGCTGTTGCTGCTGCTCCTTCTCCTTGAGCACTTTCTCTTCTTCCCCAGCCTGTTTATCTTCTACTGCCAGCTCTTCAAAGAACTATAAAGGGAGTTAAGCTACAGGCAAACATGTTTCCAAGAGCAATCCAAGCAAGCTGTGCTCTGCCACACATTGGCCCACTGGCCCTCCACTCCACCCTCACCTTACCTCCTGTCTCTCTCTTTTTTTTCTTTTTGTGGAGAATGGAGTGTGCAGGTCTCAAATTCCTGGGCTTAAGCTATCCTCCCACCTCTGCCTCCCTAAGCGCTGGGATTACAGGCGTAAGCCACCGTGCCCAGCCTATCTCCTCTCTTCACAAGATCTTTTCTCCTCCCTTGGACCTCCCACCTCCTTCACATGGCTATTTATTTAGCTTGGAAACATCCATAGTCATTTCTTATCCTCAACCCTCATTTTCTCACCGTTTTTTTGATCTTCTTGTCCTTCTTCCCTTTCTTCACCACTTTGTCTAGAAAGTTAAGCGGACATCGTGAATGCTTATCTGCAAATTCCAAAGCAGTCTGATCCCCCCTGCAAAGATCTCTGTAGCCTCTATCCTATTTTATTATTTTTCTAGCTTAACTATCACTCCTTAAATATTTGTACTGTCTCACAACTCCTGCAGAAATAATCATTCCCATCTCTATTCATTCATCCACTAAGTATCTACTAAACAGCTACCATGTGTCAGATATTGTGCTAGCGTAGGGGATTATAGCAATGAACAAGACAAATGTGGTCTCCTCTGGAGCTTGCAGGCTATAGGAAGAGAGATTTTTAAATAGGTAATTCCAGGTGTACTGAAGGTTCCAAAAGAAAAGGTAAAGCCTACTTGGTGGTGGGGGAGAGGCTGGCTTCATCTCTGGTGGCGGCCTCTCTAAAAAGATGGCATTTAAGCTAATAACTGAAGTAATGAGGAGTATGAGAAGTTAGTCAGACACATGGTGTAATTCCAGTGCTGTGCACAGGCCCAGCTGTGAGAAAGCACACACACTGAGAGACAGGGAAAGGTTTGGTATGGCTAAGCTTACAGACTGAGGGGAGAATGGTGCAAGGTAAGGCTGGAGTGAGGGCCTTGTAGTAAGGTTAAGGAATGGGGACTTTATTGGTATGATCACTTTCACACTTTAAAGTTTCACTCTGGCTTCAGAGTACAGCAAGAATCGGAGGGAATAAGCATAGTGGGAAATCCACTGGGGAGGCTGTCAGAGTAGTCTGGGTGGTGATGACAAGCGGACATAAAGAAGAATTCATAGGATGGGGCTAGAGGTGGGGAATAAAGAGCACCCGGCCGGGCGCGGTGGCTCATGCCTGTAATCCCGGCACTTCGTGAGGCAGAGGCAGGCGGATCACTTGAGGTCAGGAGTTCAAGACTAGTCTGGTGAACATGGTGAAACCCAGTCTCTACTAAAAATACAAAAAATTAGCCGGGCATAGTGGCAGGCGCCTGTAATCCCAGCTACTCAGGAGGCTAAGACAGGAGAATTGCTTGAACCCAGGAGGCGGAGGTTGCAGTGAGCTGAGATCACGCTATTGTACTGCAGCCTGGGTGACAGAGCAAGACTCTATCTCAAAAAAAAAGGAGCACTCAGAGATGACTCCTGTGTTTTTAGCTGGCAAAATTAGCTGGGCTAAGTGGTACCATTTATTAATTAAGGAGGCAGTGGAAGAGAAGGTCTTATAGGAAGGAAGAAGATATTATAAATTCAATTTGGGAGATATGCGTAGATACACACACATGTATACAACACACATACACCCTCCTTTTTTTTTTTTTTTTTTTAAGAGACAGAGTCTTGCTCTGTCACCCAGGCTGGAATGCAGTGGCATGATCATAACTCACCGTAACCTTAAATTCCTAGGCTTAGGTGATCCTCCCACTTTAGCCTCCTGAGTAGCTAGGACTACAGGCAAGCGCCACCATGCCTGGCTAATTAAAAAAATAATGATAATTTTTAGAGAGGAGGTCTCACTATGTTGCTCAGGCTAATCCTGAACCTCTGGCCTCAAGCAATCCTCCTGCCTCAGCTTCCCAAACTGTTGGAATTATAGGCCTGAGCCACTGTGCCTGGCCAGGGGGACACGTTGTTTGTAAAACCTATAGGCCATGTAAATAGAGTTATCTGGTAAGCAAATGAACACCTCAGTCTATGCCTTACTTGTTCTGCTTGAATATTATAGCACAAATCACATTGTGTCATATTTACCTGTCTGTGTGCTTTCATTCTAGAGAGTAACCTGAGAGACTGTTTAGCCTGTGTTCCCAGTAAAGCCAAAACAGATTCAACAGATTCTAGCTCTCCCCCTCTCCATCCTTGTTTCCCTGAAGGTAGAGGACCATGTCCAACTCCCTCCCCTACTGGAGGCAGCCAGCAGCCTCATGATTTCCCTTCAGGCTTAGGCCTATTTATTATCTTCTCTTCCAAAACATCCCTTCCATTCACTGCTATCTAATTCTACCCTTAAGCATTTCAGTATTTAATATTAAAAAAAAAAAATTGGTCGGGTGCGGTGGCTCAGGCCTGTAATCTCAGCACATTGGGAGGCCAAGGTGGGTGGATCACGAGGTCAGGAGATTGAGACCAGCTTGGCCAACATGGTGAAACCCCATCTCTACTAAAAATACAAAAATTAGCTGGGCGTGGTAGAGCACGCATGTAGTCCCAGCTACTTGGGAAGCTGAGGCAGGAGAATCGCTTGTACCTGGGAGGTGGAGGTTGCAGTGAGCCAAGATCGCGCCACTGCACTCCAGCCTGGGTGACAGAGCGAGACTCTGTCTCAAAAAAAAAAAAGTCAATGGTATCCGCCATCTACTACATTAAAATATTCTCAGACTAGAATTCCATGTATTTCAAAGTAATCATTTATTCAGGAAAGTTTTATGGTGCATCTACTTTTCCAAACAACTAGAGTTAACGAGAGACAATTCCAATAATTAAAGGCTTCACAGACTAAAATGGCCCTACCCTATCTTTTCTGTTTCCCTACCCACACCTATGGTCTCGATACTGGCTTCTTTCTGATCCTTTATGAAGTCCCAGGCACGCTTATGTCTGTCTTTGCTTAATCTGCATCCTCCATCCAGAACACATTTCAAAGTTTGGGGCCCTCCTCCTCCCCAAAAAACAAACCACAAAAAACAAACAAAAAAGTTAAAGAAAAAAATCTGAGCCCAGTATTGGGTGACTAGTGTGAGAATTGAAAAATTGTGCAGGATTAATAATAAAAGGCTTTATATGCTATTCCAAGGAGTTTAATCCTAAAGGCATTAGGAGGAAGGATCTACTGAAGTACCTAAGAAGGAAAAACCTGATCAGCTCACCTTATCAACACAGATGACTGACTCATCCCAGACACTAATTTCTCCCCAAGGACTAACACAGCCATACCATCTCTCCTTCCTTTAAATCTCTTTTGTGGCCAGGCACACTGGCTCACGCCTGTAATCCCAACATTTTGGGGACCAAGGTGGGAGGACTGGTTGAGGCCAGAGGTTCAAGATTAGCCTGGGCAACATAGCAAGACCTCATCTCTACAGAAAACAAAAAACAAAAACAAACAAAAAATAAGCCAGGCGTTGCGGTGTGTGCCTGTAGTCCCAGCTACAAGGGAAGATGGCTTGAGCCTGCGATTGAGGCTGCAGTGAGCTGAGATCGCGCCACTGCACTCCAGCCTGGAGTGAGGCTCCGTCACACAAAAAAAAAAACCCACCAAAACCAAAAAAATCTTTTGTACTTTAATCACTCTTATCCACTTCATTATAGGGACAGGAAAAGCCTCTGAAGAGTTTCATTGTGAGAAAGTATAATCCCCAAGGAACTGAAAAAGATTAAGTGTGGCTAGAGATATACTGTGTCTTCTCTCCTTTCGCATATCGCTTAAGCTGCTCCTTCAAAGCAAGAAAGCAAGCCTTCTTTACCCTTATACCCCTCTCCCCCATTACTGTTTTGTATTCTTGTCCTCATTGGGTCTCAAAATCGTAATTCACAAGCTTCACTTTCTCTTCTCCCATATCTTTGAAACATACTGCAATCTGGTATCATCTCCGAATGAACACTACTTCTGCCAAAGTTGCCACTGATCCCTTAGCTCCTCAAACCACAAAGTATTTTTTGGTCCTTATTTTGCCTGACTTCTCTGCAGCATTCCATGCTGCCTACCTCCACACCTTTTTTATTCTCTTCTATCATTATTTAATTTCTGGGATCTTGCTCACTCCTGGTTTGCCTCCAGTTTCTCTGGCTGTTTGCCTTTCTCAGTCTCATCTCTTCAGCCTCCTTCCCCACCTGCTTCCTGCAATTGCTGAAGTTCTTTAGGGTTCCCACCTTTCACCTTCTTTTTGGTTCAATCTGCAAACACTCTCTAGGGGACTCTTCCATATCCAGCACTTCAACTATACTTGCCTGTGTCTTTACTCCTAGTATAGTTGTTTCTCCACAGTGACTAAACAAACTCTCTTCTTGCCATTTCCTTTTAGAAATCCTCAGAAACGCCTAACTCAGCATTCAGAAGTTCACCTTATCTCTTTCCACTTCTTACTCTCCTGTCCATTACTGCTTTCAGTTAATAGTCTACTAGTCACTGGGTTACTTAAGTGTCAACCTTACTTCTCCCTTCATTTAATCAGTTCTCAGTTCCGATCAATGCCGCCTCCTTAGTAACTCTTTATTCTTCAGGCCTTGGCTTATCCCCTTACCACTTCTCACCTAGATCATGGCCAGAGCCCCCTAAATGGTCTCCCCGCCTCCATCTTGACCAGTTCAAGGCCATTCATTCTCCATTGCTCAGTGCTACAGGTGAACTGTTCATAATCATTCCTTATGCACTTCAATGGGCCTTCCTTCTTAATGTCTTTAGGATTAAACTCCTCGGAATGGCATCTAAAGCCTTTCATTATCTGTCTCCTGAGCATCTTTCTGACTTCATCACACTAGTCACCAGGCTCTAGTGGGACCAGTCAGGCTTGCCTACATCTCTACCTTCCACAAACTTCCTTGGCTTGGAATGCGCTTCCCCTTGCTAATTCACGATGATCTTTCAAGAATAAACTCTGGGGAGCAGATGTAGTGGCTCACGCCTGTAATCCCAGCACTTTTGGAGGCTGAGGCAGGAGAATCACTTGAGCCCAGGAGTTTGAGACCAGCCTAGGCAACATAGCCAGATCTTGTGTCTACAAAAAAATTCAAAAATAAGGTGTGGTGGTGCATGCCAGTAGTCTCAACTACTTGGGAGACTGAGGCGGTAAGATCCTTTAAACCCAGGAGGTGGAGGCTGCAGTGAGCCATGTTCATGCCACTGCACTCCAGCCTGGGTGATGGAGCTACAATGTGCCTCAAAAAAAAAAGTACTCAGCTATTACATATTCTTGGGAGGCTTTGCTGACACTCCCTTACCTGTCTGAGTAGATGCTCCTCCTCTCTTCTACAGTCCCATAACATTCTTAAGCACCTTCATCATACTCTGACAACCACTGTCTGTCTGGTTAATGCTCTGACCCTTCACCATACTGGGTTGTCCCTTGAGGGAAAGTCTTATCTTTTATCTCTACATTCCCACTTCCTCCACACAGTACCTGGTATACAGTAGGCATCCAATAAGTGCTTTTAAAATTAGTTACTGTGTACCTACTGGTTAGTTGTGTCCATTTATCTCCCCCTTAAAACTGACTTCAACCCTGGGAGGATATCTTCATGTTTTTTTCCTTCCCCTCTCAAAGCACAGTATATAGAGTGCTTAATTAAAAACAGGCGCTTAACAAACTTTCGCTGCTTTTTAAGTAAACCTTAACCCTCATTCCAACATCAAAAATCTACACTCTTGCTCCAGTTGAGTGAGAGGGGTGTCTTAAGAAAGAAACCATGAAGGAGTCACCCTCTCTTGAGAAACAAGGGGGATCACAGGCTCCCAAGGTGTGTGTATGCGCGCGCAGGGGGAAGGGGAGGTCGAGGCAGGGCTCATATATTCCTGGTGGAATACACTGTGTGGTGGGGCGGATGTCGAAATTTTTTAAGCAAGGTTTTCCCATTTCTCCCCATCTCTCCCTCGGTGCCATATGCTCTTTCTTTTATCTCGCCCAGTCTCACTTAGGTCACGTGCGACATCTGGATCTCTTTCCTTTAACCCCGATTCCAAACCCACTCCTCCCCGGCAAACTCCTCCCGGGCCCACGGCACGCATGCGCAGTAACTCCCGCACGGGCCCGGTCAGTCTCGTGCCCCATGACCCTCTCCTAAAACACGCGCAGTCTCCTCTCTCTTCCCCCTCTGCTCTTGTTTCTTCCTTGCCTACCAGCCTCACCTGATGGGCTCGTGCTCTCTCCGTCCCCGATCCACTCGGGCTCCGGCGGCTGCTGCTTGGGCGCCTTCGGCATCGCGGTGGCAGTTACAGCTACTGTGGCGGCGCCCGGTGCTATTTCCGCTTCCGGCGGCGGGGAACCCCGATGGGGCTGGCTCTCCAAGCTGGCGCGGCCAACCCCGCCCCCGGGCTGCGCACGTGCGAGTTTCGCCGTCATCTCGGGGGCGTGGCCCTGGTTCAGTGGAGGCGTGGCCTGCAATGACGGGGCGGGGCCGGCGTCCGCTTGCTCTAGTCGCGTAAACACATGGCGTTTACGACTGTCTGGGGAGCCTGACGCCGTGACCTCCCGACGCCGCGAGACTCAAGGAATGAACATAATAATTTCCTACTAGTATGAAGGAGTTGAGGCATACTGTTTTTTTTTTGTTTGTTTTGTTTTTTGTTTTTTAAAAAAGCATATTCTAGTTTCTATCTGTAACTCGTTTCTAGTTCTGCCACCGCGATGCCGAAGGCGCCCAAGCAGCAGCTGCCGGAGCCCGAGTGGATCGGGGACGGAGAGAACACGAGCCCATCAGGTGAGGCTGGTAGGCAAGGAAGAGACGAGAGGAAGGGGAAGAGAGAGGAGACAGCGCGTGTTTTAGGAGAGGGTCATGGGGCGCGAGACTGACTGGGTCATGGGCAGAAAAGACAGTGCAGACCAATGGCTAAGGGAGAGGTCTGATCGGTCCAGTGTTGAAATGTGTCACAAAATCCCGAAGTGTACAATTGTAAACAGGGAACTGGAGCCCAACGTGCAGAAGTCATGGTGCAGTGGAGCTTCGGTTCATTTATTTTTTTTGGTAACAGCTTTACTGAGATATAATTGACATACAATAAACTGTACACAAAATAAAATGGCACCCAAACTAAACTGCAAAGTATCACTTAAATAAGTTTTGACATGCATAAACCCAGTAAACTATCACCACAATCAAGACTTTGGTTCATTTCTAACTCTACCACTTAATATGGGAGCTTGAGCAAGGTGCTCCTGTAGTTCTGTCAGCTCTCAAACCACTACAATCATGCTTTTGTTGCCACCATTGTCTGAATTCACACTTGCCAAAGTCAACAGATCTGGGGCCATCCTACTCACTCTCCCATCAATGTTTGATAGACTTGGTCGCTCCCTCCCTCCTTTGTTTTCTTCAGGGACACTACTCTCTATAGGTTTCCTTTGCATCTAATGGGCTTCTCCTGAAGTCTAAATGTTGAAGTGCCTCAGGGCTAAATCTTTGACACTCTCCTTAATCTAGACTTATCACCTATCACCTCCTGACTTTAAATACCATCTATAACCAATGAAGATTCCCAAACTTCTCTTGCTGGCCCCCAACTTCTGCCCCGAGCTCCAGGCTCATGAATTCAACTGCTTATGGGACATCTTCTCTGAGATCTTTAATAAATCTCTCTCATACGTACAAAATGGAGCTCTTGTTCTTACTCCTAAAGCCTGTCTCTTCCAGTCTTCCCCATCAAGAAATTGCACCACAGGTCATTCAGTTATTTGGGCCAAAACTGAAAGGTCATCATCCTCTTTCTCCATTCCTCCTCCCCTAATCAATCCATCAGCCAGCTAAGTCTGCCTCATTTTTTCATTCATCTGTTCAACAAATATATTTATTGAGTGTATAGTATGTGCCAGGCACTCTTCTACGCTCTTGGGATACTACTGAATAAAATAAAGATCTCTGTTTACATTTCTAGCAGGGGAGATGATCCTATAGATAAAAGAAAATATGGATCAAGTTTAAAAGTATCAAGAGGACAGATTTTAGTCTTAAATGAGGCCTCAGTAAAGTGAAATTCAAGCAAATCATTAAAGAAGATTAGTTTTGGCCACATGGATTTCCAGGAGAAGGGCCTTTCTAGCATAAGAAACAGCTGGAGTAAAGCCCTGTGACAGGAGTGTTCGGACATACATGGGGAACAAACAGGAAGGAGGCAAGAGGGGCTGGAGTGGCATGAGTGAGCCAGAGTTGTGGGAAAGGTGAAAAGAGAAGTAAAGCAGGGTCTGGATTGGGAAAGGTCTTTTAGATTATCTTAAGGATTTTGGCTTCTTCTGTTGATTTAAATGGAAGTCACTCAGAGTTCTGAGCAGAGTGATGTGATCCAACCTACATTTTAAAAGGATGACCTGGGCCGGGGCGCGGTGGCTCATGCCTGTAATGCCAGCACTTGGAAGTCCTAGATGGGTGGATCACGAGGTCAGGAGATTGAGACCATCCTGGCTAACATGGTGAAACCCCATCTCTACTAAAAATACAAAAAAGTTAGCTGGGCGAGGTGGAGGGCGCCTGTAGTCCCAGCTACTGGGGAGGCTGAGGTAGGAGAATGGCATGAACCCAGGAGGCAGAGCTTGCAGTGAGCCAAGATCCCGCCACTGCACTCCAGGTTGGGTGACAGAGCGAGACTCCGTCTCCAGAAAAAAATAATAAAATAAAATAAATAAAAGGATGACCTGGCCAGGTGCAGTGACTCACACCTGTAATGCCAGTACTTTGGGAGGCTGAGGCAGGAGAATTGCCTGAGCCCAGGGGTTTGTGACCAACCTAGGCAACATAGCGAGACCCCTTGTCTCCGTATATAATACAATTTTTTAATTTTTATTTTATTTTATTTTTTTGAGACAGAGTCTTGCTCTGTTGCCCAGGCTGGAGTGCAGTAGCGTGATCTCGGCTCCCTGCAACCGCTGCCTCCTGGGTTCAAGCAATTCTCCTGCCTCAGTCTCCTGAGTAGCTGGGATTACAAGCGTGCGCCACCATGCCTGGCTCATTTTTGTATTTTTAGTAGAGACGGGGTTTCACCATGTTGGTCAGGCTGGTCTCGGACTCCTGACCTCGTGATCCACCTGCCTCGGCCTCCCAAAGTGCTGGGATTAGAGGCGTGAGCCACCACGCCTGGCCTATAACATTTTTTAAATTGTTAAATAAAAAGGATGACTCTGGAGGCTGTGCTGAGAACAACCTGGGCGGGAGGTGGGAGGGGGCGGGCAGCAAAGAATGGGCAGAAATGACAGAAGCAGGGAGATCTATTAGGAGGTGATGGTGACTCAGACTAGGGTGACAGCAGTGGAGGTGTGAAAAGGGCTGGTTTCTGAATGTATTTTGGAAAAGAGCCAACAAGTTTTGTTAATGGATTGGAGGTCATGTTTGACAAATAGAATTAAGGATGACTCCAATATTTCTGGCCTGAGTTAACTAGAAAGATGTAATTGCTATCAACTGAGACTAAAACATAACCCAAATTTGACCACTTCTCTCCACCTCTACCCTGACCAAGCCATCGTCTCTTCTCCCTGGACCACTGCACTGCGCTGGCCTCCTAACTGGTCTGCCTGCTGTCATTCTCATTCTCTAGTCTATCCTTCACACCTACAGTCAGAGGTAGTTTTAAAATGTAAATCCATGGGCCAATCGCAGTGGCTCACGCCTGTAATCCCAGCACTTTGGGAGGCTGAGGCGGGCGGATCAAAAGGTCAGGAGTTCAAGACCAGGCTGGCCAACATGGCGAAACCCTGTGTCTACTAAAAATACAAAAATTAGCCAGGCGTGGTGGTGGGCGCCTGTAGTCCCAGCTACTTGGGAGGCTGAGGCAGGAGAATCACTTGAACTCGGGAGGTGGAGGTTGCAGTGAGCTGAGATCATGCCACTGCACTCCAACCTGGGTGATGGAGCAAGACTCTGTCTCAAAAAGAAAAAAAAAAAAGTAAATCCATTTGTTCAAAGTATAAAAGTATTTAAAAAAGTATAAAATCCAGAATAAAATCCAAATGCTTTACCATAGTTTATAGGGCTCTGTACAATATGCCCTCTGTTAAACATCTTGATCCCATCTCCCACAGTCTAGCCACACTGGGCTTTTTTTTTTTTTTTTTTTGAACCAGGATCTTGGTCTGTCATTCAAGCTGGAGTGTAGTGGTATAATCATAGCTCACTGCAACCTCAAAGGATCCTCCCACCTCAGCCTCCAACTAGCTAGGACTACAGGCACACGCCACCAGGCCTGGGTACTTTTTAAACATTTTTGCAGAGACAGGGTCTCACCATGTTGCCCAGGCTGGTCTCAAACTTCTGAGCTCAAGCAGTGCTCCTGCCTCAGCCTCCGAAAGTGCTGGGACTGCAGGCATGAACCACCACGCCTGGCCTGGCCTTCTATTTTTACTTCAAACACCCCAGAGTCATTCCTGCATCAAGGCCTTTGCCTTTGCTGTTCCCTGTGCCTGGAACGCACTTTCTCTGTGTGTTCATATGGTTTGTTCCCTTGTTTAATTTTCTCTCTGTGTGTTACCTCCTCAAAGCAGCTCTCTCTTTGTATCAACCTGTTCTCTTCTACCTGTCACTCTCTAACCTCTTTTTTCACTTTATTTTCATTTGAAGCATTTACTATTACTTAAAATTATATTACCTATGTATATTGTCTATCATCCTCAAAGCAATGTAAGCTCCATATGGGCAGGGATTTTGTCCTTTTTATTGATGTAGCTCCAGCTCCTAAAACAGTGCTTGCCCTACAGTAGGCACTAAAGTGTTCACTGAAAGTATGCAAAGCTTGGCCAGGTGCCGTGGCTCATGCCTATAATCCCAGCACTTTGGGAGGCCGAGGCAGGTAGATCACCTGAGGTCAGGAGTTCGAGACCGGCCTGGCCAACATGGTGAAACCCCATCTCTACTAAAATACAAAAAATTAGCCGGGTGTGGTGGTGGGCACCTGTAATTCCAGCTACTCGGGAGGCTGAGGCAGGAAAATCGCTTGAACCACCCCCTCTCCCCCCGCAAAAAAGTATGTGAAGCTTAAATAAGACAAAGACAATGTCTATAAAGAGCTTAGCAGGGTACCTGGCACTGAGCAAGCAGCCAGGTGACCCCACACTCTGAGATCTCTCCCTGCCTCTCCATCATCCCTCCTTAGTCTCCTTGTCTGGCTTATCCTTGTCCTTCTTCACTTAGCAATTCAATGTCAGAGTTCCTCAAGGCTAAGTTCTGGGCCCTTCATCTACAGATTCCTCAGAGAGGTCTATCCTAGCCACCATGTCTTTTTTTTTTTTTGGATATGGAGTCTCGCTCTGTTGCCCAGGGTGGAGTACAATGGTGCAATCTCGGCTAACTGCAACCTCTGCTTCCTGGGTTCAAGCAATTCTCCTGCCTCAGCCTCCCAAGTAGCTGGGATTATTTATAAATGCCCACCACCACGCCTCGCTAGTTGTTGTTATTTTAGTAGAGACAGGGTTTCACCATGTTGGCCAGGCTGGTCTCGAATTCCTGACCTCAGGCGATCCACCCGCCTCAGCCTCCCAGAGTACTGGGATTACAGGCGTGACCTACCGCGCCCGGCCACCATGTCTTGAGTAGCTCCCCAACTACTGTTTCTATTCAGTACCCCATTTATTTCCTTCATATGATTCATCTCAACCTGTAATTATATGTTTGCATACTTTTAAGAAAAACAGTCCCTGAGAATTGGGAACTGGCCTGACAATAACTGGCAGGCTTTGGTGTTGCTGGGAGCTGGCCTGTTGCCCATAGTTAGGCCATGGTACTCTTGTTGAACATAAACTATCTCACAGAAAATCAGTGTCAAACAAGGTCATCCTGTGTTTGTGATGAAATTAGACAAACTTCAAAATCTTGTCTAAGCACAAAAACACCACACAGTTCCCTGTCAGCTAAAATGTGTTGGCATTTTTACCTTACAGCTTTAGCCATATTTCATTTCTCCCTCCTTCTAGATAAGATTAAGAAGTAGTCATAGAATTGCCCCTGCTTTCTGACAGCATCTAAGCCAGAACAATTTCCTGTTTCTTTTGAAATCACCAAACACAAACCCTAATCCTGTCATTCCTAGCCCCCTTTTAGGGAGATAACCTCTGTAGAATTAATAAACTCAACTTAAATGCTTGCCCATAAGTTGAGGAGCTATAAGTTAACTTTTAAGAAGTTTCTTCCGGCTGGGCGCGGTGGCTCACGCCTGTAATCCCAGCACTTTGGGAGGCCGAGGCAGGCAGATCACCAGGTCAGGAGATCGAGACCATCCTGGCTAACATGGTGAAACCCGATCTCTACTAAAAACACAAAAAATTAGCTGGGCATGGTGGTGGGCGCCTGTAGTCCCAGCTACTCGGGAGGCTGAGGCAGGAGAATGGCGTGAACCTGGGAGGCGGAGCTTGCAGTGAGCCAAGATCATTCCACTGCACTCCAGCCTGGGCGACAGAGCTGAGACTCCGTCTCAAAAAAAAAAAAAAAAAGAAGTTTCTTCCCAGACAACTGGTGTTCTCAGCCCTTCCTCCATCCTGAGGCTTTGCACATGGATGAGGAAGCCAGAGCTTCACTTTGGACAGTGAATAGAAGCTTGTGGTTGTGAATCTGAAAGTTGGGGGTTGAGGTTCTGAATACTCAGGGACCTTGTAGTGGTGGCATTGTCACACATCTTGGATTGTTGATTGTCCACCTCTTGACCTGTGAGAGAAATAAACTTCTTTTTAAAAATTATTTATTTTTATTTTTATTTTTTATTTATTTATTTTTGAGATGGAGTCTTGCGCTGTTGCCCATGCTGGAGTGCAGTGGTGCGATCTCGGCTCACTGCAAGCTCCGCCTCCTGGGTTCACGCCATTCTCCTGCCTCAGCCTCCCGAGTAGCTGGGACTACCGACGCCGGCCACCACACCTGGCTAATTTTTTTTTCTATTTTTAGTAGAGATGGGGTTTCACCATGTTAGCCAGGATGGTCTTGATCTCCTGACCTCGTGATCCACCCACCTTGGCCTCCCAAAGTGCTGGGATTACAGGCGTGAGCCACCGCGCCCAGCCATAAACTTCTATCTTAAGACTTCTTTTTAAATGGCAGTTACATAAGCCAGAACTACCTGGAGAAATCTGATACTTTTATTTTGTCCTGTAATTTTCAAATGTCTACTTTTCTCCAACTCTACTACCCAAGTCTATGTCACCATCATGGCTCACTTGTACTACTGAAGTAGCCAGTAGCCTTCTAACTAACTTCCAGGTCCAAGGTGGGCCCCCTCCATACAAGCTGATTTTTTTTTTGAAAAGCCAGCCTAAGCCATGATACTCCCGTCTAAAATTCTTCAAAGGCTTCTGTTCTAAGAAAAGAGCCAAATCTTCATGTTTTCCAAGGCCCTGAGTGGTCTAACTCCTCTTTCTTCTGCATCATCTCCCACTGTCCCTAGGTTTCTTAGCTCCTCTTCCCCTAGGTCTTTTAGCGAAGACCTTTGCCTTGACTTCCCTCTCCCACCCCACCTCCTGTTTATCCTTTGGAGCTTGTCTCAGTTGCATCTCCTACCCTGACTCCCTTTATTACACAACTCTCTTTCACCCTCTTTTCTTCCCTGTCTTCTTCCCAGCACTTTTGACAGGTTTAACTTTACATGCTATTTGTGATTATGAGAAACCTGTCTTCCCTGTACATTTTAAATCCACTGGCTTTGGCTGTCAGTTATCTCTAGTGCTTGGTATATTGCCTGGCCCACAGGCATTCTGCAAATTGCTGCTGAAAGACTCCTTCATCATTACCACTCCATAAACACAAACTCTGCAAAGTAAAATATTTAAAAATAACTCCACGGACACCTGGCCTTTCCTTTTTCTTACAAAACTTTGCCCTTGAACATAAGGCAGCTTGTTCTGGTTGATGCCTACAGGCTAATGGAACCTCCATTGGTTTTTTTCAGCCTGGAAGAACCTTAAGCTTTGTCATTCCCCATCACTAGTGTGTATGAACTAAAGAATGAGCTGACTTCACCAGGTGAGAACAGCTTCATCTGCACCTCCAGAGATGACTAGAACACAGGGATTAAA
The DNA here is from genome assembly GCF_028858775.2 of Pan troglodytes. NCBI lineage: Eukaryota > Metazoa > Chordata > Mammalia > Primates > Hominidae > Pan > Pan troglodytes. Next base: position 36,441,735 of record NC_072403.2, on the reverse strand, counting down.
TAAAATGCTGGTTTCCACTGCATTTATTACTAATATAAAAAAAGTTAAAAAGGAAAAAAAAAACAAAAACCTCATTCTCAGTTCTCCAACAGCTCTCACCCCTCCCTCTTGCCAATACAACTCCTGACCCATTTCCTCAGGGCCAGTTCAAAACTGAACCTGTTCACTGCTGTTTTCACAGAAAACAACCAGTGCCAGGGATGTAGGGGAAGAGGATTGGAAGAGGGCAATAGTACTGTCCAGGTTCTACCCAAAGATAGGCAAGGTGGAGATTCACAGAATTCAAATGAATGGACTGGTGGCCTCACAATAACATAGTCTAATTAAAATGGGCTGGAAGGGATCTAGGTAGGATAAAGCCATTGGAGGCTTCATAAGACATGTCATGGGTCTGTGTCAGACTCAGAATAACCAACAGGAGAAGAATGGGGAGGGCCAGGGAGGCAGTCTGATGGAAAGTTCACAATTCTCCCATGTTGGGAAGTGGGAAAGTCCAGAGGGCACCAAGCGCCTCACTCATTTTGGCAGGAAAACTTATTCTAGTGCTGGGAAGTCACAAAAATGCCACGGACACTGAGAAAGGCTACAAGGGGATGCACAGTTTCACAAAGCACGGTGATCATAGACCATAGCGGTGGGGATCATGCTACTGACAGAGAAACTATGAAATCCAAAGGCAGGGAGAGTGGCCTTTTAGGAAGTAACTCTGCACCAGTCACCCAAACTTGACCCCAGGTTAGACAACCTGGCTGAGTTTCACAAGCAGCTGACAACATTGGGGGTAGGGAATGTCACATAAAAAGGACTTAAAACAAGCAGCTAAAAGAAGGGAATGGTAGGAAACCGCTCCAGGGCTCTCAGGAATTGAGGGCAATACTGGGGAACAGGTGGACAGATGCACAAGAAACAGCACCAAAGAGGTTTCCTGTTCAGCAGTCATTTGATGACGGGAAAGAAGATCCAGGAGGCAACTGAAAGGAAGCAAAGATGGGTCCCGAAGGCGAGTCTCTACAGGCTGGATCAGAAGAAAGCGCGTATGCTGCGCACCAGTGATGCAACACAACTCTGGACCCCACACGGGGGAGGTGGTGGATGGGGTGGGTGTGTCACTGACTGAGGGTGTTAGAAGAGCCTCACAGTAGCCATCATAGGGCTACAGAGAAATAAATGGCTGCTAGGTCACAGAGAGCTCCTTCCAGCCTGGATGGGAAGGCACAGTCTCACAGAGGAGGTCCATTGACGCCTGGGTGGTAGAAGGCACAGAGGTCCTCATATCGACAGTGGCCCTTTTTGGCAAAATGTCGGCAGACAGGGCGGTCGGATTTGTCTGTGAACAAGTGAAAATGGAACAGTTAAAAATTTGAGCAACAAAGAAAACAAATACAATGAAACGCAGAGACAGAAGGAGAACTGATTTTCTACCCCCTACCATTTCCAGGTATTTTGGAATGGTAGTCTTTCTCCTGGGAGAAATAACATTGAGGTCTACTTCTGCTTCAAAAGCAAAAAGGAAAGCCCAGAGAAGATCGTGAATGATCTTCTGAAAATTAGGTCACTCTGGGAGTAATGGGCATAACAAAATGGACCTCACCTTCCATAACCTGGGGGTCATCCTTGGGTGGGCAGGTGTTCTTGATAAGAGACCAGCTTTTGAGCCTTCGAGGGTTTCTCTGTTCTTTGTGAAAGCTTCCCCGGGTGGGACCCCCATGGCCTGGCCCCGGAAAAGGAGGTTCTGCATTGACTCCCCACCAACCACGACCATATGGGCTAGACCTGGGGCCAAGCCCTCTCCGAATTGGGCCTCTACCCCAAGGAGGAGGTGGGAGACTCAGCAGTGGTGGAATCAGTGGTCCCCTTGATCCTGGAGGACCTCTGTGAAGAGCTGGAGAGAGAGAGAGAGAGAGAGAGAAAGACACAGAAAAGTGTCTAATGGGCAGCTGAATCCTGATAAGCCGTGATTAAAAAAATTTTTTTATTGAAGAACAGCATACATAAAGACACACCAGTTTTAAGTGCACAACCCAATTCTCACAAAGTAGACACACTTGAGTTTCCACCACCAGGTGAAGAGATAAAGCCTTATTAGCACCTCAAAAGATCCTCCCCTTGTGCCCCTTTTCCCATTACCCACCCTCCTCCCCAAAGGTAACCACTATCCTGACACCATAGGTTAGTTTTTGCCTGTTTTTGAACTTCACAAAAATGGAATCATACAGTCTGCATTCTTTTATGTCTGGCTCCTTTCGCTCAACATCATGTTTGTGAGATTCATCCAGGTTGCCTGTAGCAGTAGTTCATTCATTTTCGTTGCAGTGTAGTCCCATTGCATGCATACACAACAATTTATTTATCCATTCTACTGATGATGGACATGTGGGTGGTATCCAGTTTGGGGCTATAACGAGAAATGCCACTATAAACATTTTTATACATGTTGTTACACATACGTATGCATTTCTGTTGAGTATATACGTAGTAGAGGTATTACTGGCTTATAAAGTATATGTTATGCTCAAGTTTCATACATAATGCCAAACTTTTTTTTCACAGTGGTTATACCAATTTGCACTCTCACCAGCAGTTGTCCTATAGCCTTGACAACACTTGGAATTGTTAGGTTTTTAAATTTTGCCATGGTGAGTGTGAAAAGTGGTGGTTATTTTTTTGTTTGGTTATTATTATTTATTTAATGAGAGATTGGGTCTTGCCACACTGCCCAGGCTGGTCTTGAACTCTTGGGCTTAAGTGATCCTCCCACCTTGGTCTCCTAAAGTGCTGGGATTACAGGCATGAATCATCATGCCTTGTTTTGTTTGGTTTTTATTGTGGTAAAAAACACATAAAATTTACCATCTTAACTATTTTTAAGTGTACAGTTCAGTAGTGTTACATATATTCATATTGATGTGAAACAGATCTCCAAGTTTTTGTTTGTTTTTTGAGATGGAGTCTCGCTCTGTCACCCAGGCTGGAGTGCAGTGGCGCGATCTTGGCTCACTGCAACTTCTGCCTCCTGGGTTCAAGTGATTCTCCTGCCTCAGCCTCCCAAGTAGCTGGGATTACAGGCGCCCACCACCACGCCTGGCTAATTTTTGTATTTTTAGTAGAGATGGAGTTTTACCATATTGGCCAGGCTGGTCTTGAATTCCTGATCTCATGATCCGCCCACCTTGGCCTCCCAAAGTGCTGGGATTACAGGCACGAGCCACCATGCCCGACCTCCCAAAGTTTTTTATCTTGCAAAACTGAAACTCTGTACCCATTAAACAAAACTCCCCTTCCTCCAGCTTCTTTCCCCCAGCCTCTGGTAACCATCATTCTACTGTTTCTTTGAATTTGACTTTATTTTTATTTTTTGTTTTGACAATCTTGCTCTGTCATCCAGGCTGGAGTGCAGTGGCGTGATCTCGACTCACTGCAACCTCTGCCTCCCAGGTTCAAGCAATTCTCATGCCTCAGCTACCCGAGTAGCTGGGATTACAGGTGTGTACCACCATGCCCAGCTAATTTTTCTATTTTTAGTAGAGACAGTGTTTTGCCATGTTGGCCAGGCTGTTCTCGAACTCCTGACCTCAAGTGATCTGCCTGCCTTGGCCTCCCAAAGTGCTGGGATTACAGGCGTGAAGCACCATGCCCAGCCCCTGAATTTGACTTTAGACACCTCAGATAAGTGGAATAATACACTATGTCTTTACTTAACATAAAGTCCTCAAAGTTCATCCATGTTGTAGTATGTGACAGCACTTTCTTCCTTCATAAGGCTGAATAATATTCCATTGTATGTACACGCCACATTTTATTTATCCTTCCATCAGTGGACATGTGGGTTGCTTCCACCTCTTTGTTATTGTGAATACTGCTGCTATGAACATGAGTCTGCAAATATCTCAAGACCCTGCTTTCCATTTTTTTTTTTTTTTTGATATATACCTGGAAGCAGGAGTTCTGGGGTAATTCTATTTTTAATTTTTTTGTCATCTGGTAGTTCTATTTTTAATTAAGAGGAACCTCTTCATATTGTTTTCTATAGTAGTTTCACCATTTTATAATCCCAGCAGCAGTACACAAGAGTTCTAATTTCAAAGTGGTATATTTTTATCTTGCATTTACTTGACAATTAATGATATTGAGTACTTGTTCATTTAGACCTTTAGTTCATTTAGATCTCCATTTTAATAAGGTGTCCTGTGTTTTTGTCAATTTTTCAAATGGCTTGTCTGGAAGAGTTCTTTATATATTATAGATACAGGATCTTTATTTGTTATATTTATTGCAAATATCTTCTATTGTATGGCTTCCTGTTAATTTCTTAATGGTATTATTTGGCAAGTTTGTATTTTGTTTTTTCTTTTTTTTGAGACAGTTTCACTCTGTCGCCCAGGCTGGAGTGCAGTGGTGCAATCTCAGCTCACTGCAACCTCCGCCTTCCAGGTTCAAGCGATTCTCCTGTCTCAGCCTCCTGAGTAGCTGGGATTACAGGCACACACCACCATGCCCGGCTAATTTTTGTATTTTTAGTAGACACAGGGGTTTCACCATGTTGGTCAGGCTGTTCTTGAACTGCTGACCTCGTGATTCACCCGCCTCGGCCTCCCAAAGTGCTGGGATTACAGGCGTGAGCCACTGTACCCAGCCACAAATTTATATTTTCTAACGGAGTTCAATTTATCAATCTTTCCTTTATGGTTAGTGTGTATACGTGCATTTCTTGTCTGTTTAAGAACTCTTAGCTACTCTTAGAAAATACATTTACTTTCTAGAATAATTATTCTCTTACCTTTTATACTTAGATCTACAGTCCATTTGAAATAGATCATTGTATATGATTATGAGTGCAAGGTGAAATTCCATTTTTTTCACATGAATATCCAATTGATCCAATATCATTTATTGAAAAGACCAACTTTTCAGTTCCATCTTCATCATAAATGAAGTGTCCACACATGTATGGGCCTGTTATTGGACTCTTCGGGACATAAGTCCTGTTGACTTATGTCTATCATTGTTTCCAAACTGCATCGTTGTAACTATTGTAGCTTTATAGTAAGTCTTTTTTTCTTCTTGTATTTAGAGACAGGATCTCACTATGTTGCCCAGGGTGGCCTCAAAAACTCCTGGGCTCAAAGGATCCTCGCACCTCAGCCTCCTGAGTAACTGGGACTACAGGCGTGTGCCACCATGCCCAGCTTACAAATCTTGATATTCATAGTAAGCCCTCCCACTTCAAGATTGTCTTGACAGTCACCTTGATATTTTGCATTTCCCTATAATAATGTGTATTTCCACAAAAACATTATGGGTGTTCTGACTTGGAATGCATGAAATCTATTTATCAATTTGGGAAGAAGTGACATTTTTACAACATTGAGTTTTTAAATCAGCAAATATACAACTTCTCTCCATTCATTTAGGGATGGAATCCCTGATCTTTTATTTTTAAGTCCTTCCTGGGTTTTATCCCCTCCCTTGCTGTCTTCTCTACGACCTAATACAAGGATCAGGGCCCCTTCCTCCTCACCTGACTTAGGGTCGCCAGGTTTTCCATTGGCCATGGGGGGAGGGCCCAGAAGGCTGGGTGGTCCTAAGAGCAGACATGAAAATATGGTCATCAGAATGGATTAAAGGACTGATGATTCTGTTCTTAGGTGTTTTTCTTGTATTACTTCTTAATCAACCAGTAAAGTCAGGTATATTTTCAGCAGTCTTAGGAGTTCTCACCCCATCTATCTGCCCTTTTTTCTGCAAAGCTGTTTCAGGGTTTGCAAAAAGTAGATATTCAATCAAAGGGGATAATGCAGGAAAAGATACTGACAACTTTTTTTCTTCACCGTACCGTCGCTATCCAAAACAACCTAAGTGTCTCCAGACATGAACCAATCCCTCACCTTAACTGCTGGCCAGAGGACTAGTTCAGAGAAAGCTGCACCTGTACCTTTTCAGTCAAAGTCTGGATACAAACTGTCATCCCAGTCATCGCAATCTGCAACATCTCTACTACCCCTTTCCCCTACTGTTCTGCGGCTGCGCAAAGAGCTCTTTATTCTCTCCACCCCCGCCTTCTCCAGAAAGGTCTGGGGCCGTATTGAGGTTGATGGTTCCAGTAAGAGAACTCCTGGTTCAAGGCTCCATTTGGGACAGCCCCACTTCCATCCCTCCCCAGCGCGTGCGCCCTTCCTCCTTCCGTTACAGCCCCCTCCTTCGCACCTTATTAGCCCCTAGCCCCTTGCCCGGACGGGCTTGACAGGCATGTGCACATCCCTCCCAGACCCCTCACCGATGGGACTCCCATCCTCCTCATCTCCAGTCTCTTCCCGCTCGGGCAGTGGGGGCTGCTGCTGTGTCGGTGGCTGGTGCTGATTCTGCTTCTTTCGTTTCGGCATCGTGTCTGCGGCAATGGCTGCAGCGGGATTTGGAGGGTAGTGAGGAAGGGGCACGCGGGGATTCTGTTTCCGCTTCCGGGGGGTCGGTGGGCAGCAATGCTGAGGCTCCCGCCATTCCACTTCCGGAAGGTTGCGGAGAACATCTGCGGCGGCCGCATTCCGGAGCAAACTGCCTCCCTCCGTCTCTGCCAGGCATGGCGGCAACCTCACACCTTCCCTTTGCTGCGTTTCTATAAATGCTTTGAAAAAATTACTCTCTTCTTCCCTCGCTGGAAAACACCACAACCAGCTCCTCAGAGTGTGTCACAGAGTCAACAGGCCCTCGGGCCAGAGGGCCTGAGAAGAGGACTGTCGCACCGTAAGATCGCCACATCCGGTCCTCGGTTACTATGGTAACAGCTGCAGGCACAACTTCGTGCCCTTTGACCTCCCCCCAAAAGTCCTTGTCCCGCTTGGGTTTCCCTTCTCGCCCGCTTTTGCACTTACGATCTGTAAACCTGCTCCTTATCATCGTTCCCACAAAGAATTTCGGTCCCAACAGGTCGGCACCCAGGACTCTCAGACCGCCGCCCTCCCCTAAAGACCTCTGACCGTGCCCCCGGTGTAGTCCAGCAACCTGGACGCAGTCTCGGCTTTCCACTAAGGTCAAGCCCGGGGCTTGGTAGTATAGCCTCAGCGTGTCCACGCCCCCTCTCCACTAGGTAGTAGGCCCCGCCCTCCGCTCCGCCGCCCCCTCCAGGTGAGTGGTAGCTTCTCCCGGGAGCGCAAGGTAGTGATGACACGCGCCCCCCCTCCTCCGAACGCGAGTTGGTAGCGTCCGTGACGGAGTTAGCCTGGTCCTCCCACGCGCGCCTCCTTCTTCGCCGCCGGGGCGCCCTCTCGGTGCCACTGGCTCTCACGTGCCAGTAGCCCACCCCGCATCATCCTCTCGCCTCGCTCCTGGAGGGAAGTGACTATATCTCCCCCGTCCGCCTTCCATCGCCGCCGCGGCGGTAATTCTGTCGGGCCCGCCCGCTGACGTCACCTGCTAGCCCCGCCTCCTCTAGGGTCCCGGGCCCCTGCGGCGGGGGCTGCCCCGGGGGGCAGTCAGTTGAGGCGGCGGGAGCTCGGCGGAGGGCGGGCCAGGTGACTGGTCCGGGCCATGCCGAGGAAGAAGCCATTCAGCGTGAAGCAGAAGAAGAAGCAGTTGCAGGACAAACGGGAGCGGAAGAGAGGTCAGTGCGGGAGCGGGAGGAGGGGGCGGGGCTCGGGCTTCCGCACATCTGGAAGGAGGGGTGTGCCCGCTGCACCTCTGGGGATCGTGGGAGGGGGTCGTGGGACCGCGTCAACCCTCGCGGCCTATCGCGGAGGGGATCCCCCACCCCACCCCCCCTACATCTGGAAGGGGTGGGGAAGGATGGAGAGTTGGGGGAGGGGAATCTCTCCAGCTAGCACGGGGCGCCGTCCCCACTGCTCCCTGGAGGAGTGACTCCCCCCACGCACATCCGGGAGGGTCCCGAATAGGGTGTCTGGGAGGACTGAACATCGGAAGTTGAGTGGGATGAAAGGGAGTCAGGCCGATGGGGGAGAGGGTCTTATGGCCCCTGAGAGCTGGCCAGCACTGGCGTCACCGGCCCCTCCCCGCAGGGCTTCAAGATGGGCTGCGCTCCAGTTCCAACAGCCGCAGCGGGAGCCGGGAGCGGCGAGAGGAACAGACCGACACCTCGGACGGGGAGTCTGTGACCCATCATATCCGCAGGCTTAACCAGCAGCCTTCTCAGGGGCTGGGTCCACGAGGCTACGACCCAAATCGGTGAGGGTGAGAGGGGGCGCTGGTCCCGGCTTTCCCGCCTACCCGGAAGTCAGAGCTTTGGGGGAAAGCGGGCTGCTACTGGTGAAGAGGGTGGGCCTGGGATGCCACAGTTCTCCGCTAGCCACTCGGCTCCCCACAGCGGGCCACAGTCTTCCTTTCCAGAGGGGCTGGAGAGAGTTGGGCTTTTAGAAGGAGAAGGCTGAATATTGCCTGAAAGAAGGACTTGGGGGAAGTCTGACTTGAGAGAGGAGACTTGAACGACTCTGGAGAGAATGGTTTGCGAAGTTGATTGTACAAGAGGGGAGAAAATAGGAGTTTGTGGCCACAGGATTGCTCTGGATGTCTCGGTCCCTCTTCCCTTAGATACCGACTGCATTTTGAGAGAGACAGCAGGGAGGAGGTAGAGAGGAGAAAGAGAGCAGCCCGGGAGCAAGTTCTACAGCCGGTCAGTGCTGAGGTGTTGGAGCTGGACATCCGGGAGGTGTATCAACCTGGCTCAGGTGAGTGAGAGCAAGACAGGCATTGGGCTGGGGAAGGAGTTTGGAAAGGTAAGAGTCGACTGTGAGGAAGGAGGGGTCTGGGATGTACTCTTGAATCCTGAAGATTTCCTCACACTTGGACTTTTTCCTGAATTCCCAGTTCTGGACTTTCCTCGACGTCCTCCTTGGAGCTATGAGATGTCCAAGGAGCAACTAATGAGCCAAGAGGAACGGAGCTTCCAAGACTATCTTGGGAAGATTCATGGGGCTTACTCCTCTGAGAAACTCAGCTACTTTGAGCACAATCTGGAGGTGACAGTGTACTCTAGGGACAGGAGTGGGGCATAGTGACCTATGGTCAAATTGGTTTGGGATCAGGCTGGAGAGGGACTCTGTTTTCAGTTTCTCTTCCTGATCCTGTCTTTTTAGACATGGAGGCAGCTGTGGCGGGTGTTAGAGATGTCTGACATCGTCCTGCTTATCACTGATATCCGACATCCAGTGAGTACTAGGGATAAGGGTGGGCAAGGAGGAGGGAGAAAGGTTTTTCAGGGGCAAAGGTCAGAGGCAAGAGTTGGGAGACAGAGAGGTATCTATCTTCCTGTCTTTCTAATCTCTACCTAGTGCTGATGTCCGCAGTTAGGAACTCAGTTTTTTATTCTCTTATAGCCTGTCATTCCTCCCTTGGCCAGCTCACTCTTCTCTTCAAAACAGCCATGTCCTGTCCTTTAGCTCATCACAGACCAATAGAAAATCCAAGTGTTGGAGCTCCAGGGATTCTATGAATGCAGCTGGGGACTTCCTCCTGCCCAGCCCAAAGATGCCCTTTCTTCCTTATCTCATTTCTCTAGCACTGCCACATCAGTTGCTACAGAACCCACCTGGAATGCTAGAGTAGTAGTTAAGGCTGTAGACTGCTGCTGGACTGCCCTGTGTGAATCCTAGCTCTGCAACTTCACTCTTGTCCTCCAGTGGGAGAAAGGGAGGTCTGTGAGGACCATTTAGGTTGGAGGTCCTTAATAATATGTACACACACATACTCACACGTACATCATGTGCACATCAATATACACAGGCATGTTTGCACACATGTTCACAGTCACATTAACACACAAACATGCACACATGTGCACGTACTTGCATGCATGCATATATGCACGTGTACACACTTATATAGTTGTGCACACACAAAAAAGCACACTAATTTCTACCCTAACCCCCATCCCTGTTTCCGATCCCAGCCTTTACCTCAGTGTGCTAAGTGATGCTGTTTCCTTGTCTTGTTTTGGGTTCATTTCCATCTCTAATCGTGACCTATAGGAAGCCCTCTGAGACTCAGAAGTATTACTAACCCCTGTTTTGTCTTTGTTTTTCAGTTTGTCTGGTTTATAGTTTTTAGCCCAGAGTCTGCTACCACCAGGGCCTTGTCTCTGAGCTACACCTGCTGAGTGGGGAGCTGGAGGCAGAGTACTCTGGGTTGACTTTCACTGCTCCATCTTCTTATCAACTCTGTCCTAGGTTGTGAATTTCCCGCCAGCACTTTATGAGTATGTGACTGGAGAACTTGGGCTGGCCCTGGTGCTGGTTTTGAACAAGGTGGATCTGGCCCCGCCTGCTCTTGTGGTTGCCTGGAAGCATTATTTCCATCAACACTATCCCCAGCTCCACGTCGTCCTTTTCACCTCTTTTCCTCGGGACCCCCGCACCCCACAGGACCCTAGTAGTGGTGAGTGGGCAATGAGAGAGGGCAACCTGGGAGAGGTGAGTTGGCAGGGGACAAAGGGGAGAACAGAGAGGCTTATTGACAAGGGGGCACCTGGTCTTGGGCCTAAGGGTGGTGGGAGAGATGAGAGGCCTAAGCCCGTGTGCCAATCCTTTTGTGCCCTCTGATCTCAGTCTTGAAGAAGAGTCGGAGGCGGGGGAGAGGATGGACTCGGGCCCTGGGGCCAGAGCAGTTGCTGAGAGCCTGTGAAGCCATCACTGTGGGGAAAGGTATGTGGCCCTTAGAGGAGGGCTGTAGGAGGACATGGGGGAGACCAAAGATGCAGAATCATTTTGCTCACCTTTCCTGAAGCCAACCCCTCTATGGTGGATATGTGCAAGAGGCCAGGGGAAGGGACAGAATAAGGAGCAGACTGACTTGGTGGGATGAGAGGCAGCAGGTAGTCAGGAGCCTCAGTGGCTTGCTGCCTTTAGCCTTCCCAGTACTTTTCAGAAGCTCAGAGAAACGTGCGTGATTCCAGGGAGGGTAGGGTCAAATGACTTTTGGGAGATTCTCTGACCTGCTCTTGTTTAGGTTGGCACTGTACAACTCCAGAGGGTGCCAGTTACATAATCTGTGCAGGGCACAGTATGTGCCATCATGCACAGCAGCCCTGGGGAGAACCTCTTTAATCTTCTCCTTCTTTGAGCAGTGGACTTGAGCAGCTGGCGGGAGAAGATTGCTCGGGATGTGGCTGGGGCCACCTGGGGTAATGGCTCTGGGGAGGAGGAGGAAGAGGAGGATGGCCCAGCAGTCCTGGTGGAGCAGCAGACTGATTCAGCAATGGAGCCAACTGGCCCAACCCGAGAGCGCTACAAGGATGGGGTGGTGACCATCGGCTGTGTGGGTAAGGAAGTGGCAGCTTGTGCGTGGTGGCCTCCAAGGAGGTACAGAGTTTTCATATTCGGAGAAGAGAGAGGGTGATCAGGTCTCATTAGGCCCCAGGGTGTCTGAGGGGTGATCTCTGCCAGTGGCGGTGGGCAAGGCAGAAGAGGCATCTGCTGCAGTGGAAGGATCATGACAGCCTGAGTTAAATTCCACCTCTTCTCAGCTGTGAGGTCTTGAGTAAGTGATTTTGCTACTCTGAGTCTTAGTTACTTTGATTTTAAAAATAAGGACATTGATACCTGAGTAAAAGAATGGATGACGGCCATGTGTGAGGGCTCATGCCTATAGTCCCAGCGCTTTGGGAGGCTGAGGTGGGAGGATTGCTTGAGACCAGGAGCTCAAGACTAGTCTGGGCAACATAGTGAAACCCCATCTTTACAAAAGATAAAGAAAACTAGCCAAGTGTGGTGGTATGTGCCTGTAGTCTCTGCTACTTCAGAGGCTGAGGCAGGAGGATCACTTGAGCCCAAGAGTTCAAGGCTGCAGTGAGCTATGATTGTGCCACTGCACTCCAGCCTGGCTGACAGAGACCCTGTCTTTAAAAAAAAAGAATGGATGTGAGGAATGATGGGAATAGTGTTAAGAGAGTATAAGAATGCCTGACAAATAGTGATAACAATAATAACAATTGTTATTGTTAAAACTCAGTATTTATATGGTGCTTACCATGTAACAGGCACTGTTTTAAGTGGTTTATATAAACCGTTTGAATTGTAGTAATTAGTCTGTAGTACAGTGATCATCAAATCATAGTAGGAGCTCAGCAAGAATTAGTATCCTTCTAGGTTTTAACCCTTTAAGTTTGTTGCCAAGGAGAATCTCCTCTTAAGGGCTTTGTCTCAGCTCACAGTGGAGGAAAAAGGAATGTATGATTAGGACCCAGGGCCCGTCTTCATTTAGGGTGGGAGAGGTAAGAAGAGACCTTGGACAAGTTGTGGTATCTGAGGTGATATTGGAACCAAAAAGGGCCCAACCCAGAATAAATTTGGGAGTGTGGAGTAGGTAGTTGGGCTCCTTGGAAGTGCCCTGACTTATCTCTCAGTGTCCTTTTTGTCTTTGGAAGAACCTGCCTTACTGCTGAGTGATTGCTCCTCTTTCCAGTCATTTCACCCGGCTGTCCCTTCCCTGACTTCTGATCCTAGTCTCCCTGTCACAAGGAGCCTCTGTTCCCTCTCTTAGCAGCCTCTGCTCTAGCTGATCTCTATTCCAGGTGGTGTGAGAGGGAGAGTGTTTGCTGTGGCACAGGCACCCCTGAGTTTGGATTTCCCTCCAGCTCTCATTCATTTACCCATTCAACAAATATGTACTGAACACTTAACCAGGTGCCAGATATTCTGGGGATGGGACATACTGCTGTGGAAATGGCAAAAAGGTCTGTAGATTCATGGAGCTTATTTTCTTGTGATTAAATAGATTTTGTGATCCAAAATCATGTAGGGGCAGTGAAGGCAATAAAGCAATGAAAGGGGATAGAGAGTGACTGAGAGGAGAGGTGCTCAGGGAAAACCTCCCTGAGGAGATAACTGGATGATGAGATGAAGTGAGCCATTCAGAACTGTGGGGAAAGGGTTTTGAGGAGGGAACGGGCTTGGAGATTCTAGGACCAGCAAGAGTGCCCAGGGGATTGGAGTATGGGAGCCAGGATAAAGTACTGGGGATGAGGTCAGCAAGATCACCAGGGCCCACATCATGTAGAGCCCTGAGGCTGTGACAGCCATTTTGGATTTTATTCCAAGTCTCATGAGAAGCCAAGGGTAGGTTTTGAACAGGGGAATGATAGGATCTGATTTTGTTTCTTATAAGTTTACCTCCTGAGTAGAGAATAAATGATGGGGGGTGGGCAAGAAAGGGAGCAGAGAGAGCAGTTGAGGCTATTTCAGTAATCTAGGAGAGAAATAAGAGTTGCTTAGAGTAGGATGCTGGAGCTGGAGGTGGTGAGACAGGGCCGGAAGCATGATATATTTTGAAGGTAGAGAAAATGAGATCGCTGATGGCTTGCAGTTGGCACGTGAAGGAAAGTGAGGATAAAGAAGGACTTCCAGGTTTTTGTCTTGAGCAACTGGAAATACTGAGATGGGAAGACTAGGGGAGAAGCAGATTTGAAGGCTTTGGGGAGGAGAGGGGAATCAGAAATGAAATTTCAGATTCTTTTTAAATATCCCTAGTGGAGATGTTGAATAGGCAGTGGGTAAGTAGTCAGCAGCTTAGGGGAGAGAAGAGGATGGAAATTTGAATTTGGGAAAGATTTAAATTTGGGGAACCATTGATGGATATAAGTGGTATTTAAAGCCACGGGATTAGGCTGGGCACAGTGGCTCATGCCTATAATCCCAGCCCTTTGGGAGGCTGAGGCAGGTGGATCACTTGAGGCCAGGAGTTTGAGACCAGCCTGGCCAACATGGTGAAACCCTGTCTCTACCAAAAAATACAGAAAATTAGCCGTGTGTGGTGGTGCGTGCCTGTAGTCCCAGATACTCAGGAGGGTGAGGCAGGAGAATTGCTTGAATCCTGGAGGCGGAGGTTACGGTGAGCCAAGATCATACCACTGCACTCCAGCCTGAGTGACAGAGCAAGACTTTGTCAAAAAAAAAAAAAAAAAAAAAAAAAAAAAAGCCATGGAATTGGATGAGATGTAGGAGAGAAAGGAAATAGTTGGAGAAGAGGAGGTCAAGGACTGAGCCTTAGGACAAGCCAGCATTTAGTTGGGCAAAGGACAGTGAGAAGGAGGAAAACCAAGGGAGCGTCCCAGAAGTCAAATGAAGAAGGTGTTTGAAGAGGAAAGGAGGAATCAGCTGTGTCAACTGTTGCTGACAGGCCACATGAGAGAACAGAGAGCTGCTCAGCGGGCTTGGCAATGTGAAGATCCGTGGTTTCAGTGGGGTGGAGAAAGCCAAACTGGAGTAGGCCCATGAGAGAAGGTGCAACAACTTCACATAACATTGTGTGAAAGGAGTCTGACCCAATAGCATCCATACTGCACAATTTCAGTTCTATCAAGTTTGAAAGCTGCAAAATTAAGCTGCATTGTTGAGAGATACACAGGTCATAAACTAAAGAGAAATGTAAGGAGTAGATTTCCTTAAAAGGATAAAGTTTGCATGTATAGAGGGAGAGGATTATGATCAAGAAGGATGAGTGGCGGCCAGTATGGTGGCTCATGCCTGTAATCCTAGCACTTTGGGAGGCTGAGGCAGGTGCATTACTTGAGGTCAGGAGTTTGAGACCAGCCTGGCCAACATGGCAAAACCCTATCTCTACTAAAAATACAAAAAGTTAGCCAGGTGTGGAGCCGCACGCCTGTGGTCTCAGCTACTCAGGAGGTTGAGGCACGAGAATCGCTTGAACCTGGGAGGATGAGGTTGTAGTGAGCCAACATCGCACCACTGCACTCCAGCCCGGGTGAGGGAGTGAGACTCTGTCTCAAAAACAAAAACAAAAAAAAACAAGGACAGATGGAACATGTTGTCACACATTGGGTGGTATGGGTTCATCAGGCTGCACGTGTATGTTCTGTGCATTTTTTTGTATGTTGTAGTTTACAGTTACAAAGAAGATAGCAGGAAGAAATGGTGAAAAAAGTAGGTAAGTCTTTTAAGGAGTTTTCCTGCAAAGTGGACAGAGAACTAGGTCTGGTGGTGGTCGTCAAAGGAGAACTTTTTTTTCCCTCCTTCCCTCCCTTCCTCCTAGATACTTGCATGTGTTGTAAAGAGTGAGCACAGTGGTACATCTTTTCTTAGCCACAGTCAGCTGCCCAGGAGCAGTGCTGAATGGGCAGAGCTGGATTTTACAGGGTTGGGATTTTGCCAGGTGAGTAAGATAGAGAGGAGAGGTGGGACCAGGGAGTTCCAGGTCTGTGAACGGGCCTGGCTGAGGAGCTGGATCATGAAATCTGAGTCAAGTAAGAAGGAAATTGAGGACATGAGTTGGGTATTGCATAGTGTTACTGTGTTAAGGTCAGGGGTCAAAGACTTACTGGAATGGAGTAACCAGAGTAAGTGAGCTGGAAAGATGAGTTGTCAGGGCAGAGAGGGGTGCTTGGAATTGAGGCTTTGGAGCTGTGAAGTGACAAGATGCAGGTATTACCATGGGAGTGGGCAGCTGAGGTGGGGTAAGGGAGATGCTCTGTGGAAGGGAGATGAAGGCACTGAAGTCAGCCAGAAACACAAAAACTGGTGGTGGTGAGTGAGCAGAGTGGCAGTGAGCCCCAAGGCTTCCAGTTTTCTCCTTGGACAAGTCATCGTAATTATTATTTTTTTTTTTTGAGATGGAGTTTCCCTCTTATTGCCCAGGCTGGAGTGCAATGGTGCGATCTCAGCTCACTGCAACCTCCGCCTCCTGGGTTCAAGTGGTTCTCCTGCCTCAGCCTCCCAAGTAGCTGCAATTACAGGCGCCCACCACCACGCCCAGCTAATTTTTGTATTTTTTAGTAGAGATGGGGTTTCACCATGTTGGCCAGGCTGGTCTTGAAGTCCTGACCTCAGGTGATCCACCCGCCTTGGCCTCCCAAAGTAATCACGCTGGGATTACAAGCGTGAGCCACTGTGCCAGGCCAAGTCATAGTAATTATGAGATGTGGATCACTGGTACTGGGTACTTACTGTACTGCAGGCACTGACCCACACAAGTTGTATTGGTTATCTCATTTAATCCTGACCACCCTGAGGTAGGGAGGTGTCCACACTGTAAAATGAAGAAACAGAGGCTCAGAAAGTTAGTTGCCCTGACATCACAAAGCTGGTAAGTGGAAGGGCCAGGATTTAACCCTGGCAGCCCAGAGCGTGATTTGTGTTCTGCAATACCATTTCCTTAATTTCTGAGCCTTAGTTCCCCTTTTACCTATAGGTATAGCACCAAGTCCCATCACAGAGTAAAAACCTGTTAAACATTAATTTTCCTTGCCTTCCTCAGGTTTCCCTAATGTGGGAAAGTCCTCGCTGATCAATGGGCTGGTGGGGCGGAAAGTCGTGAGTGTCTCCAGAACCCCGGGCCATACCCGATACTTTCAGACCTACTTTCTTACCCCCTCTGTGAAGCTCTGTGACTGCCCAGGCCTCATCTTCCCATCTCTTCTGCCTAGGCAGTTGCAGGTATGACGGGGAGGGTGGGTAAGGGAAAGAGAGAAGGTGGGACATTGAGGAAGGTACTGAGTGCTCATTTCCCTCAGGTTCTGGCAGGGATCTACCCTATCGCCCAGATCCAGGAGCCCTACACTGCTGTGGGCTACCTGGCCTCCCGAATTCCCGTGCAGGCCCTGCTCCACCTGCGCCACCCAGAGGCTGAGGACCCCTCAGCGGAACACCCCTGGTGTGCCTGGGACATCTGTGAAGGTGAGTTCCATGTGCCTGGCTTCGCCCCACCTGGTTTCAGCTGCTCTTCCTTACCTGCCTCGCCTTTTACCCTTCCCTGTCTCCTTTCCTCTCCTCAGAGATTCTGCCATTGATGAAGCTGCTGTCCACTCACCCCTAGATTTTTGTTGCATAGCCAGTAAGATCTCTGGCCTGGAATGTTTTGGGGAAAACTGGAAGGTCTGTGTTATGGGAGTGGGAGTATAACTGGTACCTGGTTAATGCTTTCCCTTTCCATTATTCTTTTCTTCCTCCAGCCTGGGCAGAGAAACGTGGTTACAAGACAGCCAAGGCGGCTCGGAATGATGTGTACAGAGCAGCCAACAGTCTCTTGCGGCTGGCAGTGGACGGCCGCCTCAGCCTGTGTTTTCATCCCCCAGGCTACAGTGAACAGAAAGGTCAGAGCCCAGATATTCTTCCCCAGCCCCCTGCTATAGCGTAGGTAAAAGGGTGTGGGCTTTGTGGCCAGAGAGAGGGTCAAACCTGGATTCTGTACCTGTTGGCTAGCTCTGTTACTTAACATCTGTGATATTTTCCTGATCTGCAAACTGAGGGTAATAATTGACCCTTAGCATAGTGATTGTAAAGATTGAAGTTGATGTGCACAAAGGTTCTGTTCAGCAATCTGTACATAGGAAGTTGAATGAATGGATGAATGAATGAATGCCAGCAGCTCTAAAGATTATTGTTATTCCTAGTCTTTGCCTCTTCCCCATCTTTCCCTGGCTTTAGTTCCTTGCTCAAAACTCTCCTCCATTTTTTTCTTGTTTTGGTTCCCCAGGCACCTGGGAGTCCCATCCAGAGACCACGGAGCTGGTGGTTTTGCAGGGCAGGGTGGGGCCAGCAGGTGACGAGGAGGAGGAGGAAGAGGAAGAGCTGAGCAGCTCCTGTGAGGAGGAGGGAGAGGAGGACCGGGATGCGGATGAGGAGGGAGAAGGGGATGAGGAGACCCCAACCTCGGCTCCAGGGTCCAGCCTGGCTGGCCGAAACCCTTATGCCCTGCTGGGTGAGGATGAGTGCTGAGTTCCTCGCCCAGCACCATCTTCCCTCCCAGTATCTTTGCTTTTGGACTGACCTGGGGGTATCTCCCCTTTGCCACCCCAATTGTGAATAAAGATTGTTTGCTTTGTAGCCCCTTCCCCAGATGAACTGAGGTGAGAGCGGCTATTCCAGGCTAACAGCTGTGGGAGGCTTCTCTCCTCTTCTCCCTTCTTTTTTCATGCATTCTCTTTGCAAGGGAAAGTTCTCTTAGGAGTTTAGTAGGTTCTCAGTCTCTGAAACCTGCTTCCTCTACCCATTCTCCCACTCTGCACCTTAGGAATCCCGTTACCTACATGGGGAGGGGAGGTCTAAATCCAGCTCCCTTTTGGAGTTTGTGCCATTCTCCGATTTGAGCAGCAGCCCTGTGTGCCCCCTGCTGCCAGACCTGCTCATTCCAGGAGCTTCTGGGAGAAGGAACAGTAAGAGAGGAACTGTGTCCCAAGCTGATGTCTCTTAATGAGATTTTTACAGGAATTGTTCAAATTCAGCAAATATTTATTGAGGGTCTATTGTGTGTCTTGACCTGTGCTGAGCACCAAGCATATAAGGATGTACCACCAGAGCCTGACCTAAATTTGAAGCCTGGCCATGATCAAAACCCCACCTTCAGGCACCCAAGTTTTTGGATTAAGAAGGGTGAATGATGTTCTCCAAATCCTGGGGGCTCATGCAGTATAATTCTAGGACTTCATGTTGATACAAATTTTTAGTTAAGGCAAAACGCTTGTGAAAATGTTGATTAAATGTGTACGAGTAGTTTTAATTACTGGTGAACAACTAGTGTGCACATTTATGATTTGAGCAGAACAGCCCTTTAAGTACAGTGTTAAGTTTCATTGTTTAAAAGCTTGGCAGCTACGAGTATTTGAGGTACATAGGGGCGGGCACAGAACCAGCCTCCTGAATTCCATTTACTCTGGTTTGGGGGTGGAACAAAGATGATCCAGTGCAGGGTCTGAGCTAGAACCTAGCAGGTGGCCAGAACCATTTTAGGGTTTCACCTCAGCATTTCGGCAGAGATCAGCTCTCTCATGAGTCAGGGCACCTTAGGCTTTGCTGTATATCCCTTTGTTAAGCCAGCAGCTAGACTCCTAGATTGAATTCTTTTAGAAATGGGAGAATGAGCTTTTTTATTGACTGCCAGTGTTGTCTGTATTGGATGATAGCAAAAAGTGTAGTTGGACAGGTTGCCCACTAGATGGAGGAGTGAGAAGTACCAGACTCCTTTTTTCTCTAAAGCAGATCCTTTCAGGATCTGAGTCACTGGGCAGTTTCTCTAATGCGAGCAGACAGACCCTGTTAACCAAGGAGCAAAGGAAAGTATATTTAAAGAGGCTAAGGTGTTTGGCCACATATTCCTTTAGGTTCATCTCCATTGGTCTCAGTGTGGACATAACCCCTGGAATTCACTCCAGTGCAAAGTTTAAATACCAGCATGAGAATGTACTTGAAGGTTTCCCAAAATGTGCTAGACAAGAGAAAAGGTCCCAGCTGAGAGAAAAATCCACCTGCCTCCCATCTGGGGCTTTTTGGCCTCACTGATAGAAAAGGAAAAGGGGCCCAAGCTAAGCTTACTTTGAGGGTTCATGATGTTCAGAGATGCTCAGGGGACTTCTCCGCTGCAGGAGGTGGGGTGAGGACATTGGATTCATTTCCTCAAAATGTGGAGAGAAAGGAGAAAAATCAGAATTCTATTTGTACCTCTGCTTCCTGTGCTGTTTATCTTTGCTTGTCTTTATCTTTTTCCACCTCAGGGGTTTCATCAGGGGTATTTGGGAGAGTCTAGGGGTGGGGATGAAGAATTGACTGGGAGCTGAGGAGGGGGGATTTTTATGCTGAAGACCTGGCAGGAGGCAACTCCTGACACCCCCACAGGGTTAGACTGTAAAACCTCTTCCATGACTTGCTGACTCTATAGGATAATAGCAACAGGAAAAGAACTGAGGGACGTGCAGATGAGGATGAATAGGGCCCCAACACCAGTGCCTGAGGCTGAGGTTAGAACTGACTACAAAGACACAGGAAACCAAGGGCCCAGTCTCCCCTCCACGCTGAAATACGCACCCTCTTGTCTGGGTCATGTCTACTATGTGAATACTTGACCATGGAGGTCTGGGGCTCTGGTGGCTTCCATAGCTGGCTAGTGTCTTGATGGAGAGAAATCAGGGCTTCTCTCATCCATGCTGGAATTTCATTTAGATGTCAACTTCCAAGCTTCCCTTTTTCCAGATGGGATTCTAGTCCTGCTTCTGGAACAGGGTAGCTGTGTGTGGTCCAGGATAGTTCAATTATCTGGCCCTTTGTTCACTTCTTACAATCATTGATACAGTCAACAAAAATTGGTTAAAAACAATATATGCCAGACATATGTCCCTGAGTTCTGGGACAATAACCAAAATTGAATAAGGCAATATCCTACTCTCAAGCAATAGAGGGTAGGAATAGAATAATAATAATATAATACAATAGCTCTATAGCAGTATGTAAACTATAAAAGCATTATTTTACGTGTTTCTATTGAACTATCATAACTAAATAAGATGGTTAGTACTATAATTATCCCAAGGATTCATTCACTCATAGAACATTTGTTGAGCAATTACTACCTGCCAGTCACTTCCAAGTGGTAAGTGAGATAGAAATGGTTCTTTGTGGCGCTCACAATTTATTGGAGAATGGAAACACAATTAGAAAAAAAAAGTGTGATAACTTCTGGGAGAAGGGTGGTACAGGATCCTGTGGGGTAGTGGTGGCTCCATATAGGAGGGACATTGGGATACTGATGAGGAAGGAGTGGGGGACAGGGCTAGAAGCTGCATTAGTATAAAGTTATGTCAGACTGCCAAAACAAAACAAACACAAAAAATCAGTAGTCCGTGGTAAAGAATTGCTATAGGAACAGCCAGTAGGGGCAGTTAAGCTGGTCTTGGTGAATCAGGGGAAGCGTCCTAGAGGTACAGATGTCCATGCTGAGGCCAAATGCTGGACAGGAGTTAGCCAGACAGGGAAATTGCATTCTGGGCAGAGGAGACAGCAAAGGTCAAGAAACATGACAACTTTGGAAGACTGTAACTTGTTCAGAGGCAGAGGGTGCAAAGGAGAAATGAGGAAAGGTGAAGCTGGAGAGGTGGGCTTGGTCCAGCTCTTGCTGGGCCTTTTCAGCCGTGTTAAAGATTTAGACTGTATCCAGAGGGACGTTGAACTTTAAGCCTAAGACTGAAAAGGTGAGAATTGTGCCTTAGATCACTATGGTTGCAGTGTGGAGACTGGTTTGGAAAGGGGAGAAATCAGAGGCTTTTACAGCCATCCCAGGGAGAGAGAATGAACACCAGAATTAGGGTAATGGAAGATGGAAAGAAGAGAAATCGTTTTATGGGTTGCTCAGGAGATAGAATTGACATGTCTTGGGATTGTTTTGCCGTGTAGGGGAGAGAGACAAGTCAAGAGTATACATCCTGTTTCTGACTTGGCAACTGGGTGGGTCATGGGTCTGTTTCCTGAGACAGTTGTCTACAGCCATACCACCGTAAGCGCCCTAAATCTCATCAGAGACAGTTTATGCAAATGGAGCTTGGGGAAAGAGAGGTCGTGGCTGGAGACAGAGATTTGGGCATCATCAACATATAGGTGTGGGGAGCAGAGAAGGCTGAGGAAGAAAGCAGGAAACATATAAAAAGGAGAGCAGGGGAAGGAACCAGTGAGACAGGAAAAACCTAGTAACGTGGTGTGATGAAGCTAGGGGAGGAAGGAAGGAAGGAAGGGCGGCGTGGAACGCTGCTGATGGGTGGTGGCGGGGAAAATGAACGAGTATCCACCAGCAACGAGAGGGGCCTCCATGGTCTTGGTGGGAGCATTTCTTTGGAGAGGTGGAATCAGAAGCCCCAGATGTCAGAGGGTTAAGGAATAATTTGGAGGAAAAGCGTAAAGGCAGTGGAGGTGAGGAGAGAATTTTCAAAATGTTTGGCAGTGATTGCAATGAAAGAAAAAAATGGAGGGAGCAGAGTATATGCAGTTGAGGAACTTTTTTAGTTTGGAGTGTGTTAACACGATGTTAGGAAGAAGGATCAAGTGAAGGAGAAAGGTGAAAATGCTGGAAGGTGGGGCTTAGTGATGAAACAAACCTTGGGGACAGGTGGGCGTGGTACTGAGAGTCCCAGTGAGGGGAGTGCCCTCAGGCAGGCGCCGGTGGCTTCTGTCACAGGAGGGAACAGCGCTGACATTCAGCTGGTTCGCACTGATACGGCTCAACCAGTTTGTTAAAACATGTCTGTTCCAGTGTCAGTAATATACGAGTAACTGCAATATGCAGTAAAAATTATAAATTCTAATACAAACTCAGTTCAAGCTAATTAAGAGATCGCAACAGCCGTTGGTAAATGGACTTCCCGCTGCATTTGAGAAGCTTTGCAGCGCCATCTGCCGGTGTCGTAGCATCACTGCAGGCTGAGAGGCTGCTTTGCGCCTTCGTCTTGAAGCACTCTGAAATTGCTTGTTTAAATTAACTTGGAATCATGGAGTTGCTACTGCTTCTGAATAGTTTAGCTTCTACTTTGATTTTATTGTTAGTGCATTGTCGTTCTTGTGTCAGTAGCAAGTTTCAGTGTTTTAATATTTACAAATACAAAAATTTTTAATAAAATATTAAAGCCAAACTTGAATGAAGAGACAACAAAGTTTGGATATGTTTCTTTATGTGCCTTTTGACATATCATAAATGAGAATCTTTTGATTCCTCAGGAGAACAAAGAAGAAATATTAATGAGCTGCAGCCAGGAATGTTTTCTGTTACTGTGTAAAAATCAGAATAATATGGAAATCATTTGCAACTTTTTATTTTGAAAAATTTCTAACATAGAAAAAGAACAATAAACACCCAAATACTGAAAGATTCAACAAATTCTACATTTTGCCATATTTGCTTTACTAGTTTTTGCCAGCTTCTGTATTAATCGATTTTTCTGTCTACTTATCCATTTTTTTTGTTGTCATTACCTTTTATTTTTAAAAATTTTAACCTTTAATTGTAAATTGGCAAATTATAGTTGTATATATTTATGGGGTACAAAGTGATGTTATGATTCATGAATACACTGTGGGATGATTAAATCAAGCAAATTAACATCTATCACTTTTTTTTTTTTTTGAGGTGGAGTTTCACTCTTGTTGCCCAGGCTGGAGTGCAGTGGTGCAATCTCGGCTCACTGCAACTTCCGCCTCCTGGGTTCAAGTGATTCTTCTGCCTCAGCCTCTTGAGTAGCTGGCATTACAGGCGTCCGCCACCATGCCCGGCTAATTTTTTGTATTTTTAGTAGAGACGGGGTTTCACCATGTTGGCCAGGCTGGTCTCGAACTCCTGACCTCAGGTGATCCACCCACTTCCACCTCCCAAAGTGCTGGGATTACAGACGTGAGCCACTGCGCCCGGCCCAACATCTATCACTTTTAAATACTTACTTTTTTTGTGGTGAGAATGTTTGAAATTTACTCTCTACATTCAGAGGAGGGAACATGTTAAAAATGTAAAAAAGATATTTACCCTCAACACTTATGAAATGTACAAGAATTATTTACTATATTCACTTTGCTGTGCAGTATATCTCAAAGAAAAAGAAAAGCTTATTTTTCCAGTCCAATGAAGCTTTGTAACCTTTAACCATCATATCCCCATTTCCCCCAGACCCCCAGCCTCTGGTAACTACTATTCTGCTCTCTCCTCCTTTAAGTTCAATTGTTTTAGATTCCACTTATAAGTGAGAACATAAAGTATTTGTCTTTCTGTGCCTGGCTTACTTCACTTAGCATAATGTTCTCCAATTCCATTAACGCTGTCTCAAATGACAAAATTTCTTTTTAAAGGCTGAATAGCATTCCACGGTATATATACCATATTTTCTTTCTTTCTTTCTTTTTTTTTTTTTTTGAGACGGAGTCTCGCTCTGTCACCCAGGTTGGAGTGCACTGGTGCAATCTCAGCTCACTGCAAACTCCGCCTCCCAGGTTGAAGTGATTCTCCTGCCTCAGCCTCCAGAGTAGCTGGGACTACAGGCGCCTGCCACCATGCCCAGCTAATTCTTTTGTACTTTTAGTAGAGATGGGGTTTCACCGTGTTAGCCAGGATGCTCTCGATATCCTGACCTCGTGATCCGCCTGCCTCGACCTCCCAAAGTGCTGGGATTACAGGCATGAGCCACTGCGCCCGGCCTATATACTATATTTTCTTTATCCATTCATCTGCTGATGAACACTCGGTTTGACTATGTAACTTCACTGTGGTTAATAGTGCTGCAGCGAACATGAGAGTGCAGGTATCTCCTCGACATACTGATTTCAAATCTCTTTAGTAAATACCCAGACGCAAGATTGCTGGATCATATGGTAATTCTTTTTTTTTTTTTTGAGATGGAGTTTCACTCTTGTTGCCCAGGCTGGAGTGCGATGGCACGGTCTCAGCTCACTGCAACCTCCGCCTCCCGGGTTCAAGCGGTTCTCCTGCCTCAGCCTCTCAAGTAGCTGGGATTACAGGCGCCCACCACCACGCCCAACTAATTTTTGTATTTTTAGTAGAAATGGGGTTTCACCATATTGGCCAGGCTGGTCTCGAACTCCCGACCTCAGGTGATCCGCTCACCTCGGCCTCCCAAAATGATGGGATTAGAGGTGTGAGCCACTGTGCCCAGCCCCATATGGTAATTCTATTTTTAGTTTTTTGAGGAACCTCCATACAGTTTTCCATAATAGCTGTACTAATTTACATTCCTACCAACAGTATACAAGTGTTGTCTTTTCTCAACCATTTGAACTTTTTTTTTTCTTTTTGAGATGGAGTTTTGCTCTGTCACCCAGGTTGGAGTGCAGTGGTGCAATCTTGGTTCACTGCAACCTCTGCCTCCCGGGTTCAAGTGATTCTCTTGCCTCAGCCTCCCCATTAGCTGGGACTACAGGTGTGCACCACCATGCCTGGCTAATTTTTGTATTTTTAGTGGAGACGAGATTACACCACGTTGGCCAAGGTGGCCTCAAACTCCCGACCTCAGGTGATCCGCCTGCTTCGGCCTCCCAAAGTGCTGGGATTGCACTGCACCCGGCCCTGAACCATTTGAAAGTTGGAGACATCAGCTGGGCATGGTGGCTTATACCTGTAATCCCAGTACTTTGGGAGGCCGAGGTAGGTGGATCACCTGAGGCCAGGAGTTGGAGACCAGCCTGGCCAACATGGTGAAACCCCATCTCTACTAAAAATACAAAAAATTAGCCGGGCATGGTGGTACATGCCTATGATCCCAGCTACTCAGGACGCTGAGGTGGGAAAATTGCTCAAACCTGGGAGGCGGAGGTTGCAGTGAGCCAAGATAGTGCCACTGCACTCTAGCCTGGGTGACAGAGCAAAATTCCATCTCAAAAAAAAGAAACTGCAGACATCATGACCATTCACCCCTAAATACTTCATATACATCTCTTACACAATCATAATAGAATCATCATGTTTAATGAGTTAATAATTTTTAATGTCATCTAGCATTAAACTTCTCCAATTTGAATGCCTTTTATAGCATTTAATTTTTCCTAAGTATAATTACCAAATAAAAATTGTATAGATTTATGGTGTATAGCATGATGTTTTAATATATAGCTTTTAAAAAACTCCCAGAACAGGAACCAATCAAGTTTCAACATTGCATTTTTTTATGTCCTTTTCTCACCCCTTTCTTTTTAATCTACAATCATCCAGTTTTTTTCTTCTTGGAATTGGATCTTTGAGGATACTAGGGCAGTTGTCTTTTAGACTGTTCAACATTCTAGATTTGTCTTACTGTTTCTTTGATGTCACTTAATGTGTTCATCTGTCTCCCTGAGTTTTGAGGGGTTTTCCCCCAATTTCTTGGTTAGATTCAGGTTACCCAGTCTTGGGACTAATTCCTCAAACTTGCTATATATGTCACATTGCCTCACATCAGAAGGCATATGATATGAAGCCATCCCACAAGCAGTGATGCTAAGTATGATTGCTTGGTTAGGATGGACACGGTCAGATCTTTTCTGTAAAGGTTATGTTTCCCTCTTGGCAATTAGCAGGTCATCTGCATGGTTCTTTGACACTGTGTGTATATGCTGAAAAACTTTCTCTTATCGCCATCTACAGTGATTCTTGCTTGAATTGGTTATTTCATCAGAAATTACAAAAGGTGCTTTTCTAATTCTCCCACGTCTACATTTATAAGGGCATAATTACCTAGGAAGGAGCTTTCTCTCACCAACTGGAAAAAGTAGGGTCCTTCTCAAACTCCTGACCTCAAGTGATCCACCTGCCTCAGCCTCCCAAAGTGCTGGGATTACAGACATGAGCCACAGCGCCCGGCCAAAGTAGGGTCCTTCTAAAAGGCAAGGTAAATGCTTATTTCCCTTTACCAGTTTTCAGAATAAGGTATTGGTATGATATTAATCTCCAAAGGTAGAAAATTTATTATTTTTTCTTTTTTTAAACTATAGATTTAGGGTTTTTATCCATTCAGTATTTCTTTTATTTTTTGAGACAGCATCACGGTCTGTTGCCCAGGCTGGAGTGCAGTGGCGCAATTACCACTCACTGCAGCCTCAACCTGCCAGGCTCAAGTGATCCTCCTACCTCAGCCTCCTGAGTAGCTGGGACCACAGGTGCATGCCACCACACCCAGATGATTTTTGTATTTTTTGTAGAGATGGGGTTTTGCCATGTTGCCTGAGATCAAGCGATCCACCTGCCTTGGCCTCCCAAAGTGCTGGGACTACACCATGCCAGGTATCCATTTAATATTTCACAATTGGTTACAGTCATTATTTTTTTGTGCTCGAACTGTACCTTATGTGTCCAGTGGGAGCCTTTTTTTTTTTTTTAATTTGAGATGGAGTCTCACTCTGTCACCAGGCTGGAGTGCAGTGGCACGATCTCGGCTCACTGCAACCTCTGCCTCCTGGGTTCAAGCAATTCTCCTGCCTCAGCCTCCCGAGTAGCTGGGATGACAGGTGCATGCCACCATGCCCAGCTAATTTTTGTATTTTTAGTACAGACGGGGTTTCATCTTATTGGCCAGAATGATCTAGATTGGGAGAGGGCCCCAGTGGGAGCCCTTTTAAGCTAACTCCTACATCCATTCTGACATACCCCAAAAGTTCTGTGAGCACTTGCTTGCTTTTGACACAACTAGATGTCCCAGGCACAATTTTTACTTTCCCAGCTCCAGATGTGGAATCAGCCATTTTTCTTTTTCTTTTTTCTTTCTTTCTTTCCTTTTTTTTCTTGAGACAGAGTCTCACTCTGTCACCCAGGCTGAAGTGTAGTGGCATGATCTCAGCTCACTGCAACCTCTGCCTCCGGAGTTCAAGTGATCCTCCCACCTCAGCCTCCTGAGTAACTGGGATTATAGGCATTGCCACTACGCCTGGCTAATTTTTGTATTTTTAGTAGAGATGGGGTTTCATTATGTTGGCCAGGCTGGTCTCAAACTCTTGGCCTCAAGTGATCTGCATCTGCCTGCCTTTAGCCTCCCAAATTGCTGGGATTACAGGCATGAGCCTCTGCACTTGGCCAAAATCAGCCATCTTTTTTTTTTTTTTTTTTTTTTTTTGAGGCCGAGTCTTGCTCTGTCGCCCAGGCTGGAATGCAGTGGCATGATCTCAGCGCACTGCAAGCTCTGTCCCCAGGTTCATGCCATTCTCCTGCCTCAGCCTCCCAAGTAGCTGGGACTACAGGTGCCCACCACCATGCCTGTCTACTTTTTTTGTATTTTTAGTAGAGACAGGGTTTCACTGTGTTCGCCAGGATGGTCTCGATCTCCTGACCTTGTGATCTGCCCGCCTCGGCCTCCCAAAGTGCTGGGATTACAGGCGTGAGCCACTGCACCCGGCCAAAATCAGCCATCTTTCTAAGGAACATTGATTCGTTTTAGTGAGGAATGGTCTTTAGTAACTACTCTTTAGTGCTGGGAGAGCTCGTTGCTACAGAGGTGTCATCGCTTTAAGTCACATTTAGGGTTTAAAAAAAATCATGAATTCATATTGGTATTTCCAATTCAAATTGTACATTATAGGTTTTTCCCTCTTCTTTGACTTTGTATTTGTATATCTTTTATCAGGGCAATCGAAAGCCTTGGCTCTTAATACTCTTAATATATTTACCTATTTTTCTCTCCTACAATATACATAAAATCATCTTAAAATTGCATTGGGCCAGGCACGGTGGCTCATGCCTGTAATCCCAGCATTTTGGGAGGCTGAGGCGGGCGTTATCACTTGAGGTCAGTAGTTCGAGACCAGCCTGTCCAACATGGCAAAACCCCGTCCCTACTCAAAATACAAAAATTAGCTGGCTGTGGTGGTGGGCATCTGTAATCCCAGCTACTAGGGAGGCTGAGGCAGGAGAATAGCTTGAACTTGGGAAGTGGAGGTTGCAGTGAGCCAAGATTATGCCACTGCACTCCACTCGGGGTGACAGAGCAAGACTCCATCTCAAACAAACAAAAAAAATCGGCTGGGCATGATGCATTCATCTGTAGTCCCAGCTACTCAGGAGGCTGAGGTGGGTGGATCGCTTGAGCCCGAGAGATTGAGGCTGCTGTGAGCTATGATCGTGCCACTGCACTGTAGCCTGGGCAACAGAGCAAGATCTTGTCAAAAAAAAAAAAAAATTGGGAAACAAAAACTTTTAGGGCTTCTGAAGTCACCCCATGAGTAACTGAGTGTGATGAGTGTAGGACTCCTGGTCCCAGCACCTGGTCTTATTTCTGTTTCTCAAACATGTCCTTTCTACCCCAAGACTTTTATCCCTTTTTGTTCCCTGGTCTGGAATACTCTGTCTCACCTACCTGCCACCTGTAGTCTTGCCACATCCAGTCTCTGCTGACATATTCCTCAGAGGGGAATATGTGCCTGATTCCCCTCCTTTCAACCTAGGCAAGGTGAGTTTCTCCTGCATGAGTTCCTCTATGGCCAATGAGCCTCACACAATTGAGTGTCTACCATCCACCCGCCAGCAAGGCCCCAAGACAGCACGTTTTCTTCCCTGTTGATCACTCTATTCTCAGTACCTATAACAGCACTGTATTAGTCAGGGTGTTCCAGAGAGTTAGAACCAATCGGATGAAAGAACTGTTTCATGCTATCATTGGGGTCGGCAAATCCAAAATCTGCAGAGCAGGCAGGCCAGCAGCAAAGAGTTGACGTTACAGCTCAGGTCCAAAGGCGGTGTGGAGGCAGAATTCCCTCTTCCTCAGGGACCTCAGTCTTTTTGTCTTAGGCCTTTGAATGATTGGATGAGGCCCACTCACATTGTGGAGGGCAGTCTGCTTTATTCAAAATGCACCAATTTGAAACATCCAAAATACCCTCACAAAACCATCCACAATGTTTGACCAAATATCTGAATACCATGGCTTAGCCAAGTTGACAAATAAAATTAACCATCACAAGTACCTAGCACAAATGCATAATTTTATGTCTATATGTATATATATTTTCTTATACATACATATGCATGCATACACATATTTATGATTATAAAAAGTATATATATATCTATATATATAGAGAGAGAAATAAAGGAATGATCCATGTACCTTACAAATACACTAGAAACATAAATTCATAGATAGCAGCAGATCTCATTATGATGTTTAATTTTATGTGTCAACTTGTCTGGGCCATGGTGTCCAGATATTTAGTCAAACATTATTCTGGATGTTTCTGTGAAGGTGTTTTTGGATGAGATTTACATTTAAATTGGTGAACTTTAAATATAATGAGGGTGGGCTTCATCCAATCAGTTGAAGACCTGGTTAGAACAAAAGGCTGTCCTCTCTCTTTTGTTCTGGTCAGAATTTTCCAGCACACCACCTTTGGACTTGAACTGCAACTCTTTCCTGTGTCTCCAGCCTGCTGGGCTCTCCTATCAGACTTTGGACTCACCAAGCCTCCACAATTTTGTGAACTAATTCCTTAAAATAAGTCACACTCTCTCTTTCTCTCTCTGCAAGTATGTATGTATGTATGTATGTATGTATGTATGTATATTCTATTTCTCTGGAGAACCCTGACTAACTCAGAAAGCAAAAATGCCCTCTATGGCAGGGTGCAGTGGCTCATGCCCGTAATCGTAGCACTTTGGGAGGCCGAGGCGGGCAGATCACCTGAGGTCAGGAGTTCAAGACCAGCCTGGCCAACATAGTGAAACTCCGTCTCTACTGAAAAAAACACACACACACAAAAATTAGCCGGGCATGGTGGCAGGTGCCTATAATCCCAGCTACTCAGGAGGCTGAGGCAGGAGAATCGCTTGAACCTGGGGGGCGGAGGTTGCAGGGAGCCAAAAACATGCCACTTCACTCCAGCCTGGGTGAGAGAGCGAAACTCCGTCTCAAAAAGAAAACCAAAACCAAAAAGGCCGCCAATCACGTCTATGAGATAACCATTGTTAACTGTTTGTTCCGTGTTCCTGTATTCTCTCCCCCCACTTTTTCCTGTTTATATATCAGCAAAGATGGATGGAGGGGAAGATTGAAAAAAATGTTTCTTCCAGTTTATATTGTTCTGCAACTTTTATTATTTATTTATGATATGCTCATTTTCCCATGTCAAAACATATAGATCTTTACAAAATGATACTGTGATATTCATTGTATATACACAGCCTACTTTAACTATTCTGGTACTCCCCCCACGGCCCCCCCCATTATTCACTAGTAGACATAATGCCTCAAAAAAAATTCTTGGGTGGGTGCCGTGGCTCACACCTCTAATCCCAGCACTTTGGGAGGCTGAGGCGGGCAGATTGCTTGAACCCAGATATTGGAAACCAGCCTGGGCAACATGGTGAAACCCTATCTCTACAAAAAATACAAAAATTAGGCTGGGCGTGGTGGCTCACACCTGTAATCCCAGCACTTTGGGAGGCTGAGGCAAGTGGATCACGAGGTCAGGAGTTCGAGACCAGCCTGGCCAACATGGTGAAACCCTGTCTCTTCTAAAAGTATGAAAATTAGCTGGGTGTGGTGGCATGCGCCTGTAGTCCCAGCTACTCAGGAGGCTGAGGCAGGAGAACTGCTTGAATCCAGGAGGCGGAGGTTGCCATGAGCTGAGATTGTGCCATTGCACTCCAGCCTGGGTGACAGAGCGAGACTCCATCTCAAAAAAAAAAAAAAAAAATTAGCTGGGTGTGGTGGTGTATGCCTATAGTCCTAGCTATTCGGGAAGCTGAGCGGGGAGGATTGCTTGAGCCTGGGAAGTTGAGGCTTCAATGAGCTGTGATTATGCTACTGTACCATGCCTGGGTGACAGCGAGACCCTGTCTCAGAAAACAAAACAAAACAAAACAAAACAAAAAACAAAAAAAACCCAAAAATTCTTGTACTTACTTTTTTGCACACTAGAGGGAGTGTTTCTATAAATTCCTAGTTGCTATGAATGGAATGTTTGTAGTCCCCTCAAACTGTATGTTGAAGCTCTCTAATTCCCAATGTGATAGTCTTTGGAGGTGGGGCCTGGGCTATAATGAGGTTTGGATAAAGTCATGGGGGCATAATGGGATTGGTGCCCTTATAAAGAGATGAAGAGAGGCTATTGCTCTCCCTGCCACAGCAAGGCGGTGGGATGGGCCGGGTGTGGTGGCTCACGTCTGTAATCCCAGCATTTGGGAGGCCGAGGTGGGAGGACTGCTTCAGCCCAGGAGTTCAAGACCAGCCTGGGCAACATAATGAGACCTCGTCTCTACAAAATTACAAAAATTTAGCTGGGCCTGGTGGCATGCACCTGTAGTCCCAGCTACTTGGGCGGCTGAGGTGGAAAGATCAGTTGAGCCCAGGAGGTTGAGGCTGCAGTGAGCCAAGCTTACACCATTGCACTCCAGCCACTTGGGTGACAGAGAAAACCCTCATCTGTTAAAAAAAAAAAAAAAAAAAAGAAGAAAGAAGGAAGAAAGACAGAGAGAAAGAAAGAAAGAGAAAGAGAAAAAGAAAGAAAGAAAAAGAAGGAAAAGAAAGAAAATGAAGGTGGGACATCTGTGAACTGGGAACAGAAAAAGGACCTTCACCAAGCACCTTAACTGCCAGTGCCTTGATACCTGAACTTCCCAGCCCCATGAACTGTGAAAAATAAACCTCTGTTGTCTATAAGCCATCCAGGCTGTGGTGTTGTTATAGCAGCCCAAACTAACTAAGGCACTAATTTAAGTGGAAATGCTAAATCAAAGGTTATGAAAATGTTTAATATTAATAGGTACTAAATTACTTCCCCCAAAGGTGATAAGTTTACACTCTTATCAACAAGAGGTTAAAACATTGTTTTAAGCTGGGTGCAGTGGCTCATGCCTGTAATCCCAGCATTTTGGGAGGCCAAGGTTGATGGATCACTTGAGGTCAGGAGTTCGAGACCAGCCTGGCCAACATGGTGGAACCTCGTCTCTACTAAAAATACAAAAATTAGCCGGGCATGGTGGCGGGCGCCTGTAATCCCAGCTACTCAGGAGGCTGAGGCAGCAGAATCGCTTGAACCCAGGAGGCAGAGGTTTCGGTGGGCTGAGATCGCGCCACTGCACTCCACCCTGGGCGACAGAGTGAGACTCTGTCTAAAAAAAAAAAAATGTTTTAATTTACTTTTACTATATGACTGGAGGGGTTGAAAATAATTTCATATTTATTGTTCAATTGAATTTATTCTTCTGTAAATTACTTATATCACTTATATGCTTTTAACAATATATCTTTTAAAATTAATTTGCAGTTGGTATATGATGGATATTACAATTCTACTGTATATGCTGATACTGTTGTAACCACCCAATCGGTTCATTTTGCCTGCTGCTCAGATAGAGCCAATTTATGAAGACAGGGGAATTGCAATAGAGAAAGAGTTTTATATACATAGAGCCAGTTAAACAGGAGACTGAAGTCTTATTATTACTTATATCAGGCTCCTCCCAAATTTGAAGGCTTTTTCAAGATAGTTTGGGTTGGGCATGGCAGCTTACAGCTGTAATCCCAGCACTTTTCGAGTCTGAGGTAGGAGGATTGCTTGAGTCCTTGAGTTTGAGATCAGCCTGGACAACACAGCAAGACACCATCTCTACAAAAAATTTAAAAATTAGCCAGGTGTGGTGGTGTACACCTGTAGTCCCAGTGACTTGGGAGGCTGGGCCAGGGAGGTTGAAGCTGCAGTGAGCCATGATTGCACCACTGCACTACAGCCTGGGCGACAGAGTGAAATACTGTCTCAAGAAAAAAAGAAAAAAAAAGATAGTTTGCTGGGCAGGTGGCTAGGGAATGGGTGCTGCTGATTGATTGGGATGCAATCATAGGGATGTGGAAAATAGTCCTCGTGCACTGAGTCCACTTCTGAGTGGGGCCACAGGACCGGTCTTGGATCTGGGTGGAGTCATCTGGTTTTCCAAAATGGAAAAGCCTGAGCTGGGCACAGTGGCTCATGCCTGTAACCCCAGCAGTTTGGGAGGCTGAGGCAGGAGGATCGCTTGAGTCCAGGAGTTTGAGACCAGCCTGAACAACAGAGCCAGACATCATGTCTACTAAAAATACAAAAACAAAACAAACAAACAAGCAAAAAACACCCCAGAACCAAAAAACAACAAAACTGGCCAGGCATGGTGGCATGCACCTGCAGTCCCAGCTACTTGGAAGGCTGAGGTGGAAGGTTCACTTGAGCCCAGGAGATAGAGACTGCAGTGAGCTATGATCACTGCACTCCAGCCTTGGTGACAGAGCAAGACCTTGTCTCAAAGCAAACAAAACAAAAAATAACTGCAAAGACATCTCAAAAGGCCACAGTGATATCATTTTACAGGACTAATTGGGGAAGTTACAAATCTTGTGACCTCTGAAACAATGGCGGGTAATTGTTTATCTAAGCCTGCATTCAGGCCCCTCTCATCCTCCCTAACCTGGTGGCCTTTCATCATTTTTACAGACAGGTTAGTTTTGGGAAGGGCTATTATCATTTAAACTGTAAACGAAATTTCTCCCAAAGTTAGCTTGGCCTTTGCTCAGGAATGACTAAGTGCAATTTGGAGGCTAAAGGCAAGAAGGAGTTGGGTTAGATTGGATATCTTTCAATGTCATTATTTTCTCACTGTTACAATTTTTGCAAGGGTGGTTTTGGTGTTTTCATTTTTTTTTCCTTTGTTAAAGCTATATTGACACCTTCCTTCCATCTCCTCCTTGCATTCCCACAGCACATCCTCCAACAGAAGCCACAGACAACAGAAGAGAGCAGCTTCCCTGTGTGTCCCATACCCACCTCTCCACTTCTGCCACTGGGCATAGACTCCTTTTGATGAACAAGTTCCTCTCACCATGAACTCACTCTCTTCACACCTAGCTCTAGACCCATGGAAAAAGTCCTGCTGAGTCAAGTCAAGAAGTTCTTCTTCTTTTTTTTCTTTTTTTGAGACGGAGTTTCACTCTTGTTGCCCAGGCTGGAGTGCACTGGCGCAATCTCGGCTCACTGCAACCTCCGCGGCCCGAGTTCAGGTGATTCTCCTGCCTCAAGCTCCTGAGTAGCTGGGATTACAGGTGCCTGCCACCACGCCCGGCTAATTTTTTGTATTTTTAGTAGAGACGTTGTTTCACCATGTTGGCCAGGCTGGTCTCAAACTCCTGACCTCAGGTGATCCAACCGCCTTGGTCTCCGAAGTGCTTGGATTACGGGCGTGAGCCACCGCGCCGGGCCAAGTTCTTCCTGAGGACCCAAACCCTAGACACTCAAACCAGTGGTCTGTCTGTCTCTTCTGCACCCACTCCCACCATCGTGCCCTGGACCTCAACAGGGGTTATGCTGGGTGAGAGGCTGCTAGATGTTTAGAGACACTGAAATCCAGGGCATGACTGTGGCCAGGAAGAAAACAAGGGCAAGAGAAAGATGCTAGAGATCAATTTTCTTTTTCTTTATTCTTCCTAAGGATGAGTCCAGCAGCCAGGTCCTGGGTGACTTTGTCCATTTAGGCACATAAAAAATGGACCAACATGGAAATGTTCACACACTCCCTTATTAGATCAGTTAGGTTCACACAGAAAAAAACAAAAAAAGTTTCCTAAAAATTGTCACCACTATGATGACGCACTTGTTCTGTGTTTTTGTTTTCTTGTTTTATTTTGATTCTTTTCTTTTTTTTTAAGAGACAGGATCTCACTATGTTGCCCAGACTGGTCCCACACTTCTGGGCTGAAGTGATCCTGCCTGTTTCCCAAAGTTCTGAGATTACAGGTGTGAGCCACCAACCATGCCTGGCTTAATTTTTTTTTTTTTTTTTTTTTGAGACGGAGTCTTGCTCTGTCACCCAGGCTGGAGTGCAGTGGCACAATCTAGGCTCACTGCAAGCTCCGCCTCCTGGGTTCACGCCATTCTCCTGCCTTAGCCTCCTGAGTAGCTGGGACTACAGGCGTCCACCACCACGCCAGGCTAATTTTTCATATTTTTAGTAGAGACGGGGTTTCACTGTGTTAGCCAGGATGGTCTCGATCTCCTGACCTCGTGATCCGTCCGCCTCGGCCTCCCAAAGTGCTGGGATTACAGGCGTGAGCCACCGCGCCCAGCCATCTTAATTCTTTTATGGACAGTGTGAAGTAGACATTTTAACTCCATGGTAGAGGTGAGAAAACTGAGGCTTAGTAGCAATGCTTTAATTGGAAACATTTATTCACAAATAGATAAGACTCCAAAAAGAAAAAAAAAGTGATTCATGCGATTAGTCCCCACTTCTCAGGGAAAACCCTACAAAACACCCGAGCTGCTGGCTACAAATGTCATGGGTTTATTTAATTTTCCACGTGGTTGTTTCTCCCTGGCCAGTGAACATTTCATTTAGCAGGGAGGCTGGATCTGGCCTGCCATCTGGCTTTCGTGGTGCACTTTAGACTCTGGAGTTTGACAACAGCTGTTGCACAACCATGCCAGGAGGCCACCAGTCTTGGGACAATGGTTTCTCATTAGTTTGCATAAGGTAGAACAGAAATATAGTAGCTGAGGGAAAACAAAAACTTTAAATAATTTAGGGATGGGATTTTCCTGGATGAGTCACATTTTAATGAGTATATCAATGATTCATTATGTATGAATGTTATGATGTGTGCAGAAGTTATTTCTTTTTTTTTTCTTTTTTTTTTTTTTGAGACGGGGTTTCGCTCTGTTGCCCAGGCTGTAGTGCAGTGGCGCGATCTCGGCTCACTGCAAGGTTCACACCATTCTCCTGCCTCAGCCTCCCAAGTAGCTGGAACTACAGGCACCTGCCACCGCACCTGGCTAATTTTTTTTGTGTTTTTAATAGAGACGGGGCTTCACCGTGTTAGCCAGGATGGTCTCCATCTCCTGATCTCGTGATCCGCCCGCCCCAGACTCCCAAAGTGCTGGTATTACAGGCGTGAGCCACCGCGCCTGGTCTATGCACAAGTTATTTTTATCAGCTCTAACTGTCCTTAAGACCAAGTATCAACATGAACTCAACATAGAACCAGACCATCAAATGTCTGCATTACAAATTGTTAAAGCATCATTTTCAAAAATAATTAAGCATAATTAGTCATATTGCTCTCACTTGAAAGTATATAATTAATAATGTTATAAGGGCAAAATATTCTTTTTTCTTTTTCTTTTCTTTTTTTTTTTTTTTCCTTTTTTCAGACAGAGTCTCACTCTGTCGCCTAGGCTGGAGTGCAGTGGTGCGGTCTCGGCTCACTGCAACCTCCGCCTCCCGGGTTCAAGCGATTCTTGTGCCTTAGTCTCCCGAGTAGCTGGGATTACAGGCACCCGCCACTACGCCCAGCTAATTTTTTGTATTTTTAGTAGAGACAGGGTTTCACCATGTTGGCCAGGCTGGTCTTGAACTCCTGACCTCGTGATCTGCCCGCCTCAGCCTGCCAAAGTGCTAGGATTACAGGCGTCAGCCACCGCGCCCAGTCCTATTATTTGTATTTTGAATAAAAATTGTTATTTAAATTATTTTTCTTTATCATATCTTCTAAAATTTCTAATTAAAACACTTTATAATGTGCATAATGTATTGCTACAAAGCAACATACAGTTTAAAAAGTAGGGAAGTTTTTTTTATTTTTTATTTTATTATACTTTAAGATCTAGGGTACATGTGCACAACATGCATGTTTGTTACATAGGTATACCTGTGCCATGGTGGTTTGCTGCACCCAACAACTTGTGATTGACATTAGGTAGTTCTCCTAATGCTATCCCTTCCCTAACCCCCAACCCCCTCCACAGGCCTCGGTGTGTGATGTTCCCTGCCCTGTGTCTGTTTTTCTCATTGTTCAACTCCCACTTATGAGTGAGAACATGTAGTGTTTGGTTTTCTGTCCTTGTGATAGTTTGCTGAGAATGATGGTTTCCAGCTTCATCCATGTCCCTGCAAAGGACATGAACTCATCCTTTTTTATGGCTGCATAGTATTCCACGGTGTATATGTGCCACATTTTCTTAATCCAGTCTATCATTGATGGTCCTCTGGGTTGGTTCCAAGTCTTTGCTACTGTGACTAGTGCCGCAATAAACATACATGTGCATGTGTCCTTATCATGATTTATAATCCTTTGGATATATACCCAGTAATGGGATGGCTGGGTCAAATGGTATTTCTAGTTCTAGATCCTTGAGGAATCGCTGCATTGTCTTCCACAATGGTTGAACTGATTTACACTCCCACCAACAGTGTAAAAGTGTTCTTATTTCTCCACATCCTCTCCAGCATCTGTTGTTTCCTGACTTTTTAATGATCACCATTCTAACTGGCGTGAGATGGCATCTCATTGTGGTTTTGATTTGCATTTCTCTGGTGACCAGTGATGATGAGCATTTTTTCATATGTCTTTTGGCTGCATAAATGTCTTCTTTTGAGAAGTGTCTGTTCATATCCTTCGCCCACTTGTTGATGGGGTTGTTTGATTTTTTTGTTGTAAATTTGTTTAAGTTCTTTGTAGCTTCTGGATATTAGCCCTTTGCCAGATGGGTAGATTGCAAAATTTTTCCCCATTCTGTAGGTTGCCTGTTCACTCTGATGATAGTTTCTTTTGCTGTGCAGAAGCTCTTTAGTTTAATTAGATCCCATTTGTCTATTTTGGCTTTTGTTGCCATTGCTTTTGGTGTTTTAGTCATGAAGCATTTATCCATGCCTATGTCCTGAATGGTATTGCCTAGGTTTTCTTCTAGGGTTTTTATGGTTTTAGGTCTTACGTTTAAGCCTTTAATACATCTTGAGTTAATTTTTGTATAAGGTGTAAGGAAGGGATCCAGTTTCAGCTTTCTACATATGGCTAGCCAGTTTTCCCAGCACCATTTATTAAACAGGAAATCCTTTCCCCATGCTTGTTTTTGTCACGTTTGTCAAAGATCAGATGGTTGTAGATGTGTGGTGTTATTTCTGCGGCCTCTGTTCTGTTCCATTTGTCTATATATCTGTTTTGGTACCACTACCATGCTGTTTTGGTTACTGTAGTCTTATAGTATAGTTTGAAGTCAGGTAGCGTGCTGCCTCCAGCTTTGTTCTTTTTGCTTAGGATTGTCTTGGCAATGTGGGCTCTTTTTTTGTTCCATATGAACTTTAAAGTAGTTTTTTCCAATTCTGTGAAGAAAGTTATTGGTAGCTTGATGGGGATGGCATTGAATCTATAAATTACCTTGGGCAGTATGGCCATTTTCACGATATTGATTCTTCCTATCCATGAGCATAGAATGTTCTTCCGTTTGTTTGTCCTCTTTTATTTTGTTGAGCAGTGGTTTGTAGTTCTCCTTGAAGAGGTCTTTCACATCCCTTGTAAGTTGGATTCCTAGGTATTTTATTTTCTTTGTAGTAATTGTGAATGGGAGTCCATTCATGATTTGGCTCTCTGTTTGTCTGTTATTGGTATATAGGAATACTTGTGATTTTTGTGCAATGATTTTGTGTCCTGAGACTTTGCTGAAGTTGCTTATCAGCTTAAGGAGATTTTGGGCTGAGATGATGGGGTTTTCTAAATATACAGTCATGTCATCTGCAAACAGAGACAATTTGACTTCCTCTTTTCCTAATTGAATACCCTTTATTTCTTTCTCTTGCTTGATTGCCCTGGCCAGAACTTCCACCACTATATTGACTAGGAGTGGTGAGAGAGGGCATCCTTGTCTTGTGCCAATTTTCAAAGGGAATGCTTCCAGTTTTTGCCCATTTAGTATGATATTGACTGTGGGTTTGTCATAAATAGCTCTTATTATTTTGAAATACGTCATCAATACATAGTTTATTGAGAGTTTTTAGCATGAAGGGCTGTTGAATTTTTGTCGAAGGCCTTTTCTACATCTATTGAGATAATCATGTGGTTTTTGTCGTTGGTTCTGTTTATGTGATGGATTACATTTATTGATTTGCATATGTTGAACCAGCCTTGAATCCCAGGGATGAAGCCAGCTTGATCATGGTGGATAAGCTTTTTGATGTGTTGCTGGATTTCGTTTGCCAGTATTTTATTGAGGATTTTTGCATTGATGTTCATCAGGGATATTGGCTTAAATTTTCTTTTATTGTTGTGTCTCTGCCAGGCTTTGGTATCAGGATGATGCTGGTCTCATGAAATGAGTTAGGGAGGATTCTCTCTTTTTCTATTGATTGGAATAGTTTCCGAAGGAATGGTACCAACTCCTCTTTGTACCTCCAGTAGAATTTGGCTGTGAATCCGTCTGGTCCTGTACTTTTTTTGGTTGGTAGGCTATTAATTATTGCCTCAATTTCAGAGCCTGTTATTGGTCTATTCAGGGATTCAACTTCTTCCTGGTTTAGTCTTGGGAGGGTGTATGTGTCCAGGAATTTATTCATTTCTTCTAGATTTTCTAGTTTATTCGTTTAGAGGTGTTTATAGTATTCCTGATGGTAGTTTGTATTTCTGAGGGATTGGTGGTGATGTCCCCTTTATCATTTTTTATTGTGTCTATTTGATTCTTCTCTCTTTTCTTCTTTATTAGTCTTGCTAGCAGTCTATCAATTTTGTTGATCTTTTCAAAAAACCAGCTCCTAGATTCACTGATTTTTTGGAAGGGTTTTTTGTGTCTCTATCTCCATCAGTTCTGCTCTGATCTTAGTAATTTCTTGCCTTCTGCTAGCTTTTGAATGTGTTTGCTCTTGCTTCTCTAGTTCTTTTAATTGTGATGTTAGGGTGTTGATTTTAGATCTTTCCTGCTTTCTCTTGTGGGCATTTAGTGCTCTAAATTTCCCTCTACACACTGCTTTAAATGTGTCCCAGACATTCTGGTATGTTGTGTCTTTGTTCTCATTGGTTTCAAACAACATCTTTATTTCTGCCTTCATTTCATTATTTACCCAGTAGTCATTCAGGAGCAGGTAGTTCAATTTCCATGTAGTTGTGCAGTTTTGAGTGAATCTTAATCCTGAGTTCTAATTTGATTGCACTGTGGTCTGACACACAGTTTGTTGTGATTTCTGTTCTTTTATATTTGCTGAGGAGTGTTTTACTTCCAATTATGTGGTCAATTTTAGAATAAGTGCGATGTGGTGCTGAGAAGAATGTATATTCTGTTGATTTGGGGTGGAGAGTTCTGTAGATGTCTATTCGGTCCCCTTGGTCCAGAGCTGAGTTCAAGTCCTGGATATGCTTGTTAACCTTCTGTCTCATTGATCTGTCTAATATTGACAGTGGGGTATTAAAGTCTCCCATTATTACTGTGTGGGAGTCTAAATCTCTTTGTAGGTCTCTAAGGACTTGCTTTATGAATCTGGGTGCTCCTGTTTTGGGTGCATATGTATTTAGGATAGTTAGTTCTTCTTATTGAATTGATCCCTTTACCATTATGTAATGCCCTTCTTTCTCTCTTTTGATCTTTGTTGGTTTGAAATCTTTTTTTTTTTTTAGTCAGAAACGAGGATTGCAACCCCTGATTTTTTTTTGCTTTCCATTTGCTTGGTAGATCTTCCTCCATCCCTTTATTTTGAGCCTATTTGTATCTTTGCACATGAAATGGGTCTCCTGAATACAGTACAACGATGGGTCTTGACTTTTTATCCAATTTGTCAGTCTGTTTTTCAGTTGGGGCATTTAGCCTATTTACATTTAAGATTAATATTGTTATGGGTGAATTTGATCCTGTCACTATGATGTTAGCTGGTTATTTTGCCCATTAATTGATGCAGTTTCTTCATAGTGTCGATGGTCTTTACACTTTGGCATGTTTTTGCAGTGGCAGTGGCTGATACCAGTTGTTCCTTTCCATGGTTAGTGCTTCCTTCAGGAGCTCTTGTAAAGCAGGCCTGGTGGTGACAAAATCTCTCAACATTTGCTTGTCTGTAAAGGATTATATTTCTCCTTCACTTATGAAGCTTAGTTTGGCTGGATATGAAATTCTGGTTTGAAAATTCTTTTCTTAAAAATGTTGAATATTGGCCCCCACTCTCTTCTGGCTTGTAAGGTTTCTGCTGAGAGATCCGCTGTTAGTCTGATGGGCTCCCCTTTGTGGGTGACCCGAGCTTTCTCTCTGGCTGCCCTTAACATTTTTTCCTTCATTTCATCCTTGGTGAATCTGACAATTGTGTGTCTTGGGGTTGCTCTTCTTAAGGAGTATCTTTGTGGTGTTCTTTGTATTTCCTAAATTTGAATGTTTGCCTGCCTTGCTAGGTTAGGGAAGTTCTCCTGGATAACATCCTGAAGAATATTTTGTAACTTGGTTCCATTCTCCCCGTCACTTTCAGGTACACCAGTCAAATGTAGATTTGGTCTTTTCACATAGTCCCATATTTCTTGGAGGCTTTGTTCATTTCTTTTCATTCTTTTTTCTCTAATCTTGTCTTCTTGCTCTATTTCATTGAGTTGATCTTCAATCACTGATACCCTTTCTTCCACTTGACTGAATCGGCTACTGAAGCTTGTGCATGAGTCACGTAGTTCTCGTGCCATGGGTTTCAGCTCCATCAGGTCATTTAAGGTCTTCTCTATACCGTTTATTCTAGTTAGCCATTTGTCTAACCTTTTTTCAAGGTTTTCAGCTTCCTTGCGATGGGTTTGAACATCCTCCTTTAGCTCGGAGAAGTTTGTTATTACCAACCATCTGAAGCCTACTTCTGTCAACTTGTCAAACTCATTCTCCATCCAGTTTTGTTCCCTTGCTGGTGAGGAGCTGTGATCCTTTGGAGGAGAAGAGGCAATCTGGTTTTTGGAATTTTCAGCTTTTCTGCTCTGGTTTCTCCCCATCTTTGTGGTTTTTTCTACCTTTGGTCTTTGATGTTGGTGACCTACAGATGGGGTTTTGGTGTGGATGTCCTTTTTGTTGGTGTTGATGCTATTCCTTTCTGTTTGTTAGTTTTCCTTCTAACAGTCAGGACCCTCAGCTGCAGGTCTGTTGGAATTTGCTGGAGGTCCACTCCAGACCCTGTTTGCCTGGATATCACTAGCGGAGGCTGCAGAACAGCAAATATTGCTGCCTGATCCTTCCTCTGGAAGCTTTGTTCCAGAGGGGCACCTGCCCGTGTGAGGTGTCTGTTGGCCCCTACTGGGAGGTGTCTCCCAGTCAGGGTACACGGGGGTCAAGGACCGACTTGAGGAGGCAGTCTGTCCATTTTCGGAGCTCAAATGCCATGCTGGGAGAACCACTGCTCTCTTCAGAACTGTCAGACAG
Organism: Pan troglodytes; assembly: GCF_028858775.2. Classification (NCBI taxonomy): domain Eukaryota; kingdom Metazoa; phylum Chordata; class Mammalia; order Primates; family Hominidae; genus Pan; species Pan troglodytes. The sequence continues at coordinate 36,399,415 of NC_072403.2, read as the reverse complement.
GGACGTTTAGGTCTGCCAAAGCTGTCTGCTGCCTTTTGTTCTGACATGCCCTGCCCACAGAGGTGTAATCTAGAGAGGCAGTAGGCCTTGCTGAGCTGCAGTGGGCTCCACCCAGTTCAAGCTTCCCGGCCTGTTTACACTGTGAGCATAAAACTGCCTACTCAAGCCTCAGGAATGGCGGACGCCCCCCCACCCCCCCAACAAGCTGCAGCATGGCAGGCCAATCTTAAGACTGCTGCACTGGCAGTAAGCAAGGATCCATGGGCATGAGCCCCACCGAGCCAGGCACGGGAGGGAATCTCCTGGTCTGTCAGTTGTGAAGACCATGGGAAAAGCCCAGTATTTGGGCAGGAGTGTACTGTTCCTCCAGGTACAGTCTGTCACGGCTTCCCTTGGCTAGGAAAGGGAAATCCCCTGACCCCTTGCACTTCCCAGGTGAGGCGATGCCCTGCCCTGCTTTGGCTCGCCCTCCATGGGCTGCACCCACTGTCCAACTAGTCCCAGTGAGATGAACCAGGTACCTCAGCTGGAAATGCAGAAATCACCCATCTTCTGTGTTGGTCTTGCTGAGAGCTGCAGACCGGAGCTGTTCCTATTCCAGCAAGATGCTTTTAAAACCTTAGAGATGATGGATCCCAGACACCAAGCTTCTGGCTGTGGCTTGGCCTTTCTAAGTATTCAACAAGTCTGTCTTTTCTAAGTGTCTTTAAAGACCAGAAATACCTGTTTTTAACACACAGGGTTGCAAAATTCAGAGGAGATTGGCGAGCATCCCTCTTGTCTGCCCCACATGTGTTTCTTTGCCAGAGGCCACTGTGGCGAGCAGGGGCCTGTGACTGCCCCAACCAAAATTTTGGAAAGTCATTCTGGCGCTACCAGATGCCCCGAGGTTCCCAGATTGGAGTCTTTCTCTCCCACTGGGTTTCTCCTGCAACTCTTCCCAGCCCACTGGCCCCACTGCCAGAGCACACAGGAGTCCGGACACACACTGAGGGACAGCCTGACTCGCTACTGCTCTCTGCACGTGCTATATGAAAGGGTTCTTTTGAGAACAGAAACTGCAGTGACTGAGCAGGAAAGGGTGAAGGAGGAAAACCAGAGGTCGCATGCAGCCAACCAGGCATTACAAAAATGCCTTCTGGAAAAGTGCACTTGGAGTTGGTTTCCAGAGAAAATGAAAAGTCCCTCCAGAGAAATGTAAAGGCCAGAGAAACGAAGACTCAGAGAATGAAAAGGCCAACCCTGCTCATCCAGTAGCCCAGGGCTAGCCCAGACAGACCCATTCTCTTGTTGGGCTTATGACTCTGGGTGAGTCTCTCACCCTCACAGTCTTGGTTTCTTTCTCACCCCAAAGCCAATGTTAAACCTACAAATGAAAAAGAACACTTAAAAGGATGATCTGGGCCAGGTTCAGTGGCTCACGCCTGTTATCCCAGCACTTTGGGAGGCTGAAGCAGGTGGATCTCTGGAGGTCAGGAGTTTGAGACCAGCCTGGCCAACCTAACAAAACTCTGTCTCTACTAAAAACACAAAAGTTAGCCAGGAGTGGTGGCGGGTACCTGTAATCCCAGCTACTTGGGAGGCTGAGGCTGGAGAATCACTTGAACCCAGCAGGCAGAGGTTGTAGTGAGCTGAGATCTGCCACTGCACTCCAGCCTGGGCAACAAGGGTGAAACTCTGTCTCGAAAAAAAAAAAAAGGATGATCAGCAACTTGGCAAATCGTAGCCATGTTTGTTAAGTGGAGGAAAAGTATTAAACATATTATGAAAACAGAAATGGTAGTCATGTCAAACAAACAAACAAACATTACATATGTAGGGAAAAAGATTGGCAACAAATACACAAAAAATAAAGTTCTGTTTTGATATTCTGAATTTGAGTGGTTCCCCACACCCTCCACAATTTCCAAGTTTTATGAAACGTATTGTCTCCTTTAATTAAGGCTGCAGTAACCTCTACGCACATGATCCCCACTGCACTCTAAAACTTCCAATTAGGCCGGGCGTGGTGGCTCATTCCTGTAATCCCAGCACTGTGGGAGGCCTAGGTGGAGAGGATCGCTTGAGTCCAGGAGTTGGAGACCAGCCTGGGCAACATGCTGAAACCGTCTCTACAGTAAATACAAAAATTAGTGGGGCATGGTGGCACACACCTGTAGTTCCAGCTACTTGGGAGACTGAGACGAGAGGACTGCTTGATTCTGGGAGATCCAGGTTGTAGTGAACCAAGATCATGCTGTGTCCGGACTTGTTGGGTTCTTAGTCTCGCTGACTTCAAGAATGAAGCCGCGTACCCTCGCGGTGAGTGTTACAGTTCTTAAAGATGGTGTGTCCAGAGTTTGTTCCTTCAGATGTTCAGATGTGTCCAGAGTTTCTTCCTTCTGGTGGGTTCATGGTCTCACTGACTTCAGGAGTGAAGCTGCAGACTTCCGCAGTGAGTGTTATAGCTCTTAAAGGTGGCATATCTGGAGTTGTTCGTTCCTTCTGGTGGGTTCGTGGTCTTGCTGGCCTCAGGAGTGAAGCTGCAGACCTTCGCGGTGAGTGCTACAGTTCATAAAGGTGGTGCACCCTGAGTTGTTTGTTCCTCCCGTGTGGAGTTGTTTATCCCTCCCAGTGGGTTTGTGGTCTCGCTGGCTTAAGGAATGAAGCTGCAGACCTTCACAGTGAGTGTTAACAGTTCATAAAAGCAGCGTGGACGCAAAGAGTGAGGAGCAGTAAGATTTACTGCAAAAAGCAAAAGAACAAAGCAGCTTTTACAGTGTGGAAGAGGACCCGAGCACATTGCCGCAGCTGGCTTGGGTGGCCTGCTTTTATTCCCCCATCCGGCCCCACCCACATCCTGCTGATTGTTGTATTTTACAGAGAGCTGATTGGTCCATTTTACGGAGAGCTGATTGGTTCATTTTACAGAGAGCTGATTGGTCCGTTTTGACAGAGTGCTTATTGGTGTGTTTACAATCCTTTAGCTAGACACAGAGTGCTGATTGGTGAGTTTACAATCCTTTAGCTAGACACAAAAGTTCTCTAAATCCCCACCAGATTAGCTAGACACAAGAGTGGTGATTGGTGCATTTACAAACTTTTAGCTAGACACAGAGTGCTGATTGGTGCGTTTACAATCCTTTACCTAGACACAGAGTGCTGATTGGTGCGTTTACAATCCTTTAGCTAGACACAGAGTGCTGATTGGTGCGTTTACAATCCTTTAGCTAGACACAGAGTGCTGATTGGTGCATTTACAATCCTTTAGCTAGACACAAAAGTTCTCCAAGTCCCCACCCGACCCAGAAGCCCAGCTGGCTTCACCTCTCAATGGCACTCCCGGGACTTTGCTGCGCCTAGCTGGGGCACTCCGGCAGCCCAAAGGGTGCTCCTCCCCCACCCCCCCATCAAGCCCAGCAGGCGACGCCAACCTTGCCCCCAGTGCAGGGCCTGCCTAGCCCGCACCCACCCGGAACACCACTGGCCCGGGAGCACCACGCGCAGCCCCTGTTCCCACTGGCGTCTCTCCCTCCACACCTCCCCCCAAGCAGAGGGAGCCAGCTCCGGCCTCAGCCAGCCCCAGAGAGGGGCCCCCACAGCACAGCGGTGGGCTGAAGGGCTCCTTGAGCCCGGCCAGAGCAGACACCGAGGCCAAGGAGGCGCCAAGAGCAAGCAAGGGCTGCTAGCAGGTTGTCACCTCTCAATGCCACTGCACTCTAGCCTGAGTAACAGAGCAGATCTGGTGTCAAAAAATAAAATAAAAAATAAAGAAAGAGACCAGGCACGGTGGCTCACGCCTGTAATCCCAGCACTTTGGGAGGCTGAGGTGGGCAGATCACGAGCTCAGGAGTTTGAGACCACCCTGGCCAACATGGCAAAACCTTGTCTCTACTAAAAGTACAAAAATTAGCTGGGCATGGTGGTGGGTGCTTGTATTGCCAGCTACTCAGGAGGCTGAGGCAGGAGAATCACTTGCATCTGGGAGGCAGAGGTTGCAGTGAACCCAGATCGCGCCACTGCACTCTAGCCTGGGCAACAAGAGTGCAACTTCGTCTCAAAAAAATAAATAAAGAAAAATAAAATGAAACCTCCAATTAAAAGGAGAAATTCAACCAGGTGCAGTGGCTCACGCCTGTATCCCAACACTTTGGGAGGCCAAGGTGGGTGGATCGCTTGAGGTCAGGAGTTCGAGACCAGCCTGACCAACATGGTGAAACCCCATCTCTACTAAAAATACAAAAAATTAGCTGGATGTGGTGGTGCACACCTGTAGTCCCAGCTACTCGGGAGGCTGAGGCAGGAGAATTGCTTAAACTTGGGGCGTGGAGGTAGCAGTGAGCCGAGATCATGCCATTGCATTCCAGCTTGGGTGACAGAGCGAGACTCAGTCACAAATAAATAAATAAATAGGCCAGGTGTGGTGGCTCACGCCTGTAATTCCAGCACTTTGGGAGGCCGAGGTGGGCGGATCACCTGAGGTCAGGAGTTCGAGACCAGCCTGACCAACATGGTGAAACCCCATGTCTACTAAAAATACACACACAGACACAAAATAGCCAAAATTAGCCAAAAAATTATAAATAAATAAAATAAAAAGATAAGTTCCACACTCGGGAGGCTGAGGCAGAAGACTCGCTTGAACCCAGGAGGTGGAGGCTGCAGTGAGCCGAGACCACGCCATTGCACTCCAGTCTGGGCGACAAAGCAAGACTCTGTCTCAAAAAAAAAAAAAAAAAGACAAATTCAGCAGAAGCATTGCTTGAGTAACACGGAAACTCAGAACCAGGAAACTGAAGGCGGTTACTCCACATACATCTGGGGCAATAAGTGAGCTGTTCCAGCGCGGCTTACGCTGTGGGCGGAGGCGGGCAGGAAATTCACTTACAAGTCTGTGCCAGGAAACAGGAAGAAGGTGCCTCCTGTGATACAAGATACAGACGTAGTCTCCTATCCAGGAAACAGGGACAGAGCCGCAGACCAGATAAACATACGACCAACATTTTTCATTAAATATTCTCAACGGATTATTTACATTTTTTCTAGAAAAGTAAAATTTAAACCTGAATACATTTGATAACTATGGAATGTGAGCATTCACGTATGCTTGTGACCTGGTTCCTCTACGCTTCAGGAGTCGCCCTGGTCCCAAAGCGCTTCCTGCCGCTCCCACTTCCTCTGTTTTCACCGGAGGGGCAGCCACAGTTCTCGGCTGAGAGAAACTCGGTCGTTCTGTTTACCTCGTGAATGATTGGCTACAGATCCCAGAGAGGAAATAGGGACCCACCCCTCAGTTGTTATGCAATCTGGGGCGGAGTCCGGGGTCCATAGCCTTTCTGAGGGTAACCTGAGCGGGAGAAGTTGTTGCGCCTGATCTCAAACAGCCTTTCGCACGGAAAAGGATTCCTAAAAGTGGGGTTACTCCTCCACAGCAATAGCGTCCTTAAAATAGGGGCTCCCGGCTGGGCGCGGTGGCTCACGCCTGTAATCCCAGCACTTGGGAGGCCAAGACGGGCGGATCACCTGAGGTTGGGAGTTCGAGACCAGCCTGAACAACATGGAGAAACCCCCCTCTCTACTAAAAATACAAAACTAGCTGGGTGTGGTGGCGCATGCCTGTAATACAAGCTACTCGGGAGGCTGAGGCAGGAGAATCGCTTGAACCTGGGAGGCGGAAGTTGCGGTGAGCCGAGATGGCGCCATTGCACTATAGCCTGGGCAGCGGCAAGAGCGAAACTGCGTCTCAAAAACAAACAAACAAACAAAAACTATATCTATATCTATCTATCTATCATCTATCTATCTATCTATCTATCTATCTAGGCTGCCGGTGAGGACGTGAGGCACGCGCCACTGAGCCACTGAGAATTTACCCCCCTGGGCAAGTCTGTGAGGCCAGGGCCCCTAGGGAAAAAAGCCTTTCCCAGATTTTAGGGCTCATATGCCTGCAGTGGGTTGGTAGGGATCGGGGAAGATGATGAGGTTGGGATAAGGAAGTGGTACCAATAGAAAGACTAAGCAAACCAAACCAAATCAAACTTTCCCCTTTCCATCCCTGTCCTCCTCTTTGCAATTCCATCTGGGTGGCTGAAGGCAGACCCCGACCAGAGCCATCCTTGCCGGCTTCTTTTGTCTTGCTCTGTGGGGAAACGAGTGAAGAAAAAAGCAGAAGGAAAGGCAAGTGAAATGGAGCCCTCTGTGAAGAACCACGACTAGGGTCACACAGGGCAAAATTCCTAGCCTTCCTTTGAGGAGTAGCCGTATTTCCATTTAAAAAGGACCCACTTTATGCAAGATTCAGGGCTGGGAATTGGTCCTTCCTGCCTCAAGAATTTCAAAGACTTCTAGAGGAGAGTGTCCAAAGACAGACAAGAAAGTGGCCAGTGCCCTGAAGAAAGTCAGGGGGTCCAGGGGAGTGTGAACCCTGAATATCTGAGACAGGTCTCAGTTAATTTAGAAAGTTTATGTTGTCAAGGTTGAGGATGTGTGTCGGTGACACAGCCTTAGGAAGTCCTGATGACATGTGCCCAAGTTGGTCAGGGCGCAGCTTGGTTTTATACATTTTAGGGAGACATGAGACATCAATCAACATATGTAAGATTAACATTGGTTTGGTCTGGAAAGGCGGGACAACTTGAAGCAATGGTGGGACAACTCCAAGTGGTGAGGGGGCTTCCAGGTCATAGGTAGATAAGAGACAAATGGTTACTTTCTTTTGAGTTTCTTTTTTTTTTTGAGATGGAGGCTCGCTCCTGTTGCACAGGCTGGAGTGCAGTGGTGCGATCTTAGCTCGTTGCAACCTCCACCTCCCAGGTTCAAGCGATTCTCATTCCTCAGCCTCCCGAATAGCTGGGATTACAGGCATGTGCCACCACGCTGAGCTAATTTTTGTATTTTTAGTAGAGATGGGGTTTCACCATGTTGGCCAGGCTGGTCTCGAACTCCTGGCCTCAGGTGATCCACCCGCCTCGGCCTCCCAAAGTGCTAGGATTACAGGTGTGAGCCACTGTGCCCGGCCTCTTTTGAGTTTCTGATTAGCCTCTCCAAAGGAGGCAATCAGATAGCATTTATCTCAGTGAGCAGAGGAATGACCGAATAGAATGAGACGTAGGTTTGCTCTCAGCAGTTCCCAACTTGACTTTTCCCTTTAGCTTAGTGATTTTTGGGCCCCAAGATTTATTTTCCTTTCACAGGTATCCCCTGTTCAGTTCAGACTGAACCTGAGGGGGTGTAGGGATGTACTCCAGGCTGGAGTGAAGTGGCATGATCTCGGCTCACTGCAACGTCTGCTTTCTAGGCTCAAGAGATCCTCCCAACTCAGCCTCCTGAGTAACTGGGATTTCAGGTGAGCACAACCATGCCCAGCTAATTTTTGTATTTTTAGTAGAGACGGGGTTTTGCCCTGTTTCCCAGGCTGGTCTGGAACTCCTGAACTCAGGTGATCCACCCACCTCGGCCTCCCAAAGTGCTGGGAATACAGGCGTCAGCCACTGTGCCCAGCCAAATTCTACGTCTTTTAAAAAATTAAGAGAAGAAATGAGTAAAATACACTTAAAGTTTTTCGTATGAAACTTATTTAGTGTTTCTGATGATTTGTTCTTGTGGATTGGACTTACAATCTGATGTGGTTCCTTTGTTTCAATGTAACTCTATCTTTTCCCTATCCTTTGTACCATTATTGTCATATGTGTGTGAGTGCATATATACACACACATTATCTTTAGATGTTACAAACCCAACACTGTAATTTTATAATTGTTGTTTTATGTAATTTCTTTTAAAACAGTTAAGAAATGAAAAGGAGCCAGGCATGGCAGTGTGCATCTGTAGTCCCAGCTACTCAGGAGGAGGCTGAGGTGAGAGGATCACTTGAGTCCAGGATTTGAGGCTGCAGTGAGCGATGGTCAAACCACTGCACTCCATCCTGGGTGAGAGCGTGAGACCTTGTCTCTCAAAAAAGAAAAAGAAAAAGAAGAGATTTGTAGTTTTTAGTTTTTAAAAAATAATTACCAACATATTATTTTTTCTGATGCTGTTTGTTTCTTTTACAAATTTTACTTTTTTTAAATGTAATATTTTTGAGATGGAGTCTTGCTCTGTTGCCCGGGCTGGACTACAGTGGTGTGATCTTGGCTCACTGCAGACTCCACCTGCTGGGTTCAAGTGATTCTTGTGCCTCAGCCTCCCAAGTAGCTGGGATTACAGGTGTGCGCCACTGTGCCTAGCTACAAGTTTTATCTTTAATTGACATACAATAATTGTTTTTCATTGGATTGGGATTATTATCTGGTGTCATTTCTTCTCAGTCTGAAGAACTTAGTATTACATTAGTGTTTCTTGTAAGACATATCTGCAAGAGATAAATCTCCCTAGTCTTTGTTTATCTAAGAATATGTTCATGTTGGCTTCTCTTTTTGTTTTCTTTAGAATAAATTTTGGTTTTGGAGACAGAGTCTCGCTCTGTTGCCAGGCCGGAGTGTAGTGGCATGATCATGTCTCATTGCAACCTCAATCTCTCGGGCCTAAGAGAGCCTCCTGCCTCAGCCTCCTGAGTAGCTAGGACTACAGGTGTGCACTACCACACATGGCTAAATTTTTTTTTTTTTTTTTTTTTTTTGCAGAGACAGGGTCTTACTTTGTTGCCCAGGCTGGTCTTGAACTCCTGGGTTCAAGCGATCCTCCCACCTTGGCCTCCCAAAGTGCTGGGATTATGGGTGCAAACCACTGTCCCTGTACCGGTCTTCAGTTTTGAAGGATAATTTTTCTTGATGTAAAATTCTTGATTGCTAGCTTCTCCCCACTAACCCCCAAATTTGCATATGTTACTGTCTTCTTTAATTTTTTTTTTTTTTTGAGACAGAGTCTTGCTCTGTTGCCCAGGCTGGAGTGCAGTGGCACAATCTTGGCTCACTGCAACCTCTGCCTCCCGGGTTCAAGCAATTCTCCTGCCTCAGCCTCCCGAGTAGCTGGGATTACAGGCATGTACCACCACACCCAGCTAATTTTTATATTCTTAGTAGAGATGGGGTTTCACCATGTTGGCCAGGCTGGTCTTGAACTCTTGACTTCGTGATCTGCCTGCCTCGGCCTCCCAAAGTGCTGGGATTATAGGCATGAGCCACGGCACCCAGCCCATGTTACAGCCTTCTAACCTCCATTGTTACTGATGAGAAGATAGCTATTAAGATTATTGTGTCTGTGTGTATGAGTGTATTTGTATGAGATGAGTTTTTTCTCATTGCTTTTAAGATGTTATTTCTATTTTTGGCTGGTAATAGTTTCAGTATAATATATTAATATTTAGGTGCGAATCAATTTTTTTTTTTTTTGAGACAGAGTCTCACTCCATTTCCAGGGCTGGAGTATAGTGGCACGATATTAGCTCATTGCAACCTCTGACTCCCTGGTTCAAGCAATTCTCCTGCCTCAGCCTCCCGAGTAGCTGGGATTACAGGTGTGCATCACCATGCCCAGCTAATTTTTGTATTTTTATTGAGACAGATTTCACCATGTTGGCCAGGCTGGTCTCGAACTCCTGACCTCAAATGATCCACACACCTCAGCCTCCCAAAGTGCAGGGATTACAGGCATGAGCCACCGTGCCTGGCCGACAATTTCTATTGACTGTTTCTCCCTGCAAATGGATTGCATTTTCCTATTGCTTTGCCCTTTTGTAACTTTTTCGGAAAACTGAAAATTTTAGACAATATATGCTAGCTCTGGATTCCAATTTCTTTCTCTTGGGGGTGAAGGTGGTTGTTGTTTTGTTTGTTTTTATAGTGACTCGCCTGTACTAATTCTGTGGAGTCCCTTTCCCTTGCAGTATGAGGGTTCAGATATTTTTATAGTGACTTGCCTGTACTAATTCAGTGGAGTCCTTTTCCCTTGCAGTATGCAGTATGAGGCTTCAGATATTTCTGCTCAGATATTTCTGCTCAGGTTCCTTTTTGTTTTTGAGACAGAGCTTCACTCTTGTTGCCCAGGCTAGAGTGCAACGGCGTGATCTCGGCTCACTGCAACCTCTGCCTCCTGGGTTCAAGCGATTCTCCTGCCTCAGCCCGTCCTTTTTTAATTCTTATTTTTATTTTTAAGCCTGAATTCTTAGGGGTTGCCCCTGGATCAGCATAGCTTAATGGTCAGCCAGTGATCTGTTAGAGTTTGTGCTTAAATGCCTTAAGCCAGTAAGGCTTCTAACCTTGCTGTTGGAGCTGTGTGTGATTTGGAGGGTACTTTCAAAGTTCAGAGAGTTTACAAGTGAGCCATGGCTTTCTCTTTATTTCTGAGACCTCATATTTAGTTGCAGGGAGGAGTAGCTTCCTATAGCCTTCTCGAGTCTCTCTTCTAAGCAGTTATAACCCTGTGTGCTGCACATAGCTTTTTAAACTACCAAAGTTAAATGGTATTTTACCAAGGCATTCTTTGTCTGTTTTGTTCCTTTGATTTCCCTTTTAAATTTCTGGCTAGTCTGCTATTTTGCTGCTTCTCCCAACCATTGTCATGACGCAGGCTAGCCACACCGTTAGGCTTTGCTAATGAATTCTTCTGTGAAAAAGGACTGCCACATCTTCCCATTTATTTATTTAATAATTTCTTTTATCAATATGGGCTAATGGATACTTATTTTATTCTATGGGTTATAATCCAATTCCATTATTACTTATTTTGTTGCTCAAATTGTTTCCACTTTAACTATTGGAATTCTTTCCAGTTGGCTCCTGTGTCCCTTTGATATGGTTCTCACCTTTTAATTGAGCACGTAAATACTTTCTGACATCATAGGATGCCCCAGTCCTAGAATCGACCATTTCTCCAAGGAGCCAGAATGTTGTTTTGTTTTCAATTTAAATTTTTTTTGTGTAGAGATAGTGTCTCACTATGTTGCCCAGGCTAGCCTCGAAATCCTGGCCTCAAGCGATCCTCCTGCCTCAGCCTCCCAAAGTGCTAGTATTACAGGCGTGAACCACCATATCTGGCCTGTCAGATTCTTTTAATTTTTGGTTTTTAACTTTTTATTATTGAAAACTTAAAATTTATAAAAAATTAGAAAGAATAGCAAAGTGTTTCCATCACTCAGCTTCAACAATCATCCCTCCCTTAGAGAATCCTAGTAATCTGAACAGGAATGTGGATCAGCAAGGCCTGTTTAGGTGACTAAAGCAGTGAAAATTATCTCCATCAATTGTGTGGGATGAATTTTCAACAGCAACACCTATAGCAGAGAAAAGCAACAGCTTCTTTTCTGTTCTTAGCACTGAAGGGGACTACGAGTGTACCCTTTGGCTGTGGGGTGCTTAGACATTTCACAGGAAGCCTCAAGAGGTATTAGAATGGATCACTGGAAAAATAAAGTTGTGAATATATTTGTATCTTGGGTTTTTAGTGGAAGCTCACATTAGTTACAATTATGACAAAACCTATTCTCTGTACACCCAAGGGTCTTTTTTGGTCACAAGAGAATATTTTCAAGGGGAATTTAAAAACATAAGAAACCACATTTACGCTGGGCACAGTGGCTCATGCCTGTAATCCCACCACTTTGGGAATCTGAGGCGGGCAGACCACTTGAGCCCAGGAGTTTGAGACCAGCCTGGCCAACATGGTGAAACCTCGTCTCTACCAAAAATACAAATAATAATAATAATAATAATAAAAATAAAGCAGGGCATGGTGGCGTGCACCTGTAGTCCCAGCTACTAGGGAGGCTGAGGTGGGTGGGAGAATTGCTTTAACTGGGGAGGCAGAGGTTGCAGTGAGCTGAGATTGTGCCACTGCACTCCAGCCTGGGTGACAGAGTGAGAGCCTGTCTAAAAAACAAACAAACAAAAAACCACGTTTAGTCTGAGGAACAGTACCTCGTGGTACATTGCCATAATTAGTTCCCAAGAGAAGATTTAGTGTCAGGCCCTGGAGAGGCCTGGAGCACTAATCAGGGAACAAAGGCTGGGGAGGGTGGGGGAAGGCCCAGCTAGATCTTTCGTTCCTGATCTTCTTTCTCACGATCCAAAGAGATGTACTTATTAATTTTTGTCATTATGTCTGTTAAGTATTTTTAAATTCACTGGTTCTCTCTCATTTTTTTTTTTTTTAGCTTTAACTTCTGCTACAGTTTACCACAACTTCCTGGTTCCTCCCCTTTGTGGTCACAAAAACATTTCCTAGTTGAGATACATTTTCTTGACTTGAGTCTCCTTTCTCTGGTTCATTTGGTGGCTTTATCAACTCTATGCATAGTGAGGTTTTAAGTCTTTATAAAGATCATTGGCACATGAGGGGGTCTGCAGCCTACTGTCCTATTTACTCAGTTTGGTGTTATTCTACTATATTTGTGATGTCAGGAGCCACACTGTCTGGAAATGATGCTGGGAGGTCATTCTGGGTTGCCTGAAAAACAAACTCATTAGAACCTGGGGCTCCCTCTTCTTCCAGTGAGTGGGGTTTCCAAAAGTTAGAATCCAGTGGAACCAGGGGTGTTTTTCTCACTCCTGGCAGAGGGACGTGTGACTAGCCATGGGCCCCTAGGTCTCCAGTTCCTGGGTAGCTTGTATTTTTGAACATCTCCTGTGTATTAGTTATCATTACAGCATAAAAATTGTCCTAAAATAAGTGGCTTAAAACAACACACCCTTATTATCTCACAATATTTGAAGGACAGCAATTCAATACAGCATAGCTGGATCCTCTCTTCAGGGCCCCTCAAGGCTGCAATCATAGTTGGGGTCTTCCCTGAAGACTCAACTAGGAAAGGATGAGCTTCCAAGCTCACTAACTTAGTTGTTGGTAGGAAGCACGAAGGCTGGTAGGACTGAAGGTTTGGTTCCTCTTGAATGTTGAGTTGAGAGCACTCTCAGTTCCTCACCACATGGACCTCCTTAACATAGCAGCTTGATTACTTGAGTCAGTAAATGAGTCTGCTAGCAAGATAAAAGCCACAAACTCTTATTGCCTACTCATGGATATGATAGACTTTCACCTTTGTCATATTCCATTGGTTAGAATTAAGTGACAAGGTCCATACCAAACTCAAGGTGGGAAGGATTCCACAAAGACTTGAATACTAGGATGGGGGATCATTGGAGACCATCTTAGAAGTCAGGTTAGCACAACCTGTCAATAACTGACACTCTAATCAAGAGTGCTAGGTGCCTACGCTGTTTGTGTGCCTCTTCATTGATAAGGCTGCTCTCATGCTTGACTCATAATGGAGAGCAATAACACACTGCCACATCCCTCCCCTCCACCTGCATGTCCAGTAATGTGCCTGGTTTGCTCTTCTATGGAAAAATAAAAGGAATCGGACTCATGCTTTCTCTTTACTTGCTGACACTGAATTGAAAATTCCCTCAAAAGCCTATTTCTTAACCCATAGCATGCGATATTCTGGCTTTTATCCTGAGCCCTGGTGAACAACAGGTGGTGACCCCAAGGGACCTGCTTTGCATGACAGCCTCACACCTGGTTTTCCTCTCAGTCCTCTCCCAGTCTCTCCTCTTTGCTTCATAAGTTTAGTTACACCCCGAACACTGTCTTTTGGCTATTTTATGGCTCCTGTTTGCAGCTTGAGGCACAGGTTATTCCTGCCCTTTGCCCACCGTCTGCTCCTGGGACACCAGCCTGAGTGGAAGAGGTCTTGGAGTGTGGCTTGGACATTATTAATCAGGTTTTCTCCACACCAGCACACATACACACCCATGTGCACACAAACACACAGGCATGCCCCCCCCCACACATGCATGTGTGTGCACACACACATGCATGTCAACACACACACACACACACACTTTGTTGTGGAATCTGGTGCCTGTGGTCTTATGTATTTTCGCAGGAATTTGTGCTTAATGGATATCCCGAGCAGTCTTCATTGGTTACCCACGCCCACTGTTATGCTTTATGAACAAACTCATGCATTCTTTCCTAAATAGACTGCATATTTCCTTTGCTTTTTCTTTTCTTTTCTTTCTTTCTTTCTTTCTTTTTTTTTTTTTTTGAGACGGAGTCTTGCTCTGTTGCCCAGGCTGGAGTGCAATGGGGGGATCTTGGCTCACTACAACCTCCGCCTCCTGGCTTCAAGCGATTCTCCTGCCTCATCCTCCCAAGTAGTTGGAATTACTGACGCCCTCTACCACGCCCGGCAAGTTTTGTATTTTTAGTAGAGACAGGGTTTCACTATGTTGGCCAGGCTGGTCTCAAACTCCTGACCTCAAGTGATCCACCTGCCTCGGCCTCCCAAAGTGCTGGGATTACACGCATAAGCCACGGCGCCTGGCCATTTTTTTTTTTTGAAAGAGACAGGGTCTCATCTCACTCTGTCACCCAGGCTAGAGTACAGTGGCATGATCACAGCTCTACTCTACTAAAAATACAAAAATTACGCCGGGCGCAGTGGCTCACACCTGTAATCCCAGCACTTTGGGAGGCCGAGGTGGGTGGATCACCTGAGATCGGGAGTTCAAGACCGGACTGACCAACATGGAGAAACCCTGCCTTGGCCGGGCACGGTGGCTCACGCCTGTAATCCCAGCCCTTTGGGAGGCCAAGGTGGGCTGATCACCTGAGGTCAGGAGTTTGAGACCAGCCTGGCCAACATGGTGAAACCCCGTCTCTATCAAAAATATAAAAATTAGCCAGGCACAGTGGCAGACGCCTGTAATCTCAGCTACTTGGGAGGCTGAGGCAGAAGAATCCCTTGAACCCGGGTGATGGAGTTTGCAGTGAGCCATCCTCACGAGATCGTGCCACTGCACTCCAGCCTGGGCAACAGAGCCAGACTCCATCCCAAAAAAAAAAAAAGAAAAAAAAGAAAACCCGTCTCTACTAAAAATACAAAATTAGCGAGGTGTGGTGGCACATCCCTGTAATCCCAGCTACTTAGGAGGCTGAGGCAGGAATTGCTTGAACCTCGGAGGTGGAGGTTGCGGTGAACCAAGATTGCGCTATTGCACTCCAGCCTGGGCAACAAGAATGAAACTCCATCTCAAAACAAAAATAAAAATAAAAATACAAAAATTAGCCAGGGGTGGTGGCAGATGCCTGTAATCCCTGCTACTCAAGAGGCTGAGGTGGGAGGATTGCTTGAACTTGGGAGGCGGAGGTTGCAGTGAGCCGATATCCCGCCATTGCACTCCAGCCTGGGTGACAGCGTAAGACTCTGTCTCCAAAAAGAAAAGGGAATCCTACCTCCTGAGGGCCTCTGTTACTGTAATTTCTAAAAGTGCCCCACCTGACCCTTGAACCTAATCAACTCAATGTTAAAAGTCATAGCATAGTAGCTAATGCTCATATAGCCCTTTATGGCATTGTCTTACACACTGGCATCCAGCCAGTGTGCACTAGTACAGCCAATACTGATTGTTACAGAAAATAGAATGGTAATCGTGATAGGTGGTAAAATTAATAAGTACTAGAAATTCTAATATCTCATTAACTATTTGTCTTAGTCTATCACAGTGATCATCAATGGATGGGTCTCCTGCACTGCAGCATCTGAGAATCATTTATGGCACCACCGGCTGGTTCAGCCATGTCACCATTGTACATTCATTGTTTTGTGGTTTAGGAAAATCATCAGTTAATTATTATCCTCACACTGCTGTAACTTATAAATAGTATATTTGTTTGGCTTTTCCTTGTTTCTATTGTTATTGTGTTATTATTCATCTGGAAATAATAATTGTGCAATGTTTTGATATCTATAAATTCAAGAACTTAGAATAGTAAACAGTAAGAGTGAAGTGACAAAGTTTAAATACATTTTATTTATTTATCTATTTACTTATTTTCTGAGATAGAGTCTTACTTTGTTGTCCAGGCTGGAGTGCAGTGGTGTGATCTCGGCTCACTGCAACTTCTGCCTCCCAGCTTCAAGCGATCTTCCTGCCTCAGTCTCCTGAGTAGCTGGGACTACAGGTGTGTGCCACCACACCCACCAAATTTTTATATTTTTATTTTTTATTTATTTTTTTTGAGACAGAAGGGTTTTTTTCTTTTTTTTTTTTTGAGACAGAGTTTCACTTTTGTTGCCCAGGCTGGAGTGCAATGGCGAAATCTCAGCTCACTGCAACCTCTGCCTCCTGGGTTCAAGCAATTCTTCTGCCTCAGCCTCCCAAGTAGCTGGGACTACAGGCATGTACCACCACGCCTGGCTAGTTTTTTGTATTTTAGTGGAGACGGAGTTTCACGATGTTGGTCAGGCTGGTCTTGAACTCCTGACTTCAGGTGAGCCACCTGCCTTGGCCTCCCAAAGTGCTGGGATTACAGGCATGAGCCACCGCGCCCAGCTGATTTTTGTATTTTTAGTAGAGATGGGGTTTCGTCATGTTGGCCAAGCTGGTTTCAAACTCCTGACCTCAGGTGATCCATCAGCTTCAGCCTCCCAAAGTGCTGGGATTACAGGCATAAGCCACAGCGCCAGGCCTACATACATTTTAAACACTGCTTTTAGATACTGTAAACATGACTCTTCTGAATCTGAGACAAATCATGAAACCAATGGTATTAATATTGAATCACAGCCTGGAACAACTGATATGCAAAAATTATGGCAGGTGGGAATGCTTTCAGTATTGCATAAGATTCAGTTCAAAGGAAACAGTAATTCACATTTCTAAAATTTAATTAAAAACCTGATAATTGGCCAGGTGTAGTGGCTCATGCCTGTAATCCCAGCACCTCGGGAGCTCAAGGTGAGTGAATCACCTGAGGTCGGGAGTTCGAGACCAGCCTGACCAACATGGAGAAACCCTGTCTCTACTAAAAATACAAAATTAGCCAGGCGTGGTGGTGCATGCCTGTAATCCTAGCTACTGGGGAGGCTGAGGCAGGAGAATCATTTGAACCCAGGAGGTGGAGGTTGCAGTGAGCTGAGATGGCGCCATTGCGCTCCAGCCTGGGCAACAAGAGCAAAACTCCATGTCAAAAAACAAACAAACAAAAAACCTCTGATAATTTTGACAAAACTCACAGGTAGCTGATTATTGCTTGAAATGTAAATATTAAATGAAAACGATATGCAAAGCACACATCTTGTGGATGTGTGAAAAGGTGAATGTTGTCGGTGCTCAGAATTCAGGGAAAAACTAGTAATAAGAAGAATTTGAAGAATATTATGAATGAGCTTCACATAATGAAGTCTTTGAAATAATAAATCCCCTGAAATACTTTGTATCATAAAAAGAACAAAACATTGAAAAAGTACCATTAGAATGCTAATATTACCTACTGTGTAATTAGTCTACTGCTAAATAGAGTCTTAAAAAAGGTTGTAAATAGTGCATATCATTGCAGTCTACATTAATGGTTACAATGGTCACAAAACGTATATCTACCATGATGAGACAACTTTTTAGTAAATTTATAAATCCAGGCAATCAATCATTACCAAGAAAGCTTCAATTATGTAACAAAAAAAATTTTTTTTTTTTTTTGAGACGGAGTCTCACTCTGTCACCTAGGCTGGAGTGCAGTGGCGCAATCTCAGCTCACTGCAAGCTCCACCTCCCAGGTTCACACCATTCTCCTGCCTCAGCCTCCCGAGTAGCTGGGACTACAGGCGCTTGCCACCATGCCCGGCTAATTTTTTGTATTTTTAGTAGAGACGGGGTTTCACTGTGTTAGCCAGGATGGTCTTGATCTCCTGACCTCGTGATCCGCACACCTTGGCCTCTCAAAGTGCTGGGATTACAGGTGTGAGCCACCACGCCCGGCCACAAAAATGTGTTTTTATTAGTGACTTAAATACTAAATTTCAGACTTATAAAATTGATGATTTTTGCTCATCTGAGGAACTGAAATGATGTATCAAGCTTACTTACTCATCAGTGCTCAAGAAAAGTGGTTTTGATGTGAAATGGTTACACAATGCTACAGATGGTTCTAGTATATGTCACAGAGAAAGTTCAGAGAAGCCAAAGTTTTAGAGAAGTCTCTATATGGCCAGGCACAATGGCTCATGCCTGTAATCCCAGCACTTTGGGAGGCCGAGGCAGGTGGATCATTTGAGGTCAGGAGTTTGAGACCAGCTTGGCCTACGTGGTGAAACCCCCTCTTTACTAAAAATACAAAAATTAGCTGGGCGTGGTGGCATGTGCCTGCAATCCCAGCTACTCGGGAGGCTGAGGCAGGAGAATTGCTTGAACCCGGGAGGTGGAGGTTGCAGTGAGCCAAGATCACGCCACTGCACTCCAGCCTGGGCGACAGAGCAAGACTCTGTCTCAAAAAAAGAAAAAAAAAAAGAAAGAAAAAGAATTTCAGACAGCAGTTTAAGGGCTAAAAAATCTTTAACATAGCTGCTAAAGTGAGAGAGGATTTGGCACCATGAACAATATAGTTGATTACATACGTCATAATATACTAACAATTTAATGGGGAAATTATCAGAAGCTTATACAAGGCTCTTTTGTCAAATCATGGCTAACATAGGCATATATCACTTAACCAATAATTACCACCTAAGAAATGCAAAAAATGTTTAAAAATCAATAAATAATTTGGAAATTGTTATAACTATTTAAGAAATTATTTGTATTTCAACTGTGTCACTTGGTAAGTAGTTTTATAATCATTTAGTTAGGAAAGAAAAAAGGCATAGTTGGGAAAATTTTATTTATATATTAATTTCCATTACCATACCAGCTGTCAACTATTTTGAATAGTACTCTTGATCTCACATATAGTTTGCTTGTAGTAAGTATTGATTGAATGGTGTTTGATATAAATGAATGAAGATGACAGTCAGGACACCCAGGACAAGTGAAAGCAGGGCTGAAGGAGTGTAAGGGTTGCAGTATTTATTGTCTTTTAGCTGAAATATTTAGAAACAGAAAGGATAAGCGCACAGAGGAATAGCATAGCAGAAATCATGTGACTTTCTTATGTTAACCCTTCCCCTTGTCCAGACCCTATTTGTCCATATGGGCATCTCCATATAGAGACAAGACTCAGAAGGTTGGATAGCTATACTTCTTTGCCTCTGTTTTCAGGAAGCCAAGTCCTCTGTTCGCTTTGGTTGCCACCACTAACTTGGTGGCTGGGCTGCCCATGTGTAGGCAGATGTCTTGAAAATATCAAGTTCCCTAAGCAGCTTGAACTGCAGGGAGGCTCAGAGAGGGTAGACTTCCTGAGCTGCTGACTTACTGCGGGACTGACTCAGTAAGATTCCAGGCACTAGACAGAGCTAGTTAGGAAAGGAAACGTTTCCTGTTTGCCTCTGCGGGGAAAAAGAAACTACTCTTTGGACAGAGTCACCTGGCTCTAACACCAGAAAGGAAAGCGAGGCGGTGCATCCTCCAGAACAGCAGTAGGCAGGGCCACGGAGCATCCCACAGCCACCAGTGGGGCTGTCCTGCTGTTCTTGCAGTAGTGCCCTGTCTCCCAGAATCTCCCCTTGGTGCTATCTCCACCCTGCCTGAAAGTAGTGAGGAGGATGATGGGGAGAGAGTCAGACAGGCTGGGGTTGGGAAGAGTGAGTGCCCTTGATTTTTCTCTTATCCAAATTCAACTTTCATTTTAGTTTTCCCTCCAATTCCTCAAAGCAAGCATCGCTACTCTTAATTTCTCATATGGAACTACTTAGGGGTGGCAAAAGCCTCATGGGACTGGTGGGGCTTCCTGTGCTTTTAATTGAAATGGTTTCTTTGTGGGTTCCCAAAGCTAAACTGTCCTTGGTCACACTGGAAGGAAATAAAGAAAAATAAGTATGATTATTGTACCAAGTAGTGGGATTACAGGTGAGGTTTTTCTTGTTTATTAGAAAATTCTTGGCCAGGCGCGGTGGCTCATGACTGTAATCCCAGCACTTTGGGAGCCCGAGGCGGGCAGATCACGAGGACAGGAGATTGAGACCATCCTGGCTAACACGGTGAAACCTCGTCTCTACTAAAAATACAAAAAATTTTCTGGGCGTGGTGGCATGCACCTGTAATCCCAGCTACTCAGGAGGCTGAGGCAGGAGAATGGCATGAACCCAGGAGGCAGAGTTTGCAGTGAGCAGAGGTTGTGCCATTGCACTCCAGCCTGGGCGACAGTGCGAGACTGTGTCTCAAAAAAAAGAAAAGAAAGAAAATTCTTTTCTTGTTGTTTTTATAGATGTGCAATAAAAACAATTGGGAGAAGAAAGAAGAGTTGACCTGGATTTTCATAATGCAAAGAAAATGGCACCCAAATTCCCACCACAAGGATTTACATGTATTATCCAATTCAATTCATTCAGAATTCGGTGCAGTCAGTCAGATAATTGTTATCCCAGCTTAACTGACAGATGTTAGGAATGAGACTTGAAAGTGCTCAGCCAGGCTGGGTGCGTTGGCTCACGCCTGTAATCCCAGCACTTTGGGAGGCCAAGGTGTGTGGATCACCTGAGGTCAGGAGTTCGAGACCAGCCTGACCAACATGGAGAAACCCCGTCTTTACTAAAGGTACAAAATCAGCCGGGGCGTGATGGCACATGCCTGTAATCCCAGCTACTCGGTAGGCTGAGGCAGGAGAATCACTTGAATCCAGGAGGTGGAGGTTGCAGTGAGCCAAGATCATGCCACTGCACTCCAGCCTGGGAAACAAGAGCGAAACTCTGTCTCAAAAAAAAAAAAAAAAAGAAAAAAAAAAAGTGCTCAGCCAGGATCTCATACCAAGTCTGTGGTGGAGTGCCAAGAGCCAAGATGTCCTCTGCAGAAAGAATCACGTGTTTTTTTTTTGTTTTTTGTTTTATTTTTTATTTTTTGGTGGAGACGGGGTTTTGCCGTGTTGGCCGGGCTGGTCTCCAGCTCCTGACCGCGAGTGATCTGCCCGCCTCGGCCTCCCGAGATGCTGGGATTGCAGACAGAGTCTCGCTCACTCAGTGCTCAATCTTGCCCAGGCTGGAGTGCAGTGGCGTGATCTCAGCTGGCTACAGCCTCCACCTCCCAGCCGCCTGCCTTGGCCTCCCAAAGTGCCGAGATTGCAGCCTCTGCCCGGCCGCCACCCCGTCTGGGAAGTGAGGAGCATCTCTGCCTGGCCGCCCATCGTCTGGGATGTGAGGTGCCCCTCTGCCCGGCCGCCACCCCGTCTGGGAAGTGAGGAGCATCTCTGCCTGGCCGCCCATCGTCTGGGATGTGAGGTGCCCCTCTGCCCGGCCGCCCAGTCTGGGAAGTGAGGGGCGCCTCTTCCCAGCCGTCATCCCGTCTAGAAAGTGAGGAGCGTCTCTGCCCGGCCGCCCATCGTCTGAGATGTGGGGAGCGCCTCTGCCTTGCTGCCCCGTCTGGGAAGTGAGGAGCGTCTCTGCCTGGCCGCCATCATCTGGGATGCGAGGAGCCCCTCTGCCCGGCCGCCCAGTCTGGGAAGTGAGGAGCGCCTCTTCCCGGCCGACATCCCGTCTAGGAAGTGAGGAGCGTCTCTGCCCGGCCGCCCATCGTCTGAGATGTGGGGAGCGCCTCTGCCCCGCCGCCCCGTCTGGGATGTGAGGAGCGCCTCTGTCCAGCCACGACCCTGTCTGGGAACTGAGGAGTGTCTCTGCCCGACCGCCACCCCGTCTGGGAGGTGAGGGGTGTCTCTGCCCGTACGCCCCGTCTGAGAAGTGAGGAGCCCCTCCGCCCGGCAGCCGCCCCGTCCAGGAGGTGGGGGGCAGCCCCCGCCCGGCCAGCCGCCCCGTCTGGGAGGTGGGGGACACCTCTGCCCGGCCCGTCTGGGAAGTGAGGAGCCCCTCTGCCCGGCCGCCACCCCATCTGGGAGGTGTACCCAACAGCTCATTGAGAACGGGCCATGATGACGATGGCGGTTTTGTCGAATAGAAAAGGGGGAAGTGTGGGGAAAAGAAAGAGAGATCAGATTGTTACCGTGTCTGTGTGGAAAGAGGTGGACATGGGAGACTCCATTTTGTTCTGTACTGGGAGAGGTTCTTCTGCCTTGGGATGCTGTTGATCTATAGCCTTACCCCCAACCCCGTGCTCTCTGAAACATGTGCTGTGTCCACTCAGGGTTAAATGGATTAAGGGCGGTGCAAGATGTGCTTTGTTGAACAGATGCTTGAAGGCAGCATGCTCGTTAAGAGTCATCACCACCCCCTAATCTCAAGTACCCAGGGACACAAACACTGCTGAAGGCCGCAGGGTCCTCTGCCTAGGAAAACCAGAGACCCTTGTTCACATGTGTATCTGCTGACCTTCCCTCCACTATTGTCCTATGACCCTGCCAAATCCCCCTCTCCGAGAAACACCCAAGAATGATCAATAAATACCATAAAAAAAAAAAAAAAAGAATCACGTGTACTGGTTGAAACAGCACCAATAAACAATTTAGGCTCTGAGTTGGACACAGTTTGGTAAATACATGTTCCACAATGTTCCATAGTCTTTCAGTGTCCCATGGGATATTTGTTCCCCCATAGAAAGCATAGGTAGAGGTCCTTTACATACCCTGCAGGGACGCTGATTTGCATGGGGAGGGCTGGCACACAGCCTCTGCTGGGTATGAATAGTACAAACCTCTGGAAGCTGTGCTCTGTTCAGAACTTGGAGCTGGTTGGGGACCTCCAATGCCCTGTGCTGACGGCTGGCCTGGGGGCTTCTCCTCACTGGGGTCTTCTCTCAGTCTCTCAAGGTGGGCACAGTCTCTCCTGGACACACAGGCAATGGGCTGGACAAGCATCTCTTTCCTCTAAGGCCCAGTCACCAAGTATTCCCTCCAGGGGACCGGGTTTGGAAATTTTCACTACATATAACAGCCCTTCTGTTGCCTCATATTTTCTAACTCTGGCGTGGTGGTTCCCAGTCTCTTTACCACTGAGGAAGCATAGGTGATTTCTTCCCACCCTATGTTTCAAAATGGTTTTAACTACCAAACAAAATCCTCTAAGTGATCATTTGCCTTTCTTTCTTTCTTCCTTTCTTCCTTTCTTTCCTTCTTTCCTTCCTTCCTTCTTTCCTTTCTTTCTTTCTCTCTCTCTTTCTTTCTTCTTTCTTTCTCTCTCTCTCTCTCCTTCCTTCCTTCCTCCCTCCCTCCCTCTCTCTCTTTCTTTTCGAAGTGCAGTTTCGCTCTTGTTGCCCAGGCTGGAGTGCGACGGTGTGATCTTGGCTCACTGCGCAACCTCAGCCTCCTGGGTTCAAGCGATTCTCCTGCCTCAGCCTCCTGAGTAGCTAGGATTACAGGGATGTGCCACCACGCCCAGCTAATTTTTTATTTTTAGTAGAGACAGGGTTTCTGCATGTTGGTCAGGCTGGTCTTGAACTCCCAACCTCAGGTGATCAACCCGCCTCAGCCTCCCAAAGTGCTGGGATTACAGGCGTGAGCCACCGCGCCCAGGCTTCATTTGCTTTCTTATACTGTTCATCAAGATATATTTAAGGTCAGCATGAAGACAAGGTTACATCATTTACAATATATGGAAGTAAGTCCCAGCCCCCGTTAAGATCCTAGTCTGGGCTAGCTGGCTGAGAGGGGCTGTTAAAACTCTAGTAATAGGAATAGCTGTCTCCCTGTCATTCTGCTGCTATGGCAGATGCTTTTTTCCTCTAGGACCACTGACTTCTGGAGATCTACGATTCATAACCTTGTGGCTAGAAATGAGATGTCAAAAGAGGACAAGATCACTTGGGTTCCTCCTTCCCTTGGGTTCCCTCTCCTGGGCCAATTAAGAACAGGCACATGGAGAAAAGAACCCAGAATTATCCCATAATCACACAAAGATCTGTTCACATACGATGGCCCAAGGAGGCAGGGCCTGCCCATGAGTCACCATTATCTACATAATGCAGCCTAACTATCCTGTTTTGCTTTTAGCTATTCAAGACTTTTCCGACCATGGAGAAGTCCCGTGGCATGGGCTGTTTTCCCAACAGTATCTTGACTGAATCACTGAGTGTCATGCCAGAGGAGTGGGACCTGGTTGACCCCTCTTCCCTGGTGTCCAGGTGCCCAGGAACCCCTATGTGGTAGTGGGATCCAGATCTAAGAAAGCACAGCTCTTGTGTGGCCTCATGGGGAGTACGTGCCTCACTGGGCTGGTTCTAAATTGTTCCAGGGTCAAGCCAGGAGGCATAAAGAACCTGCTCTTTCATCTTCCAACATTTTTTTTCGGTAATAACCCAATTCCCTGATTAAAACATCTACAGTGGTGTCTTACATTTTTCAAAGCATAACTCAAACATTTTTTCCTTTAGAAAAACCTAAGTCTCCTAAAACAGGGGTTCCCAACCCCTGGGCCATGGACTGGTACCGGTCCATGGCCTGTTAGGAACTGGGCTGCACAGCAGGAGGTGAGTGGCAGGCGACCAAGCATTAGCGCCTGAGCTCTGCCTCCTGTCAGATCAGCAGTGGCGTTAGATTCTCATAGGAGTGTGAACCTTATTGTGAACTGTGCATGCGAGGGATCTAGGTTGCTCGCTCCTATGAGAATCTAATGCATGATGACCTGTCAGTGTCTCCCATCACCCTCAGATGGGACTGTCTAGTTGCAGGAAAACAAGCTCAGGGCTCCTACTGACTCTACATTATGGTGAGTTGTATAATTATTTCATTATGTATTATAATGTAATAATAGAAATAAAGTCCACAATACATGTAACGCGCTTGAATCATCCCGAAACCACCCCTCCGAAAAATTGTCTTCCATGAAACCGGTCCCTGATGCCAAAAATGTTGGGAACCACTGTCCTAGAAAACAGTTTCCTCCTTGACTTTTGGCATTTTGTACGTTTCTTTCAGCACTAACCGCAATAGTTATCTTCAAGTCTGTTTATTCATTGTTACTAAATCTTAGATTCCTTCAGCGCAGGAACTTTTCTCGCCCCCTAGTCCCACCCTGGATCTCACAACATTCTTTGAACACAGGAAGGGTTCAATAAATATTTGTTAAAGATCCCTTGGAGTTTGGCTTAAAAAGATTTAAGATCTAAAACTGAGGAAGGCAGATCTTTGAGGTGAGGCAAACATAGCCTGCCGATATGGCAGGAAGTAGAAATGGGCAGACCAAGTAGAGAAGGAAAATAGTTCATCTTTCTGGGACACTAATAAGGAGTAGTATATAGGAGTGGGATAAAAAGTAGGATATAGGCGTCCAAATTTCCATCAAATCTATAGATGGATTTTCTTTGCATTAATTAAGACTTCTGGTGGAGCGTGGTGGCTCATGCCTATAATCCCAGCACTTTGGGAGGCCAAGGTGGGTGGATCACCTGAGATCAGGAGTTCGAGACCAGCTGGCCAACATGATGAAACTCTGTCTCTACTAAAAATACAAAAATTAGCTGGGAGTGGTAGCAGGTGCCTGTAATCCCAGCTACTTGGGAGGCTGAAGCAGGAGAATCACTTAAACCTGGGAGGCCAAGTTTGCAGTGAGCCAAGGTCATGCCATTGCACTCTAGCCTGGGTGACAAGAGTGAAATTCAGTCTCAAAAAAAAAAAAAAAAAAAAAAGAAGACTTCTTTGTTGTTGCTAAAATGCAAAGATTCTGGGCTTACGAAGAAACTAATACTCTAGTAGGAATGCTTGAAATAAAAATATCTACCACTAACTGAAACCTAAGTATCAGGTTGCCCATTTTGTGTTGCTGTAATAGAATACACAGACTGAGTAATTTATAAAGCAAAGCAGCCTATTTCATGGTTCTGAAGGATAAGAAGTCTAATATCAAGACCCCAGCATTTGTTGAGTCTTTTTGCTGTATCATCTCTTGGTAAAGGCAAGTGGGTGAGGGCAAGAGGTTGAACTTGCCTCAACCTCAAGCCCTTTTATAATCAGTATTAATCCATTCATAAAGTTGGAACCTCCATGGCCAGCCAGCCATTAGGCTTCACTTCCCGATATGGTTGCATTGTGGATTCAGTTTCCAACACATGCTTTTTGGAGGACACATTCAAACCACAGTATAGGTACTTTATATTAGCTTTATAATGACTCTCCCAAGAAAACAGTGCCACGCACAAGATGAGGAACTGGAGCCCAGACAGGTGAAGCCCCACCGCGTGTCACACAGGAAGAAATGGCAAAGTAAAAATTCACACCCAGGACTCCCTGGGCTTTCTCACCGCACATGTTGCCTTCTCACTGGATATCACCTGACAGAATGAGACTCAGGTGATTACAGGGATTCACCAGGAAAACGGGAAAGTTGGAATGACCAGAACTAGAACACGGGCCAGTGAATGCAGTTCTGGGTGGACCATGGCATTGGAAGCCAAAGGATAGCTTGAATGTGGTTAAAAAATTAAAAGAACAAGGCACAAAATGCACAAATGAAATACAAATGATGCTCAAACACAGCTTTTATTTTACTTCAAAGTTTACCTCAGATCAGCCTGGGAAGGTGAGGGGAATGAAGCAGATGCTGTTAAAGGGTCATGGGAGAGAAAAGGTATCTGTGGGAAGAGAATAATCTCTTTTGACTTCATGTGCTGCCTCACAGACACACTGGAGCAGGGATTGGGCCCCCAAGGCCTCAGGTAGCCCCGTGCCTGCGGCTTTGCTGGGTGCAGCCTACGTGGCTGCTCGAATGGGTTGCAGGCTGGTGCCTAAAGCTTTCCCAAGGGGGCGCTGCATGCTGCCACTGACTCCACAGTTCTGGGGTCCTGATGGTGGTCAGGTCCTGCTCCCAGCGCTCCACAAGGCACTCTCTCCTGTGGCCTGGATCCACTAGACACTAGAGATTTCCCTGGTGGGGGCCCTCTGTGGCAGCTGCACCTCACATTTCCACTTGGCATCACTCTAGTGGAGGCTCTATGTGGGCTGGGCATGCTAGCTCAGTTCTCTTTTCCTCTTCTTATAAAGCCACCAGTCCCATTCCTGTGATAACCCATTAATCCATTAACCCATGAATGAAGGCACAGCCTTACGATCCAATTACATCTCAACGGCCCCACCTTTCAGTATTGCCACATTAGGGATTAAGTCTCAACATGAGTGTTGGAGGGAACATTCAAACCACAGCAGTATGAAAACAATATTCAACTCCAAGGTATATGGTCAAGATTACAGGTGGTAAGGAATAGGCTAGAGAATAGGAATAGGCTAAATTTGCTAGAGATGTGCTGTGGAATTATCTGTATTTCTAGCTATGATCTTAGCTTCCTCAATTCCATTTCATTGCAAGAATATGAAAAATTAAATTGAGATCCAGGTTCTTTTTTTATTTTTTAACTTTTATTTTTTGAGATGGAGTTTCGCCTTGTCACCCAGGCTGGAGTGCAGTCGCACAATCCTGGCTCACTGCAACCTCCGCCTCCCGGGTTGACGCCATTCTCCTGCCTCCGCCTCCTGAGTAGCTGGGACTACAGGCCCCTGCCTCTGCGCCCAGCTAATTTTTTGTATTTTTTAGTAGAGACGGGGTTTCACCGTGTTAGCCAGGATGGTTTCGATCTCCTGACCTCGTGATCTGCCCTCCTCGGCCTCCCTAAGTGCTGGGATTACAGGCATGAGCTGCCCCACTCTGCCCAGGTTCTTATTTTTAATAGAAAAGAGAACAGGGAAGGAACACAGGTCAGTGTGAGGAAGGGGGTCATGGTAGACACAGAGGTGGACTGTTTCTCTACCTCCTCACATTGTGCTAACAGGGACACAGACAGATTCAGAGGCCCTTGCAAAAAGAGAAGGCAGAGTCCCCTAAGACACAAAGGGGAGGCGTGAGGAAATCCTGCATCTCAGTCACACACAAGGCAGCTGTGTATCTCAGTCGCACACAAGGCAGCTGTCTCAGGCTACAGAAGAAAATAGTCATGAACAAATTCAGGTCAGTCACGGTAAGTGATGACACTCTGAACAGCCCACCACACACTCAAAAATTCTGAATCAAAAAATCCCCACAACCCAGTCCTGTCCCCTCTGCCCCACCCTCCACCCACTTCAGACCCCCAGAATCTCACCTTTACAAGCTGTGAGAGACTCAGACCTCTAGGCACTGTCGCTCCCTGGGGTAGAACAAAAACAAGACCTGGTCAGAGCCCACAGGAGATGTGGTACAGGAGGAATTATAGGGTGGGTGAGCTCCTCCACGCTCCCGCCCCGCACTTACACTCAGCCTTAGAGTAGCTCCGTCCTTTTCCACCTGTTGGAAGAAAATGTCCTGTGAGGGGCCAGGGAGGAGGCAGGGCCATAAGGTCCTAGAGGAACCTCCTAGTTTTGGATCCCAGAGAAGTTTCCAGAACTGTGACTACAGACCCAGGGCAGGATCAGGAAACGTGAAGAAAGCAGGTGTGGGTCCTGGACCAACTGCCCTTCTGAGGTCTGTCTTCAGCAGGGACCTTCCCCTGTGACCTGTGACTGCTGGGATCAGGTCCCCATCACCACAATCGTCAAGGTGATAAATCTGTCCTTCATTGTCACAGGTGCTTTACAAAAGAGTAGGTGCGGCTGGGTGCGGTGGCTCACGACTGTAATCCCAGCACTTTGGGAGGCTGAGGCAGGCAGATCACAAAGTCAGGAGTTCGAGACCAGCCTGGCCAACATAGTGAAACCCCCGTCTCCACTAAAAATACAAAAAAAAAAAAATTAGCCGGGTGTGGTGGCACGCATGTGTAGTCCCAGCTACTAGAGAGGCTGAGGCAGGAGAATTGCTTGAACCTGGGAGGCGGAGGTTGCAGTGAGCTGAAACCACGCCATTGCACTCCAGCCTGGGTGACAGAGCCAAGACTCCGTCTCAAAAAAAAAGAGTAGGTGCTGGCACACAGGGCCCCAGGCTGGGTAGGCCCATGTGTGTGGATGGTGCTTCCCAGTAACGAGGCAGGACACACTTCTACCTAGGGCTTGAAACACCCAGTGGGACAAGAAAACTCAGACCCCACCCTTCTCCCTTCCCCACCTGAGCTCTTCTTCCTCCACATCACAGCAGCAACCACAGCTCCAGAGACCACAGATCCAAGGAGAACCAGGCCAGCAATGATGCCCACGATGGGGATGGTGGGCTGGGAAGCCGGCTCTGGGAAAAGAGGGGAACGTAAGGGGCCCTGACCCCCAGGCCTCAGCCCTGACCCTGCGGAAGGGCTCCAGAAGGGCTCCCGCTTTCCCTGAGAAGAGACATGACCTCCCATCCCCCTCCTTACTCCATCTCAGGGTGAGGGGCTCGGGTAGCCCCTCATGCTGCACATGGCACGTGTATCTCTGCTCCTCTCCAGAAGGCACCACCACAGCTGCCCACTTCTGGAAGGTTCCATCCCCTGCAGGCCTGGTGTCCACAAGCTCCGTGTCCTGGGTATGGCCCTCTCCATCCTGCTGCCAGGTCAGTGTGATCTCCGCAGGGTAGAAGCCCAGGGCCCAGCACCTCAGGGTGGCCTCATGGTCAGAGATGGGGTGGTGGGTCACGTGTGTCTTTGGGGGCTCTGAGGGGAAGAGTCAGAAAATTCAGGCACTTTGTATCTCTCATGGGACACTCCAGCAGCACCCATGTGACCATCCTGAGAAGGAAGAGGACAATTATAGTAGGAGAAGAGGACAAAACCTTGACACCAGCCTGGACTTAGGGATCTGGGATAGCCTCTTATTCGTTGGAAAGTTCTAGAATCGGGATGAGATAGCCCAGGGTAGAAGGTGAAAAGGGATTTCTGGTCCTGGCCTGTGTGGATGCTGAGTGACTGAGAAAAACTGGAGTCAGACCTCCAAAAACTCTTGGTGTGGGGCTGAGAATCAGGCACGAGAGAAACTCCCCCGTGATTCCTAATACTGGGAGTCAAAGAGAACTGCTCATCAGTTCATTTGAAGGATGGAATCTCCAGCGAGACTAGATTCCTTAATTGCCCCTGAGAGAGGGCTGGCCCTTTAAGAGAGTCACTCTGTGGTATAGGATCTCCTGTACCTCAGGTGACAGCTCCCTCTCCTGATCCAAGGGAGGAGTGGTATTCTGGCCTCCATCCCTGTTTCTTCTACTGTTTGAGGTCTGTCAGCTGTGCGCACTGTCCTAGCCCAAGAAGGAGATGGGAGAGTAGCCCTGTGGACCCTCTTACCCAGGTGAAGCAGCGTCTCCTTCCCCTTCTCCAGGTATTTGTGGAGCCACTCCACGCATGTGTCTTCCAGGTAGGCTCTCTGGTGCTCCGCCTCACAGGCATCATTTGACTTTCGCTCGGAGATCTGAGCCGCCGTGTCCACCGCGGTCCAGGAGCGCAGGTCCTCATTCAGGGTGAGATAATCCTTGCCGTCGTAGGCGAACTGTTCATACCCGCGGAGGAAGCGCCCGTCGGGCCCCAGGTCGCAGCCATGCATCCACTGCAGGGTGTGAGACCCTGGCCCCGCCCCTTAGTCAGTCCCGCCCACCAAGCCCCGCCCCCGTCGCCACCACCCTGTGGGCATTTTGGCCTAAACTGAAAAAGAGCCGGGTAAAGGCGCCTGAGACTCTCCTGGGTCGAGGGTCTGGGCGGGTTCCGCAGCCTTGGGGTGAATCTGGGACCCGAAGATTCGAGGGGACCCGCGCCGTCCGTGGGGGATGGGGAGGGGTCGTGACCTGCTCCCCTGGCCGGGGTCACTCACCGGCCTCGCTCTGATTGTAGTACCCGCGCAGGGTCCGCAGGTTCACTCGGAAAATCTGTGCGGTGTCCCTGGCGCTCCGTGTCTCCCGGTCCCAATACTCTGACCCCTCCTGCTCCATCCACGGCGCCCGCGGCACCATCCTCGGACTCGCGGCGTCGTTGTCGAAGCGCACGAACTGGGTGTCGTCCACGTAGCCCACAGAGATGAAGCGGGGCTCCCCGCGGCCGGGCCGGGACACGGAAGTGTGGAAATACTTCAAGGAGTGGGAGCCTGGGGGCAAGGAGGGGCTGAGATCGGCCCGACCCTCCACCCGGCGCGGCTCCCCGAGTCCTTCGCCCCCGCCGGGCCGGCCCCTCTCTACTCCCGGTAGAGGCCGTTTCCATCCCGACCCCGCACTCACCCGCCCAGGTCTGGGTAAGGGCCAGGGCCTCCGAGAGGAGTAGAAGGAGGGTTCCATCTACCATGATCCCAGCCTCTTGAGTCCTGAGACCCTCTTGAGTCCGGATGTGGACTTTATAGTCGGGAGTTGTGGCGACGCTGATTGGCTTCTCTAGAAACCCGACACCCATTGGGAATGAGAACTGAGTCTGCGTCATGAGTATCCAGGAAGAAGGACACATGACCAGGCTACGAGAGGAACGGGAAACTGCAGAGTTTCCCAGCAATCAGCAGTTCTTAACCTTTTAGGTTTCGGTATCTCTGCACACTCTTAGAAATTAGTCCTGGCTGGCGCGGTGGCTCACGCCTGTAATCTCAGCACTTTAGGAGGCCAAGGCGGGCTGATCACCTGAGGTTGGGAGTTCGAGACCAGCCTGACCAATATGGAGAAACCCTGTCTCTACTAAAAATCCAAAAAATTAGCCGGCGTGGTGGTGCATGGCTGTAATCCTGGCTACTTGGGAGGCTGAGGCAGGAGAATCACTTGAACCCAGGAGGAGGAGGTTGCGGTGAGCAAGATCGTGCCATTGCCCTCCAGCCTGGGCAACAAGAAAAAAGAAATTAGTGAGGACCCAAATAAATTTTGTTTCTGTGGATTTTATCAATTTTTATCATATATAAATTAAAAGATATTAAAACAAAATATTAAAAATATTAATTCATTTAAGAGAATATTAATAACCCATTACATGTTAATGGAAACAACTTTTTTTTTTTTTTTGAGTCAGAGTCTTGCTCTGTCCCCAGGCTGGATTGCAGTGGCATGATCTCGGCTCACTGCAACCTCCTTCTCCTGGGTTCAAGCGATTCTCCTGCCTCAGCCTCCCGAGTAACTGGGACTACAGGTGTGTGCCACCACACCCAGCTAATTTTTGTGTTTTTAGTAGAGACGGGGTTTCACCATGTTGGCCAGGATGGTCTTGATCTCTTGACCGGAAATAACATATCTTTAATGAAAAAAAACCTAATTTTTAATTTTTCCAAAATAAACAATGTATAGGCCGGGAACGGTGGCTCACGCCTGTAATCGCAGCATTTTGGTAGGCCGAGGCAGGCAGATCACGAGGTCAGGAGTTCAAGACTAACCTGGCCAACATGAGGAAACCCTGTCTCTACTAACAATACAAAAATTAGCCGGATGTGGTGGTGCGCGCCTGTAATTCCAGCTACTCTGGAGGCTGAGACAGGAGAATTGCTTGAACCCAAGAGGTGGTGGTTGCAGTGAGCCGAGATCACACCACTGCACTCCAGCCTGGGCGACAGAGTGAGATGTCTCGGGGAAAAAAACAAGAAACAAAAAACAAAAAGAAAAGCAAAAAAACAGGATCTGCTTCAAGAAGTTGCCTTTGTAGTCAAACCAGCTGAGACTCGTTACAAGCAAGAGAGCCGGCCAAATGACTTCAAAAAGACCTCATGCTTCATTGTAATCCCGTTTCCAGGCTAAATTGCGCTCCCATCCATGCCATGACAGTTGACAATCTCCATGACAATGAGTAGAAGTCCTAAAAGGACCGAAAGGAAAGCGGTATTACCGGTTTGGAGAAGTTCACTGCCTGTTCCCATAAAACATATGAATATTCCTCCCCCTCACTTTTAATGCCCAACCCCTTCATTAGAGCAATCCTACATTTTAGCCCCCTCACCCCTCACTAGCCGCCTCACTAGTGGAGAAGTTGACTTGGCAGAGCTGCTCTCCTCTTTACAAGTCCTGTGCAGGAAATAAAGCTTGCTCTGCTTAAGGCTCACTTTTGGTTTCATGTATTGGCTCTGCGACTCCCAGTGAGGAAAGATCCCACCTTCTGCAGCTACCAAGATTTTTGGTAACAAGAAGAGTGATTATTTTTCATTTTCATAAGTGTTGTTCTTGCAAAATTTTGCAAGCATCATTCTTGGCTCATAGCATACATTCTCTTTTGTATTTATTTTTAAATTTTTAACTTTTATTTTAGATACGGGGGTGGCCAGGCGCGGTGGCTCACGCCTGTAATCCCAGTCAGGAGTTCGAGACCAGCCGTATCAATATGGAGAAACCCCATCGCTACTAAAAATACAAAATTAGCTGGGGGTGGTGGCGCATGCCTGTAATCCCATCTACTCAGGAGGCTGAGGCAGGAGAATCGCTTGAACCCGGGAGGCGGAGATCGCGATGAGCCGAGATCACGCCATTGCGCTCCAGCCTGAGCAACAAGAGTGAAATTGTCTCAAAAAAAAAAAAAAAAAAAAAAAAGAAAAAAATAGATACAGAGGGTACATGTGCCGGTTTGTTACACGGGTATGTTGTCTGATGCTGAGGTTTGGGGTATGGATCCTGTCACTCAGGTAGTGAACATAGTACCCACAGGTAGTTTTTCAACCCACGTCCCCACCCTCTCCACTCTAGTCGTCTACAGTGTCTGTTATACACATGTTTATGTCCATGTGTGCTCAGTGTTTAGCTCCCAATTATAAGTGAGAAGATGCAGTATTTGGTTTTCTTTTCCTGCATTAATTCACTTCGGATTATGGCCTCCAGCTGCATCCCAGCCATTCTCTTACTTTAATTGAAGTGTATATGTTAAAAAATCTAGCCTTACACAAATATTGAGTTGAAAAAGGAAGGATTTTGTTTTTTTTTTAGATATTTGAAATACAACTTTATTCTGATTCTAAATGAAAAGGAATGGGAATGACAGCAACAAACAAGATTTCACCACTGAATATTGTGATGTGACTGTAGCAGTCTATATTTGAAACTCAAGGAATCAACTGTGTTCCAAAACAGCTAAATATGCAGGTCCAAACAATGAAGGTATTTTTTGAACTGCCACATTCACTGCGAAGCCCACTCATCTCCTTCAGCATCCCACAGATGAAGCACATGTTCCGCTTAGCTAGATAATAATGAGGTGGCACACACGCTGCACCGCTGACATCACAGGACAGCTGCCTATAAAACTAGACTTCTGATGCTGGGCTCCAGCTTCATTCTCACAGGTCATCATCCTCGTCCAGGAGAGCAGTTGTCTGAGCAACCTCTAAGTCGTGCTCATACCGTGCTGCCAAAGCTGGGTCCATGACAACTTCTGGTGGGGCGAGAGCAGGCATGGCAACAAATTCCAAGTTAGGGTCTCCAATGAGCTTCCTAGCAAGCCAGAGGAAGGGCTTTTCAAAGTTATAGTTACTTTTGGCAGAAATGTCGTAGTACTGAAGATTCTTCTTTCGGTGGAAGACAATGGATTTCGCCTTCACTTTTGTCCTTAATATCCACTTTGTTGCCACTCAACACAGTGGGGGTGTTTTCACACACTCATACCAGATCTCTATGCCAGTTAGGCACATTCTTGTAAGTAACTCTCGATGTTACATCAAACACTATGATGGTACTCTGGGCTTGGATATAATAGCCATCTCTCAGTCCATCGAATTTCTCCAGGCCGGCTGTGTCCCATACATTGAACTTAATAGGTCCCCTGTTGGTATGGAACACTAGGGGATGAACCTCAACACCCAAGGTGGCTACATACTTCTTCTTAAATTCACCAGTCAAATGACGTTTCACGAAAGTCGTTTTTCCAGTACCACCATCACCAACCAATACAAGTTTGAATTGGACCTGGGGCTCTCCCTGCGCAGCCATCGCGGCGTTCCTTCCAGAAGCGTCTCCATGCCCGTCTGACTCAGGAAGGAAGGATTATTATTGCTGTTGTTTAGAGACAGGGTCTCGCTCTGTCACCCAGGCTGGAGTGCAGTGGCACCATAATAGCTCACTGCAGCCTAGAACTCCTGGGCTCAAGGGATTCTCTCACCTCAGCCTTCCCAGTAGCTGGAACAACATGTGTGAGCTACCATGCCCGGACTGGGAGGATTATTTTTAACAGCTTTTCATGTAATTGTGGATATTCATATTTCACATTACATAAAAACTGTGCAAGTGGTGATTTCTTTTTTTTGAAAGCAAATAATCCATTTTTAATCCTTTTAAATTTTATTTATTTAAAACATTTTTAAATTTCAATAGTTTTTGGGGAAGAGGTGGTGTTTGTTTACATGGATAAGTTCTTTAGTGGTGATTTCCGAGATTTTGGCACATCCAGCACCTGATTAGTGTACACTGTACATAATGTGTAGTCTTGTATCCCTCAGCTCCCTCCCACCCTTCCCCCGCCAGTTCCCAAAGTCCATTGTATCATTCTTAAGCCTTTGTGTTCTCATAGCTTAGCTCCCACTTACAAGTGAGAACATACAATGCTTGGTTTTCCATTCCGGAGTTAATTCACTTAGAATAATGGTCTCCAACTCCATCCAGGTTGCTTTGAATGCCATTATTTCCTTTCTTTTTATGACTGTGTAGTATTCCATTATATATATCTATATCTATATATAGATATATATAGATATATATAAAATTACATTTTCTTTATCCATTCATTGATTGATGGGCATTTGGGCTGGTTCCATATTTTTGCAATCACCAGTTGTGCTGCTATCAATATGCTTGTTCAAGTATCTTCTTCTTTTTTCTTTTCTTTTCTTTTCTTTTTTTTTTTTTTTGAGACGGAGTCTCACTCTGTCGCCCAAGCTGGAGTGCAGTGGCATGATCTCGGCTCACTGCCACCTCCACCTCCTGGTTGACGCCATTCTCCTGCCTCAGCCTCCTGAGTAGCTGGGACCACAGGCACCTGCCACCACGCCCGGCTAATTTTTTGTATTTTTAGTAAAGACGGGGTTTCATCGTGTTAGCCAGGATGGTCTCGATCTCCTGACCTCATGATCTGCCTGCCTCAGCCTCCCAAAGTGCTGGGATTACAGGCGTGAGCTACGGTGCCCGGCCATTAAGGGGATAAGTTTTAACAGTCCAGGTTCAAGGGTAGTGGAAGCTGAGGAATTGGAGGGAAAGGTAATTCAGCCAAAGGTGGATACAGAAGAACAGAGGAAAGAGAACAGGAAATCTCTCCTCTGGAGAGGAAAGAATCTGGGGCCCTAAAGCCTTGTTGTCCTTCCTTAACTGTTTGCTGGTCTCAGTTAATTTTGTGATAGAATCTTAGAGGGAGGCAATGTTTCAATCCCGAATGCACTATGAAACTTTGAAGTACCAAGTAAACTAAGCCTCCCATTCACATTGTTTAATTTTAGGACCATGGTCTTCTAGTTTTGTTTTAAGGAAGACAAGTTTGGGGAACTGAAAAGGCCCCAAGGACGGCCATTGAAGATCCAAATTAACTTTGGCGTACTCTACCCGTTGATTTCAAAACGTACACAGGAGAGGACCTTAATTTTTTTTCTTTCCTTATTTATTTTAATTTTTAAAAATAGAGATGAGCTCTTGCTATGTTGCCCAGGATGGTTTCAAACTCATGAGCTCAAGCGATCCTTCCACCTTGGTCTCCCAAGGTGCTGGGATTATAGGCATGAGCCACCGACCATAAATTTTGACCATATAGTTTACAGGAGTCCCAGAAGACGGCCTATATTGGATGCTTTGGAATTTTGGCATCCTGTTCTGCCTCTTATTAATTTCTCGACAGCAAAAGAAAAATTCCATAATCCCTGTGAGGAAATGGTAGAGGTTGGAGCGATTTGTTTTTTAATAGTGTGCCTAGTATAGGATTTTTGTTTTTACTTAGTGGGCAGCCTGTGATCTAATTGTCCATCCTGTGACCATTTTCTCCAGATTTTTCTTGAGACTGGTGCGACCCCTAATGGCAATTTTGTTTATTCATGTACCAGTTTATCCTGACAACAGATAATTTCTCTTTGGGGAGACTGAAGTCTCTCATTGAATGGCGACAATAGCCCAAACAGCTTTTAAAGGGTCGACACATACCCATTTTTTTAGAAAGTAAATTTTGCTCTCAAAAGATGTTCAGAAACAGAGGCAAGAAATCAAGCAATGAACTCAGCATAAGTCTCTTCCAAAGGTAATCTTTCTTCAGGATCACTTCTGATACCAGATTTTTCAACCTAAAAAAAAAAAAAGACATTAAAGAAATGTCCAAATATGTTGAGTTTATTTGGGAATTAGAATGAGGATTGTAACCTGGGGTGCACTGATGGATTGCCACTCTGGGAAATATTAGCTTAGCCAGATGTAGTGGGTTGAATGGTGGTCCCCACAAAGATATGTTTCTGTCCTAGTCCCCAGAAGCTGTGAATGTCAAGTTGTTTGGAAAAAGGGTCTTTGCAGATGTAATTAAGCTGAGGATATTGAAATGAGGAGATCCTCCTGGATGACCTAGGTGGCCCTAAATCCAATGACAAGTGTCTTCCTAACAGGTACACAGAAGAGAGAGTCAGAAGAGGAGAAGGCAATGTGAAGAAGGAGGCAGAGACTGGAGCAATGGGGCCACAAGCCAAAGAACGCTGACCAATGCCCTGCAGCTGCCAGAGCTGGAGGACTCAAGGAATGGATTTGCTCTTAGAGCCTTCAGAGGGAGTGAGGCCCTGCATATTGATTTTGCAGTTTGGGCCTCCAGAACTGTGAAAGAATAATTTTC
This sequence comes from Pan troglodytes, assembly GCF_028858775.2. NCBI lineage: Eukaryota > Metazoa > Chordata > Mammalia > Primates > Hominidae > Pan > Pan troglodytes. Next base: position 36,362,114 of record NC_072403.2, on the reverse strand, counting down.
TCTTGTTGTAAATTGCCAACTTTGAGGGCATTTGTTGTGGCAGCTACAGGAAGTTAAAATATGGATGGTCAACTTCAACATCAACAGTGGTACATCAAATGGATATAATCTTGATAATGTGTTTGGAGAACAGCACTTCACCTTATCTAAACATCCATAACCATAGTCTAACCATGATCTACACCCCAACTAAATTCAGTTTGAGGGACATTTTACAATATATCTGGTCAGTACTTCCCAATATTGTGAAAGGCATCAAAAATTAGGAAAATCTCAGGAATTGTCACAGACCAGAGGATGCCGTGGAGGCACGACAGAGACTAAATGTAGTGTGATATTCTCCATGGAATCCTGAAACACAGAAAGGACATTAGGGGAACGCTAATGAACTCCAAATAAAGTCTGCAGTTTAGTAATAATAAGGTATGAAAATGACTTCATTAGCTGTGACAAATGGACCATAGTAATGAGAGATGTTAACATCAGGGGAAACTGACTGTGGAGCGGATGGCAACTCTGTACTACCATTGCAACTTTTATGTAAATTTAAAACTCTTCTAAAATAAAATTATCTAAAAGTAGCAGTCAGGAAAGGATTAAGGAGTGGAAGAAAAAAATGATCAACTTTCCATTTTCCTGGAGTGTTGCCATGAAAAGGCTGGAGGGAGGGTTTGCAAGGAGGGGTTGGAAACCTCAGAGACAGGCAGCTCCAGAGCCCTCCTCTGTTCCTTAGAGCCGGATCCCCGCGCAGTCCAGGGCTTCTCAGAAGGCCTTTCCACCCCCTGGACAACCCCAGCCCCACCTCATTGATACATCCTTTCTGGATCAACAATCTGTGTCTTACTCAGACCACCGCCCCGTCCTCTCCAGAGCGGCTCATCAGAACCCGAGCGCAGAGCGGCAGCGGCCCCGTGTGGCCGAAGGACTGAGGAGAGACACCCAGCTCTCCCGTCCCTTCCCCATCTGGGACCTCCCCAGGTTCCCCTTCGGATCTCGGCAGAACAGGGCTCTGTGCACATGCGGGCGACCCCGTCCCGCGACAGGTGTTTCCTCCCAGTTAGTGGCAGTGGACTCTGACCTCAAGGCAGAGGGAGGTCTGCAGGCCCTAAGACCTGGTTCCCAGGTCTGGGTGGACCCCACAGACATACTGTGCTCCCAGTACGCAGCCTCTCAGTGTTTTTGGAATGAGGCCCTGGACTCCTGAGTCCCTGAAATTTGTTCTGCTGCTTCCAGAGAGGAAGATCCCTCCTCCCGGGAATCCCCTAGATGAGTCTCCAGCCCCAGCACGGAGGGACCTGGGAAGGACATGGCATCGGAGCTGGAGACTATATTGGGTTACAAGGATTTCTGGAATCAGACTGGGCTGAGCATTTGCCCCCAATCCATCGGGAACCCGAGGGCGGTTCCTCCGCCACTCCCCGGACCTCCAGGACCCAGGCATCTGAACCTATACCCTATTGGATCCTGGAGGGCGGCCCCTCCCCAGCCTTGAGAGTCCAGGATTCTGGCCCCACCCGAACCCTGAGAGTCCAGGACCCTGGCATCCGGCCTCTTCTTCCCATTTGCAACCTAAGCAGACAGGACCTGCTGTCTATATCCCTTAATCCTGGCCCCCTGCCATCTCCAATCCCTGATTAAAGGTCCTTGATTCTGGACTCAAATCTAATTTCTGGTCTTGTCGATTGTCCATGACGGTCGCCCACCAGGAGAGGCTCCCCAGCGCGAAACGTGCTGCAGCTGAGAGACAGCGGCGGATTTTGGCGTTTTGGCCCAGACTCCCTGCCTGAAGCGCCCCGGGACTCCGCCCTGGAGACTGCGCCCTGGAGGCTCCGTAGGGGTCTGTCTTCCTCTGCGGCAGGAGGGGGCGCACGGGGATTTCTGCCACTGAGGCTGCACTCACCACCCTGGGTAAGCCTCTCCCCACCGCTCCCCTGTGGACCTCAAAAATCATATATTGGGAAAATACCGACCTGTCAGCCCCAGACTCAACTTTAAGAGGTTCTGGTCTCTAGATTTATTCAGCCCCTAACTGTTGGTTGAGCATCTACTTTTCGTCAGGCGCTATTCTAGGCGCTTGGGTCAAATCCAAACAGGCACAAATCATGGCTCTCAAGGAATTTACCTTCGGTTGAAAGACATGGCCAATAAAAAGTCACTGAAGTCAACTACAGGGGTGTCCGAAAATAAAGGATGATTAAGAGAAAAGCAAGGCACGGAAGATGAAAGGAGCCAGGTGCAATTTGAAGTTATTATCATGAGAGTGAGATTTCCCGAGAGGCGCCATGCGAGCTGAGTCCTGAAGCAGATGAAGGAGGGAGCCCTGGGTTATTGGGAAGAAGGGTGTTCTAGAATCACCCTCTGCAGACGTGTGGCTCCGCCGGGGAAAGCACCCAGGCTGCGGCAGGAATGGGGCTGAGTAGGTTTCAGAAGGACTTCCTGAGGCTGGTTGCGGAGATCAGGGTTTGTGTTATCTCCTGACCACTTCCCACCAGTGCCTGGCACTTCATGAAACCCCGAGCTTGCCGGCAGGGTGAGGGGCCTGGTGTGTGGAGGAAGGCTGGGAGAGGAGGAGGCTAAGGTGGGTGCCAGCCTCGAATGTGTCTCTGTACTCTTTGTTTCCGGGACCCAGAGTTGGAAATGTAAGTGGTACTGATGTCTTCTGCAAATCCTAGAATCCCCGGAACTGGAAGAAATCTTGACATGGCAGGATGTAAAATTAAGGAATTTCTAAGCCCTGGAGGCTCTAAGGAATAATTTCAAGAAAGACTAAGTATGAGAAAAAAATGTTAAATATGCCAATAATCTTTTATACTGATTCCATGCTAAAATTATATTCTGGATGTATTGGGTTAAATAAAACATTGTTAAAAATAATTTCATTGATTACTTTTTACTTTTTAAAATGTGGCTACTAGAAAATTAAAGATTACCGATGTGGCTCACATTTGTGACTCATATTATAGCCTAATGGGTAGCACTGTTTTAGAAGGCTGGCAACTTTAGCTCTTATGTTTATATCTATTATTTATATCAAATGAGTTTTTGGATATGGTGTTCCTCTTATTTCTTGTCATTTTTTTTCCAGCACCATTTGTTGAAAACACTATCCTTTCCCCTTAAAGCATTTTTCAGAGACATATATGTGTGGTTTTATTCATCTACTCTTTATTCTATTCCACCGATTCATGGCTATCCTTATGCCAATAACACAACCTTGATTCCTGGAGCTTTATGGTAAGTCTTGTAATCAGGTAGTGTGTATTTTCCAAGTTTCTTCTTTTTAAAAATTATTGTGGATATTCAAAGTCCTTCAGATTTCCATATAAATTGACAAATCAGCTTGGTAATTTCTTTTTTAAAAAAACCTGCCAGGATTTATTTTTATTTTTTTAAACTTTTAGGTTCAGCCCTGCCATGATTTTGATTGGAATTGCATTTAATCTACAGGTCATTTGTGGGAGACTTGGTACCTCAACAATACTGAATATTTCAATCTTTGAACATAGTATTTCTCTGCCCTTATTTATGTCTTCTTTATTTCTTTTTTTGGGGGTGGGGTTGTTTTGTTTTTTAATTTTTTTTATTTCAATAGGTTTTTGGGAGAACAGGTGGTGTTTGGTTACATGAATAAGTTCTTCAGTGTTGATTTCTGAGATTTTGGTGCACCCATCACTTGAGCAGCATACAATGTACCCAATGTGTAGTCTTTTATCTCTCACCTCCCTACCCCTCTTCCCCTGAGTCCTCAAAGTCCATTTTATCATTCTTATGCCTTTGCATCCTCATAGCTTAGCTACCATTTATGAGTGAGGACATACCATGTTTGATTTTCCATTCCTGAGTTACTTCACTTAGAATAATGGTCTCCATTTCCATCCAGGTTGCTGCGAATGCCATTATTTCATTCCTTTTTATGGCTCAGTAGTATTCCACGGTATACATATGCATCATTTTCTTTATCCTCTCGATGATTTATGGGCATTTGGGCTGGTTCCATATTTTTGCAATTGCAAATTGTGCTGTTATTAACATGTATATGCAGGCATCTTCTTTGTATAATGACTTCTTTTCCTCTGGGTAGATATCCAATGGTGGGATTGATGGATCAAACAGTAGATCTACTTTTAGTTATTTAAGGATTCTCCATACTGTTTTCCATAATTGTTGTACTAGTTTACATTCCCACCAGCAGTATAAAATTGTTCCCTTTTCGTCACATCCATGCCAACATCTATTTTTTTTTGATATTTTGATTATGGTCATTCTTGCAGTAGTAAGGTGTTATTGCATTGTGGTTTTGATTTGCCTTTCCCTGATCATTAGTGATGTTGGGCATTTTTTTCATATGTTTGTTGGCTATTTGTATATTTCTTTTGAGAATTTTCTATTCATGTCCTTAGTGCATTTTTTGATGGGATTGTTTGTTTTGTTCTTTCTGATTTGTTTGAATTCTTCGTAGATTTTGGATATTAGTCCTTTGTCGGATGTGTAGACCGAAGATTTTCTTTCACTCTGTGTGTTGTCTGTTTACTCTGCTGATTGTTTCTTTGCTGTGCAGAGGCTTTTAGTCTAATTAAATCCCATCTATTTATCTTTGTTTTTGTTGCATTTGCTTTTGGGTTCCTGGTCATGAAGTCTTTGCCTAAGGCAATGTCTAGGAGGTTATTTTTTTATGTTGTCTTTTAAAATTTTTATGGTTTCATATCTTAGATTTAAGTCTTTGATCCACCTTGAGTTGATTTTTGTATAGGATGAGAGAAGATATTCCGGTTTCATTCTTCTATATATGGCCTGCCAATTAACCCAGGACCATTTGTTGAATACGGTGTCCTTTCCCCAGTTTATGTTTTTGTTTGCTTTGTTGAAGTTCGGTTGACTATAAGTAATTGGTTTTATTTCTGGGTTCTCTATTCTGTTCCATTGGTCTATAGGCCTATTTTTATACCAGTACCATGCTGTTTTGGTGACTGCAGCCTTATAGTGTAGTTTGAAGTTGGTTAATGTAATGCCTCCAGATTTGTTCTTTTTGGTTAGTCTTACTTTGGCTATGCAGGGTCTTTTTTTGTTCCATATGAATTTTAGGATTATTTTTTCTAGTTCTGTGAAGAATGATGATGGTATTTTGATGAAAATTGCATTGAATTTGTAGATTTTTTTTGGCAGTATGGTCATTTTCACAATATTGATTCAACCCATCCATGAGCATGGGATGTGTTTCCATTTGTCTGTGTCATCTGTGATTACTTTCAGCAGCGTTTTGTAGTTTTCCTTGTAGAGATCTTTCACCTCCTTGGTTAAGTATATTCCTAAGTACTTTATTTTTGTCACAGCTAAAGTAAAAGGGGTTGAGTTCTTGATTTGATTCTCAGCTTGGTGGCTGTTGGTGTATAGCAGAGCTACTGATTTTTGTACAATAATTTTGTATCGTGAAACTGCTGAATTTGTTCACCCATTCTGGGAGACTTTTGGATGAGTCCTTAGGGTTTTCTAGGTATACAATCATGTCATCAGCAAACAATGACAGTTTGACTTCCTTATGACCAATTTAGATGTGCTTTATTTCTTTCTCTTGTCTGATTGCTCTGGTTAGGACTTCCAGTACTATGTTGAATAGAAGTGGTGAAAGTGGGAATCCTTGACTTGTCCCAGTTCTCAGAGGGAATGGTTTCAACTTTCCCCCGTTCAGTATAATGTTGGCTCTGGGTTTGTCATAGATGCCTTTTATTTCCTTAAGGTATGTCCTTTCTATGCTGATTTTGCTGAGGGTTTTTTTTTTTTTTTTTTTTTTTGAGATGGAGTCTCGCTCTGTCGCCCAGGCTGGATGCAGTGGCACAATCTCGGCTCACCCGCCTCCTGGGTTCACGCCATTCTCCTGCCTTAGCCTCCCAAGTAGCTGGGACTAGAGGCACCCACCACCATGCCCGGCTAATTTTTTGTATTTTTTTTGTAGAGACGGGGTTTCACTGCGTTAGCCAGTATGGTCTTGATCTCCTGACCTCATGATCCACCCCCCTCAGTCTTCCAAAGTGCTGGGATTAAAGGCGTTAGCCACCGTGCCCAACCCTGCTGAGGGTTTTAATCATAAAGCGATGCTGGATTTTGTGAAATGATTTTTCTGCATCTATTGAGATGATCATGTGATTTTTGTTTTTAATTCTGTTTATGTGGTGTATTACATTTATTGACTTTCATATGTTAAACCATCCTTGCATCTCTGGTAGGAAACCCACTTGATCATGGTGGATTATTGTTTTGATATGCTGTTGGATTCTGTTAGCTAGCATTTTTTTTTCTTCCAGATGGAGTTTTGCTCTTGTTGCCTAGGCTGGAATGCAATGGCAAGATCTCGGCTCACCCCAACCTCCGCCTCTTGGGCTCAAGCGATTCTCCTGCCTCAGCCTCCCAAGTAGCTGGGACTATAGGCATGCACCACCACGCCCAGCTAATTTTGTATTTTTAGTAGAGATGGGGTTTCTCCATGTTGATCAGGCTGGTCTTGAACTCCTGGCCTCAAGTGATCAGCCCACCTTGGCCTCCCAAAGTGCTGGGATTATAGGTGTGAGCCACCACGCCCAGCCACTAGTATGTTTTGAGGATTTTTGCATCTATGCTCATTAGGTATATTGGCCTGTAGTTTTGTTTTTTTTTGTTATGTCCTCTCCTGGTTTTGGTATTAGGGTGATACTGGTTTCATAGAATGATTTAGAGGGGATTCCCTCTTTCTCTACCTTTTGGAATAGTGTCAGTGGTATTGGTACCATTTTTTGAATGTCTGATAGAATTCCGCTGTGCATCCATCTGGTTCTGGGCTTTTTTGTTGTTGTTGTTGGTACCTTTTTTTTTTTTTTTTTTTGAGGTGGAGTTTCACTCTTGTCGCCCAGGCTGGAGTGCAACAGCACGATCTCTGCTCACTACAACCTCCACTTCCTGGGTTCAAGTGATTCTCCTGCCTCAGCCTCCGGAGTAGCTGGGATTCCAGGCATGTACCACCCCCCCCCCGGCTAATATTTTTGTATTTTTAGAAGAGATGGATTTTCTCCATGTTGGTCAGGCTGGTCTCAAACTCCCGACCTCAGGTGATCTGCCCGCCTAGGCCTCCCAAAGTGCTGGGACTACAGGCGTGAACCACTGCGCCCGGCCGGTAACTTTTTAAATTACCATTTCAATCTCACTGCTTGTTATTGGCCTGTTCAGGGTTTCCATTTCTTCCTGGTTTAATCTAGGAGGGTTGTATATTTTCAGGAATTTATCCATGTCCTCTAGGTTTTCTAGTTTATATGCATAAAGGTGTTCATAGTAGCCTTGAATGATCTTTTGTATTTCTGTGGTATTGGTTGTAATATCTTCTGTTTTGTTTCTAATTGAGCTTATTTGAAACTTCTTCCTTCTTTTCTTGGTTAATCTTACTAATTGTCTATCAATTTGATTTATCTTTTCAAACAACTAGCTTTTTGTTTCATTTATCTTTTGTAATTTTTTGTTTCAATTTCATTTAGTTTTGCTCCGATCTAGGTTATTTTTTTTTATTCTGCTCGTTTGGGTTTGGTTTGTTCTTGTTTCTCTAGTTCCTGGAGGTGCGACCCTAGATTGTCTATTTGTGCTCTTTCAGACTTTTTGATGTAGGCATTTAATGCTATGAACTTTCCTCTTAGCACTGCTTTTTCTGTATCCCAGAGGTTTTGATAGGTTCGGTCATTATTATCTTTCAGTTCAAGGAATTTTTTTTTTTTTTTTTTTTTGAGACAGAGTCTTGCTCTGTCACCCAGGCTAGAGTGCAGTGGCACCATCTCGCCTCACTGCAATCTCCACCTCCCGGGTTCAAGCAAAGCAATTCTCCTGTCTCAGCCTCCTGAGTAGCTGGGACTACAGGTACCCACCACCACGCCAAGCTAATTTTTGTATTTTTAGTATAGACAAGGTTTCACCATATCGGTCAGGCTGCTCTCAAATCCCTGACCTCAGGTGATCCACCCACCTTGGCCTCCCAAAGTGTGGGGATTACAGGATTGAGCCACCACACAGGCCAGTTCAAAGAATTTTTGTATTTCCATCTTGATTGTATTGTTGATCCATTGATCATTCAGGAGCAGGTTACTTAATTTCCACGTATGTGCATGGTTTTGAGGGCTCCTTTTGGTGTTGATTTCCAATTTTATTCCACTGTGGTCTGAGAGAGTACCTGACATAATTTCAATTTTCTCAGATTTGTTAAGACTTGTTTTGTGGCCTATCATATGATTTATCTTGGAGAATGTTCCATGTACTAATGAATAGAATGTACATTCTGCAGTTGTTGGGTGGAGTGTTCTATAAATATCTGTTAAATCCATTTGTTCTAAGGTAGAGTTTAAGTCCATTGTTTCTTTGTTGACTTTCTATCTTGATGACCTGTCTAGTGCTGTCAGCAGAGTATTAACGTGCCCCACTATTGTTGTGTTGCCATCTATCTCATTTCTTAAGTCTAATAGTAATTGTTTTATAAATTTGAGAGCTCCAGTATTAGGTGCACATATATTTAGGATTGTGATATTTTCCTGTCGGACTAGTCCTTTTGTCATTATATAATGTCCCTCTTTGTCTTTTTAAACTGCTGTTGCTTTAAAGTCTATTTTTTCTGATAGAAGAATAGCTACTCCTGTTTGCTTTTGGTGCCCATTTGCATGGAACATCTTTTTCCATCACTTTATCTTCAGTTTATATGTGTCCTTATGTGTTAGGTGAGTCTCTTGAAGACAGCAAATACTTAGTTGGGGAATTCTTATCCATTTTGCAATTCCGTATCTTTCAATTGGACCATTTAGGCCATTTACATTCAGTGTTAGTATTGAGATGTGAGGTACTACTCTATTCATTATGCTAGTTGTTGCCTAAATACCTTTTTTTTTTTTGTAGTGTGATTGTTTTATAGGCCCTGTGAGATTTATGCTTTAAGCAGGTCACATTTTGGTATATTTCAAGATTTTGGTTCAAGATTTAGAACATCTTTTAGTAGTTCTTATAGTGCTGGCTTGTTAGTGGCAAATTCTCTCAGCATTTGTTTGTATGAAAAATACTTTATCTTTCCGCTGGGCACAGTGGCTCACGCCTGTAATCCCAGCACTTTGGGGGGCCAAGGCAGGCGGATTATGAGGTCAGGAGATGGAGAGCATCCTGGCTAACATGATGAAACCCCATCTCTACTAAAAATACAAAAAATTAGCTGGGCGTGGTGGTGGGCGCCTGCAGTCCCAGCTACTTGGGAGGCTGAGGCAGGAGAATGGCATGAACCCAGGAGGTGGAGCTTGCAGTGAGCCGAGATTGTGCCACTGCACCCCAGCCTGGGTGACAGCAAGACTCTGTCTCAAAAAAAAAAAAAAAAGAAAAATACTTTATCTTTTCCTTCATCACTTTTACTGGATACAAAATTCTGGGTTGATAATTATTTTGTTTAAGTGTCTAAAGATTGGACCCCAATCCCTTCTAGCTTGTAGGGTTTCTGCTGATAAATCTGCTGTTAATTCGATAGGTTTTCCTTTACAGGTTACTTGATGCTTTTGCCTCACAACTCTTAAGATTCTTTCCTTCAACTTGACCCTAGATAACCTGATGACTATGTGTCTAGGTGATGATCTTTTTGAGATGAATTTCCCAGGTGTTCTTTGAGCTTCTTGTATTTGAATGTCCAGATCTGTAGCAAGGCCAGGGAAGTTTTCCTCAATTATTCCCTCAAATAAAATTTTCAAACTTTCAGATTTCTCTTCTTCCTCAGGAACACCAATTATTCTTAAGTTTGGTCATTTAACATGATCCCAAACTTCTTGGAGGCTTTCTTCATTTGATTCTTTTTTCTTTGTTTTTGTCAGAGTTAATTTGAAAGCCTTGTCTTAGAGCTCTGAAGTTCTTTCTTCTAGTTGTTTGATTCTATTGTTGAAACCTGCCATAGTATTTTGCACTTCTCTAAGGGTGTCCTTCATTTCCAGAAGTTGTGATTGTTTTTTATTTATGATATTTATTCTCTGAAGATTTTTCATCTATATTCTGTATTATTAAAAACTTTCTTTAGTTAGTTTTCACCTTTCTGTGGTGCTTCCTTAAGCAGCTTAATAATTCACCTTCTGAATTCTTTTTCTGGCAATTCAGAGATATCTTCTTGGTTTGGGTCCATTGCTGGTGAACTAGTGTGATCTTTTTGGGGTGTTGAAGAACTTTGCTTTGTCATATTACCAGAATTGTTTTTCTGGTTCCTTCTCATTTGGGAAGACGATGTCAGAGGAAAGATCTGGGACTCAAAGGCTCCTGTTCAGATTCTTTTGTCCCATGGGGTGATCCGTTGATGTGGTGCTCTCCCCTTCCCCTCGGGATGGGGCTTCCTGAGAGTTGGGCTGCAATTATTGTTATTGTTCTTCTGAGTCTAAACCACCGGCGAAGCTACTGGTCTCCAGGCTGATAATGGGGAGTGTCTGCAGAGTCCTGTGATGTGATCCATCATCAGGTCTCTTAGCCATGGATACCAGCACGTGCTCTGGTGGAGGTAGCAGGGAAGTGAAGTGGAGTCTCTGAGAATCCTTGGTTTTAGTTTTGTTTAATATGCTGATTTTCTCAAATGCTGGTCATGGTCAGACTCTCCTTGGGTGGGGCTTGCTGTGGTCACTGTGTGGGATGGGAGGCTGGTTCTCAGGCCAATGGAGTTATGGAGTGAGATTATGGCTGCCTCTGCTGCTTCGTACAGGTCACCAGGGAAGTGGGTGAAAGCCTGCAGTGACAGGCCTCACCCAGCTCCCATCTTGCTCCAGGCTATAAGCCTCCCTACTGAGAAAGCAGGCAGGGCTTTCAGGTCTCACCCCTCCCTGCCTGCCATGGCTTCTGTGCTCATATCTGCCTTTATCATTCACCCCTTCCACCCTTGATATTGCCCAGGAAAATTCACGCTTGGTCAAAATTATTACAAAGTTTTACTGGAAGCCTCCTTCTCCTTGTGGCCCTTCCCCAATTCCACTGTCTGCCCTCCCAAGGGACCACTGTGAGATATAGTCAGTAATGGCTTCCCTGGGCTTCCCTAGGCCCAGGAGTGCCTACAGGGCTCTTCCCACTGCTTCTTCTACTTTCATATTTCACTTGACTCTCTAAATTTGTTTCAGCTCTAGGTAAGGTTAAATACTTCTCCCGTGATTCAGATTTTCGGTTCCCCAGTGAGGATGTGTGTTTGGAGGCAGACTTTCCCTCTCTCACACTTTGGGAACTCACAGTTTTTCAGATGTCTCACAGAGTTTGCAGCGGCAAGTCACTTCTTTCAAAGGGTCTGTGAATTCTGTTGGTTTTCCTGATATGATCCTGCGGTGGTTCTTGAATCAAAAGTTCACGATGTGAGTCACCACATGCTGTTCTGTCTGCCCCAGGAAGGGCTGCAGTTAGTCCTGCCTCTTATCTTCCATTTTTCTCCAGATCTGTTTGTTTACTTTTTACTATTAGTGAAAATCTAGGGGAGCAAACATCATTGAAGTAATATGGTAAGCAGAAGAATGGGCCCCCAAAATGTCCATATCCTAAGCCTTGGAGCCTATGAAAATGTTCCCTAATATGGCACACAGGACTTTGCCACTCACTCTGCAGGGCCAGACCTACAAGACCTTCTGGTCTCAATTGCAAAGTCGGTGAAAATGTCTTCAGAATATCTAAAAGCTGAATATCAGAATAGGGCTAATTCAAATCAAAATTGTGTGCTGTTCTAAATATATATCTTTAGCTTCCTTTTTTAAAAGTGTTTTTTCATTTCGGATGATATTGAAGACTAGTTTACATTTTTAATGTGCTTTATGGTCAGTGACTGGAAAGTTGAAACTGAAATGAGTCAGTTTAAAATTTTCATGTTTTACTCAATTCTATTCAAATTTCAATCACTTACTAGTTTATGTAACCGAATTATTCATGAGGTAAATTGCAGCTTAAAAAAATCAATCAGAAAGATAACCATTTCAAGAGTACACAAAATCATAATGCCCACTTCATATTCACAGTTTACAACTCTAAGTATACAACTTTAATTATGATTATTGTTATTATTATCATTATCATTATTTGAGACAGGGTCTCACTCTATCACCCAGGCTGGAGTACAGCGGCTGTGGCATGGTCCTGGCTCACTGCAGCCTTGACCTCTTGGGCTTAGGTGATCCTCTCATCTCAGCCTCCTGAGTAGCTGGGACTACAGGCATGTGCCACCAAGCCTGGCTAATTTTCTTGTATTTTGGTAGAGAAGGGGTTCTGTCAGGTATTCAGGCTGGTCTGGAACTGCTGGGCTCAAGGGATCTGCCCACCTCAGCCTCTCAAAGTGCTGGGATTACAAGCGTGAGCCACCGCTACCAGCCATCTGTAAGTATTAACCGCAGCTAGGCCGGGCGCGGTGGCTCATGCCTGTAATCCCAGCACTTTGGGAAGCCGAGGCAGGCGAATCATGAGGTCAGGGGATCGAGACCATCCTGGCTAACATGGTGAAACCCCATCTCTACTAAAAATACAAAAAATTAGCCAGGTGTGGTGGCGGGCACATGTAGTCCCAGCTACTCAGGAGGCTGAGGCAGGAGAATGGTGTGAACCCGGGAGGCTGAGCTTGCAGTGAGCCGAGATAGCACCACTGCACTCCAGCCTGGGTGATAGAGCGAGACTCCATCTCAAAAAAAAAACAAACAAACATAAAAAAGCCCAGAGTATTAACACTTGCTTATGATGCAATTTGAGAGCAAACACTTTTTGTACTTTTAAATGAAATTGTGCTGGGAAATATAAGGCAAAAAAACTGGGAAAATTTGTTTTTGTTAACAGAAGATGATGCAATAAGGAATCCAGATGAAACATAAGACCAGTGTTTACAATTTCTCATAAAAAGTGTAATTGTCAGCTGTAGCGTCATAGCTAGCTAACAGCTTTTAAAAACATGTACATCCAGCCAACAGTTCTCTAAAGCATGTTTATGCTGCACTAAAAGATCCCTGCTAAACATCAACTGTACTTAAATGGGTTTTACTGAAGTAGGACTTTCATGATACTTTTAAAAGCCAGTCGTTTAAAAAGTGAATATGATAGGGCTACAATAATAACATTACTATATTTTTCCCTTGGTTAATATGCCTTTATTTGAAACAAACCTACAGGTGCTTCTTAATACCATGGAATCATGAATACTTGCAGTTATCAGCGTTTCCTAATGATTAAAACAATGTTCACATAATTACAAAGTTACTTCATCAAAATACTTAGAAGTATTTTGATTTTCTGAGGAGTGTTTGAAAGCTCTGTTTATAAATAGTGATTGTTACATTTATTATGTATTTAGTGCTGAAGATAAACAGTTTTTACATAAAACAGTGTTTTAATATACTGGTCTACTAATGAGGCTAGTTATTAGATACACTGTATTTTAACACTGAAGAATAAAGCTTTATCTTCATATTTATTTTATTTGCAGGACTCTTATCAATGAAGAACTTTGTATCCAACAATAATAAACTGTCATATTGCAAGTTGCATTTTGTAGGAGAAGCAAAAAAGACTGGCTGTGACAAAATAAAGAAGATATTTGCATTATACATGCTTCTTACAAACAGTCCATTCTGAATGGTAGAATTAAATGCAAACCAAATGCTTTTAAATGTTTGTGTGCCTAGATGGCAACTACAATCTCCACACACTTAAAAGAGCAATAACACAGAACACAGTATCCTTAATGATTGTAGCACATTTAACACCTTCAGCCATCACTGGGTTTTCAGATCATATTGGCAATTGAAATTTCACATCCGCATGCGCTTGCTTCGCTTCACTATTTCAGAGAGCTTTACAAGCACTCTAGCAGCTTCCACCAAATCATCACAAGCAAGTATTTTAAGTCCACTGTCTGCTTTTAGTGCCTTAACATCATCAACTTGTGTACTTGTAACTGTACCACAACAGGTATCTTAATTTCCAAACCTTTTACTGCCGTGACTATACCCTTTGCTGTAATATCACAGTGCATGATTCCTCCACAAATGTTGACTAGAATAGCCAGTACCTTTTTAGCTGAAGTGATAGGCTTAAATGCTTCTGTTACTTGATGGACTGTAGCACCACCACCAGCATCAAGGAAGTTAGCTGGAGTCTCTCCATGAAGTTTTATTATATCCATTGTGGCCATAGCCAAACCAGCACCATTTACTAGGCAGCCTATACTTCCATCGAGGCCAGTGTAGTTGAGATCTGCCTTAGCAGCATCTTTGTTCCTTTCATCTTCCTGGGTCCAGTCCTGTAGATCAAAGATTTTCTTTTGGCGATAGGCTGAATTAGAGTCAAAATTGATCTTTGCATCCATACACAATACAGCTCCATCTGAATCTTCCACCATTGAATTTATTTCTATCACGGTTGCATCGTATTTCAGAAAAAGGCTGTAAAGCTTGATCATGTTTTCTGCTGCTGAAGCCACAATATTAGATGGAAATCCCATCTTCTGTGCAAGCTGGAGAGCTTATTCCTCTTTGATACCTTCTACAATATCAATAGGTACTTTAATTATTGCTTCAGGAGTCTCAGCAGCAACATCTTCAATGTTGGCCCCACTATGTAAACTTCCTATTAATACAAGACCTTGAAATGACCTTTCCATTGTTTTTGCAAAGTAGCACTCTCTCTTGGGATATTTTCACTCACAGACCAATACCTGATTGCATATTCTGCCCTTTTCTCTCATTTGCTTGGTAAACAACTGTTTCCTAATCATTTGTGAAGGAACAGCTTTTGCTTCTTCTGGAGAGAAAACCATCTTCACCCCTCCTTTGAGGCCACTTTCAAATGTTCCTTTTCCTCTACCACCAGCTAAAACCTGTGCCTTCATCACAACATCTTTTGAACCTAATTTTTTGGCAATTGCATAAGCTTCATCTGGTCACTTTGCCACATATCCTTTGGGAACAGAGACACCAGTTTCTTGCAATAATTCCATACTCATGTATTCATGTAGTGAGAGATTCCTTTGCTGTTGCTGCTGTACTTGGAGTCCACGGTTATTAAACAATCCAGAACTTCCCAGAACCTGAGCAGCAGCCCGCAGTGTGGTCCGAAGGGTGGCGGCCACCAACAGCGGGCGGAAGAACATGGAGGCCACCATTTCTGAGTCTAACATTACTATTAATAAAAGTTACAGAAGAGATTATTGCTGTAGTTTTCCTCATAAACACCATCAAATTTCGTTGCAGTTACAAAAAGTACAACCATGTTACTTTTTCTCTTACCAAATTTCATTGTCTTCCATGTCTGTAAAGTTTTTATTCAGTAGAAGATAATTCTTCCACTCTTTTCTGTAAGAATTCAAAGTATTTAAATGTGTAACTTCATACTATATTACCATGTTTTCCCTTCTTGTTTCCAATATATATATATATTTATTTATTTATTTTCAAAAAGGAAACCAGATGCCCACATTTTAAAGAAACCCTACATGGGTTTGGACAATGAGAAGAAAAAATTTTAAAAAGCCTACAAAAAAGTTTCAGAGCTATAAAAGATTTTCATATGGCATGAAGTGATCTCCTGCTAGTCCAGAGTTCAAAAACACTCTAATGATGTTCATTTATATATATTTTGTTTGCTTTTCATGGAATACTACATTTATTGAGGTGAAATCACCTTTTTTTTTTTTTAGCTATTTAAGTCAACAAGTGTACACAAGTGTTTTTCAATACAGTTATTAAAAATAGGAGACCAACTTGAATGTGCCAGATGGATTCCATTCAGTTGGGTTTCTAGAGTCATCAGGAAGAACATTAGAGAAAAGATTTCCTTGGTTGGTTTCTATAGCTTGATAGACCAAAAAACAAACAAACAAAACCTACTACAACAACAAACAGCAAAATTTTTGTCCATACGGAAATGGCTCATTCGTTTTTGTCTTTTCTGACTTGACATCTGCCAAGGGAACACACTTAGGAACATATTTAGATGAAAAAATTCTGCCATCCTGAACTCAGTGAGTTCTAATGGCCTGCCTGTAGCCCCTTTGACTGGTCTGCAGCAATTCCTATTAGTGTAGACGCTTCATAGGGCAACATTTCCTTAAGAATATCCCGTTCTACTCTTCTTTATTCTGTTTTTTTTCCCCCCGATGGTCTCTTTGGAGTTTGGGGTATGTTTGAAAATTTACTGAGTTGCAGAATAGGAGCTGCATGCTTGAAATTTCCAGTCATCCTACTGACAACGAAGGTTTTGTGTCCTGAAGCCATTAGAGTTTCAGCTGTGGGAGCACTCTCTGAAATTACTGCACTGTCTATTGGAAAATGTTCTGGTTTCCACCCTCTTCCTTGGCCTTCTCCTCGGATCTCTGGTAGACTCCCTACTCCAGGCCTGCAGAGCTCCGCCTTCTGAAGCTCCACTTGTGCGTTCAGCCTCAGTTATTCCAGCGTGAGAATAGCTCTGACTATCTCAAGTCTTCTTTTCTTCAGTGTTACTGGAGTCTTTGCTCTGCCCTTTAGTGGTTCTGTCTTCTCAAGCTTGATCTTTACTTTAGTCTTCTTCATTGTCACAGTATCTATTAGAACCTTTATTTCAATTCTGCCTTCCATTTTCTGCTGAAGATTAAATTGTTAATCCGCCGAGATGGGCGGATCCCTTGAGCTCAGGAGTTGGAGACCAGCCTGGACAACACGGGGAAAGCCCGTCCCTACCAAAAATTAAAAAAAAAAAAAAAAAAAAAAATGTAGCCAGGCGAGGTGGCGCATGCCTGTGGTTCTAGCCACTCAGGAGGCTGAGGCACGAGAATCTCTTGAACCCGGGAGGCGGAGGCCGCAGTGAGCCGAGATCGCGCCACTGCACGCCAGCCTGGGCGACAGATCGTCCTCGTTCCTTCGGTTTCAAGGTTTTTTTCTCACATCGCTTCCTGGTTGTTCTCCAGTAGGACTAGGTTTCTCTTCATACCTCGCAAGCGGGTCCACGAGATCTTCATTAGTGAGCGCGGTTACCTCGAGATCAGCTTTATCTTTTGGTCTGAGTTGAACTGTTTTCTTCGTGGCTTTCCTGCTGCGGGTGGCCTGGCTCTGGAGCCAGCTGGGGGAGGCGGGGCCCTCGCTGTCGGCGCCGCGGCGGGGTAGAGGTAGCGGCGGGGTAGAGGTAGCGCCGAGTGCTGCAGGCGGAGCTGCGCGTCCTGGTCTCTGCGCAGCTCCGGGCCGGGAGCCTCACTTTAATGGCGACCAACTCACTCATCAACTTGTCTTTCGTCAGGACCCAGGAGTCTTCCAGGAACGCTGGCATATCCAGGAGCTGCGAGTCCCGCTCCCGGCAGCCTTCGCAGCCTCCGGTCCCGCCCGAGCTCGCCCGGGCCTCGCGGCTCCCGCCCCGGAGGAGCGCCGCGGAGCAGGGCAAAAACTCGCGGACACAAAGCCAGGCCAGACCCGACACAAAAGCCCCGGGGCTGAACGATGCAGACACCCGCGGCCAAGCCGGAAGCCCGCACCAACCCCAGCCCACACACTACAGGCCACTTATTTTATTTTATTCTTTTTAAAATGTGGGTTTCTGGTCTATGCAATTCACCTCGGTGTGACTCAGGAAGGACACTGGAAGTCCACTGATCCGTCCAGGACAGAACCACGTGTGTGTTTAGGAAAAGTGGCCTTCTGTTCTCCATCCCTAGGGGCTCACGGGATACCCTTAGAACAGACTGGCCACAGGAATTCCCAGTTAAGGCAGAAGGTTGACATGAGATCAGTGTTTCAGGATTAAGTTCTCACGAAGGGCAGAAAACTGGGAAGCCCATACTTTTCCACGTTAATCAATTGGTTCCATAAACATCATTCCATTTATGTTTTTGTGTTTTTTATTAATAATTCCTTTGAGCTTCACTGGGAGAGATGAGTATGACTGTGGAGCTCAGTTTTGTAAAGCATGGGGTGGCTAAGAAAGGGAAGTAACTGGCCCCAGAATCCCACAGTCACCCAGTGACCTTCAGCCCAAGAATCTGATGGCCACTGCTGCACTCCAAGGGAAAGGAGGCCATCTGGAGAGAAGAGAATTACAAGAATAAGAGTGCAGAGAGTGTCCCACAGTCTGAGATTCGTACAGAAGTACAGGAGGAAGCAAGTGTCCAAGTAACCAGAGTCCTGTGAAGTAGGGATTTCAGTCCTCAAAGTTACCCTCTCCCATCTGCCAAGTCTTCTGTGGACGTGCGTGGCTGTGCTTCCCTTCCCATTCCCTTTGGGCAGTGTGCTGTAGGTTTCCATGTGAGGGCCAGTACTCCTTGCCTCTCATCTCCCTCTCCATTTTGCCGCAAATGCAAGGGACCCCATACCTGCCTTTGCCCCACCCCTTGCCTCTCCTGGGGACATTCTTCCTGCTCAGTAGTGGGCCTTGTGAGGACCTGCAGGACAGCCTGAGTGGGAGCTACCCCAAGGGCCCAAGGAGTTCCAGGAACCCCATCTGCACTCACTCACCTCCCCACCAAGCGCCCCTGCATTCTTCCTGCACTGCACTCCAGGTGTTGACAGCTCCTGGGCAGGGTAGCAGGTTCCAGGGAGCCCAGGCTGAATGGAGCTTGAGAGCTGAGGTCCTCTGCTGGGGATTCACTGTTCCAAGAGGACAGGATTCTGCCTTTATGGGGGAAGGGCTGGATAGGAACCAGGAGACCAGTTACAGGCCCGTTGCTATCAATCCTGGGACCAGTTAATTGATCTGTGTTCAGTACAGGATAGCAAAAATGGACTTGACCTTTTCTCTGTGTAACTTTTTTCAGAAACCATCATGTCCAGCCTTCCTTCCCTGGGCACAGAGGAGACCTGCCTCAGGCGAAGTTCCTCTGTGGAATTAAAAAGTCTCTTGGGCTCAGCTCTCCCCAGGGGCCTTCAGAACTCACCAAGGATAGAGCTGCAGACCTCTGGTGGTCAAATAGGGACTAAAACCGATTACACCTACAAGTCAATTGCAAATAAATCTTTTTTCCTGTTGCACCTGTGCCCCTCACTTAGTCACCTGTCTTAGATGGAAGCTTCGGGCCCCTCCTGGGCCCCAACCCTGCGGTCCCCAGGTTCCCGGTTTTTCACGTCTAATCTCAGTTGACCCCTTCCCCACACACCATGTTTGACCACCCAGTTCACAGAACGCCCCGGGCTTCCTAGTGGGCCAGGTCCTCCTTAGAGAGGCAAGAAAGTGGAGAGGGAGCGTGGACGCCGAGCGCCTGCTGGGCAAACCCGAATCTGGGGCCTGACCTAGCCGGTAGCCGGTGACGGGGCCGGTGGTGGCTTGGAGACTCCTCTCTGGTCCTCTGCTCTTGGCCCCAGCCCCGCGCTCACAGCCACCTCCTGAAGCCGCCAGTGCTGCGCCCTCTTGGCCACGCAGGGGAAGAGCGGACTGGACGGAAGCAGCGGACTCTGGGCGCTGTCAAGGTCACTGTTGTGAAAAGCCGGGAGACCAGATGTGGACACAGGGAGGCCTGGACCCGAGGCGCGGCTGGCCAGAGGCCTCGTGTCTGCCCCTCTTCACAGCTTCCTCCTCCCAGGGAAGCTCCCCGCGTATCCTCAAAGCAGAGAGTGGGTTCCAAACGGACCCCCACAGCGCCCAATTGGGCCATCCCGCCCCAGGCTGGAGGGTGGGTGCTCATGGGGTCGCCAGTCACCAAGGGCCCCACCTGAGCGCACCCGGTCTCTCCTCCAGGCTCGCCTGGGCCTCGAGGGCGGCGAGCAGCTCGGCTTTGAAGAAGGCTCCGGCCGGCGCTGCCCAACTCGGGCAGCCTTCCTGGCCCACCCGGGAGTTGAGTTTCAAGGCTTCCCGGAGAGGCCAGCCCAGATTGGCAGCGGAGAGTTTCTCAGGCTTCGGAGAGAAGCAGCCCTGGTTCCCTGCGCCCTGGGCCACCGCTGGGCGGGGCAGGAAGCCTCCCGGTCGCTTCCTCGCGGGCGCGACTACGAGCCGCGGAAACCAGTGGCCGCTCCACACTATTTAAGCTGAGGTTCCTCTGCCATGGCTGCGGTTTGCGGTTTCAGCTTCGTGTACCACTTAGTACTAATATTATTACTTAGTGAACTTAGTGCACTTAGTGCTCTAAGTTTACCAAGTTTACCACTTAGTGTACCTAGTCTACTTAATACAACACTTATTTAGTGTTTCAGCTTAGTGTAGAGAGGCTTCTTTCTTCCTTTTCTGGAGGAGTCAGTGGTTAGACGATTTCCGTGGTTAGAGCGTACCTGGTCTTTAGAAGACGACTTTGGTGTCCATTGCCAACCCCATCAGAGATCGCAGGCCTTTTCCCCTCAGTCCCAGCTCATCAGCAAAGGTCTGGGTGGCTGTCTCCAGAGGAGACTGAACGAGGTTGTCAAAGCGGCTGGATCAAAAGTGTTGCCATGTCGGATGGAGTGGTGTCCACGATGAACCTGAGCATGGTACGAGCATCTGGGGGTGTGGAATTGGGAGGGAAAGCTGGGGCCCCACAGTGTGAGGAAGGAGGCGCATGGTCAAACCAGACTGGGCAGAGTCCTCGGTATTTAGGAATCTCTAAATACTAAATACTAAATCTCTAAATACTAAATACTGAGCTGGGATGGAATCTCTGTGCTGGAGGCTAGTGGTGCAAACTCTTTTTCCGCATGAGTTTCAGTAAGGTTAGGCGGCGGTTTCTCATCTGCAGGCACAGGTGACTGACTGCCTTCAGCATGGGCCCATCTGTCCATCTCTCCTCCTAACCCTGGTCTCATTACAGGAGAGGGAACTGGGTGCTAGAGGGTGGGGAATCCAGGATGTCAGAGGTGTCACACCTGGATAAAGCGTTTTGAAAACACAAGTCCCAGGGCTGATTATTGATTTTACCACATGCAGCCTGTTTTTATTTATGAAGTTTATTTTCTTTTCCCTTAACTTCCAATGATACACTATAATGTACATCAATGTCCTTAAAACGTATGTAGTCCTCTTCACCTAGTAACTATACTGATCCTCAAGTATCCATTCTCTAGTCAAGGGTTATACCTGTTTCTCCTACCCCACGGCAGTGCTGGGTCTGGTGTACCCCTCCCGCAGTATCACCTCCCCCTAAATAAGCACGTTTCCCTATAATTTCTTCTTTTTTCTCTATGCCTTCCCATCATGTTTGCACTCACTGTGAAGTAAGGAAACGCTTCCTAATTCTGTTATTCCTTCCTACTCTTAGGAGATTTCTTCCTCTGCGCTGAGGATCTCACTGTGCACCTCCAGCCCTGGGTCGTGGTGGGCTCTGGTGGCCACTGGAGTCTTTGGAGCTGCCTCCCTCTGGCTCTGCTGGGTGAGTGCTCTTCTGTCTTCTGTTTCTCCACTGATAAAAACAAATCGGAGAACATGTTCAGAATAACACTTCCAGAAAGGATGGTGTGGAAGGGGATAAGGAGTAGGGGAAGGAACTCCACTCCCTTGGATGAATTTAGAGACAATTTGTTACATTAACCTCTGGACAGGAGCCAAGACAGAGTCTAGAGTAAGCCAGGCTGCTCAGGTCAAATGTCCGAAGGCCTCCTCTTCTCCCGCCTCACATTTCAGTAGACTCAGTGCCAAGGGCTTGTCCTGGGGGCAGGTGGCCTCAGCCACAGTAAGTCCCTGAGATCCTGGACCACTGCGTGGAACCCTGTTCTCTGCATGAGGCAGGCTCCAGGTGCTACCTGCTTCCCTTTCATTTCCCCTGTTCCAAAACATGGTCTCCCCTCTACTCCCTCTCAATCCTTCCTAGCCACCAGCTTCCTGGCAAACAACCACATAGAAGCCTTTTACTTCGTATTTTGTTCTTTATCTTTATGTCTCTTGATAATATACATTTATGCCACTTCAAATGTTTCCATTTTAGATATTATGTATTGACTTTTCAATATCCCTTCAGTCCACAGTACCTTCCCCAGCACACACATTTTCATCCTCCTCGTGTAGGCAGGTGGAGATTTTGAGTGCATTGAGAGCCAGAGTTAAAATTACTGACTTATGTGACTGCTACTCAGACCTGAGCCACATGTTAAACTCTCTTAGTTTTTCTTTCCATACATGCTGAAGTTTTCAAGATTTGATAATTGCCTGGTATTTTCATTTTCTTACTTTCCATGAACCTTAAATGAATTCACCAACTGTTCCTTAGTTGAGTAAATGTCTTCTCAATACCTTTAAACTGATGTTGGCTGTTGTCAAGGTCATCTTCTTGGAGATGGCTTCCCCTCTGCTGTCCACCCACCCAGGTGACCCTCTTCCTTTCTGGTCCTGTTGCCCTTTCACCTTTTCATGGGTTGATGCCTGATTTCATACATCCCATATCTTGGTATTTTTTTTGTTCTTGTTGTTGGTTGATGTTGTTGTTGTTGTTATTTTTTGTATATTCCTTCCTCCTCTTTTTGGTATGTTCCCTCCTTCAGTTTTGTTATCCTTCAACTTTGCTATCAGGAGAAAATTTTTCATGCCTTGCAATATCTGAATTTCACCCTATTTTACAGGGTTGGATTCGGGCATCGAGGTCACCCCCAGCAGGAACAACTGGGGCCACTGGAGGATCCCCAAGGACACAGGTTGCCCTTTTCATGCAGGAAGAATCTGAATTGTTTCCATCCAATTTCCCTGGCATGCAGCAGAATACAACACAAGGGGCTGCGGTCTTCTCTGACTCTTAGGGCCCTTGGAAGATCCTGTTCTGCCCAAATCAGGGTGATTTGGGCAAGCATCCTTAGGGCTCTGGACCTTAGTTTCTATCCCTGGTTGATTGATTGACCATATAGGTGTCCTAACTCACATAGTTGAAAATCAGATGTGGTGAAAGTGCATTGAGACCAGAAACAATGTTATTGTCCTGAAATGCATGCCCAGAGAGCACTGAATAAATTTTTAAAACACCTGACCACAGCTGGCATTTCTGTTCTTTTCTAAACTATGGGACTGATCAAAAGAGAGAGGTGAGGTGGGGTGAGTGTGGGTCTTGGCCAGGAGAATGAAGGAGGGAGGGAGGGAGGGAGGGAAAGGCTGTGAGAAGTGGAAAGAGGGGTACAAAGGATGCAGGATGGTGTCACTTCAGGGAAGGGCCTGGGATTCCTAGTAAGTATGGAGGAGAGGTGGCACCTGAGATTATCTTTGGAAGCCCAGATGTAGCTGATCCCACAACTTGCTTCTCCTCCTGCCTGGACGTCTACACCAATGTGACTAGACACACAGTAGAAAAGAACTGGCACCTGATTCTCAGACTGGTACCATCTTCTACCCTCGAGTGTTTGTTTCATTCCTTTCCTCCCTGTTTCCCCACCCCAACCACCAAACTTATTGCTCCATTCTTCCAATATAACTCTATATCAGGGCACCACTGAGTTCAACGCAATGTGTCACAATTGCTGTGTTCTCCCTCTCCCAAGTGCATGATTCTCCGCACTGCAGGGCTGCTGCTGGAGGATGGGGCCGGGGCGGCATTGGCAATTCGGGACAATATCCTACTCTTTTCAGTGTTTCTTTCAGTTATATGAAGTTAAAAACCAGGTTTTGTGAGTGCTCACATAACATTTGTTTCTAGTGAAGGTGATTTTGTCTTTTTTTAAAATGTAGATAGTTGTTAGATTGGTATCTTTGTTGCATGGGGACGGTTAGTGAAGTCTTCTATCTAGCCATCTTGCTCCACCCCTCTCCCTAAAAAATTTTTAAATTTCTTTCCTAATGTCTTCATTGACCCACCAGGCATTCAGGAGCATATTGTTTAATTTCTATGTGTTTGTATAGTTTCCAAAATTCCTCTTGTTATTAATTTCCAGTTTTATTCCATTGTTGTCAGAGAAGATGCTTGATATTATTTCAATTTTTTGAATGTTCTAAGACTTGTTTTGTGACCAAATATTTGGCCTGTCTTTGAGAATGATCCATGTCCTGAGAAGAAATATGTGTATTCTGCAGCTCTTGGATGAAATATGCTGTAAATATCTATTAGATCCATTTAATGTACAGTGCAGATCAAGTCCAATGTTTCTTTGTTGCTTTTCTGTCTAAACGATCTGTCCTATGCTGAAACGGGGGCTGCTGAAGTCTCTGGCTATGATTGTACTGAGATCTATCTCTCTCTTTAGCTCTAATAATAATTGCTTTATACAGCTGGGTGCTCCAGTGTTGGGGTATGTATATTTATAGTTGTTATAGCATCTTACTGAATTGACCCCTTTATCATTATATAGTGACCTTCTTTGTCTCTTCTTATAGTTTTTATCTTAAAATCTATTTTGTCTGATATAGGTATAGCTACTCCTGCTCTTTTCTGGTTTCCATTGGCATGGCAGATCTTTTTCCATCCCTTTATTTTCAGTCTATGTGTGTCTTTATAGGTGAGTGTGTTTCTTGTAGGCAACAGATCATTGGGTCCCTTGGTTTTTTTTTTTTTTTTTTTTTATTCATTCCACCACTCCATATCTTTTGATTGGAGAGTTTAGACCATTTACATTCAGTGTTATTATTGATAAAGAAGGAAATTTTCTTATTTGTTTTCTCGTTGTTTTGCATGTTTTCTCTTCCTTCTTTCCTTCCTTTATGTCTTCCTTTTAGTGAAGGTGATTCTCTGGTGATATGATTTAATTTCCTGTTGTTTATTTTTTGTATATCTGTTGTATTTTTTATGATTTGAGATCACCAGGCTGCTTGCAGATATCTTATAACCATTATTTTAACCTGATAAAAACTTAACACTGCTTGTATAAACAAAAACTGAAAGATACGTAATAAAAATTCACACTTTAACTCCATCCTCTTTCTTTTTAACTTTTTGTTGTTTCTATTTATATCTTCTTATACTGTCTATGTCTTTTTATAGATGAGGATCTCACTCTGTCAGCCAGCCTGGAGTGCAGTGTCACAATCTCAGCTCACTGCAACCTCTGCCTCCGAAGCACAAGCAATCCTTTCACCTCAGCCTCCTAAGTAGGTGGTACCACAGACATGTGCCACCATAACCAGCTAATTTTTTCCATTTTTTTTTAAAGAGACTGGGTTTTGCCATGTTGCCCAGGCTAGTCTGAAACTCCTGAGTTCAAATGATCTGTTCACTTCAGCCTCTCAAAGTCCTGGGATTACAGGCATGAGCCACTGCAGCTGGCCTTGTACTGTCTATGTGTTGAAAAGTCTTGTAGTTATTATTTTTTATTGGTTCACCTTTTATGCTTTCTACTTAAGACACGAGTAGTTTACACACCACAAATACAGCATTATAATATTCTGTGTTTTTCTGTGGCACTTGGTTCTTGACTGAAGAAATTACAAAGTGCCAATCTGGGTCTAAATGTAATCCATTTTCTGAAGTTAAGTGTCCCAAATATTTCTTCTGAGTTTTCACTAGCTGCAATTTTTCATCAGAGACTTCATGATCTTTAGCAGTCAGTTGCTTTAACAGATGTACACCATTTTTTTCATAGGCTATCTGTGAAGCAGAGCAAAGAAGGCGGCCATCTATATATTGTAGTAAGGTGGAACCTTAAGGAGAAACTATCTCCTCCAAGTGTTCCTTTAATATTTGAAAAACACAGGAAGGGTTTTCAGTAAAAGCAGGAGGCATTACTGTCCAGGTGAATTGTTGGCCTTCCAAGGTAAAGGCCTGATCCACTGGATTACTGAAGAATGCACTTCATAGATCAATGACAGTGAAAAACCTCCTATCAATAGGTTGTGAGTTTAATGAGATATAGGGATTTGAAACCACTGATGTCTTGGAATCACTATGTAGTTTATTGCTCAGAATTCCTGAGCAAACCTTTAATCCCAGTTGTTTGTTTTTTAATAGGTAAAATTAGGGTGTTAGAAGGATGAGTACATGGAATAATGAGGCCTTGTTTTTTACGTCCTTCTGTAATAGGTTTAATGACTTATAACACCATCTGGTTTAAGTGGATATTGTTTGATATTAGGCAGGGGTTTTGATGGATCAAGCTGGATTTTTATAGGAGGTATACTATAAAGTTTGCCAATATCAACAGTTTTGCCTATACAGAGACAGGTATTAGATTCAGCAGTGAAAGGGTGTGATATAGTTTGTATATTTGTCCCCACCCCAATTTCATGTTGAATTGTAATCCCCAATGTTGGAGGTGGGTCTTGGTGGGAGGTGATTGGATCATGGGGGCACATTTCTCAGGAATGGTTTAGCACCGTCCCCTTGGTGCTGTCTTTGAAATAGTGAGAGCTGGTTGTTTAAAAGTGTGTGGCATCCTTCCCCTCCCACTCTCTCTTGTTCCTGCTTTTGCTATGTGACGTGCCTGCTCCCCTATTGCCTTCTGCCATGATGGTAAGCTTCCTGTGACCTCATCAGAAGCTGATCAGATGCCCAGCACCGTGCTTCCCATAAAGCCTGCAGAACTGTGAGCCAATTAAACTCATTTTTCTTTATAAATTACCCAGTCTCATGTATTCTTTATAGCAATGCAAGAAC
Source organism: Pan troglodytes (assembly GCF_028858775.2). Classification (NCBI taxonomy): domain Eukaryota; kingdom Metazoa; phylum Chordata; class Mammalia; order Primates; family Hominidae; genus Pan; species Pan troglodytes. The sequence continues at coordinate 36,335,743 of NC_072403.2, read as the reverse complement.
AGCCTAACACAAGATAGCATTATTTTTGTTTTGTCAGTGGGAATGACATAACAAGTGGGGACATTTGGAGAGTCAGGGATTCCTGAGGTCAGGAATTCAAGATCAGCCTGGCCAACATGGTGAAGCCTCGTCTCTACTAAAAATACAAAAAATTAGCTGGGCATGGTGGTGGGCACCTGTAATCCCAGCTACTCGGGAGGCTGAGGCAGGATAATTGCTTGAACCCAGGAGGTGGAGGTTTCAGTGAGTCGAGACTGCACCACTGCACTCCAGCCTGGTGACAGAGTGAGACTTCATCTCAAAAAGAAAAAATTTAAAAAAAGTTTTTAAGCAGTTTTCTTAGTAGGGTCCTCAAGGCCACAGGCAGGTGATTTGTCAAATGGACAAGATCAGAAGTGCACATAGTTTCCCTAAATTGCTGGGTCTTTTACCAAGTTCAGCATGTTTTGAAGAAAAGCTATTCACAAACTTGGAATTAAAGTCTACTCAAGTAGATTTAACATCCATAGGTAATGCAGAAATTTCTTTCTTTTTTCTTTTCTTTTCTTTTTTTTTAAGATGGAGTCTCACTCTGTCGGCAGGCTGTAGTGCAGTGGCTGGATCTGGGCTCACTGCAAGCTCCGCCTCCCGGATTCACACCATTCTCCTGCCTCAGCCTCCCAGAGTAGCTGGGACTACAGGCACCTGCCACCATGCTCAGCTAATTTTTTGTGTTTTTAGTAGAGATGAGGTTTCACCGTGCAAGCCAGGATGGTCTCAATCTCCTGACCTCGTGATCTGCCCGCCTCGACTTCCCAAAGTGCTGGGATTACCGGCGTGAGCCACCGCGTCCGGCCTAGTTTAGTTTTAAGAAAGACAAGTTTGGGGAACTCAAAAGACCCCAAGGATGGCCATTGAAGATCCAAATTAACTTTGCTATACTCTATCCATTGATTTTAAAAAGTACACAAGAGACGACCTTAATTTTTTTCTTTTCTTATTTATTTTTATTTTTTTTTTGACATGAAGTTTCCCTCTTTTCTCCCATGCTGGAGTGCAATGGCATGATCTCGGCTCACTGCAACCTCTGCCTCCCGAGTTCAAGCTGTACTCCTGCCGCAGCCTCCCGAGTAGCTGGGATTACAGGTATGCGCAACCACATCTGGCTGAATTTGTATTTTTATTAGACACGGGGTTTCTCCATGTTGGTCAGGTTGGCTTCCAACTCCCAAATTCAGGCGATCTGCTTGCCTGGGCCTCCCAAAATGCTGGGATTACAGGCGTGAGTCACCACGACCGGCCTTAATTTTTTAAAATATAGATGAACTCTTGCTATGTTGCCCAGGATGGTTTCAAACTCATGAGCTTAAGCGATCTTTCCACCTCGGCCTCCCAAGGTGCTGGGATTACAGGCATGAGCCACTGACCATAATTTTTGAACATATAGCTGACAGGAGTCCCAGAAGAGGGCCTATATTGGATGCTTTGGAGTTTTGGCATCCTGTTCTGCCTCTTATTAATTTCTCAGCAGCAAAAGAAAAATTCTATAATCCCTGGGAGGAAATGGTAGGGGTTGGAGCGATTTGTTTTTTAATAGTGTGCCTAGCATAGGATTTTTGTTTTTACTTGATGTGCAGGCAGCCTGTGATCTAATTGTCTATCCTGTCACCATTTTCTCCAGAATTTTCCTGAGACTGGCACGCTGCCTAATGGCAATCTTGTTTATTCATGTACCACTTTATCCTGACAACAAAAAATTTCTCTTTGGGGAGACTGAAGTCTCACATAGAATGGTGACAACAGCCCAAACAGCTTTTAAGGAGTTGACTCATCCTCACCATTTTAGAAAGTAAATTTTGCTCTCAAAAGATGTTCAGAAGCAGAGGAAAAATCAAGCAACAAACTCAGTATAAGTCTCTTCCAAAGATAATCTTTCTTCAGCATCGTTTCTGACACTAGATTATTCAACCTAAAAAACATGACATTAGAAATGTCCAAATATGTTGAGTTTATTTGGGAATTAGAATGAGGATTGTAACCTAGGGTGCACTGATGGATTGCCATTCTGGAAATATTAGCTTAGCCAGATGTAGTGGGTTGAATGGTGGTCCCCACAAAGATATGTTTCTGTCCTAGTCCCCAGAAGCTGTGAATGTCAAGTTGTTTGGAAAAAGGGTCTTTGCAGATGTAATTAAGCTGAGGATATTGAAATGAGGAGATCCTCCTGGATGACCTAGGTGGCCCTAAATCCAATGACAAGTGTCTTCCTAACAGGTACACAGAAGAGAGAGTCAGAAGAGGAGAAGGCAATGTGAAGAAGGAGGCAGAGACTGGAGCAATGGGGCCACAAGCCAAAGAACGCTGACCAATGCCCTGCAGCTGCCAGAGCTGGAGGACTCAAGGAATGGATTTGCTCTTAGAGCCTTCAGAGGGAGTGAGGCCCTGCATATTGATTTTGCAGTTTGGGCCTCCAGAACTGTGAAAGAATAATTTTCTGTTGTTGTAAGTTGCCAACTTTGAGGGCATTTGTTGTGGCAGCTACAGGAAGCTAATATACCAGGTGATCAACTTCAACATCAACAGTGGTACATGAAATTGATATTCTATAACCTTGATAAGGTGTTTGGAGAATTGCACTTCACCTCATCTAAACAACCATAACCATAGTCTAACCATGATCTACATCCCAACTAAATTCAGTTTGAGGGACATTTTACAATATATCTGGTCAGTACTTCCAAATATTGTGAAGGGCATCAAAAATTAGGAAAATCTCAGGAATTGTCACAGACCAGAGGATGCCGCGGAGGCACGACGGAGACTAAATGTAGTGTGATATTCTCCATGGAATCCTGAAACACAGAAAGGACATTAGGGGAACGCTAATGAACTCCAAATAAAGTCTGCAGTTTAGTAATAATAAGGTATGAAAATGGCTTCATTAGCTGTGACAAATGGACCATAGTAATGAGAGATGTTAACACCAGGGGAAACTGACTGTGGAGCGGATGGCAACTCTGTACTACCATTGCAACTTTTATGTAAATTTAAAACTCTTCTAAAATAAAATTATTTAAAAGTAGAAGTCAGGAAAGGATTAAGGAGTGGAAGAAAAAAATGATCAACTTTCCATTTTCCTGGAGTGTTGCCATGAAAAGGCTGGAGGGAGGGTTTGCAAGGAGGAGTTGGAAACCTCAGAGACAGGCAGCTCCAGAGCCCTCCTCTGTTCCGCAGAGCCAGAACCCCGCGCAGTCCAGGGCTTCTCAGAAGGCCTTTCCACCCTCTGGACAACCCCAGCCCCACCTCATTGATACATCCTTTCTGGATCAACAATCTGTGTCTTACTCAGACCACCGCCCCGTCCTCTCCAGAGCGGCTCATCAGAACCCGAGCGCAGAGCGGCAGCGCCCCGGTGTGGCCCAAGGACTGAGGACAGACACTCAGCTCCCCTTTCGCTTCCCCACCCGGGACTTCCACAGGGTCCCGTTCGGTTTCCAGCCGCAGAACGGGGGCGCCCTGCTCCCGTGTCGGTGTCTCCAAATCCTGGAGTACAGATGTTTCCTCCCAGTTACTGGCGGTGGAGTCTGATCTTAAGGCAGAGGGAGGTCTGCAGGCCCTAAGATCTGGTTCCCAGGTCTGCGTAACCCCACAGACACACTGTGCGCCCAGTACCCAATCTCTCAGTGTTTTTGGAATGAGGCCTTGGATTCCCGAGTCCCTGAAATTTGTTTTGCTGCTTCCAGGGAGGAAGATACCTCCTCGCCGGAATCCACTAGTTGATCCTCCAACCCTACTTTGGAGGGACCCAGGAAGGACATGGCGTTGGAGCTGGACCCAGGAAGAACATGGCGTCGGAGCTGTAACTATATTGGGTTACAAGGATGTCTGGGATCAGACTGGGCCGAGCATTTGCCCCCAATCCCTCGGTTACCGGAGGGAGGTCCCTCCGCGACTCCCCGGACCTCCAGGACCCAGGCATCTGAACCCACACCCTCCTGGAGCGGACCCTTCCCAGCCCCAGTCCAGGACCCCGAGTCCCGCCCCTTCTTCCCCTTTGCGACCTAAGCAGACAGGACCTGCTGTCTACATCTCTTAGGCCTCGTCCCCTGCCATCTCCATTCCCTGATTAAAGGTTCTTGATCCCGGAACCAAATCTAATTTCTGGTCTCGTCTATTGTCCGCGACGATCACCGACCAGGAGAGGCTCCCCAGCCCCAAACAGGCTGCGGCTGAGCGACAGCGGCGGATTTTGGCGCTTTGGCCCTGACTCTCTCGCCGAAGCACCCCGCGACCCCTGCCTGGAGGCTGCGCAGGCAGCTGGGGGTCGGGCTTCGTCTGGGGCCTCGCAGGAGGAGCGGGGTCTGCAGCAGGAGGGGGCCCGCTGGGATTTCTGCCACTGAGGCTGCACTCGCCGCCTTGGGTAAGGCTCCCCCCAGCCCTCCCCTGTGGACCTCGCTGTGGTTCCTTTCCTATTCCCTTTGGGCAGTGTGCTGTAGGTTTCCATGTGAGGGCCAGTACTCCTTGCCTGTCATCTCACTCTCCAGTTTGCTGCAAAGTGCAAGCGACCCCATACCCGCCTTTGCCCCACCCCTTGCCTCTCCTGGGGACATTCGGCCTGCTCAGTAGTGGGCCTTGTAAGGACCTGCAGGACAGCCTGAGAGGGAGCTACCCCAAAGGCCCAAGGAGTTCCCGGAAACCCTCTGCACTCACTCACCTCCCCACCAAGCGCCCCTGCATTCTTCCTGCACTGCACTCCAGGTGTTGACAGCTCCTGGGCAGGGTAGCAGGTTCCAGGCAGCCCAGGCTGAGGTCCTCTGCTGGGGATTCACTGTTCCAAGAAGACAGGACTCTGACTTTATGGGGGAAGGGCTGGATAGGAACCAGGAGACCAGTTATAGGCCTGTTGCTATCAATCCTGGGACCAGTTAATTGATCTGTGTTCAGTACAGGATAGCAAAAACGGACTTGACCTTTTCTCATGTGAATATTTTCAGATACCCTCACTCCCAGCCTTCCTTCCCTGGGCACAGAGGAGACCTGCCTCAGGCGAAGTACCTCCGTGGAATTAAAAAGTATCTTGGGCTCAGCTCTCCTCAGGGGCCTTCAGAACTCACCAAGGATAAAGGTGCAGACTTCTGGCGGTCACACAGGGACTAAAACCGATAAAATCCACAAGTCAATTGCGACTCAATCTTCCTTCCTCTTGCCGCAGTGTTCCTCACTTAGTCTTGGATGGAAGCTTCGGTCCTCTCCTGGGCCCCAACCTGCGGTCCCCAGGTTCCCCGTTTTTCACGTCTAATCTCAATTGACTCCCTCCTCCACACACCATTTTTGACCACCCAGTCCACAGAACGCCCCAGGCTTCCTAATGGGCCAGGTCCTCCTTAAGAGAGGCAGGGAGGTGGAGAGCGAGCATGGACGCCGAGCGCCTGCTGGTCAAACCCGAATCTGGGGCCTGACCTCGCCGCCGCCGGCAGCCGGTGAATATGTCGCAGGACCGGTGGTGGCTTGGCAGTCTTCTCCTGTCCTCTGCTCTTGGCCCCAGACCCGCGCTCACAGCCACCTCCTGAAGCCACCAGCTCTGCACCCTCTCGGCCACGCAGGGGAAGAGGGGACTGGACGGAAGCCGCGGACTCTCGGCGCTGTCAAGGTCACTGTTGTGAAAAGCCGGGAGACCTGATGTGGACACAGGGAGGCCTGGACCGGAGGCGCGGCTGACCAGAGGCTTCGCGTCTGCCCCTCTTCCTTCAGAGCCTCCTGCTCCCAGGGAAGCTCCGCGCGTGTTCTCAAAGCAGAGAGTTGTTTCCAAACGGACCCCCCAGCATCCGATTGGGCCATCCCGCCCCAGGCTGGAGGGTGGGGGCTCATGGGGTCGTCAGTCACCAAGGGCCCCACCTGAGAGGACCCGGTCTCTCCTCCAGGCTGCGCTGGGCCTCGAGGGAGGCGAGCAGCTCGGCTCTGAGGGGGGCCCCGGCCGGCGCTGCCCAACTCGGACAACCTTCCTGGCCCACCCGGGAGTTGAGTTTCAAGGCTTCCCGGAGAGGCCAGCCCGCATTCGCAGCGGAAGGTTTCTCAGGCCTCGAGCCTCGGAGAGAAGCAGCGCTGGTTCCCTGAGCCCGGGGCCACCGCTGGGCGGGAGCGCGCTTGGATCTTGCAGCAGCTAAAGCCTCGTGGGCTCCTCCTCGACTACAAGCCGCGGAAAACAAGTTGCAGCTCAGCACTATTTAAGTTGAGGTTTTTCTGTTATGCCTGCGGTTTGCTGTTTCAGCGCTTTGCTGTTTCAGCTTAGTGAAAGCTGAATGTACTTAGTACTTCAGCTTAGTTTTTCAGCTTAGTGTACTTAGAGAAGAGGCTTCTTCCTCTTTTGGTGGAATCAGTGGGTAGAGAGGAATTCCGTGGTTAGAGCCTACTTGGTCTTTAAGAGTCGACTATAATTTTGATTTTGATCCTCAACCACATTCGAGATCACAGTTCCCCGGTCAGTCTCAGCTCATCAGCAAAGGGTTTGGCGGCTCTCTCCAGAGGAGACTGAACGAGGATGTCAAAGCGGCTGGATCAAAAGTGTTCCCCTGTCGGATGGAGCGGTGTCCAGGATGAACCTGAGCATGGTACCAGCATTTGGGGGTGTGGAGTTGGGAGGGAAAGCCAAGGCCCCACAGTGTGAGGAAGGAGACTGGACAGAGCCCTCAGTGTTTAGGAATCTCTAAATACTAAATACTACATCTCTAAATACTAAATACTGAGCTGGGATGGAATCTCTGTGCTGGAGGCTAGTGGTGCAAACTGCAGTTTCTCATCTGCAGGCACAGATGACTGACTGCCTTCAGCATGGGCTCATCTGTCCATCTCTCCTCCTGACCCCGGTCTCATTACAGGAGAGGGAACTGGGTGCTAGAGGGTGGGGAATCCAGGACGTCAGCGGTGTCGCACCTGTATAAAGCATTTTGCAAACACAAGTCCCAGGGCTGACTATTGATTTTACCACATGCAGCCTGTTTTTATTTATGAATTTCCTTTCTTTTCCCTTAAATTCCAATGACAAAGTATAACGTAAATCAACGTCCTTAAAACGTATGTAATCCTCTTCATTTAGTAACTATTCTGACCTCAAGTATCCATTCTCTAGTCAAGGATTATACCTGTTTCTCCTAGCCCCCACCAGTGCTGGGTCTGTTGTACCCCTCCCGCAGTATCGCCTCCCCCTAAATAAGCACGTTTCCCTATAATTTCTTCCTTTTTCTCTATGCCTTCCCATCATGTTTGCACTTGCTGTGAAGTAAGGAAATGCTCCCCAATTCTGTTATTCCTTCCTACCCTTAGGAGATTTCTCCCTCTGTGCTGAGGATCTCACTATGCACCTCCAGCCCTGGGTCCTGGTGGGCTCTGGTGGCCACTGGAGTCCTTGGAGCTGCCTCCCTCTGGCTCTGCTGGGTGAGTGCTCTTCTATCCTGTCTTTCTCCACTGATAAAAACAAATCCGAGAACATGTTCAGAATAACACTTCCAGAAAGGATGGTGTTGAGGGGGATTGGGAGTAGGGGAAGGAACTCCACTCCCTTGGATTAATTTGGAGACAGTTTGTTACATTAATCTCTGGACAGGAAACAAGACAGAGCCTAGAGTAAGCCAGGCTGCTCAGGTAAAAGGTCCGAAGGCCTCCTCTTCTCCCTGCCCACATTTCAGTAGACTCAGTGCCAAGGGCTTGTCCTGGGGGCAGGTGGCCTCAGCCACAGTAAGTCCCTGAGATCCTGGACCACTGCGTGGAACCCTGTTCTCTGCATGAGGCAGGCTCCAGGTGCTACCTGCTTCCCTTTCATTTCCCCTGTTCTAAAACATGGTCTCCCCTCTACTCCCTCTCAATCCTTCCTAGCCACCAGCTTCCTGGCAAACAACCACATAGAAGCCTTTTACTTCATATGTTGTTCTTTATCTTTATGTCTCTTGATAATATACATTTATGCCACTTCAAATATTTCCATTTTAGATATTAAGTATTGACTTTTCAAAATCCCTTCAGTCCATAGTACTTTCCCCAGCACACACATTTTCATCCTCCTCGTGTAGGCAGGTGGAGATTTTGAGTGCATTGAGAGCCAGAGTTAAAATTACTGACTTATGTGACTGCTACTCAGACCTGAGCCACATGTTAAACTCTCTTAGTTTTTCTTTCCATACATGTTGATGTTTTCAGAGAATTGATAATTGCCCGGCATTTTCATTTTCTTACTTTCCATGAACCTTAACAAATGAATTCACCAACTGTCCCTTAGTTGAGTAAATGTCTTCTCCATACCTTTAAACTTATGGTGGCTCTTGTCAAGGTCATCTTCTTGGAGATGGCTTCCCCTCTGCTGTGCTGTCCACCCACCAAGGCGACCCTCTTCTTTTCTGGTCCTGTTGCCTTTTCGCCTTTTCACCTTTTCATGGGTTGATGCCTGATTCTATACATCCCACGTCTTGGTCTGTTTATTTTTGTTTTGTATTCTTTTTAATATATATTCCTTCCTTCTCTTCTTGGTATGTTCCCTCCTCTCCGAGTACATCCTTCAACTTTGCTATTGGGAGAAAATTTTTCATGCCTTGCAATGTCTGAATTTCTTCTTATTTTACAGGGTTGGATTCGGGAGTTGAGGTCATCCCCAGCAGGAGCAACTAGGGCCACTGGAGGATCCCCAAGGACACAGGTCACCATTTTCATGCAGGAAGAATCTGAATGGTTCCCACCCAGTTTCCTGGGCAGGCAGGAGAATCCAACACAAGGGGCTGCGGTCTTCTCTGACTCTTAGGGCCCTTGCAAGATCCTGTTCTGGGTGATTTAGCTGAAGGGCAGGGTGATTTGGGCAAGCATCCTCAGGGCTCTGGGCCTCAGTTTCCTTCACTTGGTGATGGGTTGATCAGATAGATGGCCTTCCCCACATAGCTGAAAATCAGATGTGGTGAAAGTGCATTGAGACCAGAAACAATGTTATTGTTCTCAAATACATGCCCAGAGAGCACGAAATAAATTTTTATTCAGCTGGCATTTCTGTTCCTTTCTGAACTATGGGACTGATCAAAAGAGAGAGGTTAGGTGAGGTGAGTGTGGGTCCTGGCCAGGAGAATGGAGGAGGGAGGGAAAGGCTGTGAGAAGAAGTGGAAAGAGAGGTACAAAGAATGCAGGATGGTGTCACTTCAGGGAAGGGCCTGGGATTCCTAGTAAGTATGGAGGAGAGGTGGCACCTGGGATTACCTTTGGAAGCCCACATGTAGCTGATCCCACCGTTTGCTCCTCCTCCTGCCTGGAAGTCTATGCCAACATGACTAGATGTACAGTAGAATGGAACTGGTGCTTGATTCTCAGACTGGCACCATCATCTACCCTCAAGAGTTTTTTTCATTCCCTTCCTCCCTGTTTCCCCACCCCAACTGCCAAACCCATTGCTCCATTCTTCCCATATAACTCTACCAGGTACCCACCTCTTGGGTTCTAGTCATGTCTGAAGAAGTCTTTTATTAATTTATTTCTTTTAGAGATAGGGTTTTGCATTGTTGTCCAGGCTGGTCTTGAACTCCCGGCCTCATCTCAGCCTACCATATTGCTAATATTATAGGTGTGAGCCACTGCTCCCAGTCTGTGTCTGACAATGTCTTGAGTGACTAAAAGGCATTTTCTTTCACTTTGTAGTCTTGGGCTTTCTTCAGTCTGCCTCTCTCCTCTTTTCCTTTGACCCCAGGCAGGCTTTGTCATTCCCTTCCTCCTCTGGGGTGCCCTCTGTGCTTCAGAGCAGCCCTGGTGAGAATCTGCAGGGCAACCTGCACACTAGCTGGCTGGGCTTCTGAGCCCCTCCACACTCACTCATATGCCTCTCCCACCTTCCTCCAGTGGTGAGATCGGGAATACAACTCACTGAGTCTCCAAGTCCAATGGATTTTCTATCCCAGGGATGAGCATCTCCTAGTCATCGTCTGTGAAGTAGAGGGAGGCTTCTGTTCCCTTCTGAGCTTCAATTCTGCACTTCCAGAGTTCCCCATTCTTCACGTTTAGTCACTCTACCTCCCTACACATATTTTTGGAATCAACCAACCAGGCTAGATGGACCAGCCATTCCCCAAAGTGAGAGCTGGCAGGGAAGTTCTTAAATAACGGTTTAGTTTTCCTATAGTGTGACAAAACTGGCTCCAAATGCCAAATGAAACCCCTTTAGTGCATGCCCCATGTGCTCAGAAATTTGCCTTATACTCCTTCACTCACACAGAAAAGCAAAGACAAAAATAAAATAACAAAATTCAATTTCCACAACTAAATTTCCCATGTATTATTTTTCCCAACAGAGTTAATCAACAAGCCTGTGATACCTTAGGATCTACTGTGTTCTGTAAATCTAAAACACCACCTTACATTTGTAAGGCTAACATTTACAGAGCACTTGGTATGTCCAAGGCTCTAGTCTAATATCCAAGTGAATATTATCTGATTTGTTCCTTGTGATGATTTGATTTCTCAACATGACTGGGTCACGAAGGGGCCCAGATATTTGGCCAAACATTATTCTAGGTATTCCCATGAGTGTGTTCGAAAAATGATTTACATTTAAATCAGTGGAATTGACTAATGTGCATTGCCCTCCATAATGTGAGTGGGCCTCATCAGATCAATTGGAGATATATGTCTCCTATTCATTCTGCTTCTGTGGAGAGCCCTGATCAATACACTGTTCATAAGACCAGTGTTTTGGGGATTTATTAATTAATGGAGGCACACTGTGGTTACTTGCCTAGTAAGCTAGAAGAACACTAAAGAGGAAGTGTAAGAGCCGAAATTGCTTTTTAGTAGAACTCAGTTTGAAGTTTCCTTGCAGTGGTGAGTGTGGAGATGGGTTCAGCAGGGTGGTCTGCAGTGGGTTTGCCAAGGGTCTCTGGGATTCCACTGGAATTTCTCTCCACTGAAGGGAGAGGCTTAGCGGGTGCCTCCAGTGCTCTCCAGAGGAAATTGGGTCAGCTTCATTAAGAGTTCCTCTCTGAAGAAGGGAACTATGATCCTGACCCTGGAACAGGCCCTGGAGTCTGAGGCATGAGGGAGAAGCCTAGATCTTGGAGAGGTGGACGAAGGATGAGGGGAATCATAAAGATGGGGCTTTGCCTTCAGCCAGAAGCATTCTGCAATCTCAGGGATGAATCTAAAGATGGAAGAGGGGGTTTCTGGGAATAGGAACCTTTGTTCAGTACCTATTTTGGGGGGTGAGGTGGGGTCCCACATGTTGAATCACAAGAAACAGATTCTATTTTATGACAGTATGATCTACCCATGGTCTTGTTCTTAAACTCTTGCAGATGCTGAGTCTCAATAGAGATGAGGAAACTGAGGGTCACATAGCTAGTGCTTGGATGGATTTACAAATGTAGGAAGCAGGTTTGACTGATCTTGGTGTGACACCTCCTTCTTTCATTGTTTTTCTGGGAGGAGTCTGATCTCTTTTCTTTTTTTGTGAGATATAAAATATATGCAGAAAAGTTACTTACAAATGTACACAATATTTAACTAGCGACTATGACCACACAAGCACCACCTAGGTCAAGAAGCACAGTTGTCCAGTGCCCCACAAATGCCTTGCTTGCCCCCTCCCATCACACTTCTTCCCTTTCCTAGCTCCATGAGTGACTGCCTTTCTGACCTCTGTGCTGACATTCTTTCCTGGCTATGTGTTTGCAAACACTGTGATTAAAAGATTGCTTCTCAATTTTGGTCTTATTTTCCTTCTTCAGGTTGTGTCTCCCTTGAGCAGAAACTGTCGCTGCCCAAGGTGGGCTGCCGGTCTTGGTGGCTTCTAGTTCTTTTGGGAGTCTTCAGAACTGATTCTGTCTGGTTGTGACAGTGGGGTTTTTGTTTTTTGTTTTTTTTTTTCCTGCTCAGGTCTCTGCTCTGCTACAAACCTTTATATGCTGTATGCTGATTTCTCTGTGAACTTAAGTGTTCATTTCTCTGGGATAAATGCCCTAGAGTGCAATGGCATGTTTAGTTTTTTTTTTTTTTTGCCATACTCTAGTTTCTAGAGTGGCTGTACCATTTTACATTCCCACCAGCAATGAGTGATTCAGCCATTTTCTCCACATCCAGCATGTGGTGTTATTTCTATTTCTTATTTTATTCATTCTGATAGGGGTATAGTAATATCTCATAATGGTTTTAATTACATTTCCCCAATGATGAATCATATGGACCACATTTTTTTTTTTTTTTTTTTTTTTTTGAGATGGAGTCTCGCTCTGTGGCCCCGGCTGGAGTGCAGTGGCGCGATCTCGGCTCACTGCAAGCTCCGCATATGGACCACATTTTTGTGTCCTCACTTCCCATCTACATATCCTTTTAAAGGAAATATTTGTCATGTGTTTTGTCCACTTTCCTATTTTATTGATTTTTTTAAACTGTTGAATTTTCAGTGTCTTTATATATTAAAAATGAAGTTTTTTTTTGTTTTTTGTTTTTTTTTAGGATACGTGGGAAGGTAGTTTGAAACTTTTAAGGTCACCCAAATCTGCTTTTCTTTTTCTTTTTTGGGGACAGATTCTGGATTCAAGATCCCCTCCAACAGTGAAAGCCATTTTCGTGGGCCCTGGGCCCAGGATACCCCAACCTGGTCGCATACCCCTTGGGATTTCCCAGCAGCGGGCTGCAGAATATAACGTCTAGGAGTGGGGTGTCCTCTCTCTCCGGGCTCTTGGAAGACGCTGCTCCGCCTTTGATCACCTGGATTTTTAACTATTCGAATCTAGCTGAAGATCTGTGTAGCCTGGGCAAGCCTCTGCAGAACCCTGGGCTTCAGTTTCCTTCTCTGGGCACTGGGGTGATCACAGGGTCTCCCTGACCAAACCTACAAATGGTAAGTTCTCCCGGAAAGCTCTTTGTAACCACAGATGGTGATGCAATGTAAACCCTTAGAATGACCTCCTAGGATCTAGCCGTAAACCCTGTTCAAATGCCACACTTCATCCTTAGTTCTGTCCCTTCTGGAATTCTTAAGCGAAAGAAGCCTGAGTAGGGATCAGTGGAGCAGGAGGAGGAAGGGAGGGGCTGGGAAGAAGAGAGCCAGGCGGGGAGCAGAGCGCGGCGGGGGTGGCCCGTGACTCACGCGGGGCAGGGCTCACCAGCGCCTCCAGGCTGCGCGCCTGCGGCCGGGTCTCCTCCCAGGTTCCCAGCCTGTTCCTTCACCCCATCTCTCTCTCTCTGTCTCTCTCCCCGCCTCCCTCCCTCCCTCCCTCTCTCTCTCTGAAATAATCGTTTCAATAAAATGCAAAAAAAGTATTCGATAAAATCCAGCATCCCTTTATGATTAAAAGCCTCAGCAAAATCAGCATAGAAGGGACATACCTTAAAGTAGTAAAAGCCCTCTATGACACACCCACAGCCAACCTTATACTGCACAGAGAAAAGATGAAAGCATTCCCCCTGAGAACTGGAACAAGACGAGGACGCCCACTTTCACCACTTCTATTCAAAATAGTACTGGAAGTCCTAGCAAGTGGTAATTTCTTAAAGGTTAGATACAACCTGAAACCCTATCATTGACTATTTGTATTCTGTCATGTTAAAATAGATTGGTTTATCCTGCCCATTGAATGGATTTGTACTAATAATGAAAACAAACAAACAAAAACAAAGGCTACACTATGTATGCCCAGTAGTTACCATATTTAACAGTGCATATCTAGAGTGCTCATAGTTTTCAATCTCCCCCAAAATACATGGTGGGACTCTCAGATTGAATATATATTAAATTATCTTCATTGAGAAGTCACGGATTTGTCCACATGGGCCTTAGACACGTCCTTAAAACACAGCAAGCCCACGAAAGTCTAATTAATATGTATATGTATAAGTGGAGGGTACAGACATTAACCGAAACATGATTTATCGCCTCAACATTTTAAGTGTTCAAAAATGCCCATTGCCAGGGCTAATCATTGTCTATATTGCACTGGGATTCTGTTGTTATTGTTTGCTTTAACCAGGTGAATACAAGGAGAAGATAAGTACCCATTTTTCTCAAGACAAACTATTGGATATGACATATGTCAAGTATCCTGAAGGCTCTGTAGACATATTTTTTAAATTATAAAACAAGAGATTTAAACCTTAGAATTCTTTACTTGCTGCCCCTCCTCCCCTTGTATTCCAACAATTTTGTTTTCTTCACCCTTGGACTCCTCTTTCCTCATTGTCACAACCTAGCTGGAACTATACATGAAGTGTCTACAATTGGGCAGTGAAGAAGGATTCTGTAAGCATAACCTAAAAACAAACACCATAAAGAAGTATGAGGGTAGTTTTAAGTACTTATAAATTAAAAAACTTCTCTTTGGTAACCACAAACATAGATATATACAGACAGTTTCTCATAATCAACCTCAAAGACACATAAAATATTTATAGACAAAATAATAATGAGTCCACAGCTTTCTTCCAAAGTCCACTAGGAACATATCCTAGTGGGTGAAGAAGTTGGGTTTATTACTGGTTGCTGAGTGCAAGAATAGGTGCTGTGAGCCATGTGGTGTTTTGGTAAGAGGGTGTTAGAAAGAAACTCTTAAAGGATTTGGGCTTTGGTTGGGTGATCCTGGGGAGGGTGAGGAAGTGGGCTTCACTCTAGATTGGGTACTCGTCAGGAAGCAGGGGCAATTCTGTAATTGAATGTCTCAACAAATCTTAGCTCTAGTGAGGGTGGACTAGAGCAGAATAAAGCTGTAATTGGTAGACAAGCATCAGCCCCTGGTATTAGTGGAGAGAGTGCTTAGACAAAATTATGAAGTGTTCTTGTTTTTCCTCACTTTATCATCATCTCAGAGTGAACTTTCTAATGTTGGTGTTTTGTGGTGATTGTGGTCCAATAGGAGAATAACATGGCTTAACAATGAACATTGGGCCAGCTTCATATAACAAGGAGTCCCAGCCATAACTGTCAGATCAGTTCCTAGATATCAGAAGCTTCTTGTTTTCTTTCTTAAATTCAACATTTAAAAATATCTACATCCCATTTGGAAAAGGATTAATGTATATTAGAGCATAATTTGGAATAGAAAATGCAAGTGTCAAATATAATAGTAATAAGTAAATGTCAACAAAATTAAAATGTGGATTAGGAAATGGGAGGGAAGTTTAATATATCTTAGCTTGGCAAAGATGAAAGTCAATGATAATAATATTGAGTGGAGAATAGGGGAAATTTACTGTCATAAAAGTTGATGGGATTAAATACTGGCATACAATTTCTAAAGAGTCAGGCTTGTTGGCTTAATGCCTGTAATCCCAGCACTTTGGGAAGCCGAGGTGGGCAGATTGCTTGAGTCCAGGAGTTCCAGACCAGCCAGAGCAACATGGCGAAACCCCATCTCTACAAAAAATACAAAAAAAATTAGGCATGGTGGCACCCTCCTGTAGTCCCACGAGGATCGCCTGAGCTGGGGAGGTCAAGGCTACAGTGAGCTGTGATCACACACTGCACTCCAGCCTGAGCAACAGAGTGAGACCCCGTCTCAAAGAAAAAACACCCCAATGTCTAAAGAGCATTTTTGGAAAATGTCTCAAGAAGATCATGTTGATGCAAAAAACTTATCTTCTAAAAATGTAGCCTAAGAAGAAAATCACACGTTTTTAAAAATATATAACAAGAATATTCCTTGAATTATTGTTTATAAAACAAAAGAATGAAAGCAACGTAAATAGTATAATCAATATGATGTTAGCTATGAATAGTGGACACTTAATATGTCTCAGTCAGTAATAATGTGTATAATACATAGACAATATATAATTTAATCATCAGAGAAAACCCATCAGGAATCTACTATTGGACTCAGAGAGGTTGAGGAGGTGGTGAAGCTGGATTGAAGCCAGGAGATCTTCTCTCAGACACCTAATTGACTCATCTTTTGTTGATGCTCTGCCAATAAGGTAGGTGAGTGTGACTCTGCACCCCATGCAAGTGAACCATTTCAATGTCCGTGAACATTCTATGACAGGCAGCTGCTAGGCTCAGAGCTCGGGAGGACAAAAGGGCACGTGTGACTTCACTGCCCACACCACACTAAAGTCTATCATCCGGTGTATATTTCAAGGTGAATCAAGATATTAGCTAGACATTGATGATAGAAGAAGAGCTAAAGTAAGATCTTGATGATATGGAGCTTGCACTGTCATGAGAGAGACGGACATTTAGCAAAAATTACCAAGATAAATGTGAAACCACTACATTTATGAATTCTGAGAGAAAATTTCATAATATCATGAAAGAAGATAACAAGGAGACCCAACAAGTCCCCTGCTACTATTATCAATAATATATAAAGGATGTAAGAAAATAAGTGGCATTTATGAAATAGGAACTCATTTATGTAAAATTATACACAAGAACGAGCTCTGGAAATTAAAAATGTGATTACAGAATCATAGAAATGAACAATTCATTAGATAATTTGGAAGACAAAAGTCATAATAAAATGGAAAAATGTTTGCAAAAAAGAAAGAAAAAGTGTAAGAACATTATACTATCAGGCCAAGTGTGGTGGCTCAAGCCTATAATCCTAGTGCTTTGGAGGCTAAGGAAAGAGAATTGCTTGAGCCCAGGAGTTCAAGACCAGCCAGGGCAACACAAGGAGACCCCGTATCAAACAAACAAACAAACAAACAAACAAACAAACAAACAACAAAAAATGCAATGTTTCAAAAGACTACATGAAGAATAGACTCAGAGATTGTCCTATGAAGACTGCCATAGTATAGGGCAGTAGTTGCAGGGAGACATGGGATCAGAGATCAAGTGATAAATTTCGATGGGAAGATTTTGTTTTGATTTGTTTAGTCCAGTTTTGTTTGTTTTTTTGGGGGGAGATATTACAGCACGTCTGCCTGTAGAAATGATGGGCCAGTAGAGAGTGGAAATTGATGATATAGGGGAAGGAAGGATTGATCTTATGCTTGAGTGCAGGGGTGGTCTTAGGAGTGGGGATCATCCATCATCACTGGTGGGAAGGCTGAGGATACAAGTGCAGATTTGGGGATAGTAATGGGATGGTGATGCAGTTCTCACCTGGGTCCTCCTTTTTTTCCTGCGTGAAAGAGAAATAAATGTATAACCTAAAAATAGGGAGTGTGGAAGGAGTGGAGGGATGTGAGGGCAGAGAACAAAGTGAGAAACAGCCCCCCTGAGGAATGGTAAGAGTGAACTGACCTGGGAGATGGCATTTGGAGAGTGCAGGGCTGTGGGCCACTGAGGTCTGTGGTCATAACTTTGGGGGTGGGAGAGAGAGAGAGAGAGAGAGAGAGAATGGCACACATCCAGTAATGGGGCAGCAGCAGGAAAATATATAACTGACTAGAAGGAAATGAAACCACAAATCTCTGCTGTAAGGATCATGGGATACTTTAAATTTGTAATTGATCATTTGAAATATTTAGTAATTTTTCTGCAGTGAATATATATTACATTATAATGAGAAAAAGTTATATTTACAAATTAAAAAGGGAATGTTGATGGGGAAAGTGTAGATAATTTAGAAATATCAAAGAGGATAGAACATACTGAAGGGAATAAAAATAATTGCCTCTTTCCCCAACCCAACTCGGATCCCCATACCAACTACTCACATGCTCTGTTTTTAGAGGGACTCAAAAGCCTGTTTTATCCCAAATGCTTTTTCATAGGGTGACATGGAACTTTAGGGTAAGACTTGGCCTCTAGAATTCACCATTCCCTAGAGAACATGGTGCCCTACAGAAGAAAATCATCATCACTAACGTTGTCATTAGCACCACAAATTGCAGTATCAGCAATTGTGTCAAATGTGTTACAAGCCCTATTGCTATTTAATTTAATTTTCACACAAAAGAAAGTATTTACAGACAAAGAACTGAGCTCTATGAAGCCTTAAATAGCTTTCTGTATGTCATGCTGATCAGAGCAGTCCCAGGATATCCAGGTCTGTCTGACTCGAAGACCCAGGTCCTTTAAGTAAATACATACTATTTTGGCTTTACAAGGAATGGGCAGTTTTTTGCACATGTGCCATATTCCGCTTCCTGTGCTGGTGTTTTGCATTCATTATTTCATATCATCCTTATCTAGCCCACACTATGCTCCACTAGGCTGGATGGACTTACAGCATCAGTGGATTCCCATTTTGGACCATGCAGATGATGTGAATTTCAGCTGCAGATCTTTGTGAAAAGGACCGGTTTTCTTATTCATCCCTACCCAGATAAGCTGTGTGTGTGTTTGTGTGTGTAGCTTAATGTAGATCTCCAATTAAAGTCAGTAGAGAGTGGAATAATCACTGGCTGATCAAGAATATACTCACAGTCCACAGCATGATTTACCTATCTCTGTACTGTTTTGCTCCCACTAACTGTAGCAAGTGCTGGATGCTCCTCACATGGCCAACAAGGTGTTCTTCTTCCCTAAGTCTGCAGCCCTCTTTCCTTGTCTACCTCAACCCCAAAATTCCAACTTTGTTCTGCCACTGCACCAAGTGCTTGCTTAAGGGCAGCAATTACCATTTTCCTAGCTCTTCATATCTTTAGAGTAGGCATCTTAAAGACAAAATATCCTCTCATGAGCAGATGCAAAGTGACACAGAACAGCACAGCACCAATTGATTATTGTGTAGAAACTCTCATCCAGTGAGTGAGAGGAGGGATGAAAAGGGTGAAAAGGGCAACCCCATCCTGCTATGTCCCATTGTTATTAATTGGGGATATTACTCCCAGTTTATATATTAAGAAACCAATGCTCAGTAATGAGGGTAATTTGTCCATAGTAATAAAAAAATGGTAAAGGCCATGTTCAAATTCAGACCAATTTTATTTCAGGGCCCATGTTTCCTCCATACATCATCCCTTGCGGCCAAAGTCATTGGCAGCAGCCATTGGAGAGGCCTCAGGTGTAGGAATGTCCAGGGTTTCCCTTTTTTCTGAGACAGGGTCTTGCTCTGTCGCCCAGTCTGGAGTGCAGTGGTATGAACACAGCTCACCGCTGCTTTGACTTCTTGGGCTCAAGTGGTCCTCCTGCCTCAGCTTCCTGAGCAGCTGGGACCACAGGTATGCACTATCACGCCTTATTAATTTTTCTTTTTTAAGAGACAGGGTCTGCCATATTTCCCAGGCTGGAGTGCAGTGGCATGACTACAACTTACTGCAGTCTCAACCTACAACCTCAGCCTGCCAAGTAGTTGGGACCACAGGCACGTGTCACCACACTCAGCTAATTACAATTTTTTTTTTTTTTGGTAAAGATGCAGTCTCCCTAAGTTGCCTAGGCTGGTCTTAAACTTCCAGGCTCAAGTGATACACCCTCCTCTATCTCCCAAAGTGCTGAGATTATAGGCATGAGACACTGTACCTGGCTACTACTGATTTTTGTATGTTGATTTTGTATTATGCAAATTTACTGAATTTGTTTAGCAGTTCTAATAGTTCTTTGGTGGAGTCTTGTAGATTTTTCCAAATATAAGATTATATCATCTGCAAACAAGGATAATTTGACTTCTATTTCTTTCTCTTGTCTGATTGCACTAGCTAGGGTTTCCAGTACTATGGTCAATAATGGTGGTGAAAGCAGGCAACCTTGTTGTGTTACTGATCTTAGAGGAAAGGCCTTCAATTTTTCCCCATTCATTTAGTATGATACTAGCTGTGGGTTTGTTGTACATAATGGCTTTTATTATGTTAAGGTATGTTCCTTCTATACTCAGTTTTTTGACAGTCTTTATCATGAAGGAATGTTGAATTTTATTGACTGTTTTTACAGCATCAATTGAAATGATTATATGGTTTTTGTCTTTCATTCTGTTGAATATGATGTATCACATTGATTGACTTGCATATTTTGAACCATCCTTGCATCCCTAGGATAAATCCCACTTGGTCATGAGGAATGATCTTTTTAATGTGTTGTCGATTTTTATTTGCTAGTATTTTGTTGAGGATTTTTGCAACAATATTTGTCAGTAATATTGGCCTATAGCTTCCTTTTTTTTGATGTGTCTCTGTCCGGTTTTGGTATCAGGGTAATACTGCCCTTGTAGGATGATTTTGGAAGTATTCCTTCCTGTATTTTTTGGAACAGTTTGAACAGGATTGGTATTAGTTTTTCTTTAAATGTTTGGTAGAATTCAGCAGTGAAGCCATCAGGTCTTTTCTTTGCTGGGAGACTTTTTGTTATGACTTTTATCTGATTACTTGCTATTGGTCTGTTCAGGTTTTGGATTTTGTTCACCAATCTTGGTAGGTTATATGTATCTAGGAATCTACCCATTTCTTCTAGGTTTTCCAATTTATTGGCATGTAGTTGCCCATAGTAGCCACTGATGATCCTTTGAATTTCTGCAGTATCAGTTGTAATGTCTCTTTTTTCATGTTTGATTTTATTTATTTGGGTCTTCTGTCTTTTTCTGTTAGTCTGGCTAATGATTTGTCAATTTTGTTTAACTTTTCAAAAAACTTACTTTTTGTTTCATTGATCTTTGGTATTGTTTTCTTCATTTCAAACTCATTTACTTTTGTTCTGATCTTCATATTTCTTTTCTTCTACTAATTTTGGGTTTGGTTTTCCCTTGCTTTTCTAGCTATTTAAGATGCATTGTTGTATTGTTTATTTGAAGTTTTTCTTTTTTTTTTTGATGTAGCTACTTATAGCTATAAACTTCCCTCTTAGTATTACTTTCACTGTATCCCTTAGGTTTTGGTATGTTGCATTTCCATTATCATTTATTTTCAGAATTTTTTCAATTTCTCTTTCTATAAATAAATAAATAAATACATATATATATTCTACATATATATTTTTTCCTTTTTAATTTTATTTATTTATTTTTATTATACTTTAAGTTCTAGAGTACAAGTGCACAATGTGCAGGTTTGTTACATAGGTATACATGTTGGTTTGCTGCACCCATTAACTCGTCATTTACATTAGGTATTTCTCCTAATGCTATCCCTCTCCCAGCCCCCTCTCCATGACTGTCCCCAGTGTGTGATGTTTGCCGCCCTGTGTCCAAGTGTTCTCATTGTTCAGTTTCCACCTATGAGTGAGAACATGCAGTGTTTGGTTTTCTGTCCTTGTGATAGTTTCCTCAGAATGATGGTTTCCAACTTCATCCATGTCCCTGCAAAGGACATGAACTCATCCTTTTTTATGGCTGCTTAGTATTCCATGGTGTATATGTGCCACATTTTCTTAATCCAGTCTATCATTGATGGACATTTGGGTTGGTGTCAAGTCTTTGCTATTGTGAATAGTGCCACAATAAACATATGTGTGCATGTGTCTTTATAGTAGCCTGATTTATAATCCTTTGGGTATATACCCAGTAATGGGATCACTGGGTCAAATGGTATTTCTAGTTCTAGATCCTTGAGGAATTGCCACACTGACTTGTACAATGGTTGAACTAGTTTACACTCCCACTGACAGTGTAAAAGTGATCCTATTTCTCCACACCCTCTCCAGTATCTGTTGTTTCCTGACTTTTTAATATCACCATTCTAACTGGCATGAATGCTATCTCATTGTGGTTTTGATTTGCATTTCTCTGATGACCAGTGATGATGAGCATTTTTTCATGTGTCTATTGGCTGCATAAATGTCTTCTTTTGAGAAGTGTCTGTTTATATCCTTGGCCCACTTTTTGATGGGGTTGTTTGTTTTTTTCTTGTAAATTTGTTTAAGTTCTTTGTAGATTCTGGATATTAGCCCTTTGTCAGATGGGTAGATTGCAAAAATTTTCTCCCATTCTATAGGTTGCTTGTTCACTCTGATGTTAGTTTCTTTTACTGTGCAGAAGCTCTTTAGTTTAATTAGATCCCATTTGTCTATTTTGGCTTTTGTTGCCGTTGCTTTCGGTGTTTTAGTCATGAAGTCCTTGCCCATGCCTATGTCCTGAATGGTATTGCCTAGGTTTTCTTCTAGGGTTTTTATGGTTTTAGGTCTAACATTTAATTCTTTAATCCATCTTGAATTAATTTTTGTATAAGGTGTAAGGAAGGGATCCTGTTTCAGCTTTCTACATATGGCTAGCCAGTTTTCCCAGCACCATTTATTAAATACAGAATCATTTCCCCATTTCTTGTTTTTGTCAGGTTTGTCAAAGATCAGATGGCTGTAGATGTGTGGTGTCATTTCTGAGGCCTCTGTTCTGTTCCATTGGTCTATATCTCTGTTTTGGTACCAGTATCATGCTGTTGTGGTTACTGTAGCCTTGTAGTATAGTTTGAAGTCAGGTAGTGTGATGCCTCCAGCTTTGTTCTTTTGGCTTAGGATTGTACTGGCAATGCAGGCTTTTTTTTTGGTTCCATATGAACTTTAAAGTAGCTTTTTCCAATTCTGTGAAGAAAGTCATTGGTAGCTTGATGGGGATGGCATTGAAAGTGTAAATTACCTTGGGCAGTATGGCCATTTTCACGATATTGATTTTTCCTATCCATGAGCATGGAATGTTCTTCCATTTGTTTGTGTCCTCTTTTATTTTGTTGAGCAGTGGTTTGTAGTTCTCCTTGAAGAGGTCCTTCATATCCTTTGTAAGTTGGATTCCTAGGTATTTTATTCTCTTTGCAGCAATCGTGAATGGGAGTTCACTCATGATTTGGCTCTCTGTCTGTTATTGGTGTACAGAAATGCTTGTGATTCTTGCACATTGATTTTATATCCTGAGACTTTGCTGAAGTTGCTTATCAGCTTAAGGAGATTTTGGGCTGAGATGATGGGGTTTTCTAGATATACAATCATGTCATCTGCAAACAGGGACAATTTGACTTCCTCTTTTCCTAATTGAATACCCTTTATTTCTTTCTCTTGCCTGATTGCCCTGGCCAGAACTTCCAACATTATGTTGAATAGGAGTGGCGAGAGACGGCATCCCTGTCTTGGGCCAGTTTTTAAAGGGAATACTTCCAGTTTTTGCCCATTCAGTATGATATTGACTGTGGGTTTGTCATAAATAGCTCTTATTATTTTGAGATACGTTTCATCAATATCTAGTGTATTGAGAGTTTTTAGCATGAAGGGCTGTTGAATTTTGTTGAAGGCCTTTTCTGCATCTATTGAGATAATCATGTGGTTTTTGTCATTGGTTCAGTTTATGTGATGGATTATGTTTATTGATTTGCATATGTTGAACCAGCCTTGCATCCCAGGGACAAAGCCAACTTGATTGCAATGGATAAACTTTTTGATGTGCTGCTGGATTCAGTTTGCCAGTATTTTATTGAGGATTTTCGCATTGATGTTCATCAGGAATATTGGTCTAAAATTCTTTTTTTTGTTGTTGTGTCTCTGCCAGGCTTTGGTATCAGAATGATGCTGGCCTCATAAAATGAGTTAGGGAGGATTCCCTTTATTCTATTGATTGGAATCGTTTCAGAAGGAATGGTACCAGCTCCTCCTTGTACCTCTGGTAGAATTTGGCTGTGAATCCGTCTGGTCCTGGACTTTTTTTGGTTGGTAAGCTATTAATTATTGACTCAATTTCAGAGCCTGTTATTGGTCTATTCAGAGATTCAACTTCTTCCTGGTTTAGTCTCAGGAGGGTGTATGTGTTGAGGAATTTATCCATTTCTTCTAGATTTTCTAGTTTATTTGTGTAGAGGTGTTTATAGTATTCTCTGATGGTAGTCTGTATATCTGTGGGATCGGTGGTGATATCCCCTTTATCATTTTTTATTGTGTCTATTTGATTCTTCTCTCTTTTCTTCTTTATTAGTCTTGCTAGCGGTCTATCAATTTTGTTGATCTTTTCAAAAAACCACCTCCTGGATTCATTGATTTTTTGAAGGGTTTTTTATGTCTCTATCTCCTTAAGTTCTGCTCTGATCTTACTTATTTCTTGCCTTCTGCTATCTTTTGAATGTAAAGTTTGCTCTTGCTTCTCTAGTTCTTTTAATCATGATGTTAGGGTGTCAATTTTAGATCTTTCCTGCTTTCTCTTGTGGGCATTTAGTGCTATAAATTTCCCTCTACACATTGCTTTAAATGTGTCCCAGAGATTCTGGTATGCTGTGTCTTTGTTCTCATTGGTTTCAAAGAACATCTTTATTTGTGCCTTCATTTCATTATGTACCCAGTAGTCATTCAGGAGCAGGTTGTTCAGTTTCCATGTAGTTGAGCGGTTTTGAGTGAGTTTGTTAATCCTGAGTTCTAGTTTGGTTGCACTGTGGTCTGAGCAACAGTTTATTATAATTTCTGTTCTTTTACATTTGCTGAGAAGTGCTTTACTTCCAACTATGTGGTCAATTTTGGAATAGGTGCGGTGTGGTGCTGAGAAGAATGTACATTCTGTTGATTTGGGGTGGAGAGTTCTGTAGATGTCTATTAGGTCCGCTTGGTGCAGAACTGAGTTCAATTCCTGGATATCCTTGCTAACTTTCTGTCTCGTTGATCTGTCTAATGTTGACAGTGGGGTGTTAAAGTCTCCCATTATTATTGTGTGGGAGTCTAAGTCTCTTTGTAGGTCACTCAGGACTTGCTTTATGGATCTGGGTGCTCCTGTATTGGGTGCATATCTATTTAGGATAGTTAGCTCTTCTTGTTGAATTGATCCCTTTACCATTATGTAATGGCCTTCTTTGTCTCTTTTGATCTTTGTTGGTTTAAAGTCTGTTTTATCAGAGACTAGGATTGCAACCCCTGCCTTTTTTTGTTTTCCATTTGCTTGGTAAATCTTCCTCCATCCCTTTATTTTGAGCCTATGTGTGTCTCTGCACATGAGATGGGTTTCCTGAATACAGCACACTGATGGGTCTTGTCTCTTTATCCAATTTGCCAGTCTGTGTCTTTTAATTGGAGCATTTAGCCCATTTACATTTAAGGTTAATATTGTTATGTATGAATTTGATCCTGTCATTATGATGTTAGCTGGTTATTTTGCTTGTTAGTTGATGCAGTTTCTTCCTAGCATTGATGGTCTTTACAATTTGGCATGTTTTTGCAGTGGCTGGTACCAGTTGTTCCTTTCCATGTTTAGTGCTTCCTTCAGGAGCTCTTGTAGGGCAGGCCTGGAGGTGACAAAATCTCTCAGCATTTGCTTGTCTCTAAAATATTTTATTTCTCCTTCACTTATGAAGCTTAGTTTGGCTGGATATGAAATTCTGGGTTGAAAATTCTTTTCTTTAAGAATGTTGAATATTGGCCGCCACTCTCTTCTGGCTTGTAGAGTTTCTGCTGAGAGACCCGCTGTTAGTCTGATGGGCTTCCCTTTGTGGGTAACCCAACCTTTCTCTCTGGCTGCCCTTAACATTTTTTCCTTCATTTCAACTTCGGTGAATCTGACAATTAATGTGTCTTGGAGTTGCTCTTCTCACGGAGTATCTTTGTGGCATTCTCTGCATTTCCTGAATTTGAATGTTGGTCTGCCTTGCTAGGTTGGGGAAGTTCTCCTGGATAATATCCGGCAGAGTGTTTTCCAACTTGGTTCCATTCTCCCTGTCACTTTCAGGTACACCAAGCCAACGTAGATTTGGTCTTTTCACATAGTCCCATATTTCTTGGAGGCTTTGTTCATTTCTTTTTATTCTTTTTTCTCTAAACTTCTCTTCTTGCTTCATTTCATTCATTTGATCTTCAATCTCTGTTACCCTCTCTTCCAGTTGATTGAATCGGCTACTGAAGCTTGTGCATGCATCACGTAGTTCTCCTGCCATGGTTTTCAGCTCCATCAGGTCCTTTAAGGACTTCTCTGCATTGGTTATTCTAGTTAGCCATTCGTCTAATCTTGTTTCAAGGTTTTTAACTTCTTTGCAATGGGTTTGAACTTCCTCCTTTAGCTTGGAGAAGTTTGATCATCCGAAGTCTTCTTCTCTCAACTCATCAAAGTCATTCTCCATCTAGCTTTGTTCCGTTGCTGGTGAGGAGCTGCGTTCCTTTGGAGGAAGAGAGGCACTCTGAGTTTTAGAATTTTCAATTTTTCTGCTCTGTTTTTTCCCCATCTTTGTGGTTTTATCTACCTTTGGTCTTTGATGATGGTGACGTACAGATGGGGTTTTGGTGTGGATGTCCTTTCTGTTTGTTAGTTTTCCTTCTAACAGTCTGGACCCTCAGCTGCAGGTCTGTTGGAGTTTGCTGGAGGTCCACTCCAGACCCTGTTTGCCTGGGTATCAGCAGCAGAGGCTGCAGAACAGTGAATATTGCTGAACAGCAAATGTTGCTGCCTGATCGTTCCTCTGGAAGTTTTGTCTCAGAGGGGTACCTGCCCATGTGAGGTGTCAGTCTGCCCCTACAGGGAGATGCCTCCCAGTTAGGCTTCTCAGGGGTCAGGGACCCACTTGAGGAGGCAGTCTGTCCATTCTCAGATCTCAAACTCCATGCTGGAAGAACCACTACCCTCTTCAAAGCTGTCAGACAGGCACATTTAAGTCTGCAGAGGTTTCTACTGCCTTTTGTTCGGCTATGCCCTGCCTCCAGCAGTGGAGTCTACAGAGGCAGGCAGGCCTCCTTGAGCTGCAGTTGGTTCCACCCAGTTCAAGCTTCCTGGTCACTTTGTTTACCTACTCAAGCCTCAGCAATGGTGGGCGCCCCTCCCCCAGCCTTGCTGCCACCTTGCAGTTTGATCTCAGACTGCTGTGCTAGCAATGAGGGAGGCTCCATGGGCTTGGGACCCTCTGAGCCAGGTGCGGGATATAATCTCCTGGTGTGCCATTTGCTCAGACCATTGGAGAAGTGCAGTATTAGGGTGGGAGCTACCCGATTTTCCAGGTGCTGTCTGTCACAGCTTTGCTTGGCTAGGAAAGGGAATTTCCTGACTCCTTGTGCTTCTCGGGTGAGGCGATGCCTTGCCCTGCTTCAGCTCATGCTCGGTGCACTGCACCCACTGTTCTGCACCCACTGTCCGACAAGCCCCAGTGAGATGACCCTGGTACCTCAGTTGGATATGCAGAAATCACCCATCTTCTGCATGGCTCACGCTGGGAGCTATAGACTGGAGCTGTTCCTATTTGGCCATCTTGGAACTGCTCCCCAGTGTTGTGTAGGTTTTTGTAAAGAGATTGTTCATTTCCTTGCTTAAATTTATTCCTGTTTTTCTGGGGGGTTTTTGTCGCTATCATAAATGGGACTGCTTTTAAATTTCTTTCTTAGCTACTTCATTACTAATGTGTAGACATTATATTGATTTTTGCATGTTGATTTTGCATCTTGCCACTTTACTGAATATATTTATTGGGTCTAATTGTTTTTTGGTGGCATCTTTAGATTTTTTTAGACATAGGATTATACCATTGGCAGGAAGGCAAGAGAGGCTGAAGGTTAAGCTGATGGCCATGATGTAATGAATCATGCCTAAGAAATATGGCTTCCATCAAAACCCAAAAGGGAAGAGTCAGAGAGCTTCTGTATGGCTGAACACAGGGAGGCTTATAGGAAGGTGAATAATAACTCAGACATGTGCCAGGGAGGGTAGCACTTCCCAAACACATGGGGCAGAAGCTCCTGCACTCAAGACCCTTTCAGACCTCACCCTATGTATCTCTTCATGTGGCTCTTATCTCTTCATGTGGCTCTTTATCCTTTAAAATATCCTTTTAAATAAACTGGTTAATGTATGTAAGTGTTTCCTGGCATGCTATGAGCCATTCTAGCAAATCAATCAAACCTGAGGGTGGGTTTTGGGAACCCTGATTTATAGTCAGTGAGTTAGCAACACAGGCAAAATAATCTGGGGCTTGAGATTGTCATCAGAAGTGAGAGGGTGACAGTCGTGAGGACTGAGCCATCAACTTGTGGGATCTAAAATTATCTCCAGGGAGATAGTGTCAGAATTGAGTTAGAGGATACCCAGCTGGCATCCATAACAGAACCGATTGCTTGCTTGTTTTTGGGGAGAAATCCCCTACGTTTCATCACAGAAGCCTTCTGTGTTGATAGTTGTTGGGGTGTAAGAACAGTAGAAAAAAGACTTTGAATTTTCCCACAAAATTTTGCCACAAAAATGTGGTTAAAAGATTTTTTAAAAACTGGCACATTTGTCTAGAGCACTTACCATGAATGGAGCTTACAGGACTGGAAATTGCTCTGGGTGTCAGTGAGTGGCGAGTGAATGTGAAGTCTAGGGCATTACTGTACACTACTTAGACTTTATAAACACTGTACATTTAGGCTACACTAAATTAATTTTAAAAATCATTTTCTTTCTTTAATAATAAATTAACCTTAGCTTACTGTAACTTTTTAATCTTTTTTTCTCCACCCTTTTTTTAAGTTCAGGGGTACATGTACAGAATGTGCAGGTTTGTTACGTAGGTAAATGTGTGCCATGGTGGTTTGCTGCAGAGATCGTCCCATCACCTAGGTATTAAGGCCAACATCCATTGGCTATTCTTCCTGATGCTTCCCTCCCCCAGCCCCATGTCCTCTAACAGACCCCAGTGTGTGTTGTTCTCCCCCATGTATCCATGTGTTGTCATCATTCAGCTCCCACTTATAAGTGAGAACACATGGTGTTTTGTTTTCTGTTCCTGGGTCAGTTTGCTGAGGATAATGGCTTCCCACTCCATTCATGTCCCTGCAAAGGACATGGTCTTATTCCTTTATGTGGCTGCATCGTATTCCATGGTTATATGTACCACATTTTCTTTATCCAGTCTATCATTGATGGGCATTTATGTTGATTCCATGTCTTTGCTATTGTGAATAGTGCTGCAATGAACATATGCGTGTATATATCTTTATAATAGAATGATTTATATTCCTTTGGGTATGTATCCAGTAATGAGATTGCTAGGTCAATTTCTGCCTCTAGGTTTTTGAGGAATCACCACACTGTCTTCCACAATGGTTGAACGAATTTACATTTCCACCAACAGTGTGAAAGCATTGCTTTTTCTCTGTGACTTCACCAGCATCTGTTGTTTTTTGACTTATTAATAGCCACTCTGGTATCTCATTGTGGTTTTTATTTGCATTTCTCTAATTATCAGTGATGTTCAACTTTTCTCATATGTTTGTTGGCTGCATGTATGTCTTTTTTTGAGAGGTGTCTGCTCATGTCCTTTGCCTACTTTTTAATGGGGTTGTTTGTTTTTTTCTTGTAAATTTGCTGAAGCTCCTTGTAAACTCTGGATATTAGACCTTTGTCAGATGTATAGATTGCAAAAATCTTCTCATATTTTGCAGGTTGTCTATTCACTCTGCTGATAGTTTCCTTTGCTGTGCAGAAGCTCTTTAGTTTAATTAATTCCATTAGTCAATTTTTGCTTTTGTTGCAATTGCTTTTGGAGTCTTCATCATGAAATCTTTGCCCATGCCTATGTTCTGAAGAGTATTGCATAGATTTTCTTCTAGGGTTTTTATAGTTTTGGGTTTTACATTTAAGTCTTTAATCCATCTTGAATTAATTTTTGTATATAGTTTGAGGAACGGGCCTAGTTTCAATTTTCTGCATATGGCAAGCCAGTTCTCCCAGCACCATTTATTAAATAGGGAATTCTTTCCCCATTACTTGTTTTGGTCAGACTTGTCAAAGATCAGATGGTTGTAGGTGTGTGATCTTATTTCACAGTTCTTTATTCTGTTCCATTGGTCTATGTATCTGTTTTTGTATCAGTACCATGCTGTTTTAGTATTGTAACCTTGTAGTATAGTTTGAAGTCAGGTAATGTGATGCCTCCAGCTTTGTTCTTTTTGCTTAGAATTGTCTTGGCTATTCAGGCTCTTTTTTTGGTTCCATATGAATTTAAAAATAGTTTTGTTTTTTTTTTCAGGCTAGGCGCAGTGGCCCACGCCTATAATCCCAGCACTTTGGGAGGCTGAGGTGGACAGATCATGAGGTCAGGAGTTCAAGACCAGCCTGGCCAACATTGTGAAACCCCATCTCTACTAAAAATACAAAAATTAGCTGGGCATGGTGGCGCGCATTTGCAATCCCAGCTACTTGGGAGGTTGAGGCAGGAGAATCGCTTGAACCCAGGGACGCGGAGGTTGCAGTGAGCCGAGATCACGCCACTGCACTCCAGCCTGGGTGACAGAGCAAGACTCTATCTTAAAAAAAGATAGTGTTTTTTTTCTTCTAATTCTGTGAAGAATGTCTATGATAGTTTAATGGGAATAGCATCAAATCTACAAATTACTTTGGGCAGTATGGCCATTTTCATGATATGGATTCTTCCTATCCATGAACATGGAATGTTATCCTATTTGTTTGTATCCTCTCTGTCTTTTCTTTGAGCAGTGGTTTGTAGTTCTCCTTGAAGAGGTCCTTCACTTCCCTTGTTAGCTGTATTCCTAGGTATTTCATTCTTTCTGTAGGAATTGTGAATGGGAGTTCATGATTTGGCTCTCTGCTTGCCTGTTGTTGGTATATAGGAATGCTAGCGATTTTTGCACATTCTGTATTCTGAGACGTTGCTGAAGTTCCTTATCAGCTTAAGAAACTGCTGTTCTCATGATGGTGAAACTAATATAAGTGGTGAGAGGCTTGTCTGGTGCTGGTTTTCAAGGGGAATGTTTCCAGCTTTTGCCCATTCAGTATGATATTGGCTGTGGGTTTGTCATATATTGCCCTTATTATTTTGAGATCTCTTCCTTCAACACCTAGTTTATTAAGAGTTTTTAACATGAAAGTATATTGAATTTTATCAAGTGCCTTTTCTGCATCTATTGAGATAATCATGTGGTTTTTTTCTTTAGTTCTGTTTATGTTATGAATCGCATTTATTGATTTGTGTATGTTGAACCAATCTTG
Organism: Pan troglodytes; assembly: GCF_028858775.2. NCBI lineage: Eukaryota > Metazoa > Chordata > Mammalia > Primates > Hominidae > Pan > Pan troglodytes. The sequence goes on along the minus strand of NC_072403.2, from coordinate 36,305,072 downwards.
CATCCTGGGGATGAAGCCAACTTGATTGTGATGAATAAGCTTTTTGATGTGCTGCTGGATTCGGTTTGCCGGAATTTTATTGAGGATTGTTGCATTGATGTTCATCATGCATGGCCCGAAGTTGTCTTTTTTTGTTGTATCTCTGCCAAGTTTTGGTATCAGGATGATGCTGGCCTTTTAAAATGAGTTAGGGAAGAGTCCCCCCTTTTCAATTGTTTGGAATAGTTTTAGTGAAAATGGTACCAGCTCTCCTTTGTACTTTTGATAGAATTCAGCTATCTGTCTGGTCCTCGGCTTTTTTTGGTTGGTAGGCTATTTATTGCCTCAACTTCAGAACTCATTACTGGCCCGCTAAGAGATTCAAATTTCTTCCTGGTTCAGTCTTGGGAGGGTGTATGTGTGCAGGAATTTATCAACTTCTTCTAGATTTTCTAGTTTATTTGCATAGAGGTGTTCGTAGTATTCTCTGATTGTTGTTTGTATTTCTGTGGGGCCAGTGGTAATATCACCCTTGTTATTTCTGATTTGTTTATTTGATTCTTCTCTCTCTTCTTCTCTATTAGTCTAGATAGTGGTCTATTTTATTAATTCTTTCAAAAAAACAGCTCCTAGATTCATTAACGTTTTGAAGGGTTTTGTGTGTCTCTCTCTCCTTCAGTTCAGCTCTGATCTTGGTTATTTCTTGTCTTCTGCTAGCTTTGGGATTTGTTTTTGTTTCTCTAGTTCTTTTAGTTGTGATACTAGATTGTTAACTTGAGATTTTTCTGGTGTTTTGATATAGGCATTTAGTGCTATAAATTTCCCTCTTTACACTGCTGTAGCTGTGTCCCAAAGATTCTGATACATTGTCTCTTCATTCTCATTAGCTTCAAATAACTTCTTGATTTCTGCCTTAATTTAATAATTTACCCAACAGTCATTCAGGAGCAGGTTGTTCAATTTCCATGTAGTTGTATGGTTTTGAGCAAATTTCTTACTTTTGGTTTCTAATTTGATTGTGCTGTGGTCTGAGAGACTGTTTATTATGATTTCAGTTCTTTTTGCATTTGCTGAGGAGTGTTTTACTTTTGATTATGTGACCAATTTTAGAGTAGGTGCTGTGTAGCAATGAGAAGAATGTATATTCTGTTGTTTTTGGGTGGAAAGCTCTGTAGATGTCTATCAGATCCACTTGATCCAAAGCTGAGTTCAAGTCTTGAACTTTTTTATATTTATAAACCTTAATTTTTTAAAAAATTCAACTATTTTGTAATAGCACTTAGCTTAAAAACACCAGCACATTATTCAGCTATACAAAAATATTTTTCCTTATATTCTCATTCTAGAAACTATTTCTACTTAATTTTTTAACCTTTTAATCTTTTTTGGTAAAAACAAAGACATACATTAGCCTAGGCTGACACAGGGTCAGGATTAACAATATCACCAACTTCAGCCTTCACATCTTGTCCCACTGGAAGTTTTCACAGGTAATAACAAGCATGGAACTGTCATCTCCTGTGATAACAATGCCTTCTTCTGGAATACCTCCTAAAGGACCTGCCTGATGCTGTTTTAATTTAACTTAAAAAATAATTAGAGCACACTCTAAAATCACCATAAAAAGTATAGTAAATACATAAACCAGTAACATATTTATTATCATCAAGTATTACATGCTGTTTTTAACTGTATGGGGTAGACTTTTATAGGATTGGCAGTGCAGTAGGTTTATTTACATCAGCATCACCACAAGCACATGATTAATGCATTGTGTTATGACATTACAATGGCTACAATGTCACTAGGTGATAGGAATTTTTCAGCTCCGTTTAATAGGATGACAGTTGTATACGTGATCGATCATTGACAGAAACATCATTAAGCAGTGCATGACTGTATAACACAGTGGTGTGTGTGTGTGTGTGTGTATTTTGTGTGTATAAGGTTGTTAAAGATGAAATTGAGGTTTCAACTGGGCACTAAGATATAACATATTAACTTTGCCTGTGAATTGTCAAATTACCCTATTCAGATTTTCAAATGCAATGACTATTGTAGGATTAGAGGTCTTCTGACTTGAACTGTGATAGACTAGCTCATTGAAAACTCATCCTCCCACTGTAAACAAGTATAAAAGCCAGACAAAACATACAATGCAGTTGTGCAGCTGCAAAACAGCAGCCAGAGCAGGACTATCACCCTCCAGAGAATGGAGTCCCTGAAAGAGAGACTCACATCCTCATCAGCTTTCTTTCTAAGAGGATTTTTTTCAAAATTCAATGAAGGGAAATGGAACCCAAGCAGAGAGAATCAATCTCAGCAGCAAAGGAATCAGAGATCAGAGCTCAGGCTTGGCACTTTGACTGGGATTTAAGGGTAGGGTGCTGAAGGAGGGAGCTACAGAGAAGAAACTCCCAAAATCTGCACTCCAAAGCTGCATATGCTCCAGGTGATACTGTAAGAAGCCCACCAGAGAACAGCTGCTTGGGGATTGCATGCTATGTAGAAATGCCAAAGGCTTCATAGTGTGAGGAGATATTGGAATTTTAGCCCAGCCAAACCCGGGTTGAGACATGAGGATGGTGAAGCACTATGAGTGAGGGCCGTGGCCTTGGAGTAAGTACCACACTGAAATAGCAAAGTAGCAAAGTCTAAAATCAAGCCTTGGGAAAGGATTCCCTATTTAATAAATGGTGCTGGGAAAACTGGCTAGCCATATGTAGAAAGCTGAAACTGGATCCTTTCCTTACACCTTATACAAAAATCAATTCAAGATGGATTAAAGACTTAAACGTTAGACCTAAAACCATAAAAACCCTAGAAGAAAACCTAGGCATTACATTCAGGACATAGGCATGGGCAAGGACTTCATGTCTAAAACACCAAAAGCAATGGCAACAAAAGCCAAAATTGACAAATGGGATCTAATTAAACTAAAGAGCTTCTGCACAGCAAAAGAAACTACCATCAGAGTGAGCAGGCAACCTACAACATGGGAGAAAATTTTCGCAACCTACTCATCTGACAAAGGGCTAATATCCAGAATCTACAATGAACTCAAACAAATTTACAAGAAAAAAAAAACCACCCCATCAAAAAGTGGGCGAAGGACATGAACAGACATTTCTCAAAAGAAGACATTTATGCAGCCAAAAAACACATGAAAAAATGCTCACCATCACTGGCCATCAGAGAAATGCAAATCAAAACCACTATGAGATATCATCTCACACCAGTTAGAATGGCAATCATTAAAAAGTCAGGAAACAACAGGTGCTGGAGAGGATGTGGAGAAATAGGAACACTTTTATGCTGTTGGTGGGACTGTAAACTAGTTCAACCGTTGTGGAAGTCAGTGTGGCGATTCCTCAGGGATCTAGAACTAGAAATACCATTTGACCCAGCCATCCCATTACTGGGTATATACCCAAAGGGCTATAAATCATGCTGCTATATAGACACATGCACACGTGTGTTTATTGCAGCACTATTCACAATAGCAAAGACTTGGAACCAACCCAAATGTCCAACAATGATAGACTGGATTAAGAAAATGTGGCACATATACACCATGGAATACTATGCAGCCATAAAAAGTGATGAGTTCATGTCCTTTGTAGGGACATGGATGAAATTGGAAATCATCATTCTCAGTAAACTAACGCAAGAACAAAAAACCAAACACCGCACATTCTCACTCATAGGTGGGAATTGAACAATGAGAACACATGGACACAGGAAGGGGAACATCACACTCTGGGGATTGTTGTGGGGTGGGGGGAGGGGGGAGGGATAGCATTGGGAGATATACCTAATGCTAGATGACGAGTTAGTGGGTGCAGCACACCAGCATGGCACATGTATACCTATGTAACTAACCTGCACATTGTGCACATGTACCCTAAAACTTAAAGTATAATTAAAAATAAAATAAAATAAAATAAAATAAAATCAAGCCTAAGCAGAATCAAAGTGGGTCCGATTTTTACCAAAGGTAATTCTTTTATAATTAATGAACTATCAAATTGTTAGCAGTCTGTGGAGGAAGATGGCAAAATCCAGAGCCTCTATAACACATCATCCAGAATATGTGGCATGCCAAGCAGCAGAGAAAATGCAACAAGTAGAGATAAAATCAGACTAAGTATTCCATGGTGTATATGTGCCACATTTTCTTAATCCAGTCTATCATACTATGCAGCCATAAAAAATGATGAGTTCATGTCCTTTGTAGGGACATGGATGAAACTGGAAACCATCATTCTCAGCAAATTATCGCAAGGAGAAAAAACCAAACACCTCGTGTTCTCACTCATAGGTGGGAATTGAACAATGAGAACACGTGGACACAGGAAGGGGAACATCACACACCGGGGACTGTTGTGGGGTGGGGGAAGTGGGGAGGGATAGCATTAGGAGATATACCTAATGTTAAATGATGAGTTAATGGGTGCAGCACACCAACATGGCACATGCATACATATGTAACTAACCTGCAGGTTGTGCACATGTACGCTAAAACTTAAAGTACAATAAAAAAAATCAGGCTAAGAGTTGATGTGGATATTGAAGCAGGCAAGCAAGAACATTCTCAAAGTATTTATGATTAATATGTTAAGGAAAACAGAGGGAAAGATGGGCAAACTATTTCAAAATCCCCAGAAAGATCAATCATAAAAAGAGAGAAAACAGAAATGAACACTATAAAGAACAACATAAAACCGTATATTTTATAAAACGAAAATAAGAGAATATTAGACACAACTTCCTGACAATACCTTTTAAAATTTAGGTGCAATGAAATGAGTTCTTGAAAACGACAATTGAACAAGCCAACAGAAAACTGAATAGAAAATATAAGTAGTCCTATATCCATTAAGAAATGGGATTCTAATTAAATTCTTTCCTACCAAAAACACTCTTTGCCCACGTTTTTTCCCCTGTCAATTCTTCCAAAACTTTTTTTAAAAAAGTCAGTCTTATTCAGTCATCTCTTGGTATCCTTTTGGGATGGGTTCTAGGGCCCCCTGTGGATACCAAAATCTATGAATGCTCAGGTCCCATGTATAAAATGGTCTAGTATTTGCTTATTACCTATGCACATCCTCCCATATACTTTAAAGCACCTATAGATTACTAATACCTAATTCAATGTAAATTATTCGCAAATAGTTGTTATACTATATTGTTTAGGAAATAATAATAAGAAAAAGTCTATATATCTTCAGTACAGATGTAACCGCTGTAGGTAGGCCTAACTACATAGTATACATCAGCAGCAACAACAGTTTCGATCCTCAGGTAGTTAAATTCACAGATGTGAAACACACAGACGTGGAGAGCAGACTATCATATATTCTTTTAGATAATAAAAAAAGAGTAAACACCTTCCAACTAATTTTATGAGGCAACATAGCCCAGAGAAGAACTTAAACATGACAATGACATTACAAAAAAGATATCCACCATCTAAATGAACTGATGAACACAGCCACCAAAATTCCATCTAAAATATTAGAAAATAGAAGCAAGTAATATATGGAGAGGATAATGTACAATGGGACCGAATGGGATTTATAAGAGAAATGTGACTTTAAAAAATCAGAGTAATTTACCACATGAATAGAAAAAGGTAGAAAAACATGCAGTTATGTCAACAGATGCATGAAAATCATTTGATAAAATTCAACAACTATTCATTATAAAAACTCAATAAACCAGAAATAAAAGAGAACTTCCTTAAGCTAATAAAGTTATTTATAAAAAAGAAATACCTCTATCTAAAGTCAAAATTAATGAGAAAAATATTGAAAACTACTCCTCTGTGTTGGGGACAAAATAAGGATATCCAATATCGTTCCTTTTTTTTTTTTTTTTTTTTTTTGAGATGGAGACTTGCTTTGTCACCCAGGCTGGACTGCAGTGGTGCGATCTCGGCTCACTGAAAACTCCGCCTCCCAGGTTCAGGCGATTCTCCTGCCTCAGCCTCCTGAGTAGCTGGGACTACAGACATGTGCCACCATGCCCAGCTAATTTTTGTCGTTTTAGTAGAGATGGGGTTTCACCATGTTGATCAGGCTGGTCTTGAACTCCTGACCTCGTGATCTGCCCGCCTTGGCCTCCCGAAGTGCTGGGATTACAGGCGTGAGCCACCGTGCCCGGCCACTTTTTTAAAACATTATTTTTTATTTCAAGGTTTTTAGGGGTGGGTGGTGTTTGGTTACCTGAATTAATTCTTTAGTGGTGATTTCTGAGATTTTGGTGCACCTAGCAGTCAGGAAGGATTGAGCAACAGGGTGGGGAATATCCATCTCCCCACCTCCCTACCCCGATCAGCCTGAACTGATGGCAGAAACTGACTGCTGATGCTTGCTTTACTCACCCACATTTCCCATTCACTTATTCTTCATCAATTTGGTTCACATGTTCCCAGCAGTCGCTTCACCCCAGAAGCAGTCTGACCCCTATTCTTCAATACCAGGGAAACTCAAAGCCCTCTCTGCCCCCATCTCTGATATTACACTTCAGCTCAACATCATCACATGAAGGATCCAACTCTTCAGGGCAGATGTTCCCCCAGAGTCAGCCCCTGAATTTTGGCCCCAGATGTGCACCCCCACCCCCAACCTTTCCTTTTCTGTTTTGCTGTGAATCTGTCAATCACTGGGAACTGGCAGGAAGAGGTAGGAAGAGGGAAAGATTTCTTCATGCTGTGTCAAGGCATTGAGACAGACCTCTCCTTTTCCCCTGAACCTTGTATTCTACTCTTCCCAGATGCATGAAATAAAGCACAGGCCAGAAATGTCTATTTAAAGAATAAAAATCCACAGTATAAAATTATGCAGACATAGTAGACATGGGGTAATTTATAACAGTGTGAGAAGGGTGAGGGGACCTCAAGGTGCCAAAAAGGCTGGTCCCAGGCTTGCCAGGAGGAGCCGTCACCAGGACACACACTCATAAAGCTTTTATGCACATACAATGTGTTTAAAGGCACATATGTGCTTTTGTGCATGTAATTACTGCACATACAATACATTAAAAGATAATAAAAGTTAATAAGATAATAACAAAACAACAAAAATAATAATACCAAATATTATGGCACAGCTGCAAACACCTCATAGCAACTAACAGTTTTCAATCCCTGACCACAAGAAATAAGTGCTGTTAGTTTCCCCCATTTAATATATGAGGAAACTGAGGCATCAAGAGGGAAAGTGCTGGTGAGACCTGGGTAGGGAGTTGAATCCAGTGGAGCCAGCAGACCCAGGAGCTGGCACCAGAGACTGAAATCCCAGCTGTATGGTGCCCTGGTGGTCTCCTGTCCCAACCAGGTGTTGATCCGGGCTTTGTAGGCTCATGTGCTCTGGAGAAAAGAGAGAAACAGTAAATGCTCCCCTGGGTGCAGAGTGCTGCTTTTCATTCCCTGAGGATTTCTCCCTCCTCAGTCACTCCCAAATCAGATTCACCCTTTCTCTGAGGGAAGAACTGACGCCCCCACTTTTTCCTCCCTCCCATCCTAGTTTCTCCAGCCTCCACCAGTCTCCTCCTGTGATTCCCTCAACAATGATACCTGCCCTGTGCCCACCATCCACCATGTGGGGAATGAAAGGGCCTCATGACTAAAGGACAAGAATCAGATCCAGGAGGGAACCTGGGGCCCTCCCCTCCTCCCAAGCCCCACCAGCCTAGACACAGTGGGAAACCTCCCCAAAGAGAGGACTGGTCCTAGCTCCGTGTCCTACCAGGCCTGGGCTGGGTCACACACGCGGTCCTTCTCCCTCTCAGTCCCCAGGCCCTCCTCACCTACAGAGGCACTTGCACAACAGGGCAGACCCTGCACACTGGGCTCCCCGCTCCACCTGCAGCTCAGCGTTCCACCCTCCGAGCCCTGAGCAGCCAGCCCCTAACTGCAGAGCCCATCAAGAAGCCCGGGGGCTCGGCACAAAAACACGTGGCTGCCACCGGGTCTGCACCTGACTGGATCCTGGGACCCTCCACGCTTGAGGACACCCAACCTTTCCAGACCCTCAGCACCCACCCAGGTCCGTGACCTGCACTTGGGCCATCCTTGCTCCTGCCTGGTCCACTCACCCCTGGAAATGCACCTCCACCCCAGGGCTGCTGCTTGCTGAGGCTGCAAGACCTTCCTGCCCTGTTCCTAGCAGGGCTTCCACCCAGGCCACTGCCCTCACAGCCCACAGGGAATCTTCTTCTTCTCCCTGTGGAGCAGGGGGTTTCTGGAGACCCCTCAGCCTGAGGCTGCCTCCACCCACCCTCTGCACTCCAGGATTGCCACTGCCACAACCACCATCTCCAACATGGACCCTCCTGGAGAGGAAGCTCCAAGTTTGACTTCTCATTTGATTGTACATGCTTTACAACATCAATATTAGAGGAAATCCTATTAAGATTATCCAGCGCAAATTGTGAACATCTTTATTGGACATCAACATTTAAAGGAGAATTTTTGAGAAATTAGCACATGACTTTCACACCCTTTCCCTGGCCAATGCCCCGTGACCTACAAGGCAAACTTTCCTGCCCACGGGTACCCAGAAGTGACAACCCCTCTATAGGAGACAGTGCAGGTGAAAGCAGGAGCGACCACAAACCTGCACTGCCCCTGCTGTGGGTGCCTCCTGGATGGGGCCCTCTTGCTGCAGGGCAGGGGATGAACCTTCCCATCTGCCCAGGACTGAGGGGCCAACAGACAGTGCAATTAGGTTCAAGGATGAAAAACCCCCACCCCCACCACCAGGTGCAAAGAAGTGGGGAAATGGCAGAAAGACTCCAGTTTCCTGGACACCCAGCCTCTCACTGTCCCCTGCACTGCCTCTGTCTTTGCAGAAACACAAGACTTCCTGTTTTCTCTTTTACTCTCCCCTCAAACAACTGACTGTGGGGGAAATCATCCTGACCATCCTTTACTCCAAATTTACAGGAAAGTGACCACCTTGAGAAAGGCTCAGGGAGGGCAAGGTGAGGCCACAGAGCACAGAACAAAGCCCAAAAAACATGGCCCCTGAGCACTGTGTCCCTGAGGGACTGTGTCCTTCAGGGCCTGGACAAGGAAACACCTAGAAGTAGGATGAAAACAGGGATGACAGCTGCCCTGACAAGGGGCTGGTCCCCACTCCCCAAATGGCCCAGAGACATCTGCATATCTACTCATCCATATTATCTGCAAGGGAACTCAGGGATGCAGGGCCATGTGGTGGGAACCTGGAAAGAGCACGGCCTTGAGTGATCCAGGAGACACGACACCCCCGAGACAGCTCCTGGAGGAGGCGCGTGGGGAGCTACAAAGTGGACAAAGATGGCTGTGTGCACTCAGGACCCTCCCTGTTACAAGGGGGTCTCCAAGCGGCTGCTCAGGCAGGCCCCCCAGTCTGGGCCTCATAGGTCTTTTTCTTGGTGTCCTCCTGATGGCTGGAGAAACAGGGGAGGGGGATGCAGAGAGGAAGGGACTAGAGGCACCACCTCTCCTCGTATTCCTCTCCAGTTTCTAGCCCTCCCCAGATCACAGCCGTCTTTACTATTTGCCCCCTCTGAAGCCATCATCATCCAGGCCCTCAGCAATCAGCACATGATTCCCAGTTCACCCCACCCTGATGCACGCTGGTGAGCCTGAGAGACAGAGGGATGGGGATGAGGACAGAGCAGGTGCCATGGCCCTCCTTGCTGCCCACTCCTCACCTGCAGCAAGAAGAGGCCACAGATGGACATTCGAGGGCCTTGGCCCGGCCCTGGCTTGGGCAGGACTTAGGGGTCTAGATGAAATTGTAGCTCCTATTCCCCTCCCAAATACCCCAACTTCCAAACCCTGTTCCAAAGCCTTGTCACCTACATGCCTGTCTGTGCAGGAGCTATGAGGGGACCCTACTGCCCAGACAGGGTCCCTCCCATCTCCAGCCACTGCCCCCTTTTTTCACCTGGGTCCTCTGCAGCTGATATTTTCTTCTTGCACCAAAGGACACAGAGAATAATAATAATGATAACAAAAACAGCAGCAGCCGCAACATACGGAATGGTTGCCATAGACTCTGAAGCATCAGGGCTTTCCCTGAAAAAAAGGGCCTTGTTGCACACTGGGCACTCAGAGTTCCAGTTATCTCTGCTGTGCCCACCTTGGCCTGACCCTTTCTAGGTCAGAACACTTGAGGGTCGCCCCAGGCTCACCAGAGGACACCAGGGTAAGTGCTGTGATTCCTGCTGTGTCCCACATAGCAGGTAGCCCTCTGCTCCTCTTCTTGGGGAATCTTAGTGGCCACCCAGGTCTGGTAGGTCCCATTCCCATTGGGCAGGACACCCACAGACCGCTGGGCATCCTGGCTCAGAAAATGCCCCAACCTGACACCAGGCCAGAGAGATATTCTGGGGATAGAAGCCGGAAGCCCAGCATGTGGGGGTGACTTTGTTCTCTGAGGCCTGGCATTCACCATGGTGAGCACTGGATAGGAAAGGGCAGAGCCAGTGAGGCACATGGCCAAGCCCCGCTCCCTCTAAGGGAGACTCAGGGAACAGGGCTGCTCCTCTCCAGTGTTCTCACTCTGGCTGAAGCCCTCATGGACCCCGGACCTTTTGCAAGTCTGTCCTTACCCTGGGGCCCAATTCCTTTGGGCTGGCAGGAGGATGGGCCTCAGACTATGGCCTCAGGCTCTGAGATCCCCACATTGATGCTGAAGGGGAGGGATGTCAGGGTTGGACTCCTGGGTCATGAGGCCAGGAGGGAACTCTCTGGGATGGGCAGGCTGGGAGGCAGATGGGGCAGCCCTAGCCCTGAGGGCTTCCTCTCCTGCCTAACACCCACCCCAGGGTGAGGATTCTGTTGGGAGTGGGGCGTTGCTTTCCCAGATTACAACACTGGATGGTTCAGTCCCCGACCCACTGTCTTTATCCAGTGGCTCTAACAAGAGAGGAAAGTCAGGACACAATACGCCAACAGGAAACGCCTGCATCCATAGCACAGGGAAGGTTTCCCAGGACAGAGCTGGCAGGAGAGTGACTCTAGTGAAATGGGGGAGAGGAAAGCCCCTGCCCAGGGTCGGTACCTGTTCTCCTGATGCCCTCCTAGGATTTGAGATGTTACTGTAGTTTCTGCACACGGTCTGCCATCACAGGGTGAAAGTGTCTTGGCCTGTGTGGCATCTTCATCCCAGAAATTTCTGATATTCATAGCTAAGGTCTGAGCTCTGGAGGACTGGGGCACTGTCCATTCCTGAGTCTCCAGGTTTTGGGAGGAAGAGCTCACCATCATAGTAGAAATGCCGGGAGCCTCTGGTGCTGCTGTCTTCATGGATCTCACAGACCCTAATCTGGAGGGAATGCAAGCCTGCCCCCACCCAGCAGTTCATTCCTGAACCCCTCACCTTCCCACCCAAGTGAGGAACTCAGCCCAGCTGGGACCCCTCCCTGGCCCTCCTCCATGTCTCCCTGTGTGGGCTGAGTGCTGGCTCACCTCTCTGCTGAGCCCCACTGACCCCTATTTCTCAGCCCACCCTCAGCCAGATCCAGTGGGAAGAGACAGGTCCCTGCTCTCTGCCTCCAACTCTCCTGGAGAAGGCCTCTGCCATTACTCTTGCCCCTGCCGACTCTCACCTCCTTTCTGGCCCTTGATATGAGTCAGGGTCCTCCTGAGGTCCTGCCCATTCTCTGTCAAGTCCTCGGTCTCTGTGTCCCAGGTCTCAGCTCCCAGGACTGCTTCTGCCAACTGTCCCCAGGGCCCCTGCCCTGCCTTTGTGTCTGTCATAGAGCAGGAACGGCTGACCATCCAGATGTCTCTCAGCGAGAAACCCTGACTATACAAATCCATCCTGGGACAGCACCGTGAGGTTGTAATCAGACCATCTGGAAGTTCATTTTGCCTAAAGAAATATCTTATTGTTAGATCCTCATCAATGCATGGGTAGTGACTAATAGTTTGCTCAGGTATTCAATGACTTCAAAGGAACAAGATGGGAAGGTTTGTGATAAGGAGCTTTAAGGATAAGGTGTGAACCACTAATGTGGCATATTAGGTATCTACGCCTACTCTCATGCTAACAAAAAATGGGTTATCAAAAGATAAAATACATCATAAAAGCACTGAGAGGCTTTCACATCAGTGAAAACTGTCTAATAAATACCAGGAAGCTCTGAATTTACTTTTATCCTGAGCTCATTTGCTCAATGTAGACAAGTTAAGCTTTAGTTTCCATGGCCTCATAAGGAATTTGGAATAGGAGGCAAGTCTCAAGTAGTACTCAAAGTGGGAAATCTCCTAGGATGATCTCCTCCATTTTGCTGGGACCCCTAAGTTCAGTTCCTCGGTGTAAGGGAAATGCCCCATGCTCAAAGGACTGCAGGAACAGCTGCCTTGGTGCTGAGTGGAACTGGGAGTAAACACAATGGCCCCACACATGTATTTGCAGCCCAAGTTCTCACTACCTGGATTGTCTGGCAATCATCAAGTTGTGAATTCAGTTTATAGTGGGCCAGGCTCCAAGGAACCTGTCAAAAAACAAACGCAAATAACATGCAAAACAAACACAAATCCTCTCTGGAGGAAGATGTCATCAACCACACTTAAAATTTCCTAAAATTATTCCATAAGCAAAATGAGCACTTACCAGGAAAACAACAACAAAACTGTTTACAAGATACAAGTCACCATGAAAGATCAAGCAGAAACACCATACAGCAGAATAATAAGAATAAGACATAAAATAGCCCTGCTTACTGTGATTAAAAAACAGGCTTTAAAAGACTTCCAGTTAATCAGAAACTACAAATAATGTTCAGGAAAAATTGAAAAGACAAATATACAACATTTAGAAATGAAATACATGATAATATAAAAATCAAGTCTCAATGGATTTTTTCCAAGCAAAGACAATTTGACACAAACACGCTTTTACTGAAGGGAGTTCTAAAGAATATGCTTCAGGCAAAAGGCGAAGTCCTGGTTGGAAGATACAAGATAAAAGAAAACATAAATACAAAATAAAAATCAAAAATGAAAGTAAATGTGTGGTTAAATTTAAATTAAGGTGAGGTTAAAAAGGACAGCATATGAGTTTTGAGGGAATATATAGTTAGTTATAATCTATATCCATTCTCTCTTGTCCATACAATAATGCTGGATTTCTTTTCTTTACATTCTGATCTAAAATTTCAAGATAAACTTCTAAATCATAGTGTTGTCTAATTTGATTTTGCTTTGTACATTTTAGTATAGGGCATATAAAGGGAATATTCTGTGGGTCTTTCTATGGCATCTTTCCAAGCATTGCTGAATCCTTGTAAATGATGCATGTACAAAGTCATATGTAGAGTTTTCACTAGTGCAGTTTTCCACAGTAAGAGTGCCATTTGTAAAGGTGGTGGGACCTGTTAGTTTGTCTTTCAGAACCATGGACAGTTCTACATGTCCTGGGATGTAGGGAGCCAGATCCTCTTTCACCTGGATACCATGAAACATCAGGCAGAAAAGTTTAAAAAGAACCTTAATAGTCATGAAACTGTGATTTTAAATATAGTCAGTAACCATAGTCTGAAATACTGCATTCTTCTCCCCCCTCTTCCTGCCCCTAATACTTTATTAGCCATGTATTTCATGGTCATTGCCATAGAAGGACCTGTCCGAGCAGAAGACACGACTTTAGGCCAGTCTTGGCATGACACTATAGTGGCTGAAGAGCAATAGATCTAGAGCAAAACTGCCTGGAACTGAATTCTGGCCTCAAATCTTCATAATTGTGTTACCCTGGGCAAGTTACTTAAACTTTCTGAACCTAATTTTCTTGAGCAAGTTACCTATACTTTGTAGACTTCTTGACTTCCTTCCTTCCTTCCTTCCTTCCTTCCTTCCTTCCTTCCTTCCCTCCCTCCCTCCCTCCTTCCTTCCTTCCTTCCTTCCTTCCTTCCTTCCTTCCTTCTTTCTTTCTTTTGAGACAGAGTTTTGCTCTCTTTGCCCAGACTGGAGTGCAATGGTGCAATCTTAGCTCACCACAACCTCTGCCTCCCAGGTTCAAGTGTTTCTCCCGCCTCAGCCTCCCAAGTAGCTGGAATTACAGGCGCCCGCCACCAAGCCCAGCTAATTTTGTATTTTTAGTAGAGACAGGATTTCACCATGTTAGCCAGGCTTGTCTCGAACTCTTGACCTCAGGTGATCCGCCCTCCTCGGCCTCCCAAAGTGCTGGGATTACAGGTGTGAGCCACAACACCCAGCCTAAACTTCATTTCTTTCTTGTGGATAAGAACATTTTTTTCATATGGTTGTGATAAATACCGAACAAAATAACTTATGTAGGTACTTAAGCCAATGCCTGGAATACAGCAAGTGCCCTTTAAATGCAGCCACTATTATTATTATAGTTGTTGCTATTGTTATTTTCCATGTAATACATTGAGGACTTTCTTTTTCATAGGTTCCCATGAAGGCTCTCTAAGGACTTGTTGAACGAGCAAGATTTGTTAAGATCATGAAAATTCTCTAGGCATAGCCCTACTAAAATTTTTCAGAAGTTCCCAATATCTTATCCACAGATTTCCTTTGATGTCAGAATATTAGTCTTGGTTAGGGGCATCTTCTGGAGTTTGAGTGTAGTCTGGTGTTTTAGGAAAAGAATTATTTCAATAATAGTAAGGCTCAATAATGTTAAAACTGAGAGTTTCAAAATGTTTAATCTGAAGCAAGGGTAGAGCAGATACTTCCTCAATGGGAAGAGGAGAATGTACCAATTGCAAGACAGCTAAAGAAATATGTGTTTGCTTATTGTCAGTGTTAATAACAGTGTTTTTATTAGTCAAATGCCTCATGTGGTACATTCTTCTGAATAAATATCTTTAAAGGCCTCCGCAAAAAAGGACCTCTGGCCAACACCATCCTCCAAGTCAAATGGGAAGAATCAATTAAGCAGAGGATGCACCAATCAGTTCATGAAGAGTTCAAGCCTCATGTTTTACAGAATTAAGTCCAATAATGAGAAGAAATCGGACATAGAATTCAACATATGTCTTGAACATAGAAGGTGACATTTTAGCTCTATAGGTCCCTGAGAACGTTTTACACTTTGCTTTGATGAGATGTGGTGAGCACACATTTGATGTATTAGGTATTTTTGCAAAAGTATCTTATAGATGTCTTTTCATAGGTACTCTGAGATTACCTTCAAGAAAGATAAGTTATAAACTCATTTCTAGAAGGCTAAGTTCAAAATTTAGTGGCATAAGCAAGCAAACATTTCAAAGAAATACTGGCTATACTTTGCCATCCGGTGGAAAGACTGGACAACTGCAGTGGGGTAGCCTCAATTTTTGCCCTGAAAGGAATCCTTAGAATTCATCATACTCAGATATGCTTATTTTAAAATGAAATGAAAAACAAGTAACCCAAACTTTGTGACATCCTCCACTAATATTTTTCAGTATATATTTCTGCCACTTGTTATTTCAAAATATGATTTCTACTTCTATATATATTCTATTGCAATTACATTATATATAATATTCATGGGCTTTATACACATAAACACACTTGATCCTTACAATCCTGTACAGTTGTCAGAGAATAACTCATTATTCTGTTTTTTTTTTACTAATAAATAAATAAGGCTAAAAATATTCCATAAAACCCCAAAGGTGAGAGTTGTGAGCTCCTGGGCATACCAACTTCTTGACCTTCCAAATTGTTCTCTCTCCTCTCCTTTAAAAATATGGGGGAAAAATCAGATTGATGGTATCTTCTTATCCTAATAATTAACTGACCCAACAGAAAGATAGACTGAGACAATGTAGTGGACAGTCTAATATTAGAATTTTAAAACCTTATTCTGTCACCCCGATGCAGTGGTTTTTTAAATACATGTAAGAATATGAAGAACAATGTTTGGGGAAATTGAATCATAGCACCTAATGCAATTCCTCCAATTAGTAAGCTGTCAATACTTGTTAAATAAATGCATATACGAAGGTTAAAATTTGGAAGGGATGGAAGGAAGCATAAGCAAGAACATAAACACAAACCTTTATCCATTAGATGAAATGATAAAAGGTCCATAAGTGAGGGGAGACCAGTGGGGCTAAGAATGTAGAGGAATGTTTGGGAAAACTGCCAGAACATGGTGCCTGACCTCTCACAGAAGAGAGGATGAGAAGCAAGGTAGCTCGCAGATTAACTGACTGAGGAAAGCAGAAACTAGGAGGACTGGAATGTGGTATGGTGGACACCAACCCCAGATCCATTGACTAGCTGCTCACAATCCCCCAAGAATTTTTAAGAGTGAGGTGTTCTGCTTCCGGAGATTGATTCTGTAGGCCTAGGAGGGGGCCAGAAATAGTTACTTATAAAAAGTTCTCCGTGGGATTTGGCATGACTGCATTCTAGACTTTAGAGTGTAATATCCAGGCCAACTTAGGGACCACAAAAAGGAGGATTCTACCTATAGAATGCCCTAGAGAGGTTGAGAGGGCAATAAGATTAAGGAAAGTCCACTCTGTTGCAACTAGAGGTGGCTGCTGACACTTGAGAATTGACAAGAAGTTCAGAATGAGCAAAGGCGCAGAAACGGACAGAGGGATGGATAATCAGGGGGCAATGAGGAGACTGGCCTGGCAAGAGCATGTCCTCAAAATGGGAGGGACTTTGGAGCTGTAGGGTCAGAGGTGGCCAAATGAGAGGCTTGGCATTTATAAGTGAGCTTGATAAATTAAATATTTGAATAAGACTGAGGTATGAAAAGAGCTATGATGTGCTCAGTGGCTAAATGACTAAAGTCAAGATGTTTTCAACTCAATCTGACTGAGCTAGATGGAAGATTTGGTAACTAGATATGAAGGGAATGGAGATAAGTCTCTTACTTACCTTCTCCAGATGATACCTTCTACCTGTTTGCAAGCGCTCTTGGGCTGGAGTACAAGGGTGGTTTCAGGGACAGAGACATTTAGAGGCAGAGAGGGAACCTCTAAGACTAGGAAAGTAAGCGTGGCTGGGCCTAGAGAAGCTGAATTCCAAATGTAGTTACTGACTTTATATACAGAAGCAATGGGATTGTCAGTCAGTCAGTCTGTCTAGCTAGTCAGTTAGATCATCAGATTAACCACTATCATGTAGTGCTGTGGGAAATCAGAAAACTCTGGGATGGCTGTAAGGATATGTGTGTAAAGATGTCTGTGCAGTGGACATTCAGTGTAGTGACAACTAAAGGAAACCATCTGAATATTTACACTAGAGAAGCAGTTGCATGCAAAATACTATGGAATTAGGGTTTAAAATGATGAGCTCAAGCTTTCTCTATGAAATTGATGAGATGTTCACAATATAAATAAAAAACATCAAGTAACAGGGCATTATAAATAGAATAGTTGAATTTTTTGCTACAATGAACAAGAAAATAAAATAAAGCTCATCCGAATTGAAAAGAAAGAAGTAAAACTACCTTCGTTACAGATGATATGATCTTATACATAGAAATCCAAAAGAATTTACTTTAAAAAAGCATTACAACTAAAGAATTTTATCACATTGGCAGGATACAAAATCAAAATATAAAAATCAATTGTGTTTCTATACAGTATCAATGAATGAAAAATGAAAATCTTGAAACTATATATAAAAAGTAGCTCAAAATGTATCAAAGACCTAAGTGAAAGAGTTAACATTAGAAAACTCTTAGAAGAAAACAGGCCGGGCACGATGGCTCATGTCTGTAATCCCAGCATTTTGGGAGGCCAAAGTGGGCAGATTGCTTGAGCCCAGGAGTTGGTAGACCAAACTGGGCAGTATGGCAAAACCCTGTCTCTACAAAAAATACAAAATTTAGCCAGGTGTGGTGGCATGCACCTGTAGTTTCACCTACTCAGGAGGCTGAGGTGGGAGAATCACTTGAGCCTGAGGAAGTTGAGGCTGCAATGAACCGTGATTGCACCACTGCACTCCAGCCTGGGTGACAGAGTGAGACTGTGTCTCAAGGAAAAAAAAGGAAAGAAAGTAAGGAAGGAAGGGAGGGAGGAAGAGAGGAAGAAGAAAAAAGAAAGAAAGAAAGAAAATAAAACATAGGCATAAATCTTCACGGCTTTGGATTAAGTAAAGGCACCTAATCTTAAATGTGACACCAAAAGCATAAGCAAAAAAAGAAGAAAAAGATAAACTGGACGTCATCACATTTAAAAACTTTTGTATGTTTACAGATGCCATCAAGAAAGTGGAAAAAAAACCCCACAGAATGGGAGAAAATTTTTGCAAATCATACATATGGTAAAAGAGAAAATTCTGTCTATAATATATAAAACCGGTTACAACTCAATAGTAAAAAGGCAAATAATCAAATTTAAAAATAAAGGATTTGGATTTACAGTTCTCCAGTGAAAATATACAAAAGGCCAATAAGCACGTGGAAACATGTTCAACATCATTAACCATCAGGAAAATGCAAATTGGCCCTACAATGCGATAGTATTTCACACTGTGAGACAAAGTAGTAAATGTCAGAAGCTGACTTTTACTTGACAGCATAATTTCACAAAGTCCCTGTGAGAGTTGCACATCCTCCTAGTTCATCGTGAGGATGTGCAACTCTCTGGAAAGATGCTTTGAGGACAAAACAGGATAAAGCACACAGCCCCCAACGTCTCTTGCCTAAGCCACTACATTCCTTAAAAGATGAATGCCCTTGCTTTTCCCTGCACATAAGATAATGTCTGCCGGGCATAGTGATCATGCTTCTGTAATCTACACTGGACGTATTCCTGCTTCCAAACTTTGATGTGATTCTGCTTTAATGTAACTTCTTACCAAGTGTGATGTGATGTTGCAATACAGAACACCTATAATATAAGCAGTGGGCTGAAATACTGAGCTGGTACAGTCTGATAGAGCCTCTCTAAAGGGCTGGTCTTGGGTTGTAGGCCTCCGTCTATAGTCCTCAGTAAGATTTCCAAATAAAACTAAGTTAATTCTTTAAAGTTTGATTTTTTTTCCTTAGTTGTAACCACCCACTAGAATGGCTACAATAAAAAGATAATAATGAACACTGGTGAGGATGCAGAGAAACTGGAAGCTTCATATACTGCTGGTGGGAATATAAAGAGGTGAAGCCCCTTTAGAAAACAGGCCAGCAGTTCCTCAAAATGTCAAACACTAAGTTAGCATATGACCCAGCTATCCCCTCCTAGGTATACAGCATACCCAAGAGAAACAAAAACATCTGTCCACACAAACACCTATACACAAATGCTTACGGCTGCATTATTAATAATAGTACAAAATAGAAAGAACCCAAATGTCCATCAACTAATAAATGAATAGACAAATTGTGATATATCCATACAATGAAATATTATTCAGTAATAAAAAAGACGTGAAGTACTGCCACATGCTACAACCCAGACGAACCATGAAAATGTTACGGTAAGTGAAAGAAGCCAGACACGAAAGGCCACATATCGTATAATTTCTCTTACATGAAATTTCCAGAATAGGCAAATCTGTAGATATGGAACACAGGTTAGTGGCTGCCTAGGGCTGGGGGAGTTGAGAGGAAATGAGGAGTGACTGCCAATGGGTATGGGGTTTTTTGTGGGGTGATGAAAATGTTCTGGAATTGATAATGGTAATGTTGGCACAACTATGTGAATATACTAAAAACCATGACTTGTATATAATGAATGTGTGAATTTTATGATATGTAAATTATATCTCAAGTTGTTGTAAAATGATTAAACTACAAATAAAATTTGAGGACTTTTGCTAAAAAAAAAGCTACAAGGTAAAAACACTCAACACTTAATATAGGTGCCTATGTTTGTATGAAAATGGAGAAAGTAGACACATAGAGAGTAGATTGATAACATAAATTACCTTAGTAAAGTGGGCATAGATTTAGAGATAGAAGATATTTTAAAATATATTTATACATATTGTGATGATTTCATTTCCAACTCTGAGCATGTATTATTTGTACACTAAAATTTTAAAAATAGAAAGTTAAGAATCTTGAAAACTCTTCAGCCAAACAAAAAATAGTAACAAACAAACAGCAATAAAGAGCCATCTGGAATTTCTTATTGGAGAATTGGCTTAAGCATACACAAGGTAAAAAGAGGACAATGGCTGAAGAATCAAGGCAGGACTACAGCAGTAGGTGAGAAGAAAATGTAAGTGCGGAGCTATAAGACAAGGTAGAGGGAAGATGACAGAGCCAAGAAGTGGACATGAATCCTATAAAAAACTCTTGGAGACTCAGAAATGACTGGGTTTATGTAGGAGAGAAACTGCAGCCTAGAGTCCAAGACGGCCAGACACCAGGGACAGGGCATGGAATCAGAAGTGCTTTCCAGTCATTTCTTTTTGTCTCCCTCCATCACCCCCGCAAAGTCGTTGCTTAAATTACAGCCATTGCACCTTGAGATGGTGGTACCATTTGGAGACTTTAAGATAATAGAAAGGTAGGCCGGGCGCGGTGGCTCACGCCTGTAATCCCAGCACTTTGGGAAGCCGAGGCAGGCGGATCACGAGGTCAGGAGATGGAGACCATCCTGGCTAACACGGTGAAATCCCATCTCTATTAAAAATACAAAAAAAAAAAAAAAAAAAAAAAAAAAAATTAGCCAGGCATGGTGGCGGGCGCCTGTAGTCGCAGCTACTTGGGAGGCTGAGGCAGGAGAATGGAGTGAACCCAGGAGGTGGAGCTTGCAGGGAGCCGAGATCGCGCCGCTGCACTCCAGCCTGGGCAACAGAGCGAGACTCCCCTCAAAAAAAAAGATAATAGAAAGGTAAGTTTTGAGCTCTTCTGAGGTAAGGAACTGTATTAGTGTAGCTTTTTCCAGGAAAACCACCACACTCTAGTATAACATTTTAGGAATAACGTGTTCAATATAGGAATTAGAGCCTATACTAATGTTGGAAAATCTAGGAGAGCAAATATTGGTGAAGTCATGTTGTAGGCAAAATAAAGGTCTCCCAAGATGCCTATGTCCTAACCCCTGGAGCCTGTGAAAATGTCACCTAATATGACAAAAGGAAGTTTTCAGATGTGATTAAGTTGAGGCTCATGAGATGGGAAGATTATCCTGGATTATTCATGCAGGTCCAATACAATCACAATGGTCCTTATAAGTGAAAAAGGTAGCAGCAGAGTGAGAATTGGAGAGGGAGATGTGACAACAGAATCAGAGGTCAAAGTGATGGGACTGCTGACTTTAGAAGATGGAGGAAGGAACCACGAGCCAAAGAATGCAGGCAGCCTTAAGAAGTGGAGAAGGTGAGGAAACAGATTTTCCCTCAGAGCCGCCATAGGAATGCAGCCCTGATGACCCCTTATTTTAGGCCAGAGAGACCCATATCAGACTTCTGACCTCCAGAACTGCAAGATTATAAATTTGTGTTGTTTTAAGCCACTTCATAGCGGTAATTTGTTACAGCAGAAACAGAATACTAATACCAGTCACCACTGTAGCTCTTGGAGGCTGCAGCTGGGAGGTCAGGGAAGCATGTGCTGAAGACCTCACCTGAAGCACAGGTGGGAGGCTCCCAGAACCCTGCTGGGAGATTGCTGTCATTCTCCAGAACCTCTGAGAAAGCTCCCACCATTCATCTCGGACTGCACAGGCAAAGCAGATGGGTCTTTGGCCTAGCACAGAAGCCACTGAAAACCTCACATCTGCCTACTCTTCTGCCTGCAGCCACGACTGATGGGTTAGAGGCCTGTCTCTCCATCTCTTCTGGGCACCATATCTCATGCAAGTTTCTCTGATTGGAAAATGTGAATCGGAACTATACAGGGAAGGGGATTCTGGAAGACATACTCCTTGCTTCTCTGCAGAGAAAGAGGCTGCTGATTTGATAAGACATAATCCTGCACATTAGTTAATGATGGCAAGTGTAGATTGGCTGGTTGACCCCTGATTGACAAAGCAAAGGTTCCACAGCTGATGTAAACTAGTGATGTATTTAAGAGACTTGTTTAAACTCAGCAAATATTAAGTATGATGTGTCATGGATTATGAAAAGAGTAAACTCATGGTTGTGCTATTTACCTCGGTATTACTGAAGAAGGATCCTAGAAGCTCACTGATCCAGCTAGAACTTTATGTTTTTTTAACTTTTATTTTAAGTTCAGGGGTCCATGTGCAGGTTTGTTATATAGGTAAACTTGTATCATGGGGATTTATTGTATACATTATTTCATCACTCAAATATTAAGCCTAGTGCCTATTAGTTATTTTTCGTAATCCTTGTCCTCCTCCCAGTCTCCAACAGGCCCCATTGTCTGTTGTTCCCCTCTTTGTGTCCATGTGTTCTCATAATCTAACTTCCACTTAAAAGTGAGAATATGTGGTATTTGGTTTTCTATTCCTGCCTTAGTTTTCTAAGGATAATGACCTCCAGCTCCATTCATCTTCCTGCAAAGGACATGATCTTGTTCTTTTTTATGGCTGCATAATATTCCATGATGCATATGTACCATATTTTCCTTATCTAGTTTACCATTGATGGGCATTTAGGTTGATTCCATGTCTTTGCTGTTGTGAATACTGCTGCAATGAACATACACAAGTATGTGTCTTTATAACAGAATGATTTATATTTCTTTGGGTATATACCCAATAATGGGGTTGCTGGGATGAATGGTATTTCTGTTTTTAGGTCTTTGAGGAATTGCCACACTGTTTTCCACAATGGTTGAACTAATTTACACTCCCACCAACAGTGTATAAGCGTTCCTTTTTCTCAGCAACCTGGCCAGCACTTGTTATTTTTTGACTTTTTATAACAGCCATTATGACTGGTGTGAGATGGTATTTCATTGGGGTTTTGATTTGCATTTCTGTAAGAATCAGTCATGTTGAGCTTTTTTCATATGATTGTTGGTTGTATGTATTTCTTCTTTTGAGAAGTGTCTGTTCATTTCCTTTGCCCACTTGTTAATGGGGTTGTTTCTTGTAAATTTCTTTAAGTTCCTTATAGATGCTGGATATTAGATCTCTGTCAGATGCATAGTTTGTAAAACTTTTCTCCCATTGTGTAGGTTATCTATTTACTCTGTTGCTAGTTTTCTTTGCTATGCAGAAGCTCTTTAGATTAACTAGATCTCATTTGGCAATTTTTGCTTTTGTTGTAATTGCTTTTGGTGTCTTCATCATGAAATCTTTTCCCATTCCTATGTCCTGAATGTTATTGCCTACATTGTCTTCTAGGGTTTTTATAGTTTTGGATTTTACATTTAAGGCTTTAATCTATCTTGAGTTAATTTTTGTATATGGTGTAAGGAAGGGGGCCCTGTGTCAATCTTTTGCATATGACTAGCCAGTTATCCCAGCACCATTTATTGAATAAGGAATCCTTTCCCCATTGCTTGTTTTTGTCAAGTTTGTCAAACATCAGATAGCTGTAGGTGTGCGGCCTCATTTCTGAGTTCTCTATTCTGTTCCATTGGTCTATATGTCTGTTTATGTACCAGTACCATGCTGTTTTGGTTATTGTAGCCCTGCAGTATAGTTTGAAGTCAGATAGCATAATTCCTCCAGCTTTGTTCTTTTTGCTTAGGATGGCCTTAGCTATTCAGGCTCTTTTTTGGTTCCATATAAATTTTAAAATAGTTTTTTTCTTTTTATTAATTATTATTATTTATTATTATTATTTTAGATGGAGTCTTGCTCTGTCACCAGGCTGGAGTGCAGTGGCATGATCTGGGCTCACTGTAAACTCTGCCTCCCAGGTTTAAGCAATTGATATGCCTCAGCCTCCCAAGTAGCTGAGGTTACAGGCATGTGCCACCACACCTGGCTAATTTTATTTTTATTTTTTGTATTTTTAGTACAGACGGGGTTTCACCATGTTGGCCAGGCTGGTCTCGACCTCCTGACCTCAAGTGATCTGCCTGTCTTGGCCTCCCAAAGTGCTGGGATTACAGACATGAGCCACCAAGCCTGACCTTAAAATAGTTTTTTCTAGAACAACATATTTAAATTGGAAAAGACGTGTTGTATTCTCTGAATCCTAGTGGCTCACAGGAGCTGTCTAGAATAGCCTGACTATAGCAATTCCTAGTTAAGCCAGAAGTTTAAAATGAGTTCAAAGTGTAGGGATAAAATTCCAGTGACAGGCAGAAAACTGGAAAGTTAATGCTTTTCCATGTTAATCAATCAAGTCCATAAATTGTTTATATGTGTTGCTTTCTCTCTTAATTTGAATAATTTCTTAGAGATGAGTATGACTATGAAGTGTGGGGTGGCTATGAAAGTATAAGATTGCTTCTAGCAACTCACACAATCACCCATGGATGCTCAGCCCAAGACCCTGATAGCCACTGTTCCACTCCAAGGGAAAAGGGGCCATCTGAGGAGCAAACAGAACTCTATCACAAGATGAGTGCAGGAAACACCCCAAACACAGTCCCTAAGGTCGATGCAGAAACAGCGTAAGAAGAAAGTGTCCAGATATCCAGAATCCTATGAGGTAGGGATTCAGAACTCTCAAAGGCCACCCTCTTACATCTGTCAATAGGTCAAGGTTTCTGTGGATGTGTGTGGCTGTGGCTGACGGGTACCCCAGTGATCCCTATGAGGTTAGACGTAGCTTGAGAGAGTAAGGGGCGCGCACGTGCGCGCGCGCGCGCACACACACACACACACAGAGTCAAGGGCAGCCCTTCAAAGTTTCCCATCATCATCCTCTTTCCATATTTAATTCTCCATCAACTCCCTTTCCATTTTTTCCTTTTTAAGCAATAACAAATTAGTTATATGATGCTGGCTGGCATGGTTACTTACATTTGTAATCCTAGCATTTTGGAAGGCAGAGGCATGGAAATGGCTTAAGCCTGAGAGTTTGGCAGCTATGTGATTCTGGACAGAGTCCTTCACTTCTCTGTGTCTCCATTTTCTCATCCATTTTATGTGAATCACTATTTCAACAAACAGGGATCAAATGTAGACTGTTTGAGGGAAAAGTAAGTAAGCCAGTGTAGCTGTCTTCATTGATCCTGGTGTCCAGTAGGGGAGATGCACACCTTTGTTAGTGTCATACCTAAAGTTACACATTTTATAAATAAAGTTTTTTTAAATTTTTATGTGTTGTCTCTTGAACTCTCACTATGGAGAGACACTCTCAGTGTGCATTGTTACTGTAAGAATCCCTATTTTTCATCTATCCAACAAATACAGCTTGAAGTCCCAGAATATGCCAGCTTCTGTGTTCCTCCTTGAAAATAGAACAGTGAGGAGCATAAACGCAGGCATTTATGTTCTGAAGTTACAGTGTAGTGAGAAAGAAATACATGAGCCAGGTGAATAGAAGCTACTACAATAAGTGCTTTGAGAAGGAAGGAAAGGATCTGTGAGAAAAGAAAGGAGGAAGAGCAAAGCCAGTTTCAGGAAAGCAGGCTAAACTTCCAACAGGAGTCCAAGTATAATAATAAAAAAAAATGAGCAGGAATTAGGCAGACCCAAGCAAAGGGAACACCTAGTCCGACCAAAAATGAAAGGCTTTGCAGCATGTTTATGAAACTGTAAGCAGAATCACTGGCTAGTGCAAGAGGAGAGAGAGAAAAAATTAGAAAAGTGTGCAAGGTCCTGTTCATGCAGGGTTGAGAAAATTGGTTAAGAATTTTGGTGTTATCCTGAGGTTAATGGTAAGTCATTAAAATATTTTAAGTAAGAAAGAAACAAAAGTGGATTTTTGTTTCAGCAGGATTCCTGCAATTGTAGGGCACTGACCCAAGTCTTGCTTGGGTCAGAGCAAGACTGGAGGCAATAAAATGAGTTGGGAGATTTTGAAGAACTCTGAACAACAGAAAGAGTGACAAGATCTAGGGCTGTGGAGACTACGCTGGGATCCAGGAGGACAGGCACTAGAGATGGTGCAGCTACAAAGGCTCGGGGGCAGGGTCGGGAAAGCCTGAGGCTCCCACTTGTGGAGCAGAGGAGAGGTCTAACACCTGCACACCCCAGTGAAGGGGCAGAATGGGAGTGAACAAGGGAGCCCCTGGGCTGGGATTTTCCATGTTTCTGGCACTAGGACGGGGTGAGCAACACAGTGTGGAGCCCAGAGTAGAGTAGAATTGCAGGTTGTCACTCAACAAGATGTTCAGCAGCTAAAGGTTGTGGGAGTCATGTGGGGGAAGGTAAATCCAAAGTAGCTAAAAGATGCACAAGAAGATAACCCCTGGCTCAGAACCTCTGCACACTTGCAGGCATTTGGTCTACTCTGTAATTGATTTGCCATTGGGAACCTGCTAGCTCCCCCACTCCTTTCTCATGATCCTTTCTGTGATCTGGCTCTTTGGTCCTCCTGTTGAACTGCCCTCCCATGCACAGCTCCTGGATGACATCTCTTGGCGCCTCCATAATTGCTCACTAACGTGTGGTGTCCTTTCATTCCCAGGCCAGAAGGGCCTAAATATGAAAAAAATCCTGAAGAGACCAGGCTCATTTCCTCCATCCCTTCTCCTTAGGAAAGCAGGAGGAGATGAGACACTTCAAAATCCTGGAGGTACAACCATTGGGACATGTGATGTGATCCCAGAAACTTGAGAGAAAGGAAGGGGTCTCAGGACAGGGTGTGTGTGTGTGTGTGTGTGACACTAGAGAGTTTGGGACAGGACTATGTCCTCTGTGCAGAAATAGCTGAAAACCTGGAGTTGAGAATTTCTACTGAAGGTCCCAGAAACAGCCTGAGAAGAACAGGAAAATGGGAAGAGACAATCATAGTGACTGGCAAGTGAAGGATAAATAGCCAGGAGACCTTTTTTTAGGTTTCCATAATTTACTCTACAAAATCACTGATAATGCATCAATGATAGATCCAAAAATATTTATTTAATTTCCCCTAGAGACAGTGATAGACTGTGACAATATAATGCTCAAAGAGACTTGGATTTAATTATAATCCAATTCTAATTGGGATTGTGACCACAGAGAGCCTGGAAGCAGTCTGTACTGGACCACATATACTGATTTATAATTCAGCTTTATGCTGGTTTCCACAGTTCTCACCACAGCTGCCACTGTGTCCCTCAATACTGAAGGGCATGTCCTGGCCAGGTTTTTCTGGCATTGAACAGGTACTGACTACTTCTGGGTTCCCCTCACTTGCCTGCCACCTCCTGGTCTCCCTGAGTCACTGACAACTATGCCCTGTAGATGCCACTCTGTGGAGCCCAAGATCAAAAGACACTGTGAAGACCACAAAAGGGAAAAGGCCAGCACTTTGGGAGGGTGAGGAGGGTGGATCAGGTGGTCAGGAGATTGAGACCATCCTGGCCAGCATGGTGAAACCCCATCTCCACTAAAAATACAAAATTAGCTGGGCTACTCAGGAGGCTGAGGCAGGAGAATCACTTGAACCTGGGAGGCGGAGGTTGCAGTGAGCCAAGATCATGCCACTGCACTCCAGCCTGGCAACAGAGCAAGATTCTGTCTAAAAAAAAAAAAAAAAAAAAGAGAGAGAGAGAGTGAGAGAAAGAAGTTCATGTTGCCTGGACTAGCTCCATCCAGCAGTGCAAGGGAAAGATGCCATGTTGACCAAATGTGCTGCTGATTTTCTGAATCTTCAGTGAGGATGGATCCACAATGGAGTCACAGTGGATTCTTCCTATCACCCAAACCCACAGAGAAAATGACTTCATAATCAGTGACTTCAGCAAACGTAGACCCTGGGAAGTCATAGTTTCTCATACACCATCATTTCTTTGTAGCAACTTCACATCTGGTTCTATCAAGAGGAATCCTTGTGGGTTAGGTGCCTTTGGAAAGATGTTTGTGTACTTCAGAAGATGGGAAATCTATTTTAAAGTACACACTTCAAAGCCCTGACTTTATAAGGTTCTTAAGTATCGCCGGTTCCCAAACATTGCCAGTTGATACATAGAAATCTAGATATTAGATTCAGCTTTATACTCTGGATATAACATGACAATTGTTAAAACTGTGGAAACCAGCATTTTCTCGCTTCCAACAATGATGCATAAAATGATGACGTACCAAAGCAAAGCCTTGAGCAATCTTGAGAGAATCCCAGGGGCATATTTTACTCTGTTGAACATGTAGTCTGACATTGAGGGACCAATGTTGAGTGCCGTTCAAGAAAGTTTGGTGGGGATCCATCCGTTTCCTTAGTGAGAAATGTTTCCTCAGTTGAACGTGATCAGTTTTCCTATGTAGAAACTAGAGAACATTACCTAATCCCTGGTTTCCATAACAACCATTGAGCACCACCAGCACTGGGGGTGACACTGACAGGTCCTCACAGGACAAGTACTGTTGCCCCAAGTAAGGGCCTGCAGTGGAAGGGATGCAGAGCTTTAGCAGCAGGCACCTGAAACCTGAAACCTCACCACCAGGCACAGCATATAATCTGCCACTTCATGAGAAGTTTAACTTAATCATTGATCCACAATTGTGACACACTTTTAACCAAAGCCTAAAGGGAAATGAAGGCCTCATTACAGGTTCAACACAGTTTACAAACATCAGCCACAAAGACCCAGACTTATCTTAGGGATTGCTTTTGGCCTGGTGGGATTGGAGATGGGGATGCATTGGAGCTCTGCAGAGAACAACATGACCCTCTGTCACCCTGAAGGAAACAGAAGTTCCAGACCAGGTATCACAGAATCTGATTTTGCCCACACATACTGCAGGCTCCTGAAGGAGAAAGTTCTCACCGGTACAAACCCTAAAAGTTAGTTTTCAGGAACAAATAGATCTGTTTACTACAGTGAAATTTTTGAATCAAAAAGCAGATTTATAATGTCTAATAACAACATAAGTGGGTAGTAGGATCTTTGGAAGTTTTGGAATACTGTAGCACAGCCATGTTTCTGTTTTTTTAAAACAAAGTTATTTAATTTGTATAATGTTTCACAAATACTTTAAATAATACAAAATTACATTTTGAGCTTTGCATTGTCTTGTTAACATATGGTGATGCAGATAGAACGTAATTTATACTTTTAGATACAAATAATTGATTTTGAATTCAAGGAACTTGTTTGAATCAAGCACTTCTTTGGCATTTAATGAGATTCTTGCAAACAGGTATCAACTTTTAAATTTGAGATACATAATTTTGCCTTACAACCATCCAATTAATTGCTTTTTAAACATTAGATTGTGATAGTTGTATTAGTTTCCTGTGGTTGCTGCAACAAATTGCCACAAACTTGATGGTTTAAAACAACAGAAATCTATCTTCTCACAACCTTGGAGGCCAGGAGCCCCAAATCAAGATCTCAGTAGGGCTATGCCCCTTCCAGAGGATCTAGGGGAGAATCAGTTCCTTGCATCTGTCATATTCTGGTGGCTGCAGGCATTCCTTGGCTTGTGGCTGCATCACTCCAATCTCTGCCTCTGTCTTCACATCACCTTCTCCTCTGTGTGTCTGTGAACCTCAAATTCCCTATGGGTACTGGGCTTAATACTTGGGTGATGAAATAATTTGTACAACAAACCCCTGTGACACAGGTTCACCTATGTAACAAACCTTCAACGTGTACCCTCAAACCTAAAATAAAAGTTTTTAAAAACTCCCTCTCCTTGTCTTTTATAAAAATACATGTCATTGCATTTAGGGCTCACCCAGATACTCCAGGCTAGCTCATCCTCTCAACATTCTTAAATTAATCATACCTTTTGCCATACAAAGTAATATTCACTCTTTTGTCATATAAAGTAATAGTTACATGTTCCAAGGATTTGACATGGATATCCTTGGAAGGGTTGTCTTCCAGACTACCAAAGTAGTATATTAGTTTCCTTTGGCTGTTATAACAAATTACCACAAATTTGGTGACTTAATATAAAACATATGTATTCACTTACCGCTCTTGAAATCAGCAAATTAAAATAATTTTGAGTGGACTTCAGTTCACTCAAAATTACTTTCAGTGGACTAAAATCAAGATGTTAGATGGGCTGGTTCCTTCTGTAGGCTCTAGGGGAGAACCCATTCCCCAATCCTGTCCAGCTTCTAAGGCTGTTTCTGTTACTTGGCTTGGAAGCCCTTCCTCCACCTTCAAAATGAATCACTGCAGTCTCTCCTGGCACCATCACATCCCCTTCTCCTCTGACTCTGACACTTCCTGCCTCCTCTGATAAGGACCACTGTGATTATATTGGGCCCACCCAGCAAATCCAAGATAATCTCTCTCAAGATTCTTAATCACATTTACAAAGTCCTTTTTCCCAAATAAGGCAACACTCACAGTTTCTGGGGATTAGGATGAGATTAGGGACGATTAACGAGATTACTCAGGTAGTAATTTGTGAGTAAAATTATTATAGAGAGGCAAATTATTTATATCTTATAGTTTGCAGAGCAATGTTGTTTACTGTGACTTTGGCATGTATTTTTAGCAATTAAAATGCTTTAAGGATTTATACCACATATTGATGGCTTTTGATTCTTTTGTATTCAAGACTATGCACATTTGGGGCTGTGTTTTCTAGAAACATACACAGTAACAGTATCTGAGCAGAACTTAGAAATACTGTATTACTATGAGAAAGTACATTTCGTTAATCTAACACACATTATGATTTACATTTGGCTCACAAGTTGATATGCCTTCTCAGATTTTTTCAGCTGTTTCCTTCTTTCTCTTTCTAAGTCGGTGCTCTACCTGGACTGGGTCAACTTGCCTCTTCAGGACTAGAAGAAATACCATGTTGCAAGGCATGGTATAGAAATACAACTGACTGCTACATATTGATTTTGTATCCTGCAACTTTGCTGAATTTGTTTATTAGTGCTCTCTCTGTCTCTTCCTCTGTGTGTGTGTGTGTGTGTAATCCTTAGGGTTTTCTGCATATATGATCATGCTGTCTGCTAACAAAGATAATTCTACTTCTTCCTTTCCATTTTGGGTGTTTTACTTTATTTTCCTTGCCTAGTTACTCTGGCTAGAACTTCCAATACTAAGTTGAACAGATGTGGTGAGTAGGTATATTTGTCTTGTTTCTGATGGTAGAGAAAAAGCCTTCCTCATTCTTTCTCCTTGAATATGATGTTAGTGATGGGCTGCTCATCTATCGCCTTTATTGTGTTGAGGTAGTTTCCTCCTATTCCTAGGCTGTTGAATGTTTTTATCAGAAAGGGTGTTGAATTCTGTTAAATGCTTTTCTGTGTCAATCGAGATGATTATGTGGACCATGAAAGTTTTGAAGTAGGAGAGAGACAGATGACATTTTCCTTTACAAAGATCTCTCTGGTTGCAGGCAGTCTTTGGAGGAGAACAAGACTGAAGGCAAAGAAATGTGTTGGGAAATTTTGGCAGAAATCCCAGGGACAGGCAATGATGATCTGAGCTAGGGAAGTGGCCACACACTACGATTCGCACCCCAGACAAGAGCAGAAGCCTGAGATGGAGTAGCTCCATAGGCCTAGGTGGGAGAGGAGGCTGAACCAGAGACCAGGAGCGTGCTGAGCTGAGTACTAAGCCCACTGCTGCAGGTCAGTTAGAGGTCCAGAGGGAAAGGAGGTGTGGGTCTCCCGGCTTGGGGCACTGTCACGCAAACTAGGTTTGCGGGGATTAAGCTCTAAGTATTCTGGAAGGAGCGACAGCAGATGGGGAGCGCTGAGCGAGGACAGGGATGTGCAGTCTGCAGAGAGAACAGGAGCCGCCCTCGGTCGGCTAGAGGGCTGCAGTGCAGTGCCAAAGGAGGGACTCTGGAAGAGCAAAGCTGAGATCTGCTGTGAAAGTGACAGCAGAAGAACTTGAGGAAAAATACATTCCTCTGCTTTTTCGACTGTATTTGGTCTCTCTTTTCTAGCACTGGAGCCCATCTTCCTCTTTTCTTCCTTCTGGCCCTTTCTTCAATTGGACCATGTTTTCCTCCTATTGAAAAACCCTCCTATTGTGACACTGCAAACCTCCAATAAATCACCAACAGTGTCCCTTGAGTCTCCAGAGTGTCTCACTCTTTCCAGACACGCTGGTGATTATTCATCTGCTTCATCTGCCTCCTTCCTGAGCTATGGCTCCAGGTGGAAGTGGTCAGCCTTCCTACATAGAACCTAGACACACATTACCCAATCCATGGCCCATAGCAAACTTCCAGAGCTCAGCAGCAGCAGCTGCTGGGTAGGAGGCCCCCCCAACACCCAGCACCAGCAGCCCCCACTAGAGTTTTACTGCACCATATAAAGGACATGGAGTGAGAAGAGTAAACAATGTCTTGCAATAGGTAACTGAAACCCCACAGATTACCCACAATGTGTAGCCCCTGCTCCACAAAAGCCACGATGAATTGAAAGTAGAGAATCCTGAATTTGGGGCACAGTTGCAGAATTCCGATATTCTCTCAGCCCTGACACACTTTAGTGGATTTCACTGCCCTTAGCCACAGGAGCCTCTAAGCTCATCTTAGGGTTTACTCCTGGTCAGAGATTAGGTGGGAGTGAGGGGTGGATTGGGAAGCAGTGAAGGCTCTACAGGGTGACGTATCTAGGTACGCAATTGCCAAAAGCATAAGTCTCTCATCAGGCACCACAGAAACAGTTTTTTCAGCCAGTGCTGCAGACTCCTGTTAGACAGGGTGAATCCACATCACCTACAAAATTCACGAGTCAGTTTTGCACACTGGGCCGTTGAACTCTGAAGCAAACTGGGAAGTTCTAAAAGCAATAGGAATTGGGGTTACTTAGTAATTAAGATATAGCAACTTATTCCTGGAAAAAAAGTATTTTCTATAATAGTTCTTAAATCATTAAAACGTCTGCTAAATTTTGAGTTTTGATACATTCCCTGCTTAAAGCGAACACAATAAATTCTAAACTGAAATGCAGCAAGCGGGGTTTTTGTTTTGTTGTATGGTGAGAAGAAATGCTGTTTTACTCGAGGTGGTTGTTTCAATGACGCACTTCTCTCCTGCATTTATTTAAAAAAAATTACAAACAAATCTCAAACTTCACATGAGGATAAATAGGGTTTCTTCTACAGCTCTCCAGTTTGTTTTTAAATATAATATTTTAAGTATGTAATTTATCGGAGTAAAATTTATTAGAATAATTCATTAGAAGCCACTTGTTTAGCTCCATATTTGTTCAGCAATGTTGCATATTGGGACATTGGAATATTTTTTGTGTAAGCAAAAATCCTTTATATTTATACGTGTATCGACAGCTTCCACTTTATTTGTGTACTACATAGCTTGTGTTTTTTTGACTCTGCTTTGTAGAAAAACACATTTCAACAGAATATCTCCGGCTGATTTTATAGTTTCTTACAGCATTTTTGAAAAATATCACTCTGCAAACGTGCTGCCTCGGTACTGTCCTTGAAAACAGTCGAAAATCTTAATTTAGTTATTTTTTTTCAATTTTTTCAATTTTTTCAATTACACTGAAAACTCGCATTGTACTATGTCTCAGCACTCCCAGATTTACTCAGTGTTTGCTGAAGGAGGTTTGCATCCTGCTGGGAAGACGCATTTGGCAAGGCTTTTCCTCTTCTTCAGGAGATCGGCTAAGATGCAGTTTGATTTGTAGTTCGGTACTATTGCTTTCACGGAAAGTGTCACGCAAGCTTCATTTCCTTTTATGGCCTATATATATGCAGAACTGCTCTGAGTGTACCAGTTATTCTCCTTACATGGATAATAAATAAATTTTAAATTGTAAAAGATAAAGGTTGAGACTGGAATGGCGCTTGATGAGCTTTGGCACACCCTGTGGGGGCGGTCAACTTTGGGGATCCCAGGACACGTAGCACTAAGGACCGCTCCAAGCGACAGAGGGGCGTCCAGCCGTCGGGGGCGGGCGGAAAGGAAGGCACAGCGGAGTGGAACCGCGCAGCGCACGCCACAAGCACCAGGATTTCATTTCACTGGGGCAGCGCGTGGGGTCCCGACGGGAGGGATGCGGGGTCAGCGCTTCTGCCTAGATAACGCGACGCGGGGACCTTGGGGAGACAGGTCTGTGATAACTCGACCCTGGACCACACCCTATGGCGGATTTGGTAGGTAGCCTCGGTGAAAGGGGGAGTCTTCCAAAGAAGGAATGCAGGAGCTGCGTCTTCCGAAGAAGGAATGGAGGAGCGGCAGGAACAGAGAGGAAGGCGGAGGGGCGAGGAGGAGGTTTCTTTCTGGGGCTCTATTTGGTAGGTTGATTGGTTTTCTCTGGGCTACAGCCCCCTCTAGCGTTTCTTATGCGCTGGGACTTCTGCCTTCTTTCATAGGTCAGTAAGGGTTTTTTTCTATTTCTAATATTTTTGGAAAATTTTCACCACTGGACTCATCCTTCTTTACAATTTGGATTTCAGTTCCCCTAATAACGTTTTAACAATATCTTACGAGTCAAGGAGGAAAGATTTTGTGCCCAGTTGGCCACCTTGAAGGCAGAGGCGTCTGTCATGGTCTTTCTTTGTCTCTTTTTTCTTGAGAAAGGGTCTCGCTCTGTCGCCCAGGCTGTGGTGCAGTGGCGCCATCTTGGCTCACTGCAATCTCTGCCTCCCGGGTTCAAGCGATTCTGCCACCTCAGCCTCTCAGGTAACTGGGACTGCAGGTCTGCGCCACCACTCCCGGCTGATTTTTGTGTTTTCACTAGAGACGGGGTTTCATCATGTTGGCCAGGCTAGTCTCGAACTCCTGACCTCAAGTGATCCGGCCTCCTTGGCCTTCCAAAGTGCTGGGATTACAGGCGCAAACCACCTCACCCGGCCACTCATAGTCTTTTAGTAGGAGTATATTTAAGGGGCAGTCTTTGCATAATAATAGGAGAATTGAAGTTTTAAAGTCAGATAAGTTGTGTGAGAGTCTCAACTAGTCCGCTGTCCAGTCATGAGATCTTGGACACGTCATGTAAATTATCTAAGCATTAATTAACTTATATATAAAATGGATGTAATCATGTTACCATCCACACTGGGGTTTTAGGAAGGACCGATGTAATAAAGGGAGGGCTTTATTAATAACCTTCTCTTTATCTCACTAATCATTGCTAATTTCTGCTGTTGCCTAGGTGTCTCAAAACTAAACTCATGCCTCTGGCAGTTATTTGTGGAGCAAATATTATGTGCCAGGCAATGTTCAAGTGCTGAGAAAAATATAAGGCATAAAACACATAGTTACAAAACATAGCTATCAGACAGAGCCCCCGCTTTCCAGGAACCCACAGTTGTAAAGAGGAGACAATAAATGCAATGACCTTGCAGTGTGATAAGAGCTAACACAGCAATTTATGCAGGTGTTGTGGGTATTACAGGGGAGGAAGCCTGCCTGGAGCATCAGGCTCACAGGATCTGTGTAGAGCAGGGATTCTCAATCTCAGCGTTATAGTGAGTACTTGATGTTTCAGGCCAGATAACTCTTTATTGTGGAGGTTGTCCTGTAAATTGTAGGATGTTTAGCAACATTCCTAGCCTCTACCCACTAGATGCCTGTAACACCAACACCTTCCTGATTGTGACAACATCAAAATATATCCAGACATTGCCACATGTCCTGAGGGAAGGGGGTTCACTTGAGAACTGTTGTGTAGAAGATAGCTGAGACATCACTCAGAGTTGGATTTCCCAGAGGCATCTTTATTTGGCAGAATGACAGATTAGTTTTTCTTATTTTTAAAGACAGGATTTCACTCTGTTGCCCAGGCTGGAGTGCAGTGGCGAGATCATAGCTCACTGTAACCTGGAACTCCTGGGCTCAAGCGATCCTCCTGCCTCAGCCTCCCAAGTAGCTGGGACTATGCATGTCACTAGGCCCGGCTGATATTTTTTTTTAATTTTTATAGAGATAGCGCCTCAATATGTTGCCCAGATTGGTTCTAAACTCCTGGCCTCAAGCGATTCTTTTGCCTCAGCCCCCCAAAGTGCTAGGATTATAGACACACATGGCCCAAGTTAGTTTTTAATTTAGTTTTTTGTTTATATTAATATATAATTGGTTCCTTCGTTATTTTAATGTATTAGAAAAATACTAGTTTTAAATTGAAAGTAGAGATACAATTCTTTTCTTTAAATATATTTGGGCAAAAGTGATACTGCAGAAAACAGTGAATGAAAGAAGATAAAAACAATAGCATCCAACCATATACAAGTCCTGACAATTTTGTAACTATCATGCTGTTTCACTCTCCACTGCAAACTCAGCCTCCTGTTGTACTTGTTTGGATTAGGACCTGGAGAGTGCAGAGTTTGGGGCAGGGCGCAGGCAGAGCAGTTCAAGGCAAACCTTCCCTCCAGGGCAGGGCCCCCTACTCCTGCTTAGAAATACCCAGCATTCCAAAGAGAATGCTCCCCTTCTTCTCCCTAGGCCTTGATCTCTCCTTGGGTTTCAGGCAAAGGACTTCAAGACTGAGGAATTCTTACAAGTTTTCCTTAGGCTGCACTGCCCTTGAGCTCTGAAGCAAAATTACGTTTGATGCCCAAGAACATAGGAGGTGAGAGTGAAGGGAAGAGGTGGGTGCAGCTGCTTTTACCAGAGAGTTGGCGGTGCTAAAAGCCTGAGCTGGGGAGCTCGCTGCCATCTCTGCCTAGGAGTCCTCTGTCTCAGGAGCTTTAATCTTCCTAAAACATGATTGGCTCACTCACTGCACACGTTTTCAGTCCATCTGCCCCTGACCCACATCCTTGCCTAGGGTCCCC
The DNA here is from genome assembly GCF_028858775.2 of Pan troglodytes. NCBI lineage: Eukaryota > Metazoa > Chordata > Mammalia > Primates > Hominidae > Pan > Pan troglodytes. The sequence continues at coordinate 36,268,524 of NC_072403.2, read as the reverse complement.
TTGAAGCACAGCAAGGACAATTTGGGTCAGAGAAGTTAAGCCTCATTTGTTTTAGGAAATGAAAAAATAGACATATCAGGATGGGTCAATCCATTTGTTAAGTAGAGATGGGACCGTTTGGGATACAATACCCATAAATCACATTTGTGCAGTTCTTGATTTTTTTTTTTTTTTTACATTAGGCTGGAATAAGACTACAAAATTTCTCGATTTTTTTATAAAGGTGTTTCCCACCCACTGGAGCCTGACCACTTGAAAGAGTTACTTCTGTACACATTTACATAAATCATTATTAGGGCCCTATAACAGAAACACACACACACACACTCATACACAGAAACTGTTATTTATCAGGTGATCAAAACCCAAAGATTTGATGATGCCTTATTGTGCTATTGAAGGTAAGGTAATCAGACACTATTTTGTGTCTTGTTTTGTATGGGGAGTAAATTGATGTAATTTCTGTGAAAGGCAACTGGTATTTTCCATCAAAATTTAACTGCAAAAGTATTTGATCTGGCAACTTAACCTTTAGAAATTTATCATGTGGATACAGACCCAGGGGTAAAATAAAATGTGAGCAAAAATATTAAGCATAGTACTCTTTTCACTTCACCTTAAAGTCGTTTTTATCGTGAACAATAACATGACATAAATGCAAAAAAGTACAGCTAAATGAAGCATACATGCAATGTACCTACTATCTTACTTGAGAAATTAAACGTTGCTGGCAGCCCAGGTGCCTCTACTCCAGCAATCACATCCCCTCCCAACTGGCTACTACCCTGAATTTTCAGGCGATGTTTTCTTGCTTTATTTTCAAAGTTTTCCCACCTAAGAAGAAATCCCTAAATAGTAAATTATATGTCTGTATGTATATTCATATTTTATTGTTTTTGAACAGTACATAAATGGAATCATACAATATGTGTTCTTTTGTATCTGGAGTTTTGCTGAATAGTATGTTTTTTTTGGTTTGATTTTTTCTTTTTTTTTTTTTTTTTGTTTTGAGACAGTTCGCTCTTGTTGCCCAGGCTGGAGAGCAATGGCGCGATCTCGGCTCGCTGCAACCTCTGCCTCCCGGGTTCAAGCGATTCTCCTGCCTCAGCCTCCTGAGTAGCTAGGATTACAGGCATGTGCCACCAAGTCAGGCTAATTTTGTATTTTTAGTAGAGATGGGGTTTCTCCATGTTAGTCAGGTGGGTCTCAAACTCCTGACCTCAGGTGATCCACCAGCCTCAGCTTCCCAAAGTGTTGGGATTACAGGCGTGAGCCACCACACCCAGCCACTGAACAGTATGTTTTGAAGACTCATCCATGCTGGATGTATAGCCATACCTAAGCTTTACATATTGTTTATGGGCAGAACATTTGAAAGAATGTAAATACTCAACAGGGAGCAGACTAAATAAATTATGGTATACCCACATAATAGAATATTATACAGTGATGAAAAATAATGAAGCTGATGTTAGATACTAAAATGGTAAGAGCACTAAGTTTTTTTGCTAAATAAAAAGCAGTATATGACCCATATAATAGTATTCTACCATTTGTATGAAAGAAAAATTTAAATCAATACCAACTTGTTTATATATATTTACAAAAATATCCAGAATATTTTTACGGTATTCTCCTCTGGGAGATAAAATGGGTAGCTGGAAAATTAATTCCCCTATCTATTTGCATACTTTCTGAATTTCCTGCTACTTGCATGTATTACCTATTGAAAATGAGGCTAGAGAGTCAAACAAAATATTGCCCAGTCGCACAGCTAGCCAATGTCAGAGCCTGGACTCAGCCTGTCCCAGTTATAGGGATTTTAGGCCAGATCTCTTTCTACAACTGTAAAGCCAAGAAGGAATGAATCAACAATTAGCTTTATACTCCATAACCTGGGAAAGCCTAAAAGCATACTCCAACTGAGCCTGAATGTTGGTTTGTTCATTTTCCCCACAGTTCCTCTTCAAGAGACAGTTTCAATCCCACAGTTCTGGTTAAATTCCACTGGGCTGAAACAGGTAATTTCAGAATGACCCACCACAAAGCAGGACACATCCTTAAATGACAGGCTTTGGTCAGGATGGCACAATAAGTTCATGCTTAGGCAAAGACTCTCTGCCCCAAATTACATGGCAATAAGAAAAAGGTAAAAAGAGAAAAGTTATAGTTGAGTTAAGGACAAGAGAAACACCACTCTCCATGAAGAATGGGTCATCAACAGAAAGCAAAGGCAGTGGGAAGGGCTGATGCTTCCAGCATGCTGTTTGTCAGGAGACTGGCTGAAGGCAGGCTCTCTCCTGAAAGAAATTGCCACTGACCACTGCTTGCAGCTGAGGCTTCATAAGAAGCTCCAGGCCCAGGCAGATGGGAGGACTCAAGTGCAGCTTGGAGAGGAGGCATTCACTGAAGCCTTAGAGAACCAGCAGATTACTTCACACAATCTGTAGAAATCAACTCAAAATGTATTAAAGGCACAAATGTACCAGGTAAAACTCTAAAAGAATTCTTTTCCATTACAAGAAAACAAACAAACAAACAAACAAAACAACCAAAACCTTAGGTCTTAGTCAGCCATGGCTGCTATAACAAATACCACAGACTGGGTGGCTTATACAACAGACATTTATCTCTCACAGTTTTGGAGGTGACAGCAGATTCAGTTCCAGTGAGGACCCTCTTCCTGGCATACAGATGACTGCCTTCTTTTGGTGTCCTCACAAGGTAGGGAAAGAGAGCTCCAATCTCCCTCTTCTTAAAAGAGCACTAATCCCATCACGGAGGCCCCACCCTCCTGACCTCATCTAAACTTAATTACCTCCCCAGGGTCCCACCTCCAGATACCACCACACTGGGGGTTAGGGCTTCAACATATGAATTTTGGGGGAACACAAACATTTAGCCCATAACACCCTTCAAAGCAAAAAGAAAAGAACACCATGAAATCTAGTGGAAAAATAGGGGGAAACATTTGAATAGGCAGTTCAAAGAAAGAGAAAAATGAATGATGATGACTTATTTGAAGCTACACAGTATCACTGGCAATAAGAGAAACTCAAGTTACAACAAGAAAGGGAAAGAGTTGATACTGATTAGATTGTGACAAAGATTAAGAAGTCAGTTAAAATCAACTGAGCATGTAAAGAAAGATGAACTTGGTATATTGCTAGGGAGTATAGACTGTGGAAGCTGAAGGAAAATTTGACTTTCCTCAGGTAATTTCCATACACACAAACCTAGAATCCAATTTGTAATTGTGGCTAAGTACTCCAGAGGCCCACTCTCATAGGTCCACGGTCTAGAATTCTACTGCAGAGATATATATGGTAACATATAGTTGGAAGCAAACTAGTTGACTATCCATAAGAAAGGGATAAACAAAATGTTTTAAAAGCATAATCTATGGCAGTCCAAAACACTGAATTAGATGTATATACAGTACACAGAGCTTAAAAAACGTTGTCAGCCGGGTGCGGTGGCTCACGCCTGTAATCCCAGCACTTTGGGAGGCCGAGGCGGGTGGATCACGAGGTCAGGAGATCGAGCCCATCCTGGTTAACACGGTGAAACCCCATCTCTACTAAAAATACAAAAAATTAGCCGGGCATGGTGGCGGGTGCCTGTAGTCCCAGCTACTCGGGAGGCTGAGGCAGGAGAATGGCATCAACCTGGGAGGCGGAGCTTGCAGTGAGCCAAGATCGTGCCACTGCACTCCAGCCTGGGCAAGAGTGAGACTCCGTCTCAAAAAAAAAAAAAAAAAAAAAAGTTGTCAAAAAGATAAAATGGTCTCTGCAAGCTCCATGTCCTAGGTATAGTCCTCCCCATCCTGCTGCCAGATCAGTGTGATCTCTTCAGGGTGGAAGCCCAGGGCCCAGCACCTCAGGGTGGTATTACAGTCAGAGATGGGGTCATAGTGGGTGCTGGTGGGGAATGCCTTTGGGGGTCCGAAGAAAAGGGTCAGAGGAAATTTAGAACATTCATTTCCCTTCCATAGGCCATTCAACAGGGCTCATTGATCGCTCTAAGAAGGAAAGGATTTTAGGAAGAGAAACTCAGATACCCACATCTACTCTAAGAGTCCAGGGGGAACACTTTCCTGTTTCAAAGCAGAGTGAGGCAGGATATAGTTGGAGGCACCAGGTCTGAAAGGAGGTGAGGGGGTCCTAATTAAGTAGTGTCAAGGTCACAGTGAGCAGGGCCAGGGTTAGAACAAGCTCCAAAAAGAATCAGGATGGAGGCAGAAGATAAGGTCTGAGAGAGACAGTTTGGTTCTTGAGGAAGTAGCTGCAAGATCATGAAAATTAAAAGCTTTTATACATCAAAATATACTATCAAGAGAGTGAAAAGACAATCCACGGAATGAAAGAAAATGTTTGCAAATCATATATCTGATAAGGGTCTAGTATTCAGAATGTATAAAGAATTCCTAAAACTCAAAACATAAAGGCAACCTATTTTTTTTAAATGGGCAAAGGTCTTGAAAGGACCTTTTCCCAAAGAAAATATACAAATAGCCAACAAACACATGATAAGATGCTCAACATCATTAATTAGAGAACTGTATATCAAAACCACAAAGAGGTTTTGTGGTTTTTGTCTAGTGTTTTGGATTGACTTCTAGCGGTTTTATACCCACTAGAATGTATTATAGGATGGCTATAATAAACAACAAAACAAACTGAAAGTAAGTGTAGATTAGGATGGAGAGAAATTAGAACCATGTGCATTGCTGGTGGGAGTGCAAAATGGTGCAGCAGCCATGAAGAGCAGTTTGGTAGTTCCTCAAAAAGTTAAAATATAAAACTATCAAACGAACCGCACCTATATCCTCCAACAAAAAAATTAAAAACAGATACTGAAACAGAACCTTGTACACAAATGTTCATAGCAGCACTGTTCACAATAGCCAAAAAGCAGAAATAATGGAAGTGTCCATTGATGGCTGAATGGATAAACAAAATGTGGTATATCCATATAATCGGCTACTATTCAGCCATACAAAGGAATGAAATACTGACATTTGCTACAGCACGGATGAACCCTGAAAACATTATGCTAAGTGAAAGAAATCAGACACAATAAGCTACAAATTGTATGATTCCATTTATATGAAATATACAGAATAGACAAATCCGTAAAGGCAGAAACAGATTAGTGGTTGCTAAGGGCTGGAATAGGGAAAAACTGGAAGTGACTGTTTAATGGAAACAGGTTTCTGTTTGGGATGATGACAAAGATCTGGAACTAAATAGTGGTGGTGATTGTATAATATTGCAAATGTACTTAATGCCACTGAATTGTACACTTTAAAATGGCTAAAATGATACATTTTAAGTTAAGTATATTTTACCACAATAAAAAGAGGAACCACTGGGGGGCACTGGGTGAGGATGTAGGGGACATTTCAGTATGCTCTTTGCAGCTTCCAGTGAATCTATATTTCAAAATAGTTTTGAAAATTTATTAAGCAGTTACTAAGCATAGGCACTATCTTCATAGTGATATAATTGTTTTAAATTAGAGATACACACTGATTTATTATGGTGACAATAACTCAGATTCCTCAATGTCCAAGACCTGTCTTTTCTAACGTTTTTGCTACTTGAATTCAAAATAACAGTCTCTCAATCCTTCTCTCTTTTGCCTCCTGACAATAATGATACTGGTTTTCACTAGTTTTGAAAGTGCTAAATGAACTTAATGTTCAGGGAGTGACTAAGGCGTAGTTTCTATGGTTACTGGAAGACCTCATCTCTTGATTCGATTTGAATAACCTAAGTTTCTTCTCTCTCCTTTAATTTTATTTAGAGTCCTAAAAGGGCATAAATTTTGAGTTACTGAACTGCTAGAAACACTTGAGAAAGCTACTGCATTCCAGGGATTCAGTTTATTTTCATCTTTCATCTAGGAAATCCATTTTTGCATATAATATGCCACTATCACATTATATATCTTTATGATGTATCTGTATTAATACATAGAATCATGTATCAATGTATAGAATATAAATGTTATATATGTAATCATATATTTATAATTAAACATGAAAAAGGAAAGAGGAAGAGGGCTGTGGAAAGAGGAAGAGGGCTGTGATCTTTAGAGTTATATATTGATAGAAACCCACAACAAATAAAGAAACCACAGAGACTCACAAGTGAACCAGATTCCAGATACTGTTTTGTCTGCCGCTCATCCTGACTGGGACCTGATTCCCATGATCTCCCACATGAGAGGAATCACTTGGTGACTGAGCCATGAAATCAAAACTCAGTTTCCCCACTGCTATCCCACTGTAGACATGTTCAGTCATGTGCAATCATAACACACTCAAGACAAACTTAGCCAAAGATCAGATTAAGTGTGCAAGAGTCGAGCTCAGTCATCCCAAATTAAACTTACTGGAGGAGCCATGGAAGGTGAGCTGAGGATGCAAAGGACCCAGGTATGCACGAGGTGTTACTTTCAGGCTACACATTTTTGTTGGACTGAAAGTTGACCCAGGTAGGCACTATTTCCAGAAATAAATTGTCAAAGGATAACTCAGAAACATTTACTTACATGTACACTGTTTAGTATTTTCTACGCAAATAATTTACTGACATGTGAAGGAGGCAGTGGAGAGACCAAGTCAGGGACAAAGGCAAAACAAGAATGTGGTAGATGAGTGATCCCCAACCTTTTTGGCACTAGGGATGGGTTAACCAGGGACTGGTTTTGTGAAAGGCAATTTTTCCATGGAGCAGGAAGGGTATGGTTCTGGGATGAAACTATTTCACCCCAGATCATCAGCAATTAGATTATGATAAGGAGCATGCAACCCAGATCCCTTGCATGCGCAGTTCACAGTAGGGTTCATGCTCCTATGTGAATCTAATGCTGCCACTGATTACTCAGGCAGTAATGCTGGCCCATCCCTCCCTTCCACCACTGCTCACCTCCTACTAGGCAGCCTGGTTCCTAACAGGACACAGCCCAGTACCAGTCCACAGGGCCTGGGGTTTGGGGACCCCTGTGGTAGATTGTTACACTGGTGATCCCCAGGGAACTAATGAACCTCCCAGCGTTCAAACTCCAGTGTAGCCCCTTCCACATTGAATCTGGCATTGGCACTGTGCCTTGCTTTGGCCAAGGGAACATTAGCAAGTGTGACCCCAACAGAGGCTCGATAAACACTTTTTTTTTTTTTTGAGACAGTCTCACTCTGTCACACAGGCTGGAATGCAGTGGCGCGATCTTGGCCCACTGCAACTCTGCCTCCTGGGTTCAGGTGATTCTCCTGCCTTAGCCTCCCGAGTAGCTGGAATTACAGGTGCCTGCTACCACGCCCTGCTAATTTTTTTGTATTTTAAGTACAGACAGGGTTCCACCATGTTGTCCGGGCTGGTCTCAAACTCCTGAACTCAAGTGATCCGCCTGCCTCGGCCTCACAAAGTGCTGGGATCACAGGTGTGAGCCACAGCATCCAGCCAAACACTTACATATTGGGATGCTTTTGTAGAAGCCAGAGGGGATGTAAGACATACAACTACCCTGAGACAGCCATGCTGTGAGAACATCAAAGCTAGCGAGGGAGCAAGGCTACTTGGAGAAGCAATGAGGTGCTAAACACGTGAGTGAAATTTCTTGGGTCTTCCAGACCATCTACGAGATACCAGCTAAATGCAGCTATGTAAGCTGATTTCATATGTAACAGGAGAACCACCCAGCCAAAGTCTTTCAGAATTCCTAGTTCACAGAACCAGAGGAAATAATAAATCATTATGTTTTAAGCTCCAACATGATGAAGTGATTTTTTTATACAGTTATCGATAAGCAAACACAGGGTTTATAAGAGAAATAAAAGAAAACTGCATTCTGGAAGTAGTAAATTTTGTTTGTATGCTTTTGGCATAAACTTATTAGCTGGCATTTAGCAAAAAGGTCAGTCTAGGAATTCTGTACTTCAGTAGGCTTTCTAGGGATATCGAAGAAAACATTTTAGTTGTTTATTCTTAAGAAAACTCTGAGAGTTTACCTATGGGACATAATTGCAAAATGTCTGTCGGTGTCCTTTGTTAACATCTTTGACTTTGTTAGTTCAGGTTTGCGCCATTTCCTTTATCAGAATTTTATTAAAGACAACTTTGAGAATGGGAAAAGACCTGAGTCTTTTCTGACTATGAGTGGGCCTAGAGGATACAAACACTCTCCGCTGCCCCATATTTCTCCCCTTGTTTAAAAACAGCAGCAGTGGCATCATTCTCTCTAGCTCTTCAGTCAGCAATTATGGCTGCCCAAACACGGAATGCCCTAAGGTGGCTCAGGACATTGATAGGGAACTGGGGCCACGGCCTTGGAAATGCAAGCTGCTGAGTGAGGCCAAGTGGTCTATGGAAATCACGATCTCCCTGCATGGTGGGATTACAAAGGTGACCAAGAAACACAGACAGAAACAGAAGAAAATGGAATTAAGAGTTGAAATACCCACAGAACAGAATCATGGAATGTAAAACAAGTAAACTTTATTTGGGAGATGGGGTGAATCCATCACTGGTTACTGGAACCCTGAGTCTGCATTTTCTCCTCAGGGAGGCGGTCTGAAATGGAGTGGGCTGTGTTTGGCAAGGGTTGTAGTGGTTTGGAATCTGAGTAAATGAGCAGAATCAGAGAAACAGAATTAGTTTTCTGACTGTGGTACTTCTCACACCAACCCAGAACCTGTCCATGTGTCCTCTTCACTCTACGTTCTCCATTGTCCCTATCCTCTGGGGTGTCCTCCATTTTCTCCCTCACCTCTCACCTGCTTGGCTCCCGAGCTGGGCCTCAGGCCTGTCTCCCCAGAGTAAATGCCCGGGATCATTGAGGAAGCGTTGGCTGCGCTGGCATGTTAGGCAGGTCTGTACGGTCCAGCGCTGTCCCCTGCAGCCTAGGGTGAACATGGGAAAAAGACTGTCCACGTTTAGAAGTAACGGTCTCTTGCTGCCAGTTTTGCCTCCAGTGTTTTTCAGTAGGTATCCCCGCTCCCCCACCACACCCCCAATTTGAATGTACATTTGATGGTGTCACGCCTCGGCATAAGCTCCATCGATTTCCTGGAACTCTTTAAGATAAAGTTCAAACTCCCTAACAAGACTTCAAGAACTGGCCTGTTTCCCTCTCCAGTCTCATGTCTTGCCCTCCTACCTCAAACTCCAGCCTCCTGCACTCTCATTTCTTTGACAGCACCACAAGCTCTCTTGTCTCAGAGTCTGCACACATGCCTAGAATTTCCATCTCTCACTCCCTTTGCTTATCATAAACTTCGCCACCACTGGCATGAGTAAGTGAGCATTCTACTCCCCCAGTTAATCTTTTTCTACACCATTTTGTTTCTTAGTCTGTCCCATCAGACCGTAATTTCAATGAGAATAATGAATCTAGCACAGTACCTGACACATTTTAGAAAATAAGTATTTGCTTAATAAATGAATGGTGATGGGAATCGTCCTCCACAAAGCCGAATAACATCTATTATTGTGCATGGGTGGGGTTGCCTCTTAAAAGTTATTATTTATTGCCCACACTGGAAGAAAAAAAAAAAAAAAGCCGAGCCCAAACCCTAGTTTGTGCAAGTGGCGTTAGGAACTTAATCCAAACCCGAAGAAGGAAGACTCCTGCGAATCCCACACCCAACATCCATCTACAGTGAGAAAGGCGCTGTTGGCCTCCAGTGCCCGCCCCCCACCCCGCCCCCCTCCGCGCCCCCAACGCTCCACAGTCTTCCACCTCCGTTGGAGCACTCACGTCTCTGGCGCTGGGTGCAGGTGAGGCCTGGGACGAGGAGGGAAGAGCAGCCTCGACAAAGAGTCCTCTTCACCGAGGGATCCCTGGGGGCGGAGGAGGATAGTGGTCTGGCGCCCGCGCTCCCTCTCGCGTTCCTCCCGCGTCCCGCCCGCCGCCCGCCCCGTGGCTGTCTCACCGCCGCAAGACGAGCCGCTTCGCAATGGTCCTCTCAGTGTAGCAGTAAAACCTCGCCAGCGCCTGGTTCTCGGGGTCCTGGGCAAGGACACAATGGGCGGCCTGCGGGAAGGGAGCAGTCACTCTGGGACGCCGAGCACCGTCCCCGTGGGGCCCTTGTCGCAGACTCACCTGGTACAGGAAGTTGAGCCTCTGGAAGGCCTCGCGGTCCTTCACCGGCCCCGCCATCACTGCCGCGCTCCAGGGCCTCCCGCAGCCCCACCCCTCGCACAGCCCCGCCCGGGCGTCCGCGCGAGGCCTCCTGGGAAACGTAGTCCCCGCGCCCTCGGGAGCCTCCCGGAGGCCTCACAAACTCATCGGTTTCTAAACACAACCCCAGCAATCCATGCCCAGGGTCCCTTTATGAATTTTCAGTGCTTTTGTCTTCCTCAAGCTCATGACCAATTATATCACCTAGAGACCTAGCGGAGGTGAGGATCTTAAATCGGCCATTTTCGGGACAGAAGGCTGGTCTCTTTATGTAGCTAGGTTGGGGAGATGGTTATGTGCAATTTATACCCAGCTAGAGCTTCTGCCCTACTCTCCTGAGGTCCGAGGCAGATGCCTGTAAGATCTACAGACGGAAGGCACAGAGGTAATACATTAAAAAAAAGCACTGGTGCCAGTGGGGGTGAAAGTGGGAAGGATCATGAGGATGCTGGAGGGAGGGAAAAGGACTCCCGGTCCTCAGAAAGCACAGTTTACTCCTACTATTCCACCTTCCAAAGAAACACACTTCCTGTTATGCAGTGCTGGACACACAATAGGTGATCCTCACTTTCTGAGTGAATGGTTTCTAACTCCTAGGCTTAGGTACAGCACAGAAATCTGTCAACAGCATCCCCTGCCCCTGAAACTTCACCCCACTCCCCACACTGACATTCACCTCACACCCCTCCCTCTGACCTCTTCTATCTTCCAGTTCTTCTGTCTGGTGTCCTGTGACTCATAGTGACTATCAGTTACTGAAGTCAGAAGCAGAGGGACATGAATTGGAGGGGTAGAAGATCAATGAACCCTGAGATGGGGAGGGCAGCATAAGTCAGGAGAGGATGACTTCTCCCCAATTTCAGACCCAGTGCCAGGCGGGGACAGACAAGCAGGGCTCCAGCTGGGAGGAAGGACATGGCTGAAACCTCCTCTGGAACTAGTTTCACAAGGGTTCTCGGACTCAAATAAGAGTGGTGTGTTTAAAATGTAGATGTAGGCTGGGCACGGGGGCTCACACCTGTAATCCTAGCACTTTGAGTGGCTGAGGCAGGTAGATTACTTGAGTTCAGGAGTTCGAAACCAGCCTGTCCAACATGGCAAAACCCTGTCTCCACTAAAATTAGCCGGGTGTGGTGGTGCATGGCTATAGTCCATAGTAGTCCCAGCTACTCTGGAGGCTGAGGCAGGAGAATTGCTTGAACCTGGGAGGCGGAGGGTGCAGTGAGCTGAGATCACCACTGCACTCCAGCCTGGGCGACAGAACGAGACTCTGTTCATAAATAAATAAATAAAATGTAGATGTCCGGCCCACCCCAGACCTCGACTAACCACTAAGGGTGAGACCCAGGAACATGCATGTCTAACACCCAGTGATTCTTACACATCAGTACAAGGCTGTCACCAAATTACCACACAACACAGAGATCACTTCAGTGGATCCTTTGTTCCATATTATTTTAACCAACCAAAGTATCTTGCCACAAAGAACCACAGTCAAGGCACAAAGGTAAGAGGAGGAGAGTCTGGACAAAGTCCTGTTGAGGTGGTAGGAGGAACTGAAACACCCTCAGTAAACTGCAGATTCTTCTCTCAGTCATTTCTGTGAAGATTACCCGAATAGCAGATAATCCAAATTGGTTTAGTTTGGTTTGGCATGCATCACTTTTACCTTTTATGACAACATATGTACCCTATAAGTTGTTTATTTTGGCCTAACATGAAAATCATTTACATTCTCTGAAAAGGGAAATGGCAAAGGGTGAGGGATGGCAACAAGCAAGCAAAAGCCTGGCTTAACACCAGTTCCAGGCCAGATGCACACAAGCCAAATGAAGTTGCCTATCTGGCCCTTCCCTATATACCACCCTCTTCCACCCTGTCCTTAGGGTGAGAAAGACTCCATAACCTTTTTTCCTTTCTGGCTTGGACACCTTGGCTAGGTAAGAAGGCTGACAATTTGGGAGTAGCTACTTAGTAACATTCTTTAAGGCCAGGGCTTTGGATACAAATACCCTTCTCTTTCCTCTAATACCTGACTCTCCTTTCCAAGTTCCCTTGGGAACACTGTGAAAGGATAGATGTGTCTTGCAGGATCTCTTCCACTTTGCCTCTGGAGAGGAGCAAGGTGACTGACTTATTGGTATAGAGGCAGGCAACAAGCCAACTCTGCTGAAGGCTGAGGCAGGGACCTGGGTTCTCCTCTGCTTTCTTTTCAGCCTCTCCTTCTCCCCACATTCCTACCTCTGGCCAATCCTACCCATAATCGCAACCTTACCCTTGGAATAGAAGACCAAAGAAACCTCCCTCCTCTTCATTAATCTCCAGGAATCTGTTCCTTTAGCCCACTTCCCTGACCCTTCTAGCCTTGTTGATGTCCAATCTCTGCCCTCAGAAAAACTCCTCAATATCTAGACCCATGAGAGCATCTGTCATTCATCTCTCATGAATTCAGAGGTACACAGACCCCTGTGATCTACCTCAAGAAGCAAGACTATCCTGGGTCAAAGAACCCCCTAAAAAGATGTGCAGGGGTTTCTGTTTCCTCCTCTGGTTTGAGCAAGTCAGACCCTCACAGATTTTTTGTTTCTGGAAAAGCCTCTCCTTCCTTCCTGACCCGTCCTTGTGCAACAGAAAACCTGATGGACTTCAGGGTAGACAATCCTCTGGGAACCAGCTCCCCACCCTGACAGTTATGAGGAAGTCACAGCTGTGCTGTCTCATCCAGCCCAGTCCTACCTCCCCCTCCACACAAAACCATCCTAGAAACCAAGGTGTTTCTCCAAGATGATTCAGGACTGGACCCAGGTGGACACGAAGACGTTCCAGCAGGACACAGGAAGGAGGCCCGTAGCACTTGACCCTGCCTCACCCCAGTCATTCCCACATCCCAACCTGTCACTCCCAATCTGTTGGGGGCCTGATGGTAAGTGGTGCAGCATTCTTCCGTCCAGCCCGGATGCCTGGGTAGAAGAGGGGCCAAAGTTTCTCAGTAAAAGTATCAGTGAAGGTGTAGATATGAGAGCGGTCTGTGACATTGTAGAAAGACAGTGTGCCGGCCTCATAGTCTAGGAATATGCCTACCCGCTTGGGTTTCACCTTGATGTGCAAAGGGGTAAAAGGTGTGGTGGTGGCTGCATATTTGTCCCCATTCCATAGCCGCACCCGCCAGTAGCCAGTCTCAGGGAGTGGAGTCAACTCGCCCTTTCGGCTCACGGAGTCCCGGCATACACCCACTGCCCAGTGGGTCTTGTCGCCCACCTCCACCTCCCAGTAGTGTCGACCTGAGGTGAAACCCTCAGTAGCCAGGACGCAAGGGTAGAAGGTGAAACGCCTTGGTGTGTCAGGGAGATCCCGGAGTCTTGTCTCCACGAACTTGACGCTCTTACGATCCTCTGACAGGACTAGGTTAGGATGAGCTGTCTCAGGGTCCAGGGTCACATCCGCTGGCGGGAGAAGCCAGAGTGGGGAGCTAGATGAGGATGGGAATAGCTAAATGCCCCTGCCTCACTCTTCCAGCCTGCCTTTACAGAGCCTGGTCCCTTAAAGGTCCCCAGAACAACCTGGTTTGGTTAACTTTCTCAATCCATGGTGTCACCTAAGGAAGGGGAGAAAGCAATGGCTCACTTCTCACCCTGACCCTAAAGTAAACAGATAATAATCTCTTGAGTCTGCAGTGGCTGGTAATCTAGGTTCCCGCCTGGTCCTGTCTTCATCTCCCTCTGACATTATCATTTATCTCACTTGTAGAGAAGTACAAGGTGTAGTCTGAGGGGCAGAAAAAAACGGAAAGTGTTAAGAAGGATGCCGAGCAAGACAGCATATGGTCTAGGGATAGGGTGACCATGTGTGTTTTCCAGGAACTGGCCTGGTTTATGACTATTTTCCCTGCATATTCACATTAATATAATGACACTCCCTTTCAGTTTCTTTCTTTTTTTTTTTTTTTGAGATGGAATCTCACTCTGTCCCTCAGGCTGGAGTGCAGTGGTGTGATCTCAGCTCACTGCAACCTCCGCTTCCCGGGTTCAAGCAGTTCTCCTGCCTCAGCCTCCAGAGGAGCTGGGATTACAGGTGCCCAACACCACATCTGGCTAATTTTTATATTTTTAGTAGAGATGGGGTTTCACCGTGTTGGCCAGGCTGATGTCGAACTCCTGACCTCAAGTGATCCGCCAGCCTTGGCCTCCCAAAGTGCTAGGATTACAGATGTGAGCCACCGCACCCGGCCTTTGAAGGTTATGCAAGTTTACATGGTAAATTATATAACCACTCTACCCGATGACTTTGGCAAATTATTTAACCTTTCTGGGTCTCTATTTAGAAAAGAATGGACCTAAGAGTAGATAACGCTTAAGGCTTCCTCTCACTCCAAGTTCTGTGACTCAGGGTGAGACTAAAAGCCAGATAAAGGGGTAGGTGTGTGTGGGAGTAAGAAAAGTGAGACATAGGATAACTGAAACCCATATAAGGTAGGACCTAAAAGCTTTCTTCTCTCTAGTGGTTTCTTCTAGTTTCCTTTTGGGAACAACTCACCAATTAGCTGTTTAAGGATTTTCCTTAGGGCAAAGTACTGTCGGGGAAAATTGCTGAAGTTCTTTTCCAGCTCTATGGATACTGAAGTCACCTCCATGGTCTTCACCTTTTCACATCTAGGAGGGATAGGGAGATAGGGGAAGAAAGGGCAGGGTTAGGGAGAAGCTCCAGCCAAGTGACTATTCAGATGTTAACATTTTTAGGGAGAAATTAAAATTCTCCATCTTCCCACTTTCTTCCTCCTCCCTGAAAAGCTCACCTGTTGATTTCTTTTACTAATCCAAGGAGAGCCTTATGATCCCGTGGACAGATCCTTGAGAGTGAGCCTCCGAACTTTCTAGGAATATTCCTGTATTTCATGCAAATGGATGATTGCCCTCCCTGCTCTCCCAACCCCTTCCTCCTGCCATCTTGTTTGGACACAATTCCACCCACTGGCACAAGTAGAATCTGATTCTACCTTATCATTCTCCTTCTCAAGAAGTCCTGATGTTCAAAGGGGAAAAGGGATTATTATTCCCAATAATTTGTTCTCTAACTGGCTTCATGGGCACAATGAACATTCTCCCATACCCTGCCCAGACACTTCATGACTTTCCCAACCTCACCCCCAACCCAAACTCCTGACTGTACCCCTCTTCTCTAAGCCAAGACCTAACTCACTCAGAGAGATACAACAATCACTTACTTTTCCAGGGTACTTTTGACATCCTAGAAGGAAGGAGAAAAGAAAGCAATATTGGTCCTGGTATTCAGTGGTCCTGAAGGCAAAAGGTTCCCCCTCCTCCCCAAAGTTCCACAGCTATAAAATAGGGATGGGATAAACTGAGGGTCACACAGTGCAAGAAGAGCTCCAGCGGGACCTGAATGCACTTCTCCCAACCTAATCCCTGCTTTCAACTTCTGGTCATCATGAAGCTTGGTCATTTATATCACTTCCCAATGATTTCTTTTATGCTTGTCTTTGCTCCTCAAGGATGCTGGGAGCTCCCTATAAGGGACAGGGATTGTATCAATTCTTTACTCTGTCCCCCAAGTACCAACCACATATCTCACTCTCCTTGAGGATAAGTACAGAGAGTTCCAGACTGGTGGCATAGGAACAAATCACACATTCCTGTTACGGTTTGGTATCCCCTGTCTTGCATTAGTTAATAAACATCAATAACTGGCCGGGCACAGTAGCTCACGCCTGTAATCTGAGCGCTTTGGGAGGCCAAGACGGGTGGATCACTTGAGGTCAGGAGTTCAGGACCAGCCTAGCCAACATGGTGAAACCCTGTCTTTACTAAAAATACAAAAATTAGCCAGGTGTGGTGGTGTGCGCCTGTAACCCCAGCTACTCAGGAGGCTGAGGCAGGATAATCGCTTGAACGCGGGAGGCAAAGGTTGCAGTGAGCCGAGATCATGCACTGCACTCCAGCCTGGGCGACAGAGCAAGACTCTCTCAGAAAAAAAAAAAGAAGAAGAAGAAACACATTAATAACTGTGTGCTAATACTGATTTGTGAATACTTGGGGTCCAGAAGACAAAGAAGACAAATCTCTGTCCCACAAGGATTTCCCAGTTTAATATGGAAGGCAGAACACATATACATGAAAGGCCATAGGAACAAATACCAAGCAATACGTAACATAAAAATAAATGTACAATGAAGCCTCACTGCTTCAAATGCTGGTAATCTAATCTCTAAGATAAAAAATATGTTCCCTAGTTTTGCTAACACCATTCATTTACGTAAGAGAATAAAATATTTCAAACACTTTAGAGGTATTATTAATATATACATGTCAAAAGCAATATATTATTTAAACGATTTCAGGCATACCTCATTTTATTGCACTTCGCTTTATTGTGTTTTGTTGACACTGTATGTTTTTCAGATAGATGGTTTGTGGCAACCTGTGTTGAGCAAGTCTACTGGCACCATGTTTTCCAACAGCATGTGTTCACTTCATGTCTCTGTGTCACATTTTGGTAATTCTCACAATATTTCACACTTTTTCATTATTATATCTAGTATGATCTGTGATCAGTGATCTTTGATGTTACTATTGTAATCGTTATGGGGGCACTGTGAACTGCATCCATATAAGACGAACAACTTAATCAATAAATATATTTTATGTGTTCTAACTGATCCACTACCAGCTATTCCCTCATCTTTCTCCATCTCCTCTGGCCTCCCTATTCCGAGACACAACGATATTAAAATTATATCAATTAATAATCCTGCAATGGCCTCTAAGTGTTCATGTGAAAGAAGAATCACATGTCTCTCACTTTAAATCAAAACCTAAAAATGTTTAAGCTTAGTGAGAAAGGCACATTGAAAGCCAAGATGGGCTGAAAGCTAGGCCTCTTGTGCCAAACACCAAGCCAGGCTGTGAATGCTAAGGAAAAGTTATTGAAGAAAATTAAAAGTGCTACTCCAGTGAACACATGAATGATAAGAAAGTGAAACGGCTTTATTGCTGAGATGGAGAAAATTTTAGTGATCTGGATATAAGATCACATGATTCCCTTAAGCCAAAGCCCAATCCAGAGCAAGGCTGTAACTCCTTCAGTTCTATGAAAGCTGAGAGAGGTAAGGAAGCTGCAGAAGAAAAGTTTAAAGTTAGGTAGGTTGTTTTAAGAAAAGAAGCCATCTCTGTAACAAAAATGTGCAAGGAGAAGCAGCAAGTGCTGATGCAGAAGTTGCAGCAAGTTATCCAGAAGATCTTGCCAAGATTACTGATGAAGGTGGCTACACTAAACAACACATTTTCAATGTCAACAAAACAGCCTTCTATTGAAGAAGGTGCTATCCAGGGCTTTCACAGTTCGAGAGAAGTCAATGCCTGGCTTTAAAGCTTCAAAGGACAGGATGACTTTCTTATTAGAAGCAAGGGCAGCTGGTGACTTTAAGTTGAAACCAGTGCTCACTTACCATTTCAAAAATCCTAGGGCTCTTAAGAATTATGCTAAATCTACTTTCCCTGTGCTCTAGAAATGGAATAACAAAGCCTACATGACAGTACACCTGTATCCAGCATGGTATACTGAATGTTTTTAATTAAAAAAAATTACCTTTTGTAGAGATGGGGTCCCGCTATATTGCCCAGACTGGTCTTGAATTCCTGGCCTTAAGCAGTCCTCCTGGCTTGATCTCTCAGAGTGCTGGGATTACAGATGTGAGCCAACGTGCCTAGCCTTTACTGAAGTATTTTTGGGGGGATGGAGTTTCACTCTTGTCACCCAGGCAGGAGTGCAACTGCATGATCTTGGCTCACTGCAACCTCTGCCTCTCGGGTTCAAGCGATTCTCCTGCCTCAGCCTCCCGAGTAGCTGGGATTACAGGCGCCCGCCACCATGCCCAGCTAAGTTTTTGTATTTTTAGTAGAGATTGGGCTTCACCATGTTGGCCAGGCTGGTCTCAAACTCCTGACCTCAGGTGATCCACCTGCCTTGGCCTCCCAAAGTGGTAGGATTACAGGTGTAAGCCACCGTGCCCAACCTTTTACTGAAAATTTTAAGTTGAGACCTACTGCTCAGAAAAAAAGATTCCTTTCAAAATATTACTGCTCATGACAATGCACTTGATCACCCAAAAGTTCTGATAGAGATGTAAAATGAGATTCATGTTGTTTTCACGTCCGCTAACACAACATCCAATCGGCAGCCCATGGATCAAGAAGTAATTTGGACTTTCAAGTCTTAATAAATGTATTTCATAAAGCTGCTATAAATAGTGATTTTTCTGATAGATCTAGGCAAAGTAAATTGAAGGCTTTCTGGTAAGGATTCACCATTCTAGACGCCATTAAGAACATTTGTGATTTGTGAAAGGAAGCCAAAATATCAATATTAACAGGCATTTAGAAGAAGTCTATTCCAACCCTTATGGATGACTTTTAGGGGTTCAAGACTCCCGTGTTGTAAGTAACTGCAAATGTGGGTTTTCAAAGATTTTCAAAGAAGTTCTACTGGTGAGTAAAATGCTATTAAACAGCATCACATGCTCAGAGATATCTTTCATAAAAGGAAGAGTTGAAAGTAAACTTCGTCGTTGTCTTATTTTAAGAAATTACCACAGTCACCCCAATCTTCAGCAACCACCACCTCGATCAGTCAATACTAACACAAGACCCTCCACCAGCAAAAATATTATGATTCCACTAGGAAACCCAACAAACTGTGACTTGCTTTATCAAGATACTCGCTTTATTGAAGTGGTATGGAACTGAACCCACAATATCTCTGAGGTATGCCTGTATCCTTTAAACTATGTTTCTGTCCTTTTTCAGCAGTACATAAATCAAATTTCAGGACTTAAAAGTAATGGTGACTGCATTTACAAAATTTTTAATACATAGTTTTTCACTAACTCAGGCTAGACTTCCCTCCTTTCAAAAGAATGAATCTTTTCTTTGGAACAGATTAAGCACATAATTGCTGACCAGAGATAAGAACACAAAAATGGTTAGAAGGGGATGGGAGAAATCACTTTTCCGTAGCAAGGACCCTTTGAGTACACCTGGCAGAAAGAACTGGATTTAGAGAAGGAGAGCAGAAGAATGAGTATCCCAGGCTGACAAAACAGCCTATGCAAAGCTACACTGCACTCAGCCTGAGGGGCTATGCAGGGGCAAAGGTCGAACCTTAAGCATCTCGAAGCCTGACTGTAAGCACTTGCCCTCCACCTCGGCAGCCAAGTGGGCCAGGTCCCGGCGCTTGTCCCCAAGGTGAGCAGCATTTTCTCGGAGTCGCTGCAGAATGTCCTGTTCCTCTTCTTCCAGTCGTGAAAGCAACACCTGCTGCTCTTCATCCAGCCGCCTATGAAGCTCTTCAAACTCCCTCAAGATCTGCTGTCGGCGACTTTCCACTAGTCTCTGAGAAGAGAGGGAAGATGTTGTATCAGCAGGGTCAGTGTGGTATAAGGAAGCCTTTCTCTCACCCACCATATGTATGAATTAACACAGACTTCCAGTTTCATTGAAAATAGTTTAACAAAGGCTGGGTGTGGTGACACATGACTATAATCCCAGGACTTTGGGAGGCTGAGGGAGGTGGATTGCTTGGGATGAGAAGTTTGAGACCAGCCTAGGTAACATGGTGAAACCCCAACTCTACAAAAAATACAAAAAATTAGCTGAGTCTGGTGGTGCATGCCTGTAGTCCCAGCTACTGGAGAGGCTGAGGTGGGATGATGGCTTGAGCAAACAAGGCAGAGGTTGGAGTAAGCTGAAATTGTTGCACCATTGCACTCCAGCTTGGGCAACAGATCGAGATGAAAGACAGACAGACAGGAAAGAAAGACAGAAAGACAAAGACAGAAAGAAAAGAAAGAAATAAAATGAAAGAAAATGGTTTAACAGAACACTCATTTTTTATTCCATTGGAATTTCCTTCTGTAAAGAATGGCTCCATCACTATCGCCCCCCTACTGATGACTTGGTAGTGAAGACCACTGCGGATATATATATTTGTTTTAAGATAAAGAACTCAATAATATGATGACATTAACTATTACAGATATCAGAGATATCTGTGTTATTATCAACTGTAAAGTTCTAGTTAATTCAATCTGTCGAGAAAAGGAAAGTATAGGCTCAGCATGGTGGCTCATGCCTGTAAATTTAGTGCTTAGGAGGCCCAGGTGAGAGGATCACTTGAGGCCAAGAGTCCAAGACCAACCTAGGAAACATAGTGAGACCTTGTTTCAACTAAAAAGAAAAAAAAATTAGTCGGGCATGGCAATACACATCTGCAGTCCTAGCTACTCAAAAAGAATCAAGAGGATGGATGGCCTGAACCCTGGAGTTTGAGTTAGTGTGCTGTGATCACTACTGCCCTCCAGCCTGGGTAAGTGAGATTCTGTCTCAAAACAAGCAAACAAAAAACAACGAAACGAAAAGGAAAGTACAAATAATAAAAAGTTAAAAATAAGATTGTCATCCTTTGCATATTGCAACACATGCACCAGATAAAAACCAGAGAACTGGGAAAGTGTAAGAATCAGTAAGAGTTATATGGGTTATTATAAAATATACATATGTAGATTTCAGGGCTGAACTTGTTAAATTGTTTCAAGTCACTTCAGAGAACTGGCAATTCCTACCCCAGGAACAGGTTACAGAAGTTTGTTAGTAATTTAGTTTCTTGAAATTTGAAACATGCTTTCTTTAAGCCAGCACACAGACTTAAGCCTCTAACATTCCTGAAATTTGATAATATAGGACTCAAACACCAGCCATAACACTTTCTGAGAATTATCAGCACATCCTCTCTTCTGCATCTCCACTACAACAAATAGTGATCTCCCTAAAGAAAGAATTCCCCAAGCATCATGTGACTGATGATGAAGCAAAGTGAGAAGCAGAGACTGGGACTCTAGAAGGAAGTGGATAGGGAATGAAAGGCAGGCTTGAGGGTGGAGAGAGTGGGGATGCAAAGCCAGGATGGGCCTGACAAGCGTGGCATCTGTGGATTCAAGCCAGTTCCTGGCAGAGGCTGACTAGCTCTTCTAGTTTAGGGCCACTTGTTGCTTCACTTTCCACCACTGCCTTCTCAGTGTACATCTGAACAAAATATATTCTCACATTTGCCCTCAATAAAACACAGCCTTTGTGTGTGTGTGTTTGCACATGTGTGTGCATGCATGTGTGTTTGTTTAAGTATGGGTGTAAGTTTAACATTCATGACTGTGATAAATAGGAAGCAAAAAGGCCCTTCCTCTTATAAACCGGTAATCTTTTCTCTTTTTTTCACTCTATATTTTAGGGCAGTGGTTCTTGATGAAGCTGTTATCACACTCTGAGGATATTTTGGAAATAGGCACATCTTCTTGTTTTCCATGGTTGGGGAAGTTCCTGACAATGACGCAAGCACTCCTCCAATGTGTGAGACAATCCGGCATAGTGAACTGACCTGCAACATTTTCTAATGTTCTGCTGGATATTCAAAAACATAGGCCTGGGCGGCCAGGCACGGTGGCTCACGCCTGTAATCCCAGCACTTTGGGAGGCCGAGGTGGGCAGATCACAAGGTCAGGAGATTGAGACCATCCTGGATAACACGGTGAAACCCCGTCTCTACTAAAAATACAAAAAAAAAATCAGCTGGGTGTGGTGGTGGGCGCCTGTAGTCCCAGGTACTTGGGAGGCTGAGGCAGGAGAATGGCATGAACCCGGGAGGCGGAGCTTGCAGTGAGCCGAGATGGCACCACTGCACTCCAGCCTGGATGACAGAGCGAGACGCCGTCTCGAAAAAAAAAAAAAAAAAAAAAAAAAAAACCACAAAAACAAAAACATAGGCCTGGGCTTGAATGCCATTTTATATAGTATAAACACAGAGTAATTCTTACATGGTTTTACTATACGTGAATTTTTCAGCAATAGCTGAATAAAACCCAAGATTATATTGTTATACGTAGAACTTTACCAAAAGTTATTACTATGAAAAATCATATCACCAAGAGCTAAGCTACTTATGGTATTTCAATCATATTGGCACACATCCATCTCAGTCTGAATTTGTATTTATGGCGTTGCTGATAATGACACATATAGGGGCAAGCATATAACCAGCTACACTGTAAAGTCGTTCAGGGTAGTCATGCCCAAATATTACATACCACATTTTATCATCAATTATGTTTCATTATATTATATTTGGACATGATAGACTCTTTAAAATTTAACATTATGCACATAAGTTATATTACCTGTAATTTTCAGTTCAGCATAATTACAAATTATTTTTTAAAGGGGCATTGAGTCTGATGAGGGAGAAGGAGGGAGAATTCAAATGGTCACAAGAGGAATGTTGGTGGTAGTTTTGAAGACCACTGAAATGACAATTTACAATTTAAAAAACAGGACAGTTCTGTTCAAGCATTTAGAAGGTTTTAAAAAGGTATATTTCTCTCTCCATCCTTTACCTTCAAGAAGGTGATCAACATGAAGAAGAAAGTTAATGACTAGCAATAAGCACCATTTTCATATTTTTAGGTTTCTTAGAAGGCCTCTAAAAGAACAAAAAACTTTAAAAGTTCACATTTCTAACCAAAATTGGTTCAAATTTTAAAATTTCAAATGCTTACTTTGCTAAAATGTATAAGGCACTAAGGTAATAATACTTGCTTTCTGATGAAATGTTATCATTCATTTAAAAATTCATGTTTCTATGAATCAAAACTTGGATTTAGCTTCTGGTGATCTCTACATGTCAACTCTTAAAAACTCATTACTTCTTCGGGAAACCTTTAATGAGGCCAAATTTCTATGTTGTCTTCTTATGAACTTGCAGCTGTGCATTTTGTGCCATTACTTATTTTCTCCACTTAACTTTAAGCTCAAGGAGGGCAGGAACTGTGTTTTTGCTCATCATTGTTCCCCAGTGTCAAATACCGGGTTTGGCCTAAACCAGGGGCTTAACAAATATTTACTGATTCACGAAGAACTAGTATTCCTGGTTTTGCCACTTACTGGCTTTATGATCTTGGACTAGTCACTTACCCAAGGTCCATTTCCTTCTGTGTAAGCTGAAGGTAATAATACCTACCTTAAAGAATATCTAGGTTTACCCCTACATCTTACTAAAGATGGCCTCAGGATTTCCTTCTGTCTCTTTCTCGTAGCTTTTCTATGTCTCACTTATCCCAATTTGGCCTGAACTCTAAGACCCTAACAACCCTATAAATCTGGAATGTTATGGATACCTAATGAATTAATGCATAGGACTCAATTCTAGTTATTTTTGCTACAAATGATAATTGTTCACTGTTCAATGGAAGACAGACAGACACCAAAATACCATGCTACAAATAAGGCAATGCTATAAAAGAGGTGCAAAATTGTATGAAAATTAAGAATGTTAATTTCTGAAGGGTCAGGAAAGGCTGCATAGGAAGTGGCTTTCATCCCGCCTGAGAGATGAATAAGATCCTATGGTGGAGGATGGGGAGGGGAAGAACATTCTAGCATATGTAAGCTTACTTGAGTTTTAAGAATGTGGTCCTAATGTCATTAGATAGTTCTTCTGAGACTCTTGGTCAGCTCCTTTTCCCTTTCTCCCCAGTGAATCTTCCATATTCTCCTCTCTTCAAGTCCTCTAAGAAACTCCCATCCCTGCCTTCTCAGCAGCAAGCCTCCTTTGCTGCTTTAACAAAAAAAGGAGACCAAGAGGCACGAACTCTCTCAGCTCACCAGATGTAAGATATTCTGTCTGTTCTTCATCTCTTAAATCCCTCTTAATACTTAATTCATGACAAGTAATTTAAGTACAATGTTTAATGACAATCAAGCCTAATAAAATGCCATCATTTTTGAGAGAACTACACTGTTCTTTCTTTTTTTTTTTTTTTGTTTTTTTTGTTTGTTCGAGACAGAGCCTTGCTCTGTTGCCCAGGCTGGAGTACAATGGTGTGATCTTGGCTCACTGCAACCTCCGCCTCCCAGGTTCAAGCAATTCTCCTGCCTCAGCCGCCCAAGTCGCTGGGACTACAGGCATGTGCCACCATGCCCGGCTAATTTTTTGTTTTTAGTAAAGACAGGGTTTCACCATGTTGCCCAGGGTGGTCTCAAACTCCTGAGCTCAAGCAATCTGCCCACCTTGGCCTCCAGAATTGCTGGGATTACAGGTGTGAGCCACCATGCCCGGCGAGAACTGCATTTTTCTAATGAACCGGAACTGGTGGATTAAATAGTGTACAGTTAATTCCCTCATAGGCAAATACCCTTCAGAGCAGCCTACATGGGATTGCCTGCCTTTACCTTGAGCTCACCAGGCTTCTTCTCCTCAGAGGACTTGCAGTGAGTGATCTCCTGCAGCTTCTGTTCCAGGGGCTCCAGACACTTCTGCAGTTTTTCCTGAGGGGTAGGGAGGAAGTGGGAGAGGTGACATTTGGGGTTGACTGGTATACCTACCATTCAGAGATTAAACCATTTGTTTTAAACCATTTATTTGCTTCCTAGCCATCTTACTGCCTCTTGATCTGACTTCCTTCCTTGCCTGTCATTTGGGATGTCAACTTTCTACAGTCCCTCCTCCTGCCACTAGCCTGTCCACATCACCTTCTCTGCTCACCCAACTGTCCTTTTACTGAATCTGAGATAGCTGTCATCAACTCTGTGTCCTTTCTCAACTCTTTCCATTTTCTTACTGAGGCAACTGCCTATTACCATCAAAGCAACCTTCTGTACCCTAATATCTTTCTTTCAACCTGTCCTCCCATGCACCTCTGTCCACCTAAAATAAAAACATGGTTATTATACTGTAAGTTACCTGAAATCTTGTTTTCAAGACTAACATAACTAAGCAAAGTATATGATAAAATGCTAACACATTCATATCTCTGTTCCCTTTATTCAAACATTTTCCTTTGTCTCAGCAGTAAGTTAAATGATATGCCATGTTACCCATTACCTAGAGAAGCTGCAAACAATTGAATGGTTCAGCTTAGTCCGGTAGGTATCAGTCTCAAGCGATATTACCTACGCCCAATAACCAGTGTGAAAACAAGGAGCATTCTGAGCAGGCAGGCAGAATGAAGAAACCAGACTACTTTTCAGTTCTTCCTAAGTTTAATCTTTTCCATGTGGTTTCATTCATTTATGAAAAATATGACCACACATACCAATATTCACCCATAAGACTCACATGTATTGCAAAAGTCAGAGAGAAATTTTAGGGCACTTCTCACCATTGCTCTTTTTCAGGCTAGAGGACAACTGATCACACACACTGTGTGCCCCTGCATATGCAGCTCTGAGAATACAAAGTGAGTAGTAGGAGCTTACGATCTCTATCTAGGGAGTATCTCATCCTCTGCCGCTTCTCCCTTTTTACCCACACTGACATCGTGTGTCTGCTTCCCCACCTTGTACTCCTGTGTAGCGTCGTCCAGTGGCACAACGGTGTGGGCCCGGTGGGTGTGGGAAATTGCACATATCAAGCATACAGCCTCCTGGTCCTCATAACAGAAAAGGCTGAGGGCCTCATGGTGTTGGGGGCAGAGGCTCTCATCCCGGATCTTCCGCTTGACGGCCTGGAGCTGCTTGGCAATTTCCACCATACTGCCTAGTTGCCGATTAGGTCGGAGACTGCGGTAGCGGGATGTCTTTCGACAGACAGGACAAGGGAAGTCCCTCTCTAGGTCCTCCCACCAGCGGGTGATGCAAGCTTTGCAGAAGTTGTGCCCACACTCAATGATGACAGGTTCCTTCAGATACTCCAGGCACACAGAGCAGCTCGCCTCCACCTGTAAGTTCTCCAAAGCCGCAGCTGTAGAGGCTGCAGAGGCCCCAGCCTCTAACAGACTTGTCTCTGCCATAATTTAACTTGGGAGTGGGGAAGAGGACAGAGAAAATAAAAATATTAATTGGAGGTTTTTTTCTTTTTTTTTTTTTGCATCCCTGATCCGACATTTATCCCTATGTTAAGTCCTAACTCCAGATTTGCCCCTTCTTGTTATTCTCCATCTTCTCTTCCAATCAATTCAACCTCTTTGTTTCTCCATTTTCAAAACTTGTGACTCCCAGCCATCAACCTTTTTTTTCTTGTTAGTAAACTGACACACAACCCCCAATTGATCTATCTTGTCTCTTACCTCTGCTTTCTCTTGTTAGAAAGAGAAGCTTCCTTCAACTCTAGCTCAGCATACTTCTCCTGATCCAGGCTCATTCCACTTGTATCTTAGAACCAATAGTTCCAGACACTGTATCCTCGTTTGACATACGTTTCTAACAGACAAGAAAGGAATCTGAGAAGTAAAAAATGTCATAAAAATATTAACATTTCTTAAATTAACCATATTTTAAAGTTTAATGTTATAAGAGCTTTATGATTAATCCACTGGAGTCTAAGCTTGATTCTCTGACGCTGTTCTCTCATTCTTCTAAATCACAATATCCAACCTTTTGGCTTCCCTGGGCCCACTGGAAGAAGTGTCTTGGGCCAGACATAAAATACATTGACACTAATGACAGCTGATAAGCTTAAAAAAAAAAAAAGTCCATGCATAAATTTTGTTCTATCACTACCACAGAAGGTCCATGCATAATTTTTGTTTTATCAGCCACCACAGATAAGCAAAGAGAGTCCTCATATTGAAAGGGTTAGATACCACTGCTCTAAAGGCTAACAAATGGAATGAATGAGGCAAAGGCAACCTCCTCTTTTCAGGAAAATCTGAAATTATTCTTCCTTTTATCCATCAGGCTAGCCTAAAGGAAGTCTGCTCTCTTCTTGGAATGACATTTCACGCAACATTCCATTTCTCTTGTGTTCATCTGGACACTCAGAACTGCTGAAAACTGATAAATTATGGCAACCATATTAA
Source organism: Pan troglodytes (assembly GCF_028858775.2). NCBI lineage: Eukaryota > Metazoa > Chordata > Mammalia > Primates > Hominidae > Pan > Pan troglodytes. Next base: position 36,241,484 of record NC_072403.2, on the reverse strand, counting down.
ATATTGCTGAGCTCAGGCCAACAACTTCTTGAAAAGAGAGCAACGAGTCTATTTGTAGTGACTGGAATCTTTCAATATAGCTATTGATAACTAACACCCTGGGCATAGTGTGTCTCCAACTTATAGGTCCTGGAGTGGTTGGGAATTAAGAGACACAAAAGAGGCAATGAGATCTCCCTCAAGCGCAGCCTCAGAAGAATTGGAAATGCATAGGAGAGATTTATAAAACACAAGGCTGGCCCCCTACTCCATCCTTAAAACATCCATACTTTTAGCCATGGGTAAGTTGATTTAACTATCCCCATAACCTTTTCTCCTCCCGACCCCCATCCTTCTCCAGGGACCTACTGGAAGGAAGGCAATTTGGTAGATCTATGTGCTGAGAGATAAGTGGCCATTAATGAGGTAGGTTAACAACAATTGTTCCTGTATATATTGTTGGCACACACAAATGTGTTTGATTTGGAGTAGGAACTGATAACTTCTTTGGATTTGAATTTCTTCTGTCAGCAATAGGAGAGAAGTTCAGTCAGATGATTTCTACCTGTGGGAATCCAACTTTGACTTGTGGTGATCCTACCCCTTCCTCAGTCTTTTACAAATTAAGTGGCCTCCTCGCCTGAGACGAGTAGAACTGTATGCACAGTAAGGCACCAGGACGGATCTAGACTGGCAAAGAAGTGGTGAGAGAAATGGGGAAAGGGTTAGGGAAGAAGGGAGAGGACTCTCAACTACAGTCATAGTGAGACCTTGAGTGCCTCTGCGTTAGTCCTTCCTCTTCCTCTACTCCTTGTGTCTCAGCTGAAGGGCAAACTTCAGGGACAATCTCATTTTGTTTCTACCACCGTTCAGGGTCCCACCTTGCGACCCTCTCCTGAGAGGTTGTCCACAACTCTGTCCCACCCCCGTTCTCCATCTTCTTCCGCCAGATCTGGGGCTGGGGCATTGGAGAGGGGAAAGAGGAAACGTCGTGGCTGGCAGGGTAGGAAGGGATGCGTGTCCAGGTGAGAAAGAGGTGTAACGTGAAGATGGGATGCCCGCCGCTATGACGCAGCCGAGACCCGCGGTGACTGCGTCAGAGTTTCACCCGGGGAGGTGAGCAGCAGCGGGACGGGGGAACGGCGGGGTAGCCAAGCAACGCCGGACGCGCTGACGTCGCCGGGGCGGCAAAACGTCCGCCCGGGCCCGAGGCGGGCGGAGGCAGCTGTGGTTACGTGCGGGGGGCCGGTGACGCAGTCGCGGGGCGCTGGGACGCGGCTTGCGGAGCCGGCCGGCGAGCGCAGGCCCCAGGCTCGGGCGCGGCGGCGGGACAGCACCTACCTTCCCGGCTTCGGGTCCGGGAGTGCGGGGCGCGGAGCCGCCGGAGCGCTGCCTCCCTCCTTCCTCCTCCCCTCGCCCCCGCCCCGCGGCGCGACACACAATACTCGCCGGAAGCGGAAGCCGCGCCGAGGCTCGTGTCAGTGGAAGCTGGGGTGTCGGCGGGCGGCCGCGGCCGGGTCTAGCGGTGCCTGCGGAAGAAGGAGGAGGAGGGCTGGCGATGAGAAGCAGCAGGAGGAATCAAGGGCAAGAAGGGACCCAGAGGGGCAGGTGGCTGAGATGCTGGCGTCCAGGTGACCCGAGGAATCCTCTGGAGATACAGGCCCGCGCATGCGCGTGCTCGAGCGCTGAAGCCCATTGCCCGCAGGGCGCTGGACTGGCGCCCCGGCCGGCGAGGCTGTCTAGTCCAGGCTCCAGGCCCCGGCTCTGGCCAGGCGCCGCCGCCTCCCGGTGCAGCTGAAAGTCGACGAAGAGGGCGGGGCGGGGGCGGCTTGTGGACTTCCACACTTTTCCTCTCTTCGGGCCAGTCCGGGGAGAGGGTGGCTAGCTGTGGCGGCGGCCAATTACGTGGCGGACCTGCGGGGCTAAGCTGGCACGTCACTTCCGACTAGTGGAGTTTTTAGCCTTTTAACATTCAAGGATTAGGTAAGTTCTTCCCGCGGTAGACTTCAAATACTCTTTGTCCTGCCCCTGCTTGGCGAAATTTACCGAAATTATCTACCTATCCCGCTGGAGTGGGAGCCGGGGGAGAGCTGGAACCGCGTCTCTGCTGCTCACCTTTGTGTCCTTAGCTCCTTCTCATGGGGTCCGACCGCAACACGTGCGCTGGATAAACGCTTGTTAACTGGGTGAGAGCCAAGGCCTGTTCTTTCCACTTCTGGGGCTGTGACTTGAGTTTCTCCGCAGGAGCAGATAGTGTTTGTGTAGGGACTGCGGACTTTTGCATTACAGCCTCCCTGCTTTGCTCGCCTGCTGCTGGAAGCTTAGCAGGTCAGTGATTTTGGAGGAAGTGGGTGAGGTGATGAGGCTGGGGAAGAGTATGCTGGGAGAGGTGTGAGGGGCCCGGGAAGAGGTGATGGGGCTGGGGAGGGGCTAGTAGTGGGTAGAGGTGTGAAAAGGCTGAGGAGGAGGGGTTAGTGCTAGGAGGGGTGTGACACGGCTGGTAGAAAAGATAGCTTGCTCCGCCTCCCCGCCGCCAGCACTAGTCACGAAGAATATTCATTGAAAGAGATGAGCAGATTTTGCTGTACTCTCCTCGGTGAGAAAGGGCCCTAATTTCCGGTGTAAATTGTGCTGCTGTTTACAAACACCCTGCATTATTTAACCTCTCATCTTGGGAGCCAGAAACTATTTACTTGCTGAAAATACAATCCAGTATCTAAGGTATAAAGATTTGGGATCACACATGCTAATTACAGTTGTCTACCTTTACTGTTCCTTTTTTTGTGCCAAGAATTGAAGAAGATTGAATTTGAGAAAATTACATTTGATACCTTTTTTCACATTGCTATGTAGCCGTTAGGGATTTTAGCAGCAGCACTTGTTCTAATTCACAAGATGTCTCACTTGTAAGAGTAGTTTGAAAGCCACTAACTGGGCAGTGAGCCTCCTTAGCCGTGGCTTCGGAGGGAGAGAGAGATTTGGTTTTGATTTGTTAATTTGTGGCGCTTAAGATGTTGATAGCCCTCCTTTCTGGCTTTCTGTTTGTAGATAACCAGGAGGAATGTGATTAGACTAAGGAAATTAACAAGAGGAGGTCCAGTTCTAAGGACTATGAAGAATGTGCTTGCCTAGAGACTGATATTAAGGGGATTTTATGCTGAATATGGAAGGAAAAAAGGGAGACTGTCTAGGTAAAACTATAAAATTATGAAGCGCAAGTAGTATGACATATAACAGGGCTTGGCAAATCTTTGCTGTAGAGAGCCAGAGAGGACATCTTTTTGGCCTTGTGGTCCATACTCAGCTTTCTCCTTGCAGTATGAAAACATCATTAGACAGTACTAAATGAAGGCTGGGCGCGGTGGCTCACGCCTGTAATCCTATCACTTTGGGAGGCTGAGGCAGGTGGATCACCTGAGGTCACGAGTTTGAGACCAGCCTGGCAAACATAGCGAAACCCTGTCTCTACTAAAAATACAAAAATTAGCCGGGCGTGTGGCGCGCACCTGTAATCCCAGCTACCTGGAAGGCGGAGGCAGGAGAATGGCTTGAAAGCAGGAGGCAGAGGTTGCAGTGAGCCGAGATCTCGCCACTGCACTCCAGCCTGGGCGACAGAGCGAGACTCTGTCTCCAAAAACAAACAAAAGCTAAATGAGCATGGCTGTGTTCCAATGAAACTTTATTATGGATGCTAAAATTTGAATTTAATAACATTTTCAAGTGTCATTAAATACTCCCCTTGGATTCTGGCCCTCCCTCCCCAATCATTTAAAAATGTAAAAACCATTCTTAGCTTTTGACGTATACGAAGACAGATAGTAGACCGTAGTTTGCCGACTCCCGACAGGATAATAATGAAATATCCGGTATTTTTCAAGCGATAGTAATTGGGAGAGAGTGAAAACAAGCTATAATCTCTTAATTTCATCTGTCTGTTTACCACAATAATAAAGGGGATCTGAATTCTTAACACAAATTTGTTATGGCCTTTGAAAGTTGCCAAGATTTATGAATGTACGTATATTCTCTAAACAAGAAAAGGTATATTCCTTGTTTAAAAAGGATTACAGTTCAAGAAAAGTGGAATAACACCGAGTTTTGATGTTGATTTATACCAAAGGATTTTCAACACAGGAATATGCAAAAATGAACTGTAATAATGGGATGTAATTAAACAAATTTTAAATATACATTTTTAATATTTTTATATCAATAAGGGAAAACAGAAGCAATCTTGAAATGACTGAGTCATATAGAGCAAATGGGCATATAAGCAGTGTAGGTAGGAAACTGGTTGAGGTCAGATATGATGAGATGGGAGGGATGAAGGCGGGGTTTAATTGTCCAAGACTTGTGAGATTCTTACTCATGAAAAGGCAATATATCTAATCCCCCTCCATTTTTTTCATTTTTTATTATGAAAAATTTCAAACATAGAGACAGTCTTCAGCTTGCTTTTTATACTTTATAGTGGCTTTTATTGTTCCAGTTTGGTGACATAGAGCTACCTCACTCTTTTTAAAATCTGCATTATTCATTTTGTAGACATGTGATTTATTCAACAATTTTGAGTAGACATTTAAGGTTCTTTCCACATCTTATTAAATAAAGGCTGTCGAGAACATCCTTGTACATATCTCTTTAGATCGTCGTGCCATTATATTAGTAGGATAAATTCCTGGAAGTTTGGCTGCTGGGTTCGAAGGCATGGAAATTTAAAATTCTATTAGATTCTTACAATTATTTTTCTGTAAGTGCCTGGCAAGGTGTCAGAGCCCTGGCACCGGGAAGTGGTCAACTCGCAGGTCGGTAAAATGAATTTACCATACCTACAAACAGTATAGGTTTGAAAAAAGGAAAGTTTATTAGAAAGGAAGAACTGAAACAGCCTTTGCAAAATGATGACTGAGACAGTGAAAAAATCTAACGTAACCGACTCCATCTTGCTTCTAAGCTCCAAGCTGTTCTTGTTCATTCCTGGGCGTAGGCTGAACTAACTTTGGGAGAAACTTAGTTTATAAACAAAGAGGGTAACAGCCCTTTCCCAAAGCAGACTTCCTTCTTGTCTGAGGACTAGACTAACATTAGCCACAGGATTAGAATTTTTGGTTTAGTAGTCATGCAGCTGGAGGCTGCAAGATTCTGACCCTCCCTAAACTGCTCCTGTGATCAGTGCTTGAGGTATTTTGCAGACACTGTACTTGATGGGTCAGCTGGCACTACCCACATCAATAAACTGGCTCTTTTTTTTTTTTTTTTTTTGGAGACGGACTCTTGCTCTTGTCGCCCAGGCTGGAGTGCAAATGGCACGATCTCGGCTCACTGCAACCTCCGCCTCCCGGATTCAAGTGATTCTCCTGTCTCAGCCTCTCGAGTAGCTGGGATTACAGGCACCTGCCACCACGCCTGGCTTTTTCTGTTTGTTTTTTAGTAGAGACAGGGTTTCACAATGTTGGCCAGGCTGGTCTCCAATTCCCGACCTCCGGTGATCCACTCACCTTGGCTGCCCAAAGTGGCTCATCTGATTATGTGGCCCCCACCCAGGAACTGACTCAGTGCAGGAAGACGGTTTTGATTCCCTACAATTTCATCCCTGACCAATCAGCACTTCTGGCTCACTGGCTTCCCCCCCACCCACGAAGTTATCTTTTAAAACTCTGCTCCCCCGTGCTCGGGGAGACTGATCTCCCACACAGCTGGTTCTGCGTGAATTACTCTTTCTCTATCACAATTCCCCTGTCTCGATGAATTGACTCTGTCTAGGCAGGGGCAAGGTGAACCCCTTAGGCGGTAACAGAACACTGCAGAAGAGTGCAGTGGGGCGCCTCAGCAAGAGGACTAAGTGTGCTGCCATGGATTTTTCTTTAGAGGTATTTATGGACCTTAAGGCAGGAGCTTAGGATAGTAAAAAGAGTTTCGGCATGGCATTTCAGAGATGTATATAAATTTTAGTTACTTGTAAAAGTTGAAAGAGGCCTGGAACCAGACTTTAGATACTAGGAAAGTTTAATTACTTCTGAATTCCCAGAAAAGGAGTTTCGCCTCTGTCTGGCCCGTTTGGTGGTCACCAGGTGGTCTTTGTTCCCTTCGAAATTCCTCAGATCAGGAGCTTTTGTCTGTGGGGCCTACTCAGTGGTCAACAGGTGATCAACCTCATGGTCAACTTCAGTAAGGTTGCACCTATTCTTATCCACACCAGCATATCATGAAATACAGTAGTCCTCCCCTTATCCTCGGTTTCATTTCTCAAGGTTTCATTACTCTTGGCAACCACAGTCTGAATATTTTAAGTGGAAAATATCAGAAATAATTCCTAAGTTTTAAATTGGCACCTAAACAATTCCTGTTTTAAATTGGGCGCTGCACCATTCTGATGAACGTGATGAAATCTCATGCCATACCACTCCATCCCTCCCCAGGATTTGCATCATCCCTTTGCCCAGTATCCACAGTGTATATGCAGCCTGCCTATTAGTCACTTAATAGCCTTCTTATCAATTTTACTGCCTAAGTATCACAGTGCTTATATTCATGGAACCCTTATTTTACATGACAGTGGCCCCAAAGTGCAGGAGTACTAATGGTGGCAACTTGGATATACAAAAGAGAAGCCATAAAGTGCTTCTTTTAAGTGAAAAGGTAAAAGTTCTTGACTTAAGGAAACTTTTTAAATGCTGAGTTTGCTAAGATCCATGGTCAGAACAAATCTTCTATCCCTGAAATTATAAAGGAGAAAAAAGAAATTTTTGCTAGTTTTACTGTCACACTTCAAAATGGAAAAGTTGCAGCCACAGTGCATGTTAAGCACTTAGTTAAGATAGAAAAGTCATTAAAATTGTGGGTGGGAAACATCACCAAAAAAAAACTTCCTATTAACAGCAATCGGGTTCAGTACTATCAGTGGTTTCAGACATCCACCGGGGATCTTGGAACATATCTCCCAAGAATAAGAGGGAACTACTGTAGTCTGTTTTCCTACAGTGGTGCCATTCCTGATATTTTCATATTTCTAAAAATTTGCTAATATTTTTATTTATAATCCTTAATAATTCCATAACAGGTCTTGTTTTGCAGGTAATGTTTTTAACCTTTTGTCAGTAGATAGGCATTTACTTCATTTCCTATTGATACTTAGTTTCCTCTTTTTTTCTGCTACACAGTATTACAATAATAACTTTCTGAACACATGTCATGTGCTGGTAGATTTTTGTGAGAAAGGTTTCTGGGTCGAAGGATATGGCATGTTTCTAATTTGATGGATGTTGCCATATTGCTTTCTCAGTAGGCTGTTAACCTTTACATTTCCTTACAACAATGTATGATCCTGCTCCCTTCCCACTTGCCCAGCAAAGATACATATTATTTATGTTTTTATTTTTTCCCCAGCCAATAAAGAGAAGTCTTAGTTACTTTTAATTTTCTCTTCCTTTAGTAATTTTGATTATGTTACTGTTTGCCATTCAGATTTTCTGTGCATTTTCAATTCTATCCTTTGCCCATTTTTCCTATTGGATTGTTTGTTTTATCAGTCTCATACATATGCACACATGTATGTGTGCTTGCCCTATCCGTGTGTCCATGCATGCAAACGCACACACACACATACACCCCTACCTGTCCTCATTAAGAAATCCATCCTGACCTCCAGATTCTAATTTGCTTTCTTCGGTTTCTTACAATATTTTTTATTCCTTACATTTAAATATTTTTTAAAAATATCCTGTAAAAGGAGAATCTTAATTTTTCTCCAGAGCAGTGCTGTCCAATAGAAATATAATGGAAGCGAGCCAGGTGCGGTGGCTCACGTCTGTAATGCCAGTACTTTGGGAGGCCAAGGCAGGTTAATCACTTGAGGTCAGGGGTTTGAGACCAGCCTAGCCAACATGGCAAAACCTCATCTCTACTAAAAATACAAAAAAATTAGCCAGGCCTGGTGGCTCATGCCTGTAATTCATTCCAGCTACTTGGGAGGCTGAGGCAGGAGAATCGCTTGAACCCGGGAGGCAGAGGTTGCAGTAAGCCCAGATCGCGCGACTGTACTCCAAACTGGGTGACAGCAAGACTCTGTCTCAAAAAAGGAAATATAATGCAAGCCGCTTATATGATTTGAGGTTTTCTAATTATAGCTGCATTAAAAAAGGTAAAGAGAAACAGTTAAAATTAACTTTAATAATAGATTTTATTTTACCAACCTAACCCATTATATTTAAAATATTATCATTTTAACATGTAATCAGTTTTAAACAATTACAAATAAGATATTTTATGTTCTTTTGTATACTAAGTCTTTGGAATCTAGTGTATATTTTATACATACGTCACTAGGTCTGTGGTTAAGTGCTTATGGCCATTGTGGGGCTCAGAACTCATACCCGAAAATATGGTGCTGTGGCATAGTAAACTGAAGAAACCCAAAGTTCTCTGTGACCTCCCCATCCCCTACCTCCTCTCTCAAATAAGTTGAAGTTTCTTTATCTGCCTAAGATCTACACCCACCAAAGAGAACTGTTGTTTTTTCTTGCCCTCCCTTGTTAGACCCAGAATGTACTCACACCTGAACAGACCCTTTCACTGTCAAAGAGAACTATTTACATGTTAATCTCTGTTCCCAGATCCATTCATTCTCCCTAGTATCAGCTCACAGCAGCTCCACCAAGCAGTGCAGAGTCCCTATTGCTTCACATTCTCTCAGTACTTGGTATTTTCAGACTTTTGAATTTTGGCCATCTTTACTGAGTATTTTCCATGATTACAAATCAGATAGTATATATTGTCCTATGTTTATAGGCCATTTGGTATTCTCTATTCTGAAACATCTGTTCTGCTCACATTTTTCCATTGAGTCATCAATCTTTTTCTTATGAAGGAGTTTTTTGTTTATTTTTTAGAAAAAAAATAACATTCATTTCTGACAGTTCCGGAGGCTGGGAAGTCCAAGGTCAAGGGGATGCATCTGGTCAGAGCCTCCTTACTCATGGGAACTCTGCAGAATCCTGAGGTGGTATGGGGCATCACATGGCAAAGGAGCAGAGCATGCTAGCTGAAGCCTCTTTTCCTCTTATAAAGCCACTAGTCTAACTCCCATGATAACCCATTAATCCATGAACGTCTCTTAAAGGCCCTATCTGTCAATACTGCCACATTGAAGGTTAAGTTTCAACATGAGTTTTGGAGGGGACAAACATTCAAACCATTGCATTCTGCCTGTGGTCCCCCAAACCCATGTTCTTCTCACATACAACTATATTTAATCCCCATATTCCCAAGGTCCTAACTTGTTTCAGCATCAACTCAGAAGTCCAAAATTCCATCTGTGAAATCAAAACAAGTTATCTGCTTCTAAGGTACAATGGCAGGACGGGCATAGGATAGACATTCCCATTTGAAAAGGGAAAAGTAGGCCAAAAGAAAGGGTTAACAAGCCCCAAGCAAGTCCAAAGCCTAAGAGGGCAGACATTAAATCTCAAAGCTGGGGAATAAACCCTTGACTCTATATTCAGCATCCCCCGTACCTGGAGGAATTCCTTTTTTTTTTTTTTTTTTTTCTGTTGTAGAGACAGAGTCTTATTGTGTTGCCCAGGCTGGTCTCAAACTCCTGGCCTCAAGCACTCTTCCCACCTTGGCCTCCCAGAGCCCTGGGATTACAGGCATGAGCCACTATGCCTGGACTGGAGGGGTTCTTTATACAGTCTGTGATATGGATTTGTGTCCCTTCCCAAATCTCATGTCGAATGAAAATCCCCAGTGTTGGAAGTGGGGCCTGGTGGGAGGTAATTGAATCTTGGGGGTGGATTTCCCCCTGGATGCTGTTCTTATGGTAGTGAGTTCTTGTGAGATCTGGTTGTTTAAATGTATAGCACCTCCCCACTCTCTCTCTTGCTCCTACTCCTGTCATTTAAGATGTGCCTGCTTTCTGTTCACCTTCGGCCATGATTGTAAATTTCCTGAGGCCTCCTCAGAAGCAGAAGCCACTGTGCTTCCTGTACGGGCTGCAGAACCGTGAGCCAATTAAACCTCTTTTCTTTATAAACTGAACTACCCAGTCTCAGGTATTTCTTTATAGCAGTGCAAAAACAGACACATGCAGTCTGGATATAAGCTCTTTGTCGTTTGTATGTGAATCTGGATGTAGTAGTACAGGTGCATTTAGTTTTGCTTCATAAGCATTTATTATGATTCCCGCATCTTCCTGTATATGCTTTACTTAAGTAAACAGATCTATAATAAAGTTCCTTAGAAGATTTTTTAAATCTTCCTTTCCCCAACTACTATAATAAACAGCTAGTTGCCTTAGAGACCACTGCAGGTTTTACTATTTTACAACCTGGCCTTTAGTACTGACATTAGGCAAACTCAATGTTGTTTAATAGTGTCAAAGAAAATACTGAATGGTCTCCTCATAATCACACCAGAGATTTTCCAATTTGTGTTGATAGTAGGGAGCTTCTGGTGATCTGGGCTAAGGAGTAAGATAATGAAAATAGAATTTAGAATGTTTTGCTTAGGAATAGATGTCCAAATGGATAAGATAAAAAAGGGACCAGAGACAAGAATATCAGAGAGGAAATGGATGCTTAATGTGAATTGAAGGAATGTCTGAAGTAGACTAAAAACCAAAATTACAAATGAGAAGCACAGGGAAACCAGGTGGTAAGTGTGTGCTGAGCAGTAGCTAGAAGCTTGGTGTGGCTGTGACTGGGGTGCCTGAAAGGGCCTGGGCTCTGCAGAGGTGTGTTGGAAGGTGGTGGGCTAGGAGGTCCCCTCTTCCCTGCCCGCCTTCCCTCCTTCCACGAGGTAATTGCATGTATGGGGTTGGGGACTGGCAGACAGGTAAGGACTTTGTCTACTAGGAGAGAAGAGAGTGAATGGGAGGGTGGAAGTGGAACAAGAGGAGAAAATAACTTAGACATAAAAACCCTGCAAAGTAATATAGCTATATCATGATATACAAGGTGCTCCATGCTATAATTTTAAAAATAAGATATTTTTGAAGTCAGACCATCAGAAGTTCAAGTCTAGAAGTTTAGTCCTTTACTAGTTATAACTTAATTCAATGTACTCTTAATTAAGTTATAACTAGTAGTTTACTAGTTATGTGACTTCAAACAAATTACCTTTTTAAACTTAAGTTTTTAATCTGTAAACAGTATATAATACTAGAGTGTCATTAAGTGATTTTCTGTAAAGCAGTGGTTTAGTTAATACCTTATTTGTAATGTGAAATTTACTTATAAATAGCTTGATAATACGTTTTACAATTAAAAAAATCACTGTAACTCATGATTAGTATATTTTATTTCATTTAGGCTAACTGCAGCATCCAAGATGCATGGTGATGAAATTACAATTGGATTATGTCTGTATTTCGTCTGGAAAACAGGACTTGAATGCAAAGGCAGCACCAAGCAAATCTAGAGTGAAGAGTCTCAACAAGTAGCTTAACAAGATAGTTTCAGGCCAAAGATGATGTATTTAGTGGAATTTAGAGAATACCCCTTTATTTGAAGTTTTCCTATATTGTTGTACTGGAAATGCTTCACTGTATTCAGTCAACTAGAGTGGGTACCTGGAATTTTGATATTGCACCTGATTTTGTCCCGTAGAACAATTTATTCCTCCAACACCTCCCTCAGGTGAAAATTCAAGAATTTGCATGGGTAGTCATTCTGATGCATATCTCCAAGCTTGTATCTTCTTCCCGCTGACAATGATTCGTTACAGTCTCTGGCTCTATCTACATGTGATGTGTAAGATGTCTGACAAAAGTCAGAGAAGCCCGTTGTTGAGTTTTGTCTCCAGATCTAAGGATCGGTACTTTTGCCAGATTGGGCTGCTTCTGTTTGAAAAAGACAAGCGTGTGGGGGTGGGAGAGATTGCTGGTTATCTTCCAATACCTGTCTTCCTCTTCTTCCTGAATAAAAAATTTTAGCTGGGCACATGGCTGGCTGAATACAAGTTACATTTTTCAGCATCTTATGCAACCAGGTATGGCCATGTGACTGGCCAGTAAGGGTGAGCAGAGATGGTGTGTGCAGCTTCTGGTTCATACCCCTTGCTTTGTCCCACTGTTTGGAGTGCAGTGCAGGTATGGCGGTAAGCCCTCTCAGACCCTGTGGTGGGCCCAGTTCCTTAGGGTAGTCATCTCCAAACTTTGCTGCACATTAGAATTACCTGGGGAACTTTAAAAAATCCCAGTTCCCAGGTCACACCATGTGTACCAATCAAATGAGAATGTCTCATGGTGGAAGCCAGACATCATTGTTTAAAAAAATCAAGTGATTCCAGTGTGCAGCAGACTTTGGGAACCACTGCCTTGGGAGTTCCAGAGCAGGAACACTGAGGAAGTCTATGTTGCTGACAGCATTTTAGTCCAAGACTACCTACAACAAGGCCATCACATGTCAGAGAAACAGATTTCTACCTTGCCAAGCTAGACACCATTTCAGTGTCTCATGGAGTGATCATCTCTAAATTCCTAAAAAGTCGTAAGATTTAGTGTTCAGTAGACCCATGTGATATCATCTTTAGGATACAAGTTCTTGTTTTGATTTTGCTAAGCACTCCGTGGTGAAAATCAGTGGTGGATGCGGCAGCATTGTTAGTGCTTCGTGTTCCTAATTTGGTCTTAGTATCAAAAAGAGGCATCAGTTCCCAATGCTCATCATCGGCCCCTTGGCCTTCTTCATTTCCCACTCCTTGCTAGTTAAATTCAGGGGCTCAATGGGTAGGTGATCCCAGTACTTGTGGCCACTTATGCGACACAGATTGATTTATTCTTGACAACTTAGTGTGCTTTCTCCATTTTGGTCAATGATGTGGGTAGTCATCCAGGTAGATATCCTGTCCTATTTACCAGTTGCGAGTTTCTCATTTCCTAATTGGTTTTCCTACCTTCAGTCTTGCCACACTTTGATCCACTTGTACATTACGGAAAGAAGTAGCTCTAAAATAAGACCCTGTAACTGCTGCTTAACAGCCTTCATTAACAGCTTTTTGTCTCAAAGTCCAAACACAAGGTCTTTCACCATTCAGATTTAAAGAGCCACCACTTTCCTTGCCATGGTGAGGGCCAGCGTTACTATATTACATTCATTCCTGTTGAATGAGATGCAGCTTTAGATTTTTTTCATTTTACTGTATTCCAAGTTAGAGTTGGCTTGAAAGATGAAAGATGTCATGGTTTGGGTTTACCAAGAAGCAGACTGTGAGATAAGAATGTGAGTATAAGTAGTTTATTTTAGAGGTAATCTTAAGGAATCTCCCAATTACACTGTGGACACTTGCATCTCAATCCCACTGGAAAACTCAACACTAGAATAGTTCTCAGTTATACCACCCAAGGGGGGAAGAAGCTGGAGCATTTATCTACCAACTGCCATTTTGCCGTTGGTTGAGTGCTGCTTTCAGGGATATTAAGCTTTCCCTTGGTGCAAATTAAGCATCCAAATCAGCCAGAAAAAAGCTTACCGAAAGAGCAGTTAGTAGCCTTCACACACAGGTGAATGTCTGAGGCAGGGCTAGCTTCATGGACATATACCTATGGAGTTGGTTTACTGGTCTGCTGCTGTCCTCTTGAAATTCTTGAACAAGGGACCCCACGTTTTTGTTTTGCACAGGGATTCACAAATTCTGTAGCCAGATCTTGGTCTAAGGGAATATAAATGGTACAGCAGTAGCTTCTGTTACAAAACCTATTTGTCATTCCTGTGAATTTCTAAGCAGGGACCATTTTTATGCCTGCTGTCTGGTACTATGCTTGCCACTGAATGTACTCAATGAATGTTTGTTTTAAATGATTAAATTTTCTTTTCTATTTTAATTTTTTTGACAGGTAAAAGTCTTGCAGTGAAAAACCCGAGGACCCTTACCGCAAGTGTCCTTTGCTCCCAGCTACTGATACTGGATTCCACTTGTGATTCTCCCTTTCTTAGCGCATTCATGATATAGACATCAGTCTCTGAGCTGGAGGAGGACAAAGGCAGCAGTCCTGTGAATTCTATGCTCTAGCTTGGGTTAAGGGATTTGGAATTGCACTTGTTCCAGAGGTATGTTAGAGGCAGGAAGAAATCACATAGTGGGTGTCTTGTAGGCAGGAAGAGTACTTACTAGGACTTGAAGACTATGTTAAAGGTTCTTATGTTAATTATCTATTGCCCTGTTTTTCTCCAAAGATTAATGGTTGAAAACAATAAACTTGTATTGTCTCACAGTTTGCGTGGTTAGGAATCTGGAAATGGCATAGCTGAGTGGCTCTGGCTCAGAGTCTAATATGGTTCCAGTCGATATCAGCTGGGGCTGCAGTTCTGAAAGTGTGAGCAGGGCTGGAGGATCCTCTTCCAAGGTGGCTCACTCATGTGCCTGGCAGGGTGTGCTGGGTGTGCCTGAGGCAGAAGGTGTGTTTCCTGTCACATAAATCTCCTTTTAGAGTGTCTTCATGGCATGGCTGCTAGCATCCCCCAGAGCAAGTGATTTAAGAGCGAGAGCAGGGAGAAAGCTACATTGTTTTTAATGACCTAATTTCAGAAGTCACATCTGTCACTTCTGTTTGTTAAAAGCAAGTCATCGAGCACTGACCACACTCAAAGAGAGGGGAATTAGGCTCTGCCTTTTTCAAAGGAAGCATATCACAGAACTTGTAGATGTATATAAAAACACCACAGGGTTTTTAAAGAGTCTCATATTATAGAGCCTTGAGAAGTAAATTCCCATGCCCTTTACCTTACCTGTGAAGTTGCTAATCTGATACTAATTGTTCATTCTCCTGCTGTTCTGCTCAGTGTCCCTTCCCATGTGTTGATACAATAGCTAGGGTTTATAATCATCCTCTGAGAAGATAAATGTTGGGCACATAGAAGGAAAATAGATGGAGTGGTGGTGGTATGCATTTATTTCCTAGGGCTGCTTTAACAAGCTACCAAAAACTGGGTGGTTTAAAACAACAGAAATTTATTCGGTCAAAATTCTGGAGGCCAGAAGTCTGAAATCCAAGTGTCAGCCAGGTTGGTTCCTCCTGGAGGGTCTAAGGGAGCATCTATTTCATGCCTCTCTCCTAGCTTTTGGCATTTGCCGGCAATCTTTGGCATTCTTTGGCTTGTAGGCTTGTCACTACAATCTCTCCCTCCATCATCACATCACATTCTCTATGGGTGTGTCTCTTTGCATCCAGGTTTCCCTCTTACAAGGAAACTAGTCATTGAATTAAGGGTCCACCCTTAATTCAGTATGACCTCATCTTAACTTGATTATATTTTCAAAGACCCTATTTCCAAATAAGATTACATTGTGAGGTTCTGGGTGGACATGAGTTTGGGGGACACTGTTCAAACCAGTACAGGGTATAGATATTAAAATTCATGGGTGTCTCTAGATACTCTTCACCAGAGAGGAGAGTTTCCATGACACTACAATAGCCAGATGTCCCTGATGCAGGCATGCAGTTGGGCATGAACTAGTCAGATTGTAGGACTGTGGCTGCTACCAGCTCATATGTATGTATCTAATTATAGGGAGCTAAGAAAATTAGTATTAAGTACAAGAGGTTGAAAATGGTAATAACATGAAGATTATTCCTCAGAGCACTTTTCTGTGCCCTTATTGTCAAGTGGTCCTGGGAAATGGACTTTTATCAAGTCTGACTCTTATGTTACCACCTTGCTTGAGTGCTCAGTGCCATGAGATTGTCCCAGAGGTGATCCCTTGCATACCCTGGTCTTTAGGCAAAGCCTTGTTTTCAAATCACACAAGTAAAAGATGTGCTCCGCTAAGTGACATTTCAGTGGAAGAATCAGGATATTGACAGAGGAAGCACTTTTACCTCTTGACTGGTATTTCATAGGCTAGGAAAGTACGGAACTTGATTTTCCTGTTTCTCAAACTGGCTCTATTTCTTTAGGAAGGGACCAAAAGGAGCTGCCCCTAGTATAGGGAGCAAACAGGTTTTCTATAAATGTTAAATTAAGGAATTTTTTTCTCATAGGGATAGCTGTTGGCATAATAGTAGCTAATGATTATCTATAGTGACTCATTGGACTTCCACAACATCAGTATATGATAGGTTTCATTACCCCATGTCTCTCCCCACCACCGTTGCCATCCATCAAAACTAAATTATTGATGGTTTCCTAAATCTAATGCCTTGTTGCACCGCTTGATGCTTTTACTGTTTCTTCTTCCTGGATTTCCCTTTGCTTATATTGTGAAGCCCTCCTAATCTTGCTCTAAATGTCAGGTTATTAATGTTTTTCTCTGTACTACTTTTATATGTTTAACTAGTATTGTTGGATTATTGATATTTTCATATCTGAACGGTGCTACACTGGAGAGCTACTTTAGCATGGAGATTGATTTTGTTTTTCATTCCCTAATAGTGCCTGACACGCGGGGTGGGGGTGGGGGCTCAGTTCAAAGAAGGAACCCAAGGCTCAGCATGATTGAGTAATTTGCCAAAGGTCACACATCTGGTGTATGGCAGAGCTAGAAGAAGAATCCAGATCTTTAGCCACTTACCAACTACAAAGAGAAAAACACTGCACAGAAGTCAGGATGTCTAAGGACTAATCCTGGGTCAACAGCTCTTGTGTTACTCTACCTTGATGAGATATTTTACCTTTGTGAAATTTTCTTTATCATTTGTAAGGCTATTTCTAGATCCGTGAACTGCAAGTTATATTTTTATGCATTTTTCCCCAAGGAATTGGAAAAAGTCTCAATATCAATATTCTATTCTATATATTCTTTTAAAAATCAATGTCTGAAGAGGGAAGTTGTAATGTAGGTGTAGAGAATGTCCTTCTCTGGCTCAGAGTATTAGGAAGTCGGACTAGGCATTCTGTAGGGCCCAGGGCTCCTCTTGACTGTTGTAGCCTGAGTCTTCATACCTTCCCTGAACACTCTCCATTGATGACTATATAGCCCTTTATTTATCCTTTCCCTCATCAGCATGTTGAGATGTCACATTTCCTCAGCAGTCTTGCTGGTGTGGGTGTCATGTGTTGTGGGGAGGCCGGTGGGGGGGGGGGGTGGTCCTTTTTCTGTTGTCCAAGGTCCTGAAGATGTGTTTCTGTGTTTCCTGAAAGTTTCTCAGTTTCCCAAATGCAAGTTTGAGATTTTATTTGTTTTTGAAGAAATTAAAGAGATGATAGGTGATCTGCTAATGACTTATTGGAAGTCATAGGAGAATGGAGGGAACTACCCAGGTGATGGTGATAGAGTTCAATTTTCTATTCTTTTTTTTTTTTTTTTTTGAGACAGAGCCTTGTTCTGTTGCCCAGACTCGAATGCAGTGGCGAATTCTCGGCTCACTGCAACCTCTGCCGCCTCCCGCGTTCAAGTAATTCTAATGCCTCAGCCTCCCAAGTAGCTAGGACTATAGGCATGCACCACCCATGCCCAGCTAACGTTTTGTATTTGTATTTGTATGGGGTTTTGCCATGTTGCCTGGGCTGGTCTCGAACTCCTGAGTTCAGGCAATCTGCCTGCCTCGGCCTTCCAAAGTGCTAGGATTACAGGCATGAGCCACTACACCTGGCCCAGATTTTCTATTCTTTTGCATTCCTCTCTCTTCTAGTCCCTTTCCTTTGGCTGTCTTTTTTTTTTTTTTTTTTTTTTTTTAAGACATTGTCTTGCTCTATCGCCAGGCTGGAGTGCAGTGGCATGATCTCGGCTCACTGCAACCTCCGCATCATAGGTTCAAGTGATTCTCCTGCCTCAGCCTCCCAGTAGCTGGGACTACAGGCACATGCCACCATGCCCAGCTAATTTTTGTATTTTTAGTAGAGACAGGGTTTCACCACGTTGGCCAGGATGGTCTCAATCTCGACCTTGTGATCTGCCTGCCTCGGCCTTCCAAAGTGCTGGGATTACAAGTGTGAGCCACCTTGCCCTGCCTCCTGTGGCTGTCTTGTTGAGTCATTTGTCTCTGCTTTTCTTGTTGCTCTGGTCTCAGTCTTGTGATTTACTCCTAGAGGTGCTGGCAAGCCTGAGCTCAGATTTAGGAATAATGGGGTTGGGACAGGAGAAGGATGAGATAGGGACTAGCAGCTGATGAAAAGGAAGGGTGGACATATTCATCATAGGGGTTTCAGGAACTCCATTATCTCACACTCAGCCCCTTTGTCATCTCTGGGATCAACACAGTGTTGTCATCGATCAGCCCCCAGATTCACTTCAGTGAATCTGTAAAGAACAAGCATGTCCTCCTCATCCCACGAATTCTGCTGCTTAGGAAGCCACCTGAAAGTGATAGCCCTTAAAGTCCTCAGTCTGCCCCTTTAGAGCACCACAGAAAGATCCCTGAATGGAGATCCTGACCCTTAAGTATGGAACTGCTGGGAAGAGCTATTTGGAGATTATCATTACATGGAGGGTTAGTAACATCACTTTCTTTTCCCTTTATCCTCATTTTTTTCCCTTAAAAACACACACACACACACACACACACACAACCATTTCTTTGCTATTTGCTGTTGGTATCCAGTATGCCATTGCTTTCTTAATTAATGAGATACATTTTCCCTTCCTGTATGCCTATTTTAATGGTCAATTTCTGGTATCTCTAAACATGTCTTTGTTGTCCCCTCCCTCCATTTCCACTTCCAACTGTCCTATTTCAGTTCTGGACTATAACAATTGCCTCCCTACCTTTATCTGAGCATTTGGTCTCACTCTCTTGCCACACTCCCAGTCTTTCCCCTGTATGGCCTCAGTGATATTTCTAACAAAAAACTCTGACTATAGTATTCCCCTACTCAGTCATCTTTAATGATTCTCCTTCACCTCTTGAGTAAAATCTAAATCTTTTTGGAAGGGTGTTTGAGGTTCCTCATGGTCTTGTCCATTGGGCTGGACTAACGTTATGGATGAGAGACTTGTGAAGAAGAAAAACCAGTTCTAGAGAAATAAAGGCATGGCATCTTTGCACACTTACAAATGCAGGAAGAGAAGGTTTAAAACCATCCTTCTAGAATATGCCCTTTGGCTGGTGAAAAGAGCAAAGTTGATCCTTCATATTCCTCCTTTTTCTTAAAATCATAAATCTCTCCTCTACTTCCTTCTCTTTTGCTTTCAAATCAGCATTTTTAAAAGCCATTTCTTGGCCTGGCACGATGGCTCATGTCTGTAATCCCAGCACTTTGGGAAGCCAAGGCGGGTGGATCACCTGAGGTCAGGAGTTCGATACCATCCTGGCCAACATGGCAAAACCCCCATCTCTACTAAATATACAAAAATTAGCTGGTGCGGTGGTGTATGCCTGTAGTCCCAGCTACTCAGGAGGCTGAGGCAGGAGAATTGCTTGAACCTGGGAGGCAGAGATTGCAGTGAGCCGAGATCACATCGCTGTACTCCAGTCTGAGCAATAGAGCTAGACTCCATTAAAAAAAAAAAAAAAAAGCCAGGCCAGGTGCGGTAGCTCATGCCTGTAATCCCAGCACTTTGGGAGGCTGAGGCGGGCAGATCACGAGGTCAGGAGATCGAGACCATCCTAGCCAAGGTGGCAAAACCCCATCTCTACTAAAAATACAAAAATTAGCCAGGCATGGTGGCGCGTGCATGTAATCCCAGCTACTCGGGAGGCTGAGGCAGGAGACTTGAACCAGGGAGTCGGGGGTTGCAGTGAACCGAGATCACGCCACTGCACTCCAGCCTGGCTACAGAGCGAGACTCCGAATCAAAAAAAAAAAAACAACAGCAACAACAAAAAAGCCATTTCTTGATCCTGCTTACCTGTGTAACACCATCTTCTCTTTTGCTGCAGTGAAGTTGTCTGTGTTTATCTCTGTGTTTATCTTCGTTTCCTCAGTTCTCATCATTCTTGAACTTCTGCAGTCCTCCTTCCTCTTGCTACTCAATTTACACTATCCCCGTGGTCATTAGAGGTTTTTCCCTTGGTCTTCTTTCTGGCACCTGATACCACTCAAGCTACTACTTCCCCACGTCTACATTTGCTCTCTTTTGTCCCAGAAAATTATTGGATACAGTCTAGGATACAATTGCTCCCTTTGTCCCCACATATACCCCACACACCTTGCCTCTCCTACAGACCTATCCAGAATCTTCTTAATTCCCCTCACATTCCCAAAATGAGCTGAGCAGTCTTTGAAGTAAAAATTAAGCTATAGTTAAGTTTCACCTCCATTTCACTTGTGCATTTTACTCCTTTTTTTATTTTTTTAAACCTCTTTCAAATGATCCTTGGGCTTCGAGTACCATGATCTACCCAGACTTGCATTCCCTGGGCTGTGTTCTAGTTCTGGTCATGTCAGCTTTTCCCTTCTGATGAATCCTTGTAATTACTTGAGTCTCATTCTGTCAGGTAATAGCCATAGTGAAGAAGCCAGTGTGCGTTATGGCAAAGCCCAGAAGACCTAGGTGTGAATTTTTGCTTTACCATTTCCTGTCTGTGTGACTTATGCCATGGGGCTTCACTGGTCTGGGTCCCAGTTTCTCATCTCTTAGATGACATCATTTTGTTGGGAGGATTACATGGAGTGATATGTATAATATATCTGATAACTAAGTGGTTTCAGTTAGTGGTGGTAGTTTTTATTTGACATAGTCTTGATAAGTATTAATTTCTTCCTAAGCCCAGGGTATTTGTATTTTGACAACAAATAAGTTTTAAGTAAATCAATCTATAGATATTATGGAAATCTGGACCCCTATATCCTAGCTGAGGAAGGGTATCTGGCACCCATTGCCACATAGGAGCCCCTGGGCTCCAGGACACCAGGGAAAAGAGGTTAAATAGGTCCCCCTCCTCTGACATGATACCAGTGATTCAGTCAGGGTACAATTGGGAAAACGGAACCCATACCACAGGGACTGGTTACAAAAGTCTTGAATAGCTAAATGCAGAACAGGATGGTTAAGTTGCATTATGTAGACAACAGTGATTCAGGTGGGCAGGCCCTACCTCCTTGAGGTGTTATCTGTGGACAGATTTTTGTGCGATTGTGGCACAACCCTGGGTTTCTTTCTTCATGTGCCTGTTCTTAATGGGCCCAGGAGAGGTAATTCAAGGGAGCAAGGGACCTGTAGAATGATCATGTCCTCTTTTTTCTAGCCATAAGGTTATGAATCATATATCTCGGGGGTCTGATTCTAAAGGAAAGAAGTGTGTGCCATAGCAGGAAAATGGAAGGCAGACAGCTGTTGCTATTACTAGAGTTTTAGCAGCCCCCGTAACTCAGCTAGCCCAGACTAGGATCTCAATATGGGGTGAGATGTATTTTCCAATATTGAATAGCAAATGATGTAACTTTGTCATCTTCATGTTGATCTTAAACATCTCTCTGATGAACAGTATAAGAAAACAAATGATCACTTAGAGGATTCTGTTTGGTAGTTAAAACCGTATTAAAATAGAGAGGGAAGAAATTAAGCCTCCTTGATGGTGAAGAGATTGGGAACCACCACTCCAGTGTTAGAAAATATCAAATGACAGAAGGTGGGCTATATTAAGTGGAAATTTCCAAACCCCACCCCCTGGAAGGAATGCTTGGTGACAAGCCTTGGAGGAGAGAGATGCTTGTCTAGCCCATTGCCTGTGTGCCCAGGAAGAGATGTGCATACCTTGAGATACAGAGAAGACTCTAGCGGGGAGAAGCCCCAGGCCAGCTTGTCAGCACAGGGCATCGGAGGCCCCCAACCAGCTCCAAGTTCTGAACAGCACACAGCCTTCAAAGGCTTGTACTGCTGCTCATACTCAGCAGAGGCCTTGCACCAGGCCTCCCCATGCAAATCAGTGTCCCCGCAGCGTAGGTAAAGGACCTCTAGCTGTGCTCCCTATGGGGGAACAGATATCCCGTGGGACACTGAGAGACTGGAAGATTGCCCAACATTTATTTACTGATCTGTGTTCACCACAGAACCTAAGGTATTTATTGGTATTGTTTCAACCAGTACAAGTCATTCTTTCATTTAGTGGTCATCTCTGCACTGCACCACAGACTTTTGGGAATTACAAGATGAAAAGGGCCACATCCTCACCCTGGCATAGCTCAGAAAATTTGGTTGGGGAAGTAGGGGCATAGATGTGATCACTACACCATAATTTACTAAGCTGTGAGAACTGGAGGTGCATCAGTGACCAGAGTGCATTTGAGCCAGAGGTAGAAGGTACTGTAGACAAAAGGAACAACATGCGCTCTAGGCTGTATCATTAGGTACAATTTTCTGTCCTTGGGGGAGTCTTTTTAACCCTAAGACAAAAATTATGAATATAGAAAGAGGCCACGGTTCATCTTTGCAATTCTTTCAGGAGAAAACTTGCCGCAACTCACTTTCTAAGTTTAAAAAAAAAAAGAGTAAATGATATGAATATCACCTGAAAGAATTTGAGGTCTCAAACTTGGGAGGATCTTTGAACAACAATATTGGGGAATGCCTAACAGTTCATACTCATTTCTTGATATCTACAGATGGAAACTCTACAGCCTTACATATATTTCTTTTTTCTTTTAACTACTTTATACTCACAGAAAATCAGTGTTCAGCACTTCTAATAGCAGGTCTAGTGGAAGCTTGAGATCAGAACAGAGTTCCATAAAGGGAAACTGAGGGCACACAAGGCAGAGCAGTACCCCGTTATCCATGGGGACCTGTCTGACTGGAAGTAAGGGAGAAGATTCTACTCCACAGAGAATCAGGGAAGGTTAAAACTGTGTGTGTTTGTGACACTTTTGCTCTCTTGGGCCCAGATACAGGCCGGAAATCCTTTGGGTTCTGGTGACTCAAAGTGTGGCCAAAAGGACCAGCAGCTTTAGCTTCTCTGGGAGAACATATGAGTGCAGAATTTCAGGCCCGCACCAAGTTTTTAAACGTCTGCATTTTAACAAGCTGCTCTTAACTTGCTTACGTATTAAAATTTCCAGAAGCACTGTTCTAGGACCATCTTTAAGTGTTATCCAAAAACATGTAAGATCTTTTTTCAAAGCAAATTCTCAAGCTGTACCCTAGAGGGATTGCTTCTGGTTCTCTGGGGTTGGTGCAGGAATCTACATTTTCGGCAAGTGCCTTAGATCCTTCTGCACACTAGCATTTGAGGATTGCTGCCTTAGATGGTGGGAAATCTGAGCAGGGGAGGGCTGTGGGCTGAAAATGAAATGATGATATTTAGGAACTGGCACAAGCATGCTTCTGCTCCTGGTGGGAAGCAGTGGGACAGATCCAGTTGATTGTAGAGAATGCAGACCTCATGTCATGCTCAAGTGTCACCTTAATGTAATGGCTGGAGACAGCCACATATGACCCTCTCATTGTCCAGTCAGTAAGCTCAATCAATGACAGGAACCACTGACTCTGGTAATTAAAAACTTATTGTGGCCGGGCACAGTGGCTCATGCCTGAAATCCCAGCACTTTGGGAGGCAAAGGTGGGCAGATCACCTGAGGTCAGGAGTTCAAGACCAGCCTGGCCAACATGGTGAAACCCCATCTCTACTAAAAATACAAAATTAGCTGGGCGTGGTGGGGCCGCCTATAATTCCAGCTACTCAGGAGGCTAAGACAGGAGAATCACTTGAACCCAGGAGGTGGAGGTTGCAGTGAGCTGAGATCGCATC
This sequence comes from Pan troglodytes, assembly GCF_028858775.2. Lineage (NCBI taxonomy): Eukaryota > Metazoa > Chordata > Mammalia > Primates > Hominidae > Pan > Pan troglodytes. Next base: position 36,217,945 of record NC_072403.2, on the reverse strand, counting down.
ATTGCACTCCAGCCTGGGCAACAAGAGTGAAACTGTCTAAAAAACAAACAACAACAACAAAAACACTTATTGCTGGGCAGGTTCTCATAAGAGGCCATGGGAAAGCCATGTCCTATCTCAGGGACACAGGGTCATCTGGGCCTCTGGCTAATAGAGGCCAAAGAATGGGACTATTTTCCCTGTGAAATCCTGAAAACCAAAAATGGTGGCATCTTTATCTGCATTAGCAGAGGTAATTTGCTCCTTCTTGAAATCCAAGGTCACTTCTACTGTCTGGGGATTTTGATCCAGGGTCAGTGTGGTTTCTCCTTTACAGGAGAGCTGAGTCTCAGAAAGGTGAGGTGGTTTGTGTTGGTCATTGGCTACCTCAGATTTTAGAGCAGCTCTACCTTGATTGTGGGGTTGACCTAATTTTTTTTGCTGTCTTCTTTCTTCTCCAGGTGAGGAAAGAGGACTTCCTGTATATCTCTATCCTTTTGTTTCCATTACTCACTTTCTGTGGCTGCTGCTGCAGAAGCCACTGCTGACTGATGTGGATACCTCAATCTTTGGTTTACAAAAAGCCTAGGTGTCTTTTGGCCTCTCTCCAGGTTGATAGCCATGGCTCCTGAAAGAAATAAAAGATGATCATCTTTCTAAAAAGTCTTAAGTCTGAATTATTAGTAACTTAACTGGAGAATCTCACTTTTCCTACTCTCGTATTTTAACCACAGTTGCTCTAACACAGACCTTTGAGGATCTTTTCATGACTTCATTCACAAATACCTATTTATGCTGTACAGATGCTACTAGGAAGGAAATAGGGATGTCTGTTTTGACTGTGGAACTTAACTTGGTCTCATCTCTTTGTGCATGCAACCCTGTCCTTGGGATAGCTTTCTTGAGCATATCTACTTATGTTCAAGAGGTAAATTGTCCTGAAACCCCCATTGCTGTAAGTATTTACTTTATTACTCATAATACTTAATGCTCTTAAAAGTTGGGGTATTTTTTTTTTGGATACCTAAACTTCATTGAGATACTTTGAACTATTTATAGAGAAAACGGAACCTTCTGATACCTGGCTTCTATTTCTTAAAATGTTATGATCATACATGGCTTAGGGCTTTATGGCCAAATAACTTCACTGAACCCAGGAAAAAGAATAGATCCATCTGAAACAGACCTGTAGCTTCCAGCGGCCTAAATTTTCGGCTCCATTTGTATCCTTCATTTTCTGTGAGGAAAAGAAGTGGAAGGAGACAAGCCTCAGCCCTTCCCCTGGCACCTTTACTCTTTACCCTTCCTCCTGGCATGGTGGAAAGTGCACTGGAGGAGGAGTGAAGGGCCCTAGGTTTGCATCCATGTTCTGCCACTTGCCAACCTTAATGGCCCTTACAGTTGATTTACCCTCATGAAATTTGGAATGATTTCTAAAGTCTTTCCTCGCCCTGAATGTTAACATTTTCTGACAGTCAGGACTTTCTGTAGCTTCACCTTCCTTATTTAGTGTTATTTTTTTCTCAAGACTGAACAGAGAAGGAAGCTGTCAAAGTGTGCTGGGCACACACCCTGCAGTGGGGCAATGGCCAATTCTAATCTCAAGTCATTAGGCTGCAGTAGCATGATCACTGCTTCCTGTCTACCCTCAGAGGGTAGAGACAGCTGAGCTCCTGTAGTTGGGGTCAGGCCCAGCCACTCTGTGGGGACAGTGATTAGTGTTGTGTCACCAATTCAGGGAAGGAGCCACCTTGTCTAATTTTCCCTCTTGAATTATCTTGATATGACCCCATTATAAATTTCCTTTTGTAAACCTCTGTCTCCCAATTTCTCCTTTTAGCTTACTTTCTATTGAAGTAGAGGAACAGAGAATACAACTTCCATCCTCTTTCATCAGCCCTGAGAGCAGAACGCAAGCCCTGTTACTGGGAACTATATCCTTGGCTCCCTGGATGTGGCTGTTAACTTCTGGCCTGCCACTCTATCACATACACATATGGAGATGGTGTCATCCATGTCCCTTACCCCGTATTTACAACTTCTATCACCCAACAGTGCCAATGACCCTGATGGTCCCTCTGGGAGGGAGAGAAGAGTAAGCTGGAGTCACCCCTTCCCTGTACTTCCCACCTCGCCAGGCCTGTTGGTGTTAGTGTCCCTTCTGATCTTGGCCTGACCCCTGTCCCCTGGGCACTGGGCTGCAGGTTGGAGAGGCAGCATGATGGAGTGGGGATAACACATACTCCAAAACCAAACAGAAGCCAGACCTGGGTTGGGTCCTGGCGAAACAGTCTAGAGGCTTGGTGACCTTAACCTCCTAATTAATCTTCCTACGCATAAGTTTCCTTATCATAAGTTATGTATGATAAAATTTTCCTTGGATGCATTCATTTTAGCATGACTTGAAATTATGTGTGAAGGAACCTGGCCCACGGAAGTTGCCCTGTAAATTCAGATTCACTTTCCCTTGGACATATGGATGACATTAGCTCATTACAGTTATGACCTCCCTAAAACTCCCAAATATTCTTTAAGTTCTTCTCTTATTTTCCCTTTAGTTTGTTTGTAGTCATATTTCTTAGTTCTTATATCAGGTGGGATTCCCACATCTTCTAGTTGGACAATATTGGAGAAGACACTACATTTTAACTGAGTTCCAGTGATATGACAGGCTTCCAATTCTCTAATCTCACAGAAGTTAGAAAAAAAGTAGATAATCAAAATCCACAGAAAATACAGAAGATTCCATTAACTCTGAGAATGATTCTCAGGTATCCTTAGGACCTCAAGAAAGCTGTTCTCTCCTGGGCCTGTAGAGAGTTCAAGTGCCAGGAATCTACCACAAAGTAGGGGGGAGGTGCAGGGCAGCGGGGGGCACAGTGAAGTGCTGAAGGGCTTCTCAGCCTTCTTTAATTAGAGTGAGAAGAAAAGAGCACCTCCTCATTTTAGAGTACAAGGTGTGAACTCACTCTCAGCTGCCAAGTGAGCTTCACCTTGGGCTGTTTTGCATGCTTTCTCCTAGTGCTTTAAGCCACCCTGAGATGTACAGACCAATACTGGCCATCACAAAAATATACTCGAGTACATAGACCATTGACACTATAAAGCAAGTAAACAATGAAGTCTACATAACAGCCAAATAACAACATGATGATAGGATCAAATCTGCACATATCAATATTAACCTTGAATGTAAATGAGCTAAGTGCCTCAAATAATAGGCAGAGAGTGGCAAGTTGGACAGAGAAGCAAGACCCAACTGTATGTTTTCAAGAGACCCATCTCATATGCAGGGACACCAATAGCCTCAAAGTAAGGGATGGAGAAAGATCTATCAAGCAAATGGAAAACAAAAAACAGCACTCTCTGTCCAACAAAAACAGAATATACATTCTTTTCAGCTGCACATGGTACATACTCTTAAAATTGACCACAATTGCTTTATTGGCCAGAAAGCAATTCTCAACAAATTCAAGAAACCTGAAATACCAGCCAGGTGTAGTGGCTCACACCTGTAATCCCAACACTTTGGAAGGCTGAGGTGGGCAAATCACTTGAGGTCAAGAGTTTGAGACCAGCCTGGCCAACATGGCGAAAACCCGTCTCTACTAAAAAATATAAAAATTAGCCGTGCATGGTGGCATGCGCCTGTAATCCCAGCTACTTCGGAGGTTGAGTCACGAGAATTGCTTGAACCTGGGAGGAGGAGGAGGTTGCAGTGAGCTGAGATCACGCCATTGCACTCCAGTCTGGTTGACAGAGTGAGACTCATCTCAAAAAAACAAAAAAAACCCTGAAATACCAACCACACTCTTGGACCACAGTGCCATAAAAATAAATACCAAGAAGATCTCTCAAAACCATATAATTAAGTGGAAATTAATCTACTCCTGAATGACTTGGGTAAACAAAGAGAAATTAAGGCAGAAATCAAGAAATTGTTTACAACTAATGAAAACAAAGATAAAAACATACCAGAATCTTTGGGACACAGCTAAAGCAGTGTTAAGGGAAAACTATAGTGCTAAATGCCCACATCAAAAAGATAGATCTCAACCTAACATCACATCTAGAGGAACTAAATAAACAAGAGCAAACCAACCCCAAAGCTAGCAGAAGAGAATACCCAAAATCAGAGCTGAACTGAACAAAATGGAGATGAGAAAAACCATACAAAAGATCAAAGAAAGCAACAGTTGGTTCTTTGAAAGAATAAATAAGGTTGATAGGCACTAACTAGACTAATAAAAAAAGGAGGGGGGAGATAATCTAAATAAACACAATCAGGAATGACAAATGGGACGTTGTCACTGACCACACAAAAATACAAAAACCGCTTGGAGACTATTATGAACACTTCTGCACACAAACTAGAAAACCTAGAAGAATGGATAAATTCCTGGGAACATACAACCTCCCAAGATTGAACCAGAAATTGAAACCCCAAACAGACCAATAACAAGTTCCAAAATTGAATCAGTAATAAAAAGCCTACTAACCAGAAAAAGTCCTGGACCAGATGGATTCACAGCCAAATTCTACCAGACATATAAAGAAGAGCTGGTATCATTCCTACCGAAACTATTCCAAAAAATTGAGAAAGAGGGAAGCCTCCCTAACTCAGTCTGTGAGACCAGCATCATTCTGATACCGGAACCTGGCAGAGACACAACAGAAAAAAAGAACTTCAGGCCAATATCCCTGATGAACATATATGCAAAAATCCTCGACAAAATACTATCAAATGAAATCCAGCAACACACCAAAAAGCTAATCCATCGTGATCAAGTAGGCTTTATCCCTGGAGTGCAGAGTTGGCTCAACTTACCCAAATCAATAAATATGATTCATCACATAAAGAGAACTAAAAACAAAAACCACATGATACCTTAATAGATGCAGAAAAGGCTTTTGGTAAAATTCAACATTCATGTTAAAAACCCTCAACAAACTAAGTTTGAAGTTATAGTCCTCAAAATAATAAAAGCTATCTCTGACAAACCCAAAGCCAACATAATACTGAATTGGCAAAAGCTAGAAGTATTCTATTTAGGAACTGGAACAAGACAAGGATGCCCACTCTCACTACTCCTATTCAACATAGTACTGGAAGTTCTGTTTGGAGCAGTCAGGTGAGAGAAAGAAATAAAAGGCATCCAAATAGGAAGAGAGGAAGTCAAATTATCTCTCTTCATAGATAATGATTCTATACCTAGAAAACTCCATGGTCTCTTCTGAGGGCTTCTAGATCTGAAAAAGAACTTCAGCAGAGTTTCAGGATACAAAATAAGTTTACAAAAATCAGTAGCATTTCTATACACCAATAACATCTAAACCGAGAACCAAGTGAAGAATGCAGTTTCATTCACAGTAGCCTCACGAAGAATAAAATACCTAGGAATACAGCTAGCCAAAGAGGTAAACAGTCTCTACAATGAGAATTTTACAAGACACTGCACAAAGAAATCAGATTACACAAATGGGAAAACATTCCATGCTCCTGGATAGGAAGAATTAATATTGTTAAAACTGCCATACTAGTCAAAGCAATTTACAGATTCAGTGTCAAACTACCAATGACATTTTTCACAGGAAAAAAACATTCAAAAATTCATATGGAACCAAGAAGGAGCCCAAATAGCCAAAGCAATCCTAAGCAAAAAGAACAAAGCTGGAGGCATCATACTACCTGTCTTCAAATTATGAGGTTACAATAACTAAGACAGCATGGCACTGGTACAAAAACAGACACATAGACTAATGGAGCAGATTAGAGAACTCAGAAATAAAGCCACATACCTAAAACCATCTGATCTTTGACAAAATTGACAATAACAAGCAATGGGGAAAGAACTCCCTATTCAATAAATGGTGCTGGGATAACTGGATAGCCATAGGCAGAAGAATGACACTGAACCCCTATCTTTTGCCATATATAAAAATCAAAGTGGATTAAAGACTTAAATGTAAAACCTAAAACTATGAAAATACTAGAAGAAAACCTAGGAAATACCATTTTGAGCATCAGCCCTGGCAAAGACTTCATGATGAAGACTCCAAAAGCAACTGCAACAAAACCAAAAATTGCCAAGTAAGCCTTAATTAAACTAAAGAACTTCTGCACAGAAAATGGAACTGTCAACAGAGTAAACAGCCTACAGAATGGGAGAAAATATCTGCAAACTGTGCATCTGACAAAGATTTAATAACCAGAATCTATAAGGAACTTAGTAAGCAAAAAAGAACCCCATTAAAAAATGGGCAAAGGACATGAACACTTTTCAAAAGAAACATAAGAAAAAAATGCTTAATATCCCTAATTAGAGGAATGCAAATCAAAACCACAATGAGATACCATCTCACACCAGTCAGAAAGGCTATTATTAAAAAAGTCAAAAACTAACTGATGCTGATGAGGTTGCAGAAAAAAGAGAACGCTTATACACTGCAAATGGGAATGTAAATTAGTTCAGCCATTGTGGAAAGCAGTCTGGAAATTTCTCAGAGAACTTAAAACTACCGTTTAACCCAGCAATCCCTTTACTGGGTATATCCCGAAAGGAGTATAAATAGTTCTACGTAAAGACACACGCACATGTATGTTCACTGTGGCACTATTCGCAATGGCAAAGATACGGAATCAACCTAGATGCCCAGGTTTGGTGGCTCACGCCTGTAATCCTAGCACTTTGGGAGACCGATTCGGGTGGAGTTTGGCGAGGTCAGGAGTTTCAGACCAGCCTGGCCAACATGGTGAAACCTTGTCTCTACTAAAAATACAAAAATTAGCTGGACATGGTGGCAGGTGCCTGTAATCCCAGCTACTCAAGGAAGGAGAGTCGTTTGAACCTGGGAAGCAGAGGTTGCAGTGAGCCGAGATCGCGCCATTGCACTCCAGCCTAGGCGACAGGGCGACACTCTGTCTAAAAAAAAAAAAAAAAGAAAAGAAAATTTACATATACATCGTGGAATAGAATACTACACAACCATAAAGAATGAGATGGCCGGGCGCGGTGGCTCACGCCTGTAATCCCAGCACTTTGGGAGGCCGAGGCGGGCGGATCACGAGGTCAGGAGATCGAGACCATCTTGGCTAACACGGTGAAACCCCGTCTCTACTAAAAATACAAAAAAATTAGCCGGGCGACGTGGCGGGCGCCTGTAGTCCCAGCTATTCGGGAGGCTGAGGCAGGAGAATGGCGTAAACCCCGGGGGGCGGAGCCTGCAGTGAGCCGAGATCGCGCCACTGCACTCCAGCCTGGGCGACAGAGCGAGACTCCGTCTCAAAAAAAAAAAAAAAAAAAAAAAAGAGATAATGTCCTTTGCAGCAACATGGATGGAGCTGGAGGCCATTACCTTAAGACAACTAATGCAGGAACAGAAAACCAAATACTGTATGTTGTCACTTTTAAATGGGAGCTAAACATTGAGTACACATGGACACAAGGGAGCAACAGACACCAGGACCTACTTGAGGGTGGAGGGTGAAAGGAGGGTGAAGACTGAAAAACTACCTTTTGGGTATTATGCTGATTACCTGGGCGACAAAATTATCTGTATACACAACCCCCACAACATTGTAATTTACCCATATAACGAACCTACACATGTACCCCTTGAACCTAAAATGGAAGTTGAATAGTGAAAAAAAATTAAAAAAAATATTTTTAATCAGGGAGAAGGGGACTGGGCATTGTGGCTTCTACCTATAATCCCAGCACTTCAGGAGATTTGCGGCAGGAGGATTGCTTGAGGCCAGGAATTTGAGACCATCTTAGGGAACATAGTGAGACCCCATCTTTACAAAAATTTTAAACATTAGCAGGTATGGTGGCATGCGCCCATAGTCCCAGCTACTCAGGAAGATAAGGAGGGAGGATCATTTGAGCCAGGAGTTTGAGGCTGCAGTGAGCTGTGACCACGCCACTGCAGTCCAGCCTGGATGATACAGCAAAATCGTGTCGAATGAAAAAGAGGGATGGGGGCAAAAAATTTTGCCTTGAGCCGGCCCTGCCATTAGATGAACCCATTAAGAGCAATTTCTGTTTGGTAGACTCAAAGTTCACTGATGGATGCTGTCGTTGTTAGATCACTTTAAAAACTGTACAGTGTGGTCCAGCACAGAGCACAGTCTTTCAAATGAAAGAAAGCTGGATTTAAATTCTGACTGTGTCTCCTAGGGTGTAGCCTTGAACCAAGGACATTCCTTCAACTCTTGCTTTGATCATAAGTAAAATGAAGGATAATCAGTAATGTGAGTATACTGAAAAAAATGAAAGCACTGAGCATGGTGCTGGCATCCAAGAGAGGCTCAATAATTTTCTTTATTTTTATTTCATAGAATTCCTGACCTCAAAGAACATATCTATGAGTGATTTCTGATAGGGAAACATGTTGACCTTGTCCCAAATACCTAGTGCTTTCAAAAAATAGTAACATGTCTAACAGTCTATACAAATTCTTCTTTCTTGTCAGGTAGAAGTGAGAGCAAGAGTCTTAACAGCAAACACCCTTCTGACCTCTGAAATGCTTCAAACTTTAGATTACAAAGATTTTGTTGTCACGGACTGGGACACAGCTGGGGGTGTTGGAAACCACACCCACTTCTGCCTGAGGGAAAGACAGGATAGTAGCTAGGTGACCACTAGATACCCTCTCTCAGAGTTGAAGGGTCCTTAAGCCTGAGCGGTCATTATTGTCATCATCTGTGCCCTGTAATGAGGTGTTAGTAGGGGTGATATGTATTTCTTCTGGACTGGGAATTTAACTGCTGGTTTATGTTCTTCCAGAGCTCCCTCTTTGCCCACTAGCAGGGCATTAGCTGGTGCTGAAGACAGTGGCTGCTTGGCGAGCCTGGATCTCCAAGTGACTCCAAGTGACCCCCTCAGCAACTCCTGATGAACAGGTAGCATGTAAAAGAAATCTTTTTGGTTTATACCAGTGAGATACGGGAGTTGTATATCATTGCAGCATAATCTAGGCTATAGATGATGCAATACTGCTACATTAGGGTCTTTGATTTCTAGTCAGGCCCTATGCCTAGGATAGCTTACTGCTGGCACACTCTTCAGCCAGTCTCTCAGCTCTGCACAGCACCAGATATGCCAGGATTTTGGCCTTTGATTCAGAGCTCTTTTCTGGAATTTTCTTCATGACCAGAGAATACCTCTGTCTTGCTTTGCTGACAAGAGGTATTAATGTAGAAATGGCTATAGTTATAGTTCATACAGGAAATGTGTTGCAAAAAATTGAGCTAATCTAGAGAAGAGAAAATAAAAGATGGAAAGTCTTAGTTGCATTCAAATCCCTGGTTCCAGTTGCACCTGAGGTGCAGTTACATTATTGTTCCTTTAGTTTGCTAAATAAGATAGTTAGCAAACTAATAAGATATTCATTAATCCCCATGTTGACAAGGTTAAGTTAGATTTCTATAATTTTTCTAGGAATAACATAGTGTTTTTATTTGCCCAGATGTTATAGCTCACCTAAAAAAACCCTATCTATCCAGGGCTTTTGTTGCCTTTTTTTTTTTTTTTGAGACGGAGTCTCGTTCTGTTGCCCAGGCTGGAGTGCAGTGGCGTGATCTCAGCTCACCACAACCTCAGCCTCCGGGGTTCAAGTGATTCTCCTGCCTCAGCCTCGCTGGTAGCTGGGACTACAGGCATGCACCACCACACCTGGCTAATTTTTGTATTTTTAATAGAAACGGGGTTTCACCGTGTTGGCCAGGCTAGTCTCAAACTCCTGACCTCAGGTGATCTACCCGCCTAAGCCTCCCAAAGTGCTGGGATTACAGGCATGAACCACCATGCCTGGACTATTGCCATTTTCAGTGTTGTGTCCAGTGATGTTTCCTTCACACCAAGAAGTCTTCAGGGGATTCATATATGGATTGTGAAATCCTCTAGTGACATGGAAGTTTCTGTGTCATGCAGATAGAGAAATTGTGATGCCTGGATGCCTGAGGTTTTTTGGATTGAGGTACTATGCATTTGCAAGTAATTGTAAACTGTATAATCCAGGATTAAAAGATAAACTATTGTTGCATTTAGAACTGTGTTTAGAATACAATAATTTGTTGTTGTTTTGTAATAGGACTGAAGCCAATATTAAAGCAAGTCAACCAAAGATTCTCTGGTGTAGACAAGACAGCAAAAGGACAGACTACCTTGTGGAACCTAGCATTGTTCTCCTTCTGCAGCACTAAGTAACATTTGTGCTCCGTTAAGATCTTTGCAAACCACACACAAGAATTGCTGGTCATCCTGCCAATAGATGCTGCTCACAGAACCAAATTTCCTGTGCTGAATTGTCACTCATGGGCTTGAGAGTAGGAGACTGGAGACCAAGGTGGCTAGAATCCAGTTGGGCCTGATGTCTCCCTGTTGAAAGGGCTCCTTGTGGAATAAACAGCACATGGCTCCCGTGGTGGATCTGATAGTGGCACAGCACCAAGTGATGCAGGCCTGCCAGGGGCCACAGACACAGAAGATGCTCTCAGGGTCCCCCGTGTACTCCAGACACACTGCAGGCCACCTCTCCCAGCAGGTTGCCAGTCATGGGCCCCATCATCATGACTTCTGTCCAAGGTGTGCTCGGAAATCTCTTCCTTAACTGTGACTTTCTGACAGGTGGAGGATGTGGTCAGGAGTGGGAAAAGGATTCGAGACGGGAAGAGGGAGGGGTTCAGGATGAAGAGAGATAATCTGTGCCACAGATGCTGGCCCTGCAGTTAGCTCCCACCTAGTCCGTGCACACACATTCTAATCCCCTCGCATTCCTCTACATGCTGCAGCCAGAGGCCTTTCTCAAAGTGGAAGTCGCATCCTCACTTCTCTGGTTACAGTGCTGGGCCATGGGTAACTTACAAGGCTTAGCAGGAACTGTCTGCGCACTCCCCCTTCCTGCCCACTGCCTTGTTTCCCTCCAGTTGCGAGAGCAAACATTGATTGAGCATTAACTATGTGCCAGGCTTGTCCTAAGTCCTTTGCATGTATTCACTCAAACAATCCTCACAACATTCCTCTCACATCTCCCATTTCACAGTGAGGGTTCTAAAGCACGTAGTGGGTGAGGAACTTGTCCGGGGTCACACAACTAAGTGGGGGTGGAGAAACATCAAATCTGAGTGGTCCAGGTGGTGGCCAGAACCCATCAGCACCTCACTACAGCTGCCTCCAGTTTCTCGCTCTAGGAAATACTCTTCCCTGTCAACTCCTGTTGTCCTCTGGGCTCAGTTGACATGTCATCTCCTTGAGGAGGACATCCTGAGATGCTCCCCAACTAGGGTGGGCACCCACTTCCACACTCCAAATGCCTATTTGACCTGTGTATCGCTGCATCCCCACTGCCTGGCAGATAGCAGGCCCCTAATAAATATGATTTGAGCAAATAAATATAGTTCTTCAAAAAATAGGGAGGACTTCTTGTTTCAGGTAATGGTAGGCTAGGACATTTGGACCAACCCTCCTGCAGAAAATAGCCATTTATTTTGATGCAATATATCTGGCTATGACTAGAGATTTCAAATATTTGGAGGGCTATTATGTGAAGAATTAAACTTACTCTTTGTGACATAGAGGTCAGAAATTGGTCATTTCCATAGAGTATGAGAGACACAGAATTGTGCTCATCATAAGTATCTTTTTTAAAAATTAGACTTAATGAAATGGGCTGCCTTGGTAGGTGGTGAGTTCTCTGTCACGAAAGAGATTCAGCCACTTGCTCTGAGAAAGCATGGAGAATATCAACATTGTAAGGGTCGACCACCTCATCTCTGAGGCCCCCTCCTCACTTAGGTTGCCATTGCAGGTGGAACACTGGGCTGAGTGTCAAAGAACCTGGGTTCCACAAGCTGTGCAACCATGGCTGGTTGTTTTGGATCTCATTCCTAATATCTGTTAGTTAAGCTGACCCGTCGATACTGACCCACTTCACAGAGTTATGAAGGGATTAAATTAGGTATTACATATAAATCTTTGTTTTGTTTCCTTTTTGTTGTTCTTTTTTGTTTTGCTTTTTTCTTTGCATTATGGAAATCCCAAGTCAACTTTTTCCATTCTTTTATTTTTTTAAAAATTGACATCATCATTATAACAACAAAATAATTTTTAAAAGGGAAAAAAAAAAAAAACTCACCTGCAACCCCACAATCTAATACAGTAATCATACTTTTTTCCCTTTATTCTCCTTTATTGTGACCAAGGATGACTTTGGGCATTGCTGTGAGGAACTATTTCGTTTAACACCCTACTACCTGAACATGATGCGTACTCAGCCTTTCACCACCCCCCAAGTAGCTACACATGATATGATAATAGTATTGGTGGTGGTTTTAGAGAGTTGGAGAGAAAACTGAAGTTGGATTTGGGTAAAAGAAAAAAGAGTGGGAATTATTTTTTCTCCATTCTAAAGCCCATAGAGCAATGTTAATTGTTCCCACCCCTCTGCTATTCTGTTTCCTCAGGTACTGTGTGCAGAAATGTGATTGAGATTCAAGTCAGGGCCTCTCTGCCCTTTTCCCTCCAGAAACAAAACCAAGATAATTTATCCTGAACACGGTGAAAAAAGGAAGGGAGGGAGGAGAAAAAGTCCGGGTCTCACCTGGGATTCTCTGTCTCCTGCAACATGAAGGATTTAGCTTGGGAGGAGGTGGTGAGAACTCTGGGAGAGAAAAAAGAAGGAAAGAATAGTTTTACCCATGCTGAAGTTAATTTAAACCTTCACCTAGATAAGCAAAAAAACCCCCACACTTTTCCATTTTGTGCCTCCCTTCCTAGAGTTTTAGCCAAAGGTTTAGCTAAGTAATTGGTTTTACCAGGGCACTCACTCTTCCTATCCCGAGTCTGTTTGACTCCCTCCCCATCATCCTCCTCACCTCTTTTCAGGCAGGGTGGGGATAGCAGCAGGAGGAGATTTTGGGAGCCTGGCAACTCCTGCAAGGACCGCAGGACAGCCCCTCTGTGGGGATGCGTGGTGCCCCATCTGCCGCCCTTCTGAAGAATGCACTGCCTTCACTTTTTACTGTGTTAGAGTCCATCCAGACTGTTCTATCCAAAAAAGAGTTTCTTTTTCCCCCACAGGCAATCAGGAAATGATTCCTTTCCCAACTGCTTCTGTCTAGTGCCTGGGAATCTTGAGTCAATCCCTCAGTAAGTCAGTGACTATAGAAATCCCTCTCTGAGCCTCCCAGTTCATGTTGCTTAGGGAACCTGATATTTTCATGAAACCTGCCTACACATGGGCAGCCCAACAGCAGAACAAATGGTGGTGACCAAAGTGAACAAAGAAGTATAGTTGTGCCAGCTTCGTAGTTGCCCATGTGGACAAGTTAGCAGGATCAGGACACGAGGAAGAGTAAATGTGAGACAGTCAATGTGACTTCTGCGATAAACAGATTTTTAAACCCCGAAATTTTGCAAAATTTTGGTGAAACCTGAACTTCCTTCGTTGCATATACTGGCACTATCTGTACCATCATACAACTGTCTCACATTAAAGCTATTTTTCTTGGGCACTGATGAGCAAGGTTGGTATGTTTGAGTTCCTCAGATCAACAAAAACCCATTTTCCTATAAGTCTTACATTTAGTATTTAAGGAACTAAAACTTAAATACATTTTGTGAAATGGTTGACACTTCACTGATAATGATTTATTGCTTGGATTAATAAATTTTCCAAAAGTTGTCTTATTATGTAGAATATGGTTTGCAACCAGCAGAACCATTAATCTATACTGCAATGATATGCACTATGTATAATTGTTTAAAAGCCTCTACTTAATGATGTAAAATGCTCTATTTAATTACACATTTGGGTAAACTGTATACTAACATCTGATGGCATTTTCCCACTGTTTGTTGCTTTTTTCAAATACTTTATTGTACAAAGCTGTTCTTAATATTGTTCAAGTTTTTTTTCTTTGAATTTTGCTAATGTTTTCCTTGAATTATGAGCACTGACAGAATGTGCTTAGCACTTTTGGCTATTCACACAGCTTTTGAGCATGATTTGCATCCAATATTTACATTGCTAGCAATAATAAGCCATCTGTGAGTTTTGTCAAAAGTTATTGGGGATTTTTTAAATTTTAGAAGTGCAAATTATTGTTTCTTAACTCTTATGCAGTTGCAAAGGCATTTCCAGTTGTTATAGTTTATGTATAATATCAGGTGTTCCAGATTATGATTCATTATTAATATCATTGCTTCCTTGTTCCCTGAGGTCCAGAAGATTCATGTTTACAATATTTAGAAACAATGTTAAAAAGGTATCCAAAGTTTGTCACTTTATTATTAGTTTGTTCTTAATATTCTGTTTAAGTTTTTGAATTCATAGATATCAAAACACTGCACAATTATGATTTCCACAGGAATAACAACACACCAACAATAAGAACCAAAAACAGCAAATAGGCTGCCTACAAGTTTTGACAATATTAGGATAATGATAATGACAGTTTTTCTAAATCTCACAGTAAAGAATGCAGCAACCCAGCAACACTGCTACCTGTGGCCTGGGTCTCCAGCCTGCCAGTCTAACCTGAAAATTATGTACTTGCCAGCCCCCACAGTCACGTGAGTGAACTGGCCCAGGCTGGTCACCAGGGTCAGTTTCTCTGTGTGTCATTAATTCATTCAATCTTCAGCAGTCTCTTTGGAGCTGAGATGTACCTACCATCTGCCTTTTGGGTGCTCAGGGTGGAGAACTAGAAAAGTATAACCTAGTATGTATCCTCAAAGAGCTAACAATATGGGGTGGTACCTATAGGTCTGGAAACACTTTACTGACTCTGTGAGGCATACCAGGAGACGTCAGAGAACAGTCCCTCCTCAAATGCCAAATGAGATGCAGAAGAAATAGTTTGCTCAAGTTCATGGGCCAGATATCCCAGTGGTCAGGGAGTTTCATGAATGAGATGGAACTTTGCATGGAACCCGAGGGATGTGTATGATTTGAGTAGATGAAGCAAATGAGACTTTCTAAGCAGCTAGAAGTTAGGGAGCAGCAAGATGTGTGGTGGGATTGAGCACAGTCGGTTCAGAGGATAGACTGCAGTTTAATAATTTGTAGTAAATATTTCCCAACTGTTTGGCACTATTGGAGCAAGTTCTTGAATGCCAAATGAAGGCATAAATCAGTAGGAGGCATAATAAAAGCTGAGCAGTGCTTGGCTTTTTACGAGCTGATCCTGATAGGAGCAGCTATTCAACAAAGTTGCCAGGTCATTGTTACATAGTCCCTGCCTTCTAGGGGCTCACTGCCTACTGGGAGAGACAGTCTGAAAGTTGGTGCAGCATGTAACTGTTGGATGAGGAGTTTGAGCCTGTGGACTGTGGGACCCCCGAGGAGGGTGTGACTACTCTAGGCAGAACAATCCCACAGTTTATTTATATTTAACCTTGAAATTCATTAGAGGATTTTTCAGCAGAGGTTTGGTACTTGTTAATGTTAAGGTTTGCATTCTCTAGAACCTCAAGGAAAGCTGTACCGTGCATAATGTACCCTCTTAGTTAATGTTGTGTACTGTGATCCTGTTTCAGGGACTTGCACTTAGGAATCTGTTACAGTGAGCACAGAAGCAGACCTGTGGGCTCATAGTCTTCACCCCCCACCCATATATACAAGATGAACAGAGTGGAGGTTAAACAACTTGACTAAACACAGTTCATGGTAAAGCCCAAGACTGTACCTGCCCGTCCACTGCCTTTTCCATGTATCCTGGAACTGAGCATAGACCTCTTCCCAGGCAGAGCTGACAGCAAGTAAAGGAGATCATAATCAGGGGACCAAACAACTTTGTCTAAAGTGTGAATGTCACCTAAGGAGAAGCTGTGAGATCAGAAGGGTGGGGGCAGAGGAGCAGACACCATGAGGGAGAGTCCTTGGGGGTACATCTGCCAGACTGACACTGTCTGGCCTGGGCAGTGGAGGGGCTAGCAGGAACCACAGGTACTGGTGGTGTGGCTACTACCGTTACAACTGCCTGTGCTTGGACATGGACCCTCTGCAATATGCGGCAGTCTCATTCATTGCCCCCTACATTCTACACCAAGTAGAAATGGAAGGCAATTGGATACTTCACAGACAAGATCTAAGTGGAGAAGGAATGCGTCCTGTGGCTGCAGAGATCCTTGGAGCTTGGAGGGGAGAGCTTGAGCCCCACTGGTGATGACTTCCCACAGCTCGCCAACTCAGCCCTCCCTAAGTCCCCATCGGGGGCCAATTCTCTCTCCGGGGTTGGGGGGACTCCCCCATAGCTCATCCATCATAGGGATGTTGGTATCTACTGTGGGTTGGGTAGGGCCGATGTGCTGAGGATGGCTCCCCCACAAGCAAGAGATGTGGATTTGGGGAGCTTCCCATCTTGTGTTGAAGGAACATAACTCAGAATAATAAGAGCCAACTATAACAAACCCACAGCCAACATCATACTGAATGGGCAAAAGCTGCAGGCATTCCCCTTGAAAAGTGGCACAGGATAAGGAAGCCCTTTCTCACCACTCCTATTCAATATAGTGTTGAAAGTCCTGATCACAGCAGTCAGGCAACAGAAATAATAAAGGGCATCCAAATAGGAAGAGAGGAAGTCAAACTATCCTTGTTTGCAGACAGTATGATTCTATATCTAGAAAACCCCATAGCCTCAGCCCAAAAGGTCCTTCATCTGTTAATTTCAGCAAAGTTTCAGGAGACAAAATCAATGTACAAAAATCACTAACATTCCTATACACAGTCGCCAAGCCAAGAGCCAAATCAGGAGCACAATCCCATTCATAATTGCCACAAAAAAGAATAAAATACCTAGGAATGCAGCTAACCAAGGAAGTAAAGGATCTCTACAATGAGAATCACAAACGCTGCTCAAAGAAATCAGGGATGACACAAACAAATGGAAAAACTTTCCATGCTCATGGCTAGGAAGAATCAATATCATTAAAGTGGCCATACTACCCAAAGCAATTTATAGATTCAATGCTATTCCTATCAAACTATCAATTACATTTTTCACAGAACTAGAAAAAACTTAAAATTCATACGGAACCAAAAAGCCTGAGTAGTCAAGGCAATCCTAAACAAAAAGAACAAAGGTGGAGGCATCACATTACCTAACTTCAAACTACAGGGCTACCATGACCAAAACAGCATGGTACTGGTACAAAAGCAGACACACAGACCAGTGGGACAGAATAGCGAGCCTAAAAATAAGGCCACAAACCTACAGCCATCTGATCTTCAACAAAGTTGACAAAAACAAGCAATGGGGAAAGGTCTCCCTATCCAATAAATGGTGCTGGGATAACTGGCTGGCCATATGCAGAAGATCATAACTGGACCCCTTTTACTATGTACAAAAATTAAGATGGTTTAAAGAGTTAAAACCCAAAATTATAAAAATCCTGAAGATAACTTAGGCAATACCATTCTGGACATAGGAACTGGCAAAGATTTCATGATGAAGACACCAAAAGCAATTGTAACAAAAGCAAAAATGGACAAATCAGATTTAAGAGCTTCTTCACAGCAAAATAAACAGGGCAGACAATCTACTGAATGACAGAAAATTTTTGCAAACTATGCATCTGACAAGGGGCTAATATCTAGCATCTATAAGGAATTTAAACACAGTTACAGGGAAAAAAAACCCACTCCATTAAAAAATGGGCAAAGGACATGAACAGACACTTTCCAAAAAAGACGTACATACAGCCAACTAGCATGTTAAAGAAAACCTCAATTATCACTGATCATTAGAGAAATGCAAAATCAAAACCACGATGAGATATCATTTGCCAGTCAGGATGGCTACAAAAAAGTAAAAAAATAATAGATGTTGGTGAGGTTATGGAGAAAAGGAACACTTATACACTTGTTAGGAGTGTAAATTAGTTCAATCACTGTGGACAGCAGTGTGTCAATTCCTCAGAGAGCTAAAAACAGAACCACCATTTGACCCACCAATCCCATTACTGGGTATTTACCTAAAGGAATATAAATCATTCCACCATAAAGACACATGCAAGTGTATGTTCATTGCAGCACTATTAACAGTAACAAAGCCGGGCACAGTGGCTCACCTCACGACTGTAATCCCAGCACTTTGGGAGGCTGAGGTAGGTGGATCACCTGAGGTCGGCAGTTTGAGACCAGCCTGACCAACATGGAGAAACCCCATCTCTACTAAAAATACAAAATTAGCCAGGTGTGGTGGCTCATGCCTGTAATCCCAGCTACTTGGGAGGCCAAGGCAGGAGAATTGCTTGAACCCAGGAGGCAGAGGTTGCGGTGAGCTGAGATCACACCATTGCACTCCAGCCTGGTGAAGGAGCAAGACTCCATCTCAAAAAAAAAAAAAAAAAAAAAAAAAAAAGGGAAAAATACACATTCAGAGGAGACAAAAAATAAAAAACGATGCATGCCTACAGGATCTAGAAAATAACTTCTTAAGGGCAAATCTAGGAGTTATTGGCCTTAAAGAAGAGATAAAGAGATAGGAATAGAAAGTTTGTTGAAAGGGATAATAACATACCACTTCCTAAACCTACAGAAAGATATTTATATCCAAGTACAAGAAGGTTATAGAACACCAGGCCAATTTAACCCAAAGATTACCTCAAGGCATTTAATAATCAAACTCCCACAGGACAAGGGTAAAGAAAGGATCCTAAAAGCAGCAAGAGAAAAGAAACAGATAACATACAATGGAGCTCCAATACATCTGGCAGTATATTTTTCAGTGGAAACCTTACAAGCCAGGAGAGAGTGACATGACATATGTTAAAGTGCTGAAGGGAAAAAACCTTTTACCCTAGAATAGTATATCCAGCAAAAATATACTTCAAACATGAAGAATAAACAAAGACTTCCCCAGACAAACAAAAGCTGAGGGATTTCATCAACACTAGACTGGTCCCATAAGAAATGCTTAAGGGAGTACTTTGGTCAGAAAGAAACAGACATTAATGAGCAACAAGGAATCATCTAAAGGTACAAAACTCACTGTTAAGAGTAAGTACACAGAAAAACCCAAAGTATGATAACATCGTAACTGTGGTGTGTAAGTAGAAAGAATAAATGATAAACCAATCAAAAATAGTAACTACAACTTTTCAAGACAGTCAGAAAAATAAGATAAAATTAGAAACAAAAAGTTAAAAAGTGGGGGGATGAAGTTAAGATGTATAGTTTTTATTAGTTTTTTGTTTGTTAATGCAAACAGTGTTACCAGGTTAAAATAATGGGTTACAAAATAGTATTTGTAATCCTTATGGTAACCTCAAACCTAAAAATATACACTGGATACATAAAAAATAAAAAGCAAAAACCTAAATCATATCACCAGAGAAAACTACCTTCCCTAAAGGAAGACAGGAAGAAAAGAAAGAAGAAGACCACAAAACAACCAGAAAACAAATAAATAACAAGGCAGGAGTAAGTCTTTACTTATCAATAATACATTGAATGGAAATGGACTAAACTCTCCAATCAAAAGACATAGACTGGCTGAATGAATGGAGAAAACAAGACCCATTGATCTGTTGCCTACAAGAAACACACAAACTATAAAGACACACATAGACTGAAAGTAAAGAGTTGGAAAGAGTTATTCCATGCCAATGGAAACCAGAAAAAAGAGAAGGAGTATTGATTTTGATACAAAAACTATAAGAGACCAATAAAGTCACTATACAATGATAAAGGGGTTAATATGGTTTCCATTTGTGCCCCACCCAAATTTCGTGTTCTATTGTAATCCTCAATGTTGGAGGTGGGGCCTGGTGGGATGTGATTGGATCATGGGGGTGGATCTTTCATGACTAATTCAGCACCATCTTCTTAGTGCTGTTCTCATGATAGTGAGTTCTTCTGAAATCTGGTTGCTTAAAAGTGTGTAGCACCTCTCCACACCACCCGCTTGCCTTGGTCTACTCCTGCTATGTAGATGCTTGCTCCCACTTTGCATTATTCCATGAGTAAAAGCTCCTCAGGCCTTCCCAGAATCAGATGCCGCTATGCTTCCTGAACAGCCTGTGGAACTATGAGCCAATTCAACCTCTTTTCTTCATAAATTAACAAGTCTTGGGTATTTCTTTATAGCAGTGTGAGAACAGAATAATACAGAAAATTGGTAAAGAGGAGAGAGGCATTGCTAGAAAGATACCTGAGAATGTGGAAACAGCAGTGGAACTGGGAAATAGACAGAGGTTGGAAGAGTGTGGAGGGCTCCGAAGATAGGAAGATGAGGGGAAGTTTGGAATTTCTTAGAGATTTGTTAAATTGTTTTGACCAAAATACTGATAGTGATATGGACAATGAAGTCCAGGCTGAGGAGGTCTCAGATGGAGATGAGGGACTTATTGGGACCTGGAGTGAAGGTCACTTTTGTTAGGACATTGTGGTTGGAGACATTGTGCCCCTGCCCTAGGAATCTGTGGAACTTTGAACTTGAGAGCGAAGATTTAGGGTATCTGGCAGAAGAAATTTCTAAGCAGCAAAGCGTTCAAGATGTGACCTGGCTGCTTCTGGTAGTCTGTGCTCATATTTGTGAGCAAAGACATGACAACAAACTGGAACTTTAAAAAGGAAGCAGAGTGTAAAAGTTTGGAGAATTTGTAGCCTGGCCATGCTGTAGAAAAGAAAAAAAACCATTTTCTGGAGAGGAATTCAAGCTAGCTGCAGAAAATTGCAAGTAACAAGGAGCAAAATGTTGATAGCCAAGATAGTGGGAAAAACACCTTGAAGGCATTTCAAATACCTTGGGGGCAGCCTCTCCCATCACAGGCCCAAAGGCCTAGGAGGGAAGGATGGTTTCCTGGGCCAGGCTCAGTTCCTGCTGCCCTGCACAACCTCAGGAAACTGCTTTCCAAATCCCAGTTGCTCCAGCTCCAGCTTCAGCTCAAAGGGCCCCAGGTATAGCTCAGGCTGCTGCTCCAAAGGATGCAAGTTGTAAGCCTTAGTGGCTCCCGTGTGGTGTTAAATTAAGCCTGTAGGTGCACAGAGTGCAAGAATTGAGGCTTGGGAGCCTCCAACTAGATTTCAGAGTATGTGTGGGAAAGCCTGGATGTCCAGGCAGAAGCCAGCTGCAGGGACAGAGCCCTCATGGAGAACCTCTACTAGGGTAGTGTGGAGGGGAAATTTGGGGTTGGAGTTCCCACACAGCTTCCCCTCTGGTGTACTGCCTAGTGGAGCTGTGAGAAGACAGCCACTGTCCTCCAGATTCCAGGATGGTAGATCTGCCAATGACAGCTTGCACTGTACAACTGGAAAAGCCACAGGCAGTCAATGCCAGCCCGTGAAAGCAGTGACAGTGGCTTACCCTGCAAAGTCCCAGGGGCTGAGCTGCCCAAGGCCTTGGGAGCCCACCCCTTGCACCAGTGTGCCCTGGATGTGAGATATGGAGTCAAAGGAGACTATTTTGGAGCTTTAAGATTTAATGACTACCTGCTGGGTTTCAGACTTGCATGGGTCCAGTAGCCCCTTTCTTTTGGACAATTTTTCACTTTTGGAATGGGAGTGTTTACCCAATTCCTGTACCCCCACTCTATGTTGGAAGTAACTAACTTTTTTTATTTTGTAAGCTCACAGGTGGGAGAGACTTGCCTTGTCTCAGGTGAGACTCTGGACTTTGGACTTTTGAATTAATGCTGGAATGAGTTAAGACTTTGAGGGACTGTTGGGAAGATATAACTGTATTTTGCAGTATGAGAAGGACATGAGATTTGGGAGACACCAGAGGTGGAATACTGTGATTTGGATCTGCATCCCCACCAAAATCTCATGTTCAATTGTAATCCTAAATTTTGGAGGTTGAGCCTGGTGGAAGAGGATTGGATAATGGGGGTGGTTTCTCATGGTTTAACACCATCCCCCTGGGTGCTTTTCTCATGACAGTGAGTGAGTTATTGTGAGATCTGATTGTTTAAAAGTGTGTGCCACCTCCTCCCACTTTCCTCCTGCTCCAGCCATGTAAGACAGGCTTGCCTCCCCTTCACCTTCTGTCATGATTGTAAGTGTTCTGAGGCCTTCCCAGCCATGCTTCCTGTACAGCCTGCAGAACTGTGAGCCAATTAAACCTCTTTTCTCTATATATTACCCAGTCTCAGGTATTTCTTTATAGCAGTGCAAGAATAGACTAATACAGGGTTCAATTCAGCAAGAGGATATAACAAATATAAATATATATGCACTCAACACTGCAGCACCCAGATATATAAAGCAAATATGATTAGAGCTAAAGAGAGAGAGTGACCCCAGTACAATAATAGCTGGAGACTTCAACACCACATTTTCAGCACTGGACAGATCTTCCAGACAGAAAATAAAAAAGAAACATCAGACTTAATCTGCACTGTAGATCAAATGGATCTAATACATACTTGCAGAACATTTTATCCAATGGATGCAGAATACACATTCTTTTTTAGCACATGTATCATTCTCAAGGATAGACCATATGTTAGGTCACAAGTCTTAAAACATTAAAAAAGTTGAATACCATCAAGCATCTTCTCTGACCACAGTGGAATACAACTAGAAACTAATAACAAGAGGAATTTTTGAAACTATACAAATACATGAAAATTAAACAATATGCTCCTGAATGACCATTGAGTCAATGAAGAAATTAAGAAGGAAATTGAACAATTTCTTGAAACAAATGATAAAGGAAACACAACATACCAAAACCTATGGGATACGGCAAAAGCAGTACTAAGAGGCAAATTTATAGCTATAAATGCCTACATGAAAAAAGAGGAAAAACTTCAAATAAGTAATTTAACAATGAACCTTAACCAGAAAAGCAAGAGCAAAACAAACACAAAATTAGAAGAAAACAAATAATAAAAATCAGAGCATAAATAAATAAAATTGAAATAAAAATCAATGCAAAAGAACAATGAAACAAAAAGTTGCTTTTTTTCAAAAGTTAAACAAAACTGACAAGCCTTTAGCAAGACTGAGAAAAAAGAGACAAGATATAAATAAATAAAATCAGAAATGAAAAAGACATTACAACTGACACTGCAGAAATTCAAAGGATCATTAGGGGCTACTATGAGCAACTCTATGCCAATAAATTGGAAAATCTAGAAGAAATTGACAATTCCTAGACACATACAACCTACTGAGACTGAACCAGGAAGAAATCCAAAACCTGAACAGATTAATAACAAGTAACAAAGTTGAAGCCATAATAAAAAGTCTCCCACTAAAGAAAACCAAGGACCCAATGGCTTCACTGTTGAATTCTACCAAACATTTAAAGAAGAACTAATACCAATCCCACTCAAGCTATTGAAAAATAGAGGAGGAGAGAATATTTCCAAAGTCATTCTAGGAGACCAGTATCACCCTGATACCAAAACCAGACAAAGACACATCAAAAAAAGAAAAGTGCTGGCCAGTTTCTCTGATGAATATTGATGCCAGAATCCTCAGCAAAATATTAGCAAACTAAATTCAACAATACATTAAAAAGATCATTCATCAGGGTCGGGTGCAGTGGCTTAAGCCTCTAATCCCAGCACTTTGGGAGGCCGAGGTGGGCAGATCACCTGAGGTCAGGAGTTCAAGACCAGCCTGACCAACATGGTGAAACCTTGTCTCTACTGAAAATACAAAATTAGCCGAGTGTGGTGGTGCATGCCTGTAATCCCAGCTACTCAGGAGACTGAGGCAGGAGAATCGCTTGAACCCAGGAGGTGGAGGTTGCAGTGAGCTGAGATTGTGGCACTGCACTCCAGCCTTGGTGACAGAGTGAGACTCCATTAAAAAAAAAAGTCATTTATCATGACCAAGTGGGATTTATCCCTGGAATGCAAGGATGGTTCAACACATGCAAATCAATCAATGTAATACATCATATCAAAAAGCATGATTAAAACCATATGATTATTTCTATTGATGCTGAAAAAGTATTTTATAAAATCCAACATCCCTTCATGATAAAAACCCTCAAAAAACTGTATAAAAGAAATATACCTCAACGTAATAGCCAGATATGACAGACCCACAGCCAGTATCATACTGAATGGGGAAAAAGTGAAAGACTTTCCTATAAGATCTGGAACACAACAGGGATGTTCACTGTCACCACTGTTATTCAACAAAGTACTGGATGTTCTAGCTAGAGCGATCAGACAAGAGAAGATATAAAGGCCATCCAAACTGGAAAGGGAGAAGTTAAATTACCCTAGTTTGCAGATGATATGAACTTATATTTGGAAAAAACCTAAAGGCTCCACAGGAAAACTATTAGAATCAATAAATTCAGTAAAGTTGCAGGACACAAAATCAACATATAAAAACCAGTAGCATTTCTATATGCCAACAGTGAACAATTTGAAAAATTTTAAATTTAAGAAGGTAATTTCATTTACAATAGCCACACATAAAATTAAATACCTAGGAATTAACCAAAAATGTGCAAGATATCTATGAGGAGAATTATAAAACATTGATGAAAGAAATTGAAGAGGACACACAAAAAAATGGAAAAAATTCCATCTTTATGGATTGGAAGAATCAATATTGTTAAAATGTCCATACTACCCAAAGCAATCTACAGATTCAATGCAATCGCTATCAAAATACCAATAATAGTCTTCAGAGAAATAGAAAAAAAAATCCCAAAATTTATATGAAAACACAGAATGCCCAGAATAGCCAAAATTATCTTAAGCAAAAAGATCAAAACTGGAGGAATCACATTACCTGACTTCAAATTATGCTACAGAGCTATAATCACCAAAACAGCATGGTACTGACATAAAAACAGACACACAGTCCAACAGAACAGAAGAGAGAACCTAGAAACAAATCCACACACTCACAGGAACTCATTTTTGACAGAGTTGCCAAGTACTTATACTGGAGAAAAGAAAAGACAGTCTCTTCAATGAAATGGTGCTGGGAAAACTGGATATCCATATGCAGAAGAATGAAACTAGACCCCTACCTCTCACTGTAGACAAAAGTCAAATCAAGGCTAGGCATGGTGGCTTACACCTGTAATCTCAGCACTTTGGGAGGCTGAGACAGGCGTATCACGAGGTGAAGAGATTGAGACCATCCTGACCAACATGGTGAAACTCACCCCCCCCCCAACTAAAAATACAAAAATTAGCTGGGCGTGATGGCATGTGCCTGCAGTCCTAGCTACTCAGGAGGCTGGGGCAGGAGAATCGCTTGAACCCAGGAGGTGGAGGTTGCAGTGAGCTGAGATTGTGCCACTGCACTCCAGCCTGGCGACAGAGCAAGACTCCATCTCAAAAAATAAAAAATAAAAAATCAATTCAAAATGTAATAAAGACTTAAATCTAAGACCTCAAACTATGAAACTACTATAAGAAAACATTGGGGAAAACCTCCAGGACAGTAGTCTGGCCAAAAATTTCTTGAGCAATACCCCACAAGCACAGGCAACCAAAATAAAACTGGACAAATAGTATCACATCAAGTTTAAAAGCTTCTACAAAGCAAAGGATACAATCAATAAAGAGACAACCCACAGAATGGGAGAAAATATTTGCAAACTACCCATCTGACAAAGAAATAATAACCAGAGTATATAAGAAGCTCAAACAACTCTATAGTAAAAAAAAAAAAAAATTCTAGAAGTCTAAGTAAAAAATGGGCAAAAGATTTGAATAGACATTTCTCAAAAGAAGACATACAGGCCATGCGTGGTGGCTCATGCCTGTAATCCCAGCACTTTGGGAGGCCCAGGTGGGTGGATCACTTGAGGTCAGGAGTTTGAGACCAGCCTGACCAACATTGTGAAACTCCGTCTCTACTAAAAATACAAAAATAAGCCAGGCATGGTGGCGCACACCTGTAATCCCAGCTACTCAGGAGGCTGAGGCAGGAGAATCGCTTGAACCTGGGAGACAGAGGTTGCAGTAAGCCGAGATCACACCACTGCACTCCAGCCTGGGCAACAAAGTGAGACTCCGTCTCAAAAAAAAAAAAAAAAGAAAAGAAAAAAAGAAAAAAAGGAAGAAGACATACAAAGCCAGGTACAGTGGCTTATGCCTCTAATCCTAGCACTTTAGGAGGCCAAGGCAGAATTGAGCCCAGAAGTTTGAGACCAGACTGAGCAATATGGTCAAACCCCAATTCTGCAAAATACAAAAATAAAAAATAGCTGGGAGTGGTGGTGCACACCTGTAGTCCCAGCTACTTAGGAAGCTGAGATGGGAGGATCACTTGAGCCTGCAGTGAATTATAATTGCACCAATGCACTCCAGCCTGGGCGACAGAGTGAGAGACACTGTCTCAAAAAAAAGAAAGAAAAAGAAAAAAAAGAAAGGACATAAAAATGACAAACAGGCATATGAAAAGGTGCTGATGATTATTGATCATCAGAGAAATGCAAATCAAAACTGCAATGAGATATAATCTCACCCCAGTTAAAATGGCTTATATCCAAAAGACAGGCAATAACAAATGCTGGTGAGGATGTGGAAAAAAGGGAACCCTCGTACACTGTTGATGGGAATGTAAATTAGTACAACCACTATGGATAACAGTTTAGAGGTTCCTCAGAAAACTAAAAATTGAGTTGTGATATGATGCAACAATCCTACTGCTGGGTATATACCCCACAAAAGAGAAAAACAGCGTTTTGCATGGTGGCTCACACCTGTAATCCCAGCACTATGGGAGGCCGAGGAGGGCAGATCACTTGAGCCCAGAAGTTCAAGACCAGCCCGAGCAACATGGCAAAACCTGATTTCTACAAAATACAAAAAAAAATTAGGCAGTTGTAGTGGTTCACACCTGTAGTCCTAGCTACTGTGGAGGCTGAGGTAGGATCACTTGAACCTAGGAGGCGGAGGTTGCAGTGAGCCAAGATCATGCCACTGCACTCCAGCCTGGGTGACAAAGCGTGACCCTGTCTCAAAAAAGAAAAGAAAATCAGTATATGGAAGAGATATCTGCACTCCTATGTTTTTTACAACACTGTTTACAATACCTAAGATTTGGAAGCAACCTAAATGTCCAACAGCAGATGAATGGATAAGGAAAATTTGGTATGTATACACAATGAAGTACTATTCAGCCATAAAAAGGAATAGATCCAGTCATTTGCAACAGCATGGATGGAAGTGGAGATCATTATGTTAAATGAAATAAGCCAGGCACAGAAAGGCAAACATGGCATGTTCTCACTTATTTGTGGGACCTAAATTCAAAACAATTGAACTAATGGACATAAAGAGTAGAAGAATGGTTACCAGAGGCTAGGAATGGTAGTGGGGGGCTGAAGGGAAGGTGGGGATGTTTAATCGGTAAAAAAAAAGTTTAGAAGAATAAGACCTACTATTTGATAGCACAACAGGGGGACTATAGTCAATAATAATTGCACATTTAAAAATAGTGTAATTGAATTGTTTGTAACTCAAAGGATAAATGCTTGAGGGAATGGATACCCCATTCTCCATGATGTGCTTATTTCACATTGCATACCTGTATCAAAACATCTCATGTACCCCATAAATATATGCAGCTATTATGTACCCACAAAAATTGAAAATCAAAAATAAAATATTTTTTAAAATGTATTATTATTTGTCCTCTGTGAATAAAACTCGCTTCTGGCCCTCCTTTTTATAGGTATTTAAAAGAATGCATTTAGGCAGATCAATGGCATTATATAATATACAAAAACAATAAATCTGCTTTTTTTTAAAACATCACATTCAGCACAGCTGCTGAAGTTGGGGCTAATTATAGGTTACATTTTCATTAATCCACTGTCATCTGTTATCATCCATCCAATTTTTGCTAGAACTGGAGTGGTAAATTAAATAGTTGATGAAACCACAACCCCTGCATCTTTTATGTCTTTGAGTGACAGTTTATTTCATTGCCCCTCAAATACTACATTGTTTTAAAATTTCTATCTTGGTCGATATTAGAAGCTCTCTTAGGGGCATCCACTTGGCCTTTCTTACTACAAGTCCTTTATTCCACAGGTGAAATGACTAAAGTGTGAGTGAAATAACTAATGTACAAAATAAATCCATCAATTACATATTTGGAAACCAGAAAAATAACCACCAAGCAGATGTGTGGACACAGAGAATCCACTGAGATACGGGTGGACCTGAGACAGGAAATTATTTTCAGTTCCCTGTGTGCCTCTCCTCTAATAGAAGTCCATGAGGGTGCTTTGGTTCCCCAGGTATCAGTGTGAAATTGGACCCTGTATCCAATAGACCTAAAAATATCTGGACATTCCCCTTTATCAGTGTCTTGATACCTGAGTAAATGGCCATTGATCCCTTTAGGCAAGGGTGTACAAAGTGTCTACTGTACACACTTATGGTGTTGCAGATACTTCATCAGGGGACGTGACTCTCCTTCAATGAATGGATTCTGGATCTAAGAACTGGCTCAGGTCTGGAAACTGGGCAAGGGATTTTAAACTTCTATTGGAGAAATTAATCTCAGACTTCAGCTCATCTATTTTTCATCTATTGATTCTAATATTAAACAACAGTCTTATAGGCTGCCCAACTAGAAACACCATAGTCTTAGTAATTTCCCTAAATCCCTTGCAGTCAGGATTTCCTGGCTTCCATTCTAACATTACTCACTATTTTGGGGATTTTGTCCATTTTGATTCTGCCTTGCTGCCAGCTGGCCTCTAGCTTTCTGGGATCCTACTGTCCTATTGTTGCTAGGGCACCAAGTTCTCCAATATCATCTCATAGAGTCAGCTCCAGCCCACAAAGGACAAAATTAGGTTAATACCCCGTTCACCTGCCCATGACTTGTTGCCTGATAAATAGAGTTTCCTTTGGGCCCTTCCAAATAAACAGTCACCCAGTGCATGATCCAGTTTTATAGAGTGTATCTATCTATGCCAGCATGCTCACTGCTCTGAGCCTTTTGGTCTCTTTCTCCACAATCTGCCATGGCAGCTCTGGCACATCGATTTTATTTCATGTGAGCCATCATTTTTCATTAGGACAGTTTCATTAAGATAAAATTCATATATTATTCAACCATTTAAACTCAATGGTTTTTAGCATATTTATAGTGCAACCATCACCACAATCAATTGTAGAACATGTTCATCTCTCCAAAACTATTTTTAGAACATTTTCATCACCCATGTATATTTATTCTCAGGCAGTCATCCCCATTTTTCCCTCCAACATTTCCTCAGTCCTAGGCAACCACTAATCTACTTTCTCTCTACAAATTTATTTCTTATAGACATTTCATATAAATGAAATAATATAATGGATGGTCTTTTGTGACTGGCGTCTTTCACATAGCATAATGTTTTCAAGGTTCATCCACATTGCAGCATTTATTAGTACTGCATTTCTTTTTATGGCCAAATATTCCGTTCCATAGATTGACCATATCTTATTCATTCATTTGTTCCTGGGCATCTGTATTGTTTCCACTCTTCAGCCATTGAGAATAATGCTGCTTGACCATTATGTACAAATTTTTGCATGGACATGTTTTCATTTCTCTTGGGTATATACCTGGGAATGGAATTGCTGGGTCAAATACTCATTCTACATTCAAACTTTGAGGAACTGCCAGACTATTCTTTAAGAGGCTGCACCATTTTACATTCTTACCAGCAGTGTGCAAGAATTCCAATTTCTCCACATCCTCACCACTGCTTATTGATATCTGTCTTATTTATTCTAGCTATTCCAGTGACTGTGCAGGGGTATATCACTGTGCTTTTAATTTGCATTTCCCTGATGATTAATAGTGCCAAGCATCTTTTCATATTCTTATTAGCCATCTTTATATCTCCTGTGGAGAAGTATCTATTCAGCCCTTTGTTCATTTTTTACTTGTATTATTTGTCTTTTAATTTTTGACTTGTAAGAGTTTGTGTGTTCTATATACTAATTCTTTCTCACATATAAGATTTATATATACTTTCTCCTAGCCTGAGGGTGGTATTTTTACTTTTTTGATTGTATTCTTTGGAACACAGAGTTTTAAACTTTGTTGAGATCCAATTTATCTGTTTGGTTTATTGTTACTTGTGTTTTGGTGTCATATTTAAAAAAACACTGCTTAATCCGAGGTCATGAAGGTTTTTGCATACATTTTTGTTTGTAAGTTTTATAGTTTTAGCACTAACATTTAGGTCTTTGGTCCATGTTAAGTCATTTATGTATATGATATGAGGTAGGGTCAAACTTCATTCTTTTGCAGGTGGATATACAGTTACATCAGCACAATTTTTTTTAACCATTGGCCATTTCATATTTAAAAAACATTTAATTGACAAAGTTGTGCATGGCATACATTATGATGATTTAATACACATATACATTGTATGATTATTATTGCAATCAAATTAACAAATCCATTACTGCCCATACTGAACATTAGATTTCTAGAACTTGTTCATTATATAACTGAGAATTTGCACCCTTTGACCAACATCTCCCCATTTCTCCCACTCAAGCCCCTGGTAACCACCGTTCTACCTCTGTTTCTATGAGTTTCACTTGTTTTAGATTGCAAATATGAGGTTATATAGTATTTGTCTTTCTGTGTCTGCCTTATTTCATTTAATATAATATCCTCCAGGTTCATCCATGTTGTTGCAAATGTCAGTACTTCCTTTTTCTGTGGCTATTATTCCATTTTGTGTGTGTGTGTATACATACACACCATATTGCTATGGTTTGAATTTTTGTCCCCTCCAAAACCCATGTTGTTTCAACCCATTTATATTTCAACATGGGTTGAAGTATATATATATTTGTAGAGATGGGGTCTCACTATGTTGCCCAGGCTGGTCTTGAACTCCTGGACTCAAGCAGTCCTCCCACCTCAGCCTCCCAAAGTGCTGGGATTACAGGAGTGAGCCACTGCACCCAGCTGCATATTGAAATTTAATTGCTATTGTAACATTATTAGGAGGTGAGACTTTTGAGAGGTGATTGGACCATGAGGGTTCCACCCTTGGGGGTGGTTTTAATGCCTTTATAAAAGGGCTTCCAGGAGTGTGTTCTCTGTACTTTACTTGCCCTTCTACCTTCAGCCATGTGATGATGCAGCAAGATGGCTCTCACCATTAGCCAGTGCCTTGATCTTGGATTCATAGCCTCCTGAACCGAGAGAAAATACATTTCTATTTGTTATAAATTACCCAGTCTGTGATATTGTGTTATAGCAGCATAAAACAGAGTAAAACATATGTTTAATCCATTCATCAGTTGACAGACATTCAGGTTATTTCCAGGAAATAATGCTGTGATAAACATATGGGTGCAAATATTTCTTTGAGATACTGATTTCATTTTCCTTGGATACATGCCCAGAAGTAAAACTGCTGGATCATATACTGGTAGTTCTGTTTTTAATTTTTTTAAGGAAAGATCGTTTTAATT
This sequence comes from Pan troglodytes, assembly GCF_028858775.2. NCBI lineage: Eukaryota > Metazoa > Chordata > Mammalia > Primates > Hominidae > Pan > Pan troglodytes. Next base: position 36,186,575 of record NC_072403.2, on the reverse strand, counting down.
TTTTGAGGAAAAACCATACTGTTTTCCATAATGCTTGTACCAATTTACATTCCCACCAACCATGTATAAGGATTCCCTTTCCTCTACACCCTCATTAACACTTATTACCTCTTATCTTTTTGATAATAACTATTCTGACAGGTGTGAGGTAACACTTCATTGCAATTTTGATTTGCATTTTTCTGATTAGTTATGTTCAGCACCATCTCATATACCTGTTGGTCATTTGTATGTCTTCTTTGGAAAGATGTCTATTCAGGTCCTTTGTCCATTTTTGAATTAGGTTATTTGTTTTATTGCTATTGAGTTGTGTATAATTTCTCGAAAAGATTTTTCTTTCCCCCACTGAATTGCCTTGGCAGTATTTTTGAAATTTAATTGACCATAATTATAAACTTTTATTTCTAGCCTCTCTATTCTATTGATCTGTATGTCTATCCTTATGTCAGTATCACTCTGTATTGATTATTGCAGCTTTGTAGTAACTTTTGCCATGAGCAAGTATAGTTCCTCAAACTCTGTTCTTTGTCAAAAGTTTTGTAACTTTTGTAGTTCACTGAATTTCCATATAAATTTTAATATCATCTTGTCAGTTTCTGCAAAGCAGTCAGCTGGGATTTTGATAGAACTGCATTGAATTTGTAGACCAATTTTGATATACTGCCATCTTAATAATATTGTCTTCTGATCCATAAAAAAGAACATCTTTTTATTTATTTAGTTCTTTGATTTCTGTAAAAATATTGTCGGTTTTTTTGTAGTATAAATTTCGTACTTCTTTTATTACATTTATTTCTAAGTATTTTATTTTTCCCTAGCTTTACTGAAGCATAATTGACAAACAAGAATTATATATATTCAAGTTGTACAACATGATTTTTAAAATGCATACATATTGTGAAATGATTACCACAATCAAGCTAATTAACATATCTGTGACACATAGTTAATATTTTTGTGTGTGGTGAGAATACTTAAGATCTATTCTCTTAGTAAATTTCAAGTATACCAATAGTTGCCATCCTGTTGTAAGCCCAAATCACTTTGGCTTAGTGATTTTGGGGACCTGAGATTATTTTTCCTTTCACACTGTACATTAGGTTTCCAGAACTTATTCACCCTATAACTGCAAGTTGGTAAACTTTTACCAACATCTCCCCATTTCCCCTACCCATGACTCCTAGTAACCACTAAAAAAAAAAAAAAAAAAAAAAAAAAAAAAAAAAAAAATTCCATCAACTTTAGACAAACTAAATTTAGAAGAGTTTATTTAAGCAAAAAATAATTTACAAATTTGGCAGCACTCAGAACCAGGAGAGGGTCAGAAAGCTCCACTCAGGAGTGTGCGCAGCAAGCCTTTATGTGCCAGACCCAGAAGAAGAAAAATCACCTGATTGGCTACAGCTAGGCATTTGCCTTATTTGGGCATGGTGTGATGAGTTGGCTGCTTGTGATTGGGTGAACCCCAGCTAACAGTTATACTCCTAACTTAGGTTTTGATTTGTTTACCTACTTACTTAGGTACACAGGCAGCCTCAGGTCAAAGTTAAGTTAATTCAACTGACTGTTTCTACCTCTGTTTCTCTGAATTCCACTTTATAGATTACACATATAAATGAGATCATACAGTATTTTTATTTCTGTGTTTGGCTTATTTCACTTAGCATAATGTCCTTCAGATTTATCCATGTTGTTACAAATGGCAGTATTTCCTTCCTTTTCATGTCTGAATAATATTCGTGTGTGTGTGTATGTGTGTGTATCACAATGTCTTTATTCATCCATTAATCAATAAACACTTACTTTGTTTCTATATCTTGGCCATTGTGAATAGTGCTGCAATTAATATGGGGGTACAGAAATTTCTTTACTGATTTCATTTTTTATATATGCCCAGAAGTAGGATTACTGTATCATATGGTAGTTATGTTTTTAATTTTTTGAAGAACATCTATATTGTATTCCATTATGCTTTTACCAATTCACATTCCTACCAACCATGTATAAGGGTTCCCTTTCTCTACAGTTTACCAACACTGATTATCTCTTGTCTTTTTGTTAATGGCTATTCTTACTGATGTAAGGTGATATGTCAATGCAGTTTTGATTTGCAGTTCTCTGATGATTAATGATGTTGAGCACCTTTTCATGTACTTCTTGGCCATTTGTATGTCTTTTTTGAAAAAATGTCTATTCGGGTCTTTTGCCCATATTTGAACTGGGTTATCTGTTTTTTGCTATTAAGTTCTATGGAGTCTATAGACTTTACGTATTAACCCATTAGTGAATATAAGGTTTGCAAATATTTTCTCTCATTCTGTGGTTTGCCTTTTCATTTTGTTTATTGTTGTGTTGCTGTGCAAAAACTTTAATGTAGTCTCACTTGTTTAATTTTGCTTTTTTGGCATATGTTTTTGAGGTAATACCCCCAAAAAAATCATTGCCAAGGCCAATGTCTCGGAGCTTTTCACCTGCTTTCTTCTCCAAGTTTTGTGGTTTCAGGTCTTACATTTACATCTTTAATCTATTTGGAGTTGACTTTGCATATGGTGTAAGATCGGGATGCAGTTTTATTTTTTTCCATGTGGATATCCAGTTTTTCCATCACTATATATGTAGGAGAGTATCCTTTCCCTATTATATATTATTGACACCTTTTCAAAGATTAGTTAATTGTATATGCATGGATTTATTTCTGAGCTTTCTGTTCTATTCCATTATTCTATGTGCTGTTTTTATGCCAGTACCATACTCTTTTCATTAATATAGCTTTGTAGTATCATGTTAAATCAGGAAGTGTGATGCCTCCAGCTTTGTTCTTGTTGAAGATTGCTTTAGCTATTGCAGTTCTTTTGTGGTTCCATACGACTTTTGAGATTGTCTAATTCAGTTAAAAATCCCATTGGAATTTTGATAGGGGTTACATTAAATCTGTTGATTGCTTTGGGTAGTATGGACATTTTGGCAATATTGATTCTTCTGATCCAAGAACAAGGATATCTTTCCAATTATTTGTGGCTTCTTCAATTTTTTTTGTCACTGTTATGGCTTTCAGTGTGCAGATCTTTCAGCTCCTTGATCAAATTTATTCCTAAGTAATTTATTCTTTTTGATACTGTTATAACTGAGATTGTTTTCTTGATTTCTTTTTCAGATAGTTTTTTATAAGCATATAAAAGTACTACTAATCTTTGTATGCCAATTTTGTAACCTGCAACTTCACTGATTTTTTTTCAGTTCCAACAGTATTTTGGTGCAGTGTTTGGGGTTTCTACGTATAAGATCTTGTGATCTGCAAACAGAGGCAATTTGACTTCTTTATTTCCAATTATGGTTCTTTTTTTCCAATTATGTTATGGTTTTCAGTGTGCAGATTTTTCAGCTCCTTGATCAAATTTATTCCTAATTTATTCTTTTTGATACTGTTATAACTGAGATTATTTTCTTGATTTCTTTTTCAGACAGTTTTTGGTAAGTATATAAAAGTACCACTAATTTTTGTATGCTGATTTTGTATGCTGCAACTTCACTGATTTTTTTTTTTCAGTGCCAGTAGTATTTTGGTGGAGTGTTTGGGGTTTCCATATATAAGATCTTGTGATCTACAAACAGAGGCAATTTGACTTCTTTTTTTCCAGTTTAGATCCCTTTTCTTTTTCTTCCCTAATTACTCTGCCTAGAATTATCAGTACAATGTTGAATAGATGTGGCCAGAGTGGGCATCATTGTCTTGTTCCTGATCTTACAGGAGAAGTATGCAACTTTTGCCATTGAGTATGATGTTAGTTGTGAGTTTGTCATAGCCTTTATCCTGGTAAGATACATTCCTTCTATATCTAAGCCTCCCAAAGTGCTAGGATTATAGGCTTGAGCCACCGCATCTGGCCCAGAAAGTTTCTATTTCTATGTCTTCAAAGTCACTGTTTAATCTACAGCATAAAGTTTACCATTAATCTCACCTCACATCCAGTGTATTTTATGTGTGACATTTTCATCTTTGGAAGTTTGATTTTGATGTTTTATGTATCTTTCATGTCTCTGTGTAACTTTTTGAACATATGGAATACATTTACAATAACTGTTTTATGTTATTGCCTGCTAATTCTGACATCTATGTCAGTTCTAGGTAACTTTAGACTGATTGTTTTCTCTGCCTTCTGAGTTGTATTTTCTTGTTTTTATTATATGCCTGGTGATTGTTTTTATTTAATGCCAGACATGACTTTACCAGGTTAGGTGCCAGATACTTTTGCATTCTATAAGTATTCATGAGCTTTATTATTATTATTATTATTTTGAGACAGAGTTTCCCTCTTGTTGCCTGGAGTGCAATGGTGAGAACTTGGCTCACTGCAACCTCTGCCTCCTGGGTTCAAGCAATTCTCCTGTCTCAGCCTCCCGAGTAGCTGGGATTATAGGCATGCGCCACCATGCCCAGCTAATTTTGTATTTTTAGTAGAGACGGGATTTCTCCATGTTGGTCAGGCTGGTCTCGAACTCCCAACCTCAGGTGATCTGCCCACCTTGGCCTCCCAAAGTGCTAGGATTACAGGCATGAGCCACCGTGCCCGGCTGAGCTTTTTATTTTTACTGGGACAAATTAAGTTATTCAGGAGCTGTTTGATCATTTTAAGTCTTTTAATATCTTTTAGCAAAAAAACAAAAAGTGTTTAGTCCAGGGCTAATTATTTACCACTGCTGACATAAGACCCTTCAGAATACTCTATCCAATGCTCAGCAAATTATGAGGTTTTCCAGTCTGGCTAGTGGGAACAGGCATTATTTCCAGCCCTGTATATCACTGGGTACTATTCTCTGAAGTCCTTTCAGATAATTCTTTCCCTGTCTTTGGGTAGTTCCCTTATATAATATGCTGATTAACTGAAAATTTGAGGGGTACCTCCTGCAGACTTACAGTGCTTTTTATCATCAACTGTCTTTTCTATGTGCCTTCATCTTTGCATATTCTGGATGTCCTGGAGTCTCCAAGTTCACAACTCTGTCCCCTCACCTCAGTGAACCTCCTGGTTAGGGCTCTGCCTCTCTGCACTCTGCCTTGGAAACTCTGTCCAGGAAGGAAGCTGGACAACTGTAGACCTTACCTCTTCCATTCCCCTTCTCCCAGAGATCATAGTCTCTGGGATACCTGCTGTCTAGTATCTGAGTACATAGCTATTTTTTCATATATTATTTTGAGTTTGTTGTGCTTAAGGCATGAGAGTAAATCTGGTCCTTGTTATTCCATCATAATCCAAAGCAAAAGTCAATAGATCATGACTTTTTAATTTTTAATTCAACTAAGTTAAAAATTTTAAAATCAAAGTTAATTTTACTTCCTAAAAACTAACTTTAGTTCTTTTGAAAAACAGGTCATTTTTAGGTTAATACATTCTGTAGGCATTTTCAAGCTTGTCATAATTATTATTATTATTTTATTATTATTATTATTATTATTATTTTGATACAGAGTTTTGATCTTGTTGCCCAGGCTGGAGTGCAGTGGCACAATCTCGGCTTACCACAATGCCCACTTCCCAGTTTCAAGTGATTCACCTGCCTCAGCCTCCCATGTAGCGGGGATTACAGGCATGTGCCACCACGCCCAGCTAATTTTCTATTTTTAGTAGAGACGGGGTTTTTCTATGTTGGTCAGGCTGGTCTCAAACTCCCAGCCTCAGGTGATCCGCCTGCCTCAGCCTCCCAAAGTGCTGGGATAACAGGCATGAGCCACCGTGCCCAGCTCATAATTATTTTAAATGTAATACTAGTTACGTTATTTTGTTTCATAATTCAAATATTGAAGCTTTATGGGCCTCTTATCTATTGTTTCCACTGGTTCTCAATCAGACTGACTTTTCTCCACTTGTACTTTATACAGTTCATGCTCTGAGCAGCTTTTTCCTTGTAGAATTATTTGGGCAAATTCTTTGACATATGGGTTAAATATGCATTCCTATAAAGATTTTTGTTTCCTTCTTCCAATTTTAGGATCATCGCTAATCCAGGACAATTATTAATCAAAATCATGCTTTGAGGTTATTTTGGCCCAAAACGGTAAAGCTAGTTTGGGAAACAAATCTGCAGGAGTGCTGGCTGGTGGTTGTAAATTCTCAAAAACAGGTTTTGCTGACTCAAAGGCAAATTTCTTTAGAATACTCTTGTGCTGGGGGATGAAACAGATTTTCTTTTCTTACTCTGAGGAAACACATCTTTTGTTTCCCATATTTCATGGGGTACACAAAAGTGTCTCCTCTTATACTCCCTATACAAACAAGTTCTGAGAATTACCTCCTTTGCACTATACCATATGAAGCTGAGAAAAGCAAAGCTAAGATTTTTCCAGATTTGGCAAATGCCCTCAAGATAAAAGCAACTTCCCTTTTTCTAAATCCTGCCCACATTTATATTTTGACCAAAAAGATTATTCCCTTTTTTATATTTCTATACTTTTGGGTGAATTTCACATTTCATCTTTTAGTTGTTTTTGGTAGAAGAGGCAGCTTTAAAACCTAGTTCACCCTATTACTGGAAATGGAATCCCCATTCGCTACTGATTAATTCCTGCCATTAATCTGACACCGAGGTAGATGCTGGAATACAAGTACATCTAGACCAATGCTACTCTCAAAGTGCAGTCTGTGGGCTAGCACTGGTCTGTGGACTGTTTGTTAGCAGCCCACAATAATATACATATAGAAATTGTGAGTGAACTATGCAAGTAAACCTCTACTTTATCTCATCCCAGACTAGTAACAGTCAAGCAAAAGATGAGCATTTATACCATGTCACTGGGTCTGCTAAAAACAGTACGGTTATCAGCTGTTCATACAATAGTTTGAGTAAAATGGCATCTAAATTAGGATGGTTTTTTAGGCTTCTGTGAGCAGTCACATTAAAACTGGTGAATGTATAGATAACTCTCCCTAGGAGCATGTGCAGATAGAACAAAATATTAAAAATTTATATAAAATGTCAGTGTATACATGGATCCTCTGATGTCTTACAGATATGGGTTTTTAATCCTAGCAAGAGACAAAGATAGGGAAAAAGGCTTTCAAGTAATCATTTTACCATCACACAATGCTTCTCCACGTATCTGTGTGTGAAAACTGGGGTAGACAAAAGCTGGACCCCAAAACAAACTGTCAAGGGAATAAGTTGAACTATGTCATTTATTATACACTCAACCAAACCCAGGTGCCTGCAAGGTACTAGATAAAGTTCTAGTCTCAGAACATGATTCTAGGAATTGAAATTTGTCATTCTTTTTCCATCCCTCACCCCTCTACCTCCAGCAACTGAATTCTCTTCCTATGTTGAAGAGTCTTATTAGAAGGCAGGGACTACCTCCTTCTACAAAAGAGAAAAATTCACTTTCCCCAACATTATTGCAGTTAAACACTGCAAGAGGCTTTGGCTGCACAATTTAGATAACCGCATGTGGGCTTCTAATCAGGATGAGATGACACAGAGAGGCTGGGACAGTAAATACTGCATTTTGGTAAAGATGGCTGAGGAGCAGTAGTGGAGCAGTTCTCAGGAGCAGCAGTGATAGCAGTCTTTGCCACAGGGCCCAGTGTCGGCCATCAGGGTATCAGAGGTATATGCAGTAGCATCTGTGCTCAGGAGCAGGGGCAGTGGTTCCTATGAGAGATCTGAATTAGGGTGGCTGTGGATTATGTTCCTGGCTGTGTAGCTTCAAACCTGGTTCTGTGTCCAATGTGGTTTGGCTGTGTCCCCACCCAAATCTCAACTTGAATTGTATCTCCCAGAATTCCCACATGTTGTGGGAGGGACCCAGGGGGAGGTAATTGAATCATGGGGGCCAGTCTTTCCCATGCTATTCTCATGATAGTGAATAAGTCTCCTGAGATCCAATGTGTTTATCAGGGGTTTCGGCATTTGCTTCTTCCTCATTTTCTCTTGCCACCACCATGTAAGAAGTGCCTTTCGCCTCCCACCATGATTCTGAGGCCTCCCCAGCCAAATGGAACTGTAAGTCCAATTAAACCTCTTTTTCTTCCCAGTGTTGGGTATGTCTTTATCAGCAGTGTGAAAACGGACTATGGACTAACACAGTGCCCTTCCCCAAAATAAAATGAATACTAATACCAATATGTACACTCCTTTATGTTTAAATTAGAAAAATTTGCAAGTCATTGTTTGCTCCAAGGAGTGAGTGTGAAATCATTCTGGAGAGTAGTTTCAGAAAGCAGCATTCAGATATTTTTTCATTCTGCTGAGCTGTGAGCCACTTCTCAATCTTCCATCTGGCTATACCCCATGATAGAGAAAATGACATTTATCTCTCAGCATCCTGTCTTATAATTAAAGAAACACATCCTCCTTAAAAATAAATAAATAAATAAATAAATAAAAAACCCAGAATAAAGCAACACTTAAATGTGGGTCTGAGACCCCTCCCCATCCTGGGCATTCTCCAACTACTGATCTCAGTGATATCAAATCTGGCTGAGCACCAGGTTTGCTGTGGGCTTGTTGTAGAATACTCAGGCCTCTCCACAGATGCCCCTGTGTCAGAATGTTGCGCATGGAGTGCAGGAATTGCTTATTAACAAGCCTCACAGGCGAGGCTGATGCATAGCCTAGGAATCCTGGTCTGTGTTCTTGCTACCAAAAGTGGGATCTGAAGACCAGCAGCATCAGCGCCAACAGCAACATTATATAAGTAGGAAATCTCATTCTCGATTCCAGATCAGCTTAGACTTAAGGTGATGTCCAGGTGATTCCTGTCCACAGGAAAGTCTAGAACTCCCTGGTCTATGTACCTTCTAGATGTGGGGTCAGGACTGTGCAGTCTGATCTAGGTGTGTTGTCTGATCAGATCCTTTAGCAACGGAGGCCTAGTGTTCAGTCCTTGTTCCTGTTCTCTTCTACAGCCAATCACTCCCTTGGAGACGTCATTCAGACTCAAGGCTTTAAATAACTTTTATATGACATCACCTCCCAAGTCTATTTCTCCTAAATGTCTCCAGATTCATCTGTCCAACTGCCAACCCGACTACCTCACTGGTATTTCTCAGCGGCATCTCAGATCCCACATCTCCCATAGTGACTGCCTGCGACGTCCCCTCCTCTCATATGCTCCTGCTAGTCTTCTCATTCTCAGCTGATGGCAACTCTTTTTAGTCACAGTCTGACATTTTTGGTATCCTTTACTCTTCTTTCTCATACCCCAGATTTAGTCCATTAGAAAATGCGGTATAAAGTGATTGGAAATAGTAGGAATCCAATCACGTCCCACTATTTCCACTGCTCACACCCCAGTTGAAGTAACCGACATCTCCAGCCTGAAATACTGCACTCATTTCCTACAGTTTTCCCACCTGCCTTGCTCATCGCCGGCCTTTGGATTCTGTTCTCAGCAGAGCAGCTACAGTGATCCTTTTAAAAGAGAAGTTGTGGCATGTCTTTATTCTGCTTAAAACTATCTCATTCAAAATCAAAATCCTTCCCACATACTCGAGCCCTATGCCCACATGATCTGACCAAACCCCTGACCTTATCTCAGTGACTCTCTGCTCTAGCCATACCCGATCCCCTGTTCTTCCCAGAACACACAGACATGATCCTGCCCTGGTACACTGACACTGAAGGTTCCTACTCCCTAGAAAAAACTTCTTCCAGATACCCTCATGACAAATTCCTTTATGTCCTTCAAATATTTCATCAAAGGTCACCTTCCCAACAAGGCCCACGCTGACAACCCCGGCACAATAGCTACCTTCTCTGTCCCACAACCCATACTCTGATCACCTGTTCCACAGCACTTATCACCTTCTAACACTTTCCTCATTTACTCTGCATATATTAGAGTGTATGTACCGTCTGCCTCTTCCCACTGGAACACATGCTCCACAAGGCTAGAGATTTTTCTGATTTTACTTCAATGACTTTCCCCAGATGCAAAAACATTCTGTCATATGTCTGGCAGACAGCAAATGTCGGCTGAATGAATGATCACTGTAGAGCACCTCCTATTCTAAAGGCAGTATCTTTATTAACAGCCTCAGGCCAAATGCGGTTTTGCAGCAACGACAGCACAAGGTCCCCTCACACTGACATCCAGGCCGCCTGTGCTTTTCCCAGCAGTGCTGCTTGTGTGTCCTCCCTCCCTCCCTCCCCGCATCCCTCCTTCACACCAACCCCTCTGCACACTGCAGCATGCAATTATATTTCCCTCTTAGGAAAGAACAATCTTTGACTATGAATCCCAATTTCCAAACAAATATAAATCTAAGTTAGACTTTGCTTTATAGATCCATGAGTTTGCATTAGAGCCAGTGCTAGGATTACTACAACTCAGGGAAGGGAGAGTGGGTAGGAGAGCTGAGCAGAAGAGGAGTTCCACTAGAAAGTTACCTAAGATGAGAACTTGTGGCGTCCCTCTTCTCTGCTAATTTCAGAATCTAGTTCCTTTAAAAAGGTTGGGGAAAAGATAGAAAATACAATCCAAGAAAGAGCCCTGGAAATAGGGTAAAAGCTGCATGGGCTTGAAAATTCATCTCTTAATACCACAGACTTCTGTGTGCAGGGGCTGCCTTCCACCTTGTGGGGTTAATGACAGGAAAAATGACTCCTGCTGCTGTCAGAGATGAGGGACACCCAGGGGAGAAAGAGATCAGAACACAGACACCAGAATAGGAACAGGCATAGTCCTCTACAGAAACAAAGAAACCAAAAATAATGATACAAAATATTAGGGCCAGACCATAGACTGACCCAGCCCATGAAGCCCGACCCAGCCCATGAAGCCCTTGCTGTCCACGGTCCTAGAGACAGGACAAGGCCCAGGCAATGTCTGTGTCCCTGTGATCACAGGTCCTGGTGAAACAAGGTTCTACTGAAGGGACACAAACAATGGAGCAGTGAAGATGACCAACCCAATGAATGACCACATCAAATTCCATGATGAACTGAGCATAGGCTGTCCACACTCAGCTCCTCACAGCCCTCTCTCTCCTGTCTCCATCTACAACAGGCCCAGCACAGCAAAAATGGATTCTGGAAGGCTCTCAGGTTTTACTTCCTCTCTCAAGTTTTAAGAGTCTTGCTCTCCTTTCATTGAACGATCAACCCAACCTCATGGCAAGAATTTGAAAAATTCATATCCAGGTTCTTATTTTGAATAGTGGAGTAAGTGGCAGCTCAGTGAAACTTAAAAGTTAAGACATGAATAGAAATGTCCCAGCCTCACCTCTGCTGAAAAAAAAAACTTGACCGGGGAAGAGAGGACAAGTTAGTGTGGGGTGGTGGTCCTGGTGGCAGTGGTGGACCAGTCGCCCATTTCCTCACATTATGCTAACTGGAACAGACACATAGATATATTCACGTGTCAAGTGCAGATACAGAAGTCAGGAGCTCTTGAAATTACAATGGTGTGTGTCAGAGGAAGGACCTGAAGAAATTTTGTATCTCTCAGTCCCACTCAAGGCAGTTGTCTCAAGCTACAGGAGAAAATAATCATAAACAAATCCAGGGCAGTCACTGTACCTGGTGACACTCTGAACAGCCTACCACATGGTCAAGATGTCTAAATCCAGAGAACCCCTCAACAGAATCATGTCCCCTCTGCCTCACCCCCACCCACTTCAGGCCCCCCCGTGTCTCACCTTTACAAGTATCATGAGATGCATCAGAGTACTGAGCACAATTGCTGCCTGGGGTAGAACAAAAATAGGAACTGGTCAGAGCCCACAGGAGATGTGGCTAAAGGAGGAATCTTGTCTACACTGTCCCAACGATCTCAGGGAGCAGCCCTCTAATCCCCCATACTAACAGGCAGCCCGAGCATAGCTCCTCCTTGTTCCATCTGTGAGAAAAAAACAACCTGTGAGAGGTCAGGGAGGACATGGGGCATGAGGTCCTTAAGGAAACAGCAAATCCTGGACCCCAGGAAAATTTCCAGAACTGTGACTGCAGACCCAGGGCAGGATCAGGAAACATGAGGAAAGCAGGTGTGGGGACTGGACCAACTGCCCTCCTGAGGTCTGTCCTCAGTAGGGATCTTCCCTTGTGACCTGTGACTGCTGGGAGGTCCCCATCACCACAATCATCAAGGTGATAAATTTGTCCTTCGTTTTCACATGTGCTTCACAAAAGAGCAAGTGTTGGCACACAGGGCCCCAGGCTAGGTCGGCCTGTGTGTCGACGGTGCTTCCCAGTGATGAAGCAAGTCACAATTCTACCTGTGGCTTGAAACCCACAGTGGAACAAGAAAACCCAGACCCCACCTCTCACCCCTTCCCTACCTGAGCTTTTCTTCCTCCACATCGCAGCAGCAACCACAGCTCCAGTGACCACAGCTCCAAGGAGAAACAGGCCAGCAACGATGCCCACGATGGGGATGGTGGGCTGAGAAGACGGCTCTGGGAAAGGAGAGGGAGGTGAGGGGTTCTGACCCCCAGGCCTCAGCCCTGCCCTGCCGAAGGTCTCCTGCTTTCCCTGAGAAGAGACAACTTACACCCCTCCTTACCCCATCTCAGGGTGAGGGGCTCTGGCAGCCCCTCATGCTGCACATGGCACATGTATCTCTGCTCCTCTCCGGAAGGCACCACTACAGCCACCCACTTCTGGAAGGTTCCGTCCCCTGCAGGCCTGGTCTCCACAAGCTCCGTGTCCTGGGTCTGGTCCTCCCCATCCTGCTGCCAGGTCAGTGTGATCTCCGCAGGGTAGAGGCCCAGGGCCCAGCACCTCAGGGTGGCCTCATGGTCAGAGACGGGGTGCTGGGTCACATGTGCCTTTGGGGGATCTGAGGGGAAGAGTCAGAAAATTCAGGCACTTTGCGTTCCTCATAGGACACTCCAGCAGCATACATGTGACCATCCTGAGAATGGACAGGACACCTGGGATGGGGAAGGGAGCACAGAACCCAGACACCAGCCTGGACACAGGAATCTGGGATAATCTCCTATTCCTTGGAAAGTTCGAGTCTCTGATGGGGGAGCAGGGACTTCTGGTCCTGACCTGAGTGGAGGCCAAGGCACTCAGAAGAGCTGGAATCGGAGCCATGGACACACTGAGTGTGAGGGAGAGAACAAGGCCTGAGAGGAAAATTCCTGGTGCCCCAGGCTGCTGCAGGGGTCAAAGGGGACCACGGATCAGTATTCCAGGGACTGTCTTCTCCTCCATTTCCCCAGGGACTTCATCCCTTAATTGTCCCAGAGAGCAGGGTGGGCTCTCAGAGTTACTCTCTGGTACAGGATCTGGAAACCCAGGATTCTTCCCATTCAGGACCAGTGGGAGGGCGATATTCTAGCATTGGTCCCATTTTCCTACTCTCCTGGTGGGAGGCCAGCCCGGGAAATCTACAGGAAATGAGGGAGGCGCCCCGTGGCCCCTGGTACCCGCGCGCTGCAGCGTCTCCTTCCCGTTCTCCAGGTGTCTGCGGAGCAACTCCATGCACTTGCCCTCAGGTAGGCCCTGACCTGCTCTGAGTATTTGTCCGCTTCCCACTTGTGCTGGGAGATCTGAGCCGCTGTGTTCGCCGCGGTCCAGGAGCGCAGGTCCTCGTTCAGGGCGATGTAATCCTTGCCATCGTAGGCGAACTGTTCATACCTGCGGAGGAGGCGCCTGTCGGGCCCACGTCGCAGCCATGCTTCCTCTGGATGGTGTGAGAACCATGGCCTCGCCCCCGCCGTCAGCCCCGAACACCGAGCCCCGCTCCCGCCCCGACCAACCCGCGGGGATTTTGGCCTAAACTGAAATTAAACCGGGTAAAGGCGCCCGAGTTTCTTCCCTGGTCGAGGGTCTGGGCAGGTCCCGCAGCCTCGGGGTGGATCTCAGACCGGAGACTCAGACCCGGGACCTGGGCTGTCCGTGGGGGATGGGGAGGGATCGTGACCTGCGCCCCGGGCCAGGGTCACTCACCGGCCTCGCTCTGGTTGTAATAGCGGAGCAGCGTCCGCAGGTTCACTAGGTAAATCTGCGCGTGGCCCTTGGCGTTCCGTGTCTCCTGGTCCCAATACTCCAGCCCCTCCTGCTCCACCCACGGCGCCCGCCGCTCCATCCTCGGACTCACGGAGTCGTTGTCGAACCGCACGAACTCTGTGTCGTCCACGTAGCCCACGGCGATAAACCGGGGCTCCCCGCGGCCGGGCTGGGACACTGCGGTGCTGAAATACCTCAAGGAGTGGGAGCCTGGAGGCGAGGAGAGGCTGAGACCCGCCCGACCCTCCTCCCGGCGCGGCTCCCCGGGCCGGGCGGGCCACTCGCTTCTCCCCGCAGAGGCCCTTTCCCTCCCGACCCCGCCCGCACTCACCGGCCCAGGTCTCGGTCAGGGCCAGGGCCCCCAAGAGCAGCAGGAGGAGGGTTCGGGGAGCCATGACCCCCATCCTCGGCGTTTGGGGAGAATCTGAGCGCGGGTGGGTGCGCCGGGACTGTAGTGCCGGGATCGTAGTGCCGGGATCGCGGCGAAGCTGATTGGCTTCTCTAAAAACCCGGCACCCAATGGGAGTGAGAAGTGGGATTATGTCACAAGTATCCAGGAAGAAGGTTGGGAGAACCAAAACTCAGGGGAGTGGGCAATCCCCAACCCTGTGACTCCCCAGTGCAGTCATCGCTCTTGGGGCCTGAGACCCAGAGAGCCACGCCTGGGGCCTGGGACTTTGTCCTGACCTCTCTTTTCCTACGCCAGCCTCTTTGTCACACTGACTGCCTGAGTCCTGGTCAAGGATCTGTCTGTGGAAACTAGGGAGAGAACCCCCAGGCTGGGCCCAGCCCCTTCCCATTCACGCTCATCCTGGAATCCTCGTCCGTGAACTGGACTTCCGACTCCTTACCTCTCCCCTTGGACTATCCTAGAAGAAAACTCACCCCAGGGAACTTTGATGCCAGAGAGTGAGCTCGCCTTGCGAATGGCGGTGTAGAGAAAGGGGTTTTCTCTTTAAACCTGGTGAAGCTGTGGCTGAAGGCACAAGATAGAGATTCTCATAGTGACCAGGTTTTTGTTTGTTTGTTTATTAATACAGTGGTTAGCACAATCTAACCCCTGAATGATCAGGATTCTAATCTGTAAAAGACCTGATTTTGCCTGCTTCATACATAAGTGTATCCAAACAGCATTGCAATTCGAGTCACAAAGCTTCTAAGTTTACTTTCCCAGACTGTGGATCCATGACTCTGGGTTGTTACATTTAAAATTATCTTCATTCCATAGCCCGAGTTTCCCTGTGTGAGTCCAGGACATCTCAATACAAAGAAGCAGGATTTGTTACTGTATATTGTAACAAGGAGCCTCAAAATTGCACTGAAGTCAAAATGCCTATCATCAATGCTTAAGCACTGCTTGTTTTTATGAATTATGCACATCTAAGCAGTGTGCACATTTTATTTGCATACTTGGTATTTTTTTACTCTTATGTTTTTAATCATGAGGAGGCCATTAGTTTTTGGCAGTCCCACAAAATGTATTAAATACCGAATGCATGCCAAGAACCCCCTGCTAGGCTCCTCCACTGCTTTAGAGTCCTTTCCCCTGCTCCTTTTCCTCACTTCCTGCCTCTCCAGCCCTTCTCTCTGCCCCTCTCATCCCTCACACCCTCCCCTCCCCTTAGTCCCTGCCACCCTGTCACCCCTGAATTGTGGCACTAACACTGTCCCTCACTTCCTGCCCATGTCTGTTCTCCCCACAGTGCTCAGCAGTCCTGCTAATGTGACTCAGGTCGTGTCATTTCTTCACTTACAATGGTTGGGTTTTGGTCTACCATTTTGCTATATGTTTTCAATTTGTCTCGTATCTTTTTGTTTCTATTCCTCCTTTCCTACTTTCTTATGTGTTAAGTAAACATTTTTTAGTTTATGGTTTTAATTCTAGTGGCTTTTAGGTATATTTCTTTACACTAATTTTTTATTGTTGTAAGAATTGAAACCCGATTCCTTGACTTTTCATGGTGAAGTTCAGGTAATATTAAGCTGCATCCAGCAAAATAAAGGACACTTGTAACAGTGTAGTTTCATTTAACCTACCATTATGTTATTATTGTTGTATATATTACATCAATATACTTTATAAACTCAATAATACAGTAATACTTTTTGTTTTAAGCATTCATATTGTCATTAAGAAAATGAGTGTGTATGTGATCTGTGTATGTGCATAATTTCTGTTGTTAATTATCCCTTTCTATATATCTAGGTCACCATCTAGTATCATTTCCCTTCAGCCTGAAGAACTTCCTTCAAAATTATACGTAGTACAAGATCCCTAGGAAATGAATTTTCTGATTTGGATTATGTAAAAGTGTCTTCATTTTTGCCTTCTTCCCCCACCTTTTTTTTTCCTAATTGGGGCGTTTGTGTATAATAAAACTCACCAGTTTTAGCTACAATGTTTTATGAATATTGATAATTATTTATAGTCATGTAACTACCACATTGCCCAGATAGAGGACAGTTTCTTTTCCCTAAAAACTTTCCTTATGCCCCTTTTCTATTTAATCCTTGCCTCCCACCCTCACCCCCTTCTCTTCACTCAACCACTGCTGTGCTTTCTGTTACTGTAATAATGAAATTTCTAGAATTTCATGGACATGCAATCATATGTTATGTAGTCCTTTGGTCTCTCACTTGTCATAACAATATTTGAGATTTTTCCATGTAGTTAAGAGTAATAATATTTCATTCATTTTTGTCACTGAGTAGCTGCTGAGTATTGTTGGAATTCCAGTTTATTCGTTGGTTTCTCTATTCTCCAGCTGATAAACATGTGGGTTATTTCCGGTTAGGGTCTGTAATTAATGAAACCACTATAAATAACTGACTACAAGTCTTTGCATGGCCTTAAATTTTCATTTCCTTTGGATAAATAAATATTTGTGGAATTGTTGGGTGATATGGTAAATGGATGGGTAGCTGTTTAAGAAATTGCCATATTATTTTACAAACTGACTGCAACTTTTTTTTGTGTTCCTACCAACAATATAAGAGATTTTTATTTTTTCCATATTCATACCAGTATTTAGAATTATCATATGTCTTTTGAACTTTACTTATTCTAGGTGATGTGTGATAGTTTCTCATTGTGGTTTTAACTTGCACTTCTTTGATGACTAGTATTGTTGCTATCTTGTCATGTTTGTCTAAGAGACTTATTACATATCTTTTGTGAACAATTTTGCAAATTTAATTATTACTTCCAGAGACTTTTTCAGAATTCCTTATTGTTTTCTACATATGTAATTAAGCTGAGAAAGAAAGATTTTATTTCTTCCTTTCCTATCTATTGTTTTTTTTTCTTTTTAAAATTATTTATATTTAGGCGGGGCGCGGTGGCTCACGCCTGTAATCCCAGCACTTTGGGAGGCCGAGGCGGGCGGATCACGAGGTCAGGAGATCGAGACCATCCTGGCTAACACGGTGAAACCCCGTCTCTACTAAAAATACAAAAAATTAGCCGGGCGTGGTAGCGGGCGCCTGTAGTCCCAGCTACTCGGGAGGCTGAGGCAGGAGAATGGCGTGAACCCGGGAGGCGGAGCTTGCAGTGAGCCGAGATCGCGCCACTGCACTCCAGCCTGGGCGACAGAGCGAGACTCCGTCTCAAAAAAAAAAAAAAAAAAAAAAAAAAAATTATTTATATTTAGTAAAGACAGGGGTCTAACTATGTTGCTCAAGCTAGTCTCAAACTCTTGAACTAAAGTGATCCTCCCACCTTGGCCTCCCAAAGTGCTGAGATTACAGGCATGAGGCACCACACTTGGTCTTTTTATTGGTCTTTTATTTCATTTTCTTGCCATATTGCACTAGTTAGGATGCTCGTAAGGTGTTTTAAACAAAAATGAGGAGAGCCACATCTTTGCTTTGTTGCTAATCTTAGGAAGTAAGCATCTGGCCTTTCATAATTGAATATGAGGGTAGCTGTAAACTTTTCGTGGGTGTCCTTAACCACATTGAAGATATTCCTTTCGATTTTGTTTGCTGAGCTATTTTGTCATGAAATGGTCTTGATTTTGCAAGTGCTTTTTCTGCATTGACTATAATAATTGTGCAACATTTGTTCTTTGTTCTATTAATTGGGTGAATTGTATTGTTTAATTTTCAGATGTTAAACCAACCTTACTTTCCCTTTAAAAAAACCAATATGGCATGGCATATTATTCATTTTATGTATATCTTAATTGGATAATGTTTTGTGTTGAATTGTGAGTCTGTGTTCAAGAGGAATATTTGTTCTTGATTCTTTTTCTTGTGATGTTCTTGTCTGGGATTTTTATTTGGGTAATGCTGGTGATATGGTTTGGCTCTATGTCCCCACCCAAATCTTATCTTGAATTGTACTTCCATAATTCCCATGTGTTGTGGGAGGGACCCAGGGGACCCAGTGGGAGATAATTTGAATCATGGGGTTGGTTTCCCCCATACTGTTCTCGTGGTAGTGAATAAGTCTCATGAGATCTGATGGTTTTATCAGGGGTTTCTGCTTTTGCATCTTCCTCATTTTCTCTTGTTACCGCCATGTAAGAAGTGCCTTTCACCTCCCACCATGATTCTGAGGCCTCCCCAACCATGTGGAATTCTAAGTCCAGTTAAACCTCTTTTTCATCTCAGTCTTGGGTATTTCTTTATCAGCAGCGTGAAAACGCACTAATACAGTAAATTAGTACCAGTAGAGTGGGTGCTACTGAAAAGACACCCGAAAATGTGGAATTGACTTTGGAACTGGTTATTAGGCAGAGGTTGGAACAGTTTGGAGGGCTCAGAACAAGACAGAAAAATGTGGGAAAGTTTGGAACCTTCTAAAGACTTGTTGAATGCCTTTGACAAAAATGCTGATGGTGATATGAACAATAAGGTCCAGGCTGAGGTGGTCTCAGATGGAGATGAGGAACTTTTTGGGAACTGGAGCAAAGGTGACTCTTGTTACGTTTTAGCAAAGAGACTGGTGGCATTTTGCCCCTGCCCTAGAGATCTGTGGAACTCTGAACTTGAGAGAGATGATTTAGGGTATCTGGCAGATAAAATTTCTAAGCAGCAAAGCGTTTAAAAGGTGACTTGGGTGCTGTTAAAAGCATTCCATTTTAAAAGGGAAACAGAGCATAACAGTTCAGAAAATTTACAGCCTGACGATGCAATAGAAAGAAAAACCAATTTTTTTTGAGGAGAAACTCAAGCTGGCTGCAGAAATTTGCATAAGTAACAAAGAGCCAAACGTTGATCCCCCAAGACAATGGGGAAAATGTCTCCAGGGCATGCCATAGGTCTTCATGGCAGCCCCTCCCATCACAGACCCAGAAGCACAGGAGGAAAAAATCGTTTCCTGGTCCAGGCCCAGGGTTCCCATGCTGTGTGCAGCTTAGGGACTTGGTGCCCTGGGTCCCAGCTGCTCCCACTGCTGCTAAAAGGGGCCAAGGTACAGCTTGGCCCATGGCTCCAGAGGGTGCAAGCTTTAAGCCTTGACAGCTTCCACATGGTTTTGAGCCTGCAGGTGCACAGAAGTCAAGAATGGAGGTTTGGGAACCTCCACCTAGATTTCAGAAGATGTATGGAAATGCTAGGATGCCCAGGCAAAAGTTTGCTGCAGGGGCAGGGCCCTCACGGAGAACCTCTGCTAGGGCAGTGTGGAGGGGAAATAGGGGGCTGGAGCCCCCACACAGAGTTCCTATTAGGGCACTGCCCAGTGGAGCTGTGAGAAGAGGGCCACGGTGCTCCAAATCTCAGAATGGTAGATTGACTAACAGCTTGCACTGTGCACCTGGAAAAGCCAGATACTCATGCCTGACTGTGAAAGCTGGCTGCATAGATTAAATTGAAAGTTTTTGCCTCCTTTAATTTCTAAAAGGTATGTGTAAAATTGATGTTATTTCTAAATTATTTGTTAGATACATTTCATCAGTGAAGCCTTCTGGACCTGGAGTTTCCTATATGAGAAGGATTTTGATTACACATTCAATTTCTACAGTCAATATATGACTGGCCACATTTTCTGTCTCTTCTCAGGTCAGTTTTCATAAGTTTTCTCTCTCAAGGAAATTGTTCATTTCATTTGCTTGTCAAACTTATTGACATGAGATTATCAATATTTCTTTTTGAGATCTAGAGAGTGTGCACTGATGTTCGTTTTTTCTTGACATTGTTAATGTGCATCTTTTTGTCTTGATCAGTCTAGCTAGAAATTTATAAAGTGTACTGATTTTTCCCCATAGAACCAATATTTGGGTTCATTAATTTTCTCTGTCTTTCTGCTTCATTTTTTCTATTTAATTATTATTTTCTTCCTTCTCCATGCTTTGGTTTAATTTGTTTTTCTTTGTTTCTTATGGCAGAAGCTAATTTACTAATTTGAGACCTACCTTCTTTCTTAATATAGGCATTTAAGGGTATTGGTTTTTTCTCTAGTACTACTTCAGCTGCATCCCATACATTTGATATGTGTGTTTCATTATCCTTCAGAATACAGAAGACTTTCTAATTTCTCTAGATTTCCTCTTTGAATAAATTGTCATTTAGAATTTTGATGTTAATTTCCAATACTTGGTATTTTCATCGTCATCTGTCTTAGTCAATCTGGGCAGTTATAAAAGAATACCATAGACTATGTGGCTTGCAAACAACAGAAATCTATTTCTCACAGTTCTGGAGGCTGGAAAGTCAAAGATCAAGGCCTGGGAAGAGTCCGTATATGATAAGGGCTGCTTCCTGATTCATGGATGTTGCTTTTTCTTGGTGTCCTCACATGGTGGAAGGGTCAAGGAGCTCTCTGGGGTCCCTTTTATAACGGCATTCATTTCATTAATGAGGGTTTTGCCTTCATTGCATGATCACTTCCTAATGGCTCCACCTCCAAACACCATCACATTAGATATTAAGTTTCAATTATGAGTTTAAGGATGACAAAAGCATTCAGTCCCACAGGATCATCTTATTGTTACAGATTTCTTTTTTTTCAAGTTAATTTTTAAAATATCTATATATTTTTATTATACTTTAAGTTCTAGGGTGCATGTGCAAAACATGCAGGTTTGTTACATATGTATACATGTGCCATGTTGGTGTGCTACAACCATTAACTCATAATTTACATGAGGTATATCTCCTAGTGCTATCCCTCCGCCCTCCCCCCACCCCACAACAGGCCCCGGTGTGTGATATTCCCCTTCCTGTGTGCAGGTGTTCTCATTGTTCAATTCCCACCTGTGAGTGAGACCATGCGGTGTTTGGTTTTTTGTCCTTGGGATAGTTTGCTGAGAGTAATGGTTTCCAGCTTGATCTGTGTCCCTACAAAGGACATGAACTCATCCTTTTTTATGGCTGCGTAGTATTCCATGGTGTATATATGCCACATTTTCTTAATCCAGTCTATCATTGATGGACATTTGGGTAGGTTCCAAGTCTTTGCTATTGTGAATAGCGCCACAGTAAACATACGTGTGCATGTGTCTTTATAGCAGCATGACTTATAATCCTTTGGGTATATACCCAGTAATGGGATGGCTGGGTCATATGGTATTCCTAGTTCTAGATCCCTAAGGAATCGCCACACTGTCTTCCACAATGGTTGAACTAGTTTACAGTCCCACCAACAGTGTAAGTGTTCCTATTTCTCCACATCCTCTCCAGCACCTGTTGTTTCCTGACTTTTTAATGATCGCGATTCTAACTGGTGTGAGATGGTATCTCATTGTGGTTTTGATTTCCTTTTCTCTGATGGCCAGTGATGATGAGCATTTTTTCATGTGTCTGTTGGCTGCATAAATGTCTTCTTTTGAGAAGTGCCTGTTCATATCTTTGCCCATTTGTTGATGGGGTTGTTTTTTTCTTGTAAATTTGTTTGAGTTCCTTGTAGATTCTGGATATTAGCCCTTTGTCAGATGAGCAGATTGAAAAAATTTTCTCCCATTCTGTAGGTTGCCTGTTCACTCTGATGGTAGTTTCTTTTGCTGTGCAGAAGCTCTTCAGTTTAATTAGATCCCATTTGTCAATTTTGGCTTTTGCTGCCATTGCTTTTGGTGTTTTAGTCATGAAGTCCTTGCCCATGCCTATGTCCTGAATGGTATTGCCTAGGTTTTCTTCTAGGGTTTTTATGGTTTCAGGTCTAACATTTAAGTCTTTAATCCGTCTTGAATTAATTTTTGTATAAGGTGTAAGGAAGGGATCCAGTTTCAGCTTTCTACATATGGCTAGCCAGTTTTCCCAGCACCATTTATTAAATAGGGAATCCTTTCCTCATTTCTCGTTTTTGTCAGGTTTGTCAAAGATCAGATGGTTGTAGATGTGTGGTATTATTTCTGAGGGCTCTGTTCTGTTCCATTGGTCTATATCTCTGTTTTGGTACCAGTACCATGCTGTTTTGGTTACTGTAGCCTTGTAGCATAGTTTGAAGTCAGGTAGCGTGATGCCTCCAGCTTTGTTCTTTTGGCTTAGGATTGACTTGGCAATGCAGGCTCTTTTTTGGTTCCATATGAACTTTAAAGTAGTTTTTTCCAATTCTGTGAAGAAAGTCATTGGTAGCTTGATGGGGATGGCATTGAATCTATAAATTAGCTTGGGCTGTATGGCCATTTTCATGATATTGATTCTTCCTACCCATGAGCATGGAATGTTCTTCCATTTGTTTGTATCCTTTTTTATTTCGTTGAGCAGTGGTTTGTATTTCTCCTTGAAGAAGTCCTTCACATCCCTTGTAAGTTGGATTCCTAGGTGTTTTTTTCTCTTTGAAACAATTGTGAATGAGTTCACTCATGATTTGGCTCTCTGTCTGTTATTGGTGTATGAGAATGCTTGTGATTTTTGCACATTGATTTTGTATCCTGAGACTTTGCCGAAGTTGCTTATCAGCGTAAGGAGATTTTGGGCTGAGACGATGGGGTTTTCTAGATATACAATCATGTCATCTGCAAACAGAGACAATCTGACTTCCTCTTTTCCTAATTGAATACCCTTTATTTCCTTCTCCTGCCTGATTGCCCTGGCCAGAACTTCCAACACTATGTTGAATAGGAGTGGTGAGACAGGGCATCCCTGTCTTGTGCCAGTTTTCAAAGGGAATGCTTCCAGTTTTTGCCCATTCAGTATGATATTGGCTGTGGGTTTGTCATAAATAGCTCTTATTATTTTGAGATACGTCCCATCGATACCTAATTTATTGAGAGTTTTTAGCATGAAGGGCTGTTGAATTTTGTCAAAGGCCTTTTCTACATCTATTGAGATAATCATGTGGTTTTTGTCTTTGGTTCTGTTTATATGCTGGATTATGTTTATTGATTTGCATATGTTGAACCAGCCTTGCATCCCAGGGATGAAGCCCACTCGATCATGGTGGATAAGCTTTCTGATGTGCTGCTGGATTCGGTTTGCCAGTATTTTATTGAGGATTTTTGCATCGATGTTCATCAGGGATATCGGTCTAAAATTCTCTTTTTTGGTTGTGTTTCTGCCAGGCTTTGGTATCAGGATGATGCTGGCCTCATAAAATGAGTTAGGGAGGATTCCCTCTTTTTCTATTGATTGGAATAGTTTCAGAAGGAATGGTACCAGTTCCTCCTTGTACCACTGGTAGAATTCGGCTGTGAATCCATCTGGTCCTGGACTCTTTTGGTTGGTAAGCTATTGATTATTGCCACAATTTCAGATCCTGTTATTGGTCTATTCAGAGATTCAACTTCTTCCTGGTTTAGTCTTGGGAGAGTGTATGTGTCCAGGAATTTATCCATTTCTTCTAGATTTTCTAGTTTATTTGCGTAGAGGTGTTTGTAGTATTCTCTGATGGTAGTTTGTATTTCTGTGGGATCGGTGGTGATATCCCCTTTATCATTTTTTATTGCGTCTATTTGATTCTTCTCTCTTTTTTTCTTTATTAGTCTTGCTAGCGGTCTATCAATTTTGTTGATCCTGTCAAAAAACCAGCTCCTGGATTCATTAATTTTTTGAAGGGTTTTTTGTGTCTCTATTTCCTTCAGTTCTGCTCTGATTTTAGTTATTTCTTGCCTTCTGCTAGCTTTTGAATGTGTTTGCTCTTGCTTTTCTAGTTCCTTTAATTGTGATGTTAGGGTGTCAATTTTGGATCTTTCCTGCTTTCTCTTGTGGGCATTTAGTGCTATAAATTTCCCTCTACACACTGCTTTGAATGCATCCCAGAGATTCTGGTATGTTGTGTCTTTGTTCTCGTTGGTTTCAAAGAACATCTTTATTTCTGCCTTCATTTCGTTACGTACCCAGTAGTCATTCAGGAACAGGTTGTTCAGTTTCCATGTAGTTGAGCGGTTTTGAGTGAGATTCTGAATCCTGAGTTCTAGTTTGATTGCACTGTGGTCTGAGAGATAGTTTGTTATAATTTCTGTTCTTTTACATTTGCTGAGGAGAGCTTTACTTCCCAGTATGTGGTCAATTTTGGAATAGGTGTGGTGTGGTGCTGAAAAAAATGTATATTCTGTTGATTTGGGGTGGAGAGTTCTGTAGATGTCTATTAGGTCCACTTGGTGCAGAACTGAGTTCAATTCCTGGGTATCCTTGTTGACTTTCTGTCTCGTTGATCTGTCTAATGTTGACAGTGGGGTGTTAAAGTCTCCCATTATTAATGTGTGGGAGTCTAAGTCTCTTTGTAGGTCACTCAGGACTTGCTTTATGAATCTGGGTGCTCCTGTATTGGGTGCATATCTATTTAGGATAGTTAGCTCTTCTTGTTGAATTGATCCCTTTACCATTATGTAATGGCCTTCTTTGTCTCTTTTGATCTTTGTTGGTTTAAAGTCTGTTTTATCAGAGACTAGGATTGCAACCCCTGCCTTTTTTTGTTTTCCATTTGCTTGGTAGATCTTCCTCCATCCTTTTATTTTGAGCCTATGTGTGTCTCTGCCTGTGAGATGGGTTTCCTGAATACAGCACACTGATGAGTCTTGACTCTTGATCCAATTTGCCAGTCTGTGTCTTTTAATTGGAGCATTTAGTCCATTTACATTTAAATTTAATATTGTTATGTGTGAATTTGATCCTGTCATTATGATGTTAGCTGGTTATTTTGCTCGTTAGTTGATGCAGTTTCTTCCTAGTCTCGATGGTCTTTACATTTTGGCATGATTTTGCAGCGGCTGGTACCGGTTGTTCCTTTCCATATTTAGCGCTTCCTTCAGGAGCTCTTTTAGGGCAGGCCTGGTGGTGACAAAATCTCTCAGCATTTGCTTGTCTCTAAAATATTTTATTTCTCCTTCACTTATGAAGCTTAGTTTGGCTGGATATGAAATTCTGGGTTGAAAATTCTTTTCTTTAAGAATGTTGAATATTGGCCCCCACTCTCTTCTGGCTTGTAGAGTTTCTGCCGAGAGGTCAGCTGTTAGTCTGATGGGCTTCCCTTTGAGGGTAACCCGACCTTTCTCTCTGGCTGCCCTTAACATTTTTTCCTTCATTTCAACTTTGGTGAATCTGACAATTATGTGTCTTGGAGTTGCTCTTCTCGAGGAGTATCTTTGTGGCGTTCTCTGTATTTCCTCAATCTGAATGTTGGCCTGCCTTGCTAGACTGGGGAAGTTCTCCTGGATAATATCCTGCAGAGTGTTTTCCAACTTGGTTCCATTCTCCCCGTCACTTTCAGGTACATCAATCAGACGTAGATTTGGTCTTTTCACATAGTCCCATATTTCTTGGAGGCTTTGCTCGTTTATTTTTATTCTTTTTTCTCTAAACTTCCCTTCTCGCTTCATTTCATTCATTTTATCTTCCATCACTGATACCCTTTCTTCCAGTTGATCGCATCGGCTCCTGAGGCTTCTGCATTCTTCACGTAGTTCTCGAGCCTTGGTTTTCAGCTCCATCAGCTCCTTTAAGCACTTCTCTGTATTGGTTATTCTAGTTATATATTCTTCTAAATTTTTTTCAAAGTTTTCAACTTCTTTGCCTTTGGTTTGAATGTCCTCCCGTAGCTCAGAGTAATTTGATCATCTGAAGCCTTCTTCTCTCAGCTCGTCAAAGTCATTCTCCGTCCAGCTTTGTTCCGTTGCTGGTGAGGAACTGCGTTCCTTTGGAGGAGGAGAGGTGCTCTGCTTTTTAGAGTTTCCAGTTTTTCTGCTCTGTTTTTTCCCCATCTTTGTGGTTTTATCTACTTTTGGTCTTTGATGATGGTGATGTACAGATGGGTTTTTGGTGTGGATGTCCTTTCTGTTTGTTAGTTTTCCTTCTAACAGAGAGGACCCTCAGCTGCAGGTCTGTTGGAGTACCCCTCCATGTGAAGTTTCAGTCTGCCCCTGATGGGCGGTGCCTCCCAGTTAGGCTGCTCGGGGGTCAGGAGTCAGGGACCCACTTGAGGAGGCAGTCTGCCCGTTCTCAGATCTCCAGCTGCGTGCTGGGAGAACCACTGCTCTCTTCAAAGCTCAGACGGAAATGCAGAAATCACCCGTCTTCTGCATCGCTCACGCTGGGAGCTGTAGACCGGAGCTGTTCCTATTCAGCCATCTTGGCTCCTCCCTCGCTGTTACAACCTCTAAAGGAATTATTTGGGGATATATATCAGATTAAATGAAAATTAAGATAAAACTTGCCAGATACAAAAAGAAAACTATTGCATTATTTTACATATATGTAGAATTTTTTAAAAAGTCAAATATACAGAAATAGAGCATAAAATAGTGATTACCAGAGGTAGGGTGGGTGGAGGAAATGGGGAGATGTACCTCAAGGGATACCAAGTAGCAAATATGTAGGATGAACAGGTCTGGAGATCTAATGCCCAACCTGCCAACTATAGCTAATATCAGGGCATTGTAGGCCAGGCATGACGGCTCATGCCTGTTATCCCAGCACTTTGGGAGGCCGAAGTGGGCAGATCACTTAAGGCCAAGGAGTTCGAGACCAGCCTGAACAGCATGGTGAAACCCTGTCTCTACAAAAATTAGCCAAATGTGGTGCCCGTGCCTGTAGTCCCAGCTACTCGCAAGGCTCAGGTGAGAGGATCTCTTGAGCCTGGGAGGTGGAGGTTGCAGTGAGCCAAGATCGCGCCACTACACTCCAGCCTGGGCGACAGAGTGAGACCTTGTCTCAAAAAAATAAATTAAAAAAATAATAAAAATGGTGTATTGTATTCAGGATTTTTGCTAAATGAGTAAATTATAACTGCTCTTGCAATGAGGGGTTGGGAGTGGGAAGGGAAGCAGGTAACCATGTGAGATGATGGAGGTGTTAATTTGTTTCACTGTAATAACCATTTTACTCACAGCATCATGTTGTATACCTTAAAATATATTTTAAAAATTAAATTAAAAAAAGAAAATTAAGATAAAGCTTTACATTTTTAAAAAATTTAAAATTAAGATAATGGTAGGCAAAGGTGTATTAACTAAATCCAAAATGAAAGAATTCTGATATCTTGATCTTACTATCGGACAGAATTGAATTTGGGAGAGAAAAATATTAAATAAGACAACAACGTTTTTTGTTACTTAAAGATTATAGGCGAAGTGCTACGGCGTATGCCTATAATCCCAGTACTTTGGGAGTCCAAGGCAGGAGAATCACTTGAGGCCAGGAGTTCAAGATCAGACTGAGTAACAGTGAGAACCCCTCTAAAACAATTATTTCAATATTAGCCAGGTGTGATGACATGCACCTGTAGTCCCAGCTACTTGGGAGGCTGAGGCGGAGAGGTAGCTTGAGCCCAAGAGTTCAAGGTTATAGTGAACTATGATTGCACCATTGCATCCAGTCTGGGTGACTGAGCGAGTCTCTGTTTTTTAAAACTCTGTCTCTGTTTTTTAAAACAAGATTATAATTCACAATTAAGATATAACTTTCCTTAAAAGTCATGTAGAAAAAGAACATCAAAATGTAAAAAGCAAAAACTATATCAATATAAGAAAAAATAGGCTGGGCACGGTGGCTCACGCCTGTAATCCCAGCACTTTGGGAGGCTGAGGCGGGCAGATCACGTCAGGAGTTCGAGACCAGCCTGGCCAACATGGTGAAACCCTGTCTCTACTAAAAATACAGAAATTAGCTGGGTGTGGTGGTGCACACCTATAATCCCAGCTACTCGGGAGGCTGAGGCAGGAGAGTCACTTGAACCCGGGAGGTGGATGTTGCAGTGAGCCAAGATCATGCCGCTGCACTCCAGCCTGGACAACAGAGCAAGACTCCATCTCAGAAAAAAAAGAAAAAATAGGCAAAAACTCACTGTTAGTAGGAATCTGTGACTGACCTCTTTTAGTCCATGACATATCAAGAAGTCAGAAAATAAGTATTAGTACAAAATACCTAGATAACAGAATTACTAAGGCCAACCTTACAGAGATATACAAAATCCTATTCTATTCCAAGAAAAAGTGCACCTTCTTTTCAAGTGTCTGAAACTGTCCAAAAATTTACAACATATAACCTAGAAAGCCTCAAAAAAAGTCCAAAAAGTAGACATAGCAAACTTTTCTTATCACAAGACTTGAAAACTATGAAACAAAAAGACCTATTAGAAAAAAACTCAGCGTATCACTGACAAATAGCTTCTTTCTTAAACAAATCTTATGTTAAATAGAAAATCAAATTCAAAATTTCAAAATATCTAGAAAACAGTAATAAAAATACCATATGCTAGAAATTATGGTACTTTGCAAAAGCAGGGCTCAACAATCCATAAAAGTAGGAGGGAAAAAAAGGGACAGGCAAATAGAAGAGATAAAATAGAACTAAACAGCTGAGTGTGGCAGTATGTGCCTATATTCCCAGGTACTTGGGAGGCTGAAGTGAGAGGATCGCTTGAGCCCAGGAGCCCAGGAGTCCAGCCTGGGCAACATAAGGAGACCCTTGTCTCTTAAAAAAAAAAAAAAAGAAAAGAAAAGAAAGAGGGGGGCGGGCGTGGTGGCTCATGCCTGTAATCCCAGCACTTTGGGAGGCTGAGGCGGGCAGATCACAAGGTCAGGAGTTCGAGACCAGCCTGGCCAACATAGTGAAACCCCATTTCTACTAAAAATACAAAAAATAATTAGCTGGGCATGGCGGCAGGCACCTGTAATCCCAGCTACTCGGGAGGCTGAGGCAGGAGAATCTCTTGAACCCAGGAGGCGGAGGTTGCAGTGAGCCAAGATTGTACCATTGCACTCTAGCCAGGGCAACAGTGTGAGACTCCAGCTCAAAAGAAAAAAAAAAGGTAGAAATACACAAAATAAGAAATGAAAACATTCAGATATAAAAAGAAAAATTAATAAATCTAAGCACATTATCTTGATCAACTATGCAAATTATTTTGAAAATGTGAATGAAATAGTAATTTTCCATGGATAAATACTAAATATTCCATTGCATATTGTCAGAATGGATTTATTAAAAAACAGAACAAAATGTATGTTGCTTATAAGAGACATTTTCAAAAAACACAGGAAGTTTGAGAATTAAAGGACAGAAAAAGAAATGCCATGTGAACACTAATCAATATAAAGCTGGAATAATTTTGCTAAAGCAGACAAAACACTTCAAGGCAAGAAGGATTACCCATTCTGTGTCAACCTCATTTTTTATATCATTATTCATCTCTCATATGTGTCTATCTGGTCTCCCCAGCCATAATCTGGTAACCTATCTCATCACACTCCTTTCTACCCAGTGTTTTGCCCACAGGAAATGCTCAGTATATGCCAATAGTCCTGGGTGTCTCTGCAGATAAGTTGTGTATTATCAAAATGCCTGACTTTATTCTCTGTTCAAAGCTTCTCTGTATCAGGTGGGTATGATTTTGAAAACTGTCAATGTTAAATGTTTAACATATTCCTCAGAACCACTGCTGAGGAATGTCCTGCAGAGGACAGTCTAGAACTCAAATGAAAGACGTGAGGAAGAAATCATTATCCCTGTGAGCCATAGAGGTGTTTGCTTTCTATGGACAACCAGAATGCAGAAAACCTCACTATCAGGCAGAGGACAATCTGATAATGAAATGTGCTCTACAGAATATGGGAGAAACTGTGGCCAGGAGTGGCGGCTGAGAACCATGTAGGAAGGGGAAGAATGAAAGGAAACTAGTTTTAGAAATGAACATGGATTCTAAATTTTCTCCAATACTTTTCTATAATCTCCTCTCATTTTATTTTTCTCAGCCCATTACCATCCTAAGTTCCATGACAATATTTTTTTCTAGAACTCCCTCCTCTATTCCATAGAATACCTTTCAACATACACTAACCAGAATAACCTCTCTCCCTTCTAAACAATCCCTTTCCAGCACTTGTCAAATTTCAGTAAGATGATAGACAGAGAAAACAATAAGGAGACATAAGTGGTTAAAATTTAAAAGAAAAAAAGCAAGCAGCACTTACCTGCATATTATGTCACTTGGGTCCTGGAAAAAAACAGAACACAGACACTGTCATAAAAATAGTTCTCAGGAGCCATCATCATTCTCTACTGTGGGATCATTGAGAAATGGGTATACACCAGGACTGAACAGAGAATTATTCTGATGGACCCGGACCTGTCTCCCCTCTGCTGCAGTTTCTTTTATTCTTTTCTTTTCTTGTTTTTTTATTTTATTTTATTTTATTTTATTTTATTTTTCATTTGAGATGGAGTCTCACTCTGTCACCCAGGATGGAGTGCAGTGGTGTGATCTTGGCTCACTGCAACCTCTGTCTCCCGGGTTCAAGCGATTCTCCTGCCTCAGCCTCCAGAGTAGCTGAGATTACAGGCACCTGCCACCATGTCCAGCTAATTTTTGTATTTTTAGTAGAGATGGGATTTCACTATGTTGGCCAGGATGGTCTCGAACTCCTGACCTCGTTATCTGCCTGCCTCAGCCTCCCAAAGTGCTGGGATTATAGGCATGAGCCACTACTCCCAGCCTGCAGTTTCTTTTTTTTTTTGAGATGGAGTCTGGCTCTGTCACCCAGGCTGGAGTGTAGTGGCACAATCTCGGCTCACTGCAAACTCCGCCTCCCGGGTTCACGCCATTCTCCTGACTCAGCCTCCGGAGTAGCTGGGACTACAGGCGCCCACCACCACACCCGGCTACGTTTTTTGTATTTTTTAGTAGAGACGCGGTTTCACTGTGTTAGCCAGGATGGTCTCGATCTCCTGACCTCATGATCTGCCTGCCTTGGCCTCCCAAAGTGCTGGGATTACAGGAGTGAGCCACCGTGCCCGGCCTGCAGTTTTAATTTATAAGGACAAATGCTTCCCCTTCATGTCTTTCATTTGAGTTCTAGACTATCCTCTCCAGAAACCTTTCTTGATTTATAGACAGATAAAAATCTGTTAAGAATCCCATTGTCTATTCAGTTAAGGCTCAAATTTCAGCCTGCTTTGGAAGGCCTCAACTCAGTTGGCCCCGTCATACTTTTCACTTCTCCCTCACTTAATCTGACTCTTCCAGAAAGGTAGCTACCTTCATTCTATGTCCCCTTCTTATCAGTCTTCCTACTCCTATCTTCCCCAGCACCTATGCCCACCTGCCAACACATATACCAAGTTTATTATTACATTCATTTATCTAATTGTAACTAATGTGTCCCCACCCCCTACCAAGTGGAATGTTTAGCTCCTTTCTGACAATCTAAATCTTACTTAGCTGGGCGTGGTGATGGGTGCCTGTAGTCCCAGCTACTCAGGAGGCTGAGGCAGGAGAATCACTTGAACCCAGGAGGTGAAGGTTGCAGTGAGTTGAGATCGCGCCACTGCACTCCAGCCTGGGTGACAGAGGGAGATGCCATCTCAAATAAATAAATAAATATAAAATAAAATAAATCTTTACGTTTCCTTCAAGGCCAACATCAAAAGCCTCTTCTTTGAAGGCTTCTCTGACTGAACACTAGCTGTTTCCAGAATTCTTGTGGCATCCAATCTGACTGGAAGATTTAACATCAGATTATTTGTTGTAATTATAAATGTACAGATCTTAATATTCCATTATATGGTCTGTGCATATTATAGACCCCTGCCCACTGCACTTTGGGGCTTAAAACCTATTGGTTGGCTAATTCAGTTATTAAAGAATTCAGTAAATGAGAATAACACCTTGTCTCTCTTGACTCTTGGTCCAAATCTCTTGCAAATAGGCCACACCATAGTCATAGAGCAAGAGGACTCAGATACAGTTTGGTTGGTCCTTTACCTTCAAAAGTTCAAGTGCTGGCTGCCGAGACTTCTCCAACTCAGTGATCAGGGTCCCAAGCTGGACCACCTCCTCAGAATCCTTGATGACACGGCTGTTCCTCCTTTTGGTGAGTTCTTGCTCTAGCCCTACCAGCTGCTCCAACAGGTACTGTTCCCTTTCTCTGAAAAACTGATGGTCCTATTCAAACACTGATACAATGTCTTGCCTGTGGTTCTGAAATGTTGTCTACAGTAAATGCAGAAAGAGAAAAGTGACATTTTTGAGAGGCTAGGAAACACCAGAACATGTGTGAGATCTCCTGAGGATGAGTTCAGAACAGAAATCTCTTTGATCACTCTCCCCCTCCCCATTCCTCAATACTCCCCCCACACACATACCCCTTCCTCTCCCTAACGTATGCCCCGCTACTACCTACACACACACCCCTGCCCTACACACATACACATATTCATACAGAACATTTACTAGAGACCTCTCTTACCACCAGGGCCTGAATCTCATCTTCTCCCATAGATTGAGAATTCTGAATCCTATCCTTGTATCCCTTCAGAATCTTCCGATGGTTCAGAATTTTGCCCTATGAAAATAAACATGGATAGTCTCGGGCTGGGCGCGGTGGCTCATGCCTGTAATCCCAGTACTTTGGGAGGTCGAGGCAGGTGGATTACCTGAGGTCAGGAGTTAAAGACCAGCCTGGCCAACATGGTGAAACCCTGTCTCTACTAAAAAATACAAAAATTAGCTGGGCATGGTGGTGAGCGCCTGTAATTCCAACTACTTGGGAGGCTGAGGCAGGAGAATCAGTTGAACCTTGGAGGCGGAGGTTGCAGTGAGTCGGGATCGCGCCACTGCACTCCAGCCTGGGCAACAAGAGCAAAACTCTGTCTCAAGGAAAAAAAAAAAAAGAAAAAGAAAAAGAAAATAAACATGGATAGTCTCAAGATCAAGATGAAAACGACCTCAATGAAAAAAGGGAGATGCAAAGTGATTCCAGAGTGAAATCAAACCGCATTTGACCATGTGTAGTTTAATAATGGTCGTGTGGAACAATTTCCATTCTAGTTAATAAGGAAGATACATTGAGTGATACAATGGCCTAGAGCAATTTCTTAGAAGTAAGACAAAATAATATCGTATTATAATTACAACTGACAAGACTTATGGTATAGTTTCTAATTTATATTTACACTATCCTTTTCTACCAAAAATACAGACAATTAAAATTAAAATTAATTAATAAAACAAAAATAGAAGGTGGGTGCAGTGGTATGTGCCTGTAGTCCCAGCTATTTGGGAAAATAAGGGTGAAGTATCTCTTGAGCCCAAGTCTTTGAGGGCATACCTTGGCAACATAGTGAGACCCTGTCTCGTAAAAAGAAAAAAAAAAAAAAGAAACAAAAAAATTAACACAAAAAGTCAAGGAAAGTATATATGCCAACTTCAAATAATAATAATAATAACTATTATTATTATTATTGTAGAGATGGGGTCTTGCTATAGCCCAGGCTGGTCTCCTGATCTCAAGCTATCCTCCTGCCTTGGCTTCCCAAAGTGTTGGGATTACAGGCATGAGCCACCACACCTGGCAGCAACTCCAGATTATTAAGAGGATGACTAAATTGGCAGGCAAAGAGAAAAGGGAAACAATGAACTGCCTGATGTTTCTTTTTTCTTTTCTTTTTTTTTTTTTTTTGAGACAAAGTCTCACACTGCTGCCCAGGCTGGAGTGCAATGGCACAATCTTGGCTCACTGCAAGCTCCGCTTCCCGGGTTCAAGCGATTCTCTTGCCTCAGCCTCCCAAGTAGCTGGGATTACAGGTGCATGCCACCACGCCTGGCTAATTTTTGAATTTTGGTAGAGATGAGGTTTTGCCATGTTGGCCAGGCTGGTCTTGAGTCCCTGACATCAAGTGATTCACCTGCCTTAGCCTCCCAAAGCGCTAGGATTACAGGTGTGAGCCACCAAGCCTGGCCTGATGTTTCTTTAGCAGACAAGAAGAAACATACTAGGACCCCAGAGGAAATAATATTTTCCTTGTTAAATTCTGAAAGAAAAATTACATAGATTTTATACAGGCTGAAATATTGTCAAAAAAAAAATTTTTTTTTTGAAATGGAGTCTCGCTCTGTCGCCCAGGCTGGAGTGCAGTGGCGCGATCTCGGCTCACTGCAAGCTCCGCCTCCCGGGTTCACGCCATTCTCCTGCCTCAGCCTCCCGAGTAGCTGGAACTACAGGCGCCCGCCACCACGCCCGGCTAATTTTTTGTATTTTTAGTAGAGACAGGATTTCACTGTGTTTGCCAGGATGGTCTCGATCTCCTGACCCTGTGATCCGCCCGCCTCGGCCTCCAAAAGTGCTGGGATTACAGGCGTGAGCCACCGCACCCGACCTCAAAAATATTTTTATAACAACTGTGTACATACCACTTGAAGCTATATACTACGAGAGCTATCAGGAGTGCTGGTATTCTGTATAGCTGATAAGACTTGATCTGAACCTCAGAGATGAAACCATCAAGGCAATGTGATAGACTTACTTCCATAAAAGATATAAAACCAAACCAGCTTTATTATCCAAATGCAAAAGGTGCTTTTCCAAGAATCTTTCATGCTAAAGAGTTTGAACTGTCTTACA
Source organism: Pan troglodytes (assembly GCF_028858775.2). Lineage (NCBI taxonomy): Eukaryota > Metazoa > Chordata > Mammalia > Primates > Hominidae > Pan > Pan troglodytes. The sequence goes on along the minus strand of NC_072403.2, from coordinate 36,151,908 downwards.
CCTCTTAGAAATGCTATTATATTTTTTAAAAGATAAGAAGTGTTGGTGAGGATGTGGAGAAAGGGGAACCCTGATATGCTGTTGGTGGAAATGCAAACTGGTACAGCCATTATAAAAACAGTAAGAAGCTCCTCAAATAATTAAAAACAGAACTACCATATGATCCAGCAATTTCACTTCTGGGTATTTATAGCCCATATACTTCCCATGTTCTTTGCAGCACTATTCACAATAACCAAGATTTAAAAAACCCTAAATGTTCATTGATGGATGAATAAAGAAAATGTGGTATATACATACAATGCAATATTATTCAGCCTTAAAAAGAAGGAAATTCTGCCATTGGTAACAACATGGATGGACCTTGAGAACATTATGCTAAGTGAATATGCCAGACACACACTGTGCGACCTCACTTATATGTGGAATCTAAAACAGTCAAACTTACATAAACAGAGTAGAATGGTGGTTGCCAGGGACTGGTGGGGACGGGGAATGGAGGGTTGATGGTCAAAGTTACAAAGTTTCAGTTATGAAAGATAAAGAAGTTCTAGAGACCTACTATATAGCATAATGCCTATAGCTAAAAACACTGTATTGTATCCTTCAAATTTACTAAAATAATAGATCTTCGGCTAAGTGTTCTTATCACACACACAAAATAATAATAACAATAAAGAGGGTGTGTGGAAAGTTTGGAAAGTGATAGACGTGTTTTTGCTGTGATGATGGTTTCAGAGGTGTATACTTATCAACAAACTCATTAATTGGTATACATTAAATATGTATAGCTTTTACATGTCAATCATACCTCAATAAAGTAATGCAAAAAACCTGCACCTTATCCTGAAGGTACCATAGAACTTTCTGGCTTAAAGAACAGAGCTGGGGTCCAACACGATTCTTAACCGACGAGGCTGTGCAGCCTTTTCTAGGAGAACAGCAGCATGGTGCTTGTGTTCTCGGGACTCCAACGCATCACACACACCATCTGCTGGTCATCCTTTGAAGTATTAATGGAGCTTCTCCAGATGTCGCCTACACAGCTTCTCTGCTTTTTGCTCAGGTGGTCTTTCCTCTCTGGGTTGTCTCTCCTTATCTACCTTCATCCTCCAAATGTTCTCCATCAGGCTGGCCATCTGCCACACATGGCAGATATTTTTTCTTAAAAGCTGTCTTGCACAGAGAACAATGTAATGGTTGCCTAGTAGATTCACAGACCTTAATGATGCAGTGGTAGCAAAAGACATGACCACAGTCAATGGTCACTGGGTCTCTCAAGTAGTCAAGACAGATGGAGCACATTATCTCATCCTCCAGATTTCGCAGAGGGGAGGCAGCAGTTGTGATCACTATGCTCAAGTCCTGCCAAGAGTTCACTCTCAAAGTGAGAAATCATTCTCTAAGAAGACATGAAGAAAACAAAGAAGTTGTGAGTTTAATGAACATCAAAATGGAACCCATGAGAAAATAGTTTTTATGTTCAAACTGCTCCCAACCTTTTTTCTCAAAATCCAGTCCCTTCCAGAGCACTACTCAGAACACGTTCTGGCTTGCAGTGTTAGATGAATGTTAATTTTAGGCAGCTAGCTCTGCTGTAAGCATTTCAAAGGGTGCTCATATATGTAATTTTTTTTTCCCCGCGACGGAGTCTCGTTCTGTCGCCCAGGCTGGAGGGCAGTGGCACGATCTCGGCTCACTGCAAGCTCCACCTCCCGGGTTCACGCCATTCTCCTTCCTCAGCCTCCCAAGTAGCTGGGACTACAGGCGCCAGCCACCTTGCCCGGCTAATTTTTTGTGTTTTGAGTAGAGACGGGGTTTCACCGTGTTAGCCAGGATGGTTTCGATCTCCTGATCTCGTGATCTGCCCGCCTTGGCCTCCCAAAGTGCTAGGATTACCGGTGTGAGCCACCGCGCCCGGCCTCATATATGTAATTAAGTGGGAGTATCCTAGAAGATTTTGGACAACTAATTTTTCAATAAAGTCTAAAGGATTTGTGCCCACCTCTCAGTAGATCAGCTCAGTAAAATATATTTCCTGTAAATAATTCAAAAGTAGAGAATAAGAATTAACAAAATTTGGGCCTATATCTTAAAACTCATCTGAAAACATGAGAGCTACATATTAGAAACCACTAGGTTTTGGCCGGGCGCGGTGGCTTACGCCTGTAATCCCAGCACTTTGGGAGGCCAAGGCGGGCGGATCACAAAGTCAGGAGATCGAGACCATCCTGGCTAACACGGTGAAACCCCGCCTCTACTAAAAATACAAAAATTAGCCAGGCGTGATGGCCGGCGCCTGTAGTCCTAGGTAGTCGGGAGGCTGAGGCAGGAGAATGGCGTGAACCCGGGAGGCGGAGCTTGCAGTGAGCCGAGATTGTGCCACTGCACTCCAGCCTGGGCGACAGAGCCAGACTCCGTCACAAAAGAAAAGAGAAGAAAAGAAAAGAGAAAAGAAAAGAAAAGAAAAGAATGCACTAGGTTCATCCACAGGTCTGTTATTAATACTCTGCCTGAGAAATCTCTTTATCATGGTTTAAACTAATTTTTTCAAACATGTTTTGAAACATCACAGTAAAAAAGGCACTCATGTCCCAGTCTAATATACATGCATATGCACACACAGACACACACACACAAATTTTGTTGGGTACCATTTTTCTTTATTATTTGTAATATATTCTGATTTTTAAATTACAGTCCGTTTTAAAAATGCTGGTTATAACCTGCAAAATTGGTTTCATGACAGTAGGTATCACCTACACTTTGAAAAACAAATCAAACCACAACTTTATCACTAACAGTGACCTCTACCTACAGATGCAAACTCTGGGGAGCTACCAAGGCCTACTGAACCACCACTTGAATGTACTACTTGCACCGTAAACTCACACATCCAAATCCACTATCTCTCTCATTCTTCCTATTCCTCAGGAACACGTACCAATAGCCACCCCATTATCCAAGCCATTACAGACAACAGTAAGGAGACTTCTCGAAAAATTAAAAGTAGAACTACTATATGATCCATCAATCTCACTAATGGATATATATCCAAAGGAAATGAAATTGGTACGTCAAAGAGATACATGCACTCCCATGTTCACTGCAGCACTATTCACAATAGCCAAGATATGAAATTAACCAAAGTGGCCATCAAAGAATGAATAGATTTTTAAAAATGTGGCGTATGTACACAATGGAATACTTTTCAGCCATAAAAAGAATGAAATCCTGTCATTTGTAACAACATGGATGAACCTAGAGGACACTATATTAAGTAAGCCAAGCAATGGACAAATGGCACATGATTTCACTCATATGTGGAACTGCAAAAGCTGATCTCATAGAAGGGAAGAGGAGAATAGTGGTTACCAGAGACCGAGAAGGAGAGGGAGAAGTGACGATGTACACTCAAGTGAGAATGTACACTGAAAACTATAAAAAATTGCTGAAATTGAAGATCTAAATAAATGGAAAGACATCTTGTGTTGATGGGTAGAAAGACTTAAAATTGTTAAGTTGTCAATAATATCCAAAGTGATCTACAGACTCAATTAATCTCTATCAAAATTCAACAGCCTTTTAAACAGATATGGAAAAGCAGGTCCTTGAATTCATATGGAAATGTTCACAAAAAAACAACAGTGTTTGTAGGAAAAACAGAGTTTTGATAGGCAACTCAAAATCTATTCATCTTCATACTCATAACACTAACAAAACAATAACAATTCAAATAAAAATACTAGCAGAGTTTTTAAAAAGAAAAAAAAAGACTTGTTAAACTCTAAATAGATGAAAGACTTTTTAAAGGGAGAACTAGGCTGAGCGGTGGCTCATGCCTGTAATCCCAGCACTTTGGAAGGCCGAGGTGGGCAGATCACTATGTCCAGAGATCGAGACCATCCTGGCCAAGATGGTGAAACCCCCATCTCTACTAAAAATACAAAAATTAGCTGGGCGTGGTGGTGCGCACCTGTAGTCCCAGCTGCTTGGGAGACTGAGGCAAGAGAATCGCTTGAACCCGGGAGGCAGAGGTTGCAGAGAGCCGAGATCTCACCACTGCATGCCAGCCTGGTGACAGAGCAAGACTCCATCTCAAAAAAATTAAAAAAAGGAGGCTGGGTGCAGTGGCTTATGCCTGTAATCCCAGCACTTTGGGAGGCCGAGGTGGGTTGATCACGAGGTCAGGAGATCAAGACCATCCTGCCTAACACGGTAAAACCCCGTCTCTACTAAAAATACAAAAAATTAGCCAGGCATGGTGGCACGTGCCTGTAGTCCCAGCTACCCAGAAGGCTGAGGCAGGAGGATGGCTTGAACCCGGGAGGCGGAGGTTGAAGTGAGCCGAGATTGCATGACTGCACTCCAGCCTGGGCGACAGAGCGAGCCTCCGTCTCAAAAAAAATAACAACTAAAAGAATGAAAAAATAAAATAAAATAAATAAAGGGGGAACTAAAGATACAAGGGGATAAGGAAAGATGGAAGCTGCTGCTTTATGGAGACCAGGTGGAGGGACATCACCATGAGAAGCTATAGAGGATAAGCAGTTGAAGCTTTGCACAAAATGTAGATGACAAAGACGGGTAGCTCTGGATGGTTATTTTCTGCTTGTTTGTTTTGCACCTGCTTAAAAAAAAACCTGATTTTTTTTTTTTTTCTGCATTGCCACCTTCCTTCTTTCATTAAGAAGCTGCTGTTATGGCTCCAAATAGGACCTTGTGCCATGAAGTGCAATCTGCACTAACACATCTACAAATGCATGTCAATCACACCTAAAGTAGAAAAAGAAAGCTCTTGTGGAATTATTCTAAAGCCTAATGGATTTTTCTTCCCCACTCTTAAGGGGCATCTCAGCAACAAGTTGTTATGGAACTGTGGCAACATCTTAATATTCCCATTCTCAAAATAGTTCAGAAAAAGTGCATGAAAATTGGGGGAACTACTTAGTAAGCACTTCAGGATAGAGAATGTAGCCAAAATGAGTAAAGTGGAGAAGGAGTCATCGGCATTGTGCACAGCATTGTATTCATAGCTTGCTCCCTTAAATCGTGTTTGGGACTTGGCTGCTATTTTGGTACAGCTGCTATTACTCAGTGCAGAACATTAACATATGGGGGAAATTGTATATTACACAATGCAGCTTCCACATTATGCTGACACCATTCCTCTACTTGTCCATTTACTTTAAGAGACACTTATTGATGCAAAGGAGACTGAACAGTGAAGGATCTCACTCAGAATCCTGTCCACAATCTGTCCAGTTTACACCTTCCCCCAAAGAGGTAATCTCTTTTGTTAATTACCTGTGTATCTTCCAATTTTTTCATGATAATATAATAATGACTCTTCATTCCCTCTTTTTTAACACAGAGGTAGCCTGTTATACAACGTTCTTCACCTTATTCTCTCACTTCACAATATATCTTGGAGATCTTACCAAAAGCACACAGAGACCTCCTGCGTTGTGATTAGCTTTTCATTGCATAATATTCCATTGTTCGTGTGTGTGTGAGTGTTTAGTTAGTCTCAAATTGATAGGTGCACGAATTTTCCCAATCTTTTGTTAAGGCAAACAGTATTGAATAAACGTATACATAATATTTTTGCATGTGTGTAATTATATCTGTAGAATGAGTTTCAAAAAATGAAATTGAAGGGTTTAAGGCTGTATTCACAAACAATTTTGAAAGGTATTGATTGCCTAATTGTCCTCCAAAAGATTTGTCCCAAACTGGACTCCTATAACCAATAAATCAAAGTGCTTGTTTCTCCATAGCCTTGTCAACAGAGGGTGTTGCCAAACTTTTAACTTTTTGCCAATCTGACAGGAAAGACATGGTATCTCCTGTAGTTTTTCTTCTTCCTCTGGTAAAAGCAAGGTTAAGTGTTTTTTCATGCATTTAATAACTATTTTTGTTTCCTTTTCTGAGTTTCTTCACAGTTCCCGAGACAGAAAAAAGGAAAAAGGATTTCAGCAGACAGAATTTCAACAACAATTGTCTGTTAAAATTCTTTTTACTTTTTCTTTCAGAGATTGCTAGTCTCTTTCTTCTCAATTTTAAGGTGCATTTTAATTGCTAAAGAGGTCATTTCTTTGGATGTGATATGCATGAAAATATTTCTATAAGTTTTTCATTTGTCTTTTGATTTTTTATGATATTTTCTGCTACTCAGAACTGCTTTTTATTTTATGTAGTTCAGTTTATTAATTTTCTGTCCTATGGCTTTTACGATTTGGAGTTACAGTTAGATAGCCCTCCTCCAAAGTTAGAAAGGAATATTTCCTTTTTTTCATTGAAAACTTTGACCCATTTGGAGTTTATCATGCTATACAGTTGGAATTGTGCCCAACTTTAAATATTATTTCCCATGTAGTTATCCAGTTATCTCAAAAGCGTTTATTGAATGGTCATCTATCTTTTCCACTGATCTGAGATCCCATTTTTATCATCCAGTAAATTACTGTATGCTTGGGTCTATTTCTAGATATCCTTTTATTTTTCATTGATCTGTCTGTTCAACCAACATCACATTCTTTTCATTATTGAGGCTTTAGAATGTTTTCATATTTGGCAAAGACAGTTTTTCTCAAGCTCCCCTTGTCTGAGGTTTAGTTGGTATTCTTTCTTTATTTTTCATATGAATCTTTGTATCAGTTTATCTAGTTAAAAAGAACACCTGGCTGGGCACGGTGGCTCACGCCTGTAATCCCAACACTTTGGGAGGCTGAGGAGGGAGGATCACCTGAGGTCATGAATTCGAGACCAGCTTGGTCAACATGGTGAAACCCCATCTCTACTAAAAGTACAAAAAATAGCTGGGGTGGTGGTGTGTGCCTGTAATCGCAGCTACTCAGGAGGCTGAGGCAGGAGAATCGCTTGAGCCCGGGAGACAGAGGTTGCAGTCAGCTGAGATTGTGCCGTTGCTCTCCAGCCTGGGCAACAAGAGAAAAACTCTGTCTCAAAAAAAAAAAAAAAGAACACCTCTGGTATTTTTATTTTTTACAAGTTAAATTAAGATTAGCCCGGAGGGATGATAACTTTATGATGATCAATGTATGTATTCGAGAAATATTTCAGGTTTTTAAAGTATTTAAGTGTTTGTTACATATAGGTATCACACATTTCAAAGTAAGTTCATTCCAGAGTATTTTATCTTTTTGTTGATATTATAAATAGTATCTTTTCTTCTGTTATATCTTCTACCTAAATGTTGATTTGGATACATGAAAACTATTTACTTCTTCCTATAGCTATTTTATTCTGCATGTTAGGGTAGAAAACAAAACTGTAATAATGGAGAAAACTGTAAATGAGATGACTCAAACAAAATAGTTTATTTCCATCTCAACAGTCCTGGGTAGGTTTATCAAGATGGTGAGTGGTTGTACTCTATGAAGTCACTTAGGGATGCATGCTATTAGAAGTTCTTCTATCTTCAACATGTGATTACAAGATCAATTTGCTTCAACCAATGATGAAGGGTTTCAAGAAGGGCTGAAGTTCAAGGTCTCTTTAATCTGTGAGGTGACTGTTTCATTTATCACAACTTATATTCCTTTGTCAAGGCCCTAGTCACATGGCTACATCTAACTGCAAAGAGGGCTAGGAAATGTGGTCCAGCCAGGTCTCAGCTATACTTTATTTGTTTGAGAGAAGGAAAATGGATTTTGTGGTCAGTTAGAAGTCATTACACAGACCAGCAATGGTCACCAATAATCCACATATACTCTACTTTTCACCTTTAGAAAAAACTCACCTCACCCCCTAGGGAAATATCTCATCCAGTTATGACATCCAGCTCAAAATCCAGGATCTTTAGGTGACATGCAGTTTTCTATTGGATATACACTTGAGTCCTCATGGCCCAGTGACCCATAAAGTAATAAAATCTAAATTATCACCCTCTACCACGTAAACACAGATAATATACAATGGTGAAGTGAGAACAGGATAATGGCAAAAGAAACTCTTATTTAAAAAACAGAAACACACAATCATTGGCCCACAGCAATGATTAAATCTTACTGGGTAGGAATCCTAAATTATCCTTGTCCTCTCAATGGAGTAAGTTCCAAGCTTAGTCCATCTGACTATCACTGGTCCTCTCTGTGGGAGGAACTCCTTTGTTTGTCATCCTGACCACTGGCTTTGCTTTCTGGAAGATTCTTTCTTCTCCATTATCTACCATAGCCAATATAAGAAGAAGTGAGGAGTACTCATTTCTTAGGATTGCCCCGTACAGATTTTGCAGCCTGACTTCTGTGGTTGCAATTTGAGGGCCTATGAGTTATTTTAAGCTTAACCACAGGCTTTTTCATGTTAGGCTTTATGGCTTCCTTGGGAATACAATTTCTTCAAAAACTAAAAGGGCTTCTTGTTTATTTGTTTCATGCATCAATGACCACAACCAAAGTTCTTTTCTAGGTCTGATTCTGAAATCTTTTGTTCTAAGCTCTGTTGAATGACTCATGTCACTCTTAATTTAATGGTAACAACTTTGAGTGGGAAGAAAACTCCTTTAATCTAATTGTTTCCTTAGGCGTCTGTCCTTCTGTTTGCCTTAATACAAGGCCTTTGGGAAAAGCTTAGAGGAAGGTATTAGTTTTTTATCACTGATTTAACAAATTACCACAAACTTAGTTGCTTAAATATAAATTTATAATCTATAAATATAAATTTAATATATAAATATAAATTTATGATAATATAATATATAATATATATTTATAATATAAATTTATGATCTTACAGTTCTGTAAGTCAGAAAACCAACACTAGTTTCGCTAAGCTAAAATCAAGGTATCAGTAGGACCACATTACTTCTAGAGGCTCACAGGGAGAATCTGTGTTCTTGCCTTTTTCAGCTTCTAGAGGTTGCTGGCATTCTTTGGCTTATGGCCCTGTTTCTCCACCTTCAAAATCAGCAATATAACACATCTCTCTGACCCTTTGTCCCATCATCACATGTCTCTCTCTTACTGCAGCTGGGAAAGATCTTCTGCTTTTAAAGACTCATGTGATTAAATTGGGCCCACTGGAATAATTCAGGATGATCTCCTCATCTCAAGGTCCTTAATTGCATTTGCAAAGTCCCTTTTGCCATGTACGGTAACATATTCACAGATTCTGGGGACTAGAATGTGGACATTTTGGTGGGGGGACAGTCATTATTTGGCCTAACACAAGCAACTAAAGCCATATTTCCTGTTATCTGAAATATAAAAGCATTTCTCAATCTTGTAAAGACTCACATCTCTGGACTCTATTTCCTTCAATCTCTGCTTGCAATCTGGTCATTTCTTGCCTGAGTTTGCACTTTCTTATAATATTTTGCTAAATGCAACAAGAAGCAGGCAACACTGGAAACAATCTAAATTTCCATCAACATTTGAATGAATGGACACATTGTAGTACATCCATACAATAAACTACTATATGGCAATAAAAAGGAATGGACTATTTATACACTCAACAACATAGATTAATCACAAAATAATTATGCTGGATGAAAGAATCTAGACAAAAATAGAGTACATATTATGAGTTCATTTATGTAAAATTCTAAAAAAGGAAGCCAACCTATAGTGACAGAAAGCAGACCAGTATTTGCCTGGGGATGGGTTATAGGATGGGTTGAATTCAAAGGAGCAGGGAAAAGCTATGGGGGGGTGACAGATATATTCATTATTTTAATTGTGGTGATGATTTCACAGGTGGATTCCTATGTCAAAACTCATCAAATTATATACTTTAAATACATGCAGTTTACTAGTCACGATAGTGAAGACGTGGAACCAACTTAACTGCCCATCAACTGTAGACTGAATAAAGAAAATGTAGTACATATACACCATGGAATACTATGCAGCCATAAAAAAGAATGAGATCGTGTCCTTTGCAGCAATATGGATGGACCTGGAGGGCCATTATCCTAAGTAAATTAATGTAGGAACAGAAAACCAAACATCACATGTTCTCGCTTATAAGTGGGAGCTAAACATTGAGTATACAAGGACACCAAGAAGGGAACAATAGACATTGAGGTCTATTTGAGGATGGAGGGTGGAAGGAGGGTGAGGATCAAAAAACTACCCATCAGGTACTATGCTTATTACCTGGGTGATGAAATAATCTGTACAACAAACCCCTGTGACACACAATTTATTCATGTAACAAACCTGCATATGTACCCCTGAACCTAAAATAAAAGTTGGACAGAAAAAAAAAGAAATCTGGAAGCACACACAGAAACACACACAGAGCATGACGGCTCCAAAGACAACCAGGCAAAATCTGTTACTTTATCAACAAAAGTGCATTATTTTCATTCCCTGGTATTTGTTGCTAATGTAAATTTTGTTCAACAACCTGAATAGAATTAAGCAAAGCTTTGGGAATTTTTGCCAGGCAGGTACAAAAATATGTGTGCTATTTTTTTGTTCCACATCTTGAGAGAGCATGAAAAACATAAATATGTGCAGTTTTTTGAATATCAGTTGGACTCAATAAAGCTATTTTTTAAGGTGTGCTAAAAAATAAACAAAGAGATGCATTCATAGTATTGCATATGGGATTTCACTGAGACATAAGCTCATGAAGGTTGGGGCCTTTGTTTGGTTCATTACTGTATCACCAGAACCTATGATAGCACCTGGCACATATTAGAGGTTCAATATATCCCATATAACTTGTAGAAGGCAGAAGAATGTCCCTATCCCCAAGATGTCCATGTCCTAATCCCTAGAACCTGACTATATTATGTTATATGGCAAAAGAGAATTAAGGTTGCTAATCAGTTGACTTTGTAAAAAGGGAGGTTATTAGGCCGTATGAGGTCCAATCTAATCACACCAATCTTTAATAAAAGTGGAAAGAAGAAGCAGCAGAAAGTAGCTCGGAGAGATAGGACATGAGATGGACATAACCAGCTGTTGTTGGATTTGAATACATAGAAAAGAGGCTATGAGCCAAGGAATTCTACAGCCCTTTGAGCTGTTAACAGCTCTGTTTAAAGCCAGTAAAAAGACAGGAACCTAGTCCTCCAACTACAAGGAATTGAGTTCTGCAAGCAACCAGAATGAACAGAAAACAGATTTTCCCCTAAAGCCTTCAAAAAGAGATGCAACCACACTAACAACTTGATTTTAGCCCATTGAGACTTGTTTCAGACCTCTGACCTACTGAGGCAAGATAAGTAAGGTTAGGAGGCCATACTAACTTGTCTCATGTGTGAAGCCCCACGGCTCCTTTTACAGTGAATTCTTTTCACTTGCACCCTCCTGCATCAGCACTGAAGTCTTTTGCAAGACAAGCAGTCCTGCAGGATTCTGCCAGGTGGTTACAAGTTCTTGATACCCTATACAGCCTGGGAAAGAGAACGAAAGCCCTTTGTTCATGATGTAGCTACCCATCTCCAGCCAATCAGCACCAAAAGCCCAAGAAGCTATTAGCTACAAATTCCTGCCTTGGTTGGGGTGGGTGGAGGCGTGACTGGGAAATTCTCCAGGGTCTTGCATACACAGCTAGGCTCAAGGTTTAGCTTATGGTGACCTTTTCCTCATTGTAATAGCAAAAAACACACCACCACGTGGGGATTTTATACGCTAATGATACATGGGATGCGTGTTAGAGCAAGTAGCTCATGTGCCAACCACAGGTCTGCCTTGGCTTACTTGATCTCACCAGTATTTTATTAATACGTATGTACAGTTTCCACAAAGGAAATTCCCCTTAAGGCACTAACTGCTGCCTCTAGCTTTGAGCTAGCTTTGAGCAGCCCACTCTGCCTCTCAGAGTGTACTTTCACTTTGCAGTAAACTCCTTTGCCTAGTCTTATTTTGGACTCACTCTCAAATTCTTTTGTGTGGCCCAGAATCTGAATCTGGCCCACCAACTACATTGCAGAAGTGTAACAGAATACATTCGTGTTGTTTAAACAGCTAAGTTTGTGGTAATTTTTTACAGCAGCAATAAAAACCTAATCCATAACTAAAAGAAGCCATGTTCCAGTCCCTAGAAGCACCAAAGAAGCTGCAATGTCCTCGGCCCCCAGTTTAGGGGAATGGAGTGGATGTTGAAAGCTTCTGAGGGGAGGAAGAGCCTGAAAGACATTCTCTAGGAAGGAAAGGGCAAACTGGGAGTGAGTCAGAGCTTTATGATTGACTACACTCTTTTATCATTCATAAAGACTGTCAGAGGCATTCCAACCAGAGCGACGCCATTTTGAGTGAGGGCTAGGAAAATGAGGCTGCAACTTGGCGGGGTGCATTTCCAGAAATATAGGTATTCCTAGCCTCTAGACATTTATGGTTAAGGGAATAGATTAATAATGTTTACTAGGCCAGAAAAGGTGGCTCACACCTGTAATCCCAGCACTTCAGGAGGCTGAGGTGGGTGGATCACAAGGTCAGGAGGTCGAGACCTGCCTGGCCAATATCGTGAAACCCGTCTCTACTAAAAATACAAAAATTAGCTGGGTGTGGTGACATGTGCCTGTCCCGACTACTTGGGAAACGGAGGCAGAAGAATCGCTTGAACCCAGGAGGAGGAGGTTGCAGTGAGCCAAGATTGTGCCATTGCACTCTGGCCTGGGCAACAGAGGGAGACTCTGTCTCAAAAAAAAAAAAAAAAAAAAGTTTACTAAACTGACCCAGATTTAGCAATGTCCAGATAATCCTGACACCTGGAGAACAAAGGCACTTCTAATTTTGCTTTAAAGATAATAATATTGATTCTTGCAAAACATAGTAATTAAGGAAATTAATCCTTTATCACAAACTCTTGTAGCAGAGCACATCTTCCCATGATCTTCTTTTATCATATATATATATATGATATATATATAAAGATATATATATAAGCATTGTACCTAGGGTGGACAAGTTCCTCCTCTTACTTTCTGGAATGCCCTACTCTGTCTATGGGGTAGCTCTTCTTTCACCACTGAACTTGCTTTTGCTGTGCACTCCAGCAGACTTGCCCTGAATTCTTTCTTGCACGAGATCCAAGAACCCTCTCTTGGGGTCTGGACTGGGACCTCTTTCCTGTAACAGGACCACCTTCCACAAATGGACCCAGGTTCAGTGTCCACTCTGATTCACTGTCCCATGCTGCCCTCCCTAAAGCAGGTACTTTGCCACTGGTTTCACACATCTGGGGTGAAGAACTCTTCTTGGTTTGTCCGGAACCTTTCTGGTTTTGCGTGGAAAGTCCTGTGTCCTGGGAAACTCCGCAGTCCCAGGCATCCTATACCATGCTTCATTTGCCAAAAACTGTGACCCAAAAAAATTGCGAACAATGATTTTACTGCAAAATGTTGGAAACTCTGTAGAAAGTAGTTGTATGGTATGCTGTGAAAATAGGGAATTATTTTTGGGTATTTGATTTTGTAACACTTTTCTGATTATAAAAGCATTAAATACACATTTGGAGGTACTTGGAGAGACAAAGGAAAGCTTAAAGCAATGCTTTTCAAGCTTTGTTATGTGTAAGAATATCTTGCTTGAAATGTAGAGTCCCAGGCTGCAATGCAAGAGTGTGCATCAGGAAGAGTGGAGTGTTGCCCAGAAATCTGGAAGGTAAGAGAAAAGGCTAGCCACTAATAGTAGTTTAAATGAGTCGAGAGTCTGGTCTACATTTTGCATGTCTAATAGACATCTCAAAATTAGCATATCCAAAATCAGATCCAAATCCTCTCCCCTGGTCTGTCCCTGCCCACGCCCCTACCCTCTATCAAGTCTTTCCCATCTCAGCATCCTTCCAGTTGCTTAAGCCAAACACCTGGGCATAATCCTTGTCTCTATTGTTCCTATCACACCATACCTAATTGTGTTAATTCTATCTTCAAATGTATTCTGAACTTGACTATTTCCCACAACCCCCACCATCACTTGCCTAGTTTATTTCAATGGCCTTCTGACAGATGTTGCTACCTCCACTCTTGTTTCCTTGGTTCTATTTTCAACAGAGGAGCCAGAGAAATTAAAACATGAGTTAAAGCCTATAGTCAGAGCCTATCAGTCCTTTGTCCTTTTAGTGCCATCCATCTCACTCAAAGTAGAATCAAAGTCCTTAGAATGGGCCACATGGTCCTACCCAGCCTGGACCCGCTCACTTCTGTTGAGCTAATGTCCTGCACTTCACCTGATGACCTCATGTCCTGCACTTCACCCCTCCTTCACTCTGGTCCAGACACACTGGCATCCCTACTGCTCCTTATACTTGCTAGGCATGCTTCTGCCTCAAGGCCTTTGTGCAGACTCTTCCCGTTGCCTAGAACACATTTCTCTCAGATATTCTCAAAGCTGGCTCTCTAACCTCTTTCAGGCATTTGCTGAAATATCACTTTCTCTGTAAGGACTTCTCTAACCTCCCTATTTAAAATTGTAACGTTTTCTCCCCGCTCCCTGTTCCCCTTCTTGGTTTGTGTTAATTCATAGTACCTACCACCATCTAATATTACAAATTTTTTTTTTTTTGAGACTGAGCCTTGCTCTGTCGCCCAGGCTGGAGTGCAGTGGCAGGATCTTGGCTCACTGCAACCTCTGCCTCCCAGGTTCAAGCGATTCTCCTGCCTCAGCCTCCCAAGTACCTGGGACTACAAGTGTGTGCCACCACGCTCAGCCAATTTTTTGTATTTTTAGTAGAGACAGGGTTTCACCATGTTAGCCAGGATGGTCTTGATCTCCTGACCTCGTGATCCACCCGCCTCGGCCTCCCAAAGTGCTGGGATTACAAGTGTGAGCCACTGCATCCGGAGTATTACACATTTTTTATTACTTTGTTTGTGGTTTGCCTTCCTCCAACAGAACACAAGCTCCACTGGGATTTTTGTCTGTTTTGTCACTGCTTTATTCCCAGGACCCAGAAGAGCACTTAGCATAAAGTAGATGCTCAATGAGTATTGGTGAAGTCATGGATGGATATATAACATATGACAGAGCTTGCAGTGTAAAACAGTGGGGAAAATTAGAGGCTGTGCATTAGATGACACTGAGATAATTAGTTAACCATATGGAAAAAAGGGGAAACAAATATATATTTTGCTCTAAACACAAAAATTAATTCCAGATCTATAAAGATTTACATATGAAAGGCAAATGTCCCAGTTGTTCAGGCCTCTATGACAAAAATACCATAGACTGGGTGGCTTAAATAACAACCACTTATTTCTCATAGTTCTAGAGGTAGGGGAAGTCTGAGCTCAGGGTGCACAGTCAGTTTCAGATGAATGTTCTCTTCTGGATTGCAGACTGCTAACTTCTCATTGTGTCTTCACATGGTGGAAGAGACAAGGGAGCTCTTTGGGGTCTCTTTCATAAGGGCACAAATCCCATTCAGTAGTGCTCTGATCTCATGACCTAATCACCTCCCAAAGGCCCCACCTCCAAATACCATCACACTGAGGATTAGGTTTTAACATGTGAATTTTGGGAGGGACACAAGCATTCAGTCTATAGCAGCTAAACTGAAAAATATTTAGTCAATAATATAGATTATCTTTGTAATCTCAAGACAAGGTAGGACTTATTAAACTAGACCAAGAGTCCAAAACATAAAGATTGATACATTTAGCTACTTTAGAATGAAAAAACAAATGCTTCTCTCTTCTCAAAAGATGACATAAAGAGAGAGAAACAACAAGCCAGAAACTCCAAGAAGATGTTTGTAACACATATAACCAACAAGGAATTAGTGTCCAGAATATACAAAAAACAAATATTTCCCGTAAATCTGAAACCAACCCATTTGTCCCATAGGACTGATTATGTGTGTGTTTTTTTTTTAATAAACATAGAAATTTACCCTACAAGTCTTAAAACTTGAGAAACTTACATTTGTCTTATCTGAGTTCCTTTCTCAGGAAATTGACCATCAGGGCTCCCTGGTAGTATCAGGAAACTGAAACTTACCTTTCACTGCAACTGCTAAGACACCAGACCCCTCACCCTTCATGACTGCCTAACTGACCCCAGGCTGCATGTTGACCAACTCCTCTTCCTTACCCCTCCCTAATTCCTGTTCTCCCATATGTAGTTACCTTTCTTCCCTGCTCTATAAACCCTTAATTTTAATCTGTTGAAAAGAGGAGACAGAGTTAAGACTGATCTCCAATCTCCTCGGTTGCAACACCTGAATAAAGCCTTCTTCCCTCGCAATACTTGTTGTCTCAGTGATTGGCTTACTGTGCAGTGAGCAACCTAGACCAAACCCCTTGGCATTTTGGTAACAAATCCAAAAGAAAACTAAAAATAGCCAATAGAAGAAAGTATAAAAAACATAAAAGACACTATACAGAAAGAGAAATAAAACTGGCCAAAAAAAAAAAAGGAAAAAAGAAAGAAAAGAAAAATGCTCAGCTTCATTAATAATTAGGAAAACGCACACTAAAACCAAATGCAATAACATTTCACACACATCAAAATGGCAAAAAGTCAAAAGTCTGACAATTCCAAGTGAAGTTGCAGATGTGGTTTAATGGGAATTTCAACTGCCACTAAAGGGAATGTAGATTATACAACCCCTGGGAAATACTCTCCCCTCACAAAGTAACACTATATATACTGCAACCACATTCTAAGACTCAGAAATTTCATTACTAGTTACATATTCTAAAAAGTCTTGCAGGTATGTGCCAGGGTACACGTATGAGAATGTTCATAGCATCATTGATCATAACAGCAAAACTATGAAGACAAACCAAGTTCTAAGAATAGTAAAATGGAGAAGAAAAAAAACATGGGACTTTCAAATTTGGAATACCACACAGCAGTGAAAATGAACAAGCCAAAGCTATATGCATCAAGATGGTGAATCTCAAAAATAAAGACAAGTCACAGAAGAACACATACATTACAATTCCACGTATACAAAGTTTAAAAATAGGCAAAACTAGACAATATCCTGTTTAGGGATACATACATGTATCAAGGAAGTATAAAGAAAAGCTAGGCCTCAGCCTCTCCCTCTCCCTCTCCCCCTCTCCTTTGGATCGCCCTCTGTTGCAGAGGCTGGACTGTACTGCCGTGATCTCAGCTTGCTGCAACCTCCCTGCCTTGGGCTCCCGTGATTCTCCTGCCTTGGCCTGCCAAGTACCTGGGATTGCAGGCATGCGCTCTCACGCCTGACTGGTTTTTGTATTTTTGGTGGAGACGGAGTTTCGCCGTGTTGACCGGGCTGGTCTCCAGCTCTTGACCTCAAGTGATCTGCCCGCCTTGGCCTCCCAAGGTGCTGGGATTGCAGATGGAGTCTCGCTCACTCAGTGCTCAATGTTGCCCAGGCTGGAGTGCAGTGGTGTGATCTCAGCTCGCTACAACCTCCACCTCCCAGCCGCCTGCCTCGGCCTCTGAAAGTGCTAAGATTACAGCCTCTGCCTGGCCGCCACCCCGTCTAGGAAGTGAGGAGCGTCTCTGCCTGGCTGCCCATCGTCTGGGATGTGAGGAGCGCCTCTGCCCGGCCGCCCCATCTGGGAAGTGAGGAGCGCCTCTGCCCGGCCGCCCCGTCTGGGAGGTGAGGAGCGCCTCTGCCCGGCCGCCCCGTCTGGGAGGTGAGGAGCGCCTCTGCCCGGCCGCCCCGTCTGGGAGGTGAGGAGCGCCTCTGCCCGGCCGCCCCGTCTGGGAGGTGAGGAGCGCCTCTGCCCGGCCGCCCCGTCTGGGAGGTGAGGAGCGCCTCTGCCCGGCCACCCCGTCTGGGAGGTGAGGAGCGTCTCTGCCCAGCCGCCACCCCATCTAGGAAGTGAGGAGCACCTCTGCCTGGCCACCACCCTGTCTGGGAAGTGAGGAGCGCCTCTGCCCGGCAGCTGCCCCATCTGGGAAGTGAGGAGCGTCTCTGCCCAGCCTCCCCATCTGGGATGTGAGGAGCACCTCTGCCCGGCCGCCACCCCGTCTGGGAACTGAGGAGCGCCTCTGCCCAGCTGCCCTGTCTGAGAAGTGAGGAGTGCCTCTGCCCGGCAGCTGCCCCGTCTGGGAAGTGAGGAGCGTCTCTGCCCGGCCGCCCATCGTCTGGGATGTGAGGAGCGCCTCTGCCCGCCCGCCCCATCTGGGAAGTGAGGAGCGCCTCTGCCCGGCTGCCCCGTCTGGGAGGTGTACCCAACAGCTCCGAAGAGACAGCGACCATCGAGAATGGGCCATGATGACGATGGCGGTTTTGTCGAATAGAAAAGGGGGAAATGTGGGGAAAAGAAAGAGAGATCAGATTGTTACTGTGTCTGTGTAGAAAGAAGTAGACACAGGAGACTCCATTTTGTTCTGTACTAAGACAAATTCTTCTGCCTTGGGATGCTGTTAATCTATAACCTTACCCCCAGCCCCGTGCTCTCTGAAACATGTGCTGTGTCCACTCAGGGTTAAATGGATTAAGGGCGGTGCAAGATGTGCTGTTAAACAGATGCTTGAAGGCAGCATGCTCGTTAAGAGTCATCACCACTCCCTAATCTCAAGTACCCAGGGACACAAACACTGCAGAAGGCCGCAGGGACCTCTGCCTAGGAAAACCAGAGACCTTTGTTCAAGTGTTTATCTGCTGACCTTCTCTCCACTATTATCCTATGACACTGCCACATCCCCCTCTCCGAGAAACACCCAAGAATGATCAATAAACACTAAAAAATAATAAATAAATAAATAAATAAATAAATAAATTAAAAGAAAAGCTAGGATGGCTGGTGTGGTGGCTCGTCTTTAATCCTAGCACTATGGGAGGTTGAGGCAGTAGGATTGCTTGAGGCCAGGAGTTTGAGACAAGCCTGGGCGACATAGCTAGACACCATCTCTACAAAAATAATAATAATAAGAAAAGCTCACTGGGACCGGGCACGGTGGCTCACACCTGTAATCCCAGCACTTTGGGAGCCTGAGGCAGGTGGATCACCTGAGGTCAGGAGTTCAAGACTAGCCTGGCCAACATGGTGAAACCCCGTCTCAACTAAAAATACAAAAAAATTAGCTGGGCGTGGTGGCGGGCACCTGTAATCCCAGCTACCTTGGGAGGCTGAGGCAGGAGAATTGCTTGAACCTGGAAGACGGAGGCTACAGTGAGCAGAGATCACGCCATTGCACTCCAGCCTGGGTGACAAGAGCGAAATTCTGTCTCAAAAAAAAAAAAAAAAAAAAAAAAAAAGAAAGGAAAGAAAAAGAAATGAAACCAAACGAAAAGAAAAGCTCACTAGGTGTGGTGGTATGAGCCTGTAGCTGAGGTGGGAAGATCCCTTGGGCTCGGGAGTTCACATGCTGCAGTGAGCTATAATTGTGCCACTGCACTCCAGCCTGGATGACTGAGTGAGACCTAATCTCTTAAAAATAAAAATAAAAGCTGGGTGCGGTGGCTCACGCCTGTAATCCCAGCACTTTGGGAGGCTGATGGGGCGGATCACGAAGTCAGGAGATTGAGACCATCCTGGATAACACAGTGAAACCCCGTCTCTACTAAAAATACAAAAAAAATTGCTGGGAGTGGTGGCACGTGCCTGTAGTCCCAGCTACTCAGGAGGCTGAGGCAGGAGAATCGCTTGAACCCAGGAGGCGGAGGTTGCAGTGAGCCGAGATTGCGCCACTGCACTCCAGCCTGGGTGACAGAGCGAGATTCTGTCTCAAAAAATAAAAATAAAAATAAAAGCTAGGGAATGATTATCACAAAAAAATGCAGCTCTAGCAAAGAGAGAGGGAGAGTGATCTATTGGTTAGGAGCACGTAATAAAAGATATTGGAAATATTTGATTGCTTAGAGTGACAGATGATTACGTAACATCCTTTATTATCTCATCAATACTTTAAAATGTGTATATGGATTATATGTACACTTTTGAATATATATTTCACAGTTTTTGAGTAAAGAAGGAGAGAAAAGGAAACAGAGAGCAGGTACAGACAATATTTTCTAATTTTGCTGTAAATGTGGAGCAGGAAAATAGGAGAGTACCTGAAGCAAAAACCTTTTAAAAGCTTATGTTACCGGCCAGGCGCAGTGGCTCACGCCTGTAATCCCAGCACTTTGGGAGGCCGGGGTGGGGCGGAGAGGGGGGTGGTGGATCACCTGAGGTCAGGAGTTCAAGACCAGCCTGGCCAACATGGTGAAACCCCGTCTTTACTAAAAATACAAAATTAGCCGGGAGTGGTGGGGGGGCGCACCTGCAATCCCAGCTACTGGGGAGGCTGAAGCAGGAGAATCACTTGAAACCCAGAGGCGGTGGTTGCAGTGAGCTGAGATCGTGCCATTGCTTTCCAGCCTCGGTAACAAGAGCAAAACTCTATAAAACAAAAACAAAAACAAAAAAACTTATGGTATCAAGGAGTTTGTCTTGTTTTGGTTTTTAAAGCGATATATTATAACATGTTTGTATGCTCATGAGAATAATTCAGTGAAACGGTAAAAAAATTTGCTGAAGCAGGAGAGTAGATATTTATAGATGGTTAGTCCATTTTTGAGAAAACAAGAGAGGATGGGATCTAGCCTTGTCAGGGAGAGTAGAGACATCAAGGTGGTTCTGCTATGGCAGAACTTGCTGGAAACCCACTCTCTAGGGTGCAGGCAAAAGCTGTTCATACCAGAGACACTCCAGTATAAAATCCCTTCAGGAGGGGTGCCTAAGGAAGCTGCTCGCTGCTGGGTGTTGCTGACTGTGACTGAAGTAACTGGACACTAGGTAAGTTTTGGGTGCTGCAGGAGCAGGTGCTGATAAACCATGCACTCACTGCAGGAACCTGGCAAACAGCACGCCAGAACCAGGAAGGAAAATCGTTTTTCCCTGCAATGACTCTCCAGTGCCCTCTACTGACAAAGCTTCAGGGCCAGATGGCAAAGAAAACATAATTAAAAGATTCAGGATCATTTTTGGAGCTGAGAGGCAGTAAATCCATAACTCACAAACTGGGGAATGGAGAGATCAGGCTGACAATACCTGAATCTTCCATCAAATCTACCATCACTAATAGTGGGATGAGATCATATACCTCTAAATGTGATACCATAGGTACACAGCACTGCTTTTGAAGTATTCTCCTTAAAAAATTGAACCCAGCCGGGAGCGGTGGCTTACGCCTGCAATCCCAGCACTTTGGGAGGCCGAAACGGGCGAGTCACCTGAGGTCAGGAGTTTGAGACCAGCCTGGTCCAACATTGTGAAACCCCGTTTCTACTAAAAATACAAAAATTAGCCTGGCGTAGCGGCGGGCACCTGTAATCTTAGCTACTCAGGAGACTGAGGCAGGAGAATCACTTGAACCCAGGAGGCAGAGGTTGTAGTGACCCGAGATTGCGCCACTGCACTCCAGCCTGGATGACAGCGAGACTCCATCTCAAAAACAAACAAACAAAAAACCCCAAATCTGATAAAGCCTTTTAAGTAAATAAAAATTAAAGCTAAGGAATGATTATCACAGAAATGCAGAGTGATGCTTACCTCTACAGCAGAGAGAGACGGACTAGTAGTATCTGGGTTAGGGACATATGGTGAAAGATATTGAAAATGTTTGATTGCTTAGAATGAGAGATGACTACATAGCATCCTTTATTATCTTATGAATCTTATCTAAGATACACAGGAAATAGAGGAACAAGTTAATTGATACCATGAGGAAGCAATCAACCAAATCCAGTACTGGGAACATTCTATGGGATAAATGAACTGGCTTCTCCAGCAAATTAATGGAATGAAAATAAGGGAAGGGTAGATTGTTATAATAAGATTAAGAGACATAATAATAAAATGCAATGTATTGCCAAAGTATAATTTTTAAAAGTCAATGACAGTATCCTATACAAAGAAAAAGTGAGCATGTATCAAAGATGTACTAACAAGAGACTAGTAAAAAAAGAACTAGTTCAAAGAGAATTTGGAAGATTGAATATACATACACTGGACATACATCTTCTATACCTCCACTGAACAAAATTCATTGACATTGCTATTGACCAAGAATCATTTCCATTGATATCACTTTTCTGCAAGTTAATGTCTACCCCTAAGGAGTACTCTAAATACCCTAAAATACTAAATCAAAGTTAAACTACCCTAGAGAATTAAATAATTTTTACGTAGGCCTATTAGAAAATGCTACAGTGTCGGCCAGGCGCGTTGTATCAAGCCTGCAATCCCAGCACTTTGGGAGGCCAAGGCAGGAGGATTGCTTGGGTCCAGAAGTTTGAGACCAGCCTGGGCAACATGGCCAGACCTTGTCTGTATAAAAAATACAAAAATTAGCCAGGCATGGTGGCACACATCTGTCCCAGCTACTCAGGAGGCTGAGGTGGGAGAATTGCATTAGCTCAGGAGGTCGAGGCTGTAGTGAGCCATGATTGCACCATTGCACTCTAGCCTGGGTGACAGAGTGAGACCCTGTTTCAAAAAAAAAAAAAAAATTTTTTTTTAAGTTGAATTTGTCATTATATATTATACAATATATTTTCACTAACTTTTGAGCTAATAGACATTTAAAAGTCACCAAATTTGGAATACAAAGTATTTTAAATGACATCCCAAGTCATATAAGAGATTGGTTCAGCCTACGCTTTCTGTTCAAAACCCAGTAGTTAATGCTATTAGCATTCAAAATGCCTTTTTTTCCTTTTAAAAAGGACAGTTAAACCTGTTATTTTTTTATCCTGCAGCCAGTTCTTAGCACAAAAGCAGGCAGATTTTAGCAGCACAAAAGTTATTTATTAGCTTATGCCTCTACCAGAAAACAGAAATGTTGGCTTAAAATTGTTTCATTGATGTAACTTTTACCTTTTCCTTTACAGATATTCATTTATTCATTCTGGCCCTAATACCAAGGCATCCTTCACACAAAAGATTCAAACAGATTCTTTGCATCTTTACCAATGGGAGTTTCATGTTTTCAAGTTTTTGTTTGTTTGTTTGTTTTTTGTTTGGAGGCCTCTTTCCAAGCACTCTAGTATTCTTAAAATCCTGAGATTCTGAATGGTATGATTTAGCTCAATATGTTTATACTAAACTTAGGGGAAAAAAACTAATATATTTTCCTTACCCATCACAAGGTTTATGCTGAGACTTCAATAACAAAAAACAGACTAACAAGAGAAAAGCATGCACATTTATTTTATCCAAGTTTTACATGATATGGGAACTTTCAGAAACGAAAACCCAAAGAAATGGGGACATTTGTGTAGTTGTATAGACAGTCAGGCAGATGTATGATTGCAAGGACAAAAGTGTATGAGCTAACGGTGATAAACTGAGAAGTTGGAAAGGCCTGTCTATTCAGTTTCTTCTTGGCATACCTGTGTGGCAGTCCCTCCCTCAGGGCATAGGAGAGGATGCCTGTTATATAAGGGGTTTCAGATGAAGGAGGGAGAAGGAGGGAGCAGGTCAGAGAGTGACCTTCCTAGATTTTGTGGCCTGCTTCAGGGAAGAAGGGGCAAGGGGAACTCTAGTTTCTATGGCCTGCTTCAGGGCAGAAAGGAGCAAGAGGTCAGAGAAACCTTCCTGTTTCTGCTATTTTCTCAATTTCCAAGGTGCCATATTTTGGGGTGGCATTTCCTGTACCCTGTCATATACAAACTCATTTTTAGACAGCGGCCTTTAGTTCCTCCTGAGGCTAAACCAGAGCTGCTCAAGGAATATACCTACTAAATCTTCTTGCTCTATTTAAGATATTTATTTCAAATGCAAATAATTATACCATACCCTTTGGCCTAGTCAGCACTGATTCACTATTTCAAAGCTTTACATTTAAGCCTCATAATAACCGTATGAAGCAGATCTAGCTACTTCCATGTTACAGAAGAAGAACCTGTGGCACACAGAGGTTGAGCAGCTGCCCCAAAGCCTCACAGAATGTGGCAGACTGGAGAATTCAACGCAGAACTCTTACCCAGCCCCATATGCTGCCTTGGCCTCCATCTGGTATGACCACAGAAATGGAGAGCTGGAGGAAGGAATTTCAACTCTGCTTCAGAACCTTAAATGAAGCAGGAAGCTGTAGAGCGGCACAAAGCTACAAAGCTGCTACAAAGCTGTCTCCTCCACCACAAAGCAGAAATTGTGTTCCCAGCGTCCATTTCTGTTACCCTTACTTGGACTTGAGAAGCTGTATCAATCAAGATGTAGTGTGGTGGGAGAGGGACTTAGTGCATGACTGATACCCAGCCAAGCAGGGCCAGGCAGCTTTAGAAATGCCCACACTGGGGAATTGAACAATGAGAACACATGGACACAAGAAGGGGAACATCACACACCAGGGGCTATTGTGGGGTGGGGGGAGGGGGGAGATATACCTAATGCTAAATGATAACAAACCTGCACGTTGTGAACATGTACCCTAAAACTTAAAGTGTAATAATAATAAAATTTTTTTACAAAAAGAAAAAGAAATGCCCACACTGAGCTCATTTCATTTAACATACATTTATTTACATGGAAGCCATGTGCATGGAAGACAGGTGTTGTCTCAACTGTCTTGGGGTGTACATTGAGGGGGAGGAAGATGGAAAATAAACACATTGATAAAGAAATGAACAAGGTGCTTTCAAATGGCAACAAATGCATGAAGAAAGGGAAACAGAATAATGCATGATGGGGAACTGGTTTCAACTGGGTGAGGGAGGAAGACCTTTCTGAGATGTCAATTAAACAGAGACATGACTGACAAGAAGCGGGCAGCCATGCAAGGGGCTGGGGCAGGGAGTTTCAAGACCAGGTGTAAGGTGAAAGCACAGGGACCGAGGGAGAAGTGGCATGAGGGAGGTCAGAGAGTTAAGCGGAGCTGTCATGTCAGGAGCCCCAGCCCCTGCAAGAGTCTTCCATGCCCCTCTAAGTGTGCTGAGAGGATAGAGAATTTTAAGTGGGGTGGTGGATTTGTGGCTGGAGTCTGCCCAGAATGGTCTGTGAATAGACCAAAGACCTCAGGACAGGGAGAAAACGCTTAGTGGCACAGCATTATTTTTTATTTTATTATTATTTTTTGAGACGGAGTCTCGCTCCGTCCCCAGGCTGGAGTGCAGTGGGGCGATCTCGGCTCACTGCAACCGCCGCCTCCCGGGTTCAAGCGATTCTCTTGCCTCAGCCTCCTGAGTAGCTAGGACTACAGGTGCGCGCCACCACGCCCGGCTAATTTTTGTATTTTTAGTAGAGACGGGGTTTCACCATGTTGGCCAGGATGGTCTCGATCTCTTGACCTCGTGATCCGCCCACCTCGGCCTCCCAAAGTGCTGAGATTACAGGCGTGAGCCACCGCGCTCGGCGGCAGAGCATTATTTAAGGAGCATGTTAAACACACTTTCTTCCCACAACACCAACTAAAAAAGCAGGTATCAAGAGGGGCTAGGTAGGTGCTGAGACCACCTCCAGAGCACAGGCCTGCCAGAGTTGTGCTCAGCAGGTGAGGTCTACACTCCTCCCAGCCCGGAGGGGCAGCGTGAGTTATACTGCTGGACAAAGGGGAAAAAGACAAAATGCCGGGCTGGGGAAGAAGGGAAGGACGCGGGGTGTTAAATGTGGGCGTGGTTTCTTCTGAATGTCCCACCCACTCCACTATACATTGCTTAAATGCAGTGCAAATTTCCCTACCCCCAGCGGAGGAGGGGTGAAGATTCAGCAGGTTTTAGGGTCTAGGACCCTGAGCTCCTCCATTCATGAATACCCAAACAACTGTAGCCCACCCTCTCACCACTGCCTAGGCGGACGACCAGTGTCCCCAGCTAGATCTCTACCCTTAGGAGCAGGGCACTGGCTGACCCGGAGAACCTGCGCCGCCTCTTCCCAGCCTGCTGCCAGCCCAGTGCACGAGCTGAATGCCGCTGCCGCCTGGCTGGCCGGGAAAGACGGGGATCTTGACGCGGCGGCGCCTGGGACACGGCAACCGCAGCACAGGGCATGGCCCTGCGGCTGGACCGGACGCGGCGGCTGCAGGCAGAGCAGGAAGCGAGCGCAGGCTGGGCAGCGGCGTACGCTTCGGCGGCGTCAGCTTCCGGGGCCGTGGGCGGGGGCGCGCCCGAGCCTCCTGGAAACCTCCCCACCAAGGACCTGGGGAACCCAAGTCTCGGCCCGCTTTGTAGCCTCTGGTTTCTAAATTCAGCGTCGAGGAGCGGAAACAACCCCCCTGAACTGGGCCCAGACCCTTAAGCTCCTGGAACCTCAGTTTTTCCTTCCGTCGAATGGCGACAATGGCTGTCTGGTTGAACGTTATTTTACCTAGGAAGTAATAATTTTCGTAAATAGGTCTCTGAGAGTATTTGCTTGCTAAAATCCTGCTTTGTCCTGGAAGCAAATTTAGGCCACGTTAGGGGAGGGGACTTCGTATTTAATGTTGAGCACCTGGCGAGCGCCACCTTCGCCTCAAAGCGCCCTCGGACCCTGATCCAGCATAAGGCCAGAGTTGGGCAGTGAGGGGTCTCGAGAGGTGGAAAGGGGATTATTGCCCTCTCAAGAGTCCTACGTAGGTGACTCCTAAGCCTTAGCATTTACTCCCTTACACCGTGTAACAGGCCACCCCAATTACGCGCCAAACTCAGGCTGCGGCTCTTGGCGCAGCCTCGGTCCCGCCTGATTTCAGTTTCCATTTCGCTGCCCCTGGTGCCCCACCGCCCGCGGCTGTCTGGGGATTTGCCCGGTGATCAGTGACGTAAAAGAGACTAAGGTTCCCATTGGACGGCGAAGTTCGGCAGGAGCCAATCTCGGGGCTGGTCCGGGAGAAATCTCGGCGAAGGGCCCCGAATAGCCGGGAGATTACGGGGCGGGGACGAGCTGTCGCGCTGGTTGCTCGTGCAGGAGCGGGACCCGGAACAGACCGCCGTGAGAGAGGAGGGGCGCCGGCCGGGATTCGCGGCCCGGAGCTCGGGACCGGTGAGTAGGGGGTGCAGATGAGACATACAGCGAAGCAACAGTCTCGTACGCTCAGCGGGTTTGGGGCGACCCAACGCAGCCGCCGGGCCCGGGTTCAAAACGGGGCCAGGCCCCCGGGCGGGCTCAGGAGGGGGTCAAGTTCGCTGCGTCCTCCCTGCCAGCCAGATCCCTCCTGTTTGCTTGTCCTTCCATTCTCCCCCTCCTCTTGGGTCTTTCTCGCTTTCTGGTATCCTACTCAGACTCCCATCCATTCTAGTCTGCGGAACCAGAAGTAAGCGGGGCCTGGATGACCGTCCGGTTGCTTGGAGCCTGGTAGATAGGCGACTAATCCAGCTCCCTGACCAAAGTGTCATGCTTTCTTTCTCTTTCTTTCTTTTTTTTTTTTTTGTTCGGAGTAAACCGGTTTAGCCACAAATACTTGGAGCTGTGCTTTCACTCCTTCCAGCTCATTAGCATTTTTCTTACTGATTTTCTCCCTATTTGGCCTTAGAAAAAAAGTGTAAATTTAACTCTGTGGAGTAAATGGGAGGGACACACTTCCAAATCTCCAGTAGATTTCAAATTTTGACAGCACGATTTGTGTGTACTTCAAAAGAGGGGAGAATGACATTCGTTTATGCATGCCTTAACCTCCTGTTTTTAACTCTTAGCTGAAATCGTAATCCCTAACATGTTTTTCCCCAAGTTCAAAAAAATCACCTTTAAAAAAAATAGGCTTTTTATGTTTCAAAAATTGCAATTTTATTGTTTAGGTAGACTTTATTTCTTACAACACTTTTAGATTTACAGAAAAATTGAGAAGATAGTACAAAGTTCCCACACGCTCCAAACCGGGTCCCCTGTTATTAACATCTTACCTCAGTGTGGTACATTTGTTGCAGTTAACCAATATCAATACATTATTATTGACCAAAGTCCATAGTGTGTTCAGATTTCCTTAGTTTTTACCTCAGTACTTTTTCTGTTTCATGATCCCATGCAGGTTACCACATTACATTTAGTTGTCATGTCTCCTTATGCTCCTCTTGGCTGTGGGAGTTTCTCAGACTTGTTTTGATGACCTTGACATTATTGAAGAATACTGGTCGTGTATGTTGTAGGATGCCCCTCTATTGGAATTTGATGTTTTTCTCCTAAGACTGGGCTTATGGGGAACTGGGAGGAAGACCACAGAGGTAGATTGCCATTATCATCCCATCGTGTCAAGGGCATGTACTAACATGATTTATGACTTAATATTGATTTGGGTGAGATAGTGTTTTTCAGGTTTCTCCACTGTACAGTTAGTCTCTTTTCCACTCTTTGCGTGTATTGTCCTCTTTAGAAGGAAGTCACTAAGTGCAGCCCATACCTAGGGAGCCGAGAGTTATAGTCCCCCTTCTTGAGGGCAAGTATCTACATATTATTATTTGCAGTTATTCTGCATGGAAGATTTGTTTCTCTCTTCTCCCCCATTTATTAATTTATTCAATCATTAATTTCAGTGTAGACTCAGGGACATTTATTTTATACTTTGGTTTATAATCCAATACTACTTTATTTTGTTGCTCAAATTACTGTGGCTTTGGCTGTTGGGAGCTCTTTTCACATTGGCTCCTGTGCTCTTTCATAGTATTTTTATAGAGCTTTTTGCTAATGAGACACTCGTACTTATGTGACCTTGCCTCAACCTCAAATAGCCTGGTAAACTTGGCAAAATATTTTCCCCTTGTTAAGAGGTAAGGAGACTGAAGGCCTAAGGCAGTGGGTGACTTCTTAGATATCACTTCCTGCAGGGGAGTAACAGGTTGAACTCAGATTGTGTGTGACCACCACAGAAGACACTGCAAACCCCCGAAGAGAGTCCATGGTCTGTATTGAGGCTTCTTGGAATGACTTCAGACTTGGACCCCCCAGGATCAGAATAGAAAAGACACGGAGAATGGGAAGTTGGTTTCAGAAGACAAAAACATAAATTGGCGGGCATCAGGATGAATTAGATTTTGCCAGCTTTATAGAAATGGAATTTTGTTCTTCCCCCCAAAATTGTGTGTGTATGGAGGGAGGCCAGGAGAGATCTAGGTAATGTGTGTGGGCAAGAATGTCTAATCTAAAGAGAGCCCTGGAAGCCTGCTGCTGAAGCAGAATTTTAATGTGGGAAAGGGGGGTGTGTAGTGAAAGGGGGAAGAATGGAGATGGCAGGGCTCTGGAATTAGAGGAGGTCATTCATTTCACAAACATTTGCAGACCCCCTACTTTGTGCCAGATATTGGAGATAAAAAGGTCAGTGACGCATGACCTTTGGGTTCACATTCTGGTGGGAGAGAAGACAGATAAAAATATCAATTACAGCCACTTATCCATGGCTTAGTTTTCCATGGTTTCCGTTACCCATGGTCAACCTCAGCCCAAAGACAGTAAACAGAAAATTCCAGAAGTAAACAATTTATAAGTTTTAGATGTGCATTGTTCTGAGTAGCATGATGAAATCTCTTGCCCTCCCACTGTTCCTTCATCACAAGAAGAGTAAGTACAGTACAAGATAGTTTGAGAGAGAGAGAGACCACATGCATATAACTTTTATTACAGTATATTGTTATAGTTATTCTGTTGTGTTATTATTGTTAATCTATTTCTGTGCCTACTTTATAAACTTTATTACAAGTGCGTATGTGTAGGAGAAACAGGTTTCAGACATCCACTGGGGGTTTTGGAATGCATCTCCTGAGGATTGAGGGGACTCCTGTATGAATGTGTCTTTAGCGGATGGGGGGTGCTACTGTATGAAGCACTGTGATAGTGCTATTGTAGAAATACAGTATATGCAAAGCTGCAGGAGGAGGGATACATTCAACTCAGAGGTGGGATGGGTACAGGAAACACCTCACAGATAAGGGGACAAATTGTATTCAAGCCTTCAAGGATGCGCTGGACTGGAGAGGAGAGCATGTACAAGGGAATGGGTGGAGAGTGGGGAGTGAAGAAGGGGCTGTCTTCCTGGTTCAGTGTATCTAATGGCCAGAGAATTAGGTAGGACGAGGAGGGATTTGGGGCTGGATGGGTAAGTTGGGGCTAGCCGGATGCAGGGCAGGGGAGGATGTCTGCAGTTTTTTTTTTGTTTTGAGTCAGAGTCTCGCTCTGTCACCCAGGCTGGAGTGCAGTGGCGTGATCTCAGCTCACTGCAACCTCCGCCTCCTGGGTTCAAGCGATTCTCCTGCCTCAGCCTCCCGAGTAGCTAGGACTACAGGCGCGTGCCACCATGCCTGGCTAATTTTTGTATTTTTAGTAGAGGCTGGGTTTCACCATGTTGGACAGGATGGTCTGGATCTCTTGACCTCATGATCTGCCCGCCTCGGCCTCCCAAAGTGCTGGGATTACAGGCGTGAGCCACCGTGCCCGGCCACCTGTGCAGTTTTGACCTCAGCTAGTAGGAGTTTTTTTGGTGTGTTTATTTTTATTTTTATTTTTATTTATTTATTTTATTTTAGAGACAGTCTCTCCCTATGTTGGCCAGGCTAGTCTTGAACCCCTGGATTCAAGGGATCCTCCTGCCTCAGCCTCCCACAGTGCTAGGATTATAGGCATGAGGCACCAAACCCAGCCTCAGCTAGGAGATTTGAAGCAGGAGAATAACAAGGATGAGATCCTGTGTGCTAGAAGGATGATCCTGGCAGCACTTTTTAGGAAATATGCCACATCTCACCAAATCTAAGATGCTATTTGTCTTAATCCATTTTCTGTTGCTGTAACAGAATACCATAGACTGGGTAAATTGTAAACAACAGATGTTTATTCAGCTCACGGTTCTGGAGGCCAATGGACTCTTGCAAGAAAGGCATTAATCCATTCATCAGAGTTCCACCCTCATGACCCAGTCACGTCTTAAAGACCCCACCTCTTAATACTGTTACATTGGCAATTACGTTTCCAACACGTGAACTTTTGGGGGACATGTTCAAACCACAGCACCACCAAATCTTTTATGTGCCCTTATTTTATGCTCCACATCAAAAAAATATTTTGCCAGTTAAATTATGACATGCAATTGATCACATTTCAGAGATGCTAAAATGTGATGTCACAGGTGTCTCAAATTTGATGAAAAGCACTAACTCCCTTGCTGATGGCTTAGATTCCTCCCTTTCCCTGGATTAATGGTTAGGATGTCTCCATCTCACTAACTCATAGATGGTAAGTTACCAAGGGAAAGAAGAACAGAAGCTGGGTGGGCCCTTCCCCTTCTCTCCCCAAAGATAAACATTTACAACATTTACTGGTTGGGTCGAGGAGCATAATATCTGGTCTGCTGCTATAGGATTCCTTGGCCTGTTATTGGGCCTGTCTCATGCTGTTTCCTTTTGGGGAGTTAAATACACACACACACACACACACACACACACACACACATTCTATATCCCATCCTCCAGAGTGGCAAAAATTAAAGCTGATATTATCAGGTGTTGGTGAGGCTGTGGGGCATCATGAGTGCTCATAGCCTGCTGAGCAGACTACATAGCACTACAGTCAATTTGGAAACAGTTTGGCCTGCTTAGTCAAATTGAGGGTACATCTTGCCTGTGTGTGCTAGAACATGTATGCAGAAATATTCACTGAAGCAGTGTTTGTAATTGTCCCAAACTGGAAACAACTCATATGGCTATCAGTAGACTGCATTAAAAATTGTATAGTTAGAGAGCAGCAATTAAGTAAAATCAGCTCATAATCACATGGATGAGCCTTACAAACATGTTGACAGCCCCCCACCCAAATACATGCAAAAAAAAAAAAAAAGGAAAAAAATTCCATTCATTTGAGGCTCAAAACCTGAGAAAATAAACTCTGTTGTTTATGGGGTGTATACCTAGGTCTAAAACTAAAGAAAAGGGAAGGAGTGATTCTCACTATTACAATTTACTCCACAACAACCATTTTCTCAGACACAGCTTTTTCTTCTCCTGGTTTCTGTAAGTTCCTGGAGCGAAACCTTGGATACGATGATTTGCTGGTGACGTGCAGCCCACTGTTCTTGCTGCTACAGGGAATATGAAGAAATTGCTTCTCTCTCTACCAATTTACTACCATCTTGCTGGAGAGAAAGGGCAGGTGGCTAAGATTGTTCGCATTCCTTCAGCAGATGTGTAGGAAGCATCTTCTTTGTGTCAGATACTCTGTGCTTGTGCTTTGTTTTCTCAGTCAGTTTTTATTGTCTACTCTGTGCCAAGTAATATGTAGATTCTGGGGATAAGACAGACACAATCTCTCTCCTTGTTTCATGGAAAAAGCTGGTGTTAAGCGAGTAATTACACTAATAAGTCAGGACTTAAAATTGCAGAGAAGTACAGGGTGCAGCATGGGGTGTTTTGGGGCTGTATAGCTAGACTACATGTGGACCCAATCTGACAGGTCAGGAAAGAATTGCCAGAGGAGGTGGCTTTCAGCTGAGACTTCAAGCTAGAAAAGGCATTTGCTAAGTGGGAAAGGGATGGTGTTCTAGGCAGAAGGAATTACATTGTCGAAGGGCTTAGCCAGGAAAGAGCATAGCACTTTGAGGCATGGAGAGCGGTTTGGTTTGGCTGTGAGTTTGAGGTGGGGAGTGGCAGGAAATGAGCCTGGAGACACAGGCTGGGCCATGATTATCTGGGAATCCAGCTAGGATCTCCTGGGACAGCCTCCTCACAGAAGAAAGGAAGGACAGGAGTTTTGACTTTATTCCTGGAGCACCAGAAAGCCACTGAGGGGTTTAACCTGGTTGGTCACCCGGGCAGATTGGCAGTTTAACACGTGACCGAGTGTGTTTGAGGATCAAAAGGCCAGAGTGGCTGCAGCACTGGGGCAGCAAAGGGGAGAGGAGGTTTATGTAAATCAGGAAACCCTTGAGGGTTTGATGATCCCACAGTTGTATCTGATTTCAGCTGCTAAAGGATTCCTCAGGTCACTGGATGTAAGTTCTGGTAGGACAGGGAGTTTGCCACTTTTGTTCTCTGCTGTAACCTCGGTGCCTGACACATAGTCGGCGCCTAATAAACATCTGCTAGCTGTTGAATAACTTTTAACATCCTGCTGCTTAAACCCTCAATGGGTTCCCAGGGCTGTTAGGATAAAGTCCAAAATTCTTAACCTGGGTCACAGTCTTGCATAATCTGTTCCCTCCTGTTTCTCCACCCTTCCTCTGCTCGCCTCACTGCACTCCACCTGTGGCCAATTGTCAGCTCCTCAAATTCACCGCTACCCTTTCTCCGGCAGATGATTTCCTCTGCCTGTGAGGCTAACCCTCCACAGCACTCCATATGGGCAGGGAAGAGTTCATCTTCCAGGCACCAAAGTGCAGTGCATGGTGGAATGGAAGGAGCCCAGAGCTGGGAGGTGCACCTCACCCCACCTCGTGCTAGTGCTGGCCTTGCTGCCAGCCAGCTCTGCTGCTGGGCAAATGAGTCCGAGGCTCTGGCACTCACTTTCCTCCTCTGTAAATAAGGGGTTCTAGTGATTCACAGTCCTGGATAGACTTTAGAATCTCCTGGGAAGTTTGTTTTTTAGTACCAGAGCCTGGGCCACCTCTGGAGATTCTAAGTCAGTTGGTCTGGGTATGTTTTGAAGACTCACCAGTTTGAAGACTACAAATCTGATGTGTAGTCAAGGTTTGAACCATTCCACAAGATGATAAAGGATTCCTTCCTATATTTGGTGCAAAGCACCAAGTGACACTTAGGAATATTTTAGACGAGAGAGCTTGGTTCATGATTCAACATTAGACAGATATTCTGGCACAAATATGAAGAACCCTCAATTTTCCCCTGTGGGTCAGCCGCAAGACCAGGGCAATTTAACGCCTTGTCTCATCCACCTCCCAGCTGGCTGCTACCTCCTGCCCCTCTTTGAGCCCTGTGGGGATTTCTAGCGTTCAGAGCCCTGGTAGTTTTTGTGGCCTGCACTGTGCTTCAGAGCACCACTGATGCTCAGCTCCATGGGGAAAGTAAGCCAAGTGTGACCACAGGAACGCATCATCCACAGTCACTGGGATCTCCTGGGACAGCCTGGGATCCAGGCCTTTGGCCTGGGCAGTAGCGGTGCAGTCACTCCTAGTATGCACATCCAGATCACTTGCTTTTTGCCCCGAATTCTGGCCTCTCCAGGTTTGTTAGAGGTGTCTCACGGAAGTTTACCCCATGGAGAGTTTGCTTATCTCAGATTAATCTGAGATAACGGGGATTAATCTGGGACCCAGGAGCCCTTAAATGGAGTACCCACAGGGAATGGAGCTCTAGGCTAAGTGCTTTGGGATTACAGGTGCTTTGCTCTTGTTTGGAGGTCCAGACATATGCTTGAGAAGCAGCTTGGGATACTCAAGAGAGGCCTGAACTGGTACCCTGGAGGCCAGGATGAAAACCCAGGCCTCTCCATTTACTTTCTTGGGCCCCAGAGTCCACATTTGGGATTCAGTGTCTACCAGGGCACCTCTCTGGGTGGCATCTAGGAGCCGGAGGCAGGCCAGAGTTTCACCCAGGCTGGAGTGCAGTGGCGCAGTCATGGCTGTCTGCAGCCTCAACTTCCCGGCCTCAGGAGATCCTCCTGCCTCAACTTCCTAAGTAGCTGGAACTATAGGCATGTGCCATCGCACCCAGCTAATTCAGCTAATTTCTTTTTTTGGAGACAATGTCTCACTATGTTACCCAGGCTGGTCTCAAACTCCTGGGCTCAGGCAGTCCTCCTGCCTTAGCCTCCCACAGTGCTGGAATTACAGGCACAAGCCCCTGTGCCCGGCTTTCAGCTAGTTTTTGCAGCTCATAGTGATTATTCTTGGAGCCAATAATCGTGCATGCATCCACATCTTGAAATTACATGGTGTCACCTTGACCAGTCTGTTGACATATGCAGATTAGGTATTTATGAGATCCAGAGACTTGTAGGGGAGGGGTGGATTTCAGGGAAAAGGGAACCTCTTAGAGAAAGGTAGGGAGTGTCTGCAGTTCTGCCTGTGAGGAGGGTACCAGGACATTGCAGGGCTTGTTTATTGCATCTTCCTGGTTCTATAGAATTGCAGCTAGCTTCTGGTTTATTTTTTCATTTTTATTTTTTGAGATGGAGTTTTGCTCTTGTTGCCCAGGCTGGAGTGCAATTGGCGTGATCTCAGCTCACTGCAACCTCCGCCTCCTGGGTTCAAGCGATTCTCCTGCCTCAGCCTGCCCAGTAGCTGGGATTACAGGCATGCGCCACCACACCTGGCTAATTTTGTACTGTTAGTAGAGATGGGGTTTCTCCTTGTTGGTCAGGCTGGTCTCAAACTCCCGATCTCAGGTGATCCACCCGCCTCTGCCTCCCAGAGTGCTAGGATTACAGGCAGAAGCCACCGTGCCCGGCCGCTTCTGGTTTATTGAAGAGAGAGAAAAATGCCCCTTCACTCCCAGCAGGGATGTGTGACCTCTGGTGCAAGGGAGTTCATGAAGTGACTTCTTCAGGTTCAGAATTCTCATCTGAGTAAAGGGAGTGGGGGTGGAGTGGGTCATCTCTGAGGTTTTTTTTTTTTTTTGGCTCTGATTTTGGTTTCTGTCTGCCCAGGAGTCAGGAATGGAGAGAAGGGTAATGGTTTTACCTCTTATTGTGGAAACCTGTTGAGATAATCACAGAGAATATACTGAAGGTATAAAAGGGCAGAACCATAGCAGGGTGTGGCAAGTTGGGGAAGAGTTTTTGGAGAGGGTGAATTTTGCATTGGACCTGACAGAATTGTGTATGGGGAAGGGGAGCGGTTATTCTGGTC
Source organism: Pan troglodytes (assembly GCF_028858775.2). NCBI lineage: Eukaryota > Metazoa > Chordata > Mammalia > Primates > Hominidae > Pan > Pan troglodytes. The sequence goes on along the minus strand of NC_072403.2, from coordinate 36,116,371 downwards.
TGCTCACATCTCTCATACTCAACCTCATTTCTCCTAATTCTGAAATCTTGAGATCCTCCATCACTAAGAAGGAAAACTACTGTCCAACAGGGACACTTTATTGCTCACCCCATATGTGAAAGTTTGTCATAGCTAAGGCTAGGGTGCTTTTGGTCAGTATCAGCAGAATATATGCCCCCTTTCTTTTGTCAGCATTACTCCGCTTACAAAGCCCTTCCATGTAGATGACCTCATCTGAGCTTCCTAACAAAGGAGCTGGTATTAGACCCCATTTTACAGTGTGCCTGGGTAGGGAAGAGAGTGTAGTGGATTGAGCAGAGGCCTTGGCACCAGACACTGCTTCCTAGCCATGTGCTCTTGGGCAAGTTGCTTAACCCTGCTGAGCCTCAGTTTCCTCAGAAGGAGCCTGTATAAGCAAGGGAAGGGATTGGTCATAGAAGTGGTACTGTGTTTCGTTTATCTAGTTATGGCAGACTCTCAAAAACAAATGGTTCTATACAACTAACATTGTCTGCAGTTCCCCTGAATCCATTCACTTGTTCAGTAAATGTGTATTGAGCTTCTACAAGGTGTCAAGCACCATGATCTCTGTATCAGTGATTTAACCATTTTTGATGGTTACTACAGACCTCTTTAAGAATGTGATAGAAAACTATAGCTCCCTCCCCAGAAAACTTTTCTAGCTTTTTATTTTGCTTTGCAGTGAGCCAAGATAGTTCCACTGCACTCTGGGGGACAGAGTAAGACCCTGTCTCAAAAAAAAAAAAAAAAAAAGAAAGAGAGGAAATAATTTTTTAATATGATCCAACACCCAGTCTACTTACAAATTTCCCACAATAGTTCCAAGACTATTTTTATAACCTTTTTTTTCTTTTTACAGGATCCAATCAAGGTTCACGTATTACATTTGGTTATTATTTCTCTTTAGTCTGTAAAAATCAAAAGCAGTTCTTTCGAAGGTTTTTTTTTATGACATTGACTTTTTAAAAGACTAGGCCAGTTGCCATGTGCAATGTCCAGCATTCTGGATTTATCTGGTTCTTTCCTCATGGTGTGGTTTAATTCCTCCATCGGTACTTTTTCAGTTGTAACATACTTCAGAGTATTCCTTTCCTTTATATTTTTTATAAACTGGAAGTTAGATCTAAAGTCTTGACTAGATTCATTCAAGTCAAACATTTTTGGCACAAAAACTTCATAGGTAATGTTGTGTGATTCATATAGTGCCATGCCAGAAAGCACATGCCACTTTGCCCCGTCTGCTGATGACGCTGGATTTGGTCACTTAGTTAAGATAACCACTGGATCTCTTCCTTACGAAGGTATGTCAGGAAGTAATCCATTCGTTGGTGCTTTGGCACCATGGGTACTATCTCATCCCCCAAAACCTTTCACCTAATAGTTTTAGCATCTATTGATGATCCTTGTGCTATTATAATGGCAGTCGCAAAATGATTTTCTAATTCTGTTATCGCTCTTCTACTTATTTGCTGATTAATCTTACAGAAGGTTATTCTTCTGTAATCCCCAGACAATTTTAGGTATCTAGTACATATGCAATAATTTTTAGACAGTTTCAGGAGGTTTAGAGACCATCAAACCCCAGCATGGAGCCTCGGTGATGAGGTGTCCTGTTTTGCATGGAAGAAGAGCTGTAGCTGAGCTCTTCATAGTCCTTTTATTCTTCTTATTTTGCAAGTAAATTGCAAAATAAGTTCCCAACCCAAAGATAACACAGGCTATCCTTCAACAAAGAAAAACCTCAGCTTTTAAACTTCTAGGCCATTTGGCAAAGAGACATGATAAAGGGCTTGAAAGCCCACAGACACGCCCAGTACCACTCCTTTTTCCTCTTTCCAAACACTTGCAGTATGTTACAACTGAAAAAGTGCTGAGCCAGGCTTATTTCCTCAACAGTAAAGCCAAGGAGTTGGACCAGGCAATTTCTAGCATTTCTTTCTTTTTTTTTTTTTTGAGATGGAGTCTCAGTCTGTCACCCAGGCTGGAGTGCAATGGCACGATCTCGGCTCACTGCAACCTCTGCCTCCTGGGTTGAGGTGATTGAGTCTCCTGCCTCAGCCTCCTGAGTAGCTGGGACTACAGGTGCATGCTACCACACCTGGGTAATTTTTGTATTTTTAGTAGAGATGGGATTTCACCGTGTTAGCCAGGATGGTCTCAATCTCCTGACATTGTGATTCACCTGCCTCGGCCTCCCAAAGTGTTGGGATTACAGGCGTGAGCCACCGCGCCCGGCCAATTCCTAGCATTTCTACTAGCATTACTAACATGTAGGAACTTGATATTACTTTCACTTGACAGTTAAATTCCTTGATTCCTTCATTTGAGCTTTGAAGGTGCTTGATTTTCCCCTCATTATGTCTCTTAAAGTCACACATACCTAGATCCATTAGTGCTTCCAGTTGGAATTTATTATCAGCACTATAAGAGTCTCTTATATTTATGTAGTCCTTTTATGTTATAAAACACTTTTTATGTATTATTGTACTAGACCCTCAATGAGTGGACGTTATATCCCTGTTTTGTTTACTCTTGGGTCTTATAGACTGGGGGTTTTATTTCTGTCCCATTAATGTCACTACTGACAGAGGCCACTGAACTCTGTTGCGATGGACTTTCACCATACATAATCATTAATAGTATTGATTTGCCTGTAATTCAGGTTGCTTCATTCCAGCCTCGCAGTCACCTCTGTGCCCTGCTGGTTGTCTTCCCAGCGCTGCTCTAGTTGCCTTCCATGGATCTATAGGAGAGCAAGTCCTCCAGGTACTGCCCCGTGACGATGTTGTTGAACTCTGTAGCACGTGTGTCACTGTGGCTGGTTCTACTCACTTCCTCTTTTGCTGCCACTTTTGAATTTAACTCTTTGTTTGTGGTTTGGACACTCACTGGATTTGGAAACCAGGGGTTGTGGGTTCTCTCCTAGATTTCTGTCTGTGTACCAGGCTTGTGCTTAGCACTTTTCCCATAATTGTTTCACATGACCTGCTTAGAAACCCTTAAAGGTAAGTATCACTCTTCCCATTTTACAGATGGATACACTGAGGCTCAGTACTTAAGTGACTTCTGTATTGTCACACAGAGTCAGGGGCAGGAGGCTGCTCTTGGGTTAGATGTACTGAGGCTCATCACCTCAGCCTGGAACTGGGCCAGGACTACAAAGGTAAACAGAAGCAGAGTCCTTTCTGTGTGTCCCTGCTCCCTGTACAAGGCAAGGCCTCACAGCACATAGCAGCCACAGCCACCTGAGGATTCCTGCCATCTAGACGAGGCAGTTACAGCCAAGAACAAGTCCACTGAGGCTAAGCTGTGCTCCTCTGGAGGGCTGTGTTTAGAGTCCAGCCTTCTAGGGGAAGCAAATTAAACCCAAACTATAGAACAGCCCAGGGAAATACTCACAAAGGGAAATGCTGACAGTCAGACTCCTGAAGCTTCCCGATGCTTCTCAAGTTTTGGTAAAGAACCTCAGTACTCTTTGTTTGTTTGTTTTTTAATGTTTTCTGGTTTTCTGTTTTGAGACAGTCTCTTATTCTGTTGCCCAGTCTGGAGTGTAGTGGTACAATCATGGCTCACTGTAGCCTCCACCTCCCAGATTCAAGTAATCCTTCTGCCACAGCCTCCTCAGTAGCTGAGACTACAAATGTACGCTACTACACTGGGGTATTTTTTAAAATTTTTAAATTTTTTTAGTTGAGACAGGGTCTCACTATGTTGCTGAGGCTGGTTTCAAACTCCTCGGTTCAACTGATCCTCCTGCCTCAGCCACCCAAAGTGTTGGATTTACAGGGTGAGCCATGTCACATTGCCCTCTCTTAGTTCTTGAAACCTGAAACCTTGAGGAGCAAACAAAAGGGGTCTCTTGGCCGGGTGCAGTGGCTCACGCCTGTAATCCCAGCACTTTGGGAGGCCGAGGCAGGTGGATCACGAGGTCAGGAGATCGAGACCATCCTGGCTAACACGGTGAAACCCCGTCTCTACTAAAAATACAAAAAATTAGCCAGGCTTGGTGGTGGGCGCCTGTAGTCCCAGCTACTCGGGAGGCTGAGGCAGGAGAATGGTGTGAACCTGGAAGGCGGAGGTTGCAGTGAGCTGAGATCACGCCATTGCACTCCAGCCTGGGCGAGAGAGTAAGACTCCATCTCAAAAAAAAAAAAACAAAAAAAAAAACGGGCGGTCTCTTGACTCTGTCAGGACCCCCATGACTGCTCGTGTGTGTTGTGCTTTGCACAGTTGAGTGAAGGAGCACTGTGTCCACAGTAGACATTGTAGATTTATATATGTATCATTATGAGTTTCCCAGCAGGTAGTGAGTGATTTTTTATTACAGTTGGTGCATTACAGCGATTTTCCAACAGATAGAAGGAAAGGGTGTTGAGGCTCTCCCAACAGCAAGGTATAGGCTAGTGGCTGTCCTGCTCTTCACTCTACCAAGCTAATCTTTCTGGGTTTCCATATCCTTATCTGTACAATGAGGGAGTTGGACTAGATCTATAAGGTCCTCTTCTCTTTGACATTGTGTGAGCCTTGTAGGAGCTGGTGGTGTCTGTCGATTGACTGAGTGCTGGAGCTGGCAGCCCTGTGCAGGCTGCCACCTTTGCCCCTTTACTGTGCTTGCTCCTGACTCTATGTCGCGTCTCCAAGGAGAAGTCCTCACCAGTGAACGGAGACCTCTCTGAACTAAGGATACCATGGCCACATCAGCCCCATTACGGAGCCTGGAAGAGGAGGTGACCTGCTCCATCTGTCTCGATTACCTGCGGGACCCTGTGACCATTGACTGTGGCCACGTCTTCTGCCGCAGCTGCACCACAGACGTCCGCCCCATCTCAGGGAGCCGCCCCGTCTGCCCACTCTGCAAGAAGCCTTTTAAGAAGGAGAACATCCGACCCGTGTGGCAACTGGCCAGCCTGGTGGAGAACATTGAGCGGCTGAAGGTGGACAAGGGCAGGCAGCCGGGAGAGGTGACCCGGGAGCAGCAGGACGCGAAGTTGTGCGAGCGACACCGAGAGAAGCTGCACTACTACTGTGAGGACGACGGGAAGCTGCTGTGCGTGATGTGCCGGGAGTCCCGGGAGCACAGGCCCCACACGGCCGTCCTCATGGAGAAGGCCGCCCAGCCCCACAGGGTAAGCCCTCTTCACCCCCGAGGGTGCCTTGCCACCTTCTCTGGACGCTCCACCTTGCAGTCCTCAGAGGACTCAGCCTGAGTCTCCCTTCCTGCCCCAGCCCAGAGCATCCACCTGTTGCCACTGCTTGTTTTTCCACAGGAAAAAATCCTGAACCACCTGAGTACCCTAAGGAGAGACAGAGACAAAATTCAGGGCTTCCAGGCAAAGGGAGAAGCTGATATCCTGGCCGCGCTGGTAAGTGAGGCTGTTTCAGGAAGCCCTGAGGCGGTGCGCCCGTATAGGGCAGGGTGAGCCTGGGCAAGTAGGCGGCAGCTGGGAGGTGTTTCTAGGCGCTGCTCACAGGGAGGATGGGCGTCAGCCTGGCAGTAGCAGACCTGGGTTTTAGCCCAAGTGCTGTCTTTCTGAGCCGTGTAGTCTTGGGCCTGTTTCTTGTCTGAGAGACAAGTGGGCTGCCTGGATGTCAGCTAGAGTCCCTTCCATTTTCTGTGACTGTCACCTTGATGGCAGGGCCCATGTCCAGCTGCTGGTTCTCTTCTGCCAGGGGACTGATGAAGGTGTGGCTTCATTCTTCCTTTCAAAGAGAGAGAGAGAGACAAGGTTGCCTGAGAGTGGAGAGGGTTTAGAAGGAGGGAGCTGGCTCCAGGGTAAGAACTGAGAGGGAAGGGCTAGAAAACAGCTAAGGCAGGCCTGCCAATTCTGATGGCGCTGTATGTAGTGAGGTCCAGGCCCAGGATCATGGTTGCCAGTACAGTGGGACCTCCTCCATATCTGTGGGTTCCGTACCGGCGAATTTCCCCAACCATGGATCAGAAATATTCAGAAAAAAGAAAAAGCATCTCTACTGAACATGTACAGATTTTTTTTCTTGTCATTATTCTCTAAACAATTCAGTGTAACAGCTATTTATACAGCATTTACATTATATTAGGCATTATAAGTAATCTAGAGATAATTTAAAGTATATAGTAGATTTTATGTAACTATTATTCCATTTTACATAAGAACTTGAGCATCCTTGGATTTTGGTATCCTTGGGGAGGGAGATCCTGGAACCCATCACCCACTGATACCAAGGGACAACTGTAGTTAGAAAACAGGCAGCACATTATGTACTTGATTAGAGATGGGGTTGGGGGGAACTGATCAAATGGTTCTGATTTTCTGGGGAACTGTGTATGTTGAGGAAATGGGCAGTGGAGGAGTAGTGGGGTCAGGGCCAGTGGTGAGTCATTAGGCTTAGGGAGAGGGAAACAGTAAGCTAGAGACAGCCAAGTCCAAGGACCCCTCCAGGCCCTCAGTGTGCATGGCTGCCCCCAGCCCAGCACCATTCAACAGGGCCACTGAGGACTCCCCCAACCCCAGCTGGGGAGGAGATTTGGAGGCAGGAAAGGACATGGTCCCTAAGCACTGACGTCACACAGTTTTGCTGAGGAAACAGGATACGGTCTTACATGGCAGGGGTGGGGTACATATAGATATTTTAGACTGAACAGTGGGGTGCTGAAGAGAGGGCTGGTCAGGCTTAGATGACATTAATCAAGCAAAACTTCCTGGAAGAGGTGACAGATTTTGTCCAGGAGGGAAAAGTGCGTCGGCTCATGAGTGAGACCCACAGAGTTTCTCTAGGGGCCCCAGAGCGTACTGGTTTAGCTAGAACAGATTGTGGCTGACAAGTCAGGTGGAGACAGGGTTTTGACCATATAGTGGTGGGGTGAACTGAACTAATTCATTACTGGAGTCTTCTTTGAGAAGAGGAGTGTGGACCAGGAACCCTGTATAGCTCCTCCCACTCCAGATCCTGTAGAATTCCTGAACGGGGGTAGCGAGGTGAACGAGCCAGCCTTGCACACCTCCAGCACTGGGCCCTCCACCCTGAGCAGAGGTGTCAGCCCTTCTCCCCTTCCCGCCCCCTGCAGAAGAAGCTCCAGGACCAGAGGCAGTACATTGTGGCTGAGTTTGAGCAGGGTCATCAGTTCCTGAGGGAGCGGGAGGAACACCTGCTGGAACAGCTGGCGAAGCTGGAGCAGGAGCTCACGGAGGGCAGGGAGAAGTTCAAGAGCCGGGGCGTCGGGGAGCTTGCCCGGCTGGCCCTGGTCATCTCCGAACTGGAGGGCAAGGCGCAGCAGCCAGCTGCAGAGCTCATGCAGGTGAGAGGCTGTCCCTGGGCAGGGCGCCAGGGACCAGGACGGTGGGTCCCAGCCCTGCCATTCACTTGCAGGACCTTAGAAGACTTGGGGGCTCAGTTTTGTCATCTGAAACATGGAGATGATAATCCTTACCCCTGCCAATTAGTCTGTAGATTGCATGAGCATAAAATGAAATAACTGGCATGCTGTCACTTCAAAAAATAAACTTTTTACACAAAACTGTTCAAAAAACTAAATGGTATAGTAGAAAATGGAAGGGAAGATTATTAATATCATTTACCATCCTCCATCCTCATCACTGCCATCACAAGCCCTCTTAACAAGTCATTGGCAGACACTTAGCAGCTGGTGGAAGCTTTTTATGGTGTTGTGGTTGGGGGTGGCTGAGGGAGGGCTGACCAGCAGCTCCTCTCAAAGACCCAGAGGATCTGGAAGAGATAGGGTTACTGGGGAAGGGAGACAGAGATGGCCAGGTTTTCTTTGGCCCATGGGATTACCACACAGAGAACAAGATGGAAAGCAGACAAGGGGGCCTTGGGGCACCTCCTAGAGGAGGGGGCTTTGATAGTGAGAAAGGGAGGGTTTGGGGCTGAAGAACTGGCTGTGAAGCTGAAATGGCACCACATCTCCTCCCCCCGGGAGCCTCTGGGGATCACACTTACCCTGAAGAGGGCCCAGCCCCCTTTGGAGGGGTAGAGGGCTCAACCTTCCTGCTCTCATAGGCTGGGAGGGGAGGGGCTCTCTGATGGTATTCCCCCACCCACTTGCACTGTTTAGGGTGGCTGGGTCTGTCTGTCAGCAGCAGAGCCACCCAGGATCTCTAGGAAGGTGGAGTCCCAGGCTAATGGCAGGGCAATAGCCAGGAGGGAGAGATAGCAAGGCAGACTCTGCAGTATGTGCACTGGGACAGACTGCAGAAGGAGGCGGCCACCTGCTCCTCATTGTTGTGAATTCAGATGTACAGAATGAGGACTGGCAGGGATTTTAGACCTTCCAGTCCATCCCCTACTGATGAAGTCACTGAGGTCCAGAGAGTGGAAGGAGTTTGTCCCAGGCCATGGGGTGGGTGTCAGGTCACAGCTTGAGCCCAGATGTCCTGACTCCTGGGCTCTGAGCTCTTGTTCTTATTTTGTCCAGAATGTCTCTCTGGCCCCCTCTTTTCCTCCAGATGTCATTCTGTTCTCTCAGATTTCTCTCGTCATACTCTTTGACTGGGTCATTTTCTGCATCTCCTTTTGCCCGTTTCTCTTCTCCTTCCTCTCCCCATGCCCCTGCCATGTGTGAATGCCTACTGTGTGGAACAGAGGCACACAGCTGAGGATGTGGTGGGGCTGAAATCCATTGTGTTTGCCCAGAGGGGTGCCTTTTCCTAATGCACCCAGAGAAGTGGCCCTCAGAGCAGAAGCCTGGCCCTCAATGACTCAGAGCACTCAGATTGCAGCTCTCCCTGGGGTGGGATAAGGTCAAGGGAAGGGAGAGAAAATGGTGTCTGCTTGAAACTAGTATAGGAAATGTTATTGGTACTGGTAGGTTTCTTTTTTAGTTTTGTGTTTTCTCTTTTAATTTTAGTGCTATGTAATGTATATATTTATGGGATGTAGAGGTTTTTGTTTGTTTGTTTTTGAGACAGAGTCTCGCTGTGTCTCCCAGGCTGGAGTGCAGTGGTGTGATCTCAGCTCACTGTAATCTCCGCCTCCTGGGTTGAAGCAATTCTCCTGCCTCTGCAACCTCTGTCTCCTGGGTTCAAGCGATTCTCCTACCTCAGCCTCCCAAATAGCTGGGATTACAGGCGCACATCACCACACCTGGCTATTTTCTGTATTTTTGGTAGAGTCAGGGTTTCACCATGTTGGCCAGGCTGGTCTTGAACTCCTGACCTCAGGTGATCGCCTGCCTCAGCCTCCCACAGTGCTGGGATTACAGGCGTGAGCCACTGTGCCTGGCCTAGAGTGATACTTTGATACATGTATATAATATATAATAATTAACTCAGAGTAATTAGTATATCTGTCACCTCAAACACTTATCATTTCTTTGTGTTGGAACATTCAAAATCCTCTCTTCTAGCTTTTTGAAAATGTATAGTAAATTATGGTTAATTATATTCTCCCTGCAATACTGCACAACACTAGAATTTATTCTTCCCATGTAGCTATAACTTTGTATCTGTTAACCAACTTCTCCCCACCCTCCTCTCCCCAGCCCCCTTCCCAGCCTCTACTCCTTACTATTCTACTGTCTTACTTCCATGAACTCAAATTTATTATGGATGAATAGTACTCCATTGTGTATATATGCTACATTTTCTTTATCTATCTGTTGATGGATGCTTAGATTGAGTCCACATCTCAACTATTGTGAATAGTGCCACAATAAACATGAGTGTGCAGGTATCCCTTTGATATACCGGTTTTCTTTTCTTTGGATAAATACCTAGTAATGAGATTGCTGGATCATATGGTAGTTCTATTTTTAGTTTTTTGAGAAACTCTCATACTGTTTTCCGTAACGGCTATACTTATATGTAGAAAAACCTAAAGGCCCCACCAAAAAACTCTTAGAACTAATAAACAAATTCAGTAAAGTTGCAGGATACAAAATCAACATAAAAAGTCTACTGCATTTTTAATACACCAATAGCAAACTAGCTAAAAAAGACATCAAGAAAGCAACCCCATTTACAATAGCTACAAAAGTAAAATAAAATACCTGGGAATGAAGTTAACCAAGGAGGTGAAAGACCTCTTTAATGAAAACTACAAAACACTGATGAAAGAAATTGAAGAGGACACAAACAAATGGAAAAATATTCCATGCTTGTGGATTAGAATTAATATTGTTAAAATGACTATCCTACCCAAAGCAGTCTACAGATTTAATACAATCCCTGTTATCAAAATACCAATGACATTCTTCAGAAAAATAGAAAAAAACCTAAAATTCATATGGAGTCACAAAAAACCCCAAATGGCCAAAGCAATCCTAAGCAAAAAGAACAAAACTGGAGGCCTCACACTATCTTACTTCAAAATATACTACAGCCAGTTGTGGTGGCTCACACCTGTAATCCCAGCACTTTGTGAGGCCGAGGCGGGCGGATCACGAGGTCAGGAGTTTGAGACCAGCCTGACCAACATGGTGAAACCCCATCTCTACTAAAAATACAAAAATTAGCTGGACGTGATGGTGCGCACCTATAATCCCAGCTACTCGGGAGGCTGAGGCAGGAGAATCACTTGAATCCAGGAGGCAGAGGTTGCAGTGAGCCGAGATTGCGCCACTGCATTCCAGCCTGGGCAATAGAGTGAGACTCCATTAAAAAAAAAAAAAAAAAAAAAAAATATATATATATATATATATATATATATATATATATATATATATATATAACAAAGCTGTAGTAACCAAAACAGCATGTATTGATATAAAAGCAGACACATAGACCAATGGAACAGAGTAGAGAACTCAGAAATAAATTCACATATTTACAGCGAACTGATTTTCAACAAAGGCACCAAGAACATGCAATGGGGAAGGGACAGTCTCTTTAATAAATGGTGCTAGGAAAACTGGGTAACCAACCATACGCAGAAAAATGGTATTGGTAGATTTTGTCTGTGTGCTTATTTGAGTTTGATTGTACTGCGTGGGAACTGGACAGCTAACTCCCTAATTAGCATTAATATTTTCCCAGAGATTATTTGGCTGTCAAAGTATAGTAAGAAAAAGACCTAAAATAGGGTCCAGAAGTCTGATAGAGAAATACAGGTGAGGCTGGTGTGGTGATTCACACCTATAATTCCAGCACTTTGGGAGGCTGAGGCAGGCAGATTGCTTGAACCCAGGAGTTTGAGACCAGCCTGGGCAACATAGTGAGATCCTGTCTCAAAAAAATTAAAATAAAATAGAAATACAGGTGAGAGAGAGAAGCAGAAGGACAAAATGTGTAAAATAGAAGAGACCTTTTGATAGAGGTGATAGGAAAGGAAAGACAAACCTATGGGCTGGGAGCATCAAGAAGACATTAAAGGGATTGGGGTGACAGGAGAGGCCCAGAGAGACACTGCATCCTGCCCTGGTAACCTGGGCAGGCCCTGCAGGATCAGGTGGCATGCTTGCACCCTGCTTCTCCTGCTGTACACCCCCGTGAAGAACTTTCTTGATGCTCTCTGTTAGTAACCGGGCACATCCCCTCCGGGAGCTTGCCATGACTCATTGCCGCAGCCCCACTGCTCGGCTCTGCCTGTTTCATGACAGCTTCAGATGTCTTGGGTGAGAAGAGTCCTCCAGGAGACTTGGGTGGATCACTTCCCTCCAGAGGCCCCGTACGTGGCTGTGGATGGGGGCTCCTGAGTCTTTCAGCCTCTTCTCCGCAGGGCCAGCCCTGCCCTGCCTCTCGGGACCCACCCTCTCTGGGCTGCTCACAACCTTTAACCTTTAGAGGACTTTTCATTCTCCTGTATAATTCTCTCCCTTTCTACTGTTCTAGGAACTTCCATGTCAGGAAATATGCCCAACTGGGCCTCTGGCCCACACTCCAGCTACTGCTCCATTCATTTGCTCTTTTATGCCACCTTTGTCAGCAGAGCTGTCAGGACACGCTGTCTGTTTTGTTGCCTGTCCTCTGAAGCCGCCTTGGACTTACATGTTTTGAGGGGCATGTTAGAGGACTTGGCCAGAAATGTGCTACCAATCTCTGGGCATTTGCTTCATAGCGGGGGGTTGGGATGTGCCTCTGACTTCTTGTCTTATTCCTCTGGAGTAAAGCTCACAACTCTTCCCAAACTTTTAGAAGCAGTCATCAGCAGCCACAACTTGTTAATTCCATTTGTTTCCCAAATCTCACCCTCTCCAGGAAGCCAGCCTGCACCCCACCGGCCCCTGCTCCCATCCCCCTTCACTCTGCTCTCTTTTCCCGTGGTGCGTATCACTCACGTAGTATGATGTATTTGCTACATTGATTATTGTCTGCTTCCCCCTGCTAGAATGTCAGCTCTACAGAAGTAGGGATTTGTCTCTCTCTCTCTTTTTTTTTAACTGTTCTGAGGCTTCTAGATGAGTGCCTGGTACCTAGGAAGCACTTAATAAATATTTGTGGAATGAGTGAAAGGAAGGCAAAAATCAATTAATACAGGGTATTAAGGAGGCTTTTGACTCACAAAAGGGAATCTGAGCATCTCAGAATAGCCCTCTTCCCACTCACCCTGCCCTACCACCTGTCTGTCACAGAGATAGCACCACCATTCTCCCTCCTGTACAAACCATGCTCTGTTCTTGTTTATCCTTGACCAGTATGTCCAGTTGAATCTGTCTCTAAAATACCTGGAATGTATTGCTTCTCTCTTTTTCTCCCTACTGCCACCACCTTAGTTCAGGCCATCTTTAGCTCTCCCCTGGTCCACGGCAAAAGCCTCCGGACCAACCTCCCCATGTTCCTCTTGCCTCCTTAGTCCCTTCTCTGTGGGGCAGCCAAGTGAGTGGTCACTTAGGGTTTTGGCTCACTGCTGTACAGTGACGCAAACAGAATAGAAGTTTATTTCTGCCTCAGTTAACAGTTCAGAGGTGCAGGGTCTAGAGCTATCACAGTAGCTGTACATAAGCTTATCCAAGGGACTGGGTTACTTCCATGTGGTTCTTCCACCAGCTTCTAGGGATGTTGTCCTCTGCTGCGTGGTCAAAGTTGGGCTCACCACCACCATGTCCAAAATTCAGTTGGGGTAAAAAGGAAGTAGAAAGCAATTTTCTTTTTTTAAAGGACAATGCCCAGAATTATGGTCATTGCTTTCTATCACATTCCATTGGCTGGAACTTAGTCTCATGACCAGACCTTGTCGTAGGGGATCTGGAAAATGTAGTCTTCCCAGGTGGCCGCCTGACCAGCAATAACTCCGGGGGTTCTATTATTAAAAGGAGGAAGGGGAGAGTGGACTCTGGAGGTTACACAGCAGTCTCAGCCACATGTAGAGCGGATCACACATATCATGCCCCTACTTGAAACCCTTGGTGGGTTTCCACTGTACGTGGAGCAAAAGTCAAACTCCTTACCATGCATATCCAGCCCTGCGCAGTCTGGCCTCTGCCGCTTTCACCAAGCCCTTTCCTGTCTTACCTTACCTCTCTTCATCTGGCCAGTACTTCTTATCCGTCAATTCTCTGCGCAGGTATCTCCCAGAGAGGTTGCCCATGTCATCTCCCAGCCATTGTGGCTTCTGTCATTGTGCCGATTTTGTTTGTTTTCTTGTTGTTTTATGCAGTGACCCCACTGGAATGTCAGCTCCATAAAAAAGGGACCACATTTGTTTTGTTCACTGATATGTCCCATCTTTGCTACATTGTTGGGTGCAGATGCGTTGAAGTCTTATTTGATTCATATTGATACTTGTGCTTTTTTCTTTCCCTTCTAGGACACGAGAGACTTCCTAAACAGGTAAAAGAGTCTCCTCTCCATGGCGTACCTCATCCCCCTTGTTTATGTTCCCTCCCCTTCTGACCAGGTGCATTTGAATTCATGGGGAGTAGTATGGTGCCAGAGGTACTCACATCCCATGGTTCATCCTGATGCCCTTCTGAGGAGCAGGACACATCCTTGAGAACTGCAGTCTTGCTCTCCTCCTTATGAGTTCTCTGTGTAGCCCAGCTCCTTGGCCCACTGGCCTTATTTGAGGTGGGACAGAGCAGAGAGGTTAGAAACATGGCTTAGTAGACAGAGCGCCCTGGATGTGGAGTCTACTGATGTTCTGAAGCCCTGGTTCAGCTGGTGTCTTTGGGCCACTGTTTTTCTGTCACTTGTTTGGGGATAATCATACCTTTCCTCTCCCCTTCATAATTGCCGTGAGGATTGAGAGATAAGTATGAAGGAAAGTAAGAAGAGCTGAGTAACAGCTTGTTATGTATGTCATCTTCTTAGGTATCCACGGAAGAAGTTCTGGGTTGGGAAACCCATTGCTCGAGTGGTTAAAAAAAAGACCGGAGAATTCTCAGATAAACTCCTCTCTCTGCAACGAGGCCTGAGGGAATTCCAGGGTAAGGGTTGGGGAGCGCACAAAGGGTGGGAGTCAGAGCAGGGCTACCTCGTAGAAAGAGCGCACCCGGCTCCTTTCCATCACCTTGTCGAGCCTCACTCTTCTGAGGGCCTCTTGTCTTAGACATGGATCCCTCTCAGGAAATTGATACTGCCCGAGCAAGAAATGGGCTCATAAATTTTCGGGACTTGAGTCATTGCTGTCCTTTTTTCTCCCCAGGGAAGCTGCTGAGAGACTTGGAATATAAGACAGGTGAGTGTCTAGAGGGTGTTTCCCAGATGTACATCAAATATAGAAAACTCCGCCTGCAGAGATTCTGACTGCTCAGTTTTCCCCCAGGTAGCCCCTTTTGCAACAGGAAGAATTTCCCAGCTGCACAATAGAAGCCCCCCTCCCTCTTTGCACTTTCTAATCAGCCTACTCTTTAGTCTGCAGTAGAGGCCTCTGCTTGCTAGTCTGATCCTTCTCTGCCCTGTGTTTGCTTTTCTTTTTCCTATCCTCACAGGTCCTACCACCAGTCCTTTTCCTGTGGCTAAGCTTTCTCTCATCTTCCTGGCTGCATGGCTCCTATATTCAGAGCAAACAGCAGGGGCAACCTAAGACCAGAGGCCATATCCACCACAGGCCCCACTATTGTGCTCCCTCTCAGCCCTGCAGTTAGGTTGTACACTGCATACCAACCACCAAGGAGCGCCATCCACATAGACCAAGATGTGGATGGTGCCCCTTGGATTGTGAAGACTGGTGGTCTCCTCCTGGCCCAATTTCACACTTGGCTTTTGTGAGAACCATTGAGGAGGTCGGCCTATCTGGGAGCAAACGAGGCCCTGAGAGCTTCATCTAGTTCACAGGATAAAATCCCATAACAGAACTGAGTTAGCAGTGGTTAAACCTTAGGTGGTTGTAGCTTCTTTATTAATGTCTGAGCTGTCTGCGAATACCGTCAAATTTTACCTATCAGGTTATTCTAATTATAGAGAATCCTATGAGGATGATGGTGAGGATTATCCCACTCTGTCAGTACCTGTTCAGGGTTTCTTGAACCATCTTACAGAGCAGCCTGGTAGTTTTGAAACTGAAATTGGAACAGTTTACAGAGACCCTGAATGCTTGTGTTACAACAGATGATGCTTTGCAAGAACTTGTGGAACTCAGAGGCCACATCTGTCCCAAATTTCTTCTTTTTTTTTTTTTGAGATGGAGTCTTGCTCTGTCTGCCAGGCTGGAGTGAAGTGGTATGATCTCAGCTCACTGCGAGCCCCGCCTCCCAGGTTCACGCCATTCTCCTGCCTCAGCCTCCTAAGTAGCTGGGACTACAGGTGCCCACCACCATGCCCGGCTAATTTTTGTATTTTTAGTAGAGATGGGGTTTCACCGTGTTAGCCAGGATGGTCTCGATCTCCTGACCTTGTGATCCACCCGCCTCGGCCTTCCAAAGTGCTGGGATTACAGGCGTGAGCCACCGTGCCCAGCCCCAAATTTCTCTTACATGGGAGCTCACCTGTGTAATTACCTGACATCATCTGACAGTTAGCACAGAGAGTAGCACCTTCTGCCAATTTGTACTTCAAAGATGTCAGACTGAATATGACATTAAAGATCAAGCTGCAAAAGGGGATGAAGTTACTCCAAA
The DNA here is from genome assembly GCF_028858775.2 of Pan troglodytes. NCBI lineage: Eukaryota > Metazoa > Chordata > Mammalia > Primates > Hominidae > Pan > Pan troglodytes. Next base: position 36,100,419 of record NC_072403.2, on the reverse strand, counting down.
ACAATTTCATGCATTTGTACCCTTTCTGGGAGAGCTTTATCATAACCTGGAGATCGGAGGAACAAATGGACAGGTTACAAGGGCAGATATTCTTCAGGTTGGTCTTCAGGAGTTGCCGAATGCCCGAATGCCCTCTTTTCTAATCCCATGGATGACAGCTTAATTTGTGCAATAAAATTGCTGAAGTTGACAGGGTCAGTTTTGGAAGATGCTTGGAAGGAAAAGGAAGGACTGATATGGAAGAAATTATTCAGGAAATTGAAAATGTCGTTATAGATGCAAGCTGTGGCAGAGACATGAAACAGATGCTCTTGAAGCTTGTAGAACTCCAGTGCAGTAATTGGGGTAGAGTCCATGCAACTTCATCATACAGAAATACAACAGCCAAAAAAGATCCCAATTACTATGTGAATGAACCAACATTTTATAGTGTTCACTCACATAGTAATTGTGTTTCATAGTGTTCCTTTCACTGCAGCTGATCTGGATTACCAAGAAGCATATCAAGAGTTACTTGAAAAAGAGGACTTTTTTTCTGGATTATGAAGAAAATGGAACAGATTTTTCAGGGGCTGGTGATCCACACTTGGATGATATTAATGATGAGTTGGACCCAGAGATCCAGAGATAGAGGAAGCTTATGAAAAGTTTTGTTTGGAATCAGAGCGTAAGCGAGAACAGTCAAGTTAAATTTCAGTATATCATGTTTATAAAGCAGTTTAGTTATGGTGATTTAGCAGAATACAAAGCCAGAAAATGTGTCACACTTATACCAAATTAAGGATGTTGAGTTATATTACTAATATATGCAACTTTAATTTTGTTTAACACTATATGCCAAAGTAAATTTTATTCCCTCTGACTTAAAAAACAAAACAAAACAGTGATGCTGTTTTTTTTTTTTTTCCCCGTTGTCCCCACAGTGAGCGTCACCCTGGACCCACAGTCGGCCAGTGGGTACCTGCAGCTGTCAGAGGACTGGAAGTGCGTGACCTACACCAGCCTGTACAAGAGTGCCTACCTGCACCCCCAGCAGTTTGACTGTGAGCCTGGGGTGCTGGGCAGCAAGGGCTTCACCTGGGGCAAGGTCTACTGGGAAGTGGAAGTGGAGAGGGAGGGCTGGTCTGAGGATGAAGAAGAGGGAGATGAGGAGGAAGAGGGAGAAGAGGAGGAGGAGGAAGAGGAGGCCGGCTATGGGGATGGATACGACGACTGGGAAACGGATGAAGATGAGGAATCGTTGGGCGATGAAGAGGAAGAAGAGGAGGAGGAAGAGGAGGAAGTTCTGGAAAGCTGCATGGTGGGGGTGGCTAGAGACTCTATGAAGAGGAAGGGAGACCTCTCCCTGCGGCCAGAGGATGGCGTGTGGGCGCTGCGCCTCTCCTCCTCCGGCATCTGGGCCAACACCAGCCCCGAGGCTGAGCTTTTCCCAGCACTGCGGCCCCGGAGAGTGGGCATCGCCCTGGATTATGAAGGGGGCACCGTGACTTTCACCAATGCAGAGTCACAGGAACTCATCTACACCTTCACTGCCACCTTCACCCGGCGCCTGGTCCCCTTCCTGTGGCTCAAGTGGCCAGGAACACGCCTCCTGCTAAGACCCTGAGCCCTGACATCTGCCCCCGGCCCCAACCCTCAGATGCTTCACTTCTTTGGAATTCCAGGACTCTCAATGGGGGGACGGGATGCCTGGCCTAAGCACCTGGAGCAGGGGACCCCATATCCACTGGCAGCCACCTCCCCATTGCTGTGGCCCCCTAAAATCTCACTCAGTGCTATTGCTCCATCTACTGCCCTAATGGGGATCTTTTCCCACCTCCTGCTGGTTTCCCAAGGGAACTTCTGGCCCTGGAGTCCATGAGGGCTCCTTTCCTTTTTGACCACGACCTTGGCCCCAGCTCTGCACTCTCTGTGGAATAAGGGCCTGATGCAGCATTTTCTTGCCCAGTGTGGCAAGACCTCAGAAAAACCAGTCAATTACGCCTAAGATCATTTTGCTGTCCTTAAACCCCCCCAGGTTCCTTCTTGCACAAATCCACTCTGCTGCCCACCTTCCCTGGCATTTTAAACAGACCTACCCCACCCCAACTCAGAGTTAAGCATACATGGCAATGCTGAAAATAAACAATGAAAATCCACTGAGGCTTCCCAGGCCATTTAAGGCCTGGAGTACCAGTGCATATCATCTCATGGGGTCTAGAGTGGAGTCCAGGCTTCTCTGAAACCAGGGCTGAGCATATTTCCATAGCCAAGGAGGTGGGACTCCCTGGAGCTATCTGTGGTCTTAGGGAAGGATCCAGACATACACGGCTTTGGGGTACAAGCTGTGATCACTGATCAATAAATTATCTCTGGATTGGTCCTTGTGAGGGGAGTTTTTAAGAATCCAGAACATCTTGCTCTTGATCAGCACATCCAAAAACACCAAGACAAACATCCGGTGGAGCAGAACCTCTCCTGCCTCGGGAGTGCTGACCGGGTTCCCCAGCAGGGTGTTAAGCCTCTGTCTCTAGTCCTACCAGTATCCAGGTTCCACTTTCCTAGGAGAGAGTGGAGATGGGAAGACAGGGAAAGGAAGGCAGCAGGAGGCCACAAGCCCACCAGGTCTTCATGTCAAGAGAGGGAGTAACATGTCTTCTCATTGCCCACCGACCCAACCTCTGTCCAGGTGCCCCTCATCATCACAGTTTAACACAAGCTCCCCTGCTCCAGCCAAATTGATCTCCCAGTCTTGTCCTTACCCATTCCAAGTGCTCTGCCAGCCCCTGTTCATCCAAGTTTTAAGTGCTCCACCCTGTTCTAAGAGACTGTTCCAACGGCTCTGGGCCTCAGTGGTCTCTTGACCACCATTGTCTCAGAGCTGCCCACTTTGTGTGTGTCACATGCTGCCTGAGTCACATGTACATCTTATTTCTGCCTCTAGTTTTGTAAGCTCCTGGAGGGCGGATAACATCTTATACTACTCTTGTATTCTCATGGCACCTAGTGCAGTGCTGGGCACAGAGTAGGTGCTCAATAAAGACTTGTTGAATGAACAGCCTGGAGTTCTGTATTTGTAGGTCTATATCTATATTATATCTCAAATGCCACCAGACCTCAGTCTGGCTACAGAGAAATTCCATTGATAGCAGTAGCCGAAGGTTTTCCTTCTGTGCCTTCTGTAACAGTGTAACTTTGCTTTCTGTTCTCTGCACACATGCTGTCATTTCTGGAAGTCCCTCAAAAAGAGCCTACTGCGGAACACAGACAAGTTGTCACGTGGCTCCACCTTGTTATTCCTCCTGCAGTGGTGTCCTTGAGCTGAGGTCCAGCGTTTTGGAGCAAGTGGTGACTCTCCCTGAGAAGGGAGACCTCCAGTATAGCACACCCAAAAATTCTTCCTTGGAAAATAAGCACTGCCTCAGAGGAAATAGAATGTGCAGAGATTCAGCCTTGCATCCTAACACAGTCAACTGTTTTTCTTGTCCTTTCTGATTTTTTTTTTTTTTTTTTTTTTGAGATGGAGTCTCACTCTGTCTCCCAGTTTGGAGTGCAGTGGCGCCATCTTGGCTCACTGCAAGCTCTGCCTCCCAGGTTCATGCCATTCTCCTGCCTCAGCCTCCCGAGTAGCTGGAACTACAGGCGCCCGCCATCACGCCCGGCTAATTTTTTTGTATTTTTAGTAGAGACGGGGTTTCACCATGTTAGCCAGGTTGGTCTTGATCTCCTGACCTCATGATCCACCCACCTCGGCCTCCCAAAGTGCTGGGATTACAGGCGTGAGCCATCGCGCCCAGCAGTCCTTTCTGATTTTTTAAATTGCCATCTTAAAGATGGAAAAGGGAGGATTATACGAAACTACCTGTAAAATTACGCTAGTGGCAAAGAGCATATTTCCTCTGTTCTCTAAGTTGTGGGCTCATGTAAATTTTCCCTTTTTATTTTTTATATTCATAGTTTTTCGTTTTGTATAACTCTACTTGCACATATGGTAAACTTTCTACAGTGCTTCTTACAAATAGGAACATTTCCCTGCCCCATTCCTCCCTCCAAAGACCCAGTTCATACCTTTCAGCAAACTATTTTGTGTTTGCCTTAATTTTTTCTAAATAACTCGTGTTTGGGGCCTTATCCTCTCATTTCCCACTGTGGAGCAGGAAGATGCAGCCCTCTACTCTCTCTCTCCTTTATCACACACACAGACATTCTCTTCCATCCATCACCATCCCTTCAGTGTGGTACTAACTGGTTAAACAAGTATTCAGTGTGCTTGTTATTACATCTGTGTAAAAGCTATTCACACCTGAGCTGTGCATGTGGCCACGATCATTTTTCCTTCCTGCAGAACCATTTGTCTTCCTGGAGTTCCTTTTCCCTTTTTGCATCATTTCCTATGTCTTTATTACTTATTGGACTCCAAATTCCTTTACTGGTTGTCAAAATCTCCAGGTCCTCTTTCACCAGGTGCTCTTACCAGTTTTGTCTTGATGCATCTCTGAAGCCTCCTGGCCTTGAATCTGGAATAGCTGCTTCCTCACCTGTGCGTGGCTTCCTGGATATTCCTTCACCATCATACTGGGGGTCCTGGATTGCTTCTATTTCTTTATCCTGTGTTTTCTCTCTTAATTTACTTCATTTTGGTGGAACATTTTCTAGGAGTTTTCTGAGAAATGGTGCATGGAAGTTGAATTTTTAAAATCTCGAATATCTGGAAATATCTTTATCCCACTTTTATACTTAAGTAGGTTCCTTAAGTTTAGGATTCATGGTTGGAAATAATTTTCCTTCAGAATTTCAAAAGCATTGCTCCACTGCCCTCTGGCATCCTTTGTTGTTGAGAATTCTTGTGACACCCTGATTTCTGATCCTTTGTATATGGCCTGTTTTTTGTTTTTGTTTTTTACCGGAAGTTTTGGGTCTTATCTATGTTCTTACTCTTAAAGTTTTCTTCTCCTCCTCCCTTTCCTCCTTTCTCCTCCTTCCGTGGTCCCCCTCCTTTCTTCTTTTAGAGACAGGGTTTCACTCTGTCATCCAGGCTTGAGGGCAGTGGTGCATCATAGCTCACTGTGGCCTCAAAACTCCTGGGCTCCAGTATTCCTCCCACCTGAACTTCCTGAGTAGCTAGGACTACAGGAGCATGCCACCACACCTGGCTAATTTGTTTATTTTTTTGTAGAGACGGGGTCTTCTTATATTGCCCAGGCTGGTCTCAAGTGATGCTCAGCCTCCCAATGCATTGGGATTAGAGGCATGAGACTCCATGCCTTTACTCTTAGATTTCTTGATGTGACTTTGTATGAGCTTTTCCCTCCGTTGTGCTGGTTAAATCAGTGGGCTCTTGCATTCTAGAAACTTATAGCTTTTCAGTTCTGGGAAATTTTATTGAATTATTATTATTATTTTTAGAGATGGAGTCTTGCTCTTTTGTCCAGGCGGGAGTGCAGTGGTGGGGTCATAGCTCACTGCCGCCTTGGAACTCCTGGGCTCAAGTGATCCTCCTGCCTCAGCCTCCTGACTAGCTGGGATTACAGGTGTGAGCCACCACAACTGGCTGAATTTTTATTATTTTAGAGACATGGTCTTACTCTGTCACCTAGGCTCTAGTGATGATGCACTCGTAGCTTACTGTGGCCTTGAACTCCGGGGCTCAAGTGATCCTCCCACCTCAGCCTCCCAAAGTACTGGGATTACAGGCGTGAGCCACTGTGCCCTGCCTGAATTATTTCTTGTTGACTTTTCCTCCTATTTTCTGTATTCTCTCAAATCTGTTATCTCCAGGCTTCATATGTCTCCTGAATTCATTTATTAAGTACCCGTGATGTGCCAGGATGTTTCTAGGTTACAACAGTGATAAGGTTAACAAAGTTCTGCACTCTTGGAGGTTATATTCCAGCAAATGGTGACAGGCAGTATGTTAAAATTGAAAAAAAAAAGTAATTAGCACTATGCAAGGAAGTGAAATAAGTCTGATAGATAGTGACCTAGTATCTATTTTATAATGTGTGATCAGAAGGGAGTTCCCTGAGAAGATGGCATGAGAGCTGAAATCTGAATGGTGAGAGGGAAGGTCTAAGATCACATCAGCTAGAGGGAACAGCAAAGTCCTAAAGCAGGGACAAACTGGGTACAGAAAGAGTGCATTTAGAGTATGGTTATGGGAGAACAGAAAGAGCCATAGATTTTCTCTTTTTTTTAATAGAGATGGAGTCTCACTCTGTTGCGCAGGCTGGAGTGCGGTGGTGTGATCTCGGCTTACTGGCAACCTCCGCTGCCCAGGTTCAAGCGATTCTCTTGCCTCAGCCTCCCAAGTACCTGGGACTACAGGCGCACACCACCATGTCTGGCTAATTTTTTTGTGTTTTTAGAAGAGATGGGGTTTTGCCATATTGACCAGGCTGTTCATGAACTCCTGACCTCAGGTGATCCACCTGTCTTGGCCTCCCAAAGTGCTGGGATTACAGGCATGAGCTTTAAAAAGGAACTTTTTAAAAACTGATGCATCCCAAGTACCCAGAATAATGCCTATCACCTAAGTCTTGACCTGAGGCCGGACTGATGTAGCGCTGCTGTTGCTGCTGCTACTGCTGCCACCTGGCAAAAAAGAGATGGGAGACTGAGCACTCCCATGCACCACCCCCCGGACAAAACCCATCGCCACTGCTACAGGCTGCTGTGAGACCAGGGCTTGAGAAGACTGCACTCCCTGTGGCTACTTGTCCTTGCTCTTCCACCTGAGAGGGGTCCTGCCCTCCCGGTGGCAAACCTGTAGTCATTATTCTGAGAGCTCAACCACCTGGGTCTGCATTCTGCCCCTGGGCCTGGCTGGGGCTGCTGCCGCCAAGCCAAGGCTAAGTTGAGGAGGGAGAGTAGAGACGGGGCACTTCCGCACGTTCCTAGGACAAATCCCATCACTGCTGCTATGGGCTGGTGTGGACAAAGGTGTGAGCAGATGACACTCCCCACAGCTACTTGCTCATTATGCGCCAGCTGAGAGTGGCCCTGCCTTCCCTGGTTGCAGGACTACAGTGCAGCCACCACAGCCAGCCCACACCTGAGCATTCTGCCAGTGGTCTGGGGACCTCCCCATCTCTGTCTATCACAGCTAGCACCTGAATGCATTGCAGGGGGCCCTGAGGACAGGTCTGCTGGCCTGATCCCATCGCCCCAGTACACAAGCACATCATCCAGGGGCCCGGAAATTGCCCAGCCCAATCTACCACCACTGGCATCTGAATCATTCCTGTCAGGATCTGAGGTCAGTCCAACTCAATCTACCAATACCACCACAACTGACACCCACCCACACATGCTACCAGTGGGTCAGGGTACTAGCCTGCCCAACTTGTCACAGCCACCACCAACACCAGCACAGACTGCTTGGGTCCTAGCAGGTTGTTCCACCACTGCTACTGCCATTACCCATTTCACACCAGTTGCCCAGGAGCCTGAGAAGTTGCCCACATGCCTGGCCCACTGCTGCCACTGCTAGCATCTGAGCAAGTCACCTGAAGGCCCAAGAATTGGCCCTCCAAGACCCACTAATACTGTTGTCAGTTTAAGCCACTCTGTGGGCCCAAGCACAGGCTCATTCAACCCACTGCTGCCATCACTAGGGCCTGAAGACTGGCCCACCTAGCATCTTAGTTCCCAGCCAAACTTCACCACAGCCTTCACTAATAAGTGCACCTTAAGTCAATGAGGAAGTCACAGATACCACTGATGTTGTATGCTGCCAAATAAATCATACAGGGATCACACTACTATAGGCACTCAAAATCAAAGCCAAAGCACCCTCCTCAACAAACAACATGTAAAATCTTCAGAAAAAAAAATCCTCCCCTATGAAAGCAATTTCAAAAATGGAAGAAGTGACTGTTGCACTAAATGTGCAGATATCAACGTAAGGACACAGGAAACTAAAGAACAAAGAAATATGACACCAACAAAGGAACACAATACCTCTCCAGCTACAGTTATCAATCAGAAAGAAATTCATGAAATTCTAGATAAAGAATTCAAAGTACTGATTTTAAAGAAACTCAGTAGGCGGGGCACGGTGGCTCATGCCTGTAATCCCAGCACTTTGGAAGGCCGAGGTGGGTAGATCACGAGGTCAGGAGATCGAGACCATCCTGGCTAACACGGTGAAACCCCCTCTCTACTAAAAATACAAAAAATTAGCCGGGTGTGGTGGTGGGTGCCTGTAGTCCCAGCTACTCGGGAGGCTGAGGCAGGAGAATGGCGTGAACCCGGGAGGCGGAGCTTGCAGTGAGCCGAGATCGTGCCACTGCACTGCAGCCTGGGTGACAGAGTGAGACTCCATCTCAAAAAAAAAAAAAAAAAGAAACTCAGTGATATATAAGAGAATTCTGAAAAACAATAGAAAGAAAAAAGATAATAATGTAGGATATGAATGAGGAATTTACTAAAGCAATAGATTGTTTTTTAAAAGAAAAATAGAAAATCTGGATATGAAGAATTTATTAAAGGAAATACAAAATACCTTTGAAAGCTTCAACAATAGAACTAGATTGGGGAGAAGAAAGAGTCTCAGAGCTTGAAGGCAGCTCTTTTGAAATAACCTAGTCAGACAAAAATAAAGAAAAATTAATTTTAAAAAATTCAATTTACTTTGCCTAGATAAAAAAATTAGCAAAGCCTTCATGATATTTGGGACAGCATAAAGCAACTGAATATATGAATTGTTAGTATCCCTGAGGATGACGAAGAAATGAAAGGATTTGAAAATCTATTTAATGAAATAATAGATGAAAACTTTCCAAGCCTAGCAAGGGATTTGGACATGCAGGTATAGGAGGCTCAATGTTTCCCAGGCAGATGCAATGCAAAGGGTCTTCTCCATAGCACGTTATAATTAGACTGTCTAAAGTCAAAATAAAGAGCAAATTCTAAAAATAGCAACAGAATAGTGCCTAGTCACCTAAAAGGAAAACTCATCAGACTAACAGTGGATTTCTCTGCAGAAACCCTACAGGCCAAAAGATAATGGGATGGTATATTCAAAATGATGAAAGAAAATAACTGCCAGCCAAGAATATTAGATCCAGCCAAATTAAAGTATAAAGGAAAGAGAAATAAAGTCTTTCCCAGACAGGCAAATACTGAGGGAATTTGTTACCACTAGATCAGTCCTACAAGAAATGCTCAAGGGAGTCCTAAACCTGGAAGTGATAGGATGACATTTACCATCATAAAAACACACAAAAGTATAAAACTCGCTAGTAAAGCAATCACACAAAGGAAGAAGAGAAAGGACTCAAATGGTGCCTCTACAGAAATCCACCAAACCACAATGACAAACAAGAAGAAAGGAACAAAGAATATATAAAACAATCAGAAAACAACAATATGACAGGAACAAAGTCTCATATATCAATAATAATCTTGAATGTAAATGGAATAAATTCTTTACTTGAAAGATGTAGAATGGCTGGATTTATTTAAAAAGATAATACACCTGTAAGCTGTTTCAAGAAACTCAGTAAAGTTTCTTACCAGTAAAGACAAATATAGACAAAGTAAAGGGATGGAAAAAGATATTCCATACAAATGGAGACAAAAAGTGAGAAGGAGTAGCTATACTTATATCAGATACAACAGACTTTAAGTCAAGAATTGTGGAAAAAAAAAAAGCCAAGAATGTCATTATATAATGATAAAGGGATCAATCCAGCAAGAAGATTCAACAGTTCTAAATATATATACACCAAACACCAGAGCACCCACATTCATAAAGCAAATATTACTAGCTCTAAAGAGAGAGATAGATTGGAATACAATAATAGTGGGGGACTTTAGCACCTCATGCTCAGCATTAGACAGATTATCTAGACAGAAAATCAACAGAGAAACATTGGATTTAAACTGGACTTTAGACCAAATGAACCTAACATTTACGGAACATTCTATTCAACAACTGCAGAATATATATTCTTTTCATCAGAACATGGAAACTTCTCCAACATAGACCATATATTAGGCGATAAAACAAGTCTCAATAAATTTTTAAAAATTAAAATCATATCAAGTATTTTCTCAGACCGCAATAGAATAAAATGAGAAATCAATACCAAGAGGAACTTTGGAAACTATACAAATACACAGACATTAAACCACATGGTCCTGAATGACCATTGGGTCAATGAACAAATTAAGATAGAAGGCCAGGCATGGTGGCTCACACCTGTAATCCCAGCACTTTGGGTGGCTGAGGCGGGTGGATCACCTGAGGTCAGAAGTTCGAGACCAGCCTGGCCAGCATGGTGAAACCCAGTCTCTGTGAAAAATACAAAAAAATTAGCTGGGCATGGTGGCAGGCGCCTGTAATCCCAGCTACTTGGGAGGCTGAGGCAGGAGAACCGCTTGAACTCGGGAGGTGGAGGTTGCAGTTAGCCGAGTTTACACCATTGAACTCCAGCCTGGGAGACAAGAGCAAAACTCCATCTGAAAAAAAAAAAAAAGAAATTAAGATGAAAATTTAAAAAAATCTAAAAACAAATGAAAATGGAAACATAAACAAAACCTGTGGGATTCAGCAAAGGCAGTGCTAAGAGGAAAGTTTACAGCAATAAATGCTTACATTAAAAAAGTAGAAAGATTACAAATTAACAATCCAACAATGTACCTGAAGGAGCTAGAAAAGCAAGAACAAACCAAACCCCAAATTAGCAGAAGAAAAGAAATGATAAAGATCAGAAAAGAAAGTAGAGAGTTAAAGAAATACAAAGGATCAATGAGACGAAAAATTGGTTCTTTGAAAAGATATACAGAATTGATAAGCTACTAGCTAGACTAACCAAGAAGACAGAAGACCCATATGAACAAAATCAGAATTGAAAAAGGAGACATTACAACTGACATCACACAAATATTAAAGATCATCAGAGACTGTTATAAACAACTAGATAAAATTGGAAAATCTAGAGGAAGTGGATAAATTCCTGGAAACACACAACCTACCAAGACTGAATCAGAAAAAAATAGAAAACCTGAGCAGACCAATAATTAATAGCAAGATTGAATCAGTAATTAAAAGTCTCTCAAAGAAGAAAAGCCTAGGACTGGAGGGATTAACAGCTGAATTCTACTAAACATACAAAGAACTAATACCGATCCTCCTGAAACTGTTCAAACAAGTCAAAGAGGAAGGAATTTTCCCTAACTAATTATATGAGGTCAGCATCACCCTAATACCAAAACCAGACAGATACACCACAACACCAACACAAAGAAAATTATAGGTCAATATCCCTAATGAACATAGATACAAAATCATAGATAGATACAGAAATCCTCAACAAAATACTAGCAAACCAAATCCAACAGCACATCGAAAAATACTACATCAAAATCAAGTGGGATTTATAGTAGAGATGCAAAGATGTTTCAATACGAATAAATAAGCATGATACATATTATCAATAGAATGTAGAACAAAAACCATATGATCATCTTAATAGATGCAGAAAAAGCATTTGATAAAATTTAACATTCTTTTAAGATAAAAACATACAACACACTAGGCATAGATGGAACATACCTTAAATTCAAATGAGCCATATGTGACAAACCCATAGCTAACATGCTGAATGAGGAAAAGTGGAAAGCTTTTCCTCTAAGCACTGGAACAAGGCAAGGATGTCTACTCTCAATACTCTTACTCAACATAGTACTAAAATCCTAGCTATAAGAATCAGGCAAAAGAAAGAAACACAATGTGTGATTTCACCAAAAAACTCTTAGATTTGATAAATGAATTCAGTACAGTTTCAGTCTACAAAATTAATATGCAAAAATCAGTAGCATTTCTTTACATCAGTAATGATTTAGCCAACAAAGAAATCAAGAAGGCAATCTCATTTAGAAATTTTTGCTACCAAAAACAATTTAGGATTGAATTTAACCAAGGAGGCGAAAAACCTTTACAAGGAAAACTACAAAATATTGTTGACAGAAATTCAAAACAACACAAATGGAAAAACACCTTATGCTCATGGATTGGAAGGAATATCAACATCATTAAAATGACCATATTGTTCAAAGTAATCTGCAGATTAAATGCAATCCCTAACAAAATGTCAACATCATTCTTCACAGAATTAAAAAAAAAATCCTAAAATTCATATGGACCAACCCCCCCCTCCCCAAAAAAGCCCAAATGGCCAAAGAAATCCTGAGCACAAAGAACAAATACTCCTGGATTAAAGGGAGTTTAGTAATTAATAGATTAGTAATACTTGCTACTAGAGACATTTTTGTCAGGTTTGTCAAATATCAGATGGTTATAGGTGAAAATCAAATCAAAACTACAATGAGATACTATCTCGCACCAGTCAAAATGGCTATTACTAAAAAGTCAAAAAGCAACAGATGCTGGCAAGGTTGTGAAGAAAAACGAATGCTTTTAACACTGTTGGTGTGAGTGTAAATTAGTTCAACCATTGTGGAAGACTGTGTGGCAATTCCTCAAAAACCTAGAGGCAGAAATACCATTCAACCCAGCAATCTCATTACTGGGTATATACCCAAAGGAATAGAAATCGTTCTCTATAAAGATACATGCATGTGTATGTTCATTGCGGTAGTATTCACAATAGCAAAGATATGAAATCAAACTAAATGCCCATCAATGATAGACTGGATAAAGAAAATGTGGTACACATATACCATGGAATATTTTACAGCCATAAAAAGGAATGAGATCATGTCCTTTGCAGGGACATGAATGGAAGTGGAGGTTGTTATCCTTAGCAAACTAAAGTAGGAACAGAAAACCAAATACAGCATGTTTTCACTTATAAGTAGGATCTAAATAATGAGAACATATGGACACATGGCAGGAGGCGGGGGGAACAACACACACTGGGCCCTGTTGGAGGGCGGGGGTGGGAGGAGGGAGAGGATCAGGAAGAATAGCTAATGGGTGCTGGGCTTAATTCCTGGGTGATAGGATGATCTGTGTAGCTGACTACTATGGCACACATTTACCTATGTAACAAACCTGCACATCTTGCACATGTACCCCTGAACTTAAAAGTTGAAAAATTTTTTATAAAGGAAAAACATTAGGGAGTAGCTGCCTATGGGAGTGAGGAGAATGAGAATAAACATTGGGGAGAGAGGAGAAAATACAAATAAAACCAGAAGACCTTGCATGGGCTGATAATGATAGTGTTCCAAGAACTGAGAGGTATGACTGAGTCAACACTCTACACTGGAAGTCTGAAAGAAGGAAAGAACTGAAAATGAAAGAGAAAATAAAGGCCATGAGTAGAGCTAGGAAGCTTCCTTATAGACAGGAGAATGGGCCCCACATCCAGAGCAAAGTAAGCCGACCAGAGAGACAATGCATCTGCCTAGGCTCTAGTTCCCATTACAACCAGCTCACTGTCATCACGGTTCCTGGGCTCCAGAGAGATTCCCTTATAGGTCCCACCTTGGTCCTTACAATAACCCCTCTGGTTCTCTGAGGCACATCAGTGTGACTGCTCCTCACATAGTCCAGCAGCCCAGCAATTCTTTTGTGGGATCTCTTTGCCTCCTGCCCAGTAGTGGACAGAACTCAGCACTTGGAATTCAGGAACACCTACAAAAAGCTTTAGGGGCAAGACAGGTTGTGCAGAGGATCCTGTAGGGGAGATAGAGGACAGTTTTACATCACAAACACAGGAACACAGCCATCCTGCGGCTCCAGCTGGACCACCAAATGAATCGTTTTCCTCTGCTTTTCCTTCAGGCAGCTCTCAGTCCTCACCCTGAGGTCTTAGCCACTCCCAAATTTCTTTTGGCTTCTAAATTTCTCTTTCCTTTCTTATGCAGAACAATTTATTAATGTAGGCACAAAGCCTCCAAATGTGCATATCCACACTTTTAAATTATCTGGACCACTCTAAAATTAGAAGTACCAGAGACTTGGAAATACAGTGTGCTTATGGTTCATTGGTTCTTTTTTTTTTTTTCTGTTTCATATGAAACCAAAAATGCCCTGTCTAAAACATGAATTCAATGGGTAGCAAATGAAACAAAGCCCCATTGGGATGTGTCTGTTCTAGAAGTCTGAGTGTGGTGGAAATGTGACTGCACTGAGCTCCAGGACAGGTAGATTCTACTTCAGCAGGTCACAAGGACCAGCTGTGAAAATTGTTAGACAAATTCATTTAACTGTGTGCCAGTTTTCTCAACCACCACATGAGAAAAACAAAATAGGTCTTATGTATTTCACAGGCTTGTTGTAAGGTTCAAATGAAGATATAATTAAAACAAATTTTTTAACTTTATAGCCTCGTGTAACGTTTGACCAATGGTACAATTAGCATGTGCTGCACATAGTTTTTCTTTTGGAGGGGTTGCAAAGAATACTTATGGCATAATCTAATTTATGTAAAAAAAGAGAAAGCAATATATATTTGTATTCGAAACTTGCAGGATATACAAAAAATTGATATCAATGATTAACTATGGGGAGTGGCAAGGGGAAGTGTTGAGTGGGTGGGGAAAGAGGTTTTTATTTATACACTTTGAAAATGTTTGAATTTTCTTAACCATGAGCATATACAACTTTTATAATAAGCACTGGGCAATACTACTACTACTACCACTACTACTGCTACTAGGTTGGACTACCAAGCCACTTGGGTCAGATAAGGATGGCTCTGCTCACCACACTGGGGGGCAGAAGAAACCTCACATTGTCTGGTTTCTTTTATATCAAGAACCTCTATTTCCCCAACAGTCAAGTTAGGGTTAATTATTCACATCACATTGATTCATGTTACAATTTTTAAATAAAATTCACATATGGCCCAAAATCTTTGAGTGCCTTTAAAACATCTGACCCATGCTTTAGGAGCAGGGCTTACGCAATAATGATGTTCTTTGTTTTATTTGTTTGTTTGTTTCTTGGAGACAGAGTCTCACTCTGTCACCCAGGCTGCAGTGCAGTGGTACAATCTCAGCTCACTGCAACCTCTGCCTCCTGGGTTCAAGTGATTCCCCTGCTTCAGCCTCCCAAGTAGCTGGTCTGCCACCACACCCCACTAATTTTTGTATATGTAGTAGAGATGGGGTTTCACCATGTTGGCCAGGCTGGTCTCAAACTCCTGACCTCAGGTGACCCACCTGCCTCGGCCTACCAGCGTGAGCCACCGCGCCTCGCCTGTTTTTTGTTTTTTGTTTTTTGTTTTTTTGAGATGGAGTCTCACTCTGTCACTCGGGCTGGAATGCAGTGGCTTGATCTTGGCTCACTGCAACCTCCGCCTCCCTGGTTTAAGTGATTCTCCTGCCTCAGCCTCCTGAGCAGCTGGGATTACAGGCGCCTGCCATCTCGCCCAGCTAATTTTTATATTTTTAATAGAGACAGGGTTTCACCATGCTGTCCAGGCTGGTCTTAAACTCCTGACCTTAAGTGATCTACCTGCCTCAGCCTCCCAAAGTGTTGGGATTACTGGCACAAGCCACCGTGCCGACCCTAAGGTGTTCTTGTACACAGGGTATTGTCTTACACTACAGGGAACCTGGATTGGAGTTGAAGGCAGATTTTTTTCAGTTGGGGTGGAAGGGTGAGAATGTGAGTGTTCAACTTGAGAGGAGAAAGGGTAGGGGTGGAAGGAACCGTCACTTGTATAGGGATTAATACTTTGCTTTTTAAAGTTATTTTAAACTGTGGTCTGTTTCTGTGTCCAAATAATAACTGCAATAATAACAAATATTTGAGAGGTTAGTTAGACCTGAGCAAAAGCCTCGTTTTATTAAACAACGGGGCCTGGTGATTGTCCCACTGTCTGTCATCAGGGGTATCCTGACTAAAAGAAGGGACAGGATTGTGCCTTGGTCACAGAGGGATCATCACCCTTCCTCTCTGCATCTACTCCCTCGAGCCATCTCGGCCCTAAATTGCTGACACAGGCAGATTCCATTGGATTTAAGCCTTTCTCCAGTCCCATCAGCGCTAATTGGACACATGGAATCCAGAGGTCTGTGAGTCACACTTTCTTAGGACATTCTCTACAAGTCCAGAGAAATGACCAGAAGGGAAGGGAAAGGAAGGGGCCCTGGGGTCCACCCAGGGCTGATGAAAAGGCCCTAAGCCCTACAAAGGTGGAGGCATCTTCAGGTGTGTGTCAAAGTACGAAGTTAACTGTATAAATTAGTGCAAGTCCAGCAAAACCCTGATTTTCCCAAGATAATTATTTTGAACCCGTTTAAACATTTTATTTTAGATGTCTTTTTCTTTTTTTTCCCCGAAAGCCCGCTGGCTCCTAGGTTGGCTGTTGCCCTAGGCACAGCCGAAGCCGCCTGTGGTTCTGCACTCTGAGGTGCAGAGAAGGCCGGAGCGTCACAGGGAGGCTCAGGACGTCAGGGAGCTGAGGGCCTAAGATAAATAAAGTAAAAACAACCGCTGTTCGAGACTCAAGTCCCCTGTTCTCTCACCTCACGCGGGCACAGGGAGCCCCCGGGCTGCACACTGGCCAGGGGCGGAGCTGGATCCCGGAGAGCCGCTGGATCCCGGAGAGCCGCCGTCTCCGCTTCGCCGCCCTTCGCGCGCCCCACTTCAGCCTTTCAGCGTAAGGTAGGAACCTTTTTTCCAGACGGCAAAGAAAGGGAAGACTTTGCCGGAGAAAGAGGCAGTGAAGGTGAAGATGGGCTCCTGGGTCTGGGCGTTGTGGAGGGTCACCTGCCCCGCCTCGTAGTCCAGGGCGACTCTCACGCCGCGCGGGATCTCGCTCAGCGGCAGGTCGGTGCCCGGGGAGGTGCTGGCCCAGCACTGCTGGTGCGAGATGATCACGGCCCAGACGCCGTCCTCGGCGCTAAGTCCCATCTCTCCCTTCCTCCTCACCCCCTCCCCGGCCACCCCCACCGTGCAGCCGCCGCCGTCGCCCAGCTGCACGTCAACCTGCCAGCGGTGGCGCCCGGAGGAGAATCCCGGGAAGCCCAGAACCGCCGGGAGGCCGTCGAAGCGCAGGGGGCTGTCTGGCAGGTTCTTCTTCTGCCGGGTGTACCTCACTGACTTCCTGTCTTCCGAGAGAACCAGGCTCCGGCTGGCGGTCTGAGGGTCCAGAGTGATGACCCCTAGAGGGAGGAGCGCGCAGACATCAACAGCGGGCGGCAACCACAGATGTTCCTAGAGCAGGCAACGCACGTGGGAGGCAGAAGGAGTACTGGACTTGGGCAGCATGCCATTGGGCCACTTCTCTGAACCGCCCTTCTACCTAATCAGCAAGTGGTGCTGTTAAGGATTTGCTTCTCAAAGTGCGGCGGGAGGGACCAGCAGCATCCCCACTACCTGGGAGTTTGTTAGAAATGCAGAATATTGGGCCCGATCCCACCCTACTAAATCAGAATCTGCATTTTAACAGGATCCCTAGGAGACGTTTCTGCATATTAAGTTTGAAAAGCACTTACCTATACCAGAGTGAGTGAGGTGATGCTTATGGAAACAACTTCTAAATTAAGCACCAATTTAAAAATAAATGTGATTTTTAAAAAATTGCACATTTTTTGCTCAAATCAGTGGAGAGCCCAGCACAATGCTGCTCAAAAAACTAGGGCTTGATAAGTATTTTTCAACGAGTAATATCTATACAATTAGATGACATTAATTGAGCACTTACTATGAGTCAGGTAATATACTAAGCTCTTTGCATGTATTAATTTATTTTGTCCTCACAGCTACTTATGGGACAGGTACAGTACTTTTATTTTCATTTTACTGATGAAGAAAATATTGTGGGACAGAGGCTTAATAACTTGCCCAGTGTCTCAGAGCTAGCAAGAACTGGAATCGAGAACTCAAGCAATCAAGCTCCAGAATTCATGCATTTTATTGCTCTGTTTGCTGCCATGGATTGAATGGATGAATGGAAGAATGACTCCCCAAATCCCAAGCTGTTTACCTGAATCTATTTCCAGATGATGCGCCAAGTTTTCTGAGGGAAGCAGAAATAGAAAGAGAGATCTGTGACTTATTACTTCTTATAGGCACCCCCAGGGGCAAGGTGTCTTGAGTACAATGTGAAGATGAGGACAGAAGACTCGGCTTCTGCTGCGGTCTAGTGGAGGAGAAGGGTCATCACCCTCCTGGACTCTCAGTCCTGCACCTGTCCTTAGGGAGTGGAGGAGATGCTCTGGGAATCGTGCCCCTGAATAAATTGAGATCACTAAGGGAAGGCTCTGGGGAGGGAAGATGTCTCGAGCCAGGTTTCAAGGGCAGAGAAGGATGGAGATGGGTGGAAGACAGGAGGGCAGCTAATGGGACTGGGGAAAACTGTGGCGCCTTCCCCTTTACCTGAGAACATCCTCATCATCTCTGGGAGGGTGAGTATTTTCCTGTGGAAATCACGGATCTTCTTGACAAGGTCAGGAGAAATGGCCTCAGGACTCACAAAAGTCTTCATCTCACACCTGCAGACAGGTTTGGTAACCAGTTAGGTCCAAATTCCAAAAACAAATGTTCGGGTGAGACCAAGTGAGGCTGAAATCAGACTAAAGAATGATCTTGGCGTCTGTGGTGAATAATCAAATTTAGTATCATTTCTTTACTTTTGCTGGAAATGTGTAGTTACTAAAATAGGAGGCATTTCAGTTAAACCTCAGAGGAACTAAGGATAATCACTTCTCAAGAATTGGAGGTAAGCCCCTTTAGGAGAATGTTTAGTTCTGTAGGGGCTGAGGGACAGAGATCATTACCCCTTTTGGTCTCTAGAGGGCAACAGGGTACCATTTGAAAACAGCCTTAAATTACCCTTGTGTATGCTGTTATTTGCAATGAAAATATTGCAATGAAAAAAACTCCTGATTCTGGTCCCAGCTCAGTCCTCATTAGACACTTGCTGCATTACCTTGAAGACTCTTCACCCCCTGGGTCTCAGTTTCTTCATCAGACTGGAAGACCTCCAAGCCCTTCTAGATCTAAACTTCTAATGTGCTTTGAAAAGCATGTTTGGAGACACTTCCTGATTCATGGACCCTGGGTTTATCCTCCCTGCACGGGAATAGGCACAAAGCACATGACAAGTGTTCCGTAGTCACTACACCTCTCCTCATCTCAGTGCAGACTGCTAATGCTTATAGCAGACAGGGAAGGAAAGGGCCATGCATTTACAATGCCTCTGGCTCCTGGTGGCTGTCCTTTTACAGTAGCATTAGAAAATTCTGAAGGAAACCAGAGATGTGTGTAAAAAATGAATGAATGAAAGAACAGGCTGGTATTCCTGGTTTCCATGCTTATCATAGTCTACAGAAAGTATTCCCCCTTTAAATTACATTTTAAATGGTGTTAGATACTGACTCAAGTACTAATAATTTCATAGATTAAATAAATGTTCCTGGATCAACCTAAAAACATGATTATTATTTATAACTTCACTTCTAGGGGAAAAAATGTGTCCCCAATACCAACCAATCAATTTAAAAATGAACCTTTAGAACGCAAATCTTTAGTGAGTTTGGACTGTTTGTGCACAGTTGAATGAGACAGTGTGTCTGCCAGAGTGCCTTTGCTTTCCTGGCAAAGTGGGTGGCAGTAAGTGCCCCTGCCCCTTCCCATTCAGTCTTGATGTTGAGTAAAAGGAGGCAGGACCAGGGAGTGGGCCCTACCTGCTCTGGTTGACTCTGACATCCTGCAAAAGAAAGACAAGAACATACATTTAGTTTCCATAAGTCCTTCCTGTCAGGGATTCTGTACATCACTTTTCCCTTAAAATATGAGCTCAAAACTCTCCTTCTGCAGAGAGTTGTCCTGTTTAATTACCTACTCATTAGATTGTTCTTTTACATCATGTTTTCTTACTAATTTGGGTTTCTGTAGTCAGTTCATTTGTGCTGGTTTCCCTGTTTCAGCCTTATCGTGGGGGTGGGTTGTGTCTGCAATGATTAGGAGGTGGTAGAGAGCAGGGGCCTGCCTTCAGTTATCAGCTGGACCTGATGTGAGCCAGGATCACATATTCATAACCATAGCAGACACCGGTTATTGAGTTCTTTCTGTATATCAGGAATCATGCCAAGCATTTTTTATGGATTGTTTCTTATAATTTTGCAATAACTTTATGAGGGAGGTGCTATTGCTGTCCCCATGTTTAGAGAGGCTAAGAGACTCACTCAAGTCACACAATTGGAAGAGCCAACATTCAAATCCAAGACTGTCTAACCCTAAAGCCCTTAACATGACCACAGCGTATGACTTGGGCAAGTCTCCAGCCCCTCTGGATCTGCACCCCCTTAACCTCTCTCCACTTCCCTTTCCTGCCTCTCTCCAGCCCAAAGCATGGTGCCCACCCCCTTCCCCGTGGAGTCCCTCTCTTATCCTACAAAGTGGTGAAGTGTCTCTCACTTGTAGAAGCTCACTTGCTGGCTGCTGACACTTCTCCTCCAGCTCCTTGACCTGGGCTCCAAGCCGGGTGACTTCCTCAGAGACCTTTGTGATATATTCATCCCTCTCCTTCCAAATCTGCTGCTCCAGCTCCCTCAGCCTGGCCAGCAGGAGACATCGCTGCTGCTCCAGCTCCTGCTGCAGCCTCTCAAAAGCTGTTTCCACCTGATGCTTCTTACTTTCGATCTGAGTCTTCAAGGGATAAAAGGCAGACATGGTTAGGAAGGGGCTCAGAGATAGCTTCCAGGATGATCATCTATATACTTATTATTGATTAACAGGGATAGGGAGTAACTGGTTCCAAGACTCATTCCATTTACTAATATGCCTAGAAGTAGTTAGGTCTCAGGATGAACTTACCAATGATGAGGGCTGTGCTACTGTCTTAGCTAGATACTCTAATAATAATGCTACATTATGCTCTCAGAATGATGTTGAACTTTTCAAAAATATTTCCACAACTACAATACCATCGTAACCCTACTATGCCTTCTTAGAGTTAGGTGGGGAAGACTGTAATAATTTCTTAGAGGCAAAAGGAAGTTGTGATTGGAGTCAACACAACTTAGTGGGAGAGTGTGTAATTTTGGTTTTAGCCGTGGAAATCGCCAACTACAGGGCATACTTTGATGAGAGCTGAGGGATGGTGGATAGGTTGCTTTGTCCCCACACTCTCTCCTTGGTCAAGGTACCAGAAATCCTCACACTGTGATTCCTCCATAACTTTATAGCATGAAAAAAGAGGCGTGAGGGATCCAGATGTAGCCACACCATCAGCCTACTGTCCTCAAGGTCAGCCTGTAGTCAGGACTAGAATCCCGACACTAACATATATTTTTGACCCCAAGCTTCCCATCTGAAGGTGGTGTGTTCAGGCAAACAGACTAGGATGGAAAGAAAAATGAATTAAGGGTCAAGAAATCCAGGTTCCTCATGAACTTCAGCTTTGCTATGTGGCCTTGGCAGCATTGCTTTTCTGGTCCTAAGTTTTCTGCTCTGTAAAATGTGATATACAAGATGGATCTTGGATTGCAAGACATCAGAACCACTTCTAGTGCTCATGGTCTGAGATCCCAAATGCCTTTGTGCAGCCACAGGAAGGTGAATGAGAACAGTTTGTCAGTTCTTTTCAGCCAGGAAACAGATACCAGCCAACGGGTTTCCCCAGAGTCTCTTAAGAAAACCTTCAAAGGAAAAGGTAGCCAGTGACGTGGCCTGTACCAGCAGCACTTGAAGCTTCTGGTCTTCTCGACACTTTACATCCTCAATCTCATCTCTCTCCATGCTCAGAGCTTCCAATCGACTCCTGAGACGATCCTGTGGGGAGAAGAATGGGTGGATAGAGGTGACTGAATTAATAATTCAACTCACAATTATTAACTATCACATCCTGGGCACACTGTTGAGTGCTGAGGGGTTCAAAGGTGGAAAAGGCCCAGTCCTTGCCCTAAAGAGACCACCATCTCAGGAAGAAGTCAATGTCAAGTGATTAAAATACAGATAGATAAATGCAATAGTCCAGGGGTACACACAGTGAGATGGGAACACAGAGGTCAGCTCTGCCTGTAGGCCTAAGGGAAGGTTTGGAAAGCAGAAAACATTTACAATGTGCCTTGAAAGATAAATTTCCAGTTGAATAGAGAGGGAGAGAAAAGGACTTAGTGCCCACAGATGTGAAGGACCTCTTTAAGGAGAACTACAAACCACTGCTCAAGGAAATCAGAGAGAACACAAACAAATGGAAAAACATTCCATGCTCATGGATAGGAAGAATCAATATTGTGAAAATGGCCATACTGCCCAAAGTAATTTATAGATTCAGTGTTATCCCTATCAAGCTACCATTGACTTTCTTCACAGAATTAGAAAAAAACTACTTTATATTTCATATGGAACCAAAAAAGAGCCCACATAGCCAATACAATCTTAAGCAAAAAGAATGAAGCTGGAGGCATCATGCTACCTGACTTCAAACTATACTACAAGGCTACAGTAACCAAAACAGCATGGTACTGGTATCAAAACAGACATATAGACAAACAGAACAGAAGAAGGGCCTCAGAAATAACACCACACATCTACAACCATCTGATCTTTGACAAACCTGACAAAAACAAGCAACGGGGAAAGGATTCCCTATTTAATAAATGGTGTTGGGAAAACTGGCTAGCCATATGCAGAAAACTGAAACTGGACCCCTTCCTTACACCTGAAATAAAAATTAACTCAAGATGGATTAAAGACTTAAATGTAAGACCTAAAACCATAAAAACCCTAGAAGAAAACCTAGGCAATACCATTCAGGACATAGGCATGGGCAAAGACTTCATGACTAGAACACCAAAAGCAATGGCAACAAAAGCCTAAATTGACAAATGGGATCTAATTAAATGAAAGAGCTTCTGCACAGCAAAAGAAACTATCATCAGAGTGAACAGGCAACCTACAGAATGGGAGAAACATTTTGCAATCTATCCATCTGACAAAGGGCTAATATCCAAAATCTACAAAGAACTTAAACAAATTTACAAGAAAAAAACAAACAGCCCCATCAAAAAGTAGGTGAAGGATATGAACAGACACTTCTCAAAAGAAGACATTTATGTGGCCAAACCTATGAAAAGAAGCTCGTCATCACTGGTCATTAGAGAAATGCAAATCAAAACCACAATGAGATACCATCTCACACCAGTTAGAATGGTGATCATTAAAAAGTCAGGAAATAATAGATGCTGGAGATGATGTGGAGAAATAGGAATGCTTTTACAATGTTGGTGGGAGTGTAGATTAGTTCAACCATTGTGGAAGACAGTGTGGCGACTCCTCAAGAATCTAGAACGAGAAATACCATTTGACCTGGCAATCCCATTACTGGGTATATACCCAGAGGATTATAAATTATTCTACTGTAAAGACACATGCACACATATGTTTATTGCAGCACTGTTCACAATAGCAAAGACTTGGAACCAACCCAAATGTCCATCAATGATAGACTGGATAAAGAAAATATGGCACATATATACCATGGAATACTATGCAGGCATAAAAAAGATGAGTTCATGTCCTTTGCAGGGATATGGATGAAGCTGGAAACCATCATTCTCAGCAAACTAACACAAGAACAGAAAACCAAACACCACATGTTCTTACTCATAAGTGGGAGTTGAACAATGAGAACACATGGACACAGGGAGGGGGACATCACACATTGGGGCCTGTCAGGGCTTGGGGGACTAGGGGAGGGATAGCATTAGGAGAAATACCTAGTGTAGATGACAGATTGATGGGTGCAGCAAACCACCATGGCACGTATATACCTATGTAACAAACCTGCACGTTCTGCATATGTATCCCAGAACATGTATAATAAAAAAAGAGAAAAGGACTTAGTGCCCCTGAATTGTATACTTAAAAAGAGAGAGAGAGGTGGGAGGAGGGGAGAAGAGTATTCTAGGAGGAAGAGACTATGTGCAAAAAGTATCGGAAGCAGGAATGAATAAGACAACTCAGGAAAAAACAGCAAGCGCAGCTCAGTCTGGCCAGACACGTGGTGCCTTGAGGAGGGAGGCTGAGCGATGAGGCCGGACAGGGAGGAAGGATCCCGACAGCAAAGGGCCTTGAATGTCTTGCTAAAGACCTTGGACTTTCTTTGGGCACTAGGTATACATGGGAGGATTTTGCACAGATGAGTGACTTTGTGTTTTAAGAGGATCTGTCTCCCAGCAGATTGGAAGGTGACTGGAAAGGGTGAGAATGGAGACAGGAAATGCCATGGAGACTGCAAAGTCTGCGCAAGAGATAGGGAGAACCTGGCTGTGAGGATAAGGCAGAATTAAAGATTTGGGAGATGTTTCTAAGGTAACCACTTCCAGACCTGGTGACTGGATGACAAGAGAGAGATCTGAGAGGCTGACAGGAAAGTGCCCCAAGGCCAGATGGGGAATTCTCACAATTCTGGACTACTGCCACCCTCCCTTTCTCAAGAAGAAGAGCAGTGCTAGCAGGTTCCCCTTCCCAGCTCCTCCCTCCCCTCTGCGCCCTGGCAGTCAGGGCCCTATAAATCCCATTTCCAGTCTGGATCCTGGGAGAACAAGTTTACCCTGCCCATAATCTGCAGAAGATCCCACTCGGCATTGGAGCTTTCTTTCCATAGTGAGTGAAGCCAAGGCTACAGTTCTTTGCACTCCACCTCTGTGGGATCCTCTGAGAGCTGGAGCTGAAGTTCCCCCCAGACCAGGAACTACCACACATCCAAGTGGAGCCCTATCTGCCTTCAGTCTGGGAATGCCTCGAAAGTCCCTATAACCTTAGGGTTCCCTGATGTGGAAGCCTTTCATCCAGATCCCCGCCCGATTTCCTCCCCTCATAACAGGACATCATCCTGCCCCAAACAGGCCCTAGGTAAAGCTACACTTCTTACCCGGTAGGGCTGAATGGCCTCGTCCAGGAACCCCACGGTGTGCGCCTGGTGCGTGGGACCCTCCCTGCAGAACACACAGAGGAACTCGGCATCGTTCTCGCAGAAGAAGTAGATCTTCTCGCCATGCTCCTCGCAGTAAGTCTCTCCCAGCGGGCCCAGGGGCACAGGGGCCATGGGAGTCTCTGCCTGCTCCTCCTCTTGGCAGAGCGGGCAGAGCAGGATCTTGCCCGAGGATTGGGCCCCCATCTGGGAGAGCGCGGGGAGGCAGAGCCGGCAGAAGGTGTGTCCACAGGGAACGGTCACCGCATCCTCCAGCGGCCCCGCACAGAGGGTACAGGCGGGCAGCTCATGGACCACCTTCAGGGACGGGGTTGCGGGCATCACGGTGCCTTCCCCAGCCCGTCCACTCCGGTCTCCTCAGCCCACGCGAGTTCCCTTTCCCTGAAATCGAGTCACACTTACATGAATCGCAGAGGGAAACGGCTGCAAGGCTGAGAGACAGAGAGAGAGAGAGAGAGACAGAGAGAGAGAAAGAGAGAGAGAGAGGCAAGAATGCCAGCACAGGGAAGCCACCTGGCTCCGCCTCTTGTGTTCCCTAGAACCCTGGCCACCACCTATCAGCGGAGTGGGTCCAAATTCCAGGGCGTCTCGAATTACCCAGAATTTCCCAGTGGCGGCCAAGTAAGCCAGTTCTTTACTCCTGGCTCCTTCTGGTCCCTAGGGTGGAGAACAGAGCACACCATGAGGTCACAGGGGGATGGGTTTCCTGGAATCTGTAGACCACAGTGGCTGGGGAGAACTGGGGAGCAGAAGCTTCCTGTCAGATTGAGCAGGTGGGAGCCATAAACTTCTGGCTCTGAGGCGTGCCCACAGCATCAAAGTCCAGGCTGGAGTGAGAGGTGTGGACTTCGGGAGATTCTGCGGGAAGTGTGTGGGCGGGACGCAGTTTCGACACTGCAGGTAGGGTGTAAGGATTGCTCATCGGGTCCCCTCTTCTGCTCTCCTTTCCTCCCTCACCACATCTGCCCATGGTGGCCCCTCCTACGGTCCCAAATCCCCCACCTGGCACAACAGTCCCCTTTGGGGTTCGGGTAACACTGGACTATTTTATTTATTTATTTATTTATTTATTTATTTATTTATTTATTTATTTTTACTGTAGCGGGGAGAAGGCAAGAAACCATAATGCAAATGATTTATGTTGATACACATTAGAAAACGATTAGTCAGAAAGATAATCAGTTTCAACCACATTTATCTAGGGTTTAGTATTCTTATATTACTACATTCAATTTTAATAACCCTCTAGGCAAACATTATTACCTTCCTTTTACAGAGAAAGAAATGTAAACTGACTTTCCAAATGTAAAGTGACTTTCCAAAGGTCACAAAGCTAGAAAGTATCACGTCAGGGACGATCCCAGTCTCCTGGCTTAAAGCCCTACGCTCCTCCCACACCTCACGCCAAGACCAAGATCTGCAGCCACGGTCCTTCACCCATGCACACATCTGTGGATAAAACCGGGCCTTCCCCCATTCTCCCACTGGGTGATCAGCCTAGCCCCTTGTGGTTGCTCCCTTTTTACTCTAATCACTTTATTACCTCCCCTTCCCATCCAATCTCTGCTCTTCCTGCCACGAGTGCAGCCCAGGAACTAGTTTGTCCAATACAGGAGCCACCAGCCACATGTGTCTACTGAGCACTGAAATGTGGCCGGTCTGAATGGCGGCATGCTGTATATGTAAAATACATACCGGATTTCTTTTTTTTCTTTTTCTTTCTTTTTTTTTTTTTTGAGACGGAGTCTCGCTCTGTCTCCCAGGATGGAGTGCAGTAGCGCGATCTCGGCTCACTGCAAGCTCCTCCTCCCGGGTTCACACCATTCTCCTGCCTCAGCCTCCCGAGTAGCTGGGACTACAGGCGCCGGCCAGCACGCCAGGCTAATTTTTTTGTATTTTTAGTAGAGACGGGGTTTCACCGTGTTAACCAGGATGGTCTAGATCTCCTGACCTCGTGATCCGCCCGCCTAGGCCTCCCAAAGTGCTGGGATTACAGGCGTGAGCCATCGCGCCCGGCCAACACACCGGATTTCAAAGACTTTTCACAAATTTAAAAATGTAAAATATCTTATTAATGACTTTTTATATGGATCACATATTGAAATGATAATATTTTGGAAATATAGGACTAAATAAAATAACATCATTAAAATTACTTTCACCTGTTTAGACTATTTTTATATGGCCACTAGGAAATTTTAAATTGCATATGTGGCTCACTTTGCGTTTATGTTGAATAGCATTGTTCGGAAGACAGATCTGACAGCAAATTATTTATGGTCACTCACCTTCTTACTTGTGTGCCTAGGGCAAGCTGAATAGCCTGGCTGGGCCTCAGCTTTCTCATTTATGAAATGGAGATCCTAATAGCACTGATGTTGCAGAGCAGACACAGAAATAAGATCATACTTTTAAATTGCTTGTATCAATGTAAGTTGTACCGTCATTGTAAATAAATTCTGGCCATTACTAGTTTTCTTTCTCCTCCCCATCATAGGAAATATTCCAGCCTCTTTTGAGGCCTGCAGCAGGCCAGTTGAGGCATCACCATTGAAGTTGCTGGTGCAGTGTACACCCTGGCACAAGGACCTTATCTGAGTCCCCACATTCTCCTGCTTGCTGATGGGCAAGCCCTGGGCTGGCTGATACCTCCAATCTCTTTGGAGACAGCTGGCCATATGGCAGAAAGGCTGGAGTGGCATCTCCACTCTGTGACCCAGTCTCCCACTTGCCCCCAAAAGAATATTTCTTTTGACAGTGGACAGCTGACATATCACCACTTTCCTTCTACTGTGAGTGTCTCTGGATGGGCAGAAAGGAATGGCCAGCCCCTGGTTATGGTCATCTAAGGTCACCTCTGAAATGCTGTGAGCCCCTCTTCCTTCCTCTCCTCTGCTATTTCCCATCTCTGCTGTTGGCAGGAGAATAGAACCCTGGCTGCCAGAGATGCAAGTGTGTGACGATATGGGTGCTGGTGCATATTTAGTATGTGCCTGTGTCCAGCCATGTGCATGTGTGGGTGTGTGAGTGTGTGACCCAGCCCTTCCCCCGTGGCCAAGCAGAGAGAGTGGCCTAGAGGAAGCCATAGCAGCAGTACCAGCATGGCCTCTGCCGCCTCTGTGACCAGCCTGGCAGATGAAGTCAACTGCCCCATCTGCCAGGGTACCCTGAGGGAGCCGGTCACTATCGACTGCGGCCACAACTTCTGCCGGGCCTGCCTTACTCGCTACTGTGAGATACCAGGCCCAGACCTGGAGGAGTCCCCTACTTGCCCACTCTGCAAAGAACCCTTCCGCCCTGGGAGCTTCCGGCCCAACTGGCAGCTGGCTAACGTGGTGGAGAACATTGAGCGCCTCCAGCTGGTGTCCACACTGGGTTTGGGAGAGGAGGATGTCTGCCAAGAGCACGGAGAGAAGATCTACTTCTTCTGTGAGGATGATGAGATGCAGTTGTGCGTGGTGTGCCGGGAGGCTGGGGAGCACGCTACCCACACCATGCGCTTCCTGGAGGATGCGGCGGCTCCCTATAGGGTAGGAAAGGGGAACTGGGGGATCCCAGGGTGGACTGGACTGGACTAAGAGAAACAGGAGAATTGTGGATTATTTAGGCCACCCGGAGGCCAAATTCTTTCTCCTTACTTAAATGATCACCCAGGCAATAGACCCAGGCATGGAAAATTGTGTTTATGTTTTATGTTTTTTTGAGTGTGTTCTGTGTTCACTTGTGGCCAACAGATAACAGGAGTTCAACAAGTACTTGTTGAATGAATGAGTGACCAAACATGAGTGTGTGTGTCTGTGCCATGGATCAGGTGTGTCTGAAGTTTGCATTTGAGGGAATGATTGTACAAACAGTGTGTATATGTGTTAATGTTTGCATGTTTAGAAGTGTGTCTGGTGTGTTTGGATGGGAGTCTGAGTATGTATATATTTGAGTGTGTAAGTGTAACTGAGAGCTCCTGTTTGTGAATAAATTCATGTTTACATATATTCAGGCTGGGTAAATGTATGTGGCATGCCATTTTATCTGTCATTAAATGAATGTGTGCTGGTTTTAGTTGTTTATGCATTGTGCTTATGAATTATGTTTTAGTACAAGTCTGTGTGTGGATGTCTTAATTAGTTAATTAGCAGTTGATAGTGAGAATTCTAATATATCTTTGAACACACATATTTATCACGTGTGTGTACCTGTTCCTAACTCTATTCTGGAGCAAATAATTTTGAAAACAATTTATCAATTATTTTTACATTACCCAAGTTTTTTCTCCCCTCTGGAGTCATACACAGATAATTGATTTCAGTAACAAGGGAGGGTTGTTATTTACACATGTTCCTTTGGGATGAGTCGGAAACTCAGAATGATTTCAGTGCGGGGCATATCAAACTCAGTACAGACCCCAGATACCACTTACCCGAAGCAAAACACAATAGAATGTTAAACCTGAAGGAAGACTCAAGTGGGAAAACCAAGTCACCGCCTCTAATGGCACAGGATAAAGGGGAAAAGTCCTGACCCAAAGTCTTGGAGACAAATCAAGAGGAACAAGACCCAAAGGGAGTAAGCTGTCAGGGTGGTGAAGGCTCAGGGATTGTCAGCTAAGGAAGGGACTCCTCTCCTGGGGCCATTTCATTCCTGGAGGCAGAGGGTCAGATGACCAGACAAACCTGAACAAATCATTTTCCATCTTGAGTATTTTATGTTCCTTCTCCCCAGGAACAAATCCATAAGTGTCTTAAACGTCTAAGAAAAGAGAGAGAGGAGACTCAAGAAATCCAGTCAAGAGAAAATAAAAGGATGCAAGTCCTCCTGGTAAGTCATCACCCCTTCCCCAGGTTCCTCCCCTTCCTCAGGGTCCAGTGTCTTCCTGAAACTGAGGCAACATAGATTATAGGGCTTTGAAGTTATTATGAGTTTAAATCCTGACTCTGACACTAACTCTATGACCTCAAGCAACTCTCCAACTTCAGTTTACTTATCTGTAAAATGGAGAGTAAAAATCATCATGACCTCATTGAATTACTGTAAGCATTAAATGAGATTGTGACTGTAAAGTAGCTCAGGGCTGTGCACATAATGTGCTTTTCGTACAAGACAGGAGGTAGGGTGTCCCTACCACCTCCTCCTACACCTCCTGTAAGCCCTACCCCTTTTAGAAGCTGCAGCAGATGGTGCTGAGACAACACTGTGAGTCTTGCTTCCCGAAATGGGATGACAAGTGAAAAGGAAACCATGACACAGTTCCAGATCTACCTGGGGACAGGGGAGGAAGAGGAGCAGAGGGAGAAGGAGAAAGCAAACTTTCTCTTGGGCTCGCCTCCTGCCCCCTCAGACTCAGGTGTCCACCAAGAGACAACAGGTGATTTCTGAGTTCGCACACCTGAGGAAGTTTCTAGAGGAACAGCAGAGCATCCTCTTAGCACAATTGGAGAGCCTGGATGGGGACATCTTGAAGCAACGGGATGAATTTGATTTGCTGATTGCTGGGGAGAGCTGCCGGTTTAGTGCTCTTATTGAAGAACTGGAGGAGAAGAATGAGAGGCCAGCAAGGGAGCTCCTGACGGTGAGGCCTGAACCAGAACCCTGCCCCACCTGTGCTGTCCTGTGACTCTTGCATCTTTGTCTTGCCTAAGCCATGTCTCCCTGACTCACACATCTCTGTATCCCAGATGGGAGATGGGTCAGAGGACCAGAAGGTCTCAATTCTAGTTCATGCTTTTCCAAGAGTTCCCTGGTCACTTTTTGCTCTCTGGTCTCCACCTCTCCGTCCCACCATCTGCCAAATAGGGAGGATACTTTCCTTAAATATTTCGTAGGGCTTTTGTGAGGATCCAACAGTAAGATGGAAGTGAAAGTAGCACTTTGAAAAGTATTAAGTACGTTGCAAACCATTCTCTATAACCTAAATGTCACCAACCACCAGTCAGGAAGTTTGTCCTGGTCTATTTCACTTCCTCACACTGGAGGAGAGATATTGGGGTCCCCACAAGGTATTGGAAAGGCAGCATGACTTAGAATGATGCTCTTAGGACTGAGAAACAGGAGACCTTGGTATGAGACTTACTTTGCCTCTAATGAGCAGGGGAAGGTCACTTCACCATCTTGATCTAAAAAATAAAGGCTTTGGGCTCTGATCCACAGAGGTGGGTGAGTCCTAATGCTCTGTGACTCTATGCATCTGGTATCCTTTTCCTGTCCAGGGCTAGAAATATATTTTGTCTTTTCCAGTCATAAGAAAAGTGGGAGGAACCTGGGCAACATAACAAAACCCCATCTCTACAAAACAAAAAAAAAAAAAAAGAAAGAAAATTAGCCAGGCATGGTGACAAACACCTGTAGTCCCAGCTACTCAGGATGCTGAGGTGGGAGGATCCCTTGAGCCCAGGAGGTTGAGGCTGCAGTGAGCCGTGATCACACCACTATATTCCAGCCTGGGCACCAGAGTGAGACCCTTTCTCAAACAAACAAACAAACAAAAAATAAATAAAATAAAAGTAAAAAAAGAAAGGAAAGAAAAATGGAAAGGAGAAGCTGGAAACTGAATCCCTGGTATCTCTTTCTCCTAGGACATCAGAAGCACTCTAATAAGGTAAGCAATATAGTTTCTCTCTTTTCTTTTTCCATATAAATATACATACATGTACCTCATGCCTAGTTATTGCCACACAAGTATATAACATTCTCACTTAAGGATACAAATTTACATATAAACCTCTATATACCCAAATGCCTTCTCAGGTATATCCATAGATGCCCAAAAATGGGCAGTGGGATTCATCCTAGAGGAAGTACGTCTGCCTGCAGGAACTAGCACCTTCATGCCCTATTAGAAGATGACCGACTGAGTCTGGAGACATTATTAAGGATGATAATTCCCAGACCCAGCCATTTCTGTGCCCCTAGATGTGAAACCAGAAAGTGCCGGAAACCGGTGGCTGTGTCGCCAGAGCTGGGCCAGAGGATTCGGGACTTTCCCCAGCAGGCCCTCCCGCTGCAGAGGGAGATGAAGATGTTTCTGGGTAAGAGAACCCCAGGCCTCCACAGAGCACAGGTGGCCATGAAGCCCAGGTTTAGGAGTGGCCTCCACGCTCCACTGCTGAAAGGTGTGACTTTGGCAAGCCTTATTCCTTCCTGTGCCTTGATTTCCTTATTTGCAGATTTTTACAAAATCTGCCTATTAGGATATTGTGACAATGAAGAAAGAGAATAAAGGTGAATATTTCTGGTGAAAAAGTTAAACTGATTTTAAAATAATTCAACAAATCTGATCAGTGGTCATTAAGCAATATGAAAGATAATGATTAACAATATATCATTCTTAATAAGTTAAAAAATCCCACAGCAACATTTGTAATATATGATAAGTTTTTGATGATGAACATTGTTAATTAACAGCCAACAACAGTTTATCTTGACCCTGTGGTATCTGGCTCGTCCCTCCTTCCTTCTCTCTTTCTCTTAGTCTGGCTCAGAGTTAGACGGTCCTGTGGGGACTGTGCTCCACTTCCTTTTCCGGAACAGGGAGTGGTGGTAGGGTGTGGGGGAGGGTTTGGAATGAGAGTCAGGAATGGGACATGGCTCTCTGCCAACCACCTCCTCACTAACCATGACAGAATGAATGATGACACCAATTTTTAAATGACCCACCCACAGTTATGTCACCCTAGAAGGACTTTTCCCATAATTCCATTTCCTGCAAATACTTCCAGTGACCTGTCAGTGAAGGAAATTTCACTCTAATCAAAGGCTGACCTTTGACTCTCCCCCAAATTATTTCCAAGTGGAATAATAAATAAATGAACCCATTTCTCTATTCATTAAGCAGATATTTCTTGAGCATTTACTATGTCCTGGGCTCTGCGGGTACAGAGGTGAGCAAGGCAGACATGGTCCCTGTTTGCTCAGGGCTAGGGCAGTGGGGCTCCCATCAGCAGCAGCAGCTGCATTGCCCAGGAACTTGTTAGAAATACAGATGTTCAGCTCCACCCCAGAGCACCTGAATCTGAAACATGTGTTTTAACAAGCGCTCCAGATGATTCTGATGCAAGCTTGGAACCACTGGTCTAGAGGATTCCAGCTTCCATTCTTCTTCTTGTCCCTTCCCTCTTCTTGGCCTCAGTTTTCTCATCATTAAGTGTCTGATGGTTTTGTAAGACTAATAAAATCTCATCCTGGTTTATTTTCTTTACAGAAAAACTATGCTTTGAGTTGGACTATGAGCCAGGTAAGCAGCCTGTGTCAGGATGGGAGAGAATGAGAAGTCCTCGGAAAGGAGAGGCAATTTTGCAGGATTCTATACTGAGCACTACAATAGTCATAACAAACACCCATGGATACATATACACATCATATATATTATATATACACATATGTGTGTGTATATAATACATGTGTGTATATATACATGTGTGTGTGTGTGTGTGTGTCACATTGTTTGTAAGGCTCTCAGGAGAAGCATGAAGAAAGGACAAGCACATACACATACTACATTCGTGGTATGAAGCTCACATCCTGATCTGCACATGTTGAGTAGATAGAAAGATTAATGCAGAATGGGATAAAGTCCATCTGGGAATGCTTTCTGGATAAAGGGGACTTTGATCTGGGTTTATAATCACCTCTTTAGAACGGTGAGGAACCCCTGATTCCTCTCAGATGTCATTTCACAGATGACAGAAGGAGGGCGGCCTGTGGGTGGGAAAAAAATGAACAGAATGGACCCCTTCAAGGCTGTCATTTCTCAATCAACCAGCCTAAGACCCTGGGAGTCACGGAGTTGTTGGAGGGGGTTCTCTAACCCACGGATGGACCTAAATTTATGGAAGCTTCTCAATATGTCCCTTTTGGTTATCCCCACAGCTCACATTTCTCTAGACCCTCAGACTTCCCACCCCAAGCTCCTCTTGTCTGAGGACCACCAGCGGGCTCAGTTCTCCTACAAATGGCAGAACTCACCAGACAACCCCCAGCGTTTTGACCGGGCCACCTGTGTTCTGGCCCACACTGGCATCACAGGGGGGAGACACACGTGGGTGGTGAGTATAGACCTGGCCCATGGGGGCAGCTGCACCGTGGGTGTGGTGAGCGAGGATGTGCAGCGGAAGGGGGAGCTTCGGCTGCGGCCAGAGGAGGGGGTGTGGGCTGTGAGGCTGGCTTGGGGCTTCGTCTCGGCTCTGGGCTCCTTCCCCACACGGCTGACCCTGAAGGAGCAGCCCTGGCAGGTGAGGGTGTCTCTTGACTATGAGGTGGGCTGGGTGACCTTCACCAACGCTGTCACCCGAGAGCCCATCTACACCTTCACTGCCTCCTTCACTAGGAAGGTCATTCCCTTCTTTGGGCTCTGGGGCCGAGGGTCCAGTTTCTTCCTGAGCTCCTGAGAAGGAGCAGTTACCTACTCTCCTCTAAGTACAGGACTCATATCAACCCAAGTACCATGTGGACTTGATCCCTGGCTGAATCACCTGGACGACTTGGAATAGAAATGACTGCTTTAGAAGATGGGATGGGGCCAGGTGGTAAGGGATAGAGGAGAGGACACTCAATCTACTGATCAAGTCCTTTCCCCAATGCCCAGTGGATGGCCAGGGTACCTGGGGACTCAAGCTGCTGCCAGTTCTGCTCACCACCATCCTTGCTTGGCACAGAAGTAGCTGCATAGAAAGAGCACTGGATTTGAAGTCAGAAGACCTGGGTTCTTGAACCAGCCTGGCAACCAGTTGTATGACTTTAAACAAGGCATCTCACCTCTTTTCATCTTGTTTTCTTCCAATAGTGTTAGAGTTCATGTAATCACATTCTCTAGAACCATTTAGTTTGTGTTAACTATGAACCAAGCAGTGTGGTGGCCACTGGTGACTTGAAAATATAGAGAAAAAAAACCCTGCTCTATATCTGAAAGAGCTCTTAAGAAGACAGAGAAACATAAAGAGGAAATTACAGCACAGTGTGGTGGGTGTTATGGGAAGTCCAACCCCAGCATTATGGGAGTTCAGGGGAAGGGGCATAGCCCAGCCTGGAAGGAGAGGGTGAGTGGGGGATGGCTTTCTGAAAAGGGTGGTCTAAAGGATGCCTACGGTCAATAGGGAAAAGAGGGGAAGAAGCATCTTAAGAAGAGGAAACAGCAGAGAACTGGCTGGATGACCTGTGACTCATGGAGCACTGGGTTGTCTCCATTGTCCTCATGGGCAGATGTGTGCCATCCCCAGCCGACACCACTCACTGCCTCCTTCCTCTTGGTGTTGCCACTTCTGGGTGAGATTAAGGTGCAGGGCCTGGGGGCAGGAGGACATAAGGTATAGCCACAAATCATAACCCAGGGACCACACTCAACCCTGCGGAAATCGTCTTCCTGATCAGTTGATTACCATCTGAGGTCAAGAAATGAGATAGTGGAAGCAAATGGGTCACAAATAGCTCAGCTGTGGGCTCAGAAACTGCTAGGTAAAAGAATTCCAGAAGGAGGCCAGGGCATAAGTTGGATGACCTATGACCTTTAGCCTAAAAAATTGAGACTACCGTAATTGAGACTACTGTAGTGATATCTGAGAAATGGGATGGAAGAGTGACCATGTTTTATTTTCTTGTTCTTGTCACTACTGTATTTTATTTTGCATAATCATGCCCTTCACTGACAGTCTCCTTAACATCATCTGTTTACTCTGCTCAGATGTAAACTACAATGCTCTGTCATCTCCCTACTGGGTCTCCTGGGAGGAGGGGAGCCATCCAGGGTGCAAACTCAAAGGCAGAGGGCACAGCGTGCTTAGGCCCAAGCTTAGAATTCAATTGAGAAGTTCTGTTGTTCATCCTTAGCTCAGCAGGTAGAAAAGAGGTGGAGATCAGAAGCCAGGGATTAGAGATTGAATTGCTTTCCCTGGGAGTGTGCAGTATCTCATTAAAATGTTGTATATTCAAAAAAATACAGACACACACAAGTGCCTATATAATGATAAAACATATCCAAAGCACCCAAACCTGTGATTCCACTAAAAAGTAGATCCTATTTTTCTGTTTATTTTTATTGGCTTTAGCTGTGTCTTTTGAAAGGACTATTATCCTCTAAAATGTATGTGTATGAAGATCCTGGCTTGCAGCTCGGGAGCTTTACACATCTTGTGTCACTTTATCTTGGTAACAAGCCAAGATCATGCAACCAGTTCATCCGTGTCTGACCCAAGAGCTCTTAACTGCTATGCTGCACTGCCTCATTCAGAGATAGATGCCTGCATGGGTCCTGGCGATTATTTTAATGCTGGCTACACCCCCACAGGTGACTTGGATTCAGAAATACAATTTATATTTCTTCTTTTTAAATTGTTTTATTTTATTTTTCTTTTAATAGTTATATGTCAGTGAGAACAATTTATATGTCTTACACTGAGAAATAAAACTGCTCATAAGTGAAAACTCTCATGTTGGTCTGTCAGTACCTGCTTCTCCCCTAGGGTAATTTTACTTGAAGTTTACTTGCTTTCGGAGTATGGAGTCAGCACAGGGGGAGTGGATAGATCCTAAAACCTGGTAACTTCAAGATAAGGCAGCTTAATGAACCTCCTTGCTCTGCTGGCCAGAAGTGGGACTCTGGGTTCCCTCCCCAGGAAGTGCTCAAGTCTAGAGGCCCCAGAGTCCCAGCTACCCTTTCCGACTCTGAAGGACTGTTGCACATTTGTAACATCCACAGTTTACACCTCATTTTTCACAGCTTACATGGTAGCAACCCTTTCTATTGCAAAGAATTGAGACCCACTCAAGTTAGTTCAAATGATAGGTAAGTTTATTATAAAAGCAGAAATAAGGAAAATGCGATTTTCCACCATGAGCCAGGCCCCGTGAGAAGCTATGTCAGGGGTGAGTGAGTTGGTGGGGTCACCACTCGTTCCTGTAGGAAGAACTAGAGATTCCAAAAATGCTGATAACAATCGCACACATAGAACTTATTTTGGCCAAACACCATAATAAATATTTGTATATATTAACTCATGTAATCCTCACAACAACCTCAGGAGGTAGGTGCCCATCTTGTACATAAGAGAACTGAGACATGTGGAGGCCGAGCAGCTGGTCTCAAATCAGCTGATAGTAAGTCGCAGAGACAGCATTTGAAGTCTTGTGGTTTGGCTCCCGAGTCTGTGCTCATGACCATTATGCAGTGGTATGTTGTATGCCCAGGACCTACCGGTAAGAAGTGGGCTCGAAGTCCAAAGAAGCGTGAAGACTGGATATTCCTGCGGCCTCT
This sequence comes from Pan troglodytes, assembly GCF_028858775.2. NCBI lineage: Eukaryota > Metazoa > Chordata > Mammalia > Primates > Hominidae > Pan > Pan troglodytes. Next base: position 36,063,336 of record NC_072403.2, on the reverse strand, counting down.
CAGCAGCATGGGTCGTGGACACCTGTTCCAATACATCGTGGCTGCACATGCATCTCTGATTCTCTCTGTGTCTGCTCTTCTTGCCAACTAATGACACATTCATCATGGATCCCTTCTGAATCTCCGAGAGGACCTGATGGTTTCAGTTAATTACTATTGTCCCTCTTTGATAAGGTCTTCCTTGACAGGTGACCTCATAGACTTGTTTGGCCAATTATCTGCTGTTCAGACTCCCACCCCTGGCCCGATCATCTGCGGTGACGTCAGAAGGGACCAAGGGGGGCCTGGAAGGCATCTGCAGTATAACTGACTTCTCTCCTGAGGAGAGACCCTGGGGGCTGTCAGTCTCCTCCTACTCCTAGTACAAGTTCTCTTGGTGACATTAACTCCATCTGGGATGCAGGAATTGCTAGCTGTCACTTTCAGGGGTGTTCTTTCCTTGGCTAATGTCTTGCTCTTAGATTTGGGATCTTATGTTTCTCTGAGATCTGCAGCTTCTTGCCAAATAACTATACCTTTTTTCTGAACATCTACACTAGGCTCTTTCTCCTCCCCTCTCCTTCCAGCCCCCAACTCTCTGTCCCAGTCCTTCTTGTGCAAACGATCCAGACTGGCTTTCATTAAACACCACTTCTCCCTTCATTCCTGACTCAGAAACCTCACTATGTCTTGGTGTCATCCATTTAGCCTGTTGACTTCTCGTCTTCCCCATTCCTGAACATTCCAGCCTAACCAGGTTGGTTTCCTCACACTCCTACAAAGGTGCCGTGGCTTTTTCCTACCTCTATGCTTTCATTCATGTGGTTATTGTGACCTAGAATGTTCTCACCTTCCCCTCCCACTTGTCCAATCCCCACCTCCCCCACAAAACCTACCCTGACTTTCCCAGGCTCGCTGTTTCTTTCCTCTGAATTCCCAGGGCACTTAGCCTCTGTGATACCTAATTCAGTGCAGTTACACACTCTCTTCTTATTCTGTATCTGTCTAGTCGCAGTTCCACAGCTAAATTATAAACTTCTGGATGGTGAAGTGGAATTTATTTAAAATTTTTTTTATCATTCCATATTTCATTTCAAAAGGGGAAGTGGTTTTTTTAAAAAAAGATGAAATGAAAAAGGATGAGTTCATGTCCTTTGTAGGGACATGGTTGAAGCTGGAAACCATCATTCTCAGCAAACTATCGCAAGGACAGAAAACCAAACACCGCATGTTCTCACTCATTGGTGGGAATTGAACAATGAGAACACTTGGACACAGGGTGGGGAACATCACACACCAGGGCCTGTTTTGGGGTGGGGGGAGGGGGGAGGGATAGCATTAGGAGAAATACCCAATGTAAATGACAAGTTAATGGGTGCAGCACACCAACATGGCACATGTATACATATGTAACAAACCTGCACATTGTGCACATGTACCCTAGAACTTAAAGTATAATTTAAAAAAAAAAACAATAAAGCCAGAATACACCAAAAAAAAAAAAAAAAAGATAAAATGAACATATCTGAATGTTTACGTTTTAGACACTTTAGCAGACACTCAGCATGTATTTAATTTTGACAACAATCCCAGGCCACAGGTACCATAACCCTTATTTTAGAGGGGGGAGTACAGAGGTTCAGAGAGGCTAAGTAATTTGCCCAAGGTTACAGAGGCATTAGGTGTCAGGACCGAGACCTAAACTCAAGTCTGACCCTGTAGTTTTCACTCTTTGCACCACCACGTGGCTTGTTTTATAATTGTGGCCATGTTTTATTCCTTATACCTCTCAGTATGGTATTGACTACTTTGGCAAGGGCTCAATAAATACTGATTATAAGGTAATTGATGGCTCCTTTTAATCAGAGGATTGAGAAGAGCCTTTCCTTATGCTTTCTTATTAATTCACTTATACATACATTTAAAATTTTATTTGACACCAGCTATGAGCCAGACACTGTTCTAGACATGAGGACACAGACAGAGTATGATCCCTGCTCACCCAATGAAGTAAGGCTTATACAAAAATGACTAATATACAATTGTATTCATTATCCATTACTCCACAAAAATTACCACAAATTTACTGCCTTAAAACAACCATGGCCAGGCACGGTGGCTCACACCTGTAATCCCAGCATTTTGGGAGGCCAAGGTGGGCTGATCACCTGAGGTCAGAAGTTCAAGGCCAGCCTGGCCAACATGGTTAAACCCTGTCTCTACTAAAAACACAAAAAATTAGCTGGGTGTGGTGGCGGGCGCCTATAATCCCAGCTATTAGGGAGGCTGAGGCAGGAGAATTGCTTGAACCTAGGAGACAGAGGTTACAGTGAGCCGACATCACACCACCGCACTCCAGCCTGGGCAACAGAGTGAGACTCCATCTCAAAAACGAAAACAAAAAACAAAAAAACACACACACATTTATTGTCACACCGTTTCTGTGGGTGGGAAATTTTGGCACAGCTTCACTGGGTCCTCAGCTTAGGTACTCACAAGACTATAATCAAGGTGTTGGCTGGACTAGGTTCTTATCCGGCTCAGTTGGGGAAGAATCTGCTTCCAAGCTCACTCAGGTTGTTGGCAGAATTCAGGTTCTTGCAGCCACAAGACTGAGGGCCTCTGCTTGTTGTTGGTTGGAAGCTGCTCTTGGCTCCTAGGAGGGGCTCTAAAAGGGTGGGCCAGCAAGGAGGAGTTCTATACAATGCAACACAGTTGCCAGAGTGACACCCTATCACCTTTGCCTTATTCCATTGATTAGAAGCAAGTCACAGATCCCACTTACACTCAAGGGGAGGGGACCAAACAAGGGCATGAATTCCAAGAGGTGAGGATCACGAAGGGAGGCTGTCTTTGAGTCTGTCTTCCACAACAATAATAAATAAGTGCCAGGTGAGTGGTACAGACAACAAGTACCGCAGGAACTCAGTTGGGCTCCACATGTGAGGTGGTGTCACTGCTGATGAGCTCGGGCCATTCAGAGGCCTGGAGGTTCCTATTTGAATGAGATTGTGAGAGATGGGCACTACCATCAGTTTACAGGCAAAATGGAGATTTCACAAATGCTCCTGGAGACCATGGGCCCCGACCTCCACAGTGGCAGCCCCAAGCATGAGCCTGTCCTGGAAGGAGGCTGGCTATCATCCAAGAGTCAGACGGTCAGGCATCAGGTGATGACTGTGGACATGAAGAAATGGTGACATGTTCAGGAGCTGGCAGGCCCGAAGATGCACTGGGTAGACCCAGTGGGGGCCTGGACAGGTTGGAGGAAGGAGAGAGAGGAGGCTGAGGTGAGCCTGAAGTGAGGTGTCCCAGGGATGAACAGGTCAGAGCTTCTGAGGGGGCTGAAGAAGCAATTCACTGACTCCTTTCTCCAACTGGGGATAAATAACCTCTAATTTCTGTGGAGCACTCCTAGAAACAAAGAAATCCTTCATAGATTAATATGTATTCATATATTCCATTGGCTCTTCCATTGGCCATGTAGCATCAAGATACAAAAGCTAACGGAGCAGTGGGTCTCCTTGACCTCTGTGCATGTCTGTGTTGTGTGGGTTTATATGCACATGTGGGAAAGAAGAAGGGACAGCTCGTACCTGTTCAGTAAGTCACCAGCATTCTAGGAGAGAGAAAAAGTGAGAATCATAATTGGTTCTCAGGTTCCTATCACCTCCAAATTCCTTTCCCAATTCGCTCTTGGAGGCCACTCTGGGGTGCCACCTTGAGAACTGGGGGAACATAGCAACACCCCTCTTCTGTGCCCATTCTGCTGCAGCAGCACTCTGTAGCCTGGAACAAGCCACATCTACCACAAGTCACCACATATCACACAGGCCCCTCCCTCTTACACCTCCCAGAAGGGTGATGCAGATGGGCTGCCTCCTATCGGGGAGAATCCCAGCCCTTGGGGAAGGCCTCAGGGTATGCACCTTCAGTGTGTTGGTGTCTAATTCCTTGGCCGTCCTCTCCAGATCAATGACCAGGCTGCTGAGCTGTGTTACTGCCCTGGAGATGTCAAGGATTCTGGCCGCTTCTGCTGGCATGTGCTCCAGCTGGCCCAGCCACTGCTGAGGGAGGGCACCCAGCTGTTCCCTGGTTTGGTGCTGGCTCTCCAGCCCAGCCTCCAGCCTGTGGTTCCCATGGTCTACCTGAAACTACAGGAAAGGGGCTCCCTAAGACTCAGTGTCAGGTGGCTCCCTCCTGGCCCTTCACAGTCTCTGAATGTCTGAGCAGGAATGCTGATTCCTCAATCCTCTTGCCCTCATGGTGTTGCCTCTGTGTGTCACAGGTATTGCAGAAGCAGCTTTGATTCTCATAAAGGCAGGGACACCTCACCATTCCACCTCACTCTTTGAATATCTACAGATGCCATGTGACCAAGAGGAATAGAAAGGTAGACTGTCAGAGACAGAAATGGAGGCCTATGGCGGCCGGGCACGGTGGCTCACACCTGTAATCCCAGCACTTTGGGAGGCCAAGGCGGGCGGATCACGAGGTCAGGAGATCGAGACCATCCTGGCTAACATGGTGAAACCCCATCTTTACTAAAAAATAGAAAAAAATTAGCTGGGCTTGGTGGCAAGTGCCTGTAGTCCCAGCTACTTGGGAGGCTGAGGCAGGAGAATGGCGTGAACCCGGGAGGCGGAGCTTGCAGTGAGCGGAGTTCGTGCTACTGCACTCCAGCCTGGGCAACAGAGCAAGACTCCATCTCAAAAAAAAAAATAATAAAATAAAAAGAAACAGAGGCCTATGGCTTGTGTAGTAGTTTTCAGTTGATGAGACACTGGTCTCCTTTGATCCTTACTGTGATCCAGGTAGAGCAGGACTGGTTCTCATTTAACATGTAAGTCACATAAAGATCAGAGGGCTTAACTTGCGTAGGTCACTCAACCAGCAAACTTTGATGCCAAGGCCAACACCCAGGTTTTCAGCCTCCACGACCATCTGCCCACATCAGGCTGCTCCAGGAACAGACAGATGTCCAGAATAGTTAAGTAAGGGCTCCTGAGAACACTCCAGGGATTCCTTCCCAGGAACCTGGAAAACCCACCTGCAGAGCCTGCAGTTTCTTCTCCTGCTGAGCCTTGAGCCGCTGAAGTTCTGCAATGTCCTTTCTGAGCTTCCTGCTCCGGCGATTGAGTCGTTCCTAAAGAGACAGACACACCTGCTTGTCAGACTGGGAGTGAGGGGGGCACCCACTGGGAGGAGTCAATGGAACACGGTAGGGGGCCTGATCCCAGAATGCAACTAATGTAAAATTCTGCCTACAAAGAAATGCTTTTAGAGCATCATGGTTGGAGTAAGGGACTTGAGAGTTTATTTATTGGATAATGATGGGGGGAAATAGTAATGGGTAATTTTTTTTACAGTCTTAGAAGTACAGAAAAAATAATAGATAGCATCAGAACCATTTCTACTTGACTTCAGGGTGCTTTCTCTCAACATATAAAAGATATATGACAGTCTTCTAGCACTTCTTACTATTTTACATTAACACATGAAGCCAGTCTGGAGGGAATTGCCTTAAAGAGGAGATGGCAACCCTCTGCTACCTCTGCTGCCTGGTCCTCACTAGGATGAGTGACAAGATAGAGCCCTTTACTAGGTGCAAACTCATAGCCCAGGTAGGCAGTGCCTTCTCTCTCAATCTTAAATCAGCATCTGGATGTGTCGCTGTGTCCTTGAAGCTATGGAGTTAAAGAATGATTTGAGTTTCTAAAAAAATTTTGCTTTCAGGTTTTTGATGACCTATAAGAGAAGCAAAAATAGCAACAAATGCTTTAAATGGCTGCCCATGGTTCAGGGGGGCAGTTGGAGGGTGAATGATAAAATAGAAAACAAAACGAGAAGAGATTTGTGAACTAAAGATCAGGATGTGCTATTAGCTGAAAAGTGTGTGTTTCACTAAATCTTTCCCACTTCAGATTTTTTTTTTAAATCTTTTTTGAGGATATTTTGGAGATGTACAGGTAGAAGTCAGGGGATGGTGAAGACAACTGAAAGTTCTTTCCGGCCTGAGAATTTCCTGGTGAAATCAAGGTCAAAGGACTGTGTGTGTGAGGGGTCAGCAAGGGCATTTGGTGAACAGAAAGCTGCAGTAAGCAGAGAAGACAGTGATGTCACCACAAAGTTACTAAAAACATGTCACGTCACTGGGTGTTTTCTGCAGGCATTTCCCAGCAGAGATGAAATAAAAAAGTCATAGGAGTGGGAGGTAATAAATGGGCATCATGGATGTCGCTCATGAGTCTCGCTGAAGAAGGTGGCAGGCTGGTGTGGAATTGTTTGTGTGAGCACAAGAGTTCAGGTCCTGAAAAGCACACACAGCCTTCACCCCTTGCATCTACTCACTTGCTGCCCTCACAGTCAAGTTGTTTGGTGTTGCTGTCTTCACCTCCTCACTGTCGTCATTCCTCAGCCAGCCGCCTTGTTTCTCATCACTCCTTTAAAGCCTCTCTCTCCAAAGTCACCTGAGATCTCCAGCCATGAAATCCGCAGGTGCCTTTCTGCACCTCCTCTCCACCCCATCCTTCCTAGACCTGTGCCTTCTGCCACTGCTTCTTTGCCTCTTCATTTTTTTCTGTAAAAAGGAGCCTTGAAGTTGGCTTCTCAACCCTTTTCTACCTCAGACTATGTCCTTAGCTTTCCTTTCTGGAGCCTTCAGATCTTAGAATTCCAAAACCAAATCTTTTTTCCTAGCAATCCATCTCATGCTTCCAAGTGAGAGCTAAGTGCTGCCTACTGCCCTGTTGGCAGCTCAAAATCAATATGGTAGAATCAAACATGCTGCCCAGTTCCCCAAGCTCTTCTGCAGTCCACTCCTCTTGACCTTCATGTTTCTGACATTGGGACTGCCATTCTGCCTGCCATTCAGCTTGAAATCTGTCACATTTCACCTTTGTTGATGTTAGTCCTCCCTTCAAAATGGCTTCTCAGCAACAAAGATAAGCCCAAACTCCTTCACCCAGCATCCAAGGTGCCCCAGGACCCAGCCCCATCTGACATTGTCTGGGATTCTCTCTCTGCTCACTCTGAACTCTCTTCACCAGCACACAACATTGCTCTCTGCTTCCCAAACACACCCGTGCAGCCACACCTCCTCATGGCCTTTTACTTCTCTCTGTCAGGAGTGCTTTATTTCTCTGCCTGTCAAAGTCAGGCCTATTAAGGTCCAGTTCAAAAAGCCACAGTCCTATCATCTGGCAGTTTAAAATTTAATAAAGCCAACTACAGACACTGTGTAAATGAAAAAAAGAAGGCAAAGATAACAGCAATAAAGATAAAGGCATAGAATGACTGAAGATAATACAGTCATATTGTTTACAATATTCAAAATGAGTAAGGTAAAGTCCTCTGTTTCTAAAAAGTACTTTTTCACCAATTTTTGCATAAAAGTATTTAATGGGTGCATATAATATAAATAAGACACTCATTAGAATTGAAAAGCTAAATTCTATACACTTTCGCCTACCAAAATATTCCTCAGAGAAAAAAAGACAAGTTGAAATCTAGAAAATAGTCGAAGACCTGTCTTGTCTAAATGAATATTTTAAAATTCTGTCATTCAGATTAAATCATATTAAATTTTTAAAATCTGACAAAAAAGGGCGTTAAATTTGTTCTTAAACAACTTGCTAACACAATGTACAAAAGAAAAGTGGTTAACAGACAAAAAGTACCTATCCCTGACACTGAAAAAAAAAAAAAAAGAAAAATTAACAGCTTTCAAAATGCATGCTCCTTACAGAACTGTGTCCAAAAATATGAATTAAAAACAACATCACTCACACAATTATGATCTAGAAAATGTCAGAAAATTTAAAAAAATATATGAGTAAATACATGAGCTCAGCAAAGAATCTCATTTGAATCTACAAGTAAAAATTGTCAAAAAAATAGTGTTATAAAATACATAGCTACCCTCAATAGAGTCAGGGCACATGAGGTTTAAGTAAAGACAATTTAATATCTGATTCAGATACATAATGGAAAGCTGTTAGTGATGTATCTCGGTAGTGGTTGAGAAGACTAACTAAACCCCCAAAAGTCATGATTCTTAAAGTAATCAACAAATTTAATGCAATAACCATTAAAATCTTATGGAATGATCTATGAAATTTAGAAACATTGTAAAAAAGCACTCATCTTAAAAGACAGCAAAAATATCAGGTAATAAAATTATTAAATGGCAAAAATGCTGCTAGATTTAAAAATAAACCATAAAGTAACATGTTGTCAAAACTATAATAATAATAATAGAAAGAATAATCAATGGACTAGAGTAAAAAAAAAACAGCCCATCATGAGAACTTAATTGATGTCAAGCGAGAAACAACACATAAATGTGGAAAGGACTCACTGTTATATAAATATTTTGGGAACAACTGGATACCAGAATAAAGAAAAATTAACGTGGAGTCATCCTTCACACAACATACTATATGAAATTCCAAGTAAGCCAGGAATAAATAAACCTTTAAAAATAAAACAGAGCAGCACACTCATATTAAACAAATTTCTGTGTATTTAAGACATGGAGATTATATTATAAAAAAGAATAGAGCCAATTTAAATACAAATTTCTAAAAAGTTGCCCAAAAATATAATTAAGAAGAAATAACAGAATAAAAAAACGTAGGTTAAACACAACTAATGGAGCTCATTATCCAAAAGATAAACTACTTTGATGCAATCATGTAGAATTTATGCCCTGATTCTAGGGGAAAATGCAGACAGCGAGTCTTCATGGATAAAAGCCTCACCACTACTAGCATTCATAATCAAGCAAAGTAAAACAATGTACATCACTGTCACACACTTACTAAACCAGCAAAATACATTAAAGTGATTGACACTGACATTGATTGGTCAGTGAGGAAACAGGTATACAAATAAGAATTTGTAGATTTTATAAATTTTTCGGTCTTTTTAGAGTACAGTCAGGGATTATATGATTCTTTTAAAAGAACATAATTTACAATACTTAACCTGCAAAGTTTAATTCAAATAAATAGAGATATGGTGAAAAAATCAGTAAAAAAAAAACCCTCCTTAATTTCAAAAGTACGCTGTCAATATCCATGAGAACACATAGGGTGCACCATTATAATCACTTCTTCAGAAATATACTCAACTCCCTTACCCTCCCTCTCTGTGTTATTTTTCAGACAACTCCTTATCCATGGTAAAATGTACCATCACCTTCTTGTTTGCTGTCTGTCCTTAGGCAGCCTCCTGAAACATGTTAAACATTTCAGACCTCAAATTGGTGCTACATACTGTCTGCCAACCCTACATAGTTTCTCTCGTAAGCGCTCTCCCACACTGCATCACACCATCTTGTTTCTTTTCAAACCTTTCACATCCATCCTGATCCCACCCATACTGCTGATGTTCCTTCCTCAAATATTATGAGAAAATAAAAACCAGAACAAAACCTGGATTTCGAAAACTGCAAAACTATGTAGGCTTGCAGACACCTTCCCTTGTTCCCTGTTATTACTATGGAAGAAGTGTGCCTCCTCCCAACTCAGCTCTCATGCCTCTGCCACCATCTTACTGAAGTGTTAGCATCGTTCAATGCAATCTATTATAATCTCTTAAAATACCCTTCTCTCTTAGCAGCTGGGGCACCATTCCCCTTGTTTTTCTCCTGCCTTTCTGGCAACTCATCCTGTCTCCTTTGCTGGGTCCTTCTCTGCCTACATCTAAATGACGGCCTTTCCCAGAACCTTACCCCAAAACTTCTTTTCTGTCTAGCCTCTTTCGAGGCAATTACATCAGTTTCCTTGGTTTCTTGGTTGTTTGTTTCTTTGTTTGAGACAGGGTCTTGCTCTGTCTTCCTGGCTGCAGTGCAGTGGTACAATCACAGCTCACTCCAGCCTCACTCTCTTGGGCTCAAGCAATCCTCCCACCTCAACCTTCCAAGTAGCTGGGACCACAGGCGTGAGCCACTGCACCCAGCCCCAAATTGTCACGTTCTTTTTTTTAAATCCTGTTAATTTCACTTTGTTGTTGCTGTTGTTGTTCTAGAGATAGTATCTCACTGTGTTGCCTAAGCTGGTCTTGAACTCCTGGGCTCAAGCGATCCTCCCACTTTGGCCTCCCAAAGTGCTGGGACTACAGGTGTGAGCCACCGTGCCCACTTTTCTTGGATTTAAATATTGTCTTTGTCTGGATGGATCTTTGTTCTAGGTTCTAGGAATAAGACTCTGGAGATCTAAATTTGTGATCCAGCTGCATATGTAAGATCCTATTTTGATGTGTCTCAACTTGGACTCAACTTGTTTTAAATGAAACTCTTGGTGTTGCATTCAAACCTGTTCTACCAAGTTATTATCTTTCACATCATCTATTCAGTTTCTCAAACCAGAAACTCATGAAGTCATCTTTGACCTTCCTCCTTCTTTCAACCCACTTTTAAAAATATATATACTTTAAGTTCTGGGGCACATGTACAGAACATGCAGGTTTGTTACATAGGTATACACGTGCCATGGTGGTTTGCTGCACCCATCAAACCGTCATCCACGTTAGGTATTTCTCCTAATGCTATCCCTCCCCTCCCCTCCACCCCCTCACAGGCCCCGGTGTGTGATATTCCCCTCCCTGTGTCCACGTGTTCTCATTGTTCAACTCTCACTTACGAGTGAGAACATGTGGTGTTTGGTTTTCTGATCTTGTGTTAGTTTGCTGAGAATGATGGTTTCCATCTTCATCCACGTCCCTGTAAAGGACGTGAACTCATCTGTTTTTATGGCTGCATAGTATTCCATGGTGTATATGTGCCATATTTTCTTTATCCAGTCTATCGTTGATGGGCATTTGGGTTGGTTCCAAGTCTTTGCTATTGTGAACCATGCCACAATAAACATACGTGTGCATGTGTCTTTATAGTAGAATGATTTATAATCCTTTGGGTATATACCCAGTAATAGGATTGCTGGGTCAAATGGTATTTCTGGTTTTAGATCCTTGAGGAATCACCACACTGTCTTCCACAATGGTTGAACTAATTTACACTCCCACCAACAGTGTAAAAGCGTTCCTATTTCTCCACTTCGTCTCCAGAATCTGTTGTTTACTGACTTTTTAATGATTGCCATTCTAACTGGCAGAGATGGTATCTCATTGTGGTTTTGATTTGCATTTCTCTAAAGACCAGTGATGATGAGCATTTTTTCATATGTCTGTTGGTTGCATAAATGTCTTCTTTTGAGAAGCGTCTGTTCATATCCTTTGCCCACTTTTTGATGGGGTTGTTTTTTTCTTACAAAGAACCCACTTCTAATCTCTCAGTAAGTCCTGTTGATTCAAACTCTAATGATAAATTCTTCAAATATAACAAGACTTCTCAGGTGTGGGCATCTGTATGCACTCCCTACCCCCTGTCTTTGCAGGTTGATTTCTCTTCTGCCAGCCCTCAGCTTCAAGGTCACTTCCTCTATGAGGCCCTCACTGACCAAATGGACATGGGCCACCCATTACTGTTCATCCCAGACCCTTGTTTATTTTCTTCCTAACTAATAAAAAGTTATAGTTCTTTTGGGAGGCCAGCGCAGATGGATCATGAGGTCAGGAGTTCAAGACCAGCCTGGCCAAGATGGTGAAACCCCGTTTCTACTAAAAATACAAAAATTAGCTAGGCCTGGTGGTGGGTGCCTGTAATCCCAGCTACTCGGGAGGCTGAGGCAAAGAATTGCTTGAACCTGGGAGACGGACGTTGCAGTGAGCCGAGATCACGCCACTGCTCTCCAGCCTGGGTGACAGAGTGAGACTCCATCTCAAAAAAAAAAAAAAAGAAAAAAAAGTTACAGTTCTTTGATTACTTATTTGTGTCTCCCTTACTACACTGCAAACTCCTGGCAGAAGGAATGGCATCTGTCTTCATTGATTCCTAGCACATGCTGCAGTTTCTCACACACAGCAGGAACTTACTAAGTTTTTACTTAATGAACAAGTGTCATCGTTATTTATTTGTTTTAGCTTTCTTGTCATTATTTAAAGACAGATTTGAAACAAGAATTATGAATCATCTTTGTACTTTCTACAATGCCTAGCATGACATCTAACACAAAGGACAGACCTGAAAAAATCATTTAGTGAGGAAATAAATTTCTCCATCTTATGCTGCTTCATCGGCAGGTGAGGAATCCCTCCCCACTCTCCTGTGGACATTGCACCTAGAGGGAATGATGTTAGAACCAAATAGAACTTTGCCTCTGGCTTTTTCAATTATTTCTCTACCTTTCTGTAGTCACTTTTAATCTGGACTCCCCACTTTCTCATTCTGTATCATAACATGTTCTCCAAAAGTCAAGTATCTCAAAGCTACCTCAGCTTTGGAAGTTCAGCCTTCACTATTGGATAGAAGGATGCCACGTGAAAATATTGTCAATTGTCCAGTCAAATACTAACTGGATTGGGGTCAGGGGAAAGGTTGATAAAAATAATTCCAAAGCTAATTGGCAAAATAAAGATATACAAATATCTGCACAAATTCTGAAAAATAAGAATATTGTGAGGATTCTATCAAAATACCTGACATTAAAATATATGGTAAGGATAAAATCTCTAAAATATCTTGGCTTATAGGCAAGCATAGACAGAATAGAACAGCACAAAGAATTAAGGCAATATGCAAGAAAATATGCATATATGATGTATTATGACATTGGCATTCAAATCAATGGGGAAACTATATGAATCATTCAATAAATGGTGATAGGACAAATTGATTATAACTTGGAAAAACTAAAGTTAGATTTCTACCTTATGCTCTCACCAAAATATATCTTGGGTATTCTAGGTCCTCCAATATATATGTTGAAGGATATTCATTAGAACATTCTGTGTAATCTTAAAACAAAACAATAGCTTGGAAATAACCCAATGTCTGCCAATTTATGGTACATTCATAGAATTTAATACCACACAGTTGTTGAAAATAATTCAGAAGATCTATACATGCTGATGAGAAAATGTTCAAGCCATACTTTTAGATAACAAAAATGAGTTACAGAAAAAAATATAGAGAGAATCCTTTGAGGGTGTGTGTGTGTGTGTGTGTGTAAGAGTGCATTCATAAGCACACACATTTTTTGGAAGGATGTACAAAAATCAAACAATGGTTACCTCTGAGGACTATGAATGGAGGGAGAAAGGAAGACAAGTTTTTAGTCTTGACTTTATACCTTTCAGTGTTTTCTGAATTTATTACCTACAGCATGTAACTTTTGTGATAGAAAATTTAACAGAATAAGATAAAATAATTGCCATAGCAAAGAAAGGAAAAGGAAAGATAAGACAAACGCAGAAGGAAGAAAAAGAGAGAAAAAATTATGTAGTAACTTTCAGGTTTTAATATATTTGCAGGATAATTACTAGTGTATATAAAACCTGATTACATTTCTAGCCAAGTTTCTAGTACTATCAACCAGGAGTTCACACAGTTTTAGTCCTGAAAGGGTTTTGCATTAGTTAGTCCAATTACTCTATTCTACAGATGAGCAGACTGGGACTCTGACATCACACTGACAATATCCTCTTTTAGACAGACTCACATTAATGCATGGAAACATCAGCCTCAAAATATACACAGAAAAGCAAGACAAGGGTCCAAAACAGGATGAAGCAGAAGAAACAAAGAGAGATGTCCATTGTTGAGCTACTCTGAGGTGCCAGGCATGATAAACATGTAGGATGCAGCACCTCAGCGAGGTGGAGGCAGGGCCTGGCTGCGGTGACCCAGGCTTACCTTGTAGTGGCTGAGGGCATTTTCAATGGTCAGTTCATGATGAGACATGTGTTCAGGGGACACCAGGCATTCCACACATAGAAGAAGTCTGCTCTCCTCACAGAACCTGCACACCCTCTTCTGGTGGTTGGGGCAGATATAGCCTGTCCCTAGCACCTCCTCGGAACAGGGCTTCCGGCAGAGGGGGCAGCAGAAGACCCCAGAGGCTGAGGCCTTCTCCACATGCTGTGTCAGGCACACTCGACAGAAGAGATGTCCGCAGTTGGTGCTCACGGCCTCCTTCAGGCTCTCCTGGCAGATGGGGCAGACACCCTCCTCCTGGTTGTCCTTCTTCAAAGGGATCATGGCCTCGTTCCTACCCTGTCAGCCTCCTGTCTGCAGGGCCTCCTTCTTCACTGGTCTTCGGAAGGCCTGTTGCCCTCAACAGTCCCAGATAAGAAGGCCCAGTCGGAAGGAGGCAGCCCTGGAGCAGCCTGGGGACAGGACACAGCCTCCAAGTTCAGGCAATTGCCCACTCTCCCTCAAGGGTGCCGTGACATAGACCACACAAACCACAATTCTGCACGAGTTTCAGAAATAGCTCATCAACTTTGACATGGACCCTGCGGTTTCCTTGTATTTGTTAAACTTGAAATTATTTTTCATACACCTAGAGGAAGCAAGTGATTCAATAACCAATTCTGTTTTCCTCTTGACAGCTTTCAGTGAATATTTGCACGGGCCCCAAATTAAAAGGGCAAGGTGTCATTGTCATGGCCAAAAGCCAGACCACTATAAACTTACAATTTGAGTCTCCTCTGATTTGCCATCAGTAGAGAGAGTTTGGCAGGAGTTTGGACTGTTTTCTCCTACACTGTCACACCGGGTGGCTCACTGCTGCCCATTATTACCACCAATAATTACAGCAGCATCTCCATCAGCTGGTCATTCTTCCAACCAACATCCCTCCCAGGGTCATATAGATTCCACACTGAAAGAATGAGAAAGAAAACAGGACACAGAACAGACCAGAGACTTGTATAATGTTTGAAGCCACTTTGTTCCTTCCTGTCAAATCACCACCAAAGATGACCCAAAGAAGGAAGTCCCCTGCCACCTGCCACCTCCCTTAGATGCTGAGGATTCACTCTTATTCTCTCATGCTGCACCTCTTGCCTAGCCCCACTCCTGAAAAGCTTTCTTAGTATCCTACCTCAATTTCTCCTGCTACAATTTCAGATCATTTTCTCTGGCTCCAGACCTGGAGAGATGGCCAGCAGATGAGTGGTTCTTATATCATGCCAATCATATGTGTTCATATGTCAGTAAATCTCAGGGCGGGGGGTGGAAAGACTCATGCTTTCCTAGAAACACTGAATTACCAGGAAAATTACCTAGGGTAGCTGGAAGGTGAGATGGACTTTGGTGCAGGGCGTGGCTTGTTTGCTCAAGGGGAGGAGGAAGGTCTTGGGCCTTTGACGTCGATATGACAGGAAATGAGACTCAACTAAGAATGGACATCCTAGAACCCCAGCTTGTGGAACCCCAGGATCCAGGTGTCACAGAACAATGGCACCCACTCAAGATGCTGGAACATCAACTGCCCACCCCATTGTCTAAGTTCCCTCCAGTCAGGCTAGTCTTGGCATTGAGTTTGAGGGAGCCCCCAAGGGGTGCCACTAATAAGGGCTGTCACTTGAAACTTTTAAGGGTCCAAGACGCTTGTTGAAACCTCATTTCAGAGCCTCCTCCCTCAATCCCACTTTGCCACTGTTTGCTGTGGGTTGTGTGATATTGTGAGATATGTATACAATTAGTCTTGGCACAGAGCTCCTAAAACCCTTGAACAGATGATCCTTAACTTATGATGGGGTTACGTCCCAGTGAATTCACTGAAGTCAGAAATATTGCAAGGTGAAAGCGTACTCAATACCCCAGTAAACCCATCATAAAGTCAAAAATTTTAAGTTGAATCATTTTAATTCCAGATGCACCTCAACTTACCACATGGTTATGTTCTGATGAGTGTATCTTTTATTATTCATAATAAGCCCTTTTCAACCATACCAGGGTTTATGCTAATGAGGTGACTCTTGGAGGAAGAATGGGGGCTGGTTGGCAGAAGAACCATGTGATTAGACGGTGGGAACTTTCTTTCTTTCTTTCTTTCTTTTTTTTTTTGAGACAGAGTTTCACTCTTGTTGCCCAAGCTGGAGTGCAATGGCACTATCTCAGCTCACTGCAACCTCTGCCTCCCAGGTTCCAGTGAATCTCCTGCCTCAGCCTCCCGAGTAGCTGGGATTACAGGTGCACACCACCATGCCCAGCTAATATTTTGTATTTTTAGTAGAGACGGGGTTTCACCATGTTGGCCAGGCTGGTCTTGAACTCCTGACTTCAGGTTATCTGCCTGCCTTGGCCTCCCAAAATGCTGGGATTACAGGCGTGAGCCACCACGCCTGGCCGGTTGGAACTTTCAGTCCCACCTCTGACCTCTGGGGAGGGGAGAGGAGCCCGGGGACTGAGTTAATCACCAACAGCCAGTGATTTGATCAATTGTACCTACATAGTGGAACCTCTGTAAGATCCTGAACAAAGAGGTTTGGAGAGATTCCAGGTTGGTAAGTGCATCCACACACTGGGAGGGTGGCACATCCCACACTCCACCGGGGACAGAAGCTCCTGTGCTCAGGATCCTCCCAGAACTTGCCCTTCATCTGGGTGTGAAATCACCATGATCCTGGTGATTTCAAAGACTATGTACATGATCATTTAACACCAAGGCCTTTCAGTTCCTTGTCCTGCTCACATCCAATGACCTTTGCTTTTGCCACCCACCCTAGTGGCCACTCTCTTGACCTTATCAGGATTCAGATTTCACCACCTGAAATTACAAATCTAGGCATTTTACTCACTTATAGTTTTCTTCCTAAGCCATTTCCAACAACTTCTGTTTTTTAACCTTCAATCCTTGACCCCTCCACAATCTACGTTCCTGTCATAGCTCATGCAATAGTATAAGAAACAAAAATGTGGACAGATTAAGTAACCTGCCCAAGGCCACAGTGGTGTAAACATAGAGCTGGGATTCAGATCCGGGTGTCTCTCATCCCAGCCCACAGGCTTCATTACCATAAAATGTCATCTCTCTATACATACCTTTTCTCGCTCTTAGAAAGAATTCAGTAAAAGCTTGATAAATGGATGGGTTAATGGACAGATGGACAGATAGATTGATAATTAGATGTATGGATAGACAGATAAAGAAACAGCACTCTGTACCAACTTATAGTATTGATTATATAGTTACTTCTACTAGTTACTTAGGTACTTTTCTTGATTCTCCTACTGGTTTATTGAGCAACTTGAAGGCAGAAATCCACTGTATTTAACTAGCAGTAGCTTGAGAATGTTTCAAATGTAGAAACCATAAAAGGAAAGAAAGATAAATTCAGCCACATTAAAAAAGACCTGCACGGGGGAAAAAAACCATAAGTACAATGTCAAGAGACAAATGATGAAATATCAATGGAAGAAGAAAAATATTTACAACTGCCATCAAAATCAGAGGGCTAATTACCCTTTATATACAGCTCTTACAAATAAGAATTTATCAACTACCAAGAAGAAAATTGGGCAGAGGTATCTCAGCAGACATTTCATAGAAAAAGAAATACCAAATGTCTCTAAAGCATATTAAAAGATAATCTCAATCTCATGAAGAAAATACAAATTAAAATAACACTGACATACTATTTTTCCTATCAGATTGACAGAAATCCAAACATTTGGTGACACAGTGTTGGTAAGTGTGTGAGGAAATTGGCACTCCCATACACTGCTGATGGGAATGCCAATTAGTACTCCTCCTTTAGGGGAGTAGGAATTTGAGAATTTCCTCCAAGATTACAAATGTACATTCTCTTTGAGCCAGCAATTCTGATGTTAGAAATTTTACATATATACTCATGCATATATGAAATAATATATGCATATACCTATTGCATCAATGTTTTAGAAACATTTGATTCAAATTTTAGAAAAAAACCAAATGTTCATCAACGGAAGTTAAGCTAAATAAACTAGCTACATTCATATAACAGAACACTGTTCAGCCATTAGTAGGGGGTGGGGTGTGGAAGGGAACTTTTGCTATTCGAATAATCTCCAACATAAATTGATACATTAAAAAAAAAAAAGCTTGGCCAGGCATGGTGGCTCACGCCTATAATCCCAACACTTTGGGAGGCTGAGACAGGTGGATCACGAGGTCAGGAGATGGAGACCATCCTGGCTAATGTGGTGAAACCCCGTCTCATTAGCTGGCCGTGGTGGTGGGTGCCTATAGTCCCAGCTACTCGGGAGGCTGAAGTAGGAGAATGGCATGAACCCGGGAGATGGGGCTTGCAGTGAGCCGAGATCGCGCCACTGTACTCCAGCCTGGATGACAGAGCCAGACTCTGTCTCGGAGAAAAAAAAAAAAAAAGCTTGATGGTGCCCATCTCACATCAACCAGGAACAAAGCAACCCCCTGTTTATCCCAGCTTGGTTTCTGGTCTATGCCCATGCCTGGTTTATGCTTTGGACACATAGATTACTGATTTTAAAAAATAAAAATAAATTAAATTTAAAAGCAAGGTACAGAACAGTGTGTGTAATATGCTATTATTTGCACAAATCGGGGAAGAATAAATACATTCTTATTTGCTTTTTATGCAAAGAACATCTCTGGAAGACTACGTCAATGAACTAGTAAAGGTTGCTTCTGGAGAGAGAAACTAGATGTGTGGAAACCAGGGGCAAGAGGGAGACTTTTCCCTGTGTTTTTAAAATTTTGAGCCAGCAAATGTGCCATCTATCTAAACAATTACCTAAATTTTAAAATGTTTAAGAAGAGGATGGTCAGAATGAAAGGAATTCTGGACTAGTCAAAGAATCTGGATTATGGTCCTAATTGTGGAGATTTGTAGCTTCATGTTCAGGGGCAGCCACAACTTCAGCCTCCTTTACAAGAAAGTGGACGAAATGTCATAGCTGGAAATGGATGTGCTTCATAAACTACAAACTAATGCGCAATTGTCAGGGTCCTTATTTCCCTGAGTCAGCCTATTCAGCATAGCTCCTTGAATATATTAGGTGCTCAGTAACTGTTTTAAAGGAGTGATCTTATCTAATTTCTCCTGCTTTAAAAATACTGGAGCCAAGAGTCAGGTGATTTTTGTCTTCTCCCTCTCCTTTATGACTCTTGATTGCCTCTGTTTTGACATTTCCCAGCAGAAAACACCTGCCTCCTACCTCTTTCACACAGCTGCTCCAAACCCTTCACATCAGTGGAAGCCCAGCTCAAGTCCCAGTTTCCTGAATGAAACTTTCCTAACAAGCCAGTCTTCATTCTGATGAATGGGGGCTGAGACCTAGTCCACAGGTTGCTTGCCAAGCTGTGGGCTCTGGCTCAGGGCAGCAGTGGCCCCAAGGAAGTGAACTGATCCATCCTAATTTGCACAAAGGTGTCAGAGGGGCCTGCAGGTTCTACATGGATCTCTCTTTCCTAAATCACCGTCTCATTTATTACCATGTGATTTTTGCCAACTTCCCTGGCTTTGGCTCATATTTAGCTTCATGAGGGATAGGACTATGTCTTTCTGTCTTTCCATACTCTCCTATGCCTAGCCCAGGGCTCGGCACCTTAAACCACTCTCTAAGGGTCTCCAACTAAGTCCTAAACTCAAATCCCAGCGATATGTTCTCAGTTCACATCCAAACTGATGACTCAAACGTTAGATCATCAGCAGTCCCCTCCTTAAAATTCTCCTCTCCACTGGCTCCTGGGTTCCCTCTCACTTATTTGGTCATCCATAAAAGGAGATCTACTCTATCTTAGTGCAGGGAGGTGGAGCTACGTGGACTTCAACAGAAGTGGCCGGATTCAGATTCCCATTCTACCGATGCACAGTTGTTAGCACTATGCAGATCCTGTAATCTCCCTGAGGCCCGATGCCAGCTTGGTATTACTATCCCTATTGAGTTTAAACTTCTGTGCATTCTTAAATGTTCCATCACCACCTCAAGTTCAATGTACCTTCGAATTATTCTTACCTGGATTATCTGCCACCCTCCCCAGAACAGGAAATGGACAGAGTCATTCAGCTGTTTTCGGCAGCTGTCTCTTGGTGGGCAGTAGGTGGCGCTGTCTTTCAAGACAGGACACCGCTTCTCTTCACCTCCGGAAGGTGGAGCGTTGTTGCCAAGACTCCAGGGCACTGGGATATTTCGTTTTTTAAATGGTGGCTTAAAAACTGGTAGCGTAATTCCTCAGGGCAAGAAACATCTGGCTGTGGAAAGCCAGCCGTGAAATATGTAGATTGGAGATGGAAGGAGAGAGAAGGGAAGGGGAGCATAAAACTGTGTTAAGAGGAAGAGGGGTGGCCCAGGAGAGAGACAGCCTGCAGGGCTGCAGAAGGCAGGCGACCAAGGAGGAAAGTTTACCAGTGAGAAATGTCTTGGGCAGAAATAGTGAAGGAATGTTTAAGAACGGAAATGCCTAATATTGAACCTTAAGTTGTCTGCTCTGAGATTGTGTCCTCTGCTGAAACCTGTCCTCTAGCCCAGCACTCAATATTTTTAATCCCTAGCCTTCCAGGAATCAAGCAGTCAATCTGTCATGCACAGTGACTTGAATAAGAGGAAATTTAGAGAAATCTCAGGAAAGATGCTATGCTCTATGTTTGATGATGCAGTTCTCAGAAAAACAGGGTTGGGGAGGAGCAGGGGTTCAAGATCTGAGATTCAGGAGGCATGGGGGACTCAGCAGAGCCCTTGGGAGCTGCTGGTGAAAGCAACGAGTTATTGGTAGAAACCTCTGAATTCCACCCAATCGCGTGGAGGAAACAACCTCCAGTACAGCATGACCTCACTTATACTCGGAGTGTAAAGAAGTTAACTCGTAGAAGCAGACAGTATTAATACAATGGTGGTTACCAAAGTCTGGGTGTGGGGGGCACGGGGATGGGTTGGTCAAAGGATACAAAGTTTCAGTTACTTCAAGGAGGAATACTTCAAGAGATCTATTGTACCTTCTGGTGACTTGTTAGTAATGATACACTGTGTTCTTGAAAATTGCTAAGAGAGTAGATTTTAAGTGTTCTCACCACAAAACATGAAAACCAAATAAACAAAACTAAAACAGCCTGAAATGTATTGAGGCTATTAGGCATTCCCCAGGTTGTTAAGAAATCCTTATTTCAAGTCCTACAAAACAGCTGCTCCTGAGAAGCACAGCCAGATGGACCAGTGTGGACATTATAGACGGCGAGGTTGTAGAAAGCAACGAATCCATCCCAAGTGGAATGCATATGAGGGGCTGGCTTACAGTAAATACTTAACTGGACACACCTATTTCAACAAAAGGATAGGGTTACACAATCAGCCACTTCCCTATAATAGGGGAATTTATGAGCTTCCAACTCCAAACTGAGGCACAGGGAAGAATCAAAAAGGGTAAGTAAATGCAGAGAGTGATGTTCGGTGAGACAGACAGTAAGAGTCAGCCTGAAGTGGGACCCCAGCGGAGAAACTTCAGGGACAATCCTGTTGCAGTAGTGAAGTGTGCAGAGGAAACTCTGCCATTAAGTTCATCCCTTGCACTGGCCCTTTGCAAGATCGTGGAATTCCAAGCAGTGTGTTCAATATGGTCATGCCAAGTGTTTTGTAAAATTTGCAAAAGTAACATATTTTAACCACGGTTAGGATTACTGTCTCCTTCCATGCCAACTTCCCTCTGTCACAGTTTCTCTTGTATCAGGTAGCATTTGGGGGATCTAGCTAAGGGGAAATTAAGTTGGGATTACATTGTTTGAGCTTACTAGGACATGTGGTTCATAAGCACTTCCATGTATGGTCAAGTTATTGCTACCCGTCTCAGTGTAGAAGTGGCTTACAGGAACCACCACCCACTGAGATAACTCACCTGACATCAGAGACTGAAAGGTCAGAGATCTGTCACAATAAGAATGTGTGCTGTGACATGAGGCACCAGAAGTCTGTGGGCAGTGAAGCCAATAAATCCTTTTAACCCCTAGATGTAGAAAATTATAAGCGTAGTACTCAGTCTCATCAAAGTCTAGTCAAAATGGAAGTTCTCTTCTTTAGGAATATACTTATTAATTATACATATACAATTATACATACATCATGAAATAAAATGATCTCTTACATATTTGCATGTGAAATTAATAGAAGTTATTCTGACATCAAAAACGGAATTGGAAGAAGAAAAAAAAGTTTGGTTCCAGCCAAAACCAGCAATTTATTGAAGGGAAGGGATACATTTTAGATAGAATAGATGCCTAGATTGTTTGACAATCACTTGATGAAGAATGAACCGCATAAACACATTAAAACTTTAAAAAATTGTTGTTTTGGCATAAAATATTGACATCTACAAACAATTTCATGCTACACCTTTACAACAAGGACTTAACAAAAAACAGGCCAGTGACTTTTAGCAACTTAAAAAAGTATTTAAGATTAGTCACTGCCCAAGAAAACTTGAAATGCCCTGAAATCTCAGGCTTACATAGGAAACTCTTCACAGAGGCTTCTCCAAAATTAATAGCACTAAAAATTTGCATATTATTACCAATAACGATTGTGAAACGGACATTAACTTTTCTAAACTTTCAATGAAAACTTTTTTTGCTTAACTCTGCTAGACGAAATACCAAATTATTCATTCTCACCCAGGAAAATACATTACAAAAGTGTTGTCAAATAAAGAGGGAATCAAAAAATATAAAGGGGAAAATATAGGGGTGGTTCAAGCAATTATTAGAACTTTTTTTTGGATTTTTTGATGTTTGTGATACGTCAGTTTTTAAACATTTATCATTTGCTGTCACTGCTTTTCCTCATTCTAAGTCATATTTGCTTTTATTCTTAATTTTGTCAAATTTTGTATTTTTTTTTTTTTTTTTTTTTTTGAGACGGAGTCTTGCTCTGTCGCCAGACCGGAGTGCAGTGGCACGATCTCGGCTCACTGCCTCACTGCACCCTCCGCCTCCCTGGTTCAAGGGATTCTCCCGCCTCAGCCGCCCGAGTAGCTGGGATTGCAGGCACACGCCACCACGCCCAGCTAATTTTTTGTATTTTTAGTAGAGACGGGGTTTCACCATGTTGGCCAGGATGGTCT
Organism: Pan troglodytes; assembly: GCF_028858775.2. Classification (NCBI taxonomy): domain Eukaryota; kingdom Metazoa; phylum Chordata; class Mammalia; order Primates; family Hominidae; genus Pan; species Pan troglodytes. The sequence goes on along the minus strand of NC_072403.2, from coordinate 36,040,435 downwards.
CGATATCCTGACCTCGTGATCCACCCACCTCGGCCACCCAAAGTGCTGGGATTACAGGCGTGAGCCACCGCGCCCGGCTGTATCCTTTTTCTTGAAAAGGCACAACACTGTGTAAGCTTTCAAGCCCCGCAAACCTGGGCCATCTCCCCGCCCCAGGAGAGTTCTCCGACAGTGGGAGTGGCCCAGACATGCTCCCCAGATAGGCCCGGTTTCCAACAGGAGCCCTAAGGGGAGCTGAACCGGAAAACAAGTCTGTTAGTAGCGCTGGTCCTACGTGTCAGGGCTCAGTGGATAGAGAAGGAACAGGTGAGAAGCAGAGCCCCCGCCCAGTCCCCAGCGGTCCCCTTGGAAGCTCTGCTCGTGACCGTCCCGAGGGGCTGCGGCTCCGGGGCTCGGGTCGTTTTGAGTTCCTATCTTTGCGGCGGCTCCAGAATTCCAGGGGCAAGGCTTGCGCTCTGTCGTTTGCAGAAGACCGTTGCCAACTGACATCTGGGCCCTCTGGTGTTTCCAGCCCCACCTCCTCCCAGCCTTTCTTGTAACTAACCTGATCGAATGTGTGAGTTGGGATTTCTTTTAAAAGCCCACCTCAACTGAAACTGGGACAGTATAATCAGGATTCCGCTCCCCCCACCTTCACCCCAATCGGTTACTTTTCAAATACAGCTTTTCTAAAACGCCGCCAGTCACCCGGGCGTGAAGGCGCGCGTCCGGCGTTCCTGGGCGCTCACCCCGTGGTCCGCGCCCCAACCTCCCTAACGTTCCCCAACCGCCGTCCGAGCTGCCCCACTCTTCGCCCGGTCACTGATGCAGAGGCTGTCAGTCCTCACCGCGCACGAAACCCATCACAGCACCTGGGCCCGCAGCCAGTGCCGGGCTGTCCTCTTCCCACCCCAAGGCAGTCCTCTTGAGGCTCCACACCGCCTCCTTCGGATCCCTCCTCATCCTGCGGACTTCAGGTTGCCGGCTCCTCACTTGGGTCCTGCGCACCTCGGGCTTCTCGCAGAGTAGCCGTCTCCATTCTACGGATACGGAAACAGAGGACCAGAGCCCCGAAAGTCGTACGCCCAAAGGCCCCTGAGAGTGGTCTCCAAATGCTAGTACTGTGGCTCTGGAAAGATTCACATTTTATTTCCTGCAACAAAGGCAGCCTCAGAGAACTGGCCTCCAAGCCTTTTCCGTGCAGACCCCCAATCTTTCAAGACACCACAGACCAATTCAGTTGGCAAAAGCCCTAAGAACAGTACACCCCAAACCAATGGAATAAAAAAGTTTTGTTTAGTTGAGACTGCAGAACTCTTAGCTGGCTTACAGATTTCTAAGGCAGCATTTGGCACCTCTGTTTGCTGTTTGGCTCCTCTTTCGGCCTCTAGAGCTGAGTGCAGCTCCAATCTCCTTGTCACATCCTGGTCTGCAAACTGAGACCTCACAGGGGCGTTTACACCGTAGGGCAACTCCTTATGCCGTTGTCACACTGAAGCTAGAATTCTCAAAGCTGGAGCACTTAGGTGTCTGCATTTTAGAGGTCCCAGCCTGAATATATGCACAAGCAGGGTTTTTGTTTCTGAGCTCAGTGAAGAGGACTGCTGTGACTCCAGCTCTTCTGAAATATTAGATGTGTAAAATGCAAGGTTCTCTTCCAGCCCTGACTGGAGGTGATGCGGCAATGTGTGTATGCAAGAAAAGTCCATGCAGACTTTATACAGACTTTACTACTACAGACAAGAGAATCTTTCTGAAAGCTAAGGCCCAGAGAAGAGCAAACTACTGAAAAACTAAGGCCTGCATCAGAAGGGCTTCTGCTTCCATTAATGGACTGAGTAATTCAGACCAAGCCTCCATTTGAAGACAACTAAAAATGCTGGGTAAAGTATTTTTAAGTATCTTACTTAAATATTCAAAGGTTAGTGAGGAATTGCTGGGCCAAAATTTGGGAAAGGAAAGGAACATGGAGGTGAGCCTGCAACTGGGGTCGCTTCTGTTCTGGGAGCATTTGCTGAAGAGAGTTTAAGAATCCAAGCTGCATTTTTGGCAGCCTTTAAAGCCTTAAAGGGAGTAGAAACGGTGTCCCAGCCCAGAGAATCTGAAGTAACCATTGAACTTGTTCAAAGTGACTCTAAACTGCTAGTGTCCAAAACAATCATTCTGGGAAGAAGATAATAGCGTCCTAGGCCTCAAATGCATCTAGCAAACAAGCAAAAATAATCAAGCCCCAGAGAGGCGAGATTGCCATAAGAAAAGCAGAAACAGGCCAGGTGCAGTGGCTCATGCTTGTCATACCAGCACTTTGGGAGGCTGAGGCTGGGGAATTACTTGAGCTCATGAGTTCAAGACCAACCTGCACAACATGGTGAAACTCCGTTTCTACAAAAAATGCAAAAGTTAGTTGGGTGTGGTGGTGCACACCTGTAGTCCCAGCTACTAGGGTGGCTGAAGTGGATGGACGGCTTGCGCTTGGGAAGCAGAGGTTGCAATGAGCTGAGATCATGCCACTGTACTCCAGCCTGGGCTGTAGAGCCAGACCATGTCTCAAAAAGAAAAGAAAAGAAAAAAAAAAACAAAAACAAAACAGACAACAGAATCAGACCAATGGGGCTTCCAGACTCTGGGGTTATTGGGCATAGACTGTATAACAATGTATATGCTATCTTCAAAAGGATAAAAGCTATGTGTGAAACATTTGGCAGAGAGCTAGAAATTATAGCAAGTGACATAGCAGATTTTTTTGGGGGGAAAGGAAATCTAGATTGAGACAGTGATGGGCACTAGAGTTATAAAGTCATGGAAACTCAAGTATGGTGGCTGTGTTGGTCAATCAGTGAGCTTAGAAAGAATTAAACATGAGCGGCTATGTGACCACAGAGAGAAACGGAGAGAATAGCTTCCTATTTTTCAGTTGAGTTTTTTGCTACTACAAAATTATATAACCAAAAATAGATGATTTTAACTATGTAACTTAAAGGGTTATACATACACTTGGCTCAAAAAATAATATATTAAAAGGTATAGATTAAGTAGGACTGTGACCACCTTGCCCTTCTTCATTCATTCCACCTACCACTACCCCCATCCCTGGCCCACCGGTACACACTTTTATTAGTTTTCTGCGTATCCTTTCAATGTTTCTTTATGTAAATAGAAGTTAAATACAACTATATATATTGGTATTTCTCCCCTTTATTAAGCAAAGTTTTGCATACTAAACACTGTTCTGTCACTTAACAATGTTGCCTAAAGATTGTTGTCATTGGAATATAGACAGCCTGTATAAAATGGCTGTTCAGTATGGCAACTGAAAAATTAGCTGTTTTGTGCCAGGTACCATGGTAAGTGCTGAGGATGTCAAGATGAAAAACTATGGTCATGGGTAAGAGTTTTACCATTTTTTAAATTTGGAAAATTAAATTTAAAATTTTTTCCATTTTCCATTTTTTAAATTTGGAAAATTTTTCTAGAATTTGGCTTTGGGAGGGATTAGACTGCTACCCCTGGGTACCGCATCCCACTGCTTCCCGTCCTTCTGTAATGTGGACTCACTGGCATGGTTGGCCTGCGTTAGCTGGCTTTGTGCATTGGAGCAGCTGGATGCCAGCCCAGAAGTTTCTGACAGCCTGGGCCCAGCAGTTCTGTGCCCACTCTGGGCCAGAGCACACTGCTGTCTTGCAGGAGAGAAGGGAGTATCAGCCTTTTACTCCACAGACTCAGCAGAGGCTTGATTTCAGATGTGAGCTGACCTTGAGACAGGCCCAGTCTGACTCAGGGATCAACTTTAAGGTTCTGTCAGGTCTCTGTGGAGCTAATAAATTGAGTAGGGGACCATGGGGGCAAAGGGTAGGTCAGACAAATGGAAGGAGAGGCATCCTCATTTGGAACAAAAGCTGTCTGTTTTTAAAGCCCCCGTAAATGGTTCAATATTTTAAAAGTTTTTTATTTTTTAAAAAGCAATGTTTAAAAACACTCGCGTTAAAAACATTGACTAGGATATTTTACATAAATTAAATAGTGGAAGATTTGAATAAATGTTCTGTATAACTAAAATAGAGTTTCTTTTCTGAAGAGAACTTTGGACTTTCACCTATACCTGACACCTGGGCCATTGTTCTCCGATTAAAGGTTCAATTTTTATCTATAGGAAAGTCATAATTCAAGATCAAAAAAGGAGCCCTTTTACGATGTTTTTACAATACCCCATCCTTGTTCCCCCGCCCTCCACCACCCAACTACTCCCCAGGAATATCTTTTTTTTTTTTTTTGGTGAGGAGTCTCACTCTGTCACCAGGCTGGCGTGCAGTGGTGCAATCTCGGCTCACTGCAACCTCTGCCTCCTGGGTTCAAGTGATTCTCCTGCCTCAGCTTCCCGAGTAACTGGGACTACAGGCATGCGCCACCACATCCAGCTAATTTTTGTATTTTAGTAGAGACAAGATTTCACCATGTTGGCCAGGCTAGTCTTGAACCCCTGACCTCAGGTGATCCACCCACCTTGGCCTCCCAAAGTGCTGGGATTACAGGCATGAGCCACCACACCTGGCCCCCAGGAATATCTTATATTAAATACAGGAGTTGATAGGCAGGCTTATCTCTCATTCCCACCCACATCCATCCCTCCTCCCCACCCTCTGATTAGCTGGAAAAATTTGGAAAGATGGAAAAGAGATTATTCCAGCACAGGGGAAGGAAGAACACTTGTCACATTGTCAGCAAAAACATATGATGCTCAGTTAAACTTGAATTTCAGATGTACAAGTAGTATTTTAGTATGTCTCAAATACTGCATTATTCATTGTTTATCTGACGTTCATATTTAACTGGGTGTCCTGTACTTTTATTTGCTAAATCTGACATCCCTGTTTGGCAAATCTGGGTCACAGGGTATCAGGCCAACTGGAAAAGACAGTTAAGGAATGAAAGATAAGTTTAGATGAAAGGGAAGAGGCCAATGGAGGACGAGTTGGACTTTATTCTGTAGAAAATGGGGAACAATTGAAGGTGTCAGTTTTTTTTTAAAGTAACATTTATTGTGGGATTTTTTTTCATTGTAAAAGCAAATATGTTAATTGTGCTGCATTTGGAAAGTACAGAAAAGTATAAAAGAATATAATTACCCATAATTTCACCAACCAGCAATAACAACTATTGGCACCTTACTGTTAACTGCCTGCAAGTTGATGCCAGTTTTCACCTTCTCAAGCCTATTTTGACAGCTCTATTGAAAACTGGAACCATATCGACTGCTCTTCATACCCCCTTTCTGCTTTATTTTTTCCTCCATAATATTTATTTCCTCCTTAGAACCTTAATGTGAAAAAAAAAATTTCCTCCTAATGTATGATTCATTTGGTTAGCTGATTTACTGCCTGGCTCTCAGTGGGTGGGGCTTCTGTCTACTTTATTCACTGTAATAAAAGTGCCTAGAATTATGCCTGACACATAGTAATAAGTATCCATTGTAATGAACAAATAAGTTATCCTTCTGGTTTCTTTTCTCTGACTATATATGCTTTTGATTACTTCCTTATGTAACCATAATAGATTTGTTGCCCAACAGGCACAGAAAGTCAGTAAGCTGAAACCTGGTTGCAGCAGAGAAAGAGGTTTAATCGTAGGGCCGCCAAATGAAGACATGGAAGGGAACTTCAAATCCATCTCCCCAAATAATTTGGAGCTAGAGATTTTAAAGATTTTGGAGTGGGCCAAAGTGATTGGCTGAAGAGTGCAGGGTGAAGTCATGGGACAAGGAGATGAAGAAGCTGTATTAACGAGTTGAGAAAACAGTTCCTTTGTGGAGGTCTTAAACTAGTTGTTATCAGCTGTTCTGCTAAAATGCAGGATCTGCTTCAGCAATTCTTTAAAAAAATTTTTTTTAATTAATAATTTTTTTTTGTAGAGATGGGATCTTGCTTTGTTGCCCAGGCTGGTCTCGAACTCCTGGCTTCAAGCAATCCTCCTGTCTTGGCTGATTCTTATGTCAGAAATCCTACCTAGAGCAACAATGGGGATATGACTGGTCAGTATCTAGTGTTACATGACTTTTGGTTTCAAGGAAGTGAGTCAAAGTGCAGTCTGATTAAGGCTTAATTATAATTATATTTCTGTCCAGAATTATCGTTAACCCTGTGAGGATGGCTTCACTTAGGGAAAATTTTTAGACATGAAACTACTGGGCCAAACAGTCTTAGGTGCATTTTAAAATAATTTTCGTATATATTGCCCACACACAGTCCAGAGGGGCTAAACTGGCTCGCATTGCAGCTGCAGGATTGTGGAGTGCCTGCACTGAAGTTTGCAATAGAGGGAAGAGGAGATGAGCACTGCTCCATCCAGTAGGAGGTGTAAGGGTTGGGAGATCCCTTGCGAAGAGCTGGAAACTCAGATCTGGGGTTGTGGGGATGGAAGGTGGGCTCTGCGGTGATATGGGAGTTCATCTGTGTATTCTTTTGCCAGGACCTCCATAACAAAGTACCACAGGCTGGGTGGCTCTAGCAACAGCAATTTATTTTCTCAAAGTTCTGGAGGCTGAAAGTCCAAGATCAAGGTTGTTGCTTCTGAGGCCGCTCTCCTTGGCTTACAGATGGCCGTCTACTCAGTGAGTCCTCACAAGGTCTTTCCTCACGTGGAGCATCCCTGGTGCCCTTCTGTGTGTCCAAATCTCCTCTTCTTATGAAGACGCCAGTCAGATTAGACAAAGGTCCGCTCTGATGGGCTTATTTTAACTCTGAGGACTAAACTCTGACCTTTTTCCTTCTCTTGCCCAAATTTCTACCTAAGGGGCCTGGGGAGTCATGCCCTACAAACTGTAAAGTCTCATCAGAGGGGTTTTATTTAACCCTAATGTGGCCTACTTTCCAAACTGGCTCTGGCGTAACATTATATAACAAATAAGGAAAGAAATCAAAATATTTTAACCCCAAATGTATTTCCTTGCCATATCTTGAAATTGCCCTGCAAAGTTGTCTCTTGAGGGGGAAAAATCTACATTCTATAGATAATCCCCTTTTCCCTTTTTTTCAGGTCCAGGAGATAATCAAGAGTCTGGCACCCTTTTTGAGTCTAATAAAAAACATTTATAATCTATTCTCTCTGAAGCCTGCTACCTGAAGACTTCCTCTGCACATTAAGAACTTTGTGCCGGGTGCGGTGGCTCACTCCTGTAATCCCAGCACTTTGGGAGGCCGAGGCAGACAGATCACCTGAGGTCGGGAGTTCGAGACCAGCCTGACCAACATGGAGAAATCCCATCTCTACTAAAAATACAAAAAATTAGCCAGGCGAGGTGGTGCATGCCTTAATGCCAGCTATTTGGGAGGCTGAGGCAGGAGAATGGCTGGAACCTGGGAGGCGGAGGTTGCAGTGAGTCGAGATCATGCCATTGCACTGCAGTCTGGGTGACAGAGTGAGACCTTGTCTCAAAAAAAAAAAAAAAAAAGGAACTTTTCTCTCCACAGTTCTTTATCTCAACCCAGACATTTCCTTTCCATTGATCCCAGGTCTTCAGATAAACTCAACCAACTGTCAACCAGAAAATGTTTAAATCTACTTATAACCTGGAAGCCCCCTACTTTGAGTCATCCTGCCTTTCTGAACCTAACCAATGTACATCTTAAATGTACTTGATTGAAGTATCATGTCTCCAAAAAATGTATGTATGAAACTAGGCTGTGCCCTAACCACCTCAGGCACGTGTTCTCAGGATCTCCTGAGGGATGTGTCATGGGCCATGGCCACCCATATTTGGCTCAAAATACATCTCTTTGAATATTTTATAGAGTTTGACTCTTTGTCAACAATTTAATCAACTTTCAAAGGCCCTATTTCCAAATATAGTCACATTTTGAGGTTCTTGGAGTTAGGGCTTCATCATACAAGTTTGGAGCAGTGGGTGAGAGGGACACAATTCAGCCCGCGGAAATCTGCATAGAAGTGTTGAGACCATGGGAGAGACAGACATCCACCACAAACCTCCCCGCATCTGGAAGGCAGCACTCTGTACTCCTGAGTCTCTCAGGGCCAACCAGATCCTCCTCATGCCTCCTGAAATGAGATTTCAAAACTGCTTGCCATCCAAGTGACCTCCTCTCAAGGCAGTCCGGTTTGTGGTTACCTTTATTAAAATGCGCTTCCCAGAGTGAGTTACCAAGAGCTCTGTGTTAGGCTCTGGACACGGTACTTCTGTGGTACAAGAATATTACATAGTCTGATGTGTTCTGATAGGGGCATTTAGATCCTCAAACCCAAGCATATTTTTATTTCTTCTTGCCACTTTTCTCTCAACCACTTTTCTCTGATGTCATTTATTGTAGAAGCAGCATAACCATAGCAAATAACTGGGTAGCGCGGCCTAGCCAAGTTGACATATAAAATTAACCATTCCACCGGCCAATCCAATAATTTAAATAATCTAGATAACTGAGTCAAGTGAAGGCCAGGCCTTTTCAGCTTCTTCCCCCTGCCCTTGCTCCTAAGTTGGAGTCGCGGTGTTAGGAGACTGCAGTTTCTCCTGGCAGAGGGAGAGGAGTGAGACCACCATGAGGCTCTCCCATTTGCACAGGCGCAGCAGCCCTTAAACTATCTCTGGATTTATGCTTCTATGTTTTAATGGGTTTCTCTAAGGAAGAAAGGGAGCTTTACATTTTGTTGGGGTTTTTAATCTCATGACTGATCCTTTGGTTGAGCAATTCGGCCCAATGTTATATTGACTGCTATATATAAACTGACCTTTGTTGCTCCATTTATTTTGATGGCCCTCCTATTTTTTTTTCTTTCTGTTTGCATGTATATAATCTCTATAGAAAACTTTAAACTCATTTTTAATGGGATGATATACATGCAAACAGAAAGCAAACATTTTAATCATTCTGGTATTTTAAACAGAACCTTTTTTATGGCTAAGTGCTGTGACTCATGCCTGTAATCCCAGCACTTTGGGAGGCCGAGAAGGGCTGATCACTGGAGGTCAGGAGTTCAACACCGGCCTGATCAACATGGTGAAACCCTGTCTCTACTAAAAATACAAAAATTAGCCAGGCATGGTGGCACAGCCCTGTAATCCCAGCTACTTGGGAGGCTGAGGCAGGAGAATCGCTTGAACCTGGGAGGCGGAGGTTGCAGTGAGCTGAGATCGCACCATTGCACTCCAGCCTGGGCAACCAAAGCAAAACTCTGTCTCGAAAAGAAAAGAAAAGAAAAAGAAAAAGAAAAAGAAAGAAAGAAAAAGAAAGAAAGAAACAAAGGAAGGAAGGAAGGAAGGAGGAAAGAAAGAGATAAAGAAAGAAAGAAAGAAAAAAAGAAAGAAAGGAAGAAAACCCTGTTTTTACTACCTCCTGTTTCTAATTTCTATTTTTAACTAAATAAAATCTAGCTCTCTTGTTGGGAGACTGGTTATAGGGTATCTCTGTGTAAGCTGTCCCTTGACTTCATTTCGACCCCACCGTCCCTGACTTATCTTGAAGCCTAAAAACCCTTTTGAAATCCTGTGTGCATTTTACTTTTCTTATAATATTCTTTCTAGTCACCGTTCAAATGCATTTTAAGTCATTTGCCTTGAGGCTTTCGAAAAAGATAGTGCCTATTCACACTGAAACCAGCCACATATGAAGAGTCCCATTTTTCCACGTCCTCATCAGCTCTGGACATTTTTGAAAAATTTTGCCAATCTGATGAGTACAAAGTTTATCTCATTTTTGTATTTGTATCGCATTATTTGTATTTTCCTGAGTAGTAGGGAAGGAGTTGAACTTTTTCTTAATTTTAGAATTTATTTTAGAATTCCTTTGAATTTCTATTTTTATTTCTATCCATTGTTCATTTTCCACAGTTTTCCTATTTTAACTAAAATATTTTACTTTGGAAAAACTTAATATAGAAAATAATAGAAAATCATATAACAAGCACCTTATAACCACAACCTAGAATTAACAAATACAAACATTTTGCTATGTTTGCCTCAGATTTTTAAAAATTAAATATTACAGATTTAATTTTTTAAATTTTAATCTCAAAAAAATTTAAGATTCCCTCTGTCCATTGAGTTCTCTTCTTAGTTCCATTCCTCTCTCTCTCTTTCTCTCTCTCCTCCCGGAAGCAAACACTGCCATAAATTTAGTATGTATCCTTTCAGGCCTTGTGTTTAAACTTCTATCACATATATGGAAACTGCAAACTATATGAAGTGTTGTGTGTTTCTAAGTGTATATAAATCACCACATATTCATTACTGTTTTGAGACCTAGCCATATGACTACATACAGAGCACTGGTTTTCCATCAGAGGTTTTGTCCCCCAGGGACATTTGCTCATGCTTGGAGACATTTTTGTTTGTCACAACTAGGGGATAGGAGTGCTACTGGAATCTAGTGGTAGAGGCCAGGGATGCTGGTAAACATCCTACAGTGCACAGGGCCACCACACACCAAAGAATTATCCAGCCTAAAATGTCAACAGTGCTATCATTGAAAAATCCTGATATAGGATTGATTTATTTATTTTATTTTATTTTTTTTTGAGACGGAGTCTCACCCTGTCGCCCAGGCTGGAGGGCAGTGGCGCGATCTCGGCTCACTGCAAGCTCCGCCTCCCAGGTTCCCGCCATTCTCCTGCCTCAGCCTCCCGAGTAGCTGGGACTACAGGCGCCGGCCACTACGCCTGGCTAATTTTTTGTATTTTTAGTGGAGACAGGGTTTCACCGGGTTAGCCAGGATGGTCTTGATCTCCTGACCTCGTGATCCGCCCGCCTCAGCCTCCCAAAGTGCTGGGATTACAGGCGTGAGCCACCGCGCCCAGCCAATATTAATACTGTTACATGCATCTCTGAGTGCACATGTGCAAGGTTTTCTCTAGAGGGGCAGAATCATACAGGGTGTAAGAAGGCTCTAGAGGCTACCTGGGTTCAAGTCCCCATTCCACTATTTACTTACTGAATGACCTTTGGGACAAATTACTTAATCTCTCTTGATCTCCGTTGACTTGTCCTCAAAATGGGAATAATAATACTTCTCTATATAAATGAGTTAATACGCAAAATGCTTGGGACTGTGCCTGGCACATGGTAAGCATTCAAGAAATGTTAGCTTTTATTTACTGGTAGTAGTATTTTCATCATCATCATTATTGTTACAGAACCTTGAAATGAAAGTACACCGTTTAAATTCTACTAAATATTTTTAAATTATTGTAATTTATACTCTCACCAGTAGGGTATAGGAGTACCTATTTCTCCATGTCCTTGGCTATATTTGATATTCCAGACTTAAACTTAAGATATAAAATGATATCTTCTTTTATTTTAATTGGCATTTTCTTTTTTCTTTTTCTTTCTTTCTTTTTTTTTTTTTTTAAGGAAACGTCTTGCTCTGTTACCCAAGCTGGAGTGCAGTAGGGCGGCTAAAGTGCAGTGGCATGATCACGGCTCACTGCAGCCTCGATCTCGCAGGTTCATGCAATCCTCCCACATCAGCCTTCCAAGAAGCTGGGACTATAGGTGCGTGCCACCATGCCCAGCTAACTTTTGTATTTTTTGTAGAGACAGGGTTTCACCATGTTGTCCAGGCTGCTCTTGAACTCCTATGCTCAAGAAATCTGCCTGCCTTGGCCTCACAAAGTGCTGGAATTACAGGCATGAGCCAATGAGTTGAGCGTGCATTTTCAAGATTACTGTTTTCAAGTATTTATTGGTTAATTGGTTTTATTGCTCTGCAAATGTCCATTTCATTCTCTGTCCATTTTTTGATTTACTATTTAATGTTGTAAAACATAATGTAAAAAGTACTAAAAAAGAAAAAAACAATGTATTTATACAATTAAAAATTCACAAAATGTAATATGTCATACAAAGAAAAGCCTCTCTTCCACCCCTGTTCCCTGGCTAGTCAGTCCCTCTCCTTAGAGACAATCATTGTTAGTTATTAGATTCTTATCCTTCCAGAAAGAACTTATTTGGATATTCAAGAAAATAAGTATATTTTTTTCTACCCAAATGGTAGCATAGTACATACATTTTTCTGCATTATTTGTTTTTTCCTTTCTTCACATAACAACATATCTTGGCCATATTTTCCATATGTAAATAAGGAACTCCCTGATTCTTTTTTATTTCTATTCTGTTATAAAGCTGGGCTATAATTTATTTAAACATTTCCATACTGATGTACATTTAGGTTGTTTTCTAATATTTTGCTAATGCAAACATTACCACAAAGTCCAAAATAAATTTATATGTGTGAGTATATCTGTAGACTAAATTCCCAGAGGTGGAGTTTCTGGGATAAAGGGAATGAGCATTTGTAGTTTTGAAACATATCACATTATTTTCCTCCATAGACATTCTACCAATTCACATAGGCCCGGAAATGTGAATCCTGAGGCAGGGGAAGCTTCTGTAGCTGGAATCGTGATGCAGGGAGGCTTATGTAACATTGTGGGGCTGTCTAGTCTGACAACTGAGCTGCCTCTAGCCTTCACTGGCCTCTGATAAGGTGTCTCATCCCATTAGTCTTGGCAGGTCCCCTCCAGATCTGTGCACTCACTGCTGCGTGGCTCTGTGTCTGCTTTCTTGTGTGTGACAGCTGTCTCATGTGCATGAGGCTCTGCATCATTTCCTGTTCTATGGCTAATTTTTATAAACTCTATGCCTCAGAATTGGCTTGGAAGTCCTTTGGAACTAACACAATACCAACTATCTCAAGACCCTAGCCCTTGCAAACTGGAGGCATTTGGTTTCAGACTACTGAGCCTACTAAGAGTTTAAGATATCCATTCAAGGGCTGGGCACAGTGGCTCACACCTGTAATCCCAGCACTTTGGGAGGCTGAGGCAGGTGGGTCATCTGAGGTCAGGAGTTCAAGACCAGCCCGGCCAACGTGGTGAAACCCTGTCTCTATTAAAAATACAAAAAATTAGCTGGATTTGGTGGCAGGTGCCTGTAATCCCAGCTACTTGGGAGGCTGAGGCAGGAGAATCGCTTGAACCGGGGATTCAGAGGTTGTAGTGAACCGAGATCACGCCATTGCACTCCAGTCTGGGCAATAATAGTGAAACTCTGTCTCAAAAAAAAAAAAAGAAGAAAGAAAAAAATATATGTATATATATATCTCCATTCAGTCCAGTGGATGGATGACCCAGGATAACAATAATAATTCTGAGAGAGTAAAGCACCTTTGAAACACTGTAGATTCTCATTTTTTATGTCTAAATTTCCTTCCTCATGAAGCCATCAGTACCTGTTTGGTGACAGTTGTTTGAAACTCTCCACTGGTGTTCATATGAGTATTTTCATTCTCTCTGCTGGGTTGCCCAGCTTCATTGAAATACCAATGTTCTTTTAAAATATTTGTTTATCATTTTTAAAGATTACTATTTGTTTTCATTAATGCTGAAACAAGAAAGAATAAAGAAGACTTAATGTGGAATAGGAAACCTGGAATTAAGTCTGAGATCTGTCATTTATTAGCTGGATGAGCTGGAACAATTAGTAGTGTCTCTAAACCAGGGGTTATCAATGTGTGAGCCTCCATCAGGAGCATCGACTTCTCCGGAGAATTTGCTTAAGATGTCAATCATCAGACTCCACCAAGGACCTGTTGAAAGAGAAAGTCTCTACTGGAGTTCAGCAAATCTGAATTTTAACAAGTTTTCCAAGTGATTCTGAAGAATACTGAGTTCCTTTTTTGAGAAAGGATAAAGATAATTTCTTACAGGTGAGACTTAAATGAGGTAATATAAGCAAAATAAATCTATAAATCAGAGTCATAATGTCAAACGCCTTCAAGGGCCAAGGAGACGTGAGGTAGCAGAGCGGTGGGGAACATAGCCACCCTCTCTAAAGGCATCTACATTATCATTATTTTCTAAATCATCATGCCAGTCAAACAAAACCTGTCAAAAGTTAAATTCTGCTTCTAGGGGCCAGCAGTTTAGGAGTATAAGTAAAACAATTTACAGATGTTAGACTGTTTTAATTTAACCCTAAAACAAACAAAAAGAAAGGTCTGGAGGTATAACATTTCTGAAAGTCTTTGGTTTACAGCAGTTGCTATAAGGGGAGCCACATAATTTATAGTCCAAACTGGACATTTCTGAAAGTGAAAGGAGGTGCTATTAATAATTACACAAGGACAAAGTGAAACCCAGGATGTTTCCAGGCAAAGCAGAGTGTATGATCACTCTGGCTATTATTATAATAATCATCCACAAGCCCTGTTTGACCTAAGATTAAGATCAGACAAAAATTAATGGTGTACTTCTTGCTGGGGACAGACGGCTGATAATGGAGAGTGAGGAGGTGAGGGTGGAAGCTGTACCAAGAGAAGGGGTAGGGAGGAAGCACCCTTTCCCTTAAGACAAGAGGCAAGGAGGGAAGGTTAGGACATGAATGTACAGAAGGGAATGTATGTAACACTGGTTGATATATTCCTAGTCATAACAAAAGCCATAGAAGGCAAGTCAGGGATCAGAGAAGCACCAAGAAGGAAGAAGAAGAACATATAGACAGAATTGGCAAAGCAAAGAATGGGCACGGAGACACCAGCATACTGGAGACATACAGAGAAAAAATCAACAGAGGACAGACTACTACAGGTGTTGTGGGGAGGCAGAAGATCACCAGGGGCAAGAGCAAAGTGCAAAAACAAAGAACAACTTTTTAGAAAGGAAGTTCCTTGCCTATCCTACTGAGCTAGGGAGTGGTTGGTTGACCCTGTGACTGGAAATTCCCCAAGGTAGGTGATGATAACCTCCACATTTTCACAAAATTCTGTGAGGAGCCAAAGCACCTGAGGTAGAGAATTGTCCTTCCCCTACTTTCCAGATGCTCTACCAAGGCTTGAACTTTGCATACAAGATGCCCAAAGCATTGCAGTGAACTGGCTGTGACCTTTCAGTAGGCATCACCACCCACCCCTCCACTCCCTACTCAGAGCTGATTGGGAAATCCCCCATAAGTGGTGTTTGGTGCCCCGGTCATTCTGATCTTAGTCAACCACCATACAAACATACCTTTAGTCCAAAGTTCAGGACAACTTATTTCACTTTATAAGCAGCCTATTACACATTCAAAGTATCCATTTGTTCTCAAGAGGTAGCAAGGTAGGACTGCCCATCTGTTTTCCTCTCTTTATAATATTTTCTAGATCCTAAATTTTACTCTTTTCTATCATTTCTTTATTTTTTTCTCCCTCTTCTTTTCCTCTCTCTCTGCTCTTCTAACTAATTGGCAGAATCTCTGACCTCCACTTTCTCTGACTCCCTTCTCCCTTCCTAGAAACAGTATCCACAGTGGACTCCGGGGCTCCTACAGACTTGGCACAGCTTCCTACAGTCTTGAAACAGCCCTGTTGTTCTGTCATGGCCAGTGGGCAGTTTGTGAACAAACTGCAAGAGGAAGTGATCTGCCCCATCTGCCTGGACATTCTGCAGAAACCTGTCACCATCGACTGTGGGCACAATTTCTGCCTCAAATGCATCACTCAGATTGGGGAAACATCATGTGGATTTTTCAAATGTCCCCTCTGCAAAACTTCCGTAAGGAAGAACGCAATCAGGTTCAACTCACTGTTGTGGAATCTGGTGGAGAAAATCCAAGCTCTACAAGCCTCTGAGGTGCAGTCCAAAAGGAAAGAGGCTACATGCCCGAGGCACCAGGAGATGTTCCATTATTTCTGCGAGGATGATGGGAAGTTCCTCTGTTTTGTGTGTCGTGAATCCAAGGACCACAAATCCCATAATGTCAGCTTGATCGAAGAAGCTGCCCAGAATTATCAGGTAGGCATTTGAGGTTTCTTCCCTGTTCCCCCATCAGCCCAGGAGTTCAGTGAGGCCCTGGAAACTGCTACCTTCCCACTGAGGGTTTGCACCCCATTGCCCCCACCCCTAGGGCTTGAGTGGGCAGCTCGCAGTCAGGCACAGTGGGTTCAAAGAGCTGAGTCTGGGGAACTGCTGACTCTCTAAATCAAGGTGCAATGGAGAATGGAAAGGATGTGAAAATTTGACTCAGAAGGTTTGGGCTCAAGCCCAGTCTTGTGAGTTTACTGTACAACCTGCAAGGAATCACTTTACCTCTCTGAGCCTCAGGTACCTCACCTTTCAAATGGCAAAAACAAAACAACTCTCTTAAAGTTGTTGGTAGGACAGATGAAGGGAAGTTTGTAGTTCTTTGATAATTCCAAAGCACCATCCATAGTCCTAGTTAGTCATAAATAACTATGTTCTGGTCATTTAGGTCACTTAAGGCTCCAGATTTCTCCCTTCTCAGCAACCCCTTTCCCCGCCAGCTTGAGAAAGGCGAGTCCTTAATAATTACACAAGGACTCACCTGGAGAGTGTCACCAGCTCTCCTAAGAGACCAGGAGGATTTTATGAGGCCAGAAATCTCCAGGCACAGCCTGTCCAAACGGCCCTCTTTCCGCAGGGGCAGATTCAAGAGCAGATCCAAGTCTTGCAGCAAAAGGAGAAGGAGACAGTACAAGTGAAGGCACAAGGTGTACACAGGGTCGATGTCTTCACGGTAAGAAAAACTCCATCCCACGATCTCTGGAAGCAGAAACATCTCTGCCAAAGCTCCTGGAATCCCCTATTACACTGACCCCTCAGAAAAAGATCCAGTGAGCCATGTCCTCTCCTCTGCGCCTCAGCACCTGACCCGCCAGGCGGCATCTCCTCCCGCGTCGGCCTCGCTATTACAGCGGGCTGACTGCTCAGTCTCCACCGGCAGACAAGGTGGGGCACGGAAAACCCGCGCTGGTCTTAGAATCGCAAGTACAGGTTTTTAAGGCCGAGCTGCGCCCTCAACGGATTCCCCAATTAGAAAATGAAGACATTGGCAGGGCGCGGTGGCTCACGCCAGTAATCACAGCACTCTGGGAGGCTGAGGATCGCTTGAGCCCAGGAGTTTGAGACCAGCCTGGGCAACATAGCGAGACTCTCCTCTTGATTAAAAAAAAAAGAAAGAAAACTAGCCGGGCGTGGTAGCACACGCCTGTAGTCCCAGCTACTAGAGAGGCTGGGAGGTGAAAGTATTGTTTGAGCCTGGGAGGATGAGGCTGCAGTGAGCCGTGATCGTGCACTGCACTCCAGCCTGAGTGACAGAGTGAGATCCTGTCTCAAAAAAAAAAAAAAAAAAAAAAAAAAAAAAAAAAAGACAGAAGGAAAATGAAGACATTGTGACCCCACTTACCTATTTTCCTGTGTGCGTGAAAGGAATAAAATCTATATGAAAGATTATAAACTGAAAAGCCTTCTGGAATTGTATTAGACAGTTCTTTGAGGCAAGTGGTAAACCATAAATTAATAATTTCGCTTAAAGCTGAGCACGTAGTAGGTGCTTTTAGAAGTTTGTTCTCCTCTCCTTTCCTTTCTTCCAGGTCTGCCCTGGCACATTGCTCTGCTTGGGAATTCCACATAAACTTAATAAAATTAATGGCTGAATAAAGTGGGCTAGAAGGACCTTCGAGGCCATCCTCTCACCCTCTGCCTGTCCCTGTTTCTTAGGACCAGGTAGAACATGAGAAGCAAAGGATCCTCACAGAATTTGAACTCCTGCATCAAGTCCTAGAGGAGGAGAAGAATTTCCTGCTATCACGGATTTACTGGCTGGGTCATGAGGGAACGGAAGCGGGGAAACACTATGTTGCCTCCACTGAGCCACAGTTGAACGATCTCAAGAAGCTCATTGATTCCCTGAAGACCAAGCAGAACATGCCACCCAGGCAGCTGCTGGAGGTGAGTCCCTTGGGGGCAGAATTGCAGAGAGGTAGCAGCCCATCCCTAGTCTCAGGTCAGAGCATGGACCACTGGCAGAATACCTGAGATTGCCCCAACCATCCTACCTCTAGCCCAGTGCTGTCCAATAGAAATATGTGAGCCGCAAGTATTAGAATGAAAATGTGAGCCACATATGTAATTCATAAATATAATTCTGGCCACATGTATGATTTAGAAATGTAGTTTCAGCCACATATGGAATTACAAATTTTTCTAGTCACATTAAAATGATAAAAGTGAAATTAATTTTAATAAAATATTTTAACTCAATATATCTGAAATATTATCCTTTCAGCCTGTAATGAATATTTTAAAAGTATTAATGAGATATTTCACATTCTGGGTTTTTGGTGTTTTTTTTTTTTTTTTGTTTTTTTTTACACTGAGTCTTTGAAATTGTGTGTATATTTTTCACTTTGGCACATCTCAATTCAGATGCTAAATTGTCAATTGTTAAAGTAAAATATAGTCTTACCAAATCAATAAAGTTGTGTTTAATGGAAAAAGTACTTTACCCTTCTTCTATTTATTTTATTTTATTTTTTGAGATGGAATCTTGCTCTGTTGCCCAGGCTGGAGTACAGTGGCGCGATTTTGGCTCATTACAACTTCCGCCTCCTAGGCCCAAGTCCCGAGTAGCTGGGATTACAGGTCCCCACCACCACGCCCAGCTAATTTTTGTATTCTTAGCAGACATGGGGTTTTACCATGTTGGCCAGGCTGGTCTCGAACTCCTGACCTCAAGTGATCTGCCCACCTCAGCCTCCCAAAGTGCTGGGATTACAGGCGTGAACCACCATGCCTGGCCTCTATTTTTAATTTAAATTTGAATTAGTAAAAATCAAATTAAAAATTCAGTTCTTTGTCACACTAGCCACAATTTCCAATGTTCAGTAGCCACATGTGGTTGGTGGCTACCATATTGGACAGTGCAGGTCTAGCTGGTGCTTAAAACAAGCTGAGATGATTCCTCCTCAAGTCATCTATTCTCCCACAGGTTCAAAAACCTATTTATTTGTTTTAAGAAAGATCATGCAAAGCCATTCTAGCCTTTCTCCTGCCCTGGCTAGCAGGGCTCCCTTGTTCAGTCTCAGAGCCAAATTCATCTTCTAAATCTCACTCTTCTCTTCTTCACTCAGTTCTTCTTGAGGTCAAAACACTTTTCTGCTTACTGGCAGAGCAGTGCTTCTTGGAGAAGCCCTTCGTGGTGGGGAGAGGGGAGGAGGATGGGGTAAGAGAGACTTGGAGGGGTTCTTACTCCTCCTGCTCTGCCCCACACCCAGCAGGCTCTGTATCTCCTCCTTGGCTCCTGGGAATCAGCCAAGCGCTGAGGCTGTGCTATTTCTCTTTCTCTTCTAGGATATCAAAGTCGTCTTGTGCAGGTATGATGGGCCACCCCAAATGTATTTTGCCTACTGATTCATCCACATACAATTCTCAGCGTATATCCAAATGCAGTCAACATTCCTCTCTCAGAAATACCCACCCACCTCTAACTTTGCATTCATACATTTAGGCTGCAGCCGGGGAATGCCTATGCCAACCATATTAGCATGTGGTCGGTTGTTAAAGAAACCAGCTGTTTTCTCAGGCTTCCTCCTTCTTCAGCACAGATTCTACTATTTCCTGAATGCCCCCTTGCTCAACTGAATAGCTCCTGGGTCCCCTACTCTGTCTCCCTGACCCTGTTTTTTTCCCTCCTCTCTGTCTCCATCTCCCATCTTCATTTCCATATCTCCCTATGCCCTACCTCACTCCTGCCCCATATCCCTAGCCCTGACTTTCTGACTCCCAGCTCACTATCCCTTAACCGCCAGGTCTTCTTTTTTTTTTTTTTTTTTTTGAGATGGAGCTTTGTTCTTGTTGCTCAGGCTGGAGTGCAGTGGTGCAATCTCAGCTCACTGCAACCTTTGTCTCCCAGGTTCAAGTGATTCTCCTGCCTCAGCCTCCCAAGTAGCTGAGACTACAGGCGCTTGCCACCAAGCCTGGCTAATTTTCATATTTTTAGTAGAGACCGGGTTTTACCATGTTGGCCAGGCTAGTCTCGAACTCCTGACCTCAGGTGATCCACCCGCCTCAGCCTCCCAAAGTGCTGGGATTACAGGTGTGAGCCACCGCTCTCAGTTCTACCCCCAGGTCTTCATCCCCTCATTTCTCAACCCCATGTCTCAGATCCTCCTTCTCCCACACCTCATCCCCTGATCTCACCAACCAGCTCAACCACATCTTCCTAGAAGTGAAGAGTTTCAGTTTCTCAACCCAACCCCTGTTCCCCTGGAACTGGAGAAAAAACTCAGTGAAGCAAAATCAAGACATGACTCCATCACAGGGAGCCTGAAAAAATTCAAAGGTAAGGAAGAGGCTGTATTTTCTCTATTCACCTACTTCCAGGAGATTCTCTCCCTGCTCACTCCACTGAAATGGAACTGTGACTCATACATGCCAACAATCCCTGGGCCCTTCTAGTGCCAGACTTCTGGCTGAGTACTTTCCACGCATCAGTATGCCTCCTCCCAGGCATTTCTTACATTCTGTCTTCGTGATATGTTATTTATCTGCCTCCCTGACTCCTGCGAGAGCCATAGAGGGCCTGGACCTATTCCCCATGTGGACACCTGGCCTAGAGCAGTGGCTGTTGGGAAGTTGGTGATGAGTTGTCTGGTGGACCAGAGATGGCCTCAGGCAGGGACTGTCATCTCTGACTTCTCCTTCTCTGGTGCACACTGGTGTCTCCTCCTGCCTACAGAAGAGAAAATAAATTCAAAATCAGTGACATTCTGGGGAGAAACCTCTTCCAGCCTTACAGGGAAACAGAAATCAGCAGAACAGTAGTGGATGACTTGGGTTTTAGATGTTCGGCCAGATATTTTTCATAAACCTGTCTGTGTTTGCAACTAGGAAGAAGGGTTAGTATTTGTAAGGACTCCCCTTAATGTGAAGACTGTGTTGGTCTAAGGTGGGCATAAAGACGGCTAGATGGAATCTTCTGAAATTATCACCTGGAGTTCCACACCCACCTCCCCCACCCCAACCCCCAGCCCCCCATACACAAACACTTCCCCTTGGGACTACGGAAAAGGAGGACCAGGGCAATGCCCCAAGATCTCCACCCATTCAGCCGGGAATCTCCACTCGGCAGACATAAACAGGAAAGCATGTTTTGTTCTATTCTTAATTTTGTTGTCTGAGCTTTTCTTTTGTCCACTAACTGCTCTGCTTTGTCTAGCTCCTCCCATCCCACTGGGCATGATCTCAGCCGATCTAGCAACTTTATTTGTTTATTTATTTATTTATTTTTGACGGAGTTTTGCTCTTATTGCCCAGGATAGAGTGCAGTGGCGCAATCTCGGCTCACTGCAACCTCCGCCTTCTGGTTTCAAGCGATTCTCCTGCCTCAGCTTCCCAAGTCGCTGGTGTTACAGGCGCACACCACCACGCCCAGCTAGTTTTTTGTATTTTTAGTAGAGATGGGGTTTCACCGTGTTGGTCAAGCTGGTCTCGAACTGCTGACTTGTGATCCACCCATCTCAGCCTCCCACAGTGCTGGGATTACAGGCGTGAGCCACCACGTCCAGCCCGATCCAGCACCTTTATAGGCTCTTCAGGTCAAGAATAGTTTGGTTCTAGTTTGGAATTTCAATAAAGGAGCCCAGCCCTTTCCACTTCATCAGGTTTGGAGTTGGGGAGACTGGTGTGCTCTACTCTGTATCCCCCTTTTCTTTCCCTCTTTCACATACACAAACTCACACACACACAGTCCCCCAACTACCACCTGGCCCTATTTCCTTCTTTTTTTTTCTCTCTCTTATTTTTATTTTATTTTTACCCCAAAGAAGAAGGCACAATGGCCACCTGGCCCTATTAAAGCCTAGGAAATACAGGAGGTGGTAGGGAGTCTACTTATACCACAGGTCCAATCTCCACAGTTCTTATTATGAGGGTTGGTTCTCCCTGCTCGGGGTGACTGGGTCTGGAACACGTACATGGAGAAGGGTGTGGCTGGGCCCTGAAGCCGCTAAAGGCCCTTGTAGGTGAAGTGCTCCCAGGCAGTGTTTCCTATGCTCTAGGTTTGCAGACCCCTCCTAAGAGGGCCCCCGCGTCTCCCCTGAGCAGTCCCCATGACTGGGCTGGTGGCTCTCAGGGAAGCTGCCCACGCTTGTCCCACTACCTAGCCCCAGGCTGTCTTGTGCTGTCTTGGGGCTGCAGGACACTGGGGGAAGGGTGCTGGGGCCAGAAGTAGCTCCCCATCTAGGGGCTCCACCCTATAGTTCTCCACTCAGTCCAGCACCCCTACAGGAAATCTAGGCCAGGAATGGGCCATTGTCCCCAACTTCTGGGCTCATCCTCTACCTGCAAAAGGGGTCTCTTCTGGCAGGGGTGAACTGGGAGATGAAGGCACTCGGCCTCCCCTTGCAGGAGCTCTGTCTTCGTTCCCCCTCTCAAGCCCTCTTTCATGGGAAAGAGGGCAGGACTGCCATCCAGGCTTTAGGAGAGTGGGGCCCCCCCTTACCCCACCTGGCTCCTGGGTGGTTAGCCCTACAGGAGGCCTTCTGAAGCTAAAGGGTGAAGCCTCAAGGCACTCTTTGTCCTGAGCACCTACCTTTGTCAGGCAGTGAGAAAGGGGCTAGCTCTGCACTGTCCAATTTAGTAGCTGCTAGCCACATGTGCCGACAGGCACTTGAAATGTAGCTAGTCCAAATTTAAACATGCTATATGTGAAGAATCATTAATTTCACAAGATTGAGTGTAAAAAGAGACTGTAAAAGATAGCAATAATTTTTATAATACATGTTGAAATAACATTTTGAGAATATTGAGTTAAATAAAATATATAATTAAAGTTAATTTTACTAGTTTCTTTCTACTTTTTAAATGTGACTACTAGAAAATTTAAAAATATATAAGTGGCTCACATTTGTGACTCAGATTACATTCATCATTCATACTGGACAGTGCTGGGCTAGGCAGCCACCACAGGAAAGCAGAAAGGGCATCTCTCAAGGGTTGCATACCTTCCTGGTCCAATAAGAATATGAGAGACAAATGCAGCTTCTACTTCTCCCAGGCATTTCAAATTAGTGCCTCGCTGTGTGATAGTGAGTTCTTTGCTCAACCCCTCTGGACTCTCACCATTTCATCCCATTCTTTATTCCCCAGACCAACTCCAGGCTGATAGGAAAAAAGATGAAAACAGATTCTTCAAAAGCATGAATAAAAATGACATGAAGAGCTGTAAGTGAGAAATGATGGTTGGTTGCTTCTGCCATTTGGGGAAAGTGAGAAAAGGGGAAGAATTGTGTCTCTATGATTACATGAAGGCCAGATATAAGTGAATGCCCATTCCTCAGCCAATTGAGAGAACAGGCATATGGTTGTTTTATTATTTTAAACTCAGGTAACTCACAAAACAGTCACTAATCCCAAACTTTGAAGTATTCAGAAGTAATAGAAAGTTACAAATGTATTTCTTCACTCCTAGAGACAGGGAGGAAAAAGTGGGACAAGAAGGAGGCAGCTCCACCTCTGTAGTATTTGCTGCCCCTACAGGGCACCAGGTTTCGAGGCAAACTCCTCTGGGTGTGAGGTCAGTACAGCTCAGGGGATGGAGACCCACTGTAATAACAGCCTGTGCTAAAGTCATTAGATATGGTTCTGCCACCTAAGATAATAACAGAAGTACCATTTCTTAAAGGACCACTATGTCCGCATCTAATATTTCAAAACCCCACAACTATCCTCCAAGATAGGTGTTATTATCTGCAACTTACAGTGAGGTCCATGTAGCTTCCGGGAGGGGAGGTAAGTTACCCAGGTCATATGATTATTAAGTGAAAGAGAGAGAATCAGAACTCCTTTCTCCAAAGCCAGAAACTACAGAATGCATTCCAAAGCCAGAGAGCAGGATTTAGGGATCCTATTCCACCAGCATTTCTCCACAAAAGGAGCTACTGGTGTTTAGAAAGGCCATCTTTGTTATGCTCCATGACTTTTGCCCTGTTAAATGCTTAGTATCCCAGGCCCCAGAAAGCCCTATAAGCCAGTAGAGAACCACACTCTTGCTGTCACTGAGTCAACCTGAAAGGTTTCCACACTTCCCCCTGGGTGGGGAATGGGTCCCACTGAGAACCATTGACTGTTCTGATTGATGATGGCAGGGTGCTTGTTTTTGTTTTTAATTTGCAGCTTCTGGTTATCAAGACCAAATTGGTTTTCTCTCCCCAATTTTTAGGGGGCTTGTTACAGAAAAATAATCATAAAATGAACAAAACCTCAGAGCCCAGGTCATCTTCTGCAGGTAAGAGTCCTGTCTCTGAATACTAAGGGACCTCTAAGTCTACAGGTGGTCAAAATGCTGTATCCACCCAATTCCACTAAATGGAATAAATGAATAAATGAATGAATTCATTTATTCCATTTCCTCAGTTCCTCCCCAAATTACACCTCTGCCAGGAAACAGAGGGCGCTCCGACTTGTTCAGGTGTACTTTCTTGAGTTTCACCTCCATCCCTCCTGCTGTATGTAGAGCTCAGCTGTGCTGTCTGGCAATGGAGGATTGCTGCCGAGGTGCTCCCGCTGACCTCTTTTCTCCTTTCCTTCTCCCGCAAAGGCGGCAGAACTACATCGGGGCCACCAAATCACCACTCTTTAGCCCCATCCCACTCCCTGTTTCGGGCCTCGTCTGCTGGGAAAGTCACTTTTCCAGTATGTCTCCTGGCCTCTTATGATGAGATTTCTGGTCAAGGAGCCAGCTCTCAGGATACGAAGACATTCGACGCTGCGCTGTCCGAGGAGCTCCATGCGGCACTGAGTGAGTGGCTGACAGCGATCCGGGCTTGGTTTCGTGAGGTTCCTTCAAGCCAAGCCAGCTCAGAGAACACGAGGAGCGGTGGTGCTACACGGACTTCGGAGCATAGAGTGGCGCTGAGTGAGTGGCTGAGACCGACCACGGTTCTTGACTTAGTGGAATTGGGTCGAAGGAGTGGAGAATGGGAGGGCTCGGGCTACTGAGAGTGGAGATGGGGGCGGGGGTGGTGGTAAAGAGAGTTGGCGAAGGAATGGACGAGTTCTTGAGCAAAAGGAGGGGAAAAGACAATCTCCAGCCACCCGCCCCACGCTTGACTTCTTATCACTTTGGCTGTGGTGCCGCCTAGTGGAAAAAGGAAGTCCCTGCAGCAGTCCCCGCACTCTTTAAGCAGCTGTTTACCGAAGGCACCAGTTCAGCCAGGAGTGAAATCCAGAGATGAGCAACGCCAGCCTGGGTCACAGTCCATCAAACCCCATGAGCCCGACCACTCTCGCTCTTCTTTACATTCCCACGTCCCCCTTCTCTCCCAACCCCTCATATCAGCAAGGGAAATTAATTAATGAGATTTGATAAATCAGTAGATAGAATGAGGTCCCCATTCTGAAATATTTAGCAGACTGGAACCACCACGCA
The DNA here is from genome assembly GCF_028858775.2 of Pan troglodytes. NCBI lineage: Eukaryota > Metazoa > Chordata > Mammalia > Primates > Hominidae > Pan > Pan troglodytes. Next base: position 36,015,249 of record NC_072403.2, on the reverse strand, counting down.
AGCCTCTGTAGGGGGTGGATGGAGACACTTCTAACTTTAATAAACTGTGACTGAACGTGGAATCCTAGTAAAAGTGTGTGTGTGTGGCGGGGGTGACTATTCCTCCTTTTGTATTCCAACACTTCACTCATCCCTGTGTTTGAGGAACTCCACTTTAGAAAATTACTGGCCCTCAGAAAGTCTGAGCCTTGACACCTCTTATACTAGACTCAATTCTTGTCTTAGACATGGGAATTAGGGGCCGCGGGAAATGGACAAGGAAGAGATGGTCTCATCTTCGGGTGTTGAAATGATCTCACCACCACCACCAATGAAGAACTTCTCTCTGCGCCCACAGAACAACACATTGTGAAATTTAGGGATTAACTTTGAGGAGGAGGAGGCGGGGCCGGGCCTAAGACTTCTCTGGGGACCACAAAGGCTGTGACTGGGAAGAGAAAGCCTCTCTGGCGGCATCGAGCGGGGCGGGTGGTGGGACGGGGGTATCAGAGGAAGGTAGGGGGTTTGGACAACTTGACCCGGGGTTGGCCACCTCTTTCTCCTCATCTTCACACAGCCCCTGTGACACTGGACGCAGCCTCGGCCCACCCGGATCTCATCCTTTCCCAGGATGAGATAGTGACGCTGAACCTCGCATCCCAGGACGGTTCGCAGAAGCGGGGCAACCCCCGACGCTTCTACAGGTTCTGCTGAGTGCTGGGCTCGCTGGGCCTTTGCTCCGGCCGCGGCGCCTGGGAGGCGGAGCTCCAAGGGCCCGGGGGCGGGGCCTGCGTGCCGGGCTTGGCCTTGGAGCTGGTTCCCAGGCGGGGCTTCCTCGAGGTGGAGCCCTTGACCGGCTTCGTGGAGCTGCACAGCACCGGCTCCCAGTGCCAGGCGCTCATCGAGAGCGGTTCCCGGGAGGATCTCCCGGTCTGTCCGAACAAAGTGGGCGTCCGCGTGGATTACTAGGGCGGAGAGGTAGTCTTCTACGACGCCACCTCGAGGACCCACATCTACACTTTCCATGCCTCCTTTCCGGGGCAGATCTCCTTTTTCCAGCTTCTGTTTTCCGGCACCCGGATCACCCTGGGTCGCTAGAGTTGTTCTTTGCCTTCCTCTGCATCTCCTCACTCGCTTCTCGCCCCACTTTGGGATGTGCTGCAGCTGGAAGGGTTGAAGCTAGGCTTCCAGCAGCCCTATGGGAAGGTTACACCCTTCGGGCTTCCTCCTGATCCAGTCCTGATTTCTCTGACCCTGCTTTAAATATTCCTTCTATCTCAGTTCCTCTCTCCTTACAATATGCCTGGGTCGAAAAGAAAGGCTCAAATACACTAAAAGGCTATACACAAGGCTGTTCATTGCAGCACAGTTGGTAACAGGATAAGACTGGAAACGAACGTCTATCAACAGGTGGTTGAAAAAGCTGCCACGTGCAAGCATCCAGCTGCATCTCGGTTAAGACAGACACAGGGGAGTGGACCACTGACCCCAGCTTGTCCGCCTGTCTCCTCCTGCATTTTACCTCCTGCAGCCCCCGTGGCCCTGCACAGGGCTTTGACCCATCTGAACCCCATCCTGAAAACCGACATACGCAAAACTTTTCTAGTTCTTCATAATACTCAGAAACCAACATTAATCCCACGACCAGATGCATCCTCCTCTCAAACCCACATCACCACTACCCGCAACAGAAGTCTTGATCATTCCTAGTGTTGCCGTGTGAGGGACTGAAGTTAAACCCAGAGAAGGACTGCTCCAGTTTCCTGAATGAGCCCAAAAAAAGTAAAAGGGCGAGGAGGTTGGAAACGCAGAGACGAAATGACCTCTGGACAGTAAAACCCACCATTTGCGCCAGTTTGGGATGATTATGGGTTCCTTCCTCTTCCTCCCTGCAGGCCGGCTGGGGACTGGGTAGGCGGATGGGACCAGGCGTCTCTAGGCTTTTCCTGCCGCCTCGCTCCGGTAGGGAGAGGGCGGTGTTGCAGGAGGCGTGGGGAGTCGCCCGCCAGACCACGCTGCTGCCCGGCGCGTGGCTGCGCAGCGGGAGGGCGGGCCCAGGTGTCGGGGCGGGAGTGAGCCAACGCCCGGAGCGCGGATTCCAGGGGCGCTCAGTCAGCCCTGGCCAGGCTCCCCCATCCAGTTCCCCCAGTCGCCCGCGAGGCGCCGCCGATTACATAAACAGCCTTCACCTTCCTGCGGAGGGGACAACAAAGGGTTGGGGGCACACAGGCCGAGGCCCGAAAGTAACGCCCCTCCGAACTTTTATTCAGAATCAGCCGGGACTGCCCAAATTCCCTATTTACAGTTCTCACAGCCCTCGTCATGGTCATGGACTTCGCGCCTTTTACCTTGTTTCCTTTCATTGTGTACAGATTCAACTTCCTTACTACAAAGGGAGATCTTTCCCAAATGTCTTAAGTTGATTTTATACTTCCTGACTCTACCAACCCCAGACACTTAGCACGGACCCTAGAATGGGGTACTTGATTAATAAATATTTACTAAATTAAAACCATGCCCTAATTTCTCTTTTCCCGCGAAAGACTGATGTCTTGGAAATCCCACTCAATTTTCGTGGACCAGCTCCACCTCACCTCCTCCAGGAAGCCCTCCCCAGGCAGGGTTCCTGGTACTTTCTGTTGGAAAAGTGTGCACACTCCCAAAGCCACTACAGCCATCTCCCTGCAGCACTTACCGCAAGTTGACTGTGAAGTCCTCGAGAACGGAAGCAGCATCTCACTCCTTTTCGTTTCACTCTCCCACCCTCCTTGAGCACTACAGGTCCTGGTTCCTAAAGGGATGTAAATGAAGGAAGGGTTCAAAGTAAATGAAAGAATACTTTGTAGCAAGGTTTAAATTTGGGGAGGTCTTCCAACCTGGACCTTAACCTTGAACGATGATCACACTCTTCTCAGCCGTGAGGGATGGGGGTCGCCTCTTTAGGAGCCTCTCAGAAGCTCATTTACTCAAAGAGAGTCCTGGCCATTCATTCGATGTTATGGCCGGGAAGTCAAGTGAATACTGAACCCTGGCCAAGATTTCCATCCCCCAGTCCAAAGTGTTTTCTGCCTCTTCACACAGTTATGATACTACTAACAGCATGTTTACAATGTTGAACAGTTTATTAAATGGATTCAGATACATTATTCCATTTGCTTCTCACAACTGCTTAAATTAGGTATCGTTACATTCCCATATTCCAAATATGGTATGAATGTTCAAACTCAGGTGTTTCAACACAAAGCACATGCAAAGTTGTCTTGAAGAGATAAAATCTCATAAAATATATGATAAAATGGCTATAACAAATAGTAACTTTCCACGATATTTCCCTACACAGACAGATGGACACACACACACACACACGTATACATGCACATACACACACACACACACTTATCTGCTATATTAGTTTCCTAGGGCTTCCATAACACATCACCATAGACTGTGTGGCTTGAAACAATGACACATTCTCTTACAGTTCTGGAAGCAAGAAGTCTGAAATCAAGGTGTCAGCAGAGCCATGCTCTCTCCAAAGGCTCTAGGAAACAATGCTTCATTGCCTCTTCTAGCTCCTGGTGTTTGCTGGCAATCCGTGGCATTCTTTGGCTTGTAGATGCCTCACTCCAATCTCTGACAGCATTTTCCCATGGCCGTCTCCCATGTGTCTGTGTCAAAATTTCCCTCCTCTTATAATGGCCCACCCTGATCCAATATGACCTCATTTGAACTTGATGAAAAGACCCTATTTTCTTTTTCTCTCTCTCTTTCTTTCCTTCTTTCCTTCCCTCCCTCCCTCCCTCCTTCCTTCTTTCCCTCTTTCTTTCTCTTTCTTTCTTTTTCTTTTTTCTTTCCTTCTTCTTTCTTTCTTTCCTTCTCTCTCTCTCTCTCTCTTTCTTTCTTTCTTTTTTGAGACAAAGTCTGGCTCTATCACCCAGGCTGCAGTGCAGTGGCATGATCTCGGCTTACTGCAACCTCCACCTCACTGGCTCAAGTGATCTTCCCACATCAGCCTCCCGAGTAGGTGGGACTACAGGCACACAGCACCATGCCTGGCTAATTTTTGTATTTTTTGTAGAGACAGGGTTTTGCTATGTTGGTCAGTCTGGTCTCCAACTCTTGAGCTCAAGCAATCTGCCCACCTTGGTCTCCCAAAGTGCTGGGATTACAGGGGTGAGCCACCTCATCTGGCCAAGACCCTATTTTTGAATAAAGCCACATATGTAGGTACCTGGGGCTAGGACTTCAATATGTCTTTGGCAGATAAAATTCAACCCACGACTCCATAATCTGTCACCCACAGGAAAGCGAGAACATAAAAAAGAAACAATGGTATTGGAAAAGAGAGCCAAGGGCAACACTTGGGGGATGCTAAGATGAGCAGAAGGGAAAAGAGATAGTGGGCATAGAGGGTGTACTCTCCAGGGAGGGTCAAATTTGAGTATCTGGCTTGGAAAACCAAAGAAAGGAGAAAGATGGTTTTCAAAAGCTAAAAGAGGAAAAAGCATGGCAGGAGTGGAGAAGTCATTAGGAGGGTGGAAGAGCTGCTCCCTAGGGAGGGAGAGTAAGAGCCACTCCACTCCTGGGGAAATCCAGTGAAAACTGGGGCAAGTGTCAAGAGATGGAGATCCACAGTACTGAGCCCCTTCCCCTACCAGAGTGGCCCCCTTGAGGAGCCAGGGGTCTGCAAGCTCCCAAAGCATATTCCCACAGAAACTCTGGGGTCATGAAGTCATCTTGTCCCCCTTCCCAGACCTGATCCTGCTGCCTGTTTTATACTCATTGTTGCTACCAGCCCCACACAGTCACCCAACCTAGGTGTTATCCTCAACTCTTTCTTCTTCCTCATTCTTACAGTCCTTGAGGCCCCAACCTCCCTGATGTTAGCGCCTACCACAGGACTCCACCCATCTTCCTCCTAGCACTGTCTAGATCAGCCCTCACCTGGATTATGACAGCTGCCTTTCTCATTTCCCTGCCTCCAGACTTATTCTGCCCAATCCATCCTCCATTACCCAGGCCAAAGTCTATGCTTTTCTAAAATTTTATTTTGAAAATCTTCTGACAGAAGAGTTGAATGAATTTTACAGTGACCATCCAAATATTACCACCTACATTTTCCCATTAGCATTTTACTGTACTTGCTTTATCAAATATGTTTCCATCGACCCATTCCTTCATCCTTCTATCCATCTTATAATTTTATGCATTTTAAAGTAAGTTGCAGATATTCAAATGATTTCTAAAAATATAATCTGGTCATGTTAGAACTTGTTGGACTTTCAATAATGCCTCCCTTCTCTAAAGGATAAAGCCTGAACTCCACGTTGGCCTGCCTTCAGCCTAACCCCTGCCCCTACCTGCTTCCCATTTTTCACTCTAGAAAGGCCAAATTGCCTAAAATTCCCCACTTACCACATTGTTTACATCTCCCTGACCCGCTTTCATTGTTCCTTCTTCTTAGCTTGTCCTCAGCCTTCCAAGGCCTCAAACGCCTCCTTCCCTGAAAGCCTTTCTTGATCCCCCACTCCTCTCCGACACTGGTTTAGGCACCACCTCTATAAGCACATAGCAGTCCCCAGGGCATACCTTGATCACTGCACTAATCTCCACAATCAAGACAATCTGTTTATGTGTGTTTCTCACCTCTACCCCAACTGAGAGCTTCCTAAAAATTCAGGGATCCTGCTTTATTTGTCTATTGTCCTTGGTACCTAGAACAGTCTGTGGCATGTGTGGGTGCTCCATAAATATTTGTTGAGTGAATGCATTACTGGTTTTGTCCTTTCTAAGAGCACCTCCTGCCTTTGTACCAGCTTCTCCCACACAACATGGGGCCAGGTCTTCAATGTAGATACCAGAGAGTTAAGAAGGAAGCAAAGAACACTGAGTGTTATCCGTGTTTTCCAGCCAAAGACCCCCCAGGAACATAACTGTCATTAAACATGCTGGGTTTATTACTCCTTGCAGCAATGGAGAATGCACCCCATGGGGAGTGTGGGGCATTTTAATAAGAGTGTTAGGAAAAAACCTATGATAGGATTTGGGTTTTGGTTAGGTGATTTGGGGAAAGGTCTAAGGAAGTGGGGGTTTGCTCTGGATTAATGCTGTTAGAAAGCAGAGCAGATCCTGTGAATGAATACCCAAATAAGTATTTTCTATAGGGAGGGAAGACTAGAATGAGGGGAAAGCTATAATTGGTAAAGAAGTAGCAAACATTTCTGTTAACCAAGAGAAGGGGTGTTTGGTATTTTGTGGGTGGCACAGTGTCTTTTTTTGGGTCTGTGCTCAGAAAAACTTATGAAGCAATCTTGCATTGTCTCACTTTATCAAGGTCTAGGAGTAAACTTGTCTGAGATTGGTATTCTGTAATATAGTTTATGCCTAATAGGTGAATAACGTGGTTTAGCTGTGTTAGGCCAACTTCTGAACGTCAGAGGCTGCTCTTTTTTTCTCTCTCAGTGTTTAGGTGGGGAATTGGGAAAAAGATGAATTAGTGGGATTGGGGCATGTGTATAGATGTGTGCAGAATCCAGTTCAATGCAAAAAACTTTTCTTTTTTTTTTTTTTTTGAGACAGACTCTTGCTCTGTTGCCCAGGCTAGAGGGCAGTGGTGCGATCTCGGCTCACTGCAAGCTCCGCCTCCCGGGTTCACGCCATTCTTCTGCCTCAGCCTCCACAGTAGCTGGGACTACAGGTGCCTGCCACCATGCCCGGCTAATTTTTTGTATTTTGTTTAGTAGAGACAGGGTTTCACCGTAGCCAGATGGTCTCGATCTCCTGACCTCGTGATCCACCTGCCTCGGCCTCCCAAAGTGCTAAGATTACAGGCTTGAGCCAACACTCCCGGCCACAAAATTTTTCAAATAGAGGAAGTCTGGAGTTTATTTCCAAGGTGTCCACCTCCCCAATCCAGGCATATATTTCCAGGTCACAGTGCTGACACTTTCAGCCTCCTGCAGTCACACACCCCATGGTCATGAAGGGGACACATGGCCCAGGTCCCTGGTGGCTCTGAGTTGTGGGGAGGGAGGAGCCAGTGGCTTTGGCTCTACCTGGACATCCCTTGTTCTCCCAGGGCAAACACTCTGAAGCTTGTTTTCTTGGCTGACTGTTTTTGTTTGTCATCCTGCCTGGTATCACAGCCTCCCAGTGACTCCCAAACCTACTCATCTGAGCCCTGAGGAAAACCTATTAGATATGAATTCTTTGTTGGTTTTGTGACAGTGGCCTCTGACCAGACGGGTTCAGCTGCCTGGACCCCAAGGACCTTGTTGTCTCTGCTCCCTGCCTTCTGGGGTAATCATCTCACCCTTGCCCCCAGTTTCAGGGATCCAGTGACTCACTGCAGAATAAATCAACAGCATGGCAGATGCCTGGCACCTGAGGTCTCTGCCACTCTCTAAGGATATGGGTCTGTGATCTTTTTTCCTTCAGTCTGGTGCTTCTGTCTGACTGTTAGTGATTACCCTTTCCTGATAAAGGCGTTAATATTTCCTTCAAATCAGACAGCCCTGAAGTTGTTGCCTCCTGCCTTCATTATTCCTTTCTGCACAAGGCTGAATTGATTCTGTTCTGAAATTTTCCTCATCCCTGCCCTCCACACACATACTCATCAATGCATGGCTTGCTTTTTCACGGCCTCTTGTCTTGTGCTTCTCTACGTTTTCGTTCAATTCTTCTCCTTCTTCTTCTTCTTCTTCTTCTTCTTCTTCTTCTTCTTCTTCTTCTTCTTCTTCTTCTTCTTTTTTTTTTTTTATGAAGCCTTGCTCTGTCACCCAGGCTGGAGTGCAGTGGCACATCTCAGCTCACTGCAACCTCAGCCTCCCAGGTTCAAGGGCTTCTCCTGCCTCAGTCTCTTAAGTTGCTGGGATTACAGGTGCCCACCACCATACCCGGCTAATTTTTTGTACTTTTAGTAGAGATGGGGTTTTGCCATGTTGGTCTGGCTGGTCTCGAACTCCTGACCTTGGGTGATCCGCCCACCTTGGCCTCCCAAAATGCTGGGATTACAGGCGTGAGCCACCGTGCAAGCCAAAAGTCTTCTTTAGCTATGATCTTCCTGAATCCTAGTTTGATTTGATCCTTCAGGACATGTTTGTGTGTATTTACACATCTGTGTTTTATACACATAGAAATGTGTGTGTGTGTGTGTGTGTGTATTTTTGAAATAGCTATAAACCAGGGACAGTGGGAATAGTGAGGATATGTGTTTGTGGGATCAAGTGAGGTTGTGGTTACAAGAAAAAGCTATATCTTTGATAACAGCAAATCAATAATAGATAATGCCTAAAATTAGAAGAGCAAACAGTAATAATATAATCCTTGTATTTACAGATGTGAAGGTGAACACCAAAACAGCTAAAAGAGTTGAAAGTAGTGGAGATGGGGGTGAGGGCTGCCATTTTAAAAAATTAACTCAACTTGTTTAACTTTTTATTTGCATATACAACTGCGATGAAAATCCTGAAAATAATCTAATTGTGTTCTGTGTTCCTTTTTTTTCCCCTACCAGCCATGTGAAGATCTGTCACCCACTCATTTCCTCAGCCCAGTTTCTCACCCTTGCTTCCTCTCCCCCGACTCTGTCTCCAGGGGCCAGCCTTGTCCACCCCTCGGGATCTCTCCTACCTGACTGCTCTCCTCCTGCCTCCAATCTATCCACCTGCAGACAGAACAATCTCTACCACCTGTGTCACCAGAGTGTGTTTCACTTCCACTTGAAAATTCTCTGAGACTTGCCTAGTGTGACAGGATTGAGTTATGCCCTCAATATGACAAGCTCCATGTCCCTCTCAGCGCCAGCCCCAGGCACGCAGCCTGCGCCAGGCTCAGACACACCTCCTTCTCTTGGCTGCCCTGGCTCTGTACTCCCTCTGACCAAAATCCTTCCCCTGTATGTGTTTCTTTACTATGGGTCATAATTTATAGTACATAATGTTCTGCACTGACTTTTTCTTTTAACCACGATCTTATAGATCTTCTCATGTCAACCCAAATAGGTCATCTTCACTATTTTTAACTGTTACAAGAATTCAATCACATAATGTATATAAAAACATTTTGCATGCCATCTGGCATATACGAAGACTCAAATATATCCTTATCTCATTTAAGTTTCCATCACCGCAACATAATGAAGAAACACCCTTTGTCTCCTTTAACACTGTAGTTGTAAGATTCCTCCTCAACTCTTATTACAGCTATGCATTGTGCCTTTTAAAAACATTTAGTATTTTTTTCATTGAGACAAATCTTGCTATGTTGCCCAGGCTGGTCTCTCACTCCTGGGCTAAGTGATCCTCCTGCCTCAGCCTCCCAAAGTGCTGGGATTATAGGCATGAGCCACTGTGCCTTGCCCTATGCAATGGTTTTAAACAGATCACGAATTTAATTAATATCACTATTCTCCCCATTATTTCTTTAGCTTTTCCATCCAGCTCCCTACACATCCCTCTTTTGTGGATCTCAACTCCTTGGAGCTCTCCCACACACTCTGCTTGCTTGCTTTTCCCTGAAATGCCCTCTGCTATCCCCTTCCGCCATCCACTGGGGAAGTGGTTCCCTTCTTCCCAGACAACCCCTGTAAAAGCTTCCCTAAGCTGCCCTCTCCCAGAGGAGCCCTCAGCCTATGGGCAGCCCCGCCCCCCACCTGGTTTGCACCACTCATATCACTCCTTAACCAGAAGGTCAGTCTTTTGAAAGCAGGGTGTCTTAGTATCTTCAGTGCTTAGCATATTGCCTGGCACATAAAAAGTGCCCCATAAGTGTTTGCTGGATGAGAATCCTCAACTTCTAAATGTCTAATCTCATTTTTCTATGTAATATGCCACACACAGAAGAGGTGCTCTGTGGTATAGAGGAGAATGTACCTTCTTATTAGCTGTGTGATCTTGGACAACTCACATCACCTCTCTAAGCCTCAGTTTCTTGATCTGTAAAATGGGGGTAATGATATCTGTGAGGAATGAATGATGAAATAAAATATAAGAAGATGTTCTAAAAATGTAAAAAGTATTACTATCACTCCTTCTTCAACCTCATTTCAAACTTTCCATAGTTCTGACAAAATCCTCTCCCCAGGTCCAGCCCGTTCTGTAAGATCATGTCTCTCCCCCCGACTCCTGATCCTCATTCCTTTCTTTTTCTTTTTCTTTCTTTCTTTCTTTTTTTTTTTTTTTTTTTTTTTTTTTGAGATGCAGTTTTGCTCTTGTTGCCCAGGCTGGAGTGCAATGGCGCATCGGCTCACCACAACCTCCGCCTCCTGGGTTCAAGCGATTCTCCTGCCTCAGCCTCACTGAGTAGCTGGGATTACAGACATGCACCACCATGCCCAGCTAATTTTGTATTTTTAGTAGAGACAGGGTTTCTCCATGTTGGCCAGGCTGGGCTCGAACTCCCGACCTCAGGTGGTTCGCCTGCCTCGGCCTCCCAAAGTGCTGGGATTACAGGTATGAGCCACCGCGCCTGGCCCCCTCATTCCTTTCTGGTGCTGTTGTTTCGCCCTCTCATTCCCTTCTTCTAACTTGGTAGGCTTTGTTCTTGCCTAATTCCTCTTCAGTGTTCACTCTTCTGTAGCTTTGCCTTTCTCCTTTCAGCATAGCTCTGTCCTCACAGCTTCCTGGAAGCCATCCCAAGAACTCTTATTGGTTCCTTTCCCTCTGCTTCCTTGAAGCTCCTCCCTGATCCTCCTGCCACATACGCCACCCAGGGGGCAGGGGAGCCTCATATGGGCATGGATAACTCTACCAAGCGCTGGTTTCAAGGATGCTTGCAAAGGTGCCCAGAAATGGCAGATAAAAGGGTGCGAGATGCCGTGCTCTGCGCAGGGAGGGGCTGGATGAGGGGAACCAGAGAGTCCAAGGCAGGTCCCAGGGCCAGTTTTCCTTCCAGAGATTCAGGGCAGGCAGGACAGAGCTGGAGGGGTGTGTTTGGGAGATGGGGGAGGTAACATCTGAGGCTCAGGAGGCAGTCAGAGGGAGTGGCTCCTGAACTAATTGGCAAGCTGGATGCCAGCAGCGTGCCAGTGATGTTTTAGCTACTGGTCACCAGAGGAGAGGAAGGAAGGGAGGGAGGGAGAGTCTATCATGTGGACCAAGACACAGAGGCACATGGGGCCTGTTGTCGGCTGGCTCTCAGCTCATCAGGCTTTTCTAGGTCACTCTGCGTTGCCACCTCCCTTGCTGGGTTCCCCTGCTCTGCCTCGTGCTGCCTTGCATGCCCCTGGCTTGGTTTCTCTGACTCATAGTCCACGACCCGGACACTCTCTTCAAGTCTCTGTGTTCCTGGGAGTTGGTGTTCTAATACTGTTGGGGAGGAAGCACTTGAGTCCCAGCATGCAGGCTTTGACCTTTATCCTGCATGGCCCCCAGTTTCCTCCCTGTGACTGGAATGTGACACAGGCTCCCGGAGTAGTTAAGAAAGTAGTAAAATCTTTGATGATTTGAAAATTATAAAATTATAAAATTATTACTGTGTTAAAATGAACTATCCTTGTTCTTTTTGTTTCTCCACCACTCCTAATGTCAGATATGCTTACATTGGGCTGCACAGTTCACAGCGCTGTTGGATGGCCCACAGGCCTCCTGGCTTCACATGTCCAACATGCCACCCCTGATCTTTCTGCCCAGGCCAGCTCCTCACAGTTCTTCCCACTGCAGTCACTGGCAGCTCCATCCTTCCCATGGTGGAGCCAAATTCGTTAGAGCTTCCTGCCTCCTCCTTTGCTCTCACACTCCACAACCAATGAGTAACTCACGTCCAGAAATCAGCCCCTTCCCACCAACTCCAACCCCTGGCAGGCTCACCTCACCCAGTACTGAATGAAGTCCTGACAATGACAAAGCCCTGCACAGTCGGCCAGTCCCCTCTCTGACTTCCTACTCCACACCCGCTGCTCCCTCTGCTCCAGCCACATGGCCTCATGTTAAATCTCAAACACATCAGTAGCTTCAGCATCACAGCCTTTGCCTCTGCCTTTCCTTTCATCTGGATGATCCTTCCTTCAGATAAGCACTTGACGACTTCTCTTACCACCTTCAAATCTTTGCTCAAATAGAATCTATTGAGATTGTAACTCTATCTACTCCATCCAGCACTCCATCCAGCATTGAGAAGGCCCATCTCTCTAGGTGATATTTAAGGGCAGACCTGAGAGATGAATAAGAGATCATCATGCTCAGAGAGGAGAGAAGGGCATTCCAGGCACAGGTAACACAACCTAGAGGCAAGAACAGTTCGGGCTAATTTAAGCAAAGTTGACGCACGATGAGTTGGGAGTAAAGATGGCACAAGATAATAATGAAGACTTAGAGACTAGAGCAAGCAAAAACTTAGGTTTTAGTAGTGGAATAGGCAAGAGTGCAATGGGGGAAGATCCAGGGCCACTACTTGCTAATGGCATTCCCCAGAGTTGTATAAGGCAGTCATCCCAAAGACAGAAAACTATGCTAGCATTTGTGTCTTTCTTCCCAGCTTTATGTTGCTTCGTGGTACCTACCATACATTCCACTTATTTATTTGTTAATGAGCTGTTCTCCCCGCTAGAGTTTAGAATTCCCATGAGGGCAGGTTCCTGTCTGTGTTGATCTCCACTGAGTCCCTAGCTTTCAACACTGTATCTGCACATAGTAGGTCCTTAATAAGTACTTTTGAACGAATAAATATAAATTACTTTTATCATCCCTAAAACAATTTTTTTGATATAAGTATAATTGTTTTCACTTTATAGTCACAAAACTAACAAGAGTCAAGTCAAATCTTGACACCCTACTGTTTCTAAGTGGTGTCAATGTTCCTTCATACTGTATAATTTCTTATGTGGTTTAGTCAAAATGGGCAAAGGCTTCAGTTTTTTTCAATTTTAAAATGAGTTTGGACTAATGGATTGCCCATTTGCTGGAGGATGATGCCTGCTCCTTCCTCCAGGGCCTCCCCTGCTGCTCCAGTCCAAGTTCTTTTCCCTCTTCCAGCCTCACTTCTTCCTGGGGTCTGGACAACAGAGGTTAAATGGTTTAAAGGCCCACTGGGAGACTGTGAATCACAGAAGCACAGGAATCCTTTCCATTTCTAGCTGCCTACACTCCATCTATCTCACTGGCTGAGGCTTCGATTCTGTCGAGGAAATAGGATGACTACTGAGCAGAAAGAAAGGACAGAGAATAAAAAGGAGAAAATGATGAAGGGGAAGGCAGGGAGGAAGGAGAGAAGGACAGAGCAAACAGGTCTCGTGCATGTTAGTGAATATTCTGCAGAGAGGAGAAGCAGTTATTGTGGACTGTGGTCCAACTGAAACAAAATATCTCATCACTTTGTCTTTACCCCCTCTCTTGTGATCCCATCTCAACATCCAAAGCTCATTAAGTATGTAGCCCATTTCTGTAACAGCCTTGCAATTACACAGTCATCCATTCCAGAAATTAGAAATTCATCATTGATTTTCCCCTCCCTCATCACCCAAAGGCCACTTCAATGTTTTTGTCAATTCTATCTACAAAATACACTTCAAATTGGCCTGCTCATTTTCAGCTCCACTGGATCCCACTATCTCAAGCCATCATCCTTTCTCACCTAAATTACTGGCATAGTTTTCTCTCTTTGGGATGACTGCCGTATACAACTCTGGGAATGCCATTAGCAGGTAGTGACACTGGGTCTCCCCCATTCCACTCTTGTTTATTCCACTACTAAAACTTAAGATTTCACTTGCTCTAGTCTCTGCCTACGTCTTCATTATTATCTTGTGCCATCTTTACTCCTAACTCATCATGTGTCAACTTTGCTTAAATTAGCCCAAATTGCTCTTGCCTCTAGGCTGTTGCAAAGCTGCTACCTGTGCCTGCAATGCCCTTCTCTCCTCTCTGAGCATGATGATCTCTTATTCATCTCTCAGGTCTCCCCTTAAATATCACCTCGGAAGATGGGCCTTCCTCAATGTCCCCCATCTAAATTAAGGACTTCTGCTCTCAGTCTCTGTGCTGGATATTTGTCAAAATGTCAGATTTATCAAATAAAAGTACAGGGTGTCCATTTAAATCTGAATTTTAGATAAATAATAAACAATTATTTTGTGTAAGTATGCCCCATGCAGTATTTGGGAGATACTTATACTAAAAAATCATTGTTTATCTGAAATTCAAATTTAACTGGATGTTCTGCATTTTATCTGCCAACCCTACATATATGGAATGACCTCATTTCCTTTCTATTGAAGAGATTGAAAAGTAAAAAACTCTATTTCTCAGAATTTTTGGAGCTAGGATTCTGGACATGAATTAAGTCCTTCCAACTAAATGTATTTCTATGAGATTTGAAATGCAGAAGTGAGGTAGAGGCTATTTTCCTATAGAAGAGCATGGATGAGCCCCAATAAACATGAAATGTGCATGGGGGTAGGGCAGCTGGGCCCGTGGCTGCTATGCTAGCAGTAGCTGCAGCACTACTGACCTATGGTGATTGACCTTGAAGCCAATAAACCAGTTAGGACATCCTGACTTTTTTTTTTTTTTTTTTTTTTTTTTTTTTTTTTTGAGACAGAGTCTCGCTCTGTCGCCAGGCTGGAGTGCAGTGGAGTGATCTTGCTCACTGCAACCTCTGCCTCCTGAGTTCAAGCAATTCTCCTGCCTCAGCCTCCTAAGTAGCTGGGACTACATCATGTGCCACCATGCCCAGCTAACTTTTGTATTTTTAGTAGAGACGGGGTTTCACCATGTTGGCCAGGATGGTCTCGATCTCTTGACCTTGTGATCTGCCTGACTCAGCCTCCCAAAGTGTTGGGATTACAGGCATGAGCCACCGTGCCCAGCCAATATTTTTTTTTCTTAATTGAAATAGGCGCCTAAAAGACAGGAAGGAACCTGCTCCTGCATTCTTGACAGATGAGGATCCGAAAATTTTCCCTACTTACACACCAGCAAGATCATCTCTCTGGGAATCAATTTTCTTATCCATATTGTAAAGGCTAGACTACACATTGTTAATGTTCCCTACAACTCTAGCATTCTACAAATCTACGATTCTTTGAAGTCTTTAATAGAGGTGGGAGCCAGAATCAAATTAGCTATATTTGGTGCACTTACTAGCGATCCTTGTACAGGTTAATAAATAACTTGTTTGGAAGACCTATTCTCCCCAATGGGGAAGTGGACATGGAAATGAGATGATCGTCTTGAATGTAAATAATGTGAAGGGGAATAGGAATTAGAAAAAGAAAACTGAGAGAAAAGACTACTAGGACAAAATGAGCTTCAAAATACATAAATCATGCTGAGTGTGGTAGCTTATGCCTATAATCTCAGCTCTTTGGGAGATGAGGCCAAAGTGGGAGGATTGATTGAAGCCAGGAGCTTGAGACCAGCCTGGGCAACACAGCCAGATCCCATCTCCACAATCAATCAATCAATCAATCAATCCATTAGACCACGTAAATATCACACTTACAGCTACTCAGTGGCATTCCACTGCTCTTAGAACAAAGATCAACTCCTTATCCTGGTCCCTAAGGTCCTACACAGCTTGGCTCTTAGTACCACTCCAATCTCACATCAAACCATTGTCATCCCACTTCATACGTTCAAGATCTTTCCCACTTCAGGGCCTTTGCATCTGCTGTTGTTGCTCTCTCCCAACTTTTCTCACTGTTAGCTCCCTCTCTTCACCTTCTCAGAAGAGCTTTTTCTAACATCCTATTAAAAGTAGTGCACACCTCCTCCAGTTAATTCCTCTTATATTACCCACTTTGTATTCTTCAAAGCACTGATCACAATCTATAATTATCTTGTTAATTTATTTGTTTACTTGCTTATTGTTGGGCTTTTTCAATGGAATCTAAATTACCAGAGGACAAGGGACTATGGCTGGCTTGCTCTCCACTCTTCCTAACTCCTAGAACAATGCATGGTACATAGTAGGTGCTTAGTAAATAGTTGTTGAATGATTAAATGAATGGATGAATGAATGCACAGCTCTCAAAAGGAAACTGCTGGCCAGGTGCGGTGGCTCACACCTGTAATCCTAGCACTTTGGTAGGCTGAAGCAGGCAGATCACCTGAGATAAGGAGTTAAAGACCAGCCTGGCAAACATGACAAAACCCCATCTCTACTAAAAATACAAAAATTAGCTGGGTGTGGTGGCATGTGCCTGTAGTCCCAGCTACTTGGAAGGCTAAGCTAGGAGAATCGCTTGAACCCAGGAGGCAGAGGTTGTAGTGAACTGAGCTCATGCCACTGCACTCCAGCCTGGTGACAGAGCGAGACTCCATCACAAATAAACAAACAAACAAGCAAACAAAAAAACGGAAACTGCTAAGGGCTTGGAGAACAAGAAGGCCTTGAGAAAACTGAGAAGATGGGGGGAGGAGCCAAGATGGCCAAATAGGAACAGCTCCGGTCTACAGCTCCCAGCATGAGCAACGCAGAAGACAGGTGATTTCTGCATTTCCATCTGAGGTACCGGGTTCATCTCACTAGGGAGTGCCAGACAGTGGGCACAGGTCAGTGGGTGCGTGCACCGTGCGTGAGCCGAAGCAGGGCGAGGCATTGCCTCACTCGGGAAGCGCAAGGGGTCAGGGAGTTCCCTTTCCTAGTCAAAGAAAGGGGTGACAGAGGGCACCTGGAAAATCGGGTCACTCCCACCCGAATACTGCACTTTTCCGACGGGCTTAAAAAACGGCGCACCAGGAGATTATATCCCGCACATGGCTCAGAGGGTCCTACGCCCACGGAGTCTCGCTGATTGCTAGCACAGCAGTCTGAGATCAAACTGCAAGGTGGCAGCGAGGCTGGGGGAGGGGCGCCCGCCATTGCCCAGGCTTGCTGAGGTAAACAAAGCAGCCGGGAAGCTCAAACTGGGTGGAGCCCACCACAGCTCAAGGAGGCCTGCCTGCCTCTGTAGGCTCCACCTCTGGGGGCAGGGCACAGACAAACAAAAAGACAACAGTAACCTCTGCAGACTTAAATGTCCCTGTCTGACAGCTCTGAAGAGAGCAGTGATTCTCCCAGAACGCAGCTGGAGATCTGAGAATGGGCAGACTGCCTCCTCAAGTGGGTCCCTGACCCCTGACCCCCGAGCAGCCTAACTGGGAGGCACCCCCCAGCAGGGGCAGACTGACACCTCACACAGCGGGGTACTCTAACAGACCTGCAGCTGAGGGTCCTGTCTGTTAGAAGGAAAACTAACAAACAGAAAGGACATCCACACCAAAAACCCATCTGTACATCACCATTGTCAAAGACCAAAAGTAGATAAAACCACAAAGATGGGGAAAAAACAGAGCAGAAAAACTGGAAACTCTAAAAAGCAGAGTGCCTCTCCTCCTCCAAAGGAACGCAGTTCCTCACCAGGAACGGAACAAAGCTGGACGGAGAATGACTTTGACGAGCTGAGAGAAGAAGGCTTCAGACGATCAAATTACTCCAAGCTATGGGAGGACATTCAAACCAAAGGCAAAGAAGTTGAAAACTTTGAAAAGAATTTAGAAGAATGAATAACTAGAATAACCAATACAGAGAAGTGCTTAAAGGAGCTGATGGAGCTGAAAACCAAGGCTCGAGAACTACGTGAAGAATGCAGAAGCCTCAGGAGCCGATGCAATCAACTAGAAGAAAGCGTATCAGCGATGGAAGATGAAATGAATGAAATGAAGTGAGAAGGGAAGTTTAGAGAAAAAGGTATAAAAAGAAACGAGCAAAGCCTCCAAGAAATATGGGACTATGTGAAAAGACCAAATCTACATCTGATTGGTGTACCTGAAAGTGACGGGGAGAATGGAACCAAGTTGGAAAACACTCTGCAGGATATTATCCAGGAGAACTTCCCCAATCTAGCAAGGCAGGCCAACATTCAGATTCAGGAAATACAGAGAATGCCACAAAGATACTCCTCCAGAAGAGCAACTCCAAGACGCATAATTGTCAGATTCACCAAAGTTGAAATGAAGGAAAAAATGTTAAGAGCGGCCAGAGAGAAAGGTCGGGTTACCCTCAAAGGGAAGCCCATCAGACTAACAGCGGATCTCTCGGCAGAAACTCTACAAGCCAGAAGAGAGTGGGGGTCAATATTCAACATTCTTAAAGAAAAGAATTTTCAACCCAGAATTTGATATCCAGCGAAACTAAGCTTCATAAGTGAAGGAGAAATAAAATCCTTTACAGACAAGCAAATGCTGAGAGATTTTGTCACCACCAGGCCTGCCCTAAAAGAGCTCCTGAAGGAAGCACTAAACATGGAAAGGAACAACCAGTACCAGCTGCTGCAAAATCATGCCAAAATGTAAAGACCATTGAGACTAGGAAGAAACTGCATCAACTAACGAGCAAAATAACCAGCTAACATCATAATGACAGGATCAAATTCACACATAACAATATTAACTTTAAATGTAAATGGACTAAATGCTCCAATTAAAAGACACAGACTGGCAAATTGGATAAAGAGTCAAGACCCATCAGTGTGCTGTATTCAGGAAACCCATCTCACGTGCAGAGACACACATAGGCTCAAAATAAAAGGATGGAGGAAGATCTACCAAGCAAATGGAAAACAAAAAAAGGCAGGGGTTGCAATCCTAGTCTCTGATAAAACAGACTTTAAACCAACAAAGATCAAAAGAGACAAAGAAGGCCATTACATAATGGTAAAGGGATCAATTCAACAAGAAGAGCTAACTATCCCAAATATATATGCACCCAATACAGGAGCACCCAGATTCATAAAGCAAGTCCTGAGTGACCTACAAAGAGACTTAGATTCCCACACATTAATAATGGGAGACTTTAACACCCCACTGTCAACATTAGACAGATCAACGAGACAGAAAGTCAACAAGGATACCCAGGAATTGAACTCAGCTCTGCGCCAAGCAGACTATTAGACATCTACAGAACTCTCTACCCCAAATCAACAGAATATACATTTTTTTCAGCACCACACCACACCTATTCCAAAATTGACCACATACTTGAAAGTAAAGCTCTCCTCAGCAAATGTAAAAGAACAGAAATTATAACAAACTATCTCTCAGACCACAGTGCAATCAAACTAGAACTCAGGATTAAGAATCTCACTCAAAACCGCTCAACTACATGGAAACTGAACAACCTGCTCCTGAATGACTACTGGGTACATAACGAAATGAAGGCAGAAATAAAGATGTTCTTTGAAACCAACGAGAACAAAGACACAACATACCAGAATCTCTGGGACGCATTCAAAGCAGTGTGTAGAGGGAAATTTATAGCACTAAATGCCCACAAGAGAAAGCAGGAAAGATCCAAAATTGACACCTTATAATCACAATTAAAAGAACTAGAAAAGCAAGAGCAAACACATTCAAAAGCTAGCAGAAGGCAAGAAATAACTAAAATCAGAGCAGAACTGAAGGAAATAGAGACACAAAAAACCCTTCAAAAAATTAATGAATCCAGGAGCTGGTTTTTTGAAAGAATCAACAAAATTGATAAACCGCTAGCAAGACTAATAAAGAAAAAAAGAGAGAAGAATCAAATAGACACAATAAAAAATGATAAAGGGGATATCACCACCGATCCCACAGAAACAGAAACTAGCATCAGAGAATACTACAAACACCTCTACGCAAATAAACTAGAAAATCTAGAAGAAATGGATAAATTCCTCGACACATACACTCTCCCAAGACTAAACCAGGAAGAAGTTGAATCTCTGAATAGACCAATAACAGGAGCTGAAATTGTGGCAATAATCAATAGCTTACCAACCAAAAAGAGTCCAGGACCAGATGGATTCACAGCCAAATTCTACCAGAGGTACAAAGAGGAACTGGTACCATTCCTTCCAAAACTATTCCAATCAATAGAAAAAGAGGGAATCTTCCCTAACTCATTTTATGAGGCCAGCATCATCCTGATACCAAAGCTGGGCAGAGACACAACCAAAAAAGAGAATTTTAGACCAATATCCTTGATGAACATTGATGCAAAAATCCTCAATAAAATACTGGCAAACTGAATCCAGCAGCACATCAAAAAGCTTATCCACCATGATCAAGTGGGCTTCATCCCTGGGATGCAAGGCTGGTTCAATATACACAAATCAATAAATGTAATCCAGCATATAAACAGAATCAAAGACAAAAACCACATGATTATCTCAATAGATGCAGAAAAGGCCTCTGACAAAATTCAACAACACTTCATGCTAAAAACTCTCAATAAATTAGGTATTGATGGGATGTATTTCAAAATAATAAGAGCTATCTATGACAAACCCACAGCCAATATCATACTGAATGGGCAAAAACTGGAAGCATTCCCTTTGAAAACGGGCACAAGACAGGGATGACCTCTCTCACCACTCCTATTCAACATAGTGTTGGAAGTTCTGGCCAGGGCAATTAGGCAGGAGAAGGAAATAAAGGGTATTCAATTAGGAAAAGAGGAAGTCAAATTGTTCCTGTTTGCAGACGACATGATTGTATATCTAGAAAACCCCATTGTCTCAGCCCAAAATCTCCTTAAGCTGATAAGCAACTTCAGCAAAGTCTCAGGATACAAAATCAATGTACAAAAATCACAAGCATTCTTATACACCAACAACAGACAAACACAGAGCCAAATCATGAGTGAACTCCCATTCACAATTGCTTCAAAGAGAATCAAATACCTAGGAATCCAACTTACAAGGGATGTGAAGGACCTCTTCAAGGAGAACTACAAACCACTGCTCAAGGAAATAAAACAGGATACAAACAAATGGAAGAGCATTCCATGCTCATGGGTAGGAAGAATCAATATCATGAAAATAGCCATACTGCCCAAGGTAATTTACAGATTCAATGCTATCCCCATCAATCTACCAATGACTTTCTTCACAGAATTGGAAAAAACTACTTTAAAGTTCATATGGAACCAAAAAAGAGCCCGCATCGCCAAGTCAATCCCAAGCCAAAAGAACAAAGCTGGAGGCATCACACTACCTGACTTCAAACTATACTACAAGGCTACAGTAACCAAAACAGCATGGTACTGATGCCAAAACAGAGATATAGATCAATGGAACAGAACAGAGCCCTCAGAAATAAGGCCACATATCTACAACTATCTGATCTTTGACAAACCTGAGAAAAACAAGCAATGGGGAAAGGATTCCCTATTTAATAAATGGTGCTGGGAAAACTGGCTAGCCATATGTAGAAAGCTGAAACTGGATCCCTTCCTTACACCTTATACAAAAATTAATTCAAGATGGATTAAAGACTTACATGTTAGACCTAAAACCATAAAAACCCTAGAAGAAAACCTAGGCATTACCATTCAGGACATAGGCATGGGCAAGGACTTCATGTCTAAAACACCAAAAGCAATGGCAACAAAAGCCAAAATTGACAAATGGGATCTAATTAAACTCAAGAGCTTCTGCACAGCAAAAGAAACTACCATCAGAGTGAACAGGCAACCTACAACACGGGAGAAAATTTTCACAACCTACTCATCTGACAAAGGGCTCATATCCAGAATCTACAATGAACTCCAACAAATTTACAAGAAAAAAACAAACAACCCCATCAAAAAATGGGCGAAGGACATGAACAGACACTTCTCAAAAGAAGACATTTATGCAGCCAAAAAACACATGAAAAAATGCTCACCATCACTGGCCATCAGAGAAATGCAAATCAAAACCACAATGAGATACCATCTCACACCAGTTAGAATGGCAATCATTAAAAAGTCAGGAAACAACAGGTGCTGGAGAGGATGTGGAGAAATAGGAGCACTTTTACACTGTTGGTGGGACTGTAAACTAGTTCAACCATTGTGGAAGTCAGTGTGGCGATTCCTTAGGGATCTAGAACTAGAAATACCATTTGACCCAGCCATCCCATTACTGGGTATATACCCAAAGGACTATAAATCATGCTGCTATAAAGACACATGCACACGTATGTTTATTGTGGCATTACTCACAATAGCAAAGACTTGGAACCAACCCAAATGTCCAACAATGATAGACTGGATTAAGAAAATGTGGCACATATACACCATGGAATACTATGCAGCCACAAAAAATGATGAGTTCATGTCCTTCGTAGGGACATGAATGAAATTGGAAATCATCATTCTCAGTAAACTATCGCAAGAACAAAAAACCAAACACCACATATTCTCACTCATAGGTGGGAATTGAACAATGAGAACACATGGACACAGGAAGGGGAACATCACACTCTGGGGACTGTTGTGGGGTGAGGGGAGGGGGGAGGGATAGCATTGGGAGATATACCTAATGCTAGATGACGAGTTAGTGGGTGCAGCGCACCAGCATGGCACATGTATACATATGTAACTAACCTGCACATTGTGCACATGTACCCTAAAACTTAAAGTATAATAATAATAAATAAATAAATAAATAAATAAGAAAACTGAGAAGACAAATAGTGAACATTTAGGGGAGAATTTAAATGATGGATAGAAATATTAGTGACATTGATAGGTGGGTTGTTGGAAGGAAAGAGAATAAGTGAGCACCTAGGATGAACTTGAAGGATGGGCAACATTTCAGAGAAACTGTTAGCCCTAAGCAGGGATTTAAAGGGAGAGAAAGGAAGGAGGCTTCCAGGAGGGACAGAAAAGAGAAAGTAAAGTCTCAAAAGAAAGAAATTAATATTTAAGGAAAAGAATATAGACTTTGGAGCCAGCAGGTTTGAATTTCAGTCCTGGCTCTGCCTCCTGCCGGCTGTTTGAGCCTAGTCAAATCCCTTACCATGCCAGAATCCCAGGGGCCTCAGTGTAACATGGCTGGACTTGGCCTCACAGCTGTTATAGGGTTAAATGAGAGAATGGACTATGAAGGTGACATTTCTATAACATAGTCATGTATTTGAGTATCAAGATTGATTGGATTAATCTGGCTGGATATTCTTCCTCTATCCCTGCCTCAAGCCACCCCTCCTAAAACTGCCTCCCCCATTCAGGGCAAGTTTTACTCAGAGTCCTTGGAGTAGTTGCATAGGAAAACTGCTCCGGTCTAATAGAATTTCCAGCTATGTTAAAGCACAGTGTAAACATCCAAGTCCTTAAAAAAATGAGTCATTATAGAAACAACCAAGATTGAAGAAAATCTTTGGGAAGGGCATAGTGAGTGGGAATTGAGAAAGAATTATGGTCTCCTTCATTTTGATTTCTTACCTCCTAGCCCTTCTTTTCCCAATCCAGTTTTCTCCCCAGAGATGCTTCACATTCTTTGTTCAGGCCTTTTCACTTCTCTTCCAGTCAACACAACCTTCACTTCTTTTACAGGTCACCTCCTCCTGGAAGACTTCCTGAAATGATTCCCACTTGTCCTTCAATCTGTCAACAGAATCCTCCCTCACTCTTCCCCCGTCACTGCACCTTTAAAATTTGGTAATGACAGATTTAGGTTGATGATGGATACACTTTATCTGCCTTCTTACACACCCTAATTCAGTAATGCTAAATTTTGTTGATGATGGATACACTTTACCTGCCTTATCACACTTCCTACGGGCAGGGACCATGACTCTCCTGTGATCAGTCTCCCAAACTCCTCTATCATACTTATCTCTCCCTCTGGAAAGCTTCTAAAGACTCGTGCGGCTTTTAAAAGCATGAAGATGTTGCTAATATGGAGGCGAGAGACTGAAGGATAAATGAAAGGATAGAAGAAAAAAATGAAGAGAAGGAAAAGAAGGGATGGGTCAAGGCCTGTCCCACCTCTGACATTCCCTAGTGCCATGCATGGGTATCAAGCTGTCACACTTCACAACACCACAAGTAGGAATCCTGGAAGGAGTTGGAAAGGGGTGGGAACAGTTATTTAGGAGATACCTACATTAAGGAAGGAAGATGTGGATCCTAGCAGAGAGACAGGATCCCGTCATGGTCAACTGGATCAAGCCAAGCCAAGCTGACACACGTAAAATCACATCCACCCTTCTGGCTCTCTGGAAATAGAATGAACTCAGTGGTGATTAGAGCATCAAGTATAGAGTTGTTCTGGAAAGGGAGGGAGAAGGTCTTGAGAAGTGAGATGTTTCCAGGCAGAGTCTGTCTCCAAATGCCTTTTCCCTTACTGGTGTCCTGGAACCATTAGGTATGAACTCATTGTAACCTGGACGTAAAGGTTGAGCTGATGCTTTGTTAGCAGGAATCCTCACCATCTGGTTATGGAAGGCAAATGACAGCTAGTCATGAGCTTCCTAGCCAGACTGAGCACCATATGTCTTACAACACATGAGCGTTTCCCAGCACTATGCCTGGCATCTGCCAGTGAGGCATGACTATTGGTTGAGAAGGATAACAAGGTCTAAGCAGAGTCAATCAAATGACCCTCTCAGATTGTCCAATCAGTGTAATGAGCAATTCAACAACTGGACCTAAGTTTATTAAGGCTCACTGTGTGCCAGGTGCTATTCTAGGTGCAGGGAAAGCAGCAGCGAACATGAAGGTTAGGTCCCTGTTCACTTACCTTCTATTGGACAGAGACAGATCAAAAGTCCATAAATAGATCATTGCAGACAGTAATGAATAGCATGAAGATAATAAATATGGGTAAAGAGATAGTGAATACCTTTGAGAAAGACCACTTGAGATACAAGTGGTAAAAGAAGTCCTCTCTGAATGTTACCTTTGGGTTGAGACATGAGTGAGAAAATGGAGAAAGCCATGTGAAGCTCTGGAGGAGCAGGGGCCCAGGCAGAGGGAACAGCGAGTGCAAAGGCGGTGCAGCCGCACCAGCAGTGGCTCGGGGAACGAGAAGTAGAAGGCACTGCAGCCAGAGCACAAGGAGCAAAATGGATCGACCAGCCCACATGAACAGCCGTCATTCAAGACCATGGTTCTCCTGTTAGCTAAACACTGGAATCATCTGGAAAGCTTTTGAAAGTACTGACACCTGGGACCCATCCCCAGAGTGTCCGTTTAATTGGTCTGAGGTGTCACTTGGGCATCAGGAGTTTTAAAGTTTCCCAGATAATTCTAATGTGCAACTGAAGCTGTTAACCGCTGACAAGCCCATGAGGGCCATGGCAAGGCACTTGGATTGGTGACAATTGAGGTTCTTGAGGAGTCTCAGAGACATTTCTCCAGTACTTCAAGCCCAGATCCAAAAAGATCCTGAGAGGCCTTGGAGTTGGGGATAAGCCAGGACAATGAAGGAAAAGAGATAACAGGAGACTGAAAAGAAGGTCAAGAGAGGCAGAGACATCCAGAAAATATGACAAACTGGAAGGTGCAACAACACAGAAGTGCAAACAGACTCAGAGAGCCAGAGACTGGAGGAGAAAAGGCAATCTTGTGTATTAGTTTCCTATTGATACTGTAACAAATTACCACAAACTTAGGGGCTTGAAACAATACACATTTGTTACTTTATTATTCTGTAGTTCAGAGTCTGAAATGGGTCTTACCGGGCAAAAATTAAGGTGTCAGCAGTGCTAGGTTCCTTCTGAATGGTCTGCTAGAGAATCCATTCCCTCGTCTTTTGCAGCTTCCAGAGGTTACCCACTTCCTTAGCTTGCGGCTTCCTGCCTCAGTCTCCAAAGCCAGCAATGTCAGGCCGATCACTTCTCATGCTGCTATCTCTCTATGCTACCTATCAGAGCATAGAAGTGCATCTTTTACAAAATAGATTTCAGTCACAACTGTAGTCTTATGCTTGGGTATCTGTGTGTTTTATGAGCACTGAGCTGGGAGGGTTGTTCCAAGATGAATGTACGTGTGTTTGTTTGTGTAGGTTTGTTTATCAGGGTGTCATATTTGAGTGTCTCCCTGATAAGTATGGGGGAGGCAGAAGAAGAGTGCCTGGAGGGGGTGCCTAATAAAGTCCTGCTGCTGCATAAAGACTTACTGCTGTTATACTGTTGTTCTTATTAATAATAAAACTGATGATAGAGTATCTGTCTCTTTGCCTGTTTTCTTTGAGCATGTCCATCTGTTTCTAAATAATACTGGACATTTATCCCAGTGATATTCAATGCATATGAGGCTATTCATACACATTATATTTAGCTGTGATGTTTGTATTACATGAATGCTTCTGTCTGCAAGTTTGTGCACATTTGGGCATTTGGACACTGATGGATGCAGACACATGTTATATAACAGTGTGGGTGATCATAGTTGTAGACATCTGGATGTTTACTTATGCACAAACCCCCATGAGTATCCAGTTAGCTAGGCCTGGCATTGGAAGGGTAGAGAAGCTAGGAAGAGGAGGGAGCAGGGAGGAAGAGGAGAGGTGGGGAGAGGAGCAGGTAAGGAGAAAAAGAGAGAGATGGAGGTGAGGAATGAAGGCACAAAGGAACACCAGAAAAAAATCAGGAAGCAGGAGGGGGTCCCAGGGATCTGCAACTGAAAAAGGCAGGGTTGAGTCACAGCAAGAACACAAGTCAGAAGACCAGGGTAGGGCTCCACTTCTGGTCATTCCCTTGCTATGTGACCTTGGCTATTCCAGTTCTCTGGGCCTCTGTGAACTACCAGAGTTGAAATAGATAATACCGGGTACATTCCAAAGAAGGAAGGAAAGAGAAAACTGGTAATAAAATCACACACGGGGAAAAACAGAGAGAAAGAACCAGAAAGAGAGACTTACGAAGAAAGTAAGGAGAGGCCCTGGGAGCTGGCCAGAAGTAGAGCTGAAAGAGCTCTGCCCCGACTCCCTGAGGCCGGAGTATGGGCGCCTGCTCCCCACCCCTTACCCCAGAGCTGCAGAATGCCCTTAAGCCCTTAATAGGTAAGGAAGGAAGATGGAAAGGCGAGAGGCACCGGGAGTGAAAACCACACATCAACACTCAGAGGCTTGCCAAAGCCACACAAACCAGGATCTGTGCTTCCGGCCCCCAGCCCCCAGATGTAGGTGTGCCAGCCACCTGGAATGACTCACACCTTGGCAATGTGGGCGCACATGCCAAGAGTGAGCCTGGGCACCCGGCCCATGCGCGTACCACAGGCGGAGGGGAAGGTAAAATTGGGGCTCTTCAGGGGGTCACAGGGGGCTACCCTCCCCACACAGGGCTACCCCGCCCCAGAGCGCCCTCTAGTGACCGCCTTCTAGGCTCTGGGAACCAGGTGTGCTATTCTCCCCTCCCTGCTCCCCCAAACCTTACCCGGGAAGCAGGAGAACCAGATGAGGCGTTACGCAAGGCCTGGTGTTTACCTCCCGTGGGAGCCTCCTCCCTCCCTATAAAGCCTGATGTGGTGGAGAGATTTGACGAGACTGAGACTCTGGTTGAAGAGAGAGGCAATCCCAGGAGAGGGGCGGAAAGCGGCAAAAGTTAATGCGGGAGTTGGAGAGAAGGGCATCTACACAGCAAGCAGCAGGGGCGGCCCGCCATCTGCGCGCTCGAAGGCGGTCACGGTGGTCGCGGAAGGGGCGGCGTCCAGATCCTGGCTTTCCATGGATGCGCCCGAGCTGGGCCCGGGGCTGGTGGAGCGTCTGGAGCAGCTGGCGACGTGTCCTCTGTGCGGGGGCTCCTTCGAGGACCCGGTGCTTCTGGCGTGCGAGCACAGCTTCTGCCGCGCGTGTCTGGCCCGCCGCTGGGGGACTCCGCCGGCGACCGGCACCGAGGCGTCCCCCACCGCCTGTCCCTGCTGCGGCCTGCCGTGCCCCCGCCGCAGCCTGAGGTCTAATGTGCGGCTGGCGGTGGAGGTGCGAATCAGCCGCGAGCTGCGAGAGAAACTGGCTGAGCCTGGGGCCCGTGCGGGGAGACGCCGAGGGGGGCGCATCCCCACCATGGGCTGCCTGGACCTGCCCGGAGAGGTGAGGCTGGGCGCGCGTCGCGGAGTTGTTGGTGGAAGCGGGAGGTTCCCGGGGAAGCCGGGAATGGCACGGCTGGAGCCGGAGGCCCTGTGGAAGTTTAGGCAAAGGATGGGGTGGGGAGAGAAAAGCAAAGG
This sequence comes from Pan troglodytes, assembly GCF_028858775.2. Lineage (NCBI taxonomy): Eukaryota > Metazoa > Chordata > Mammalia > Primates > Hominidae > Pan > Pan troglodytes. Next base: position 35,987,379 of record NC_072403.2, on the reverse strand, counting down.
ATGAGGGGGCGAGGACCCTGGGTCCTCAAGGTGAGAGGCGCCCGGAAGGACGATGGATGGAGTTGACACTTGGTCCACAGGGGAGGAGGCTGGACCTTGTGAGAGGGGCTGGAGAGAAGAGACTGGGGAGGCAGAGAAGGGGTACCGGATAGAACGCGGAGAGCCCTGGAGTCGCCGCGAAGGGCACGGGAACTGCAGAAGTTTTGGCAGGGCAGCCGCAGGCGCCCGGGAGGAGGAGAGCTGGCGGAGGGGAGGGAGAGGCGGGCGGAAGGGAGAGCCGACCCAGCTGAGGGTGAGGAGGGGTCCTGGGAGGATGGTGGGCGAGGGCAGAACCTGCTTAGAGGAGCGGGAGCAGGAGGCTGGGCTGGTGGGTTGGGGGCGGAGAAAAAGCTGGGGAGGAGGGGACTGACAAGAGGATGGAGGAAGGGAGCAAGGGGTTGGGGCATATCCAAACCTCCCCGTAGCGTCGTGGGGGTTGGTCTCGGACTCTGGCTCAAGCTAAGCTCTGTGTTGTTTGTTATTGTTATTTCGGCTCCTCCCAAGGCCCCAGGCAGGAGCGGCCAGGGGTGGAGGCGAGGTGCGGGAGAACAGCCGCTGGGGCCTCTGGCTCCTCTCCACATCCCAGTCTTACCACCCATCTACCCCCCGCGCCTCTCCTGGGCCCCGGCTCCTTGGCCACTAACCAGCCCATTCCCTTGCCCGACCGACCCCTGGGCGTCTGGGACTCCTGACTGGCTTCTTCCCAGCAGCCAAGCTGGTCTTGGGTCTTGCTTCTGCCCTTTGAAGTCTTCATAGACCTAATTAGTCTGAGAGTAATTGGCACAATTAGGCAAATTGTTTCTCTCTCCCCCGCTCCACCATATCGGCCTGCTCCAGCCATCAGCACTAGACAGTGAAGTGGAGGGGTCGGTATCCCAGTGTTTGGAGGGGAGCATCCAGTGCCCTCTCCTGGCTCCCATAGTACTCCGTGGATCTGCTGGGCCTTTTGGGACACATTCAAGTCTAGCTGCCTCCCTGGCCAGGGTCCAGAGACACAAAGCAAAGGGCCCAATAAATGCCACTGGGCTTTTATTGCAAGAGGGGAAGCAGCTTTATTGTAAGGCTTTTATATACCAACTCTTAGCCCGAGGGCTCTGGGTGTGTGTTTGGTCTGTGTGATGGAGGGAGGAAGGGACAGATGTTTTTCTGGGATGCACTGGGGAAGGTAGATAAGGATGGGGCCGCTGAAAGAGACAGAGAATGGGACTGAGGAGGCAGCAAGGAAGGCAAGGGCTCTGAGGACAAGAAACAGTCATGGACGAGCCTGGGAAAAGAGAATTGAGAACCCTTGGGGAGTGGAAAGGGGGAGGACAGTGGGGATGGAGTTAGGAGGATGAGGGAAAAGTGATGGGGTGAGAGGAAGGAGGGATCATGAAAGGTGAAGGAGGAGAATGAGAGGGAAAGGAGCACAGGGTGTAAAGAGGTGAGATCACTCTGAAAGGTGAGGAGGGACACTGCTAACTCAGACAGAACTCACCTGAGGAGGGGAGAGATAGGGAAGGATGCCCCAGGGAATGAAGCCCAGAGCTCACATCCATGTTTGTTTCTGCCCATCCTAGGATATGAGGAAGACATGGAGACGGTGAGTTCCACTTTTCTGTTCCTTCCTTTTCTCACCAGCTGCCACAGCCATCACGTTCTCACTGGGCCGGCCCACACCTTTGTTCCCATTAATAGGCAGGTTTTCTGGGGTATAGCCTCATCCCTTCTTCCTCCAGAGATGTGAGTGGGGTATGCGTGGGGGCATTAGGATCAGAGGGCTGATTTCCTGACCCTTCCCCTCATCTGTGTAGATTTGAAGTCCCAACACCCAAGTCATCTAATTCAGAGGATGATCTCCCTGAAGATTATCCAGTGGTCAAAAACATGCTTCATAGACTGACAGGTAAGGAAAGAAGAAGGGAGGGAAGGGAATTGAATGAGAGTCTGTGTTAGATTTTCTTCCTTTTAGCCCTAAAAAGTGATCAGGTCCTTTTTGATGTCTGCATTAGTTTCCTAGTACTGCTCTAATGAAGCACCGCAAAGTAGGTGGCTGAAACAACAGACATTTATCTCAAAGTTCAGGAGGTAGAAGTCTGAAATCAAGGTGTCAGCAGTGTTGGTTCCTTCTGAGGGCCATGAGACAGAATCTGTTCCATGCCTGTCTCCTAGCCTCTGGTAGCCTCACATGTTCTTTGGGTGATAGGTCTGCACATTTTCTTTTGTATGCATCTGTCTCTGTGTCCAAATTTCCTCTTTTTGTAAGTCAGCAATCTGGATTAGAGCCCACCCTAATGACCTTCATTTTAACTTGATTACCTATGTAAAGATCCTGTTTCAAAACAAGGTAACATTCTGAGGTTTGGAGGACTTCAACCTATCTTTGTGTGTGTGTGTGGAGTGGGGGAGGGCACAGTTCAGCCTATAACAATGTCTATCCTCGATTCCTCATATTCCAGCCATTTTCCCTCTTCCTTTTTCATACATTCAAACAACAGATCCCTGAAGGTTAGGTGCCTCTCAAAAATCTCTGCTTCCACCACCTCTCGTCACTCCTCCCTGGAAGGGGACCCCAGCATCTCCTTGACCCTTCTTTCCTCACTCACTCCCAAGAAGAAGGGTGCCTCTACCCTTCTTTAAACTGCCTAGAGAAGATGGTCCACCATCTTGGTCATCCACCATCTTGCCCAGTCCAGATTGCTTCTGACACCCCTAATCCAGAAATTTTTCTTCAAAGCACCCCATACATATAAGGCCAATGGTTCTTTTTCTGGTCTCTGGCTATCACCACCTGCTCTCCTCCTCTGCCCCACAACCCCTACAGAAATAGGCCTGTCCACCCCACCCCCCCATTCCTGTGGGTGGGTGGGCTGGTTTCTCAGGATACCTTGGATTCCTCCCTGTGCCCCTCCCATTACTTGAGGTTCCAGTATCAGTATGACTTTCTCTTTAGATGAACCTTCCCCATTTTGCTGACCCAGCTCCCATGCCCCACCCCAGATGATGCAGATTGAGGTATCAGTCCTTACTCCTCCCTCGAAGTCAGATCAGCCTCACTCTTCCTCCCCCAACCCCACAAACGAGACAACCTCTCATTTGATCTTCCTGCTGTGCTCCCTGCACTGGGCCAGTACGATCCTTCCCCAGGTCCAGTTCTACAGAAGTGGTGCATCAGTACAAGGTCTGATATTGCCCAGGCCTGCTCTTCATATGCCTTCCTTCTTTTTGGTCCTGCAGTCACCTTTTGAGCTGTTGTGGGGTCACTAGCTCTCAGTCTTTTACGTGATCTTCGTTGACTATTCTCCACCCTACCCCGCCTGTGATTTAGAAAACTCTCTCATGAGGTCCTCTCCCTGCCTCCCCGTCTCCAGCCGACCTGACCCTGGACCCTGGGACCGCACACCGCCGCCTGCTCATCTCCGCCGACCGCCGCAGCGTACAACTGGCCCCACCAGGGACGCCCGCGCCCCCTGACGGCCCCAAGCGCTTCGATCAGCTCCCAGCTGTGCTGGGTGCGCAGGGCTTCGGGGCCGGCCGCCACTGCTGGGAGGTGGAGACTGCGGACGCCGCCTCCTGCAGAGACTCTTCTGGGGAGGATGAGGACGACGAGGAGAGCCACTATGCAGTGGGCGCGGCCGGGGAATCAGTGCAACGCAAGGGCTGCGTAAGGCTGTGCCCTGCGGGGGCCGTGTGGGCCGTGGAGGGCCGCGGCGGCCGCCTGTGGGCCCTCACGGCACCCGAGCCCACCCTGCTGGGCGGTGTTGAGCCCCCGCCGCGGCGCATTCGCGTGGACCTGGACTGGGAGCGGGGCCGCGTGGCCTTCTACGACGGCCGCTCACTCGACCTGCTTTACGCCTTCCAGGCGCCTGGCCCCCTGGGGGAGCGCATCTTCCCGCTGTTCTGCACCTGCGACCCTCGTGCTCCGCTCCGCATTGTACCAGCGGAAAGCTGAGTCTCGTCTCCAACTAGAAGTTTGGCCCGGCCACTGGCCCTGCAGCTGCTTTTTGGGCGTGGAATTCCCCACTCATTTCTGGGAACACATTCACATGCCCATTGCAGGAGTATTAATAGCAACCCACATTTTCCCCCCAAAATAATGAGACCTCACCTGGTCTCCACGTTTCCACATCCCTGCTCAAAACCAAATCCATTCCTGCCTTCTGGCTCTCAGAATCTTCTCTCCCCTACAGCTACTACAGTACTTCCTGACTTCTCCCATTCAAACCATTCTAGGCCTGCAATGGGGAACAGGCCCTCCCCATCAGTATTGGTAAAGTGACCATGTTTCCTACATAGAGGCTCTGCTGGTCAAATACTTGACTCCCACTCTTGCCTCTCCTAGCTCCAGAAGGGCTCAGGGACTTCCCCACAGATCTAAGGACTGGGCTACCCTGTCTGTCCACTGAGGTTTCTCCTAAAACAAGAGGCTTGACTCTGGTCTGGGCCCTGTGGCCCTCTGGGAAGCTTTGTACCTCTTTTGCGGGATCTGGGGGTGGGGAGGGACAAGCTAGTTCCCCAACTTCCTATGACTGCTTTCTATGCTCACAGCCTTTTTTCCATAAGAACCTTCTTGAAACTTCTCCCCGCACATACTCACAGAAAGGAACCAATGGTGCTATTTCCCCTCTCTCCTCCTCAACCTGGGAATACTTCAGACATCTCCAAACTCATCCTTGTGTATAGTCTCACACCCTTCCCCATAAGTATAAATGGGCCCATATTTAACACATTTTGTGATTTTGGGTTATTTATTTTGTGCATCTGTGGCAATAAATGAGATCTCAGTGGTGGTATGGATTTGACTGATCTCTGTAACTGTGTATGGCAAAAGGACCGGAAAATGAAAACCAGATCTCAGTAAGGGGTAGAGAGGGGCCAAGAGAACTGAACATCTGGGCTGCCGGAGAAATCAAAGTCTAGGAAGTAAGAGGTAAGAGTGTACTACAGGGGACATACCCCAATCTCTTTGCTCCCTCCCTCTTCCTTCCTCTCCCAGAGACCCAGGTCCCTGGGACTATATTGGATCTGTCTCTGAAGCTGAAAAACAAAAGGCGGAGGAGACAGTTGGCTCTAAGTGACCAATCTCAAGCCAGCTTTGTCAGAAATCCTAAATCACAGGAGAAGGGTGGGAAGAAAGGATATGATTATTTCTTGTTCCATTTTCCATAAGAGGTGAGAATGACAAGGACCTCTTTTCTAACTCCTCTTGAGGGTGTGAGAAGGGTTAGCAGGAGGAGAAGGGCTGGGAGCTCTGAGGTCTCCTGTAAGACCTCATATCTCACAGGCAAGGACTAAGAATTAGGATTAAATATTTTAGTGGGATAGCTCTAAACCAGGATTAGCAAGCAAAGTTAGGGCGCAAATTCCTGGAATCTGACTGGGACCCTGGCAGTGAAAGCTGGGACTGTTGAAAACCCAATTTAAGTGTTCGCTACTCATGTTGAGAGTGCAGGGCCAAGATAACTAGATCCCAGGACAGGCAGTTTGGCAGTGAGAACAAAAGGAAGACACTGGGACCAAGGTGCCTAGATCCCTCGAGAGAGAAGGGTGGGTATTGGGAGGAAAAATGAGGACTGGGGAAACCCAGGAGGCTGGGTTCTGGAATAGCAGCAAGTCAGAATTCCAGGATCTCTGTTCGTCCTCCTCTTTCTCTTCCCTCTATCAGGCAGAAGAGAGGGAAGGAGGGGGCTGGAGAAGTAGCCACATGGATACATTTAGGGCCAGACAGACATAGGAATGGTGGAGGAGAGAGGGATTTAGTGCTGCATTGGCCCTGGAGGGGGCTGGGAAGGGTCAGGAGGCTGGGGAGGGGTGGTGGGGGTCGGTCCTAGGGTTGCACGACGCCGTCCTTTGCGGTGGCCACGTACACAGTGTGTATGACCACAGCCCTCTTCTTCCTCCTCATCACTTTCCGTGGAGCTCTCGCCAAAGGCCCGAGGTTTCTCATAAATACAGCAGCCTAGATTTAGAGGGAGGAGCCCAGTTAAAGAGGAGGAAGGGTAAGATATATAGTCAGTTCCATTCCCACTCAAACTCAGTGAAAATTCCTATTTTCTCCTACCTTCCAGGATCCAGCTTCCCCAGGCCCACCCTCTGGGACTCAGGCCCCACCCCTCTTGTCCTCTTAGAGAGCCACGAATTCAAAGCCCCACTTCTCCCACCTCTGACACTTCTTGCTGTCAGACCTAGGCAATTCCAGTTCTAGCCCTTCCCTACCTCTTTCCCTGATACCACAGCACCACCAAAAAAGTGACAGAACTATGAACATCTGGGGGCTTCTGGAAAGCCAGTGGATATGAGTAGATACAAGATATGCTGAAGGGAGCCAGAACTCCAGGGCTACTGCGGGCCAACAATTACTCACATTTTGATGAGCGGCGGCCCATGTGTTCATTGTCCACAGTGTCACTTGTCCATTCTACCTTTTTCTCTGGCTTCCGTTTCCGAAGTTTGATGGTAAGGCTCCGGTTCTCCTAGAAGGTTAAGGATGAGCATACCTATCTAGTCCCCTCTTACTAACCTTTCCCACTCCCTCCCAGGGAACCTCCTCTCTTTTCTTCTTTAGCTCAATCAGTACCATAGACATAGCACCAGAGGAGCTGACAGAAGAAAAAACAGAACAGGTCTTTTACCTCAGATAGTCCCTTGAGGAATAAGTATTATTTCCTGTTCTTATACCACCAGTATAAGAGAAGACACAATTCCTAACCTAGGAAAGGTCCCAGCAACTCTTCAAAGGAAAATATAATCCTTGCTGTTTCTCCGTCTTCCTCCCCAAATCATCCTTGGTAGTATTAATACATGAAAATTATTTTTCAGTCCCCAGCACCTAATCTTTGATCTCCCTTCCTTTTTCCAGATCCCCTATTCTTTTTCTCTTAAAAAAACAAACAAAACCTCTCTCATTCTCAAGCTCCAGGCCTCTCTACCTCTTATCCACCTATTCTCTGGCATCCTGGCATCTCTAGTAGCAAGTATTACTAATCTATTAATTACTAAACTTCCTTTAATCCAAGAGTATTAAGCCCAATGCAACCTTCTCCCTTTGAAGGCAACTTAACATGTTTTTGGATAAATACTTCTTGTTTCTCCATTTACATCTTTGCTCTCTGATTTCTCAAAATACCTCTTTTCATCTCCTTTTCTTGTTTCCTCATTCCTGCCACTTCCTTTTACATTCATCCATTCAATAAATATTTATTCGAATATCAATATTGATAATATTGATAAGTTGGCCTCCAACCATGCTTTCTTACACTACCTTTGATTTCCTCCCAACATCTTCCTGGCTCCTTAATCCTCACTTTCCCTTTCGTTTATTACTTACACACATAACCACCCACCCCAAGCAGCAACACCTATATCCTAACTGTACCTCCCTATTACAAGTTCCTTGACCTGCCTCCTGCACCATCTCTGCCACTCCAAATAGCTCCAATACCTTCCGATTCTCCCAGCCCTAGATATTCAACCCCACACCTCCCATATCCCCAGGCCCAGCTCCTCCAACAACTCTTCTAATCCCTGTCCCCTCCCTCCCAGTATCTCCCAGACCCCTAAACAGCACCGCCCCCCCGCCTTTCTCACGGGCTCGGTTGTCACGGTAACCGTTGTCTCAGTGACGGTCTCGCTCAGCCCAGCCCCTGCCTCGGCCATGGCTAAGGCTCAGGACAGGGAGGAGAGGAGGAAGGGGGATGAGACACCCTTCCCTTTTTCTGTCGCTGAGGTCTAAGAGAAGCGGTATCGGATTCAGAGTGGTAGCCAGGATCCTGCACCTTCTTTATTCCCCCTCCTCCTGGGCCTCCGCTTCTCCACCCCTGGGGATAACCTGGCCAACCCCACTTCCGGCTCGCCGCTTCCGGGTGTGACGCATACTGCAGTCCCCCTTTTCCCCTTCCACGGCACCAAATGCGTCAAAGCGCAGGCGTCGCTGGATTAGTTCCGCCGTAACGTGACAGCGCGCAGGCGCTGAAAGGAAGAGAAACAAATTTGGCGGAAGGGGTGTCACTGCGGGTGTGGGTGGAGGAGGGAGAGTCTGGGGCAGCACGCGTACTCACAGCCTAGAGGAAGCAGGAGGGGCGCCCAGATGGGTATTGCCGGGCCAGACGCTGCAGAGTGGGTGTGGCGAGGGCGGAGTTGTGTGCACCAAGCTGAGTCCTGCTGCAGATTTCCGTTTGCCTTGTCTGGGTAGGTGGACCGGCGAGGAAGCTTAAGGAGCAATAGTAATGACCCTACCGTGGCCTATTTCCCTTTCCTTGTTTGGTCTGGGTTTCTCTAAAGAAAACGGGAAGTGGGAGCAGTTGGAAACACACTTAAGAGTCAAGCGATGTGGTTCTACCCCTCGCCCTGTGCCTGTAGGTGTTTGAGCAGTTCAGTTTAGTGCACGTTCAACGTGGGTTTTTTTCAGTCACTGTGCTACGCCTTGAAGATGGAGGCGCGTAAGACGCTCAGACCCTGCCTTTTAGCTCTAGTAGGAAAGACAGGCATGCTGAAAACTAACAAAAATATGAAACACTGGGGCATTAACAAATGCCATGTCTGATTTGTAAATCTGAATGTAGTTACATACTGCCAACATATTCGTTCTCTCTGGGGTGATGAGTAGGATGAAGCAGAGAAATGGTCGTAAATTACAGTATAGGCTATTTTATAAAAATATATGCACGTTTCTTAGAGAGCAAAAGAAAGTGGTAAAACAAGAACCAGGAAGGCCGACAAGTAGGTTTTTTTAGAAGAGCAGCTTAAAAAGTTGTAGATGTGTGCACTACAGGAAATGGAGTTTTGTACCGCTTGGATCTGAGGGAGTGCCAGATGAAGCTTGACAGGTAGGCAGTGGTTATATGGAAGAACCTCTATGCTTTGCTAAGAAATTAAGCTGAATCCAATCACTGTTATGGGCCAGAGAAAGGCTTAAAGTAGGGTAGAAACATGAACAGGTTTGTTTCAGATTTCAGGAGTGGGTCAGGAAAGTCAACTGCCAGAACAGTTCAAACGTACAGTGGGGAAGACTGCCCTGCCCATTCTCCAGGTTGCTGTGGGGGGTCAAACAAGATAGCTATGTTTGAGAGCTCTGAATATATATAAAGGGCCACACAATTATATGATAATTATTACAGTAACCCCTTGATCACTATTTGAGCCAAGGAATGCGGGACCTGAGTATGCATTTGTTCCCCTTGAAAGTTTTTAGTTCAAACAGAAAAAAGCAAGATATAGTTCAGCATGTCTAGTCCATTAAAAAAACCAAACACATATATAGCAACACACATATACAGAGCCACACACATATACACAAGCACAGATATACAGTATAATTTGGTTATCTCTGTGGAGTAGGATTCCTTGTGACTTTACTTTTTTCTTTCTTTCTATATAAGAATCTATTATAATAGATATACAATTCATCCTTGAACAACATAGGGGTAAGGGGTGCTGACCCTCTGAACAGCCAAAAATCCATATATAACTTTTGACTCCCCCAAAACTTAACTACTGTTGACCAGATGCCTTACCAATAACATAAACCGTTGATTAACACATTTTGTATATGTATTATATACTTATAATACATATAATCTTACAATCAAGTAAGCTAGAGAAAACATTATTAAGAAAATCATAAGGAAAAGAAAATATATTTACTATTCATTAAGTAGAAGTGGATCACATTTTCATGTTGAGTAGGCTCAGGAGGAGGAAAAGGAGGGCTTAAATGTGCTGCTATCTTATGGGTCTCAGAAGTAGAAGAAAATCCACATATATGTAGACTCAAGCAGTTCAAACCTGTGTTGTTCAAGGGTCAACTGTGTATTGTATTTATCTCAGTACTAATAAAATACTCACCTATAGTGATCACTTAGTGGCATTACTTAGTATCAGATTTTTTGTTGTCCAAATTTATATGCTAAAGAGATCTGGTTAAAATTTCTGTTAAATGTCTCACTATCCAAATTCCTAGTTTTTCTTAACCTAAACTCAGGAACCAAATAGATTTAAATAGTATGGCAATACTTACAATTGCTTTTTGTTTATATTAGCCTCATTCCTGACTCTACTTTTTTGTCCTAATTTTTCCCCCTTTTCTTTTTCATATAAATATATCTCTGTAAACTCATTTAAATTCCTTTTGGAATAAGACAGATTATAAGTAACATACATATGTCAGGGTCTTATAGAAAAATATAACTTTAATAAGGAAATTCAACTAAGGGTAGGAGTACTCCAGGAACAATGGTAATCCCCACATGATGATCTGATTCTCTTCTGGGAGCAAAACATTGCAACCAGACAGGATGGACAAGGCATCTAAAAACCCAGTATCTTTCACCTTCCGAAAGGAGGGAGGGACTGTAGAGTTGCCCAGGAAAAAGGTCAAGAGTCTTCCTTCTCCTGGAACCTATGAGGAAAGAAAGGACTTGTTATATTCACCAAAAGATGAGTTTCTAGTAGTATAAGATAAGATATGCAATCAAATAATCAAGGAAGGACTTTTATTTATGACATCATTGAGGACTGGCTCCCCTAAACAAACTTCGAATTCTAATTCCAAGACAACTAAAAATTCTGGGATTAAAAATATATCCAATGAATTATAACCTCAAAGCAAAGATTTCTTAGGACACAGAAAGCACTAGCTGTAAAAGAAAAAAAAAAGGATAAGCTGAACCTTATAAAAACTTAAAACTTCTGCTCATTTAAAGAGGGTTAAGAAAATAGGCAAGCCACACGCTGGGAAAAAAAATCTTTTTATTTTTAAATTTTTTTTTTTTGGTAAAATGACAACCAGTGATAGGAAAAAAATACTTTTAAAAGATATATCTGACTATGAATATTTTTAATCCTTTGATGAGATGGCAAGAAAGTAAAGGCAATCTGCACACTGGTTAAAAGTTCTGTAAAACCAGAAATCGAGACAGGGAAGTTAAAACTAATGTCCCTATGAAACGTGACAGTGACACTATGGTGCCCTTTATACTGTTGTGACAGTCACTGGAAGCATAGGAAATGAGGGACAAAATGTATAAGGTCTGATAGGAGATCCCGTGCATAAATTTGGGAACTGCAAAAGGCTGCCCTTTCTTGTAAAAGTGAACAAGAAAAGAAAAAATTCAACTCTATAGAAGGGGAATTTGACTGTCTCAGTAGGTAGAAAGAGAGAAAACTCTCTCCTGAGAATTTCTAACCATAAGCTAGCCCTTACATGGATTTGCAGCTCAAATTCATACTATCTGTCTGCTCCAAAAAACATGAAGCCAAGAATTTATTTAAAGTAATTCCAGCTTGATAGTGCTTCAAGGCACCTAGAAAAGAAACACAAATGCTGAGAATACAGCACTCGCCCAAGGCCTCAAAGAATTCCTACAGTTCAAGTTCTAAAAAACTCGAATTTATAGTCAAAAATCACAAAACAAAGAAAAAAAGCACTATGAGAGAGACAGCAGAAACAAAAGACAGCAGCATCAGACACACAAAATCCACAGATATCAGAATTATGAGACATAGAATATAATAACCATATTTAATATTTTAAATATATAAAGAATAATAAAAGGAACAATTTAAAATATGATTAAAGAACTGATAATTATTTAAAAATTGAGATTTGAAAAGTAATTAAATAGAACTCTAAATAATAACAATAGTAAAAAATAATAATACTTGAAATAAACTGAAGACAGAATTAGTGACATGGAAGAGGGACCTGAAGAAATTACTGAGAAGGTGGCATAAAGAGAAAAGCGATTGAAAATATGAAAAGGTGAGAGAAATGGAGGACAGAAGAGAGAAACCTCTTTCTAGTAACTAATTCGAGGTCCAGAATGTGAGGACTGAGAACACGGGGGAAAGAGAATATTAAAAGAGATGATGGCTGATAATTTTCCAAGGTTGATGAAAAAAAAATCCACTCTCAGTTTCAGAAAGTCCAACAAATCCCAAACAGAATAAAAGAAAATCGTATTTTGATATACTATAGTGACTGCAGAACACCAAAGACAAAAATGAGGTCTTAAAAGCATTCAGAAAGCCCATGTTCTCTAAATCATGTGTGACTAAGTCTCTCCAAAGAAAGCTACCTTGACTGCGGTTGAAGACTGCAGTATAAGATGCTGACCACTAAACAATACCTGCTTCTTATGTTGTTTTTTTTTTTTCTTCATTTCCTTTTAAATATCCTAAAAGTAGGTCAGGCGGGGTGGCTCATGCCTGTAATCCCAGCACTTTGGGATGCTGAGGTGGGTGGATCACTTGAGCTCAGAAGTTCAAGACCAGCCTGGGAAACATAGAGAAACCCCATCTCTACTAAAAATACAGAAAAAAAAAAAAAAAAAAAAAAGCCAGGCGTGGTGGCATGTGTCTGTGGTCCCAGCTACTTTGGAGGCTGAGGTGGGAGGATTACCTGAGCCCAGGAGGCGGAGGTTGCAGTGAGCCAAGATTGCCTCACTGTACTCCAGGCTAGGTGACAGAGCGACACCCTGTCAAAAAAAAAAAAAAAAAAAAAAAAAAAAAAATCCTAAAAGGTTTATTTCACTGGTTATAAAAAGGTTTAAAAAAGTGTAACTTAAAAAAATAAAAAACAACTACAAATCTCCCTATTACCAGAACTGCACAGAAATAAGGGATGGGACCAAGGGAAACGGCCATTTAGTACAAAAAAATAAATCACTGGATTTGTTTAGTTAGCAAACAGACTGAGCAGAGGGAGGGGAAAGAATACCCACTTGCAGTTGGTACAGGTGTAGAAGACAGTTTGCCCTTCATCGGCTGAACGCATCTGTCTGGTGTGGTATGCCATTCCTTCATGACCACATCGAGGGCAGCGCCTGTCAACCTGGGAAGAAACTGGTGGGTTAGGGAGGCCTGGTCATATCCCCTTACTTCCCACAGGAATCAGGCGATCACGCCTCTCAAACGTCGATGGTTTACATCTCTTTTCCCTCTTGGAATTGGGCACAAAACTCTCCAGCGCTTTGCAATCACTCCTCAATTTCTTTCCTACCCACCTTATGGAGCCAGTTCTTGATCTCATTAGCTTACCACAGGTCCCTGGCACTCAGGCCCTTCCTCCACCGACATAGGCATGGCTGTCCCCAGTTGGTGGAACACAACCGAAGTCTTCACAACCTTCCCCTCAAAGTCTGCACAGGCAAGTAAGAACTGGTTATGGAGACAACCAGAGAGAGCTGACATCGGAAACCTCCCCTTTCCCCTGGCTGGTTAGGCCAGGAGGCCCTACATCCTTTCCCTCAGTTTTCGTCGCTAGACCAAATGTACAACCGCCTGATGTCCTGCTCTAGGATCCCCTCCTCAACCCAACCGATCTTGAGTTCCCTAAGCTTCCGACCCTGCGCCCTCCGCCAGGACCCCTGCGTACAAGCCTCTCACCCCGAACGTTGATGTTGAAGCCACAGCGAATACAGGTGACCGTATCCTGAGCCCCGGGCAGAGGCAGGACCGAGCCGCAATCTGAACAGAAATCCAGGTCCGACTGAAAGCTGGAGCAAGTATTGGCGAGGTCCATGACAGACATGCGGTCGGGTCTGAGGAGGGAGTTGGAAGTTTATTAACAAAAGAAGAGTTCCTGTCCCAGAGGTCGTAACTATTCTGTCCTAGGACCTAGGAGTATATAACCCGAACCCTCCTGCCACGCACGCCTCCTGCCTCTGCGACCAAGGAGCCGAAACGCCCGGAATTCCCAGACAGCTTCGGGTACTAAAGGACTTGGAACCCTTTCCAGGGGCCGGTGAGAGGAGTTAACCAACTCCGTGGGCTAGAGCGCCAGCTCTGCGCCCGCGGCGGGGCAGCGAGATAGAGCCGGCTAGAGCGTCAGGCTTTCGCGCTGACGATTGGCTGTGACGTCATAATTAATTGCGAACCGTGTCTCGGGAGCGTTAGAGATGGAGACTAACGTCTTCCAAGGGAGATTGCGTCTTCACTTTCACCCTGGTACTGAGAGGCACAAAATTGGTAACCAATGCTGCGCTTCCAGCAAATTTTCCCACCAGCACCCAATCCTGGGAGATTTATTCTCTTTGTCTCACATCCTACAGGAACGCAGTCGCGGGGTATATCCCCCTGAAAACCGTACGTTGCCAAATAATGATTTCTTTGGATTAGAGAACTACAACTCCCCTGGGTCCTGAGCCGGTATTTCCCTCTTGCGGCTGCACCGTAGTTAAAAACAAAGCTACGTGTTCTGGGACGTATAGTTCTAGCGTTCCTTGGGTCCCGCTGGCGAGCGTGGGCTTTCTGCAGCTGGCAACCGGCCTCGTGCTTTGCGGACGGTTCACTGCGCTTGGAAAGGGGTGAGTCGGCTTTTTGAGGGACAGCAAGTGGTGAGAGTGAAGGCAGGAGGAATGCTTAGTCCCACGGGACGAAAGGAAGCAGGGATGAAGTGGGACACTTGAGAAGGGGTTCAGGACTTTGGAGGTGGTGGAACAGAAGAGCTTGGGGCTGCCTCTCCTTCGACTCCTGCCAGATAAGTGAGGCTAGCAGTAGTCAAGAAAGCTCATTAAGTGGGATTTCATAAGACTTAGGTCGAGTTTGGCTTTTAGTTGTGCCTGCCGCCTATCGAACTCTTAATTCATTATCGTCATCCGTTAAGTGGACAGCTGACATTTCCCTGATCTTTTATAAAACATGAGAATAAGTATCTTTGGGAAATCTTTCTATTTTCATTAATCTGTAACTTATATTCCAAGTAGAAACTTTCCCTGAAGGGGCAGCTTGTAGTTGTTTACTAGTTTCCTGCTAGCCCTCCCACCACCATCCACTCTGATAGCTGTGCTAAGTTCCTTCATATAAAAGTTCTGGAGCCATCACTGTTTTCTCCTGTGAAGGACACAAGCTGTAGTCTTTTCGCTGGGAGAGGCTCCCATCTGCCTTTCTCTGTAATAATGGAGAGAACGCCATAGTGAAAGGGTTAAAACTCAGCAAACTGCTGAAGAGTGACAAGCCCTATCACTTAACTGTGAAATTGCTTGTTATTCTGTCTTACAAAGGGAGACGTGTTGTTGAGCTGATTGTTGTAGACAGTTTTTATTCTCACTTATCTGTGTGTCTCCTTTGAAAATGGAACTTGAAATTCTACCCTCCTCAGTTTTCTGTTTTTAATTTGAAAAACAGCCAACATCCCCTGTGAATTGCAGTAAAGGAACAAAGCATTAAAAGGCATATCCTTTTCCCAACAAAAGCTCACAGTCTAATCAGTAAAGTATTTATTGAGCAACTATGCCAGGTTTTGAGCTGAGGCTGAGCCTGCAAAGTTGAAATCTGTGTTCTCTGACCTCAAGGAACATGAATGAATAATTAGAATATAATAAAACTGTGCTAGTGGGTACAAAATGTGAGAGCCCAGAACATGCATATAAAGCAAACATATCTGTAAACTTCAAGGAAGACTGGGAAATGGTTTAATAAAAATAGATACAATGTTATGGCAGATATTTAAAAAGACGCTCAGATATTATGTGTCAAGGATCATCAGCAATCAGCAAATCATTAATTTTGAGAACTTGGGATCACAGACTCTAATGTTAAGTATTGTGCTAGAAGCCATGTACAGAGAAGTAAAAGTAAGATGATCATACGTTTACAATCTCAAAATAAGCTTACGTAGACAAATAAGAATGTTCCTAAGAGGTCAGTGAGACCAAATATTTGATATCAGATCCTTTCCAACAATATAGAGGCATCATATTTGTAGATATAAATTACAGTTTTCATTCCTTATGAGCCTAAATTTCAGCATCAAAATGTTAAAAGTGATATGTGAATACAGATATCACAGTGTAAACCACGATTAATTTTCAAATGAGTTGTAGAATTAAAATATGTCAAGTATTTAGAGGAAGGGAAGATCACTGACAGAGTAGACTGGAAAGACTTTATAATCAGGAGCTTGACCTGTGAAGGACAGATAGATAGAATTTATTGAGAACTTACCAAGCTGTTTACATCTAATTCATATTTGTTCTTTATAACCCTGAGAGGCAGATTTTTGTCTTACATCTCCATTTTATAGATGAGAAAGCTGACAGAAGTTACTTGCCCTGAGTCACACACCTAGGAAGTGGTAGAATTAGATTTCAGATCTAGCTCTGTCAGACTGTAAAGACCATCCTTTGAACTGTAAATGGTATAAAAGGCATACAGAGGAAATGCCAGGCATCCTCAGTGGCTTAAATACGACATCACAGTAAACTCAGGCTAGACCAGGGATGACACATAAAAGTTGATAGTTTTCATTTGTGTTGCCATCAGCCTCCTCTATAAATAAACCCAGAGTAACCACAAATTGCCATCCTGAGGGGTTCAACAGGGAATAGTCTCATAATGGATTTAGAGTGAAGGATGATTGGCATTGTTAGTCAGGCAAGCAGAGGGCTGAGCAGTCAAATAAGAACAGAATTTCAGAACAAAGGATTAGAGGGCAGAAATGCTGTATGTGCTGATAGAGTCAGAGAGGGCCCGGATCAAGAAACTGCAGGAAGAGAAAACTAGAAACCTAGAATCGTCTAGAAAACTAGAACCTACAATCGTCTCAGAACACAAAGGAAGCTTGAGGACTGAGCAGACTGACATAGATGTACTTGGACAACACCTCACCAAGGAGCATGTCTCTTCCCACTCACAATCCCCAATACAAGATTCACAGTGGTTCACGCTGAGTCCACAGGAAAAGTATGCTTGTTCATATGAAAGGAAAGATCCTCGTATTAAAAGAGCATTCATTATTTTCTACCATAGGAATACAGTGGTTTCCCATAGGGGAAGTGGCCCTGCTGTAGTCCTCCCTATTAGCAGATTTGTTCTGACACCTCCTACATTTGAATCTACCTTGGCTTTTTTATCTTCCAGATTGGCCTGGGGTACATCATCTAAAGATCCTAGGATTGCTGCAGGTCAGCAGTCTCCACTGGAAAAAAAGATCTTGGTAAGTAAATTATCTTCACATCATACAGTTTGGAACTACACAGACAAGGAATCTTAGGTTTAAAATCCTTCTGCCCAAGTGAC
Source organism: Pan troglodytes (assembly GCF_028858775.2). Lineage (NCBI taxonomy): Eukaryota > Metazoa > Chordata > Mammalia > Primates > Hominidae > Pan > Pan troglodytes. The sequence goes on along the minus strand of NC_072403.2, from coordinate 35,970,345 downwards.
ACATTCAGGTAGTATGTCTACACTGGCAAATGTTACCCAGCTATATCCACAGTTGCAAGACAAAGTATCATTTTTGGAAACTTCCAACACCATACATTTTTAAACCTAGTTACTGATTTGTGGTGGTGAGTACTTAATACTTTCAGAGCTCCCAGGCTCACCTGGGAGTGATGGGAATAAAATAACAACTAAGCTAAAAAGCATGTAGCTTTTCCTGGTGTCATTTGGGAGGGTGGGCTTGGCTCCTGTTTAAATGTGTTCAAAGGAAAAAGATGATCACATTATAAATTTCTGACTTCACTTTGACAGAATCTAGGTGGTGTGCATACAACAGCAGCAAGACAGTTGATAATTCAGAAATATCAGGAGGAGTGTGAAATACTCTGTAGGGACAAGCTGTTTCTCTTGACTACTGGCTTGCCAAAGCAGAGTCTTATTATAATAAAATAATAGTGGAAATGATGAAAGAAGAGACAGGCAATGAAATCAAGAAAAAAATGGAGGAGAAAACAACCCAAAGCGTAGAAGGACTAAAACAGTACTGTTTGGTACCTGAGAGAGAGATGAAACACATAGAAAGGCACATACATCAAACAGGAAAGGCTGGAGAATTTAAGAACAAATCATTTAGACAAGTACTACAACCCCCCAATGAAACAAAATTACCAAAAATTATGCCAGAAGGGCATGGCATCCAGAACGCACAGAGAAGAAAGCAGGTAAATGAGAGGGAACAGATGCAGACTAAGGATCACCAGGAACGCATGATTCGAGGGAGAGAACTTGCAGAACAAAGACTCAAGGAGAGAATCTTCAGAAGAAGCCAGAGCCAGCTACTTACATATGAGAAGCATGAGAGAGTAAAAGAGATAAAGGAGTTTGAAAGAGTTATTGCATATCCTCTTTTCCAACCATGCAGTAGAAGTCGGATTAAAGTGAGTATTCTTATGGATAAGTCTCAGAATGGAGAGAAGGTGAATACAATTGTGAAACCATATCAAAGAAAATTCTTGGCAATGCCACCCTTTTTAAGAAGTCAAATAGGAAAAATAAGAGATTAAAGTTTCAATGCTGTTATGATAAAATCATATCTCTTAAGTGAACCCTTTTTTTTTTTAAATGCTCGTTCTCTCCAGGGTTCAGTGAATATTCCCATTTGTATCAGATACAGATAGATAGTTCTGGACTTGAAAATTAGCTTAACTATTTTTAGTTGACTTGCATTTGTTCAAGTTGCATATCCTTTCTAGTGTTCAGTGTCCTCATCTTTAAAATGGCAATAATATTTGATGGCATTTATGGAAGGACTGTTGTTTTTGTGAAGTGTAGGTATGTATTAGTTGTTTCATAAATGTTAGTTTCCCCACTTGGAAAGACCGGGGTTGGGCAATGGTGGTGAATAAAGAATTATTCTAATCTACTTCTCTTATTCTCCCTGCTCCCAGCCCTCCAAGGTTATTTTGATGAGATTGCTATAGTTTAGTATATGGTCTTTAATGTCATACCTTCATCAGATAACTACTAGCCAGCCCCTAAAAGTGTAACTTGCTCTGTGCAATTTATTTGAATGAGAAACTTAATTTTGAGAGCCTCCTACATGCTAGGCATTATGTTAGTTACTGAAGGTGAATAAAGAGAAGTCTCTGCCCTTGAATAATTTTCAACTAATGGCATAGATCACTCTATAAACAGATAATGTAGTAAAGGTTACAATAGAAAGGTACAGGGTGCTTTACAAAGGACGGATTCTAACCTGGCCCAGGTGAGCAGGGTGAAAAGGAGGAAGGTTAGGGAAGGGAGTATTATAGTCTGTCATGTTTCTTCCAGCTTTTTTTGTCACTTCCTATCACCCACTTAAGCAAGACCTTCCTAATGCTTGGATCCACTCGGGGATAATCAAACTCAGCCTTTCTCAAACTCATGTTTTTGGCACTCATTGATAAATCAGAAAACAAATTTATAAATTTAGTGAGAATTACAGTTGTCAAGCAGAATGAAATTTGTGTTTTCTAGTCAGTTTATTTTCTTCCCAGATACCAGAAAGTTGGGAAAGCAGGGGTTCAGAGTTGGTAAGCAGAGAAGCAAATAAATGGAAATAGATGCCCTCAAGAATATTATGCTTAAGTTGTGATAATTCTGATGCCCACCTTGCTTTACTAGCAGAACACCCTTTACCCTGGATACTGCTAGGTCAGCCACTGATACAAATGTTCTGTGTCTGTGCTCCTCAGTACAGTAGCCCTTGCTACACGTGGCTGTTGAGGCATTTAAAATGTGGCTGGTGCAGCTGTGGAATGGAATGTTTAATTGAATTTCATTTAAATTTAAATTGCCACATGTGGCAAGTGACTACCCTGTTGCACAGTGTAGCACTGGATAAATAATAACTTCTGTGTTCTAGATTCCAGTCCCACCATTAGCTTTCTGTTTTTGACAGTGTTTGCTGGTATGATAGGTCACTGTTCATTTTACATTACTATCAGTTTAGTTTCCTTTGCATTTCAGAGGCTCCCTAATCCCTTAAAGAGATTTAAAAATCAATGTAGACCACTTCTGTGTGAAAATAAGATGACTGAATTTGCTTTGATTGGAATTAGGAACTGACCTCTCTTTGCTAGTTCTGGAATTTGGCCAGGATGCACATCAAAATCTCATTCCTACCCTCCTGATTTGCCTCATGGAAACTTCGTTGCTGTGTCTGTTCTCTGGTCCTCTATTGCTATGTCTCAGCTTTAGATTCTATGTTTTGCATAGAAATGGGTCATCAGAATGCAACAGGCACAAGACTTAGAAGTGCAAATCAGTAGGGTAATGACAAGCCCTTTGAGCTGAGTGGGACTGAAAAGTAACCTAACATATAACCTATTAGTAATTGTTTACCATGAAGGTTTTCAGTGCTGGACACACAAATTGCTGAGTTCAGCTGCCCTCTTTCCCCTCCAAATCTAGCATAAAAGCAACTGGTGCTCTCAGGGCAATTTCACACCTAATATGGCTAAGAATAAAAGTCTATGTTTCAGGAACTCAGTTTGTCCAAACCTGCATCCATCATCTACCTCAAATTATATCCACCTTTTCATTTCTTTGCACTGTGTCTGCTTAAATCTTGAGTCACACTTAATGTTTTTTTTTTTTTGGTCTTTTTTCTTTTTAATGTGAAATAGAATATACAATACACAAATGAAAATGTATATTTAGAAGAACAATAATAAATGTCCAGGTGCCCGTTGCTCAGACTGAGAAATGGAACATTACTACATCCCAGGAGCCTCGTATGCTCTCATTCATATCTCTCTCCCCCGCAGCCAGAGGCAACCACTATCCTGAATTTTGTATAACTGTCACCTAGCTTTTATAGATTTTACTGTCTGTGTATCCCTAACAATTGCTTATTTATAGCCTTTATATAAATAGAATTATACTGTATATGACTGACTACTTTTGCTCATTATTATTTTTGGATTCATCCATGTTGATATGTGACACTGTAGTTCATTTCCATGACATGAATATGCCACAACTTAATTATGTATTCTGTTGATGTCATTTGGTTGTTTCCAGTTTTTGTTTTATTTTTCTTTTAAAAATGATACTTAGATAAACATTACTTTAACATGTTTAATCTTATGTTCTGGTGCCTGTGTACTAGATATATATATGATATATAAATTGTGGTACATTTATTTGACAGGCCTGATCTTGAAGCCTGTTAGATTTCTGTTCCTTTGTGGCATTATGCCTGTAAGCCTGTTCTGTAGAGTCTGGCACATGTTAGCCTCTTAATAGATATTTGTTGAAAGAAAGGACATTTGTTAACTGCTGGAGACAGAACTGTGTCAGGCAGAGCCAGGACCAAAATACAGAAATAGCTGATAACAGACCACTTTACCTTTTTACTCATCTTGTCCAGGTACAATCATAGTCAACCTCTGTTTATGCTTATATTTCAGTTGAGGTACTAAAATATTTGTTTACTTAGTTGGTTTTCAGTGAGCTTCCAGTACAGAATTTGTGTCTCTTTCTGTCACTTTTCCCAAAACTTTCACTCCACTGCCTTCTAGAAAAGATCACCCACATGTCGTCTCCTCAAGGCACCTGCAGCACTAAAGTTTTATTTCTGAACAAAAGGGTCCCCAGAGAAGGAGACAAGGAGTCTCCTTTCAGTACGAGGTTGCTGGAGTCCCTAGAGGGTCAAAGGCTGTGTAATAACAGTTCCTTCTTGTCTGCTGGACAAAAGCTTCTGAGCCCTCAAGCACCCTGTTACTTAGTTCTGATAGAGTACTGAGTTTGGAAATGGCAGAGTGGGGACCCAAAACAAATCTCCCAATTCCAAATTCAGTTTTATCCACCTTTTCAAATAAGATTAAAAAATGTTAATGTCTGTTGATTTGTGTGTGTTGAACCACTCTTGTATCCCTGGGATGAATCCCAATTAATTGTGGTATATTTTTGATATGTTGTTGGATTCAGTTTGCTAAAATTTTGTTCAGGATTTTTGTGTATATTTTCACTAGGAAGATTGGCCTGTAATTTTCTTTTTTTTTGTATTCTTCTCTGCTTTTGGTATCAGGGTAATGCAGGCTTCATAAAATGAGTTAAGAATAATTCCTTCCTCTTCAGTTTTTAAAAAATATTTTGAGAAGTATTGGTATTAATTTTTCTTTGTATGTATGGTAGAATTTGACAGGAAAGCCATCTGGTCCTGGGCTTTTCTTTATTGAGACACTTTTAATTACTGATTCAGTCTTATTACTCATTGTTGGTCTGTTCAAGTTTTCTATTTGTTCCTGGTGAAACGTCTACAAAAATTACAAAAATTAGCTGGGTGTGGTGGCATGTGCATGTAGTCCCAGCTACTTAGGGGGCTGAGGCAGGAGGATCGCTTGAACTTCAGGAGGTTAAGGCTGCAGTGAGCTGGTATTGCGCCACTGTGTTGCAGCCTGGGTGACAAAGTGAGACCCTATCTCAAAAATAAAAAAAATTCATATGGAACCACAAAAGAGCCCCATCCAATAGTTAAGCTATAGTAATAGCTTTGTAACTGTTATAGTAGAAACCAAGTCATCATGGTATTGGCCTAAAACAGACACATAGACCAATGGAAAGAATAGAGAACCCAGAAATAATTTCATGTACTTACAGCCAACTGACTTTCAACAAAGGCACCAAGAAAGGACACCCTTTTCAATAAATGGTGCTGGGAAAACTGGATATCCATATGCAGAAGATTGCAGCTAGGCTCATATCTCTTACCATATTAAAAAATCAACCAAAAATGGATTAAAGGCTTAAATGATAGATCCGAAACTATGAAACTACTAAAAGAGAATATAGGGGAAATGCTCAAGAACATTGGTCTAGGCAAAGATTTTATGGTTAAGACATCAAAAGCATAGGCAACAACAAAAAAAAGTAAGCAGGTGGGACTATATTAAACTAAAAATCTGCACAGCAAAGAAAACAACAGAGTGAAGAGACCAACTGTAGATGGGAACAATATTTTCAAATTATCCAACAGGGGACTAATATCCAGAGTGTACAAGGAACACAATTCAACAGTAAAAAAAAAAAAAATCCCCTTAAAAATGGTCAAGGGATCTGAATAGAAATTTCTTAAGAAATACAAATGGCCAACATGTATGTGAAAAAGATGCTCAACATCACTAATTATCAGGGAAATTTAAAGCAAACCACAATAAGATATCATCTTACCCTAGCTAGAATAGCTATTATTAAAAAGACAAAAATGGTAGCTAGGATATAAAGACAAACTCTTATACACGGTTGGTGGGAAGGTGAATTAGTACAGCCACTATGGAAAACAGTATGGAGATTTCTTAGAAAACTGAAAATAGATCTGTGTGATCCAGCAATACCACCACTGGGTATTTATCCAAAGGTAAGGAAATCGATACATCAAAGGGATACTGGCACCCTCATGTTTACTGTGGTACTATTTACAATAGCAAAGACAGGGAATCAACCTAACTGTCCATCAATGGATGAATGGATTAAAAAGATATGGCATATATACACAATGGAATGCTATTTAGCTATAAAAAGAATGGAATCTTGTCATTTCCACTAACATGGACAGAACTGGAGGTTCTGATATTAAATGAAATAAGCCAGGCACAGAAAGACAAATATTGCATGTTCTCACTCATGTGCGAGCTTTAAAAGGTTGATCTAATCGAGGTAAACAGCAGAAAGATAGTATCCAGAGGCTGGGAAGGGTGTGTGTGTGTGTGTGTGTGTGTGTGTGTGTGTGTGTGTGTGTGGGGTGATGAAGAGAGGTAGGTTAATGGGTACGAACGTACAGTCAGATAGAAGGAATAAGTTCTAGTGTTTGATAGCACAGTAGGGTGACTATAATTAACAACAATATATTGTGTATTTCAAAATAGCTAGAAGAGTTGTAATGTTCCCAACACAGAGAAATAAATGCTTGAGGTGATGGATATCCTATGTACCCTAACTTCATTATTAGATACTATGTGTGTATCAAAATATCACATGTACCCCATAAATATGTGCAAATATTATGTACAAATAAAAAGTCACACTGTACAATTTTTATTTGTCAATTATACTTCAATAAATCTGGAAAAAATAAAGTATGTATACAATCAAAGTTTTAAAGTATATTCCCAAATATGTGCAACCATCACTGCATTCAATTTTAGAATATTATCATCGCCTGAAAAAGAAACCCCATGCCCTATAGCTATTACTCTCTTATTCCCCCTTCCCCATCACCCCAAACCCTAAGCAAGAGTTAATCTATGTTCTACCTGTATGGATTTGCCTATTTTGGAAAATTCATATGTAAATATAATCATATATGGTCTTTTGTGACTAGTTTCTTTCACTTAATGTTTCCAAGCGTCATTTATATTATAGCATTATCAGTATTTCATTGCTTTTTATGGCCAAATAATACTGTATTCCATAGATGTATCACATTTGTTTATTTATCAGTTTATAGACATCTGGATTGTTTCTGTCTTTTGGCTAATACAAATAATGCGTCTATGAATGTTCATTTACAAATTTTTGTGTGACACATTTTTATTTCTCTTGGACATATACCTAAGAATGGGTGAGTCGTATGGTATCTCCATTTTTAATCAGTTGAGCCACAGCCTGACTCCTTCCAAAGTGACTACATAATTACACATTCCTGCCAGCAGTGTCTGAGGGTTCTCATTCCTGCATATCCTTAACAATACTTATTATCTGATGTTTTGATTCTAGCCATTCTTTGGCTGGGAAGTGGTATCTCGTGTGTGTGTGTGTGTGTGTGTGCGTGCGTGCGTGTGTGTGTGTTTTAGACAGAGTCTCGCTCTGTTGCCCAGGCTGGAGTGCAGTGGTGTGGTCTCGGCTCACTGCAACCTCTGCCTCCCAGGTTCAAGCAATTCTCCTGCCTCAGCCTCCCAAGTAGCTGGGATTACAGGTACCTGCCACCATGCCCAGCTAATTTTTTCTATTTTTAGTAGAGATGGGGTTTCACCATGTTGGCCAGGCTGGTCTGGAACTCCTGACCTTGCGATCCACCCACCTTGGCCTCCCAAAGTGCTGGAATTACAGGTGTGAGCCACCATGCCCAGCCTTCACTGTGGTTTTAAATTGCATTTCCCTAATAATGTCAATCATCTTTTTTATGAACTTATTGGCTATTTGTATATCTTCTTTAGAGAAATGACTGTTCATATCCTTTGCTCATTCTATTTTTATTTATTTATTTAGAGACGGAGTCTTGCTCTGTCATCCAGGCTGGAGTGGAGTGGTGCGATCTTGGCTCACTGCAACCTCCGTCTCTTGGGTTCAAGCGATTCTTGTGTCCCAGCCTCCCAAGTAGCTGGGACTACAGGTGTGTGCCACCACACCCAGCTAATTTTTGTATTTTTAGTGGAGGCAGGGTTTTACCATGTTGGTGAGGCTGATCTTGAACTCCTGACCTCAAGTGATCCACCCACTTCAGCCTCCCAAAGTGCTGAGATTACAGGCGTGAGCCACTGCGCTCGGCCTCCTTTGCTCATTTTAAAATTGGGATTATGTGTGTTTTGCGATTAAGTTGTAGGAGATTGTTATATATTCTAGAAACATCTCTTGTTAGATGTATGATTTGCAAATCTTTTCTCCTTTCCTGCGGGTTTTTTTCACTTTTAAAAAAATTCTTAATTTTTAAAACTATTTTAATTTTTTGATCTAAGTGTTTACTGTTAATTAGTAAATAATACACATATGGGGTACAGTGTGATGTTTTGATATATGTATATATTGTGGATCACTTTCTTGATAGTGTCCTTTGAAGCATAAACATTTTAATTTTGATGACATCTAATTTTTCTGAATATTATCTAATATCTTTTGTTTGTGCTTTGGCATAATATCTAAGAATCCATTGTCCAACCTGAGTTCATAAATATATATATATACACACACACACATTATATATATGTGTGTGTGTGTATATATATATTTGAGACGGAGTCTCACTCTGTTGCCCAGGCTGGAGTGGAGTGGCGTGATCTCGGCTCACTGCAACCTCTGCCTCCTGGGTTCAAGCCATTCTCCTGCCTCAGCCTTCTGAGTAGCTGGGATTATAGGTGTGCACCACCACACCCGGCTAATTTTTATATTTTTAGTAGAGACGGAGTTTCACCATGTTGGTCAGGCTGGTCTCAAACTCCTGACCTTGTGATCCACCTGCCTCGGCCTCCCAAAGTGCTGGGATTATAGGCATGAGCCACCGCACCCGGCCAGTTCATAAAGATTTATCGCCTAGGTTTTCCTCCAAGAATTTTGTAATTTCACCACTAACATTTAGGTCTTTCTTCCATTTTGAGCTTATTTTTGTATATAGTGTGAAGTAAAGGCCTGTATTAGTTTCTTAGACCTTGTGTAACACATTGCCAAGATTTGATGGCTTAAAACAGCAAACATGTATTCTGTCACAGTTCTGGAGGCCAGAAGTTTGAAATCCAGGTGTTGGCAGGATTAGTTTCTTCTGGAGACTCTGGGGGAAAGTTCATTCCATGATACTTTCCTAACTTCTGGTAGCTGTTGGTAGTTGTTGCTCCATTGGCTTGGAGATACATCACTGAAATCTTTGCCTTCATCTTCACATGGCATTCTTGCCTGTGTCTCTTCTCTGTTTATGTCATATCTCCTTCTCTTTTATTAAGACACCAGTCATTCGATTTAGGTCCCACCCTAAATCCAGGATGATCTTTTCTTGGGAACCTGAACTTAATTTCATATACAAAGACACCATTTCTAAATAAGTTCACGTTCACAGGTACTGGTGGTCAGGTCTTAGACAAACCTTTCGGAGTACACACTTCAACCACCATAAGGTCCACTCCATCATTTTGTATGTGGCTATCAAGTTTCCCCAGTACCATTTGTTGAAAAGACTGTGCTTTCCCCCATTGGATGTGCTCAGCACCCTTGCTGAAAATCAGTTGACCGTAGACACGTGGTTTTATTTCTGAATTTCAGTTCTATTCTATTGATCTATGTCTATGTTATGCAAGTACCACACTGTCTTGATTACCATTACTTTATGCGATGTTTTGAAACTGGAAAGAATGAGTTCTACTTTGTTCTTTTCTTCCTTCTTTTTATTTTTTAGAGACAGTTTCTTACCCTGTAACCCACACTGTAGTGCAGTGGCATAATCATGGCTCACTGCAGCCTCAACCTTCTAGGCTAAAGCAATCCCCCTGCCTCAGCCTCCCAAGTAGCTGGGATGACAGGTGTGTACCACCATGCCCCGCTAATTTTTATTTTTTGTAGAGACAGGATCTTGCTGTGTTGCCCAGGCTGGTCTTGAACTTCTGGCCTCAAGCAATCCTCCTGCCTCGGCCTCCCAAAGTGCTGCGATTGATTACAGGCATGAGCCACTGTGCCTGGCCCTTTGTTCTTTTTTTCAAGATTGTTTGCATAGTCTGCGTCCCTTTAATTTCTTTATAAATTTACAATTAGTTTGCAAATTTCTACGAAGAAGTCATTTAGGAATCTGATAGGGATTGTGCTGAATCTATCAGTTTGGAAATATAATCATTGAGTTATATTAAATCTAATCCATGAACTTTACCCCATTTATTTAGATTTTTAATTTCTTTCATTGATGTTTGAGTTGCACTTATTTTGTTAAATTTGCTTCTAAGTATTTTGTTCCTTTAAAGCTATTACAAATGGAATTGTTTTCTTAATTTCATTTCTGGATTTGTCATTGCAAGGGTTTAGAAATACAATTGATTTTTGTATACTGGTGTTATATCCTTTATCCTTGCTGAAGTTAGTAGTTCTAATAGCTCTTTAATGGATTAGCATTTTTTTATATAAAAGATCATGTCATCTGTGAATATAGTTTCACTTCTTTCTTTCCAATCTGAATATACTTTATTGCTTTTTTCTTGTCTAATTATCTTAGCTAGAACCTTCGGTAATGTTGAATAGACATAGTGGGAGTGGATATTCTTGTTTTAATTGCTGATCTTAGGAGGAAAACAACCAGTCTTTCACCATTAAATATTGATGTGGTTTGGATTTGTGTACCCGCCCAAATCTTATGTCAAATTGTAGTCCCCAGTGTTGGAGGAAGGGTGTGGTGGGAGGTGATTGGGTCATGGGGGTGGACTTCCCCCTTGCTGTTCTCATGATAGTGAATTTTCATTGAGATTTTGTAGTGAGATTTGGCTTTTTAAACATGTGTGCCACCTCCCCCTTCTCTCTTCTTCCTGCTTCAGCCATGTAAGATGTACTAGCTTCCCGTTCACCTTCCACCATTATTGTGTTTCCTGAGGCCTCCCCAGGAGCAGAAACCTGTATAGCCTGCAGAACCTTTAGCCAATTAAACCTCTTTTCTTTATAAATTATCCAGTTTCATGTATTTCTTTAAAGCAATGCATAAATGGACTAATACGAGTATGATGTTAGCTGTAGCTTTTTTATAGATGCCCTTTATCCAGCTGAGAAAGTTCCTTTCAATTCCCAGTTTGTTGACTTTTTTTTTTTTTTTAAAGTAACATGGTCTCAACACATCGCCCAAGATGCCCTCGAACTTCTGGCCTCAAGTGATTCTCTTTCCTCAGTCTCCTTGAGTAGCTGGGACTATAGACACATGCCAATGTGCCCACCTGTTGACTGTTTCTATTATGAAAGAGTATCAAATTTGGTCAAAACCTTTTTCTGCATCTATTGAGATAATTGTAGGTTTTTATTCTATTGATATAATATATTACATTCATTGATTTTTGGATATTAAACCCATCTTGCATTCCTAGGATAAATCTCACTTTGTCATGGTGTATAATTATTTTTGTACATTGCTGGGTTGTTTGCTAGTATTTTCTTGAAGATTTTCACATCTATATTCATGAATAGCGATCTGTAGTTTTTTTGTGATTGTTTTGTCTGCTTTTGGTACCAGCCTTATAGAACATACCTTATAGAATATGTTGGGCGGTGTTCCTTTCTCCTTTTTGGGAGAGTTTGTGAAGAAATGGTTTGATATCAGCTATTCATAGATCAGAGTTTGAGTAGCATGGTGACAAACTTTGGATAATTTTTTAGACTTTTATGGATGCTCTAGACTGAATGTTTGTGTCTCCAATCCCCCACCCAAATTCCTATGTTTAAAACTTAATTCCCAGTGTGATGATACTTAGAGGTGGGGCCTTTTGGAGGTGATTAGGTTATGAATGCAGAGCCCCCATGAATGGGATCACTGCCTTTATCAGAAAGACCCCAGGCAGTTCTCTTCACCTTTCTGCCATGTGAGGCCACTTGGAGAAGATATACGTTTATGAAACAGGAAAGGGGCCTTCATCAGACAGGAAATTAACCAACACCTTGCTCTTGGACTTACCAGCCTCCATAACTGTGAGAAATACATTTATGTTGTTTATAAGCCACCCAGTCTAAGGTATTCTGTTATAGCAGCCTGAGTGGACTAAGACAGTGGGGGTATGTGGTGTTATAGATTGGTTTTTGGCCACAGTTCCTGGTTCCTAGCTCCTATATTCCCTTGTTTCGGTCTTTTTAAATAATATTGGGTGTGTTTGGCCTCGGCAGGCCTCAGGAATTAGAATCTCTCTTCTGGCCTCATTTCACCTGCCCCAAGGCAGGACTCTAATCTTCTGCCTTTCTGATTATGGGTCTTAAGACCCTCTCTGGAGAGGGTCCCACACTATACATTGGGAGAAGGAATGCTGGTGTCACGAAGCTTCCATAAAAACCCAGGAGAACTGGGTTCAGGGAGCTTCCAGGTAGCTGAACAAGTGGAGGTTTTTGGAGGTTGGTGTGCCCAGGAAGGGCATGGAAGCTCCATGCTCCTTCCCTGATACCTCACCCTACACGTATTTTCATCTGTATCCTTTGTAATATCCTTTATAATAAACTAGTAAACATAAATGTTTCCCTGAATTCTGTGAGCTACTCCAGCAAATTAGTGAAGCCCAGAGTGGGTGGTGGGAACTTCTGCGATTGGTGTCTGATGTGGAGTAGTCTTGGGGATAAGCCCCCAATCTGTGGGATATGATGCTATCTCCAGGTAGACAGTGTTGACATTGAACTGGAGGATACCCAGCTGTGTCCACTGCTTGGTGTGTGGGGAAAAACCCCCACACCTTTGGTCACAGAAGTCTTCTGTGTTGATGATTGTTGTGGTATGAGAGCAGAGGGAAAATGTGGTTTGAGAGAGGGTTTCCTAAAATAGGGTTACAAAAACATAAATGTCACAGATATTCTTTCCAGAAAATATGTGCATATACAAAGAAATATAAATATTAGTATAAAATCTTAGTGTATACACAGGTCCTCTGAAGTCTTAGACATCTAGATTTTAAAAAATCCTAACAAGAGATAAGTTTTGAGCAATCATTTCACCATCCCACAGTGCCACTCTACTTATCTGAGTATAAACTGATCAGGAAAAAGTTGTACTTCATAACAGACTATCAAGGAAATAAATTGAAAGATGTAATTAATTAGTCACTGAGTCATTCAGCAAAACCCAAGTGTCTATGATATACCAGATAAGGTTCTAGTCTCAGATTACTGCTCTAGGAATTGACTTTTTTTTTCATTCTTTTTCCACTCTATCTTCCTGTGTCCCAGCACCTGAACCCTCTCCATGTTAGGGAGAATTTCATACTTAAAGAGTATGATTTCATACTTAAAGAATTTCATACTTAAAGAGTCATTGTAGGGAGCAGACACCAACTTCTTCCACAAAAGAAAAACTCACTTTTCCAAATATTCTGGCAGCTGGATATGGGATGAGGCTTAGGTTCCACCAGGCAGATAACCACTTGCTGGATTCTGACTCAGCCTGGTGACACAAGCTGGTACTGTGCACACATTTTAGTAAGTGTGGTGTGAGTTGCAGCAGAAATGTCCAGTTGCCAGGAGCAGTCGTGATAGCAGTTCTATCTGCAAGGTCGTGTCTAGCTTTAGAGTGTCATTGGTATGAACAGTGACATCTGTGCCCAGCATCAGGGGCAGTGATTCCTATGTGAGACTCCACCTAGGATGGGATTATAGATGCTGCTTCTAGCTATGTAGCTTTAAGCCTATTCTCACAGACCTTCCCAAAATAAAATAAACACCAACCTAATGAAGATAGATGATAGACAGATAGACAGGTAGAAGTCCTTTATGTTTAAATTAGAAAAAATAGCATTTAAATGTGGACTTAAGACCCTTTCCCACCCTAGGCACTGTTGATCACTGACCTCAGTGGTTCCCAATCTGGCTGATCACCAGGATTCCTTGTAGATTTGTTACAAACATACTCAGGCCTTTCCCCATACCCACCATCTCAGAAGTGGAACATGGATCCCAGGAATAACAAGCCACAGGTGAGGCTGATGCACAGCCACCTGGGAATCCTGGTCTACATTCTTGCTACTAAAAGTGTGATCTGAAGACCATCAGTGTCTGCCTCAACTTTTTTATAAACACAGAATCTCATTCTCAACTCCAGACCACCTGAATCTTAGAAAGTTGTCCAGGTGTTTCCTACGCACACTAAAATTTGAGATTCTCAGATTTACTTACTTTCTAGATGTGGTGTTAGAACTGTGCAGTCTGCTGTCGGAGTGTGTTCTGATGAAATCCCTTAGCACTGAAGGTCCAGGGTTCAGTCCATGTCCTTTTTCTCTTCTATAGCCATCTTTCCCTTGGCGACTCATGCATGCTCTATGCTTTAAATATCATTAATATGGCATTAACTCCTAAATCTATTTTCCCAGCCCAGACATTTCTCTTACATTTCCAACTTGCATATCCATCTGCCAACACAACAACCTCACTTGAATGTCTGACAGCTGAGATTCAACATTTCCTAAATTGAATGCCTATAGTGCCCCCTCCTCAAATATGCCCCTTTCAGAATTTTCCCCATCTGTGCTGACAACAACTTCATTTTTCTACTTGCACAGTCTGAAATTTTGGGGTTCCTCTTTGACTCCTCTTTTTCATACCCCAGACTTAATCTATTAGGAAGTACTGTGAAGTCCATATTGAGAATGTGTCTGAAATCCAATCACTTCCCACTCTTTTCTCTGCTCACACCCCAGGCAAAGCAACCAGAGTCTCTAATCTGAAATACTGCACTAGTTTCCTACAGTTTTCCCACTTTCTCACTCACCCCTCATCTCTCAATTCTGTTCTCAGCATAGCAGCCAGGGTGATCCTTTTAAAAGATGTACCAAGTCTCTACTCTGCTGACAGCTGTTTGTGTCTCCCCCATCTCACTCAGAGCAGTCAGAACCCTTCCAGTATCCTCAAGCCTACATGATCTCCCCAAATCTCTGACCTTATATCAATGACTGCTGCAGCTATCTGAGCCCCCTCAACTCCTCCCACAACCCAGATGTGCTCCTGTTCTGGTGCCTTTGCACTGGGGGTTCCCCTGCCTGGAAAGAACCTGCCCCAGACGTCCTCATAGATAATTCATCTTTTCTCTAAGGTCACATTCCCAGTGAGACCATAGACCACCCTAGTAAAACAGCCATCTTCCCTGTCCCCACACACCCACAATCTGGATCACCTGCCTCACACCCCTCAGCACCTTTTGACAGAAACACTTTCCTTATTTACTCTGCTTATAGTACATAGTCTGTGTTTTCCCACTAAAACATGTGCCCCTCAAGGCCAGCAATTTTTGCCTGTTTTTAGTTTCCAGATGTAAAACTAGCATTTCATACAGCCAGCACTCAACAAATATTGGCTAAATGAATGACCAGTGTACAGCACCTCCCTATTCTAGAAACAGTATCTTTATTAATGTAGCTGCAGACCACATGCTGTTTTGTGGCAGCTACAGTGAAACAACCGCTCATGTTGACATCAATGCCACCTGTACTTTTCTCACAAATGCTGTTCTCGCCTCCCTCCCACACCAATCCTCATATACCACAGCAGACAATTATAGTTCCCTTTTCAGAAAAAAAAAAAAATGATCCTAGGCTTATGGACCCTATTTTCCAACCAACTGTGAATTAAATTAGAGTCTAGACATCCAAGAGTTTGGATTTGAGCCAGCACTAGGATTATTACAGCCAAAGGCAGGGAGAGAGGGTAGGTGAGCCAAAAATAAATTCCTGTTAGAAACCTAACAGGAGTTTATCTAAGGTGAGAAACCGAGATATGATCTTTAATTCCAGAATTTGATTTCCTGAAAAAGATTGGGGAAAAGATGGGAAGAACAGTCCAGGAAACAGCCCTGGAAGGACAAGAGCTGGGTGGGTCTAAAAATTGGTCTCTTGATACCACAGAGACTCCTGTGTGCAGGGGCCACCCCAGGGCTTGTGAGGACAATGACAGAAAAAGTAACTCCTACGGCTGTCCTAGAGGAGATTGGAGACTTGGAGACCAGAACTCAGATAGAAGAACAAGAACAGGCATAGTCTTCTGTCAAAACAAACAATGAACAAGATGGGGGCTGAGGGCCAGACCCAAGCCTGAGCCTAGGCTGACCTGGTCACACAAAGCCCTTGCCACAGTCCTAGAGACAGGATAAGGCCTGGCCCTTCTCCTCCTATACCAAATGCTCTTTGTCACACATTCTCCCTTAATCCAGAGCTAGGAGTTACGTCATCGTTTCTCAAATGTTTTGGTTTCAGGATCTCTGCATGCTCTTAGGAATTAGTGAGGACTCTGAAGATAATTTTATGTGAGTTATATACGTTAATATTTACCATATTAGAAACTAAAATCACTTAAATTATTTTATTCATTTAGAATATTAATAATGCATTGCATGTTAGAAATATTTTTATGCAAAGTCAGTATTTCCCAAAGTAAACAGTATAGTGAGAAGAGTGCATCTTTTTACATTTTGTATGTTTGTAAATCCTTTTCTTATGTGTCTCATTAGAAGATTAATGAATTTTCTTCTCCTTCATTTAATCTGTTATTTTGGTTAATCTGTTATATTTGGTTGAAGTGTATGAAAAAAAATCCATCCTCACACAATGATATTTTTGTTGCTGTTCTTGTTTTGGGTTTTGTTGGGGGGTTTTGTTTGTTTGTTTGTTTCTTTTGGTCTCATGCTATCACCCAGGCTTGAGTGTAGTGGTGTGATCATAGCACACGGCAGCCTCGAATTCCTGGGCTCAAGTGATCCTCCCAATTCAGCCTCATGAGCAGCTGTGACCACAGGCACGAAACACCACCGCAGCTAATTTTGTTTATTTTTTGTAGAGATGGGGGTCTCATTCGAACTCCTGGGTGGAACTCCTAGGCTCAAATGATTCTCCTGCCTTGGCCTCCCAAAATGCTGGGATTACAGGTATAAGTCACCTCGCTAGGCCAGGAATGTTTTTAATAACATTTTTAGAAAACTGGATATTCATCCTTGATACTACACTAAAATGATAGAAGTGTTAGCTTCTTAAAGGTTATTTGTAATGTGGAACATGAAACTATCAATAACTATTTCACATGCTGTTACATTAAAATATATAGGTCCAACTTCCACATTGAATGCTTCTTGTATAATACATGACTTTTAAAAAAAGAATCACAATTTCACCACGTTATGTCTTCCAGCGTTGACACATTTAACTACAAGTTATCAAAAAATCACATTTTTTATATTACCACAGATATTACCAGAAAAGATTGTTAAGTATTGGGAAGCCATCAGGCTTATGATGGTGGATACAAGTTCCCCAGGATTCTAATTTTCTCTTGAGAGCTTGCCTTTTATCATTGGGAATAATACCATCAGTTGATTACGTGGAAAGGACAGGGTTATGTTCGTTTTTGAGAGAGTGTCAGCCAAATATTCAAGTCTAAACGATAATCATTTCTGTCATTCATTCTTTCAAGTAAAAAGGATATTCCATAAAAAATAGACTAGTACAACTCACAAAATGATTTTGTGGACACAAACATTTTAATTTGTTTTTGTTTTCGTTTTAAGACAGGGTCTCGCTCTGTTACCCAGGCTGGAGTGCAGTGGCATGATTTTGGCTCACTGAAACCTCCACCTCCCGGGTTCAAGTGATTCTTGTGACTCAGCTTCCCTAGTAGCTGGGACTACAGGTGCGCACCACCATGCCTGGCTAATTTTGTATTTTTAGTAGAGACAGGGTTTCACCATGTTGGCCAAGCTGGTCTTGAACTCCTGACCTCAAATGATCCACCTGCCTAGGCCTCCCACAGTGCTAGAATTAATTGCAGGTGGGAGCCACTGCGCCTGGCCTCAAACATCCTAATTTGTAATGTAGTAGAAATACCTTATGCGTACTTCCCACTTACTCATTTAAGATATATTAAACTGTGGATTCTGGGATAGAGATTTAATAAAGTTAATAATTCTTTGATACTTCAACCAGGACATATTTAAGTGAAACCTGTTTTTTCTTCTATAATTAAGAAGTGGTTAAGAATATAATAACTACTATTTCAGTTTGGTACCATAGCCTCCCTTCTTGTCAAGTTTTACTTTAGTACAAATAATGTCTTCATTATATTATAAAAATACTTTTAACCTTGTGGATCTATGAAGGGGTTTCAGCAGCCCACAAGGGTTCCACAGATTGCACTTTGAGAAATCCTGTTCTGGGTAAGCTGTGGAGAGTTCTTGACTGGCCCCTTTGCCTCTTCATTTTCCCAAATTTTTCTCCCCGAGCAGGACTCCCTGCATCCCAAAACTTAGCTAGCGCTAAGTTTGCCTTGCCCTGGGCTCTTATAGAAGAGAACCTATCACCTGTAAATTGGATGCAGAGAGTGTCCTTAGTCTGGGAACAGAGGTGGCAAATGTGTTTCCATTTTGGAGCTGGGAATGGTTTGCGCCTAAAAGCACAAAATAGAGATTTCACTCCTGACCCACTTTGAATTTGCAATCTCTATGAGAAATAATATTGGCCCTTTCATTTCTGTTTTATCCAAGATGGGGTCTCACAGTGTCACCCAAGCTAGAGTGCAGTGGCATGATAATGGCTCATTGTAGTGGCGAACTCTCGGGGGGCTCAAGCCATCCTCCCGCCTCAGACTCTTAAGCTGGTGGAACTACAGGCACTTGCCAGCATGTCCAACTAATTTAAAAAATTATATATTTTGTAGAGCTAATTTAAAAAAATATTTTGTAGAGATGGGATCTTGCTATGTTCCCCAGGCTGGTTTCAAACTTCTGAGCTCAAGCGATCCTCCTGCTTTGGCCTCCCAAAGTGCTGGGATTACAGGCGTAAGTCACCACAACCAGTCACCCTTTCATTTTAGATGTGTCTAATGCACTTGACTTGAGGCCCACATAGCACCAAGAGCAGTTATCTTAATCCATCAGGCTGCTATAACAAAAATACCCTAGATTAGGTGTCTTATAAACAAAAGAAAGATATTTCTCACAGTGCTGGAGGCTGGGAGGTCCAATATCAAGGTGTCAGCTAACTCTGTGTCTGGTGAGGGCCTGCTTCTTCATAGCTGTCCTCTCACTGCATCCTCCCATGGCAGAAGGGCCAAGACAGCTTTCTAGAATCTCTTTTATAAGGGTACAAGTTCAATTCATGGGAGTTCTGACCTCATGACATAATCACTTCCTCTAAAACAAACCCACTTCCAAATATCATCTCACTGGGGATTAGGTTTTATTTTGGGAGGAGCATAAAAATCTCTATAGCAGTAGTGCTGTTCAATAGAACATTCTGTGATGATGAAATTGATCTATATCTGCACTGTCCAATATGGGAGCCACTAGTTACATGTGGTTATTGAACACTTGGAATGTGGCTAGTGTGATAAAGAGTTGATTTTTTAAAAGTTTTATTCAATTAATTGAAATATAAATAGCCATGTGTAGCTAGTAGTTACCATTTTTGATAGTGCTTATCTAGAGTGCTCTTAGTTTTCAATCTCCCCCACAAAAAAAGATACCTTATGACTCCCAGATTGAAATACATTAAAATTACCTTCACATGGAACCCATGGATTTGGCTATGTGGGTCTTAGACATATCCCTAAAATACAGCAGGCCCAAGAAAGTTCAATATGTATTTTAACAATTAGAGTGTGCGTATAGATTACCAAAACATGATTTATCAACTCAAGGTCATACATTTTCAAAAATGCCTATCACCAGAGCTAATCCTTGTCAATATTTCATTGAGACTCTTGGTGTTACTGTTTTCTATATAACCTGGTGAACACAAGGAGGTATATAAGTCATTACTTAGCCCAAGAGAAAGTATTTATTGAAGGTGCCATATAAAATATCTTATAGGCTTTGTAGACATATTTTAAAATTATAAGCAAATGATTTAAACTTTTTCATTTTTGAGACAGAGTCTTATTCTGCCACCCAGGCTGGATTGCAGTTGGGCAATCATGGCTCACTGCAACCTCCGCCTCCCAGGTTCAGGTGATTCTTCCACCTCAGCCTCCCAAGTAGCTGGGCCTACAGGCATGCACCACCACACCTGGCTAGTTTTTATATTTTTTGGTGAATACACCATGTTGGCCAGGCTGGTCTTGAACTCCTGACCTCGAGTGATCTGCCTTCCTTGCCCTCCAAAAGTGTTAGGATTACAGGCGTGAGCCACCACACCTGACCAGGTTTTAAATGTTAAAACTCCACCTTAGAACTCTTTGCTTCTTGCTCATTCCCCCCAGCTTTCTCCCCAAATCAAACATATCTGTGTGTTTGTCTTCACTCTGGGACTTCCCTCTCTTCATATCATCTGTACCTAGATGAAAATAGATGTTAAGTTTTACAATTGTGAGGTAGAAAAGGATTCTGTAAGCATGACCCAAATATGAAAAGCCATAAATAAAAAACTAAAATTTCTCTATGTCAACCACAGACTCACAAATATACAAATATATGCCTGTGATCAAATTCAAAGACACATAAATAATCGGAAAGACAAAAGGTAGCATATTTCAATGTCTTTCAGCCAAAGACCACCAGGAACATCTATAGCTGAACAACTGGGGTTTATTACTCATTGTCACAAGAGAGAATGCACACCATCTTAGCGTGAGGATATTAGAAAAAATGCAATATAGGATTTGGTCTTTTAGTGGATGTTTTTGGGGAGAGCTAACGAGGTAGGGGTTGACTGTAGATGGGGTGTTGTCAAAAAGCAGGAACATTTCTATGACTGTCTCAATAAATCTTACCCATAATAAATGCAGAGCAGAGCAAGGATAAAGTTGTGGTTGGTAAAGAAACAGCCGTCACTCATATTAGCCAGCAGGGGGAGAGGTTTGGTATTTTGTGAGGTACACAGTGCCTTGGTTTTTGTCTGTGCTTATCCTAAATTATGTAGTGCCCCTGTTTTGTCTTGTTTTATCATGTTCCCAGAGTGTCCTTGTCTGATGTTGTGTAATATGGTTTATGTCCAAGAAAAGAATAATATGGCCTAGTGTTGAGCAGTAGGACAGCTTCTAACAGTACTGAAACCTACTGTCAGTGTCAGAAGTCAAGAGCTGCTTTTTTTCTTAGTCAAATTCAACATTTTTAAGTACCTACATCCCAATAGAAAAATAATGATATTAGAAAGCAATATGGGAAAGAATAAATCAAATATCAGACAATATACTCTATGATTAATGAATATGAGGAAAAATGAGAACATGACATTAGAAATGCGAATGAAAATTAAAATCTGTCAGTTTGGCATATGTGAAAGTAAATGATAAGCATATTATCCAGAGGTAGGGAAAATACACTGTCATGAAGGCTGATGAAAAACGGGTATACTTTGGGAGGCCGAGGCAGGTGAATCACGAGGTCAGGAGATCAAGACCATCCTGGGTAACACGGTGAAACCCGTCTCTACTAAAAATATTAAAAAAAAATTAGCCGGGCGTGGTGGCAGGCGCCTGTAGTCCCAGCTACTCGGGAGGCTGAGGCAGGAGAATGGCGTGAACCCAGGAGGCGGAGCTTACAGTGAGCCGAGATCGTGCCACTGCACTCCAGCCTGGGAAACAGAGCAAGACTCCGTCTCAAAAACAAAACAAAACAAAACAACAACAAAAAACACTGGGGTATAAATTTCTAGAGGGGACTTTTGCGAAACATGTTAACAATATAAATGGACTTACATTTCAATGCATATATTACTCTTTCAAGAATTTTTCCTAAGATAACTGCACACATTCTAAAAAATATATGTTCAAGGATGTTTCTTGAATTTTGGTTTATAAAAGCAAAATGATGGAAACAATCCAAATGCTGTAATCAATATAGGGATAGTAGCTATGAGTAGCAGAACACTTAATATACCTCAAGATATAATACCATGTGTTTTACTGAGAGAGTCAAATTTGATCTTCAGTGCAAACCCATGAGAAGCCCAATATGTGATATCTTTGTATAGACAGGGAAAGGGAGACTCAGAGAGGTTAAGCAGGTGGTGGGGGTGGAGTGGACCCAGGGAATTTTCTCTTAATGGAATCATCTTTCACTGATTCCCTGTCCATCTGGTGGTGGATATGACGCTGTATCCCATGCCAGTGAACTCTTTCAATGTCCCTGAATGTTCTATGACAGGAGGTCATGAGATACAGTGCTCAGGAGAACATCAAGGGGCAATTGATCAAGGAAGTCTGACTTCCCTGCCTAACCACACTTATATTTCCTCATTCAGCATGTATTTCAAGTCCTCTGATGAATTATGTGATCTACTAGACCCTGAAGATACAGTGAAGAGCAAAAGTAAGATGCTGGCAATTTGATGTTTGCACTGTCATGAAGGAGATGCACATTTAGCAGAACTTACAAAGAGAAATATAAAATTACTGCTGAGCTAAGTGTGGTGAAGAAAAGTTCATGGTACCATGAAAGCAGATAACCAGGAGATCTAACAGGTCCACTACCACTATTCTCAATAATACCTAAAAGAAATAATAAGATATGGCATTTATAAATGATGAATAGGATTTTATAAAATTATATACAATCAGAGAACCAAAAAGCACTCTTGGAAATCAAAAAGTGATCATTTAAATAAGTATTTCAATAGATCACTTGGAAGAGTAAATTTGTACTACCACTAAATATTAAAAATGGAAAAACAATGTCAAGAAAGACAGAAGAACTATACGAATACTAGGCTATCAGTCAAGGATTTCCAGCAACTTAATAATACAAATTCTAAAAGAATGGAAAGATAGAAATTATTTAAAATAAAAAAATTTCTCCAAGTTTACAGACAAAAATTTAACTTGTAATGGCCCCAACCAAGTTCTTACTATAGTAGATGAAAACAGACCCACACCAAGACACATCACAATGAAATTTTAGAAGGTGGGTGGAAAAGAAGAAATCCCAAAAACATCAAAAGGCAAGAAAAACAACATTAGAAGCTAAAAAATGTTGATGGAATGTCATGGAAATTCCTAGGAAAAATGTTTTCAATACAGAATTCCATACCAAGTCCAGGTTGGAATAAGTGCTAGGGTAGCCTGAAGACATTTTCAGAAGCTTAGGCTTTCAGATTTTACTTTCCATGTTCCCTTAGGAACACGGATGAAATGAGAAACAAAAATGATGGAGAAAACCAAAAAAGGGGACACATGGGATCCAGGCAATAGGAGAGCCAGCATAAGAGAGAGGCAGAGGGATGCCCAGGATGAGGTGAAGACAATCTTGGAAATCAGCCCAGATGTGCATGCACCAGTCCACGTGTGGCAGGACCAAGGGAAGTGTCTTCACAAAGATGAGGTTGGTAGAACACGGGGCATGGTTGAATATATTCATGGAGACTGTCTTAGTTCATTAATGCTGCTATAACAGAATGCCATAGTCTGGGTCAGTTATGAAGAACAGAAATTTGTTTTCTCAGTTGTGAGGCTAGGAATCCAAGATCAAGCCACCAGCATTTGGCAAGAGCCTTCTTGCTGTGTCTTCACATGGCAAGTGGGTCAAGGGCAAGAGAGAGGACAATATTGTTATTATGGGCTCACTCCCATAATAATGATATTAATTTGTTCATGAGGGCTCTGCGCTCATGACTCAGACAGCTTCTATTAGGCCTTACTTTCCAATATCACTGCATTGGGGATCAAGTTTCCAACACATGAACTTTGGGGAACACATTCAAACTATAGCAGAGGCCTTGGAGGGAAATTTGGAAGAGATTTTATAATGAGTACAACAGAAATTAAGCACATGAAGGGATAAAACATTTATTAATTCCAGGGAAATTAAAAAGTCAATTCAAGGAAGGAAAATAATCCTTGTGAATAGCATTTCCTAATCTAATTGTGAACAGCATTTCCTAATCTAATTGTGAATAGCATTTCCTAGTCTAGCTGTGAATAGCATTTCTGTGGTCATAATAATATAAATAGTGAACACCCAGCTAACCAAAATTATAAAATAACTATATTGAGAGGAGAGGGGTATATGAAAGGGAGCTATACACTAAGGATGATACATAAGAGTGAAAAACAAAATGGCACTATAACACACTATTTGGAGGCACAGATGTAACGATCAAAAAATTAGGCAGAATAAATAAAGTAGATTGCCTCTAGGATTCAGGAAATGGTGTACATGAAAGATCGGGGACATCTGTGTTCATAACAAGCCTTGTAGAAGTATTTGGCTTTTGAAACACTGTCCATAAATCCATTTGATATATTAAAAACATCATGAGACAATTGACTAAGGAATTATTCTATAAGGAGTGTCAGAGAAATGGGGCGGTAATTGGAGGGAGACATGGAATCAGGCAATGGATTTATTTATTTTATTTTTAATTGTTTTGCTTCCACTTAAATTGCATGTTTTATTTCTCCCAATCCCAGCAATAGCACAGAAGCCCCATCATATCCATCCCAAACTGGTTTCAAGTAGGTTAAGGTTATTGGGACCCTTGTCGGAACATTGATACAAAGAGCTCCCAAACACCGGGCACAAATGTGTCTGCAAACAGATGGAAGTAAACAGTGCACTGGCCCAAATGCTTCATGAGTCAGTTTGATTTTGCAATGCAATTTTCATCCTTGAAACGGCCAGTCTGGAGGGGGAAGGGGTAGCGTGAGGGAGTGAAGTTAAAATTGCCTCCTATTAGCTCACTCTTTCATCATTAAACAGAGACCAAGAGAGAAATGGTTCCAACATTTCACCACATATATTTCTTCTTATGCAGTCTAAGCTGAGAATGCCATGTAAATGGGTCACTGCAAAATGTAGCAATTTAATTTCTCTCCAATCAAAATAAGAAACCAGTATGATCTCACTTCTATTAACTTTTGAAGGTTTACAGCAGTTAAAGTATTTTTGCTTATTTGTATAAAGGTTAAAAAAATCATTTTTTAAATAAAATACAAGAGCAGCCAATTTCACCATCGAGTAAAAGTAAAAACTGGGATTCTTTTTTAAATTAGTCCAAAGTGGCATTTAGGAACTTAGTTGTAGGCTGCTACGCTGACACCATGACAAACCAAAGTGTAGGGTTGAGTCTGGTTTTGTTTCTGTTTTCTTTTCAATATCCAGTGCTCATGGATTAAGTTCTGGAAATGTTCCAATTGTAAGGCAGGGATCTGTTTGGATTCCATCATGAGTATGCTCCTTGGGTTGGATGCTGGAGAGTGAGGCATGTTTTGCCGGACCCATGTCGACTACCTAGTAGTCATCAAGGTAAAAAAATTCATCGTCTCCTCCTTGGTATTCCATTCTTTGGAAATCCACTTGGTACCGCAAGAGACCTCCAATTCTACCAAATCCTTTCACAAACTGAGACCCTTCTTGTGATTTATATGTGACAATTTCCAATGTAGCTGTGACTTTTTTATAGTTGTTAGCAAACCATTTCAACAGGGGCATGCTCTTGATAAGCGCATGTTCCTGCCTGGTCTCTTTGTCTGTGAAATGAGATTTATCCTTTTCTTGCTCTGGAGTTAGAAAATTTTCTCCTCTTTTGTGCCTTGGCAATGAAGAACATATCTCATTATATTCAGATTTTCATAGGCTATTAGAATTTCTACAGCTCCCATTTCCAAAGCCTTTAGTGTATCTTCAACACCAAAACAGTACCTGCCTGTGTCCTGGCTGATTTAATCAATGTATCCCTATTAATTTCTTCTTTTGAATAAATTTCACTTTGGAGAGGACTTCAGTAGATAACCCAACAGCTTGGTTGAATCCATTTTCACCACCATAGGATATATCAACTAATTTCTTTTTTTTGAGACTGAGTCTTGCTGTGTTGCCCAGGCGGGAGTGCAGTGGTGTGATCTCGGCTCGCTGCAAGCTCCGCCTCCCAGGTTCACGCCATTCTCCTGCCTCAGCCTCCCAAGTAGCTGGGACCACAGGCACCCGCCACCACGCCCAGCTAATTTTGTTTTTGTATTTTTAGTAGAGACAGGGTTTCACCGTGTTAGCCAGGATGGTCTCGATCTCCTGACCTCGTGATCCGCCCGCCTTGGCCTCCCAAAGTGCTGGGATTACAGGCATGAGCCACCGCGCCCGGCCTATCAACTAATTTTAAAACTTTCGATTGTAACCGCTGATCAAACGTATCAGATTGACTTAGTTCAGTTTTAAAGTCAGCGGATCCAGCTAAAACTAGACCAGCCACCTTCCCTTTGTCCCCAGAAATAAACAGCTGCACAGCAGTCTCTGCTACTTTCTGAACATTGTTAGGTCACTTTTCCATTCTTAAACAGGCAAACGCAAGGCTGACTGACCTTTACCGTGTTTCTTTGGGAGATCCACAGTGAGTTTTTGCAGGACTTCTCTTGTGTTTCCTTGGAGGGTGCCAAAAAGTGCACCACTACCATCTATTACAATGAATCCAGACTTGCTTTCATCTGAAAGTAGTGCTGTAAGAGCTTCTGTATGGAATTTGTTGTCACACAAATACAATGACGTATTAATTGGTTTGAAATGTTCAAAATCAATGTTAACTTTCTTTTCTTGTGCACATTTATAAGTAGATAGGCCAAATGAAGGAAAATTCAGAACTGAAATGGTCATTATTTTTAAAAACCAGCAATTATAGAGTTAACATGTAGAAGTTCTCTCTCTCTCTCATTTTTTTTCTGCCTACTTTGAACATGATGACATTTCTTCAGGTGTTGAGATAAAACTCACTGCTTATGGCATTTCAGTCAAGGAAAGAAAACAGTCTTAAAGGCTTTGAAATTAATGGCTTTACAGATTACAATAGCTCCATGGTAATCAACCACCTAGACACCTTTTTTTTTTTTTTTGAGATGGGGTCTCACTCTGTCACCCAGGCTGGAGTACAGTGGCCTGATCTGGGCTCACTGCAAGCTCCGCCTCCCGGCTTCACGCCATTCTCCTGCCTCAGCTTCCTGAGTAGCTGGGACTACAGGTGCCCGCCACCACACCCGGCTAATTTTTTGTATTTTTGATAGAGACGGGGTTTCACCGTGTTAGCCAGGATGGTCTCAATCTCCTGACCTTGTGATCTGCCTGCCTCGGCCTCCCAAAGTGCTGGGATTACAGGCGTGAGCCACCGCACCTGGCTGACACCTTTTATAAATATAAATTTAGGTTTCCCTAACAACTGTGTACAATAATGAAACACTTAATTGAAAAATTAGTAACATAAAAGAAAAAAAAATGTTTATAAAAGTTAGGCTCTCAGACCAAATAGGTCAAAATCTTGATCTCAGAGCAATAATATAAGGTATCCCTGTTCAACAGAAAAATTTTGTTTTTTGTGCCATGCAAAAGCCAAAAAGAAAAAGGTGAAGAAAAAAAAAACAGCTAAAATTCTTCCCTGCCCACATTTGCTAATTAAGCAAACAAGACTGGTAAACAAAAGATTGATTTGTTACTAATTCAAGGCTACTTGGAGATATTTTGCTTATACAATTCAGTTAAAAAGAAACCCATAACTCACTTGAAACAACAACAACAAAAAAGGTGGGGGCAATGAAAGAAGTTTTTTAAAAAAATCTAACTGCCACGGAAAGTGCTTTACCCAAAATTTTGGTCCATAGCTCTCATTAGATTATAAAGGCAACTGAAGTTTAACCTGGACACATAAAATATACCAAGAATGAACCAAGAAGAAATTAAAAACCTGAGCATACCAATAATGAGTAATGAGCTTGAATCAGGAATAAAAAGTCTCCCAACAAAGAAAAGCCCAGTACTGGATGCCTTCATTGTTCAGTTCCACCAAACATTTAAAGAGAGACTGACACCAATTCATCTGAAACTATTCCAAAAAATTGAAGGGGGAAGGAGTTCTTTCAAATTTATTCTAGGAAGCAAGCATTACCTTGCTATCAAAACCAGGGAAGGATACAACAACAAAAAACTACACGCTGATAAACACAGATGCAAAAATTAACAAAATAGTAGCAAACTAAATCCACAACACATCAAAAAGATTATATGCCATGATCAAATGGGATTTGTTCCAGGGATGCAAGAATGGTTACATATCTGCAAATCAATAAACGTGATAGATCATATCAACAGAATGAAGGACAAAAATAAAATGATCATCTCTAGATGCAGAAAAAGCATTTGATAAAATTCAACATCACTTCATGATTAAAAACTCTCAACCAACTAGGTATAGATGAAACGTACCTAAATACAATAAAGGCTGCATATGACAATTCGATAGTTGATAACATACATAATGGAAAAAAAGTTGAAAGATTTCCCTCTAAGAATTGGAACAAGATAAGGATGCCTGCTTTTACCAAATTTAACATAGTACTAGACTGATTCCTATGGAAATGGATAGAAAATTTTAAAAGATTACAGCAATGACAACAACAAAAACACATAGTACTGGTCCGACCCAGAGCAATTAGGCAAGAGAAGGAAATAAAAGGCATCCAAATTGGAAAAGAGGAAGTCAAATTGTTGCTGTTTGCAGATGACATAATCTTATTTATACACAAACCTAAAGACTCCATCAAAAAACTCTCAGAACTGATAAACAAATTTAGTAAATTTACAGAATATAAAATCAACATAAAAAAACTGTAGACTTTCCATACAAATCAATAAACATGATAGAGCATATTAGTGGAATGAAAGACAAAAATAATATTATCATCTCTATAGCTGCAGAAAAAGCATTTGATAAAATTCAATATCACTTCATGATAAAAACTTCCAACCAATTAGGTATAGATGGAATGTACCTAAACACAATAAAGGCCATAGAGGCAAACTCAAAATGATGAAAAATCAAGAAAGAAATCTCTTTCACAGTAACTATAAAAAAGCATGGGAATAAATTTAACCAAGTATGTAATGAAAACTATAAAATACTAATGAAACAAATAGAAAAGGACACAAAAAATTGAAAGATATTCCATTATCATGGATTGGGAGAATTAATATTGTTAAAGTGACCATACTACCCAAACCAATCTACAGATTCAATGCAATACCTATCAAAATACCAATGTCATTCTTTATAGAAATAGAAAAAGAAATCTTAAAATTTGTATGGAACCACAAAAGACCCTGAATAGCTAAAACAATCTTGAGCAAAAAGAACAAAGCTGGAAGTATCACAGTACCTGACTTCAAAATATACAGCTATAGTAACCAAAATGGCAAGCAAGGTATTGGCATAAAAACGGACACATAAACCAATGAGACAGAATAGAGAACCCCGAAATAAATCCATATATTTACAGTTAATTTCTTTTTTCTTTTCTTTCTTTCTTTTTTTTTATTTGTGATGGAGTCTCGCTCTGTCACCCAGGCTGGAGTGCAGTGGTGCGATCTCGGCTCACTGCAACCTCCACCTACTGAGTTCAGGCGATTCTCCTGCCTCAGCCTGGAATGACAGTCGTGTGCCATCACGCCTGGCTAATTTTTGTATTTTAGTAGAGACGGGGTTTCACCATGTTGGTCAGGCTGGTCTCAAACTCCTGACCTCGTGATCCGTCTGCCTCAGCCTCCCAAAGTGCTGGGATTACAGGCGTGAGCCACCGCGCCCAGCCACTCAATTTATTTTTAACAAAATCACCAAGAACATATACTGAGGAAAGGGCAGTTTCTTCAATAAATGATGCTGGGGAAACTGGATATCCATATTAGGAAGTATGAAACTAGACTGCTATCTCTCACCATTCACAAAAATCAACTGAAAATGAGTTAAGGACTTAAATGCAAGACCCAAAACTATGAACCTACTGGGAGAAAACATACAGAAAACACTTTAGAGTGTTGGACGCAGCAAAGATTTTGTGATTAAGACCTTGAAAGCACAGGCAAGAGAAGCAAAAATGTATGAATGGGACTACATCAAACTAAAAATTTCCTGTACAGCAATGAAAACAATCAACAGAGATAAAACAGCAACTTAGAGAATGAAAGTATTTGCAAAGTATTCATCTGATAAGGGATTAATAGCTAGAATTTACAAGAAACTCAAACAACAGCAAAATAATAATAATAGTATTTTAAAAGGAGCAAATGTGCACCCATCACCCACGCAGTACACACTGCACCCAAATTGTAGCTTTTTGTCCCTCACCTTCTTGTCCCCAGAGTCCATTGTGTCATTCTTATGCCTTTGTATCCTCATAGTTTTGCTCCCACTTAAGAGTGAGAACATACGATGTTTGGTTTTCCATTCCTGAGTTAACTTCACTTGGAATAATAATCTTCAGTCTCATCCAGGTTGCTGTGAATGCCATTAATTCATTCCTTTTTGTGGCTGAGTAGTTTCTTTATCCACTCATTGATTGATGGGCATTTGGGTTGGTTCCAGATTTTTGCAATTGTGAATTGTGCTGCTATAAACGTGTGTGCAAGTATCTTTTTCATATAATGACTTCTTTTCCTCTGGGCAGATACCCATTGTGGGATTGTGGGATTGCTGGATCAAATGGTAGTTCAACTTTTAGTTCTCTAAAAAAATCTCCACCTTGTTTTCCATAGTGGTTGTTCCAGTTTACATTCCTATCAGCAGTGTAGAAGTGTTCTCTGTTCAGGCCAGGCACGGTGGCTCCAGCCTGTAATCCCAGCACTTTGGGAGGCCGAGGAGGGTGGATCACGAGGTCAGGAGATCGAGACCATCCTGGCTAACACAGTGACGCCTGTAGTCCCAGCTACTCGGGAGGCTGAGGCAGGAGAATGGTGTGAACCCGGGAGGCGGAGCTTGCAGCGAGCCGAGATTGCGCCACTGCACTCCAGCCTGGGCTACAGAGCCAGACTCCGTCTCAAAAAAAAAAAAAAAAAAAAAAAAAAAAGAAGTGTTCCCTGTTCACCACATCCATGCCAACATCTATTATTTTTTGATTTTTTGATTATGGCCATTCTTGCAGATATAAGGTGGTATCACATTGGCGTTTTGATTTACGTTTCCCTGATCATTAGTGATGTTGAGCATTTTTTCATATGTTTGTTGGCCAGCTGTATATCTTCTTTTGAGAATTGTCTACTCATGTCCTTAGCCCACTTTTTGATGAGATTGTTTGTTCTTTTTCTTGCTAATTTGTATGAGTTTGTTGTAGATTCTGGATATTAGTCCTTTGTCAGATGCATAGATTGTGAAGATTTTCTCCCACTCTGTGGGTTGTCTGTTTACTCTGCTGACTGTTCTTTTGCCGGGCAAATGCTCTTTAGTTTCATTGGGTCCCAGCTATTTATCTTTGTTCTTGTTGCATTTTGCTTTTGGGCTCTTGGTCATGAAATCCTTGCCTAAGCCAATGTCTAAGAGGTTTTTTTCAATATTATCTTCTAGAATTTGTATAGTTTCAGGTCTTAGTTTTAAGTGCTTGATCCATCTTGGTTGATTTTTGTATAAGGTGAGAGTTGAGGATCCAGTTTCATTCTCCTACATGTGGCTAGCCAATTATCCCAGCACCATTTGTTCAATAAGGTGTCCTTTCCCCACTTTATGTTTTTGTTTGCTTTGTCGAAGAACAATTGGCCGTAAGTATTTGGGTTTATTTCTGGGTTCTCTATTTTGTTCCATTGGTCTATGGGCCCATTTTCATACCAGTACCATGCTGTTTTGGTGACTTTGGCCTTATAGTATAGTTTGAAATCAGGTAATGTGATGCCTCAAGATTTGTTCTTTTTGCTTAGTCTCGCTTTTGCTATGCAGGCTTTTTTTGGGTTTTATATGAATTTTAGGATTTTTTTTCTAGTTCTGTGAAGAATGTTCGTGGTATTTTGATGAGAATTGCATTGAATTTATAGATTTCTTTTGGTAGTATGGTAATTTTCACAATATTGATTCTACCCATCCGTGAGCATGGGATGTGTTTCCATTTGCTTGTGTCATCTGTGATTTCTTTCAGCAGTGTTTTGTAGTTTTCCTTGTAGAGATCTTTCACCTCCTTAGGCTAGGTATATTTCTAAGTTTGTTTGTTTTTTTTTTTTTTACAGCTGTCGTAAAAGGGATTGAGTTCTTGATTTGATTCTCAGCCTGGTCACTGTTGGAGTATAGGAGAGCTACTGATTTGTGTACATTAATTTTGTATCCAGAAATATTGCAGAATTTTTGTATCAGTTTTAGGAGCTTTTTGGAGGAGTCTTTAGAGTTTCCTAGGTATACAATCATATCAGCAGTGACAGTATCAGCAAACAGTGACAGTTTGGCTTCCTCTTTACCGAATTGGATGACCTTTATTTCTTTCCCTTGTCTGATTGCTCTGGCTAGGACTTTCAGGACTGTGTTGAAGAGAAGTGGTGAGAATGGGCATCATTGTCTTGTTCCAGTTCTCAGAGGGAATGCTTTCAACTTTTCCCCACTCAGTATTATGTTGGCTGTGGGTTTCTCATAGATGGCTTTGATTACATTGAGGTATGTTCCTTGTATGCCGATTTTGCTGAGAGCTTTAATCATAAAGGATGCCAGATTTTGTTGAATGTTTTTTTTGCATCTATTGAGATGATCATATGATTTTTGTTTTTAATTCTGTTTATGTGGTGTGTCACATTTATTGACTTGAGTGTGTTCAACCATCCCTTCTTCCCTGGTATGAAACCCACTTGATTGTGGTGAATTATCTTTTTGATATGATTTTGAATGTTTCCATCACAAAGAAATGATAAACGTTTGATGTGATGCATAGGCTAAATACCCTGATTTGCTTATTACACATTGTATACATGCATCAAAATATCACACTGTACTATATCAATATGTATAATTATGTCAATTAAAATAAATAAAAATAGTAGCCATGACTTTAAATAACTTAAGAAATAATATAATGGACCAGGGGATGAGGAAATAACATGACCCAGCCCTGACCAATCAGAGTTTCCCACACTGTACCACATCTCCATAACAACAGGTATTGGTCCAAAGGTCATCTTCTCTGGTTCTTTATTTATGAACATTGTGAGAAAGATGTCTATTTTTCTGCTGAAGCTGTTAAGGTAGAATAATATGAGAGGAGTTGGAGCTGATAAGCTGATATTGGCTATCTTCTTTAGAAGTACAGAGAGATCTGATGACAAATGTGTCTCTGAATCTAATCATGTCTCTAGCCAGCCTCACCCCTGGCCTTTCCAGATAAATTTACATGTTGAATCTTTTCTTTAAAATTATTAACTTGTGACTAAAAAGGTCTTGCTTCTATAACACAAATATTATTTGTTTTTAAATGAAGGCCCAACAGATTTTAATGTTCTCTCCATCAGTGAGCTATAATTACTAGAAGTATAGTCTTGGACATATCACTTATATTAACCTTTCTCATTCCCAGTGTTACATCTGAATCTTGAAGACATAAAATGAGCTTTGACCTAGTATAAGGATTAGGAGGTAGAATAAATGTAAAGTACCAGGACCTGACACTTGGAAAGTTTTTTTAAACGTCTCAGCTCTTTTCATCATTTGTAAGCTGCACTATTAATTTATTAACAGTTTTTGAGGGAAAACTTAAATCTGCATTAAACGTTTGCAGTGTTTTTGGCTGATTGGCATACTTATATTTATCCTTTCAATTATGTAATATTTTCCCATCCATAGCCAAATTTTAAGACTTATGTTTTTGAGAAATATAGAGTCAAAAGCAGTTTCTGACTTGACTTAGGCCACAGGTTACTCTGCACAGCATCACTGAGAGACACCTATCTGTAAAGCTTTTCATATACATAATCTCCAAGACATATAATGCTGTATGGAGACACTTGAATTTCCACAAAGATGCTGGACATTTCATCAGGACCTTATGGCGCTGGAGGCAGATAAGATCTTTCAGAATCAAATTAGCACCCCTTGGCCTGAAGCCTCACATGCTAAGATACAGAGTTCCTAGGGTCCCTCCTGAATATGGTCTTCAAGATGAAGAGAAAATGTCAGGCTATGAGATTCAAAAGAGAGGAGTCAGAGAAACACCTCCCCTGGGATCAGGACCAATTTTAGTTTTGAGATTTAGTCAAAGAAAGATATAGAAGCTAAATATAGGGCCACAATTTGAAGACATAAGAAAGGTAAGATTTCACAGTGTTAGTGCTGAGATGGGGCCAGTTGTACAATATGATCCCAGAATCTCAGTGCTGACATCATTCCAAGTTTAATCTTCCAATTCTCCAACTCAGAATGTCATATTTTCCTCCTTCACTCCCACGTCACCTCCTGTAGGGCACTTCTGCATGGCGTGCAAAGAATCTCCCTTGATGGCTATTTTCTGTGCTTGCCCCTGGAGTCTTCTCTGTGTTGCACCTGTGATCACACTGTTCTATAACCAGGTTCTTCCCCCAGAGGACTGAGGGCTCCCTTCATGTATCTCCAGTACCTAGCACAAGATGAGTTTTATTGCATACTTTACTTCATTTTTATCATATATTATTTAAAAATGGTTCTACAAAGCTTATAGTGAAAACTCTTAACTTTTCAGAGACAGGAATTTTTCCCTGTCCCACATCTCCTAATCTGAAAATTTCTGTTTTGTAGAAGCGGCCACTTTTTGTTCTTCAAAAAATTAAACATAGAATTGACATATGATCCAGCAATTCCTCTTCTGGGTACAGACCCAAAAGAAGTTAAAGCAGAGACCAAGCAGATATTTGTACATCATGTTTATAACAACATTATTCACAACTGCCAAAAGGTAGAAGCAACAGAGTATACATCCATCGATGGATGAACAAAGTGTGGTAGATCCATACAGTGGAATATTTTTCAGAAGAAGGAAGGAAATTATTTTCCTGTATTATGTATGAACCTTGAAGACATGAAGCTAGATTAAATAAATCAGACTGAAAAGGAAAAATTTTGTATGAATCCACTTACATGATTCACCTAGTTTAGTAAGATTCATAGACAGAATGTAGAATGGAGGTTATCAGGGGCTGGGAGGAGGAGAGAGTGAGGAGATGTTGCTTAATAGACCTAGCATTTAGTTTGGGAACATGAAAAAGTTCTGGAGATGGAGGGTGGTGATGGTTACACAGCATGAATATACTTAATGTCATAGAACTATACACTTAAAAATGGCAAAATGGTAAATTTTATTATATATTTTTAACCATAATTTAAAAAAGCAGCTACTCTAATGCTTTAAATAGCTTCTTCTTATCCTTATCTCCATATTTCTTTATTTCTTGTTCAAACTTTTTTTATTTTTTATTTTTGGAGACAAGGTTTCACTCTGTCACCTAGACTGGAGTACAATGACATCATGGCTCACTGCAGCCTTGGCCTTCTGGGCTCAAGTGATCCTCTCACCTCAGCCTACTGAGTAGCTAGGACTACAGGTGCAAGCCCACCACACCTGGCTAACTTTTCTGTTTTTTGGTAGAAATGGGGTCTCACTACATTGCCCAGGCTGGTCTTGAACTCTTGGCCTCCCAAAGTGCTGGGATTATAGGTTTGAGCCACTGTGCCCAGCCTCAAACTTTCCATTATAGAAAACTTCAAATACACAAAAACAGAATTATATAATGAATTCTCATTATCCATCATCACATTCAATAATTATTAACATTTGTCCATCATATTTCATATGTTTCCACTTTTTTCCAGGAGAATTTTAAAAAATAGACTTCAGTTCTAGAACAGTTTTAACTACAGGAAAATTGAGAAGTTGTTTCTCCTGTTATTAACATCTAACATTAGTATGGTTCATTTCTTACAATTATTGAACCAATATTGATGCATTATTTTTAACCAAAAGTCGTACATTACTCAGGTGTCCTTGAGTTTTACCTAATAATATTTTTCTACTCCAAGGTCCCATTCAAGATACCCTATTACATGGGGTTGTCATGCCTCCTTAGGCTCCTCTTGGCTGTGACAATTCCTCAGATTTTCCTTGTTTTTGATGACCTAGACGTTATTGAGGAATACTAGTTAGGTATTTTATAGAATGTTCCTCTATTGGAATTCGGTGTTTTTTTTTTTTTTTTTCTTAATAAGTAGAGGTTATGGATTCGGGGGGAGGAAAGCCACAAGTGAGGTACCATTTTCATTACATCATATCAAGAATTCACACTTCCAGAAGAGGGAGTTAATGCTGTTCCTTTAAGGACAAAGTATCTACCTACCTTATTTGGAGTTCTTCTGCAGGGGAGATTTTGCCTCCTCTCCTCCATTGATTTATTTATCACATCATTTATATCATTATAAACTCATCTCTGGAGAATTGTAAAAGCAAATCCTTTACATACAATTTCACAGTTAAATAGTTCAGCATGCATCTTTCACAGAATAGGGTTTTTAAAAAACATAAAGCCATGCTATTCTCACACTAACAAAATTAACAACAGTTCTCTAATTTTGCTAAACACTCAATGCATATTCAAATATCTGTCTTGTCTTTTTCAATTGGTCTGTCTGAAACAGAAGCTAGAGAAGGTCCACACATTGCAATTGCTTCTTATGTCTCTTTATTCTCTGTTCTTCTATAACATACCACCCACCCTACCTATTTTTTTTTTCTCAAGGCTTTGATTTGTTGGAGAAACTGTTACCAGAAAAACAGGTCCCGATCCCGACCCCAAAAGAGTATTCTTGGATCTTGCACAGGAAGGAATTAAAGGTGAGTCACAGAGTACAGTGAGAAGGAGATCGTTTATTGAAAGTTACTCAGATACAGAGTAAGTGTCCTCAGAAAGCAAAAGGAAGAATGCACCATCTTTGTTGTAAACTCTTCTAATGTAGGGGTTTAATCTACATAAAAGCTAAGTTAAATGTCTATGTGTGGGTGCTCTGACAGCATGACAAAATTTAGGACCTATTGATTTAAAGAAAGTTATCCTTGGCATTTTAGTTAGTATATCAAAGCATGACTATAATAATCTTAAAAGCATATATTATAATGTGACGTCAGGACATGTGGACATTCTGTTGTCTGTCATAGGCGTTTGTTCTTGCAGGCATTATTAAGTTGTTTGATCAGCTGTAAACCTCTTATGACCATGGGTTGTGACTGGCAAGGAATATGCCTTGCTAGTTGAAAGATGGAGTTGACTTTAAAATGGTGTCACCCTGGCTCTCCTATGCTTCTGTTTCCCCAAAAAAGCCAGATTACTTGTCCTGTAGAATGATCCACATTCTGAGTTTGGCTAATGACATTCTCATGGTATTAACTTGTTTCTTTATATGTTGTTTTTTCTGTTACCCACAAAATAATTCTTCTGATACACATTTGTAATCTTACCATGCCAGCATCTGCTACTCTTCATGTTACCAAATTTCTGTTCAAGGACCACTAAAGCCACAGTCAGTGGACATTCTGAGACCTCTAGGGGAGGGTGGAGATGCTGTCCTTTAATATAGTCTGACCCAAGCAACCTCCGCACTTGGCATGGTGAATCTAGACAAGCTAAAGAATTTACTATGCCCCAGGCCTGCACCAGCCCTCTCCTAAGACCTTGGGCACTCTCATTTCCCTTTTTTTTTTTTTTCTAAAGGAAGTCATAGTTTCTCATAACCTTTGCTAGTGATCCTGGACCTTGGTTGTTCCCTGAGGCTGTGTTCTCCACACTGCTGCCATCATGCTACAGCAGAGGTGCAGAAAGCTCAGGAGAGAGAAGGGAGGAAAAGCTGAAGATTTTGTGTTATTCATGCTTTCCTGACTCCGGTGAAAGTGCTTCCTCCACCTGCAACCATTTCTGTTTCTATACTGCTGAGTCTTGTGTTCCCAAGACCAAGGGAAGCCCATTTTCTTTAAAGCCAGTCACAGTTTCTGTTGGCTGATGGAATATCTGTTGTCCAGCAGTTGTATTCCTGCTCACAAATGCAAAACAGTTTGATGCCACGCACATTCCAGGGCTTAGACTGGAAATGCTGTCCCTTGCCCCTTTGTTACCTTCTGACAGGGATCAGTCCATAGTGTAGTTGGTGTCACAACAGTCCCAAAGAAGCCTTCCAATAGATACCCAAATGTGATTCAAAGCGGCACAGGCACACACCACGGTGCCACATGGTGCCTATGTAAAGCAGGTATATCAGGAATGCTAAGCAGAGAAGTAGCAGAACACACTGATCCCCATGTTCTCATTGTACAGTTGGGTGCAATTAAGCTGGCACAATGGACTCTTCTCATGGCTACTGTTCCAGTAGTGTGGATGCCCCCAAATGCTGCATATTTACTAGGACAGCCAGGCAGAGACAGCTGTGTACTATGATACAACAGTAGTCCCTCTTAGAGGAAGTGACCTTGTTAGAAGTGGGAGTTTCTGAAGCTCTTCAGCTGTTACTGGCCTGCTCTTCCATAGCGTTACTTCAGACCTGCTGGCCCAGCTATCCACTCCACTAACAGGTCTGTCTCTGCTAACAGGTCTAGCTCTGTCTCCTCAGCACATGTTCTAGGCTCTGACTGCAAGTGCTGACTTGGGCTCCCAGCCCCACACAGACCCTCTGTTCCATGAAAGGGCCATCTATGCAAAGTGCCCCCCAAATGCCAAAGGAGCCAATAAACCAAGGAACAAGACAGACAAATCTAGTTTGTCAGTAAAGAGTGTTTTATTGGGGAACTTACAGACAGAAGCGTGGTCTTGGATGGCAGCAAGACAGGTAGGTTTCTGCACTTATTACCCCCACACCCAGGGCTTATATACCACAGGGAAAGAGTATACATGCTCTGTGCAAGACAAAGGCTACTACTTTCCAGAACAGGTAAGAATGCTAATGTGTCATAGCCTAGAATTTGTATAACATCAAGGTTGACATGTTCTTACAATAGGGATGGTAAATAAAGTAGGAATCAGGAGTCAGTCCTGGGACTGGGGCTAATCAGAAGTCAGCAAAGAGAATTAGCATCCAAGAGGGAGTCACTTTTCTCTCCACATCCCAGCCCTCTAATCCAGCTCTTACAATCTCATGGACTCACATTTCCCCCATAGTCCCTGAGCCTTCAGAGGGGGCTGTGGGTGACATTTTGATGGTGTGAGTGACACATTTTATCAATTTGTTTTCTACTTGTTAAGCAGGGGCCACAGCAACAACACAAACAACAGGCGATGATATGTATGCCAGGTGTAAGACACAGAATTAAAAATGCCCTTTACCATGTTTATTCAGGAACCAAACCAAGAGATATAGAGCAGAACAGCAATAGGAACAGAAGACTATGGGTGGAATTAAAAATGTTTAATAGGTATTTGGTGGGGCAGTTCTTCCCCATTAAACAGAATGACTGGTAGCTCCATCTCTGTTGATTAGGAACATAGGATTGTGGGCTGGGAGTACACACCAAACATGTTGCCTGAGGGGCAAAGGCGCTGGTATTTTGTGTAAGGTTACAGGGGCAGCAAAGGACCATGTCAAATGGCCAGCCAGGGTGCTTCTTAAAAGGGGCTGTGTTCCAGTTTATTGGTACGTGGAGTGTTTTGGCCCAGACTTCAGCAGGATCAATGGAGACCACTTTAGTTGGTAGGGTATTCCTTGCTGTCTGGAAAGAAATGCTCTATCCAACATAGGGGAAGTTGCTAGTCCAACCCCCATTCAAGTGTCTCCTCCCTGGCTCAAGATCTTGAGGAGTTCTAAATAACCTTTGCCATTGGCCTTTTATCTGCTCAGGTCAGAGATGCATCTGGTTGGACTTTCTTTACTACTATGGTTAATGGATCCATCTCTGTGGTGGTCCTGAGTCATTGGTGTGGTGCCAACACCATATTTGTCTCAACTAAATTAAGGTTTCTAATGGCTTGAGGCAAAATCTTTGTCTATGAAAGATATTGGATTTTGAGAGTGCTCAAAACTGTGCCTTCAAAATACCATTTTTCCTTTCAATCAACCCTGTTGCTTGGGGGAGTATACAGTAAGTGAAATACCCAATCTATGTCCCTTTCATGCATCCAGTCTTGGACACCATGTCTGGTGAAATGCATGCCTCGATTGCTATCAATATGTGGAGGGTATCCATACATGACACTGAGTTGCTCCAAGCCCCTGATGGTGGCTGTTTGGTTTGCTCTTACAAGGGAAAGCTTGCAACAATCCCATGGCAGTGTATACACATGTTAGTGCATACTTTCGTCTCAAGATTACTGGCAGGGGTCTGATGTAGTCTATCTACCAGTCTGTCACAGGGGTGGCTGTCTTATGTATATGTCCAGGTGTATGTGGGATGTGGCAGAGGTACAGACGGGAACAAATTAAGCAGTTTGCTACCGCCACCACTAAATCTGCATAGCAGAGAGCCAATCCTGCTCCCTTTGCTATTTGGCAGCCCATTCATGCACTGAAATCCCCACTGTGATATGTACCTAATCAACTAGCTCAGTATTCTAATTTTTGCTAGGATGTCTGCCTCCATGTTTCTGGGAGGTGAATCTGACCAGTGTGCTGAAGCAATTAGGTCCACAGTGGGTTCCTGTAGACTTTTCCAAATGTCTTTCCACATATCAGCTCCCCATAAGGATTTTTAAATTATATACCAATCATCTCCGGCCCTTTGGGCAAGCCAAATTGTAAGACCCTTAAGTACTGCCAGACTGTCTGTACAGAGAACTATAGGTGGTGGCTCACGGGTACAAACCAACCATGCAGCTTGGAGTTCTGCCCATTGACTGCTCTGTTGCATTCCCATCTCAAACCAGATACTGTCTGTGGTTGTGCAGCTACTACTGTCCATACACAGGGTTACCTTGGCTCAATGCATCTAAGTACCAAGCATTATCAGGAATGAGGGCCATGCCTTCATGTACCATTGGAGACATCTCCTGTGAGGGCTCCACAATAGGGGCAGCACTGGACTCATAATGTACTGGCCCTAAGATAGCATGCAGTTCATCTCGTAAGGGATGCATGGAGAAGGCACTATGTTGTTGCATGTATGCATGGCACTTTTGTAAAGTGGAAACTTGGGCAATAGCTGATACAGGCCTGGCAAACACTCCTACCCAGTCCTTGATAGGAGACCTGTTCTCCCTGGTACCAGGAAAGCAGCAGTTATCAATTCAACTTGTGGCAAGACCTTCTATATCCCCAGGACCTGTTATTCAACTGGGAAATAGCAGGTTTCAGTACCCTTCCATTAATTGTGACTAAAATTCTAAAGGAACTGCTTCCCTATGCTGGACTTTATATTTTCATCATCCAAAATTATAGTTTAGTTTTACCTTTAAAAATATGTTTTTTGTTCTCATTTGTTCCATAGGTTTCTCCTTGAAATTTATATTGTATGGTAAGGTTTCCTATTGTTTGCATTTTGTGGATTGCACGCCAAGGTGTGGTTTAATGTATTTCTATTACCTGTATTTTCTATAAATTGGTAGTTTGGTATAGAGGTTTGTGTACATACAGGGTTTTTTTTTTCTGTAAGTATTGATGGTTCTGTAAAAGGAAAATAAAATCTTGGGGCCCCAAAATTACTAAGCTAAAGGGAAAAGTCAAGCTGGGAACTGCGTAGGCCTCCCATCTGTTCAAAGTCGCCCCTCTGCTCACTGAGATAAACACATGTCTGATTGCCTCATTTGGAAAGGCTAATTGGAAACTCAAAAGAATGCAACCATTTGTCTCTCATCTATCTGTGACCTGGAAGCCCCCTCCTTGCTTCGAGTTGTCCCGCCTTTCCAGACGGAATCAATCTTTAGCTTACATATGTTGATCACTGTCTCATGTCCCCTTAAAATGTATAAAACCAAGTTGTGCTCTGACCACCAAAGTTGTGCTGAGAAGTGACACCAAAGAACATGGTGGCATAAGAACTCCAAGGACCCCCTCCCCTCCACAGCGGCAATGTGCTTGTTGAAACACCAGTATAAAAAAACTCGATGAGAGCTGTGATTGGATTTAGTGTTGATATATTTTTTGTAAATTGTGGTAAAACATGCATACTATATAATTTACCTTCTAACCATTTTTTCAGTGTACAATTTGGTGGCATTAAGCACATTTACAGTGTTGTGTAACCACCGCCAATATCCATTTCCAGAACATTTTCATCATCCCAAACAGAAACTGTACCCATTAAACCATAACTGCCCATTCTCCCTACCCCCAGCCCCTGGTAATCTCTATTCTATTTTCTGTTTCTATGAATTTGCTTATTCTAGCTACTTTATATAAGTAAAATATCATATTTGTTTTTATTTCTGGCTTATTTCACTTATAGTGTTTTCAAGGCTCATCCAATTAGAATTTCATTCACTTTTAAGGCTGAATAATATTCCATGCTTATGTGCACCGTGGGTTGTTTATCCAGTCATCCTCTGATGGACACTCGGTTGCTTCCACCTTTTGGATATTGGGTATAGTGCTGCTATGGGCCTGAGTGCACACATATCTGGGTGAGTTCCTGCTTTCAGTTCTTTTGGGTATGCCCAAAAGTGGAATTGTTGGCTCATATAGTAATTCTATTTTTACTTTCTTGAGGAATCACTATTCTGTTTTCCATGGTGGCTGCACCACTGTATACTCTCACCAGCAGTGTACAAGTGTTCCAGTTTCTCCATATCTTCACCAACACTTGGTCTAGTGAAGTTCACCATATTTTTATGTCCTTATTGGCATTCCTTTTTTTTGTGTGTGTGACAGAGTCTTGCTCTGTTGCCAGGCTGGAGTGCAGTGGCACAATCTCGGCTCGCTGTAACCTCCACTTCCCAGGTTCAAGTGATTCTCCTACCTCAGCCTCCTGAGTAGCTGGGACTACAGGTACCTGCCACCATGCCCAACTAATATTTGTATTTTTTTGGTACAGACGGGGTTTCACCATGTTGGCCAGGATGGTCTTGATCTCTTGACCTCGTGATCCGCCCACCTCGGCCTCCCAAAGTACTGGGATTACAGGCATGAGCCACCATGCCTGACCAGCATTCCTTATTTTTATGTCCTTATTGTATATCTTCTTTGGAGAATTGTCTATTCATGTCTTTTACTCATTTTTGAATGAGATTGTTTTGCTATTGTTGAATTGTAGTTCTTTACATATTCTGGATATTAATTCTTTATCAGATATGTGATTGGCAAATATTTCCTCCTAGTCTGTGCATTTTCTTTTGACTCTCTTAATAGTGTCCTTTGATGCAAAAAAGTTTTTAAATTTTGATGCATTCTAATTTGTCATTTTTCTTATATTACTTGTACTATTGGTCACCCGCCAAGAAACCACTACCAATTCTAATGTCCATAGATTTTCCTCAGTATTTTCTTGAGGGTTTTACAGGTTCAATTCTTAAGATTAGTTCTTTGAGTCATTCTGACTTAATTTTTGAAAAGGGTGTAATGGAAGG
Source organism: Pan troglodytes (assembly GCF_028858775.2). Classification (NCBI taxonomy): domain Eukaryota; kingdom Metazoa; phylum Chordata; class Mammalia; order Primates; family Hominidae; genus Pan; species Pan troglodytes. The sequence continues at coordinate 35,927,273 of NC_072403.2, read as the reverse complement.
ACATGAATTTTGTCCAGCATCATTCTTTTGCATGTGGATATCCAGGTTTCCAGCACCATTTGTTGATGCACCATCTGTTGCAGTGGGGCTGACACATTTGTAAGATGCAGTGAGCATTAATACATGGGAGCACCATGCATTTATTTACCTGTCTTTACTTCACAGTTGTTTTGAGAAGGCTTTCACTGACAGACTCAACAGAAATGAATATATATGACTTCTTATAAAATCATATTCAAGTAAAATTATAAATTTTAAAATGTTAAGACTGGAGCAAGACTGGAACATCACTAGACAAGCTGAAACATAGGCTGAAATGAAGGGTTATGTTTACCTTGCTACAAATTTTGTTGGCCCACAATCTCTTATGCTTATTGCTTAAGAGAGCCACAGAGTGGGGTGATAGCTCACATAACCAGTCTCTGGTTTTCTGCTTCAGAAAGAAGTTTAAATATTCTGCTTAGACAGAGTAAGGAAATTAACTGAAAGATGTCTAATGTGAAGTTGGCATCTACAAAGTGAAGGAGTGAGTAGTAAGTGTAAACATCAGGAATCCCAGGAGATTCTATCTTTTTACACGGAAATGGCCTCACTATGCACTGCTGAAGGGAGAAGGTCCCTTCAGGGGACCTTCATGATGAAGAACACAATATGATATAGGAATTTTCTGCTGCAGCCCTAAACTGAATTGTCCTTCTCTCTAACTACAGGTCTCACAAAGTTTTATAGCTTCAATGATTTCACCTGGGCCAAGATTTTGGGTTTTTTGATGTTATTTGTTTGAACTGCTGCCTGGGGCTTAGAAAAGTGACTTGGATATTTTGTCAAAATGGATTTTCTTTGATGGAATGTGAAATCCGCAAACACTGCTTTCCTGCTGTATCCCCAGAGCAGGTTGAGTACCTTGCACTTCTTCTCAGCACTTCGCTAGAAGTGGTAGAAGATTTGGAGTTAGGGCCTCCCTCAATCCCTACCCTTTCTTTAATTCAGAGGATCACAAACTGTTGGGAGAAGAGTGGTATCTTGGGCCTCTAGCTGATCTGATGAATATTAATATCCAATGTCCTGTAGTGAAGTCATGTGTGCGTGTAACATCACTTCTTCATGCAGTGTCATAGGAAAGTGGGTTCCTGGACCCCAGGTTAAGAGCCTAAGCACTAAAGGCACAGAGCTAGAGCTCTAGGAGGGGAGGGATGGCTGGGGTGGAACCTCGTCTTGTCATTTAGTCCTGGGGCCTTTTCACTCCTTACATGGTGGGTGGTGGGCGTCTGGCAGGTGCCGATGTTGATGGAGTCGAGGGAGGGAACTAGCCGGGACAGGGAAAAACAGGGTTGGAGAGATAATTAAGGTGGACATTATTTTTTCTGAGCGTGAGTCGTGGCTGGAAATCTGGAGAGCCTGAAAGAGTATCCCCCTACCCAAACCTGTTTTTTCCTTTTCCCTCAAGCCTCATTTGGCCACAGGCCCAGTGTCAACACCAGGGGGCGCCACAGACCATGAAGGCGCCCACAGACCATGAAGGCACCGTGCAGCTGGGATTGTTTGTGGTCGGCTACTGGGTCCCTGACTTAACCAGGGGAGCCAAGACCCTGCAGCCAAGTGGCCTGGATTCAACCTGCAGCTCAGGTCTTACTGACACTTCTCCCCCTGGTGCCTCAGTTTCTTAATCTGTGAAATGGTGAGGACATTACAGCATTTACCTCTGGGGCAGGTTTCTCAACAGCAGCACTATTAACAATTTGGGACAGAGAATCTTGTGGAGTGGTCTGTCCTGTGCATTGTGGGAGGTTTGCCAGCAGCACCCCATTCACCCCCTCCCACCAATCCCCATGTGACAACCGAAAATGTCCCAGGATTTTTAGGTCTCCCTTGGGTCTAGAAGCTGCACTTAGGCATTTTCCCACCTGACACTTGAGTTCATCTCTGCTTTGGTCAACATAAGGCCACTTTAAAAAAATGTTGTTTCTTTAAAGATTCTAACCATCTTTTTTTTTTTTTTTTTTAATTTTATTTTATTTTTATTGATCATTCTTGGGTGTTTCTCACAGAGGGGGATTTGGCAGGGTCATAGGACACTAGTGGAGGGAAGGTCAGCAGACAAACAAGTGAACAAAGGTCTCTGGTTTTCCTAGGCAGAGTGTTTGTGTCCCTGGGTACTTGAGATTAGGGAGTGGTGATGACTCTTAATGAGCATGCTGCCTTCAAGCATCTGTTTAACAAAGCACATCTTGCACCGCCCTTAATCCATTTAACCCTGAGTGGACACAGCACATGTTTCAGAGAGCACAGGGTTGGGGGTAAGGTCATAGATCAACAGGATCCCAAGGCAGAAGAATTTTTCTTAGTACAGAACAAAATGAAAAGTCTCCCATGTCTACTTATTTCTACACAGACACGGCAACCATCCGATTTCTCAATCTTTTCCCCACCTTGCCCCCCTTTCTACTCCAGAAAACTGCCATCGTCATCATGGCCCATTCTCAATGAGCTGTTGGGTACACCTCCCAGACGGGGTGGTGGCCGGGCAGAGGGGCTCCTCACTTCCCAGTAGGGGTGGCCGGGCAGAGGCGCCCCTCAGCTCCCGGACCGGGTGGCTGGCCAGGCAGGGGGCTGACCCCCCCATCTCCCTCCCGGACGGGGCGACTGGCCGGGCGTGGGGCTGACGCCCCCACCTCCCTCCCGGACGGGGCGGCTGGCCGGGCGTGGGGCTGACCCCCCCACCTCCCTCCCGGATGGGGCGGCTGGCCGGGAGGGGGCGCTGACCCCCCCCACCTCCCTCCCGGACGGAGCGGCTGGCCGGGCGGGGGGCTGAGCCCCCCACCTCCCTCCCGGACGGGGCGGCTGGCCGGGCGGGGGGCTGACCCCCCCACCTCCCTCCCGGACGGGGCGGCTGGCTGGGCAGAGGGGCTCCTGGCTGGGCAGAGGGGCTCCTCACTTCCCAGTAGGGGCGGCCGGGCAGAGGTGCCCCTCAGCTCCCAGACCCGGTGGCTGGCCAGGCGGGGGGCTGACCCCCCCATCTCCCTCCCAGATGGGGCGGCTGGCTGGGCGGGGGGCTGAGCCCCCCACCTCCCTCCCGGACGGGACGGCTGGCCGGGCGGGGGGCTGACCCCCCCCACCTCCCTCCCGGACGGAGCGGCTGGCCGGGCGGGGGACTGACCCCCCCACCTCCCTCCCAGACGGGACGGCTGGCCGGGTGGGGGGCTGACTCCCCCACCTCCCTCCCGGACGGGGTGGCTGGCTGGGCAGAGGGGCTCCTGGCTGGGCAGAGGGGCTCCTCACTTCCCAGTAGGGGCGGCCGGGCAGAGGCGCCCCTCACCTCCCGGATGGGGCGGCTGGCCGGGCGGGGGGCTGAGCCCCCCACCTCCCTCCCGGATGGGGCGGCTGGCCGGGCGGGGGGCTGACCCCCACCTCCCTCCCGGACGGGGTGGCTGCCGGGCGGAGACGCTCCTCACTTCCCAGACTGGGTGGCAGCCAGGCAGAGGGGCTCCTCACTTCTCAGACGGGGCGGTTGCCAGGCGGAGGGTCTCCTCACTTCTCAGACGGGGTGGCCGGGCAGAGACGCTCCTCACCTCCCAGACGGGGTCGCGGCCGGGCCGAGGCGCTCCTCACATCCCAGACGGGGCGGCGGGGCAGAGGCGCTCCCCACATCTCAGACGATGGGCTGCCAGGCAGAGACGCTCCTCACTTCCTAGATGAGATGGCGGCCGGGACGAGGCGCTCCTCACTTCCTAGGTGGGATGGCGGCCGGGCAGAGACGCTCCTCACTTTCCAGACTGGGCAGCCAGGCAGAGGGGCTCCTCACATCCCAGACGATGGGCGGCCAGGCAGAGACGCTCCTCACTTCCTAGATGGGATGGCGGCCGGGAAGAGGCGCTCCTCACTTCCTAGGTGGGATGGCGGCCGGGCAGAGACGCTCCTCACTTTCCAGACTGGGCAGCCAGGCAGAGGGGCTCCTCACATCCCAGACGATGGGCAGCCAGGCAGAGACGCTCCTCACTTCCCAGACGGGGTGGCGGCCGAGCAGAGGCTGCAATCTCGGCACTCTGGGGGGCCAAGGCAGGCGGCTGGGAGGTGGAGGCCGTAGTGAGCCGAGATCACGCCACTGCACTGCAGCCTGGGCACCATTGAGCACTGAGTGAATGAGACTCCGTCTGCAATCCCGGCACCTCGGGAGGCCGAGGCTGGCGGATCACTCGCAGCTAGGAGCTGGAGACCAGTCCGGCCAACACAGCGAAACCCCGTCCCCATCAAAAAAACACGAAAACCAGTCAGGCGTGGCGGCACGCGCCTGCAATCGCAGGCACTCAGCAGGCTGAGGCAGGAGAATCAGGCAGGGAGGCTGCAGCGAGCCGAGATGGCAGCAGTACAGTCCACCTTTGGCCCGGTATGAGAGGGAGACCATGGAAAGGAGAGGGAGAGGGAGACGGGAGAGGGAGAGGGAGAGGGAGAGGGAGACGGGAGAGGGAGAGGGAGACGGGAGAGGGAGAGGGAGATGGGAGAGGGAGAGGGAGACGGGAGAGGGAGAGGGAGACGGGAGAGGGAGAGGGAGACGGGAGAGGGAGAGGGAGACCTCTAACCATCTTTTAAACAAATCCATTTTCTTCCTCTATTTCTGCATTCAGTTAATCCTTCCAAACCCTTTGTTTAGTATATCTTGAAATGTATCAATTCCAGTTCTAGTAATTAGCATGTCTGACTTGCATGATATCTGCTATGACCCCTAGTAGAGCTCTGATTCCTTTAGCACAGGGAATGTGTTCTCGATTCTGCTCTGGATGATGTAAATCAATTTATTTTACTTTACTTGTCTGGGATGTTGCTCCTCATCTGTAAGATGTAAATGTGGATATGGCTTGGATTACTAAGTGGTTTTATTTCTTCATTCACCTGACATTTGTTGTGTACCTGCTGCAAGTCAAATACATGGCATGGTATTGTTTCCTTGTTCACACCACAGCAAATGAGAAAATGAGACATTATAGCCAGGTGTGGTGGCACAGGCTTCTCGTCCTAGCTACTCGGAAGGCTGAGGCAGGAGAATTGCTCCAGCCCAGGAGTTTGAGGTTACAGTAAGGTATGATATCACCATTGCATTTCAACCTGGGCAACAGACCCTGTCTCTGAAAAAAGGGAAAAAGACCTTGTGAGCTGTCTACATGTACTCTATGTCTCAGGAGACTCATATCCTGTAATTTTTCTAAATGGCATCTCCATGTGGTCTTTCATGAATGTTTGTCTGGTATTTATTCTCTATCCTTTTACTTTCAACTTTTCTTTACCTTCTACTGAAATTATGTCTTTTGTAAACAGCCCATGATTATTTATTTAGTTATTTATTTTTACCCCCCTGCACTATTTGTCTTGTAATTGGAGTGTCTGAGTCCATTATGTTTAATGTAATTATTGACCTCATTGGGTTTAAGTCTGTCCATTGTCATTTGCTGCCTTTTAATATTATCTCTTTCTTGCTCAACTGTTTTTCTTGTGTTACCTTCTTTAGATGAATAAAAACCTTTGCATTATTGTAGTCTTCTAAGTGTCCTAATTACACATTCTCTTATTATTTCTTTAATTATCTGAGAAAGCATAATGATCTGTGACTTATTATAACCAATAGCAGACCATAACTTCCCTGACTTTCACCTACCTGTGCACACAGCCCAGGGGAGAATCAGTGCTCTGGCTCTGAGACACAGGGGTGGTGGGAGTAGGAGAGTGATTGGATGATGAATCTGTAGCTGCAGAGGCATCTGGGCCCCTCACCTGCATTCCTCATAGATGTCTCCTCCATTGAATGCCTGCGATGCCCTCTCCTCTGTATGCTCCTGCCAGAGTCTCCCCATCTCCACTGACAGCAGCTCCACCCTTCTGCTCACTCAGTCCAATACTGTGGGTGTCCTTGATTCTTCTTCTCACATCCATTAGCAAGTGCTGTGAGTCCATCTTCAAATTCATCCAGAATCCCTTCACTTCTCACTATTTCCTCTGCTCACACCCTAGTCAAGGTAAGCAACGTGTCCATCCTAGAATACTGTACTCCTTTCCCACCATTTTCCCCACTGCATCACTGGTTCCCCACCTCTCAATTCTGTTCTCAGCACAGCAGCCAGAAAGAAGCTTTCAAAGGATGAGCCCTACCATGTCCCACTTTTCAAAACTGTCCTCCCCATGTCATTCAGAGCAAAAGTCAACACCCTTCCCACACCCTTCAGGGCTACCTGCTCTAGCCACACCTTTGACCTCACTTCAGTTTCTCTGTGTCCAGCCCTTCTGGCCTCTTCCTCCTTCCAGGAACACAGACAATTTCCTGCCCTAGTGCATCTGCACTGAAGGTTCCCCTGCCTGAAAAGAACTTTCCCAGACATCCTTGTAGACAACTCCTCACATCCCTCAAATCTTTACTCCAAGGTCACATTTGCAACAAGGCCCATGCTGACCACCCAGCACAACAGCCACCTTCCTGTCCCCACAGCCCACCCTCTGGATCACCTGCCACACAGCACTTGCCACCTTCTAACTCAAGCATTTTCTGTTCCTACTCTGCTTATACTATATCTATCATCTGCCTACAGAGGTGTCCAATTTTTTGGCTTCCCTGGGCCACTTGGGAAGAATAAGCATTGTCTTGAGCCACACATAAAATACACTAATGACAGCTGATGAGCAGAAAGAATAGAAAAAAGAAAAAAATGTGCGTGCATAATTTTCATGATATTTGCTACCACAGATAAGCAAAAAAACTTCTTACATTCAAAGCTGTCCTGGGCCACATGCAGCCCGAGAGCTGCGGGTTGGACAAGCTTGCATCTAGAACGTATACACCACAAGGCCAGAAATTTTTCTGTTTTTACTTTAATTATGTTTTCTAAATGCAAAAACAGTCATATACCTCATGATCACTGTAGAGCACCTCTGTATTCTAAAGGCAATATCTTTATTAATGTAGCGAAAGAACAACATCATCTCACACCAACATCAGTGCTGCCAGTGCTTTTCTCACCAGGGCTGCTTGTGTGTCCTTCCCACCTCCTCCCACACCAACCCTCCTGCACACTGCAGCACACAGCCATATTTTTCTGTTCAGGAAAGATAATCCTAGCCTTGTGGGTCCAATTTTCCAACCCCATATAAATCTAAATTAGACTCTGCTTTATAAATGCATGAGTTTGGATTGGAGCCAGCACTGGGATTACTACAACTCAGGCAGGAAGAAGAGTAGGGGAGCAGAAGAGGAGTTCCAACAGAAAGTTACCTACAATGAGAAACTATGGGACCCTTCCTCTCTGCAAATTTCAGAATCTGCTTCCTTTAAGGAGGTTGGGGAAAAAGATGGAAAATACAATCCAGGAAAGAGACCTGGAAGGAGGGCAAAAGATACAGGGGTCTGAAAATTTGTCTCTTGATACCGGAAGGACTTCGATGTGTAGGGACCACCCTAGGTGATATCCAAGTCCCTGTGATCACAGGTGCTGGTGGGACAAGGTTCTACTGAAGGGCCAAGGACAATGGAGCAGCAAAGATGACCCAGGTGAGCTGTGACCACATAAAGCCCATGGTGGCCTGAGCACACACTGGGCACAGCCCCATCTACTCTCCTCCCCTGCAACAAATCAGCACAAGAAACACGTGGACTCTGGAAGGTTCTCATGTCTTCAATTTATTTTGTCTCTCAAATTTTAGGAATCTTCTCCTTTAATTAACCCATCAACCTGTCATGGAAATAATTTGAAAAAAGTAAATTTATACTCAGATTCTAATTTTAATAGGGAAGTAAGAAGTTACAGCTCAGTGCACCATGAAGTTGAGACAGAGATGGAGACATCCCAGCACCACTTCTCTGGAACAGGAAAGGTGATTGGGGAAGGAATGTAGGTCAGTGTGGGGAAGAGGGTCATGGTGGACACGGGTGTGGGCTGGTCTCCCCACCACCTCACATTATGCCTATAGGGACACAGACACATTCCGATGCCTTTGCAGAAAGAGAAGTCAGGGTTCTTGAAGTCACAAAGGGAAGGCATGAACAAATCTTGCCTCTCAGTCCCACACAAGGCAGCTGTCTCACACTATAGAAAAAATATTCATGAACAAATTCATATCACTCACAGTGAGGGGTCACACCTTAAACAGCCCATCATGTGCTGAATACATCCAAGTCAAAGAAACCCCATAGCACAGCTATATCCACTGTTACCCCAACAACCCACACACATCAGCCTCCCCAGGGTCTCACCTTTACAAGCCGTGAGAGACACATCAGAGCCCTGGGCACTTTGGCTGCCTGGGGTAGAACAAAAACAGAACCTGGTCAGATCCCACAGGAGATGTGGCTAGAGGAGGAATTGTGGGGTGGGTGAGCTCCCCCATGGGCTCCCAAACACAATATCCCAAGGGTCTCAGGGATCAGCCTCCTTCATACTTACTTGCAGCCTGAGAGTAGCTCCGTCCTTTTCTATCTGCGGGAAGAAAACGTCCTGTGAGAGGCCAGGAGGGTAGCAGAGCCATGAGGTCCTAGAGGAACCTCCTAGTCTTGGACCCTCGAGAAGTTTCCAGAAATGTGTGACTGCAAACCAAGGGCAGGATCAGGAAAAACAAGGAAAGCAGATGTGGGTCCTGGACCAACTGCCCTCCTAAGGTCTGTCCTCAGCAGGGACCTTCCCCTCACCTGTGATTACTGGGGTCAGATCCCCATCACTACAATCATCAAGGTGATAAATGTGTCCTTCATTGTCACAGGTGCTTACAAAAGAGTAAGTGCTGGCACACAGGGCCAAGGCTGGGTAGGCCCATGAGTGTGGATGGTGCTTCCCGGTAACCAGGCAGAACACATTTCTGCCTGGAGCTTGAAACCCCCAGTGGGACAAGAAAACTCAAACCCCACTCCTCACCCCTTCCCCACCTGAGCTCTTCTTCCTCCACATCACAGCAGTGACCACAGCTCCAAGGAGAACCAGGCCAGCAATGATACCCACAATGGGGATGGTGGGCTGGGGAGAGGGCTCTGGGAAAGGAGGGGAATGTGAGGGTTCTGACCTCCAGGACCCAGCCCCGACCCTGCTAAAGGTCTCCAGAGGGGCTCCTGCTTTCCCTAAGAGACATGACCGCCCCCATCTCTCTCCTTACCCCATCTCAGGATGAGGGGCTTGGGCAGCCCCTTGTGCTGCACATGGCATGTGTATCTCTGTTCCTCTCCAGAAGGCACTACCACAACCGCCCACTTCTGGAAGGTTCCATCCCCTGCGGGCCTGGTCTCCACGAGCTCCATGGCCTGGGTCTGGTCCTCCCCATTCCACTGCCAGGTCAATGTGATCTCCGCAGGGTAGAAGCCCAGAACCCAGCACCTCATTATGCCTCATGTTCAGAGACAGGGTGGTGGGTCACGTGTGTCTGGGGGGGGGGGGGTCTGAAAGGAAGAGTCAGAAAACTCAGGCACTTTGCATTCCTCATGGGACACCCCAGCAGCGCCCATGTGACCATCCTGATGAATAGGACACCTGGGGTGGGGAAGGGAGCACAGAACCCAGACACCAGCCTGGACACAGGCGCCTGGGATAATCTCCTATTCCTTTGAAAGTTCTAGTCTCTGAGCGGGGTAGCAGGGACTTCTGGTCCTGATCTGAGTGGAGGCCAAGGGACTCAGAGGAGCTGGAGTCAGACTCCGACACATTGAGTGTGAGGCAGAGAACAAGGCCCGAGAGGAAAAGTCCAGGTGCCCAAGGTTGCTGTGCGGTGAAAGGGGACCGCGGATCAGTCTTCCAGGGATTGTCTTCCCCTCCACTCCCTCAGAGACTTCATCCCTTAATTGTCCCAGGAAGAGCAGGGTGGGCCCTCAGAGTCAATCTCTGATACAGGATCTGGAAACCCAGGAGGATTCCTCTCCGTCAGGACAGGAGGGAGGGCGATATTCTGGTGGTGTTTCCATTTTCTTCCCCTCCTTGTGCGAGGCGAGCCCGGGAGATCTACAGGAGATCGAGCAGGCTCCCCATGGCCCCTGGTACCCGCGCGCTGCAGCGTCTCCTTCCCGTTCTCCAGGTGTCTGCGGAGCCACTCCATGCAGGTGCCCTCCAGGTAGGCTCTCCTTTGCTCAGCCACATTAGCCGCCTCATAACTTGCGCTGGGTGATCTGAGCCGCGGTATCCGCGGCGGTCCAGGAGCGCAGGTCCTCGTTCAGGGCGATGTAATCCTTGCCGTCGTAGGCATACTGCTCATACCCGCGGAGGAGACGCCCGTCGGGCCCCAGGTCACAGCCAAACATTCCCTGGAGGATGTGATACGCTGGCTCAGTTCCCGCGGTCAGCCCCGCCCACCGAGCCCCGGCCCGGCCCCTAGCAACCTGCGGAGATTTTGGCCTCAACTGAAGATGAAACCAGGTAAAGGCGCCTGGGGCTCTCCCGGGTCGAGGATCTCTGCAGGTCCCGCAGCCTCGGGGTCGATCTTGGACCCGGAGACTCGGGACCAGGGCCGTCCGTGAGGCATGGAGCGGGGAGTAAGTGATCTGCGCCCCGGGCCGGGGTCACTCACCCGCCTCGCCCTGGTTGTAGTAGCGGAGCAGGGTCCGCAGGTTCACTCGGTCAGTCTGTGCCTGGGCCTTGGCGCCCAGTGTCTGTAGGTCCCAATACTCCGGCCCCTCCTGCTCCACCCACCGCGCCCGCGTCTTCATCTTCAGACTCACGGCGTCACTGTCGACCCGCACGAACTGCGTGTCGTCCACGTAGCCCACGGCAATGAAGCGGGGCTCCCCGCGGCCGGGCCGGGAAACGGCGGTGCTGAAATACCTCATGGAGTGGGAGCCTGGGGGCGAGGAGGGGCTGAGACCCGCCCGACCCTCCTCCCGGCGCGGCTCCCCGGGTCCTGCGCCCCAGCCAGACGGACCTGTCGCTCCTCACGGCAGAAGCCGTTTCCCTCCTGACCCCGCACTCACCCGCCCAGGTCTCGGCCAGGGCCAGGGTCCCCGAGAGCAGCAGGAGGAGGGTTCGGGGCGCCATGACCCCATCGTCGGCGTCTGGGGAGACTCCGAGTCCCGGTGGGTGCGTGGGGACTTTAGAACCGGGGCCGCGCGACGCTGATTGGCTTCCCTAGAAACCCGACACTCAGTGGGAGAGAGAACTGGGTCCGCGTCGTGAGTGTCCAGGAAGAAGGACCCGTCGCAGGCTGGGAGAGGGAGAAGAGAAACTCTGCGGAGATGGGGAATCCCCAACGCTGCACCTCCCCAGCCCATGCACCGCCTTCGGGGCCTGAGACCCTGAGAGCCATGCCTGGGGCTCTGGGACTTCGCCCTGACCCCGCTCCTCCTGTGACAAACGCTCTGTCTCAATGTTCCCTGAGTCTTGGTCCAGGAGCTGTCCGAGAAACCAGGAAGAAACCCTCGTCATGGGCCCCGTCCCTCTCCCTTCACTTTTCATCCGGGAATTCCTGTCCCTGAAATGGACTCCCTGCTTCCCCACTGCTTACCTGTTCCCCTGGACTCTTCTAGAAGAAAACTCACCCCAGGGAGCTTGGTGCCAGAGAGGGAGCTCTCCCTGGGAATGGAGGTGTAGAGACAGAGCTTTTTTTCTTTTATTTCTTTTTTCTTTTTCTTTAAATCTGGAAAAGTTGTGCCTGGGTGCATGAGATAGTATAGAGACCAGTTTGCTTTTTGTGTATTAACTACAGTGGGTAGCAGAATCTTGGTAACCCCTGAATGATCAGGAATCTAATCGGTAAAAACATGTGACTTTGGCCCCTTGATATATAAAGTGTCTAAAAGCATTACAACAGGACTCACAAAGCTCCTAAGTTTCACTTTTGCAAACAAGGTATCTGTGACTCCCGCTTGTGGTATTTTAAATTTATCTTTATTCCATAGCCCTGAGTTTCTGTGAGTCCAGGACATCTCCTCAATACAAAGTAGCCACTGTGTTCCTATGTGTTGCAACCAGGAGTCAGTACAGACTTTATTCACCTCAAAGTTGCAAGCGCTCGATGCAGTCACAATGCCCATCACCAGTGCTCATGCACTGCCTGTTTTTAGGAAGTATCCACATCTAAGTGGTGTGTATATTTCTTAGGAACACTTAGTATTTTTAAAACCTGATTAACATAAAAACAATTAGTTTTTAAGCAGACCCACTTAAGGTATTAAAGGCCAACTGCAAGTAACACCCTGCGAGGCTCTGTAGATGGATCTATTGAAATACCATTAAAAAAAGTGTTCAAACCTAAGAGTTGTGCTGCTTTTGAATTCTATTCCTCTGCTCCTTTTCCTCACCTACTGCTTCTCCAGCCCTTCCCTCCATCCCTCTTATCACTCAGCCCCTCCTCTCCCCTTAGTCCCCATCACACTGTCACTCCTGAATTGTGACACTGGCACTCTTCCATTACCTGCTACGTGACTGGTCCTGCTAATGTGAGTCAAAGTGTGTCATTTCTCCACCTAAAACACTCCAGTGGCTCCACCTTGGTCTTGTGAAGCTTCTAGAATGTCAGGCTCGTGAGCATATGAGGGGATACCGGGTTCATTGTAGGGACTAAATTAATTTTTGTTGACTGAATGAATGAAATATGAGTGTATTAAATTGCATCACAGATAATTATAAAATGTAAAACACTGAAAAAGTTCAGAAAGATTTTATTTTATGTAACTAGTGTATATATCAATTCACCAGTTCATTCCATTAGTCTGTTGAGCCTGTGTATGAATTTTATAAGACTGTGTAACAAATTATCACAAACATTGGCTTTAAACAACATCCATTTATTGTATTTATTTATTTGTTTTTATTTATTGTATTCATTTGTTTTTAGAGACAGAGTCTCTAAAAACTGTCATCCAGGGTGAAGTGCAGTCACATGATCATGGCTCACTGCAGCCTCAAACTCCTGGGCTCAAGGAATCCTCCTGCCTCAGTCTTCAGAGTAGCTAGGACTGCAGACAAGTGCCACCACACCTAGCTAATTTTAAAAAAAAGTGTAGAGACGAGTGTCTCACTGTATTACCTGGGCTGGTCTCACACTCCTGGCTGCAAGTGATCCTCCTGTGTCAGCTCCTCAAATGTTAGGATTACAGGAGTGCACCACCACGCCTGGCCAAACAACACCCATTTATCTGTTTATAGTACCTTAGTCAGAAATCTGGGCATGATGTAGATGGAATCTCTGTTCCAGGCTTCCCAAATCTGAGTCTTCATTTTGAATCCTCCTTTAGGCTTATACAGAGGTGGCAGAATGCGCTTTCTTGCAGTTTTAAGACTGAGGTCCCTGTTCCTTGCTGGCTGTCAATGTAGAGAACAGGGAGGGCTGTACTCAATTCCTGGTGCCCACCAGTGTTGTTTCCTACACAGCCCCTTCATTTTCAAAGCCCACAGTGGAGGAAACCCCTCATGCTGAGTCCCTCTCACACTGTGAATCTCTATGCTCAGGAAGAACCCAGTCCTTTCAAGGACTTTCCTGATTAGGACAGTCCAAGCAGCATAAACCCAGCCTAAAGTCAACTAATTGAGCCCCTTTATTATGTCTGCTAAATTCCTTCACAGCAGCACCTACATTAGAGTTGGTCGAATAACTGGGGGAAGGTGAATGACCAGGAGGTGGTTGTTGGGGCCATCATAGAATCACTCTAGCAAGGGATGAATCTTCCTTTTGTGTTTAATTGGGACACAGTTGGAAATTGAAGTGCAAGTAAAGTGATCATTGTGAACGATAATAAAATACATCGTCTTCAGCCATGGAACTTCTCCTTTCCTTTTAAAACTAAGTTACATGTTTAATGTCTTATAATTAAGTTAGGCAGGGGTGGTGGCTCACGCCTGCCATCCTAGCACTGCGGAAGGCAGAGGAAGGCAGACTTGTTGACTCCAGAAGTTCAAGATCAGCCTGGGCAACATGGTGAAACTCTCATCTCTACAAAAAAACTAGAAAATTAGCCTGGCATGGTGGTTCATGACTATAGTCCCAGCTACTCAGGAGGCTGAGGTCAGAGGATCCCTTGAGCCCAGGAGGTCGACACTGCAGTGCATGGTGATCATGCCACTGCACTCCAGCCTGGGTGACAGAGTGAGACCCTGTCTCAAAAATAATAATGATGATGATGATAAATTTAGAGCAAATGCAAATTAACTGTAATAATGCATCCTGTCTTGTGAAAATGTATTAATTATTTACTATTGCATAACAAATTATGTAAAACTTAGCAGCTCAAAACAACAAATATTCCTCATCTCCCACAGTTTCCAATGATCAGAAATCCAGGAGAGGTTTCCCTGAGTGCTTCTGGCTCAGGGCCTCTCACAAGGTTGCAGTCCAGTTGTCAGCCTAGGCCTGCATCATCTGAGGGCTTCACTGAGCAAGGCCATAGAGGAGTCCTCGAGCTACAATTGGCCATCAGAGGAGTCCCCTGTCTCCTAGGAATGTCCTGCCTTAGTGTCACTGGTATGACCCATCAGTCGTTGGGAACAGCCCATGGGAAGCAGGGCCTCAGCACCAATGTACTGAGGATGTCAGAGCACAAGAGCAGGGCCTTGGGAGATTACCCACGAGTGTGACTCAAACCTTCTGCCCTGGCGGGTCTGGGCCCTTGGAAATCAAATCCTCTCAGGCTGATTTGCTGGATGATTCTGCTCACACTTACAATGGGGCAAGGGAAACCAGAAGGCTCCCAGGTGGATCTCTGGTTTCCACACACACTTCTACCCTTGTGTGAAACAGCCATGCCTTCTCCTGGGGATGAGGATCTATTTATTACCTGGGCCTGGAGAGGAGGAGAATCTTCTTCTCACCAAGTGGTCTCTGGGCACACACTGTCCAAACTTCTCTGGTGACTAAAGTAATGTGTAGTTCAGTGGGCTGTCTTTTGTCTCCTTTTAGGGGTACACTCCTTTGGAAACCAGAACCTCGTATCCTGCACAGCCCAGTGTTGGGAGATAAAATATGCGAAATACCCCATTGAGTGAATCTAGGAGATTGGACATGGAGCCAAACCTGCTTCCGCCTTTTGATTTCTGGACACACATGTTCTTCCTATTGATAACACAGAACTCTAGAGACGTCTCTGATTCAAACAATGCGCTGTGTCCTGAAAGACGGCACCCACCCCTCAGAGTGCTTCCTCCAGGCTGGCACTGAGTTGTGCCTGTAGAAGACCTGTCCAGCCTTCCTTGTGGCTGGCAGCTCCTGGGTAGTGCAGATGGTGATAGGATTAGTGGAACCCACAGCCGTGGAAACACTGAAACTTTCCCTGCAAAGTGGGTCCTTCAGGCAGATAATGGGCTAGGAGCACTGCCTAGCCTGCAGACCAGGAATGTCAACAGCACCCAGAGAGTGGTGCTGGCTGTGTCTGAGAGCAGGACAGGAAAACCCACCCATAGAATCGGTACCTAACCCTGTGAAGATGAAACTCTGGCCCTTCCAGGTTGGAAGTAGCTAAATGTAGTCAACTTGTTACTTAGTGGGTAGTCATGTAAAGAAATAGTGCCCCACTAGGGCACATCATGGGCCTCAATTGCTGATGAGTTGGACATTCAGAGGTGGCAGCAGCTGGATCTGCCTTGGTGTGGGGAAGTCAGTGCTGCTGGCCCCTTACGGAGCCTCATGCCTGCCACTGTGGTTGCTCCATTCATGCACTCATCCTACCAGGCCTGGGCTGACCCATGGTGAAGGCTGGCTAACTGCCATTTGTCTGTTTGGTAGTTCAGTGCCACTTCAGACTTGGTGTTTTCTGTGGGTGTCAGCAAGGGATTCAAGCTCAACCCAGGTGGACTGTTTTCACCTGATGATGAATGCTGTTGGGCCTGTACCATCTATGACTTTGTGGGTCACACAGGCACTTGGAACCCCGTAGTTGCTTGGTATCCCGTGGTCAAGCATTCTATTGAATCAGGACAAGGAACACTAAAAGTTGCTTCTAACAGGGGGCATGTGTCTCTACTGTGGATGACATGATCGTACTCCAGAATCCCAGGCCCTCCACTGTGACTCTCCCACTGGTGCTTGGTTCAGCTCCATCCTGTGTCTTTCCCCACCACTGGCACCACCAGCCCCAGGGGGTCTGAGGGATGGTGGCTGCTTGTACCATGGCCTGGATCTGCTGCAGGGTCCTTTCCTGTGTAGGCCCCACTTGAAGCTGGCATCCTCCTATGTCACCTAGACTGTGGGCCAAAGCAAAATGTCTAGATGTGGAATGTGGTGTTGTTATAATTCAAAGAGGCTCACCAAGCAGCGTGCTTCCTTGCTTCTGGTGAGGGTGCAAGATGCAACAGTTTTTCTTTTACCTTGGAGGGGACACACCTGCATTTCCCTAAACACTTGGCACTTGTTCACCCATAAAACTTCACTTCAGTGCCCACCTTTGAAACTGTATAAGGTTTATCTTCACCTTGTGGGGTGCGTGTGTTTTGCAAAGGGCTACAGTGCACTTTCTTCCTGCTGCTCATCTACTCCAGTCAACATGAAGTTGTCAATGAAATGTGCTGATTTAATATCCTAAAGGATATGCAGTATGTCCAGTACAGTCTTAAGCCTATACTATAGAGGGCACAGGTGTTACAATAGCCCTGAGGCAAACAATAAATAAATGTGTCGTTGATTCCACATGAATGTGAATCACTCCATATCCTCTTCCTTCCTTCCTTCCTTCCTTCCTTTCTTTTTTGACAAAGTCTTGCTCTTGTCCCCTAGGCTGGAGTGCAATGGCGTGATCTCGGCTCACTGCAACCTCTGCCTTCTGTGTTCAAGTGATTCTCCTGCCTTGGCCCCCCGAGTAGCTGGGATTACAGGCACCTGACATGACGCCTGGCTAATTTTTGTATTTTCAATAGAGATGGGGTTTTGCCATGTTGGCCAGGATGGTCTAGAACTCCTGACCTCAGGTGATCCACCGGCCTCGGCCTCCCAAAGGTGGGATTACAGGCATGAGCTACCGCGCCCAGCCCATATCCACTTTCTAATTGGAGTGGAAAGGAATGCACTCACCAAATCCACAGCAGCACACTGTGTGCCCTGGGCTTTATTAACCTGCTCTACCAGTGATAACCAGACAACATAAAAGCTGCAATTATAACTCCTACTTGGCCAGACCTGGAGTAATCTCATTCATTCTTTAGGCCTTACCACTTTCCCTCAGGGACAGGTTGCTGGATTACATAGAGACAATAGACAGCCCCAACACCACCCCACATCCTTCAGCTCTCTAATGTTGGTGCGACCCCATAATACTTTCAGTGTCTTCCACAAGACCCACCCTGGGACACACTATGATTTTTGATTTGGCCAGGATGTGGGCAGTGTCAGAGGTTTCCCTTTGGCTTTCAGCACAATGAGAGTCCTTACTCCACAGACTAGGGACCCAGTGTGGGGGTGACTCCACTTAGCAGTGCAGCAGTGTCAATTATGCACTCAGGGAATTGAAAGATATCCAGCGTTGGGTCTGTTGGCCCAGTGGTCCCATTGTGGGCCATAATTTGTCCAGGTTTACTCCCTGGCCTCCATAAGCCCCACTGTGATGGGAGACATGAGTGCTGTGGGCATCTGGGCATCAATGTCAGCTCACACCCAGTGTCAATAATCCCTCCAGTTCTGCGTGTTTCCTTTCCCCAGTGTACAACCACCCAAGTAAATGTCTATAGGTTCCTTTGCCAAATGATTGAGGGAATTGTGCCAGCATATACTTCCACAGGGTTGCAGGGTCTTCCTCCTAGGGATATGGACTCCTTCTCTGTCACTGAGATCTGAATCTGAATCTTGGCTGAGGTCTAGGCATTGAGGATGGGATCATGACTTTGTATTGGGTCAAACACCTTCACCCTCCTGCTCCTCAATTCTTTCATTCCTATCATAGATATCAAGCAGCGCCCTTGTTGGCTGCCTGTCCTAACCCTGGGACACCACCCTCTATTAACCTTCCCCACATTCCCTGCAACTTGAGTTCTCCTGGCTGCTACTCTGAAGTTGCCATAGTAACCATGCCCTCTGCTTTTTCAGGTCACTGCCACCACTTCTTCTCTGTCTCTTCAGGGCCACACTCTCCCCAGGGATATGGATAAATGCAACTCTGGGACCATCTTTATTACCATCACCCGCAGCCTGCAGAGGACAACACCCCTATACTTAGTGATGCAGGTCCCTTTCACCATCATGTTCCTGAGGCTCTGGTGGAAGGTTGTGTCCTCTGGGCCCTCTTGTGGAGCATGGCCCTGGTGGGCCTTCACCATGCCCACTTCCCTCAGCCTCGTTATTCCTTCCTTTACATGTTCCAGGGCAACTAAGACATGTCTACCTTGTTGAGAGTTGGGCATCTTCTTTTCCAATCTATATGGATTCACCCCAGCGGTGGGTTTAGCTCCACTTATCAAAGTCCTGGGGTGTTTGACAAACCCATGCCTTGAGAAAGTGCCTCCAAGCCAAAGGATTTGTATTCATCCAGCCTGAAATTCTGGTTTCTTGATCAAACGCCCTCAAATTCCAATCCCAGGAGTGCTCCTTGGGCTCCTGTGGGGAAATGGCGGCTAATTCCTGCAAAGCTGCTGAGTGGGATTCCCGCAGAATCACGAGGGTGAGGCTTTTGCAGCATCTTCCAGCGTAGGAAGTGGGAACCATTATTAGATAATGGTGAGCCTCCTCTGCATTCCCAGAGGGTCCTGGAGGGCACCCATCGGATAACCCGGTTCCAGTTTCCAGAATCTCAGGTTTCCCCACCAGGACCCTGACTTTCCTGTAACAGGCCTGCTTTGACTGAGTGTCAGACATGTCTGGAGCACTGTGGCCCTCATAATGATGTCTTCAGCTGCCATTCCACGCTATCTGCCCTTTCGCTACAAGAGATAAAGACCTCTCCATGAGACACTGCAGAGGCTGTCACCTGTAGCCAGTGACAGCTGTTAACAACCCGCAGATTCTCATGATCCTTTTATAGGGCATCAACGCAGCCAAGCAGTAACCACCCAACTCCTCTGTCTTTGTAGGTTTCCCCCAACCTCATCATTATTGTGTAGGGCATTCTATCACCTCACCTGCCATAGCTTCCCCTAACCAGGGCATCTTCTCAGCTCAGCACTGAGGAGACCACAGCACCTCAGCTGCACCTTATGCCATGGACTTTCTGTGTCCCCCACCAACCCGGGTGGCATCCTCTTGGCCTGCCAGGCAGTGGGCAAGATTATTTCAAATTCCCATTTTTGCCTGTTTTCATGGGTCACCCTTCATACCGCTTGGGTTAGTTAGGGTCCCCTGAGGAGCAGACCCCAATACAGTAGTAAATGTGCAAGGATTTATTCAGGGAAATACTTGTGAGAGAAATTCAGGAGAGAGACAGAAAACACTGGGAGAGCCATCAGACCACACTGCAACTCTGAGCCCCAGTGAAGGAGAGAGGGCAGGAAGTTCAGCTGGAAGCATCCTAGACCCTGTGCAGGCTAAGGGAAATTTAGTAAAGGAGGCAGGGAGCCCTGGGGCTGCAGTCAGCCTTCAGAGGAGAAATATTCCTGCCTTAGTTTCTGCCCTGCTTTCCTCAATCATTGGCTGGAAAAGATCAGGGGGCAGGTGTGGGATCAGAGCAAATGTGGCAATAGATTTCAAGCTTCAAGAGCTGGGGTCATCATCGATTCTGCTTCCTGTAGCTGAGGGGCTGGGATGTGCATTCTCATGACTGCCACAATGATCCAGTGGGGAGAGAGGGAAAAAGTTGATGATAAAGATAAAAAAAGATACTAGTTGATGAACTGACAACTTTAAGTAGATGAGAAGGGATGATGTTTGGGGCACCAGAAGAGGGACTGGCTCTGACTGGGAGCAGAATTGTTAACCCCCAGCAATCCCTCACGTGGTAAAATGCCTGACATATGGTGCAGCTGCAAATGCATGAGCAGACAGTGGTGGACTCTGGGAAGTTGTCTTCTAATGTGTTCAGTTTTCTCAGTGAGGTAGGAGGCAAGGTTGTCAGCTGAGGTAAGAATGGGGAAGAAGGGTTGGATGTGTGAGCACAGAGAGAAGGTGTCTAGGAGTCACCCAGGCCAAGAGGAGGCTGAGGGTGAACCACGTAGGGAGAGGGTGATTGCCGGCCATGTCAATGGTAGGGGCTCCCCATGAGGTTTGGAATCTTAAAGAGACCAGTCAGCATGTTGTGTGCTGCTGTCCAGCCTCCTGCAGCTCATGGGGCAGGTGCAGCATAGACAGAGGTGGAACCCACCAGCTGTGTAGTTTTGCCAGGTGAGTATGACAATGCAAGGGAGAGGCAAGGGAGGGATTGAAATTATTTACTGTAGAATTCAAAATGGGAGAAGAGGGAGGAGAGGACACCAAGGGTGAGTGACAGGGAGTAGATGGCAGGATCACTCAATTGGGAATCCCAGTGGGCTGGAAGGATTGTTGGAATTGATGTACCACAGGGTGGACTCCAAGCCTGGAATGCAGGCACATAGGAAATGAGTGGTTCACTGATATTACATCACAGCATATGATAAAATGATAGTGTCTGTGTCCTCAGAGCCTGTGGCCACCTTGCAAGGGGATGAGTGGAAAGATGGCCAGAGAGGGGGAAGTGTGAGATTGAGAGTATGGAAGGGCTGGGGTTCTTGGCCGTGATGAGGCCTAGGGGATGACAAGGGCATGAGATTCAGGCAGAGACAGGAGAAGGTCATGGAGGAGAGGAGTTCCAGGATCTGAGAGTCCAGGGAGCAAGAGCATCTTCTCTGCTGTATAGGTGTCTATTGCTGCCATAAAAATTAATACAAACCAAGTGGCTTTAAACAGCACCTAATTATCATGTCACAGTCATGTGGGTTGCAAGTCCACACAGTCTCATAAGGCTAAGATCAATGTATGGGAAGGCCTGCATTCCTTCCTGGAGACTCTGGGGAAGAATCCACTTCCAAGCTCATTCAAGTTCTTGTCTGAATTCACTTCCTTGCAGATAGAACAGAGATTTCCACTTCCTTGTTAAGAGCCACCCTTAGCTCCTAGAGTTTTCTCTCAGGTACTCACACATGGCGCCTAAGGCACATCCAGTCCTCCTGCTTGGAACGTCTGACCTCCTCTCTCCAGCTTCTCCTCTGTTTCCTCTTCTGCAGAATCTGACTCCAGCCAGGGCAGTTTCTCTGCTTTTAATGGCTCATGTGATTTGATTGGGCCCACACAGATAGTCCAGGATACTCTCCCTATTTTAAGGTCCTTAATCTTCATTACATGATTAATGTCCCTTTTGCCATGCAATGCAACCTATTCACATGTTCCAAGGCTTAAGCCTGGACATCTTTGGGGACCATTACTCAGCCCACCACATCTGCGTATGTTGAAGTCACCAAGAGTCAAGGAGACAGCACTGCTGGAGAGGGTGACAGTGAACCAGGAGCTACAAGGGTCAGGATTAAGAGGAATGGCTTGGGGCACAAAGGGAATGGCTACAATATGGGGAATGGGGCCCTAATCTGCTGACAGCTTAGGGGTTTAGGGAGGAGGGAGGGAGAAAGGTGTGAGAACCACAGCGAGGAGCAAGGACCCCACCTCACCTCTGAACCCAGGGGTACAAGTCCCTGGGAAAACTCCCCCATGTGGGAGGACTTTGGAGGGGGTCATGTCCTCAGGGAGACCAGGTTGCTGCTGGAGCTGTGAGGTGCAGGAACATCCTGAGAGAGGGTGTGGAGGTTTTGCTAATCTTTTTGCTGGGGGAGGGTCTTGCCTCAGTGTTGACTATTGGCTGATCAGGAGGGTGGTTGCTAAAGACTGCTGTGGCAACTTCTTTAGATATGACAGTAAAGTTTGTGGCATGGATTGTAAATCGGAAATCAGTACTTAAGTAAGGTCAATATGAGTTTTCAAGTCAGGTGGACCTGAATATGAACCCTCCAGGCCTTTCCACCAGCTAGCTGTAGAGCCCTGGGCACATCTGGCCCACAGTTGGCCCTGACAGACACTTGCCCAGTGAGTGAGTGCTGAATGAACCCATATGAGTCAGTTTCCTCATCTGCAAACTGGTGATGTAATTCCTGCCTTGCCAATTCAGAAGAATAAGTGAGAAGAAACCCAGTGCCAAGAAAAACAGACACAAGACCTGTGGAAGGCTGGGCACCAGTGCTCTAAAGCAAGCTCTGCCTAAACTGGCAGGATCATTTTTCACATCAGAAACAGGAATTGGTCTGGATTCTGTCTGGGACCAGGCTGAGAGGGAGGTGGAGGCAGCAGAGCAGGGCAGGGGTGGGGCCTATGCAGAGCCAGGTGCTGAAGCAAAGCCAAGGCCTGGAGGGAGCGAACTCTTGGTGTCTTCTAAGCAACTCAGACTGCTCCCTGCCTCAGCTACCATGGTCCTTTCTCTCCAGGATCTCTCGGTGCTGTTGTCTTCACCTCCTCCGGCCCTCCTGGTCCCTAGCTCTCCAGGACTCACAAAGATGCTGCTCTGAAAACCTCAAGGCAAGCGTGGAAGAGCAGAACAGCTCCAGGGGCAGTGGGAAGATGAGGGCACCCCCGCATGTTGACGGACACCAAGGGTGGGGGTGGAGGATGTGAAGGGGATCAGCACAGGAGTCAGGGGAAATCCTCTAAATCCCACCCTGCACCACCCTCACCCCTGCAGCTCCTTGCGTAGTTCCAGCTCTCAGCTCTCAGCTCCTTCCCAACCACACCCCAGCTCAGACCTCAGGGCTCTCTCTCCCCACCCCCTCCAGAGCAGCACAGTCCACAGAGCCCTTGAACAGAAATTCCCCCTCATCTAACAGTTAATTATTTCTTAGCGGAGAGGGACAGCCAGTCCTCTCTTTCCAGTGACCCCATATCCTTGTTCAAGGTATCCAGTTATACTCCCTGAGCCGGGGATCTCTATTTGCCCCCCAGAGGCCTATGCCCAAGACAAGGGGCTCCCTGGGCTTCTCATTACAGGGGGCCTTAAGCTAATGGGCTAGAAAAAGGGAAAGGGAGGTAGAATTCCTCATTTACAGCCAGACCCTGCAATACAGGTTCCAAGGGCCTCAGCCCCCTGCCCTGGCTGATGCTCCCTCCACCACTCCCCCTCCCCAGGGCAATGAGCCCCCAACACAGCTGAGCTGGCGCAAGCTGAGGAGTTGCTGGAGCTGGACCAGGCCCTGCTGGAAGGGCAGGAGGGGGTCAGGGGCCCAGGCCCTGGTGCTCAAGGTCTAGAATTTGAAGGGATAAATGAGGAGGCACCAAGAAAGCCTGGGTGGAGACACTCAAGCTTCCCACCAGTGCCCACAGCACGCTCCATCCCTGGAAATACTGCGCACCATCCACCAGGAGCCCCAGGATCAGAAACATCCCAGCCTCTGTCAGGCCAGATAAAGCAGAAGAGACCCCAACAAAGGGCAGGAAATTGGCAGGTAGTTGGGGAGCCAGGGCTCTGCAGTCCGTCCCCCTTTGACCTCACAGCAGGGCACCCAAGCCTTACAGGAATTTACCCTGGACCATGCCCTAAAATAATCTTACCCCAAATACAATAAAGGGAGAGAGCACCCACACATAATGCAGATGCACTTGTGTTTCATGTTTAGTTACATTAAAAATTCTGACGATCAGGAATGATGGTTCAGGAGTGGTGCTGATGCAGAAGAGGAAAGCCAGGGGGTGGTGGAGGCTGTCAGGTGTGGGGGCAGCAGGGTCTCCTTCACCCACACCCTGCTGTCCTCTCCTGAAGGGCAGATGGTCACATTCCAGAATGAGCGAGTCTCCTACTGCATCTGTTCAACTGAGAAGGAGACATGGCACAGTGAGAATAAGGCATGAAAGGACAAAGCAAGGCAGGAACACACAGCACACATGCAGATGCTGGTGTACTGCCTGGGTTCAGAGGATGGACTTGGGCGTGGTGGAAGAGATGTAATATGAGAAAAGGCAGAGACCCCACATAGACGGCAGCAAAATGTCCCAAAACAGCATCAAAGGCCAGGGGGCATGAACCAGTCAATTGTTCATTATGCGTTAAGTGCCCATGACCTACATGATGGGATTGAAGACACAGTAAGGAATAGGGAGGAACTAAGGGTTTCATGAAATCAGCACTCACTGTGGAGGAGATGTCTGTCTCAGCAGGTAGCTCCTAACACTGAACTTAAAGTGATGCTGCCCATCACTGAGGATCCTGGCACAATTCTCATCCGACACAAGCCCTGTTCCAAACCAGCCTGCTCTAGTCACCTGGAAGGAGACAGAGGTTAGGACTAGAAGACCCCAAAGAGGGAAGACAGCCAGAGGGAGGAATGAAGAAGTGAAGTGTGAAAAGATACGGAAAATAAGTGGGTGGGAGAGTGGGTGTCCCTCTGCGTGTGGAGCTTACCTGATTCACGTAGGTCTCAGAATCTTCAGGCATGTCATAGGTAAAGGCAGTGTTCACCTGCTCCATGTCCATGCCTGGGCAAAATAGGGTTGGTAGCCAAAGAATTGGCCTTTAAAAATCTTTTGGGGCCATTCTCAGACAAGTACAGAACAGCAAAAACTGTTAGTCACCTGAGGTGCATTCTCCTCAGGTTCAGAAATGAACTACATGTAAAAGGAACCAAAGGCTGTAATTCTCATGGCACCCAGAAAACTGGACTAGGGACCTGGAGAGTCATGTGCCTGTCATTGCTCCACCACTCACGAGCTGTGTGACTTCAGGAGAAGCTCTCTACTCATAGGGCCTCTGATTCATCTGTGAATCATGGACAAATGCCTCCATTCTAGCAACCTTACTGAAATGCAGGGAGGACCAAGTGATCAATGTGGAGGAAAAAAGCAAAGTGATGACATTTACTCCTAGACAAGACTCTTTAGGAAAATGCACTTTAAAAGGAGGAGAAAACATAGTACCTGCCATCCCCTGCCAAAAAGCCTCTTTGGTTTAGTAATTATGATTGTTCCTCATCTTTCTATAAAATTAGGGCAAAACTAGCTCACTCAATGTCTCAAATAAATCAAACACAGTTTGTGATTCTATGTCCACAACTTTTGCACTGTGTGAAACTGAAAAGAAATGGGAACACATACATGTTTGTGTGGTGGCCAGGAGACCCACAAAGGCTTGGAAATGACCCTGTATCATCTATTTTCCATTGACTCACTCTGTGTTTTGGAATCCCAGGTAATTCATATTCTTAAAAAGTCTCATGTTCATACATAGGACAGAGTAGAAAAGGTAATATTTCTGTTTTAATTTGCTAGGGCTACCATAACAAAGTACCACATGCTGGGTGAGTAAAATAATAAATATGTATTGTCTCACAGTTCTGGAGGCTACAGGTGCAGGTCAAGGTGCTGCAGGGTTGCTTTTTCCTGAGGCCTCTCCCCTTGGCTTGTAGATGGCCACTTCTGTCTTCTCAACATAGGACTTCAACATATGAATTTCGGTTGGGGAGGGACACAATTCATCTCATAACAGTGTGGATCATCCTTGGTAGTGGATATTCTAAAAAATAAAAGAGAGTATACCCCTTTGGCTTGGTGCTTTCTCTTGGTTTTCTCAATTTTTGGTCTTGCAATAAGAAAAAAAAGAACAAGAACCAACGTTTAGTTTTTCCCAGAAGGTGAACCCTCCCTACATCTGGGTAACCCCAGACCCCAAGAAGAGGGGCTGTGCAGTTCTCCAGAGTCTTACTTTCTCCAGGAATTCTGTTTCTGCCTTTCTAACTGGGGAGAAGATTCTCTCAGGAGAGCCACCTCTTCTGATGCTGTATGGGCTTCATTCTGCTTGAACTTACAAAGTGGATCTTAATAAAAAGGAAATATTTGCCAATTTTTATCATGGTCATATTTTTGTACTTTTTAAAATGTCCCATATTGTGTTGAGTTTATTTTAAAAATATTTTTTAAAGGTAATACATAACATTTTATATGTTTATGGGGCACATGTGATCATTTGATACATGCACAGAATGTGGAATAATCAAGTCAGGGTGTTTAGGGAATCCATCACCTCAAGCATGTATCATTTCCTTGTGTTGGGAACATTTAAAATCCACTCTTCTAGCTGTTTTAAATATACATAATTGTTAGCTTTAGTTGGCCTGCTGTGCTATAGAACATTAAAACTTTTTTTTTATATAACTGTACATTTGTACCCATTAATCTACCTCTCTACATCTTCCCACCCCTACATTCTTCCCAACCTCTGGTAATTTTCATTCTACTCTCTACCTCCATGAGATTAATGTCTTTAGCTCACACATATGAGTGACAACATGTGATATTTGTGTTTCCTTGCCTGGCTCATTTCACCTAACATGACCTCTGGTTCCATCCATGTTGCTGCAACTGACAGGATTTCATTCTTTTTTTATGGCTGAATTGCATTCCATTGTGTATATACTACAGTTACTTTATTCATTCACCCATTGATAAATTCACCCATTGATTTCACATCTTTGCTATTGTGAATAGTGCTTCAATAAACATGGGTGTGCAGGTACTCTTTTGATATATTGACTTCATTTCCTTTGGATAAATACTCAGAAGTAGAATTGTTGCATCAGATAGTAGTTCTATTAATAGTTTCAGTTTTTTTGAGAAATCACTCTACTGTTTCCCATAATGGCTGCACTTATTTACATGACCACCAACAGTGTATAACAGTTCCCCTTTCTCCACGTGCTCACCAACATCTATTATTTTTTATTTTTTAATAATAGCCATCTTAACTAGGGTTAGGGTAAGATATATCTCATTGTAGTTTGATTTTCATTTTCCTGGTATTTAGTGATGTTGGGTGTTTTTCACACACCTGCTGGCCACTTATATGCCTCCTCTTGGGGAATGTCTATTCAGATCCTTTGTCCACTTTTTAATTGGGTTATTTGTATTTTTTACTGCCAAGTTTTTAAGTTCCTTGTATATTCTAGATATTAGTCTAGAATATACTAATTGGATGAATATACTGGTTGGATGAATACTTAGTAAATATTTTCACGATTCAACAGGTTATTGCTTCATTCTGCTGGATGTTTCCTTTGCTGTGCAGAAGTTTTTAGCTTAATATAGTCTCATTTGTCTATTTTTACTTTTTTTGCCTGTGCTTTTGAGGTCTTAGCCATAAAATCTTTGCCTAGACTCATGTCCTGTAATGTTTCCCATAAGTTTTCTTCTAGTAGTTTTACAGTATTGGGTCTTACGTTTAAGTCTACAATCCCTTTTGAGTTGATTTTTTGTATATGGTGAGAGACAGGGGTCTGGTTACATTCTTCTGCATCTGGTAGCATTTTCCCAGCACCATTTATTTAAGAGACTGTTCTTTCCCCATTGTATATTCTTGGCTCCTTTGTCAGAGGAACTCCTTTGAGAGTTCTCATTAAGAAGCAATGTTTAGTTTCACCAAATGCTTTTTCTGCATCTATTGTGATGATAATATGGTTTATGTCCTTCATTCTGTTGATGCAGTATATGACATATTTTGATTCACATATGTCAAACAATCCTTGCATCCTGGGTATAAAACTCACGTGATTATGGTGTATTGTTTTGATCTGTTGTTGGATTTTGTTGCTAATATTTTCAATTACTATTTTTTATTACTAACATTTAAATTTTTATTGTAAGCATTTTAAACTTGTAAAATTTTCATATACTGAAATGATCAGATCTGTATCAAATTCATCAATGAAGTTTGACAAATACAGTCGTAGCACCCATGCCACTATGAAGATACACAAAGTTCTCTATTTTTCTGCCTTCAAATTAGCCCCCTTTCCCCAGCAGCCATTGATCTGATGACTATCATGATAGAGTAGCTCTTCCTGTTTCAAAACTTCATACGTATCCATTCATCCCATATGGCCTCCCTTGTGCCTAGCTTTTTGCACTTGGTGTAATATCTATGTGGTCTGCCCAGCTTGTTGCATGTATCAGTAATTCATTCATTTTTAATGCTGGTAGTATTGCATTGTATCACTGAGTCACAATTTTTTTGTACATTGTGGGGGTATTCACGGTTTTTTATTGTTACAAATAAAGGAACTATGGATATTATTGTACAGGGATTCTTGGACATAATCTTTATTTCACTTGAGTAAATACCTAGGAGTGGAAATGCTAGCCATAGAGTACTAGCTTGTTTAACTTTATTAGATGATATAAAAGTGATTTTCAGAGTGTCTGTTTTATATTCTTATAGGCAGTGGATGAGACTGTTTCACATCCTTGACAACATTTATATTTATTAATCACTTAAATTTCAGCCATTCTAATAAGTGCTTAGTGGTTTCTCGCTGTGGTTTTACTTTGCATTTTTCCCTGATGACTATTGGCCATTCATGTGTCTTTTTTGTAATGTTTCAGAAGATTTCTCTAAAGATTGTGGAAGGAGCTAAATAAACATGATTTCTCTTTCTCTAAGTGCTAGACCTAAAGCGGAATGTTTAGAATCCATCCACACTTCCCAGTCTGGCCTATCAATCCCATATTTGCCCCCTAAAGTCCCCACTCCTTCATCCCTCTTTTATATTTTATCCTCTTCATTCTGGCTCAAGCTCACACTCCTCCAGGAAGTCTGTTACTGTGAAGGTCACTGACATGCTCAGTATTGTCATCTCTCCATCTGTCTGTACCTCTGTGCAGCTTTCCTCACACTCAATAACTCTTTTCTTATTTTGCTCAGTTCCTGTGGATTCACTTCACAAACATTAATTCAAAGTAGTTCCAGCTGGAAGAAAGAATAGAAAATTATAAAAAATCTTTGTGAAGGCACCACCCAGGTTTGTCAATTGGCGACATTTTAATATTATTGGCTATATGTAGTATACATAGAAAAATAATAGAAATATATGTAGATAGCCTTGATTTTTCACAGCTCTGATATGCACGTTTCAGTCAGTACTGTACTGAGCAAATCAAGAATTCCAAGAGGATGTGTGACTTGAATTTAGTGTGTGCCTTTATATTTTTACTAAGTTTTAGGAAATCTCTTTGAAGTCTTTTAGACTTGTTTTTTTAGAACAGGTCTCACTCCGTCACCCAGGCTTGAGTGCAGTGGCACAAACACAGCTCACTGTACCTCAACCTCCCAGGCTCAAGCGATACACCTACCTCAGCCACCCAAGTAGCTGGGGGTATAGCTATGCTCCACCATGCTGGGCTAATTTTTGTATTTCTTGGAGAGAGGGTTTTTGCCATGTTTCCCAGGCTGGTCTTGAACTCCTGAACTCAAGCGATCCACCCACCATGACCTCCCAAAGTGCTAGGATTACAAGTGTACACCACCTTGCCTGGCTTTGCTTTTAGACTTCTTATAAATTGTTTCTTGCTAATTTTATCATTCATTTGCTTGCTTTTTCAGTTAACATGTTCTATGACATGAATCTATGTTCATACAAATAGTTCATTTGCTTTCATTGGTGGATAGTATTCCATGGGAGGAATATACTACAATTTTTCTCTTTCCCTCTTCATTGACCTTTAGGTTTTCTCTATTGTAGACCTCACTGCAATGAACATCCTGGGACATTGCCTCCTGCTCTCAGAGATATGTGAGTTTCCCTAGAATATGCATATAGGAGTGGGGTCACTACAGCTTTTCCATATGATGTTACATGATGCAAAATTGTTCTCTGAAAGAAATAATCCAAATGCCTATCAAGAGGGGGCTGATTAAAAAGCACCGCACTCAAAAGAAGCAATCTCTATTTTTTTTTTAAATATTGCATATGTATACAATGGTGTATCATGAAAATTTCAAACAAAGATGTAGCTAAGCTCTTGGTATTTCTTCATGTGATGGTCTTTGTGATACAATGTGAAGGGAAAAGGCAAGGTGCAGGAAAGCATATGTAGTTTGCTAAAATTTGTGTGAAATGGGAGAAAGATTATATACATATACATTTAGATTGACTTGCATATGCATAAAATGCCTTTGAAAGAATAAGCAAGAAACTGATATAAATAGCTGCCTGTCAAGATGGGGTAGCATAAGAGAGAGACTTTTAACTTTTTGAGTTTTGAGCCAAGTCAAAACATAAAATAAAAGATAATTCCAAGGCAGACAAAACAAACAAAATCAAATCCTTCAAAATAAAAAACTTAAAAAAAGAGCCTAACAGAATTAATTCTGTTACCTTCCTTAATTAAAAAAAAAACTGTCTAAAAATTATATCACTCCTTAAACAAGGATGTTTCCTGTCACTTTAATTCAGTATGTTGTTTTCTTTTTCATTGCACTATCTTTCTTTATGTGTGTGTCTGTCTTTCATTCATTAAAAGTCAAAATGAGAGCATGGTTACTTAACAAATGCAACCGGTTTGGTGAAGGAAATTTTGACCAAATCCTGATGTAAATGGTGAAGCCCAATCTACAAGGAATTCTACGGGGTCCAATGTACCAATTGTGGCTTCAGCGGGCTCAGAACTTCCTCTACTGTCCATATGAGCTCAAGTATGTGATATTTAGAAAAGAGAACACTTGGTAATTCTCTTGGAAAACACACGATTGAATCCATTTGCTGAATTTGGAAGGTTCTCATTATGAGCCCATTCTAAGTATGTGTCATATGAGGTCACCCTGTATTTGGATCAGAAGGTATAGTCAGAGCTCACATCCCAGGCCCAAACAGCCCAGGACAGCAGAGCAAGACCCGTAGGTCAGTTTCATAAGGGGTGGGAAGGATTGGGGGTGTGGGGGCCACTTGTGAAGTAGTGGGAACCCCAGATGCTATGTGAAGCTCAGCCTCTGGATTTCCCTGTAACCCCACATTTGATTCCTTCCTGGGTGTCTGCCATTCCTGGGATCCCAAGGAAATCAAATGCTGCAGACTTGGGTGGGGTGCTCTCCAAGATGGCCCATGCATGGTCTAGTTTATCCTATACCTCTGCCTGTCAGCCCTCTTCTGATATTAGAAATCAATATGGATTGCCTTAGGGTGGTGATTCTCAAAGTGTGTTCCTGGGACAAGTAGCATTGGCATCACCTGAGGACTTGTTAGAAATACAATTTTCAGGCCCTGCCTCAGACCTACTGAATCAGAAACTGCATTTTAACAGGCCCCCAGCAGAATTCTGCATTTCAAATCAGGCCTCTCTCTCTCTGTCTCAAGACTCAATATTGAGCAGCTATGACTTCTGGATAGTCATATATGGGACACACTTCCTTGCCAGGAAGCACCTGGCTCCTCAGTCAGCTTAGTCTGAGTCCTGGCCTGGCCTAGGGGAGAAAAATTCATGTCCTGGGTTCTGAGCAATGCTCTCCTGTCCTGGATGCCTGTCAGACTCCTATTTATACCTCAAAACGCAGCTCAAATGTTGTGTCTTATGAAGCTTCTGTGACTCCTTGGTCAGAGCAGATGGTCTACATGTGCATCCGCAAAGCAAGTTGCATGTTCTGCCAACCATTTGTGTAAGAATTTCCTTACTGGCAACAGAGTGAGACTCTGTCTAAAAAAATAAATGAATAAATAAATAAATAAATAAATAAAGAGTTTCCTTACTGATCTCTGCCTGAGCAAGACGGCTTAACCTTGAAGGCAAGGGGGGTTTGGTTCCTCTTACCTCAGCCCCAGCTCCTTTAACACAATGCCTAGCACATGGTAGGTGTTTGATAAATGTTTACCAAATGAAGGGATTTCCTGCAATGACCTAGGAGACAAGAAGGTGGAATAAAAGCTCACAAGCCAAAAGTGGGTGGGAAAAGTTCTTCCAAATCCCAGTGCTGTGTGAGCACAAGGCCCACTGATGTTCACTTTTAGAAGCTTCCCATCTATCTTGTGCTCTTCTCATCAGAAACATCTATGCTTCCCCACCAAGGTCCACCTAATCGCACTTTACCTTTCAGGACCACCTTTCAAATTAGCTGGGTACAAACTCCACAGCAACTTCCTGCCTTAGCTCCAAATACTCAGCTGCAGGCCTGGTGTGGGGCTTCATGCTAATCCTAGCACTTTGGGAGGCCGGGGCAGCAGATCACTTGAGCCCAGGCCTTAGAGACCAGCCTGGGCAACATGGCACAACCCCATCTCTACAAAAAACACAAAACATTAGCTGGGGCTTGTGGCGTTCACCTCTAGTGCCAGCTATTCAGGAGTCTGAGGTGGGAGGATCTCTGGGGCCGAGGAGTTCAAGGCTGCAGTAAGCCGTGATCATGCCACTGCATTCTAGCCTGGATGACAGAGTAAGATCCCATGTCTAACAAACAAAAACTACAACTCTGAGGCTAATTTGGTGGGAGTTAAGAGCTTATCCTACTGCGGTGTCACTATGAGTGATACTGGGTGGCTTTAAGATTAGGGGGTGTTTACATTTCTAAAAAGAAAATTGCTCCACAAAGAATGTAAAGTTTTGGTGTGTGCAGGGGTGGGGTCTTCAGGAGAAAAAAGGCAATAAGCTCCAGTAATACTCAGTAGCTGACTGTCCTGCCCACCTCTCACCCAGAGCCTAGGCAGGGGCTGGATTCTCACCTCAGCCCCTCCTCAGTGTACCCTGGATGTGGATGGTCCCTCAGTGTGAACCCACCTGGGCTCTGACTGTGGCTGCTCTTCCCACTGTTATGGAGCCTTAGTGGGTGTGGCGCATGCAGGGGGCCTGCTCAGGAGACCAAGTGCCCTTTAAGTCTCAAGACCTACATTTTTGAAGCACCCATGTCAGATGTTCAGGATGGAAGGGACTCAGATGCTCAAATCATAATAAAAGAAAGAATCCATCCCACTCTCTCAGGTGTGGTGGAATTAAAATTAAATGATAATCAGTAATCTAAAATGATCATATTCTCAATGTTGACTTTATCATTCAGCCGACGCCTATAACCCAGGGATGGATGAGGCATTGTGGAGGAAGAGTTTATTTCTTCTTTCTGAAGGCTCCATCAGCTGGAGTTTTTGCCCTATGACATGGAGAGGAGACTTTGCTTCAAGCTAAGTTAGGACTGAGCACAGTGGCTCACCCATGTCATCCTAGAACACTGGGGAGGCTAAGGCAGGAGGATCACTTGAGCCCAGGAGTTCAAGACCAGCCTGGGAAGCAGTGAGATGTATTCTGTTCAATTTTTTTTTTTTAAATTAGATGGTCATTTTGGGGCTTTCCTGTAGTCTTGGCTACTCTGGAGACTGAGGCAGCAGGATCACTTGAACCCAGGAGCTCAAGGCGGCAGTGAACTATGATCAACTCACTGTACTACAACCTAGGTGAGAGAGCAAGTCCCTATCTCTAAAAAAAGAGAAAGTGACCTGAGTTGGGATAGGACATTTGGACTTTTTCATTAAAATTGTATTTCAAATGTTGTAAAACTTCATAATCAGCATTTTACCCTTTTAGAAAGTAGAATCTGCTCAATTACAGAAAATATAAAAAATGTAGTGAAGCAGAAAGATGGAAAACACCTGTGTCCCCACTGGGAGGATCTGGATGAACCTCTGCCTGGCAGAGCCTCAGAGACGTCAGTGAAAAGGGGCCCTGGAGCTGTGCTTTGCAGCTGCCCCCTGAGTTTCCACCCCTGGTTTCTGTTCATGTGGTGTCTGTGCAGGATGACTTAGTGCAGTCACACTGTATGAGTTATTTTGAATCTTGCTTTTCAAACTTTATTATTATCAATAAGCAACTTTATATGTTATCATAAACTCTTCTTAAACAGTACTTTTCCTGGCTGTATACTATTTCCAAAAAATGACCCAGCTACTCTTCTTTTACAAGTTCTTCTTCCTTATTGTAAATAATATCTGATTAATATCCTTATACCTAAAGATTCTTCTATATTTTGCATTTCATTGTAGAATTATAGATTTCTCAAATATAAATTATTTGGTCAAACTGCATGAACTTTTTTTGTTTTGTTTTTGAGATGGAGTCTCACTCTGTCACTGAGGCTGGAGTGCAGTGGCACAATCTCGGTTCACTGCAACCTCCACCTCCCAGGGTCAAGTCATTCTTGTGTCTCAGCCTCCCGAGTAGCTAGGATTACTGGCGTGCACCACCACACCTGGCTAATTTTTTTATTTTTAGAAAAGACGGGGTTTTACCATGTTGGTCAGGCTGGTCTCGAACTCCTGACCTCAGGTGATCCACCCGCCTCGGACACACATGTTATAAAATTGCTTATCAAAAGCAGCATACCAATTATATTCACCCATCATTCACCTCTTATTTGTTAAGCCCCTCCTCTGTACTGGTATGTTCTAGATGCTAGGGATACAAGTGGTGGCTGGACAAGGTCCTGGCCTCAAAGAATATGTTTTAGTGGTACAGACGACAACTTTCAAATTTATTCTAATATCAGTGATAATTGTTATGGAGAAAATATACTTGGGTTAGAAGATTGGTGGTGGTGAGGATGGCAGGAGATATATTTTGTTGGATAAGAGGTTCCTGAGAACTTGACTAAGGGACATTTGAGCAGAGAACTGAATGGCATGAGGAGTGAGCCATGTGGATCCCTGGGGAGCAAGTGCATGTGGGAGTACCAGCAGGGGCCGGTGGCAGAGACAGGATTGAGCAGTGACAAGAGACTGGTGCGAGTGCAGATGAGTGAGCTGGGCTGAGAGTGGTGAGATGAGGCCAGAATGGCCAGAGGGGCCCCGTGTTGAGGGGCTGATAGGAAATGGAGAGAGGAAGGGAAGAGGCTGGAGTGTCTCTGGGATGTGGTGGTGAGGATGGGCTCTAATTCCCATTCGAAAGGTTCACTTTGCCTGTTGTGTGGGTGATGGACAGCTGCATGAGATGCAGCAGGCAGCCCAGCTGGAAGGCCCGTCGGATTTACTATCCTAGAGAGAATGGCTCTGGGGAGGAGGCAGTAGACGAGTGTGAAGTGATTGGTTTTGGGGTTAATACATTTTTCAGATGGTCTCAGCAGTTATTTAATAGAGAACCATTCATTTATTTCCACAGTTGATTCCAGATGGCTTACTACAACAAACCAAATAATAAATATACATGCATTATTTAAAAACCAACAAGGCCCGGCGCAGTGATTCATGCTTGTAATCCCAGCACTTTGGGAGGCCGAGGCGGGCAGATCACGAGGTCAGGAGATTGAGACCATCCTGGCCAACACGGTGAAACCCCATCTCTACTAAAAATACAGAAATTAGCCAGGTGTGGTGGCGGGCCCCTGTAATCCCAGCTACTGGGGAGGCTGAGGCAGGAGAATCGCTTGAACCCGAGAGGCGGAGGTTGCAGTGAGCCGAGATTGTGCCAGTGCACTCCAGCCTGGGTGACAGAACGAGACTCCTTCTCAAAAAAACAAACAAACAAACAAAAAACCGCTGGTAAAATATAGACTTAAAATATTAAGGCTGGGGTAAAGCTAGAACATTACTCAGCAAGAAGGAACATCTGAAACATTTGCAGAAATTGAGTTGACTGTTTCCCTAGCCATGGATTTGTTGGCTCACAAATGTGTTGCATCAGGGAGCCACAGAGGGGGGTGACAGTGCAGGTCACTTGGCCCTTGTTTCCTGTTTCAGGAATATTTTCCTATTTTACACTTAAAGTCAAAGCAAGTTTATGTAACTGTAATTTGTTCAAAAATGAAGTCAACAGCTAAAAAGTCAGAAAGTAAATGTACAAACCCCAGGGGTCTAAGGACAGTCTATATTTCTCCCCCAAAATGTCCTCACCCTGCACTATTGAATGGAGACGGTCCTTTCCAGGCGCCCTAAGATGCAGGGGCGACTGGGCTGCAGCCCTACCTACAGGTGTCCTTCTTTATACCTGCAGTTTCCTTTACACCTGACAGCCAACTTCACTGACCTCACCTGAGCTAGGAATTTGTTTTTTTTGATATTGGTTCTATTTGAGTCATTGTGCAGGCTTAAAACTGTGACATGGAAGTTTTGCTATAATGGTTTTTCTTTGATGGAATTTGACACGCATGGTGGCTCTGGCTTCCCTGTTGCTCCCAGGAGAGAACGGAGTGTCCTGCACTTTTTTTTCAAGATCCCTGTGTGTAAGAGTGATCAAGAGACTTGGAGTCAGGGGCTCCTCCAATCTCACCCTCCTCTCTGATGCTTTCCAGTGTGGGGCCCTTGGCTCTCTGCACATCTGATTAATACAATTGTCCCAGCTCCTGAAATAAAAGCACAGGTGCACATAACACTGACTCCTGCATGCAGTGCCAAGGTGGGGAGGTTTCCTGGATGCCAGGTTTAGCACTTTGACTCTCATTCACACACACACACACACGCATACACACACTCTCTCTCTCTCACATACAGATACACACGCTAACTGATACACACAGGCACACACAGTCGCACACACCTTCACACACATATTTAGACACACTCACACACAGATTCACACACACAGGCACACACACACACACACATGCAGCCTGAGTGAGCATTGTGGGACAGGCTGACTTCAGGGGTGGAGTAAAAGGAGTCTCTCAGTTCCTTCTCAGTGGACTTTGTCT
Source organism: Pan troglodytes (assembly GCF_028858775.2). Classification (NCBI taxonomy): domain Eukaryota; kingdom Metazoa; phylum Chordata; class Mammalia; order Primates; family Hominidae; genus Pan; species Pan troglodytes. The sequence goes on along the minus strand of NC_072403.2, from coordinate 35,891,014 downwards.
CTTTTTCCTGGAGGTTGAGGAGTCTGTACTCCATGAGGGGAAGTCCTCTGAAGAAGGGGGGAGATACTCAGGAGCGGGGTCCAGAGATGGACAGGGATGGAGAAGTGGAGACAAAGCGGAGGGGGCGGGGCAAGAAGGGAGCCCACGAGGAATGGGGAGAGGGAGGACCTTCTAGAGGTCAGAAATATCACACACAGAATTTGGTTCTTTGTTTTTGTGTTTTATTAAGATGGATTTAGTAAACCAGCCGAAGTGCAAGATATGGAGTCTACATTGCAAAGGACACGTCTTAGTCTCCTGCTAGTTTGAACTCATCAGTAGTAGCTAGGAGAAGGGTGCCAGAAGCCTTGCGTGGGGCGCGCAACGCCCCTTTGCAGCGACCCCATTCTCTGCATTCCACGGACCTCCCCACCAGGGACCATGTTGGTCCCCTCCCACCCAACAGGAAGGAAAGGAAGAAGTCTGAAGGCTTTGGATCCTCCCTAGTGCGCTTTTTCTCGCCATTTATTCCCAGAGTGTCCTTGCCTCCGCTCCGCTATCCCAACCCCACTATGACAAAGCACATCCTGCGCGCTGGGGCCAGAAATCCTCCTTTGGCCTCTGACTCACTGGTGCCATTTCACTGTGTCCTGTCCTTCCGGCCATTGTCACTGGGTGAAGCCCCAGAGATCTTGAGCTTGGAGCCCAAGAGAGCTGGATTCTTAGAGCGTAGCTGTCCGCACAAACATTCTTTTTTTTTTTCGGTCTTTATTATTATTATTATTATTATTATTATACTTTAAGTTTTAGGGTACATGTGCACAATGTGCAGGTTAGTTACATATGTATACATGTGCCATGATGGTGTGCTGCACCCATTAACTGGTCATTTAGCATTAGGTATATCTCCTAATGCTATCCCTCCCCCCTCCCCCCACCCCACAACAGGCCCCAGAGTGTGATGTTCCCCTTCCTGTGTCCATGTGTTCTCATTGTTCAGTTCCCATCTATGAGTGAGAACATGTGGTGTTTGGTTTTTTGCCCTTGCGATAGTTTACTGAGAATGATGATTTCCAGTTTCATCCATGTCCCTACAAAGGACGTGAACTCATCATTTTTTATGGCTGCATAGTATTCCATGGTGTATATGTGCCACATTTTCTTAATCCAGTCTATCATTGTTGGACATTTGGGTTGGTTTCAAGTCTTTGCTATTGTGAATAGTGCCGCAATAAACATACGTGTGCATGTGTCTTTATAGCAGCATGATTTATAGTCCTTTGGGTATATACCCAGTAATGGGATGGCTGGGTCAAGTGGTATTTCTAGTTCTAGATCCCTGAGGAATCGCCACACTGACTTCCACAATGGTTGAACTAGTTTACAGTCCAATCAACAGTGTAAAAGTGTTCCTATTTCTCCACATCCTTTCCAGCACCGGTTGTTTCCCGACTTTTTAATGATGGCCATTCTAACTGGTGTGAGATGGTATCTCATTGTGGTTTTGATTTGCATTTCTCTGATGGCCAGTGATCATGAGCATTTTTTCATGTGTTTTTTGGCTGCATAAATGTCTTCTTTTGAGAAGCGTCTGTTCATGTCCTTTGCCCACTTTTTGATGGGGTTGTTTGTTTTTTTCTTGTAAATTTGCTGGAGTTCATTGTAGATTCTGGATATTAGCCCTTTGTCAGATGAGTAGGTTGTGAAAATTGTCTCCCATTTTGTAGGTTGCCTGTTCACTCTGATGGTATTTTCTTTTGCTGTGCAGAAGCGCTTGAGTTTAATTAGATCCATTTGTCAAATTTGGCTTTTGTTGCCATTGCTTTTGGTGTTTTAGACATGAAGTCCTTGCCCATGCCTATGTCCTGAATGGTAATGCCTAGGTTTTCTTCTAGGGTTTTTATGGTTTTAGGTCTGACGTTTAAGTCTTTAATCCATCTTGAATTAATTTTTGTATAAGGTGTAAGGAAGAGATCCAGTTTCAGCTTTCTACACATGGCTAGCCAGTTTTCCCAGCACCATTTATTAAATAGGAAATCCTTTCCCCATTGCTTGTTTTTCTCAGGTTTGTCAAAGATCAGATAGTTGTAGATATGCGGTGTTATTTCTGAGGGCTCTGTTCTGTTCCATTGATCTATATCTCTGTTTTGGTACCAGTACCATGTTGTTTTGGTTATTGTGGCCTTGTAGTATAGTTTGAAGTCAGGTAACGTGATGCCTCCAGCTTTGTTCTTTTGGCTTAGGATTGACTTGGTGATGCAGGCTCTGTTTTGGTTCCATATGAACTTTAAAGTATTTTTTTCCATTTCTGTGAAGAAAGTCATTGGTAGCTTGATGGGGATGGCATTGAATCTATAAATTAGCTTGGGCAGTATGGCCATTTTCACGATATTGATTCTTCCTACCCATGAGCATGGAATGTTCTTCCACACAAATATTCTTGAGATTTCTTCAGATCCGAAAGTCAGCCTGAGTTTTTAGACTTGCTTCGAAAGACTTTGGCCCTTGGAAAAAGGAAATCAGTACTCCAGGAACAAGATTTTCCTTGACTTTGTCTCAACCCAAAGACGCTATAGCAGCGCAGTTTTCAAACGTGCTTTGAAAATAAATGGGACAGTGTGTCCACACTGGATTTTGCCTTTCCCTTTTTATTACAGCCCGCCCCTTTTGTAAAATTGTTACACATCTCTCTACTGCACTAAAAACGGCTCTATCAAAGATACTTTGAGAAAGATTTAATGACATGAAAATATGAAGTCCCCTTAAAAGAGAGTTTCTGGAGTTGGGTTTTAATTAACACTTTGGTTTTTAAAATCCTGTAACTATTTGGGTGTGTGGCTTATCTTTATAATATTTTCAAACAAATATTTTTTCTTAACCACCACACAAATCCAAGTTTATTATTTTTATTTTTAAATTTTATTTATTTATTTCTGAGACAAGATCTCTTGCTGTCACCCAGGCTGGAGTGTAGTGGTGAGATCATAGCTCACTGCAGCCTCGAACTCCTGGGCTCAAGCTATCCTTCAGCTTCCAGAGCTGGGATTACAGGCCTGAGCCGCCGCGCCTGGCCAAAATCCAAGTTTATTCTGTAATATAAAATTCCAACATTTCAGAGAAGGTGAAAGTCACAACGTTATCCCAGTCCCTGGGGTCCCTGTCAAAATTTTGGGGAATAATCCTCCATGTTTTCCCCTACTTAAAATATATATTATGTAAGTGGTATTACTGGTATTATAATTCCATATATCCTCGTCCTTTTAAAAATGGATAAAAGTAGGCTGGGCACAGATCTTCTCATAACAATACTTAAAAATTTATCCTCCTCTTTTTAAGGACTGCATGGAATTTTATCGCGTGGCTATTCTTTAGGGGACTATGGAAATGTTATTTCTTTATCTTCATTGTGGTAGTGGATATGTGGGTGTGTAAAACAGCCAAGCAGTACAACTCAATGAGCTGTACATTTCAAATAGATACACTGATTTATGCAAAGCATGTCCCAATAATGGTTTAGAAATATTATTCTATTTGAGATTTGTACTTTGATTTTGTAAAACAAAACAAAACCCTTGTTCTTGCACCCACGAGATGCACCCTGGCACATCTGGAGGTAGAAGCTCATGTTCTCTGCAGCTTGACCTCGCAGGCTCTGAAATAAGAATAATAAGCCGTATATTTACAGATTCATACACAGAGAAAAAAAAGCTTTGGTAAAAATGTTCATAAATAACAAAACTAGATAAAGGGCAAAAATAAAATTAGAAATAATAAAACTACATCTTTCAGATATTATTCTCACCTTCACCTTTTCTCTCCCCTTTTCTCCCTCTCCTTTCCTTTCCTCGAAATGTCCCCCCATCCTTCCCTCCTTTCTCCATTCTCTGCATTTGATCCCCATGTATTCCAGCCTCGAGGCAAACACACGTCACCGCGTCCGCCTGGGGCAGGTCAGGGAAGGGACGCGAGGCAGCCTGGTCTCCGCATTCTGTGAGCGGCAGCGCCCTGGGACTCGCTGATCTTGTGTCATTTCAGTGACCTTCGCTCTAGTCTTTGACGGGGCCACACTCGGGGTGTAAATTAGGATCCTCACTGAAGGCGCGGGACCCTGAAAGGCGTTTTCCTGGTCCCTTAGTTGTGAGTTTTCCTGCGGGCGGCGGAGCCGGTTTCCACCAGAACCGCCCAGAGGCCGGCGCTGCCTTCCAGGGGTGACGGAGCAGCTGGAAGCGTTTTCGGATCCTGGAATCAGTGGGCGGCCGGTGGGAGGGGCTGAGGCGCCTTTCCCTACTCACCCGGCTCCGAATCCACCGCGGTGCTGTTTCAAGCGAGTCAGATTCCAGATCGCGCTCCAGCCCGGACTCGGAATTCCTGCCCCGCGGGTCTGCATTTTCACAGCGGCAGGTGTGAGTGCCCCGCAGCTGGAGACCAGAAGCCTGAAGGCAGCTCAGCCCTCCCCAGCCCACAGCGCCGTTATTCTGTTTCTATATCAGTAAACACTTGTCATTTTCCGTAGACCAGGGCGGGATGATGGGTGATCCCAGTCCTCGCAGTGAACTCCGGGCCGCAGTCCTGAGAACGCGCTCGGGCGCCCAGCGCAGCCGCGTCCTGAGTTACACACGCGACCGCGCTGGGCCTTTTCTCTTTCTTTTCCGGACCCAGCAGTGGCGCCTGCAGTCTGCGAGGAGAAAATCACATTTGTGCTGGTAAGTCCAGGAATCTAAGGCGAGTGCTGAGGGAGAAAACGTAGTTGATGGCTCAGAGCAGAAGGGGCTGGAGGTAGGGTAGAGGGGGAGGGCTTTGGACAGAAAAGACCTGGGAGATTTGGTTGGGGAGGGGCAGCCAGGCCTAGACCCTAGGGAGCGACTCATCCAAAGTCCAAGATCATCACTGCCTCCCCTACCCCAGAAAGGGAGGGATTGGCTTCATGTCTTGTCGCGATCACCTCTAAATGCGTTGGAACAAACTTTGCATATTATTATTATTAGTATCATCGTCATTGAAGTATTAAAAGTCTTCTTGGGGGTGAGCTGAATGAGATCCTTTGCTGGAACTGGCACAGGGAGAAAAAGTCCTCGAGAGAGTGTAGACACTGTGGAGGGAAGAGCTTGGGACCAGTGTCAGGAGAGCTGGGTCCATCTTCCTCTCTGCCCCTCACTACCCTTGTGACCTTTAGCAGTGTAAATAATCCCTCTAAGGTGGGGACAAGACCCCAGTCCCTGTTGTGCTCAATAAATGATAATGCTCGAAATAAATAATCAGTGAATGTGGATGGGAAAACTAAGTAATTGTTAAAACTCTGTGGTGTATGACATTTTCATCTACAGAAAAGTGTAGGCTAGTGGTCCTGGGGAATGGTTAGTAATCACAGGTAGAGTTCCATTGGAAAAAAAAAATGCTCGTAAAGCTGACGAAGATGGAAGGGACACAGTTCGTGATCATGGATGGTTCATTGTCTAATGGGGGTTGGTACCAGATGGTAAATGACAGCTGGACGTGGTGGCACTCGCTTGTAGTCCCAACTACTCAGGAGGCTGAGGTGGCAGGATTGTTCTAGCCCTCGGCTAGAGCGGGAGCGGCTTGGCGTTTCTGGGGGGTCCGAATGGGTCGCAGCGAGCGCGATGTGGTCGCGGCGGGGCTCAGGTGCGATGTGCAGCGAGGTGCGGGAGCTGGACGCTGCCGGTTGCCGCCACTCCTCAGCCCTGCTTTTCAGTCTCTTTTCAGTCCTCCTCGGGATCGCGCATCACCGCACCCCCACTGCACTTTCTGGTCTCTTCTTGCACTTGCTCTCCTCACCTCTCCTCCGCCTCCTCTCACTTTTCGGACAAACCAGCCCTTCTGAAGTCCCTGGGTTCCTGGGCTGTTCCTGTGAATGGCATTCGAGGGCCCTTCCAGCTCTGCCGCTGAGGCAGCCACATCCCCCGATGCTCAGAGCGGCTCTCGGGTCCCTGAAGCCCTGTCCTCTCCCTGGAGTCCGCGTGTTCTCAGCTCCAGGGCGGGCCGCAGTCCCTGGAGTTGGGGTCCTCCTTTTTTCGGGACCAGGAGCTGGTGCTTCTTATTGCTGTGGGGACTATGGGGGTCCTGACTCTCAAGCTGGGGGGTTGGAGTCTGCCGGCTCCAGGCAGAGGATTCTTCCTGCGACTGCTCCCATCCCCAGCTCATTCTCCCTTCGCCTCCCGTTCCCAGGGTTCTTTCCTCTCTGTCAACCCTCCCAGCTACTGTGGACTCCAGTGATCTAAGGACACCAAGTTCCCTCCTACTTCCTCAGCTTCCTTTCTCATGGCCCCCTGGGTCCTGTTGCCCTCCCTGCTCCCTGCTCCCTGCTACCCCTTTCTATCTGCAGTTCTCTGATCCATTTGTAGGGTGTCCTCTGCCCTCATCCCCTGCTCCCACCACCGCAGGTCCCTCCTGCCTCCCTTATGGGCCTTTCCTACAAGCAGCCTTCACCCAGTGCTGCCCCTATGCCTCTCCATTCCCAGCTGTCCCTGACCCTAACTTTCTGGTGCTGCCTTTTGTTGGGGGAGTCTTCCCTCCATCCCACTCCCCTCCAGGCCACTTAAAGGGAGCCCTGGTGCTAATGAAAGTTGGGCCTTAGGCAGGGTGCAGGGCAACGCAGATGCTCCCTCCCCTCCAGTGCAGATGCCTGCTCTGGGCCCTGCCTCAGGTGACCCGTTCCCCACTCCTTCATCCTCAGCCTCACCCTCTTGAGGACCCCACCCTGAAACCCTCAGGTGCTGGACCATCCCTCCCTGGTCCCTCTGCCCCTCTCTGCCTTGGGACCTTGTGCTGTTCCCACCTCTTGACCAGCTGCCTTGGGCCCTCACCAAGTTCTCACCTTCCCCAAACCCCACCCTCCCCCAGACAACCCCTCCCTTCCTGTTCTCACTTTACCCCAAGTTCTCCCAGGGTCACCCCCCCTTCCTTCTCATGCCACCCTTTAGTCCTTGCCCTGCCCATCTCCTCACCCCCACCCAGACCCAACACAGGCTCTAGTCCAATGGCTCCTTGACCCTCATCCTCTTTTGGTTCCTTGACCCCGGTGGGCTGTCAGTTCCTAGACTTCATATCCAAAATCTTCACTTACCACATAGTGGGCTGTGGTCATCCCCTCCTCTGGGCCTTCTCTCAGCACCACCTTCCTCCTGTGAGGGTTTTCTAACCTGAACCCTCTTTTGGAGTGTGACTGCTCCGCCTCCAGCACCACTCCTCTCTGAAGGCCCTTCCTCAGGCGTGAATCTCACCTCTGCTTTGGTTTTTTTCTCTCTGACCAGGACCCCAGCCTCTTTCTAATTCTGTATTATTGTTTGGTACACTGTGACAATTTCTTTTTTGTTGTTTAATTGTGGTAAAATATACATATAAAGTTCACTATTTTCACCATTTAAAAGTGTACAGTTCAGTGGCATTAAGTACATTCACATTTTTGTGCATCCTGAAACTCTGTGCCTACTAAACAGTAGCTCCCCATTCCTCCTTCCCCCTGGCCCCTGGAACCACTGGTTCTACTTTCTGTCTCTATGAATTTGGCTATTGGGAATTATGCTGCTATGAACATGAGTGTTCAAATATATTTTTAATGTTCCTGCTTTCATTTCTTTTGGGTAAATACCAAGATGTAGAATTTCTGGATTACATAGTAATTAATTTTTTAGTTTTTGGAGGAAGCAACACACTGATTTCCATAGCAGGTGCCCCACTTTGTCTTTCCCAATGTACTACACAAACGTTCCAGTTTTTCTACCTCTTTGCCAAACTTGCTTTCTCTCTCTCTCTCTCTCTCTCTCTCTCTCTGTGCGTGTGTGTGTGTGTGTGTTTGATTATAGCCATCCTTATTGGTGTGAAGTAGTAGCCCATTGCAGTTTTGATTTGCATTTCCCTAATAACTACTGATGTTGAGCATCTTTTCATGTGTCTATTGGCCATTTGTATGTCTTCTTCAGAGAATTGGCTATTCAAATTCTTTGCCTACATAGTTTTTTTGAGTCTTATGTTTGTGTTACAGGAATTCTTTATGTATTCTGGATATTAATCTTTTATTAGATAAATGATTTGCAAATATTTTCTTCCATTCTAATGGTTGCTTTTTCACTCTGCAGATTGTGTTTTTTAATGCTCAATTTTTTTTATTTTGATGAGTCCAAGTTATCAATTTTTTCTTTGTTGTCTGTGCTTTGGTGTTATATCCATAAAAGTGTTGTCAAAACCTATGTCATGAAGATTATTCCCAATGTTTCATTCTAAGAATTTTTCAGTTTTAGTTCCTGAGTGTAGGTCTTTGATTTATTTAGAGTTAACTTGTATATGTGGTGTAAGTCAGGAGTCCAACTTCATTTCTTTTTGCATGTGAATGTCGTTTTCCTGGCACTGTTTCTTGAAAAGATGCACTGATCCTCCCTTACTCCCATCTTGTACATGATGAGCCTTCCTCAAAAGCAGCGGCCCGCGACTCCATCTCACCCTCACCTGTGTAGCACAGCCATGCTGGTCATGGGTCCCTCTGAGCCTGGGTCCCTTCCCATTTCCACCCTCCCCTCTGGCAAGACCTTCCTTCCACCACTGCCTTCGTGCTCCTCCCTCACCACTGCAGGGCAGCCTCTCTCCTTGGCCTCCTCCCTATACCCTTAGGTGGCCTGTGGCCACCCTGCCTTGGCACCTGGCCTACATGTTTGCCATCTCCATTCCCCCTTCTTCTGTTCCTCAGTCTGCTCCTCCATCCTCCTGCCCTCCCAGTTTTCCTTGTATCTGAAATCCTCATTCTTGTCCCTTTGCATATGTATATTTCCTGCCTCCTCAGAAAGGTTGAGACAGCAGACCTGTGTGTTAAACATCAATTTGAAGTTACTCCCAGGAAGAAGTTTCATCTGTGGTTTCTTGTTCCCCAGGGCCCCACAGTCTTCATTACAACCTCACGGTGCTGTCCCGGGATGGATCTGTGCAGTCAGGGTTTCTTGCTGAGGGACATCTGGATGGTCAGCCCTTCCTGCTCTTCAACAGGCAGAAAGGCAGGGCTGGGTCCCGGGGACAATGGGCAGAAGCAGTTCTGGGAGCTGAGACCTGGGACACAGAGACTGAGGACTTGACAGAGAATGGGCAGGACCTCAGAAGGGCCCTGGCATATATCAAGGGACAGAAGGGAGGTGAGAGTTGGCAGCAGGCAAGAGTGATGGGAGGCCTTTTCCAGGAGAGCTGGGGGCAGAGAGCAGGGACCTGTCTGTCCCCACTGGATCTGGCTGGGGGTAGGGGTGAGGAATGGGGGTCAGCAGGGCTCGGCGGGGAGGTAACCTGGCACTCAGCCCACACAGAAAGGCATGGAGGAGGGCCAGGGAGGGGTCCCCTCTGGTCTGAGTTCCTCACTTGGAACTGCTGGGTGGGGGTAGCCTTGCATTCCCTCCAGGAGATTAGGGGTTGTGAGATCAGGAAGCCAGCAGCACCAGGGGCTCTAGGCATTCCTACTCTTATGGGTAGCTCTTCCTCTCTCTCAACCTGGAGACTCAGGAATGGACAGTATCCCTGTCCTCCAGAACTCAGACCTTTGCTATGAACATCACAAATTTCTAGAAGGAAGATGCTATGCCGGCCGAGACACACTCTCACCCTATATGGGTAGATTGCAGGCAGAAACTACAGCAGTATCTGGAATCCTGTGTGGGTGTCAGGAGAGCAGGTACTGGGCCTGGGTAGGGGCTTTCCTCTCCCCTATTCCACTAGAGTCACCCCTACCCCCAACTCTGTCCAGGGAAACCCTCCTTGTGCTATGGATGCATGTGTTTTCTGTTGGTGTGTTATATCCTGATTTTTCTCTCCTGTCAGAGCCACTGGAAAAAGACAGTGGGTCAGGGATTGAAGGGTCCAGTGTCACAATCTGGGGAAGCAGTGGGCCCTCTGACAGAAGCCTGAACCTGGGTGGGTGTCAGGCAGGAGAGGAAGCCCCCAGGGCCAAGGCTGCCCCATCTGCCTCCCAGCCTGCCCATCCCAAAGAGTTCCCTCTGGCCCCATGTACCAGGAGCCCACCCCTGACATTCCCCTCCTCAGCATCAATGCAGGGATCCCAGAGCATAAAGACACAGTCTCGAGGCCCATCCTTCTGCCAGCCTTGAGGAATTGGTCCCCAGGGTGAGGACAGACTTGCAGAAGGTCTGGGGTCCGTGAGGACTTCTGCCAGAGTCGGAGCAGTGGAGCGGACCAGCCCTGTTCCCTGCATCTCCATTAGAGGGGAGCAGGGTTTGGCCATGTGCCTCATTGTCTCTGCCCTTTCTTCTCCAGTCCCCCGCTCCTCTACCATGAGTGTGGCCTGCAGTGAGGCCCTGGAGGGCAACATCACCCTGATATGCTGGGCTCTGGCTTGTATCTCCAGAATATCTCTCTGACCTGGTGACAGGATGGGGCGTCTTTGAGCCAGGATGCCCGGCAGTCTTGGGGTGTTCTGTCCAATGGGATGGGACCTACCAGACAGAGGTGGCCTGCAGGATTCCCCAAGGAGAGGAGCAGAGGGTCATCTGCTCCATGGGATACAGCAGGAATCACAGCACTCACCCTGTGTCCTCTAGTGAACCTGGGACCACCCTTGAGGGTTCCAACATAAGGAGGATCAGGCCAGGGTGGGGGCAGCAGGAACGGCTGTGGCTGTGGGTGCCCAGTGTGTAACAGGCCCTTTTTTTCAGGGATGGCCCTGGTGCTTCAGAGTTGATGACCAGCCATTCCATATGTTGCTGCTGTTGCTGTTTTCATCATCATCAGTATTATTAGTAGTATTATTATTCTCTGTGTCCTTTGATGCAAGAAGAAGACAACATCAGGTGCAGAGGGTCCAGGTGAGAAAAGGGGACAGTTGCTAGAGATGGGAGGGTCCCTGTCTGGGCTGTAGGGTCCCCTCATACCTTCTGTGCAGATAGGCTTGTAGGTGACAAGGCTTCTGGAGCAGGCGATGAAAGTTGGGGTATTTGGGAGGGGAATGAGAGCCACGTTGCCATCTAGATCCCTGTGAGAAAGAAACTCACCCATTCAAACCCAAAGAATAGACTCAGAGACCCAGAGAACAGCGAAAGAGAGACTTTTAATGACAGTCTTGCAAGATCAGGTGTCTGGAGTGCAGGTACATCTGGGACAGTTTCAACAAACTATTTCTTCCCTAGTGTGCAAGTCCCTCCCCCAATTCCTCATTAGCTGAGTACTACGGGGTTATAGTCTTCCTGGGCATCGCCTATTGGTAGTTGTATTAAGACTTCAAGTATGTTCTTTAGGGTCTTTTTGCTGCATTTTTTGCTGCATTTTGTTGCAGCCACCCATAATGCATGGCGACTGTCTCAAGACTCTGAGCATTTGACTTATGGCCCTAGTGGCTGTACTTAGGTGATGGCAAGCTAGCCCAAACTAAATTCTTTGGTGAGGTGGGGAGGGGGGTCATTGAGGGGCCCCCGACCAATAGGCTCCTGGACACTGGGTCAAAGGGAAAGCAGGAAGGAGGGGATTGTGGCTTAGTATATTTTGCTTCTTTATCTCTTTGTTTCCATGTGGCCTGCTTAAACATATTGTAAGGCACTTATGAAAATGAACCTTCACATGTAGGTTATTTTTTACACTTACCTCCTCTTTTTCTTTTTACCCTTTTTGGTCTTATTTTCACTTAGATATCTTTGTTTATTAACTGTTCTGGAAGTTTTTTACTTTCTTCATTATAGGAGGAGAAGTTTAGTTTGGCTTTTAATAATAGTAAGTCATTCTGTTGGGACATTAGGGGCATTTGTTTACTAATAGCTGCTTTAATTAACCTTTGTGTTAAACCCTTCACACAAGGTATGATACAACATCCTATGGCTGTTAAGACTCCAGCCATAATCACAAGAGATGTAAGAATTGAAGGTACCATTCCTTTCCGTTTTTCAAGCCAACCTTCTAACCAGTTAGTAAAAAGGTCATTTACTCCTGTGTTTTCTGCCAGCTCGTTGACTAGAGTTGTTAGTCCCTGCAGTCCCTTTATGATGGTTCCATCTGGGGCAGCATTGTTGTGATTGAAACTGTCACATTTTCCACCCAGCATATCACATATATCACCTTTCTCTGCTAATATTATGTCCAGTGTAATTCTGTTTTCCCAAGCCATTTAGCTAGTGGCATTTAGTTGTCTGGCTACTCCCTTAAGGGCATTTTGCGTGTAATTGATGAATCTTTGCTGATTATAAGACATGTAATTAATCTAATTTACATTCTTGTTAATAGTTGACCACCAGAAAAGTGCTGACTCAAATCTAGCAGGTATTTGGTTTCGTGCTTTAAATTTATTAGGCACTCCTCTAGGTACTCCTATGGAGTTTAGATAGATAGATAGATGGATAGATAGATATACAAAGCTTTCATCCACTGTTCCAGAAGCCTTGTGTGTATGTGTGTGTGTGTATATATATATGTGTGTGTGTGTATATATATGTGTGTGTATATATATATGTATATGTATATGTTTGTGTGTGTGTGTATATATATATATACACACACATTATATATGGGTTAAAATAAATTGCTAAATTACTCTGATCTCGATGACCATGTGTATTTTTAGCTGTTTCATGGAATGACAGGGTGAACGGAATGGCCAACTGTACTAAAGCACAAGTCCCGGTCCAATTGGACGGTAACAAGTTACGGAGGTTCCCTTTCCCGAAATACCACCAGACATTTGCCTGGGGTATATGGAGAGCTGAGTGGTTGCCACAGTCTGGGTTACCAGTGACATTTAGGATGTGGGTGCAGGTTGCGAGTTTTCCCACAGGTTTATCGAACCTCACCTTCTGTCTAGAGAGACAACAGGAGTGATTTATATTCCCTATAGAGAATGAGGGGATTGCTTTAGGATCTGATCTCTGCAAAGTGGGAAAGAGCAATGACAGACTTTTACAAGTCTTATTTCCCCATGCAACCTTGTCTTGGTATACAGCCAACACGCAACACATTCCTTTGGGATTAGTATCCCATCCAAGGGGAAATGGAGCCACCTGTGCCTGAGGTTGACCAGCAGCACATGCATAACAGTTACTTTTATCGAGGGCTTGTGCTGAAAATTTCACCCATTTAACACAGGCATTTATGTCTCTATATCCTGTTTTAATTTTTAAAGTCTGCCTTAAGTCAGTTACTTTAATTATTTTTACTCTCTTAGGTTTATTGTTTGGTGGGTTAGAGGAAGTTAATGGGACCAGGAGTTCTAGTAATTCTGGGTGGGCTTGGGGTAGAGTTGGTGACTAACCTAAAAGCTAACTGTCCCACGGGATTCCTTTCTGAGATATTTATTTTTAATTTATACCTTCAAGGTTTCTGGTTTAGAGTAGCTGGGTTGTTTATAGTAATTAATATAGGATTGCACTTTAAATTTTTACAGTTAGGTGGCGTGTGGTTCTTATACAATACTTAGGTTTCCTTTCACCCCTTGTGTTAGGATTAATTCTAACCATATCAGCCCCCAGTGATGGAGCCTGCTTATGGCTTACTTTTAGGTTTTCCTTAGAATTAGCTTAAAGGGTTTCTTAGGTGATCTATACACTTCCAATTTACCTTCCGTTTTTTTTTTTTAACCAGTTTCTTGACCCGAGTGTAATGTGTCCACCCCTGATCAGCTGTTTGTACAGCTGCCTCACTTGATAGGGACCTTCCCAGCTTGGGTGGAGCTTGTCTTCTTTCCAAGTCTTAATTAGCACTGAGTTGCCAGGCTGGAAGTGGTGAACTGTGAACTCAAGGGGTGGGGTTTGTGTTACAAGTTCTTTTAACCTTAAGTTGTTTCCTGGGAGTTCACACAATTCCCACACACTTGTTTAGCCAGGGCATACATTTCTATACACCCATAATTCTTTAGTATTTCATCACACATGTCCTGGGGACCCCAATGACTTCCCTTATGCAATATAGACATTAGATTTTTTTTTTCTTTTTTTAGACAGAATCTCGCTCTGTTACCCAGGCTGGAGTGCAGTGGCACGATCTCGGCTCACTGCAAGCTCCACCTCTTGGGTTCATGCCATTCTCCTGCCTCAGCCTCCCGAGTAGCTGGAACTACAGGCACCCACCACCACGCCCCGGCTACTTTTTTGTATTTTTAGTAGAGACGGGGTTTCACTGTGTTAGCCAGGATGGTTTTGATCTCCTGACCTTGTGATCCACCCGCCTCCGCCTCCCAAAGTGCTGGGATTACAGGCATGAGCCACTGCACCCGGCCAACATTAGATTTTTTATTATGGGTTTGTTTATTATTTCTCTCCCATCAGGGAGCACTCACCTTCCATTCTTAGTTTAAGTGGCTCCTATCTTGCCTAGCTTTTCCTCCTCTTTTGAAAATTGGGGTTTTAATATCACCTTAGAGATATCTGGGCTAAACAGTTTAAATTTTTCCTCCAGGGAGACTTGCTTAGCAGACTTAGCCACAAGCCTGTTCCCTACAGCTTCTATAGTGTTTCTTTTCTGATGGCCATTTACATGAACTATGGCTGTCTCTGCTGGAAACAGGAGGCTTTCTAAAACTTGTTCCCCATGTACCAATTATTTTTCCCTGCTATTTTCTAGGCCCTGCTCTGTCCAGATTTTTTCGAAGGTGTGTACTACTTTATAGGCATATTTGGAATTAGTATATATAGTGTCTTCTTGATCTTCTAGGAGCTTTAGGGTCTGGTTAAAAGCATATAATTTACAGATTTGGGCTGACCAGTTATTGAGTAATTTAACTTTTTCACATAAGGATTGTTTGTTTTTGTTCATGACAGCACAGCCATCATGTCTTTTACCATTTATTACTCAGGATGACTCATTCATAAACAACCTCATCCCATTATGTAGTAGAGTTCCTTTAAGGTTTGGTACTAACTTTAGTTTGATACTCTGTGATATCTAAACAGTTATACTCTGACGCCTTCTTATTCTCCTCTCCTTTTCATAAGAAACTGGCTGGTGTTAGTTTAGGCACCTCCCCAGGGCCCATTGAGCCCAGGAGGAACTTGGGGAGGCAAGGGACTGACCAGCTGGCATCCCAGAGTGCCCTTGGCCGGGCCCTGCTGGGTTTGGCTTTGGGCCAAGAACTGCTGGTTTGAAGAGCTGCCAGCCTGTGGAGCCTTCCCTGATGGGTACTCTCATTAGCAAAGGCATTTCTGGCTCCGCCCTCCCTTCCTGTTTTTTTTTTTTTTTTTTTTTTTGTGCTTCAAAGGCACCGTTCCTCTCCCTGGCAGGCCTAGAGGTGCACTGTTTGTGTTTCATGCAACCCCCACTGGTGACCCAGCAACTGTAAAGGGTCTCCAGTTTGTCCAGCCCTGGGAGGGGACTTAGTGGCTTTTCCTCCTCCTGGGCTGCAAGGATCCTCCCCTGGCCCAGCCCGACTCTGGGAAACAGAACTTTTACACATTCCACCTTAAAGCATTTTGGCAGACTTTTCCCCAGCACGAGCTCTCTCTACTTCAGGGATTGCAAACTGGCATCCTCTTTTGCCTGTATTGGGTTTTTAAGTTATTTGAACTGATTATCAGCATTTTAAAATTATATTTTACATAAAAAGTCAGAATTTTGTCCTCTGACAAAGCAGACAATCTGGCAACACAGTGCCAGCTCTGTAAGAACAGCTGAGCAGCCGCCACGGTTCCCACCCAGCCCTGCAGCCCTCCTTTTTATTATTTGCTGGCCCTGTAGTCATTTGAGTTTACAACCCTAGTTCTGATTTTCCTTATGTAGCGCCCCCAGCCCTTCTGCTGCCTTACTGACAGCTAACTGCCCCTGATGGCCTTCCAGCCTCTCACTAAAACAACAACAAAACCTTAATGTTATCTTATTCATTTACTCTTCCGTAACTTGAATCCTTTTGACCACCTCCTGATAAACAGCCATCTAGTTTTTGCTGTAGGCAACCCGTTACACCTCAAGCAGCCTGATCCTAAACTCTCCTCCACATCCCTTTCTCACTTGCATCCATCCCCCAGTTCCCGGGCTTTGTTGTTCCTCAGTGGCCACGCACTGCATGCACCCTTCCCCTGCACCTCCTTGTTGCTTAAGTCCCCAGAAACTTCCCCCAGCCCTGCCAATCTCTCAGCATTCTCTCACTTCGTCTTGTACTCTTTTTTCCTTTTACATTATTTGTCTCCCCAGTTTTACCTTCTGTGTTTCTCTTTGATCTCTGTCTCTTTTAGTCTCTCTCGCTAATTTTCCTCTTCTATTCTCTCTCTGTCATCCCCTGTTTCCTTTCTGTCTCACACTCAGCTTCTTCCTCTTTCTCTCTCTGGGCATGAGCCGAGCCGTGCTGTGCCCTGGCTCCCCTTGTCTGTCTGCAAAAACAGGCAGCTCTGCGGAAATGACTCAGCAGTAACCTTTATCAACAGCTTTTAGAAGCCAGCTGCCACACACAGCTGTGCCGCTGGCTCTCTCTTCCTTCAGGTATAGCAGCTTAACTCTCTCTTTCTCTCTCACACACACACAAACTTTCTGAGCTTCCCTCAGTATTTCCTTAATTGGTTTTTTATTCCATCCATTAATCTTTTGCAGTTTCTTAGTAATATTACATCAGCTTTTAGTTACAAAATTAACCTTTAAAAGGCCTTGCCCTACTGGGTCCTCTGGATTTAATCCTGAATATTTTTTCACTTGATCCCTGAGCCTCTGCAGAAATGCAGAGGGAGTCTCCTCTTCTTGTTGTTGTATCTTGAATGCTTTGGGGACATTTTGTGTCCTATGAGTGGACTGCATAATCCCCCTAATTATTAGCTCCCTAAGGTCTTGCATTTGGACCCGATCCCTGGGGTCATTATTATCCCATCCAAGATCTGCATTTGGGAATTTCTGCTTAGCTGACAGGACTCCTTACCCAGGAGGATGCTGCTGTCTCTCCCAAATGATTATGGCTGCCCTTCTAATTATTCCCGTCTTTTTCCCAGTAAACAGAATATTCATGATTGAATTATCTCAGCCCAAGTATAAAAATTAGGTTCTAAAAATTGATCTAGCTGTTCTGCTAAACTGAGGGGATCTTCCGAGAGTGGCCTCATTTCCTTTTTAAAATTCCTAACCTCAGTACTTGTTAAAGGCACACTTACAAATCCAATTTATTATTATTATCATTATTATACTTTAAACTCTGGGATACACGTGCAGAACATGCAGGTTTGTTACATAGGTATACATGTGCCATGGTGGTTTGCTGCACCCATCAACCCATCGTCTACATTAGGTATTTCTCCTAATGCTATGCCTCCCCTAGCCCCCTACCCTCAGACAGGCCCCAGTGTGTGATGTTCCCCTCCCTGTGTCCATGTGTTCTCATTGTTCAACTCCCATTTGAGTGAGAACATGCAGCGTTTGGTTTTCTGTTCTTGTGGGTCTTTCTCTGAGAGACCCAGAGAACACGTAGCTGATGGTTTCCTGAGAATGATGGTTTCCAGCTTCATCCATGTCCCTGCAAAGGACATGAACTCATCCTTTTTATGGCTGCATAGTATTCCATGGTGTATATGTGCCACATTTTCTTTATTCAGTCTATCATTGATGGGCATTTGGATTGGTTCCAAGTCTTTGCTATTGTGAACAGTGCCGCAATAAACATATGTGTGTATGTATCTTTATAGTAAAATGTTTATAATCCTTTGGGTATATATCCAGTAGTGGGATTGCTGGGTCAAATGGTATTTCTGGTTCTAGATCCTTGAGGAATTGCCACATTATCTTCCACGATGGTTGAACTAATTTACACTCCCACCAACAGTGTAAAAGCGTTCCTATTTCTCCACATCCTCTCCAGCATCTGTTGTTTCCTGACTTTTTAATGATCGCCATTCTAATTGGTGTGAGATAGTATCTCATTGTGGTTTTGATTTGCATTTCTCTAATGATAAGTGACTATGGGCCTTTTTTCATATGTTTGTTGACTACATAAATGTCTTCTTTTGAGAAGTGTCTTTTCATATCCGTTGCCCACTTTTTGATGGAGTTGTTTGTTTTTTTCATGTAAATTAAGTTCTTTGTAGATTCTGGATATTAGCCCTTTGTCAGATGGACAGATTGCAAAATATTTCTCCCATTCCGTAGGTGGCCTGTTCACTCTGATGATAGTTTCTTTTGCTGTGCAGAAGCTCTTTAGTTTAATTAGATCCCATTAGTCAATTCTGGCTTTCGTTGCCATTGCTTTTTGTGTTTTAGTCATGAAGTCTTTGCCCATGCCTAGGTCCTGAATGGTATTGCCTAGGTTTTCTTCTAGGGTTTTTACAGTTTTAGGTCTTATGTTTAAGTCTTTAATCCATCTTGAGTTGATTTTTGTATAAGGTGTAAGGAGGGGGTCCAGTTTCAGTTTTCTGCATATGGCTAGCCAGTTTTCCCAACACCATTTATTAAATAGGGAATCCTTTCCCCATTGCTTGTTTTTATCAGGTTTGTCCTTCCTTACATTGTTCTAATTCTTTCCTCAAGTTTGGATAAGGATTTAAGGGAGCATTGGGTTTAGCTCCTTCATGACCTCCCAAATCCTTTTCCTCCGACCTTCCTTTTGCCCCCTGATCTCCCTGTCCTCTACTTTGTGAGATGTATAGGGTATAGGGCAAGCGTGTTAGGGGATCCCAGAGCTTTTCACTGGGTGAGGGCTCTTTACTATGCTCTTTTTATTTCTCTTTAACGGGGAACACGGGGCTCACTTCACTAATCCAACAAACAGCATAACCCATCTCCTCTTGTGAAGATGGGGTTTTATCATTCACATAGAGAATTAAAGCTTGGCATATACAGTCCTTATTTGAGCTAAACTTAGGCCAAAGGACTGAAGGCTGACAAATGGGCTTTTTAGGCCAGATAAAACAGCAATACATTATTAATTTTTGTTTTTCCTTATTTCAGGTTTTCTAGTTATTTTTGAGTCAGTTTTGGCAATTTCTATCTTTGTATGAATCTGTCCATTTTATCTAAGTGGTCTAACTTATTGACTTCAGGTTTTTCAGAGTCTTCACTTATAATGCTTTTGAATTTCTAAAGGGTCACTAGTGATAATCTCTCTTTTGTTCACAATTTTGGTAATTTATCTCATTTCTTATCATCTCTGTTTTGACTGTTGGTCAAGAAAACAGACAGAGGCAGCAGATGGCTATGTGATTCTCTAGTGGGAAGGCTTTGATCATACATGGCTGGCAAGCCAGAGTGATGCCAGCAACCCCAAAGGAGCTGCCAAGGGATCTTGACAGGAAAGTCACTGACTCTGGATTGGGCTATGCTCAACCAGAGGAAGAGGTCAATGCTTCAAGGGCTATGAAATCACCAGAAAAAAAGAGATTGCACCAATGTGGACTGCTGAGTCCCATTTCTTTATGCAAGAAAACACACTTTACAGCCTCAAATGGCTAACAATGCACAGGGAGATGTCCTCCTCAGAAGAAAACTTTGATAGAAAATTGAAATGGTCAGTTGAAGCATTGTTTGTCTAAAAACTGGCAATATAGTTGTTGGGCAATATAAACATGAAGGACTGGCTTTTACATCTTCATGAATGTGCTCACTGTCCACATGGGTGGGGCTGCAAGAGTGACTCCTCTAGATAGCTTCCTCTCTTTTACCTGATGGATCAGGACGATGCTGTTATGACTATACATACAATTCTTCTGAAGGGGAGAGGATGCTGGAATAATGACTACGCTTCACCTCAAATTTCTTTTTTCATATGTGATGCAGTGGTACCAGGAATAGGGATGAAAATCAAAGTGCCAGAAACAGGAATTATCTTTAAGCCAAAAACCATAACTATATATTTACATCTTTATATAAGAATTCCCAAGCATCTCAAAGATGGTGCTATGCCTTCATTTCATCTGGCAAAGTCAGGATTAACAGTAAATAGAGCTATATAGCCTGGTGGTCAGATGGCCCCCACTAGTTCCTTACCTACATAACCTACCCTCTATGACCAAGAGTAGACCGAGGGAAGGCATGCTAGAATACTATTGCTGCCTGCAGTCTAGGTCAGCACAGCAGACAAACCTGATGTCACCTCTAAAACTGGAAAAGACTGATATAAAGGGACAGAAGGAGGAATAGTGGCTGAGGGTAAGTGAATAAATCAAAGGGTTATATAATGAGGAAAATTCAATATTAGCTTAACTCCTCAAAAGTGCTGTGAGCAAGAGAAGATATTGTCTCTTAGGTCAATTATACTGGGCGCCTAAAAGAGTGAAGCCATATGTCCTTGAGACCATTCTTGTTTTTGGAGCCTGGTAAGGTTGAGTGGTGTCTGCAAACCTGAGTGACTTCATTCTTGGAGACATATTCATACAAGAGGATGGTAAACTGTTCTAATTTTGAATGACTGAATGAGACTCTGATAATACGCCAATACCTCTTTACTTTTATAATCCTTTTCCTATAAAAGATATGTGGTCAAAGAAAAGCTGGTAATCTGAGGTATAACAAAAACATTTAGTCTTTGTCCCTGGTTTCTCCTAAAAACCTTAGAATCTCTTCAGTGATAAGAGTTAGAATATTAATGAGAGGACTCATGGCTGAGCAGACCCTGGATATCTTGAGAATGGGGGCTGGCTGCCAGAGACACATACCTGTGATGAGAGCGCTGTCTTATACCATTTTGTGTTGCTATAAAGAAATGTCAGAGACTGACTAATTTATATAAACAAGGTTCATGTGGCTTGGGATTCTGATGTCTGGAAATGTTTGAGCATTTGGTGAGGGCCTCAGGCTGCTCCCACTCATGGCAGAAGGCAAAGGGGAGCTGGTATGTGCAGAGATCACACGGTAAGAGAGGAACAGAGAGCTTAGGAAGTTGCCAGGCTCTTTTTAACAACTGGCTCTCTTGGAAACTAAAAGAGTAACAATTCATTCACTTCCGAGAGAGGACAGGATCTCTTTATTCATAAAAGATTGGCCCCCATGACCCAAACAGCACCCATTAGGCCCCACGTCCAACAATGGGGGTCAGATTTTAACATGAGGTATCGGGGGTAAATATTTATATCATTGCATTCTGTCCCTAGCCAGCCAGAGCTCGTTTTTTCTCCCATTGCAAAATATGATAATTTCCCAATTGTCCCAAATGTGCTAGGTTGTTCCAGCATCAACTCAAAATTCCAAAGTCTCATCTGAGACTCAAGGTAAGTCCCTATAGCTGTGAGCCTGTAAAGTTTTAAAAAGGTTATTTACTTCTAAAATATTAAGACAAGAGTGGAAGAGACATTTCTTATACATTTCCATTCTAAAAGGAATAAATGGGCCAAAAGAAATGAATGCAGTGTCCTCACAAAGCTGAAACTCATCATGGAAGATGTTAAAACTTAAAGCTCTGAAATAATCTCCTATGACTCTATATCTTGAATCCTGAGCACACTGGTGCAAGTGGTGGGCTCACAATGCCATTTCCAGCCCCACATCCTTGGCTTTGCTGAACATAACCCATATAGCTGCTCTCATGGGTGAAAATTGAATACCTATGGATTTTCCAAGCTGAGCTTGCACATTGCCAGTGGCTCTACCATTTAGTAGTCCTGGCAGGGGTCCTGCTCCTGCAGCTCCACTGGGAATTGTCCTGGATATTAAATTTCCCCTTTAAATATCAGTTCCAGTTTCAGATCATTTTTTTGCTCACACATATGTGCATAGACTATTACAACAGGAAGCCAAATCTTGAATGCTATGCTGCTTAGAAATTTCTTCTATCAGATACCCTTAATCATCACCCTCATGTTCAAAGTTCCACAGATCCCTAAGGAGGGGGCAGAATGCCTCCAAGTTCTTTGCCAATGCATAACAAAAGTGACCTTTTCTCTAGGTCCCAGTAAGTTCCTCATCTCCATCTGAGACCTCATCAGCCTGGGCTCTATTGTCTATATCACTATCAGCATTTTGGTCACAACAATTTAACAAACCTCTAGGAAGTTCCAAGTTTTCCCCCATTTTCTTGTCTTCTAAACTCTCCAAACTCTTCCAACCTCTACCTGTTACCCAGTTCCAAAGACATTTTCACATTTTCAGCTACGTTTATTGCAGTACCCAACTTCTGGTACCAATTTTCTGAATTATTCATTCTCCACTGTTATAAAGAAATACCTGAGACTGGGTAATTTATAAAGACAGAAGGTTTAAATTGGCTCATGGTTCTGCAGGCTATATGAAAGTATGATTCCGGCATCTGCTCAACTTATGAGAGGACCTCAGGAAATTTTCAATCATGCTGGAAGGTTAAGGGGAAGTAGGCATGACTTACAAGCCTGGAGTAGGAGGGAGAGAGAGCAGGGAGGTACCACACACTTTTAAACACCAGACGTTGTGAGAACTATCACAAGAACAGCACCAAAGAGATGGTCCTAAACTATTCATGAAGGATCCATCCTCATGAGCCAATCACCTCCCTGAGGTGCCACCTCCAACCTTAGTGATTACAAGTGAACATGAGATTTGGGTGGAGACACAGATCCAAACAATATCAGGGGTCATGGTGGACATGAGGGTGGGCTGGTCTCCCCACTTCTCACATGATACCAGGGATGTAGACACATTCAGACACCTTGGCAGAAAGAGAAGACAGAGGCCCTTGAAGTCACAAAGGGGAGGCATGAATAAATCTTGCATCTCAGTCCCTCACAAGGCAGTCTTAGAAAAAAAATAGTCATGAACGAATTCAGATCAGTCATAGTAAGTGGTGACACTGAACAGCCCACCACACCCTGAAAAATTCCAAATCAAAGAATCTCCAGAGCCTAGTTGTGTCCCCTATGCCCCAACTCCTCCTTCCCTTCAGGCCCCCTAAGTTGTCATTTTACAAGCCTTGAGAGACACATCAGAGCCCTGGGTACTGTCCCTGTTTCGGGTGGAACAAAAACAAAATCTGGTCAGAGCCCACAGATGATGTGACTAAAGGAGGAATTGTGGGGTGGTGAGCTCCCCCATGGGCTCCTGTCTACACTATCCCAAGGATCTCAGGGATCACTCTTCCCACCCCTACCACACTTACATGAAGCCTGAGCATAGCTGCCTCCTTTTCCATCTGTGGAAAGAAAACAAACTGTGAAAGGCCAGGGAGGAAGCAGGGTCATGAGATCCCAGAGGAGTTTCCAGAACTGTGACTGCAGACCCAGGTCAGAATCAGGAAACCCTAGGTAAGAGGATGTGTTGAAACTGGACTAATCGTCCTAGTGAGGTCTGTCCTCTGCGGGTACCTTCCCCTGACCTGTGACTGCTGGGAGCCAGGTTCCCATGACTCCAATGAAGGTGATAAATTTGTCCTTCATTTTCACAAGTTCTTTACAAAAGAGTAAGTGTTGATAGACAGAGATGGTGCCTCACGACTAGGCAGGATACAAGCCAACTCCCATCTGGGGCTGGGAATCCACCAATGGAAGAAGAAAACTCGGAGCTCACCCCTTTCCTACCTGGGCTCTTATTCTTTCACATCACAGCAGTGACCACAGCTCTGGTGAAAACAGCACCAAGAACAACCAGGACAGTAACGATGCCCATGATGGGGATGGTGGGCTGGGAAGACAGCTGTAAGAAAGGAGGGGAACGTGAGGGGCCCTGACCATCAGGCCTCAAACCCTGACCTTGCTGAAGGGCTCCAGAAGGGCTCCTAGTTCCCGTGAGAAGAGACATGACCCCTCATCCCCTTCCTTACCCATCTCAGGGTGAGGGGCTCTGGCAGCCCATCGTGCTGCACATGGCATGTGTATCTCTGCTCCTCTCCAGAAGACACCACCACAGCTGCCCACTTCTGGAAGGTTCTGTACCCTGCAAGTGTGGTCTCCACAACCTCTGCATCCTACATTTGGTCCTGTCCATCCCACTACTGGGTCAGTGTGATCTCCACAGGGTAGAAGCCCAGAGCCCAGCACCTCAGGGTGGCCTCATGGTCAGAGATGGGGTGGTGGGTCATGTGAGTCTTTTGGGGTTCTGAGGGGAAGAGTCAGAAAATTCAGGCACTTTGCATTCCTCATGGGACATTCCACCTCATGGGACCATCCTGAAAATTGACGGGACACCTGAAGTGGGGAAGGGAGCAACTCAGACACCAGTCTAGACACAGGCACCTGGGGCAATCTTCTATTCCTTAGAAAGTTTTAGTGTCTGAGGCCGGAACAGAGATTTCTGGTCCTGACCTGAGCGGAGGCCGAGGTCAAAAAAGCTGGAATCAGACCCACAAATACACATTGAGTGTGAGGCAGAGAACAAGGCCTGAGAGGAAAATTCCTGGTGCCCAAGGCTGCTGTGGGGACAAAGGGGACCGCGGATCAGTATTCCAGGGATTGTCTTCCCCTCCTTTCCCTCAGAGACTTCATCCTTTAATTGTCCCAGAGTGCAGGGCAGGCCCTCAGTCACTCTCTAGTATAGGACCTGAAAACCCGGGAGGACTCTTCCTCCTCACAAGAGGGAGAGGGATGTTTTAGCGTTGGTCCCATTTTCCTTCCCTTCTTTTGGAATGTGACTCAAGGAGATCTGCAGGAGATCAGGGAGACGCCCCGTGGCCACTGGTACCTGGGCACTGCAGCGTCTCCTTCCCATTCTTAAGGACTTTGCTGAGCCACTCCGCTCACCTTCCCTGCAGGTAGGTTTTGAGCAGCTCTGCCTGTTCCTCCGCCAGGGCATCTGAGCCGCCTTGTCCGCTGCAGTCAGAGAGCGCAGTTCCTGGTTTAGGACGAGGTAACTGGCGCCGTCAAAGGGTATGTTCATACCCACTGAGGAGGCTGCAGTCCGAGTCCACGTCGCAGCTGTGTACCCATTGGAGGGTGTGAGACCCATTCCCAGCGACCGCGGTCAGCCCAGGCCGCTGAGCCCCGCCTCAGCCTCGACCAATCCCCGGGAATTTGGGCCTGACCTGAAAATGGAATCCCGTATAGGCGCCTGGGGCTTTTATTGGGTGGAGGATCTCCGCTGGTCCCGCAGCGGAGTAGCACAATCTTAGTAACAGTGGGTAGCGCAGTACAGTGGGTAGCACAGTCTTGGTAACCCCTGAATGATCACCAATCTAATTTGTAAAAGAGGTGATTTTTGGCCCCATTATATATAAATGTGTCTAAACGCATTGCAGTTAGACTCACAAAGTTAAGTTTTACTTTCCCAGACTGTGTATCTGTGACTCTGGTCTGTTGTATTTTTAAATTATCTGTATCTTATAGCCCTGAGTTTGTGTGCGCGAGTCCAGGACATCTCAATACAAAGCACAATGTGTTACCGTGTATTGCAACCAGGAGCCTGTACAGAATTTAATCACCTCAAATTTGCAAGTGCTCAATGCAGCCAAAGTGCCCTTCACCAGTGCTCATGCACCGTCTTTATTTATTATTCATTTATTTATTTATTTAGTTAGTTAGTTATTTTTAAAGCGAGTATCACTCTGTTGCCCTAGCTGGAGTGCTGTGGCACGCTCATGACTCACTGAAGCCTCGAACTCCTGGGCTCATGCGATCAATGCTCCTCCTTCAGCCTCCAAGTATCTGGTACCACAGGCTTGTACCACCACTCCTGGCTAATTTTTCTAAAAAAAAAAATTTGTAGAAATGAGGTCTCCCTATGTTGCTCTGGCTAGTCTTGAACTCCTGAGCTCAAGTGATCCTCCTGCCTCAGCCTCCCAAAATGCTGGTATTACAGGCATGAGCCACAATGGCCATCTCATGCACCTGCCTATATTTAGGAATTATTCACATCTAAGCTATGTGCATATTTTATTGGGACACTTGGTATTCTTTTCTAACCTGTTTATCATAATGAGGCAATTAGTTATTAGACAGCCCCACAGAATGTATTAAAGACCAAGGTGCAAATAACACTGTGCCAGGCTCTGAGGATAAATGGATTAAAAATCTATAAAACCATGTGTTTAAGTCCGAGAATTCTATTGCTTTAGAATTCTTTGTCTCTGTTCCTTTACCTCACCTCCTGCTTCTCCAGCCCTTCTCTCTGTCCCTGTCACCCATCAGGCCCTCCTTTCCCCTTAGTCTCTACTACTCTGTCACTACTGAATTGTGGCCCTAGCTCTGTCCCCTCGCCTGCTGCCCATGACTGTTCTCCCCACAATGGTCAGAAATCCTGCTAATGTGAGTCAGATTGTGTCATTTCTTCACTTAAAACACTCCAATGACTCCATCTCACTCTCAAGAAGCCTCTAGAATGGAAGGCACATGAGCACAGGGACTTTGGGTTGTTTTGATCAAAGTTGTGTCTGCAGCATATAAAAGCATATCTGGCACATAGTAGGCACTAAGTTAATTTTCTTGAATGAATGAAATATGATTGTGTTAAAAATTGTATCACACAAAAATCACAAAACGAAAAATGCAAAGCAAGTTAGGAAACATTTGGTTTTATGCAACTACTATGCATATCAGTTCATAAATTCATTCTATTGGAGAAAATGTCATATGCTTAGCTGTTGAATCTGTTTATGAATTTTCTATTAGTACATAACCAATTACCACAAACTTAGTGGCTTAAAAGAGCACTCATTTATTTTTCTGCATTTCCTTCATCAGAAATCCAGGCCTAGTGTCAGAGATTCTTTGTTCAGGGTTTCGCAAAGCTGTATCCTCATCTTAAGATTGGGATTCTCCCCCAAGCTTATATAGAGCTCGTTGGCAGAATTCGGTTTCTGGTAATTGTAGGACTAAGGTCCCTGTTTCCTTCAGGCTATCAGAGTAGACAGTGGGGAGGGCTTCTAATTCCTATTGGCCACCAGTGTTCTTTCCCCATGATCCCACCATTTTCAAAGCCCACAGTGGAGGAAGCCCCTCACACTGAATCCCTCTCACACTGTGAGTCTCTATTCTCAGGAAGAACCCAGTCCTTTTCAGAGCTTACCTGATTAGGACCGTCTAAGCAGAATAATCCTCATCTTAAAGCCAACTGACAGGAGACCTGGAATACATCTGCAAAATCCCTTCACAGCAGCACCTACATTAGTGTCAACAGAGTAACTGGGGTAATGTGAGTAACCAAGGGTGGTTATTGGGGTGTCATCATAGAATCACCCTAGCATAGCCTGGATCTTCCTTTTGTGTTTGAATAGAACATACAAATTGAAGGTAAAAAAAAATAGATCATTGTTAGTGATAATAAAATATATCTTATATAACAATGAAAATTCTTGTTAAATATTAAAAGCAAATGACATGTTTAATATCTTATAATCAATTTAGAGCAAATGAAAAATTCAGTGATTCATCCTCTCTTGTGAAGGTGTGTTAGTTATCTACTGATGCATAACAAGTCACTTAAAACTTAGCAACTCAAATCAACAAATATTTATCATGTCTCACAGTTTCTAGTGGTCAGGAATCCAGGAAAGGTTTCTCAAAGTTCTTCTGGCTCAGGGCCACTCACAAAATTGTGGTCTAGTTGTCATCCAGGGCTTTAACATCTGAGGGCTCAAATGGGGCTGGGGATTCACAAGTCACAAGAATATCCCACGTGGCTGTTGGAAGAGGCTTCATCTTCTTATTGTCTGGCCCCAGGAGGCCTCACTTCCTAGTCACTTGGAGCTTTCCACAGGCCTGCTTATGACACAGCAGCTGGCTTCCCCCAAGGCTCATGATCCCAGAGAAAGAGAAAACCAGAACCAAAGTAGAAGCTGCAGTGAGTTTTTTTGTTTGTTTGTTTTTTGAGACAGAATCTCACCCTGTCACCCAGGCTGGAATGCAGTGGCTGGATCTTGGCTCACTGCAACCTCCGACTTCCAGGTTCAAGTGATTCTCCTGCCTCAGCCTCCTGAGCAACTGGGATTACAGGCATGCACCACCACACCTGGCTAATTTTTGTATTTTTAGTAGAGACGGGGTTTCACCATCTTGGCCAGGCTGGTCTCGAACTTCTGACTTCATGATCCGCCCTCTTGACCTCCCAAAGTGTTGGGATTACAGGCGCGAGCGACTGCTCCTAGACTTACTGAGTCTTATGATCTACACCCAGAGTCACAAACTATTAACTCAGCATTACTCTAT
This sequence comes from Pan troglodytes, assembly GCF_028858775.2. Taxonomy (NCBI): domain Eukaryota; kingdom Metazoa; phylum Chordata; class Mammalia; order Primates; family Hominidae; genus Pan; species Pan troglodytes. The sequence goes on along the minus strand of NC_072403.2, from coordinate 35,863,118 downwards.
CAGTCTGTAAGCGAGTCATTAAGTTCAGGCCACACTCACAGGAAGGGAATGAAGCTGCACCTCTGCAAGGAGGAGTATCAGATAATTTATATGCATGTTAAGTATGTACGGTATGCATGTTAAGTAACGTACAGAATGTAATCACCTCAAATCTGCAAGTGCTCAATGCAGCCAAAGTGCCCTTCACCAGGGCTCGTGCACTGCCTCCATTATTTATTTATTTATTTATTTAGTTAGTTAGTTAGTTAGTTAGTTAGTTAGTTATTTTTAGACAACGTATCACTGTGTTGCCCTGGCTGGAATGCAGTGGCATGCTCATGACTCACTGAAGCCTCAACCTCCTGGGCTCATGCCATCCATGCTCCTCCTTCAGCCTCCCAAGTAGCTGGCACCACAATTAACATTATTGTTTCAGGATTTTGTAAATCAAATACTTCTTGTATCTGACTAATTTTCTTTAATACTTTAAAATTATCTTTTGTAAAGTAATGAATAAAACTTTGAGACAGAGAATGGAGACATAACAATATCTCAGATTTTTTTTGCAAATGCCTTTAATATTAATGTTCTCTTTGATGAGTTGCAAGAAAGTTGAGAAAATACAGTAGCTAGATCAAAGAGTCCCAAGACTGGTGCCGTATAATAATGCCTTTACAATCATAACTATCTTTCTTTTTCCTCAGAAGCTACTAATTCCGTTTAAGAATGACGAAAATGTCAATTTTCTTACTCAAGCTTCTACAAAAATATTTGCCTAATCAGGGTGCTTTGCAGTTAGAGAAAATGTGTCTCACGTCTTTGTCTGTACAGCTAGCTTAGCATCACGACAACGATTTGGTTTGATGTGGTAGGCGGAAATGGTTAACTCCAATCTAGGAACAAGATTTTTCAATAACTGGGTATTCAGTGGGCATCCATTGATCAGTTTAACATCTTTCGCTGTGTTTTTTAATTAGATGTGGTAGAAGTGATTTGGACTCCAGTATGATTCTGAAAAATACAGTTATTTTGTGCTTCTAATGTTGCTGTAAAAGAAGCTCTTTCATGTTTTCCATTCTTATTGCTATTTCTTCACTAGTTATTCCTTTATGTGTTTTCATTTAATTTATTTTGCTCGACAGTGCTTTTTTTCTATTCTGTAAAAGTTTAATTCACTTGTGTCTGTGGTAAAATTGAGCAACATATCAAATTCTCAAATTCTTTGCGAGATACAATTGCCTTGCACATCAGATTGAACATTGTACACCAGAGAATGTAGAGAGTTGCCAATTAGCCAAGAATCAAATGACCTATTTCTAGCCAAGGCTATTTTTTCATGGCATCCTGGTACTCTCTGTCACATGGCTCCTTACAATTGGCTGTGGCTTTGTTTTAACTCATGTAGTTATCGCTAAGTTTCCTTGCAATGAACTTTTGTGTTTTCTTTTCTCTTTCATTTCCAAATAATCAGGAATGGCACACAAGGTGCATTTTGAAAATTGCCACTATAAATATTTGTGGGCCGGGAGTGGTGGCTCATGCTTCTAATCCCAGCATTTTGGGAGGCCGAAGTGGGTGGATCACCTGAGATCAGGAGTTAGAGACCAGCCTGGCTAACATGGTGAAGCACAGTCTGTATGAAAAATACAAAAATTAGCCAGGCATCAAGGCAGGTGCCTGTAATCCTAGCTACTCAGAGGCTGAGGTAGGAGAATCGCTTGAACATGGGAGGTGGAGGTTGCAGTGAGACGAGATCACACCACTGCACTCCCGCTTGGGCAACAAGAGTGAGACTCCATCTCAAAAATAAATGAATAAATAAATAAATAAAGATTTATGATCAAGTAACTAATTACCTGGACATCCTCTCCTGGCATAAGAAACAGAACCTATGAAGCCACCCTAGACTGTTGCCCAATCCTATCCACCAAAAGGAACCTCTATCTTGAGTCTTGTATTTACTAGTCCTTTGCACTGTCTCTAAAGATTTTTACAATAAATATATATACCCAAATCACAGTCTGACCTGTTTTTTTAACTTCCCTGTTCAGAGAACTCACACTATATGTATTCTTCTGTGATGCGCGTTATGTGTAGGAGAGTTATCTCTGATGTGGGAGGGTGCTGTTCATTCATTTTTACTGCTGAAGTTTTACTTTTCATGATTATATCACAATTTTGTTAATTCCCATTGATGCATATGTGATTGTTTCCAGTTTTTTTGCCATAAACATTGGTGTACACGTCTCTGGGACACATAGCCAAAAATATCCCCAGAGTGTATGATCAGGAGCAGGTGGTGGGATTATACAGTGTATGGACATTAATCATACAAGATAAGGCTAATTTGATTTCCCAAGTGCTTGTACCAAGAATGGGAAAGAACTTATGTTGCTCATGTGTTCTGAAAACACTCAGTTGAAGGTGGAGATTACATGTGAAAAACCACTGTCTTGGCTACAGAATCACCCCAGGCATTTTTTCATATTCCATTAATAACTTCCTTTTCTTTACTTTTATCCTGTAAATTATGGCATTATACTTTAAGCATAAGATTCAAATAATGCTTCTTTTTAGCCTAACCACATAGAGTTTGTGAAAAAGTGGAGGGAGGGAGAAAGCTCTGAGGGAGGAAAGGAGGAAAGAAAGATGGAAGGACAGAGAAAGACAAAATGAACATTTTCAAAAAAGAATAGGAGGAAAGGATTGGAAACAGCAAGTGTGGCTAATATTATTAAAATGCAGGGAATTAAAACATGTAGATAACATCCATGGAATAACAGAAACTTAAGAAAGCCTTAATAGTTATTAACTGCTGTGTCACAAACTACCTCAAAATTTAGTGGCTTAATACAACAAATAACTGTTAATTCAAAGAGATACTACAAACGCGCGCAAAATAGATTTTATGGGGGTGGCAGAAGTTGGATAAAGAGATGGATTTTACAGGTTGGAATAAGTAAGAGTTATTGGTGTGCACATGGCAATGCTTTTTAGTCCAAGTCCTCCAAGGAGCAGATGCCAAGATGAGCTTAAAGTCTACGGCATCTTATGAGGGGACACACCTGTAAGCGAACATGAGAAGCGAGCCAGAAATCCCTGGAAAAGGCGGCAGACAATGATGCAGTTGTGACCCCAAGTGCTGGAAAGAAGGAGACAAGGTCTGTTCGACTCATCCTAGAGCAGAGGCAGTCTAAGGAGAGTTGAGGAAGGGCATGGAGGAGTCCTGGAGCCACATTTGGCCATCAGAGGAGTCCCATGTCTCCCAGTAATGGCCTGCCTTAGTGTGCTTGCTGTGACCGGTCACTGGCTGGGAACAACTCATGGAAGCAGGGCTTCTGCACTAATCCTGCTGAGGATGTCCGAGCACAGAAGCAGAGACGTGGGACATTACCTAGGAGTATCACTCAATCCTTCCTTCCTGAGGGTTCTGGGCTCTTGAATATCAAACCCTCTCAGGCTGGGTTGCTGGATGATTCTGCTCACACAACGGACAAGGGAAACCAGGACGTCCCCAAGTGGATTCCTGGTTTCCACACATACTTCTCCTGCCCTCATTGTGTGATAGCAGCCCTGCCTCCTCCTCTTCTCACCTGCTTGTCTCTGGGCACATACTATTCAAATATCCATGGGTGCAACCACAATGTGTAGTTCCATGGACTCTCATTTGTCTCCTTGCCAGGGTGCCCTCTTTGGGAAACCAGGACCTCCTACCCTGCAGAGTCCAGATTTTGGAAGTAAGAAGAGCAAAATCACCCTGGGGGTGAATATAATGAATAAAATAAATAAATAAATAAATACATACATACATGCATACATACATGCATAAATAAATTTATTTATGTATTCATGTTATTTATGTATTTATTTATTTACTTATAAGTAAATCACCCTGGGGGTGAATATAAGGAATGAGACACACCTGCTTTGACTTCTTGGTTTTTGGACCCACGTATTCTTCCTTCTGAAAACAGTGCCTTAGAGACGTCTTTGATTCAATACATGCATCACATCCTGAAAGATGGCACCCATTCCTCAGAGGGTTTCATCCAAGCTGGTACTGAGTTGTGCCTGTAGAGTCCTGTCCATGACTCTGTGTGCCTGGCAGCACTTGAGAGGCGCAGGTGGTGATATGACCAGGGGATCCCATGGTCAGGGCCCACACTTCATCCCCTTCCCCAAGAGGTGTGTCCCCCAGGCAGATAATGTACTGAAATTCTGAGCCAGTGGATCAGGAATGCCAATAGTGTTGTTGACTGAGGGTCTGAGAGCAGAGAGGAAAACCACACCACATCGAATCCCTGTGATCCTATCCCTGTGAGGATGAACTTCTGCCCCTTCCAGGATGGATGGTGTTCAAGCTATTCAACTTGTCACTTAGGGGCTAGTCAGTTACTTTAAGAAATAGTGCCCTATCGGTGCCTATCATTGGCCTGCAATGCTCACGAGCAGAGTATTCAGAGGAAGCAGTAGCTGGGTGGGCCTTGGTAGTGGAGAGACAGTGCTGCTGGACTCATTTGTAGCTTCATCCCTGCCACTGTGGTTGCTCCACTCACGGGTCCTTCCTATCAGGCCTGGGCTGATCCATGATGCAGACTGGCTAACTTCAATTTGTCTTCAATTTGTTTGGTTATTCAGGGCCACATCAGGACTGGGTGTTTTCTGTGGGTGTTAACATGGAATTGAGGCTCAACCGACATGGACCATTTTCGTCTCATGATAGATGCCGCTGGGCCTGTCCAGTGAATGACTCTATGGGTCACATAGAAGCCAATACACACGGGCACTTGGAATCACATGGTTGCTTGGTGTCCTATGCTCAAGCATTCTATCTTATCAGGGCCAGTAACATGCTAAAAGTTGCTTCTAACATGGAGCATGTTTCTCTGCTGTGGACTCCATGGCCTTACTCCTGATCCCAGGCCCTGCATTCTGACTTTCCCACTGATGCTTGGTTCAGCTCCATCCTGCTTCTTTCCCCAGACCGCCACCTCCAGCACCAGAGGTCTGAGGGATGGTGACTGACTGCACCACAGCCTGGGTCTGCTGCAGTGTCCTTTCCAGTCCAGGCCCCACTCAAAGCTGGCCTCCTCCTATATCACCCAGAGTGTCAGCCAAAGCAATAAACTTAGATGTGGAATGTGCTGTTGCCAGAACCCAGAGAGGCTCACCAAGTAGTGTGCTTCCTTCCTTCTGGTAAGGATGCAAGATGCAAGTTTGTCTTTTACTTTGGTGGGGTGGGGAGGGGGGAGCTCTGCATGCCCCTAACCACTGGACCCATAACACTTCACTGCAGTGGCCACTCTTGAAGCTCTGTAAGGTTTATCTTCACCTTCTATAGTGCACATGTTTTGCCAGGGAATTCAGCGTACTTTCCTGCTCTTGTTCATCCTTCCCAATTTATGTGATATTGCCAATGAAATGAAGAGATTTAGTATTCTGTGAGATGTCTGATTCGTCCAGGTCTCTTAAGGTGATATTTATAGAAGGTTGAGGAGTTAAGGTAGCCCTGATGCAAGCTATCAATAAATGTATTATAAATCCCATGTGAATGTGAATCATTCCATATCCATCTTCTAAATGAAATGGGAGGGAATGCACTCACCAAATCCACAGCTGCATGCCATGTGCCTGAGGCCTTATTAATCTCCGCAGGCAGTGATATCCAGCCAGCATGGCGGCTGCAATCAGGACTCCTACTTGGTCAAGTCTGGAGTAATTCCATTCATTCTTTAGCCATATCAGGCTTCTGCAGGTACAGATTGCTGAGTTATATGGAGATAACAGGCAATCCCAACACCACCCCGCATCGTTCAGGTCTGTAATGGCAGTGCCACCCCTATAATACCTGCAGTACCCTCCACAAGACCCACCCTGGGGCACAATATTGCTTCTGGTTTGGCTTGGATGAGGGATGTTTCCCTTTGGGCTTCAGCACAATGAGATCCCTTACTCTCCAGACTAGGGACACAGTGTGGGGTGACTCCAGTTGCCAGTGCATCAAGGCCAATTATGCACTAAGAGAATGGGGAGATAATCAGGACAGAATTTATGGAACCGGTGATTCCACCATGGGGCATAATGTGTCTAGGTTTATTCCCCGGCCTCTGTAAGCCCCAGTGTGATGGGGGACATAATGGTGCTGTGGGAATCTGGGCAGCAATGTCAGCTCACACCCAATGTTAATACTTATCCCATCTCCTGATTAAATGGCTATAGGCTCCTTTGCAGAAGGGCTGATGGAATTGTCCCAGCATGTAACCATCATCGTGTCCCAAGGTTCTTTCTCTTAGGGATATAGATGTGTCCTTAGTCACTGGATTCTGAATCTGAAGCTTGCTCCTCAATTCCACATGCTTATCATAGATATCAAGAAGTGCCCTTGCTGTCTGACCATCTTTTCTGACCCTGGGACACCACCCTTTATTAACCTTCCCCACAACTCCTTGAAAGTCAAGCCCCCTTGGCTGATACTCTGGGTTATCACAGTAAATGTGCCCTTTATCTTTTGCAGGTCACTGAAAAGGAGGGTTCCTGAAGCATTCACTCCTGACCCTGAGGGAGGTGGGTGCACTCACTCCAGGACTCAGGTTCACCACAGATAAGCAAAAAAGTCCTCACATTCAAAATTGTCCTGGGCCACATGCAGCCCACGAGCCACGGGTTGGACAAGCCTGCATCTAGAACGTATGCACCATAACCCCAGAAATTTTTCTGTTTTTACTTTAAGGATGCTTTCTAAATGCAAAAGCAGTCATATCCCTAGCAGACAACAAATGTCAGTTGAATGAATGATCACTGTAGAGCACCTCCCTATTCTAAAGCCCATACCTTTATTAATGTAGCCACAGGGCAAATGCTGTTTTGTGGCAGCTAAAGAACATAAGTTCACATGGACATCCATGCCGCCAGTGCTTTTCTCACCAGGGCTGCTTGTGTGTCCTCCCTCCTCCCACACCAACCCTCCTGCACACTTCAGCACAAAACCATATATTTCTCTTCAGGAACAATAACCCTAGCCTTATGGGTACAATTTTCCAACCACATATGAATCTAAATTAGACTCTGCTTTATAAATCTAAGAGTTTGGATTGGAGCCAGCACTAGGATTACTACAACTCAGAGCAGGAAGAAGAGTAGGAGGGCAGAAGAGGAGTTCCAACAGAAAGTTAATCATGATGAGAAACTATGGGACCCCTCCTCTCTGCAAATGTCACAATCTGGTTCCTTTAAAAAGATTGGAGAAAAATCGAAAATACAATTGAGGAAAAAGCCCTGGGAGGAAGGCAAGACCTGGACAGGTCTGAACATTTGTCTCTTGATACCACAAGGAGATTTGTATGCAGGGACCACCCTAGGTGACATCCAACTCCCTGTGATCACAGGTCTTGGTGGGACAAGGTTCTACTGAAGGGCCAAGGACAATGGAGCAGCAAAGATGACCCAGCCAAGCAGTGACCACATAAAGCCCATGGTGGCCGGAACAAAAACTGGGCACAGCCCCATCTAGTCTCCTCCCCTGCAACAAATCAGCATAAGCAACACGTGGACTCTGGAAGGTTCTCATGTGTTCCATTTATTTTGTCTCTCAAATTTTAGGAATCTTCTCCTTTAATTAACTCATCAACCTCTCATGGCAAGAATTTGAGAAAGTAAATTTATACTCAGGTTCTAATTTTAATAGGGAAGGAAGAAGTTACAGCTCAGTGCACCATGAAGTTGAGACAGAGATGGAGACACCTCAGCCCCACCTCTCTGGAACAGGAAAGATGATTGGGGAGGGAGCACAGGTCAGCGTGGGAAGAGGGTCATGGTGGACATGGGGGTGGGGTGGTCTCCCCACCTCCTCACATTATGCCTACAAGAACACAGACACATGCAGGTGCCTTTGCAGAAACAAAGTCAGGGTTCTTCAAGTCACAAAGGGAAGGGCAGGAACAACTCTTGCCTCTCAGTCCCACACAAGGCAGCTGTCTCACACTATAGAAAAAAATATTCATGAACAAATTCATATCTGTCACAGTGAGGGGTCACACTTTAAACAGCCCATCGCATGCTCAATACATCCAATGCAAAGAAACCCCATAGCACAGCTGTGTCCACTGTTCCACCCAACACCCAACACACATCAGGCCCTCCAAGCTCTCACCTTTACAAGCTGTGAGAGACACATCAGAGCCCTGGGCACTGTCACTGCCTGGGGTAGAACAAAAACAGAACCTGGTCAGATCCCACAGAAGATGTGGCTGGAGGAGGAATTGTGGGGTGGGTGAGCTCCCCCATGGGCTCCCAAACACAATATCCCAAGGACCTCAGGCATCAGCCTCCTTCATACTTACTTGCAGCCTGAGAGTAGCTCCCTCCTTTTCTATCTGTGGGAAGAAAATGTCCTGTGAGATACCAGAAAGGAGCCAGGGCCTTAAGGTCCTAGAGGAACCTCCTAGTCTTGGACCCCAGAGAAGTTTCCAGAAATGTGTGACTGCAGACCCAGGGCAGGATCAGGAAACATGAAGAAAGCAGATGTGGGTCCTGGACCAATCGCCCTCCTGAGGTCTGTCCTCAGGGACCTTCCCCTGTGACTTGTGACTGCTGGGATCAGGTCCCATCACCACCATAATCAAGGTGATAAATCTGTCCTTCATTGTCACAGGTGCTTTACAAAAGAGTAAGTGCTAGCACACAGGGCCCAGGCTGGGTCGGCCCATGATTGTGGATGGTGCTTCCCAGTAATGAGACAGGGCACATTTCTAGCTGGGGCTTGGAAACCTCAGTGAGACAAGAAATCTCAGACCCCACCCTTCACCCCTTCTCCACCTGAGCTCTTCCTCCTCCACATCACGGCAGCGACCACAGCTCCAGTGATCACAGCTCCAAGGAGAACCAGGCCAGCAATGATGCCCACGATGGGGATGGTGGGCTGGGAAGACGGCTCTGGGAAAAAAGGGGAAGGTGAGGGACCCTGACCCTGCTAAATGTCTCCAGAGAGGCTCCTGCTTTCCCTAAGAGACATGACACCCCCATCTCCCTCCTTACCCCATCTCAGGGTGAGGGGCTTGGGCAGACCCTCATGCTGCACATGGCAGGTGTATCTCTGCTCCTCTCCAGAAGGTACCACCACAGCTGCCCACTTCTGGAAGGTTCCATCCCCTGCAGGCCTGGTCTCCACGAGCTCCGTGTCCTGGGTCTGGTCCTCCCCATCCCGCTGCCAGGTCAGTGTGATCTCCGCAGGGTAGAAGCCCAGGGCCCAGCACCTCAGGGTGGCCTCACGGTCGGAGATGGGGTGGTGGGTCATATGTGTCTTGGGGGGGTCTGACGGGAAGAGTCAGAAAATTCAGGCATTTTGCATCTGTCATGGGACACTCCACCAGCATGCATGTGGCCATCTTGAGAATGGACAGGACACCCGGGATGGGGAAGAGAGCACAGAATCCAGACACCAGCCTGGACACAGACACCTGGGATAATTTTCTATTCCCTGAGGAGGGAACAGCGACTTCTGGTCCTGAACTGAGTGGAGGCTGAGGGACTCAGAAGTGCTGGCCTCAGACCCCCACACACATTGAGTGTGAAGCAGAGAACAAGGCCTGAGAGGAAAAGTCACGGGCCCAAGGCTGCTGCCGGTGTGTGTCAAAGGGAACCACTCATCAGTATTCGAGGGATCGTCTTCCCGTCATTCCTTCAGAGATTTTATCCCTTAATTGTGTCAGAGAGCAGGGAGGAACCTCAGAGTCACTCTCTGGTACAGGATCTGGAAACCCAGGAGGATTCCTCTCCCTCAGGAGCAGAGGGAGGGTGATATTCTAGTGTTGGTCCCAATTGTCTCCCCTCCTTGTGGGAGGACAGCCCGGGAGATCTACAGGCGATCAGGGAGGCGTCCCGTGGCCCCTGGTACCAGTGCGCTGCAGCGTCTCCTTCCCGTTCTCCAGGTATCTGCGGAGCCACTCCACGCACGTGCCCTCCAGGTAGGCTCTCAGCTGCTCCGCCGCATGGGCCGCCTCCCACTTGCGCTGGGTGATCTGAGCCGCCATGTCCGCCGCGGTCCAAGAGCGCAGGTCCTCGTTCAGGGCGATGTAATCCTTGCCGTCGTAGGCGTCCTGCCGGTACCCGCGGAGGAAGCGCCCGTCCGACCCCACGTCGCAGCCAAACATTAACTGGATGGTGTGAGAACCTGGCCCCGACCCCGCGGTCAGCCCTGTTCCCCGAGCCCCGCCCGGCCCCGACCAACCCGGGGGGATTTTTGGCCTAAACTGAAAAATGAAACCGGATTAAGGCGCCTGGGCCTCTCCCGGGGCAAGGGTCTCGGGGTCCCGCGGCTTCGGGGTGGATCTCGGACCCGGAGACTGTGGGCGACCCGGCCCGTCGGTGGAGGATGAGGGGTCGTGACCTGCGCCCCGGGCCGGGGTCACTCACCGTCCTCGCTCTGGTTGTAGTAGCCGCGCAGGGTCCCCAGGTCCACTCGGTCAGTCTGTGCGGAGGCCTTCACACTCCGTGTCTCCTCGTCCCAATACTCCGGACCCTCCTGCTCTATCCACGGCGCCCGCGGCTCCATCCTCTGGCTCGCGGCGTCGCTGTCGAACCGCACGAACTGCGTGTCGTCCACGTAGCCCACGGCGATGAAGCGGGGCTCCCCGCGGCCGGGCCGGGACACCGATGTGGAGAAATACCTCATGGAGTGGGAGCCTGGGGGCGAGGAGGGGCTGAGACCAGCCCGACCCTCCTCCCTGCGCGGCTCCCCCGGTCCTGCGCCCCCGCCAGGCGGGCCCCTTGCTTCTCCCCGCAGAGGCCGTTTCCCTCCCGACCCCGCACTCACCCGCCCAGGTCTGGGTCAGGGCCAGGGCCCCCGAGAGTAGCAGGACGAGGGTTCGGGGCGCCATGACGGCCATCCTCGGCGTCTGGGGAGAATCTGAGTCCCGGTGGGTGCGTGCGGACTTTAGAACCGCGACCGCGACGACACTGATTGGCTTCTCTGGAAACCCGACACCCAATGGCAGTGAGAACTGAGTCCGCGTCGTGAGTATCCAGGAAGAAGGACCCCACATAGGTTGGGAGAGGGAGAAAAGAAACTGCGGAGTTGGGGAATCCCCAAGGCTGGGACTCCCCAATCCATACACCGCCTTCGGGGCCTGAGACCCTGAGAACCACGCCTGGGGCCCTGGGACTTCGCCCTGACCCCTCTGCTTCTGTGCCAAGGGCTCTATCTCAATGTCTCCCTGAGTCTTGGCCCAAGAGCTGTCTGAGAAACAAGGGAGAAACCCTCGGCATGGGCCCCGTCCCTCTCCTTTCACTTTTCATCCCGTAATCTCTGTCCCTGAACTGGACTCCCTGACTCCCACTCCTTACCTGTCCACCTGGACTCTTCTAGAAGAAAAATCATCCCATGGAGTTTGGTGCCAGAGAGTAAGCTTGCTCTGGGAATGGAGGTGTAGATTTTTGTTGTTGTTGTTTTTGTTTTTAATCGGGAAGAGTTGCGCCTGAGTGCTTGAGACAGAATAGAGACCAATTTGCTCTTTGTTTATTAACTACAGTGGGTAGCAGAATCTTGGTAACCCCTGAATGATCAGGAATCTAATAGGTAAAAAATGTGACTTTGGCCCCTTGATGTATAAATGTATCCAAAAGCCTTACAACAGGACTCACAAAGCTACTAAGTTGCACTTTCCCAGACAATGTATCTGTGACTCCTGCTTGTAGTATTTTAAATTTACCATCATTCCATAGCTCTGAGTTTCTGTGTGAGTCCAGGACATCTCCTCAATACAAAGTAGCGACTGTGTTCCTATATGTTGCAACCAGAAGCCATTACAGGCTTTATTCACCTCAAAGTTGCAACTGTTCAATGTAGTCACAATGCCCCTGACTAGTGCTCATGCACTGTCTGTTTTTAGGAAGTATCCACTTCTAAGTGTTGTGTATATTTTATAGGAACACTTAGTAATTTTTAAACCTGATTAACATAAAAAATTAGTTTTTAGGCAGACCCACGTGAGGTATTAAAAGACAACTGCCAAGGACACCCTGCTAGGCTCTGTAGATGGATGTATTAAAATCCATAAAACAATGTATTTAAACCTAAGAATTCTGCTGCTTTCAAATTCTTTCCTCTGCTCCTTTTCCTCACCTCCTGCTTCTCCAGCCCTTCCCTCCGTCCTTCTCATCCTTCAGGCCCTCCTCTCCCCTTAGTCCCCACCACACTGTCACTCATGAATTGTGACACTAGCACTGTCCCATGACCTGCTACGTAACTGTTTTTTTCACAGTGGTCCTGCTCCTGTGAGTCGGAGTGTGTCCTTTCTCCACTTAAAACACTCCAGTGTCTCCACCTCGGTCTTGTGAAGCTTCTGGAGTGTCAGGCACTTGAGCATATGAGGGGATACCTCGTTCATTGTAGGGACTAAGTTAATTTTTGTTGACTTAATGAATGAAATATGAGTGTATTAAATTGCATCACAGATAATTATAAAGTGTAAAACACTGAAAAAGTTCAGAAAGATTTTATTTTATGCAACTAGTGTGTATATCAATTCATCAATTCATTCGCACACTACCACGCCTGGCGAAACAACACCCATTTATCTGCTTATAGTTCCTTGGTCAGAAATCTGGGCAAGATGTGGATAGAATCTCTGTTCTGGGCTTCCAAAAGCTGTGTTTTCATTTTGAATCCTCCTTCAGGTTTATACAGAGATGGCAGAATGCAGTTTCTTGCAGTTGTAAGACTGAGGTCCCTGTTCCTGGCTAGCTGTCAGTGTAGAGAACTGGGAGGGGCTCAATTCTCGGTGCTCACCAGCGTTCTTTCCTACACAGCCCCTTAATTTTTTTTTTTTTTTTTTTTTTTTTGAGACAGAGTCTGGCTCTGTAGCCCAGGCTGGGGTACAGTGGCCCAATGATCTCTGCTCACTACAAGCTCCACCTCCTGGGTTCACACCATTCTCCTGTCTCAGTCCCAAGTAGCTGGGACTACAGGTGCCCACCACTACGCTCTGCTAATTTTTTTTTTTTTCTTAGTAGAGACAGGGTTTCACCTTGTTAGCCAGGATTGTCTCAACCTCCTGACCTCATGATCCACTCGCCTCGGCCTCCCAAAGTGTCAGGATTACAGGCGTGAGCCACCGCGCCCGGCCCATAGCCCCTTCCTTTTCAAAGCCCATGGTGGAGGAAACCCCTCATGCTGAGTCCCTCTCACACTGTAAGTCTCTATGCTCATGAAGAACCCAGTCCTTTCAAGGGCTCACCTGATTAGGACAGTTCAAGCAGGATAAACCCAGCATAAAGTCAACTAATTGAGACCCTTAATTATATCTGCTAAATCCCTTCACAGCAGCACCTATATTAGAGTTGGTTGAATAACTGGAGGAAGGTGAATGACCAGGAGCTGCTTGTTGAGGCCGTCATAGAATCAGCCTAGCAAGGGTTGGATCTTCCTTTTGTGTTTAATTGGGACACAGTTGGAAAGTGAAGTTCAAGTAAAGTGATCATTGTGAACGGTCATAAAATACATCCTCTTCAGCCATGGAAATTGTCCTTACCTTTTAAAACTAAGTTACATGTTTAATATCTTATAATTAATTTAGGCCAGGTGTGGTGGCTCACGCCTGTCATCCTAGCACTGTGGAAGGCAGAGGAAGGGAGATTTGTTGACTCCAGAAGTTCAAGATCAACCTGGGCAAAACCTCCATCTCTACAAAAAATTAGAAAATTAGCCAGGCATGGTAGTTCATGATGGTAGTCCCAGCTACTCAGGAGGCTGAGGTCAGAGAGTCCCTTGACCCCAGGAGTTCGACACTGCAGTGCATGGTGATCATGCCACTGCATTCCAGCCTGGGTGACAGAGCAAGACCTTGTCTGAAAAATAATAATGATGATGATGACACATTTAGAGCAAATGCAATTTGATGTGTAATAATACATCTTCTCTTGTGAAAATGTATTATTTACTATTGCATAACAAATTACATAAAACTTAGCTCGAAACAACAAATATTTCTCATCTCCCACAGTTTCCAATCGTCAGGAATCCAGGAGAGGTTTCCCTGAGTGCTTCCTGCTCAGGGCCTCTCACAAGGTTGCACTCCAGTTGTCAGCCAGGCGCCACAGCATCTGAGGGCTTCGCTGGGGCTGGGAATTCACAAGAAACATGGATCAGTCACATGGCTGTTGGAAAAGGCCTGGTTCCCTGTTGTCTGTTCCCAGAAGGCCTCAGTTCTCAGTCATGTGGACCTTCCTGCAGGGCTGCTTATGGCACAGCGGCTGGCTTCCCCTAGAGCTCATGATCCCAGATTCAGAGAGAGAGAAGGTGGAAGCCACAGTTAGTTTTATGTTCTACACCCAGAGTCACAAACTGTTATGTTGGCACTATTCTATAAGTTAGAAGTTGTATTAGTCCATTCTCACACTGCTATAAAGAAATACATGAGACTGGGTAATTTATAAAGGAAAGAGATTTAATTGACTCACAGTTCTGCATGACTGAGGAGGCTGCCCCAGGAAACTTACAGTCATGGCAGAAGTGGAAGCAAACCCGTCCTTCTTCACGTGGTGACAGGAGAGAGAAATGCACAATGAAGCAGGGAAAAGCCCCTTATAAAACCATCAGATCTCATGAGAATTCCCTCAGCATCAGGAGAACAGCATGGGGGCACCGTCCCCATGATCCAATCACCTCCCATGAGGTCCCTCCCCCAATAGGTAGGGATTAGAATTTGCATAACAATTCAAGATGAGATTTGGGTGGGAACACAGAACCAGGCCATTTCAGAAGTGCCTCATTAAGTCCAAGCCACACTCAAGAGAGGGAATTAAGCTGCACCTCTAGAAAGGAACAGTATCAAAGGATTTGAATATACGTTAAAAGCAAAATTATAACTATTGTTTCAGGTTTCTGAAAATCAAAGTCTTCTTGTATCTAATTATTTTTCATTAACTCTTTAAGCTTGTCTTTTAATTTAATTTTTTTTTAAGTTCCAGGGTACATGTGTAGGATGTGCAGGTTTGTTACATAGGTAAATGTGTGCCATGTTGGTTTGCTGCACCTGTCAACTCATCACCTAGGTATTAACCCTGGCATGCATTAGCTATTTTTGCTAATGTTCCTCCCATCACCACCCTCCCCCAATAGGCCCCAGTGTGTGTTGTTCCTCTCCCTGTGTCCATGTGTTCTCATTGCTCAGTTCCCAATTATATATGAGAACATGTGGTGTTTGGTTTTCTGTTCCTGTGTGAGTTTGCTGAGGATAATGGCTTCCAGCTTCATCCATATCCCTGCAAAGGACTTGATCTCATTCCTTTTTATGGCTGCATAATATTCCATGGTGTATATGTACCATATTTTCTTTATCCAGACCATCATTGATGGGCATTTGGGCTGATTCCATGTCTTTGCTATTGTGAATAGTGCTGCCATGAATGTAAACATGCATATATCTTTATAATAGAATGATTTACATTCTTTTGGGTATATACTCTGTAATGGGATTGCTGGGTCAAATGGTATTTCTGGTTCTAAATCTTTGAGGAATCGCCAAACTGTCACTGTCTTCCACAATGGATTAACCGATTTACTTTTCCACCAACAGTGTAAAAGCATTCCTATTTCTCCGCAACCTCGCCAGCATCTGTTGTTTCTTGACTATTTAATAATTGCCATTCTGACTGGCATAAGATGGTATCTCATTTGTCGTTTTGATTTGCATTTCTCTAATGATCAGTGATGGTGAGCTTTTTTTTCATATTTTTGTTGGCCACATGTATGTCTTCTTTAGAAGTGTCTGTTCATGTTCTTTGTCCACTTTTTAATGAAGTTTTTTTTCATGTAAATTTGCTTAAGTTCTTTGTGGATTCTGAATACTAGACTTTGGTCAGATGGATAGATGGCAAAATTTTTCTCCCATTCTGTAGCATGTCTGTTCACTCTGATTGATGATAGTTTCTTTTGCTGTGCAGAAAAAAGTTGCCTAATCTGATTGCTTTTCATTTACAAAAATGTGAATCTCATACTTCAGTAAACACATCTAGCTTAGCATGATGCCAATAATTTTGGCTTGATGCTGTAGCCCGAAATGGTTAGCTAGAATTGAGAGACAAGTTATTTTCAAAAACTGGCTATTCGATGGGCATTCTATAACAAACTTAACATCTTTTGTTGTGGTATTGAATGAGATGTGATAGAAGTGATTTGGACACCACTATGATTCTAAATAACACTGCTATTACGTGCTTCTGAATTTTTTTTTCTTTTTAGCAGTCCTATTCTGTTTCCATTCATATTTGCTATTCCATCACTGGGTATTCCTTCCTACTCTTTTCATGTTTCATTTATTTTGATCAATGATGTGCATTTCCAATTCTGTAAAAGTTTAATTCAGTTGTATGTGTGGTAAAATGTAACATCGAATCTTTGCAAGATGAAATTACCTTGCACAGCATATTGAACATTGTATTATTGAAAATCTAGAGAGAGGCCAGTGAGCCAAGGATCGAATGACCTATATGTAGCCAAGGCCGTTTTTATGGCATCCTGGTCCTCTCTGTCACATGGCTCCTTACAATTCTCTGTGGTTTTCTTCCAATGTAAGTAGTTCTTGTTAAGAAT
The DNA here is from genome assembly GCF_028858775.2 of Pan troglodytes. Classification (NCBI taxonomy): domain Eukaryota; kingdom Metazoa; phylum Chordata; class Mammalia; order Primates; family Hominidae; genus Pan; species Pan troglodytes. The sequence continues at coordinate 35,846,551 of NC_072403.2, read as the reverse complement.
CTTTGCAATGAACTTTGAAATTCTTTTCTTTTTCATTTCTATAAAAAACAGGTATATTTTAATTTGGAAAACTCTGTTTAAGGAATTATAATCAAGTAACTACCAGGGTGCCCAGCACTGGTGTAAAACATGAAACTGTAAAACTACCCTGGGCTGCTACCCAGTCATCCACCAGAAGGAGACTGTTGGGAGCAAGTCCCCCCAAATCTGGTCATAAACTGGCCCTGAGACTGGCCACAAACAAAATCTCTGCAGCACCATAACATGTTCATAATGGGCTTAGCACCCAAGCTGGAAGGTTGTGGGTTTATGGGAATGAGGGCAAGGAACACCTGGCCTGCCCAGGGTGGAAAACCACTTAAAGGCATTCTTAAGCCACAAACAATAGCATGAGTGATCTGTGTCTTAAGGGCATGTTCCTGCTGCAGTTAACTAGCCCATCCTATTCCTTTAATTTGGCCCATCCCTTCGTTTCCCATAAGGGATATTTTAACTAATTTAATATCTATAGAAACAATGCTAATGACTGTAATAAATATGTGGGTAAATCTCTGTTCGGGGCTCTCAGCTCTGAAGGCTGTGAGACCCCTGATTTCCCACTTCACACCTCTATATTTCTGTGTGTGTGTCTTTAATTCCTCTAGCACCGCTGGGTTAGGATCTTCCTGACCGAGCTGGTCTCAGCAGAAGACTCCATGCTGAGTCTTGTGATACTTATTCCTTTGTATTTCTTCAAAGATTTGTGCAATAAGTATATATATATATATATTTGTGTATATATGTGTATATGTATGTGTATATATACACACACACATATATATGTATGTATATATATATATGTCCCCAAAACAAATATCAGTTGGTTTTGCTGGTTTTTAAGCTTCCTGTACAGCAAGTTCCTACTGCATTTATTTTCCCATGATGCACATTATGCGTAGGAGTTATCTGTGGTGTGGGAGGCTGTCATTCATTCATTTTTACTGCTGAAGGCTTACATATGGTTATACCACAATTTCACTAGTTTCCTACTGATGTATATGTGGCTGATTCCAGTTTTTGCCATAAATATTAGTGTGCATGTCTCCTGTGCACATAGGCAAGAAAGCCCCCCAGAGTGGATGATTAGGAATGGGTTGGTTGGATGATACGTCGTGTGGACTTTAACCATACTAGATAATGATAATACAAATTCCAAAGTGATTGTGGCTACTTAAACTTTTACAATAAATGCGTAATACTTGATGTTGATGATGTGTTCTGAAAACACTGCGTTGAAGGAATTGAGTTAAAAGCCACTGTCTTGGCTGTAGAATTATAGCGGGCATTTTTATTCAGACTCTGTTAATAACTTCCTGTTTACTTGTTTCTCATATACATGACATTATATTTTTGACATATAGATTCAGAAAATGCTTACTTACAGCCCAATCACATAGAGTTATTTTATATATTAGGAAAATTTCATAATAAAAAGGAAAAAATGGAGGAAGAGAGAGAAAGAAGGAGGAATGGAGGAAAAAGCAACAGAAGAAAAGAAGGAAGGGGAAGGGGAAGGAAAGGGAGAAAGAAGGAGGGAAGGCGATAGTTTGAATGGAAATAGAGAAGAAAGAGATGGAGGGAGGGCTAGAAGGAAGGAGAAAGGGAAGGAAGAGGCCAGGTGTGGTGGCTCATGCCTGTAATCCCAGTCTTTTGGAGGCCGAGGCAGGCAGATCACGAGGTCAGGAGATAGAGACCATCCTGGCTAACATGGTGAAACCCTGCCTCTACTAAAAATACAAAAAATTAGCCGGGCATGGTGGTAGGTGCCTGTAGTCCCAGCTACTTAGAAAGCTGAGGCAGGAGAATGGCATGAACCTGGGAGGCGGAGCTTGCAGTGAGCAGAGATCGAGCCACTGCACTCCAGCCTGGGCGACGGAACGAGACTTTGTCTCAAAAGAAAAAAAAAAAAAAAGAAAAAAAGAGGATGGAACAAAGGAGAAAAGAAACTAAAATAAAGAAAAGAATAGGTGTTGAGAAACTAGAAACCCTATGTGTGGCTAATATTATCAAAATAGGAGAAAATAAAACAGATGTAGTTAACCTCTAGAGAATAATGGAAATGTAAGAGGGCTTCATTAGTTATCCATTGCTGTGTAACAAACTACCCCCAAATTTAGTGACTTGGGATCACTAAATGAGGGATCGTCTTCCCGTCATTCCCTCAGAGATTTTATCCCTTAATTGCGTCTTCCCGTCATTGCCTCAGAGATTTTATCCCTTGATTGTGTCAGAGAGCAGGGTGGAACCTCAGAGTCACTCTCTGGTACAGGATCTGGAAACCCAGGAGGATTCTTCTCCCTCAGGACCAGAGGGAGGGTGATATTCTAGTGTTGGTCCCATCTGTCTCCTCTCCTTGTGGGAGGCCAGCCCGGGAGATCTACAGGCGATCAGGGAGGCGCCCCGTGGCCCCTGGCACCAGTGCGCTGCAGCGTCTCCTTCCCGTTCTCCAGGTATCTGCGGAGCCACTCCACGCACGTGCCCTCCAGGTAGGCTCTCTGCTGCTCCGCCTCATGGGCCGCCTCCCACTTGCGCTGGGTAATCTGAGCCGCCATGGCCGCCGCGGTCCAAGAGCTCAGGTCCTCGTTTAGGGCGATGTAATCTTTTTACAGAGAATCGTTTTTACAGAGAATGGGGAGATAACCAGGACAGGATTTATGGACCCAGTAATTCCACCGTGGGGCATAATTTGTCCAGGTTTATTCCCTGGCCTCTGTAAGCCCCACTGTGATAGGGACATAATGGTGCTGTGGGAATCTGGGCAGCAATGTTAGCTCACATCCAATGTTAACACTTATCCCATCTCCCGATTAAATGGCTATAGGCTCCTTTGCAGAAGGGCTGATGGAATTGTCCCAGCATGTAACAGTCATGGTGTCCCAAGGTTCTTTCTCTTAGGGATATGGATACTTCCTCAGCCACCGGATTCTGAATATGAAGCTTGCTCCTCAATTCTTACATGCTTATCATAGATATCAAGCAGTGCTCCTGCTGTCTGCCCATCTTTTCTGACCCTGGGACACCACCCTTTATTAAGCTTTCCCATAACTCCTTGAAGGTCAAGCCCCCTTGACTGATACTCTGGGTTATCACAGTAAGTGTGCCCTCTATCTTTTTCAGGTCACTGAAAAGGAGGGTTCCTAAAGCATTCACTCCTGACCCTGAGGGAGGTGGGTGCACTCACTCCGGGACTCAGGTGCACCACAGATAAGCAAAAAAGTCCTCACATTCAAAATTGTCCTGGGCCACATGCAGCCCACGAGCCGCGGGTTGGACAAGCTTGCATCTAGAACATATGCACCACAAGGCCCGAAATGTTTCTGTTTTTACTTTAATGATGCTTTCTAAATGCAAAAACAGTTATATACCTAGCAGAAACAAATGTCAGTTGAAGGAATGATCATAGAGAACCACTCTATTCTAGAGGCAATATCTTTATTAATGTAGCCTCAGGACAAATGCTTTATTTTTGTGGCAGCTACAGAACAACATCATCCCACACTGACATCAGTGCCACCAGAGCTTTTCTCACCAGGGCTGCTTGTGTGTCCTCCCTCCCTCCCTTCCTCCCCCAACACCAACTCTCCTGCACACTGCAGCACACAACCATATTTTTCTCTTCAGGAAAGATAACCCTAGGCTTATGGGTCCAATTTTCCAACCACATATGAATCTAAACTAGACTCTGCTTTATAAATTGATGAGTTTCTATTGGAGCCAGCACTAGGATTACTACAACTCAGGAAAGGAAGAAGAGTAGGAGTGCAGAAGAGGAGTTCCAACAGAAAGTTACCTATGATGAGAAACTATGGGACCCTGCCTCTTGGCAAATTTCAGAATCTGGTTCCTTTAAAAAGATTGCAGAAAAGATGGAAAATACAATGAGGAAAGAGCCCTGGGAAGAGGGCAAGAGCTTGAAAGATCTGAAAATTTGTCTCTTGATACCACAAGGACCCTGGTATGCAGGGACTGCCGTAGGTGACATCCAAGTCCCTGTGATCACAGGTCAAGGTGGGACAAGGTTCTACTGAAGGGCCAAGTGTGGGTGGAGGATTACTCAGGTACAGAGGCAAGAGACTGAAGGCACAAACTGTTTCAGTATAATACAGAAAATAGTTAGAATAAGAATAGTCATAATACAAATTAGATATAGAGATGATCATGAAAAATTATCAATCATTATTATAAACATTATTAATCATTAGCTTTTAATATTACCCTTTGTTGCATTACTAAGATAACCTAGGAATAACCGGCGGGCATAGGGTCAGGTGCTGAAGGGACATTGTGAGAAGTGACCTAGAAGGCAAGAGTTGAGCCTTCTGTCACGCCCGCATAAGGGCCGCTTGAGGGCTCCTTGGTCAAGTGGCAATGCCAATGTCTGGGAAGGCACCTGTTACTTAGCAGACCACGAAAGGGAGTCTCCTTTTCTTGGAGGAGTCGGGGAACACTCTGCTCCACCAGCTTCTTGTAGAAGGCTGGATATTATCCAGAGCTACCCGCAGTCATCCAGAGGCCTAAACCCCTCCCTGTGGTGCTGTGCTTCAGTGGTCATGCTCCTTGTCCACTTTCATGCTCCTCCTGTACTCCTGGTTCCTCTTTGAATTTCATAGTAGATAATGGTAGAAGAAATAGTGAAAGTCTTAAAGTCTTTGATCTTAAGTGCAGAAAAGAAAATGGTGACATATGCTACCTAAAAGGGAAGGGCCCCCTATCCTGTAATCACGTGACTTGCTTCACCTTGTCAATCAGTTAGAAGATTCACCTTCCTTACCCTGCCCCTTGTCTTGTATGCAATAAATATCAGCGAGCCCAGCTGTTCGGGGCCACTACCGGTCTCCGCATCTTGATGGTAGTGGTCCCCCGGGCCCAGCTGTTTTCTCTTTATCTCTTTGTCTTGTGCTTTTATTTATTACAATCTCTCATCTCCGCACACGGGGAGAAAACCCGCTAAGCCCCGTAGGGCTGGATCATACAGCCAAGGACAATGGAGCAGCAAAGATGACCCAGCTGAGCAGTGACCACATAAAGCGCACGGTGGCCTGAGCACCCACTGGGCACAGCCCCATCTACTCTCCTCTCATGCAACAAATCAGCATAAGAAACACGTGGACTCTGGAAGGTTCTCATGTCTTCCATTTATTTTGTCTCTCAAATTTTAGGAATCTTCTCCTTTAATTAACCCATCAACCTCTCATGGCAAGAATTTGAAAAAGTAAATTTATACTCAGATTCTAATTTTAATAGGGAAGTAAGAAGTTACAGCTCAGTGCACATAAAGTTGAGACAGAGATGGAGACATCTCAGCCTCACCTCTATGGAGCAGGAATGATTAATTATTGGAGAGGGAACACAAGTCAGCATGAGGGAAGAGGGTCATGGTGGACATGGGGGTGGGTTGGTCTCCCCACCTCCTCATATTATGCCTACAGGAACACAGGCACATTCAGGTGCCTTTGCAGAAAGAGAGTCAGGGTTTTTGAAGTCACAAAGGGAAGGCGTGAACAAATCTTGCCTCTCAGTCCCATACAAGGCAACTGTCTCACACTATAAAATAAAATATTCATGAACAAATTCATATCCGTCACAGTGAGGGATGACACTTTAAACAGCCCATCACATGTTCAATACATCAAATTCAAAGAAACCCCATAGCACAGCTGCGTCCACTATTGCCCCCAACACCCCCCACACATCAGGTCCCCCAGCGTCTCACCTTTACAAGCTGTGAGAGACACATCAGAACCCTGCGCATGGTCGCTGCCTGGGATAGAACAAAAACAGGACTTGGTCAGAGCCCAGAGGAGATGCAGCTAGAGGAGGAATCTGGGGCTGGGTGAGCTCCCCCATGGGCTCCCGACCACAATATCCCAAGGATCTCAGGGATCAGCCCACTTCATACTTACTTACAGCTTCAGAGTAGCTCACTCTATCTGTGGGAAGAAAATGTCCTATTAGAGGCCAGAAAGGAGTCAGGGCCATAGGGCCCTAAACAAAACCCCTAGCCTTTGATCCCAGAGAAGTTTCCTGAAAGTGTAACTGCTGATCCAGGACAGGATCAGGAAACATGAGGAAAGCAGGTGTGGGTCCTGGACAAACTGCCCTCCTGAGGTCTGTCCTCAGCAGGGACCTTCCCTTGTGACTTGTGACTGCTGGGATCAGGTCCCCATCATCATAATCATCAAGGTGATAAATCTGTCCTTCATTGTCACAGGTGCTTTACAAAAGAGTAAGTGCTGGCACACAGGGCCCAGGCTGGGTAGGCCCATGAGTGTGGATGGTGCTTCCCAGTAACTAGGCAGGACACACTTCTAACTGGGGCTTGAAACCCTCAGTGGGACAAGAAATCTCAGACCCCACTCCTCATCCATTCCTTACCTGAGTTCTTCTTCCTGCACATCACAGCAGAAACCACAGCTCCAGTGACTACAGCTCCAAGGAGAACCAGGCCAGCAACGATGCCCACGATGGGGATGGTGGGCTGAGAAGACTGCTCTGGGAAAAAAGGGGAAGGTGAGCGTCCCTGACCCTCAGCCCCCAGCACCGACCCTGCTGAAGTTCTCCAGAGAGGCTCCTGCTTTCCCTAAGTGACATGACCCCCCCACCTCCACTCATCTCCTGCCTTACCCTATCTCAGGGTGAGGGGCTTGGGCAACCCCTCATGCTGCACATGGCATGTGTATCTGTGCTCTTCTCCAGAAGGCACCACCACAGCTGCCCACTTCTGGAAGGTTCCATCCCCTGCAGGCCTGGTCTCTACAAGCTCCATGTCCCGAGTCTGGTCCTCTCCATCCTGCTGCCAGGTCAGTGTGATCTCCACAGGGTAGAAGCCCAGGGCCCAGCACCTCAGGGTGGCCTTATAGTCAGAGACGGAATGGTGGATCATATGTGTCTTGGGGGGGGGGGTCTAACAGGAAGAGTCAGAAAATTCAGGCACTTTGCATCTCTCATGAGACACTCCAGCAGCACGCATGTGGCCATCCTGAGAATGGACAGGACACCTGGGGTGGGGAAGGGAGCACAGAACCCAGACACCAACCTGGACACAGGTACCTGGGATAATCTCCTGTCCGTGGAAAATTCTAGTCCCTGAGGAGGGAACAGTGACTTCTGGTCCTGACCTGAGTGGAGGCTGAGGGACTCAGAAGAGCTGGACTCAGAACCCCACACACATTGAGTGTGAAGCAGAGAACAAGGCCTGAGAGGAAAAGTAACGGGGCCCAAGGCTGCTGCTGGTGTCAAAGGGAACCCCTCATCAGTATTCCAAGGATTGTCTTCCCTTCATTTCCTCAGAGATTTCATCCCTTAATTGTATCAGAGAGCAGGGCGGACCCTCAGAGTCACTCTCTTGTACAGGATCTGGAAACCCAGGAGGATTCCTCTCCCTCAGGACCAGAGAGAGGACGACATTCTAGTGTTGGTCCCATTTTCCTTCTCTCTTTGTGGGAGGCCAGCCCAGGAGATCTACAGGCGATCAGGGAGGCGTCTTGTGTTCCCTGGTACCCGTGAGCTGCAGCGTCTCCTTCCCGTTCTCCAGGTGTCTGCGAGCCTCTCCACGCACGTGCCCTCCAGGTAGGCCCTGATCTGCTCTGCAAATTCTTCTGCCTCCCTCTTGCGCTTGGTGATCTGAGCCGCCATGTCCGCCGCGGTCCAGGAGCGCAGGTCCTAGTTCCGGGCTATGTAATCCTTGCCATCGTTGGCGTGCTGTTCATACCCGCGGAGGAGGCGCCCTTCCAGCCCCAAGTCGCAGCCATACATTATCTGGAGGGTGTTAGACCCTGGCCCCGCCCCCGCGGTCAGCCCCGCCCACCGAGCCCCGCCCCCGCCCCGACCAACCCGCGGGGATTTTGGCCTAAACTGAAAATGAAACCTGGTAAAGGCGCCTGGGCCTCTCCTGGGTCGAGGATCTGGCGGGTCCCGCAGCCTCGGGGTGGATCTCGGAGCCGGAGACTCGCGGGGGGGGGGACCCGGGGCGTCCGCGGGGTATGAGGAGGGGTCGTGACCTTCGCCCCAGGCCGGGGTCATTCACCGGCCTAGCTCTGGTGGTAGTAAAGGCGCGGGATGGGCAGGTTCACTCTTGTCAGTCTGTGCGCGGGCCTTGATGTTCCGTGTGCTCCGGTCCCAATACTCCGGTCCCTCCTGCTCCAACCACGGCGCCTGCGGCTACATCCTCGGAGTCGCCGCGTCGCTGTCGAAGCGCACGAACTGCGTGTCGTCCACGTAGCCCACTGCGATGTACCGGGGCTCCCCGCGACCCGGCCGGGACACGGCGGTGCTGAAATACCTTATGGAGTGGGAACCTGGGGGCGAGGAGGGGCTGAGACCCGTCCGACCCTCCTCCTTGCGCGGCTCCCCGGGTCCTGCGCCCCAGTGCGCGGGCCCCTAGCTCCTCCCCGCAGAGGCCATTTCCCTCCGGATCCCGCACTCACCCGCCCAGGTCTCGGTCAGGGCCAGGGCCCCCAAGAGCAGCAGGAGGAGGGTTCGGGACGCCATGACCCCATCCTCGGCGTCTGGGGAGAATCTGAGTCCCAATGGGTTCGCGGGGACTTCTGGAACAGGGACCCCAGCGACGCCGATTGGCTTCGCTAGAAACCCGACACCAAATGGGAGTGAGAACTGAGTCCACATCCTGAGTGTCCAGGAAGAAGGACCCTACATAGGTTGGGAGAGGGAGAAGAGAAACTGCGGAGATGGGGAATCCCCAACGCTGGGCCTCCCCAATCAATACATCGCCTTCGGGGCCTGAAACCCTGAGAGCCACGCCTGGGGCCATAGGACTTCGCCCTGACCCCGCTCCTCCTGTGCCAAACGCTCTGTCTCAATGTCTCCCTGAGTCTTGGCCCAAGAGCTGTCCGAGAAACCAGGGAGAAACCCTCGTCATGGGCCCCGTCCCTCTTCACTTTTCATCCCGGAATCCCCGTCCCAGAACTGGACTCCCTGCCTCCCACTCCTTACCTATTTCCCTGAACTCTTCTAGAAAAAAACTCACCCCAGGGAGCTTGGTGCCAGAGAGGGAGGTCGCCCTGGGAATGGAGGCGTAGAGACAGGTTTTTTTTTTTCTTTAAATCCGGAAAAGTTGTGCCTGAGTGCATGAGATAGAATAGAGACAAGTTTTCTCTTTGTTTATTAACTACAGTGGGTAGCAGAATCTTGGCAACCCCTGAATGATCAGGAATCTAATCGGTAAAAAATGTAACTTTGGCCCCTTGATGTATAAATGTGTCTGAAAGCATTACAACAGGACTCACAAAGCTACTAAGTTTGACTTTCGCAGACAATGTATCTGTGACTCCTGCTTGTTTTTTACATTTACCTTCATTCCACAGCCCTGAGTTACTGGGTGAGTCCAAGACATCTCCTCAATATAAAGTAGCACACTGTGTTACTATATGTTGCAACCGGGAGCCAGTACAGACTTTATTCACCTCACAGTTGCAAGTGTTCAATGCAGTCACAATGCCCCTCAGCAGTGCTCATGCGCTGCCTGTTTTTAGGAAGTATTCACATCTAAGTGGTGTGTATATCTTATAGGAACACTTAGTATTTTTAAAACCTGATTAATTAAAAAAAATTAGTTTCTAGGCAGTCCCAAATATAGTATTAAAGGCCAACTGCAAAGAAGGAACACTAAGTATTTTTTAAACCTTATTAACATAAAAAACATTAGTTTTTAGGCAGTCCTACATTAGGTATTAAAGGCCAACTGCAAAGAACACTGAGCGAGGCTCTGTAGATGGATGTAATAAAAATCTATAAAACAATGTGTTTAAACCTAAGAATTCTACTGCTTTCCAATTCCTTCCCTCTGCTCGTTTTCCTAACCTCCTGCTTCTCCAGCCCTTCCCTCTGTCCCTTTCATCCCCCAGGCCCTCCTCTCCCCTTAGTCCCCACCACCCTGTCACTTCTAAATTGTGGCTCTAGCATTGTCCCATTACCTGCTACGTGACTGTTCTCTCCACAGTGGTCCTGCTCCTGTGAGTCAGAGTGTGTCATTTCCTCACCTAAAACACTCCAGTGGCTCCACCTCGGTCTTGTGAAGCTTCTAGAATGTCAGGCACGTGAGCATATGAGGGCATACCTGGTTCATCTTAGGCACTAAATTAATTTTTGTTGACTGAATGAATGAAATATGAATGTATTAAATTGCATCACAGAAAGTTATAAAATGTAAAACACTGAAAAATTAAGAAATATTTTATTTTATGTAACTAGTGTGCATATCAATTCATTCCGAGTCTGTTGAGCCTGTGTATGAATTTTATAAGATTGCATAACAAATTATCACAAACATTGACTTTAAACAACACCCAATTATTGTCGATTTATTTGTTTTTAGAGACAGAGTCTCCCTCTGTCAACCAGGGTGAAGTGCAGTCACATGATCATGGCTCACTGCAGCCTCAAACTCCTGGGCTCAAGGGATCTTCCTGCCTCAGTCTTCAGAATAGATAGGACTGCAGACAAGTGCCACCACGCCCAGCTAATTAAAAAGAAATTGTAGAGATGAGTGTCTCACTGTTTGATCTTGGCTGGTCTCAAACTCCTGGATGCAAGTGATCCTCCTATGTCAGCTCCTCAGATGTTAGGATTGCAGGTGTGCATTACCATGCCTGGCCAAACAACACCCATTTATCTGTTTATAGTACCTTAGTCAGAAATCTGGGCATGATGTGGATGGAATCTCTGTTCCGGGCTTCCCAAAGCTGTGTTTTCATTTTGAATCCTCCTTCAGGCTTATACAGAGGTGGCAGAATGCAGTTTCTTGCAGTTGTAAGACTGAGGTCCGCGTTCCTTGCTGGCTGTCAATGTAGAGAACAGGGAGGGCTGTGCTCAATTCCTGATGCCCACCAGCGTTCTTCCCTGTACAGCCCCTTCATTTTCAAAGCCCACAGTGGAGGAAACCCCTCATGCTGAATCCCTCTCACACTGTGAGTCTCTATGATCAGGAAGAACCCAGTCTTTTCAAGGACTCACCTGATTAGGACAGTACAATCAGCATAAACCCAGCCTAAAGTCAACTAATTGAGGCCCTTAATTATATCTGCTAAATCCCTTCACAGCAGCACCTGTATTAGAGTTGGTTGAATAACTGGGGGAAGGTGAATGACCAGGAGCTTGTTGTTGAGGCCATCATAGAATCAGCCTAGCAAGGGCTGGATCTTCTTTTTGTGTTCACTTGGGACACAGTTGCAAATTGAAGTTCAAGTAAAGTAATCATTGTGAACGGTAATAAAATACATCCTTTTCAGCCACGGAAATTCTCCTTACCTTTTAAAACTAAGTTACATATTTATATCTTTTAATTAATTTAGTCCAGATTTGGTGGCTCGCACCTGCAATCCTAGCATTGTGGAAGGCAGAGGAAGGCAGATTTGTTGACTCCAGAAGTTCAAGATCAGCCTGGGCAACATGGTGAAACCCCCATCTCTACAAAAAAATTAGAAAATTAACCAGGCATGGTGGTTCATGATTATACTCCCAGCTACTCAAGAGGCTGAGGTCAGAGGGTCCCTTGAGCCCAGGAGGTCTACACTGCAGTGCATGGTGATCATGCCACTGCACTCCAGCCTGGGTGACAGAGTGAGACCCTGTCTCAAAAATAATAATAATGATGATGATAAATTTAGAGCAAATGCAAATTAACATGTAATAATACATCCTGTCTTGTGAAAATGTATTAGTTATTTACTATTGCATAACAAATTATGTAAAATGTACCATTTCAAAACAACAAATATTGATCATCTCCCACAGTTTCCAATTGTCAGGAATCCAGGAGAGGTTTCCCTGAGTGCTTCTTGCTAAGGGCCTCTCACAAGGTTGCAGTCCAGTTGTCAGTCTAGGCCTGCATCATCTGAGGGCTTCACTGGGGCTGAGGATTCACATGAAACATGGATCAGTCACATAGCTGTTGGAAAAGGCCTAGTTCATTGTAATTGAGTCCCAGAAGGCCTCAGTTCTTAGCCAGATGGACCTTCCTGCAGGGCTGCTCATGGCACAGCAGCTGACTTTCCGCAGAGCTCATGATCCCAGAGACAGAGAGAGAGAAGGTGGAAGCCGCAGGGAGTTTTAGGTTCTACACCCAGAGTCACAAGCTGTTATGTCGGCATTGCTCTATCAGTTAGAAGTTGTATTAGTCTGTTCTCACACTGTTATAAAGAAATACCTGAGACTGGGTAATTTATAAAGGAAAGAGGTTTAACTGACTCCCAGTTCTGCATGGCTGAGGAGGCCGCCCCAGGAAACTTACAATCATGGCAGAAGTGGAAGAAAACCCATCCTTCTTCACATGGTGGCAGGAAAGAGAAATGCACAATGAAGCAGGGAAAAGCCCCTTATAAAACCATCAGATCTCATGTGAATTCACTCACTATCATTAGAACAGCATGATCCAATCACCTCCCATGAGGTCCCTCCTTCAATACTGGGGATTACAATTCCCATGACAATTGAAGATGAGATTTGGGTGGGAACACAGAACCAGGCCATATCAGAAGTGCATCATTAAGTCCAAGCTACACTCAAGAGAGGGAATTAAGCTGCACCTCTGGAAGGGAGCAGTATTAAAGGATTTGCATATATGTTAAAAGCAAAATTCAAACTATTGTTTCAGGATTTTTAAGTTAAAGGCTTTTAATCTAATTATTTTTCCTTAACATTTTAATCTTGTCCTTTAATTTAATTTAGTTTAATTTTAAGTTCCAGGGTACATATGCAGGATGTGCAGTTTTGTTACACAGGTAAACGGGTTCCATGGCAGTTTGCTGCACCAATCAACCCATAACCTAGGTATTAACCGCTGCATGCATTAGCCATTTTTCCTGATGCTCCCACCACCACCGCCCTCCCCCAACAGGCCCCAGTGTGTGTTGTTCCTCTCCCCGTGTCCATGTGTTCTCATTGCTCAGCTCACAATTATAAGTGAGAACGTGCGGTGTTTGGTTTTCTGTTCCTGTGTTAGTTTGCTGAGGATAATGGCTTCCAGCTTCATCCATATCCCTGCAAAGGATTTGATCTCGTTCCTTTTTATGGCTGCATAATATTCCATGGCATATATGTACCATATTTTCTTTATCTAGTCCCTCATTGGTGGGCATTTGGGTTGATTCCATGTCTTTGCTGTTGTGAATTGTGCTGCAATGAACAAACACATGCACATATCTTTATAATAGAATGATTTATATTCCTTTGGGTATATACCCTGCAATGGGATTGCCGGGTCAAATGGTATTTCTGGTTCTAAATCTTTGAGGAATCACCACACTGCCTTCCTCATTGGTTGAACCAATTTACATTTCCACCAACAGTGTAAAAGCATTCCTATTTCTTTACAACCTTGCCAGAATCTGTTGTTTCTTAACTTTTTAATAATTGCCATTCTGACTGGCATGAGATGGTATCTCATTGTGGTTTTGATTTGCATTTCTCTAACGATCAGTGATATTGAGCTTTTTAAAATATGTTTTTTGGCCACCTGTATGTCTTCTTTTGAGAAGTGTCTGTTCATGTGCTTTGTCCACTTCTTAATGAAGTTGTTTTTTTCATGTAAATTTGCTTAAGTTCTTTTTAGATTGTGAATATTAGACCTTTGTCAGATCGATAGATTGCATAAATTTTCTCCCATTCTGTAGGATGTCTCCTTTTCGCTCTGATGATAGTTTCTTTTCCTGTGCAGAAGCTCTTTTGTTTAATTAGATCCCATTTGTCAATTTTTGCTTCTGTGGCAGTTGCTTTTGGCAATTTCATCATAAAATCTTTGCCCATGCCTATGTCCTGAATGGTATTGCCTAGATTTTCTTTCAGGGTTTTTCTAGTTTTGGGTTTTACATTTAAGTCTTTAATCCATCTTGAGTTAATTTTTGTGTAAGGTGTAAAGAAGGGGTCCAGTTTCAATTTTCTGCATATGGCTAGCGAGTTTTCCCAGCACAATTTATTAAATAGCATTTCCTTTCCCCATTGCTTGTTTTTGTCAGGTTTGTTGAAGATCACATGGTTGTAGATGTGAGGTCTTATTTCTGAGTTTTCTATTCTGTTCTGTTGGTCTATATGCTTGTTTTTCTACCAGTACCATGCTGTTTTGGTTACTTTAGCCTTATAGTATAGTTTGAAGTAGGATAGCCTGATGCCTCCAGCTTTATTCTTTTTGCTTAGCATTCTCCTGGCTATACAACCTCTTTTTTGGATCCATATGAATTTTCAAATTTTTTTCTAATTCTGTGATAAGCTTCTCTTTTTAAATTAATGATTAAATGTTTGAGACATGACAAAGCCTTGGGTGCTGCAGGAAAAACAGTTTGAGACAGAGAAAGGAAAACAACAGTATCTCTGAGTTTTTCTTGTAAATACCTTTAATAACAATGTTCTTCAATAAGTTAACACAGTTGAGAACATAGAGTAACTAGATCAAATAGTTCCAAGACTTCAGTGCCATAAAAATCATGCCTTGAAAATAAGTCTTTGTTTTGTCTAAGATGTCTCAAATTTAGTGGAAGTATGCTCCAAGTGCCAATTTTCTTATTGACATATCATCTTCAGAAAACATTTGCCTACACTTAAAAAAAAATACACACACACTGCTCTGTCTATGGAGTAGCCATTCTTTTGTTTCTTTACTTCTCTAATAAACTTGCTTTCACTTAGAAAAAATTGCATAATCAGATCGCTTCTCATTTACAAAAATGGGAATCTCATACTTCAGTCAACACATCTAGCTTAGCATAATGCCAGTAACTTTGGTTTGATGCAGTAGCCCAAAATGCTGAACTCGAATTGAGAATCAAATTTTTTCCAAAAACGGCTATTCAGGGGCATTCTATTGTAAACTTAACATTTTTTGGTGTGGTATTGCATGAGTTGTGGTAGAAGTGATTTGGACACTACTACAGTTCTAAATAGCACTGCTATTATGTGCTTCTGAAGTTTTCTTTTTTTTTTTTTTTTTAGCTGTCTTATTTTGCTTTCCATTCATATTTGCTATTCCATCACTGGTTGTTCCTTTCTACTCTTTTCTTGTTTCATTTATTTTGATCAGTGATGTGCATTTCCAATTCTGTGAAAGTTTAATTCAGTTGTATGTGTGGTAAAATGTAACACCAAATCCTTTGCAAGAAGGAATTACCTTGCACATCAGATTTAACACTGTATAGTTGAAAATCTAGAGAGATGCCAGTGAGCCAAGGATCAAATGACCTATTATTAACCAAGGCCATTTTCATGGCATCCTGGTCCTCTCTGTCACATGGCTGCTTACATTTCTCTGTGGTTTTCTTTCAATGTAAGTAGTTCTTGTTAAGGATTCTTGCAATGAACTTTGGTATTCTTTTCTCTTTCATTTCTATAAATACCAGGTATATTTTAATTTGAAAACTCTGTTTAACAAATTATAATCATGTAACTACCAAGAAGCCCAGCATTGATGTAAAACATGAACCTGTAAAGCTCCCCTGGGCTGCTGCCCAGTCACATCCCCCAGAGAGAGACTCCATCCTCAGTCTTGTGATCCTTATTCCTTATTTCTTTAAAGATTTGCACAATAAGTATATATATAATATATAATTTACTTTTGCTGGTTTTTAAGCTTCTTGTACAGCAAATTCCTACTGCATTTATTTTTCCATGGTGCACATTACGTACAGGAGTTATCTGTGGTGTGGGAGGCTGTCATTCATTCATTTTCACTGCTGAAGGTTTACATTTTATGCCACAATTTCACTAGTTTCCTATTGATGTATATGTGGCTGATTCCAGTTTTTGCCATAAACATTAGTGTGCCTGTCTCCTGGGCACATAGGCAAGAAAGCCCCCTAGAGTGTATGGTTAGGAGCGGGAGGGTTGGATGATATGTTGTATGGACTTTAATCATACTAGATAATGATAATATGATTTCCAAGGTGATTGTGTCAACTTAAACTCATGTGTTCTGAAAACACCTAGTTGAAGGAATTGAGTTAAAAGCCACTGTCTTGGCTGCAGAATTATAGCAGGCATTTTTATTCACTCTGTTAATAACTTCCTGTTGTTTACTTGTTTCTCATATACCATGGTATTATATTTTTGACATATAGATTCAGAAAATGCTTACTGATAGCACAATCGTGTAGGGGTTATTTTATATGTTAGGAAAATTTCATAATAAAAAGGAAAAAATGGAGGAAGGGAGAGAAAGAAGGAGGAATTGAGGAAGGAGTGAAAGAAGAAAAGAAGGAAGGGGAAGGGGAAGAAAAAGGACGGAAAGGAGGAAGGGAGGAGGAGGGAGGGCGAGAGATTGAATGGAAATAAAGAGGGAAGGAGGGACAGAAGGAAAGAGAAAAAGAAGGAACAAAGGAGAAAAGAAACTAAAATAAAGAGAAGAATAGGCGTTGGGAACTGGAAACCCTCTGTGTGGCTAATATTATCAAAATAGGAGGAAATAAAATAGACGTAGTTAACCTCTATAGAATAATGGAAATGTAAGAAGGCTTCATTAGTTATCTGTTGCTGTGTAAAAAACTACCCCCAAATTTAGTGACTTACAGCAACAAACATTGGTGAACTCAAAAACATAATACAAATGCCAGCAAAATGGAGCCAATGCAGGTAGAAGAAGTTGAATAAACAAAAAGATTTTACACATTGGAATAAGTAAGAGGTCACTGGTGTGCAGACGAAAATGATTTTGTAGTCCAAATGCTCCAAAAAGCAAGTGCCATCATGGGATTAAAGTTACAGCATTTTATTAGGGGACACACCTGTCAGACGATATGGCGAGGGAGGTAGGTTACCCTGGGAAAGGCAATAGAATAAGATGCAAGTGTGACCCCCAGTGATGGAAAGAAGGAAGGAAGGATTACTTAACATGTCCTAGACCACAGGCAATCTAAGGAGAGTTGAGCAAGGCCATGGAGGAGTCCTCCACCCACAGCTGGCAATCAGAGGAGTCCCCTGTCTTCCAGGAATGTCCTGCCTTAGTGTCACTGGTGTGACCCATCACTGGTTGGGAATAGTCCATGGGAAGCAGGGCCTCAGCACCAATGCCACTGAGGATGTCAGAGCACAGGAGCACGGCCTTGGAGGATTACCCAGAAGTGTGACTCAAACCTTCTGCCCTGATGGGTCTGGGCCCTTGAAAATCAAATCCTCTCAGGCTGAATTGCTGGATAATTCTACTCACACTTGCAATGGGGTGAGGGAAAACAGAAGGCCCCCAGGTGGATCTCTGGTTTCCACACTTCTGCCTTCATTGTGTGAAAGTAGCCATGCCTCCTCCTGGGGATGAGGATCTATTACCTGGGCCTGGAGAGGAGGAGACTCCTCTTCTCACCAGGTGGTCTCTGGGCATATACTGTCCACACTTCTCTGGTGACGAACTTAATGTGTAGTTCAGTGGGCTGTCTTTTGTCTCCTTTTAAGGGTACCCTCCTTTGCAAACCAGGACCTCGTACCCTGCACAACCCTGTGTTCTGAGATAAAACATGTCAAATACCCCATTAGGTGAATCTAAGAGATTAGACATGGAGCCATACCTGCTTCCACCGTTTGATTTCTGGACCCACATGTTCTTCCTCTTGCGAACACAGAACTGTAGAGACGTCTCTGATTTAAACAACGTACCATGTCCTGAAAGATGGCATGCAACCCTCAGAGTGCTTCCTCCAGGCTGGCACTGAGTTGTGCCTGTGGAAGATCACGGGACTCCAAGCAACTATGTGGTTCCAAGCACCTGTGTGACCCAGAAAGTCATAGATTGCACAGGCCAAACAGCATTCATGAGGTGAAAATGGTCCACCTGGGTTGAGCTTGAATCCCATGTTGACACCCACAGAAAACAGCCAAGTCTGAAATGTCATTAAACAACAAAACAGACAAATGGAAGTTAGCCAGCCTTCACTATGGGTCAGCCCATGCATGATAGGATGGGCACATGAATGGAACAACCACAGTGGCAGGTGTGAGGCTACATATGGGGCATTTCTTGTGGCTGGCAGCCCCTGGGGAGAGTAGCTGGTGATAGGGTTAGTGGAAGGAACAGCCATGGAAACACTGAATCTTTCCCTTGCCAAGTGGATCCTTCAGGCAGATAATGGGCTAGGAGCACTGCCTAGCCTGCAGACCAGGAATGTCAACAGCACCCAGAGAGTGGTACTGGCTGTGTCTGAGAGCGGGACAGAAAAACCCCCCTAGAATAGGTACCTAACCCTGTGAAGATGAACCTCTGGTCCTTCCAGGATGGAAGTAGGTAAATGTAGTCAACTTCTTAGTTAATAACTAGTCACCTAAAGAAATAGTGCCCCACTAGGGCACATCATGGGCCTAAAATGCTGATGAGTTGGACATTCAGAGGTGGCAGCAGCTGGATCTGCCTTGGTAGGGGGAAGTCAGTGCTGCTGGCACTCATGCCTGCCACTGTGGTTGCTCCATTCATGCACTCATCCTACCAGGCCTGGGCTGACCCAAGGTGAAGGCTGGCTAACTTCCATTTGTCTGTTTGGTTGTTCAGTGCCACATCAGACTTGGGTGTTTTCTGTGGGTGTAAACATGGGATTCAAGCTCAACCCAGGTGGACCATTTTCACTTCATGATGAATGCTGTTGGGCCTGTGCAATTTATGATGTTGTGGGTCACACAGCCACTTGGAACCACATAGTTGCTTGGTGTCCTGTGGTCAAGCATTCTATCAAATCAGGACAAGGAACATTAAAAGTTGCTTCTAACAGGGGGCATATGTCTCTGCTGTGGATGATATGATCTTACTCCAGAATCCCAGGCCCTCCATTGTGACTCTCCCACTGGTGCTTGGTTCAGCTCCATCCTGCATCTTTCCCCACCACTGGCACCACCAGCCCCAGGGGGTCTGAGGGATGCTGGCTGCTCGCACCATGGCCTGGATCTGCTGCAGGGTCCTTTCCTGTGTAGGCCCTTCTTGAATCTGGCCTCCTCCTATGTCACCTAGAGTGTTTGCCAAAGCACGTACCTAGATGTGGAATGTGGTGTTGTCAGAACTCAAAGAGGCTCATCAGGCAGTGTGCTTCCTTCCTTCTGGTGAGGATGCAAGATGAAACAGTTTGTCTTTTACCTTGGAGGGAACACACCTGCATTCCCCTAAACACTTGGCACTTGTTAACCCATAAAACTTCACTTCAGCGGCCACTCTTGAAGCTCTGTAAGGTTTATCTTCACATACTGGAGTGCATGTGTTTTGCCAACGACTCCAGTGCACTTTCTACCTGCTGCTCATTCACCGCAGTCAACATGAAGTTGTCAATGAAATGAGCTGATTTAATATCCTATAGGATATCCAGTATGTCTAGTATTGTCTTTAGACCATATTATATAGGGCAGGGGAGTTACAATAGCCCTGAGAAAAAACTATAAATAAACGTGTTGTGGATCCCACATGAATGGGAATCGCTCTATATCCCCTTTCTAATTGGAGTGGAAAGAAATGCACTCACCAAATCCATAGCTGCACGCTGTGTGCCCGAGGCTTTATTATTCTGCTCTGCAGTGATATCCAGACAACATAAAAGCTGCAATTATAATTCCTGCTTGGCCAGACCTGGAGTAATCTCATTCATTCTTTAGTCCTCATCAGGCTTCCTCAGGGACAGGTTGCTGGATTACGTAGAGACAATAGACAACCCCAACACCATCCCACATCCTTCAGCTCTCTAATGGTGGTGTGACCCCCACGATACTTTCAGTTTCTTCCTCAAGATGCACCCTGGGACACACTATGATTTTTTTTTTTTTTTTTTGCCAGGATGTGGGCAGCGTCAGAGGTTTCCCTTTGGCTTTCAGCACAATGAGAGTCCTGACTCCACAGACTAGGGACCCAGTGTGGGGGTGACTCCACTTAACAGTGCATCAGTGTCAATTATGCACTCAGGGAATTGGAAGATAACCAGGGCTGGGTCTATGGATCCAGTAGTTCCACTGTGGGCCGTAATGTGTCCAGGTTTACTCCCTGACCTCCGTAAGCCCCACTGTGATGGGAGACATGATAGTGCTGTGGGCATCTGGGCATCAATGTCAGCTCTCACTCAGTGTCAATAATCTGACCAGTTCTGCATCTTTCCTTTCCCCAGTGTACAATCTCCTGAGCAAATGGCTATAGGTTCCTTTGCTGAAGGACTGAGGGAATTGTGCCAGCATTTACTTCCACGGGGTTGCAGGGTATTCCTCCTAGGGATATGGACTCCTCCTCTGTCACTGGGATCTGAATCTGAACTTTGGCTGAGGTCTAGGCATTGAGGATGGGATCATGACTTTGTATTGGGTCAAACACCTTCACTCTCCTGCTTCTCAATTCTTGCTTTCTTATCATGATATCAAGCAGCGCCCTTGTTGGCTGCCTGTCCTAATCCTGGGACACCACCCTCTACTATCCTTCCCCACATTCCCTGCAGCTTGAGTCCTATTGGCTACTCCTTTTAGTTTGCCATAGTAACTGTGCCCTCTGGCTTTTTCAGGTCACTGCCACCATTTGGTCTTTGTCTCTTCAGGGCCACACTCTCCCCAGGGATATTAATAAATGCAACTCTGGGTCATCTTTACTACCATCACATCCAGCCTGCAGAGGACAACACCCCGACACTTCTTAGTGATGCAGGTCCCTCTCACCATCACGTTTCTGAGGCTCTGGTGGAAGGTGTTTCCTTTGGACCCTCTTGTGGAGCATAGTACTGGTGGGCCTTCACCATGCCCACTTCCCTCAGCCTTGTTATTCCATCCTGTGCAAGTTCCAGGGCAACTAAGTCATGTCTACCTTGTTGAGAGTTGGGCATCATTTTTCCTAGTCTATATGGATTCACCCCAGCAGTGGGTTTGGCCCCCCCTTATCAAAGTCCTGGGGTGTTTGATAAACCCATGCCTTGAGAAAGTGCCTCCAAGCCAAAGGATTTTTATTCTTCCAGCTTGAAATTCTGGTTCCTTGATCAAACACCCTCAAATTCCAATCCCAGAAGTGCTCCTCGGCCTCCTATGGGGACGTGCCAGCTAGTTCCTGCAAAGCTCTTCAGTGGGATTCCTGCTGTATCATGGGGGTGAGACTTCTGTAGCATCTTCCAGCATAGGAAGTGGGAACCATTACTAGAGAAGGGTGAGCCTCCTATGCATGCCCAGAGGATCCTGGAGGGCACCCATCGGATAACCCTGTTCCTGTTTGCAGAATCTCAGGTTCACCCACCAGGGTCCTGACTTTCCTCTAACAGGCCTGCCTTGGCTGAGTGTCAAACCTCTCTGGAGCACTGTGGCCCTCATAATGATGTCTTCAGCTACCATTCCACGGTATCTGCCCTTTCGCTACAAGAGATAAAGACCTCTGCATGAGACACTGCAGAGGCTGTCACATATAGCCAGTGACAGCTGTTAACAATCTGCAGATTCTCATGATACTTTCATAGGGCATCATTGCAGCTGAGCAGTAACCAGCCAACTCCACTGTCTTTGTAGGTTTCCCCCTAACCCCGTCATTATTGTGCAGGGCATTCTATCACCCCACCTGCCATAGCTTCCCCTAACCAGGGCATCCTCTCAGCTCAGCACTGGTGAGACCCATAGCAGCTCAGCTGCATCTTGTGCTATGGAATTTCTGTGTCTCCCACAACCCTGGTGGCATCCTCTTGGCCTGCCAGGCAGTGGGCAAGCTTTTT
Source organism: Pan troglodytes (assembly GCF_028858775.2). Taxonomy (NCBI): domain Eukaryota; kingdom Metazoa; phylum Chordata; class Mammalia; order Primates; family Hominidae; genus Pan; species Pan troglodytes. The sequence goes on along the minus strand of NC_072403.2, from coordinate 35,824,886 downwards.
TCAAATTCTCATTTTTGCCTGTTTTCATGGATCACCCTTCATACTACTTGTGTTAGTTAGGGTCCTCTGAGGAGCAGACCCCAATACAGTATTCAATGTGCAAGGATTTATTAGAGGAAATAGTTATGAGAGAAATTCAGGACACAGACGGAAAATGCTGGGAATGTCATCAGACCACAAAGCAACTCTGAGCCCCAGTGAGGTAAACAGTGCAGGAAGGTCAGCTGGAAGCATCCTAGACCCTGTGCAGGCTAACAGAAGTTCAGTAAGGGTGGCAGGAAGCCCTAGAGCTTCAGTCAGCCTTCAGAGAAGAAATGTTCCTGCCTTAGTTTCTGCCCTGCTTTCCTCAGTCATTGGCAGGAAAAGACAGGGGGCAGGTGTGGTCTCAGAGCAAACGTGGCAATAGGTTTCAGGATTCAAAAGTTGAGGCCACTATCAATTCTGCTTACTCTAGCTGAGGGGCTGGGATGTGCATTCTCATGACTGCCACAATGATCCAGTGGGGAGAGAGGAAAAAGATTGATGATAAAGAGAAAAAATGGTATTAATTGATGAGCTGACACCTTTAAGTAGATGATAAGGGATGACGTTTGGGGCACCAGAAGAGGGATTGGCTCTGGCTGGGAGCAGAATGGTTTACCCACAACAGTCCCCGACATGGTAAAACACCTGACATGTGTTGCAGCTGCAAATGCATGAGCAGATGGTGATGGAATCTGTCTTCTAATGTGTTCAGTTTTCTCAGTGAGGTAGGAACCAAGGTTGTCAGCTGAGATAAGAATGGGGAAGGAGGGTTGGACGTGTGAGCACAGAGAGAAGGTGTGTAAGGGTCACCTAGGCCAGGAGGAGCCTGAGGGTGAGCCATGCAGGGAGAGGGTGATTGCTGGCCCTGGTGGGGGCTCCCCATGTGGTTTGGGTCATGAAGTTAGAGAAGACACCAACGATGAGGGACAGTGAGTAGATGGCAGAATCACTGGATTGGTATTCCCAGGGTGGGGGTCGAAGGATTGTTGGAATTGATGTGCTAAAGGGTGGACTTCAAGCCTGGAATGCAGGCACATATGCAATGAGTAGTCACTGATATTACCTCACAGCATATGATAAAATGATAGAGTCTGTGTCCTCAGAGCCTGTGGCCACCTTGCATGAGATGAGTGGAAAGATAGCCAGAGAGTGGGAAGTGTGAAATTGAAAGTATGGAAGGGCTGGGGTTCTTGGGCATGATGAGGCCTAGGGGATGACAGGGGCACGAGATTCAGGCAGAGAGAGGAGAAGGTCATGGAGGAGAGGAGTTCCAGGATCTGAGAGTCCAGGGAGCAAGGGCATCTTCTCTGCTGTATAGGTGTCTATTGCTGCCATAAAAATTACCACAAACCAACTGGCTTTAAACAGCACCTAATTATCATGTTACAGTCCTGTAGGTTGCAAGTCTGCACAGTCTTATGGGGCTAAGGTCAAGGTATGGGCAGGTCTGTGTTCCTTCCTGGAGACTCTGGGGAAGAATCCACTTCCAAGCTCATTCAGGTTCTTGTCTGAATTCACTTTCTTGCACATAGAACAGAGGTTTCCACTTCCTTGTTAAGAGCCACCCTTAGCTCCTAGAATCTTCTTTCAGCTACTCACACATGGTGCCTAAGGCACATCCAATCCTCCTGCTTGGAACGTCTGACCTCCCCTCTTCTATGTCTCCTCTGCCTTCCTCCTCTGCAGAATCTGACTCCAGCCAGGGCAGGTTCTCTGCTTTTAGTGGCTCATTTGATTTGACTGGGGCCACACAGATTGTCCAGGAGAATCTCCCTATTTTAAGGTCCTTAATCATCATTACATGAGTAAAGTCCCTTTTGCCATGTAATGCGACCTGTTCACAGGTTCCAAGGACTAAGACTGGACCTCTTTCGGGACCATTACTCAGCCCACCACATGTTGAAGTCACCAACAGTCAAGGAGACTGCTGGAGAGGGTGACAGTGAACCAAGAGCTACAAGAGTCAGGATTGAGAGGAAAGGCCAGGGGCCCACAGGGAATGGCTACAATGAGGGGAATGGGGGTCTAATCTGATGACAGCTTAGGGGTTTTTGGGAGGAGGGAGGCAGAAAGTTCTGAGAACCACAGTGAGGAGCAAGGACCCCACCTCACCTCTGAACCCAGGGGTACAAGTCCATGGGGGAAACTCCCCTATGTGGGAGGACTTCGGAGGGGGTCATGTCCTCAGGGAGACCAGGTTGCTGCTGGAGCTGTGAGGTGCAGGAACATCCTGAGAGAGGGTGTGGAGGTTTTGCTGATCAAGGACTGAGATTCCAGGGGGTGCACTGGGAAGATTTCTGTGGTTCGGGAGGTTGGGGAGACAGAATAGTGGTGTGCAGAGCCTTGTGGGGATGTGAGTGCAGATTATGTGGGGGACCCAGTGTCACTGCCACAAACAGGGAAAGGACATGATGAGCTGAGTCCTGGTGGACTTGGTGCAGACAATGGTGCTGAGGCTGTGGGAGATGAGGGAGGAGGAGCAGGGGTGGCTCTCACCTGGGCTCTGTCCATGGAGGTGAGGACAATGAGGTGGTTGGGTCTCAGTGCTGTGTGGAACTTTTTTTTGACCTCCTTATGAGTGGATGATCTGTCTGAGATAGAACGGGTCTTAGAGGATTTACTCATTACCCTGAGAGAGGGGGCGTGTTCATTCCAGGTTTCAGGTCTGCCCTGACACCTTTCTTTGTGGCTTAGACCTCCCTACTGTAAATTACTGGGTGTTAGTCCATTTTGGAGTTCATAACTTAAAGCAGAAACTCAGATGGTTGAAATGTCATTTTCATGAAGGATTTTTATTAGAGTATCATTTAGATTGCCTTTGCAACCTCCCATGTGTTTTGTTTATTTTCTAAAGGGCTGCTAATCTTGTTTTAAATTTGCAATGTAGTTAATTTATCTTCACTGTTAATTAGTTGTGCGTTGTTTAACCTTATACCATATAGTTTTACATATCTATAACAACAGTAGTTTGGGCCTCTTGTATTCTAATAGATAAGTCCTTAAGCTGTGTCCACATTGCAATTCAAGTATGAGTCGTGCATAACCGTAGCACTAAGAGACAAGAGGGAAATCCCTCTCTCCTAAAATTTTGCAAAAGTTCTGGGTTTTTTTTCCCACTGAGTGGGAACAAGTCAGCTAATCATGAACATGAGGTCTTTGGCCTCATTTAAAGGTGCTTCAGAAGCACTGAGCCATAGGAAGGCCTCTTTGTCTAGGTCCGGGACCCTACACCATGGCAGAAGCCATCTTCCCTCCCAGTGTGCAGTGATGTCCCAGATAGCGAATTGGTTAGCCACTTTTCAGTCTTGGGCAGTTTTGTTTTCCAAAACATGGGTTTTTATCTCAGGACCTTCTTGTCCCCAGATGATCAAAACCAGGGCCATCCACTCCCTTCTGAGCCACCTCTGCCTGGGGGGCCCGTGGCTGTGTCCTCCAGTCACAACAGAACACTCCTTCAGAACACCCGCAGGAAGACAACATCTTGTCATTGGCTCACACATGCATGGTGCGTGCACAGAGCTTTGGTTCTAGTTCAGGAGGTGTGTGGGGAGGAGGCTCACTAGTCCAACAGAGCTTGGTACCAGTGTCATATGCCAGGAGCCAAGGTTACAAGGATGCAAAGTTCCCAGACCTACCAGAGAAGGCAAACCCCTGCAGCATGCAGGGCTAGACAGGGGCAAGAAACAAGGTCATTCTGGGCCAGCAGGAAGAGGGAAAGGGAAACTACAGACATACCTCAGAGACACTGCAGATTTGGTTTCAGACCATGGCAACAAACAAGTCACACAAATTTTTGTTTTTCCAGTGCATAGAAAAGTTATATTCACACTCTACTGTAGCCTATTAAGTGTATGATAGCATTATGTATAAAAGAACTATGTACATACCTTAATTTAAAATTACTCTATTGCTCAAAACTGCTAAGGATCATCTGAGGCTTCAGCTAATCTTAATCTTTTTGCTGGGGCAGGGTCTTGCCTCAATGTTGATGACTGCTGGCTGATCAGGAGGATGGTTGCTAAAGGCTCTTATGGCAACTTCTTAAAATAAGACAATGAAGTTTAAGGCATGGATTATAAAGGTGGAATCAGTACTTAGGTAAAGTCAATATGAGTTTTCAAGTCAGGTGGACTTGAATATGAACCCTCCAGGCCTTTCCACCAGCTAGCTATAGAGCCTTGGGCACTTCTGGGCCATAGCTGGCCCCAACAGACACTTGCCCAGTGGGTGAGTGCTCAATGAACCCCTCTGAGCCAGTTGCCTCACCCAACCAGTGATATAATTCCTTCCTTGCAGAAGAATAAGCGAAAAAAGGCACAGTGCCAAGAGAATCAGACACAAGACCTGCGGAAGGCTGCGCCAGTGCTCTAAAGCAAGTTCTGCCTAAAGCGGCAGAAACATTTTTCACATTAGGAACAGGAGTTGTTTGGGATCCTGTCTGGGGCCAGGTTGAGAGCAGAGTGGGAGTGGGGGCCTGTGTAGGGCCAGGCACTGGAGTGAAGACAGGCCTGGAGAGAGCCTCCTGAAAGCTGCTGAGTGGCTCAGACAGCTCCTTGCCTCACCTGCCACAGTCCTCCCACTCCCCTGGCTCTCTCGGTGCTGTTTTCTTCACCTCCTCCTGCCCTCCTGGTCCCTGGCACCCCAGGGCTCATAAACATGCTGCTCCCAAAACTCCAAGGCAAGTATGGAAGGGCAGAACAGCTTCTGGGACAGTGGGAAGATGAGGCTACCCCCTATGTGGCTCCAAGTGCTCGGTGGAGGAGATGAAGGGATCAGTACAGTAGTCGGGGGAAATTCTCTCAATCCCACCCTGCACTACCCTCACCTCTGCAGCTTTTTGCCTATTTCCAACTCTCAGCTCCTTCCATCCCCACCCCAGCCCAGCCCTCAGGGCTCCCTCTCTCCAGCCCTCCCTCTGCCCAGAGCAGCACAGTCCAGAGTCCTTGAACAGGAATTCCCCCTCATCTAACAGTTAATCATTTATTAGTGGGGACAGACACCTGGTCGTCTCTTTCCAGTGACCCCATATCCTCATTCAAGGCATCCAGATATAGCCCCTGAGCCAGGGATCTGTATCTGCCCTCCAGAGGCCTATGCCCAAGACAGGTTGCTCCCTGGGATTCTCAGTACAGGTGGACTTAAGCTAATGGGCTGGAAAAAGAGAAAACGACGTCGAATTCCTCACTTACCATGAGATCTTGCAACACAGGTTCTAAGGGCCTCAACCCCTCTACCCTGGCTGATGCTCCCTCCTCCACTCCCTCTGACCAGGGCCCTGAGCCCCCCACACAGCTGAGCTGGCCCAAGCTGAGGAGTTGCTTGCACAGCAGCTGGAGCTGGACCAGGCCCTCCTGGAAGGGAAGGAGTGGGTGGGGGCCCGGGCCCTGGTGCTCAAGATCCAAAAGCTAAAGAAACAGATGAGGAGGCACTGAGAAAGCCTGGGAGGGGACACCCAAGCTTCCCAGCAGTGCCCACAGCACCCTCCATGCCTGGAACTATTGTGCACCACCCCCCAGGAACCCCAGGATCAGAAACACCCCAGCATCTCCCAGGCCAGAGAAAGCAGAAGAGACTCCACAAAGGGGCTGGCAATTGGCAGGTAGTGGGGGAGCCAGGGCTTTGCAGTCTTAGTCCCATCCCTCTTTGACCTCACAGCAGGGCACCAAGGCCTTGCAGGAATTTACCCTGGGCCATGCCCTAAAATAACCTCACCCCAAATAAAATAAAAGGAGAGAGCACCCACACATAATGCAGATGCACTTGTGTTTCATTTTTAGTTGTGTTAAAAATTCTGACAATCAGGAATGGGGGTTCAGGAGTGGTGCTGAGGCAGAAGACGGAAGCCAGGGGGTGGGGGAAGAGGATGTCAGGGGTGGGGTCAGTAGAGTCTCCTTCACCCCCAACCTGCAGTCTCCTCCTGAAGCATGGTCACATGCCAGAATGGGCTAGTCCCCTACTGTGTCTGTTCAACTGAGGGGAAAATGTGGCATGGTGAGAATAAGGCATGAAAAGGAAAAAGTGAGGCAGGAACACACGGCACACATGCAGATGCTGGTGTACTGTGTGGGTTCAGAGGACAGACTTGGGAGTGGGGGAAGAGATGTAATATGATGAAAGAAAACAGATACCCCACATAACGGTCAGAAAAACATCCCAACACGGCATCAAAGACCAGGGTGCATGAAGCAGCCAAGTGTCCATTATGCATCAGGTGCCCATGACAGGATAGAAGACAAACATATTAAGGAACTAGGAAGACCTAAAGGGCTTCATGACATCAGCACTCACTGTGGAGGAGATGTCTGTCTCATCAGGCAGCTCACTATCACTGACCTCAAAGCGATGCTGCCCATACTGAGGATCCTGGCATTATTGTCACCTGACACAAATGTGATGGTCAAGCCCTGTGCCACCTGGAAGGGGATAGAGGGTAGGATAGGACTAGAAGACCCAAAGAGGGAAGACTCTCAGAGGGAAGGATGAGGATGTAAAGTGTGAAAAGATACAGAAAGTAAGGAGGTGGGAGAGTGGGTGTCCCTCTGGGTGTGGGGCTTAACTGCTGCAGGTAGGTCTCAGAATCCTCATGCATGTCGTAGGTAAAGGCAATGCTCATCTGCTCCATGTCCATGGCTCAGCCAAATAAGTTGGTAGTCAATAAATTGATCTTATCTTTTGGGGTCATTCTCCAGCAAGTGCAGAACAGTAAAAAAATTTAGTCACCTGAGGTGCATATCTTGGCTTCCTGGCCAGTTTTCCCAAGGCCTCCACTGCCACCATGCACCCTGGGTGCCCTCCACACTCTCCAAGTGTCCAGATGTGTATGAGGAGTTAAGGGCAGGAAGAACTATTGGATCGTGGATTTAGGTGCCTTTTTCCACCTCTGCAGGTGGCAAGGTGTGGATTCATAAGCTGGCATTGAAGCAAGCTCTGTCCTTTGTGAATAGTTGTTTGGTCACCCACAGTCATGGCTGAGCCCTGAGAATAAGAGAAACTTGTCTAGAAAAAGAAATTGTGCTGACTCTTAAATAAACATTTCTGGTCTGCGTTTTATTTCAAGTGTCTGGGAAGAGATAGAGCGTGAGATTCAGGAGAGAAGGAGAGGTCTGTCTCGATGCATTGACACAGCACAAAGAAATTTCCCCTCCTCCCCCACATCGCCCCGCCAGTTCTCAGTGAGGGACAGATTCACAGCAGTACTGAAAGGGCTGGGAAGAGATGGGGAGACATCTGGGGCCAATGTTCAGGGGTTGACCCTGTGGGAGGACACCTGCCTTCAGAGTTAGAGCCCACATGTGATGATGTAGAGCTGAAGGGTGATATCAGGGAGGTGATGGAGAGTGCTTTGGGGTTTCCTGATTATGAAGAGCAGAGGTCAGTCTGCTTCCTGGGTAAAGTGACTGCTGGGGAGATTGGATCGGATTAATGAAGAATAAATAAACGGGGAATGAGGATAAGCAAGCATCAGCATCTCCCGCCATCAGTTCAGACTGACTGGGGAGGTGGGATAGTTATTGACTCTGTTGTGTGGTTCCCCCTAACTTCCTGGTCTTGGGGCACAGATGGGTGGTGCTGTTCTTGGTCAGGGCAGCCTCAGCTCCACCCAGGTAAGGCAGTGGTGGCAGAGAGAGTTAGGGGAGCACCTGTGAAACCGACCAAGGCAGGGATGGGAGCCCTCTGTGCAGCAGGAGTGGATGCAGGACCTGCCTGGAAGCAAGAGGATGAGGGAACCTAGTTGGGTCCTGTTCCCTGCCTGTGTTCACAGGGTAACCAGTAAGGGAGCTGGGGTACGGAATTCTTTCATAGGTTATCTAGCCAGAGATATGTTTATAGACATATTCTTTCATGTTTATATTCAGGTTTGTTGTCACATAGACATTTATCCATGCGTGTTTTATGTTTGTTACTTTAGAATGGCTCAGTCACAAAATCTTAATGTCTTCATTCCTGCTGCCTCTCTACACACACATACACACATACACACACATTCACACACATGCTATGCAAACATGTCTACCTGTATCTACAAAGAGAGATGTTATTTTATTTTTAAATTTTTAAATTCGTATATATTCATGGGGCACAGGTGCAGTTTTGCTACATTGCTATATTGAGTTGTGGTAAAGTCAGGGCCTTCAGTGCATCCAGCACTGGAGACAGATACATTGACCCCAACAAGAAACTCCTCTATGATACACCCACTGCCAACCACTCTTACCCTTCTGGGTCTCTATTGTCTATCATTCCACATGCTGCTTTCATGCATAAAAAGAGATATTAATCAGATATATCAGAGTGATAACTTGAATTTTACTGCACTATTCTTTCAGCTTCTTTGCACATTTGAAAATATATACAATTATAAGTTGGAAGAATGAGGGAAAAAAAAGAGCGAGAGAGAGTGCTGAATCTGAATAGGCTAGGGGTTGGGTATCACTAGGAACCATAATTGATCTCTGCCATTTTGAAAGTATGGCCCCCTGAGCTGCCTTCAGAGAGTCCTGGAGGGAAACCTGTTTTCACAGTAATACCAAGATGCCATTTGCCTGTTTCATTATGTTGACTTTTCCATTAATGCTGCAAATGCCAAGGTCGGTAACACACCCAGCACCTTAGCAGAATCAAGGCAGTGGCTCCAAACTGCAGTCCCATTTAAGAATGCCTTTGATGGAGCAGTAAAATATTTATGTTCATTAAATTTTGATCCTTGAGTACATGTCTTTAATATTCTTTGTGAGAAAATGGGAGATATGCCTAAAACACTTACTGCACAGAGAAGCAGGATAGTAGTCTTGAGAAAGGGCACTTGTGTAGACTCAGTTATGAGTTCAACCAGCAGATCCCCCTCACCCACTGAAAGACAATTGCATTATTTCCAGTTTATGGAAGTAATTATGAATAATTACTTCCAGGAGTATTATGAATAAAGCTGCAAGAGTATTTGTATACAGGTTTTTCATGAACATAAAGTTTTACCTTGTTTGAAATAAGTGCCTAGGAGGGCAATTGCTAGTCATATGGTAAATTGCATGTTCAGTTTGAAGAAAACTGCAATATCCACTTCCAGAGTGGCTGTACCATTTTAAAATCCATTCCTACTAGCAATATGAATGATCCAGTTTCTCTGCAAACTGGCCAGCATCTGTTGCTACATTTATTTTGTATTTCAGCCATTCTCATCACTGCAGTTTTAATTTGTATTTTCCTACTGGATAGTGATGTTGAGTGTCTTTTCATCTGCTTGTTAGCCTGGTGTTTATCCTCTTCAGTGAAACGTCTGTTTATGTCTTGCTCATTGCCTATTGTTTATTTGGATTTCATTTTTACTGTTGAGTTTTTACATTTCTTCATATATTGTGAATGCAAGTCTTTATTGAAAATGTGGTTTGCAAATATCTTCTCTCATTCTGTAGCTTGTCTTTTTATGCTCTTCATAGGTCTCTCACAGAGCAACAGTTTTAATTTTGATAAGATCCAGTTTAGTAACTTTTTCTTTTGGTGTTATGTGTAAGAACTCTTTGTCTAGTCTTAGTTCTGATGGCTTTTTGTTAAAAGATTTGTAATTTTAATTTTTTAATGTATTTGTTATTTATTTAAAAAAAATCTTGCCTAGGCTGGCCTTGAACTCCTGGGCTCAAGGGATCCTCCCACCTCAGTCTCCTGAGTAGGTGAGAGTACAGGCCTGTGACACCACACCTGGCTCAATGTTTGTAATTTTAACTGTGTGTTTTACATTAAAGCCTGTGATTCATTTTGAGTTTTTTTTTTTTTTTTTTTTTTTGTATAAAGCGTGAGGTTTGGGCTCAGCTTATTTTTTTTCCACTGTGGTTGTCCAGTTGCTCCAGCACCGTTTGTTGGGAAAGCTCTCCTTCCTTCATTGAATTGTTTTTGTGCTTTTGTAAATGTCAGTTGAGCATATTAGTGTGTTTTGCTCATTTTCAGTTGAATTGCTCATCTTCTTACATATTGAGTTTAAGAACTTGCCACATTATTCTGGAAACATGTTCTTCAACACAAATGTAATTTGTGATAAATTGTGAAATATTTTCTCCCTGTCTATGGCTTGTCTTCTCATTCTCTCAATGTCTTTTGGAGCACTCAAGTTTTAAATTTTAACTAAGCCCAATTTCTCTCTCTCTTTTTTTTATTTGGATCATGCTTTTGGTATTTTATCTAAGAATCTTTTGCCTAACTACCCAAAGTAACAAAAATTTTCTCCTGTATTTTCTTTTAGAAATTTCATAGTTTTAACTCATAAATTTTAGCTGTTTAGGTCTCTAATTTGTTTGAGCTGATATTTTATATAGTGTTAAATGTAACATTGTGTTACCTATGCAACTTCGTTGAAAATCAATTGACAAAAAAAGTAAGAATGTCTTTCTAGATTCTCACTTCTGTTCATTGATCTCTATGTCTCTCAGTTTCACACTGTCTGGATTATTGTAGTTTCATATGACATTCCATTTTTTTTTCAAATTTGTGTTGGCCCTTCTGCATCCTCTGCATTTTAATATACATTTTTAGGATTATTTTGTCAATTTTCTTTCCTTTTTTTCTTTTTTTTTTTTTTTGAGACGGAGTCTCGCTCTGTCACCCAGGCTGGAGTGCAGTGGCATGATCTCCGCTCACTGCAACCTCCGCCTACCGGGTTCATGCCATTTTTCTGCCTCAGCCTCCCGAGGAGCCTGCCACCACGCCCGGCTAATTTTTTGTATTTTTAGTAGAGACGGGGTTTCACCGTGTTAGCCAGGATGGTCTGGATCTCCTGACCTCATGATCCGCCCGCCTCAGCCTCCCAAAGTGCTGGGATTACCGGCATGAGCCACCGCGCCCGGCCTATTTTGTCAATTTTCTATAAAATCCCTGCTGGGATTTTGATAGGGATTGTGTTGAACCTATAGATCTACTGGGGGAGAATTGCCATCTTAACAGTATTATCGAGCTTTCCAACTCGCATCTCTCCATTTATTTAGACCTTTAATTTCTCTGAGGAATGTTTTTTTATTTTCAGTGAACAAACACTGCTGTCTTCCTAAATTTATTCCTATTTCGCTCTTCTGGTAACTACTGTGATAGGAAAGTTGAGATTTTCATTGCTTCTATAGAGAAATATGTTAATAATTAATTTTTATATTGATTTGATATCCTATGGGCCCTTCTGGATTCATTTATTAGTGCTAGCCAGTTTTTATCTGCTTGTGAATTCTACAGACAGGGTCATGTTATCTGTGAATAGAATTGTATGTTTTCCTTTTTATCTGGATGCCTTTAATTTTTAATTTTCTGCCTTATTGCACTGGCTACAATCTCCAGTATAATATTAAATAAAAGTGGTGGGATTGGACATCCTTGCATTGATCCCCATCTTAGGAGAAAAGCATTCAGTCTTCAGTCTTTCTTCATTAAGTTTGATTTTAGCTGTGGGTTTTTTATAGATGCCCTTTATCAGAGTGAAGAAGGTCTCCTCCATTCCTATTTTGTTGAAACTTATGAACATAAGTGATGTTAACATTTTTGTCAACTGTTTCTTCTGCATCTTTTGAGATAATTATGTCTTTTTTTCCATTAATACAGTGCATTCCATGAATTGATTTTCAAATGTTAATCCAACCATATGTTCCTGGGATGAATCCCATTGGTCATGGAGTGTAATCCTTTTTTATGTGGCTTTGTATTATCTGCCAATGTTTGTTAAGGATGTTTTCATTTATGTTTATTGGTGACACTGGTGTATGGCACTCTTTTCCTGTGAGTCTTGCTGTGACTTTGATATGAGGGTAATGCCAGTTCTGTAAATGGGCTGGAAAGTCTTCCCTCCTCTCTTCTTGTCTGAAATAGCTTTCAAAATATTTGATAGAATTCACCAGTGAAGATATCTGGGCTTTGGCATTTCTTTGTGAGAAGGTTTTTCAATTTCTGACTTAGTTCACAGTTCTCTTCAGGTTTTCCAGTTAATTTGGGTCAGTTTTGGCAATTTCTATCTCTGCACGAATTGGTCCTTTTTATCTAAGTGGTCTAACTTATTGGCTTCAGGTTTTTCAGAGTATTCACTTATAATGTTTTTTAACTTCCTAAGGGTCATTAGTGATAATCTCTCTTTTGTTCACAATTTTGGTAATTTATCTTATTTCTCATAATCTCTTTTTTCACTGTTGGTCAAGAAAACAGACAGAGGCAGCAGATGGAGATGTGACAGATTCTCTAGTGGGAAGGCTTTGATCATAATACCTGGCAAGCCAGAATGATGCCAGCAACCCCAAAGGAGCTGCCAATGGATCTTGACAGGAAAATCACTGACTCTGGATTGGGCTATGCTCAACCAGGGGTAGATGTCAATGCTTCAAGGGCTATACAAGAACCAGAAAAGAAGAGGTTGCACCAATTTGGACTGCCGAGTCACACTTTTTTACACAAGAAAACACACTTTACAGCCTCAAACGGCCAACAATGCAGAGGGACATGTCCTCCTCAGGGGAAAATTTGATAGAAAATTGAAATGGTCAATTGAAACATTGTTTGTCTAAAAACTGCCAATCTAATTGTTGGGCAATATAAACATGAAGGACTGGCTTTTATATCTTCATGAATGTGCTCGCTGTCAACATGAGTGGGGCTGCAAGAATAACTCCACTAGGTAGCATCCTCTCTTTTACCTGATGGATCAGGACGATGCTGTTACGACGATACATACAATTCTTCTGAAGGGGAGAGGATGCTGGAATAAAGACTACACTTCACCTCAAATTTATTTTTTCATATGTTATGCCATAGTACCAGGAATAGGGATGTAAATAAAAGTGCCAGAAACAGGAATTATCCCTAAGCGAAAAACCATAACTGTATTTTTACACCTTTATGTAAGAATTCTCAAGTATTCATTTCATCTGGAAAAGTTAGGATTAACAGTAAGTAGAGTTATATAGCCTGGTGGTCTGATAGCCCCCACTAGTTCCTTACCTATATAACCTACCCTCTATGATCAAGACTAGACTGAGGGAAGACATGCTAGAATACTATTGCTGCCTGCAGTCTAGGCCAGCCCAGCAGACAAACCTAATGTCACTCCCAAACCTGGAAACAACTGATATAAAGGGACAGAGGGAGGAATAGTGGCTGAGGGTAAGTGAATAAATCAAAGGGTTATATAATGAGAAAAATTCAATATTAGCTTAACTCCTCAAAGGTGGTGTGAGCAAGAGAAGATATTGTCACTTAGGTCAATTATACTGGATGCCTAAAAGAGTAAAGCCGTATGTCCCTGAGACCATTCTTGTTTTTGGAACCTGGTAAGATTGAGTGTTGTCAGCAAAGCTGAGTGATTTCATTCTGGGAGACATATTCATACAAGAGGATGATAAACTGGCCTAATTTTGAATGAATGGATGAGATTCTGATAATATGCCAATACCTCTTTACTGTTACAATCCTTTTTCCTGTAAAAGATATGTGGTCAAAGAAAAGTGGGCAATCTGAGTTATCACAAAAACATTTAGTCTTTGTCCCTGGTTTCTCCTAAAAACCTTAGACTCTCTTGAGTGATAAGAGTGTCTTTAGAGTACTGATGAGAAGATTCTTGGCTGAGTGGATCCTGGATATCTTAAGAACGGTGGCTAGCTGCCAGAGACACATACCTGTGATGCGAGGGTTATCTTTTTCCATTTTGTGTTGCTATAAAGAAATGTCTGAGACTGACTAATTTATATAAACAAGGTTCACGTGGCTCAAGATTCTGATGTCTGGAAATGTTTGCGCATTTAGTGAGGGCCTCAGGCTGCTTCCACTCATGGCAGAAGACAAAGGGGAGCTGGTATATGCAGAGATCACATGGTAACAGAGGAACAGAGAGAGTAGGAAGTTGCCAGGGTGTTTTTAACAACTAGCTGTCTTGGAAAATAATAGAGCAACAATTCATTCATTCCCGAGAGAGGGCAGTTATCTCTCTATTCATAAAAGATTGGTCACCATGACTCAAATGGTGGCCATTAGGCCCCACGTCCCACAGTGGGTGTCAGATTTTAACATGAGGTATCAGGGGATAAATGTTTATATCATTGCATCCCCTCCCTAGCCAGCCAAAGGTCATGTTCTTCTCACATTGCAAAATATAATAATCTTCTCCCAATTGTCCCAAATGTATTAGGTTGTTCCAGCATCAACTCAAAATTCCAGAGTCTCATCTGAGACTCAAGGTAAATTCTTATAGCTTTGAGCCTGTAAAATTTTTTTTAAAAATGTTATTTACATCTAAAATATTAATACAACAGTGGAAGAGACATTTCTTGTACATTTCCATTCCAAAAGGTATATAAATGGGCCAAAAGAAATGAATGCAGTTTCCTCACAAGATTGAAACTCATCATGGAAGACATTAAAACTTAAAGGTCTAAAAGAATCTCCTTTGACTCTATATTTTGAATCCAGAGCACAGTGGCTGGTGCAACTGCTGGGCTCCTAATGTCATTTGCAGCTCCACATTTATGGCTTTGCTGAACATAACCCATATAGCTGCTGTCATGGGAGAAAATTGAATGCCTATGGCTTTTCCAGGCTGAGGTTGCACATAGCCAGTGGCTCTACCATTTAGTAGTCCTGGCAGGGGTCCTGCTGCTGCAGCTCTGCTAAGAATTGTCCTGGGTATTAAATTTCCCCATTTAAATATCAGTTCCAGTTTTGGGTCGTTTCTTTGCTCACACATATGCACATAGGCTATTACAGGCAGCCAGACCAAATCCTGAATTCTATGCTACTGAGAAATTTCTTCCATCAGATACCCTTAATCATCACTCTCAAGTTTAAAGTTCCACAGATCCCTAGGGAGGTGGCACAATGCCTCCAAGAACTATCACAAGAACAGCATGAAAGAGATGATTCTAAACCATTCATGAATGATCCATCCTCATGAGCCAATCATGTCCCACCAAGCACCACCTCCAACATTAGGGATTACAAGTGAGCATGAGATTTGGGTGGGGACACATATCCAAACAATATCAGGGGTCATGGTGGACATGAGGGTGGGCTGGTCTCTCCACTTCTCACATGTTACCAGGGACATAGACACATTCAGATGCCTTGGCAGAAAGAGAAGACAGAGGCCCTTGAAGTCTCAAAGTGGAGCCATGAACAAATCTTGCATCTCAGTCCCTCACAAGGCAGTCTTAGAAAAAAAATAGTCATGAACAAATTCAAGTCAGTCATGGTAAGTGGTGACACTGAACAGCCCACCACACATTGAAAAATTCCAAATCAAAGACTCTAGAGCCTAGTTGTGTCCCATCTGCCCCAACTCCTCCTTCACTTCAGGCCCTCTAAGGTGTCACTTTTACAAGACTTGAGAGACACATCAGAGCCCTGGGTACTGTTCCTGTTTGGGGTGAAACAAAAACAAAGTCTGGTCAGAGCCCACAGATGATGTGACTAAAGGAGGAATTTTGGGGTGGCTGTGCTCCCCCATGGGCTCCTGTCTACACTATTCCAAGGATCTCAGGAATCACTCTCCCACCCCTACCACACTTACTTGAAGCCTGAGCATAGCTGACTCCTTTTCCATATGAGGAAAGAAAACAAACTGTGAGAAGCCAGGGAAGAGGCAGGGCCATGAGATCCTAGAGGAGTTTCCAGAACTGTGAATGCAGACCCAGGTCAGGATCAGGAAACCCGAGGGAAGAGGATGTGTTGAAGCTGAACCAAATGTCCTTTTGACATCTGTCCTCAGCAGGAACATTCTCCTGATTTGTGACTGCTGGGAGTCAGGTTCCCATGATCACAATCAAGGTGATAAATTTGTCCTTCAATTTCACAGGTGCTTTACAAAAGAGTGAGAGTTGACAGGGCATCTGAACAGGGTAAATGTGTGTGGAGATGGTGTCTCACAACTAGGCAGGAAATGAGCCAACTTCCATCTGGAGCTTGAAATCCACGAATGGAAGAAGAAATCTTGGAACTCACCCCTTTCCTACCTGTGGTCTTATTCTTCCACATCACAGCAGTGACCACAGCACCTAGAACAACCAGGACAGTAACGATGCCCACGATGGGGAATGTGGGCTGGGAAGATGGCCCTAAGAAAGGAGGGGAACATGAGGGGTCCTGACCCCCAGGCCTCAGCCCTGACCCTGCTGAAGGCCTCCAGAAGGGCTCCTGCTTTCCCTGAGAAGAGACATGGCCCCTCATTCATCTCCTTAGCCCATCTCAGTGTGAGGGGCTCTGGCAGTGCCTCCTGCTGCACATGGCATGTGTATCTCTACTTGTCTCTAGAAGACAGCACCACAGCTGCCCACTTCTGGAAGGTTCTATACCCTGCAGGTCTGGTCCCCACAAGCTCTGCGTCCTAAATTTGGTCCTCCCCATCCCACAGTTGGGTCACTGTGATTTCCACATGGTAGAAGCCCGGGACCCAGCACCTCAGGGTGGCCTCAGGGTCTGAGATGGGGTAGTGGATCACACATGTATTCTGGGATTCTGAGGGGAAGAGTAAGAAAATTCAGGCACTTTGCATTCCTCATGGGACACTCCAGCAGCACCCATGTGACCATCCTGAGAATGGATAGGACATCTGGGATGGGGAAGGGAGCACAGAACCCAGACACCTCCTGGCCACAGGCACCTGGGATAATCTCCTATTCCTTGGAAAGTTAGCGTCTGAGGCGTTGAATAATTTAGAGTCTGCCGAGTGCCTGGGATTGCAGGCACGCGCCACCACGCCTGACTGGTTTTCATATTTTTTTGGTGGAGACGGGGTTTCGCTGTGTTGGCCAGGCTGGTCTCCAGCTCCTAACTGCGAGTGATCTGCCAGCCTCGGCCTCCTGAGGTGCTGGGATTGCAGATGGAGTCTCGCTCACTCAGTGCTCAATGTTGCCCAGGCTGGAGTGCAGTGGCGTGATCTCGGCTCACTACAACCTCTGCCTCCCAGCCGCCTGCCTTGGCCTCCCAAAGTGCCAAGATTGCAGCCTCTGCCTGGCCGCCATCCCATCTAGGAAGTGAGGAGCATCTCTGCCCGGCCGCCCATCATCTGAGATGGGGGGAGCGCCTCTGCCCCGCCCACCCAGTCTGGGAAGTGAGGAGCGTCTCCGCCCGGCAGCCACCCCGTCCGGGAGGTGGGGGGCAGCCCCCGCCCGGCCAGCCGTCCTGTCCGGGAGGTAGGTGGGGGGCAGCCTCCGCCCGGCCAGCTGCCCCATCCAGGAAGTGGGGGGCGCCTCTGCCCGGCCACCCCGTCTGGGAAGTGAGGAGCCCCTCTGCCCGGCCGCCACCCCGTCTGGGAGGTGTACCCAACAGCTCATTGAGAACGGGCCATGATGACGATGGCGGTTTTGTCGAATAGAAAGGGGGGAAATGTGGGGAAAAGACAGAGAAATCAGATTGTTGCTGTGTCTGTGTAGAAAGAAGCAGACATGGGAGACTCCATTTTGTTCTGTACTAAGAAAAATTCTTCTGCCTTGGGATGCTGTTGATCTATAACCTTACCCCTAACCCCGTGCTCTCTGAGACATGTGCTGTGTCCACTCAGGGTTAAATGGATTAAGGGTGGTGCAAGATGTGCTTTGTTAAACAGATGCTTGAAGGCAAAAAAAAAAAAAAAAAAAAAAGAATGCCCAAAATGACAATTTTCTGACTCAAGCATCTACAAAAATATTTGCCTAATCAGGGTGCTTTGGAATTAGAAAAATGTGAGTCTCACATCTTTGTCTGTACAACTAGCTTAGCGTCATGACAATGATTTGGTTTGATGTGATAGGTGGAAATGGTTAACTTCAATCTAGGAACAAGATTTTTCAGTAACTGGCTATTCAGTGGGCATCCTGTGATCAGTTTAACATCTTTCACTGTGGTTTTTAATTAGATGTGGTAGAAGTGATTTGGACTCCAGTATGATTCTGAAAAACACTGTTATTTTGTGCTTCTAATGTTGCTTTAAAAGCAGCTCTTTCGTGTTTTCCATTCTTATTGCTATTTCGTCACTAGTTATTCATTTATGTCTTTTCATTTAATTTATTTTGCTCAACAATGCTTTTTTTCTATTCTGTAAAAGTTTAATTCACTTGTATGTGTGGTAAAATGTGAGCAACATATCAAATTCTCAAATTCTTTGCAAGATACTATTGCCTTGCCTATCAGATTGAACACTGTGTATCAGAAAATGTAGAGAGTCGCCAACTAGCCAAGGATCAAATGACCTATTTGTAGCCAAGGCTGTTTTTCATGGCATCCTGGTCCTCTCACATGGCTCCTTAAAATTGGCTGTGGCTTGTTTTTTGTGGTTGTTTGTTTGTTCGTTTTGAGATGGAGTATGGCTCTGTCACCCAGGCTGGAGTGCGATGGCAGGATCTCAGCTCACTGCAACTTCTGCCTTCCAGGTTCAAGCGATTCTCCTGCATCAGCCTTCTGAGTAGCTTGGATTACAGACACACACCAACACGCCCAGCTAATTTTTGTGTTTTTAGTAAAGACGAGGTTTCACCATGTTGGTCAGGCTGGTCTTGAACTCCTGATCTCGTGATCCACAGGCCTCGACTTCCCAAAGTGCTAGGATCACAGAAGTGAGCCAGCTGCGGCTTTGTTTTACTATGAGTAGTTATCGCAAAGGATGCTTGTGATGAACTTTGGCATTTTCTTTTCTCTTTCATTTCCAAATAATCAATCAGGAATGGCACACAAGGTGCATTTTGAAAAATACCACTTAAAGATTTGTGGGCCAGGAGTGGTGGCTCATGCCTGTAATCTCAGCAATTTGGTAGGCTGAAGTGGGTGGATCACCTGAGGTCAGGAGTTCCAGACCAACCTGGTCAACATGGTGAAGCCCGTCTCTACTAAAAATACAAAAATTAGCTGGGAGTGGTGGCATTTGCCTGCAATCCCAGCTGCTCAGGAGGCTGAGGCAGGAGAATCCCTTGAACCTGGGAGGCGGAGGTTGCAGTGAACTGAGATCACGCCACTGTACTCCAGCCTGGGCAACAAGAGCGAGACTCAAAATATATAAATAAATAAATAAAGTTTTATGATCAAGTAACTAACTACCTGGATATCCCCTCCTGGCATAAGAAACAGAACCTATGAAGCCACCCTAGGCTGTTGTCCAATCCTATCCCCTAAAAGGAACCTATGTCTTGAGTCTTGTATTTGCGATTCCTTGGCATTGTCACTGAAGATTTTTACAATAAGTATATATATACCCAAATCACAGTTTGACCTGTTTTTTTTTTTAACTTCCCCATACAGAGAACTCACACCGCATGTACATTATGTGTTGGAGGGTTATCTCTGATGTGGGAGGGTGCTTATCCTTTTAATTTTTTTTTTTTCTTTTTGAGATGGAGTTTCACTCTTGTTGCTCAGGCTGGAGTGTAGGGGCGGGATCTCAGCTCACTTGATCTCAGCTGCTTGGTTCAGCTCCATCTAGCATCTTTCCCCACACTGTCACCCCCAGCACCAGGGGACTGAGGGTTGATGACCTGGTACACCACCGCCTGGGTCTGCTGCAGTGTCCTTTCCTGTCTAGTCTGCACTCAAAGCTGACCTCTTCCTATATTATACCCAGACAGTGGGCCAAACAATATACTTAGATGTGGAATGTGGTGTTGCCAGGACCCAGAGAAGCTCACCAGGTAGTGTGCTTCCTTCCTTCTGTTGAGGATGCAAGATGCAAGTTTGTCTTTTACTTTGGAGGGGACAGCCCTGCATGCCCCTAACCACTGGACCCATAACACTTCACTGCAGTGGCCACTCTTGAAGCTCTGTAAGGTTAATCTTCACCTTCTGTAGTGCACACGTTTTGCCAAAGAATTCAGCATACTTTCCTCCTCCTCTTGCTCATCCATCCCAATCTATGTGATATTGCCAATGAAATGAAGAGATTTAGTATTCTGTGAGATGTCTGATTTGTCCAGATCTCTTAAGGTGATATTTATAGAAGGTTGAGGAGTTAAAGTAGCCCTGAGGCAAGCTATCAATAAATGTATTATAAATCCCATGTGAATGTGATCATTCCATATCCATTTTCTAAATGGAATGGGAAAGAATGCACTCACCAAATGCATGGCTGTTTGCCATGTGCCTGAGGCCTTATTCATCTCCCCAAGCAGTGATATCCAGCCAGCATGGCAGCTGCAATCAGGACTCCTACTTGGTCAAGTCTGGAGTAATTCCATTCATTCTTTATCAGGCTTCTTCAGGGACAGACTGCTGAATTATATGGAGATAATAGGCAATCCCAACATCACCCCCCATCCTTCAGCTCTCTAATGGCAGTGCCACCCCTACAATACCTGCAGTACCCTCCTGAAGTCCCACCTGGGGCACAATATTGCTTCTGGCTTGGCTGGGATGAGGGAAGTTTTAGATGATTCCCTTTGAGCTTCAGCACAATGATAGCCCTTACTCTCCAGACTAGGGATGTAGTGTGGGGGTGACCCTCTTTGCCAGTGCATCAAGGCCAATTATGCATGTGGAGAATGGGGAGATAACCAGGACTCGGTTTATGAACCCAGTGGTCCCACAGTGGGCCATAATGTGTCCAGGTTTATTTCCTGGCCTCCTTAAGCCCCACTGTGGATTCTGAATCTGAAGCTTGGCTGAAGTCTAGGAATTGAGACTGGGATCATGACTTCGTATTTAGTCAAACACCCTCAGTCTCCTGCTCCTCAATTCTTGCATTCCCATCATAGATATGAAGCAGTGCCCTCGCTGGCTGCCCATCTGTTCTGATGCTGGGACACCACCTTTTACTAACCTTTCCCAAAACTCCATGAAGGTTGAGCCCCTTTGGCTGCTACTCTGGGTTCTCACAGTAACCGTGCCCTCTATCTTTTGCAGGTCACTGCAAAGGAGGGTTCCTAAAGCATTCACTCCTGATCCTGAGGGAGGTGGGTGCACTCACTCCAGGTCTCAGGTCCGCCACAGAAAAGCAAAAACTCCTCACATTCAAAACTGTCCTGGGCCACATTCAGCCTGCGAGCTATGGGTTGGACAAGCTAGCATCTAGAACATATGTACCACAACGCCAGAAATTTTTCTGTTTTCACCTTAATGATGCTTTCTAAATGCAAAAGCAGTCATATCCCTAGCAGACAACAAATGTCAGTTGAATGAATGATCACTGTAAAGCACTTCTCTATTCTGAAGCCAATATCTTTGTTAAGGTAGCCTCAGGGCAAATGCTGCTTTATGGCAGCTAAAGAACAACATCATCTCATGTGGACATTGATGCCGCCAGTGCTTTTCTCACTAGGACTGCTTGTGTGTCCTCCCTCCCTACCTCCTCCCACACCAACCCTCCTGCACACTGCAGCACACAACCATATTTTTCTCTTCAGGAAAGATAACCCTAGGCTTATGGGTACAATTTTCCAACCACGTATGAATCTAAATTAGACTCTGCTTTGTAAATCCATGAGTTCGGATTGGAGCCAGCACTAGGATTACTACAACTCAGGGCAGGAAGAAGAGTAGGAGAGCCGAAGAGGAGCTCCAACAGAAAGTTCCCTATGATGAGAAACTATGGGACCCCTCCTCTCTGCAAATTTCAGAATCTGCTTCCTTTAAAAAGATTGGAGGCAAGATGAAAAATACAGCCCAGGAAAGAGCCCTGGGAGGAGGGCAAAAACTGGACAGGTCTGAAAATTAGTCTCGATACCACAATGAGATTTGTATGCAGGGACCACCGTAGGTGACATCCAAGTCCCTGTGATCACAGGTGGTGGGGGGACAAGGTTCTACTGAAGGACCAAGGAGAATGAAGGAGCAAAGATGACCCAGCTGAGCAGTGACCACATAAAGTCCATACTGGCCTGAGCACCCACTAGGCACAGCCCCATCTATTCTCCTCCCCTGCAACAAATCAGCACAAGAAACACATGGACTCTGGAAGGTTCTCATGTGTTCCATTTACTTTGTCTCTCAAATTTTAGGAATCTTCTCCTTTAATTAAGTCATCAACCTCTCATGGCAAGAATTTGAAAAAGTAAATGTTTACTCAGATTCTAATTTTAAGAGGGAAGTAAGAAGTTACAGCTCAGTGCACATAAAGTTGAGAAAAAGATGGAGACATCTCAGCCCCGCCTCTCTGGAACAGGAAAGATGATTGGGGAGGGAACACAGATCAGCGTGGGGAAGAGGGTCATGGTGGACATGAGGGTGGGTTGGTCTCCCCTCCTCCACACATTATGCCTACAGGAACACAGACACATTCAGGTGCCTTTGCAGAAAGAAAGTCAGGGTTCTTCAAGTCACAAAGGGAAGGTGTGAACAACTCTTGCCTCTCAGTCCCACACAAGGCAGCTGTCTCACACTATAGAAAAAATATTCATGAACAAATTCATATCTGTCACAGTAATGGATGACACTTTGGCAGCCCATCGCATGCTCAAAACATCAAATTCAAAGAACCCCATAGCACAGCTGTGTCCACTGTTCCCCCCCAACACCCCCCACACATCAGGCCCCCCAAGGTCTCACCTTTCAAGCCATGAGAGACACATCAGAGCCCTGGGCACTGTTGCTGCCTGGAGTAGAATAAAAACAGGACCTGGTCAGATCCCACAGTAGATGTGGCTAGAGGAAGAATTGTGGGGTGGGTGAGCTCCCCCATGGGCTCCCAAACACAATATCCAAAGGATTTCAGGGATCAGCCTCCTTCATACTTACTTGCAGCCTGAGAGTAGCTCCCTCCTTTTCTATCTGTGGGAAGAAAATGTCCTGTGAGATGCCAGAAAGAAGCCAGGGCCTTAAGGTCCTAGAGGAACCTCCAAGTCTTGGACCCCAGAGAAGTTTCCAGAAATGTGCAACTGCAGACCCAGGGCGGGATCAGGAAACATGAGGAAAGCAGATGTGGGTCCTGGACCAACCGCCCTTCTGAGGTCTGTCCTCGGGGACCTTCCCCTGTGACTTGTGACTGCTGGGATCAGGTCCCATCACCACAGTCATCAAGGTGATAAATCTGTCCCTCATTGTAACAGGTGCTTTACAAAAGAGTAAGTGCTGGCACACAGGGCCCAGGCTGGGTAGGCCCATGAGTGTGGATGGTGCTTCCCAGTAACCAGGCAGGGCACTTCTACCTGGGGCTTGGAACTCTCAGTGAGACAAGAAATCTCAGACCACACTCCTCACCCCTTCCTTACCTGAGCTCTTCTTCCTCCACATTACAGCAGCGACCACAGCTCCAGTGACCACAGCTACAAGTAGAACCAGGCCAGCAACGATGCCCACGATGGGGACGGTGGGCTGGGAAGATGGCTCTGGGAAAAGGGGGGAAGGTGAGGGACCCTGACCCTGCTAAAGGTCTCCAGAGAGGCTCCGGCTTTCCCTAAGAGACATGACACCCCCATCTCCCTCCTTACCCCATCTCAGAGTGAGGGGCTCGGGCAGACCCTCATGCTGCACATGGCAGGTGTATCTCTGCTCCTCTCCAGAAGGCACCACCACAGCCGCCCACTTCTGGAAGGTTCCATCCCCTGCAGGCCTGGTCTCCACGAGCTCCGTGTCCTGGGTCTGGTCCTCCCCATCCCGCTGCCAGGTCAGTGTGATCTCCGCAGGGTAGAAGCCCAGGGCCCAGCACCTCAGGGTGGCCTCATGGTCAGAGATGGGGTGGTGGGTCATATGTGTCTTGGGGGGGTCTGACGGGAAGAGTCAGAAAATTCAGGCATTTTGCATCTGTCATGGGACACTCCACCAGCACGCATGTGGCCATCTTGAGAATGGACAGGACGCCTGGGGTGGGGAAGGGAGCACAGAACCCAGACAACAGCCTGGACACAGGCACCTGGGATAATCTCCTATTCCGTGGAAAATTCTAGTCCCTGAAGAGGGAACAGCGACTTCTGGTCCTGACCTGAGTGGAAGCTGAGGGACTCAGAAGAGCTGGACTCAGACTCCCACACACATTGAGTGTGAAGCAGAGAACAAGGCCTGAGAGGAAAAGTCACGGGGCCCAAGGCTGCTGCCAGTGTCAAAGGGAACCACTCATCAGTATTCCAGGGATTGTCTTCCCTTCATTTCCTCACAGATTTCATCCCTTAATTGTGTCAGAGAGCAGGGCGGACCCTCAGAGTCACTCTCTGGAAACCCAGGAGGATTCTTCTCCCTCAGGACCAGAGGGAGGGCGATATTATAGTGTTGGTCCCATTTGTCTCCCTTTCTTGTGGGAGGCCAGCCCCGGAGATCTACAGGCGATCCGGGAGGCGCCCTGTGGCCCCTGGTACCCGCGCGCTGCAGCGTCTCCTTCCCGTTCTCCAGGTATCTGCGGAGCCACTCCACGAACTCGCCCTCCAGGTAGGCTCTCAACTGCTCCGGCCGACGGGCCGCCTCCCACTTGCGCTTGGTGATCTGAGCTGCCATGTCCGCCGCGGTCCAGGAGCTCAGGTCCTCGTTCAGAGCGATGTAATCCTTGCCGTCGTAGGCGTGCTGTTCATACCCGCGGAGGAAGCGCCCGTCGGGCCCCACGTCGCAGCCATACATCACCTGCATGGTGTGAGAACCTGGCCCCGCCCCCGCGGTCAGCCCGGTCCCCCGAGCCCCGCCCTGCCCCTACCAACCCGCGGGGATTTTGGCCTAAACTGAAAATGAAACCGGGTAAAGGCGCCTGGGCCTCTCCCAGGTCAAGGGTCTCGGGGTCCCGCGGTTTCGGGGTGGATCTCGGACCCAGAGACTCGAGGCGACCCGGCCCTCCGTGGGGGATGGGGAGGGGTCGTGACCTGCGCCCCGGGCCGGGGTCACTCACAGCCCTCGCTCTGGTTGTAGTAGCGGAGCGCCATCCGCAGGTTCTCTCGTTCAGTCTGTGCCTGGGCCTTGCAGATCTGTGTGTTCCGGTCCCAATACTCCGGCCCCTCCCGCTCCATCCACGGCGCCCGCGGCTCCTCTCTCGGACTCGCGTCGTCGCTGTCAAACCGCACGAACTGCGTATCGTCCACGTAGCCGACGGAGATGAAGCGGGGCTCCCCGCGGCCGGGCCGGGACATGGTGGTGTAGAAATACCTCATGGAGTGGGAGCCTGGGAGCGAGGAGGAGCTGAGACCCGCCCGACCCTCCTCCCTGCGCGGCTCCCCGGGTCCTGCGCCCCCGCTGGGCGGGCCCCTCGCTCCTCCCGACCATTTCCCTGCAGACCCTGCACTCACGCGCCCAAGTCTGGGTCAGGGCCAGGGTCCCTGAGAGCAGCAGGAGGAGGGTTCGGGGCGCCATGAGCACCATCTTCGGCGTCTGGGGAGAATCTGAGTCCCGGTGGGTGCGTGGGGACTTTAGAACCGGGACCGCGGCGGCACCGATTGGCTTCTCTAGAAACCCGACACCTAGTGGGAATGAGAACTGTGTCCGCTTCGTGAGTATGGAGGAAGAAGGACCCGTCTCAGGTGGTGAGAATAAGAGAAACTGCGGAGGTGGCGAATCCCCAAGGCGGGGCATCCCCAATCCATACACCGCCTTCGGGGCCTGAGACCCTGAGAGCCACGCCTGGGGCCCTGGGACTTCGCCCTGACCCCGCTCCTCCTGTGCCAAGCGCTCTGTCTCAGTGTTTCCCTGAGTCTTGGCCCAGGAGCTGTCTGAGAAACCAGGGAGAAACCCTCGGCATGGGCCCTGTCCCTTTCCCTTCACTTTTCATCCCGGAATCTCCGTCCCTGAACTGGACTCCCTGTCCACCTGGACTCTTCTAGAAGAAAACTCACCCACGGAGTTTGGTGACAGAGAGTGAGCTTGCTCTGGGAATGGAGGTGTA
Source organism: Pan troglodytes (assembly GCF_028858775.2). Taxonomy (NCBI): domain Eukaryota; kingdom Metazoa; phylum Chordata; class Mammalia; order Primates; family Hominidae; genus Pan; species Pan troglodytes. The sequence continues at coordinate 35,799,169 of NC_072403.2, read as the reverse complement.
GAAACTGTTTTTGTTTTCCTTTTTGTTTTTTTTTTATTGGGAAAAGTTGTGCCTGAGTGCATGAGACAGAATAGAGACCAGTTTATTTATTTATTTGTTTATTAAATACATTGGATAGCAGAACCTTGGTAACCCCTGAATGATCAGGAATCTAATCGGTAAAAAATGTGACTTTGGCCCCATGATGTATAAATGTGCCCAAAAGCGTTACAACAGGACTCACAAAGCTTGTAAGTTTCACTTTTGCGGTGTACCTGTGACTCCCGCTTGTCATATTTTAAATTTGCCATCATTCCATAGCTCTGAGTTTCTGTGTGAGTCCAGGATATTTCCTCAATACAAAGTAGCACACCGTGTACTTTGCAACCAGGTACGTTGCAACCAGGAGTCAGTACAGGCTTTATTCACCTCAAAGTTGCAACTGTTCAATGTAGTCACAATGCCCCTCACTAGTGCTCATGCACTGCATGTTTTTAGGAAGTATCCACTGCTAAGTGTTGTGTATATTTTATAGGAACACTTAGTAATTTTTAAACCTGATTAACATTAAAAAGTTAGTTTTTAGGCAGACTCACATAAAGTATTAAAGGCCAACTGCCAAGGACATCCTGCTAGGCTCTGTAGATGGATGTATTAAAATCCATAAAACAATGTATTTAAACCTAAGAATTCTGCTGCTTTCGAATTCTTTCCTCTGCTCCTTTTCTTCACCTCCTGCTTCTCCAGCCCTTCCCTCCATCCTTCTCATCCTTCAGGCCCTCCTGTCCCCTTAGTCCCCACCACACTGTCACTTGTGAATTGTGACACTAGCACTGTCCCATGACCTGTTACGCGACTGTTCTTTTCACAGTGGTCCTGCTCCTGGGAGTCAGAGTGTGTCATCTCTCCACTTAAAACACTCCAGTGTCTCCACCTTGGTCTTGAGAAACTTCTGGAGTGTCAGGCACGTGAGCATATGAGGGGATATCTGGTTTATCATAGGGACTAAATTAATTTTTGTCGACTGAATGAATGAAATATGAGTGTATTAAATTGCATTACAGATAATTATAAAGTGCAAAACACAGAAAAAGTTCAGAAAAATTTTATTTTATGTAACTAGTGTGCATATCAATTCATCAATTCATTCATGCACTACCATGCCTGGTGAAACAACACCCATTTATCTGCTTATAGTTCCTTGATCAGAAATCTGGGCAAAATGTGGATGGAATCTCTCTTCTGGGCTTCCAAAAGCTGTGTTTTCATTTTGAATCCTCCTTCAGACTTATACAGAGGTGGCAGAATGCAGTTTCTGGCAGTTGTAAGACTGAGGTCCCTGTTCCTTGCTGGCTGTCAATGTAGAGAACAGGGAGGGCTGTGCTCGATTCCTGGTCCTCACCAGCATTCTTTCCTACACAGCCCCTTCATTTTTTATTTTATTTATTTATTTTTTGGAGATGGAGTCTCGCTCTGTAGCCCAGGCTTGGGTGCAGTGGCCGGATCTCGGCTCACTGCCAGCTATGGCTCCCGGGTTCACGCCATTCTCCTGTCTCAGCCTCCCAAGCAGCTGGGACTACAGGCACCTGCTACTACGCTTGGCTAATTTTTTTTTTTTTTGTATTCTTAGTAGAGACAGGGTTTCACCGTGTTAGCCAGGATGGTCTCGATCTCCTGACCTCGTGATCCTCCCGCCTCACCCTCCCAAAGTGCTGGGATTACAGGCGTGAGCCACCACACCCGGCCCACAGCCCTTTCATTTTCAAAGCCCATGCTGGAGGAAACCCCTCATGCTGAGTCCCTCTCACACTGTGAGTCTCTATGCTCAGGAAGAACCCAGTCCTTTCAAGGTCTCACCTGATTAGGACAGTCCAAGCAGGATAAACCCAGCCTAAAGTCAACTAATTGAGACCCTTAATTATATCCACTAACTCCCTTCACAGCAGCACCTACATTAGAGTTGATTGAATAACTGGAGGATGGTGAATGACCAGGAGCTGGTTGTTGAGGGCATAATAGAATCAGCCTAGCAAGGGTTGGATCTTCCTTTTGTGTTTACTTCGGACACAGTTGGAAATTGAAGTTCAAGTAAAGTGATCATTGTGAATGGTCATAAAATACATCCTCTTCAGCCATGGAAATTCTCCTTACCTTTTAAAACTAAGTTACATGTTTAATATCTTATAATTAATTTACGCCAGGTATGGTGGCTCACGCCTGCCATCCTAGCACTGTGGAAGGCAGAGGAAGGCAGATTTGTTGACTCCAGAAGTTCAAGATCAGCCTGGGCAAAACCCCCATCTATACAAAAAATTAGAAAATTAGCCAGGCATAGTAGTTCATGACGGTAGTCCCAGCTACTCAGGAGGCTGAGATCAGTGGGTCCCTTGACCCCAGGAGGTCGACACTTCAGTGCATGGTGATCATGCCACTGCACTCCAGCCTGGGTGACAGAGCGAGACCGTGTCTCAAAAATAATAATGATGATGATGATCCATTTAAAGCAAATGCAATTTAATGTGTAATAATACATCCTCTCTTGTGAAAATGTATTATTTATTTACTATTGCATAACAAATTATGTAAAACTTAGCTCAAAACAACAAATATTCCTCATCTGCCGCAGTTTCCAATGGTCAGGAGTCCAGGAGAGGTTTCCCTGAGTGCTTCTTGCTCGGGGCCTCTCACAAGGTTGCAGTCCAGTTGTCAGCCAAGGGCTGCATCATCTGAGAGCTTCACTGGGGCTGAGGATTCACATGAAACATGGATCAGTCACATGGCTGTTGGAAAAGGCCTAGTTCTTTGTTGTCTGGTCCCAGAAGGCCTCAGTTCTCAGCCACATGGACCTTCCTGCAGGGCTGCTTGTGGCACAGCAGCTGGCTTCCCCCAGAGCTCATGATCCCAGAGACAGAGAGAGAGAAGGTGGAAGCCGCAGTGAGTTTTAGGTTCTACACCCAGAGTCACAAACCATTATGTCAGCATTATTCTATAAGTTAGAAGTTATATTAGTCCATTCTCACACTGCTATAAAGAAATAACTGAGACTGAGTAATTTATAAAGGAAAGAGGTTTAATTGACTCACAGCTCTGCATGGCTGAGGAGCCTGCCCCAGGAAACTTACAGTCATGGCAGAAGTGGAAGCAAACACATCCTTCTTCACATGATGACAGGAGAGAGAAATGCAGAATGAAGCAGGGAAAAGCCCCTTATAAAACCATCAGATCTCATGAGAATTCCCTCAGTATCACGAGAACAGCATGCGGGCACCGCCCCCATTATCCAATCACCTCCCATGTGGTCCCTCCCCCAATAGGTAGGGATTACAATTCGCATAACAATTCAAGATGAGATTTGGATGGGAACACAGAACCAGGCCATATCAGAAGTGTCTCATTAAGTCCAAGCCACACTCAAGAGAGGGAATTAAGATGCACCTCTGGAAGGGAACAGTATCAAATATTTTGAATATATGTTAAAAGCAAAATTATAACTATTGTTTCAGGTTTTTGAAAATCAAAGGCTTCTTTTATCTAATTATTTTTCATTAACTCTTTAAGCTTGTCTTTTTCTTTAAGCTTGTCTTTTAATTTAATTTTTTTTTAAGTTCCAGGGTACACGTGCAGGATGTGCAGGTTTGTTACATAGGTAAACATGTGCCATGTTGGTTTGCTGCACCTGTCAACTCATCACCTAGGTATTAACCCTGGCATGCATTAGCTATTTTTGCTAATGTTCCTCCCACCACCACCCTGCCCCAATAGGCCCCAGTGTGTGTTGTTCCTCTCCCTGTGTCCATGTGTTCTCATTACTCAGTTCCCAATTATAAATGAGAACATGTGGTGTTTGGTTTTCCGTTCCTGTGTGAGTTTGCTGAGGATAATGGCTTCCACCTTCATCCATATCCCTGCAAAGGACTTGATCTCATTCCTTTTTATGGCTGCATAATATTCCATGGTGTATATGTACCACATTTTCTTTATCCAGTCCATCATTGATGGGCATTTGGATTGATTCCATGTCTTTGCTATTGTGAATAGTGCTGCCATGAATGTAAACATGCATATATCTTTATAATAGAATGATTTATATTCCTTTGGGTATATACCCTGTAATACGATTGCTGGATCAAATGGTATTTCTGATTCTAAATCTCTGAGGAATCACCACACTGTCACTGTCTTCCACAATGGATTAACCAATTTACTTTTCCACCAACAGTGTAAAAGCATTCCTATTTCTCTGCAACCTCGCCAGCATCTGTTGTTTCTTGACTTTTTAATAATTGCCATTCTGACTGGCATGAGATGGTATCTCATTTGTGGTTTTGATTTGCATTTCTCTAATGATCAGCGATGTTGAGCTTTTTTTCATATTTTTGTTGGCCACATGTATGTCTTCTTTAGAAGTGTCTGTTCAAGTTCTTTGTCTACTTTTTAATGAATTTTTTCATGTAAATTTGCTTAAGTTCTTTGTGGATTCTGATTACTAGACTTTTGTCAGATGGATAGACTGCAAAATTTTTCTCCCATTCTGTAGGATGTCTGTTCACTGTGATTGATGATAGTTTCTTTTGCTGTGCAGAAAAAAATGCCTAATCAAATTCTTTTCATTTACAAAAATGTGAATCTCATACTTCAATAAACACATCTAGCTTAGCATGATGCCAATAATTTTGGCTTGATGCTGTAGCCCGAAATAGTTAGTTCTAATTGAGAAACAAGTTTTTTTCAAAAACTGGCTATTTGATGGGCATTCTATAATAAACTTAACATCTTTTGTTGTGGTATTGAATGAGATGTGATAGAAGTGATTTGGACACAACTACGATTCTAAATAGCACTGCTATTACATGCTTCTGAATTTTTTTTTCTTTTTAGCAGTCCTATTCTGTTTTCCATTCATATTTGCTATTCCATCAGTGGGTATTCCTTCCTACTCTTTTCATGTTTCATTTATTTTGATCAATGATGTGCATTTCCAATCTGTAAAAGTTTATTTCAGTTTAATGTGTGGTAAAATGTAACATCAAATCTTTGCAACATGAAATTATCTTGCACAGCAGATTGAACATTGTATCATTGAAAATCTAGAGAGATGCCAGGGAGACAAGGATCAAATGACCTATTTGTAGCCAAGGCCATTTTCATGGCATCCTGGTCCTCTCTGTCACATGGCTCCTTACAATTCTCTGTGGTTTTCTTCCAATGTAAGTAGTTCTTGTTAAGAATCTTTGCAATGAACTTTGAAATTTTTTTCTTTTTCATTTCTATTAAAAACAGGTATATTTTAATTTGGAAAACTCTGTTTAGGGAATTATAATCAAGTATCTACCAGGGTGCCCAGCACTGGTGTAAAACACAAATCTGTAAAGCTACCCTGGGCTGCTACCCAGTCACCCCCTAGAAGGAGACCATTGGGAGCAAGTCCCCCAAAATCTGGCCATAAACTGGCCCCAAGACTGGCCATAAACAAAATCTCTCCAGCACTGTAACATGTTCATAATGGCCCTAACGTCCAAGCTGGAAGGTTGCGGGTTTACGAGAATGAGGGGAAGGAACACCTGGCCTGCCCAGGGCAGAAAACCACTTAAAGGCATTCTTAAGCCACAAACAATAGCATGAGCGATCTGTGTCTTAAGGGTGTGTTCCAGCTGCAGTTAACCAGCCCAACCTATTCCTTTAATTCGGCCCATCCCTTTGTTTCGCATAAGGGATACTTTTAGTTAATTTAATATCTATAGAAACAATGCTAATGACTGGTTTGCTGTTAATAAATATGTGGGTAAATATCTGTTTGGGGCTCTCAGCTCTGAAGACTGTGAGACCCCCGATTTCCCACTTCACACCTCTATATTTCTGTGTGTGTCTTTAATTCCTCTAGCACCACTGGGTTAGGGTCTCTCTGACTGAGCTGGTCTTGGCAAGTGGTGTCCATTTGTGGGGGCTCATATCCAGGTCGAAGGGTCGCCAGAGCAATGGTTGGAATGGGAAACTAGCTGGAGGACACCCGAGTACTCTTAAAGCAATCCCTGTCGTGCGTAAGAAGGGGAGCTCGGAAGTGTCAGGGTAACAATGGGACAGGTATGGGGTCTGGTTCGTTTCACCTTGGAACTTTTTCACGCTGGTAATGAGGAGGAACAAGAGTATAGCGAAGTAACAGAAGAGGTTACAGAGCATGTTTATTTGCCAGCTAAAGCTAAAGCAGCAAAGGAAGGAGAGATTCATCCCTACCCTTCTGCACCCCCTCCTTATTATTTTGATGAAAATGAGCCCCCAGATCTTTCTTTTCCGGAGGACACTGGGCAAAAAGTAATTGCCCTAGTAACTGTTCGAGCAGCGCCTCGAGTGACAGCTCTTAGTTCTATTCAGGCAGGAATTCAGCAAGCTAGACAAGAGGGTGATTTAGAGGCTTGGCAGTTCCCTGTTAGAATACACCCCCTAGATCAACAGGGAAATATTATAGCTACATTTGAGCCTTTCCCTTTTAAATTACTCAAAGAATTTAAACAAGCTATTCATACTGAAAAAGAATGTAGAAAAAGTCAGTGAGTCAGGCCGCCAGACAGAGGAAAAAAGAAAACTGTTGAGCCTGAAATATGTCCAAAATGTAAAAAAGGAAAACATTGGGCTAGTCAGTGTCACTCTAAGTTTGATAAACAAGGGAACTCGTTCTCAGGAAACACCATGAGGGGCCCGTCCCGGGCCCCATTCTAAACCAGGGCATTTCCAGCTCAGGCCATTCCCTCACCCCTGTACAATGTCCTTCCCCAGCCACAGCTGGTAGTGCTGCATTAGATTTATGCTGCACAAAATCTGTGAGCCTTCTGCCTGAGGAACCCCAGCAAAAGGTCCCAACAGGAGTCTGTGGACCCTTGCCAGCAGGGAAAATAGGATTACTTTTAGGAAGGCCTAGTTTAAGTTTAAAAGGCGTACAAATACATACAGGAGTCATTGATTCAGATTACAATGGGGAAATTCAAATTCTTGTATCTACTTCTGTTCCCTGGAAAGCAGAGCCAGGAGAGCATATAGCACAGCTCCTGATTGTGCCATATGTGGGAATGGGAAAAAGTGAAATTAAATGAACAGGAAGATTTGGAAGCACAAATAAACAAGGCAAAGCAGCTTATTGGGTGAATCAAATTACTAATAAACATCCTACCTGTGAAATAACTATTCAGGGAAAGAAATGTAAAGGTTTGGTAGATACAGGAGCAGACATTTCAATCATTTCTCTACAGCACTGGCCGTCCATGTGGCCAAATCAACCTGCTCAATTTAACATAGTTGGAGTTGGTAAAGCTGCTGAAGTATATCAAAGTAGTTACATTTTGCATTGTGAGGGGCCTGATGGACAACCTGGGACTATTCAACCAATTATCACTTCTGTACCTATACATTTATGGGGAAGAGATTTATTACAACAATGGAGAGCACAAGTTCTAATTCCAGGTCAATTATATATCCCTCAAAATCAACAAACAATGCATGAAATGGGGTATGTCCCTGGTATGGGACTAGAAAAAAATTTGCAAGGTTTAAAACATTCCCACCAAAGATTAAGATATCATTTTTGATGGTGGCTATTGTTAAGCCTTCCGAACCTATACCTTTAAAATGGTTAATGGATAAGCCAATTTGGATAGAACAATGGCCGCTAAGTAAAGGAAAACTGGAGGCTTTAGAGAAATTAGTTGTTGAACAATTAGAAAATGGGCACATAGCTCCAATATTTTCCCCTTAGAATTCTCCAGTTTTTTTAATTAAGAAAAAATCAGGTAAATGGAGAATGTTAACTGACTTAAGAGCCATCAATTCAGTTATACAACCTATGGGAGCATTACAGCCAGGATTACCTTCTCCTGCTATAATTCCAAAAAATTGGCCTTTAATAGTCACAGATTTAAAAGACTGTTTCTTTACTATCCCTTTAGCTGAGCAAGACTGTGACCGGTTTGCATTTACAATTCCTGCAGTAAACAACCTGCAGCCTGCTAAGCGTTATCATTGGAAAGTGTTGCCACAGGGCATGTTAAACAGTCCCACAATTTGCCAGACATATGTGGGGCAAGCAATTGAACCTACTTGTAAAAAATTTTCACAGTGTTACATTATTCACTGTAGTTTGTGCTGCCCCCACTCAAGAAATATTACTTCAATGTTATGATCACTTGCAAAATTTGATTTCTCGTGCTGATTTAATTATAGCTCCTGACAAAATTCAGACCACTACTCCCTACTCCTACTTGGGGACCTTAGTAAATGACACTACCATTGTGCCACAGACAGTAACCATACGTAGGGATCAACTAAAAATATTAAATGACTTTCAAAAATTACTAGGGGATATTAATTGGATACGACCTGCTCTAAGCATTCCTACCTATGCCATGAGTAATCTGTTTTCTATCCTTAGAGGAAATCCTAGTCTCACTAGCCCTCAGCAATTAATAAAGGAGGCAGAGGCAGAGTTACAACTGATTGAGGAGCAAGTCCATAAAGCTCAGTTAAATAGAATAGATCCAGAGAAGACTCTAGATTTGCTAATTTTTTCAACTCAGCATTCACCTACTGGTGTTATTGTCCAAGAACAGGACTTAGTGGAGTGGCTTTTTCTTTCACATACTAATTTATGGACTCTAACTCCTTATTTAGATCAAATCGCTACTATGATAGGGATTGGGAGAACTCGGATTATTAAATTACATGGATATGATCCTGGAAAAATTCTTGTCCCTCTCATGAAGGCACAAATATGCAAGCTTTTATAGTCTTACTTGGCAAACCCATTTTAGCTTACTTTGTGGGTATTCTCGATAATCATTTTCCTAAAATGAAGCTGTTTCAGTTTTTCAAATTAACTAATTGGATTCTCCCTAAAATAACTAAACCTAAACCAATTGAAGGTGCTGAGAATGTTTTTACAGATGGGTCTAGTAATGGTAAAGCTTCTTATTCTGGCTCAAAAAGTAAAGTTTTTCAGACGCCCTACAGCTCAAAAAGCAGAGCTTGTAGCTGTAATTGAGGTATTGACGCTTTTGATATGCCTATTAATGTGATTTCTGATTCTTCATGGATGGTTCACTCCACACAGTTAATTTAAAATTCTCACAATTTCATACAGATGAACAACTGATGACTTTATTTACCCAATTGCAAACAGCAGTTAGGAGTAGAATGCATCCTTTTTACATCACTCACATTAGGGCTCATACACCTCTTCCAGGACCTTTGACTGAAGGGAATCAAATGGCTGATTGCCTAGTTGCTACTGCAATATTTAATGCTAGACACTTTCACAATTTAACCCATGTTAATGCCTCTGGTCTCAAACGCAGATACAGCATTACCTGGAAAGAAGCTAAAGCTATTATCCAGCGATGCCCATCTTACCAAATGGTACGTTCCTCATCTTTTACAGGAGGAGTTAATCCTTGAGGACTGGAACCTAACTCTGTTTGGCAAATGGATGTCACACATGTTCCCTGGTTTGGGAGACTAGCTTATGTACATGTATGTGTGGACACCTTTTCTCACTTTGTCTGGGCTACATGCCTAACAGGAGAGTCTTCTGCCTGTGTTAAACGTCATCTTTTGCAGTGTTTTGCAGTGATGGGCATTCCAGCTTCTATTATAACAGATAATGCCCAAGGCTCTACTAGCCAAGCTTTAGCTACATTTTTCTCTATGTGGAATATTAAACACATTAGTGGTATCCCATGCAATTCTCAAGTACAAGCCATAGTGGAAAGAATGAATCTCTCCCTAAAACAGCAGTTGCAAAAGCAGAAAGGGAGAGACAGAGAATATGGAACCCCACAAATGCAACTGAACCTAGCATTATTAACTTTAAATTTTTTGAGCCTGCCCAAAGGCCAGATGTTATCAGCAGCTGAACAGCATCTACAGAAATCAGCTGCAAAGACAGAAACAGAACAACTGATTTGGTGGAGAGATCCGATAACAAAAATTGGAAAATAGGTAAAATAATAACTTGGGGTAGGGGTTATGCTTGTATTTCTCCAGGCCAAAATCAACAGCCAATTTGGATACCATCAAGATACCTGAAACCTTATCATGAGCCAGATGCCAAGGAAGAGACTCCAGGAGGATCCCGAGGACCCCCCGGTTGCAGCCATGTTGAGACTGATGCTGAGGAGGACCCCAACTGTCATGAGCAACACCCATTGAACACAGCCACCTACCTGGGGACAGATCAAGAAGCTGTCACAGATGGCGGAAGAAAACCTGAGGAAAGCAGGACAACCAGTCACAATGAATAATTTAATGGTAGCTATGATAGTGGTTATCACCACTGCCATGAGTATTCCTTCAATAAGGGTTTGTAATAATGCCTGGATGCAATCACTCTATGACACGGTTACACACGCTTTCTGATCTCAGTATTTATTATAATAAATCTGCTCCTATAATTGAGGCATACCACCCTCAAAAACCTATTTGGAAACAAAATTGGACGCAGTTAGAAAAAATGAACATACTTGTTTAGGAAGATTGCTTTGCAGAACAGGCAGAGGTGCTGCACAATAATTCCTATGGAATCATTAATTGGTTCTCTAAGGGGATGTTTAGCTTGAATTGCACCTCTCAGTCTGCATGCCATGGTCACACTATATTCAGATGATCTGAACAAAATGGTCAGATGGTAGAAATGATAAGAAGTATGGCAAAAGTTCCTATTATCTGGAACCATGGCGGTATAGTGGCACCTCAACCTCAAATGATATGGCCCACTGTAGGAGCTTAACATAAGGATTTAAAATTAAAAGAACAAATATTTAAAGCATCTCAGGAACACCTGTACTTAATGCCAGAAACTGGAGTGCTTAAAGGAGCTGCCGACAAATTAGCAGCTAGTAACCTATTAAAATGGATAAAAACACTTGGACGCTCTGTGATTTCAATGATGACTGTGCTTTTAATCTATGTTGTTTATCTTCATATAGTTTGCAGATGCAGATCCCGATTCCTGCAAGAAGTAGCTCACCGTGACAAAGCTGCCCTTGCTTTTATCTCTTTACAAATCAAAGAAGGGAGACATGTTGGGAGCAAGCCCCCCAAAATCTGGCCATAAACTGGCCCCAAGACTGGCCATAAACAAAATCTCTGCAGCACTGTAACATGTTCATAATGGCCCTAGCGCCCAAGCTGGAAGGTTGCAGGTTTAGGGAATGAGGGCAAGGAATACCTGGCCTGCCCAGGGTGGAAAACCACTTAAAGGCATTCTTAAGCCACAAACAATAGCATGAACAATCTGTGTCTTAAGAGTGTGTTCCTGCTGCAGTTAACTAGCCCAATCTATTCCTTTAATTTGGCCCATCCCTTCGTTTCCTATAAGGGATACTTTTAGCTAATTTAATATCCATAGAAACAATGCTAATGACTGGTTTGCTGTTAATAAATATGTGGGTAAATCTCTGTTAGGGGCTCTCAGCTCTGAAGGCTGTGAGACCCCTGATTTTCCACTTCACACCTCTATATTTCTGTGTGTGTGTCTTTAATTCCTCTAGCACCACTGGGTTAGGGTCTCCCTGACCAGCTGGTCTCGGCAGGAGACTCCATCCTGAGTCTTCTGATACATATTCCTTTGTATTCCTTCAAAGATTTGTGCAATAAGTATATATATATATATATATATATATATATATATATACACACACACACACACACACACACACACATACACATATATATATCTCCCCAAAACAAACCTGTTAGTTTTGCTGGTTTTTAAGCTTCCTGTACAGCAAATTCCTACTGCATGTATTTTCCCATGATGTACATTATGTGTAGGAGTTATCTGTGGTGTGGGAGGCTGTCATTCATTCATTTTTACTGCTGAAGGCTTACATATCGTTTTACCACAATTTCACCAGTTTCCTATTGATGTACATGTGGCTGATCCCAGTTTTTGCCATAAATATTAGTGTGCATGTCTCCTGTGCACATAGGCAAGAAAGCCCCAAAACCCCCAGAGTGGATGATTAGGAATGGGTTGGTTGCATGATACATTGTATGGACTTTAACCATACTAGATAATGATAATATGATTTCCAAAGTGATTTTGGCTACTTAAACTTTTACAATAAATGTGTAATACTTGATGTTGATGATGTGTTCTGAAAACACTGAGTTGAAGGAATTGTGTTAAAAGTCACTGTCTTGGTGGTAGAATTATAGCAAGCATTTTTATTCTGTTAATAACTTCCTGTTGTTTACTTGTTTCTCATATAAAAGACATTATGCTTTTGACATATAGATTCAGAAAATGCTTACTTACAGCCCAATCACATAGGGTTATTTTATATATTAGGAAAATTTTATAATAAAAAGGAAAAAATGGAGGAAGGGAGGGAAAGAAGGAGGAATGGAGGAAAAAGTGAAAGAAGAAAAGAAGGAAGGGGAAGGGGAAGGAAAGGGAGCAAGAAGGAGGGAAGGTGATAGGTTGAATGGAAATAGAGAAGAAAGAGAGGGAGGGAGGGCTAGAAGGAAGGAGAAAGGGAAGGAAGAGGCCAGGTGTGGTGGCTCATGTCTGTAATCCCAGCACTTTGGGAGGCTGAGGCAGGCAGATCATGAGGTCAGGAGATAGAGACCTTCCTGGCTAACATGGTGAAACCCCGTCTCTACTAAAAATACAGAAAAATTAGCTGGGCGTGGTGGCAGGTGCCTGTAGTCCCAGCTACTTGGGAAGCTGAGGTAGGAGAATGGCATGAACCCAGGAGGCAGAGCTTTCAGTCAGCTGAGATTGAGCCACTGCACTTTAGCCTAAGCGAGAGAGTGAGACTCCGTCTCAAAAAAAAAAAAAAAAAAAAAAGGGAAGGAACAAAGGAGAAAAGAAACTAAAATAAAGAAAAGAATAAGTGTTGAGAAACTAGAAACCCTATGTGTGGCTAATATTATCAAAATAGGAGAAAATAAAACAGATGTAGTTAACTTCTATAGAATAATGCAAATGTAAGAGGGCTTCATTAGTTATCCATTGCTGTGTAACAAACTACCCCCAAATTTAGTGATTAAACAACAAACATTGAGGAACTGAAAAGCATAATACAAATACCAGCAAAATGGAGCCAGTGCAGGTAGAAGTTGAATAAACAAAAAGATTTTACACATTGGAATAAGTAAGAGATCACTAGTGAGCAGATGAAAATGATTTTATAGTCCAAATGCTCCAAAAAGCAAGTTCCATCATGGGATTAAAGTTATAGCATTTTATTAGGGGACACACCTGTCAGGCGATATGGCAAGGGAGGTAGGTTACCGTGGGAAAGGCAACAAGATGCAAAGGTGATCCCCAGTGATGGGCAGAAGGAGAGAAAGTTTACTGGATGCGCCCTAGACCACAGGCAATCTAAGGAGAGTTAAGCAAGGCCATGGAGGAGTCCTTGAGCTACAGTTGGCTATCAGAGGAGTCCCTGGTCTCCCAGGAATGTCCTGTTTTCGTGTCACTGGTGTGATCTGTCACTGGTTGGGAACAGCCCATTGGAAGCAGGGCCTCAGCACCAATGCTTCTGAGGATGTCAGAGCACAGGAGCAGGGCCTTGGGAGATTACCCAGCATTACTCAAACCTTCTGCCCTGATGGATCTGGGTCCTTGGAAATCAAGCTATCTCAGGCTGAATTGCTGGATGATTCTGCTCACACTTACAATGAGGTAAGGGAAACCAGAAGGCCCCCAGGTGGATCTCTGGTTTCCACACACACTTATGCCCTCATTGTGTGAGAGTAGCCATGCCTTCTCCTGAAGATGAGGATCTATTACCTGGGCCTGGAGAGGAGGAGAATCCTCTTTTCACCAGGTGGCCTCTGGGCACATACTATCAAAACTTCTCTCGTGACAACCGTAATGTGTAGTTCAGTGGGCTGTCTTTTGTCTCCTTTTAAGGGTACTCTCCTTGGAAACCAGGACCTCGTACCCTGCACAGCCCAGTGTTGGAAGATAAAACATGCAAAATACCCCATTGGGTGAATCTAAGGGATTGGACGTGGAGCCAAACCTGCTTCCATCTTTTGATTCCTGGGCACACATGTTCTTCCTATTGAGAACACAGCACTCTAGAGACATCTCTGATTCAAACAATGCACCGTGTCCTGAAAGATGGCACCCACCTCTCAGAGTGCTTCCTCCAGGCTGGCACTGAGTTTTGCCTATAGAAGACCTGTCCAGCATTCCTTGTGGCTGGCAGCCTCTGGATGGTGCAGATGGTGATAGGATTAGTGGAACCCACAGCCATAGAAACACTGAAACTTTCCCAGCCAAGTGGGTCTTTCAGGCAGATAATGGGCTAGGAGCACCGCCTAGCCTGCAGATCAGGAATGTCAACAGCACCCGGAGAGTGGTGCTGGCTGAGTTTCTGAGAGCAGGACATGAAAACACCCATGGAATAGGAGCCTATCCCTGTGAAGATGAACCTCTGGCCCTTCCAGGATGGAAGTAGCTAAATGTAGTCAACTTGTTACTTAGTGGCTAGTTAGTCACCTAAAGAAATAGTGCCCCACTGGGGCACATCATGGACCTCAATTGCTGATGAGTTGGACATTCAGAGGTGTCGGCAGCTGGATCTGCCTTGGTAGGGGGGAGTCAGTGCTGTTGGCCCCATACATAGCCTCATGCTTGCCACTGTGGTTGCTCCATTCATGAACTCATCCTACCAGACCAGGGCTGACCCATGGTGAAGGCTGGCTAACTTCCATTTGTCTGTTTGGTTGTTCAGTGTCACTTCAGACTTGGGTATTTTCTGTGGGTGTCAACATGGGATTCAAGCTCAACCCAGGTGGACCATTTTCACCTCATGATGGATGCTGTTGGGCCTGTCCAATCTATGACTCTGTGGGTCACACAGGCACTTGGAACCACATAGTTGCTTGGTGTCCCGTGGTCAAGCATTCTATCTAATCAGGACAAGGGGCACTAGAAGTTGCTTCTAATAGGTGGCATATGTCTCTGCTGTGAATGACATGACCTTACTCCAGAATCCCAGGGCTTTCACTGTGACTTTCCCACTGGTGCTTGGTTCAGCTCCATCCTGCATCTTTCCCCACCAATGGCATCACCAGCACCAGGGGGTCTGAGAGATGGTGGCTGCTTGCACCATGGCCTGGATCTGCTGCAGGGTCCTTTTCTGTGTGGGCCCCACTTGAAGCTGGCCTCCTCCTATGTCACCTAGAGTGTGGGCCAAAGCAACACACCTAGATGTGGAAAGTGGTGTTGTCAGAACTGAAAGAGGCTCATCAGGCAGTGTGCTTCCTTCTTTCTGGTGAGGATGCAAGATGAAACAGTTTGTCTGTTACCTTGGAGGGGACACAGCTGCATTCCCCTAAACACTTGGCCATTGTTCACCCATAAAACTTTACTTCAATGCCCACTATTTTTTTCTTTTTGAGATGGAATTTTGCTCTTGTTGCCCACTCTGGAGTGCAATGGCACGATCTTGGCTCACTGCAATCTCTGCCTCCTGGGTTCAAGTGATTCTCCTGCTTCAGCCTCCCGAGTAGCTGGGATTACCGGCATGCGCCACCATGCCTGGATAATTTTGTATTTTTAGTAGAGACGGGGTCTCTCTGTGTTGGTCAGGCTAGTCTCCAACTCCCAACCTCAGGTGATCCACCCACCTCGGCCTTCCAAAGTGCTGGGATTACAGGCGTGAGCCACTGCGCCTGGCCGAGTGGCCACTCTTGAAGCTTTGTAAGGTTTATCTTCACCTTCTGGAGTGCCCGTGTTTTGCCAAGGACTACAGTGCACTTTCTACCTGCTGCTCATCCACCCAGGTCAATAGGAAGTTGTCAATGATATGAGCTGATTTAATATCCTATTGGATATCCAGTATGTCTAGTATAGTCTTAAGACTACACTATAGAGGTCAGGGGAGTTACAATAGCCCTGAGACAAATGATAAATCAATGTTTTGAGGATCCCAAATCAATGTGAATCACTCCATATCCACTTTCTAATTGGAGTGGAAAGAAATGCAGTCACCAAATCCACAGCTGCATGCTCTGTGTCCAAGGGTTTATTAATCTGCTCTACCAGTGATATCCAGACAGCACAAAAGCTGCAATTATAACTCCTACTTGGCCAGACCTGGAGTAATCTAGTTCATTCTTTAGGCTTCATCAGGCTTCTTCAGGGACAGGCTGGTGGATTACGTAGAGACAATAGACAGCCCCAACACCATCCCACATCCTTCAGCTCTGTAATGGTGATGTGACCCCCACAATACTTGAAGTGTCTTCCACAAGACCCACCCTGGGACCCACTATGATTTTTGATTTGGCCAGGATGGGGGCAGTGTCAGAGGTTTCCCTTTGGCTTTCAGCACAATGAAAGTCCTTACTCCACAGACTAGGGACCCAGTGTGGGAGTGACTCCACTTAGCAGTGCATCAGTGTCAATTATGCACTCAGGGTATAGGAAGATAACCAGGGCTGGGTCTATGGATCCAGTAGTTCCATTGTGGGTCATAATGTGTCCAGGTTTACTCCCTGACCTCCGTAAGCCCCACTGTGATGGGAGACATGATAGTGCTGTGGGCATCTGAGCATCAATGTCAGTTCACACCCAGTGTCAATAATCCCCCCAGTTCTGCCTGTTTCCTTTCCCCAGTGTACAATCTCCTGCGTAAATGGCTATATGTTCCTTTGCCGAAGGACTGAGGGAATTGTCCCAGCATATACTTCCATGGGGTTGCAGGGTATTTCGCCTAGAGATATGGACTCCTCCTCTGTCACTGAGATCTGAATCTGCATCTTGGCTGAGGTCTAGGCACTGAGGATGGGATCATGATTTTGTATTGGGTCAAACACCTTCACCCTTCTGCTTCTCAATTCTTGCTTTCTTATCATAGATATCAACCAGCTGCCTGTCCTAACCCTGGGACACCACCCTCTATTATCCTTCCCCACATTCCCTGCAGCTTGAGTCTTCTTGGCTTCTCCTCTGAGGTTGCCATAGTAACCGTGCCCTCTGGCTTTTGCAAGTCACTGCCACCACTTGGTCTTTGTCTCTTCAGGGCCACACTCTCCCCAGTGATATTAGAAATGAAACTCTGGGACTATCTTTACTACCATCACCCCCAGCCTACAAAGGACAATACCCCGACACTTCTTAGTGATGCAGGTCCCTCTCACCATCAAGTTCCTGAGGCTCTGGTGGAAGGCGTGTCCTCTGGGCCCTCTTGTGGAGCATGGTTTTGGTAGGCCTTCACCAAGCACACTCCCCTCAGCTTGTTATTCCATCCTCTACATGTTCCAGGGCAACTAAGACATGTCTACCTTGTTGAGAGTTGGGCATGTTTTTTTCTAGACTATGTGAATACCCCCCAGCAGTGGGTTTACTCCATTTATCAAAGTCCTGGAGTGTTTGATAAACCCATGCCCTGAGAAAGTGTCTTCAAGCCAAAGGATTATATTCATCCAGCCTGAAATTCTGGTTCCTTGATCAAACACCCTCAAATTCCAATCCCAGAAGTGGTCCCTGGGCTCCTATGGGGACGTGCTGGCTAGTTCCTGCAAACCTCCTGAGTGGGATTCCCGCGGCATCATAGGGGTGAGGATTGTGTAGCATCTTCCAGCATTGAAAGTGGGAACCATTACTAGAGAAAGGTGAGCCTCCTCTGCATGCCCAGAAGATCCTGGAGGGCACCCATCGCATAATCCTGTTCCAGTCTGCAGAATCTCAGGTTTCCCCACCAAAGCCCTGACTTTCCTGTAACAGGCCTGCCTTGGCTGAGTGTCAAACATCTCTGGAGCACTGTGGCCCTCATAATGATGTTGAGCTACCATTCCTTGCTATCTGCCCTTTTGCTACAGGAGATAAAGACCTGTCCATGAGACACTGCCGAGGGTGTCAAATGTAGCCAGTCATAGCTGTCAACAATCCGCAGATTCTCATTATCCTTTTACACAGCATCGATGCAGCCGAGCAGTAACCAGCCAAAGCCACTGTCTTTGTAGGTTTCTTCCAACCCTGTCCTTATTATGCAGGGCATTCTATCACTGCATCTGCCATAGCACTCCCTAACCAAGGCAACTTCTCAGCTCAGCACTGGTGAGACCCCCAGCTGCTCAGCTGCACCTTGTGCCATGGACTTTCTGTGTCTGCCACCAACCCGGGTTGCATCCTCTTGGCCTGCCAGGCAGTGGGAAGCTTATTTCAAATTCCCATTTTTGACTGTTTTCTTGGGTCACCCTTCATGTCACTTGTGTTAGTTAGGGTCCCCTGAGAAGCAGACCCCAATACAGTAGTAAACATGTAAGGATTTATTAGGGGAAATACTTGTGAGAGAAATTCATGAGATAGAAAATGCTGGGAAAGCCACTGGACCACAAAGCAACTCTGAGCCTCAGTGATGTACAGAGTGCAGGAAGGTCAGCTGGAAGCATCCTAGACCCTGTGCAGGCTAAGGGAAGTTCAGTAAGGGTGGCAGGGAGCCCTGGAGCTTCAGTCAGCCTTCAGAAGAGAAATGTCCTGCCTTAGTTTCTGCCCTACTTTCCTCAATCATTGGCTGGAAAAAGCCAGGGGTGGGCATAGTCTCAGAGCAAATGTGGCAATAGATTTCAGACTTCAAGAGCTGGGGCCATCATCAATTCTGCTTCCTCTAGATGAGGGGCTGGAATGTGCATTCTCATGACTGCCACAATGATCCAGTGGGGAGAGAGGAAAAAGTTTGATGATAAAGATAAAAAAAGATATTAATTGATGAACTGACACCTTTAAGTAGATGATAAGGGATGGCAATTGGGGCACCAGAAGAGGGTCTGGCTCTGGCTGGGAGCAGAATGGTTAACCCACAACAGTCCCTCACATGGTAAAACACCTGACATGTGGTGCAGCTGCAAATGCATGAGCAGACAGTGGTGGAATCTGTGAAGTTCTCTTCTAATGTGTTCAGTTTTCTCAGTGAAGTGGGAAGCAAGGTCATCAGCTGAAGTAAGAATGGGGAAGGCAGGTTGGATGTGTGAGCACAAAGAAAAGGTGTGTAAGAGTCACCCGGGCCAGGAGGAGGCTGAGGGTGAGTCATGCAGGGAGAGGGTGATTGCTGGCCATGGTAGGGACTTCCCATGTGGTTTGGAATCCTAAATTTTAAGAGACCAGTCGGCGTACTGTGTGCTGTTCTCCAGCCTCCTGCAGCTCATGGGGGCAGGCTCAGCATAGGCAGAGGTGGAACCCACCAGCTGCGTAGTTTTGCCAGGTGAGTGTGACAACTCAAGGGAGAGGGAAGGGAGGGATGGAAATTATTTACCATAGAATTCAAAATGGGTGAGGAAGGAGGACAGGACACCCAGGGTGAGGGACAGTGAGTAGATGGCAGGATCACTGGATTGGGAATCCCAGGAGGGTGGAATGATTGTTGGAATTGATGTACTACAGGGTAGACTCCAAGCGTGGAAAGCAAGCACATATGCAATGAGTGGTCCACTGATATTACATCACAGCATATGATAAAATGATAGTATCTGTGTCCTCAGAGCCTGTGGCCACCTTGCAAGGGGATGAGTGGAAAGATGGTCAGAGAGTGGGAAGTGTGAGATTGAGAGTATGGAAGGGCTGGGGTTCTTAGCCATGATGAGGCCTAGGGGATAACAAGGGCACGAGATTCAGGCAGACAGGAGAAGATCATGGAGGAGAGGAGTTCCAGGATCTGAGAAGCCAGGAAGCGAGGGCATCTTCTCTGCTGTGTGGGTGTGTATTGCTGCCATAAAAATTACCACAAACCAAATGGCTTTAAACAGCACCTATGTATCATGGCACAGTCGTGTGTATTGCAAGTCCACCCAGTCTCATGGGGCTAAGATCAACATACGGGAAGGTCTGCATTCCTTTCCATAGATTCTGGGGAAGAATCCACTTCCAAGCTCATTCAGGTTCTTGCCTGAATTCACTTCCTTGCAGATAGAAAAGAGGTTTCCACTTCCTTGTTAAGAGCCACCCTTAGCTCCTAGAGCCTTCTCTCAGATACTCACACATGGTGCCTAAGGCACATTCAATCCTCCTGCTTGGAACTTCTGACCTCCCCTCTCCAGCTTCTCCTCTGCCTTCCTCCTCTGCAGAATCTGACTCCAACCAGGGCAGGCTCTCTGCTTTTAATGGCTCTTGTGATTTGATTGGGGCCACACAGAGAGTCCAGCAGAATCTCCCTATTTTAAGGTCCTTAATCTTCATTACATGAGTAATGTCCCTTTTGCCACGCAATGCAACCTGTTCGCAGGTTCCAACGATTAAGACTGGACATCTTTGGGGACCATTACTCAGCCCACCACATCTGCGTATGTTGAAGTCACCGAGAGTCAAGGAGACAGCACTGCTGGAGAGGGTGACAGTGAACCAGGAGCTACAAGACTCAGGATTGAGAAGAACACCCTGGGGCCCACAGGGAATGGTTACAGTGAGGCAAATGGGGCCCTAATCTGATGACAGCCTAGGGGTTTTAGGGAGGAGGGAGGCAGAAAGTTCTGAGAACCACAATGAGGAGCAAGGACCCCACCTCACCTCTGAACCCAGGGGTAGAAGTCCCTGGGGAAACTCCCCCATGTGGGAGGACTTCAGAGGGGGTCATGTCCTCAGGGAGACCCAGGTTGCTGCTGGAGCTGCGAGATGCAGGAACATCCTGAGAGAGGCTGATGTGGACTGAGAAATCCAGGGGGTGCACTGGGAGGATTTCTGTGGCTGGGGAGGTCGGGGAGACAGAATAGAGGTGTGCAGAGCCTTGTGGGGATGCAAGTGCAGAGTATGTGGGGGACCCAGTGTGACTGACACAAACAGGGACAGAGCATGATGAGCTCAGTCCAGGTGGACTCCAGGCCGACGATGGTGCTGAGCCTGTGAGAGATGCGGGAGGAGGAGCAGGGGTGGCTTTCACCTGGGCTCTGTCCATGGAGGTGAGGACAGTGAGGTGGTTGGGTCTTAGTGCTGTGGGGAACTTTTCTTGACCTCCTGATGACTGGATGGAGTGTCTGAGGGAGGAGGGGTCTTACAGGATTGACTCGTGACCCTGAGGGAGGGGATGGGCTCACTCCAGGTCTCAGGTCTGTCCTGACACCTTTATTTGTGGCTTAGAGCTCCCTACTGTAAATTATTGGGAGTTAGTTCATTTTGGCGTTTGTAACTTAAAGCAGAAATTCAGATGGTTGAAATGTCATTTTCATGAAGGTTTGTTATTAGTGTATCATTTAGGTTGTCTTGCAAAAGTCTCATTTTTTTTCTAAAGGGCTGCCAATCTTGTTTTAAATTTACAAAGGTTGTTAATTTATCTTCACTGTTAATTGGTTGTGGGTTGTTTAAACTTATACTGTGTAGTTTTACATATCTGTAACAGCAGTAGTTTGGGCCTCTTATATTCTAATAATTAAGACTTTCAGCTGTGTACACACTGTAATTCAAGCACGAGTCATGCATAACCCTAGCACTAAGAGACAAGAGGGGAATACCTCTCTCTGAAAATTTTGCAAAGTTCTGGGTTCTTTTTCCACTGAGTGGGCACAAGTCGGCTAATCATGAACATGAGGTATTTGTCCTCATTTAAAGGTGCTTCAGAAGCACTGACCCCTAGGAAGGCCTCCTTGTCTGGGTCAGGCACCCTACACCATGGCAGAGGCCATCTTCCCTCCCAGTGTACAGTGATATCCCAGATAGCTTACTGATTAGCTGCTGTCCACTCTTGGGCAGTTTTGTCTTCTAAAACATGGGTTTTTATCTGAGAATCTTCCTGTTCCCAGATGATCAAAACTGGGGCCATCCATTCCATTCTGAGCCACTTCTGCCCAGGGGCCCATGGCTATTTCCTCCAGTCACAACAGAACACCCCTTCAGAACAGCCTGCAGGAAGGCACCGTCTCCTCACAGGCTCACACATGCATGGTGTGTGCACAGAGCTTTTGCTCTAGTTCAGGAGGTGTGTGGGGAGCCTCACTAGTCCAACAGAGCTTGGTACCAGTGTCATATGCCAGGAACCAAGGTTATAAGGGATACAATGTCCCCAGACCTACCAGACAAGGCAAACTCATACAGCTTGCAGGACTAGACAAGGACAAGAAACAAGTTCAAAAGAGGGAAAGGGAAATTATAGACATACCTCAGAGATACTGCAGATTTGGTTTCAGACCATGGCAACAAACAAGTCACACAAATTTTTGTTTTTCCAGTACATATAAAAGTTATATTCACACTCTACTGTAGCCTATTAAGTGTACAATAGCATTATGTATGAAAGAACTATGTACATACCTTAATTTAAAATTATTCTATTGCTAAAAAATGCTAACAGTCATCTGAGGCTTCAGCTAATTTTAATCTTTTTGCTGGGGGAGGGTCTTGCCTCAATGTTGATGACTGCCGGCTGTTCAAGAGGGTGGTTGCTAAAGGCTGCTGTGGCAATTTCTTAAAATAAGACAATGAAGTTTATGGCATGGATTATAAAGGGGGAATCAGTACTTAAGTAAGATCAATATGAGTTTTCAAGTCAGGTGGACTTGAATATGAACCCTCCAGGCCTTTCCACCAGCTAGCTATAGAGCCTTGGGCACATCTGGCCCAGAGCTGGCCCCAACAGACACTTGCCCAGTGGGTGAGTGCTGAATGAACCCATCTGAGCCAATTGTCTCATCCAACCAGTGATATAATTCCTTCCTTGCAGAAGAATAAGTGAGAAAAGACACAGTGCCAAGAAATTCAGACACAAGACCTGCGGAAGGCTGCGCCAGTGCTCTAAAGCAAGTTCTGCCTAAAGCGGCAGAAACATTTTTCACATTAGGAACAGGAGTTGTTTGGGATCCTGTCTGGGGCCAGGTTGAGAGCAGAGTAGGAGTGGGGGCCTGTGTAGGGCCAGGCACTGGAGTGAAGACAGGCCTGGAGATAGCTGACTCCTGGAGGCTGCTGAGCGGCTCAGACAGCTCCTTGCCTCACCTGCCACAGTCCTCCCTCTCCCCTGGCCTCCAAGTACCCGGGAGTGCGAGCCTGGGCCCCGGGAACCGGCACCTTGAGGGCGGGAGAGGGACCCCGCCCGCTCCCTGTCTCCCCGACGCGCTCTCTCCGCCTCCCCGACGCGCTCTCTCCGCCTCCCCGACGCGCTCTCTCCGCCTCCCCGCGGGGACCCAGCCTCTCGGGCTCCCTCCTGCCTACCGCCCGGCCCTGGAGCCGCTTACCTGGGAGCTTCTTACGGTGTAGGGGGAGCTGGGGAGGGGACAGAGGGACAGGGACCACGGGAAGGTGGCGTGGGGCGGCGTACTTGGAGATATGACCTGAGGAGTCTGCAGACCCCAGACCGGGGCAGAAGCTCCGTGGGAGGACCTGCTGAGCTCTCCAGGCCGCCCTTTACCTCCTGCCTCCCCAGCCCAGTTCATCTTGATCCTCTCCTCACTAGCCCAGGTCTCCCCAAGGTCAGGGCTCATAGAGCAGCAGGAGTTGGGTTCCGGGACGCGGGATCCGGCTTCTCTGGGAATCTTGGATTCCAGGAAGGATCCTGGAGATCTCCCACTTTATGAAGCCCAATCTCCACTCACTGTGATGGCGTCTTTAGACCCCACTGGAAACCAGATACGACGCCCTCATCGGCCCTGGGGAAAAAACAAGAGCAAAGTATGAGAGGTGGCCATGAGGTCAGGGAAACTCCTGCAGAATTCTCGGGAAAGGAAACTCTTCCGAGCTGGGCCCTTGGCTTAGTTTGTCTTCCCTGCCCAGCCACCTGTCCCAGAGCTGGAGACGCCCAGGTTTAAGCCAGAGACTTTGGATACTTTCCTTGATGGTGACGTAATTTTTGTCTTCTTCTCTCCTGGAAGAGAAGCCCCAGAACCATCAGAGTGATCCAGTGTGCCCACTCTTCTTATTATTCTGTCTCTCCAATCACTCTCCCTGAGCTGGACTCTCCACCCACCCTCACATTCTGGATAGTGCAGCGATGTGAGCATGGCCCTGGGGCAGGATTGTCTGCGTGCAAGCCCAGCTCCACCACGACTTGTAGGCGAGCTTCTTTCCTATTGTATCACCTGAAAACGGAAAATTAGCAGGCACACCCCATAGATGTATCGTGACAATTAAATGAATTCATATTTTGAAAGTGCTAAGGACACAGATTAACACATAGCACCATGACAGTGTATGATATTATCGCTGTTGGTTTTTTTTTTTTTTTTAGATGGAGTTTTGCTCTCGTTGCCCATGCTGGAGTGCAGTGGCACCATCTCGGCTCACTGCAACCTCCACCTCCTGAGTACAAGCGATTCTCCTGCCTCAGCCTCCAGAGTAGCTGGGATTACAGGCGCCCGCTGCTACGCCCAGCTAAGTTTTTGTATTTTTAGTAGAAACGGAGTTTCCCCATGTTAGGCAGTCTGGTCTTGAACTCCTGACCTCAGGTGATCCACCCTCTTCGGCCTCCCAAAGTGCTGGGATTACAGGTGTGAGCCACCATGCCCGGCCGTTGTTGCTATTTCTTTCATCCTTTTTGCTTGAGCCTCTTCTCTTCTTTCTAGGTTCCCAGGGAAATTCTCTGTTGGAAGATTATGTCTGCAAGAGGCCTCCACCTGGGAAATGCTGGCCCATGGGGGGAATCTCCCTTTTATTAAATGGAACGATTGTTGGTGAAGTGAAAGCTAGTGAGCCAGTGACAGTACGGTTCATGTAAAAAAGACCACATACCTAGGATTACCTCCATTTTAATAAAGACACATCCCACACATTATAAGTCCAATGTGATTTGTGAGGAGATTGCTTTGATTTGCTCATGAAAAATATTACTCTACTTTCTTTGAGAGAGTTTTGCAACACATTTCAAATCTCTGCTTCTCATTTTACACTATCTGGCTCATGAGTGAAGGTGATAAGTGTCATCGTACTATGCTCTCAGGTTTGTTTGTCAGAGTCATAGTCATGTATTACACATAAAGATTATTTTCTTGTTATCATTTATTTATATATATTATACTCATGGGATACAGATAGATATTATTACAGTGCTTAAATGGCTACTACTGATATCTATACATTTTCTCTCTTGGTATATGATATTAACACATAGAATTGTATACTGTTACTTTGGTTTCCAGCAATTGCTGATTAGGTCATTTGGACCACTTCTCCCATTGACTACAACTGGAAAAATGGGAGGAAAATACGTATTTGAAAAGTCTGGTAGAATTTATAGATGGGCTAGCAAAGCAGTCAAGATTTGCCTGGCCAGGAACCAGGAAGAGGCAGAAATCCAGAAGAGCACCTTGAGCTATGGGGCTGCTTTTTTGGATCAGATGCAGTGACACCTGCCTCCCAGGCAAGAAGCCAACTTCTGGGATTCAGAACTAAAGTGTCCCAATATTTAGAAGGTCTCTTGGTCTCTCTAGAGTTCAGTGCTCATTGGCCAGGGCTACGATACTCACACTCATTCCTTAGAGGAACCAAGCTTCGGGTTTGGCTGCCTCTGGGACATTTCATGCTAGAAAAACCCCAACATGTGTAGATAAATGGTATAGAGGACACCAGCCACCCTTCGATGGAGCTCTGCCCAGTGGCGTCCCCTCACTTCCACTCAGAGACAACATGCCTATTTCACTAAATTCATGAGGACATGGCCAACATAAGTAAGAGAACGCCGGGAGGTACCTTGGACAGAGTTCCATGCAGTCACAGCTTTTGCGTCTCTGTGTCTTTTCCCTTCATCTCAACCAGAGAGCATTTGCCGAGGCCGAAGAACAAAAGACTTCAAATATTGGAGCGGAATCTAAGACCACTGATCCATTGTGATCAGGAGGCTGGAGCCATGTAGTCCAGGAATAATGAAGTCTGTGAGGCCTTGGTCACCCCAAGGCTCTCTCCCATTAGGAGCTGCCTCTCACTGCTATCAGGGAGGACCCAGGAGCTGGACATGGCTTTTTTTTTTTTTCATTTCTGATGAGAACCTGGAGAGGTCCCAGAGCATATAGACCTTGATTGAAATGGGGCCAGAGTGGAGTCACGCAAAAAACTCTAATGATTCAGAGGCACCTAAGTATAAAATAAAATCTCAACTCAGAGCTTCCATCAGAGCATCAGGCTCAGTAGCTCCTGTGTTTGCACTGTGAGTACTGGAGCTTGATGAGAAGAAAAATAGCTACATGTGCAGAAAAACATATGTAGTTAGAAAGCTGGGTCATGGTTCAAGGTAAGAGGGACCCTTGTCTTTTCCGTGGTAGATAGTGGGGCTTTCTGCCATCTTGGTTCTGATGGGCCAAGTGCAGAAGATAAACTTTCCTGCTTTCAGCTTAGTGACTGGTAGTAGAAGCTGGAGTTAAGAGAATCAGTGGCAGCCTCTCTCTCCATGCCCCAGCCCAGTAAATCTAAGCCAGGACTTGGGGCTCTGGCACTTTCTTCTCACTGTGCGTCCTCCTTCTCTGGCTCAAAAGAGAACCACATGTAACAGAAACCAAGGGCTACAATTCTCATAGAACCCAGAAAACTGGACTAGGGGCCTAGAGAATCATGTGCCTGCCATTGTTCCACCGCTTACGTGCTGTGTGACCTCAGGAGAAGCTCTCTGCTCCTGGGACCTCTTTGATTCATCTGTGAATCATGGACAATAAACAATGACATGATGACCCTAGCAATCACATCCTCTTTCTTGTGTCAAAAAGCACCTTCCAGGAACGTGAGAAGGAGACAGTTTTCGCTAGAGAGCCCGCTAGGCTGGGCAGGAGGATTTTTACCGGGAACCTGTGCGATGAGCTGTGCCATCCTTCTCCCCACCTTCAATCTCAGCCCCAGCAGCCACCTCCTGGGCGCAGAAGCAGTGCAGTGGCGCCACCTGGCGGTCTGCACTCTTCCTTTCCCAGATCAAGCACAGCCCTGAAATCCACCTGTCCCTCCTCTGTGCCTGTGATTTCTTCAGGGGACACCAGCGTGGGTCAACTTTCTTGTAAAGCAGAACAAGCGTGAGATTGGACCATGTTACAGGAGGAATGGTGTCATCTCTACCTGTGGAGAGATCCCTGTCACCGTGTTCAGGGGAAGGACCAAGCCTCACTCCCACGCAGAGAGGAGGCTCTGGCT
The DNA here is from genome assembly GCF_028858775.2 of Pan troglodytes. Taxonomy (NCBI): domain Eukaryota; kingdom Metazoa; phylum Chordata; class Mammalia; order Primates; family Hominidae; genus Pan; species Pan troglodytes. The sequence goes on along the minus strand of NC_072403.2, from coordinate 35,772,162 downwards.
GTAACTGCGCCAGTGGAGAGGTGAGGACCTCCTCCCTCTACACTGATGGCCAAAGCCTGCAGACTGGGCCAGGCTTCCCCTCAGCTATGTCCTGTCAGGTTCATCCAGGACTCAAGGAATAAACTGTGGACATTGTCTCCAGCGACGTGGAGCTGAATGCACACTCAGTAATGAGACAGCCCTGCCAGGGGTCCTGGGGCTGCCGGTTGTTCTGGGTGCTCAGTGTCCAGAGAGGAGGATGGGGAGGAGGCTTTGTGCAGAACAGGAACCGTGCCCCATAACTCATTTTATTCTGCGTTCGCCTTTTTGTCATAAAACACAGGTGACATAAAAGAAAAAAAATCTTAAAATGGTGACCTTTAATCAAGAGTAAACACTCTTTAACCATCAGAAAGAGAGAAGTTTGTCAGCTGACCTAGAAGCCCCATCAATTGACCCAGTTCAATAGTAAATTTTTATTTTTTCAAATAAAAATCAATCACATCCTGACTTTTGTGGTCCTCACTTCTTTGTTCTATTTTATATTTTCATCATCCCAAATGATAGTTTAGTCTTACCTTTAAAAATAAGTTTTTTGTTCTCATTTGTTCTATAGGTTATCCCTTTGAAATTAATATTGTCTGGTAGAGTTTCCTGTTGTTTGTATTTTGTGGATTGCACCCCAAGCTATGGTTTAATATGCATCTCTATTACCTGCATTTTCTAGAAATGTGTAGTTTGGTATAGAGGTTTGCATCTATTCATTTTTTTTTTCCCGTGAGTTTTGGTGGTACTATATCATGTTTTTCATCAAGGGGAAGAGTTTAATACTGGTTATTTCCCTTTGGTGATGAAAGTTGTCATTGCTGTTCAGTGGCTAGATGTGTTTATTCATTACGGATGGCAAAGAGTTGTAGTCTCAGTCTTCCATTTCTTTTCATGTATTATTTGAATAATTTGTAAAATAAGAGATTTACCCCCTTCTACTATTTACCTATTATAGGAAAATCACTTTTAATTAATTAGATGTGAAAATTCTAAGAAAAATATTAGACTGTATTAACCAATGTGTTATAAACAGACTGTCTTGACCAAGGTATATAGCCCAAGAATGCAAGGATATTTAAACTTTAAACCTTTTAATGCATTTTGCCACTTAATTAAAGAATAAAAACAGAGATGATCTTATTTTACTAGATTAAGAAATTATTCTAGATGAAATTCAGCACTCCCTCCATCTGACCCATATTTCTCCAGTCATCTCCAGGTTAAAGAAATCATGCAATTAGATTGGGGCCACTCAAATAATACAAAATAATCTCCACATCTAAAGGTCCATGCTCTTAATCATATCAGCAAAGTCCCTTTTGCTGTGTAAAGTAACATATCTAAATGGGCTGCGTCTTAGGGCTTGGACATATGTGTGAGGCCATTATTTTGGATTCCACAGTGTATATGGTGTTTGAATGAGGTTTAACGTTAGTCTAATTAAATTCCTAGAAGAAGAGAAATGAGTAAATGGAAAGAGGCATTCCAGAAAGAGGTTATCTTAAAATATTAAGGAAATGTATTATTGTAAATAAAGTCTCAATGCCACAAAGAAATAGCACTCGAATATAAAATTTTTTTTTCTTCTCAGCAAGGCAATTACTTCTATACAAGGGTGTGCCCTCATAGATGGAGCAATGGTGAGCACACCCCTGGACAAGGAAGGGGAAGGGGTTCTTATCCCTGATGCATGTGGCCCCTGCTGCTGTGTTGTTCCCCTATTGGCTAGGGTTAGACCGCACAGGCTAAACTAATTCAGATTGGCTAATTTAAAGAGAGTGAAACAGGTAATCAGAATGAGTCAGGGTGGAGCAGGTAACTGGAATGAGTCAGGCTGGGGCAAGTAATCAGGATGAGTCAGGGTGGAGCAGGTAATCAGAATGAGTCAGGGTGGAGCAGGTGACTGGAATGAGTCAGGGTGGAGCAGGTAACCAGAATGAGTCAGGCTGGAGCAAGTAATCAGGATGAGTCAGGGTGGAGCAGGTGATCAAAAAGGTTGCTTTATGAGGAAGTTAAGTTTAAAAGTAGAGGGCAAAGAATTGAACATACTGACATGTTAATTATTTTAAGAGAAATTTAGAACTCATACCTAACAGTATCATAGCACTGTGAATAAAAAGAGATCCACATTTACTCATACTGCACTGGAACTGAAGATGTTAAAGAGAAACAGATATCTTAAAATTTGCCACAGGAGAAACACAGATCCTCTAAGAAGCAACTGGTTAAAATGTAACTGACTATTCCCTGTCAGCCGCAGCAGCCAGAAGCAACATAATCATCAAAGATCTGAGAGAAAACCAATGTCAAACTAGAAATTTGTGGCTGACAAATCTCTCTTTGATGAATAAAGGTAAAACAAAACATTATCATATAAATGAAACTGTTGCACTGTCTCCAAAATACCCAATCTCAAAATATCTACAAGAACAGAGAAATATGTAAGAACGAAAGAGAGAAAGAAAGCAGAAATTTTAATTTGTAATCTTTGATATATGTAACTCAGTACTGTCATAAAATATTAATAATGTAGCTTTCAAAGAAAAAAGTCATGTAAAATCCATAACATGCTGTGTTATAATTTCTTTGTTTATCTTCCCATCCCCACCTTTGACTTCTATGAAGTCCAAGGAAGTTTGATTCTTTTATCTGAGACTCAACTCCATAGAGCACAGTACCCAGAATAAGGTAGGTGCTTAATGATGTTTACCATATGAATGAGTTTCCTGGAAGTACTTAGCAGATCAGGAATTCTGATGCATAAGCACAATTCAAAGGTGGCTGAGGAGTGACATCAGGGAACATAGTGGCATAAGTACTCCAAGGGCCACCTCTGCACAGAGACAATGTGCTTGTAAAACATCACTATAAAAAAAAATCCCTTGGCTGGGCATGGTGGCTCATGCCTGTAATCCCAGCACTTTGGGAGGCCGAGGTGGGTGGATCACCTGAGGTCAGGAGTACGAGACCAGACTGACCAACATGGAGAATCCCAGTCTCTACTAAATATACAAAATTAGCCAGGTGTGGTGGCTCGCACCTGTAGTCCCAGCTACTCGGGAGGTGAGGAAGGAGAATCGCTTGAACCTGGGAGGCAGAGGTTGCAGTTAGCCGGGATCATGCCATTGCACTCCAGCCTGGGCAACAAGAGCAAAACTCCATCAAAAAAAAAAAAAAAAAAAATTCCCTCGGAGAGCTGTTAAAGCAAGAATTCCTGGACCTACCACCAGATATTCTGATTGGGTTGATAAAGAATCAACTGCATTGGAACCCTGAAAAATCATCAAAGGTTTATTGCAACCTAGCAAGTCCAGAAAAATCAACTGGAACTCAGGAGCAGAGCTTTGTGGCAACATATCTTACCCTTGGCCCATTCCTCCCTGTTCAAGTCAGTAGTGATCTTGAAGATAGCAGCCTGGTTCCTTAGTGTGGGCTCCAATGCCAGTGGGAGCCGAGTGGACCATGTTCTCAAAGTGTTGTGGTTGTCTCCCTTTTCCTGTTGGGTGACTCCGTGAAGGATGATAAGAAATGGCTTACATTGGGCTGGGCATGGTGACTCATGCCTGTAATCACAGCACTTTGGGAAGCTCAGCTGGGTGCATTTCTTGAGTTCAGGAGTTTGAGACCAGCCTAGACAACATGGTGAAACTCCATTTCTACAAAAAATACAAAAATTAACTGGGCATTATGGCATGTGCCTGTAGTCTCAGCTACTCAAGAGGCTGAGGTGGGAGGATTGCTTAAGCCCAGGAGGTTGAGGCTACAGTGAGCCAGGATCGTGCAACTGCACTCCAGCTTGGGCTTCAGAGCAAGACCTTGTCTAAAAAAAGAAAAAAAGAAAGAAAAAGAAAATAAATGGTTTGCATTTATTTTCCCTACTCAGAACTCTCTTAGGTCACAGAGGCAGAGGGCATCTGCTAAAACCATTTAAGTGCCACTGAACCGGCAGCTGCCCCCTTGGGGCAAAAATATATTACATGAGGAAGGTAATAGACATACAGAAAAGCCTGGAGGAGAAACTGGGTGAGTGAGATGGGAATATGGGTTTTGAAAAGCTTCCATATCCCTGGGAATCTGTATAGCCTCCTCCATGATCAGTATGTCGCACAGACTCACAAAGCACCTGAGAATGCCCTGTGTTCACAACTCTTGCTAACTTTCAATATCTGCACAAGTAGGAAATGAAGGCCAAAGCAGGATTGTAAACTGCCCAGCAGAGTGTTGAGGGCATGCCCCAAAACACACAGAGAGCCCAGATAAAAAGATTGAATTTTCTTTTCTTATTTCTTTTTGGCTGAAGATGTTTCAGGAAATATCTATCAAATCATGAGTTGACCACTAAGCTTACAGAATAGAGACTTCAGTGATGACACACAATAAAGAATACAGTCTATACAAAAATAGTTTAGAAAACATGATTTTCAAAGTCACCACATGTTAGTATTCAAAATAAAAATGAGGTATGCAATTAAACTAGACAGTAAGACCCATTCTCAAGAAAAAAGAGGAATTGACAGAAACTGTTCCTGAGAAAGGCCATTGAACATACTTACTGGACAAACACTTTGAATTGACTGCTTAAATATGTTCACAGAGCTAAAGGAAACTATGGGCAAAAAACTAAAGGAAATCAGAAGAACTATCTTAACTCAAATAGAGAACATCAATAAAAAGATAGAAAGTTTAAAAAGAAACCAAATAGAAATTTTGGAGCTGAAAAGTGCAATAACTGAAATGAAAAATTTACTAGAGTAATTTTACTATTTTTTACTATATTTTACTAGAGTAAATTTACTATTTACTTTTTTACAAAAGCAACTTTCACTATGCAGAATGAAGAATCGGCAAGCTTAAAGGTAAGACAATTGAAATTATCCAGTTTGAGGTGCAGAAATAAAAAAAAATTATGAAGAAAAATGAACAGAACTTAAGAAAACTGTGAGACAACACCAAGCATATGCATTTTGGGAATCCTCAAAGAAAGGAGAGAGAAAAAGAAGAATGGCTATTTGGAGGAATAATAACTTCAAATCTCCTAAATTTGATGAAAAATATAATTTTACTCATCCAACAAACTTGATACATTTTAAGCAGCAAGAATTTTAGAAGTCCACACTGAGAGACGTTATAATCAACCAGTCTACACCAATGACAAACAGACCATCTTGAAAGCAATAACAGAGAAGGAACTTTTCAGGTACAATGGATCCTCAATAAGATTAACATACAAATTTTCATCAGAAACCATGGGGTTCAGGAGGCATTGGGATAACAAATTTAAAGCTGAGAAAGTAAAAGGACTATCAACCAAGAATTGTATGTCTGCAAAACTCTCCTTCAGAAATGATGGAGAAATCACGACATTCACAGGTTAAAAAAAGCTGACTGAGATTGTCTCAACCCTACAAGACATATATATATACACACACACACATATATATTTGTAATTCCTCTCTTGTTTTTCCTATTTGATTTAAAAGAAAATGTCCATCGACCAATGAATGGAGAAACAACATATAGTTTTTTCCTACAATAGAATATTATTTGGTCATAAAATGAATAAAGCACTGGTATATGCTAAAACATTGCTGAATCTTGAAAACAAGACAAGTGAAGGAAGCCAGTCACAGGAGGCTACGTAACTTATGAGCCCATTTTTGTGAAATATTCATAAGAGGCAAGTCGATAGAGAAAGAAAGTGGATTTGTGGCGACAGGGTCTGCTGGCAGATGGAAATGGAGGGTGACTGCTTAATGGGTGCAGAGTTTCCCCTGAGGTGATAAAAACACTCTGGAACTAGAGAGTGATGATGGTTACATAACATTGTGAACATACGAATTGTCACTGCATTGTGCACTTTAAATGGTTACGGTGGTATCCTTTGTGTTTATGTGTATTTTACCACAATGAAAAAGAGGCTGAGGAAGGTATTCCAAAATCTTTTGTACAGTAAACTCCTGAGTTTGCTTGAGAATCTGCCTATCTGTCTTTTCTTCTCAGGACATCATCTCCTACCCAGAGCAAACCTTTGTTCTTCTGCAAGTAGAAAGCCCCCTTTCAGAACATTGTCCAAGATCAGCCAGGCCCAACCCTCAAAATGACTTTCTGTCTTTGACCCAAATGCTCAAATGCAACTCTGGGGCTAATTTCGGTGGGAGTAAGAGATTATCCAATCAGGATAATTCATTTGGAGAGAAAATGTTTTGCTTAAGTCAGCAAAGTCCTTTGCTTTCCTAAAAAGGATCCTGCTTACCAGTGAGTACAGAGTTTTTGTACATTTGAGGTGGAGTTCTCAGCAGAGTAATTAAAGATATCTGTAGAAACACCACACACATTATGTGTAGCTGACTGATTCACCCCTCTGCCACCCCCAATTGAAGGAAGGAGCTGTATTCTTATCTTGGCCCATCCATCAACTGAATGCCGCTGGACATGGAACATTACAAGTGTGAAGCTTCCAGGGTTCTCAGTTGCTCTTCCTGCTGTTGTGGAGACTCCACTGGTGTGGCTCACATCCAGGCAGGCCTGCAGGAAGCTGTTTCCTAATTCTCAAGGCCAACATTTTCAGTGAACCCATACCAAACCCCTAGGTTCTCAGGGACTCAGATTTTCATCTGTGGAAGAAAAGAATCCATCTCACTCTCTCAGGTGTGATGGTAATTATATATATTATAATATAATGTATATATACATAATTATAATTTATATATCTATAAAAGAGATAATCAGTATTCCATAAATTGATGATATTCTTAGTGTTGACTTCATTGCCCAGGTGAACACTGTAACAGAAGGATGAGTCATGGATTGTAGAGGAACAATATTTTTTTTACTCTCTGGAGGAGCCATCAGTAGGCATTTCTACCATATGGATTTCAAATGAGAAATTTGTTTTAGGTTGAGATTGGAAGGAGATCTGAACTTCTTTTTATTATTATTATTTTAAATATGAGGTCTCACTATGTTCTCCAGGCTGGAGAGCAGTGACTATTCACAGGTGTGACCACAGCCTCAAATTCGTGAGCTCGAGCCATTCTCCTATCTCAGCCTCCTGAGTAGCTGGGACTACAGGTGCCCACCACAGTGTTCAGCCACTTTTCATTGTTATTTTACTTCAAATGTTTTATTTTGAATGTTAAAAATACATGTTTCTACATTAGAAATATGAAAATGTATTTAATTATAGAAGAATTTAAAATGCACACATCAACACCTGGTTGAATTTTAAAGAAAAAAAATGCAGAGAAGAAAGAAATATCACCCAGGCTTCCCCTCCAAAGAACCACTGTTATCATATTATTGAAACTTCCTGGACTGCAGTGTGAATGGTCATCCCTGGAGCTATCTTCTGCAGTGGTGCTGACTTCCATTCTTTTGTTTTCTATGTATATATTTTTATATATGCTTTCATTGTAGAAAGTTGCATTCATAAGTTTTGGGGGTTTTTTTAAGATGGAGTCTCACTCTGTCCCCCAGGGGCTGGAGTGCAGTGGCATGATCTTGGCTCACTGCAACCTCTGCATCTCGGATGCAAGTGAGTCTTCTGCCTCAGCCCCTCGAGTAGCTGGGATTACAGATGTGCACTACCACGCCTGGCTAATTTTGTGTTTTTAATATAGATGGGGTTACACTCGTTGGCCAGGCTGGTTTTGAACACCTGACCTCAAGTGATCCACCCACCTTGGCCTCCCAGAGTGGTTGTGGGTTATTTTGAAGTTGCTTTTTGAATGTATTATTATGAAAGTAGTTTTCCATGTCATAAAGTCTGCATAAAATTTACACACTTCTAGAAGCTGCATCCCATCTCAAACAAGGAGAAGTCACCAGGGTTCTTTTAGATCCATGTGCTTTCATCTTGTCTTTTGGTAAAGAATATTTTGACAAGCATGTTCGTACATGAAGATTCTTCTATGGTTGTGATTTTAAAAATTCATAGAACACTCAGGATGGACATGGTGGCTCATGCCTGTACTTCCAGCACTTTGGGAGGCTCAGGCTGGCAGATTGCTTGAGCCCCTGAGTTTGTGACCAGCCTAGGCAACATAGAGAAACCCTGTCTCTACAAAAAATTCAAAAGAATTAGCTGGGCTTGGTGGCACATGCCTGTAGTCCCAGCTACTTGGGTGTCTGAGGTGGGAGGGTTGCTTAAGCCTGGAAGATTCAGGCTGCAGTGAGCCATGAACAACACTGCACTCCAGCCAGCAAGCCCAATCTCAAAAAAATAAATTATAGACTACTCAAATTGTAAGTATTAAACCAGTGTCTGTGAGAGTTTTTCTGGAAGGGATGTGAGTGGGTGGACTGGTGGGGAAGATCCTCTCTCACTGTGGGCAGCCACAGTCCAATCACCTAGTGGCCCAGATAGAACAGAAAGGTAGATAGAAGTAAAATTTCTCTCTGTCTCTGTCTCTCTGTCTCTCTCTGTCTCTGTCTCTGTCTCTCTCTCTGGAACTGGGGCTGGGACACCCTTCTTCTCCTGCCTTGGACATCAAAACTCCAGGTTCGATGATCTTTGGACTCTGACTTTTGCACCAGTGAGCCCCTTTATCCTCCTGTTCTGTATTCTGGGTCCTCAGGGCTTTGACTTTGGACTGAGCCATGCTACTGGCTTTTCTAGTTCTCCAGCTTCCAGACAGTCTATCATGGGACTTCTCAGCCTCCATAATTGTGTGAGCCAATTAGCCCAATAAATCACCTATCTATCTGTCTGTCTGTCTGTCTGTCTATCTATCTATCTATCTATCATCTAACATCTATCTATCATCTATCTATCTATTATCTATCTATCTATCATCTATCTACCTATGCTATTGGTTCTTTCTTTCTTGGTAACCTTAATAAATCAACAGACAATAAACAAATAAAACCTGTCATAGTATCACTGATAATTGCCATTAAGAAAAATATGCTTGGTTTAGAAGATTGGTGGCGGTGGTGGGAATGGCAGGGGATAGATTTCAGAAGAGGTCACTGGACAAGACATTTCTGAACACTTGACCATGGGACATTTGAGCAGGGACCTTAATGCTGTGAGGAGTGAGCCATGTGGATCACTGGGCAGCACATGCATGTGGGAGTCACAGCAGGGGCAGGTGGTGGAGACAGGGTGGAGTAGACAAGAAACTGGTGTGAGTGGAGAAGAGTGAGCTAGGCTGAGAGTAATGGGATGAGGCCAAAGTGGCCAGAGGGGACCCTGTGATAAGGAGTGCATAGGAAATGGTGGGAAACTGGGGTTTCCTTGTGCCTAAGAAGGGAAGGAGCTGGAGCGTTCATAGGATATGCTCTAATTCCCATTGGAAAGGCACACTCTCTCTGTTGTGTGGGTGATGGACAGTGGGCATGAGAGTCAGCAGGCAGCCCAGCTGGAAGGCCCTTCCGGTTTTCTATCCTAGTGAGGATGGTTCTGGGGTGGAGGTGGCAGAGGAGTGAGAAGTGATTGGATTTGGTGTTGATATATATTTTTTAAATTGTGGTAAAACACACATACTATACGATTTACCTTCTAACAATTTTTTTCAGTGTACAATTCATTGGCATTAAGCACATTTACAATTGATGGTGGTTAGACAAACACCAATATGCATTTTCAGAACATTTTCATCATCCCAACAGAGACTGTACCCATTAAATGACAGCTGCCCATTGTTCCTGCCCTCAGCCCCTGGTAACCTGTATTCTACTTTCTGTTTTTGTGAATTTGCTTATTCTAGGTGCCTCATATAAGTGAAATATCATATTTGTCTTTTTTCTGGCTTGTTTTATTTAGCATGTTTTCAAGGTTCCATCCAATCCAAATATTCTTCACTTTTAAGGCTGATTAATATTCCATGTGTATATGCACCACATTTTGTTTTTCCAATCATCCTCTGATGGACACTTGGGTTGCGTCCACCTTTTGGCTATTGGGAATAGCACTGCTATGAGCGTGACTGTACAATTATCTGTGTGCATACCTGCTTTCAATTTTTGGGGGGTATACACCCAAAAGTGGAATTGTTGCTTCATATGGAAATTCTATGTTTACCTTCTTGAGAAAGCATCATCCTGTTTCCATGGTGGCTGCACTGTTGTTCACTCTCAGCAGCAGTGCACAAGCATTCCATTTTCTCCACATCCTCACCAACACCTGGACTAGTGAAGCTGAGCATATTTTCATGTCCTTATTGGCATTCCTTATTTTTATGTCCTTACTGTGTATCTTCTCTGGAGAATTGTCTATTCATGTCTTTTACCCATTTTTGAATGAGATTGTTTTGCTATTGTTAAGTTGTAGTTCTGTATGTAGTCTGGATATTAATTCTTTATCAGATATGTGATTGGCAAATATTTTATCTTATTCTATGCAGTTTCTTTTATTTTCACTGTCCTTTTTTTTTTTTTTTTTTTTGAGACGGAGTCTCTCTCTGATGCCCCGGCTGGAGTGCAATGGTGCAATCTCAGCTCATTGCAACCTCTGCCTCCCAGGTTCAAGCGATTCTCCTGCCTCAGCCTCCCGAGTAGCTGGGATTACAGGTGCCCACCACTGCGCCCGGCTAATTTTTGTATTTTTAGTAGAGACAGGGTTTTGCCATGTTGGCCAGGCTAATTTCGAACTCCTGACCTCAGGTGATCCACCCACTTTGGCCCCCAAAGTGCTGGGATTATAGGCATGAGCCACTGCGCCTAGCCTCTTTTCACCTATTAATAGCGTCCTTTGATGCAAAAAAGTTTTTACATTTTGATGAAGTCTTATTTGTCATTTTCCTTTTATTGCTTGTACTTTTGGTCACCAGCCAAGAAACCACTACCAATTCTAATGACCATAAGACTTTCCCGCAGTCTTTTCTTTTAAGAGTTTTACAGGTTTAACTCTTAAGATTAGTTCTTTAAGGCATTCTGACTTAATTTTTGAAAAGGGTGTAATGGAAGGGCATAAATTTTGTCCAGCATCATTCTTTTGCATGTGGATATCCAGGTTTCCAGCACCATTTGTTGATGCACCATCTGTTGCAGTGGGGCTGACACATTTGTAAGATGCAATGAGCACGAATACATGGGAGCACCATGAATTTATTTACATGTCTTTACTTCACAGTTGTTTTGAGGAGGCTTTCACTGAGAAACGTAACAGAAATGAATATATATGACTTCCTATAAAATGAAATTTAAGTAAAATTATACTTTTTAAAATGTTAAGACTGGAGCAAGACTGGAACATCAACAGACAAACAGAAACATAGGCTGAAATGAAGGGTTTATGTTTATCTTGCTACAAATTCTGTTGGCCCACAATCTCTTATGCTTATTGCATAAGAGAGCCACAGAGTGGGGTGATAGCTCAAATAACCAGTCCCTGGTTTTCTGCTTCAGAAACAAGTTTAAATTCTCTGCTTAGACAAAGTAAAGAAAATAATTGAAAGATGTTGAATGTGAAGTTGGCATCTACAAAGTCAAAGAAGTGAGTAGTAAATGTAAACATCAGGAATCCAAGGAGATTCTATCTTTTTACACAGAAATGGCCTCACTATGCACTGCTGAAGGGAGAAGGTCCCTCCAGGAGACCTTCATGATGAGGAAAAACCCAATATGATGTAGGGGTTTTCCGCTGCAGCCCTAAATTGAATTGTCCTTTGCTCTAAATACAGGTCTCACAAAGTTTTATGTCTTCAATGATTTCACCTGGGCCGAGATTTTGTTTTGTTTTTGATGTTGTTTGTTTTGAGCTGCTGCCTGGGGCTTAGAAAAGTGACTTGGATATTTTGCCAAAGTTGTATTTCTTGGATGGAATTCGAAATCCATGAACACTCTGCTTTCCTGCTGTATCCCCAGAGCGGGTTGGGTACCTTGCACTTCTTTTCAGCACTTCCCTAGAAGTGGTAGAAGATTTGGAGTTAGGGCCTCCCTCAATCTCTGCCCTTTCTTTAATTCAGAGGATCACAAACTGTTGGGGGAAGAGTGGTATCTTGGGCCCCCAGTTGATCGGATGAATATTAATATCCAATGTCCTGTAATGAAGTCATGTGTGCATGTAACATCACTTCTGCACGCAGTGTCATGGGAAAGTGGGTTCGCGGACCCCAGGTTAAAAGCCTAAGCACTAAAGGCACAGAGCTAGAGCTCTAGGAGGGGCGGGATGGCTGGGGTGGAACGTCATCTTGTCCTTTAGTCCTGGGGCATTTTCACTCCTCACATGGTGGGTGCTGGGCATCTGGCAGGTACTGATGTTGATGGAGTCGAGGGAGGGAACTGGCCGGAACTGGGAAAAACAGGGTTGGGGAGATAATTAAGGTGAACATTATTTTTCCTGAGTGTAAGTCATGGCTTGAAATCTGGAGAGCCTGAAGGAGATCCCGCTACCTAAACCCGTTTTCCTTTTCCCTCAAGCCTCATTTGGCCACAGGCCCAGTGTCAACACCAGGGGGCGTCCACAGACCATGAAGGCACCGCACAGCTGGGATTGTTTGTGGTGGGCTCCTGGGTCCCTGACTTAACCAGGGAAGCCAAGACCCTGCAGCCAGGTGGCCTGGATTCAACCTTCAGCTCTGGTCCTACTGACACTTTTCTTCCTGGTGCCTCAGTTTCTTAATCTGTGAAATGGTGAGGACATTACAGCACTTACCTCTCAGGCGGGTTTCTCAACAGTAGCCCTATTAAGAATTTGGGACAGAGAATCCCTTGTGGTCTGTCCTGTGCATTGTGGGAGGTTTGCCAGCAGCACCCCACTCACCCCCTCCCACCAATCCCCACGTGACAACCGAAAATGTCCCAGGATTTTTAGGTCTCCCTTGGGTCTAGAGCTGCATTTAGTCAAGCATTTTCCCACCTGACATTTGAGCTCATCTCTGCTTTGGTCCACATAAGGCCACTTTAAAAAGATGTTGTTTCTTTAAAGATTCTAACCATCTTTTAAACAAATCTATTTTCTTCCTTTATTTCTGCATTCAGTTAATCCTTCCAAACCCTTGGTTTAGTATATCTCAAAATGTATCAACTCCAGTTCTAGTAATTAACATATGTGACTTGCATGATATCTGCTATGACCCCTAGTAGAGCTCTGATTCCTTTAGCACAGGGAATGTGTTCTCGATTCTGCTCTGGATGATGTAAATCAATTTATTTTACTTTACTTGTCTGGGATGTTGCTCCTCACCTGTAAAATGTAAATGTGGATATGGCTTGGATTACTAAGTGGTTTTATTTCTTCATTCACCTGACATTTGTTGTGTACCTGCTGCAAGTCAAATACATGGCATGGTATTGTTTCCTTGTTCACACCACAGCAAATGAGAAAATGAGACATTATAGCCAGGTGTGGCGGCACAGGCTTCTCGTCCTAGCTACTCAGAAGGCTGAGGCAGGAGAATTGCTTCAGCCCAGGAGTTTGAGGTTACAGTAAGGTCTGATATCACCATTGCATTTCAACCTGGGCAACAGACCCTGTCTCTGAAAAAAAGGAAAAAGACACTGTGAGCTGTCTACATGTACTCTATGTCTCAGGAGACTCATGTGCTGTAATTTTTCTAAACGGCATCTCCATGTGGTCTTTCATGAATGTTTGTCTGGTATTTCTTTTCTATCTTTTTACTTTCAACTTTTCTGTACCTTCTACTGAAATTATGGCTTTTGTAAATAGCCTACGGTTATTTATTTATTTACTTATTTATTTTTATCCCTCTGCACTATTTGTCTTGTAATTGGAGTGTCTAAGTCCATTACGTTTAATGTCATTGTTGACCTCGTTGGGTTTAAGTCTGTCCATTTTCATTTACTGCCTTCTAATATTATCTTTCTTGCTCAACTATTTTTCTTCTGTTGCCTTCTTTAGATGAATAAAAAACTTTGCATTATTGTGGTCTTCTCAGTAAGTGTTCTAGTTACAAATTCTCTTATTATTTCTTTAATTATCTGAGAAAGCACAATAATCTGTGACTTATTATAACCCACAGCAGACCATAACTTCCCTGACTTTCACCTACCTGTGCACACAGCACAGGAGAGAATCAATGCTCTGGCTCTGAGACACAGGGGTGGTGGAAGTAGGATAGTGATTGGATGATGAATCTGTAGCTGCAGAGGCATCTGGGCCCCTCACCTTCATTCCTCGTAGATGTCACCTCCACTGGATGCCTGCAATGCCCTCTCCTCTGTATGCTCCTGCCAGAGTCTCCCCATCTCCACTGACAGCAGCTCCACCCTTCTGCTCACTCAGTCCAATACTGTGGGTGTCCTTGATTCTTCTTTCTCACACCACAGATAAATCCATTAGCAAGTGCTGTGAATTCATCCAGAATCCCATCACTTCCCACTATTTCCCCTGCTCACACCCCAGTCAAGGTAAGCGACGTCTCCATCCTGGAATACTGCACTCCTTTCCCACTGTTTTCCCCACTGCCTCACTAGTCCCCCACCTCTCAATTCTGTTCTCAGCACAGCAGCCAGAGAGAAGCTTTCAAAGGATAAGTCCTACCATGTCCCACTTTCCAAAACTGTCCTCTAACTCCCCATGTCATTCAGAGCAAAGGTCAACATCCTTCCCACACCCTCCAGGGCAACCTGCTCTGGGCACACCTCTGACTTCATTTCAGTTTCTCTCTGTTCAACACTTCTGGCCTCTTCCTCCTTCCGGGAACACAGACAATTTCCTGCCCTAGTGCATCTGCACTGAAGGTTTCCCTGCCTGAAAAGAACTTTCTGAGACATCCGTGTAGACAACTCCTCACATCCCTCAAATCTTTACTCCAAGGTCACATTTGCAACAAGGCCCATGCTGACCACCCAGCACAACAGCCACCTCCCTGTACCCACAGCCCACCCTCTGGATCACCTGCCACACAGCACTTGCCACCTTCTAACTCAAGCATTTTCTGTTCCTACTCTGCTTATACTATATCATCTGCCTGCAGAGGTGTCCAATCTTTTGGCTTCCCTGGGTCACATAGGAAGAAGAATTGTCTTGAGCCACACAAAAAATACACTAATGACAGCTGATGAGCAGAAAAAAATAGAAAAAAGAAAAAAAAAGCATGGATAATTTTCATGATATCTGCCACTACAGATAAGCAAAAAAATCGTCACATTCTAAAGCTGTCCTGGGCCACATGCATCCCGAGAGCTGCAGGTTGGACAAGCTTGCATCTAGAATGTATACACCACAAGGCCAGAAATTTTTCTGTTTTTACTTTAATGATGTTTTCTAAATGCAAAAACAGTCAAATACCTAGCAGACAACAAATGCCACTTGAATGGATGATTACTGTAGTGCACCCCCCTATTCTAAAGGCAATATCTTTATTAATGTAGACTCAGGCCAAATGTCATTTTGTAGCCGCTGTGGAACAATATTATCTCATGTGGATATAAATGCACCAGTGCTTTTCTCACCAGGGCTGCTTTTGTGTCCTCCCTCCCTCCCTCCTCCCACACCAATCCTCCTGCACACTGCAGCACACAACCATATTTGTCTCTTCAGGAATGATAACCCAAGGCTTATGGCTCCAATTATCCAACCACATATGAATCTAAATTAGACTCTGCTTTACAAATCCATGAGTTTGGTTTGGAGCCAGCAATAGGATTACTACAACTCAGGGCAGGAAGAAGAGTAGGAGAGAGAGCAGAAGAGGAGTTCCAACAGAAAGTAAACTACAATGAAAAACTCTGGGACCTCTCCTCTCGGGAAGTTTCAGAATCTGCTTCCTTTAAGAAGGTTGGGGAAGCCAGGCATGGTGGCTTACACCTGTAATCCCAGCACTTTGGGAGGCAGAGACGGGCAGATCACAAGGTCAGGAGATCAAGACCATCCTGGCTAACATGGTGAAATCCCGTCTTTACTAAAAATACAAAAAATTAGCTGGGTATTGTGGCATGTGCCTGTACTCCCAGTTACTAGGGAGGCTGAGACAGGAGAATTGCTTGAACCCGGGAGGTGGAGGTTGCAATGAGTCGAGATTGCACCACTGCACTCCAGCCTGAGTGAGACTCCATCTCAAAAAAAAAAAAAAAAAAAAAAAAAAGATGGAAAATACAATTGAAAGAGACCTGGAAGGAGGGGAAGAGGTGTAGGGGTCTGAAAATTTTTCTTCTGATAACACAGGAACTTCTACGTGTAGGGACCACCCTAGGTGATATCCAAGTCTATGTGATCACAGGTCCTGGTGGGACAAGGTTCTACTGAAGGGCCAAGGACAATGAAGCAGCAAAGATGACCCAGCTGAGCAGTGACCACATAAAGTTCATGGTGGCCTGAGCACCCACTGGGCACAGCCCCATCTACTCTCCTCTCCTGCAACAAATCAGCACAAGAAACACGTGTACTGTGGAAAGTTCTCATGTCTTCCATTTATTTTGTCTCTCAAATTTCAGGAATCTTCTCCTTTAATTAACCCATCAATCTCTCTTGGAAATAATTTGAAAAAGTAAATTTATACTCAGATTCTAATTTTAATACAGAAGTAAGAAGTTATAGCTCAGTGCACCACAAATTTGAGACAGAGACGGAGACATCCCAGCCCCTTTTCTGGAACAGGAAAGGTGATTGGGGAAGGAATGCAGTTCAGCATGAGGAAGAGGGTCATGGTGGACACAGGGGTGGGCTGGTCTCTGCGGAAAGAGAAGTCAGGGTTCTTGAAGTCACAAAGGGAAGGCATGAACAAATCTTGCCACTCAGTCCCACACAGGGCAGCTGTTTCACACTACAGAAAAATATTCATGAACAAATTCATATCAGTCACAGTGAGGGGTGACACTTTAAACAGCCCATCACATGCTCAATACATTCAAGTCAAAGAAACCTCATAGCACAGCTATGTCCACTGTTCCCCTCAACAACCCACACACATCAGGCCCCCCGGGGTGTCACATTTACAAGCTGTGAGAGACACATTAGAGCCCTGGGCACTGTCACTGCCTGGAGTAGAACAAAAACAGCACCTGGTCAGAGACCACAGGAGATGTGGCTAGAGGAGGAATTGTGGGGTGGGTGAGCTCCCCCATGGGCTCCCAAACACAAGATCCCAAGGATCTCAGGGATCAGCCTCCTTCATACTTACTTGCAGCCTGAGAGTAGCTCCCTCCTTTTCAATCTGTGGGAAGAAAACGTCCTGTGAGAGGCCAGAAAGGTGGCAGGGCCATGAGGTCCTAGAGGAACCTCCTAGTCTTGGACCCTCGAGAAGTTTCCAGAAATGTGTGACTGCAGACCCAGGGCGGGATCAGGAAAAACAAGGAAAGCAGATGTGGGTCCTCGACCAACTGCCCTTCTAAGGTCTGTCCTTAGCCAGGGACCTTCCCCTGACCTGTGATTACTGGGATCAGGTCCCCATCACTACAATCATCAAGGTAATAAATCTGTCCTTCATTGTCACAGGTGCTTTACAAAAGAGAAGGTGCTGGCACACAGGGCCCAGGCTGGGTAGGCCCATGAGTGTGGATGGTGCTTCCCAGTAACCAGGCAGGGCACACTTCCACCTGGGGCTTGAAACCCCCAGTGGGACAAGAAAACTCAGACCCCACTTGTCACCCCTTCCTTACCTGAGCTCTTCTTCCTCCACAGCACAGCAGCGACCGCAGCTCCAGTGACTACAGCTGCAAGGACAACCAGGCCAGCAACGATACCCATGATGGGGATGGTGGGCAGGGAAGACTGCTCTGGGAAAGGAGGTGAAGGTGAGGGTCTCTGACCCCCAGGCCTCACCACCAACCCTGTTAAAGGTCTTCAGAGAGGCTCCTGCTTTCCCTAACAGACATGATGCCTCCATCTCCCTCCTTACTCCATCTCAGCATGAGGGGCTCCGGCAGCCCCTCATGCTGCACATGGCACGTGTATCTCTGCTCCTCTCCAGAAGGCACCACCACAGCTGCCCACTTCTGGAAGGTTCCATCCCCTGCAGGCCTGGTCTCCACGAGCTCCACGTCCTGGGTCTGGTCCTCCCCATCCCGCTGCCAGGTCAGTATGATCTCCGCAGGGTAGAAGCCCAGGGCCCAGCACCTCAGGGTGGCCTCATAGTCAAAGACAGGGTGGTGGGTCACGTGTGTCTTGGGGGGGTCTGAAAGGAAGAGTCAGAAAACTCAAGCACTTTGCATCTCTCATGGGACACTCCAGCAGCACCTGGATGTGACCATCCTAAGAATGAACCAGATACCTGGGGTGGGGAAGGGAGCACAGAACCCAGACACCAGCCTGGACACGGGCACCTGGGATAATCTCCTATTCCTTGGAAAGTTCTAGTCTCTGAGCGTGGGAGCAGGGACCTCCGGTTCTGACCTGAGTGGAGGCCAAGGGACTCAGAGGAGCTGGAGTCAGACCCCCACACACATTGAGTGTGAGGCAGAGAACAAGGCCTGAGGGGAAAAGTCCTGGTGCCAAGGCTGCTGTGGGGTCAAAGGGAACCCCTGATCAGTCTTCCAGGAATTGTCTTCCACTCCACTCCCTCAGAGACTTCATCCCTTAATTGTCCCAGAGAGCAGGACGGGCCCTCAGAATCACTCTCTGGTACAGGATCTGGAAACCCAGGAGGATTCCTCTCCCTCAGGACCAGAGGGAGGGCGATATTCTAGTGTTGGTCCCATTTTCCTCCTCTCCTTGTGCTAGGCCAGGCTGGGAGGTCTACAGGAGATCAGGGAGGCGCCCCACTGCCCCTGGTACCCGCGCGCTGCAGCATCTCCTTCCCGTTCTCCAGGTATCTGTGGAGCCACTCCACGCACGTGCCCTCCAGGTAGGCTCTCCTTTGTTCAGCCGCATTGGCCGCCTCACACTTGCGCTTGGAGATCTGAGCCGCAGTGTCCGCTGCGGTCCAGGAGCGCAGGTCCTCGTTCAGGGCGAGGTAATCCTTGCCATCGTAGGCATACTGTTCATACCCGCGGAGGAGGCGTCCGTCGGACCCCAGGTCGCAGCCAATCATCCACTGGAGGGTGTGAGAACCTGGCCCCACCCCCTCGGTCAGCCCCGCCCACCGAGCCTCGCCCTCGCCCGGACCCACCCGCAGGGATTTTGGTAAAGGCGCCTGGGGTTCTCCCAGGTAGAGGGTCTGGGCGGGTCCCGCGGCCTCGGGGTGGATCCCAGACCCGGAGACTCGGGAGTACCCGGGCCGTCCGTGGGGCATGGAGGTGGGGGTCGTGATCTGCGCCCTGGGCCGGGGTTACTCACTGGCCTCGCTCTGGTTGTAGTAGCCGCGCAGGGTCTGCAGGTTTATTCTGTCAGTCTGTGCGTGGGCCTTGGTGTTCCGTGTCTCCTCTTCCCAATACTCCGGCCCCTCCTGCTCCACCCACGGCGCCCGCGGCTCCATCCTCGGACACGCCGAGTCGCTGTCGAACCACACGAACTGCGTGTCGTCCACGTAGCCCATGGCGATGAAGCGGGGCTCCCCGCGGCCGGGCCGGGACACGGCGGCGCTGAAATACCTCATGGAGTGGGAGCCTGGGGGCGAGGAGGGGTTGAGACCCGCCCGACCCTCCTCCCGGCGCGGCTGCCGGGTCCTGCGCCCCCGCCGGGCCGGCCCCTCCCTCCTCCGCGCAGGGGCCGTTTCCCTCCTGACCCCGCACTCACCCGCCCAGGTCTCGGTCAGGGTCAGGGCCCCCGAGAGCAGCAGGAAGAGGGTTCGGGGCGCCATGACCACCATCCTTGGCGTCTGGGGAGAATGAGTCCGGGTGGGTGAGCGAGGACTTTAGAACCAGGACCGCGGCGACGCTGATTGGCTTCTCTAAAAACCTGTCACCTAATGGGAGTGAGAACTGGGGCCGCCCGGTGAGTATCCAGGAAGAAGGACCCGACACAGGTTAGGAGAAGGAGGAGAGAATCCCCAACGCGGGGCCTCCCCAATCCATACACCGCCTGTGGGGCCTGAGACCCTGAGAGCCACGCTTGAGGCCCTGGGACTTCGCCCTGACCCCGCTACTCTTGTGCCAAGCGTTCTGTCTCAGTGTCTCCCTGAGTCTTGGCCCAGGAGCTGTCTGAGAAACCAGGGAGAAACCCTCAGCAAGGTCCCTGGCCCTCTCCCTTCACTTTTCATCCCGGAATCCCTGTCCCTGAACTGGACTCCCTGCCTCCCACTCCTTGCCTGTCCTCCTGTACTCTTCTAGAAGAAAAATCACCCCACGGAGCTTGGTGCCAGAGAGTGAGCTCGCCCTGGGATTGTAGGTGTAAAGACAGGGGTTTTTTTCCCCCTTAAATCTGGAAAAGTTGTGCCTGAGTGCATGAGATAGAATAGAGACCAGTTTGCTTTTTGTTTATTAACTATAGTGGGTAGCATAATCTTGGTAACCCCTGAATGATCAGGAATCTAATCGGTAAAAAATGTGACTTTGGCCCGTTGGTATATAAATGCATCTAAAAGCATTACAACAGGACTCACAAAGCTCTTAAGTTTCACTTTCCCAGACAATGTATCTGTGACTCCCGCTTGTTTTATTTTAAATTTACCTTCATTCCGTAGCCCTAAGTTTCCGTGTGAGTCCAGGACATCTCCTCAAGACAAAGTACCACACTATGTTACTATATGTTGCAACCAGGAGCCAGCACAAACTTTATTCACCTCACAGTTGTAAGTGTTCAGTGCAGTCACAATGCCCCTCACTAGTGCTCATGCACTGCCTGTTTTTAGGAAGTATCCACATGTGAGTGGAGTGTATTTTTTTAGGAATACTTAGTATTTTTTAAACCTGATTAACATAAAAAAAATTAGTTTCTAGGCAGACCCACATAAGATATTAAAGGCCAACTGCAAAGAACACCCAGCGAGGCTCTGTAGATGGATGTATTAAAATCTATAAAACAATGTGTTTAAACCTAAGAGTTCCGCTGTTTTGGAATTTTTTCCTCTGCTCCTTTTCCTCACCTCCTGCTCCTCCAGCCCTTCCCTCCATCCCTCTCATCCCTCAGGCCCTCTTCTCCCCTTAATCCCCACCACCCTCTCACTCCTGAATTGTGGCTCTAGCACTGTTCCATGACCTGCTACATGAGTGTTCTCTCTATAGTGGTCCTGCTACTATGAGTCAGAGTGTGTCATTTCTCCACCTAAAACACTCCAGTGGCTCCACCTCATTCTTGTGAAGCTTCTAGAATGTCAGGCACTTGAACATATGAGGGCATACCTGGTTCATTGTAGGGACTAAATTATTTTTTCTTGGCTGAATGAATGAATTATGAGTGTATTAAATTGCATCACAGAAAATTATAAAATGTAAAACACTGAAAAAGTTAAAAAAGATTTTATTTTATGTAACTAGTGTGCGTATCAATTCATCAGTTCATTTCAGGAGTCTTTTGAGTCTGTGTATGAATTTTATAAGACTGGGTAACAAATTGTCACAAACATTGGCTTTAAACAGCACCCATTTATTGTATTCATTGATTTATTTTTAGAGACAGAGTCTCCCTCTGTCATCCAGGATGAAGTGCAGTCACATGATCATGGCTCACTGCAGCCTCAAATTCCTGGGCTCAAGGGACCCTCCTACCTCAGTCTTCAGAGTAGCTAGGACTGCAGGCAAGTGCCACCATGCCCAGCTAATTAAAAAGAAATGTAGAGACGAGTGTCTCACTATATTATCCTAGCTGGTCTCAAAGTCCTGGCTGCAAGTGTTCCTCCTGTGTCAGCTCCTCAAATGTTAGGATACAGGTGTGCACTACCACGCCTGGCCAAATAACACCCATTTGTTTATAGTTTCTTAATCAGAAATCTGGGCATGATGTAGATGGAATCTCTGTTCCGGTCTTCCTAAACCTGTGTTTTCATTTTGAATCCTCCTTCAGGCTTATACAGAGGTGGCAGAATGCAGTTTCTGGCAGTTGTAAGACTGAGGTCCCTGTTCCTCACTGGCTGTCACTGTAGAGAACAGGGAGGGCTGCACTCAATGCACGGTGCCCACCAGCGTTCTTTCCTACACAGCCCCTTCATTTTGAAAGCCCACAGTGGAGGAAACCCCTCATGCTGAATCCCTCTCACACTGTGAATCTCTATGCTCAGGAAGAACCCAGTCCTTTCAAGGACTCTCCTTATTAGGACAGTCCAAGCAGGGTAAACTCAGCCTAAAGTCAACTAATTGAGGCCCTTAATTATATCTGCTAAATCCCTTCACAGCAGCACCTACATTAGAGTTGGTTGAATAACTGGGGGAAGGTGGATGACCAGGAGCTGGTTGTTGGGAGCCATGATAGAATCAGCCCAGGAAGGGCTGGATCTTCCTTTTGTGTTTAATTTGGACACAGTTGGAAATTGAAGTTCAAGTAAAGTGATCATTGTGAATAGTAATAAAATACATCCTCTTCAGCCGTGGAACTTCTCCTTTCCTTTTAAAACTAAGTTACATGTTTAATATCTTATAGTTAATTTAGACCAGGTGTGGTGGCTCATGCCTGCAATCCTAGCACTGTTGAAGGCAGAGGAAGGCAGATTTGACTCCAGAAGTTCAAGATCAGCCTGGGCAACATGGTGAAACCCCCATCTCTACAAAAAAATTAGAAAATTAGCCAGGCATGTTAATTCATGCCTATAGTCCCAGCTACTCAAGAGGCTGAGATCAGAGGATCCCTTGAGCCCAGGAGGTCGACACTGCAGTGCATGGTGATCATGCCACTGCACTCCAGCCTGGGTGACACAGCAAGACCCTGTCTCAAAAATAGTAATATGATGATGATAAATTTAGAGCAAATGCAAATTAACGTGTAATAATATATCCTCTCTTGTGAAAATGTATTAGTTATTTACTATTGTGTAACAAATTATGTAAAACTTAGCAGCTCAAAACAACAAATATTCATCATCTCCCACAGTTTCTAATGGTCAGGAATCCAGGAGCGGTTTTCCTGAGTGCTTCTGGCTCAGGGCCTCTCACAAGGTTGCAGTCTAGTTGTCAGCCTAGGGCTGCATCGTCTGAGGGCTTCACTGGGGCTGGGGATTCACGTGAAACATGGCTTAGTCACATGGCTGTTGGAAAAGCCTAGTTCCTTGCTGTCTGGTCCCAGGGGGCCTCAGTTCTTAGCCACATGGACCTTCCTGCAGGGCTGCTTATGGCACAGCAGCTGGGTCCCCAAGAGCTCATGATCCCAGAGACAGAGAGAGAGAAGGTGGAAGCCATAGTGAGTTTCACATTCTACACCCAGAGTCACAAACTGTTATGTCAGCATTACTCTATCAGTTAGAAGTTGTATTAGTCTGTTCTCACACTGCTATAAAGAAATACCTGAGACTGGGTAATTTATAAAGGCAAGAGGTTTAGTTGACTCGCAGTTGTGCATGGCTGAGGAGGCTGCCCCAGGAAACTTACAATCATGGCAGAAGGGGAAGCAAACATGTCATTCTTCACATGGTGGCAGGAGAGAAAAATGCAGAGTGAAGTGGGGAAAATCCCCTTATATGGTACATATACACCATGGAATATTATGCAGCCATAAAAAGGAATGAGATCAAATCCTTTGCAGGGATATGGATGAAGCTGGAAGCCATTATCCTCAGCAAGCTAACACAGGAACAGGAAACCAAACACCACATGTTCTCACTTATAACTGGGAGCTGAGCAATGAGAACACATGGACACAGGGAGAGGAACATCACACACTGGAGCCTATTATGGGAGGGCAGTGCTGAGGGGAGCATTAGGAAAAATAGGTTCAACCGCTGACTTCCACAGCTTGGGGGAACCATCCCCATGATTCGATCACCTCCCATGAAGTCCCTCCGCCAATATGTGGGGATTAGAATTCGCATGACAATTCAAAATGAGATTTGGGTGGGAACACAGAGATAGGCCATATCAGAAGTGCATCATTAAGTCCAAGCCACACTCAAGAGAGGGAATTAAGCTGCACCTCTGAAAGAGAGCTGTACTAAAGGACTTACGTATATGTTAAAAGCAAAATTAAAACTATTGTTTCAGGATTTTGTAAATCAAAGACTTCTTTTATCTAATTATTTTTCTTTAATGCTTTAAGCTTATCTTTTAATTTAATTTAATTTAATTTAATTTAATTTAATTTAATTTTAAGTTCCAGGGTACATGTGCAGGATGTGCAGGTTTGTTACATAGGTAATCATGTGCCATGGTGGTTGGCTGTACCTATCAACCCATCACCTAGGTGTTAACCCTGGCATTCATTAGCTATTTTTCCTAATGATCCCCCCATCACTGCCCTCCCCGAACAGGCCCCATTGTGTGTTTTTCCTCTCCCTGTTTCCATGTATTCTCATTGCTCAGTTCCCAATTATAAGTGAGAACATGCGGTGTTTGGTTTTCTGTTCCTGTGTGAGTTTGCTGAGGATAATGGCTTCCAGCTTCATTCGTATCTCTGCAAAGGACTTGATCTCATTCCTTTTTATGGTTGCATAATATTCCGTGGTGTATATGTACCATATTTTCTTTATCCAGTTCCTCATTGGTGGGCATTTGGGTTGATTCCATGTCTTTGCTATTGTGAATAGTGCTGCAATGAACATACACATGCATATACCTTTATAATAGAATGATTTATATTCCTTTGGGTATATAACCTGTAATGGGATTGCTGGGTCAAATGGTATTTCTGGTTCTAAATCTTTGAGGAATTGCCACACTGTCTTCCACAATGGTTGAACCAATTTACATTTCCACCAACAGTGTAAAAGCCTTCCTATTTCTCTGCAACCTTGCCAGCATCTGTTGTTTCTTGACTTTTAATAATTGCCATTCTGACTGGCATGAGATGGTATCTCATTGTAGTATTGATTTGCATTTTTCTAATGATCAGTGATGTTTAGCTTTTTTTCTTATGTTTATTGGCCACATGTATGTCTTCTTTTGAGAAGTGTCTGTTTAGGTCCTTTGTCCACTTTTTAATGAAGCTTTTTTTTTGGTGTAAATTTGCTTAAGTTCTTTGTAGCTTCTGAATATGAGACCTTTGTCAGGTGGACAGACTGCAAAAATTTTCTCCCATTCTGTAGGATGTCTGTTCACTCTGATAATAGTTTCGTTCACTCTACAGAAGCTCTTTTGTTTAATTAGATCCCATTTGTCAATTTTTGCTTTTGTGGCAGTTGCTTTTGGCATTTTCATCATAAAATCTTTGCCCATCCCTATGTCCTGATTGGTATTGCCTAGATTTTCTTCCAGGGTTTTTATAGTTTTGGGATTTACATTTAAGTCTTTAATCCATCTTAAGTTAATTTTTGGGCAAGGTGTAAGGAAGGAGTCCAGTTTCAATTTTCTGCAGATTGCTAGCCAGTTCTCCCAGCACCATTTGTTAAATAGGGAATCCTTTGCCCATTGCTTATTTTTGTCAGGCTCATTGAAGATCACAGGGTTTTAGATGTGTGGTCTTATTTCTGAGTTCTCTATTCTGTTCCATTGGTCTATGTGCCTGTTTTTGTACCAGTACCTTGCTGTTTCAGTTACTATAGCCTTGTAGTATAGTTTTAAGTCAGGTAGCCTCATGTCTCCAGCTTTGTTCTTTTTGCTTAGGATTCTTCTGGCTATAGGAGCTCTTTTTTGGATCCATATGAATTTTAAAATAGTTTTTTTCTAATTCTATGATAAGCTTCACTTTTTAAATTAATGACTAAAAGTTTGAGACATCACAGAGCCTTAGGTGTTGAGGGGAAAACAGTTTGAGGCAGAGAAAGGAGATACAACAGTATCTCTGAGTTTTTCTTGCCAATATCTTTAATAACAGCAATGTTCTCTTCAATGAGTTAACACAGTTGAGAACATAGAATAACTAGATCAAATAGTTACAAGAATTTAGTGCTATAAAAATAATGCCTTGAAAATAAGTCTTTGTTTTGTCTAAAATGTCTCAAATTTAGGGGAAGTATGCCCCTAGTGCCAGTTTTCTTATTGAAATATCGTCTTCCAAAAAACATTTGCCTACACTTAAAAAAAGAAGTGCTGCTCTGTCTCTGGAGTAGCCATCCTTTGTTTCTTTCTCTAATTAACTTGCTTTCACTTAGAAAAATATTGCTTAATCAGATTGCTTTTCATTTACAAAGATGTGAATCTCATACTTCAGTCAACACATCTAGCATGCCAATAACTTCGGTTTGATGCAGTATCACGAAATTGTTAGCTCGAATTGAGAAACTAGTTTTTTTGATAACTGGCTATTCGATCGGCATTCTATAATACACTTAACATCTTTTGTTGTGTTATTGAATGATATGTGATAGAAGTGATTTGGACACCACTATGATTCTAAATAGCATGCCATCAGGTGCTTCTGAAGTGGTTTTGTTTGTTTCTTTGTTTTCGCAGTCCTATTGTGTTTTCTATTCATATTGCTATTCCATCACTGGTTATTCCTTTCTACTCTTTTCTTGTTTCATTTATTTTGATCAATGATGTGCATTTCCAATTCTGTAAAAGTTTAATTCAGTGGTATGTGTGGTAGAATGTAACATCAAATCCTTTGCAAGATGGAATTACCTTGCACATCAGATTGAAGATTGTATACATGAAAATCTACAGAGATGCCAGTGAGTCAAGGATCAAATGACCTATTTGTAGCCAAAGCCATTTTCATGGCCTCGTGGTCCTCTCTGTCACATGGCTCCTTACAATTCTATGTGGTTTTGTTCCAATGTAAGTAGTTCTTGTTAAGGATGCTTGCAATGAACTTTGGTATTCTTTTCTCTTTCATTTTTATAAAAACCAAGCATATTTTACTTTGAAAAAATCTGTTTAAGGAATTAGGAATTTAAGTCAATTCTTTCAACTCAATGTTTTCAGAACACATCATCAACATCAAGTATTACACATTTATTTTAAAAGTTCCATTTTAAAAGGGAATGGATGATATGTTGTTTGGACTTTAGCCAGCACTGTTGTAAAACACAGAACCTGTAAACTACCCTGGGCTGCTGCCCATTCACATCCCCCAAAAGGAGACTCCATCCTGAGTCTTGTGATTATTATTCCTTTATTTAGATGTGTGGTCTTATTTCTGAGTTCTCTGTTCTGTTCCATTGGTCTATGTGCCTGTTTTTGTACCAGTACCTTGCTGTTTTCATAATATCTATAAAGAAATTATAGAGTTTCTTTAAGGATTTGTGTAATAAGTATAGATATATCCCCAATCCAAATATTAGTTAGTTTTGATGGTTTTTAAGCTTCCAGTACAGCAAATTCCTACTGCATTTATTTTCCCATGATGCACATTACATATAGGAGTTATCTGTGGTGTGGGAGGCTGTCATTCATTCGTTTTTACTGCTGAAGGTTTACATTTTATGGTTATACCATAATTGCACTAGTTTTCTATTGATATATATGTAGCTGATTCCAGTTCTTGCCATAAACATTAGTGTGCATGTCTCCTGGGCACATAGGCAAGAAAGCCCACAGAGTGTATGATTAGGAGTGGGATGGTTGGATGATATGTTGTATGGCCTTTAACCATACTAGATAATAATAATATGATTTCCAAAGTGATTGTGCCAACTTAAACTTATTTATTTATTTATTTATTTATTTTTAAGACGAAGTCTTGCTCTGTTGCCCAGGCTGAACTGCAGTGGTGCTATCTTGGCTGATTGCAACTTCCACCTCCCAGTTCAAGCAATTCTCCTGCCTCAGCCTCCCGAGTAGTTGGGATTACAGGCATGCACCACCACGCCCAGCTAATTTTTGTATTTTTAGTAGAGTCGGGGTATTGGAGGCCGAAAGAATGAGGGTCATGATCAACTCAGTATACCACTGGAGGCTATATGAGCAAACAGCAAACTGTTCTCATGAGAGCAGGATGTTGGCAAACTGACAAACTGAGTTTGCTGCCAGAAGGAATCACTAGAAGCAAGAAGCCCCCGACCCCTTCTTTTAGAACAGATCTTTTTGTCTTTGTCTTTATTTCTGTGTTCATCCCCCTTCATTATATCCTATAGTAACCGATTGCGACAATGGGGTTTTACCATGTTAGCCAGACTGGTCTTGAACTCCTGACCTCAGGTGGTCCACCCACCTCAGCCTCCCAAAGTGCTGGGATTACAGGCGTGAACCACCACGCCTGGCCTAAACTTTTGAAATAAGTGTGTAATACTTGATGTTGATGATGTGTTCTGAAAACACTGAGTTGAAGGAATTGAGTTGAAAGCCACTGTCTTGGCTGCAGAATTATAGCAGGCATTTTTATTTAGATTCTGTCAATAACTTTCTGTTGTTTACTTGTTTCTCATATACCGTGGCATTGTACTTTTGACATACAGATTCAGAAAATGCTTACTTATAGCACAATCACATAGGGTTATTTTATATGTTAGGAAATTTTCATAATAAAAAGGAAAAAATGGAGGAAGGGAGGGAAAGAAGGAGGAAGAGAAGAAGGAGTGAAAGAAGAAAAGAAGGAAGGGGAAGGGGAAGAAAAGAGAAGGAAAGCAGAGTAAAAAGGACGGAAGGCGAGAGGTTGAATGGAAATAGAGAAGAAAGAGAGGGAGGGAGGACAGAAGGAAGGAGAAAGGGAAGGAACAAAAAAGAAAAGAAACTAAAATAAAGAAAAGAATAGACGTTGAGAAACTAGAAACCCTACGTATGGCCAATATTATGAAAATGGAAGGAAATAAAGCAGATGTACGTAACCTGTATAGAATAATGGAAATGTAAGAGGGCTTCATTAGTTATCCATTGCTGCATAACAAACTACCCCCAAATTTAGTGATTAAATCAACAAACATTGACGAACTCAAAAACATAATACAAATACCAGCAAAATGGAGCCAACGCAAGTAGAAAAAGTTGAATAAACAAAAGGATTTTACAAATTGGAATAAGAGGACACTGGTGTGCAGATGAAAATGATTTTGTAGCCCAAATCCTCCAAAAAGCAAGTGCCATCATGGGATTAAAGTTACAGCATTTTATTACGGGACATAGCTGTCAGACGATATTGTGAGGGAGTCAGGTTACCCTGGGAAAGGCAACAGGCCAAGATGCAAGTGTAACCCCCAGTGATGGACAGAAGGAGAGAAGGTTTACTGGATGTTTCCTAGACCACAGGCAATCTAAGGCGAGTTGAGCAAGGCCATGGAGGAGACCCGGAGCCACCATTGGCCATCAGAGGAGTCCCCTGTCTCCCAGGAATGTCCTGCCTTAGTGTCACTGGTGTGAGCCATCACTGACTGGGAACAGCCCATGGGAAGCAGGGCCTCCATACCAATGCTACTGAGGATGTCAGAGCACAGGAGCAGGGCCTTGGGAGATTACCCAGGAGTGTGACTCAAACCTGCTGCCCAGATGGGTCTGGGCTCTTGGAAATCAAATCCTCTCAGGCTAAATTGCTGGATGATTCTGCTCACACTTACAATGGGGCAAGGGGACCCAGAAGGTTCCCAGGTGGATGTCTGGTTTCCACACACACTTCTGCCCTCATTGTGTGAAAGTAGCCATGCCTCCTCCTGGGGATGAGGGCCTATTACCTGGGCCTGGAGAGAAGGACACTCCTCTTCTCACGATGTGGTCTCTGGGAACATGCTCTCCAAACTTCTCTGGTGACTATAGTAATGTGTAGTTCAATGGGCTCTCTTTTGTCTACTTTTAAGGGTACCCTCCTTTGGAAACCAGGACCTCCTAACCCGCACAGCCCATTGTTGGGAGATAAAAAAGGCAAAATACCTTAGTGGGTGAATCTAAGAGATTGGACATGGAGCCATACCTGCTTCCACCTTTTGATTTCTGGACCCACATGTTCTTCCATTGAGAACACAGCACCATAGAGACATCTCTGATTCAAACAATGTACCATGTTCTGAAAGACGGTACCCTCAGAGTGCTTCCTCCAGGCTGGCACTGAGTTGTGCCTATAGAAGACCTGTCCAGCATTCCTTGTGGCTGGTAGCTCCTGGGTGGTGCAGATGGTGATAGGATTAGTGGAACCCACAGCCATGGAAACATTAAAACTTTCCAGGCCAAATGGGTCCTTCAGGCAGAGAATGGGCTAGGAGCACCGCCTAGCCTGCAGATCAGGAATGTCAACAGCACCCGGAGAGTGGTGCTGGCTGAGTGTCAGAGCAAGACAGGAAAACCCACCCATGGAATATGAGCCTATTTCTGTGAAGATGAACCTCTGGCCCTTCCAGGATGGAAGTAGCTAAATGTAGTCACTTGTTACTTAGTGGCTGGTCGCCTAAAGAAATAGTGCCCCACTAGGGCACATCATGGGCTCCAAATGCTGACGAGTTGACATTCAGGAGTGGCAGTAGCTGGATCTACCTTGGTAGGGCTGGGAGAGTCAGTGCTGCTGGCCCCATACATAGCCTCATGCCTGCCACTGTGGTTGCTCCATTCATGCACCCATCCTACCAGGCCTGGGCTGACCCATGGTGAAGGCTGGCTAACTGCCATTTGTCTGTTTGGTTGTTCAGTGCCACATCACACTTGGGTGTTTTCTGTGGGTGTCAACATGGGATTCAAGCTCAACCCAGGTGGACTGTTTTCACCTGATGATGAATGCTGTTAGGCCTGTGCAATTTATGACTTTGTGGGTCACACAGCCACTTGGAACCACATTGTTGTTTGGTGTCCCGTGGTCAAGCATTCTATCAAATCAGGACAAGTAACACTAAATGTTGCTTCTAACAGGGGGCATATGTCTCTGCTGTGGATGACATGATCTTACTCCAGAATCCCAGGCCCTCCATTGTGACTCTCCCACTGGTGCTTGGTTCAGCTCCATCCTGCATCTTTCCCCACCACTGGCACCACCAGCCCCAAGGGGTCTGAGGGATGCTGGCTGCTTGTACCATGGCCTGGATCTGCTGCAGGGTCCTTTCCTGTGTGGGCCCCACATGAAGGTGGCCTCCTCCTATGTCACCTAGAGTGTGGGCCAAAGCAACACACCTAAATGTGGAATGTGGTGTCATCAGAACTCAAAGAGGCTCATCAGGCAGTGTGCTTCCTTCCTTCTGGTGAGGATGCAAGATGAAACAGTTTGTCTTTTACCTTGGAGGGGACACACCTGCATTCCCCTAAACACTTGGCACTTGTTCACCCATAAAACTTCACTTCAGTGGCCACTCTTGAAGCTCTGTAAGGTTTACCTTCACCTTCTGGAGTGTGCTTGTTTTGCCAAGGACTCAAGTGCACTTTCTACCTGCTGCTCATCCACCCCAGTAAACATGAAATTGTCAATGAAATGAGCTGATTTAATATCCTATAGGATATCCAGTATGTCTAGTGTAGTCTTAAGACTATATACTATAGCGGGCAGAGGAGTTACAATAGCCCTGAGGCAAATGATAAATAAATGTGTTGTGGATCCCACATGAATGTGAATCATTCCATATCCCCTTTCTAATTGGAGTGGAAAGGAATGCACTCACCAAGTCCGCAGCTGCACACTGTGGGCCCAAGGATTTATTAATCTGCTCTACCAGTGATATCCAGACAACATAAAAGCTGCAATTATAACTCCTACTTGGCCATACCTAGAGTAATCTCATTCATTCTTTAGGCCTCATCAGGCTCCCTCAGGGACAGTTTGCTGGATTACGTAGAGATGATAGACAGCCCCAACACCACCCCACATCCTTCAGCTCTCTCATGGTGATGTGACCCCCACAGTACTTTCAGTGCCTTCCACAAGACACATGAGGTTGCCTGGTTGCTGTGATGCCCGCTTTCCACCCCACCCTCCCGTACCCCCATGTCACTTTCATTGTGTCCTGAATAACAGTTTCAAGTTTGTCTATGGCTTCTGCGAGGAGCCAGGACATCCAGATAGAATGGGCCACATGAATCAATTGGTACGTGTTTCTCCTTTCAGGCAGAGTCTCACTCACTTCACACAAGCACAGAGATCCCCATATAGGCAACTAGATTATGAGAAACAAACGCACCCATCCAAACCCAAAGAATGGACTCTGAGACCCAGAGAACAGCAAAAGTGAGAGTGTTAGTGACAGTTTTGCAATATTGGGTGTCTGGAATGCAGGCACACCAGGGAGAGTTTCAACAATTTATTCCCTAGTGCTCAACTCCCTCCCCCAGTTGCTCATTAGCTGAGTACCAAGGACTTACGATCTTCCCGGATGTCACCTATTGGTAGTTTAAGACTTCAAGTATGTTCCTTAGGGTTTTTTTTTTGCTGCATTTTGTTGCAGCCCATAATGCATTGTGATTGTCTCAGGACTCTTTAAACATTTGACTTATGTCCCTAATGGCTGCACTTAGTTGATAAGAAAGGGTACAATTATCTATGTTGCAAGCTAGCCTAAACTACATTTTTTGGTGAGGTGGGGAAGGGGTCGTTGAGGGGGCCCCAACCGATAGGTGCCTGGCCAGTGCATGAAAGGGAAAGCAAGAAGTAGGGGGGATGGTGGCTTAGTACATTTTCCTTCTTTATCTCTTTATGACCATGTGGCCTGCTTAAACCTATACTAAGGCACATAGAATTGAAAATGAACCATCACATGTAGGTTATTTTTTACACCCTTAAGTCCTGCCCAAGCCAGGGCTGGGCCAAGGCCCTTGAACATCCAGCTGTGGCCTCCTCCTGCTGCAGGTGAGGAGTGGGCAGCAGGGAGGGCCGTGGTGCCTGCTTTGTCCCCATCCCGGTCTCTGTCTCTCAGGCTTACCAGGTTGCATCCAGGTGGGTGAGTTGGGAATTGCGTGCTGATTGCTGAGGGCCTGGATGATCACTATCTCAGAGGGAGCAAATAGTAAAGGCAGATGTGATCTAGGGAGGGCTAGAAACTGGAGAGGAATCCAAGGAGAGGTGGTGCCTCTAGTCCCTTCCTCTCTGCATCCCCCTCCCCTGTTTCTCCAGCCATCAGGAGGACATCAAGAAAAAGACCCACGAGGCCCAGAATGAGGGCCTCCATGTGTACAGACCCTTTGAGGTCCCCTTGTAACAGGGAGAGTCCTGAGTGCACATGGCCATCCTCTGTCCACTTTGCAGCTCCCCATATGCCTCATCTGGGAGCTGTCTCAGGGGTGTCATGTCCTCTGGGTCCCTCGAGACCATGCTTTTTCTGGGTTCCCACCATATGGCCCCTGTCTCCCTGTGTTTCCTTGCAGATAATATGGACCAGTTGATAAGCAGATGTCCCTGGGCTATTTGGGGAGTGGGGACCAGCCCTCTGTCAGGGCAGCTGTGGTCCCTGTTTTCATCCCATGTCCAGGTGTTACTTTTTCCAGCCCCCGAGAGTCATAGTACCCAGTGGGCTGTTTTTTGGGCTTTGTTCTGTGCTCTGTGGCCTCACCTTGCCTTTCCTGAGCCAATTTTTTTGTTCTTAGTGTAGTCACTGCCTGGTAAGTTTAAAATAAGAGACAGTCAGAATCATTTCCCCCATAGTCAGGTTGTTTGAGGGGAGAGGAAAAGAGCAAGCAGAAAGTTTTGAGTTTCTGCAAAGACAGAGGCAGTGCAGGGGACAGTGAGAGTCTGGGGTGTCCAGGAAACCCAAGTGTTTCTGCCATTTCTCCACTTCCGTGTGTCTGGCCAGTGAGGTGGTGGTGACTCATCCTTGAACCTAATTGCACAGTTAGTTGGCCACTCAGGCCTGGGCAGATGGGACGGTTCATCCCCTGCCCTGCAGCAAGAGGGCCCCGTCCAGGAGGCAACCACAGCACGGGCAGTGCAGGTCTGTGGTTGCTCCTGCTCTCACCTGCAGTGTCTCCTATAGAGGGATTGTCAGTTCTGGTTCCCTGTAGGCAGGAATGGTTTTCTCGTAGGTCACTGGGACATTGGCCAGAAAAAGGGCATGAAAATTACATGTTAGTTTCTCAAAATTCCTGCTTTAAGTATTGGTGTCCATCAACATAATTTCAGCTGGATAATCTTAATAGGATTTCCTCCAATACTGATGTTGTAAAGGATGTTGAATAGAACAGGAAGTCAAATTTGGGGCTTCGTTTCTCAGAGGGTCCATGTGGGAGACAGTGCCTGTGGCAGTGGCAATCCCCAGGTGCAGAGGGTGCGTAGAGGCAGCCTCAGGATGAGGGGTCTGAAGAAATCCCCTACTCCACAGGCGAAGAAGATCCCCTGTGAGCTGCGATGGCAGTGGCCTGGGTGGAATCCCTGTTAGGAATGGGACAGGAAGGGCTTGCAGCCTCACCAAGCAGCAGCCCTGGGGTGGAGCTGCATTTCCAGGGTTGAGTGGACAGGCAGGAGCAAGCACAGCCCAAATGCAGGTTATGGGGAGGGCAGGCTGGGCCTCCTTGAGCAAGGGGGTCCCCAGCATCAGGTCAGGTGCAGACTCCATGGCAGCCACATATTTCCATGCCGGGCCTGTGAGCCCCAGGGCTTCCTGATGGGATCTCTAGTTAGGAGCTGTCTGCTCAGAGCTGGGAGGGGAGGAACAGTGAGCTGCTGGTGGAGGGCAGAACCCACAGTGTGCAGGGCCTGCCCTGGTGTGCAGGTGCCTCTGCAGGTGAAGAGGGCCTGGGGTCTCAGGAAGAGAAGGACTGTGTGTGTGACTTGGCCCAGACCTGGAAGGACATGGAGACAGGGCCAGGGCCTCTCTTTGGGGAGGCCTCTCACTGTGTCAGGGCTGGTCAGGCTTCAGAGGAGGAGGAAAGGGCACTGAGTTTCCTCCTGGGTCTTGTTCCTTAGTCCTGGGTCCTTTCACTCACTGCACAATGGATGGTGGACACAGGGCAGGTGCTGATGTTGATGGAGTCACGGGAGGGGACTGGCAGGGGCTGGAAAAGTGCCATGGGAGGGAGAAAAAAGTGGGGACGTCATCTTCCGTCAGAGAAAGGGTGAATCTGATTTGGGAGTGACTGAGGAGGGAGAAATCCTCAGGGAATAAAAAGCAGCACTCTGCACCCAGGGGAGCATTTATTGGTTTCTCTCTTTTTTCCAGAGCACGTGAGCCTGCAAGGCCTGGGTCAACACCTGGTTGAGACAGGAGACCACCAGGGCAGTGCACAGCTGAGATCTCAGTCTCTGGTGTCAGCTCCTGGGTTCGCTGGCTCCACTGAGGGCAACTAGACTCTGCAGCCAGGCGGTCTGGATTCAACTCCTTGCCTAGGCCTCACCAGCATGTTCTCTCTTCGTGCCTCATTTTCCTCATCTATGACATGGGGAAACTACGAGCATTTATTTCTTGTGGTTGGATGAATGAAAAGGGTTAGTATATATGGGGTATTTGCAGCTGTGCCATGTTATTTTTGTTATTTTGTTATTTTATTATATTTTGATATATTACATATGCAGTAATTGTATTATTATAGGTGAGCTTTATGAGTGAGTGTCCTGCTGATGGCTCCTTGGTCCTGGCCCAGCACCAGCTTTCCTGGCACCTTGAGGTCCTGTCATCTCTGTCATGCTCTCCTGCATTACCCCATTCTACTCTGTCTTCATATTTTATACTATAGATATTTAACTCTTAAATAGACATTTCTGGTCTGCGTTTTACTTCAAGTGTCTGGGAAGGGATAGTGTGAGGTTCAGGAGAGAAAGAGAGGTCTGTCTCCATGCTTTGACACAGCATAAAGAAATCTCCCCTCCTCCCCCACATCTCCCCGCCAGTTCTCAGTGAGGGACAGATTCACAGCAACACCGAAAGGGCTGGGAAGGGATGGGGGGACATTTGCAGCCAGTGTTCAGGGGCTGACCCTGTGGGGCAACATCTTCCCTGCAGAGTTAGAGCCCACATATGATGATGTAGAGCTGAAGGGTGATATCAGGGAGGGGACGGAGAGTGCTTTGTGGTTTCCTGATTACGAAGAGTAGAGGTCAGTCAGCTTCTGGGGTGAAGTGACTGCTGGGGAGATTGGATTGAATTAATGAAGAATAAGTGAGCTGGGATTGAGGATGAGTAAAGCAAGCATCAGCATCTCCCGCCATCAGTTCAGACTGATTGGGGAGGTGGGATAGTTCCTGACGTTGTTGTGTGGTTCCTCCTAACTTCCTGGTCTTGGGGACACAGATGGGTGGTGCTGTTCTTGGTCAGGGCAGCCTCAGCTCCATCCAGATAAAGCAGTGGTGGCAGAGAGAGTTAGGGGAGCACCTGTGAAACAGACCAAGGCAGGGATGGGAGCCTTCTGTGCAGCCAGAGTGGATGTAGGACCTGCCTGGATGCAAGAGAAGGATGAGGGACCCTAGCTGGGTCCTGTTCCCTGCCTCCCTGTGTTCACAGGGCAACCAGTAAGGGAGCTGGGGTAGGGAATTCACTCATAAGCTATCTATCTAGAGATGTGTTTATAGACATATTATTTCATGTTTGTATTCAGGTTTGTTGTCACAGACACATTTATCCATGTGTGTTTTATGTTTAAGTTACTTTGGAATAGCTCAGTCACAAAATCTTAATCTCTTAATTTGTGCTGCCTCTCTACACGGACACACACACACAGGCGGACACACACACACAGGCACACACACACATTCACACACATGCTATACAAACATGTCTACCTGTATCTATAAAGAGACATGTTATGTTATTTTATTTTTTATTTCTTAAATTCATATATATTCATGAGGCACAAGTGCAATTTTGCTACATTGCTATATTGGTTGTGGTAAAGTCAGGGCCTTCAGAGCATCCAGCACTGGAGACAAGCACATTGTACCCATCAAGAAACCCCTCTATTATACACCAACTGCCAACCCCCTTACCCTTCTGAGTCTCCATGGTCCATCATTTCACACTCTCCTTTTATGTATATAAAGAGATATTAACCAAATACGGCAGAGTGGTAACTTGAATTTTACTGCACCATTCTTTCAGCTTCTTTGCACATTTGAAAATTTATACAGTTATAAGTTGGAAGAATGAGGGAAAATAGAGAGCAAGACAGTGCTGAATAGGAATAGGCTAGGGGTTGTGTCCCACTAGGAACCATAATTGATCTTTGCCATTTTGAAAGTGTGTCCCCTGAGCAGCCTTCAGACAGTCCTGGAGGCAGACTTGTTTTCACAGTAATACCAAGATGCCATCTGCCTGTTTCATTGTGTTGACTTTTCCATTAGTGCTGCAAATGCCAAGGTCGGTAACACACCCAGCACCTTAGCAGAACCAGGCAGTGGCTCCAAACTGCAGTTCCATTTAAGAATGTCTTTGATGGAGCAGTAAAAAATTTATGTTGATTAAAGTTTGATCCTTGAGTATACGTGTTTAATATTCTTTGTGAGAAAATGGGAAATATGCATAAAACACTTACTGCACAGAGAAGCAGGATGGTAGCCTTGAGAAAGGGCACTTGTGTGACTCAGTTATGAGTTCAACCAGCAGATCCCACTCACCTACGGAAAGACAGTTGTATTAATTCCTGTTTGGGGCTATCATGAATAAAGCTGCAAGAGTATTTGTGCACAGGATTTTCGTGAACATAAAGTGTTCCCTCGTTTGAAATAAGTGCCTAGGAGGGCAATTGCTAGTCGTAAGGTAAATTGCATGTTCGGTTTGAAGAAAACTGCAATACTCATTTCCAGAGTGGCTGTACCATTTTAAAATACATCCCTACCAGCAATATAAGAGTGTCCCAGTTCCTCTGCGTCCTTGCCAGCATCTGTTGCTACCTTTATTTTGTATTTCAGCCATTCTCATCGCTGTGGTTTTAATTTGTATTTTTCTACTGGATAATGATGTTGAGCACCTATTCATCTGCTTATTAGCCCAGTATTTATCCTCTTCAGTGAAATGTCTGTTCATGTCTTTCTCATTGCCTGTTTTGTATTTGGATTTCATTTTTATTGTTGAGTTTTAAAATTTCTTCATATATTCTGAATACAGTCTTTACAGAATATGTTGCCTGCAAATATCTTCTCTCATTCTGTAGCTTGTCTTTTTATGCTCTTCATAGGTCTCTCACAGAAAAACAGTTTTTAGTGTTGATAAGATCCAATTTATTAACTTTTATGGATCATACTTTTGGTGTTATGTCTAAGAACTCTTTGTCCAGTCTTAGCTCTGATGACTTTTTCTTAAAAGGTTTGTAATTTAAAAATTTAAATTTATTATTTGTTTTAGAAAAAAAATTCTTGCCTAGGCTGGCCTTGAACTCCTGGGCTCAAGGGATCCTCCCACCTCAGCTTCCTGAGTAGCTGAGAGTACAGGCCTGTGATACCACACCTGGCTCAATGTTTGCCATTTTAACTCTGTGCTTTACATGAAAGCTTGTGACTCATTTTGAGTTATTTTTGTATGAAGCATGAGGTTTTGGCTCAGGTTATTTTTTTTCCACTGTGGTTGTCCAGTTGTTCCATCACCATTTGATGGGAAAGCTCTCCTTCCTTCATTGAATTGCTTTTGTGCTTTTGTAAAAGTCAGTTGAGCATGTTTTGCTCATTTTTAGTTGAGTTGCTCATCTTCTTACATTGAGTTTAAGAACTTTTCACATATTCTGGATACATGTTCTTCATCACAGATGTAATTTGTGATAAATTGTGAAATATTTTCTCTCAATCTACGGCTTGTCTTCTCATTTTCTCAATATTGTCTTTTGGAGCACTTAAGTTTTAAATTTTAACTAAGCCCAATTTGTCTCTCACTTTTTTTTCATCCGTAGATCATGTTTTTTTGTATTTTATGTAAGAATCTTTTGCCTAACTACTCAATGTCACAAAAATTTTCTCCTATATTTTCTTTTAGAAATTTTATGGTTTTAACTTATAAATTTTAGCTGTTTAGGTCTCTAATTTGTTTGAGCTTATATTTTATATGGCGATAAGTGTCACATCATATTACCTATGCAACTTCATTGAAGATCAATTGACAAAAAAATGTAAGAATGTCTTTCTAGATTCTCACTTCTGTTCATTGATCTCTGTGTCTCTCGCTTTCACACTGTCTGGATTATTGTAGTTTTATATGACATTCCATTTTTTTTCAAATTTGCGTTGGCTTTTCTGCATCCTCTGCATTTTCACATACATTTTTAGGATTAAATTGTCAATTTTCCATAAAATGCCTGCTGGGGTTTTGATAGAGATTGTACTGAACCTATAGATCTCTTGGTGGAGAATTGCCATCTTAACAATATTATTGAGCTTTCCAACCGCATCTCTCCATGAATTTAGACCTTTAATTTCTCTCAGTAATGTTTTGTAGTTTTCAGCGAACAAACTCTGCTCTCTTCCTAAATTTATTCCTATTTCTCTCTTTTTGTAACTACTGTGATAGGAAAGTTTAGATTTTAATTGCTTGTATAGAGAAATATGTTAATAATTTTTAATTTGATTTTATATCCTATGGGAGCTTCTGGATTCATTTGTTAGTGCTAGCAGGCTTTTATCTGCTCGTGAATTCTACAGACAAGGTCGTGTTATCTGTGAATAGAGTTTTATGTTTTCCTTTTTATCTGGATGCCTTTAACTTTTAATTATTTGCCTTATTGCACCAGCTGCAATCTCCAGTACAATGTTAAATAGAAGTGTTGGGATTGGACATCCTTGCATTGATCTCCATCTTAGGAGAAAAGCATTCAGTCTTTCTTCAGTAAGCATGATTTTAGTTGTGGGTTTTTTATAGATGCCCTTTATCAGGGTGAGGAAGGTCCCCTCCATTCCTATTTTGTCGAAACTTATGGACATGAGTGGTGTTAACATTTTTGTCAACTGTTTCTTCTGTATCTTTTGAGATAATTATGTCTTTTATTCCATTACTACAGTGCATTCCATTAATTGATTTCTAATTGTTAATCCAACCATATATTCCTGGGATGAATCCCATTGGTCATGGAATGTAATCCTTTTTTACATGGCTTTCTATTGTCTGCCAATGTTTGTTAAGGATGTTTTCATTTATGTTTATTGGTGACACTGGTCTATGGTATTCTTTTCTTGTCAGTCTTGCTCTGACTTTGATATTAGGGTAATGTCAGTTCTGTAAATGAGCTAGAAAGTCTTCCCTCCTCTCTTCTTGTCTGAAAGAGCTTTTGAAATATTTGATAGAATTCACCAGTGAAGATATCTGGGCTTTGGCATTTCTTTGTGAGAAGGTTTTAAAATTACTGTCTTAGTGTACAGTTCTCTTCAGATTTTCTATTTATTTTTTAGTCAGTTTCAGCAATTTCTATCTTTGTATAAATCTGTCCATTTTATCTAAGTGGTCTAACTGATTGGCTTCAGGTTTTTCAGAGTATTAACTTATAATGTTTTTTAACTTCTAAAGTGTCATTAGTGATACTATCTCTTGTGTTCACAATTTTGGTAATTTATCTCATTTCTCGTACTGTCTGTTTTGACTTTTGGTCAAGAAAACAGACAGAGGCAGCTCTGTGACAGATTCTCTAGTGGGAAGCTTTGATCATTCATAGCTGGCAAGCCAGACTGATGCCAGCAACCCCAAAGGAGCTGCCAATGGATCTTGACAGGGAAGTCACTGACTCTGGATTGGGTTATGTTCAACCAGGGGTAGATGTCAATGCTTCAAGGGCTATACAAGAACCAGAACAATGGAGATTGCACCAATTTGGACTGTTGAGTCAGATTTCTTTACACAAGAAAACACACTTTACAGCCTCAAACAGCCAACAATGCACAGGGAAGTGTCCTATTCAGGGGAAACTTTGATAGAATATTGAAATGGCTGACCAGGCGCGGTGGCTCATGCCTGTAATCCCAGCACTTTGGGTGGCCGAGGCGGGCGGATCACCTGAGTTTAGGAGTTTGAGACTATCCTGGCCAATATGGTGAAACCCCGTCTCTACTGAAAATACAAAAATTAGCTGCGTGTGGTGGTGGGCGCCTGTATTACCAGCTACTCGGGAGGCTGAGACAGTAGAATTGCTTGAACCTGGGAGGCAGAGGTTGCATGAGCCGAGATCATACTACTGCACTCCAGCCTGGGCGACAGAGTGAGACTCCATCTCAAAAAAAAAAAAAAAAAAAAGAAATAGTCAGTTGAAACGTTGGTTGTCTAATTGTCTAAAAACTGCCAATATAATTGTTGGGCAATTCTAAACATGAAGGACTGGCTTTTATATCTTCATGAATGTGCTTACTGTCAACATGGGTGGGGCTGCGAAACTGACTCCACTAGGTAGCTTCCTCTCTTTTTCCTGATGGATCAGGGTGATGCTGTTATGACTGTACATACAATTCTTCTTAAGGGGAGGATGCTGGAATAATGACTACACTTCATTTCTTATTTCTTTTTTTACACAGGGTGCAGTGGTACCAGGAACAGGGATGCAAATCGAACTGCCAGAAACAGGAATTATCCCTAAGGAAAAAACCATAACTATATTTTTATACCTTTATGTAAGAATTCCCAAGCAAATCAAGGATTGTGCTGTGCCTTCATTTCATCTGGCAAAGTCAGGATTAACTGTAAGTAGAGCTACATAGACTGGTGGTCAGATAGCCTGCACTAGTTCCTAACCTATGTAACCTACCGTCTATGATCAAAAGTAGATTAAGAGAAGACATGGTTGAATACTATTGCTGCATGCAGTCTAGGCCAGCACAGCAGCCAAACCTAATGTCACTTCTAGAACTGGAAAAGACTGATATAAAGGGACAGAAGGAGGAATAGTGGCTGAGGGTAAGTGAATAAATCAAAGGGTTATGTAATGAGGAAAATTCAATATTAGCTTATCTCCTCAAAAGTGGTGTGAGCAAGAGATGTTGTCTCTTAGGTCAACTATAGTGGATGCCTAAAAGGGTGAAGCTGTATGTCCCTGAGACCATTCTTGTTTTTGGAACCTGTTAAGATTGAATGGTGTCTGCAAAGCTGAGTGATGTCATTCTGGGAGACATATTCATACAAGAGGATGATAAACTGGCCTAATTTTGAATAACCGAATGAGACTTGGATAATATGCCAATGCTTCTTTACTGTTATAATCCTTTTCGTATGAAAAATATGTGGTCAAAGAAAAGGGGGTAATATGAGTTATCACAAAAACATTTAGTCTTGTCCCTGGTTTCTCCTAAAAACCTTAGAATCTCTTGAGTTATTAGAGTGTCTTTAGAATACTGAGGAAAGGACTCTTGGCTGAGTGGATCCTGGATACCTTGAGAATGGGGGCTGGCTGCCACAGACACATACCTATGATGAGAGGGTTGTCTTTTTCCGTTTTGTGTTGCTATAAAGAAATGTCTGAGACTGACTAATTTATATAAACAAGGTTCATTTGGCTCAGGATTCTGATGTCTGGAAATGTTTGAGCATTTAATGAGGGCCTCAGGCTGCTTCCACTCATGGCAGAAGGCAAAGGGGAGCTGGTATGTGCAGAAGTCACGTGGTAAGAGAGGAACAGAGGGAGTAAGAAGGTGCGAGACTCTTTTAACAACTAGCTCTTTTGGAAACTAATAGGGCAACAATTCATTGACTCCCGAGAGAGGGCAGTATCTCTCTGTTCATAAAAGATTGGCCCCCAAGACCCAAACGCCACCCATTAGGCCCTAAGTCCAACATTGGGGGTTAGATTTTAACATGAGGTATCCGGGGATAAATATTTATATCATTGCATCCTGTCCCTAGCCAGCCAAAGCTCACATTCTTCTCACATTGCAAAAGACAATAATCTTCTCCCAATTGTCCAAAATGTGTTGGGTTGATCCAGCATCAATTCTAAATTCCAAAGTCTCATCTGAGACTCAAGGTAAGTTCTTATAGCTGTGCACCTGTAAAATTAAAAAAAGTTATTTACTTCTAAAATATTAATAC
This sequence comes from Pan troglodytes, assembly GCF_028858775.2. Lineage (NCBI taxonomy): Eukaryota > Metazoa > Chordata > Mammalia > Primates > Hominidae > Pan > Pan troglodytes. The sequence continues at coordinate 35,729,647 of NC_072403.2, read as the reverse complement.
AACAGTGGTAGAGACATTTCCTATACATTTCCATTCCAAAAGAAATAAATGGGCCAAAAGAAATGAATGCAGTGTCCTCACAAGGTTGAAACTCATCATGGCAGACATTAAAACTTAAAGCTCTAAAATAATCTCCTTTGACTCTATATCTTGAACCCTGAGCACACTCGCTGGTGCAAGCAACGGACTCACAATGCCATCTGCAGCCTCATATCCGTGGCTTTGGTGAACATAATCCATATAGCTGCTCTCATGGGTGAACATTGAATGCTTATGGCTTTTCCAGGCTGAACTTGCATATTGCCAGTGGCTCTATGATTTAGTAGTCTTGGCAGGGGTCCTGTTCCTGCAGCTCCACTAGGAATTGTCCTGGATATTAAATTTCCCATTTAAATATCAGTTCCAGTTTCAGGTCATGTCTTTGCTCACACATATGTGCATAGGCTATTACAAGCAGGCAGGCCAAATCTGGAATGCTATGCTGCTTAGAAATTTCTTCCACCAGATACCCTTATACATCACTCTCAAGTTCAAAGTCCTACAGATCCCTAGGGAGGGGGAACAATGCCTCCAAGTTCTTTGCCAATGCATAACAAAAGTGACCTTTCCTCTAGGTCCCAATAAGTTCCTCATCACCATGTGAGACCTTATCAGCCTGGACTCTATTGTCCATATCACTATCAGCATTTTGGTCACAACAGCTTAACAAATCTCTAGGAAGTTGCAAATTTTCCCCCATTTTCTTGTCTTCTGAACTCTCCAAACTCTTCCAACCTCTGCCTGTTACCCAGTTCCAAAGCCGTTTCCACATTTTCAACAATTTTTATAGTAATACCCAACTCCTGGTACCAATTTTCTGAATTAGTTCATTCTCACACTTTTATAAAGAAATACCTGAGACTGGGTAATTTATAAAGAAAATAGGTTTCTTTCTTTCCCCTCCCACCATCCAAGATGCCAAAAGGAAAGAAGGCCAAGGAGAAGAAGGTGGCTCCAGCCCCTGCTGTCGTGAAGAAGCAGGAGGCCAAGAAAGTGGTAAATCCCTTGTTTGAGAAAAGGCCTAAGAATTTTGGCATTGGACAGGATATCCAGCCCAAAAGAGACCTCACCCACTTTGTGAAATGGCCCTGCTATATCAGGTTGCAGCAGCAGAGAACCATCCTCTATAAGTGGCTGAAAGTGCCTCCTGCGATTAACCAGTTCACCCAGGCACCAGACAGCCAAACAGCTACTCTGCTGCTTAAGCTGGCCCACAATACAGACCAGAGACAAACCAAGAGAAGAAGCAGAGGCTGTTGGCCCGGGCCAAGAAGAAAGCTGCTGGCAAAGGGGACATTCCCCACTAAGAGACCACCTGTCCTTCGAGCAGGAGTTAACACCATCACCACCTTGGTGAAGAACAAGAAAGCTCAGCTGGTGGTGATTGCACATGATGTAGATCCCATCAAGCTGGTTGTCTTCTTGCCTGTCCTGTGTCATAAAATGGGGTCCCTTACTGCATTATCAAAGGGAAGGCAAGACTGGGACATCTAGTCCATAGGAAGACCTGCACCACTGTCACCTTCACACAGGTTAACTCGGAAGACAAAGGTGCTTTGGCTAAGCTGGTGGAAGTTCTCAGGACCAATTACAATGACAGATACGATGAGATCCGCCGTCACTGGGGAGACAGTGTCCTGGGTCTCAAGTATGTGGTTTGCATTGCCAAGCTCAAAAAGGCAAAGGGTAAAGAACATGCCACTAAATTGGGTGAAATGTACACTGTTGAGTTTTCTGTATGTAAAAATAATTAAAATAATACAAATTTTCCTTCAAAAAACAAAAACAAAACAAAAACAGAAAAGAGGTTTAAATTGGGTCATGGTTCTGCAGGCTATACAGAAAGTATGATTCTGGCATCTGCTTATCTTATGAGAGGGCCTCAGGGAACTTTCAATTATGCTGGAAGGTTAAGGGGAAGCAGATATTACTTACATGCCTGGAGCAGGAGGGAGAGAGAGCAGGGAGGTGACACAGATTTTTAAACACCAGATCTTGTGAGAATTATCACAAGAATAGCACCAAAGAGATGGTTCTAAACCGTTCATGAAGGATCCATCCTCATGAGCCGATCACCTGCCACCAGGCACCACCTCCAAAATTAGGGATTACAATTGAACATGAGATTTGGGTGGGGACACAGATCCAAACAATATCAGAGGTCATGGTGGACATGAGGATGGGCTGGTCTCCCATTTCTTACCTGTTACCGTAAACATAGACACATTCAGACGCTTTGGCAGAAAGAGAAGCCAGAGGCCCTTAATGTCACAAAGAGGAGGCATGAACAAATCTTGCATCTCAGTCCCTCACAAGGCAATCTTAGAAAAAACATAGTCATGAACTAATCCAGGTCAGTCACAGTAAGTGGTGACACTGAACAGCCCACCACAACTTGAAAAATTCCAAATCAAAGAATCTCCAGAGCCTAGTTGTGTCCCCTCTGCCCAACTCCTCTTTCACTTCAGGCCCTCTAAGGTGTCACTTTTACAAGCCTTGAGAGACACATCAGAGCCCTGGGTACTGTTCCTGTTTGGGGTGGAACAAAAACAAAATCTGGTCAGAGCCCACAGGTGATGTGACTAAAGGAGGAATTTTGGGGTGGCTGAGCTCCCCCATGGGCTCCTGTCTACACTATCCCAAGGATCTCAGGGATCACTCTTCCCACCCCTACCACACTTACATGAAGCCTGAGCATAGCTGCCTCCTTTTCCATCTGTGGAAAGAAAACAAACTGTGAGAGGCCAGGGAGGAGGCAGGGCATGAGATCCTAGAGGAGTTTCCGGAACTGTGACTGCAGACCCAGGTCAGGATCAGAAAAACCGAGGGAAGAGGATGTGTTGAAGCTGGACCAATTGTCCTCCTGAGGTCTGTCCTCAGCAGGGACCTTCCCCTGACCTGTGACTGCTGGGAGTCAGGTTCCCATGACTACAATCAAGGTGATAAATTTGTCCTTCATTTTCACAGGTGCTTTACAAAAGAGTAAGTGTTGATAGACAGGGCCTCTGAACAGGGTAAATGTGCGTGGAGATGATGCCTCACAACTAGGCAAGATATGAGCCAACTCCTACCTGGGGCTTGAAATCCACCAATGGGAGAAGGAAACTCAGAGCTCACCCCTTTCCTACCTGGGATCTTATTCCTCCACATCACAGCAGCGACCACAGCTACAGTGAATACAGCAACTAGAAGAACCAGGCCAGCAATGATGCCCACAACGGGGATGATGGGCTGGGAAGACAGCTCTAAGAAAGGAGGTGAACGTGAGGGGCCCTGACCCCCAGGCCTCAGCCCTGACCCTGCTTAAAGGCTCCAGAAGGACTTCTGCTTTGCCTGAGAAGAGACATGACCCCTCATTCGTCTCCTTACCCCATCTTAGTGTGAGGGGCTCAGGCAACCCCTCGTGCTGCACATGGCATGTGTACCTCTGCTTCTCTCCAGAAGACACCACTGCAGCTGCCCACTTCTGGAAGGTTCTGTACCGTGCAAGTCTGGTCCCCACAAACTCTGCATCCTGAATTTGGTCCTCCCCATCCCACTCCTGGGTCAGTGTGATCTCCAGAGGGTAGAAGCCCAGGGCCCAGCACCTCAGCACGGCCTCATGGTTGGAGATGGGGTGGTGGGTTACCTGTGCCTTTAGGGGATCTGAGGGCAAGAGGTAGAAAATTCAGGCACTTTGCATTCCTCATGAGACACAGCACCCATGTGACCATCCTGAGAATGGACGGGACACCTGGGGTGGGGAAGGGAGCACAGAACCCAGACAGCATTCTGGACACAAGCACCTGGGATAATCTCTTATTCCTTGGAAAGTTCTAGTGTCTGAGGCGGAAACAGAGATTTCTGGTCCTGACCTGAGTGGAGGCCGAGGGACTCAGAAGAGCTGGAATCAGACCCCCCCACACATTGAGTATGAGGCAGAGAACAAGGCCTGAGAGGAAAATTCCTGGTGCCCAAGGCTGCTGGGGGGTCAAAGGGGACCGCGTATCAGTATTCCAGGGATTGTCTTCCCCTCCTTTCCCGCAGAGACTTCATCCGTTAATTGTCCCAGAGCGCAGGGCGGGCCCTCAGTCACTCTCTGGTATAGGATTTATAAACCCAGGAGGACTCTTCTGCCTCAGGACAAGAGGGAGAGGGATATTTTAGCGTTGGTCCCATTTTCCTCCCCTTCTTTTGGAAGGTGGCTCAGGGATATCTGCAGGAGATCAGGGAGGCGCCCCGTGGCCTCTGGTACCTGCGCATTGCAGCCTCTCCTTCTCATTCTTAAGGCCTTTGCTGAGCCACTCCGCCCACCTTCCGGGCAGGTAGGTTTTGAGCAGCTCTGCATGTTCCTCCTCCAAAACATCTGAGCCGCCTTGTCCGCTGCGGTCCAAGAGCGCAGTTCCTGGTTTAGGACGAGGTAACTGGCGCCATCGTAGGGTATGTTCATCCCCGCGCGAAGAGGCTCCGGTCCGGGTCCAGGTCGCAGCTGTGTATCCACTGGAGGTGGGAGACCCTGTCCCCAAGCCCACGGTCAGCCTCAGCCACTGAGCCTCAGCCACTGAGCTCCTCTTCTGCCCCGACCAATCCCCCGGGGATTTGGGCCTGAACTGAAAATGGAATCGGGTATAGGCACCTGGGGTTCTTGTGTCGAGGGTCTCCACGAGTCCCGCAGCCTCGGGGTGGGTCTCCGATTGTGCTACAGTGGGTAGCACAATCTTGGTAGCCCCTGAATGGTCACGAATCTAATTTGTAAAAGAGGTGATTTTTGGCCCCATTATATATAAATATGTCTAAACCCATTGCAATTAGACTCACAAAGTTAAGTTTTACTTTCCCAGACTGTGTATCTGTGACTCTGGTCTGTTGTATTTTTACAGTATCTTTATTTCATAGCCCTGAGTTTGTGTGTGCGAGTCCAGGACATCTCAATACAAAGCACAATGTATTACCGTATATTGCAACCAGGAGCCTGTACAGAATTTAATTACCTCGGAATTGCAAGTGCTTAATGCAGCCAAAGTGCCCTTCGCCAGTGCTCATGCACTCCCTTTATTATTAATTTTTTTATTTTTTATTTATTTACAGACAGGGTGTCACTCTGTTACCCTGGCTGAAGTGCAGTGGCACGCTCATGACTCACTGAAGCCTCGACCTCCTTGGCTCATGTGATCAATGCTCCTCCCTCAGCCTCCCAAGTAGCTGGCACCACAGGCTTGTGCCACCACTCCTGGCTAATTTTTCTAAAAATAATATTTGTAGAGATGAGGTCTCCCTACGTTGCTCTGGCTGGTCTTGAACTCCTGGGCTCAAGCAATCCTCCCGCCTCAGCCTCCCAAAATGCTGGTATTACAGGCATGAGCTATAATGGCCGGCCCATGCACTTGCCTATTATTATGAATTATTCACATCTAAGCTATGTGTATATTTTATTGAGACATTTGGTATTCTTTTTAACCTTTTTTTTTTTTGAGACGGAGTCTCGCTCTGTTGCCCAGGCTGGAGTGCAGTGGTGCAATCTCGCTCACTGCAAGCACCGCCTCCCGGGTTCACGCCATTCTCCTGCCTCAGCCTCCCAAGTAGCTGGGACTACAGGCGACCGCCACCACGCCTGGCTAATTTTTTTGTAATTTTTTAGTAGAGACGGGGTTTCACCATGTTAGCCAGGATGGTCTCGATCTCCTGACCTTGTGATCCACGCGCCTCGGCCTCCCAAAGTGCTGGGATTACAGGCGTGAGCCACCGCGCCCGGCCTTTTTTAACCTTTTTATCTTAGAGAGGCAATTAGGTTTTAGACAGCCCCACAGAATGCATTAAAGACCAAGGTGCAAGTAACACTGTGCCAGGCTTTGCGGATAAATGCATTAAAAATCTATAAAACACTGTATTTAAGTCTGAGAATTCCATCGCTTTAGAATTCTTTCTCTCTGTTCCTTTACCTCACCTCCTACTTCTCCAGCCCTTCTCTCTGTTCCTGTCATCCTTCAGGCCCTCCTCTCCCCTTAGTCTCTACTACTCTGTCACTACTGAATTGTGTCCCTAGCTCTGTCCCTCGCCTGCTGCCCATGACTGTTCTCCCCACAAAGGTCAGCAATCCTGCTAATGTGAGTCAGATTGTGTCATTTCTTCACTTAAAAGCCTCTAATGGCTCCATCTTACTCTCAAGAAGCCTCTAGAATGGAAGGCACAAGCACAGGGGCTTTGGGTTGTTTTGATCAAAGTTGTGTCTACAGAAAATAAAAGTATATGTGCCACATAGTAGGCACTAAGTTAATTTTTGTTGAATGAATGAATGAAATATAATTGTGTTCAAAATTGTATCGCACAAAAATCATGAAATGGAAAATGCAAAGCAAGTTAGGAAATATTTGGTTTTATGCAACTACTATGCATATCAGTTCATGAATTCATTCCGGTGGAGAAAATGTCATATACTTATCCTTTGAATCTGTTTATTTATTTCCTGGTAGTACATAACCAATTACCACAAACTTAGTGGCTGAAAACAGCACCATTTATTTGTCTACATTTCCTTCATCAGAAATCCAGGCCTAATGTGATAGACTCTTTGTTCAGAGTTTCGCAAAGCTGTATCCTCATCTTAAGATTGGGGTTCTCCCCCAAGCTTATGTAGAGTTTGTTGGCAGAATTCGGTTTCTGGCAATTGTAGGATTAAGGTCCCTGTTTCCTTCGGGCTATCAGAGTAGACAGTGGGGAGGGCTTCTAATTCCTATTGGCCACCAGTGTTCTTTCCCCATGATCCCTCCGTTTTCAAAGCCCAAAGTGGAGGAAGCCCCTCACGCTGAATCCCTCTCACACTGTGAGTCTCTATTCTCAGGAAGAACCCAGTCCTTTTCACAGCTTACCTGATTAGGACCGTCTAAGCAGGATAATCCTCATCTTAAAGTCAACTGACTGGGGACTTTAAATATATCTGCAAAACCTCTTCACAGCAGCACCTGCTTTAGTGTCAACTGAGTAACTGGGGTAACCTGAGTAACCAAGGGTGGTTATTGGGGTGTCATCATAGAATCAGCCTAGCATAGCCTGGATCTTCCTTTCGTGTTTAAATAGAACATACAAGTTGAAGATCAAAAAATAGATCATTGTTAATGATAATAAAATATATCTTATATAGCCATGGAAATTTTTATTAAATATGAAAAGCAAATGACATGTTTAATATCTTATAATGAATTTAGAGCAAATGAAAAAGTTCAGTGATTCATCCTCTCTTGTGAAGCTGTATTAGTTATCTACTGCTGCATAACAAGTCACCTACAACTTAGCAGCTCAAATCAACAAATATTTATCATCTCCCACAGTTATCCATGGTCAGGAATCCAGGAGAAGTTTCTCTGAATGCTTCTGGCTCAGGGCCTCTCACAACGTTGCAGTCTAGTTGTCTTCCAGGGCTGAATCATCTGAGGGCTCAAATGGGGCCAGGGATTCACAAGACACAAGAATCTCTCACGTGGCTTTTGGAAGAGGCTTTAGCTTCTTATTGTCTGGTCCCAGGAGGACTCACTTCCTAGTCACATGGACCACAGGCCTCCTTATGACACAACAGCCAGCTTCCCCCAGGGCTCATGATTCCAGAGAAAGAAAGAACCAAAGTAGAAACTTCAGTGAGTCTTATGTTCTACACCCAGAATCACAAACTATTATGTCAGCATTACTCTATCAATTAGAAGTGAGTCATTAAGTCCAGGCCACACGAACAGGGAGGGAATGAAGCTGCACTTCTGGAAAGGAGGAGTATCAAAGAATTTATAAACATGTTAAAAGCAAAATTAACATTATTGTTTCCGGGTTTTGTAAATCAAATACTTCTTGTATCTGACTTTTTTTAATACTTTAAAATTCTCTTCTGTAAAGTTGATTAAATATTTGAGACAGAGAAAGAAGATACAACAATATCTCAGATTTTTTTTGTAAATGCCTTTAATATTAATGTTCTCTTTGATAAGTTGCAACAGAGTTGAGAAAATACAGTAGCTAAATTAAAGTGTCCCAAGACTTTGGTGCCATACAATAATGCCTTTACAATCATAACTATGTTTGTTTTTCTTCAGAAGTTTCTAATTTGGTTTAAGAATGCCCAAAATGCCAATTTTCTTACTCAAGCATCTACGAAAATATTTGCCTAATCAGGGTGCTTTGCAGTTAGAAAAATGTGAATCTCACACCTCTGTCTATACACTAGCTTAGCATCATGACAATAATTTGTTTGGCTAGGGTAGGCAGAAATTGTTTACTCCAATCTAGGAACAAGATTTTTCAGTAACTGGCTATTCAGTGGGCATCCTATGAAAGTTTAACATCTTTCACTGTGTTTTTTAATTAGATGTGGTAGAAGTGATTTGGACTCCAGTATGATTCTGAAAAACACTGTTCTTTCGTGCTGCTATCATTGCTGTACAAGCATCTCTTTCATGTTTTCCATTCTTATTGCTATTTCATCACTAGTTATTCCTTTATGTCTTTTCATTTAATTTATTTTGCTCAACAATGCTTTTATTTTTTTTACTGTGTAAAAGTTTAATCCACTTGTATGTGTGGTAAAATGTGAGCAACATATCAAATTCTCAAATTCTTTGCAAGATACAATTGCCTTGCACATCAGATTGAACATTGTATGCCAGACAATGTAGAGAGTTGCCAATTAGCCCAGGATCAAATGACCTCTTTCTAGCCAAGGCTGTTTTTCATGAGATCCTGGTCCTCTCTGTCACATGACTCTTTACAATTGGCTGTGGCTTTGTTTTAACGTGTGTAGTTATTGCTAAGGATCCTTGAGATGAACTTTGGTATTTTCTTTTCTCTTTCATTTCAAATAATCAGTCAGGAATGGCACACAAGGTGCATTTTGAAAAATGACACTTTAAAGATTTGTGGGCCAGAAATGGTGGCTCATGTCTGTAATCCCAGCACTTTGGAAGGCCGAAGTTGGTGGATCACCTGAGGTCAGGAGTTTGAGACCAACCTGGACAATATGGTGAAACCCCGTCTCTACTAAAAATACAAAAATCACCTGGGTGTCGTGGTGGATGCCTATAATTCCAGATACTCAGGAGGCTGAGGTAGGAGAATTGCTTGAACCTGGGAGGCGGAGGTTGCAGTGAACTGAGATCACGCCACTGCACTCCAGCCTGGGCAACAAGAGGGAGACTCCATCTCGAAAATAAATAAATAAATAAATAAATAAATAAAGATTTATGATCAAGTAACTTAACTACCTGGACATCCCCTCCTGGCATAAAAAACAAAACCTATGAAGCCACCCTCAGCTGTTGTCCAATTCTGTTCCCCAAAAGGAACTTCTATCTTGAGTCTTGTATTTACTATTCCTTTTCATTGTCTCTAAAGATTTTTACAATAAGTATATATATATCCAAATCACAGTTTGACCTGCTTTTTTTAACTTCTCTGTACAGAGAACTCACACAATGTGCATTCTTCTGTGATGCTGATGCATGTTATGTGTAGGAGAGTTATCTCTGATGTGGGAGGGTGCTGTTCATTCACTGTTGCTGCTAAAGTTTTACTTTTTATTATTATACGACAATTTTGTTAATTCCCATTGATGTATATGTGATTGTTTCCAGTTTTTGCCATAAACATTGGTGTACATGTCTCCTGGACACATAGCCAAGAATGTCCCCAGGGTGTATGATCAGGAGGCAGATGGTGGGATTATATGATGTATGGACCTTAATCATACTAGATAAGGCTAATTTGATTTCTCAAGTGCTTGTACCAAGAATGGGAAAGAGCTCACGTTGCTCATGTGTTCTGAAAACATTCAGTTGGAGGCAGAAATTAAATGTTAAAAGGTACTGTCTTGGCTATAGAATCACCCTAGGGATTTTTTCATATTCCATTAACAACTTCCTTTTCTTTACTTTTATATTATAAATTACGGCATTATACTTTTAGCATAAAGTTCAAATAATGCTTCCTTTTGGCCTAAACACTTGGAGTTTATGAAAAAAATGGAGGGAGGGAGAAAGCTCTGAGGGAGGAAAGGAGGAAAGAAGGAAGGAAGGACAGAGAAAGACAAAATTTAAAAATGTTCAAAAAGAATAGGAGGAAAGGGTTGGAAACAGCAAGTATAGCTAATGTTATTAAAATGCAAGGGATTAAAAGATATGTAGAGAATATCCATGGAATAATGGAAACTTAAGAAAGCCTTAATAGTTATCTAGTGCTGTGTCACAAACTACCTCAAAATTTAGTAGCTTAATAGAACAAATATCTGTTAACTCAAAGAGATACTACAAACACAAGTAAAATAGATTCTGTGGGGGTGGCAGAAGTTGGATAAAGAGAAGGATTTTACAGGTTGGAATAAGTAAGAGTTATTGATATGCAGATGGAAATAATTTTTAGTCCAAGTCCTTCAAGGAGCAGATGCCAAGATGAGCTTAAAGTCTGCGACATCTTATGAGGGGACACACCCCTAAGGGAATATGGGAAGTGAGCCAGAAATCCCTGGAAAAGGCAGCAGACCACGATGCAAGTGTGACCCCAAGTGCTGGACAGAAGGAGAGAAAGTTTGTTCGACGCATCCTAGAGCACAGGCAATCTAAGGAGAGTTGAGCAAGGCCGTGGAGGAGTCTTCCAGCTACAGTTGGCCATCAGAGGAGTCCCGTGTCTCCCAGGAATGGCTTGCCTTAACGCCTGCTGTGACCAGTCACTGGCTGGGAACAGCCCATGGGAAGCAGGGCTTTGCACCAATCCTGCTGAGGATGTCAGAGCACAGGCGCACAGCCTTGGGACATTACCTATGAGTATCACTCAATCCTTCCTTCCTGAGGGTTCTGGGCTCTTGAATATGAAACCCTCTCAGGCTGGGTTGCTGGATGATTCTGCTCACACTTACAACAGGACAAGGGGAACCATAAGGTCTCCAAGTGGATCTCTTATTTCCACACACACATCTCCTGCCCTCCTTGTGTGATAGCAGCCCTGCCTCCTCCTCTTCTCACCTGCTTGTGTCTGGACACATACTATTCAAACATCCCTGGGGGCAGCCATAATGTGTAGTTCCATGGACTCTCATTTAAATGTCTCCTTGCCAGGGTGTCCCCTTTGGGAAACCAGGACCTCCTCCCCTACAGAGCCCAGATATTGGAGATGAGAAGTGCAAAATCACCCTGAAGGTGAATATAAGGGTTTAGATATGGAGCCACACCTGCTTCTACTTCTTGGTTTTTGGACCCACATATTCTTTCCTTCTGTGAACACAGCACTATAGAGACACCTTTGATTCAATACATGCACCACATCCTGAAAGATGGCAGCCATTCCTCAGAGGGTTTCATCCAAGCTGGCACTAAGTTGTGTCTGTAGAGACCTGTCCATGACTCTGTGTGGCTGGCAGCCCCTGGGAGGTGCAGGTGGTGATAAGACCAGGGGATGCCATGGTCATGGCCCACGCTTCATCCCCTTCCCTCTGAGGTGTGTCCCGCGGGCAGGTAATGTACTGAAATTCTGAGCCAGTGGCTCAGGAATGCCAATAGTGATACTGGCTGAGGGTCTAAGAGTAGAGAGGAAAACCACACCACATCTAATAGGTGCCTATCCCTGTGAGGATGAACCTCCACCCCCCGGGCCGCCTCCCACTTAAGCTGGGTGATCTGAGCCGCCGTGTCTGCGGCTGTCAAGGAGCACAGGTCCTCGTTCAGGACGATGTAATCCTTGCCATCGTAAGCGAGCTGGTGATACCCGCGGAGTAGGCGCCCGTCCGACCCCACGTCGCAGACAGACATCCTCTAGATGGTGTGAGACCCTGGCCCCGCCCCCGCGGCCAGCCCCGCCCACCGAGCCCCGCCCCCGCCAGGACCAACTTGCGGGGATTTTGGCTGAAAATGAAACCGGGTAACGGCTCCTGGGCCTCTCCCGGGTCAAGGGTCTCCAGGTCCCGCTGCCTCGGCGTGGATCTCGGACCCAGAGACTCGGGGAGACCCGGGCGGTCCGTGGGGGATGTGGAGGGGTAGTGATCTCCCGGCCGGTGTCACTCACAGGCCTCACTCTGGTTGTAGTAGCCGCTCAGGGTCCGCAGGTTCACTCGGTAAAACTGTGCTTTGGCCTTGGCGGTCCCTGTCTCCTCTTCCCAATATTCCGGCCCCTCCTGCTCCATCCACGGCGCCCGCGGCTCCATCCTGGGACTCGTGGCGTCGCTGTCGAGCCGCACGCACTGCGTGTCGTCCACGTCGCCCACGGAGAGGAAGCGGGGATCCGCGTGGCCGGGCCGGGACATGGTGGTGTGGAAATACCTCAAGGAGTGGAAGCCTGGGAGCAAGGAGGGGGCTGAGACCCTCCCGACCCTCCTCCCGGCACCGCAACCGGGTTCCTGCGCCCCCGCCGGGCAGGCCCCTAGCTACTCCCCACAGAGGCCGTTTCCCTCCCGACCCCGCACTCACCTGCCCAGGTCTGGGTCAGGACCAGGGCCCCCGAGAGCAGCAGAAGCAGGGTTCGGGGCGCCATGACACCATCCTCGGCGACTGGGGAGAATCGGAGTCCCGGTGGGTGCGTGGGAACTTTAGAACCGGGACCGCGGCTACATTGATTGGCTTCTCTAGAAACCCGACACTCAATGGGAGTGAGAACTGGGGCAGCCCGGTGAGTATCCAGGAAGAAGGACCCGACACAGGTTGGGAGAGGGAGAAGAGAAACCCTGCGGAGATGGGGAATCCCCAGCGCTGGGCCTCCCCAGTCCATACACCGCCTTTGGGGCCTGAGATCCTGAGAGTCACGCCTGAGGCCCTGGGACCTCGCCCTGACCCCGCTACTTCTGTGCCAAGCGCTCTGTCTCAATGTTTCCCTGAGTCTTGGCCCAGGAGCTGTCTGAGAAACCAGGGAGAAACCCTCGGAATGGGCCCCGTCCCTCTCTCTTCACTTTGCATCACGGAATCCCCGTCCCAGAACTGGACTCCCTGCCTCCTACTCCTTACCTGTCCCCGTGGACTCTTCTGGAAGAAAAATCACCCCAGGGAGCTTGTTGCCAGAGAGTGAGCTTGCCCTGGGAATGGAGGTGTAGAGACAGGGTTTTTTGTTGTTGTTGTTTGTTTGTTTTTTAAATCTGGAAAAGTTGTGCCTGAGTGCATGAGATAGAATAGAGACCAGTTTGCTTTTTGTTTATTAACTACAGTGGGTAGCAGAATCTTGGTAACTCCTAATGATCAGGAATCTAATCGGCCAAAAATGTGACTTTGGTCCCTTGACATATAAATGTGTCTAAAAGTATTACAACAGGAATCACAAAGCTCCTAAGTTTCACTTTCCCAGACAATGAATCTGTGACTCCCGCTTGTAGTATTTTAAATTTACCTTCATTCCATAGCCCTGAGTTTCTGTGTGAGTCCAGGACATCTCCTAATACAAGGTAGCCACTGTGTTACTATATGTTGTAACCAGGAGCCAGTACAGACTTTATTCACCTCACAGTGGCAAACACTCAATGCAGTCACAATGCCCCTCACCAGTGCTCATGCACTGCCTGTTTTTAGGAAGTATCCACTTCTAAGTGTTGTGTATATTTTATAGGAATACTTAGTATTTTTTAAACCTGATTAACATTAAAAAAATTAGTTTTTAGGCAGACCCACATAAGGTATTAAAGGCCAACTGCAAAGATCACCCTGCAAGGCTCTGTAGATTGATGCATTAAAATATATAAAACAATGTGTTTAAACCTGAGTTCTGCTGCTTTTGAATTCTTTCCCTCTGCTCCATTTCCTCACCTCCTGCATCTCCAGCCCTTCCCTCCATCCCTCTCATCCCTCAGGCCCTCCTCTCCCCTTAGTCCCCACCACCTTGTCACTCCTTATTTGTGGCACTAGCACTGTCCCATTACCTGCTACGTGACTGTTCTCTGCACAGTGGTCCTGCTACTATGAGTCAGAGTGTGTCATTTCTCCACCTAAAACATTCCAGTGGCTCCACCTTGGTCTTGTGAAGCTTCTGGAATGTCAGGCACGTGAGCATATGAGGGCACACCTGGTTCATTGTAGGGATTAAATTAATTTTTCTTGACTGAATGAATGAAATATGAGTGTATTAAATTGCATCACAGAAAATTATAAAATGTAAAATACTGAAAAAGTTAAGAAAGATTTTATTTTATGTAATTAGTGTGCATATCAATTCATCAATTCATTCGTGCACTACCACGACTGGCAAAACAACACCCATTTACCTGCTTATACTTCCTTGGTCAGAAATCTGGGCAAGATGTGGATAGAATCCCTGTTCTGGGCTTCCAAAAGCTGTGTTTTCATTTTGAATCCTCCTTCAGGCTTATACAGAGGTGGCAGAATGAAGTTTCTGGCAGTTGTAAGACTGAGGTTTCTGTTCCTTGCTGGCTGTCAATACAGAGAATAGGCAGGGCTGTGCTCAATTCCTGGTGCCTAACAGTGTTCTTTCCTACACAGCCTCTTCATTTTCAAAGCCCACGGTAGAGGAAACCCCTCATGCTGAATCCCTCTCACACTGCAAATCTCTATGCTCAGGAAGAATACAGACCTTTCAAGGACTCACCTAATTAGGACCGTCAAAGCAGGATAAACCCAGCCTAAAGTCAACTAATTGAGGCCCTTAGTTATATCTGCTAAATCCCTTCACAGCAGCATCTACACTAGAGTTGCTTGAATAACTGGGGGAAAGTGAATGACCGGGAGGTGACTGTTGGGGGCCATCATAGAATCAGCCCGGCAAGGGTTGGATCTTCCTTTTGTGTTTAATTTGGACACAGTTGGAAATTGAAGTTCAAGTAAAGTGATCATTGTGAATGGTAATAAAATGCATCCTGTTCAGCCATGGACATTCTCCTTACCTTTTAAAACTAAGTTACATGTGTAATGTCTTATAATTAATTTAGGCCAGGTGTGGTGGCTCACGCCTGTGATTCTAGCACCGTGGAAGGCAGAGGAAGGCAGATTTGTTGACTCCAGAAGTTGAAGATCAGCCTGGGCAACATGGAGAAACCCCCATCTCTACAAAAAAATTTAGAAAATTAGCCAGGCGTGGTGCTTCATGCCTGTAGTCCCAGTTACTCAGGACGCTGAGATAAGAGGGTCCCTTGAGCCCAGGAAGTCGACACTGCAGTGCATGGTGATCATGCCACTGCACTTCAGCCTGGGTGACAGAGCGAGACCCTGTCTCAATAACAATAATATTAATAATAATGATAAATTTAGAGCAAATGCAAATTAACGTGTAATACTACATCCTCTTTTGTGAAAATGTATTAGTTATTTACTATTGCATAACAAATTGTGTAAAACTTAGCAGCTCAAAATAGCAAATATTCATCATCTCCCGCAGGTTCCAATGGTCAGGAATCTAGGAGAGTTTTCCCTGAGTGCTTCTTGCTCAGGGCCTCTCACAAGGTTGCAGTCCAGTTGTCAGCCTAGGCCTGCATCATCTGAGTGCTTCACTGGGACTGAGGATTCACATGAAACATGGATGGGTCACATGGCTGTTGGAAAAGCCCTAGTTCCTTGTTGTCTGTTCCCAGAAGGCCCCAGTTCTCAGCCACATGGACCTTCCTTCAGGGCTGCTTATGGCACAGCAGGTGGCTTCCCCCAGAGCTCATGATCCCAGAGACATTGAGAGAGAAGGGGGAGGGCAGTGAGTTTTATGTTCTACACCCAGAGTCACAAACTGTTATGTCAGCATTACCAGTTAGAAGTTGTATTAGTCCGTTCTCACATTGCTATAAAGAAATACCTGAGACTGGGTAATTTATAAAGGAAAGAGGTTTAATTGACTCATAGTTCTGCATTGCTGAGAAGGCTGCCCCATGAAACTTACAATCATGGCAGAAGTGGAGGCAAACACGTCCTTCTTCACATGGTGGCAGGAGAGAGAATTGCAGATCGAAGTGGGGAAAAATACCTCATAAAACCATCAGATCTCATGAGAATTCCCTCAGCATCATAAAAGCAGCATGGGGGTACCATACCTGTGATCCAATCACCTCCCAGGAGGTCCCTGCCCCCATACATAGGGATTACAATTTGCATGACAATTCAAGATGAGAATTGGGTGGGAACTCAGAGCCAGACCATATCAGAAATGCATCATTAAGTCCAAGCCACACTCAAGAGAGGAAATTAAGCAGCATCTCTGGAAGGGAACAGTATTAAAGGATTTGAATATATATTAAAAGCAAAATTAAAACTCTTGTTTCAGGATTTAGAAAATCAAAATTTTTTATCTAATTATTTTTCATTAACCCTTTTAGCTTGTCTTTTAATTTAATTTAATTTAATTTTAAGTTCCAGGTTATGTGTGCAGGATGCGCAGGTTTGTTACATAGGTAAATGTGTGCCATGGTGGTTTGCTGCACCTATCAAACCATCACCTATGTATTAACCCTGGCATGCATTAGCTATTTTTTCCTAATACTCCTCCCACCACTGCCCTCCCCCAGCAGGCACCAGTGTGTGATGTTCCTCTCCCTGTGTCCACGTGTTCTCATTGCTCAGCTCCCAATTATAAGTGAGAACATGTGGTGTTTGGCTTTCTGTTCCTGTGTTAGTTTGCTGAGGATGGCTTCCAGCTTCATCCATATTCCTGCAAAGGACTGAATCTCATTCCTTTTTGTGGCTGCATAATATTCCATGGTGTATATGTACCATATTTTCTTAATGCAGTACATCATTGATGGGCATTTGGGCTGATTCCATGTCTTTGCTATTGTGGATAGTGCTGCAATAAGCATACACATGCATGTATCTTTATAATAGAGTGATTTATTTTCCTCTGGATGTATACCCTGTAATGGGATTGCTGGGTCAAATGGTATTTCTGGTTCTAAATCTTTGAGGAATCACCAAACTGTCTTCCACAATGGTTGAACCAATTTACATTTCCAGCAACAGTGTAAAAGCCTTCCTATTTCTCCACAACCCCGCCAGCATCTGGTGTTTATGTAGTTTTAAATAATTGCCATTCTGACTGGCATTAGATGGTATCTCATTTGTGGTTTTGATTTGCATTTCTGTAATCAGTGATGTTGAGCTTTTTTTCATGTTTTTTTGGCCACATGTACGTCTTATTTTGTGAAATGTCTCTTCATGTCCTTTGTTCACTTTTTAATGAAGTTTTTTTCATGTAAATTTGCTTAAGTTCTTTATAGATTCTGAATATTAGACCTTTGTAAGATAGATAGATTGCAAAAATTTTCTCCCATTCTGTAGGGTGTCTGTTCACTCTGATAGTTTCTTTTTCTGTGCAGATGCTCTTTTGTTTAATTAGATCCCATTTGCCAATTTTTGCTTTTGTGGCAGACGCTTTTGGCGATTTCATCATAAAATCTTTGCCCATGCCTGTGTCCTGAATGGTATTGCCTAGATTTTGTTTCAGGGTTTTTATAGTTTTGTGTTTTACATTTAAGTCTTTAATCTATCTTGAGTTAATTTTTGTGTAAGGTGTAAGGAAGGGGTCTAGTTTCAATTTTCTGCATATGGCTAGCCAGTTCTCCCATCATCATTTATTAAATAGAGAATCCTTTCCCCGTTGCTTGTTTTTGTCAGGTTTGTTGAAGATCAAATGGTTGTAGATGTGCGGACTTTTTTTGTGAATTCTCTATTCTGTTCCATTGGTCTATGTGCCTGTTTTTGTACCAGTATCATGCTGTTTTGTTTACTGTAGCCTTATAGTATACTTTTAAGTGGGGTAGTGTGCTGCCTCCAGCTTTGTTCTTTTTGCTTAGTATTCTCTTTGCTATATGAGCTCTTATTGGATCCATATGAATTTTAAAATAGTTTTTTTTTCTAATTCCACGATAAGCTTATCTTTTAAAATTAATGATTAACTGTTTCAAACATCACAGAGCCTTGGGTGCTTAGGAGAAAACAGTTTGAAACAGAGAAAGGATATGCAACAGTATCTCTGAATTTTTCTTGTGAATACCTTTAATAACAATGTTGTTTTCCATTAGTTAACACAGTTGAGAACATAGAGTAACTAGATCAAATAGTTCCAAGACTTCAGTCTGATAAAAATAATGTCTTGAAAATAAGACTTTGTTTTGTCTAAGATATCTCAAATTTAGTGGAAGCACGTCCCAAGCACCAATTTTCTTATTGAAATATCATCTTCACTAAACATTTGCCTACACTTAAAAAAAAAAAACAAAAACTCCGCTATATGGAGTAGCCATTCTTTTGTTTCTTTACTTCTCTAATAAACTTGCTTTCACTTAGGAAAACATTGCCTAATCAAATTGCTTTTCATTTGCAAAAGTGTGAATCTCATACTTCAGTCAACACATCTAGCTTAGCATGATGCCAATAACTTTGGTTTGATGCAGTAGCCTGAAATGGTTAGCTCAAATTGAGAAACAAGTTTTTTTCAAAAGCTAGCTATTTGGTGGGCATTACATAATAAACTTAACATCTTTTGTTCTGGTATTGAATCAGATATGATAGAAGTGATTTGGACACCACTATGATTCTAAATAGCACTGCAATTTTGTGCTTTCAAGTTTTTTTGAGCAATCCTGTTGTGTTTTCCATTCATATTTGCTATTCCATTACTGGTTGTTCCTTTATACTCTTTTATTGTTTCATTTATTTTGATCAATGATGTGCATTTCCAATTCTGTAAAAGTTTAATTCAGTTGTATGTGTGGAATATGTAACAAATCAAATCCTTTGCAAGATGGAATTACCTTGCACATCAGATTGAATCTTGTATACCTGAAAATCTAGAGAGATGCCTGTGAGCCAAGGATCATATGGCCCTTTAGCCAAGGGTATTGTCATGGCATCCTGTAAGGAGCCTCTCTGTCACGTGGCTCCTTACAATTCTCTGTGGTTTTCTTCCAATGTAAGTAGTTCTTGTTAAGGATCCTTGCAATGAACTTTGATATTTTTTTCTTCCATTTTTTAAGAAACAGGTATATTTTAGTTTGAAAAATACTGTTTAAGGAGTTATAATCTAGTAGTTACCTGGGTTCCCAGCACTGGCGTAAGACACAGAACCCGCAAAGCCACCCTGGGCTGCTGCCCAATCACATCCCCCAGAATGAGACCCCATCCTGAGTCTTGTTTTTATTATTACTTTGTATTTCTTTAAAGATTTGTACAATAAGTATATATAATCTCAAACCAAATATTAGTTTCACTGGTTTTTAAGCTTCCTGTACAGAAATTCCTACTGCATTTCTTTTCTCATGATGCACATTATGTATAGGAGTTATCTGTGGTGTGGGAGGCTGTTATTCACTCATTTTTACTGCTGAAGGTTTACATTTTATGGTTATACCACAATTTCACTACTTTGCTATTGATGTATAGGAGGCTGATTCCAGTTTTCGCCATAAACATTAGTGTGCATGTCTCCTGGGCACATAGGCGAGAAAGCCGCCAGAGTGTATGATTAGGAGTGGGATGGTTGGATGATATGTTGTATGGCCTTTAACCATACTAAATAAATGATAATATGATTTCCAAAGTAATTGTGCCAACTTAAGCTTTTACAATAAGTGTGTAGTATGTGATGTTGATGTGTTCTGAAAACATAGTTGAAGGAATTAAGAGTTAATAGCAACTGCCTTGGCTGCAGAATTATAGCAGATTTTTTTTTTTTGATGGAGTCTTGCTCTGTTGCCCAGGCTGGAGTGCAGTGGCACAATCTCGGTTCACTGCAAGCTCCACCTCCTGAGTTCACGCCATTCTCCCGCCTCAGCCTCTTGAGTAGCTGGGGCTACAGGCGCCCACCACCACGCCTGGCTAATTTTTTTTGTGTGTGTATTTTTAGTAAAGACAGGGTTTCACCGTGTTAGCCAGGATGGTCTCTATCTCCTGACCTCGTGATCCGCCCGCCTAGGCCTCCCAAAGTGCTGGGATTACAGGCATGAGTCACCATGCCTAGCCTATAGCAGGCATTCTTATTCAGACTCTGTTAATAACTTCCTGTTGTTAACTTGTATCCTATATACCATGGCTTTATACTTTTAACATATATATTCAGAAAATGTTTCCTTATAGTACAAACACATAGAGTTATTTTATATGTCAGAATATGTCATAATAAAAAAGAAAAAAAATGGAGGAAAGGAGAGAAAGAAGGAGAAAGGAGTGAAGGAAGCAAAGAAGGAAGGGGAAGAGAAGGAGGGAGGGAGGGCAAATGGAAATAGAAAAGAAAGAGAGGGAGGGAGAGATAGAAGTGAGAAGAAAGGGAAGGGATAAAGGAGAAAAGAAATGAAAATAAAGAAAAAAACAGGCGTAGAGAAACTAGGAACCCAATATATGGCTAATATTATCAAAATGGGAGGAAATAAAACGGATGTATTTAACCTCTATAGAATAACGGAAACGTAAGAGGGCTTAATTAGTTATCCATTGCTGTATAACAAACTACCCCCAAATTTAGTGACTTAGAGCAACAAACATCGACTATCTCAAAAGCATAATACAAATACTAGCAAAATGGAGCCAATGCAGGTAGAAGAAGTTGAACAAACAAAAGGATTTTACAAATTGGAATAAGTAAGAGGTCACTGGTGTGCAGATGAAA
Source organism: Pan troglodytes (assembly GCF_028858775.2). Taxonomy (NCBI): domain Eukaryota; kingdom Metazoa; phylum Chordata; class Mammalia; order Primates; family Hominidae; genus Pan; species Pan troglodytes. The sequence continues at coordinate 35,709,094 of NC_072403.2, read as the reverse complement.
ATGATTTTGCATTCCAAGTGCCATCATGGGATTAAAGTTACAGGATTTTATTAGGGGACACACCTGTCAGAGATATAGCAACGGAGGCAGGTTACCCTGGGAAAGGCAACAGACCAAGATGCAAATGTGACCCCCAGTGATGGACAGAAGGACAGAAGGTTTACTGGATGTGTCCTAGACCACAGGCAATCTCAGGAGAGTTGAGCAAAGCCATGGAGGAGTCTTTGAGCCACTGCTGTCCGTCAGAGGAGTCCCCGGTCTCCCAGGAATGTCCTGCCTCAGTGTCACTGGTGTGACCCATCACTGGTTGGGAACAGCCCATGGGAAGCAGGGTCTCTGCACCAATGACACTGAGGATGTCAGAGCACAGGAGTGGGGCCTTGGGTGATTACCCAGGAGTGTGGCTCAAACCTTCTGTCCTGAGAGGTCTGGGCCCTTGGAAATCAAATCCTCTCAGGCTGGATTGCTGGATGATTCTGCTCACATTTACAAAGGGACAAGGCAAACCAGAAGGCCCCCAAGTAGATCTCTGGTTTTCACACACACACTTCTGCCCTCATTGTGTGAAAGTAGCCATGCCTCCTCCTGGAGATCAGGATCTACTACCTGCACCTGGAGAGGAAGAGACTCCTTTTCTCACCAGCTGGTCTCTGGGCACATACTGTCCAAACTTCTCTGGTGACAACCATAATGTGTAGTTCAATGGGCTGTCATGTGTCTCCTTTTAAGGACCTCCTGCCCTGAACAGCCCAAAGTTGGGAGATAAAACGTGCAAAATACCCCAGTGGGTGAATCTAAGAGACTGGACATGGAGACAAACCTGCTTCCAACTTTCGGTTTCTAGACCCACATATTCTTCCTATTGAGAACACAGCACCGTAGAGATGTCTCTGATTCAAACAATGCACCATGTCCTGAAAAATGGCCCCCACCCCTCAGAGTGCTTCCTCCAGGATGACACTGAGTTTTGCCTGTAGAAGACATTTCCAGCATTCCTTGTGGCTGGCAGCCCCTGGGTGGTGCAGATGGTGATCAGATCAGTGAAACCCATAGCCACGGAAACACTGGAACTTTCCCTGCCAAGTGGGTCCTTCAGGCAGATACTGGGTTGGGAGCACCGCCTAGCCTGTGGATCAGGAATGTCAACAGCACCCAGAGAGTGGTGCTGGCTGAGTGTCCGAGAGCAGGACAGGAAAACTCACCCATGGAATATGAGCCCACCCCTGTGAAGATGAACCTCAGGCCCTTCTAGGATGGAAGTAGCTAAATGTAGTCAACTTGTTACATAGTGGCTAGTTAGTCACCTAAAGAAATAGTGCCCCACTAGGGCACATCGTGGGCCTCAAATGCTGATGAGTTGGACATTCAGAGGTGGCAGCAGCTGGATCTGTCTTGATAATGGGGAGTCAGTACTTCTGGCCCCATATGTAGCCTCATGCCTGCCACTGTGCTTGCTCCATTCATGTGCCCATCCTACCAGGCCTGCGTTGACCTATAGTGAAGGCTGGCTAACTTCCATTTGTCTATTTGGTTGTTCAGTGCTGCTTCAGACTTGGGTGTTTTCTGGGGGTGTCAACATGGGATTCAAGCACAACCCAGGCGGACCATTTTCACCTCATGACGGATGCTGTTGGGCCTGTCCAATCTATGACTTTCTGGGTCACACAGAAGCCAATTCACACAGATACTTGGAATCACATCGTTGCTTGGTGTCCTGTGGTTAAGCATTCTATCGAATCAGGACCAGGAACACTAAAAGTTGCTTCTAATGGGGAGCCATGTCTCTGCTGTGGATGACATGATCTTACTCCAGATCCCAGGCCCTCCACCATGACTCTCCCACTGGTGCTTGGTTCAGCTCCATCCTGCATCTTTCCCCACCCCTGCCCCTTCCAGTACCAAGAGGTCTGGGGGATGGTGGCTGCACCACAGCCTGTATCTGCTGCAGGGTGCTTTCCTGTGTAGGCCTCACTTGAAGCTGGCCTCCTCCTATGTCACCTAGAGTGTGGGCCAAAGCAACATTTCTACATGTGGAATGTGCTGTCGTCAGAACTCCAAGAGGCTCACCAGGGAGTGTGCTTTCTTTTTTTGCAGTAAGGATGCAAAATGCAACACTTTGTAATTTACCTAGGAGGGGACACCCCTGCATTCCCCCAAACACTGGACTCATAAAACTTCACTACAGTGACCTTTCCTGAAGCTCTGTAAGGTTTATCTTCACCTTCTGAAGTGCAAATGTTTTGCCAACGATGCCAGTGCACTTTCTACCTGCTGCTCATTCGCCCCAGTCAACATGAAGTTGTGAATGAAATGAGCTGATTTAATATCCTTTAGGATATCCAGTATGTCTAGTATAGTCATAAGACTATACTATAGAGGACAGGGGAGTTACAAAAGTCCTGAGGCAAACTATAATTCAATGTGTTGTGGATCCCACATGAATGTGAATCACTCCATATCCCCTTTGTACTTGGAATGGAAAGAAATGCACTCACCAAATCCACAGCTGCACACTGTGTGCCCAAGGCTTTGTTAATCTGCTCTACCAGTGATATCCAGACAGCACAAAAGCTGCACTTATAACTCCTACTTGGCCATATCTGGAGTAATCTCATTCATTCTTTAGGCCTCACTAGGCTTCCTCAGGGACAGATTGCTGGATTACACGGAGACAATAGGCAGCATCAACACCAACCCGCCTCCTTCAGCTTTGTAATGGTGGTGTGACCCCCACAATACTTGCAGTGTCCTTCACAAGACCCACCCTGGGACACACTATGATTTTTGATTTGGCCAGGATGGGGGCAGTTTCAGAGGTTTCCCTTTGGCCTTTGGCATCAAGAGATCCCTTATACCACAGACTGGGGACCCAGTGTGGGGGTGACTCCACTTACCAGAGCATCAGTGTCAATTATGCACTCAGGGAATTGGAAGATAATCAGGGTTGGGTCTATGCATCCAGTGGTCCCATTGCGGGCCATAATGTGTCCAGGTTTACTCCCTGGCCTCCGTAAGCCCCACTGTGATGGAGAAGGTGATTGTGCTGTGGGCATCTGGGCATCAGTATCAGCTTACATGCAATGAAAATGATCCCCCCTAGTTCTGCCTATTTCCCTTCCCCAGTGTACAGTCTCCTGAGTAAATGGCTATAGGTTCCCTTGCCAAAAGACTGAGGGAATTGTCCCAGCCATATACCTCCATGGTGTCCCAGGGTCCTTTCTCTAGGGATATGGCCTCCTCCTCTGTCACTGAGATCTGAGTCTGAATCTTGATTGAGGTCTAGGCATTGAGAAGGAGATCATGGCTTTGTATTTGGTCGAACACCCTCAGCCTCCTGCTCCTCAATTCTTGCTTTCTTATCATATATATCAAGCAGTGCCCTTGTTGGCTGCCTCTTGTAACCCTGGTGTCCTCTCTACTAACTTTCCCCACACTCCCTGCAGCTTGAGTCCCCTTGGCTGCTCCTCTGAGGTTGCCATGGTAACCATGCCCTCCGGCTTTTGCAGGTCACTGCCACCACTTGTTCTCAGTCTCTTCAGGCCCACATTCTCCCCAGAGATATGGATAAGCACAACTCTGGGACCTTTACTATCATCACCCCCAGCCTGCAGAGGATAACACCCCGACACTTCTTAGTGATGCAGGTCCCTCTCCACAGCATGTTCCTGAGGCTCTGGTGGAAGGTGTGCCCTCTGGGTCCTCTTGTGGAGCATGGTCCTGGTGGGCCTTCATCACGCCCACTTCCCTCAGCCTTGTTATTGCATCCTCTACATGTTCCAGGATAACTAGGTCATATCTACCTTGTTGAGAGTTGGGCATCATTTTTTCCAGTCTATATGGACTCACCCCAGTAGTGGGTTTACCCCATGTCCTGGGGTCTTTGATAAACCCATGTCCTGAGAAAGTGCCTCCAAGCCAAAGGATTTTTATTCATCCAGACTGAAATTCTAGTTTATTGATCAAATGCCCTCAAATTCCAATCCCAGAAGTGCACCCCCGGCCCCTATGGGGACATGCTGGCTAGTTCCTGCAAAGCTCCTGAGTGGGATTCCTGCTGCATCGTAGGGGTGAGGCTTCTGTAGCATCTTTCAGCATAGGAAGTGGGAACGATTACTAGAGAAGGGTGAGCCTCCTCTGCATGCCCAGGGGGTCCTGGAGGAGGGCACCCATCAGATAACTCTGTTCTAGTTTGCAGAATCTGAGGTTCCCCCACCAGGGCCCTGACTTTCCTATAAAAGGCCTGTGTTGGCTGAGTATCAAACGTCTCTGGAGCACTGTGCCCACCATAATGATGTTCAGCTACCATTCCATGCTATCTGCTCTTTTGATCCAGGAGGTAAAGGCCTCTCCATGAGACACTGCAGAGACTCTCACACATAGCCAGTGACAGCTGTTAACAACCTGCAGATTCTCATTATCCTTTTATAGAGCATCAACACAGCTGGGAAGTAACCAGCCAACTCCACTGTCTTTGTGGGTTTACCCCCAACTCCATCATTATTGTGCAGGTCATTCTATCAGCACATCTGCCATAGCTTCCACTAACCAGAGCATCTTCTCAGGTTAGCACTGGTGAGACCCACGGCAGCTCAGATGCAACTTCTGCCACGGACTTTCTTTGTCCCCCACTAACCTAGATGGCATCCTCTTGGCCTGACAGGCAGTGGGAAAGCTTATTTCAAATTTCCAGTTTTGGTCATTTTCATGGATCGCCCTTGATACCACTTGTGATAGCTGCAGTCCTGAACTTAGACCCCAATACAGGATTAAATGTGTAAGGATTTATTAGGGGAAATACTTGCGAGAGAAAATCAGGATAGAGACAGAAATGCTGGAAAAGCCATCAGATCACAATGCAACTCTGAGTCCCAGTGAAGGAGAGAGGGCAGGAAGGTCAGCTGGAAGCATCCTAGACCCTGTGTAGGCTAAGGGAAGCTCAGTAGGGGTGGCAGGGAGTCCTGGAGCCTCAGTCAGCCTTCAGAGTAGGAATATTCTTGCCATAGTTTCCCTGCTTTGGTCAATCATTGGTTGGAAAAAGCTGGGGCAGGTGTGGTCTCAGATCAAACGTGACAATAGATTTCAGGCTGCGACAGCTGGGACATCATCAATTATTCTTCCTCTACCTGAGGGCCTGGGATGTGCATCCTCATGAGTGCCACAGTGATCCACTGGAATAAGAGGAAAAGGGATGACGATAGAGAGAAAAAAAAGGTATTAATTGATGAACTAACACTTTAAATAGATGAGAAGGGATGATGTTCAGGGCGCCAGCAGAGGAACTGGCTCTGGCTGGGAGCAGGATGGTTAACACACAGCAATCCCCCATGTAGTAAAATGCCTGACATGTGATGCAGCTGCAAATGCATGAGCAGACGGTGGTGGAATCTGTGAAGTTGTCTTCTAAATGTGTTCAGTTTTCTCAGTGAAGTAGGAAGCAAGATCATCAGCGGAAGTAAGAATGGGGAAGGAGGATTGGATGTGTGAAGACAGAGAGAAGGTATGTAAGAGTCACCCAGGCCAGGAGGAGGCTGAGAGTGAGCCATGCAGGGAGAGGGTGATTGCTGGCTATGGTGGGGGCTCCCCATGAAGTTTGGGTCGTGAATGTAGAGAGAACAGTCAGCATGCTGTGTGCTGCTCTCCAGCCTCCTGCAGCTCATGGGGGCAGGTGCAGTGTAGGCTGAGGTGGAATCCACCAGCTGTGTAGTTTTGCCAGGCAAGTGTGACAACGAAAGGGAGAGGCAAGGGAGGGATGGAAATTATTTACTACAGAATCCAAAATGGGTGAGGAGGGAGGAGAGGACAACAAACACTGAGGGAGAAGGAATAGATAGCAGCATCACTGGATTGGGAATTTCAAGGGGGTGGAAAAATTATTGGAATAGATTTACTACAGAATGGACTCCATGCCTGGAAAGCAGGCACACATGCAATGAGTGGTTCACTGATGTTACATTATAGCATATGATCAAATGATAGCATCAGTGTCTTCAGAGCCTGTGGCTACCCTGCAAGGGGATGAGTGGAAAGATGGTCAGAGAGTGGGAAGTGTGAGATTGAGAGTGTGGAAGGGCTGGGGTTCTTTGCCATGATGAGGCCTAGGGGAGGACAAGGTCCTGAGTTTCCGGCAGAGAGAGGAGACGGTAATGAAGAAAAGGAGTTCCAGGATCTGAGAGGCCAGGGAGTGAGGGCATCTTCTCTGCTGTATAGGTGTCTATTGCTGACATAAAAATTACCACAAACCAAGCAGCTTTAAACAGCACCTAATTATCATGTCACAGTTGTGTGGGTTGCAAGTCCACCCAGTCTCACGGGGCTAAGATCAAGGTATGGGCTGGTCTGTGCTCCTTCCTGGAGAATCTGGGGAAGAGTCCACATCCAAGCTTATTCAGGTTCTTGTCTGAATTCACTTCCTGCAGATAGAACTGAGCTTCCCACTTCCTTTTTGGGAGCACCCTTAGATCCTAGAGACTTCTCTCTGGTGCCTAAAGCACATCCAATCCTCCTGCTTGGAACCTCTGATCTCCCCTTTGCTGTGTCTCCTCTGCCTTCCTTCTCTGCAGCATGTGACTCCATCTAGAGCAGATTCTCTCCTTTTAATGGCTCATGTGATTTGATCGGGCCCACACAGAGAGTCCGGGATTATCTCCCTACTTTAAGGTCCTTTATCTTCATTACATGAGTAATGTCCCTTTTGCCATGCAATGCAACCTGTTCACCGACTCCAAGGACTAAGACTGGATCTCTTTGGGGACTAGTACTCAGCCCAGCACATCTGCATATGTTGAAGTCAGAAAGAATCAAGGAGACAGCACTGCTGGAGAGGGTGACAGTGATCTAGGAACTACAAGAGTTAGGATTGACAGGAATGGCTTGGGGCCCACAGGGAATGGCTACAATGAGGGGAGCGGGGCCTTAGTCTGATGACAGCTTAGGGGTTTTAGGGAGGAGGGAGGCAGAAAGGTCTGAGAACCACAGTGAAGAGCAAGGACCCCACCTCACCTCTGAACCCAGGGGTACAAGTTGCTGGGAAACTCCCCCATGTAGGGGAACTTCAGAGCGGGTCACATCCTCAGGAAGACCTGGTTCCTGCTAGAGCTTCGAGGTGAGGGAGCATCCTGAGAGAGAATGAGGAGGTTTTGCTGATCATGGACTGAGGATTCCAGGGAGTACAGAGGGAAGATTTCTGGAGTTAGGTAGGGGACATGGTGGGGGGACAGAATAGAGCGTGCGGAGCCTTGTGGGGATGCAAGTGCTGGGTATATGGGGGACCCAGTGTGACTGACACAAACAGGGAAAGGGCATGAGGAGCTCAGTCCTGGTGGACTCAAGGCAGACGATGGTGCTGAGGCTGTGGGAGATGAGGGAGGAGGAGCAGGGGTGGCTGTCACCTGGGCTCTGTCCATGGAGGTGAAGACAGTGAGGTGGTTGGGTCTTAGTGCTGTGTGGACCTTCTGATGACTGGATGGAGTGTCTGAGGGAGGAGGGGCCTCAGAGGATTCACTCGTGACCCTGAGGGAGGGTATGTTCTCACTTCAGGTCTCAGGTATGCCCTGACACCTTTCTTTGTGGCTTAGGGCTCCCTACTGTAAATTATTGGGGATTAGTACCTTTTGGAATTTGTAACTTAAAGCAGAAACTCAGATGGTTGAAATGTCATTTTCATGAAGGTTTGTTATTAGCGTATCATTTAGATTGTCTTGCAAAAGTCTCATTTTTCGTTGTTTTTCTAAAGGGCTGTCGATCTTGTTTTAAATTTACAAATATTGATAATTTATCTCCACTGTTAATTGGTTGGGGGTTGTTTAATTTTGTACTGCATAGTTTTACATATCTATAACAACAGTGGTTTGGGCCTCTTATGTTCTAATAATTAAGACTTTAAGCTGTGTACACATTGCAATTCAAGTATGAGTCATGCATAACCCTGGCACTAAGAGACAACAGGGAAAGTCCTTCTCTCCTAAAATTTTGCAAAGGTTCTGGGTTCTTTTTCTACTGAGTGGGAACAAGTCAGCTAGTGAGGAACATGAGGTCTTTGGCCTCATCGAAAGGTGATTCAACTCCCAACTGTGAGAAGCACTGACCACTAGGAAGACCTCCCTGCCTGGTCCCTGGACCCCTACACCATGGTAGAGGCTATCTTCCCTCCCACTGCAGAGTGATATCCCAGATAGCAAGCTGGTTAGCTGCTGCCAGCTCTTGGGTAGTTTTGTCTTCTAAGGCATGGGTTTTTATTTGAGAATCTTCCCCTTCCCAGCTGACCCAAACCGGGGCCACCCACTGTTTTCTGAGCCACCTCTGCCCAGAGACCTGTGGCTATGCCCTCCAGTCACAACAGAACACCCTTTCAGAACACCCTGCAGGAAGCTGAGATCTCTACAGACTCACATGAATGGTGTGTGCACAGAGCTTTGGTTCTAGTTCAGGAGGTGTGGAGCGAGGCTCGCTAGTCCAACAGAGCTTGAGGCTAGTACTAGTGTCATATGCCAGGAGGCAAGGTTACAGGGGATACAAAGTGTCCAGACCTACCAGAGAAGGCAAACCCCTGCAACAGGCAGGGCTAGACAGGGACAAGAAACAAGGTCATTCTGGGCCAGCAATAAGAGGGAAAGGGAAATTACAGACATATCTCAGAGAGATTGCAGATTTGGTTTCAGATCATGCAAACAAAACAAGTCACACAATTTTTTTGTTTTTGTAGTGTACATAAAAGTTATATTTATACTTTAGCCTATTAAGTATACAATAGCATTATGTATAAAATAGATATGTACATACCTTAATTAAAAATTACACTACTGCTAAAAAATGCTAACAGTCATCTGAGGCTTCAGCTAATACTAATGTTTTTGCTGGAGGAGGGTCTTGCCTCAATGTTGATGACTGCTGACTGATCACAAGGTGGCTGCTGAAGGCTGCTGTGGCAATGTCTTAAGACAATAAAGTTTGTGGCATGGACTGTAAAGTGGGAATTAGTACATAAGTAAGGTCAATATGAGTTTTCAAGTCAAGTGGACCTGAATATGAACCCTTCAGTCCTTTCCACCAGCTAGCTATAGAACCCTGGGCACATCTGGCCCACAATTGGCCCTGACAGACACTTTCACAGTGAATGAGTGCTGAATGAAACCATATGAGTCAGTTTCCTCATCTGCAAACCAGTGATGTAATTCCTGCCTTGCCAATTCAGAAGAATACATGAGAAGAAACATAGTGCCAAGAAAAACAGACACAAGACCTGTGGAAGGCTGGGCACCAGTGCTCTAAAGCAAGATCTGCCTAAACTGGCAGGAACATTTTTCACAGCAGAGACAGAAGTTGGTCTGGATTCTGTCTGGGGCCAGGCTGAGAGGGAGGTGGGGGCAGCAGAACGGGACAGGGGCAGGGGCCTATGCAGGGCCAGGCAATGAAGCAAAGTCCAGGCCTGGAAGGGCGGGCTCCTGATGTCTGCTGGGAAACTCAGACAGCTCCCTGCCTCACCTGCCATGGTTTTTCCTCTTCAAGGATCTCTCGGAGCTGTTGCCTTCACTTTTCCTGCCTTGGAAAGTGGGGATGATAACGAAAAGCTGTTGCCAAATTAAAGGAGGCTATTGCCTCCTCTCCCCTCCTGGTCCCTAGCACTCCAGGACTCACAAAGATGCTGCTCTGAAAACCCCAAGGCAAGCATGGAAGAGTAGAACAGCTCCAGGGGCAGTGGGAAGATGAGGGCACCCCCGCATGTTGACGGACACCAAGGGTGGGGGTGGAGGAGATGAAGGGGATCAGCACAGGAGTCTGGGAGAAATCCTCTAAATCCCACCCTGCACCAACCTCACCCCTGCAGCTCCTTGCATAGTTACAGCTCTCAGCTCCTTCCCAACCACACCCCAGCCCAGACCTCAGGGCTCCCTCTCCCCACCCCCTCCAGAGCAGCACAGTCCACAGAGCCCTTGAAAAGGAATTCCCCCTCATCTAACAGTTAATTATTTCTTAGTGGGGAGGGACAGCCGGTCCTCTCTTTCCAGTGACCCCATATCTTTGTTCAAGGCATCCAGTTATACTCCCTGAGCCAGGGATCTCTATGCCAGCTGGGACCTAACAGCTTCTCCAGTTGCTCAGGGGCCAGCGCTTATGCAACCTGGCATCTGTGCCTGGCACTTCCTTCAGATGTCTGGCTGTCCTCGGAGGGCTGGAGTCCAAGGAGTTGGGGCAAGTAGGTGGTAACCAGGCAAAGTTTGAGTTGCAAGAAGACAGGGATATCGGCCATCCTGGTCATTGTAGTCTTATCAGGTCCTTGTCCCTTGTGGAGGCAGAATTCACCACATGTTAGTTTTTCCTGCTGTAATGAACATGAACTTGGGGTTGGTGCACTGATACAATAAGGTTTGCTCTGCTGCAGTAATGTTGCCTCCGTGTAAGAGAAACAAAGGCTTCAATATAACATTTGCCTGTTTATCTCACAGCCTAAGGGCTAACAGAGCATCTGTGGGAACACAGTGGCCCACACCCTAGTCAGGACCCCACAAGGACTGAACCAAATGTAGGGTCATTAGCTTTTCCTGGCCTCAAATAGGAGTCTCACCCTGCCTTAGCCATGACTCCCATGCCATGTACATGTGGTAGGGGCCTGTGTGCCCAGCAAGGACACAGTTCAGAGAGCTTTCTTCATTACCTAGGGTGTGTGGCTGGAAAAAAAAAAAGTTGCCCACGCCCGTGAGGCTCTGCAGGGAAGCATAGAACCTACTACTAAATTCTTCTGGGCTGACCCATTTCAGGCATGGTTTCCTCTGTATCAAAGTTGCTCTCTCACTGATCTACTGACAGCTAGCTCTTAACAAAAGAGCGTGTGGAGCACTAAAACTCATGTCGGCCTGAGAGGGCCCCAGACATGTAATGATGTCTGGTGGCTTTGGCTCGGGCCACCCCATGGCTGTCCTCCTTCTTGGGCATTCCCCGCTCCCATCTCACTGGAGTCATGGTGGGTTCACCTGTCCTCTCTTCTCACTCCCATTCTTCAGGGTGGGATGCAGTGGTGTGCTCCTCTCTCCCCAACAGAGCACTGGTGTCCCTTTTGGAGTCTAGTTTCTCTTTTCACCCCCAAGCCTGCTGGGGAGGAATCAATTCCAGGAAGTTGGCTGCTGGGCATCCACTATGGGCTCCAGCCCTGGACCACAGGCGCTGTCATATTTTGCGTGGAAAGGAATTTGTTTCTTTTCTGCAAAGTAAAGGAAAATGGAATGAGGGCAATTAGGTTGATCTCATGATGTCCATGGGTCCATGGGAACTTGAAAGACTCATCCCCTTCCCCCTGCTTTAAGAAGATAAATGGAGAAAAGGAGCTCCCATTAAGGGAAAACATTGACTCTATTCCTATTGACTCTATCCTTGAAATGGAATTTGGATTCAACTTCAAAATTGAATTCATTTTTAGGGATAGAGTCAAATTCAAATATTGACTCTATCCCTGAAATTAAATCACGAGCAAATAAGAAATTTATGAGATCCAAACTAAGCCATTTAAGTAAACTATTCCAGAATTTAAAGCTCAGCAATGACAAGATATCAGGAAACAGTGACAATTCTCCCACTCCACAGGTGAGTCCAGTGAGACTGGTCAGGGCTTGCTGCCTGCTCCTTGGTGCTGTCCTGGTACTTTGGAAGCATCTATGATTCTGTGAACCTCACCCACAGCTGCCCAGCAACTTCCTTTTGCTTATATGAGCCAGACTCTGCTTTTATGGCTTATACTGAAATAATTTATTTATTTATGAGTTATACGTCCCATGTGGAGATAGGGAAGGAGAGTTAGGTACTCTTCAATGTTACTACCTGCTAAGCATATATACATGATTTTTTTTTTTTTTTTGAGACGGAGTCTCACTCTGTCACTCAGGCTGGAGTGCAGTGGCATGATTTTGGCTCACTGCAGCCTCTGCCTCCTGGGTTGAAGCAATTCTCTTACCTCAGCCTCTCAAGTAGCTGAGGTTACAGGTGCCCACCATCATGCCCAGCTAATTTTTGCATTTTTAGTGGAGACAGGGTTTCACCACTTTGGCCAGGCTAGTCTCGAACTCCTGACCTCAGGTGATCCACCCACCTCGGCCTCCCAAAGTACTGGGATTACAGGCGTGAGTCATCATGCCTGGCCGAAACGTTGCTTTTTAAAGGTATAATTTTGGATGAGAGCAAATGCTAGTGTATTTAAGTAAATTCCATGAAGAATGTGAACACTGTAAGCAAGCGCATTATTCTCAGCTTCCATCTCCTCACAGAGCCATCATCCACTCTCTTCCATCCTGCCCCCTACACTGGGAGGCAACTATGACAGACAGACGACATGGCCTGTGCTCCTTCACCATCTGGCTTGTGCTTGGGTGTGGATGATAACAGGCACCTGCAGGAGATGGGAGTGTGGGAGGAGGAGTAACTCAGGGTTTTCATTTCCCTCTCTTACTCTGGGCAGCTCTGTGATTCTGTAATCACTTCAGGCCTCTATCTACAGCCATAGGCATGCCGGGCTGCCCCTAGTGAAAGCTACAGATTTGCTGGAGTTCTAGAAACTGCTCCCTTCCTTGCTCTTTCAAGCTCAGAAATGCAAACCATTTCCTGCTACAGATCATCCCAGGGAGCTTCAGTGCCCCTTGTGACTTTCTTAGCCCTGCCAGAACCTCTTTAAAACATGTCTTCCTTCTGTGCCATCTCTTTCCTGCCAGGACCCAGACCACAGGGTGCTCCCACAGAAGAAGGGACAAGAATTTATTTATGACATGGCAATAACATATCTATTCACAATGCTAATTCAATTTGTTTTGGAAGAGACTGGGTCTTGTTATGTTGCCGAGGTTGGTCTTTAACTGCTGGCCTCAAGCAATCCCTTTGCCTTAGCCTTCCCAAAGTGCTAAGATTACAGGCGTGAGTGAGTGTGCCCAGGCCTTAATTCAAAAATTTGACTTACTACAATAAAAGGGAAACAATAGAAGCATTCTGGAAATGGAACAGGAAAGAAGGCAGAGGTGGGAACGATCAATCTGTGTCATCTGAGAAGCCCCATGTGCAGAGGCTGTCCTGGGTCTTTAGGGGACGACAACAACAAAGCACACAGGATGCTGGTGTCAGGGACAGAGCATGGCCACTGTGGGACATAGCGGCTCTCCTACAAAATAATGCTCATATACATCCCTTATGAGGAGGATCAGATCAACATATAAAAATATGCCAGATAAAGTGGAGGCGAGGGCAGGATGGAGAGCTGCCAGTATCTGCCCTTGACCTCCATGGACTTGAAGAAAGGCTCAGCCTGGAGTTGTATGAGGCCTCCGACCTGGAGCAGCACCCACCCCTAAAGACCAGGCACCAATCACAATGCAAGGAGAGATCCAGACAAATAAACAGGAAATGACCACAGCAGGAGCTTTGTTGAACACAGAGCGAGGCCACACACCACTCAGCACCTGGCCCTCCACCCGCCTTTCTCTCCCCACCTGCCCCTGCCCCAGCACAGCAGATCCTCAGAATCCAAAAAGAGAACCTAACCTCCATGTTTTATTAATGGCTGATAATATTTTACCACAGCTTCAAAGAAATGATATGAGAATAATAACTAATAGAGTAAGAAGTCTATTCAGGGTGAGTGAGTGACAAGGGAAATCTAGGAGGGAGATATTGTAACCCTTTCATTCCCAGAAAAGAAATGATGGTCCAGGGAGATACACCAGGCCTGGATATTGAGATTATGTGGAAGGGGTTCTGGGGCATCAGAGGAGTGGGCCTCACTCCCACCATCCTCCCCTTGCTATGCTTGGGAGGAGATAGAGCTCATCAGCTGCACAGCTGGGGAAAGAGAAGTCAGGGTCTTCCAAGAGACAAGGGGAGCTGCGAACAATCTGTGTCTTGCTGGTCTGCACAAGGCAGCTCTCAAACAGTGGAGAACATGCTAATGAGCAGATTCAGCTCAGCCACTCTCAGCCTTGACACACTGAGCATTACAGACAGCCCGTGACCAACCCCTACTTTCAAATCCAAAGATCCCCTACGGCTTGAAGCTGCTCCCCGGCCTCAACTCCTGTTGGTGTTGGGCCCCAAGGGTCATATTTCAGGAAGCTGTGAGCACCACATCAGCATCAGGGACCCGGTCACCACCTGGAGAATGATAATAAAAAGACCCAGCAGAGCCTGCAGGAGGAGACTGTATTTGAGGCAGGACCATGGGATAAGTGAGGAATGAGACGGTGGCTCCATCCTGTCTATTTCAGGAGTTAGAGATGAGCTGCCCCTACCGCCCCTTCCATGCTGCTTTTTATTGAGTAGACCCCTCCTGAAGTTCTTTTGAGGAGAGAAGACCCTGTTAGGTGCCATGGTAGAGAGGGGCCCTGTGAGTCTTAAATAACTGGTTAATATAGCTACTTAGCTGAAATTAGGAAGGTAAACCCAGGATTCAGGGGAGGAGAAAGAGACAGCATGGGATCCTGCAGTCACCCTCCTGTACATCTGTTTGCAGGGAGGGTCTTTCCTGCAGGGTTGGGAGCACCCAGTATTGAGGTCCTCTGAGTATGGCTACCCTGTTGTTCTCATCTGTGAATGGGGCCAGGCCTGTTTCTTCCCCCAGTATAAACAGCCAGGGGAATCCATCCACAAAACACCTCCTAGCTTCACATTAATCCTGTATTAGTTTGATTTAATATTTCATATCTTATAAGAAATGAAATGGAAGGATGATCTCTTTGGTAAAGGTAATTCAGATTCCTGGGGCCCTGGATACCTTATCTCACTGTTTAAAATCCTCATGGAGGATCAGGAGAGTACAGAGCCCAGAAACAGTCACGAGACCTGAAGCTCCCTGGTGTAAAGGACCCTCCCCCGCACCGTGGGGCTTAGAGTGAACAGCACAGCTGACTCCCAGGGTCTGCAACCTCTGGCCTCTACTGTCAGCCTGATCGTTCTCAGTCTTCCTGGCTGCCAAGCTTCTGGTTCCCAGCAGCCTCCTCTCTCACCCTTCACCTCTTCTGACTGGGGTCATTTGCCACTTGACAGGCAGTGCCCTCCTTGTCAGTCAGCCTGTCTACCTGGTTTCCTCTCAGGGTGTGTGGCTTGACCGGGTTAACCATCCCCAGCCCCAGCAGAAACAGGGAGAAGTGACTCAGCAAATCCCCCAATAGCAGTGGGATCCCTACATGTGAGATGGGGCAAAGCCATCATTCTAGTCCCTCCCATACCTGAGAACTTCTTGCACATCACAGGTCCAAGGACCATAGCAGGAAGTAGCTCTAAGCCAGAGACAAGAACAGAGCAGTGACAAGAGGCTGGTGTGAGTGGAGACCAGAGAGCTCTATTGAGAGTAGTGGGATGAGGCCACAGATGCCCTGTGTTGAGGGGCTAGTAGGAAATGGTGGGAGACTGGGATTTCATTGCACTAAGAAAGGAAGAGGATGGAGTGTCTGTGGGATGTGATGGTGAGGATGTGCCGTAATTCCCATTTGAAAGGCTCACTCTGCCTGTTGTATGGGTGACGGACAGCAGGTGTGAGAAGCAGCAGGCAGCCCAGGTGGAAGGCCCGTCTGATTTACTATCCTAGAGAGGATTGGCTCTGGGGTAAAGTAGTAGAGAAGTGAGAAGTGATTGGATTTGGGGTCAAATATTTAAGATGGTGTTAGCAATAAGTCAATGGAGAATCACACATTTATTTACTTAACTTAATTCTACAGTTCATTCCCAGGAGTTTACAGCAACAAACCCATGGTAATAAATATACATGAATTATTTTAAAAACAACACCAAGGAAAATATAAACTTTAGAATGTTAAGGCTAGGGTAAATCTAGAACATTGCTAGGCATGAAGGAGCATCTGAAACATGTGCTGAAATGGTTTACTGTTTACCTATCCATGGATTTGTTGGCTCACAATTTTATTGCATCAGAGCACCATGGAGAGGGGTGACAGTGCAGGTCACCAACCCTTAGTTTTCTGCTTCAGGAACAGTTCCTTGTTCTACACTTAGAGTCAAAGCAAATTCCGTAACCGTAAGATGTTCAAAGATGAAGTCAACGAATGCAAAGTCAGTAACTAAGTATAAAAACCTCCCCCAAGGAGAGTCTACCTTTCTTCCCCAGAAATGGCCTCACTGTGCACTGCTGAAGGGAGAGGGTCTTTTCAAAGAGCCCAAGACGCAGGGGCTACTGGGCTGCAGCTCTAAATAGAAATGCCATTCTTTCTACCTGCAGGTCCTGCCAAGCCTAACAGCGGACTTCAGTGATCCCACCTGAACCAGGAATTCGGGATTTTTGATGCTGGTTCTATGTGAGCCATTGTGTAAGCTTAAAAATGTGACATGGAGATTTTGCTGTAATTGTTTCTTTGCTGGAATTTGACATCCACGGTGCCTCTGGCTTCCTGTCTGGTCCCAGGAGGGAATGGATTGTCCAGCACTTTTTTTCAGCATCTCTTTGTGGAGGGGGAATCAGGAGATTTGGAGTCGGGGCCCCTCCAATCTCACCCTCTTCTCTAATGCAGAGTCCCTTAAGCTTTCTGGGGTGGGGGCGTCAGCACTCTGCGGATCTGATGAATAAAATTGTTCCAGCTCCTGAAATAAAGGCACAGGTGCACATAAATACGCTGACTCTTGCATGCAGTGCCAAGGTGAGGAAGTTTCCTATGATAGATTCCGAGTTTAGCACTTTGACTCTCCATTAACATTCACACAGACACACACACATACAGAGCCAAAGCCAGCGATGCGGGAGGGGCTGACCTCAGGGGCGGGGTCACAGGCATCCCTCAGGTCCTTCTCAGTGGCCTTTGTCTCTTTTTCCTGGAGGTGGAGGAGTCTGTACTTCATGAGAAGTCCTCTGAAGAAAGCAGGAGATACTTAGGAGCGGGGTCCAGAGATGGACAAGGATGGGGAAGTGGAGACAAAGGGGAGGGGGCGAGGCAAGGGGGGAGCACGCAAGAAATGGGGAGGGGGAGGACCTTATAGTGGTCAGAAAAGTCACACGCAGAATTTGGCTCTTGGTTTTTGTGTTTTATTAGGATGGATTTAGAAAACCAGACAGAGTGCGAGATAAGGAGTCCACTTTGCAAAAGACACGTCTTAGTGTCCTCCTAGTTTGAACTCATCAGTAGTAGCTGGGAGAAGCGAGCCGGGACGCCTGTGTGGGGCACGCCCCCTCTAGTTGTTCCCATTCTCTGCACCCCACCGGCTGGTGCCCTTCAACCCCAACAGGAAGGAAAGGAAGGAGGGGTCGGAAGGCTTTGGGTCTTCCCTCGCGCGCCTTCTTCCTCTGCCATTTATTCCCTGAGTGTCCTTGCCTTCCCTCCGCTACCTCATCCCCACCTTAACAAAGCACACTCTGCGCTGTTGGGCCAGGATTCCTCCTTTGGCCTCTGACTCACTGGTACAATTTCGCTGCGTCCTGTCCTTACCGCAATTGCTACTGGGTAGAGCCGGAGAGAGCATCGCCCAGACCCGCTAGATTCATGCAGCGCCACTGCCCGCACATTCTTGACACTTCTTTAGATCCAAAGTCAGAGCCTGAGTTTTCAGACTAGTTCCGAAAGCCTTTAGCCATTGAAAAGGAGAAATCAATACTCTAGGAACAAAATTTGCTTCGACTTTGTCTCAACCCAAAGACACCATGACGGTGCAGTTTTCAAAGTTGCTTTGAGTATAAATGGAACAGGGTCTCCTGTGTCAGACTCGATTTTGCGTTTCCCTCTTTATTACAGCCCTTCTGTAAATTTTATTACACGTATCTCTACTCCACTAAAAACATTTCTGTCAAAGACACTAAGAAAGAGTCAATGCCATGAAAATATGAAGGATACTCTTAAAAGAGAGTTTCTGGTGCTGAGTTTTAATTAACACTTTGGTATTTAAAAATCTCTAACTATTTGGGTTTGGGGCTTAGCTTCATAATGTTTCAAACTGAGATATACTCTTCCTTAACCTCCATACAAATTCAGGTTTATTTTTATTTTTAATTGCATTTATTTTTCTTTTTTTGAAACAATGTCTCCATTTGTCACCCAGGCTGGAGTGCAGTAACACAATCATAGCTCAATGCAGCCTCGAACTCCTGGTCTCAAGCAATTCTGCCTCACCTTCCAGAGCTGAAATTACAGGTACAAGCCACCGGGCCAAGCCAAATCCAAGTTAATACTGTAATATAAAATTCCAACATTTCAGAGAAAGTGAAAATCACCAAGTTATTGTAGTCCCTGGAGTCACTGTCAAAACTTTGGTGAGGGCTCAGTGGCTCACGCCTGTAATCCCAGCACTCTGGGAGGCTGAGGCGGGTGGATCACCTGAGGTCAGGAGTTTGAGACCAGCCTGTCCAACATGGCGAAACCCCATCTCTACTAAAAACACAAAAAATTAGATGGGTGTGGTGGCGAGTGACTGTAATTCCAGCTACTAGGGAGGCTGAGGCAGGAGAATCACTTGAACCCTGGAGGTGGAGGTTGCAGTGAGCCAAGATCGCACCACTGCACTCCAGCCTGGGCGACAAGAGAGAAACTCCGTCTCAGAAAAACAAAACAAAACAAAAAGGCCGGGCGCGGTGGCTCACGACTGTAATCCCAGCACTTTGGGAGGCCCAGGCGGGCAGATCACGAGGTCAGGAGATCGAGACTATCCTGGCCCACACGGTGAAACCCCGTCTCTACCAAAAAAAAAAAAATACAAAAAAAATACAAAAAATTAGTGTGGTGGCGGGCGTCCGTAGTCCCAGCTACTCGGGAGGCTGAGGCAGGAGGATGGCGTGAACCCAGGAGAATGGCGTGAACCCAGGAGGCGGAGCTTGCAGTGAGCCGAGATCGCGCCACTGCACTCCCTCCTGGGCGACAGAGCTAGACTCTGTCTCAAAAAAAAAAAAAACTTTGGTGAGAAATCTTCCAGGTTTTTCCCTACTTAAAATATACATTATGGAAGTGGTATTACTGGCATTATAATTCAGTATATCCTTATCTTTTAAAAAATGGTTAAAAGTATGAGACGCACACATCTTCTCATAACAATACTTAAAACTGATCTTACCTCTTTTATTGACCCTATAAAATTGTATTGCATAGCAGTTCTTTGGAGGATGATGGAAATGTTCTACGTCTTCATTGTGGTAGTGGAGATGTGGGTGTGTACAACAGCCAAAACACAACGAGCTATGCATTTCAAATAGATACATTTTAGATACATTTGATTGTATGCAAAGCAAGGCCCAATAAAATGGCTTTTAAAATATTATCTTCTTTGAGATTTGTACTTTGCTTATGTAAAACAAAACGAAACAAAAACCTTGTTCTTGTGCCCAAGAGACACACCCTGACACATCGGCAGGTAGAGGCTTACGTGTGTATATATATTACTGTATATTTACAGATTCAGAGAGAGAGACAGAGATAAAGCTATGTTAAGAATATTCATACATACCAAAACTAGATAAAAACCAAAAATAAAAGTTAGAAATAATAAAACTCTATATTTTAAATGTTATTCTCTTCTTCACCTTTTTTCTCCTCTTTCCTTCCTCTCTCTTCCGTTTTTTCTTCAACACGCTCCCCCACCCCCCAGCCATCCTTCCCTACTTTCTCCATTCTCTGCACTTGATCCCCGGTGTATTCCAGCCTCGAGGCCAACACATGTCACCGCGTCCGCCTGGGGCAGGTCGGGGAAGGGACGCGAGGCGGCGCTGTCACCGCATTCTGAGGGCCGCAGCGCCCTGCGCCCCTGCTGGTCTTGTATCATTTCAGTGAACGTCGCTCCAGTCTTTGATGGGGCCACAATCGGGATGTAAATTTAGGATCCTCACTGAAGGGGCGGGACCCTGAGAGGCTTTTTCCTGGCCCCTTAGTTGTGAGTTTTCCTGCAGGCGGCGGAGCCAGTTTCCGTCAGAACCGCCCAGAGGCAGGCGCTGCCTTCCTGGGGTGGCGGAGCAGCTGGAAGCGTTTTCGGATCCTGGAATCCGTGGGTGACGCGTGGGAGGGGCTGAGGCGCATTTCCCTACTCACCCGGATCCGAATCCACCGCGGTGCTGTTTCAGGCGAGTCAGATTCCACATCGCGCTCCACCCCGGACTCGGAATTCCTGCCCCACAGGTCTGCATTTTCACAGCGGCAGCTGTGAGTGCCCCGCGGCTGGAGACCAGAAGCCTGAAGGCAACTCCGCCCTCCCCAGCCCACAGCGCCGTTATTCCGTTTCTATATCAGCAAACACTTGTAGACCAGGGCGGGGTGACGGGTGATCTCAGTCCTCGCAGTGAACTCCGGGCCGCAGGCTCGAAAACGCGCGCGGGCGCCCAGCCCAACCCCGCCCTGGGTTCTGTAAGCGACCGCACTGGGTCCTTTCTCTTTCTTTTCCGGACCCAGCAGTGGCGCCTAAAGTCTGCCAGGAGGAAGTCGCCCCTTTGCCCCGGAGTTCAGAGGTCTAAGGCGAGTGCTGAGGAAGAAAACGTAGTTGATGGGGCAGAGCAGAAGAGGCTGGAGGTGGGGTGGAGGAAGAGGGCATTGGACAGAAGGCCTGGGAGACTTGGTGGGGGATGGGCAGCCAGGCCTGGACCCTGGGGAGTGCCTCACCCGGAGCGGAAGACCATCTGGGCTTCCCCTAGCCCAGAAAGGGTGGATTGGCTTCACCTCTGCTGGCCATCACCTCTACATGCCTTGGAACTAACCTTGTATATTATTATTATTGTCGTTATTTAAGTATTGAAAGTATTTTTGGGGGTGAGCTGAATGAGACCCTTTGCTAGAGCTGGCACAGGGAGGAAGGTCGTCCTGGAGGGAGGGTAGACACTGTGGAGGGAAGGGAGACCTGTGTCAGGAGAGCTGAGACCACCTCTCTGCCCCTCACTACTCTTGTAATCTTTAGGAGTGTAAATAATCCCCCTAAGGTGGGGACAGGACCTCAGTCCCTGCTGTGCTCAATAGATTATGATGATCAAAATAAATAATCAGTGAATGTGGATGGGAAATCTAAGTAATTGTTAAGACCCTGTGATGCTTAAATTTTCACTCACAGAAATGTGTAGACTAGGAGTTTTAAGAGGAATGGTTAGTAATTATAGGTATAGTTCAGTTTTAAAAAATGTTTGTAAGGGTGACAAAGATAGAATTAACACAGTTCCAGATCATGGACTGTTCATCGTGTAGTGGGGGATGGTACAAGATGGTAGATGACAGCTGGGCATGGTGGCACTCACCTACAGTCCCAGGTACTCAGGAGGCTGAAGTGGCTGGATTATTTGGGCCCAGGCATCTGAAGCTGCAGTGAGCTGTGATCACACTGATGCCCTCCAACTGGCGGCAGAGTGAGATCTCCCCCTCTTAAAAATAAATAAATAAATAAATAAATAAATAAATAGTAGATGGAGTTCAAGAATGCAGGCAAAGTTGGTACCCATCAGGGAGGTTCAAACCATGGGCTAGAACAGTGGTTCTAAAACTTGCCTACACATTGGAACCACGTAGGGAGCTTTAAAAGATATTGAAGCTTAGGTCCAACCTAGCCTTACTGATTCAATTGGTTTTGGCTGTGACCTGGGACCGTGGATATTAAAAACTCTCCAGGTGGTTCTGTGAAGTGGCTAGGTTTGAGGACCACTGGCTAGATGTTCCAAAGAGTAAGAGACGTGTGTGTTGGGGACGAGATGATTCTTTCAGTAGAAAGAGGCTTTTGCATGGTGTTTTTATTATCGAGATATAATTTATGTGCCACGTAATTTACCATTTAAAAATGTACAGTCCAGGGCCCACTCAGAACCATCCCAGCAACCTGACCACAGCTGGTCTTTGCTGGACACCATGAACCACACTGCCCAAACCTTCTTCATTCCTGCCAACAGCGGCTGCCCTCCCCCGCCCCCCAACCGCAGCTATGAGATGCTCAAGGAGGAGCATGAGGTGGCTGTGCTGGGGGCACCCCACAACCCTGCTCCGCCGATGTCCACCATGATCCATATCTGCAGCGAGACCTCCGTGTCTGACTATGTTGTCTGGTCCCTGTCCAACATCCTCTTCATGAACCCCCACTGCCTGGGATTCATAGCATTCACCTACTCCCTGAAGTCTAGGGACAGGAAGATGGTTGGAGACCTGACTGGGGCCCAGGCCTATGCCTCCACTGCCAAGTACCTGAACATCTGAGCCCTGATTGTGTGCATCATCATGACCATTCTGCTCACCATCATCATCCTAGTGTTGATCTTCCAAGTCTGTCGATAGATCAGGAGGCATCATCCAGGCCAGGAGCTCTGCCCATGACCTGTATTCCACATACTCCAACTTCCATTCCTCGTCCTGGCCCCAGAGCTGAGTTCTGTATCATCCCTTTATCCTCACACACTTTTCTACAATGGCATTCAATAAAGTGCATGTGTTCCTGGTTAAAAAAAAAATGTACTGGTCAGTGGCTTTTAGCATAATCACAACATCGTGCCACAGTCGCTATTATCTAATTGGGAAGATTTTCTTTTTTTAAAGGCTAGTCAAGTGAAGCAGTGGGAGCGGAGAAGGAAAAAAGAAATCTGTAATTGGTTGTGATCAATTAGTTGTAAACACCACTACACTCTGACCAGCCTAATTGGGAAGATTTAAGGATGTGACACGGTCTAATGGGCTCAGAGGCAGAGGCGACAGTAATCTGGAAGCAGGAGACTGCTTAGGCAGAGGCATCCCGGTGGGACAGGGCAAGGAGATTGGGGAGCCCAATTTTACTGCAACACTGGAAAGAGGGATGTCACCAGAGAAATGGGGGTGGTGACAGACAGGAGGTTGTGGCAGCTGTGGCTTCCATGGTAGAGACCTCACGTGTGACATTCAGCAGATGGGGTGCTGTGGGGGTCTTAGGGCACTCTGACTATAGCTGGGACAGTCACAGTGTTTAGGAAGCCTGTACGGTAATCTAGGCTGAATCCTGTGCAGTGATCTAGGCTGAAAGCCGAGACTAAAGTAGTGGCTGTGGGATCAAAATAGGGTTGGAGGAGCTTTGAGTACTTGAGAAGGAAAAGAGAGAAATCAGAA
Organism: Pan troglodytes; assembly: GCF_028858775.2. NCBI lineage: Eukaryota > Metazoa > Chordata > Mammalia > Primates > Hominidae > Pan > Pan troglodytes. The sequence goes on along the minus strand of NC_072403.2, from coordinate 35,686,112 downwards.
GGCCCCACGGAAAGAGAAACAGGGGAGGAAGAGAGGATGATGTCGTGCGAGACGTGTAGAGTGTCCTTGTAGACCTGTCATATTGGAAGGTACTATGGTCTCAGAGGTACAGATGTCCTAAGGCAGGCTGGAAAAGGGAGTCTGGGGAGAGCTTGGTGTTGGAGTGGACACTGGCAAGCTGCCTCCTTGGCCTTTTGATCACCCAGGGGCTGAATAGAGAGGCAGCCCCGGGAGACCTCACACACTTACAGGAAGTGACCATAAGAAAGGGGACCTAGCTTTGAGTAAAAGGGAGGAGAAGTAGATTGTAAAGCTGAAACGTCTAAGAGATTTGTCGTCTGAGCGGATCAACTGGGGCAGGTGCTTCAGAAACAGAGGTAGCTGAGGTCTGGAAACAGGTCTGCAAATCTGGTCACTGGCCACATAGCCAGTAACGCTGTGCGCGGCTGAGGGGAGTGTGTTGGGAGAATGACCAGGCCTCGTCTCTTCTGTAAGTGTGTCCTGGAAAGAACAAGCGAATGACAGTCAGCTTGATGGGGTGGCTGGCGAAACGGTCTTGGTGAGGCACGCTATCCTAGGGGTGGGGGTGCGGGGATGGGGTGGTCGCAATACAGGGAGGGCGGCAGGGCCCTGGTCGTGCTCATGCGGTTGGGGCTGTACTCTCAGCTGCTCGGAGCCAGTCCTCGCATTTGGCGGCGCTTCCGCGCGCTCCCCCTTTTCTGGGCTCCAGGTCCCGCCAGCCAAAGTTCTCCAGGTCTCCTGACCGCTGGAACGTTCCCTTCTGAGTGTGGCCCCGCCCTCCCAGCTCGTGATTGGCCCTAAGCTGCGGGCGCCAGTTTTCATTGGGTGAGCGGTCGCTGGGGTGGGGCCAGGTGACAGGAAATTTCTGGTGGGCTTTCGCGGCTCCGCTGGGTTGGCAGCCGCTTGAGCCACTGCGAGGAAAGCAAAGTCTGGGCCATGGAGATGAGCCTAGTCCTGCTGTTCCTGACCCGCACTGCCCTTTTTGCACCCCAGGGAGCTGCTGCTGGTAAGTGGGGTTCCTGGCGGTCCTCGGCGGAGCGGCAGCGGCGGGGCGTTTCTGGGGGTCCGGGTGGGTAGCGGCGAGCGCTGTGCGGCCGAGGCGGGGCTCAGGTGCGCTGTCGGGGGTGCGGGGAGTGGACGCGGCCCGTTCCCGCCACACCTCAACCCTGCTTCCACGTCTCTTTTCAGTCCTCCTCGGGATCGCTCATCACCCGCCCCCTGCATTTTCTGGTCTTGTCCTGCACTTTCTCTCCTCGCCTCTCCTCCGTCTCCTCTCACTTTTCGGACAAACCCGTCTTTCTGAGGCCCCTGGGTTCCCGGGCTGCTCCTGTGAATGGCATTCGAGGGCCCTTCCAGCGCGGCCGCTGAGGCAGCCACCTCCCCCGGTGCTGGGGGCGGCCCTAAGGTCCCTGAAGCCCTGTCCTCTCCCGGAGCCGACGTGTTCTCAGCTCCTGGGCCGCATCTCCTGGAGTTGGGGCCCTCCTTTCTCGGGACCCGGAGCTGGTGCTTCCTGCTGCTGTGGGGACTGTGGGGCTCCTGACCCTCACGCTGAGGGGTTGGAGTCTGCAGGCTCCGGGCAGAGGATTCTTCCTGCGACTTCTCTCATCCCCAGCTCATTCTCCCCTGGCCTCCCGCTCCCGGGGATCCTCTCTTATCTTGCATCCTTCCCTGCTACTATTAACTCCAGTGATCTAAGGACACCAGATTCCCTCCCACCTCCTCCCCTGCCCTCAGGGCACCTTGGGTCCTGTTGCCCTCCCAGCTCCCTGTTACCCCTTCCTATCTGCAGTTCTGTGATACATTTCTAGGATGTCCTCTGCCCTCATCCCCTGCCCCCGCCACCGCAGGTCCCTCCTGCCTCCCTTATGGGCCTTTCCTACAAGCAGCCTTAACCCAGGGCTGCCCCTATGCCTCCCACTCCCAACTCTCCCTGACCCTAACTCTCTGGTGCTGCCTTTTGTCCCAGGGTCTTCCCTCCGTCCCACTCCCCTCTAGACCACCCAAGGGGAGCCCTAGTGCTAATGTTAGTTGGGCCTTAGGCAGGGCACAGGGCAGGGCAGATGCCCCCTCCCCTCTAGTGCAGGTGCCTGCTCTGGGCCCTGCCTCACGGTGGCCCCTTACCCACTCCTTCATCCTCAGCCCCACCCTCTTGAGGACCCCCCACTCCAGCCCACGGGTGCTGGACCATCCCTCCCTGGTCCCTCCGCCCCTCTCCGCCTTGGGACCTTGTGCTGCTCCTACCTCTTGCCCAGCTGCCTTGGACCCTCAGCAAGTTCTCATCTTTCCCAAGCCCCACCCTCACTCAGAGCACCCTCCCCTCCTGTCCTCACCCTAACCAAAGTTCCCCCAGGGTCACCCCCACACCGTGCTCACCCCATCCTCCAGTCCTTGCCCTGCACATCTGTCCTCCTCTCTCTACCCAGACCCAACACAGGCCGTGTGTCCAACTGCTTCTTTTTTTTTTTTTTTTTTTTTTGAGACGGCGCCTCCCTCTGTCGCCAAAGTTGGAGTGCAGTGGCGCGGTCTCGGCTCACTGCAAGCTCCGCCTCCCGGATTCAAGTGATTCCCCTGCCTTAGCCTCCTAAGTAGCTGGGATTACAAGTGCCCACCACCACACCCGGCTAATATTTTGTATTTTAATAGAGACTGGGTTTCACCATGTTGACCGGGATGGTCTCAATCTCCTGACCTCGTGATCTGCCTGCCTAAGCCTCCCAAAGTGCTGGGATTACAGGCGTGAGCCACCACACCTAGCTGGTAATTCATTTTTTAATTTTTGGAGGAATCAACACACTGTTTTCCATAACAGGTGCCCTATTTTGTATTTTCAAATGCATTACACAAAGGTTCCAGTTTCGCAACCTGTTTGCCAAACTTGATATTTCTGTGTGTGTGTGTGTGTGTGTGTGTGTGTGTGTTTGATAATAGCCAAACTAATTGGTGTAAAGTAATAGTTCATTGTGGTTTTGATTTGCATTTCCCTAATGACTGCTGATGCTGAGCATCTTTTCATGTGTCTGTTGGCCATTTGTACATCTTGTTTGGGGAATTGGCTATGCAAGTCCTTTGCCTACTTTTGTATTAGTTGAATGTCTCCTGTTTGAGTTGTAGGAGTTCTTTATGTATTCTGGATATTAATCTCTTATCAGATATATATGATTTGCAAATATTTTCTTTCATTCTGGGGGTTGCTTTTTCACTGTGTTTATTGTGTTTTTAATGAACTTTTTTATTTTGATGAGTCCAATTTATCAATTTTTTCTTTGTTGTTGTATCTTTGGTGTTATATCCAAGAAAGTGCTATCAAATTCTATGGCATGAAGATAATTCCCTATGTTTTATTGTAAGAGTTTTTCAGTTTTAGTTCTTGAGTTTAGGTCTTTGATGTTTTTCTTAGTTAATTTTCATATGTGGTGTAAGTTAGGGATCCAACTTCATTTTTTTTTTTTTTTTTGGCATGTGAACATCTGGTTTTCCTAGCACCATTTGTTGAAAAGATGCACTGACTCTTTAAGACCCTTGCCACCAGCCCACCCCAGGGGACACCAACTGGTCCATCCACCTCCCTACTTGGGGCATTGCCATGCCACTCTGAAGCCCACACCATTGCTTCTCCCTGGGATACGGACCTCGTAGAAAACGTCTCTGGCACCACAGCCTACCTGCCCCTCCTGCCTCACAGCCAAGTCTCCCTTGCCCCCACCTTGTCCATGTTGAGCCTTCCTCAAAGGCAGTGGACCTTGCCTCCATCTCACCCTCACCTGTGCACCACAGCCATGGTGGTCATGGGTCCCTCTGAGCCTGGGTCCCTTACAGTTTCTGCTCTCCCCTCTGGCAAGACCTTCCTTCCACCACTGCCTTCATACTCCTCCCTTGAATCTGCAGGGCAGCCCCTTCCATTGGCCTCCTCCCTATACCCTGAGGGGGCCTGTGGCTGCCCTGCCCTGGCACCTGGCCTACAAGTTTGCCATCCCCATTCCCCCTTCTTCTGTTCCTCAGTCCCCTCCTCTATCCTCCCACCTTCCCAGTTTTCCTTGCGTCTGAAATCCTCATTCTTGTCCCTTTGCCCGTGTGCATTTCCTGCCTCCTCAGGAAGGTCGCGACAGCAGACCTGTGTGTTAAACATTAATGTGAAGTTACTTCCAGGAAGAAGTTTCATCTGTGATTTCCTCTTCCCCAGAGCCCCACAGTCTTTGTTACAACCTCACGGTGCTGTCCCGGGATGGATCTGTGCAGTCAGGGTTTCTCGCTGAGGGACATCTGGATGGTCAGCTCTTCCTGCTCTGTGACAGGCAGAAAGGCAGGGCAGGGCCCCGGGGACAGTGGGCAGAAGCAGTCCTGGGAGCTGAGACCTGGGACACAGAGACTGAAGACTTGACAGAGAATGGGCAGGAGCTCAGGAGGACCCTGGCTCATATCAAGGGCCAGAAAGGAGGTGAGAGTGGGCAGTGGGCAAGAGTAATGGGAGAGGCCTTTTCCAGGAGAGCTGGGGGCAGAGAGCAGGACCTGTCTCTTCCCACTGGATTTGGCTGTGAGTAGGAGTGAGGAATGGTGCTCAGCGGGGCTCAGCCCACACAGGGAAGGATGGAGGAGGGCCAGGGAGGGGTCCTTCCTGGTCCGAGTTCTGCACTTGGACTGGAATGGAGAAGTCACTGCTGGGTAGGGGCAGGCAGCCTTGCATTCCCTCCAGGAGATTAGGGTTTGTGAGATCAGGAAGCCAGCAGCACCAGGGGCTTTAGGCATTTCTACACATATGGGAAGCTCTTCCTCTCTCCCAACCTGGAGACTCAGTAATGGACAGTGCCCCGGTCCTCCAGAGCTCAGACTTTGGCTATGAATGTCACAAATTTCTGGGAGGAAAATGCCATGCAGACCAAGACACACTATTGCCCTGTGCAGGCAGACTACATGCAAAAGCTATGGTGATATCTGAAATTCTGGAGGTATCAGAAAAACAGGTACTGTGAAAGTAGTGGGTCCTCCGATAGAAGCCTGAACCTGGGGTGGGCATTAGGCAGGAAAGGAAGGCCTCAAGGCCAGGGCTGCCTCATCTGCTTCCCAGCCTGCCCATCCTGGAGAGCTACCTCCTAGCCCCACGACCCAGGAGCCCACCCCGACAACCCTCTCCTCAGCATCAAAGCTGGAGTCCCAGAGTGTGAGGCCACAGTCCTGAGGCCCATCTTCCAGCAAGCCTAGGGGAATTGGACCCCAGGTAAGGACCGATTTGCAGAAGGTCTGGGGTCAGTGTGGGTTTCAGCGAGAGTCAGAACAATAGAGAGGACCAGTCCTGTTCCCTGTATCTCCCTTAGAGGGGAGCAAGGCTTGGCCACATGCCTCACTGGCTCTGCCCTTTTGTCTCCAATGACCCCCACAGTGAATGAGATGCACAGTGGGGCCTTAGAAGGCAATGTCACCATGATGTGCTGGCCTCCATCTTCTATCCCTGGAATATCTCTCTGACCTGGCATCAGGATGAGGCATCTTTGAGCCAGGATGCCCAGCAGTCTAGGGGTGTCCTGCCCAGTGGGAATGGGACCTACCAGACCTGCATGGCCGCCAGGATTCCCCGAGGAGAGGAGCAGAGGTTCACCTGCTACATGGGACACAGAGGGAATCACAGCACTCACCCTGTGCCCTCTGGTGAGCCTGGGGCAACTCTCAAGGGTTTCGACCTAGGGAGGTCAGGCCAGGGTGGGGATAGCAGGGACGGCTGTGGCTTTGCGTGCTCAGTGTGTCACAAGGCCCTTTTTTTAGAGAAGGCCCTGGTGCTTCAGAGTCAATGGCAGCCATTCTGTATGCTGCTGTTGCTACTGTCATTATTATTAGTATTAGTAGTAGTAGTAGTATTCTCTGTGTCCTTTGGTGCAGGAAGAAGACAACATCAGCTGCAGAGTCCAGGTGAGAAAACGGGGCAGTGGCCGGAGATGGAAGGACTCCTCTCTGGGCAGCAGGGTCCCCTCATAGCTCCTGCACAGATAGACATGTAGGTAACAAGGTCCTGGAATAGGGGATGGACGTTGGGGTATTTGGGAGGGGAATGGGAGCCACATCTCCATCTACACCCCTAAGTCCTGCCCCAGCCAGGGCTGGGCCACGGCCCTCAAATGTCCAGCGGTGGCCTCCTCCTGCTGCAGGTGAGGAGTGGGCAGCAGGGAGGGCCGTGGCACCTGCTCTGTCCCCATCCTGGTCTCTCTTGTTTCTTGGGCTCATCACGGTGCGTCCAGGTGGGGTGAGTTGAGAATCATGTGCTGATTGCTGAGGGCCTGGATGATCATGGCTTCAGTGGGAGTAAATAGTAAAGGCGGCTGTGATCTGGGGAGGGGCTAGAAACTGGAGAGGAATCCGAGGAGAGGCGGTGCCCCTAGTCTCTTCCTCTCTGCATCCCTCTCTCCTGTTTCTCCAGCCATCAGGAGGACACCAAGAAAAAGACCCACGAAGCCCAGACTGGGAGGCCTGCCTGTGCAGCCCCTTTGAGGTCCCCTTGTAACAGGGAGGGTCCTGAGTGCACACGGCCATCTCTGTCCACTTTGCAGCTCCCCATGGGCCTCCTCCAGGAGCTGCCTTGGGGGTATCATGTCCTCTGGGTCACTGGAGGTTCCCACCACATGGCCCTGCCTCCCTGAGTTTCTGTGCAGATGTTATGGAGGAGTATATAAGCAGACGTCCCTGGGCCATTTGGGAAACAGGAACCAGCTCCTTGTCAGGGCAGCTGTGGTCCCTGTTTTCATCATATGTCCAAGTGTTACCTTGTCTAGCCCCCAGGAACACAGTCCCCAGGACCATGTTTTTTGGGGCACCCACAGCAGGGGCAGTGCAGGTCTGGTTGCTCCTGCTCTCACCTGCAGCACCTCCCGTAGAGGAATTGTCAGTTCTGGTTCCCTGTGGGCAGTAAAGGTTTCCTTGTAGGTCACTGGGGCATTGGCCAGAAAAAGGTTGTGAAAATCACATGCTAATTTCTCAAAATTCCTGCTTTCAATGTTGATGTCCAATAAAGATGTTCATAATTTCAGCTGGATATTCTTAATAGGATTTCCTCCAATACCGATGCTGTAAAGCATATTGAATGGAACAGGAATTCAAATTTGAAACTCTCTCTCTAGAAGGGTCCATGTGGGAGATGGTGGCTGTGGCTGTGGCAATCCCCAGGTGCAGAGTGGGCGGAGGCAGCCTCAGGCTGAGGGGTCTCAAGAAATCCCTTATTCCATAGGGAGAAGAAGAAGATCCCCTGTGGGTGTGAGGGCAGTGGCCTGGGTGGAATCCCTGCTAGGAACCAGACAGGAAGGCCTTGCAGCCTCACCAAGCAGCAGCCCTGGGGTGGAGCTGGATTTCCAGGGATGAGTGGACCAGGCAGGAGCAGGGCGTCCCAAGTGCAGGTCATGGACCTGGGTGTCAAGGGAAGCAGAGCCTTCTTGAGCAAGGGGGTCTCCAGGGTCAGGTCAGGTGCAGACCCCATGGCAGCCACGTGTTTCCATCCTGGGCCTGACAGGCCTGCTGGGCTTCCTGGTGGGCTCTCCAGGTAGGAGCTGCCTGCTCAGGACTGGAAGGGGAGGAACACTGAGCTGTAGGTGGAGGGCGGAACCCACAGTGGGTAGGGCCTGCCCTGGTGTGCAGGTGCTTCTGCAGGAAAGGAGGGCCTGGGGAAAGAGGGAGAGAAAGGCCTTGTGTGTGACCCAGCCCAGGCCTGGAAGTACGTGGAGCCAGGGCCTCTCTCTGGGGAGGCCTCCCACTGTGTCAGAGCTGGCCAGGCTTGAGAGGAGGGGAGGGCACTGAGTTTCTTCTGGAGTCTTGTCATTTAGTCCTGTGGCCCTTTCAGTCCCTACAGAGTGCATAGTGGGCACAGGGCAAGTGCTGATCTTCATGAAGTCATGGGAGGGGACTGGCAGGGGCTGGGAAAAGTGCCATAGGAGGGAGAAAAATGTGGGAGCATCATCTTCCCTCAGAGAAAGGGTGAATCTGATTTTGGAGTGACTGAGGAGGGAGAAATCCTCAGGGAGTAAAAAGCAGCACTCTGCACCCAGGGGAGCATTTATTGGTTTCTCTATTTTCTCCAGAGCACGTGAGCCTGCAAGGCCCGGATCAACGCCCGGTTGGGACAGGAGACCACCAGGGCAGTGCACAGCTGGGATTTCAGTCTCTGGTGTCAACTCCTGGGTCTACTGGCTCCACTGAGGGCAGCTACACTCTGCAGCCAGATGGCCAGAATTCAACTCCCTGCCCAGGTCTCACCAGCACTTTCCCACTTGGTGCCTCAGTTTCCTCATCTATGAAATGGGGAAACTAACAGCATTTATTTCTTGTGGTTGGGTGGATGGAAAGTGTTAGTATATATGAGGTGTTTGCAGCTGTGCCACATTATTTTTGTTATCATTTGAATATATTTTAATATATTACATGTGCGGTCATTGTATTATTATTATAAATGAGATTTATGAGTGAGTGTCCTGGTTACGGCTCCTTCTGGGGAGCCCAGGACCAGCTTTCCTGGCACCTTGAGGTCCCCTTACCCTGTCACACTCTCATGCATTACCTCATATCTACTATGTCTTCATAATTTTATACTATAGAAATTTACCCTTTAAGTAGACATTTCTGGTCTGTGTTTTATTTCAAGTGTCTGGGAAGGGATAGAGTGTGAGGTTCAAGAGAGAAGGAGAGATCTGTCTTGATGCCTTGACACAGCACAAAGAAATCTCCCCACCTCCCCCACATCTCCCCACCAGTTCTCGGTGATGGACAGATTCACAGCAACACAGAAAGGGCTGGGAAGGGATGGAGGGGGACATCTGCAGCCAGTGTTCAGGGGCTGACCCTGTGGGAGGACACCTGCCTTGCAGAGGACCTCTGCATCTTGCAGATGCAGAGCTGAAGTCTGATATGAGGGAGAGGACAGGGAGTGCTTTGGACTTTCCTGATTAAGAAGAATAGAGATCAGTCTGCTTCTGGGGTTAAGTGACCACTGGGGAGATTGGACTGAATTAATGAAGAATAAATGAACTGGGAATGAGGATGAGTAAAGCAAGTATCAGCATCTCCCATTATCAGTTCAGACTGATTGGTAGGTGGGGAGGTGGGATAGTTCCTGACCCTGTTGTGAGGTTCCTTTTAACTTTCTGGCCTTGGGGCACAGATCGGTGGTGCTCTTCTTGGTCAGGGTAGCCTCAGCTCCACTCAGGTAAGGCAGTGGTGGCAGGGAGAGTTAGGGGATCACCTGTGAAACGGACCAAGGCAGGGATGGGAGCCCTCTGTGCAGCAAAAGTGGATGCAAGGCCTGCCTGGAAGCAAGAGGATGAAGGAACCTAGTTGGGTCCTGGTCCGCTGCCTGCCTGTGTTCACAGGTCAACCAGTAAAGGAGGTGGGGTAGAGAATTCAATCGTGGGCTATCTATCCAGAGATGTGTTTACAGGTGTATTCTTTCACATTTGTGTTCACGTTTGGTGTCAAAAACACATTTATACATGCCTGTTTCATGTTTAAGTATTTTCACATTTTAGTTAACCCTTAAATATCATTGTTGAATGCGGTTGTCATTAGACATAAACTTGCATATTCACTGAAGCTTTTGTTTTTATTTTAATCAAATTTATAATTGTGCACAATTGAAAGAGTCAAATATTTGTGCAGAATCTCTTGAGAAAAATGAGAGTCCTTTCTGCCTCTTCTCAATTTCTGCCTTTCTAGGGGCCAACCACTTTCAAGTTTTTTAGCTGATTCTTTTGACTTTACTTCTGTATCTCTAACTACCATTTCTTTATTATTATTGCTTGATTTTTTTCAGATGCACCCATTGTTGCACAGCGCAATGGTGGATGCAACAGTTAAGAGTACTTGTTCTCTTTCACTCTTCCCAGTATATGTATATAGTGATTATGTTTAGTTCAGCCATCTCTTGTTTCTTTTACCATGACTAATCCTCTCATATGTCAACTGGACTACTTTTCACTGCCTGTACAACATTGGTTCTTCTTGGAGTTAATGCTTGCATTTGTTTTTGTTTATTTTATTAACTCATTAATTTAAGTTTGATATCTCTTTTGTTTGTATGATTCTTTCAAGACGTTGGACACTTTGGACATTCTGTTAATTTTATCTTCTTGGAAATGTCCCTCCTGGGCCCTTCTGGCTGCTCCCATCTGGACTGGAGGCTTCTCCCCGTGGAGCAGAGTCACTGTCCTAGGATCTCCCTCCATCACTATCTGGGGAGGTGCTTTACATGCAGAGGAGCCACCTGGGTTCCAGCCAAAATGCAGACTGATTCAACATGTCAAGGCTGGGCCTGTGAGCCTTTCTGTCTAGTTTCAGGAGGTGCTGATTTTCCTGGTTCATGGGTGATAGCTGGGGTAGCAGGGATCTCTCTTTTTGTCTCATAGTTTTCTGTATCTAAGGTAAGCGCATACTAATATATTTTTAATGAATTCATGTACTTTTTCCCTAAATTAGTAACAGGGCTAATTAGTCTTTTCCTTGGGCCAAAAACTACATTATGTAAAATTTGGTATCTTAACTATTTTAAAGTATACAGTAGTACAGTATTAACTGTAAATACATTGTTGTGCAACAGATCTCTAGAACTTTTCATCTTGCAACACTGAAACTCTATGCCCATTGAACAAACATTCATCCATACCCCTCACCGAGCCCCTAGCAGCCATTAGTCTACTTTCAGTTTAGACACCTCATATAAATGGAAATGTGCAGTATTGGGTTTTCTTTGTGATTGGCTTATTTTACTTAGCAGTGTCCTTCAGGTTCATCCCTGTTGCAGCCTGTGACCAGGTTTCCTTCTTAAGGCTGAATAATATTCTGTTGTCTATATATACCACATTTTCTTCATTCATGTGTTGGTGTGTGTTGTCTTGGCTATCGTGAATAATGCTTCTTTGAATATGGGTATACAATGTTTTTCTTTTCAAACCTTCCCTCACTTTGGTGGAATTAATCCTTTAGTAGCTACTTCTGACAGCACATATTTAAAGTATGTTTGTATGGTTCAATTTTTCCATTGTTTTTATTCTCTCCAGGAAGAGGAGATAAATATATGAAGGTGCTGTTTGGCACAGAATTTAATAGGGAAGAAAGAGACGGTATAACTCACCAGTGCTGGGTCTCATCATCCTGCAACTTCAGAACAACTATGAATACAAAAAGAATTTTAAAAACCCAGTCCTGCCTAGAAAGGGGAAGTCATCTCTAAATATGGTGGCCCTGGGGCAGCTGGCCTCCCTGCCAGGCCTCTTCCATGGGGGCCCTTTCTGCAGTGACTGTGGTTTCTTCCCATTTCACTCTGCCCTGTGTCCTGACTGAAGCGACAAGGTGTGTCTGCAGCTGTGCTCACACCTGGAGGAAACCTCAATGGTGTGAGTAAATTGTAAATGTTTACTTATTATGGGTTATTTTATTATTTATGAAGTATGTATTTTGATTTCATTTTACTGACAACACAATAAACCAGGACATGGTGACCCTAGCAGCACATCCTCTTTCCTGTGTCAAGAAGCATTGTCCAGGGAGGTGAGAAGAAAGTCCTCCCTACAAGTGAAGAACCAGGGAGAACCAGATGGGCTGGGCAGGTGGGTTTTCACCTGGAACCTGGAGGATGAGCAATGACATCTCTCCACCCTGAGCTCAGCCCCAGCATCCACCTCCTGGGCTCATGAGCAGTGCAGTGGTGCCTCCTAGTGGTCTCTGCTCTTCCTTTTCCAGATCAAGCACAAACCTGAGATCCAACTGTCCCTCTTATGCGCCTGGGTTTCTTCACTGGACACCAGTATGAGTCAACTTTCCTGTAAAGCAGAACAAGCACGAGATTGGACCATGTTAGAGGAGGAATGGTGTCATCTCCACTTCTGGAGAGATCCCTGTCCCCGTGTTCGGGGGAAGGACCAAGCCTCATTCCCATGCAGAGAAGAGGCTCTGACTGTAACTGCACCTGTGGAGAGGTGAGGACCTGTCCCCTCTACACTGATGGCCAGAGCCTCCAGAGTGGGGCCAGGCTTTTCCCTCAGCTGTGTCCTGTCAGGTTCATCTAGGCCTCAAAGAATAGACCCTGGACATTGCCTCTGGTAATGTGAGCTGGACACACACCCAGATGTAAGGTAGCCCTGCCAAGTATCCTGGGGTTGCCAGTAGTTCTGGGTGCTCAGTGTCTGGAGCGGAGGGTGGGAAGGAGGCTTGGTGCAGAACAAGAACCATATGTCACATACTATTTTATTCTTTATTAGTGTTTTTGTCATAAAAAACCCCACGGGTACCATAAAAGATAAAAGATCTAAAAATGGTGCCCTTTAATCAAAAGTAAACACCCTTTAACCATCAGAGAGAGGGAGAAGTTTGGCAGCTGACCTAGAAGCCTCATCAACTGCCCCAGCTCAATGATAAACTCTTCTCTTCTTCAAGTAAAAGCACATCCTGACTTACATGGCCATCACTTCTTTGTACAATTTTATATTTTTATCATCTAAAATTATAGTTTAGTTTTACCTTTAAGAGTATGTTTTTGTCCTCATTTATTCTATAGATTCCTGCTTGAAATTTATATTGTCTGGTAGTTTCCTGTCCTTTGCATTTTGCAGGTTGCACCCTAAGGTGTGGTTTAATGTATCTCTATGACCTGTATTTTCTGTAAATTGGTAGTTTGTTATAGAGGTTTGTGTCTATTCAGGGTTTTTTTTTTTTTTTTTTTTTGCCATGAGGATTGATGGTACTATATCATGTTTTTCATCAAGAGGAAGAATTCAATACTAGTTATTTCTTTTTTGTGATGTTAATTGCCATTGCTGTTCAGTGGCTAAATCTGTTAATTCATTATGAATTGCAAAAGTCTCAGTCTTTCATTTCTTCTCATATACTAGCTGCATAATTTCTAAAATAAAAGATTTACCGTCTTCCCCAGTTATCTATTCAGTAGAAACTTGTTTTTTGAGAGACTAAACCAAGTTTCTAATCACCTATGACCCAGCAATTCCTCTTTTCGTTATATACCAATAGAAATGCGTGCATTTGTGTGCCAAAATATATGAAAATATTATTTATAGCAGCATGATTTGTAGACTCTGAATACAACACAAATGTCTATCAACAGTGGAGAGACAAGAAGTGTGAGCTATTTATAAAGCTGAGCACCTGACTGCCACGGGAGTGAATAGTGACCACACACAGCAAGACCTGGGACATGGCAGTGACTGTGTCCAGAACTGACAGAACTAATCTATCATATTAGAAATCAAGAAAGTGTCTGCTCTAGGGTTGGAGAGGGTGATTTATGACCAAGTAGAACCCAATGGTGTTTCCTGGAGGCTGGCAATGCTATTCCTTGATGTGGCTGCTATTACCTGAGTGTTCACTTTGTGAAAATCCATGGCCCACTTATAGTTTGTCCACCTTTCTCCATGCATGTTGTCCTTCATTCAAGTATACATTTCTGATGTTTTGAAACAATTCTCTCTAAGCTAATATAGAATCTCCATTACTGAAAGTCCTTAGAAATGCTGCATTGGAAAAAATTAGTCCAATTATTAAAAATCTATGAAATAAATGCTGTGACTCAGACATTAAGAGGAGAATCTACAACAAGAGCAGTAGGCTTGGGAGCTAACACAAGAACAGCTTTGGAAATGGCTGTCGAGCCAGGAACTAGGAATCAAAACCCAAAAAGGCCCATGCAAGGTGGAGGGTGTGAAATGATGCCCTGGTAGTGCACGAATGAATGAGTCATGGGCAGTGGCTCATGGGTTGCTTGGTCAGTCAGGAACTTGAGCAAAATAAAGTTGGAAAACTGGGGGATGGAAGAGAGAGGTATGCACAGACCTCTTGACATGGGCAGAGCTTCAGAAGATGGTGGTCGCAGGTTTCCCCAAATAGAGAACATCAATAAAAAGGTAGAAATTTTACAAAGAGACCAGATAAAAAGTTTGGAGCTGAAAAGTGCAATAACTGAAATGAAAAATTCACTAGAGGGACTCCAGAGCAAATTTCACCATGCAGAATGGAGAATCAGCAAGCTTGAAGATAAGACAATTGAAATTCTCTAGTTCAGTAGCAGAAAGAAAAAAAATTATGAAGAAAAATAAACAGAACTTTAAAGATCTGTGAGACAACATCAAGCACATGCACTTTGGGAGTCCTCAAAGAAAGGAGAGAGAGAAAGGAGAAGAATGACTATTTAAAGAATAACTCTAAACCTTCCAAATTTGATGAAAAACATTATTCATCCAACAAACTTGACAAATTTTAAGCAGCAAAAAAATTTAAATTTAAAGAGATCCACACCAAGAGAACATTATAATCAACCTGTCAAAAGCCAATGACAAACAGAGCATATTGAAGTGAATAACAGAGAAGGAACTTTTCAGGTTCAATGGATCCTCAATAAGATTGCAGCCCAGTTTTCTTTAGAAACCATAGAGTTCAGAAGGCATTGGAATGTTGACAAATTTAGAGGTCAGAAAAAAAAAGACTGTCATGCAGGAATTGTGTGTCTGGAGAAACTCTCCTTCAGAAATAATGGATTATATATATATATATGACTATACATAGTACTATATATATATGACTATACATAGTACTATATATATATATGACTATACATAGTACTATATATATATGACTATACATAGTACTATATATATATGACTATACATAGTACTACATATATAACTATATATAGTACTACTATGAAATTATATATATAGTACTATATATAGTGGTCATACTATAAAAGCTAGTAGTAATATGTATATTTTTGGTGTTTATATGTGTGTATGTGTGTGTGTGTGCATATATATATAGTACTATATATAGTAGTCCTATAAAAGCTAGTAGTAACATGTATATTTTTGGTGTTTAATTCTTCCTTTGTTTTTCCTATTTGGTTTAAAAGAAAATGCCCATTGACTAATGAATGAATAAACAACATGTAGTGTATTTCTACAATGGAATATGATTTAGCCATAAAAGGAATGAAATACTGATACATGCTACAACATTGCTGAATCTCGAAAACATGATAAGTGAAGGAAATCAGCCACAAAAGGATACATATTTTATGAACCCATTTTTGTGAAATCTTCAGAAGAGACCAATCTATAGAGAAAGAAAGCAGACTTGTGGTGACAGGGTCTGGTGGCAGGAGGAAATGGAGGGTGACTGCTTAATGGTGCAGAGTTTCCCCTGAGGTGATGAAATACTCTGGAACTAGAGAGTGATGATGGCTACATAACATTGCGAACCTACGAATTGTCACTGCATTGTACACCTATTGTACAATGGGTACAGTGGTAAATTTTGTGTTCATGTATATTTTATCACAGTAAAAAGAGGCTGAAGAATAGATTCCAAAATCTTTTATATGGTAAACTCCTGAGTTTGCTTGAGCATCTGCCCATCTGTCTTTCCCCCTCAGGACGTCATCTCCTACTCAGAGCTCACCCTTGTTCTTCTGTAAGTAGAAAGTCTTTCTTCACAACACTCCCAGATCAGCCAGACCCAACCCCCAAGATGACTTTCTGTCTTGGATCCAAATGCTCAGGTGCAACTCTGGGGCAATTTCAGTGGGAGTGAAGAGATTATCCAACTAGGATGATTCATTTGGAGGGAAATGTTTGACCTTATGTTAGGAAAGTCATTTGCTTTCCTAAAAAGGATCCTGCTTACCAGTGAGTATATAATTTTTGTATGCCCGGGGTGGAGTTCACAGCAGAGGAACTAACAATAGCTCTAGGAACACCATACACCTCATGCGTAGCTGACTCACCCATCTGCCTCCCCCAGCTGAAGGAAGGAGCTGGATTATTACCTTGGCCCATCCGTCAACTGCATTTCACTGGATGTGCACCCTCTACAAGTGTGAACCTTCCAGGGTTCTCAGTTGCTCTTCCTGCTGTTGTGCGGCCTCCACTGGTGTGGCTCATGCCCAGGGGGCCTGCAGGAGACTGAGTGTCTCCTAATTCTCAAGGCCAACATTTTCAGTGAGCTCAGATGAAGATTTTATGTTCTCAGGGACTCATATTTTCATCTGTGGAAGGGAAAAATCCATCTTGCTGTCTTAGATGTGATGGTAATTTTACATAAATATATATATAATTATAGTATTTTTATGTCTATAAATGAGATAATCAGTATTTTATAAATTGATGGTATTCTTAGCATTGACTTCATTGCTCAGCTAAACGCTGTAACCAAAGGATGAGTCATGGAGTGGAGGAAGAATATTTTTCTACTCTCTGGAGGTGCCATAATCGGCATTTCTGCCCTATGGATTTCAAATGAGAAATTTGCTTTAGGCTGAGGTTGGAAGGATATCTGAACTTCTTTGTATTACTATTATTTTAGATGGGGTCTCGCTATGTTGTCCAAGCTGGAGAGAAGTGACTATTCACAGGTGTGATAATAGCACATGACAGCCTCAAAATCCTGGGCTCAAGTGATTCTCCCATCTCAGCCTCCTGAGTAGCTGGGACTACAGGTGTGCACTCAGCCACTTTTCATTGTTATTTTACTTCAAATGCTTTATTTTGAATATCAAAAATGCGAAAAGCTATTTGATCACAGAAGACTTTAAAATACACAGATCAATGCCTACTTGAATTAAAAAAAATAAAATACACAGAAGAAATACCACCTAGGTCTCCCCTCAAAAATATCACTGCTATTGTATTGTTGAACCTTCCTGGACTCAGTGTGACTGTTGGTCCCTGGAGCTGTCCTTTGCGTGGTGCTGATTTCCATTTTGTTGGTGGTGGTTTGTTTTTGTTTTTGTTTTTGTTTTTGTTTCTGAAACACAATTTCACTTTGTCACTGAGGCTGGAGTGCAGTGGTGCGACCTCAGCTCACTGCAACCTCCGCCTCTCGGGTTCAAGCGATTTCCATGCCTCAGCCTCCTGAGTAGCTGAGATTACACGCGTGCGCCACCAGGCCCAGCAAATTTTTTGTATTTTTAGTAGAGACAGGGTTTTGCCACGTTGGCCAGTCTGGTCTCAAACTCCCGACCTCAAGTGATCCACCCGCCTCAGCTTCTCAAAGTGCTGGGATTACGGGAATGAGCCAAGGCGCCTGGCCCATTTTGTTGTTCTCTATGTATATATTTTTATAGGTATCTTTATTGTACAAGGTTGCATTCATATGTTATGGGTTATCTTGAATGTTGCTTTTTGAATGTATTATTATACAAGTAGTTTTCCATGTTGTAAACTCTGTATAAAGTTTACATGCTTTTTTTGGCCGGCATGGTGGCTCACGCCTGTAATCCGAGCACTTTGGGAGGCCGAGGTGGGTGGATCACTTGAGGTCAGGAATTCGAGACCAGACTGGCCAACATGGTGAAACCCCATCTGTACTAAAAAATACAAAAAATTAGCCAGGAGTCTAGGCATGTGCCTGTAGTCCCAGCTACTCAGGATGCTGAGCCAGGAGAATCGCTTGAACCCAGGAGGCAGATGTTGCAGTGAGCCGAGATCACTGCCACTGTACTCCAGCCTGGGTGACAGAATGAGACTCCATCTAAAAAAATTTTAAAATTTAAAAAGTTGACACACTTTTACAAGCTGCATCCCATCTCAGATAAGGAGGTGATGTAACTGAGTTCTTTTAGATCCATCTGCTTTCATCTTATCTTTTTGCAGGTAATATTTTGACAAGCATGTTTGTACATAAAGATTCTCCTATGGTTGGGATTTTAAAAATTCATAGACTACTCAGGCCAGGTGCGGTGCCTCAAGCCTGTAATCTCAACACTTTGGAAGGCCAAGGAGGGTGGATTGTCTGAGCCCAGAAGTTCAAGACCAGCCTGGGCAACATGGCAAAATCCTGTCTCTACAAAAAATACAAAAAAAATTAGCTGGGCATGGTGGCATGAGCCTGTAGTCCTAGGTACCCCAGTGTTTGAGGTGGGTAGATTGTTTGAGCCTGGAAGGTTGAGGCTGAAGTGAGCTGTGATCATGCCACTGCCCTCCAGACCGGGCTACAGAGTGAGAATTTGTCTCCAAAAATAAATAAATTCATAGACTACTCAAGTGATAAATATTAAACCAGAGACTGCTTTAAACATTTTAAAGCCTTATTATACTGTCATACTGTGATTGTACTGACATATTTATTCATTTAACAAATACTTACTGAGAGCTATTTACTGATTATGATGGTGAGAAACAATGGTAAGGAAACAGACCAGATCCCTTTATCAAAGAACATACATTTCAGTGATACTGACTGTAATGGTTAATTTTAGGTGTCATATTGACTGGGTTAAGGGATGCCTAGATAGCTGGTATAATATTATTTCTGGGTGTGCCTGTGAGGGTGTTTCTGGAAGAGATTGGCATGTGAGTGACTGAGCGGGGAAAATCCTCTCTCGCTGTGGGCAGCCACAATCCAATCACCTAGGGGCCCAGATAGAACAAAAAAGCAGAAAGGAGTAAAATTTTCTCTCTCTCTCTCTCTCTCTCTCTCTCTCTCAATCTGGGACACTTTTCCTGCCCTTGGACATCAGAACTCCAGGTTGTATGGTCTTTGGACTCTTGAGTGTTGCACCAGTCAACCCTTTATCCTCCCACCTCCTCCTCTGGCCCCTCAGGCCTTTGGCCTTGGACTGAGCCAGGCTACTGTCTTCCTTGGTTCTCCAGCTTGCAAGTGGCCTCTCATGGATCTTATCAGCCTCCATAACTATGTGAGCCATTTCCACTAATAAATCCCCTCTCGTCTCTCTCTATCTATCTATCTATCTATCTATCTATCCATCTACTCTATTGGGTCTTTCTGTCTTGGTAACCCTGATACACCAACAGACAATAAACAAATAGAATCTGTCACAGTATCAGTGATAATTGCCACTGATAAAAAATACACCTAGGCTAGAAGATTGGTGGGAGTGGTGGGAATGGCAGGGAATAGATTTCAGAAAAGGTAACTGGGCATGACATTTCTGAGAACTTGACCATGGGACATTTGAACAGAGACTTGAATGGTGTGAGGAGTGAGCCATGTGGAACCCCGGGGAGCAGGTGCATGTGGGAGTCACAGCAGGGGCAGGTAGCAGAGACAGGATGGAGCAGTGACAAAAGGCTGGTGTGAGTGGAGACGAGTGAGCTGGGCTGAGAATGGCGGGATGAGGCCATGGGGGTCCTATGATGAGGGGCTTGTAGGAAACGGTGAGAGACTGAGGTTTCATTGTGCCTAAGAAAGAAAAGGGCTGAGGTGTTCATAGGATATGTCCTAATTTTCGTTTGAGAGGCTCACTCTGCCATTGTGTGAGTAATGGACAGTGGGCATGAGAGGCAGCAGGCAGCCCAGCTGGAAAGCCCTTCTGGTTTACAATTCTTGAGAGGGTGGCTGTGGGGTGGTGGCAGGAGAGGAGTGAAAAGTGGTTGGATTTAGTGTTGATATACTTGTTAATATTGTGGTAAAACATACATACCATGTAATTTACCTTCTAACCACTTTTTCAGTGTACAATTTGGTGGCCTAAAGCACATTTACAATGTTGTGTAACCACCACCAATATGCATTTCCAGAACCTTTTCATCATCCCAACGGAAACTAGACCCATTAAACCAAAGCTGCCCATTCTCCCTACCCTCAAATTCTGGTAAATTCCATTTCACTCTCTGTTTCTATGAATTTGCCTATTTTAGCTGCATCACATAAGTGAAATATTATATTTGTCTTTTTGTTTCTGGCTCATTTCACTTATAGTGTTCTCAAGGTTCATCCAACCTGAATTTCATTCACTTTTAAGGCTGAATAATATTCCATGCTATGTGCACCATGGGTCGTTTATCCAATCATCCTCTGATGGACACTCGGTTGCTTCCACCTTTTGGCCATTGGGAATAGTGCTGCTATGAGCATGAGTGTACAATTATCTGTGTGAGTTCCTGCTTTCAATTCTTTTTGGTATATGCCCAAAAGTGGAATTGTTGGCTCCTATGGAAATTGTGTTTTTACTTTCTTGAGGAAGCATCATACTGTTTTTCATGGTCGCTGTACCACTCTACACTCTCACCAGCAGTGTACAAGTGTTATGACTTCTCCACATCTTCGCCAACACTTTGACTAGTGAAGTTCAGCATATTTTCATGTGCCTATTGCCCATTTGTATATCTTCTTTGGAGAATTGTCTATTCATGTTGTTCACTCATTTTTGAATGAGATTGTTTGTTTTTCTGTTGTTAAGTCATAGTTCTTTATGTATTCTGGATATTAATTCTTTATCAGGTATATAATTGGCAAATATTTCCTCCCATTCTGTGCATTTTCTTTTAACTCTCTTAATAGTGTCCTTTGATATATAAAAAAGGTTTTTAAATTTTGATAGTCTAATTTATTGTTTTTCTTTTATTGGTTGTGCTTTTGCTCACCAGTCAAGAAGCCATTGCCACATCCAATGTTCCTAAGATTTTCTCCAATGTTTTCTTCTAAAAGATTTATAGGTTGAACTCCTAAGTTGAGTTCCTTGAACCATTCTGAGTTAATTGAGTTAATTTTTGAATATGGTGTAAGGTGATGCTATGAATTTTGTCCAACATCATTATTTTGTATGTGGATATTAAGGTTTCCTGGTACTATCAGCTGAAGTGGGGCTGATACACTTGTAAGATGCAGTGAGCACTGATAAATGGGAACACCATGCATTTATTTACTTGTCTTTACTCCACAGGTGATTGGAGGAGGCTTTTGGTGACAAACCCAAAAGAAATGAATACATATGAATTCTTGTTAAATCAAAATCAAATAAAATTATAAAATTTAAAATGTTAAGAGTGAGGCAAGACTAGAACATCACTAGACAGGCTGAAACATGCTGAAATGGAGGGTTTACTGCTTTCCTTGCTTTACATTTTGCTGGCTCACAATGGCTTATATTTATTGCATAAGGGGGCCACAGGGAGGGGTGTTTGCTCACATAAGGAGCCCCTGGTTTTCTTCAGAAACAAGTTCAAATTCTCCACTTAGAGCCAAAAAAAATTAATTGCAAGATGTTCAAACTGAAGTTGGCTTCTATAAAGTCAAAGAATAAGCAGTAAGTGTAAAATAAACCTCAGGAATCCAAGGAAATTCTACCTTTTTACCTAGAAATGGCCTCACAATGCGTCGCTGAAGGGAGAGGGTCCCTTCCAGGAACCCCATGATGTAGGGGTTTCTGCTGCAGTCCCAAATTGAGTTGTCCCTTCTCTCTAACTGCAGGTCCCACAAGACTTTACTGCGGCTTCAATAATTTCACCCGGGCTAAGATTTGAGGGGTTTAATGCTTTTTATTTTGAGCTGCTGTCTGGGACTTAGAAAGGTGACTTGCATTTTTTGTCAAAATATTATTTCTTTGATGGAATTTGACATTGGTGGACACTCTGCCTTCCTGTGTGGTTCCTACAAGGGCAGATGACCTTGCACTTCTTTTTGGCACTTCACTAGCAGTGATAGAAGGTTTGAAGTCAGGGCCTCCCTCAATCTTTACCCTCTCTCTAATGCAGAGGATTGCGGCCTGCTGGCAGAAGACTGGTGTCTTGGGCCCCAGCTGACCTGATGAATATCAATATCCAATGCCCTGTAATGAAGTCATGTGTGCACATATCATCACTTCTGCATGCAGTTTCATGGGAAGGTGGGTTCCTGGACCCCAGGTTAAGGGCCTAAGCACTACAGGCATACAGATAGAGCTCCAGGGAAGGGAGAGATGACTGGGGTGGGACCACACTTTTCCTTCAGGGTGTCCCTCAGTTCAAGGAAGCTTGTACTCAAGGGAGAGAAAGTCCTGGCAGGCCTCCTCACCCTTGGCAATCTTGGTATTGGGGCTGGATAATTATCTGTTATGTGGGTGATTGGGCTGACTTGTGCACTGCAGGATGTTCAGCATCCTTGGTCATTCCCCACAAGATGCTGGTAGCACCTCCTCCTCACTCCAGTCATGGCAACAAAACATTTTTCCAGATATAGCTAATGTCCTCTGGTGGGAAAATTGCTCCTGGATGAGAATACTTGTTTGAGAGGTAGAGACACTCAGGAGCTGGGCCTGTAGAGGGAAAGTGATCCGGAAGTAGATACAAAGCAGAGTGGGGCTGGAGAAGACAGGAAGGGAGTCTAGGTCTGGAGGGGCCTGGCCTGATGGTTGAAGGTCTGGAGCTCAGAACCTCAGGGTATGGGGAACTAAAGCTCGTGAGGAATGGGGAGAGTGGCAGAACCTCCTATTGCCAGAATATCACACTCATACCCACTAAACACCCAGCCCATGGTTCTGCATCTCTGGGAAGTCAGGATAAATTTGGCTGTATGGGGTCAGAAAGAGTCCCGGTAACCCTAGGCTTTGTGTGCCTCCTGATGTGATGAATGTGCGGTCACAGCTCCTCCTGTAAACATTGCTGCCAAATGTTTAACCCAGAGCTACATAGGTCCTTAGGAGGCATAGCAGATGGAGGAAAAAAGTTAAAGGCATCAGGGGAAATAATATGATAAATTCAGTGTGGAGAAGATTCCACAGGTATTTGGCCTCATCTCTGAAACAGGTAATGCCATTCTAAAAGAAAAAAGATGGGTTGATTGTTATAGATTGTAGGTAATTAAAGAAACATAACCAAAGGCAATGAGTGGACATTTTAAGAAAACAAGCTATAAAAAATAGGTACAAAAATATACTGAAAGAAGTGGAGATATCTGAACATAAAAGGACTTTAAATAATATTATGGAATTATTTATTTTCTTTGGTGTGATAATGTTGGTTCTTAGGAGGTGTGTGATGAAGTATTTAGTGGTCTAGTATCATGGGTCTTGCAACTTACTTTAGAATGACTCAGTCAAAAATCTTAATCTGGACCCTTTTCATAAGATGGTGCCAAAAACGAAGAAGGAAGCTCCTGCCCCTCCTAAAGCCAAAGCCGAAGCCAAAGCGAAGGCTTTGCAAGGCCAAGAAGACAGTGTTGAAAGGTGTCCACAGCCACAAAAAAAACAAGATCCACATGTCACCCACCTTCCGGCGGCCCAAGACACTGTGACTCCGGAGGCAGCCCAAATATCCTTGGAAGAGCACCCCCAGGAGAAATAAGCTTGACCACCTTGCTATCATCAAGTTTCTGCTGACCACTGAGTAGGCTGTGAAGAAGATAGAAAACAACAGCCCACTTGTGTTCACTGTGGATGTTAAAGCCAACAAGCACCAGATCAAACAGGCTGTGAAGAAGCTTGTGACATTGATGTGGCCAAAGTCAACACCCTGATTCAGTCTGATGGAGAGAGGAAGGCATATGTTCGACTGGCTCCTGACTACGATGCTTTGGTTGTTGCCACCAAAATTGGGATCATCTAAACAGAGTCCAGCTGGCTAATTCCAAATATATGTATATCTTTTCACCATTAAAAGAATCTTAATCTCTTTATTCACTCTTTCTCTTCACACACACACACACACACACTTACGTGCATGCTATAAAAACATATCTACCTGTATCTATAAAAAGATATATTTTTATTCTTTATTTTTAAAATTTATGTATGTTCGTGAGGCACAAGTGCAATTCTGCTACATTGATATCTTGCTTCTCAGTCCCACACAAGGAAGCTGTCTCACACTATAGAGAAAATATTCATGAACAAATTCGTATCAGTCACAGTGAGAGGTAACACTTTAAATAGCCCATTTCATGCTCAAGACATCCAAGTCAAAGAAACCCAATAGCACAGCTGAGTCCCCTCTGTTCCCCCCCAACACCCCACTCACATCAGGGCCCCTGCCCTGGAGTGTCACCTTTATTAGCTGTGAGAGACACCCGAGAGCCCTGGGCACTGTCAGTGATTGGGGTAGAACAAAAACAGGACCTGGTCAGAGCCCACAGATGTGGCTAGAGGAACTGTGGGGTGGGTGAGCTCCCTCATAGGCTCCTGACTACAATATCCCAACAATCTCAGGGATCAGCCTCCTTCATCTTACCTGCAGCCTGAGAGTAGCTCCCTCTGTTTCTATCTATAGGAAGAAAATGTCCTGTGAGAGGCCAGAAAGGAGGCAGGGCCATAAGGTCCTAGAGCAAACCCCTAGTCTTTGATCCCAGAGAAGTTTCCAGAAAAGTGTAACTGTAGATCCAGGGCAGGATCAAGAAATATGAAAAAGCAGATGTGGGTCCTGGACCAACTGCCCTCCTGAGGTCTGTCATCAGCAGGGACCTTCCCCTGTGATTTGTGACTGCTGGGATCAGGTCCCATCACCACCATAATCATCGAAGTGAAGAATCTGTCCTTCATTTTCACAGGAGCTTTACAAACGAGTAGGTGCTGGCACACAGGGCTCAGGCTGGGTAGACCCATGAGTGTGGATGGTGCTTCCCAGTAATGAGGCAGGGCACACTTCTACTTGGGGCTTGCAACCCCCAGTGGGACAAGAAAACTCAGACTCCACTCCTCACCCCTTCCCTACCTGAGCTCTTCTTCCTCCACATCACAGCAGCGACCACAGCTCCAGTGACCACAGCTCCAAGGACAACAAGGCCAGCAACGATGCCCACGATGGGGATGGTGGGCTGGGGAGACTGCTCTGGGAAAGGAAGGGAAGGTGAGGGGCCCTGATCTCCAGGCCTCAGCCCTGACCCTGCTGAAGAGCTCCAGAAGGCCTCCTGCTTTCCCTGAGAAAAGACATGACCCCTCATTCCCCTCTTTACCCATCTCCCTCCTTACCCCATCTCAGGGTGAGGGGCTGGGGCAGCCCCTCGTGCTGCACATGGCACGTGTATCTCTGTTCCTCTCCAGAAGGCACCACCACAGCAGCCCACTTCTGGAAGTTTCCATCCCCTGCAGGCCTGGTCTCCACAAGCTCTGTGTCCTGGGTCTGTTCCTCCCCGTCCCGCTGCCAGGTCAGCGTGATGTCCGCAGGGTAGAAGCCCAGGGCCCAGCACCTCAGGGTGGCCTCATGGTCAGAGATGGGGTGGTGGGCAATGTGTGCCTTTGGAGGATCTGAGAAGAGTCAGAAAATTCAGGCACTTTGCACTCCTCATGGGAAACCCCAGCAGCACCCATGTGACCAACCTGAGAATGGACAGGACACCTGGGGTGGAGAAGGGAGCACAGAACCCAGACACCAGCCTGGACACAGACACCTGGGAAAATCTCCTATTCCTTGGAAAGTTCGAGTCTCTGAGGGGGGAGCAGGGACTTCTGGCCCTGACCTAAGTGGAGGCCGAGGGACTGGAATCAGAGCCCCAAACACATTGAGTCCCGGGGGGTGCGTGGGACTTTAGAACCTGGGAACTGCGGCGACACTGATTGGCTTCTCTAGAAACCCGACACCCAATGGGAGTGAGAAATGGGGCCGCGTTATGAGTATCCAGGAAGAAGGACCTGACACGGGTTGGGAGAGAAAGAGAAACTCTGGGGAGATGGGGAATTCTCAATACTGAGCCTCCCAACCTCAGACACCGCCTCGGGGCCTGAGCCCTTGAGAGCCACTCCTGGGGCCCTGGGACTTTGCCCTCCCCCTCCCCCTCCCCCTCCTGTGCAGGGTGTGTCTCAATGTCTCCCTGAGTCTTCGCCCGGGGGCTGAGAAACCAGGGAGTTCGGCATGGACCCAGTCCATCTCCCTTCATTATTCATTCCGAAATCCCAGTCCCTTGATTGAACTTTCTGCCTCCCATTCCATACCTGGACTCCCCGGACTCTTTTGGAAGAAAATTCACCCCAAGGAGCTTGGTGCCAGACAATGAACTTGTCCTGAGAATGAAGGTGTAGAGACAGTTTCTTCTTCTTCTTCTTCTTCTTCTTCTTCTTCTTCTTCTTCTTCTTCTTCTTCTTCTTCTTCTTCTTCTTCTCCTTCTCCTTCTCCTTCTCCTTCTTCTTCTTCTTCTTCTTCTTTCTTCTTCTTCTTCTTCTCCTTCTCCTCCTTCTCCTCCTTCTTTCCTCCTCCTCCTGCTCCTCCCCGCCCCCCTCCTTCTTCTTCTCTGGAAAAGTTGTACCTGAGCGTATGAAATAGGACAGAGACCAGTTTCTTTCTTTTTTTTTTTTTTTTTATTAGCTGCAGTGAGTAGTAGAATCTTGGTAACCCCTGAATTATCAGGAATCTTTTTTTTTTGTTTTTTGAGACGGAGTCTCTCTCTGCCGCCCAGGCTGGAGTGCAGTGGCGCGATCTCGGCTCACTGCAAGCTCTGCCTCCCAGGTTCACGCCATTCTTCTGCTTCAGCCTCCCGAGTAGCTGAGACTACAGATGCCCACCACCACGCCCGGCTAATTTTTTTGTAGAGATGGGTTTCACCGTGTTAGCCAGGATGGTCTCGATCTCCTGACCTCGTGATCCTCCCGCCTCGGCCTCCCAAAGTGCTGCGATTACAGGCATGAGCCACCGCGCCCGACCAATCAGGAATCTTATGTGTAAAAACTGTTACTTTGGCCCCTTGATATATAAATGTGTCTAAATGCATTACAGTTGTACAACTCTCAGAGCTCCTAAGTTTTGCTTTCCCAGACTATGTATCTGTGACTCTTATTGTATTCTAAAATTACCTTCATTCCATAGCCCTGAGTTTCTGTGGGAGTCCAGGACATCTCCTGACAATACAAAGTAGCACAACGTGTTATTGTATATTGCAACCAGGAGCCAATACATTCATTCACCTCAAAGTTGCAAGTGTTCAACGCAGTCACAATGCCCCTCACCAGTGCTCATGCACTTCCTGTTTTTAGGAAGTATCCGCATCTAAGTGGTGTGCATGTTGTATTGGAACACTTAGTATTTTTTTAACCTGAAAAAAAGCAGAAAAAGCAATTAATTTTTAGGCAGTCCCACATACGGTGTTAAAGGCCAAATGCAAGGAACACCCTGCTAGGCTCTGTAGATGGATGTATTAAAAATTTATAAAACAATGTGTTTAAAGCTAAGAATTCTGCTGCTTTCAAATTCTGTCCCTCTGCTCCTTCTCCTCACCTCCTGCTTCTCCAGCCCTTCCCTCCGTCCTTCTCATCCCTCAGGCCCTCCTCTTCCCTTAGTCCCCACCACTCTGTCACTCCTGAATAGTGGCTCTAGCACTGTTCCATTACCTGCCACCTGAGTGTTCTCTCCACAGTGGTCCTGCTACTGTGAGTCAAAGTGTGTCGTTTCTTCACCTAAAACACTCCAGTGGCTCCACTTCGGTCTTGTGAAGCTTCTAGAATGTCAGGCACTTGAGCATATGAGGGCATACCTGGTTCAGCATAGGCACTAAATTAATTTTTGTTGACTAGTTGAATGAAATATGATTGTATAAAAATTTAGTCGCATCATGGAATATTATAAAATGAAAAATACTGGAAAAATGAAATATTTTATTTTACTCATGTAGTGTGCTTATCAATTTATAAATTCATTCCATGTGTCTGTTGAGTCTGTGTATGACTTTTATATGACTGCATAACAAATTACCACAAACATTGGCTTTAAACAACACCCATTTATTGTATTTATTTATTTATTTTTAGAGACATGGTCTCCCTCTGTTATCCAGGGTGAAGTGCAGTTGCATGATCATGGTTCCCTGCAACCTCAAACTCCTGGCCTCTAGAGGTCCCCCTGCCTCAGTGTCTGGAGTAGCTGGGACTACAGGCAAGTACCACCGTGCTCAGGTAAATTAAAAAAAAAAAATTCCTTTTTGTAGAGAGGAAGGTCTCCTCAAATTGCCCAGGCTAGTCTCACTCCTGGCTGCAAGTAATCCTCCTGTGTCATTCCCACAAACTTTAGGATTACAGGCATGAGCTACCACGCTTGACCAAACAACACTTATTTATTTATTTACAGTTCGTTAGTCAGAAATCTGAGCATGATTGGAGGGTTCTCTGTTTAGGGTTTCCCAAAACTGTGTTTTCATTTTGAGGGCCTCCTTCAGGCTTATACAGAGGCGCTGCTCTCAATTCCTGGTGCCCACCAGCATTCTTTGCCACACAGCCTCTTCATTTTTAGTATCCACATTGGAGGAACCCCCTCACACTGAATCCCTCTCACACTGTGAATCTCTCTGATCAGGAAGAACCCAGTCCTTTCAGGGGCTCACCAGATGAGGACAGCCCGACCAGGGATAATCCCTGTCTTAAAGTCAATTGATTTAGGACCTTAATTATATATGCAAAAATCCCTTCAAGGCAGGACTTACATTACTGTTGGTTGAATAACTGGGGTCAGGTGAATGACCAAGGTTACACGTCTATCATGGGAGGGGATGATAGAATCAGCCTAGCATGGCTTGGGTCTTTCTTTTGAGTTTAATTGGGACACAGTTGGAAATTGAAGTTCAAATAAAGCAATAATTGTGAATGATAATAAAATACATCCTATTTAGCCATGGAAATTCCTCTTACCTCTTAAAACCAAATGACATGTTTAATATTTTATAATTAATTTAGGTTGGGTGTGGTGGTGGCTCATGCCTGTAATCCCAGCACTTTTGGAGGCGGAGTCAGGCAGAGGGCTTGATTTCATGAGTTCGAGATCATCCTAGGCAGCATGGCAAAACCCTTGTCTCTACCAAAAATACAAAAATTTTAGCCAGGCATGGTGGTGCATGTCTGTACTCCCAGCTACTCAAACAGCTGAGGTGGGAAGATCACATGAGCCTAGGAGGTCGAGGCTGCAGTGAGCTGTCCTCCTGCCACAGCACTGCAGCCTGAGTGACAGAGCAAGACCTTGTCTCAATAATAATGATGATAACAATAACACTAATAAATTTAGAGCAAATGAAAATTAAAGTGCAACTATTCATCCTGTCCTGTGAAGCTGTATTGTTTTTTTACTGTTACATTACAAATTACTGAAAATGTGACAGCTCGAAGCAACAAATATTTATCATCTCGCACAGTTTCCAATGCTCAGGAATCCAGGAGAGGTTTCCCTGAGTGTTTCTGGCTCAGGGCCTCTCACAAGGTTGCAGTCCAGTTGTCAGCCAGGGCTGCATCATCTGAGGGCTCAACTGGGCTGGGGATTTGCATGGAAAATGGCTCACTCACATGGCTATTGGAAAAGCCCTCAGTTCCTTGTTGTCTGGTCCCGGGAGGCCTCGGTCCTAGGCACATGGACCTTTCCACAGGTCTGCTTATGACACAGCAGCTGGCTTCCCCCAGAGTTCATGATCCCAGAGACAGAGAGAGCAAAGGTAGAAGCTACGGTAAGTTTTTTGTTCTACACCAACAGTCACAAACTGTTATGTCAACATTACTCCATCAGATAGAAGTGAATCATTAAGTCCAGGCCACACTCACAGGGAGGGAATGAAGCTGCACCTCTGGAAAGTGGAGAGTGTCAAAGAATTTGCATATATGTTAAAAGCAAAATTAAAATTATTGTTTCAGAATTTTATAAATCCAAAGCTTCTTTCATCTGATTATAATTCTTTAATGCTTTAAACTTCTCTTTTTAAAGTAATGATTAAAATTTGAGACATCACAGAGCCTTGGGTATTGAGGGGAAAAAAGTTTGAGACAGAGAAAGGAGATACTATAGTATCTCTAAGTCTTTCTTGCAAATACCTTTAATAACAATATTCTCTTTAATGAGTTGCAACACAGTTGAGAACTTACAGTAACTAGATCAAATAGTTCCAAGACTTCAGTGCCATAACAATAGTGCCTTAAAAATAAGTATTTGTTTTGCCTAAGATGTCTCAAATTTAGTTTAAGAATGTCCCAAATGCCAATTTTCTCATTCAAATATCATCTTTAAAAATATTTGCCAAATCAGATTGCTTTTAAGATAGAAAAAATGTGAATCTCATACCTCAGCCAACACATCTAGCTTAGCATGATGTCAGTAACTTTGGTTGGATACAGTAGCCCAAAATGCTTAGCTCCAACTTAGGAACAAGATTTTCCAAAAACTGGCTACTGGGTGGGCATTCCATAATAAACTTGACATCTTTCGCTCTGGTTTTTAATGAGATGTGGTAGACATGATTCGGACATCACTATGATTCTAAATAGCACTGCTATTCTGTACTTCTACAGTATTTTTTAAGCAATCCTATTGTGTTTTCCATTCCTATTTGCTATTCTATCACTGGTTATTCCTATATAATTTTTTCCTGTTTAATTTATTTTGATCAGTAATGTGCATTTCCAATTCTGTAAAAGTTTAATTCGGGTGTGTGTGTGGTAAAATGTAACATCAAATCCTTTGCAAGATGGAATTACCTTGCACATCAGACCGAACACTGTACACCGAAAATCTATGGAGATGTCAATGAGCCAAGGATCAAATGACCTATTTCTGGTCAAGGCCACTTTCATAGCATTCTGGCTCTCTCCATCACATGGATCATTACAATTGGCTTTGGTCCAATGTGAATAGTTCTTGGTAAGAATTATTGTAATGGCAAAAACCGCAATTATTTTTGCATCAGCCTGTAAGAGTTCAAAGTCACTGTCTTGGCTGCAGAATTACACCAGGCACTTTTTACTCAGACTCTGTTAATAACTTCCTGTTCTTTACTTGTATCCCATACACTGTGGCATTAAACTTTTAACATACAGATTCAGAAAATGCTTCCTTATATCATAGCCACATAGGGTTATTTTATATGTTAGGAATATTTCATGAGAATTGAAGGAAAAAATGGTGAGAAGGAAAAGAAAAATCAAGAAGAGAATAGGTGGAGAGAAACGGGAAACATTATGTATGGATAATATTATAAAAATAGAAGGAAATAAATCAGATGTAGATAACCACTATGGAATAATCGAAACATAAGAGAGGTTTATTAGCTATCTGTTGCTGTGTAACAAACTACCCCAAGACTTAGTGACTTAAAACAGTGAACATCAATTTACTCAAAGAAAACAATACAAATACCAGCAAAACTGGAGCAGGTGGAAGAAGTTGGATAAACAAAAGGATTTTACAAACTGGAAAAGTAAGAGGTCACTGGTGTGTAAATGGAAATGATTTTGTTGGTCCATGTTTTCCAAGAAGCAGATGACATGAGATTAAAGTTGCAGTATTTTATTAGAGGACTCACCTGCCAGAAAATATGGGAAAAGATCCAGGAAACCCTGGGAGAGGCAGCAGACTGAGATGCAAGCGTGACCCCCAAGTGAGGGACAGGAGAGGAGGTTTGTTGGACACATCCTAGACCATAGGCAATCTAAGGAGAGTTGAGCAAGGTCACAGAGGAGTCCTCTAGCCACAGTTGGCCCTTGTCTTCCAGACATAGGCCTCCCTTAGTGTCCCTCTTGTCACCCATCACTGGTTGGGAACAGCCCATGGGAAGCAGGGTGTCTGCACCAATGCTGCTGAGGATGTCAGAGCACAGGAGCAGGGCCTTGGGAGATTATCTGGGAGCATGGTTCAAATCTTCCTTCCTGAGGTTTCTGGGCCCTTGGAAATCAAATTCTCTCAGGCTTGGTTGCTGGACAATTCCACTAACACTTACAGTGGGACAAGGGGAACCAGGAGCCCCCTCAAGTGGATCACTGGGTTCCACACACATTCCTCCTGCCCTCATTGTGACAGCAGCCCAACCTCCTCCTGGAGATTAGGATCTATTACCTGTGCCTGGAGAGGAGGGGACTCCTCACTTGCTGGTCTCTGGGCACATACTGTCCAAATCTCTCTGGGGGCAATAGTAATGTGTTCTTCAGTAGGCTCTCATTTGTCCTGACTTAAGAGTACCTTTCTTTAGAATCCAGGACCTTCTACCCTGCAGAGCACAGGTTTGGGAGATGAGAAGTGCAAAATCCCACAGCAGGTGAATCTAAGGAATGAGACATGGAGCCATACCCACTTTCACTCCTTAGTTTCTGGACCCACATGTTCTTCCTACTGAGAACACGGCACTGTAGAGACGTCTCTGATTTAATAAATGCACTATGTCCTGAAAGACAGCACCCACCCCTCAGAGTGCTTCCTCCAGGCTGGCACTGAGTTGTGCCTGTAGAAGACCTGTCCAGCATTCTTAGTGGCTGGCAGACCCTGGGTGGTGCAGATGGTGATAGAACCAGTGGATCCCATGGCCATGAAAATGCTGCACCTGCTTCCCTGTCAAGTGGGTTCCGCCAGGAAGACAGTGTGCTAAGAGCAATGCCATGCCTGTGAATCAGGAATGTCAAGAGTCCCTGGAGAGTGATGCTGACTGAGGGTCTGAGAGCAGGACAGGAAAACCCACTCATGGAATGGTGCCTAACTCTGTAAAGATGAACCTCTGGCCCTTCCAGAATGGAAGTGGCTCAACTAATCACTTAGCAGCGAGTGTTGCTTTAGTCACCTAAAGAAATATAGCCCCACTGAGGCACATCATTGGCCTCAAATGCTAATGAGTTGGACATTCAGAGGTGGCAGCAGCTGGATCTGTCTTGGTAGGTGGTAGTCAGTGCTTCTGGACCCATATTTAGCCTCATCCCTGCCACTGTGCTTGCTCCATTCATGAACCCATCCTGCCAGGCCTGGGCTGCTGATGGTGAGGGCTGGCTAACTTCAATTTGTCTGCTTGGTTGTTTAGTGCCACTTCAGGTTTGGATGTTTTCTGGAGGTGTCAACATAGGATTCAGGCTCAATCCAGATGGACCATTTCTATCTCATGATGGATGCTTTGGGGTCTGTCCGATCTATGACTTTCTGAGTTACAGAAGCCAATTCATATGGGCATTTGAAATCACATGGTTGTTTGCTGTCCCATGGCAAGGATTCTATCTTATCAAGGCCAGTAACATACCAAAAGTTGCTTCTAACAGGGGCATATGCCTCTGCTGTGGATGACATGGCCTTACTCCAGAATCCCAGGCCCTCCATGTGACTCCCCCACTGGTGCTTGTTTCAGCTGCATCCTGCATCTTTCCCCACGACTGACACCTCTAGGTGGGTCTGAGGGATGGCGCTGCCTCATGGCCTGAATCTGCCAGTGTCCTTTCCTCAGCAGGCCTAATTGAAGCAAGTCCCCTCCTATTTCTCCTGGAGTGTAGGTCAAAGCAATAGATGTGGGATGTGGTATTGTCAGAACTCACAGAGGCTCACCAGGCAGTGTGCTTCCTTCCTTGTAGTGAGGATGCAAGATGCAACACTTTGTCTTTTACTGTGGAGGAGAAACACCTGGATGTCCTCAACCACTGGATGAATAAAACTTCACCACAGTGGCCACTCCTGAATCTCTGTGTGGTTTATCTTCCATCTTCTGGAGAGCACGTGTTTTGCCAAGGCCTTCAGCGTATTTCCCACCTCCTACTCATCCATCCTAGTCAACATGATGTTGTTGATGAAATAAGCTGGTTTACCATTCTATAGGATGCCAGGTTCTTCAGATCTCTTAAGACTATACTATAGAGGGCAGGTCAGTTACAATAACCCTGAGGCCAATTATCAATAAATGTGTTGTGGATCCCACATGAATCACTTCATGTATAGTTTTTCTCATTGGAATGGAAAGGAATGCACTCACCAAATCCACAGCTGCACACTCTGTGCCTGAGGCCTTATCAATCTGCTCTACCAGTGATATCCAGCCAGCATGGCAGCTGCAATTATGACTCCTACTTTTTCAAGTCTGAAGTAATCTCATTCATTGTTTAGGCCCCGTCAGGCTTCCTTGGGGACAGATTGCTGGATTACACGAAGATAATAGGCAACTCCAACAGCACCCCTCATCCTTCAGCTCTCTAATGGCGGTGCTACACCTACAATACCTACAGTACCTTTCATAAGACTCACCCTGGGACTCAATATCATTTTTTATTTGGCCAGGATGAAGTCAGTTGCAGAGGTTTCCCTTTGGCTTTCAGACAATGACAGCCCTTATTCCAGAGACTTGGGACCCAATGTGGGGGTTACTCCAGCTGCCAGGGCATCAATGCCAATTACACACTTGGAGAATGGGGAGATAAACAGGGCTGGGTCTGTGGACCCAGTAGTCCCTTTGTGATGTGTCCAGATTTATTCCCAGCTTCTGTAAGCCCCACTGTGGTGGGGACATAATGGTGCTGTAGGCCTGTAGGCATCAATATCAGCTCACACCCAATGTCAACACTCCCCCAAATTCTGCCTGTTTCCCTTTCCTAGTGTACAGTCCCCCGAGTAAATGACTGTAGGCTCCTTTGCAGAAAGACAGAGGGAATTGTTCCAGCATATACTTGCCATGAGGTTCCAGGGTCCTTTCTCCTGGGATAGGGACTCCTTCTCTGTAACTGGGATCTGAATCTGAAACTTGGTTGACGTTTAGGAATTGAGAATGGGATCATGACTTTGTATTGAGTTAAACACCCTCAGCCTCCTGCTCATCAATTCTTGCTTTCTTATCATAGATGTCAAGCAGTGCCCTTGTTGGCTGCTGTCTGTTCTGACACCACCCTCTATTAACCTTCCCCACAACTCCCTGCAGATCAAGCTGCCTCAGCTGCTCCTCTGAGATTGTCAAGTTAACCATGCCCTCTGGCTTTTGCAGGCCACTGTCACCATTTAGTTCTCTGCCTTTTCAAGGCCACACTTTCCTCATGAATATCAATGAGCCCAACTATAGGACCTCCTTCCTGCCATCACACCCAGCCTGCAGAGGACGCCACCCCGACGCTTCTTAGCAATGCAGGTCCCTCTCACCGGCACATTCCTGAGGCTCTGGTGGAAGGTGTGCCCTATGGGTCCTCTGTGGAGCATGGCCCTAGTGGGCATTCTGGTCTCACATGATGTCTCCATCCCACACCCCCACTTCCCTCAGCCTCATTATCCATCCTCTACATGTTCCAGGACAACTAACTCATGTCTAACTTACTGAGAGTTGGACATCATTTTTTCCAGTCTACATGGGTCCACCCCAGCAGTGGGTTTGCCCCATGCCCTGAGGTCCTTGATAAACCCATACCCAGAGAAAGTGCTCCCAAGCCAAAGGTGTTTTTTTTAATTTATCCAGCTTGATTCTGGCCCTTTGATCAAACACCCTTAAATTCCAATCCCAGAACTGCTCCTCAGGCTCCTACGGGGACATAACGGCTGTTCCTGCAAAGCTCCTGAGTGGAATTCCCACTGCATCATAGGGGTGAGGCTTCTGCAGCATCTTCCAGTGTAGGAAGTGGGAACCATTACTAGAGAAGGATGAGCCTCCTCTGCATGCCCAGAGAGTTCTAAAGGGCACCCATAGGATAACCCTGTTCCAGTTTGCAGAATCTTAGGTTTCCCCACCAAGGCCTTGACTTTCCCACAGCAGGTCTGCCTCTGATGAGTGTCCAAACATCTCTGTAGTACTGTGACTTTCACAATGATGTCATCAGCTATCATTCCACTCTGCAAGGCGAGAGGGGCAGGTGCCCCTCCTCGGTCTGTCTCCACCAGGCCCTGTGAGGGTGGGTGGAGGCTCTCTCCAAGCCCTCGTTTGGCCCCACCCCAGCATGTCTCCAGGTTCCTCTCAGCCCTGGTTCCTTTTGGCCCTGCAGTCACAATGGGCAACACTGTGACACACCCTGTCCTGTGTCACAGTGTCATACACTCAGGCTCACATTGCCCCTAGGCCACTTGCCAGCCAAGGGACATGGCCACATTTTGTGCCTTCTGCACCTCAGCCTTGCTTTCAAGTGCAGGTGATGATGGCACCCATGCAGAACAAATGTGATTTGCTATCTTCATCGAGTTTAGTCATCCAATTTTCCAACCCTCAATGGGCAAGGAAGAGTGTGGTTTCCACCAGAAGGCAGGATGTCAGCAGTCACAGGGGCAACCAACAGGCAAAGCCACTGGAAAATAGATGCTGCAGGAAGCACAGGTGTCCAGTGGAGATGGGAACCCTGCAGATTTGACCGTCTTTAAGCACATTAGAGAGATTACCATTACTAACAACTTAGCCATAAAAGTTTATTAGCTATTTTCAAAAAGCATAAAATTATGTAATATAATTTTTTTAAAATTTCCATCAATACAAAACTAATCTGGGCACTGCAACTTCCGGTGGGCAACTGGGATAGGCGGCATCATCAGGAAGGCGAGCCCTGCCATGCCCCATGTGCCAGTGCCCCAGATGGTGGCAGCCTCCCCAGAAGCACCTTGTATCTCCCCTGCACAGGGCCAGGGTCCCAGCTCCCCATACACCTTCTCCTGCTTTTTCTTTTCTGTCCTTTCCTTTTTTGATAAACCACCTGCAAAAAGGAAAAACCATTCTGAGGACAAGAAACATGTCAATGGGAAATACACAGTTGCCAGAGGGTAAAAGGCCCTGTTCATTCTCATTGAAAAGCTCAGGTATTTCTGTTAAAGTCTCTCCTTTTACTTTAGGATGCTGACTCCTGCGTCCATCTCAACCTGGGCATCGTGCCACCACCTTCAAGAAGAGAAAAACTAAGTAGTGCTTTGCAAAGGGGCAGCAGCATTTCTCATTTCTGACCATGTCAGGCACACGGCCATGCAGATGAGCAGGTGGGGGACACAGGTGAGTCTCCAGACCTGCTCTCCTCCCACAGTACATTCTTGAGTCTTTTTAAACAGTTGTGAAAATGCCACAGATGCAAGCACCTGTGGGCCACTCCCATGGGGACCGTTGCACAAGGCAGTGCCACTCATTCTCAGAACCTCCTACCATGGGCTATGCTTAGTGACCCGAGGCCAAGCCAAGGACGACGCCAGCCACAGCGTGCCATCCTCAGGGGCATGCTGTCAACAGGGGCAAAGATATCCCTAGCAATAAGATACAGAAAGAAAGAAAAAAGGAAGGAAATGCAGCCAATGGGCCGGTTCAGGTTCTTGACTTTGCCACACAAAAGAATTTGAGAGCAAGTCCAAAGTAAAAGTCAGCAAGAGAATTTATTGCAAAGTGAAAGTACACTCTGACAGCTGATCAGAGCAGCTGCTCAAAAGAGAGACAGTACCCTCCCCTCACGGGAATCTTACATGATTATTCATGAATAGGTGGGAAGGGGTATTGTTTTAAGCATGTTCTGTGGTCTCTTGTACGTGCATGCACTGTGGTTGTACATATCAGCACACACCTTACGTCTCATTAGCATCTTAACTTCCCGCTCAGAGTTGTGTTTGCTACTATTGTAATGAGCATAGGTCAGCCCAAGGACGCTATTCATGGGTTTCTGGGCTTCCTCAGATGTGGGGATGCTTCCCTTGGCTCTTCTACCTCTTTGCTGCAGGATGTTCTAACCACAAGCCCAGGATATGGTTTGCGCACCGTCGAACAGCTTGTTCTCTCCATCAACCTGACAAGTCTCTTGTTTCCTTTCAAGGGAGGCTGTGAACACCCTATCTCACCGATCTCAGAAGGACAGTACAGCAGTAGCCACCATGACCAAAAAGATGATTCCAGAAGTGCAGGACAACTCCCTACCCAGAGGCTGTGGCTGTGCAGTTACACACCAAGAGGGGAGTCCAGCTGGCTCTCAGGGTGCTCACTACCCTCATCTGGGGGCCTGGAGGACATCAATTCCTGAGAACGCCACGTTCTAGTGAGTAGAATGAACTGAGAGATACACAGCAAAGCTCCACATACTTTTCCTTTTCTTTGTGCCTGCAGTGTTCTTCATCAGTGTGCTCTCGCTTTTCAGCTACTACTGTTGGCTGGCTGGAAAAAATAGAACAATAGTAAAAATTAGAGACCAGTCTTTGGTGATGAAGAGAAATATTGGCTACTTCCAGTATTTTCTAGCTTTGGTTATGGTTGCAGTTTTCCAGCTCACCTTGTGGGGATGAATTCAGGAAAAACTTCAGTTACAAATTGAAATGAACATGCCAGAAGTATTGGCTCAAATCAACCTTGTCCTATTAAGCCACTTAGTGAATCAAAAGACCGCTTGTTGGACTGTTAATCTCGGTGGCCAGAGAAAGGAGCTGAGCTGAAGAAGGTGTTGTCAGATCAGGAACAAATAATTACAGCGGCAATAGAAAATGGAAGGCCACTTGTTCATAACCATTTGAATAAGGGCAAGGTATATGGAAACACATTATGAACTGATATTTTCAGTTTTGTTTGCAAGAAAATGATTAATGGGGTGAAATAATTGAAGTATCACGGAAGATACATTAAAAAAAAAAAAAGCCTTTGTACAGTTTGCTGGAGTCACAGAAGCCCTACTCCAGAGCAGAACAATGCCTGAATCTTCAGGGTCCATTTGTGCCGCATTCACTAGCAACCACAAACGTGACTTAATTTTACTTTGGAAATAATGCTTACCTATCGTGAGATGCTGTAATATGAACCAT
This sequence comes from Pan troglodytes, assembly GCF_028858775.2. Lineage (NCBI taxonomy): Eukaryota > Metazoa > Chordata > Mammalia > Primates > Hominidae > Pan > Pan troglodytes. Next base: position 35,648,007 of record NC_072403.2, on the reverse strand, counting down.
CATTACATGTTAACATGGCACATGGAATTTTGAGTGTCTAAGTTACATTTTTAGAGTTGTTTCTTAGTAGCCATGTGAGTTTCCACTCCAAAAACACAAGCTAAAAACTTGTTTTGAGTGAAGGACATCTAGGGCAAATGGTGACTGAAAGTGAATGAGATCCCAATTACTCTTTCTTGTACCGTATAAGGAAAAGAAAATAGATGCTTTTCTTGTTGGGTGTTTGCTAATTTATAATTACTGTTTTATGCTTTTCAACATTTTTAATAAAGTTTTTTATTGTTGGCTATAAACGTTTTAAAAGGATTCTCTTCCTCTAGAATCACTCTAAGTACCAAAATCTGTATTATTCTGGATTCATCAGAGAAACAGAACCAATAAGGTGTGTGTGTGTGTGTGTGTTTTATTCGTGTTATGAAACTGACTCATGCAATTATTACGGTGGCAAGTGTGAAATCTGTAGGATACGCCAGCAGGCTGAAAATGCAGACAGAAGTTGATATGGTAGTCTTAAGACAGAATTTCTTCTTTTCTGGGAAACTGTAGTTTCTGCTCTTAAAGCCTTCTACTGATTGGATGAGGTCCATCTACATTATTGAGGGTAATTTCCTTTTCATAAAGTCAACTGATTGTAAATGTTAACCACATGTACTAAATATCTTCACAGCAGCATCTAGATTAGGTTTCGATTAAATGACTGGGTACTATGTCCTAGCCAAGTTTATTGGCATTGACTCTGGGTCAAGGCACCGTGTCTCCCTCCCATCGAGTTTTCCATCATCTACACGAGACCTAGATGACTACTTTGATATCTACTGAAGGCCACAGCCTTGTCAAAGCCAGCCCCAGCTGAAATGCACTCACCTGCATTCCCACACATTTTACATACAATTCGGGGGAGGTTATGGGACCTATGAAGACCAAGGGTCTGTGGTCCTGTGACACTTTCTCTCAGAGGGTGAAGAAGGAGTTCCTTGGGGCAGCAACTCCCCCGGGGTCTCCTGCCTGCCTCTCCTCCCTTCTCAGCCCCAATCCTCTTTCCTGCTGTTGATCATCATGCAGTTTTTAAATCCCTACTCCCTGCCCCACCAAGGTTGGGCTCTAGGACCTGCCTATTGGGAACCTGCAGTTGGGAGAAAGTATGAAGTGACCCACCTGAATTTAGAGGAGGGAAGTGAGGAATTTGGAGACATCTAAAAACATTTTGTCCCTGTGGTTTGACTTCAAATTATCTATTTTTATTGGAGATTTGTTTGAAATTATAACCGGTATCTCATGATTATTCAGCATATGCCATGCCCCCTGGTAACCCTGGTTCTTATTTTTTTAAACTTGTACAAATATTTTAAGCAAACACAAAAGTAGACAGAAGAGTAAAGTGACCTTCACTGTACCCTTCACTCAGTAACACCCACTCTTGATTTATCTACATCCTCAACCATAGCCCAACACCAGGTTATTTTCAGCTAAATCCTAGACAATATATTATTTCACATGTTAGCAATTTTCTTTTGAAGGTGCCAATGTTCAGCTTCTTTAAAAAGAGAAACAGAGACCGGCAGGAGAAGGATTGAACTGACAAAATATATTTTCAAATGCAATTAAGGCAGAGGACAATGCAGGAACCCTTGAGTCCTGTTTTAACTGAATGCTCAGCACCTCTTAGATTCTCAATAAAAGAAAGCAGCAGCCCAGAGCCAAGGAGCCCAGGGAGGCACATCATGGTTTGATTTTGTGACTGTTTTCAGGGCAGTATCTGTCATCTCTGAATGGTTACACTGGACATTTCTATTCCCACCCTTGCAATGGGACTCCCCAGCTCAGAGAAAGGGAAATTATCACCCATTCTCATTTATACCTTTAATGCCTTCATCCATTCCCTTGGTCCTGACTTTCTGGTTGGAGGAGGGGGAGGAAAAGCAGAGGCACGAAATTGAAATGTCTTCTCTGCCATCTGCTGGGGATATGCTTGAATAACAGGAAAGGCCTACATAAAAGATATGCAGCCAGGAATAGAGGTTCCTTTTCCTGTTTCCTTCAGGAAATTTCCCCTAGGGCAGACAGAGCAAGAGCGATGGACAGAGGAATGGGAGCAGGACCCAGGGGGAGGTCTGGTCATATGTGTGCCTTTCTGCCTCCCCGTCTGTCATTGTCCTTCCTCACCAGGCCTGCAGACCACCTGCGATGACCTGGCCTCTTGCCATCCCTAGCTGGGCCAAAATTCCATCACAGGGACACACAGGATGGCAGAAGCGCAAGGCCTCATACCCGCTGGGGCAGCCTCCTGGAGATGGCCTCAGGAGGGCTTCTGGGAACTTCTTTAAAACCTGCACTGCAGGCACCAATTTCCCCAGTTATCCCATCCTTAAGTGAAAAATCAACCACAGAGATGATTTATTGTAATAGCCTTATTTCAGTACAAGCAGATGAAAAGTGTTTCTCTTCACTGGCCCATTAGTTACAATGGGGAGGGGTCACTGAGTGAGCAGTGGGTGGTGGCAGTGACGACCACACCCTCTCACAGCGGCCCAACACTTTTGACACAAGTTCCCACCTCTCCATTAGACGTGTCTTCTCTACATGCAGAAAATGTGGTCTCGTAGCTTCCCTTCTCGGTGCTGGATTGCTGGCATTTCTTTTCTTTATCAGAGACATGAATATCTTTTTTCTTTATGGATTTCTAAGACTTCAGGGTTTCTTCAGGGAGAAGTTGCTTAAGGAGGCTCCTGCGTGGACCGAGTCCTTCCTGAGGGTTTGCTGGATGCCCCCGGACACTGTGCGGCTGTGTCCTCCGGGGTCCCTAAAGCTGGCACATTCTGCTGTGTACCCAGAGGTGGGGAAAGATGCTGCCAGCTCCACCTTACAGCTGCCACATGAAATTTGAGGTCAGAGAATTCTCTTGTCTTTAAGGGCCCCCACATTTGCCTTCTTCGATGTTTCAGGAAATCATAACTGAATTTAGAAAGGTTCCCTTTTCAGTTTACTCTCTGGAAGGAAATATACTGAAAATTCAGTTTATTTTCAGGTATTGAATAGAATTGAAAAGTCAAACTGTCAGTTTGCTTGCAGTGCACACAGAGAAATTGAGTGTTCCAAGCCATTGGGACATTTCTAGCAGCTCCATCCTTTTCCAGTAGGACATGAGTAAAGTCAGTGAGGAGCGAACCTGCAGTCCACGGGCACCTCCAGGATTGTGGCAGGAGACGCACATGTCTTTCTGATGTGTGGAGTCCTGAGGACAGAGGCTGAGACCCTGCATTTCCCAAAGTACTTGTTTTCTAAGCAAGTGTTTCTGCTACTTGAAATAAACTTGGGGGTGTGGAAGCCACCTTGCAACCAACCAAACACAGGTGAGAAAATGAATATGAAGTGTTCTGGGAGAAAGCAGAAAAGCCCATTGCCATCATGTTTCCTTATTTTTACAATTCTCTTAAACAATGTGCCTAAGGTTATAACCCCTCCCGTTTGTAACAACTTCTAAATGAGAAAATCGTTGAAAGGGCATTAGTAAGTGTGGATACAGAATAAATGCTGAAAATCAGTGCTTTATTCAAAGTAGTGATAGAGTCTCCCAGGTATCAACAGAGAGGTGGGCCAGGGACTTTTCCCAGTGACCAGAAACAAGAGCCTCAGGGAGATGAGGATGTCTCACAGCCAGGGACGGGACAGTGAAGGGCCCCACGGGAGTGCATCCCAGGGGTCTGTTCCTGTTTAGACTCCAATGCTCAGCACCCAGTGCGGCACGTGGCAAGACCTCAGCAAATATGTCAGTTGGCTGGATGAAGGAGGGCAGGTGTGAGCCAAAAAAAGATTTTTGCTGGGGCATAAATGTAAAAGTGTTGATGAACCTACCTTGCAAGGAGATAGAAAAGTGGATGGGTGGATGGGTAGATGGATGGATGGATGGATAGATGGATGGATGGATGGATGGATATTCATTTTCTCTATGTGTGTGTGTACGTGTGTATCTATCTCTGTCTGTCTCTCTGCTCTTTCTCTCCATTTGCCATTGTTCCTTCACAATCATGATTTCACTAACTTTTTTTTTTTTTTTGAGACAGAGTCTCACTCTGTTGCCCAGGCTGGAGTGCAATGGCACAATCTCTGCTCACTGTAGCCTCCACCTCCCGGGTTCAAGCGATTCTCCTGCCTCAGCCTCCTGAGTAGCTGAGATTATAGGCACATGCCACCACGCCCGGCTAATTTTTGTATTTGTATTTTTATTTTTTTTGTAGAGATGGGGTTTCACCATGTTGGCCAGGCTGGTCTCGAACTCCTGACCTCGTGATTCGCCCACCTCAGCCTTCCAAAGTGCATCAGTAACATCTTTTACCTGGTCTTACAGGACCTTGCCTGTCTATTCTATTCATGGTCATAAGACAGAAAAAGAAAAGGAGTGTGTGGAAAACAAGATAAGGAAACATGCTTCTGATGTGGGGCAGTGGGGAGACAGGGGCTGCGCCTCACTGCAGAGTCCATCCTGCTGAACACAGAGGGGCAAAAGCGCCCAGACAGCCATGCCCATGCTGATCAGAAGGGAGGGCTGCGCCTCGCGGTCCTTCTACCTGTGTCTTTCAGGCTTTGCTCTCTAGGTCCAAGTTACTGCTATGAAAAGAGATTTGAGAATTCCCAGAGGGGCCTTTCAGCCTCTTTCCATGGCTCTTCCTGCCCTTTCGAAAGCACAGCCAGAGACATCAGAAATGAAATTGTACGTAATTCTTTTGGACTTTGATGCAATCTTTGGAAAGAATTTTTGTAAATGCCAAGCTACATTTTGGCAGCCCCATCAAGAGTCAGGTGTGCCCAGGGCAGTCAACCCAGGCCCTGGACTCTCATTCTAGTTGGATTCTATGACAGCTATTTTGCCATAAGAATTCTAGAGCCAGATCTTGCTACACCACAATTGCCTCACGTTGCAAGACAAACAAATCTAACCTGAGTCCTGTGGATTCCAGAGGTGCTCAGGAGGAACCTCCATCTCAGCGTGGATGACCTCAGGTTCAGCCCCGTCTGCCCATTCAGCCCGCAGCCCCGTCCGGGAGAGCACTCAGAATCCGAGAGCGGCGCAGCGGCGCCCCCGTGTGGCCACAGGGCCGAGGACAGAGACCCCTCTCCTCTTTCTCCCTAGCCAGGACCTCCCAGGCTCTCCTGCTCCCAGCACCTGGACAGGGCTCTGCATTCAAGGGGGTTCCCGATCTCAAGTCAGGCTCTGAGTCCATCCAGCTTCCCAAAATCCATGTTGAAACTGACGTTTCCTCCTATCACTGAGTGACTCTGGATTTTGGCTTCAGGGAAGAGATACCTCCAGGCCAAAACAGTGGGATCATATCGGGCTCATCCACCCCCAAACCATTGCTACCACATGACCTAGTCCCTCAGCCTCCAAAATGGGGCCTTGCCCTCCTGTCCCCTCCCTTGTTCCTGCTGCTGCTCCTGCAGGTGGAGGCTGCTCATCCCAGGAATCAGCCTGTGAGCTCCAACCCTGGAGTCCGGGCCTGGGGCCTTGGTCCAGAGAGCGGAAGGGAGATGAAATGGATCATAAGAGAAGGGGGAGAGTGGAAGGAACCAGGGGGGAGAGAAAAACGAGAAGGGCCCTGTTAGAAGTTGTGTGTGCATGTGTGTGTGTGTGTGTGTAGATCAGGAGGGGGTTTCTAGGGACCTGGGGAAAGGAGAGCTAAGGGCAGGTGCTAAGGGGCCCAGCCCTGTTAATTCCAAGGTCTGGAATTAATTCCAGGATACTGCACTTCCTACAGTACCACTTTATGGCCATATCCAAGTCCAGCCCTGAGCAGCCTATGGTCACAGAAAATCGTGAGAATAATCAGAGAAAAATGACACGTTACATACATGAGAACAATTATGAGAACGACCAGTCCATGTGTTCATAATTTGTCATCAGAAACTATGGTGGTCAGAAGACAATGAAATGGCATTTTTTTGAGTGCTGTAAGAAAACAACCTAACTCAGAATTACACATCCAGTAAAAATATTTTCAGGGAAGAAAAATGAAAAGGTGTCTCCAGATAAAATAAAACTAGGATAATTTGTTGCAAACATAACTCTACTACAAGAAAAATACTGAAGGAGTTTCCCAGGTTGAAAGAAACCATACCAGAGGGTAACTTGAGTCTTCAGATAGGAGTGATCAACACTGGAAATGCCAAATATAAGGTGGGAAGTTAAAGATGCTCTATTTTTTCTTAGTTTTTTTGTATTAATTTTTTTTTGAGATGGAGTTTCGCTCTTGTTGCCCAGGCTGGAGTGCAATGGCACAATCTCCGCTCACTGCAACCTCTGCCTCCTGGGTTCAAGCGATTATCCTGCCTCAGCCTCCCGAGTAGGTGGGATTACAGGCATGCGCCACCACGCCCAGCTAATTTTGTATTTTTAGTAGAGACGTGGTTTCTCCATGTTGGTTAGGCTGGTCTCGAACTCCCGACCTGAGGTGATCCACACATCTTGGCCTCCCAAAGTGCTGGGATTACAGGCGTGAGCCACCGCGCCCAGCTTTTTCTTAGTTTTTTAAAACTACAAATGAACAACACTATCAACCATCTTGATCTAACATTTACAGTCACTGTGTTCAACAACTCCAGAATATATATTTTGTAAAGTGAATATGGTACATTCACTAACACAGGTCATATGTTGAGACATAAAACAAGAAACAACATATTTCAAAGGACTGAAATCATACAGAATATGTTCTCTGACCAAAATAGATTTTATTGGAAATCAATAATAAGTTGTCTAGGGGCAAAAGAGTATTGAAAATTTTAAATCTTCCTTCTAAATAACCTACGGATCAAAGGAGAAAACATAAGGGAAGTTAGATAATATTTTCAACTGAATGATGATGAAAACATACCTTTCAAAATTATTAGATACTATTTCCAGTCTTTCTGCAAAGGACAGTGATCAAGAGAGTGTGGTATTGGCAAAAGGACAGACACATAGATCAACAGAACAGAACGGAGAGGCCAGAAATGGAAGGACAAAAATAGAGTCACTTGATTTTGAATACAAGTACAAAGGTCATCCAATGAAGAAGGGAATCTCCTTTCAATAATGATGCTGAAACAATTGGCATCCATCTACTTTGGGAGGCTGGGGCATGTGGATCACTTGAGGTCAAGAGTTTGAGACTGGCTTGGCCAACATGGTGAAACCCTGCCTCTACTAAAGGTACAAAAATTAGCTGGTGTGGTGGCTCTTGCCTGTAATCCCAGCTACTCGGGAGGCTGAGGTAGAAGAATCACTTGAACCTGGGAGGCAGAGGTTGCAGTGAGCAGAGATCATGCCATTGCACTCCAGCCTGGGCCACAGAGTAAGACTCAATCTCAAAAAAACAAAACAAAACAAAAAAAACTTGACAATACTTCACACCTATAAAAAAGTAACTCAAAATGTATCATAGACTTAAAAATAATATGCACAGCCATAAAACTTCTGGAAGAATATAAAGGAGAAAATCTTAACCTTGAGTTTGAGTTTTTAGATAAAACACCAAAAATACAATCCATGAAAGAGAAAACAAATCAATTAGACTTTATCATAATTAATAGTTTTTGCTTTACAAAAACACTGGTAAGTGAATGAAAAGAAGACAAGGCACAGACTGGAAGAAAATACTTGTCAAAAAACTGGAAGTTATAGATGTGACAAAGGACTCGTAAAGATAATATGTGAACAAAATTAAAACACAATAATTGGGAAAAAAAATCTTGATTTTAGAAGTGGGTGAAAGATCTCAACAGACACCACCAAAGAAGATATATGGGTGGTAAATAATACTTGAAAATATGCTTAAGATCATCTGTCATTAGGGAAATGCCAATAGGGTGCAGTGGCTCATGCCTGCAATGCCAACACTTCGGTAGGCTAAGGCAGAAGGATCACTTGAGCCCAGGAGCTCAAGACCAGCCTGGGTAACATGGCGAGACAATGTCTCTACAAACAAACAAACAAACATTAACCAGGTGTAGTGGCATGCGCCAGTGATTCCAGCTACTTGGGAGGGTGAGACGGGAGGATTGCTTGAACCTGGGAGGTGGAGGCTGAAGTGAGCTGTGATCGCACCACTTTACTCCAGCCTGGGCAACAGAGTGAGACTCTGTCTCAAAACACAAAACAAAACAAAACACCAAAACAAAGTACTGCTACACTATTAGAGTAGCTAAAATTTTTCAAACTTACAATAAAAAATGCTGAAAATATACAGAGCAACAAGAATTCCCACTCACTGCTAATGGGAATGGAAAATGGTAAAGCCACTTTGAAAGACAGTTTAGAAGTTTCTTATAAAGTTAAGGAGAGACGTACCATCAATCGTGCTCTTAGGGATTTACCCAAGTTAATTCAAGGTTGATATCCACACAAAAACCTATACATGAATATTTATAGCAGCTTTACATATGTTCACTAAAAACTGTAAACAACCAAGATATCTTTCAGCCATGCAAGACTAAGCAAACTGTGGTATAACCATATGGATCATAAGAAATGAGCTGTTGTCAGGCCAGATGAGGTGGCTTACACCTGTAATCCCAGCACTTTGGGAGGCTGAGGCAGGTGGATCACCTGAGGTCAGGAGTTTGAGACCAGCCTGGGCAACATGGCAAAACTCCGTCTCTAGTAAAAATACAAAAAGAAAAAATTAGCCAGGCGTGGTGGCAAGCAACTGTAGTCCCAGCTCCTCGGGAGGCTGAGGCAGGAGAATCACTTGAACCTGGGAGGCAGAGGTTGGAGTGAGCCAAGACTGCATCATTGCACTCTAGTCTGGGCAACAGAGCAAGGATCTGTCTAAAAAAAAAAAAAAAGCTGTTGCCCTGGTGCAGTGGCTCATTTTGGGAGGCCAAGGTGGAAGGATCGCTTGTGGCCAGGGTTCAAGACCAGTCTGGGCAACATACCGAGATGCTGTCTATGTTTATTTAAAAAAAAAAAAAAAATGGCCGGGCGCAGTGGCTCACACCTGTAATCCCAGCACTCTGGGAGGCCGAGGCATGTGGATCACCTGAGGTCAGGAGTTCGAGACCAGCCTGGCCAACATGAAGAAACCCCGTCTCTACTAAAAATACAAAATTAGCCGGGAGTGGCGGTGCATGCCTGTAATCCCAGCTACTCAGGAAGCTGAGGTAGAAGAATCATTTGAACCTGGGAGGCGGAGGTTGCAGTGAGCTAATATCACACCATTGCACTCCAGCCTGGGCAACAAAGGCAAAACTCTGTCTCAAAAAAAAAAAAAAAAATATATATATATATATATGTAAATAAGCTATTAATCCATACATCAATTAATCTTAAATGCGTTTTACTAGGTGAAAAAAATGTCAGACACAAAAGGCTTCATTTTATCTGACTCAATTCATATACCATTCTGGAAAAAGCAGATCTATGGGGACAGAAAACCGGTTAATGGTTATCAAAGGGTGGAGGGAGAAGGGATAAAGAACATTCAAAGGGAAATTTTTAGGATGAAGGAACTGTTGTAGATGGTACTAGGGTAGTGGATATATGATTCTATACATTTGTCAAAATCCGGGCTGGGTATGGTTGCTCATGCCTGTAATCCCAGCACTTTGGGAGGCTGAGGCGGGTGGATCACCTGAGGTCAGGGGTTCAAGACCAGCCTGGCCAACATGGTGAAACCCCGCCTCTACCAAAAATACAAAAATTAGCCGGGCGTGTTGATGGGCGCCTGTAATCCCAGCTACTCGGGAGGTTGAGGCAGGAGATGGAGGTTGCGGTGAGCCCAGATAGCACCATTGCACTCCAGCCTGGGCAACAAGAGTGAGACTTCATCTCAAAAAAAAAAAAAAAAAAAAAAAGTCATTGTTGTAAAAAGGGCACAGGCTTTGCTACAGATTTTTCTACCAGTGAAAAGATGTATACACTTGCCTGGCCTCATCATTCAGACCAATTCATAAAATAACAAATGCATGGAAAAAAAACTCAAAAACACAATCATCATGTGACTGACTTCCAAATTAGATTCTCCTTCAAATCAGAGAGTATTGCTTGTTAATAGTGTTTATAAATTTTAATTCCTGATTGCTGAGACAATATGTACATAAAATATTTAGCCAAAGAGTTCAAAATAAAATTACCCAAATTACCTATTTGTTATTTTATACATAGTAATTATTTTAAAAAAATCTTTTGGCTGGGTGCAGTGGTTCATGCCTGTAATCCCAGCATTTTGGGAGGCCAAGGCGGGCGGATCATGAGGTCGGGAGTCTGAGACCAGACTGACCAACATGGTGAAACCCTGTTTCTACTAAAACAACAAAAATTAGCCGAGCATGGTGTCGCACGCCTGTAATCCCACCTACTTGGGAGGCTGAGGCAGGAGAATCGCTTGAGCCCAGGAGGCAGAGGTTGCGGTGAGCCGAGATCACGCCATTGCACTCCAGCCTGGGCAACAAGAGCGAAACTCCATCTCAAAAAAATTTTTTTAAAAAGCATAAATTAAAAAAAATAATAAAACTTTTAAGATGTTAAGCCCCTGAAGCTCCAACTACAAAGTAGGGTAAAAGGCTGCCTAAAGCAGTGAAGATCAAGGAGTGACCTTGGAGGCAGCAGAGGGAGACCGTATTAGTCCATTTGCGTTGTTGTAAAGGAATACCTGGGTTTAAGTAATTTATAAAGAAAAGAGATTTATTTGGCTCACAGTTCTGCAGGCTGTACAATCATGGGGCCAGCTCCACTAGGATTCTGGTGAAGTCTCAGGAAGATTTTACTCGTAGCAGAAGGCAAAGGAGGAGCAGGTGTGTCACATGGAGAGAGAAGGAGCAAGAGAGCTGCTAGGCTCTTTTAAATAATCAGCTCTCGTGTGAACGAATAGAGTGAAAGCTCACTCATTACCATGGGCAGGGTACTAAGCCACTCATGACAGAACCGCTCCCATGACCCAAACGCCTCCCACTAGGCCCCAGCTCCAACACTGGGGATCTTTCAACATGAGATTTGGAGGGGACAAACACCCAAACCTTATCAGAGATGATCCCAGCCACAGGTCTCAGAGAACCAGCAGAGGGCACTCCTCCAGGGCCCAGCCTGAGTGTGGAAATAGCTGTCAGAATCACGTCAGAATGTTTCAGAACTCATGGGGAAAAGCTGAGACAGAAAAAAAGAAGAAAGTAAGAAGCTGGCAGAAATCAGCTAGGAACCTTGAGAGACTTGGCATTTCATTGAAAGGTAAGATAGGAGTGTTTTGACTCCCGTCGTCCCTAAGGAAGACCACCAGTATCTGAACTGTCGGAGAGCTCCTCTGCCCTCACAAAGCCAAACACTGATGTGCATGGCGATTTGGGAACTTCTGGAGGGCATCACACCAGACAACCAACTTGCGCTGGGTCACTTGTCCCTCCTCCAGACTTGGGCAGTGTTGGCAGGGTGCCATATTAGGAGTGTAGCCATCAGGGGACTGTGTCCTTCCCAGGGAACCCCAACCTTTGTATATTCACATCACAGAAGCTCCTGCAGCCATGCCCCCAGTGCCCACTTGGATTGTGGCAGCCACACAGGGCTGGCTGGACCCAGTGGAGCTGCAGGGTTCCCAGTGGTCTAGCCATCAGGGATTGCTGCTCCTAAGGAAAGGGAGACTGCAGTACACAAAAAAAGTACCATTTGGGACAAAGGAGGCCAGACCATGTACTCTTCTGTGTCCGAGAGCTCCTTGTTTGTGGGCTGAGTGACTGCACCACTTCCAGCAGAGTCGTGGACACCGTGTTCAACTCTGCGCTGAAGGAGTGTAGTTCCATCCCAGCAGCCAAGCAGCCCCAGTGCTTAGGATCAGGCATGGAAAGGGGAAATTCTCCTGCCCTTCCCCCATCCACCACTGCTTCAAACACAGCATGGCCACTCCCATGGGAAATTGGCACATGTGTGCCAGAGAAGAGCCTTTCTAGGACTATCAGGGGTGACTGTGTTTCCACTGGCAGTGTGGCCATTTGGGCCAGGCTTGTGTGAAAGACAGGGCCCTTCCCCCTCTCTACAGGGAGTGCTAGCATTCCTGCAGTGGAGAGCAGGAAAGCTGAAAAGCTATGTGCAGGCCAGGCACGGTGGCTCACGCCTGTAATCCCAGCACTTTGGGAGGCCGAGGTGGGCGGATCATCTGAGGTCAGGAGTTCGAGACCAGCCTGACCAACATGGAGAAACCCCGTCTCTACTAAAACTACAAAAACAATTAGCCAGGCGCGGTGGCGCATGCCTGTAATCCCAGGTACTCGAGAGGCTGAGGCAGGAGAGTTGCTTGAACCTGGGAGGTGGAGGTTGCGGTGAGCTGAGATCGCGCCATTGCACTCCAGCCTGGGCAACAAGAGCAAAACTCCATCTCAAAAAAAAAAAAAGAAAAAGAAAAGCTATGTGTTTGGGGTTGAGGGAGGATGCTCTGCACCAAAGACATTTAAATGGTGAGCTGAGGAGAAGACATCTTTAATGAGTCTCAACTACATTGCAGTTGGAGATAGAGAGTAGTGTCTGGTCAATTTGAGTTTCCCCGATGCCAGGACTAGGGAATGACAGGGAAATGGATGGCATTCCTGCCTGGCCAGGTCATGAAGCTGGGGCAGCCCTCTCCTCATCTGTGGAGACCTAGGCACGTTTCACCAGAAGTTTCCCATGCCACCACTGCTGCCTGAAAGCTGCTGCCTGTGCTCACCATCGTGGGGCAGGCTTGGGGATCCAGCTCTACTCAGCTATGTCCCCCTCTCTGGTGCTGAGCAGGGAGCCCAGGCTGCTGTACATTCCACTTACCAGCACATTTCCTGAGGCAACAGAGAACTTTTCTAGGTATACAATGATGAAGCATATACTCACGTGCTTCTGCCGCATAGGCTTTTAGGCATAAGCCCACCTACTGTTCTGGAGGCTGAACCACGCACCTCAATACAAATCAGTTGACAAAAGGGCACATGAGTGGAAATAAACTTCTCATCTCTTCCAAAAGAGGAAATGAGATAAACTTCTTAAACCTCTGCCATCCTGGCCCTGCAGGAGGCTGTGAGCCTGTTCACACTCCCAGTACATCACCACCACAACTGGCATTTGAGAAAGCCACCATACAAAGGCTATCTATAACCAGGGGACAACTACAGAGTCTTTGCCACTGAAAGCATTCACAACCAAATGCAAAGGACCTTAAACAACATACATTATAGTCACATTGTAAAGGGAAAAAAAAATCCTGCCCAAATGAAATAAATTCAAAAATAAGAAGAGAAAGTTTCTACAGATGAGAAGGAACCAAATAAATGATTCTGGAACTCTCTATGTTTTCTATTTTTTAAGTAAGTCCTTTGTTTCTCTGTTGAAAACAGTAGAATGTTTTGAAAACATACTCTGAAAAAATAGAGTGTTATGACATCCCCAAAACATTACACTAACTTTCTAGCAATAGATCCTAACAAAAATAAAATCTTTGAAATACCAAATAAATAATTCAAAATAATGATTATAAAGAAGCCCAATGAAATCCAAGAGAAAGTTGAAAACAACACAAAGAAATGTAAAAAATCAATTCAGCATATGAATAAAAAATTTACCAAGAGATAAATATTTTTAAAAAAGTAAACCACCTGGGCTGGGTGTGGTGGCTCACGCCTGTAATCCCAGCATTTTGGGAGGCTGAGGCGGGCAGATCACGAGGCCAGGAGATCTAGACCATCCTGGCTAACACAGTGAAACCTCGTCTCTACTCAAAATACAAAAAATTAGCCGGGCCTGGTTGCAGGCGCCTGTAGTCCTAGCTACTCAGGAGGCTGAGGCAGGAGAATGGTCTGAACCCGGGAGGCGGAGCTTGCAGTGAGCCGAGATTGCGCCACTGCACTCCAGCCTGGGCGACAGAGCGAGACTCCTTCTCAAAAGAAAAAAAAAAAAAAATTAAACCACCTGGAAATAAAAAATTCATCAAAGTAGTTCTAAATGCAGCTGAAAGCTTTAACAATAGACTAGACCAAGCAGAAGAAAGAATTTCAGAGCTTGAAGACAGGTCTTTCAAATTAACCCAGTCAGACAAAAAGAAAGAAAAGATAATTAAAATATGAACAAAGCCTTCAGGAAGTATGGGGTTATGTAAAACATCTGAACCCATGAATCATAGGTATTCCTAAGGGAGAATGAAGGGTAAAAAGTGTGGAAAATCTACTTGAGGAAATAATTGAGGAAAACTTCCCTAACCCTGGCTAGAGATTTAAAATCCAGATAGAAGATACTTAAAGAACTCCTGGAAAATACATTGCAAGATGGACTTCACCAAGACAAATAGTCATCAGACAATCTAAACTCAATGTAAAGGAAAAAAAATCTTAAAATGAGCAAGAGAAGAGAAAAAGTGTCCTAAAAACCTATATAGGAAATTCCATCAGTCTAACAGTGGATTTTTCAGGCCGGGCACGGTGGGTCACGCCTGTAATCCCAGTACTTTGGGAGGCTAAGGTGGGTGGATCACGAGGTCAGGAGATCGATACTGTCCTGGGTAACACTGTGAAACCCCGTCTCTACTAAAAATACAAAAAACTAGCCGGGCGTGGTTGCAGGCGCCTGTAGTCCCAGCTACTCGCGAAGGTGAGGCAGGAAGGAGAATGGCCAGAACCCGGGAGGCGGAGCTTGCAGTGAGCCGAGATCGCGCCACTGCACGCCAGCCTGGACGACGGAGCGAGACTCCGTCTCAAAAAAAAAAAAAAAAGCAGCCCCTAGTCACATAACCCCTGCTTGCTCAATCGATCACGACCCTCTCAAGCGCACCCCCTTAGAGTTGTGATCCCTTAAAAGGGACAGAAATTGCTCACTGGGGGAGCTCGGCTCCTGAGACAGGAGTCTGGCCGATGCCCTCGGCCGAATAAACCCATTCCTTCTTTAACTCGGTGTCTGAGGAGTTTTGTCTGCGGCTCGTCCTGCTACAATATGGCGCCATTGCACTCTAGCCTGGGCAACAAGAGCCAGACTCCTTCTCAAAAAAAAAAAAAAAAAAAAAATTGCGGCCGGGCGCGGTGACTCACGCCTGTAATCCTAGCTCTTTGGAAGGCTGAGGTGGGCGGATCACGAGATCAGGAGTTAGAGACCAGCCTGGCCAGTATGGAGAAACTCCACCTCTATTAAAAATACAAAAATTAGCTGGGCATGGTGGCACGCACCTGTAGTCCCAGCTGCTCAGGAGGCTGAGGCAGGAGAATCGCTTCAACCTGGGAGGCGGAGCTTGCAGTGAGCCGAGATCGTGCCACTGCACTCCAGCCTGGCTGACAGAGCGAGATTCTGTCTCAAAAAAAAAAAAAAAAGAAAAGAAAAAAAGAAAAACAAGCAAAGAGTGGTGATGAAATTTGAAAGAAGGGACTAGGCCGGGCGAGGTGGCTCACGACTAATCCCAGCGCTTTGGGAGGCTGAGGCAGGCAGATCACCTGAGATCAGGAATTCAAGACCAGCCTGGCCAACGTGGTGAAAACCTGCCTCTATTAAAAATACAAAATTAGCCGGGTATGGTGGTGCGTGCCTATAAATCCCAGCTACTTGGGAGGCTGAGGCAGGAGAATCGCTTGAACCCAGGAAGCAGAGGTTGCAGTGAGCCCAGATCGCGCCATTGCACTCCAGCCTGGGCGACAAGAGTGAAATTCCCTCTCAAAAAAAACAAAAAAGTAAAGGAAAAGAAAAGAAAAGAAATAGCATATAGTAGCATATAAATTCCCAAACATTAAACAATTGCCTTTGTTCATATAAACAATAAAAAGTTAAAATTTTTGTGAGGCAATAACCTCATATATAATAGAAACAAAAAGGTTTTTAATGAAAAAAATTACTAAGAAGTGTGCAAACTGTAAATGAAAACATTAAAACACTTCTGAAATTTAAAAATTAGATATGAACAAATCGGGCCGGGTGCGGTGTCTCACGTCTGTAATCTCAGCACTTTGGCAGGCTGAGGTTGGAGGATCACCTGAGATCAGGAGTTTGAGACCAGCCTGGCCAAGTGGTGAAACCCCACTTCTACTAAAAATACAAAAATTAGCCGGGTGTGGTGATGTGAGCCTATAATCCCAACTACCTGGGAGGCTGAGGCAGGAGAATGACTTGAACCTGGGAGGTGGAGGTTGTGGTGAGCTGAGGTCACACCACTGCACTCCAGCCTGGGTGACAGAATGAGAGTCCATTTCAAAAAAAAAAAGGAAGAACTTTTTTTTTCTTTTCCATAAGTTCTTGGGGTACAGGTGGTATTCGGTTACACGAGTAAGTTCTTTAGTGGTGATTTGTGAGATTTCGATGCACTTATCACCTGAGCAGTATACACTGCACCTTGTAGTCTTCTGTCCCTTGCCCCCTCCTACTCTTCCTCCCAAGTCCCCAAAGTCCATTGCATCATTCATATGCCTTTGTGTCTTCATAACTCAGCTTCTACATATCAGTGAGAACATACGATGTTTGGTTTCCCATTCCTGAGTTATTTCATTTAGAATAACAGTCTCCAATCTCATCCAGGTCACTGAAAATGCTGTTAATTCATTCCTTTTTATGGCTGTGTAGTACAGAAGAACATTCTCAAATAGGAAGACTATACAGCACATTTGCAGAGTAAATTTTCAAATGTAATACCTCCTAATCAAAATGCCAACAACTACTTTTTTTCTCAAGCTAGACAAGTAGATTATAAAGTTCACATGAGAAAATAAATAAGAATAATTAGAAAATCCCTTGGGGGGAAAAAACAAATTGAGAATTGGGTGTCTAGTTATGCCTGATAGTTAAATATTTTACAAATTCCCTGTCACTAGAACAGTGTGGCACTGGTGAATGAATAGACCAACCAATGGAACAGCACAGGAAGTCCAGAAACAGCCAAGTGCATAGCAACCTAGTCCTCATTTAATGACTTTAATTCATTCCTGGGCATCGTGCCACTAAATAAAAAGTATTAAACCAGGCTGGGTGCGGTGGCTCACGCCTGTAATCCCAGGAAATTGGGAGGCCAAGGCCGGCGGATCACCTGAGGTTGGGAGTTTGAGACCAGCCTGACCAACCTGGAGAAACCCCCTCTCTACTGAAAATACAAATTAGGCAGGCGTGGTGGTGCATGCCTGTAATCCCAGCTACTCGGAAGGCGGAGGCAGGAGAATCGCTTGACTTGAACCCAGGAGGCAGAGGTTGTGGTGGGCCAAGATCGGGCCATAGCACTCCAGCCTGGGCAACAACAGCGAAACTCTGTCTTAAAAAGCCCGGGCGCGGTGGCTCACGCCTATCATCCCAGCACTTTGGGAGACCGAGGCGGGCGGATCACTAGGTCAGGAGATCGAGACCATCCTGGCTAACGCGGTGAAACCTCGTCTCTATTAAAAATACAAAAAAATTAGCCGGGCGTGGTGGCGGGCACCTGCAGTCCCAGCTACTCTGGAGGCTGAGGCAGACGAATGGCGTGAACCCGGGAGGTGGAGCTTGCAGTGAGCCGAGATCCCGCCACTGCACTCCAGCCTGGGTGACAGAGAGAGACTCTGCCTCAAAGTGGAGAAAATGGTACAGAGGCCGGGCGCGGTGGCTCACGCCTGTAATCCTAGCACTTTGGGAAGCCGAGGAGGGCGGATCACTAGGTCAGGAGATCGAGACCATCCTGGCTAACAGGTGAAACTCAGTCTCTACTAAAAATACAAAGAATTAGCCAGGCACGGTGGTGGGCGCCTGTTGTCCCAGCTACTCGGGCGGCTGAGGCAGGAGAATGGCGTGAACCCGGGAGGCGGAGCTTGCAGTGAGCAGAGACAGCGCCACTGCACTTAAAGGGTGAGACTCCGTCTCAAAAAAAAAAAAAAGAAAGAAAGAAAGTGATACAGAAGTGAAAGAGATGTTTACCTATTGAGCAAAAGGTGTGAGGGTGTGTATGTGTGATAAATGATACTAGAAAAAAAGAGAGCAAATGAATGATATTGTATTCTCTTCATAGTTAAGGTGTTCTGCTGTTTATTTTTTGTGGGGGGAGGGGGGCGCAGGGCGGACAGAGTCTCACTCTGTCGCCCAGGCTGGAGTGTAATGGCGCGATCTCGGCTCACTGCAAACTTCTGCCTCCCTGGTTCAAGGGATTCTCCTGCCTCAGCCTCCTGAGTAGCTGGGATTACAGGCACGTGCCACCACGCCCGGCCAATTTTTGTATTTTTAGTAGAGATGGGGTTTCACCATTTTGGTCAGGCTGGTGTTTATATGATATTAATAAACAATGAAAGATAAAGAAAAGATCTGAATCATTTGCATTTTCAGGAAAATTGTTACACATCAGAAAATCTGTCAGGAAATATTTGAGACTCCATCACAATCATTGCCCCTTAAACACACCCATCAAGACAACTATTCTTCCTCCTTTAGAGAGTAAAATGAACCTTCAGTACATTGAGTTTTGTGGAATTCTTACCTATTTACTCTGAAGTTTCTATTTACTACTTACATACCTTTGTTTTCATTGCTCTATTGATATATCTACCTGCATAGTTTTCTGTGAGTCCTCTATTGTTATAGAATGCACCATAATTTTTTCCATTAGGAAAATTAAATTTTGTTTACTCTTTTTTTTTTCTTTCTTTGAGACAGAGTTTCACTCTTGTTGCCCAGTCTGGAGTGCAATGGCATGATCTTGGCTCACTGCAACTTCCACCTCCCGGGTTCAAGCAATTCTCCTGCCTCAGCCTCCTGAATAACTGGGATTACAGGCATGTGCCATCACACCTGGCTAATTTTCTATTTTTAGTAGAGACAGGGTTTATCCATGTTGGTGAGGCTGGTCTCAAACTCCCAACCTCAGGCAAAAAAAAAAAAAGTTCTCAATGTGGTGGTGGTGTTGGAGGTGGGGCTTAGTGGGAGGCGTTTGGGTCATCGGGAGCAGATCCTTCATGAATAGATTAATGCCCTCCCACATGAGTGAGTAATTTATTACTCTGTTGGGGCTAGGTTAGTTACCAAAAAGCAGGTTGTTATAAAAGCAAGTTTGGTTTCCTAGATTCTCTCTTGCTTCCCTGTCTCCCCATGTGATGTTTTTGCACATGCCACTCACTTTTCCCCTTCTCCACCATGTTTTGACCTAACATTTGGCCTTCACCAGAAGTTTGCCAGATCCAGCACTATCCTGTTGAACTTCCCAGCCTGCAAAATCATGAGCTAAATAAACATCTTCTCTTTATAAACTACCCAGTTTCAAGTTATTCTGTTATAGTAATACTCAACATACTTAGACAGTCATTGAAAACAAAGTCAACCTGGAGGAGCCTTAAGGAGACATGATTAGGACTAAATACAATGTGATATCCTCGATGAAATCCTGTGACAGAAAAAGGAAGTTAAAAGAACTAATGAAACCTGGCTGGGCATGGTGGCTCACACCTGTAATCCTAGCACTTTGGGAGGCCAAGGCGGGTGGATCACTTTAGGTCAGGAGTAAGAGACCAGCCTGACCAACATGGTGAAATCCTGTCTCTACTAAAAATACATAAATCAGCCAGGCATGGTGGCATGTGTCTGTAGTCACAGCTATTCAGGAGGCTGAGGCATGAAAATCATTTGAACTCGGGAGGTGGAGGTTGCAGTGAGTGGACATCATGCCATTGCACTCCGGCCTGGGTGACAGAGCAAGACTTTGTTTCAAAACAGAAAGAGCTAATGAAATTGAAATAAAGTTTAGTGATACTGTATTAATATTGTCTCACTGGTTGTGAAAAATGTATAATAGTGATATAAGATGTTAACAATGGGGCTGGGGGCAGTGGCACACACCTGTAATGCCAGCACTTTGGGAAGCCAAGGCGGGTAGATCACCTGAGGTCAGGAGTTTGAGACCAGCCTGGCCAATGTGGTGGAACCCTGTCTTTACTAAAACTACAAAAACTAACTGGGCATGGTGGCGCGCACCTGTAATCCTAGCTACTCAGGAGGCTGAGGCAGGAGAATGGCTTGAAACCCGGAGGCAGAGGTGGCAGTGAGCCGAAATCGTGCCACTGCACTTCAGCCTGGGCGACAGAGTGAGACTCCCTCAAAAAAAAAAAAAAAAAAAATGTTAACAATGGGGAGCTGAGTGTGACATATGTGAGAACTATGTATTATCTTTGCAACTTTTGTGTAATCTAAAAGTATTCTAAAATTAATAAGTTTATTAAAAAAAACAACAACAACAACCCTCAGAAGAGGAAAGGAATAGGGAGTTAAAGAAAAAACAGTATACTTTTTAGTTTTCCCAGGGTTTTCTATCAAGGGGCTGGGAAGAGGGAGAAAAGATTGGAACCTCAGAGACAGTGCGGGGCTCCAGAGTTCTCTTGTCCTCTGACTACTGGGGCTGCTCAGAAATTGTCTTCATCCCCCTATTGATGTCAGGTTCCAGGGTCAGCCACCTCTGCCCAACTCAGACCACAGACATCCCAGCCTTTTCTGATTGCTCAATTTGTGTCTGAGACACCAGAGAGGTGCCACCCCCAAGTGGCCATAGACCTGAGGACAGACGACCTGAGCCCCCTTTTCTTCTCGCTGTGGACCTCCCCTGCATCTCCTTGGGCTCCCAGAAGTCAGACAGGGTTCTTCATGCAAGGGCAAGTGTTTTAGTCTCTTTGGGCTGCTATTAAAAATTATATATTATAGACTGGGAAACACTGCCCTAGCCAAGTGATGGAGGTTAACATAATCATTTGATAAATCAACTGGGTAATATACACTCTTGGTATGTTGTATTGAGAGTATTGCATTTCATCTCTGTGCTCTTCTTCCCCCAAATCTATAGCCCTGTCAACCACACTCAAATTAAGGGACATTTTACAATATGCCTCACCAGTACTCCTCAAGAAATACCAAATTATCAAAAATGAGGTCTGAGAAATTGTCACAGACCAGAGGAGGCTAAGGAGATATAAAGGGGACTAAATGTAATGTATCCTGGATGGGATCCTGGAACATAAAAGTGATGTTAGTGAAAAGAATAAAATCCAAATAAAATAGGAGTTAGTAACAATGTATCAATATTGTTTCATAACCTGTCACAAATGTATAATAAAATAAGACATTAATAATAGGGGAAACTGAATGTGGAACATACGAGAACTATGTACTATCTTTGCAACTTTTCTGTAAATCCAAAAATATTGTAGATTTGATTTGATTTGATTTCATTTTTGAGACGGAGTTTTGCTCTTGTTGCCCAGGCTGGAGTGCAATGGCGCGATCTTGGCTCACCGCAACCTCCACCTCCCAGGCTCAAGAGATTCTCCTGCCTCAGCCTCCTGAGTAGCTGGGATTACAGGAATGCACCACCATGCCCGGCTAATTTTGTATTTTTAGTAGAGAGAGGATTTCTCCATATTGGTCAGGCTGGTCTCAAACCCCCCACCTCAGGTAATCCATCTGCCTCGGCCTCCCAAAGTGCTGGGATTACAAGTGTGAGCCACCGTGCCTGGCCAATATTTTAGATTTTAAAAGGATATTTTTATAACTAGTGCTCAGGAAAGAAAAAGAAAGTGGAAGTAAAAATTATCTACTTTTCGGGCGGCTTACCTTCACTCCCTCATTGACAGCCAGCCTCCACACCAGCCATATCTGTCCAGTTTAGACTGCAGCGCAGTCCTCTCCCAGGCTGCTCAATCGGAATCCAAGAGAGCAGAACATCGGCACTTGTGTGTGGTCACCGGGCTGAGAACAGAAGACCGGACTCTTTTGGCCTCCTCCTCAGGTTGAGACCTCCCCATTGTCACCTTTGGCTTTCAGCAACTGGACAGGACAACGTACCCAAGGGGGCGCCCCAGTCCCGTGTTAGGTTCGGAATCTGAAGTGTTTCCCAAATCCACGCTGACATAGATGTTTCCTCTCCACCTGGTGACCGTGGATTCTGACCTCGGGACAGAGCGAGGTTTCCAGGCCAAAACAAGTGGTTCCCAGGTTACAAGTGGACCCCACAAACATACTGTCACTTCTGCTGCTGCTTCCAGGGATAAATGTGGCTTATCCTGGGGACCAACCCCTACTCTCCATCCCTAGGATGGGGGAGAGGAAGGGAAATTCTCAGGGCATTGGCCTAGGGAGTTGGAGAAGCTGCTGGTGAAGTGAAAACAGGAACAGAATAGGGACATTAGAGATAAAGGGGCATAGAAAGGAATCAGCTCTGATGACACCTGTGTAGGATCAATGGGTTCTGCTTGGGGAGAGGCTCACAGGTTTCTAACTGGGATGGTGTTTTTCACATGGATGATAATTATAGCTGTGTCAGTTTTACAAGCGATCAGAAAACTACACTTAAATTTTAGGCAATTTTTGTGCTTACAGAGATAGTATAATGCGCTTACACACGAAGAAAGGGAAGAAGACAAGGGGAGAAGTGATTGTAGGAATTAGGTTCCTGTTTCCTTGCTAGCTGTCAACCAAGGGTTGCTCTCAGCTTCTGGAAGTTACCTGCATTCTTTTGCTCATGGCCACCTCCATCTTGAAACACAGCCATGGTACACTGAATACTTCTTTTGCTTTGAATCTTCCCAACTTCTCTTTGATCTTTGTTTTTTCTGCCCCTTAAGGAGTTCATGTGGTTAGATCAGGCCCAACCAGATAACCTGTTTTATGGTCAATTGTCTTGGAACTTCAATTACAACAGCATAATCCCTACATAGTGGTGCAGATGGTCCCTGATTTACGATGGCTCAACTTACAGATTTTCAACTTTATGATGATGTGAAAGCAACACACATTCAGTATAAACTGTACTTTGAATTTTGATATTTTCCTGGGTTAGAGAGTATGATACTCTGTGACGGTGCTAGACAGCAGTAGTGAGCTGCAGCTCCCATCAGCCACACAATTATGATGGTAACAACTGACACTGTACTCTATACTGTACTGTATGCAACCAGTTACATGAGATAGTCAACACTTTATCATACAATGGGATTTGTGTTAAGTGATTTTCCCCAACTGTAGGCAAATGTGTTCTGAGCACATTTAAGGTAGGCTAGGCTGAGCTAATATATTCAGTAGGTTAGGTGCATTAAATACATTTTCCACTTGAAAATATTTTTCAGTTACAATGGTTTTATTGAAACATAACCCCATTTTAAATTGAAGGGCATCTGTACTTTGATTAGTATTTGACTGAATAACCAGGGGAAGCAATCTTGAGGGGGAAAGCATCTTTAGAATTCTGCCTATCACAGTACCTTGGGGGACTACTGCAAATGAATGTATCCCATTAGAACTTCTCTACACCTCTAATCACCTTTTGTCTTAAAGTGGCTGAGGTGAGATAAAGGGATCTAAAGGGATCGGGAGCGTGGAACAAGTTCTGTTCCATTAAAGTCACACATTTACTTTCAGTTTCTTTCTGCATGGCAAGCTTTCAGTGTTCTCAGCCCACCCAATACTTTATATTGGGCAGAAACATCCTGATGGCTGATGCCATCAGTTTTGGCCTTGGATCTAGCACCCACAGCCATAGGCTCTGGCTGAGTCCATGGGGTTTGCACCTTCAGGCTTGACTTGCACAGGGGTAACCTTGAATGAGGAGGATTCCATCCATTACCAAGTTAACATTTTTAAAGTTCTCATCAGGTTTCAACATAAGGGCTAGGGGAATTTTTCAGAGGAACAGGGCTGACTGCAAGCATTTATTTACATTTCTTTAGGTCAGTTTGTTTTTCATCAATGGATCGCCTTCGTCAGTACGGTAACACCAACCCAGAGTACTAAGAGGCTGAATATGCACTTGATTTCCCATAGTACTTTGTCTCAGGGAAATCTTACCTAGAGGACCAAATCTTCCTGATGGCAGTCAGGGCTCACTGCGATGAAAATATGAGACCTTTTACTGTTGCCTACAAATGGATCTAAGGTTGGGCTCGCAGACTGCAGAAGGTGCTGATCTGTAAGGCAGCACAGTTGTTGCCATTCTTTCTTAACAAGCATTGACATGCTACCTCCTTATACCCTCAACGTCTCAACTCCCAGATGATCCAGCTAAAGTGTAATGATTTGTTTGGCTCTGCCAATAGCTATTGTTAATTTCCCTCCTTTCACATTCACTGTGCGTCTCTGTAATTTTCTGCGGAAAAATTGCAGATACTAGGATGAAATAACTTTTGTCAGACCCAGATAAAATAGGGCCAGGCCAGGCACGGTGGCTTACGCTTGTAATCCCAGCACTTTGGGAGGCCGAGGCGAGCGGATCACCTGAGGTCAGGAGTTCGAGACCAGCCTGGCCTACATAGTGAAACCCCCATCTCTACTAAAAGTACAAAAATTAGTCGGATGTGCTGGCATGTGGCTGTAATCCCAGCTACTGGGGAGGCTGAGGCACGAGAATTGCTTGAACCTGGGAGGTGGAGGTTGCAGTGAGCCAAGATCACACCATTGCACTCTAGCCTAGGTGAAGAAGCGAGACTCTGTCTCAAAAAAAAAAAAAAAAAAAAAAAAAACAAAACAAAAAATGGCCAGGAAGGCATGAAGGAGAGGAACGTCATGCTTACATGTTTGAAGTAAGAATTGTTAAATTGGGCGTGGTAGCTCATGCCTGTAATCCCAGCACTTTGGGAGGCCGAGGTGGGTGGATCACCTGAGGTCGGGAGTTCGAGAACAGCCTGACCAACATGGAGAAACCCCATCTCTACTAAAAATACAAAATTAGCCAGGCATGGTGGTGCATGCCTGTAATCCCAGCTACTTGGGAGGCTGAGGCAGGAGAATCGCTTGAACCCAGGAGGCGGAGGTTGCGGTGAGCCGAGATCATGCCATTGCACTCTAGCCTGGGCAACAAGAGCGAAACTCTGTATCAAAAAAAAAAAAGAAAGAAAGAAAGAAAAGAATTGTTTCAAAGGACTTTTTAAAAACTCTACAAGAAATCTTTTCTAGGGAGTGGGGAGGGATAGCATTAGGAGATATATCTAATGTTAAATGATGAGTTAATGGGTGCAGCACACCAACATGGCACATGTATACATATGTAACTAACTGGCATGTTGTGCACATGTACCCTAAAACTTACAGTATAATTAAAAAAAGAAAAAAGAAAAAAGAAAGAAATCTTTTCTAGCCGGGCGAGGTGGCTCACGCCTGTAATCCCAGCACTTTGGGAGGCTGAGGCAGGCAGATCATGAGGTCAGGAGTTTGAGACCAGCCTGACCAACATGGTGAAACCCTGTGTCTACTAAAAAAATAAAATAAAAAAATAACCAGGTATGGTGGCACACACCTGTAATCCCAGCTACTCAGGAGTTGGAGGTTGCAGTGAGCTGAGATGGCGCCACTGCACTCCAGCCGGGGCAACAGAGCGAGACTCTGTCTCAAAAAAATAAAAATAAAAAAATAAAAGAAATCTTTTCTTCATCCTTCATGAATGTCCTGTCACAAGGTTTATCAGCAGGCGTTCTTTTTTGTTGTTGTTGTTCTGTTTAGAAATAGGGCCTCACTCCATTGCCAAGGCTGGAATGCAGTGGTGCAATCATAGCTCACTGTAACCTCAAACTCCTGGGCTCAAGCAATCCTCCCACCGCAACCTCCTAAGCACCTAGGACTAAAGGCATGTACCACCACACCTGGCCAAGTTGTTTTCATTTTTTCTAGAGAAAGGGTCTTGCTATGTTGCCCAGGTTGGTCTTGAACTCCTGGCCTCCAGCAATCCTCCCTCCTCAGCTTCCCAAAGTGTTAGCATTCCAGGTGTGAGCCATGGGGCCCAGCCTAGACATTCTTTAGTACTATAGTAATTCAGATAAGATGCTCTTGAAAGAACACTTGCCCAGTAATGGCAATGTCTCCCAAGTAGCTGGGATTACAGGTGTGCGTCACCACCACCGGCTAACTTTTGTATTTTTAATAGGGACAAGGTTTCGCCATATTGGCCACGCTGAGGTCGAACTTCTGACCTCAGGTGATCCGCCCCCTCAGCCTCCCAAAGTGCTGGGATTACAGGTGTGAGCCACCGCTCTCGGCCGCGTGTTTTGATCATAATACTTTGGTCTTTTTTTTTTTTTTTTCGTAAATACTTTCCTCTTTTTTTTTTTTTTTTTTTTTTTTTTTTTTTTGAGATGGAGTTTCACTCTTTTTGCCCAGGCTGGAGTGCAGTGGCGTGATCTGGGCTCACTGCAACCTCCACCTCCCGGATTCAAGCGATTCTCCTGCCTCAGCCTCCTGAGTAGCTGGGGTTACAGGCGCCCGCCGCCACGCCTGGCTAATTTTTGTACTTTTAGTAGAGACGAGGTTTCGCCATGTTGGCCAGGGTGGTCTTGAACTCCTGACTTCAGGTATTTCACCAGCCTCGACCTCCCAAAGTGCCGGAATTACAGGTGTGAGCAACCGCGCCCAGGCTTTTTTTTCTTCTTCTTTTAGAGTCAATTAAGACTGGGAAAGCGAAAATCCTAGCGCTACTTGGGACCAGCAGTTATCAGTTGGTCGGAGGCTCGAAGTGGTGGTGCATGGCCGGGCTGTCTATGATTCTTAGGATGGGAAGCTTGACCTTGGCGGGCTCACCCTCTCAGCTGGGTCAAGGGGCACGTTCTCGGTGGCCTGATGACTGGGAGGGAGCGGAAGAGGGCGGGGCCGGGGCGGGGCCGCGGCGCCGGGACTGCGGGTGCTCGGCCGGAGCGCTCCAGCCGCTGGTCCCCGGGAGACCCTGTGCCCCTAAATCACGGTCCACTGCGCGCGTCAGGTGAGTAGAGCGGCGGCGGGGAGTCGCGCTAGCGGTAGTAGAGGCTGATGTTGGATGTTGTCCCCACTCCTCTGACTCTTCCGCAGGCCAGGGGACACAGCGCCCCTAATCTTGGAGGGGCTTCCAACCTCTGGGGTCCTCCGGGGAAACGTGGGTTAGTCTGGGGTGTATCCAGGTGCCCTGTCCACTGTGGGCACTCTGGGGATTCCGGGCCGAGGAAGGGCTCCTGGCACGTGTTGAAAAAGTCGGCATCCCAGAAGGAAGATTCTGGGCAGATGGGCATCGGGGAAGGTAGTCCCCAACCAATGGGACCGTTTCTGAGCACATAAGCGTATTCAGTGGGTGCTAACAAGCGCCTGCTTTGCCAGGCAACAGTGAGCAAAACCGTCTTTGTTGCCGGCCACCGGAAGCTTCGAGGCTGGGGTTCCGGATCTGGGCGCGCAATGACAAACTAAGCGCGGAGGACAGGGCCAGGAGCGCCCACCAGGGCGGCGATCTGGTGGGTAGGTGCAGGGCAATGGCTGGAAAGGGTCCCTGAAGCCCTGAGCAGAGACCAAAGGGCCGTGCGACTGCAGGAAGGCCATTTTGCTTGGCTGACAGGCGGAAAACTCACGTGGCTGGAGTAGCAGGGTTGGTGACGACAAGGGTGAATCCCACTAAGCATTGCAACTGTTTGCGGTGTGAGGGGTGAGGGGGATTCTCATCATTCTCAGAATTGCTGTGGATAAAGGGTTTTGGGTTGGAGAGAGACTGGGTGCACTCAAAGGACTGAAAGATGGCGACGACACATTCCCTCAGAGGATTTACATTCTGGAAGGGTGGGGACAGGCCCGGGTACAGATAAGCCCGCAGGCGGCCTCCAGCTCTTAACAGTCGAAAGTCTGATGAGTTATGCCCAGTCTCCTTCCTCCTCCCGCCGGCATGAGGTTTGGGGCCCTGTGGTTGAAGGAAGTTCATGGGAGGCAAACGTGCCTGGGCAAGCAACAGCCGCAGAGATTCAGTCCCCACGGGGGTTAGAATCCACACTTAGGGCCTCTGCCTACCGCCTCCAGCAAATGCCATCTTGAGGACTAGCGGCAGCAGTAGGTCTTCTCTGCCAGAGAACTGGAAGGCCAGGTTCTTGAGGGTACTGTTACTAAGGCGTTTTGTTTGTTTGTTTGTTTGTTTGTTTTTGAAACGGAGTTTCACTCTCGTTTCCCTGGCTGGTGTGCAATGGCGCGATCTCCGCTCACCGCAACCTCTGCCTCCCGGGTTCAAGCGATTCTCCTGCCTCAGCCTCCCTAGTAGCTGCGATTACAGGCATGCGCCACCACGCCGGGATAATTTTGTATTTTTAGTAGAGACGAGGTCCATGTTGGTCAGGCTGGTCTCAAACTCCTGACCTCAGGTGATCCGCCCGCCTCGGCCTCCCCAAGTGTTGGGATTACAGCCTGAGCCACCGTGCCCAGCCTTATTAAGGCTGTTTTGAAGTGCAGTTGGCTGGAAAGTCGAAGAATAATCCAAGATCTGCATGCCTCATAAAAGGAGTGCGAATGGTTTTGAAAGACAGGAAAGGAAAGGGAGAGAGAGGAAAGAGAGAGGAAGAAAGGAAGGAAATCAAATTCATATCCCAGGAATGCACCTTTCATGACAACATTTTGGAGATCCAATTAACTCTATTCCTCAAGGGCGTTTTTCCTTGCTGGTATTTTCAGTTCTATTAACACTTCTCAAAAAGTGAAAGGAAAAAATAGTCAACAGGGTTTTTTGGTCTTTATTCTTTTCTTTGTATCTCTAGTAAGGGAGATGTGGGTGAGTGGCCGTCAGCAGGAAAAGGTGAGAGTTCAGCTATGTTTACATCTGAGCAGGAAATTTCCAAGGATGAGCAGGGAACTCCAGTGCTGGGCTCATTGTGAGCCCTGAATAAGTGATTGCTCTTGGGTTGTTAGCAGTATTCTTCACAAAGATCTGTGTATACAGTGGTTCCCCTTATCCACAGGTGATATGTTCCAAGAGCTCTAGTGAACACTTTGTTTTTGTTGTTGTTTGAGGCAGAATCTCACTCTGTCACCCAGGCTGGAGTACAGTGGCACAGTCTTGGCTCACTGCAACCTTCACCTCACGGGTTCAAGTAATTCTGCCTCAGCATCCTGAGCAGCTGGGACTACAGCGTGCCACCACGCCCAGCTAATTTTTGTATTTTCAGTAGAGACGGGGTTTCACCATGTTGGCCAGGCTGGTCTCAAATTCCTGCCCTGAAGTGATCCACCGTGCCCCACCCCAGTGGATACTTTGAAACCATGAATAGTACCAAACCCTGTATACACTATGGTTTTCTTTTTCTATACATACATAATAATGATAAAGTTTAATTTACAAATTAGGCATGGTAAGAGATTGACAACAATAACTAGTAATAAGATAGAACAATTACAGCAATATATTGTAATAAAAGTTGTATGAATGTGGTATCTCTCTCAAAATAATTTATATTGTAAATCTTAGCAACCTCAGCATATGATTATTTTTTCTTTCCTTAAGACAAGAATTTTTACCTTTTTATTTTATGGCTTCTCTTTGCATATCTGAATTTCCAGCGTCTCTACTCTTGTGCTTTTGGGTCATTATTAAGTAAAATAAGGCATTCTTGAGCACAGGCAACTGCTATACTACAGTAGTCAACCTGATAACTGAGATGGCTAGCTACTAAGGAACTAGTGGGCAGGTATTGTCTGCAGTGTGGATATGCTAGTCAAAGGGATGATTCACATCCTGGGCAGGCCAGAGAGAAAAGGTACAAGATTTCATCACACTACTCAGAATGTCAAGCAATTTAAAACTTAGGAATTGTTTATCTCTGGATTTTTTTTTGAGACGGAGTCTCGCTCTATGTCCCAGGCTGGAGTGCAGTGGTGCAGTCTTGGCTCATGGCAACGTCCGCCTCCAGGGTTCAAGTGATTCTCCTGCCTCAGCCTCCTGAGTTGCTGGGATTACAGATGTGTGCCACTATGCCCAGCTATTTTCTTTTTGTATTTTTAGTAGAGACAGGGTTTCACCATGTTGACCAGGCTGATCTCGAACTCCTGACCTCAGATGATCTGCCTACCTCAGCCTCCCAAAATGCTGGGATTACAGGTGTGAGCCACTGTGCCTGTCCTCTGGAATTTTTCGTTTAATATTTTTGAACCATGGTTGACCATGGGTAACTGAAGCATTGGAAAGCAAAACCATGATAAAGGGGAACTACTACATGTATTGAAAATCCAGATCACAGAATTGTGTGTGTGTGTGTGTGTGTGTGTGTATAATTTTGGTCATGGAAGAGATCTTAGAGAGTGTCTCCTTTATTCTCACATTTCTGATGAAACCAAGTCAGAAAGAATAAAGAGACTCACTCGAGGTGATCTGTGACAGATCCTAGCCTGGTTACCCCAGCTACATGATTTCCAATGGTACTGAGTCTAACATTAACATTAGGTTTAAACATTAACTTTTGTAGATCAAGAATGTCCACTTGTCCTTGGAAAATTATTTAGCATCTCTGCATTAGGTCCTTAAGACAGGGCCAGTAATTGTTACCTCATTGCTGAGAGCATCCAGTGGCACACTGTAGGGGTTTAGTAACTGCTGGCATTCCCTGACCAAATAAGGAAGCTGTTTCTTACCCTCCCTCTTGCTGATATGTTTTGTTTTTCTCTGACCTCAGGTTTCTAGAAGCAGGGTAGAACAGAGGGCAGACACCTAGCCCAGGCTGGTGTTGTTACTAAACAATGGCAGCTGGTGAGCCAAGGGTGACCAGGGCCCTGAACTCTGTGGCCCAGCTTTGAGGGAAGCAAAATTGTTCTCAACTGTGGAAGAGGAGAATTTGGACAGCAGAACAAAAAAGGAAGACAGCCTCTTGGAGCAGATACATTTGTCACAGGAAGCCACATCAAACCCTGGGGCCTTTGCTGGGCCTCTCCATCTGCCCAGTTACTGGGAGGTAGATAGCCCCAGGAAGGAATCCAGTCAGGCCTGGGCACCAGGCCAAGAGTGGATAAAGCTAGAAAGAGACACCACAAAAGAGAAGATGTTTGAACAGCTGAAGCCAATCGAACCTGTACAGAAGACGCTCCCATGGGTGGGCGAGGTAGCTGCCACCCTGCAGGAAGCCATGAAGAGAGATTGCTGGAGGGAGGCACGGGTGAAGAAGGTGAGGAGACTAAGCTAGAGAGAGGTGGGGTCCAGGTCCTGGACTCCAGAAGCTCTTTCATACATACTCCTGCCTGCAGGTCAAATGAAATCTCAGATTGTTCCAGACTGAACGACATCCAGAAAAAGGAGCTGCAAGACCTTTCTCCATCTCCCGCACCATCCTGGCATCCTTCATGGAGTACTTCCTGAAATTTTTCAGAGTGGCAGCATTTTTTCCTTCGCTTTGCTTTCCTGTTTATATTCTGCATATCTGCATATCCTCTTTCCTCTCCCCCACATCTTATCTTTCTCCCTTTCTCTTCATCTTTCCTTTCCTTTTTTTTTTTTTTTGAGACGGAGTCTCGCTGTGTCACCCAGGCTGGAGTGCAGTGGCGCGATCTTGGCTCACTGCTACCTCTGCCTCCCGGGCTCAAGCAATTCTCCTGCCTCAGCCTCCTGAGTAGCTGGGATTACAGGCATGCACCACCATGCCCAGCTAATTTTTGTGTTTTTAGCAGAGACCAGGTTTCACCATATTGGTCAGGCTGGTCTCGAACTCCTGACCTCGTGATCTGCCTGCCTCAGCCTCCCAAAGTGCTGGGATTACAGGCGTGAGCCACCGCGTCCGGCCTCCTTTCCTTTCTATACTTCACAGTTGCTGGCCTTGTGTCTGTCTTTTAATATTTCTCTCTTCCTTCCATGGTTTTATCTTTCTCTTAGGTTTTAATTCTCTGAATCTTGAGACTGGATGTTAATCTTGTACACACACACACACACATATATTTATATAAACTTCTTGAGTCTCTCCTGTTCTTCCAGAAGCCAGTCACCTTTGAGGATGTGGCAGTGAATTTCACCCAGGAAGAGTGGGACTGTCTAGATGCCAGCCAGAGGGTCCTTTACCAGGATGTTATGTCGGAAACCTTTAAGAATCTAATATCTGTGGGTAAGAGGCTGGGCTTCCCTCAGCAAGCCCCCTGTCCTAAGGGCCCTGGAACATCTGGTTTCCCTGGACAGGTAGATCAGCTTACAATTAGTTTCACTGACCCCTGGTTCTATGCTTTCCAGGTGTGAAAGATCTGAGTCACTAAGCTCAGTGGTAAAGAGAAGAAATAATAGCCTGCATGAAGGCAAAGATAACACTTGTAACATGATGACAGTGTTCTCAAAATATGCAAATTTTTCCATTCATCAAACAAATATTTACTAAGTCACTCCTGAGAACCAGGTACTTTGCTAGTAGCTGGCCTTTTAATGTCTCCTTTCCGCATCTACATGTCCCAGGTTATGGTTCTTAAACAAAGGCTACAGGAGGTAGCCTGTTGTCCCCATCAGATGTGAAGGGGCCATACCTGGGACCAACTCAACTCTTTCTCATTCCCATACATCAGCCAGAATCTTTCTGCATAAGCCAGAGCTAATCACCAAGCTTGAGCAAGAAGAGGAACAGTGGAGAGAGTTTGTCCATCTCCCAAACACAGAAGGCCTTTCAGGTAAGAATTGCCAAGCAGGGAGGAAGGGGAAAAGGGCCCAGGATAGCCCCTGAAAGGATGGAGAGCTGATGAAGAGGATGAATGCTCTATAGATGCTCTCCTAGTGTACCTCTGTCCAGCCTGGTCAGACTTGGAGTTGAAAGAGAGCTTAATATCATAGGCTCAAGTCCCTTGACTTCAAGTTGAAGATCCAAGTTTCTCTCTCTCTTTTTTTTTTTTTTTTTTTTTTTTTTTTTGAGACACAGTCTCGCTCTGTTGCCAGGCTGGAGTGCAGTGGCACAATCTTGGCTTACTGCATCCTCCACTTCCCGGGTTCAAGCGATTCTCCTGCCTCAGCCTCTCGAGTAGCTGGGACTACAGGCACGTGCCACCGTGTCCAGATAATTTTTGTATTTTTAGTAGAGACAGGGTTTCACCATGTTGGCCAGGATGGTCTTGATGTCTTGACCTCAGGTTATCCATCCACCTTGGCCTCCCAAAGTGCTGGGATTACAGGCATGAGCCACCGTGCCTGGCTGGCTGAAGATCTAAGTCTTTCAGGAGAAGTAGATGTCTTCAGTTTCTAGAGATTGAGAGATGACACGAAAGTTGCTTATGTCCATGATAGTGCTCTGATTAAAATGTTCTTTCCAAGAGAAAAGAGAAGCAAAGGAGATAGGTTTCATGCTGGGTTGGAGTAAGGGAGGCTTGTCCCTGGTAGTAAATAGTTGAGAGAGATATCAAGCCAGGCTGACTACACTTTTTGGTTTTCCAGGACAGTCCTGGTTTATACTTCTCATCCCAGCTTGATTATTAATAACACCTCTTTTCACCCTCAAGTGGCCCAGTGTTCATGATGCATTATTATGTGGGTGTCTGTGGATTGTCTATGGGAGTTTGAGCAATATTGAGAATGAGATAAGATAGATTTCAAGAAGTGTTGTTGTAAGTTAAAATTTACATTTCTGACAGTGTTGAAAGATTCCAGTTAAATTTTTATTTGCTTCTAATTTGAAAAGCCAATTTTTTCTTTTTTTCTTCTTATTTCTAGCCTATGAGGCCCAAGGGTAAGGATGAATGTGCTGGGTGGGAGAGCAAGGGCAGAGACAAGAAGTGTGTTAGGCTGAATGGAGTGCTGTGTTGGAGTTCTTCTTCTTCCGCTGCTGCTGCTGCTGCTGCTGCTGCTGCTGCTGCTGCTGCTGCTTCTTCTTCTTCTTCTTCTTCTTCTTCTTCTTCTTCTTCTTCTTCTTCTTTTCTTCTTTTCTCCTTCTTCTTCTTCCTTCTTCTTCTTCTTCTCCTTCTCCTCCTTCTTCTTCTTTTTCTTTCTTTTTTTTTTTTTTTGAGACAGAGTTTCACTCTAGTTGCCCAGGCAGGAGTGCAGTGGCACCATCTTGGCTCACTGCAACCTCCGCCTCCCGGGTTCGAGTGATTGTCCTGCCTCAGTCTCCCTAGTAGCTGAGATTACAGGCAGATGCCATGACGCCCAGCTAATTTTTGTATTTGTAGTAGAGACAGGGTTTCACCATGTTGGTCAGGCTGGTTTCGAACTCCTAACCTCAGGTGATCCGCTGGCCTCGGCCTCCCAAAGTGCTGGGATTACAGGTGTGAGCCACCATGCCAAGCCTCTGTTGGAGTTCTTACAGTGAATTTTGTGTTATTCTTCCTCATTCACTGTAGAAGGCAAGAAGAAAGAGCTTCGAGAACAACATCCCAGTCTGAGAGATGAGGGGACTAGTGATGACAAGGTCTTCCTTGCACGCAGAGGGGCCGGCCAGTGCCCCCTATCTGCCCCAGCTGGGTCTATGGACAGGACCCGGGTGCTTCAAGCATCCCAGGCTGGGCCACCCTTTTTTTGCCACACCTGTGGCAAATGTTTCAGCAGGCGCTCCTACCTCTATAGCCACCAGTTTGTTCACAATCCCAAGCTGACTAACAGCTGCAGTCAGTGTGGGAAGTTGTTTCGGAGCCCCAAGTCCCTCAGCTATCACAGACGCATGCATCTTGGGGAGAGGCCCTTCTGTTGCACGCTCTGTGACAAGACCTACTGTGATGCTTCTGGACTAAGTCGTCACCGCCGCGTCCATCTGGGTTACCGGCCCCATTCATGCTCTGTGTGTGGGAAGAGCTTCCGGGACCAGTCTGAGCTCAAACGCCACCAGAAGATACACCAAAACCAGGAGCCAGTGGATGGAAACCAGGAGTGTACTTTGAGGATTCCAGGCACCCAGGCTGAATTCCAGACACCCATCTCCAGAAGCCAGAGGTCCATCCAGGGGCTTTTGGATGTGAACCATGCACCAGTGGCCAGGTCCCAGGAACCCATATTTAGAACTGAGGGTCCTATGGCCCAGAACCAGCCATCTGTACTTAAGAACCAAGCACCTGTGACCAGGACCCAGGCACCCATCACTGGAACCCTCTGTCAGGACGCCAGATCCAACTCTCATCCAGTGAAGCCCTCAAGACTCAATGTCTTCTGTTGCCCCCATTGTCCTTTGACTTTTAGCAAGAAATCCTATCTCTCCAGACACCAGAAGGCCCACCTCACAGAGCCGCCCAACTACTGCTTCCATTGCAATAAGTCTTTCAGCTCATTTTCCAGGCTGGTCAGACACCAGCAGACCCACTGGAAGCAGAAGAGCTACCTTTGCCCTATCTGTGACCTCTCCTTTGGGGAGAAAGAGGGCCTTATGGATCACTGGAGGGGCTATAAAGGCAAGGAACTGTGCCAGAGCAGCCACCATAAATGCCGGGTGATCCTGGGCCAGTGGCTTGGCTTCTCTCATGATGTCCCCACTATGGCTGGGGAGGAATGGAAGCATGGAGGTGATCAATCTCCCCCCAGGATCCATACCCCCAGGAGAAGAGGCCTAAGAGAGAAGGCCTGCAAAGGAGACAAAACAAAGGAGGCAGTGAGCATCTTGAAACATAAATAAATGGCCTTTCTGACTGAGCTCTTTCTTTGTGTTTGGTTTTCCTGAGGACTGACCTCTGGGGTAATGAGGCTGGAGTAGAGGGAGACAGGTGCGTGGATAAGGAAGGAAATACATAAAAGACAAGGGGTTAGAAGTGTGCTTATGAAAACTTGTATTATTATTTTTTATTTATTTATTTATTTATTTTTGAGACAGAGTCTTACTCTGTCACTCCAGCTAGAGTGCAGTGGCGTGATCTCAGCTCACTGCAACCTCTGCCTCCTGGGTTCAAGCGATTCTCCTGCCTCAGCCTCCGGAGTAGCTGGTATTATAGGTGCCCACCACTATGCCCAGTTAATTGTTTGTATTTTTAGTAGAGATGGGGTTTCACCATGTTGGCCAGGCTGGTCTCGAACTCCTGACCTCGTGATTCGCCCGCCTCGGCCTCCCAAAGTGCTGGGATTACAGGCGTGAGCCACCGCACCCGGCCAAAACTCGTATCGTTATTAATTAGCACCTAGCTTGTTTGTTTGTGTCTGACCATCAAGTAGTAGTTGTTGAATAAACAGTGGATACTCTGATAGATATGAAGATAGGAGAAAAGGATGAGAGGAAGGAAAGATTCTGAGACCTGTGGAAGATGTGTAAGTAGAAGGAAAACATTCTAAAGCAGGCATGTTGCCCAGCTTTCGTTTTTGCTTCCCCAGGTCCCTAGTAGGCTGCCAAGACAAGGTGGAGCTCTGGCTAGTATTCTGTAGGTTTCTCCCCATCTCCAGGTTTGGGTTGGGGCTACTCATATCCTCACTCTTCAGCTCACTCAGCTCTCTCTTCAATGTTTTGCACTCTTCCTCTTCCTTCCCTTCACATGCCTTTCAGTTTTGCGCAATCAGGGCTGGAGTCTTGGAAGAAACAACCACCATTTGCAAAGTTACCATACTGTAATTTTCGGTGAGGAGATTCCTGGCCTCCAGTTCATGGCAGAGACCATCCTGTGTTGCTCTCCAGTACAGATGTCCTCTGATGGAGAGAGGGGCACCTGCCTGTCCTTAGCCAGAGAGGGCTTCCAGGTGGAAGACTGGAGAGAGAAATGGAAAGAAGGGTAATAAAAATGGGAAAATGAAGAGAAAAAGTAGATGTCAGAAGAAGGGAAATCAATTCTACTTGGAATTCAGAGTGTTCCTGAAAGTGCAAATTGGAATGTCCCCATAGCAAAGATGCCAGTGAGTGTGCAACTTGATGGATGAGATGTCCCCAAGGACAAATCCCTGGGCAACCAGGCTCTCCTCCACCCCTGCCAAGATGTGACATCACTCAGAAGGGATTTCCTAGAAGAAGGAGAAAATAACTTGAAAAACGTATGTCAGTAGTTTGTATCAAAACCATTGAACTAAGGAGAAGAAAAGCCCTTGGGGTCATCTTGTCTCCATTCCTGCCTCAATGGTTGATCTGAGAGGTGAGGCACTGGGCAGTTGCTGTGGAATGGGCAATGAGACCAGCTAGGGTTGGATTCCTGCTTAGGGGCAGTGAAGGAGGAATGGATCAGGTGGCAGATAGGAGTGCCTCCAGCTTCTCTGCCACCTGTAAATGTGTCTCTAACAGCTGGCTTCTTTGCCCTCTACCTCCCAGGAGGAGTCTTCCCTCCACCCAGGCTCTCCAGCTCCTCCTTTCCTCTGGGAATGTGATCCCTCAATAGCCCGCCTCTTCCTCTTGTTGCTTCTGTCTCCCTTTCCTGGCTTTTTATTCTCTGCTTATAACAGAGAGAAGAGAACTTACGTAGCTCTTCAAGGAATTGCCCTGAAAACAAAAAGAAACAAATATGTGATTAGTGGAAGATGAATAGCACCTTCCCCACATCCTCCCTATGGACATTTGGAGTGACCCACACTGCCCTTTCCACTGGGGGATCCCACAGATCCAGTAAGTGGTTCTCTTCACAGTTTCTCAGAAGAGCCTGGGGTTGGGCATGGGGACAGAGGAATAAGGAAATTCCGGCTCCCCTAATCTTGAGTCCTGGTTCTATTCTCTTTTGGCTTCCCATTCAGAGCTGACTTGGTCCCCCACTATTTGGTGGTCTTGCCTGCTGCCCAGCCACTGCACCTGCTAGTCTTCGATGTAGCCAGTTGTAGCAGATGATCAAGGCAACCAAGGGTCCAAGAACCGGCACAATTACAAACAGGGTTATCTTCCAGCAGGGCACCCTCAGAAAGTGGGGATCTGCATTGTTCACCAGAACAAACAGGGTTAACATGTGTTCCCCCTCATGCCCCACCCACCTGTCTTTTTTGGTTCCTTAACCTGGGGTCCTAGAACACCAAAGGACTCTGGGGACAAAATTCAGAAAGTGCATGAACTTGGATGAGAAAAGTACTGCCTCCTTATTTTCAATAACTGGATTTAACATTTTCTTTCATTAAAAATGTAACAACTGCCAGGTGTGGTGGCTCATGCCTGTAATCCCAACACTTTGGGAGTCCAAGACGGGTGGATCATGAGGCCAAGAGTTCAAGACCAGCCAGGCCAACACGGTGAAACCCCATCTCTACTAAGAATGTAAAAATTAGCTGGGCGTGGTGGCACATGCCTGTAATGCCAGCTACTCAGGAGGCTGAGGCAGGAGAATCGATTGAACCTGGGAGGCGGAGGTTGCAGTGAGCCAAGATCCTGCCCCTGCACTCCAGCCTGGGCCACAGAGCAAGACTCTTGTTGATCCCACCAACACCCATTCCCCCAAGTCTTGGAAAAAACAAAACAAACCAAAACATTTTACAACTAACCACAATATGAGCAGTACCTGTGACTTAATTACCAATGGAAGCCAGAGATGTTTTCATTCCCATTAGAGTTATTGCAGAAATCTTGAAATACTGTTTATGTTTATTAGTATTTTGAAATTAAAGGTTATTGGGCTGGGCCTGGTGGCTCATGCCTGTAATCCCAGCACTTTGGAAGGCCAAGGCAGGCAGATCACCTGAGGTCAGGGGTTCAAGACCAGCCTGGCCAACATGGTGAAACCCCGTCTCTACTAAAAATACAAAAATTAGCAGGGCATGGTGGCATGCGCCTGTAGTTCCAGCAACTTGGGAGGCTGAGGCAGGAGAATCGCTTGAACCCAGGAGGCAGAGGTTGCAGTGAGCCGAGATTGTGCCATTGCACTCCATCTCAAAAAAAAAAGAAAGAAAGAAAGAAAGAAAGAAATTACAGGTTATTAGACTTGCTGCTACATTACTTAATGTATTACTTTGGCTAAAGAAATATTTATGGCTGGGCACGGTGGCTCATGCCTGTAATCCCAGCACTTTGGGAGGCCAAGGCAGGTGGATCACCTGAGGTCAGGAGTTCGAGGCCAGCCTAGCCAACCTGGTGAAACCTAGTCTCTACTAAAAATACAAAAATTAGCTGGGTGTGGTGGCGGGCACCTGTAATCCCAGCTACTCGGGAGGCTGAGAATCGCTTGAACCCGGGAGGCAGAGGTTTCAGTGAGCCTAGATAGGGCCATTGCACTCCAGCCTGGGCGACAAGAGCAAAACTCTGCCTCAAAAAAAAAAAAAAGAAACATTTATGTTACTATATCACAAATGTGATTATCGGTTGATAACTGTATTTTAGTACAATGATTGTTTTTGCAATCCTATGTGTTCTATTTTATGTGTATATTTAAAAACATTCTGCAAAGGGGTCCTTTAGACTTCACTGGAGTGCCAGAGAGATTCATGGTACAAAAAGGAGTTAAGACCTTTCATAGTCAAGTCCTCCAAAACAAAGATACTATTCCTCCTCTTTGGGTGTGTAAAGATGTGTGTGTGTGTGGTCCACACACCGGTCTAATTTCATAAATCGTATGATAGAACTCTGTGTGCCAGGTGACAAGAGTAGAGTCACCTACAGCCTCGGGAGGAGGAGCTGTGAAGGAAGTTTGCTCAGAGAAGGTACCATCTGTGCCCTAATGACACCTTCTAGTGTCTGCAACATTTATCTAACAAATATTTGGGTGCTCTTCTGTTGCCATTATCTTTAGGCATTGGGCAATCTGCAGTGAACAAAAAGGCTAGAAACCATGTCCTTGAGGGGTCAATTCCTAGTGGGGCTTGGTGGCTTTTCTATTCCTCTATGAGGTCTTCTCTGATTAGTCATGTTCTGTACTCATGGAAACATCCTGAGTTTGTAAAGCAGAAATATAAGTACAGGTGATACAGTTGTGTCTTGTTTCTGTTTGTTTCACCTCCCCAACCAGACATCAGGTTTACGTGTAAACGATCTATTTACCTCTGTTTTGCCATTCCTGAAAAGAGAGATCATGTGCATAAGGAGTTAAACAGAATAAGATAACATTTTTGTAAAGTAGTTAGAATAGTGCCTGGCACATAAAAACAGTACATGAGTATTTTTATTATGATTTTACCAATCCTAAATGCAAATGACTTCTTATTTAAAGAAAGAAAAGAGAAGAGAGGAAGGGACCCAACCAGGAGCCAGGGGTCCTTGTTCCCCCAGGTGACTGGAACTAGAGTGAAATACCAAGTTGACCTGGGAGGGCCTAGACATGCCGGAACTTACCAAAAGTCCGGTGGAGATTCTCTGAAAGAGAAACAAATGGAAATGGATTTAGTAGGGCACTCAAAAAGGATCTTTTATCCTGAGTCTTTGTTATTTAATTACTTAAAACTTGTTCTAGGCACGACACACCCACTGTAGAGAAAGGGAAACTGAGGGGAAAACAGGGTATTGAGAGGGAGAGACGGTCCAAGAACGGGACCATTTCCGTTATGCCAAAAAACCAAAAGGCAAGAATTGGGAGAAACGATGACTGGAACTCACCTATCTCTGCTCGAAGTTTTCCTAAAATAGAAAAAGGCAACATTTTAGTTCCTGCATGTTCTGGCTCTCGGTGGGGACCCTCCCACACCCAGCGCCTGGGCCCCTTGTGCAGGCTATTTCTCTGCAGCCTGGAAACAACCTTAGGAGAGTAGGAAGAGCACTGGATTTAAAGCCAAGGGTTGCGGCTCTTTCTCTAGCTATAGTCTAGATACAATAGCGAATAAAGAATGTGAGCAATGCTCCAAGCCAGCACAAGCATCCAATACATCCCAGCTGCTCTTCGCCCCTTTTCTTGGATTCTCAGTTCACAGAGCTGCTCCAGCCCACTGCGTTGCCACTTTGTTTATCTAAAGCCACTTCCCATCTGAATGAGGAGGGAGGAGCTGAACATTTAGTGAGCAGCTAGCTACTTTGTGACTGGATTTGTAGTAGGCACTTTGCATGACTTTAATCCTCCCTACAATTTAGGAGGGAGGATGTTTTCTCTATTTGACAGACAAGGCAACTGAAGCTCGGAGAATCTAAGAATTTTGCTATAGAGTTCAGTACCTGAGATGGAATTCAAACCCAGGCTGCCTGACTCTAACATTCAGATTCTTTCTGCTCAGCCATGAGGGCTGAAGGCCTTTTTTTGTGTGGAAGAAGTAAACAAGCAGGCATCTGGGATGAATTCAAGGTGAGAGAAAGGACTTTGTTGTTGATCCCACCAACACCCATTCCCCCAAAACATTCCCCATACCCTCCTTGCTACTTTCTCCTCTCCTCTTAGTAACAAATGGGAGGTGGGGCATGGGGAGGAGTGAAGACTCTTCCTGCTCTGGCATTGGGGAGACACTTGGTAGGAGGAGCAGGCTCAGAATGAAAGCTCTAGGCAAAAAAGAGGAGCTTCATCAGCAGCTGGACCTGAGTCCTCAGTGTTGAATGGAGAAGGAGGAAACAATTTTCGAATGCCTACTGTGTGGTAGAGACTTTCACTTCAGTATTTTTATTCAAAACTCCTAATAGCCTAGACCTGTCTGACTTTGAAGCTCACACTCTCCCAAGTTGCATGGAGCTGCTAGGTATGATACAGAGGCCCCAGCTCTACCACTTATAAGTTATATCGGTTTGAGTAAGTCACTGAACTACTCCTGGCCTCAGTTGTATCCTCTGTAAAATGGGGTTACTATATGCCATAGTTAGCTCATAGGGAAATGCTAGGTCCGATTATTCATATGAAAGCATTCTGTAAGATGTAAAACTCCTTCATCATGGAGTTATTTTTTTTCTTTATCACTCAATAGTGAGAACTTCTGAACCCAGAAGTCACTCACAAATACATGTTAAGTGGTGTAGCTCCAAGAAGCCAGCTCATTTAAAGAAAGGATCCTGATCCACCCACCCTCTGCCCTGTACCTCTCAGTCTGTACTGCAGGCAGAGGAAGACGAGGCCAACAGCGATCTGCAGGAGCAGCACAGGCAGCACCGCGAGGAGAACCAGCACTCCAGGGCTCACCCAGTAGAAAGGATCTGAAAGGCAGGACTGACATTTGACATTGTCCAGAGCTGAATCCCCAACACTCAGCATGGTGCCTGGGGCCCAATAAATCAGGTCAAATAAAGAAGTGAATATCATCAGGATTCAAAGAAGGTGACACAGAATTGGTCCCTGAGCTTAGCCCTGAAGGAAAAATGTTTTTTTTTTTCCAGGAAATGCTAGTGATTTAGAATGACGAGTGGTTTAAAGTCAAGACTGTGTATTGGGTCAGGCTGGGGGAGTTTTAAGGAGCAGCTAAGGGACTTAGATCTGATCCTCAAGTCTGTGGGGGTGCACTGAAGGATTCCAAGCTGAGAAGTGACCACATCAGATTTAGCACCTACAGGACTGGAGAACATAGGGAGAAATGTTAAGAGACTGTGATAACAATTAAAGTAAAAAACAACATGAACCTGAACTAGGACAGTGGTAATGGTATAGGAAGTCAGGGGCTTCAAAGCTTAAATAGTGAATAAAAAATACATATTTATTTTCAGTAAACTTTAAACTGAAATTTAGTGTTTATTTTAATTATGCTTGTAGGCGATACACCACAATAATATGAAGAGAACCTTTGACTTTGTCATCAATAAAAATCACAAATATTGGCCAGGTGCGGTGGCTCACACCTGTAATCCCAGCACTTTGGGAGGCCGAGGCGGGCAGATCGCCTGAGGTTGGGAGTTCGAGACCAGCCTGATCAACATGGAGAAACCCCGTCTCTACTAAAAGATACAAAATTAG
This sequence comes from Pan troglodytes, assembly GCF_028858775.2. Taxonomy (NCBI): domain Eukaryota; kingdom Metazoa; phylum Chordata; class Mammalia; order Primates; family Hominidae; genus Pan; species Pan troglodytes. The sequence goes on along the minus strand of NC_072403.2, from coordinate 35,605,775 downwards.
CTAGGCGTGGTGGCACATGCCAGTAATCCCAGCTACTTGAGAGACTGAGGCAGGAGAATCGCTTGAACCCAGGAGGCGGAGGTTGTGGTGAGCCGAGATCTTGCCATTGCACTCCAGCCTGGGCAACAAGAGCGAAACTCCATCTCAAAAAAAAAAAAAAAAAAGAAAAATCACAAATATTTTCATGTCACATTAGAAAAGTCACAGAAATCTCAAACTATCATTTATGTTCATTACTATTTTGAAATTACACTAATTAATAGGGCCACCCTAACTCTTGTTAATTTAATATTTTGATAACTGTATTTTGGTATTAATGTTTTATTTGGTGTATTTAAAACATTCTTCTGGTTAGGTGTGGTGGCTCTCCCCTGTAATCCCACCACTTTGGGAGGCCAAGGCAGGAAGATTGCTTGAGCCCAGGAGTTCTCAAGGCCAGACTGGGCAACATAATGTGAGACCCTGCCTCTATGAAAAAAAATTAAAAATTAGCTGGGCATGGTGACACAAGCCTGTGGTCTCAGCTATTCAAGAGGCTGAGTCAGGAGGATCACTTGAGCCTGGGAGGTGGAGGCTGCAATGAGCCATGATCGTGCCACTGCAACCAATCCTGGGTGACAGAGTGAGACACTGTCTCAAAAAAAAAAAAAAAAAATTCTGAGATGGGGTCTATCAACTTCATCAGCTTGCGGAAGGTGCATGACACACAACAAAAGGTTAAGAGCCCTCTTCTAGAGCTTTTAAGAAGGTAGTTTACAGCGGGCACGGTGGCTCACACCTGTAATCCCAGCATTTTGGGAGGCCAAGGTGGGTGGATCACTTGAGGTCAGGAGTTCGAGACCGGCTTGGCCAACATGGTGAAACCCTGTCTCTACTGATAATACAAAAATTAGCCAGACATGGTGGTGCACGCCTGTAATCCCAGCTACTCGGAAGGCTGAGGGAGGAGAATTGCATGAACCTGGGAGTTGGAGGGTGCAGTGAGCCGAGATTGCACCATTGCACTCCAGCCTGGGTAACAAGAGCAAAACTCCGTCTCAAAAAAAAAAAAAAAAGAAAGAAAAGAAAAGAAAAAAGAAAAAGAAGGTAGCTTACACAGGATTCAGTAACTGAACAGATGTGCAGACCTGGAGATGTGGAGTAGGTTGAGCAATGAGGGAGGGGGACCTTCATTTCTGTAGCTCCCATCTGTTTCCCATTCTAGGTCTGCTCCTCAGCATCCAAAATCCCCACTCTAATCTCCATGTGCCATGCTGCAACTGAAGCCCTTTTCATCTTGATCTCTGCTTTAAGGGAGCTAAGTAAGGATAATGACATCAAAGGTAGGGATACATCACAGCTAATAACATTAAACTGGTCCAGGAGGGTTGCTTAGGTATAATTACAATCCTTCAAGCTGTAGACTAAGGCTCCTGTCTATCATTGTGTTCCCTAGGGGAAAATGCAGCTACCTTTACTTTCAAGTTCTTAATGGAAGTTACCTGTAGCAATGTGATTTAGTGAGTATGTACTTAAGGGTTTTTTTCTCCCAACCCCCAACATGTTTCCTTTCACAAATAATTAGAAAAGAGAGAAAAGCAGACATTATCAGCCTCCGGATGTAAAGCAACAAGAAGTATAGAGTATCACTGATGAACTATATTTGCCAAAGTAAATCAAACACAAATGTCATTGCACCTCCACATCTATCAGTTTACAGAAAAACACAGGGCATGGAGGACCGTATTACATAGCAACATGGGAATGTCGTCAACAAAATTCAGACCCTGGGAAACCCTAAGGTCAACAGGTGGGTCTCATTTGAATCTCGCTAAAAGAAACCAACTGTAAGAGTATATTTATGAAACAATCAGGAAAATTTGAACACAAACTGGGTATTTGATGATATTAAGACATTTTTGTTGAGTTTGTAAGATGTGATAATAGTATTGTGGTTATTTATTTATTTATATTATTGTGTGTGGGGAGGGGGGGCTTTTTTTTTTTTTTTTTTTTTTTGAGACAGAGTCTCACTCTGTTGCCCCAGGCTGGAGTGCAGTGGCATGATCTCAGCTCACTGCAAGCTCCGCCTCCCGGGTTCACTCCATTCTCCTGCCTCAGCTCCCAAGTAGCTGGGACTACAGGCGCCTGCCACCATGCCAGGCTAATTTTGTTTTTGTATTTTTAGTAGAAATGGGGTTTCACCATGTTAGCTAGGATGGTCTCGATCTCTTGACCTCATGATTCGCCCTCCTTGGGCTCCCAAAGTACTGGGATTACAGGTGTGAGCCACCGCGCCCGGCCTATTTATTTTTTAAAAAGTGTTCTTCGCTGGGTGCAGTGGCTCACGCCTGTAATTCTAGCACTTTGGGAGGCCGAGGTGGGAGGATTGCTTGAGCCTAGGAGTTTGAGACCAGCCTGATCAACATGGTAAAACCCAGTCTCTACAAAAAATACAAAACATTAGCAGTGTGTGGTGGTGTGTGCCTGTGGTCCCAGCTATTATGTAGGCTGAGGTGGGAGGATGGCTTCTGCCCGGGAGGCAGAGGCTGCAGTGAGCAGAGATATGCCACTACACTCCTGGGTGACAGAGACAGATCCTCTCTCAAAATAAATAAAAAGAAAAAAAAGAAATGATCATGCTGCCTAGGATTTACCTCAGTAATTGAGTAGGGGAGGGTGGTAATGAGTGGGGAGCCGGTGAAGTGGGTGGCCCCTGGGTTGACAAGTGCTGCAGCAAGGTGGTAGGCACTTGGAGGCTCATTATAATATTATCTCTGGTTTGTATGTGGTTTTTTTTTTTGAGACGGAGTTTTGCTCTTGTTGCCCAGGCTGGAGTGCAATGGCGCGATCTTGGCTCACCGCAACCTCTGCCTCCCGGTTCAAGCGATTCTCCTGCCTCAGTCTCTCAAGTAGCTGGGATTACTGGCATGTGCCACCACGCCTAGCTAATTTTGTATTTTTTAGTAGAGACGGGGTTTCTCCATGTTGATCAGGCTGGTCTCGAACTCCTGACCTCAGGTGATCTGCCCGCTTCGGCCTCCCAAAGTGCTGGGATTACAGGCGTGAGCTGCCGCGCCTGGCATTTGTTTTTATGTTTCATAATGAAGAATTTAAAGAAAGGATTAGAGACAACTAGTAATAAAATCACAAAAATGACAAGAAAAAAATAAGTAAAAAAGAGAAATTAGAAACTCTTCAGAGAAAGAGCAGAGGTAGTTACACCTGAGACTTGCAATAATACCATTACTTCATCTCATTCCTAAATTAGTCTCAACTTCCTGGCTCCGAAGCCTAGACAAAGCGTCCCTTATTTACTTGTAAAACAGTTTCTTAGGCATGCAGACGAAGAGGTGGGAACAGGAGGTTGGAATGTGGATAGCAACCCAAAAGAGAACTTTCTCCCCTGAGGCAAAGTCTTTAGCTGCTTTTCTTTTTGTCTTCCTTGTTTTTTTTTTTTTTTTTTTTTTGAGATGGAGTTCCACTTTTCTTGCCCAGGCTGGAGTGCAATGGCACGATCTTGGCTCACTGCAACCTCCGCCTCTGGGGTTCAAGCGATTCTCCTGCCTCAGCCTCCCAGCTGGGATTACAGGAATGCGCCACCACGCCAGGCTAATTTTGTATTTTTAGTAGAGACAGGGTTTCTCCATGTTGGTCAGGCTGGTCTCAAACTCCCAACCTCAGGTGATCCACCCGCCTCGGCCTCCCAAAGTTTTGGGATTATAGGTGTGAGCCACTGCACCCGGCTTGTCTTCCTTTTTTGGTGTGGTGAAACTGAGGGAGTTTGTTGGGAGAGGCAGTTACTGAGCTAGGAAGTTGTTGAGCAGGAAGGAGAAAAATCTGCAAACTGGAGAGGGTCTCACTATCAAACTTTTCGGCAAGTAGAATTTCCCCAATAAAAACAGCTGTATGAAGAACATTCTGAGACACATAAAGCTATTTCCATATCCCTGCAGGCAGTCTCTAGAAATAGTGCTTTGTTGTTCCACATACAATGCCATCTTCTGGTCCCAGCACTGCAATGGTCACTCCCACCTCCAAGATACAATAGTGATCAATTGTCTGATGTTTGCACTGCAGGTGGGGAGGAGGAAAAGGCAGAGGATCTGACCCCCAGGCTCTCAAAGCAGTTTAGTTCCTCAGTTAAATAGCAAGTAATTTTCAAAGCTCCCCCTCCATCTGCTTCACCTTGTCCACATCTTAATCATCCAGCGATAGAGCAAAAAATATTCTCCAAAATCACCCATCATGCAAAACATGTTGAAAATGAAATTCTGAGGCCGGGAACCATGGCTCATGCCTGTAATCCCAGCACTTTGGGAGGCTGAGGCGAGTGGATCACCTGAGGTCAGGAGTTTGAGACCAGCCTTGCCAACCTGGTGAAACCCTGTCTGTACTAAAAATACAAAAATTAGCTGGGTGTGGTGGTGGGCACCTGTAATCCCAGCTACTCGGGAGGCTGAGGCAGGAGAATCACCTGAACCCAGGAGGCAGAGGGCGCCATTGCACTCCAGCCTGGGTGACAGAGCGAGACTCTGTGTCAAAAAAAAAAAAAAAAAGAAAAGAAAGAAAAAAAAAGAAATTCTGCAATTCTACAGAATGAAATAGTGGAGGTACAGCCAAAAGGTGACATCTCCTTTCTATAATTATATTTAGACATTTGATTTACTTGCTTATCCACTAGGACCAAGCACAGGTGTGTGTGTGTGTGTGTGTGTGTGTGTGTGCTCACAAATACAGGGTTTTTTTGTTTTTTGTTTTTTTTGAGATGGAGTCTCGCTGTGTCCCCCATGCTGGAGTGCAGTGGCAGGATTTCGGCTCACTGCAACCTCCGCTTCCGGGTTCACGCCATTCTCCTGCCTCAGCCTCCCGAGTAGCTGGGACTACAGGCGCCTGCTACCACGCCTGGCTAATTTTTTTTTTTTTTTTGTATTTTTAGTAGAGACAGGGTTTCACCGTTTTAGCCAGGATGGTCTCGATCTCCTGACCTTGTGATCTGCCCACCTCGGCCTCCCAAAGTGCTGGGATTACAGGCGTGAGCCACGGCGCTGGGCCCAAGGGTTTTTTTGTTTTTGTTTTTGTTTTTTTTAGAGATGGGTAGGGAGTGGGGGTGAAGGTCTTTGCTCTGTCACCCGGGTTGGAGTGCAGTGTTGCAATCATAGCTCACTGTAACTGCAACCCCCTGGGCTCAAGCCAGCCTCCCATCTCAGCCTCCTGAGTAGCTGCGAGGCAAACCACCATGCCCTAGGGTTTTGTTTTTGTTTTTGTATCCTACAGCAGCTTGCTCTTATCACTCAATAATACCTTATAGAAGGCCTCTAAACCATCTGGCCTAGTGCTAAAATAATCTTTTTAATGCCTGCATAATATTCACAGTATGGCTACCATTGTTCATTCATTCACTTACCTACTCAAAGGCATTGATTTTGATCCCAATTTCCTTGCTACTCTGAATAATGATGCAACAGACATCCCTAAGCATGAGTTTCTGTTTATTGATGTGTACATTTTTATGGAAATCATTCCCAGGACTGAGATGTTTGGGTTGAGGGATCTCATCTCAGTTGAGAGAATAATTGTTCTTGGCCACCCAACAGTTAATACCTAATATTATATGGCACTACTCACCTTCTACTTTCAATTCCATTGCTGCCTCCTCTTGGTAAGAATGATCTCGGAAGAAGCAGGTGAAACCTCCTTCATCTGAGAACCTTACATTCCGGATCCTGAGAGTCACCTTTCCCTCACCAATAGCATCTTTCAGCAGCTCTGTCCGGCCCCGATATTCAGGTGCCTGGTCTCCATCTTGGTCCTTGCCATTTCTGTAGAGATGAACCACCCTAGAGAAGGGGGGGCGGTACCACCCCACCTCCATGCCTGTAGCGTTCTTCCCAGGAGATATGCGACATGGCAATTCCACTTCATCCCCGACCAGAGCCCGGATAGGGTGTCTTGGTCCTATCACTCTGAACTGCCCTGTCCAAGACACCAAAAGGAAGAGATTTAAGGTCAGAGGGAACCTTGGCAAGCAAGCCTGTCATGAGAAGGGCTGCTTCAAAACAGGGAAGGAAGAAGACACTCGACTTTTAAATGACATTCTAGAGCCAGGGAGGATTGCAATTCTTCTTCTTCTTCTTCCTTTTTATTTATTTATTTATTTATTTATTTTTTGAGACAGTCTTACTCTCTGTCGCCCAGGCTGGAGTGCAATGGTGCAATCTTGGCTCACTGCAACCTCCGCCTCCCTGCATCCTCCGCCTCCCAGGTTCAAGTGATTCTCCTGCCTCAGCCTCCTGAGTAGCTGGGATTACAGGCACCTACCGCCGCACCCAGCTAATTTTTGTATTTTTAGTAAAGATGAGGTTTCACACTGTTGGCCAGGCTGGTCTCGAACTCCTGACCTCAGGTGATCCGCCTGCCTTGGCCCCAAAGCGCTGGGATTATGGGGCCACCACACCCGGCCTCAAGTTTCCTTCTTGAGAACAACAACGACAAAAAAGACTCTGGTTATAGAGATACTGTGAATGTCCTGGACAGAACATTTTAGCAATCATCTCCTCTCAGCATCTGCCCATCTTTTTGCCAGCTGTAGCCATCTCTGACTCTTCAGCCCAGCCTTTAGGTTCCCTCTTGGAATGTGGCGCAGCATCTTGAGGTTGAATCCTCCCATGGGCCTCCCTGTTAGGACTTGGCCAAATTGCTGCCTATTCTACCCTTAGAGGTTTTGCTTTTGTCACTCCATCTACTTTAACTGTCTCTCCATTACTTCTCACTATTCAGTCCTTGTTCATACCTTGTTTCCCAAATTCTCTTCTGAGATCTTCCACCCTGGGGATGGCTCTATTTCACTCTTCCTTCCCCTGTATCTTCCACCTCACTGTGGCTCCCGGACCCTGACCTGAAAAAGTTCCTTGTTTTTTTCTATGTGGATGTGTTTCTCAAGTCAGATTCTGAGCTACTAAGAAATAAGGCTGCTTTCTCCCCTAGACCTGGAGAGTGGATGCACTGTGCCTCTGTCAGTCAGGTGGCTCCCTGAGGATGGGAATCTTTCTGTTTATTTCTCCTCTGCACGTGACAGCCGGGTTCCTTTATAAAAACCTACTGGTGCCTGATTAGGCAGAGCAAAGTCTCAAACATGACAAGATATTATAATTCCACAAACATTTATTGAGATTTACTATGGACAGGCACTGCTAAGCATGTTACATATCTCATTTCATGTAATCCTGATGAGAACTCCAAGAGGTTGTTATTATTTTATCTCAATTTGAGAGGTGAAAAGACAAAGCTGGAAAGACAAGTAAGAAGTAGTTCAAGGAAAGCCTTGAGTTAGTCACATTAAGGAGTCTGGGTCAGACGCAATGGCTCATGCCTGTAATCTCAGCACTTTGGGAGGCTGAGGAGGGCAGACCACTTGAGGTCACGGGTTCCAGACCAGCCTGGCCAACATGGTGAAACCCCATCTCTACTAAAAATAAAAAAATTAGGCCTAGCGCAGTGGCTCACGCCTGTAATCCCAGTACTTTGGGAAGCCGAGGCGGGCGGATCAGCAGGTCAAGAGATCGAGACCATCCTGGCCAACGTGTGAAACCCCGTCTGTACTAAAATACAAAAAAAAAAAAAAAAAGAAAAAAAAGAAAAAATTTAGCTGGGCGTGGTGGCAGGCACCTGTAGTCTCCGCTACTTGGGAGGCCAAGTCAGGAGAATCGCTTGAACCAGGGAGGCTGAGGTTGCAGTGAGCCGAGATCATGCCACTGCACTCCAGCCTGAGCAACAGAGGGAAACTCTGTCTCAAAAAAAAAAAAGAGTCTGGACTCCATCTTGAAGGCTGTAAGAACCACCCACGGAAGGTTTCTGAGGAAGGGAGGCATGTCAGCAGGTCTATGTTTTAGAAAGATAATATAGCAACTTGAGGATGATTGAAGGAGCTAAGCCCCAGGAAACTAGCCTTTCTGTTTTCAGGGTCTCCCCAGGGCAGGAAAAAAAACATGTCTTACCTGCATAGCTGGAAGACACTTGGAGGAGGAGGAGGAGGAGGAAGGAGCAGAGGCAGCTGGGCAGAGAGGGTCTCGATAAGCTTGCCATCTCTACTGTTCCTGGGGACAGAGAGCCCCCGCAGCAAGGTCAGGCCAAGTGGAGGCCCTTGGGGTGCATGTCCCCTTACTGCTGAAAAGCCCGAGGGAAGATCTTGGAGGGCAGTGCTGCCTGGGCCCTGCCTCCACTCCGGTAAGTGCTGCAGCTGTGCCCGCAGAAACAGCCCCACGTCACCCTTGCCAGGCACTCACACAAAAGGGCTACAGACTGAGGGGATGACCAGGGTTTGCCTTCCCCACCCCCCCAGAGCAATGGAGCAGAGGCTGCCTGGTACAGGGCTTTCCTCCCCCACTCCCTCCTGGAGATCCAACCTTTGAAGGGTCTTCTAGGGGCTAATCAGTGGGGAAGGGTCACTTACAGGACCTTAGGAAGAGGCTTGTTCATGGAATATGTAAGGTTCCTCCAATCCACCCCAGCCCTACTGACTAGTCAAAAGAGAGAAATTATTATTGGTTCTTAAAAAAAGAAAGAAAACTTAGATTTCTTTTTCCTGTTTCTATTATCTCACAACTGTCATCACCAGACTCTTCTTCTTGATGTCTAACCTCCCTTTCTTCTACCGCGAATCCAAACTCTGTTCTGTATGTTTGTATATGTGATAGGTCACTTGGGATTTGTTAGTTTCTTGTTCCCAAAGAATGTTTTTAGGGAAGTCATGAGATGAATGTCAGGTGTGCTCAGAGAGGCAAGGTTGGAGGAAGGGAGACCAGCAAGGGCAGCAACTAACTATGTCAGTCAACACAGGCAGAAGGGACAGAGCCAGCATACAGGACACGCTCTCCAGCCTTCACATCACTTGCCAGTTTCCTCAGTGTCACAGGGGAGAGTGAGATCTGGAATGGAAAATGACCTTTCTCTCACCTCTGGGCTCAGCTGAGAATTGCAAGTGTGAGACCAGCATTGGTAGCAGGTTCCAAAAATAGACTTCCCAATCTTAAGGCAAGTATGCCTCATCGAATAAGGAAAAAAGGCTCAATTTAGAGCCGTGCTGTCCAATGCAGCAGTCGCTCCCTGCATGTGGCCACTTAAAATTAATTACAATTAAATAAAATTAAAAATTTGGTTCATTGATTACACTAGCCATGTTTCAAATGCTCAATAGCACTACAGTTAGTGGTTATCTCATCAGACAACACAAATACAGAACATTTCCATCGTCACAAAAAGTTATATTGGGCAACACAAAAATTTATATTGGGCAGCAAGGGGTAGAAACACAACTGAGACATACATTTCTGCTTTTGTCCGAGATGGGCGTAAGGAGCTAGAAGGACATTGAGGTCAGCTGAGTTTGGGAACTGCTTATTCTTTCACCCTGCAAGGCAGCCAGCGTTTGGACACAAGCAATGTTTGGCTACTCTGGTGCTGTGTGGTTGAAAGTCAAGATTGCAGGGGTCAATCCCTTGGAAAAAGTGGCCGCTGTGGATCTCTGGCTTTTTACCAAGTGGGGATTTTCTCCTTCAAAAACCTAAAATGTCCTGGGACGCTCTTTCTCCCTGTTGCATATTCAGGTAGGAGAGTTATGCACAAGATGCTTCTGGGCAGGGTTTGGGGGTGGTAAGATGTGTGCAATTGTCCAGCACCAAGCAAGCTGTCAAAAGCTGGATGGGAGATCAGGATGAGGGTGGAGGCATGTGGGAGCAGAGAGGGTCAGGAGCCTGCCGAGCCATCACAGCCACTTTGGAGAAATCACAGCATCTCTGAAAACAACAATAAAAAAAACTAACCACCTTACTGAGATATTCTATGTGCTGTGGTTCTAAGTGGTTTACTTACATTAACACCTTTAATCCTCACAACAACAAAACAAATATTAAACTATTATCACCCATATCTTACAGGTGAGAAAAGGGAGGTACAAAAGAGGTAAAGGAACTTGCTAAAGTCACACCACTAGGGAGTGGCAGAGCTGGGATTTCAAGCCAGGCTTTCTAGTCCTAGAACTGGCTCTTTTAACCACCACAATACAAGGCCTCTGATGAGCTCAGCTTATTTACTTTCATGCCCTCAACTGCCTCAAATTTCCTGAAAGGGGAGGATTCCTGGAGCTGTGAGAGCAGTCCCTTGGCTGACATGGTCTTTGGGCAAAGGTGATATATACAAGGGAAGGCCAGAGGGGCCACCAGCAAAATGAAGCCAGTGGTGTTGCCACTTGCAGAAATCTGGGGTATAGGGGCTGGGCCCGCTCACGCCTGTAATCCCAGCACTTTGGGAGGCCGAAGCGGGCAGATTACCTGAGGTTGGGAGTTCAAGACCAGCCTGACCAACATGGAGAAACCCTGCCTCTACTAAAAATACAAAAATTAGCTGGGCATGGTGGCATGCGCCTGTAATCCCAGCTACTCGGGAGGCTGAGGCAGGGTAATCCCTTGAACCCAGGAGGCGGAGATTGCGGTGAGCCAAGATCCCGCCATTGCACTCCAGCCTGGGCAAGAAGAGCAAAACTCCGTCTCAAAATAAAATAAAGAAATCTGGGGTATGGGAACATCAGGTATTGCCAGGAATAGAGCTCAGTGTAGATGTGTCCAAGAAGTGAAACCACCCTGTATCACCCTGGGAGCTGCTCATTTCTTTCAGCATTTAAATATTATTTTAATTGATTTTGTATAGCATATGTTATGAGATCCTGCAAGTATTCCTGAGTTCTTGAGTTGCCTCTTTTTTTGTTTCTTTCTCTTTTTTGAGACAGGGTCTCTCTCTGTCACAGGCTGGAGAGCAGTGGCGTGATCAGGGCTCACTGCAGCCTTGACCTCTCAAGTTTAAGTGAACCTTATGCCTCAACCTCCTGAGTAGCTGAAACTACAGGTATGTGCCAGCATGCCTGGCTAAATGAAAGCTTCTTTTCTTTTCTTTCCCTTGGTCTCAAACTCCTGGACTCAAGTGATCCTCCTGCCTCAGCCTTCTGAAATGTTGGAATTACAGGCTGAGCCACTACACCCAGCTCAATTTTCTTCCAGTGTTGCTGTCCTCAGTAATTTCAGCTTAATCTGCATCTCTCACCATGTCCAATGACAGACCATGTACACAGTAATATATTCAGAGTGACACATTGAATACAGTAAATGTGTGTGGTAATTTTTTAACATGCTCTATGCTGTCCATATGTGAAATAGTAAGCATTCAATAAATGGTAGCTTTCCTACATAAATACCCAGCAACAGTACTGTACAAGCTTTTACAGATAATCTGTAAAATATGTATCTTTACATTATTTATGTTATCAGAAGTGATAATAGACACCCTGTTTTGATTCTTGTTGTCTACTTAATTCATAATTCCACGTTAATACATAATATGGCTTTTTTGTACTTTTGAAAATTGATTGTTAGCTGGACATGGTGACATGCACCTGTTGAGCCCAAGAGAGAGAGGCTGCAGTGAGCACTGATCGTGCTGCTGCACTCCAACCTGTGCGACAGAGTGAGACCCTATCTCAAAAAAATTTTTTAAATAAAAATTGATTCTTATAAAGTAACATGCTTTGAAAATAAATCTCAGCCAGCTAAAGCCGATCTGTATTTTCTCTAAATCCTTCCGTTTGTATATATACCACTAGAGGGCGCTCCACGAAAGTCACTGCCTGTGAGTACTGCAAGTAGCGCTCACACATCCCGCCCTCTCCCTTCTCCCACCTGTTTTACATAAATGGTAACAATTTATCTTGAAGCTCTTTCCTTATCAGTACCTAAAGAACATCCTTGTTATTTTTAAACAGCTTACAATATTTTATTGGATGAATATAATATAGTTATTTAAGTAGCATCCCAAGACATTTAGACTGTTTCAGTTTTTTAAATATCTATTTTTACTAGGATGAAGCAAAAATGTACTCAATTAATTTAAATCAATACATATTTAAAAGCAAGTGCTATGTGTCATACTTTATATTAGGCCCTGATTATAAAACTTTCAGCAAGGCAGACAAGATTCTTGCCTTTATGAGTTATATTCTAGTTGTATTGCAGTTATATTACAGTTATATGTTACCTAAAGGCACAAATTGATCAATGTCAGGCCATCATTTTCAACCTTTTTGCTCTTACATATAATTTGGCAATGAATATCAGTCTACTAAGGCCAGCTACATATTTTGAGGGGCAAAATGAAACTATGGAGCTCCTTGTTTAATAGCAGGAAAAGACCAGGTGCAGTGGCTCACGCCTGTAATCCCATCACTTTGGGAGGACCAGGTTGGAGGATGGCTCGGGCCCAGGGTCTCGAGTCCAGCCTTTACAACATAGTGAGACCCCATCTCTAGTTAAATAAATCTATTAAAAAATAATAAAATAGAAAATAAAAAGCAGAAAAAAACCCAACCTTTTCCTTTTTTCTGTGGTTCCACTGTCGACCTATTATGTGGGTTTCTTTTCTTTTCTTTTCTTTTCTTTTTTTGAGACGGAGTCTCACTCTGTCGCCCAGGCTGGAGTGCAGTGGCGCAATCTCGGTTCACTGCAACCTCCGCCTCCCGGGTTCAAGCCATTCTCCTGTCTCAGCCTCCCAAGTAGCTGGGACTACAGGCGCTCGCCACCATGCCCAGATAATTTTTTTGTATTTTTAGTGGAGACGGGGTTTCACCGTGTTAGCCAGGATGGTCTCGATCGCCTGACCTCGTGATCCGCCTGCCTTGGCCTCCCAAAATGCTGGGCTTACAGGCGTGAGCCACCGCGCCCGGCCTTTTTTTTTTTTTTTTTTTTTAATTTAATGTCACACTCCAGGCACAGGAGTACCTAGGGGGAAGTGCAGATCTTCACAAGTGCCTAGGGCCATGCCTTCCATTTGGCAAGGGAGGTGTGTATGCCTGACCGCTCCCCTCCTTTCCACTGTTCCCAGGCCCCTGCTGGGAGCGAGCCTGCACAGAAGGAGGTGGAGCCGGCAGCTGAAAACCAGTCCTGGGGAGGCTGGGAGGCATGGGGAGCAGGACCTCGCTTGGGCCGAGGCTCCAAAAGTCTCTAGCCCATGTTCTGCTTTCTCATCGGACTTCATTATAAGACACAAATTGAAAGATAAAATTATTAAGAATTTCAAGACAGGAACCACAGAGCTTTAGAACCCAAACACAGTATCCCTTCTAAGCATGGGGCCCTTGTGTGACTGCCCTGGTCACTCACCCATGAAGTTTACTCTGCTTTCTACACTGGTAGAATAGTTTGTTCAGAGAGCATGTTTTTTGGTAATTTCAATAAATATTGATAAATTGCCCTGCACAAAGTTGTATACTTCACTGTACCCTGGCTTTCTCCTTAGTGAGTGAGGGAATAATATCATCCACTTCATCAGGGTTATCATGAGAATGACATGAATGAGTCCCTGTGAACTGTGAATGGTACACAGTAACCACTCAGTAAATACAGTCATTAGCCCTTACATGCAGTGATTTTCTTCTGGAACTCCCTCTAGTGGCATAAATATAAAGAGGAATTCGTTTTCTTTTCTTCTTTTGTGGCCCTATTTCCCATAATATTTGTGTGTTTAAATTGGTCTAGATATTCCACTGAGGCTCAATGACCGATAGACTATAAAATGTCTAATTTACATCAATTTAGCCAGATGCTTCCTAGGTAGGTCGGAGAAATGAGAACACTGATCCGAATCAATGTGAGGCAGCTCCCAGCAGGTGAGCGCTTGTAGCATGTGTGAGCATGGGTGCTGTGGTGAATGCAGCCAGGGGCTGCTCTTTCATACTGCTTTATTTCTTTTTCTTTTCTTTCTTTTTTTTTTTTTTGAGACGGAGTTTCGCTCTTGTTGCCCAGGCTGGAGTGCAATGGCACGATCTTGGCTTACTGCAACCTCCACCTCCCGGGTTCAAGGGATTCTCCTGCCTCACCCACCTTTGTAGCTGGGACTACAGGCACCCGACACCACGCCCGGCTAATTTTTTGTATTTTAGTAGAGACGGGGTTTCACCATATTGGTCAGGATGGGCTCGATTTCCTGACCTCGTGATCCACCCGCCTCGTCCTCCCAAAGTGCTGGGATTGCAGGCGTGAGCCACCGCGCCCGGCCATACTGGTTTATTTCTTTTCTTTTCTTTTTTTTTTTTTTGAGATAGAGTCTTGCTCTGTCGCCCAGGCTGGAGTGCAGTGACACGATCTCGGCTCACTGCAAGCTCCGCCTCCCGGGTTCACGCCATTCTCCTGCCTCAGCCTCCTGAGTAGCTGGGATTACAGGGGTGCGTCACCATGCCTGGCTAATTTTTTGTATTTTTTTAGTAGAGACGGGGTTTCACCGTATTAGCCAGGATGGTCTCGATCTCCTGACCTCGTGATCCGCCCGCCTCGGCCTCCCAAAGTGCTGGGATTACAGGCGTGAGCCACCGCGCCTGGCCTACTGGTTTATTTCTTTAAGTAACACATACAGTGTAGAAAAATTAGAAACGATATGGAAAAATGTAGAGAACAAAAAACTAATTATGTTCTACCAAAGGTTTAAATTTTATCTATCAACATTTTTTCCATTTTTGTGTATTCCCTATTGTTAGTCTGAGATTCACCAATATTTTTATCTTTCAAAAGGAAAAACATTCAGCTTCTTATGAGTCAAGTGAGTCAGGCACTGAGGCTTGCCCCTCCCCCTCCCCCCTCACCAAATGGGAATGGGTTTGCGCTGATTTTAACCAAAATGCTATGGGTTGTCCTGCGTAAGAGGCTTTGGGCTGTTCTGTAGGTCCCCGTGGGGTAGAACAGTTGGGTGCAAGACTCTGAAGGCAGATTTCAGCTCAAAAGAAAGAATTTTCCCTCCTTCAGAGCTGTCCAACTGTGGTGGGAATGAGTGGGAACTACGGGAGTGAGCTTCCCATTCCTGGATTTTCCAGGCAACATAGAACTGGAGGTTAGGCCACATTATCCTAATATTTTTGCCTAGCTGTAGGATGATACAAGAATATACATTTTCCTTCCCCATCTTCTCCCGCTTTTCCTCGCCTTCTTTCCATTTCTTTGGCCCCTTCGCTTTTCGCCACCTAGCGGCAGAATCTTGCTAGGTAAGGACCAGGAAGCTCTCCCAATCTGACCCGCAACAGCTGACGTCACGGCTTCACCACCGAGAATTGGTTGCCAGCAGCCTTTGGGGGCGGAGAATAAGGCGCGGATTATAAATAGGTCAAAGAGCGGTGCCTGCGAGCGGCGCAGTGACACCCCGTTCCTAAGGGCGGAGCTTTTCTTGCCTTTCGCTTCAGACCCACTGCCCTTGGTTATGTGCTTTTCCTCCGCTGTCCGCTTCGTTTATCTGCTTTAACCCAGCCTGGGCTAGGTAGGCCTGAAGCCTATGATGTTGCTTGGCTGTTGCTCAGGAGAAGAAAGGCCCAGGTGGCCAGTTTGGCAACTGGCACAGTCCCTGTGAGCACCCACCTGCTGATGGTCCTTCTGTCACTACGTAGTCGCTCCGACGCCAGGAAAGTGCGGTGGTGGCCATTTTGGAACTGGGCAACTTTCACTTCGCCAATCATCTTGGGGTCTGGCCACCACAGTACTTTTTTTTCATTATTATTCTGGCAGAGAACACGTTATGGAGGGATAATTATGTAGCCTAGAATTTCTAGAGTTGTTTCAGGACTCATAATATCCTCATTCCAGAATATGAGAATATAGAAGCTTGGAATACTCAGATGCAAATTCCAGCACCACCCTTTCCTAATTGATTGAGGAACACATCTGACTCTAGTCTACGGTCCTGTGGAAAGACCTGTGACCCTAGGCAAAGAGCTTAAAGAAATCTCCCTTTTTTTTTTTTTTTTTGAGACGGAGTTTTGCTCTTGTTGCCCAGGCTGGAGTGCAGTGGCGCGATCTCGGCTCACCGCAACCTCCACCTCCTGGATTCAAGTGATTCTCCTGCCTCAGCCTTCTGAGTAGCTGGGATTACAGGCTATGCGCCACCATGCCCGGCTAATTTTGTATTTTTAGTAGAGATGGGGTTTCTCCATGTTGGTCAGGCTGGTCTCGAACTCCGACTTCAGGTGATCCACCCGCCTCAGCCTCCCAAAGTGCTGGGATTACAGGCGTGAGCCACTGCGCCCGGCCATGAAGAAATGTCAATTTATTTAACTGTAAAATGATAATTCTGTCACCTCGTGGTGCTGATGTGAGGATTAAATGAGACAAGGTACATAAAGTGCTTAGGCCTGTGTCTGGCTCCCCCAAAAAACATAACACCTCTTGTGCAGCACCTGTGCTTAGAATGTTAGCCAGTGAGGGCAGGACTTCCTCGTATTTTCCCTGTGCCCTCCTGGGCATTGAATAGTGAGGGATACATAACAGAATAAGTTTGCTGAAAGAATGAATGACAAAGAATCCCTGCCTGTAGGTCTTCAGCCTTTGTATTCTATTATCTTTTAGGCTGTAGGCTCGCCCTCAGGCATCTTCTTGCCACTCTAACCCCTATAGGCTGATAATTACACCTTTACTTGCTCTAGGTCACAGCAATCTGTTAACTACGAGATTAGTATTTTTATTAGTATTTTTGACTTTTTTTTTTTTTCGAGACATGGTTTCACTCTTAGAGTGCAGTGGTGTGATCTCAGCTCACTGCAACCTCCGCCTCCCAGGTTCAAGCGATTCTCCTGCCTCAGCCTCCTGAGTAGCTGGGATTTCAGGCATGCACCACCACACCTGGCTAATTTTTGTATTTTTTTTTTTTAAGTAGACGGGGTTTCGTCGTGTTAGCCAGGATGATCTCGATCTCCTGACCTCGTGATCCGCCCGCCTCGGCCTCCCAAAGTGCGGGGATTACAGGCGTGAGCCACCGCGCCCGGCCTAATTTTTGTATTTTTAGTACAGACAGGGTTTCACTGTGTTGGCCAGGCTTGTCTCCAACTCCTGACCTCGTGATCTGCCTGCCCGCCTAGGCCTCCCAAAGTGCTGGGATCACAAGCGTGAGCCACCGCGCCCGGCAGATAATTTACTTATTATTTCATACACCACCTGATATATTTTCACAGTGAGCATATGGCCTTTATAATAATGATTTTTTTGTTGTTTAAGTTACAAACAAACCTGAAAAAATATTTGCTTTTTAGAAATGCTCAGTTTCTGAAGGGACCTAAGTTTGCCTTGTAACTGGTACCATCTAATGGTCAAACTGAGCTATTGCGCTGAGGTTGGATACAGGAAGCTAAGGCAAGACAGGGATGTGGGAAGTTCAACAGGGGTATGCTATGGAATAGGGTGATAGAACTTTGTGGATGACATACCAACATCACTTGCTGAAGTTGTGTAGAGCTTATTCTTACTGAAACAGTAATCCAGAAATTAACTCATATCTAATGACTTGGTGGTATAGCATACCAACATTTTTATGCCAGCCACTGGAGAAAAAGTGTGTTCCTATAGCATTTTCACATTCTGAAAACATTTGTCTATGATTGTATTTATTTCTCACAATAGTATGTGAGTTAAAGATATCAAATAGTTTTATTCCTATTTTACAGTTGATGAAATTGAGGCCAGACGGGTTGTGACAGGCTCAAGGTCAGTCAGAAAACCATTGTCAGAGCAAGACCAGACTGGCATTCTTTTTCAGGTGTTTCTGCTACAATTGGGGGCAGAGATATGCAGGCTTAACTTTTATAAATATAAAAGAGATGCTTTATTGGGAAACGTGAAGTAGTGGTTCTCTGAGTTTTTTGTACCATTTCTTAGCCTTTTTGTTTTATGCAATTTTTTATTTGCCCCAACCTGAACTCTATGTTTGGAGAGGTGATTTTCAGCAACAAAGCTAAATTTATGTATAATTTATTTCTTTTTCTTTTATTAATCAAACGTGTTTTAACTTGTAACTTTTCTTCTAAAGTCAACATCATGTGTATACATATGCGAATAATTCCACTCCAAGGTAAGGAAACTTTAAGGATATTTTAATTAGTGCTCACAACAAATATGTGTATCTGTTCTGATTTTTAAATAATAAAGATGGAGCATGACTTTCTTCTTCTCTTTCTGTATTCCAGTTTTAAAATCATTGGCTGGGTGCAGTGGCTCATGCCTGTAATCCCAGCACTCTTGGAGGCCAAGGCAGGCGGATCACTTGAGGAAAGGAATTTGAGATCAGCCTGGCCAACATGGCAAAACCCTGTTTCTATCAAAAATACAAAAAAGTAGCTGGGCATGGTGGCATGCACCTGTAGTCCCAGGTACTTGGGAGGCTGAGATGGACGGATTGTTTGAGGCTGGTTGACACAGTGAGACTCCCATCTCAAAAAGAAAAAAAAATCACCATACCACATTGTAGGAGCTATGAAGGCTGACATCATGCTTAGCTCATGTGTGTGATCCCAAACTGCCCTATTCCATAAATATTTATTGACTAAATGAGAAAAAAATCTTACAGCCAGGTAAGTTTTCTTTTCTTTTCTTTTTTTTTTTTTTTGAGACGGAGTCTTGCTCTCTTGCCCAGGCTGGAGTGCAGTGGCGTGATCTCTGCTCACTGCAAGCTCCGCCTCCCAGGTTCACGCCATTCTCCTGCCTCAGCCTCCCGAGTAGCTGGCACCCGCCACCATGCCCGGTTAATTTTTTCTTGTATATTTAGTAGAGAGAGGGTTTCACCATGTTAGCCAGGATGGTCTCGATCTCCTGACCTCATGATCAGTCTGCCTCGGCCTCCCAAAGTGCTGGGATTACAGGCGTGAGCACCGCGCCCAGCCATAGCCAGATAAGTTTCTTTTGCACACCTGTACTACTTTTAATGGTAGTTATGGCAGGTGATATTAAATAACAATAATATTTTCTGGGCCAGGCATGGTGGCTCACCCCTGTAATCCCAGTACTTTAGGCAGGAGGGTCATTTGATGTCCAGAGTTCAAAACCAGCCTGGCCAACATGGTGAAACCCTGTCTCTACTTCAAATACAAAAATTAGCCAGGCATGGTGGTGCATGCCTGAAATCCTAGCTACTGGGGAGGCTGAGGCAAAAGAATTGCTTGAACCCTGGAGGCAGATATTGCAGTGAGCTGGGATTGCACCGCTGCACTCCAAGCTGGGTGATTTTATATATATATATATGTAAATATATATATTTAGTTTTCTTATGAGCCCCTTAAGAATAATATCAATACACAGGCAGAAAAAAAGCATTCCAAGATCTTTTTTTTCTTTTCTTTTTTTTTTTTTTTGAGATGGTGTCTCACTCTGTCACCCAGGCTGGAGAGCAATGGCGCAAACTCAGCTTACTGCAACCTCTGCCTCTCCGGTTCAAGTGATTCTCCTGCCTCAGCCTCCTGAGTAGCTGGGATTACAGGTGTCCACCACCACACCTGGCTAATTTTAGTATTTTTAATAGAGACAGGGTTTCACTATGTTGGTCAGGCTGGTCTCGAACTCCTGACCTCGTGATCTGCCCACCTTAGCCTCCCAAAGTGCTGGGATTACAGGTGTGAGCCACCGCGCCTAGCCTTTCTTCTTCTTCTTCTTCTTCCTCTTCCTCTTCCTCTTCCTCTTCTTCTTCTTCTTCTTCTTCTTCTTCTTCTTCTTCTTCTTCTTTTTAATAGAGATGGGGTTTTGCCATGTTAGCTTCAAACTCCTGGGCTCAAGCAATCTGCCTGCCTCAGCCTCCCAAAGTATTGGGATTACAGGTGTCAGCCACTGAACCAGGCCTAAAACTTTATTTTCTAAAGTTGAAATAACTTCAGGATATAATTTAGAGATATCATGACTCCTTGGGGTCCAGAGAAGAAAATCACTCAGGAGTTAAAATTAAGAGAAGGGTCAGGCACAGTTGTGAGTGCTGTAGTCCCAACTACTCAGGAGGCTGAGCAGGAAGAATTGGTTGAGGCCGGGAGTTCAAGAGCAGCCTGGGCAATAGAGTGAGACCTGTCTTTTAAAAAAGTAAAAATAGGTCAGGTGCGGTGGCTCACACCTGAAATCCCAGCACTTTGGGAGGCCGAGGTGGGCGGATCATCTGAGGTCAGGAGCTCAAGACCAGCCTGGGCAACATGACGAAACCCCATCTCTATTAAAAATACAAAAAATTAGCCATGTGTGGTGGCACACGCCTGCATTCCCAGCTACTCAGAAGGCTGAGGCAGGAGAATCACTTGAACCCAGGTGGAAGTTGCAGTGAGCCGAGATCGCACCTGCATTCCCAGCTACTCAGAAGGCTGAGGCAGGAGAATCACTTGAATCCAGGAGGTGGAAGTTGCAGTGAGCCGAGATCGCACCATTGCACTCCAGCCTGGGCAACAAGAGTGAAACTCCACCAAAAAAAAAAAAAAAAAAAAAAAAGTAAAAATAAAATCACAAGGAATGGTTGGAGGAGCCCAGCCCATTCTATTTGTACCTCTATTTTGAGCCATTTCATCCTCTTCCCTGACCAGTTCATCCATCATCCCTCCTCCCCATTAACCACCAGCTTACCTTGTACTCTTCAGTCTTAGAACCCACATTACCTTCAATCTTCTTTGTAAAATGTTGGTAAGAAGTTAACAAATTCAGGCCGGGGGTGGTGGCTTATGCTTGTAATCCCAGCACTTTGGGAGGCCGAGGTGGGAGGATCACTTGAGGTCAGGAGTTCAAGACCAGCCTGGCCAACATGGTGAAACCCCATCTCTACTAAAATTACAAAAATTAGCTGTGCGTGGTGGTGCATGCCTATAATCCCAACTACTCAGGTGGCAGAGGCACAAGAATTGCTTAAACCCGGGAGGTGGAGATTGCAGTGAGCCAAGCTTGCACCACTGCACTCCAGCCTGGGTGACAGAGCAAGACTGTTAAAAAAAAAAAAAAAAAAAGTTAACAAACTCAAATTCAAGAATGCTTTCTTAATACATTTCTCCTGCTATTTTCCATTTTTCCCATGGTGGAAAATAGAAAATAGGATGGCATCACTTGAGTTGGGCATAGGGAAAGAAATTTCAAACAGGGCATGAGTTCTAGGATTTAGAACAGCTAATGCAGGAGTAGAGTTAAAGAAGATACCCCACCTAGCCTAGCCTGCTAGCTGCTTGACAGTAACCAGGGATAACAGGGGAACAGTTAAGATTCTTCAGATCATGGTCTCTTTCTTTTTCTTCTCCCCTCCCCCATCCTACTTATAATTATTCAGACAGAATGAAAGTTTGCTGCAGGCACAGGTGAAAATTTTCCACCTGTGTCCCTATTTCATAGCAGGATCTTAAGATAAGACCAAGGAGAATGATCTTTGGAAAAGTACTTTCTTAAGAGCAGCGAATGGCTGAACGTAGTGGCTCATGCCTATAATCCCAGCACTTTGAGAGGTCAAGGCGTGTGAATCACCTGAGGTCAGGAGTTTGAGATTAGCCCGACCAACAAGGTGAATCCCCATCTCTACTAAAAACACAAAAATTAGCCAGGCGTGGTGGCAGGCATCTGTAGTCCCAGCTACTCGGGAGGCTGAGACAGGCCTGGGAGGCAGAGGTTGCAGTGAACTGAGATTGCGCCACTACACTCGCCTGGGCAATGGAGCAAGACTCCATCTAAAAACCAAACCAAACCAAACAAACAAACAAAAAAGCAGCGAGAAGAGAGAGAAGAGAAGTAAGGCCCTCTTCCTGGTAACATCTTGCTCTACTCCTATTCCCGATGTGGGCCACCATTAGCGCTGCTATGTGGAGCAGAATTTGTGCATGCACCAGAGATTATACTTGCAATGCTATCAAAATACTCATGGGTGGTGGGGGATGCACAGAGGTCTTGCCAGGTCTAATGCTGGTGAGGAAGCTTTAGTTCGCTAATGGTAAGGGCTACTGGGCAGTACAGTAAGGGTACTGAGCATAGTAGCATCATGGACAGCAAAATGGCAGCACCTACAAATAACGCAAGTAAGTAAAGCTAAAAGAAAATATTCAGATAAACACTGGTAAGTCTTTTTGGAGAGTGATTCTGCCTATGGCTCAGCCAAGGCCCCCTGCTCTATGGCAGGGTGAATCTTCTGGATCTTCTACTAACAGAAATCTTACTCACATAGTGATAACCACAGTGATTTAATCCTTAGCAGCATTGCTGATATGCAGAGGACTCTCAGGGAGAGAGACCCCTGGGTGCCTTGAGGATGCTTTCCACATCTTGTCATTGGGCTGAGCAGGGTCTTTGGAATCACTAATCTCATGTTGGCTTGTTACATGTGAGACACTGTGCAGATTATTAAACATGTTTGAGTTTCAGTTTTCCCATTTTGTAAATGGGAAGACTAATATCTATATCAGAGAATGCTATAAGGAGCAAGTGAGACAATCCAAGTAAAACACACAGCCCAAAACTGGTTATAGTAAAATAAATGCTATTATTATTATTATCCTGTAACTTATAGGGTGGAATGACTTAAATGTGTTTAGAATGTGTCACTATTATGGCCCATGGAACAAAGCATCCCATTTTACCAATACCTAGTAGGTCTTCAACAAACAACAGAGACCGCTAGATTAATAGACTTGGAAACTGGTGTGATCATTCTGTACAATGGAATGAAACTCATCTCTGAGTCAGAAAATATGTAGCTCTTTTAGTGGGATAAAATGAGCCACATAGTCAAAATCCCTGCCCTCCTGGAGTTTATGGTCTGGTCAGGAAGGCAAATGTAAATACACGATTCCACAGTTACCTTAATTACCACTGAGATAAGTTTTGTGGTTTTATTTTTATTTTGAGACAGGGTCTCTCTCTGTCACCCAGGCTGGAGTGCATTGGCATGATCGCAGCTTACTGACCTTGACTTCCTAGGCTAAATCGATCCTCCTGCCTCAGCCTCCCAAGTAGCTGGGACTACAGGCTCATGCCACCACACTTGGCTAATATTTTTAATTTTTGGTAGAGACAGGGTCTCCCCATGTTACCCAGACGGAGATAAGTTCGTTCCTTCCTTCCTTCCTTCCTTCCTTCCTTCCTTCCTTCCTTCCTTCCTTCCTCCCTCCCTTCCTTCCTCTCTCCCTTCCCCTTCCCCTTCCGCTTCCCCTTCCCCTTCCCTTCCCTTTAGCATGCACCACCACCCCCAGCTAATTTTTGTATTTTTAGTAGAGGCGGGGTTTCACCATATTGGTCAGGCTGGTCTGGAACTCCTGACCTCAGCTATCTGCCTGCCTCGGCCTCCCAAAGTGCTGGGATTACAGGCATGAGCCACCACACCCACATGGATTTTGATTTTCTTTTCTTTTCTTTTTTTCTTTTCTTCTTTTCTTTCTCTCTCTCTTTTTCTAAAAAACAAACAAACAAAACAATGACTACAGTATGCCATATATGAGAGTGGCTAGTGGGATTGGGGAAACAGGGTTCTAAGTCTGGGGAATTCAGGGGAGGCTTTACTGAGGAGGTGCCATTTAAGCTGTTAGCAACATGGGTGTGGGGTGAGGAGGCTGAACAGAGCACCATGCCCAGGCAGAGGGAGCTGGGTGTGTTTGGTTTCTGAGTTGAAAGTTAAGGAAGTTTAAAGAACAGCAGTCAGACGACCATGGCTGGAGCACTGTTAGTGAAGGGCAGAAGGACCTGAGACTTGACTTTGAGGCCAAGCTCTGGTATTTATTGGCTGTGTGATCTTATGAAGTTCATTCAAACTTTCTGAGCTTCAGTTTTCCTACCCGACAAATGGAGATATTATCATATAGAAACAACAGAAAGAATTAGAAGAGCTAATGTGAGAATTCTTTGTAAATTATGCACCAATAAGGTATTCAGTTTCTGCACAGATCTAAGTGTAACAAATACTGAAAGCATCTGAAGGTGTGTATGAGTCATGTCTGCCTTTTAGGTCTTCAGAGTGATGGCTTAGAAAGACAGGCAAGGAAGAGTAAACTCAGCAGGTGTTTGTTTACTCTCAATTGCTAAAAGCCAAGCTTGCTTCACATCTGTTCCAGGCTTTCCCTCCACTAGGACTCAGTGGTTCCTGTGGTTCTCTGGACTCGGGTAAGATTAATCTGACCTGCTGTAATAGGGTCATGGATGTGACATGATCAGGTTTTCATATATAGCCTTTATGGAGATCCTTACTGGCATTTTAAAATTTATTTTATTTTATTTTATTTTATTTTATTTTGAGATGGAGTCTTGCTCTGTCGCCCAGGCTGGAACGCAGTGGTGTGATCTCAGCTCACTGCAACCTCTGCCTCCCAGGTTCAAGCAATTCTCCTTCCTCAGCCTCCCCCGTAGCTGGGATTACAGGCACCTGCCACCATGCCCAACTGATTTTTTGTATTTTTGGTAGAGACGGGGTTTTGTATTTTTGGTAGAGATGGGGTTTCGCCATGTTGCCCAGGCTGGTCTCGGACTCCAGTTCAAGCGACCCACCCGCCTCGGCCTCCCAAAGTGCTAGGATTATAGGTGTGAGCCACCACGCCCAGCCCTCTTACTGGCATTTTTATCATATTTCCATGAATAGAATTTCTAGTCTGTTGCTTCAGATTTGTTCATTTGACTTCTAAAACATCTATCTGTAAACATCTTCTCATGTTTACAAACAGTTTCACATATCCTTTTCTGCAATTCCAAAATTCACAATACTCTGAAAACCAAAATTTTGTAACTCATTTGGCGGCAAAGCCTGGCCTGACTTGCATTCATTCTGTGACAAAACGAGATGTGAAGCTATTTATAGTCTTTCTTTACCTCATCTAGTGTAAATAGCCATACATTTAACGTGAAAATATATTTTTGCTTATTATGGGCTTTAGACCTGCATACACATATTAAATGATAGATTTTTGAGTATTGTGTAGCTTCTAATAGAAAAATCTGGGTGATATATCCTTTTACTCTGAGTATTATTTCATTAGTGTGCTTCGAATAAGTGAGCAATCATTTTAGGTACTTGAACAGAATATGACGAGAGACAGAAATCTATTGCAGCAAAATG
The DNA here is from genome assembly GCF_028858775.2 of Pan troglodytes. Taxonomy (NCBI): domain Eukaryota; kingdom Metazoa; phylum Chordata; class Mammalia; order Primates; family Hominidae; genus Pan; species Pan troglodytes. The sequence goes on along the minus strand of NC_072403.2, from coordinate 35,580,917 downwards.
AACAAACAAATCCCCTAGCAACCAATTATATACACACATTATGATGCATACGTTTTTCAGATTAGTATGAATAATTATTTGTAGACATTCATACCAGTATATACTTAATTACACATGTTTAATTAAATATAATACTTATTTTGAGATCTTTAAAATGCTCATTAAATTTGTGTTTATGAGAACTGAACCTTTTTTTTTTTTTTTTTGGAGACAGTTTTGCCTGTTGCCCAGGCTGGAGTGCAATGGTACAATCTCAGCTCACTGCAACCTCCAGCTCCTGGGTTCAAGCGATTCTCTTGCCTCAGCCTCCCGAGTAGGTGGGATTACAGGCATGCACCATCATGGCCGACTAATTTTGTATTTTTAGTAGATGGGTGGTTTCTCCATGTTGGTTAGGCTGGTCTCAAACTCCTGATCTCAGGTGATCCGCCCGCCTAGGCCTCCCAAAGTGCTGGGATTAAAGGCATGAGCCACGGCGCCCGGCAGGAGAACTGAACCTTTTCTAAGTCTTTTAACATGACCTCATTATCTTGTAGACGAACGGACAAAGAAGCTATTTTCCTTTTTGTTTCTTAGGTTAATCTAGCATTTAATTACATTGCGTTTATTCACTTATTATATAAAGGTGTACTTATTGAGAAATTATTTCTAGAGGCAACTTCACAATGTCAATGTTGTAATTTGGTTATTGGCTCTGTGCACTCCTGAGACAGGGGTAGGATCCCCACTGCCTCAGGGATTCTTGTGTGTGAGAGTGGTAAGTGCTAGCGCAGGTACTCATAGTGTGGCTTTTTAATTTCACTGAAGTTTTGTGACTCCCAAACTGGGCTCACCTGTACATGCCTGTAAAGACATGATAGAAATAGCTTCATGAGCTTACTTTTATTGGCGCAATAAACCAAGGCCAGAACTGCCAAGAATGTACAACTGCTATGGTCTGAATGTTTGTGTTCCCCCAAAATTCATGTTCTGAAACCTAATCCCCAATGCAATGTGGTATTAAGTGGTGGGGACTTTTGCAAATGAGATTAGTGCCCTTCTAAAAGAGGCCCCAGGGAGCTTGTTTGCCCTTCCACCATGTGAAGACACAGCTAGATCGCAGATGGCAGATGGCAGTCTATGAGGAAGCTAGCCCTCACCAGACACTGAATCTGCCAGTGCCTTAATCTTGGATTTCCCGGCCTCCAGAACTGTCAGAAATACATTTCTGTTGTTCATAAGTTACCCGGTGCAAGAGATTTTGTTATGGCAGCCCAAACAGACGAAGACAGCAACCAAACTAGGATTGTGTGTGGGGAGCAATAGAGAGGGTTTATTAACGAAAGATGTTCCCTTACTCTCTTTTTTTTTTTTTTTTTCCTGAGACGGAGTTTCACTTTGTCGCCCAGGCTGGAGCGCAGTGGCTCGATCTCTGATCACTGCAAGCTCCGCCTCCCAGGTCACGCCATTCTCCTGCCTCAGCCTCCCAAGTAGTTGGGATTACAGGCGCCCACCATCACGCCCGGCTAATTTTTTTTTTTGTATTTTTAGTAGAGACGGTGTTTCACCATGTTAGCCAGGATGGTCTTGATCTCATAACCTCGTGATCTGCCCGCCTTGGCTTCCCAAAGTGCTGGGATTACAGGCATGAGCCACCGTGCCCGGCCTACTCTCTTACTTCTTTCTGGCCCAGTGATTCTGAGTGCCTGTGCCTATCAAGACGGGAAGAAAGAGAACACACAAATGGAAACTGAGGGGAAGGATCAAACAGTTTCACAAAAATATCCTATTTTAGTGATATTAAATATGATGGAAAGGATTCAAAACCTCACTAAAAAGCCAGAGTGTATCCCAGAGTGTAAATAACTTCACGTTTGAATAATAAACCTTTGCCCTATACATTTTTCTAAACAGCAAGAGCTGTTACAGGACAGAAAACTCTGCCAGAAGACAGGTCTTTCATCCTAACCCAAGAGGACATGAACATCTTCCATTCACCCAGTGATCACCACTACTTTAGATGAGAGAATAGAACTGCAGTTTGACCCTTGACAGAAAATGCCTTGGAGCCAGGCGTGGTGGCTCACACCTGTCATCCTAGCACTTTGGGAGGCCGAGGTGGGCGGATTACGAGGTCAGGAGATCGAGACCATCCTGGCTAACACAGTGAAACCCCGACTCTACTAAAAATACAAAAAAATTAGCCAGGCGTGGTGGCGGGCGCCTGTAGTCCCAGCTACTCGGGAGGCTGAGGCAGGAGAATGGTGTGAACCCAGGAGGCGGAGGTTGCAGTGAGCCGAGATCGTGCCACTGCACTCCAGCCTGGGCAAAAGAACAAGACTCCATCTCAATAAAAAAGAAAGAAAGAAAGAAAGAAAAAGCCTTGGAGTGGGAGTTGGGTGAGAGAAGTGCCTCAAAACTAAGCCTCTCAATGCAGTAGAAAGAATTTGAAAATAGGGCAACGAACTTAAGTTCAAATGTTGGCTCTGTCAGCTTTATAGCTGTGTGACCTCTGATTTGCTTCTTACTTTCTTTAAATGGTAGTTTACTAGGCTCAGTATAGAACATGAATATCCACTCTGTGTGGTTAGGTGAGAATTTAATGAGATACTCCCAAAATGTACCTAGCATCTACCTGATCATCAATCAAGTGAACTACGTTGGTTAATATGTTTTCAGGGCTCCCAGAGTGTTAAATTCTGGGCTATATGCTCTCAGGGATGGATGGAAGATGAGGCAGAAGAGAGAAAAGGAAGTAGAAAGAAAGTATGGGAGGCCAGGCCCCGTGGCTCATGCCTGTAATCACAGCACTTTGGGAGGCCGAGGCGGGCAGATCATGAGGTCAGGAGTTTGAGACCAGCCTGGCCAACATGGTGAAACCCCGTCTCTACTAAAAATACAAAAAATTAGCTGGGCGTGGTGGTGGGGCGCTGGTAATTCCCAGCTACTCAGGAGGCTGAGGCAAGAGAATTGCTTGAACCCAGGAGGCAGAGGTTGCAGTGAGCGAGATCGCACCACTGCACTCCAGCCTGGGCGACAGTGTGAGACTCTGTCTCAAAAAATAAATAAATAAATAAAATAAAAATAAATAAATAAGAATAAAAAATAAAAATTATTTTAAAAAAAGAAAGTATGGGAACTAAAATGAATAAGATTTGTCATTTTCCAGTAATCTGAGTAGGAACTCCACTATCTCTATGAAAAACCGTCAAAAACTACAAAAGGAGATGGCATTGCCAAAGGCACAAATTGTACAGAAGTGAGAGAAGGATGGGATCAAGCCTGGGGATCCTTCCAGAGGAAAGAAGTTTTGCGCTTGATGTAAAAGGAAAAGAAGGAAGTAGACTGATTGTGGGGAGGATGAAATTAGGATACTCAAGTAGTGGTTCTGGAAAGAACCACTACAAATATCCTGAAAAATATGGCCAGGAATCCTGGCAGTGACATTGGAATATGAAAAGATGTGAAAGGGGGAAGTTGTAGCTACTGGTGGAAAAATGTGAGTGGTTTGTATAATGAACATAATTGGAGCCCTTGTCTGTACCCTCAAATGCCTCTGCCTCCCAAACAAGTAACAGATTTTAGCTATACTGATGCAACTTGCTAGGAAGGTTTTCTTTTAAACCTTTATAAATCAATTAAAAATGATTTATAGAGGAGACACTTGTACAACATTTGAATAAAAGTTGAACAACAAATATGACGAAAGAAAAGTGTGCAGGCCCCGCACAGTGGCTTATGCCTGTAATCCCAGCACTTTGGGAGGCTGAGGCAGGTGGATCACCTGAGGTCAGGAGTTCGAGACCAGCCTGACCAATATTGTGAAACCCTGTCTCTACTAAAAATACAAAATTTAGCCAGGCATGGTGGTGTGCACCTGTAGTCTCAGCTACTCGGGAGGCTGAGACAGGAGAATCGCTTGAATCCGGGAGGCGGAAGTCGCCGTCAGTCGAGATCACGCCATTGCACTCCAGCCTGGGTGACAAGAGTGAAACTCCGTCCCCCCCCCCAAAAAAAAGAAAGAAAAAAAAGAAAAGTGAGGGTGGAGGGAGGGAGCGCACGACGTGCGCGCACCCTCTCCCCGTGTCCACGGCTGCCGCCTCCTTCTTCTGCCGCTCCTGGTGCTGCTTGTGTGCTCGTTTGGAGCGGACCTGGTACCTCTGTTGTGAAGCGGCAGCTGAGGAGACTCCGGCGCTCGCCATGGCCGAAGAAAAGCCCAAGGAAGGAGTCAAGACTGAGAACAACGATCATATTAATTTGAAGGTGGCGGGGCAGGATGGTTCTGTGGTGCAGTTTAAGATTAAGAGGCATACACCACTTAGTAAACTAATGAAAGCCTATTGTGAACGACAGGGATTGTCAATGAGGCAGATCAGATTCCGATTCGACAGGCAACCAATGAAACAGACACACCTGCACAGTTGGAAATGGAGGATGAAGATAAAATTGATGTGTTCCAACAGCAGACGGGAGGTGTCTACTGAAAAGGGAACCTGCTTCTTTACTCCAGAACTCTGTTCTTTAAAGACCAAGATTACATTCTCAATTAGAAAACTGCAATTCGGTTCCACCACATCCTGACTACTACCGTATAGTTTTCTCTATTCTTTCATTTCCCCCTTCCCCATTCCTTTATTGTACATAAAGTAACTGGTATATGTGCACAAGCATATTACTTTTTTTTTTTTAAACTAAACAGCCAATGGTATGTTTTGATTGACATCAAGTGGAGACGGGATGGGGAAAAATACTGATTCTGTGAAAATACCCCCTTTCTCCATTAGTGGCATGCTCATTCAGCTCTTATCTTTATATTCCAGTAAGTTATTTTGCTCTCACTGTTTTAACAACAACAACAGAAAAACAACAACATAAAAATCCTTGCATACCTTGTTCAGTTGGAGAATTTTAATGTTTTTCATTTATCATTGTAAAACCAAGGACAATTTTATAACTTTTTTGTACTTAGCTGTTACATGTAGAGCAATCTGTCTTTAAGTAGGGATAAATTACTCTAAAACAAAAAAGAATCCTAGATAGTTTTCCCTTCAAGTCAAGCGTCTTGTTGTTTAAATAAACTTCTTGTTTAAAAAAAAAAAGTAAAAAAGAAAAGTTATGCAACAATTAATGGCCCAGAGGCAATCCTTGTTAACATTTTGATGCATCTTTTAGCTGTTTTTTTTTTTTTTTTTTTTAACTGAGTTTCACTCTTGTCACCCAGGCTGAAGTGCAATGGCACGGCATGATCTTGGCTCACTGCAACCTCCGCCTCCTGGGTTCAAGTGATTCTCCTGCCTCAGCCTCCTGAGTAGCTAGGATTACAGGCATGCACCACCATGCCTGGCTAATTTTGTATTTTTAGTAGAGATGGGGCTTCTCCACGCTGGTCAGGCTGGTCTCAAACTCCCAACCTCAGGTGATAAGGGAAGGGGCACTATTGACATTTATGGGTAGGGCAGAGGTGTAAGATATTCTTCAAAGCACTACCTACATGTTGAAGAATTGTTCCTCACCCAGATTCTCAAAAGTCCCCCAGGACATTCATGTAGTGAAAACCTGTGTTTAATTATCTGAGCCTAGAACTTAATACAGTTTTTAAAATTTTTTAAAAATATACAATGAACTTTCTAGGAATGCAATTATAGTTGTGTGTAAATTTAGGGAAAATTAACTTTGCTACCAAGAGTTGTTCAACATTTTGTTAAATCACTTCATTGATGGCAACATGCTGGAGGTAGTTGAGTCACCAACTCAGCACCTGGATCAGCCTGTGTTGGTAGCAGTTCCATCCCCGTGGTTCTGTGAATAGGTGGAAGCATCTGCTTACTCCATCAGGACTTCTAGGGTAGTCGGGCCTTGGCACTCACACATTAAAATACTGTTTATGTTATTTTATTGCAAGTTACTTTTCTTTCATTTCCCCTTTACGTTACAGAAAGGGAAGCATTTTGCTTTCTGTTTAAAGTTGTGTATGTAGGTAGGTTATACCATCTATGACTTTCTCTCCCTCCTTCCCTTTCTTTTTGTTTGAGATGGAGTGTTGCTCTGTCACCCAGGTTGGAGTGCAGTAGTGCGATCTTGGCTCACTGCAACCTCCGCCTCCCGGGTTCAAGCGATTCTGGTGTCTCAGCTGGGATTACAGGCGCACACCATCACACCACGCTAATTTTTCTATTTTTAGTAGAGATGGGGTTTCGCCATGCTGGCCAGGCCAGGCTGGTCTCAAACTCCTGAGCTCAAGTGATCGGTCCGCCTCGGCCTCCCAAAGTTCTGGGATTTCAGGCGTGAGCCTCATCTATGAATCTCAATTTAGGACAGTAAAAGTGTCATTACAAAATATTTATTGTAAAAAAGGGTTGGAGGTTGAGAATCTCAATTCTAGTCAGTCTGTCAGTGTTTGGTTTCTTCCTACCATTTTTCCCCCAGGACCAGCCAGAAAGCAGCTTTTTTTTCTGTCCCCCCCCCAACAAGGAGCCCACTGTTTCCTCTCCCAGCCCAAACTCAGGCCTGCGAACAACAACAGCACAACACACACACACACACACACACACACACACCCCTCCACTTCAAGGTATAGCCAAGAGCTTCTGGAGCCGTCAAAAAGGTCTGTACCTGCTGTCTTTAGAGCTTCCAGTTTGCCCTTGGTCAAGAAATACTGTTTGCTAGGCCCTGCTGGAGTACATCAGGTAATACTGGCTTCTAAACCACCCGGAGGTTCTTTTTTCTCTTGTCCTTTTACTCCCTTCGTACTTCAATTTCTCTCCTTATGTCCCCCTCCCTGTTTTGTTTTTTGCCTCCAATCCGTTCTGCGCGTTCCCTGCAGAGCAGGCGAGTAGCAATGCTGCTGGACCATGGAGCTGCTCTAGTCTCCCAGAAATCTCTTCTACACCCAACCCTTCTTGCGCTTAGGTGGTCCTCAGTCCCCCTCCCCCACCTCCTTCTGACCCAGGCTTCTTTCTCGCCCTCCGGTCGCAGTTCTCCTGGGCATCTGCCTCTGCCTCTCTCCTCTCACCCGGATCCAGGGCTGCCTTCTCTTTGTGCAGCCGTCCTTCTCCACCTTCATCCCAGACTCCCTGTCTCAGCGCCAGCTCCTCTGCCTTTGGCTCGGGTTCCCTCTCCCCCACCCCAGCTTCCAGTTGTTTGGCCCGCAGGTCCCTCGGCAGTGACCGGTGCCCGCCGACGAGTGCGTGTGCACCAGTGCACCTCCCTCTCCCCCACCTCTCAGCCCCGCGCCTCTCCACCGCCCGCCCCACCGCGCTGTGGGCGGTCCAGGGCGGGGCTGGGATCCGGGGCGGCTCCCGGGGCTCGGGTTGTGGGAGGCGCCCTCTCCCCGGTCTTCCCCTCTCTCCCCCCCGCCCTGCCTTCCCTTGCACCCTCCTTCTTCCCTCCGCCCGGGAGCTCTCCCCGGTCCCCGGCGCCGCCTCCTTCCCTCCCGGCTCCCCGCTCCCCGCTCCCGTGGCTGCCGCCGCCCCGGGGAAGAAGAGACAGGGGTGGGGTTTGGGGGAAGCGAGAGAGGAGGGGAGAGACCCTGGCCAGGCTGGAGCCTGGATTCGAGGGGAGGAGGGACGGGAGGAGGAGAAAGGTGGAGGAGAAGGGAGGGGGGAGCGGGGAGGAGCGGCCGGGCCTGGGGCCTTGAGGCCCGGGGAGAGCCGGGGAGCCGGGCCCGCGCGCCGAGGTAAGAGCCAGGGCCCCGGGTTAGCAGGGCTCGGAGAGGGGGCGCGCGGCGTGGTGGGGGAGGGGGCAGTGGGCGCAGGGCCCAGCTGGGGGAAGCGGGGCTGGGGGAGAGGAGGAACCGCGGGGATGGAATCGGGGAGCGCTGAGGCGGCCGATGCCGGGAGCGTGGGTAAGCCAGGCTTCTGCGAGCCGCGGGGGCCGGGGGAGAGGAGGTGGTGAGAGGTGGAGTCCCGGGAGGGTTGGGGGCCGAGGGAGGCAGGAGGAGGGTGGGGACAGGCTTTCTCTCCTCCTCTCCCCCCACCCCGCGCGGGGCTCCGCCCCCGCCTCCTCCGCGGGGCGCTCTCTTGGTCCCCAGGCTGAGCCCGGTCGGAGCCTGCGAGGCAACCGGCAAGAGGTCGAGTAGTCTCCGGGTGCGGGCCGCGCCGGCGGGGCTCGGTCCAGTCCTCATGGCCGCCTCTCACTTAGATGTTGCTGCTGCTGCTACTGGCGCCACTCTTCCTCCGCCCCCCGGGCGCGGGCGGGGCGCAGACCCCCAACGCCACCTCAGAAGGTGCATCCTTCTTCGACGACCTCGGGCCCTCCTTCGCCCCACTTCCCTTTCCCTGCATCTCCTCATTTCTGGTCCTCATCACTATCCCATCAGTCCCACATATCATCCCGGTCTGGCAACCCCTTCTGCTCGGCCCGACTTTACTACTGCTGACCTCCTTCTGTCACCCCACGTTACTATCCAGCACCTCTTTTCTCTGCCCACATTGCTACACTATACCACCTTTCTGTGCATTTTCTCCGCCTCAATCCCCTTTCCCAGCCCCACATTACTACCTCAATTACTCCCTTTTCTTGGTCCCACTTTGCTGTCCAGATGATCTTATTAGCCTCCCTATCCTCCTATCCTAATTCAACTCTAATATCCTCATTTAGCCTTTTTTTTTTTTTAAAGAAAAGCTCCACCCACATATCATACCCTTCATGATTTCTTAATTACTTTTCTTTCTTACCTCCACCCAGCACCCTTCCCTCCCCACTTGTGGGTTCTCTCATCAGCTTTAACCCTGGCCCTTTACTCTCTGTCCTTTAGCCAGGGGATCTGTACCTGTCCCCACTCCCACCCTCTAGTGCCCCATCCCTCTTCCTCTGTCCCCAGCCTGCCCACAGACCACGCCCTACTCTCCCCTTCCTCCCACTGGGGAGCCTGCCTTTTCCTCTTTCCCACCATTCCTCTCTGTATGCCTCCCCGACTCACCCCTTAGGTTGCCAGATCATACACCCGCCCTGGGAAGGGGGCATCAGGTACCGGGGCCTGACTCGGGACCAGGTGAAGGCTATCAACTTCCTGCCAGTGGACTATGAGATTGAGTATGTGTGCCGGGGGGAGCGCGAGGTGGTGGGGCCCAAGGTCCGCAAGTGCCTGGCCAACGGCTCCTGGACAGATATGGACACACCCAGCCGCTGTGGTGAGTAGCCTCGGAAGCCCCTCCCCTCTTCAAGACTATTCCTTTTCCTGCGGCAAACTTAGCATTACTGCTTGCAAGTCAGCACTTTAAATACAGTATACCAAAATTCACAAATACATTTATTGAATGACTACTACATAAGAGCAATTTTGCTCTGTGCGGTTGGAGGTAGTAGAGCTAGCAGCCTGCACAGTTCATTTCATCCTCCCTTCATTAGGCCACTGATCATTGGCCTATAACATTGATAATTCATCTTGTCAGTTATTCTCTTTGAGGATCATTAGTGGCAGATGATGACAAAAAAATTCTAAAATGATTTCATCACATTTTTGAATACCTCTGTCACCAACCCAGAGACCATATGCCCAAGAAACAAAAGCCAGTTTAATATTAATAGAAGCCAACTATAATAAGAAAAGCAAATCTGATTGTGCATCCAAAGTTATATACATCTACATATTTCAAAGCCAGAGAACCGCCCACTGTAGCTGACTTTGAAGAGATCCCATTTTGTGTGCTTATAGCCCCATCTTGGGTTCCTACAATGGTAATTTTTTTTTTCTTTTGGGAATGTGTGGATGCTTGCAGAGGTAAGGGAGGATTGGAAGATAGGTAGGCAAATCCTTTTCACATGTGATTTTCTTTAGAGCAGGATGCTTGTGGACCCAAACCTGCACCTGAGTCCCCTGCTCTTTAAAGGGAAAGAGCCTTCTTCAACTCGCCTCTCTTCTTATTTTCCTATCTCTCCACAGTCCGAATCTGCTCCAAGTCTTATTTGACCCTGGAAAATGGGAAAGTTTTCCTGACGGGTGGGGACCTCCCAGCTCTGGACGGAGCCCGGGTGGATTTCCGGTGTGACCCCGACTTCCATCTGGTGGGCAGCTCCCGGAGCATCTGTAGTCAGGGCCAGTGGAGCACCCCCAAGCCCCACTGCCAGGGTGAGGGGAACAGCTGCCTGCATGCAGCTGATGAGGACGCTTGTGTGAGGATGGGAGTGGGGTGGGAATGGATAATGGGAAAGAATGGGGAGCTATAAAAATGTGGGGGAGGACATTGGAAAGGGGAGATGAAAGTCCCTTTTTCCTCCATCACCTGCCTCAAACTTCCTCTTGCAGTCCCCGGTATCCTCTGTAGGTTGGGGGCTTCCTTCCTTTACCTTTTAAAAAAATCTTCTTCCTGCTCCCAATTCTTAGACCTCACGTTTTCTCTTTTCCTTTATGAATCTCACCTCTCTCACCTTCTTCAGGTTTAAATACTCCAATTTTCCCTTTCTCTAAACTTAGAAATTTCCATGCATCACCCTCTTCTAGAATTCGTCCCTCACCATTCCTTATATAATTGATTTATTGTAAAGACTCAGAAATAAATCAAACATTCTACTAAGAAAAATTGAGAAGGGGAGCTCTGGGGGTGGAAACATATTAGGGTAAAAGACTTAAAATTGGAGGCGGCATTATCAGAAGATGAAGAACAACTCAGGGATGGGGTGGGAAGAAGACAGTCCTTTTCTGTACTTCCTAGACAACCTCCATTATTCCCTAAGGGAATCAGTGTTGTGTCTGTCTACTTTTTTTTTTTTTTTGCCACGTAATTTTACAAACTCTCCCTTTTCTAGGCACCCGAACTCTCTGCCATCTTCTCTCCTGGGATGCAGTCATCCCATTTCTATGCCTCATACTTCCTCTACCCTGGTAGATTCTTTCAAGATCCTTGGGCTTTACTTTCCTCACATAACTCAGTTATTCTGCTTCTAGTTTACCATTTTATTCTGGAAATTGAGAGTCCCATCCAGGGGTGGACTTATGACACTACTGAAACTTAGACTTCAAGGTTCCTCACCTACAGGGCCCTCTTCCTGTGCTCTAATGATATAGAGGGCTCGATGGACATGTGTTCATATGGTAACAGGCTTTTGTAAAAATTGCAGAAATAAGATTTTAACAGCAATTGCTTAAAGCCAATTGTATGTGTAATTTTTTTCTTAAAGACTCCCAATTTTGTAATATTCAGGCACCACAGAACCAAGATCTGCCCCAAACTTAGCTATTGGCATTCCCGTCTCAAATTCTGTTGTCCTATGAAAAATCGAAGAAGAAAATAAGTTCTGACCCCCTTACCCCCAGACCCACCTTGTTCTTATCCCCAGGCACCCTCCCCTCAGAAACGCAGGCTTCTGCTCTCCCCGGTCTTCAGCATGGACAGGTGTGGGAGGGGGCTGGGGATCAGGCCAGGGAAGCTGGGCGCCAGTGGTAACTCTTCTCTGATCCCCGTCTTTCCTGCTGCCAGTGAATCGAACGCCACACTCAGGTGAGATGAGAAACCCTTACCGCGCGCACTGCAATGCCCTCCCCTTCACTCTGCACCCTCCACCCCCCTGAAATTCTGCCCTTAGGCTACGGGTCGTCCTTTCGCACCTTCCCCAACCCACCCCAGTTTGCGGCCACCCCCTTCCCTCCCTACCTGTTTCCTGCCTCCAGTCCCGGTTTTCCACGAGGCTGCGGTCTCTCCTTGTCCCTGCTTGGCTACACTTCCCTGGGCTCCACCTCCTCCCAGACTGAGCCTCGCCGGCGTCAGGCAGAGTCCAGCAGAGGGCGGCAGGGTGCTGGGAGACCCTGAGCTCCCACCACGTTTTCCCCTGTGGGGTTCCTTGCGACCTTCGCTGGAACCTTTTCCAGCCTGCTGCCTCCTAGGATTTCACCTAATGGACTTTCTCAGCCTGTCCCACCCATCCCAACCCTGGCCAGGCCTCTCGCGCTCTTCCCCACATCTTTTCCTTCCGTGTACCCCTTCCCTCGTCTTTTCTCAATTCCATGTCCTGTCTCGCTTTCTTAGGCTTTTGTCTACCCAGCCCCAGGCTCCCTTCCACGACCCCACCACTCCCTCAAACCAGCCTCCCTTCCGTACCCAACTCGTTCCCTCCAAAACCGTTTCCTCTCCCCCACATCCTCAGTGCTTCACTGTATCGACTCATACTCCCACTTCAGACCTCAGGCGCCAGCCCCGTTTCTCTCCCGTCCCACTCGCATCCTTCCCTTCCTACCCTGGTTCCTCCGTGCTTCAGCCTCCCGCGGCTCCCTCCGCCCACCCCGCCCTCCTGGCACGCCCCGTCCCCATTTCTCCTCCCCTCGGGTCCCCTTAAGTGAGATCCCTCCCTTCCTCTTTCGTTCCTTTCCTCCTCGAGGTTGCATCCCCTCCTCCCCTCCCCTCCCCTCCCCGCCCCTCCGACTGTCGCTCCCACCTCGGCGCTCGCTTCCCTCCCCGCCCCCTTCCTGCCTCCCCAGCTCCCGCCCGCCCCCCCACCCCCCGCTGCCGCGCGCCGCCCGTGACGTCAGAGCCCCCTCCCAGCCCCACATCTCCCTCCTGCTCCTCCTCCTCCCCTCCGTCGGTCAGTCAGTCCGCGAGGAGAGTCCGCGGTGGCGGCGACGGTGGCGAGAGCCGCGGGGGCCGTAGGAAGCCAACCTTCCCTGCTTCTCCGGGGCCCTCGCCCCCTCCTCCCCACAAAACCAGGGATGGAGGCGCCTCTCCGGCACCCTCTCAGCAGCCCTCCCCAGGAAAAGTGTCCCCCCTGAGCTCCTAACGCTCCCCAACAGCTACCCCTGCCCCCCACGCCATGGGGCCCGGGGCCCCTTTTGCCCGGGTGGGGTGGCCACTGCCGCTTCTGGTTGTGATGGCGGCAGGGGTGGCTCCGGTGTGGGCCTCCCACTCCCCCCATCTCCCGCGGCCTCACCCGCGGGTCCCCCCGCACCCCTCCTCAGAACGGCGCGCAGTGTACATCGGGGCACTGTTTCCCATGAGCGGGGGCTGGCCAGGGGGCCAGGCCTGCCAGCCCGCGGTGGAGATGGCGCTGGAGGACGTGAATAGCCGCAGGGACATCCTGCCGGACTATGAGCTCAAGCTCATCCACCACGACAGCAAGGTAGCCCTGGACATGGGGGTGGGTGGGAGGTGGGGGCTTGCGGGGCAGGGGGCCAGCCAGCTGCACGCGCCCCCATCTGTCTGAGTCGTCTCTGGGAATGCGAGGCAGACCCCTCCCTTGTGTGACTGGCAGGAGATGGGCTGGGGGTGCAGGAGCTTGGGGAGAGTCGCAGGGGCTGGAGGTCCAAGATGAGGGTCTAGGGGCTCAAGATGGTTAAGCATGCTGCAAGGCAGACCCTTCTGCCCCGCTGCGGGAGTCTCGCAGAAGTGTCGGGGTTTGGAGAAACTGGTGGTGGATTTAAGGTATTAGGAGACACTGATCCTCTGAGGGAGTAAACTAACCCTGGAATGGGTTGGGGGTGGAGGGAATGTCAGAGGTGGGGAGCTGGATTGGGGGTTTACATTTACCATGGTAACAAGGTAAAATCTTGGCGTAGGTTGGAGCTGGGAGGAATAGGGACAGAATGAGGAAAATTTTGAGAGACTTGAGAGCTCTAGTTTATTTATCGTAACAAAACAGCAAGGTAGTGGTGAGCCCTACCTGACTCCTTCTCATCCTTCTATTCCCAACCCTGTTGAGCATTCCCAGACTGTGGGATAGATGGCATATGGTGATTGGGGAAGGCTAATGATCAAGAGGTGGGCAGAGGCACTGGGAAAATGAATTGGATCGGGGATCCACATGGGAACCCCCACAATAGCATGGGGATGAAGAAGAGTCAATATACAGGGAGAAGAGAACAGAAAAGAATGGCAGTGGGGGAGAGGGGCAAGGAGGTAGCGTGGGGATAATGAGAGATCTTGGGGCACCTTATGGAACTTGGGTCCTGACCTTCCCTTCCCTTATAGCATTGTGGCCTCTAGGATGTGAGAAGGGAAATGGGATGTAGGGATTAGGGAGGTGAGTTGAGGGAGAGAGAGAAGGTAAGCAAATTTGGGTCCAGGGGTATTAGGGGATAGCTTATAATGAGGTTTTTTTTCCCACCCCTCTCCCCTACATGAATAATTGGGGGTGCGGGGAAGGATGTGACACAGGGAAGGAGATTTAAGATCTCAAATTTATCTTCACTGACATGTGGCCCCAGAGACTTAAGGAATTGGGTTAGGGTGAAATAGAGTACACAAGGTGAGAATTTGGTGATCTTACCAAATATCAACCTTGGGGTGATCCAAGGATTTATATTCATTTTTAGAACATCACTATACACCTAGAAATAGGTGTGTGTCTGGGATAGGTGTGTGAGGGGACAGAAGTGAGGTTGAAGGTAGGGTGCTTGAAGAGAAGAGAGCACAAGGATTATCAGGAGCTTGGCGAGAGAACTTAAAATCCTTTTTGACTGTTACTTTCTCGTGGTTCTCAGCCTTCAGTGTACATAAGAATCACCAGAGGAGTTTGTTAAAAATACAGATTCTAGCTCCTTGGTCAGGGATGAATCCCAAGTATTTATCTGTATTTTTACTAATAGACATCCTATCTTGGTGGATTCCTGAGCTGTAAGCTAACCCCAGAATGCCTATGGGAAGAGCAGCAGGGTACAGGAAAATAATAGGTATTAGGGTACGGGAGGCAGGAAGAGAAGTAGAGGATCGGATCTGGTAGAGGGTCAGACTTGGGACAGTCAGAGAGATCATTGGTTTTGGGGAGTGGAGTGTGAAGAAAATGACAGGGAGAGATGGGTGCAGGCTTTATGATAGGGGATCACAGGAGATAGGGGAGGCCTGGCTGTGAGCTCAAATTCATCCACCATGACAGGTGATTCCCTGGAGGTGGCGGGGAGCAGACGCGGGACCTGGGAGAAGGGAACTGGAGAACATATCAGAGGCATCAAGTGGGGTGGGATGGGAAGGCAGAAGAACCAGAATGTGTCAATTGGAATGAGTCGGTTTCCTGCCTGCAAATCCAGATCCTTGCAAGAGCAAAGAGAGGGAGGAGACTCTAAGGAAATCTATTGGGGAGGGGGAAAGAATCACGTGGTGGAGAGAATCTGCAGTGATGAATAGTGTGTGGAAGAGGGAAAGGGTTGCAAGAAAAGGTAGATAAGAAATCAGGAAACAAAATGGGGGGCATGCCTTGCCCTGTTGATATGTATCTTATATGTTCTTGTATGTCCTCATTGTTCCTATTAACCCTGTCTTTAGAGAAGTGGAGGGGCACTGAGGGGCTGTGGGAGAAGCTGGGAGCAGGATCTGGAGTAATAGATGTGGGGAGAGTGCAGGAAGGTGGGTCCTGAGAATGGTAAAGATTTACAAAGTTGCCCTAGTGGGAGGCATAAAGAGAAAACCTTCCAATGTTGTTGAGCACTGCCCTTGGCCAGAGTGAGGGTAGGGTGGGCAACAGAGAATTCTCAGTGAGTGCTGGTTCTTCAGATTCCAACAGCTTCCCCTGGCTCCCCCTTCTCCAACTTCCCACCGTGTCCCAAATGTCAGGCCTCAGTGGGAGGGAAGCAGGCTCCAGAGTGCTTTCTTTATTTCCTTTCTACTTATCCTCCCCTCCCGGCAACATTTCACCCTCCTTAGTCCCCTGAGCCCCCGTCTGTGTCCCCTCTGCCCTGGCTCCCCACTGGCTGCCATTTCGTCTTCACATGCATTGGGGTTCCAGCAGCTTCTGAAATGTCATATATCAGTGGGAGGGGAACAGGCAGTGGGAGACCCAAGGCTGGCTCTTCCTCCCCCATTTCCCCTCCTCCCAAGCTTCCTTTCTTCTCCAGCTTTCTGCTTGTTTACTTTCCCTAGCTCCAAGCCTCTCTTTAAGGCACCTCTCAAATTGTCTGGTTTCTTGAGAGTTCCATTCTATTCATTCTGTCTGTTCTTTCCTCATCCTACATTCTTCCCCACTTCCACCCCCCAGTGTCTTTTTTTCTAATGGACCTGTCAAATGTCAGCGCCCAGCAGGAGGGATGGATCACTGAGCGGGACCCCCTACTGGTCTTGTTCCTGTTCTCTCTTTACTTATCACTAGCTCTGAAAAGAGAAGAGGGAGGAAACAAATGGAAGGTGGGGAGAAGGGGTTTGCAGAGGTGAGGAAGGAATTTTCATAATATGGCTTTGAGCAAGCTATCTGGGGATGTGGAAAGAGTTTACCATATTCCTACTGACTCTTCTTCCACCCACTGGTGTTTGAAGCATAGAAACATGGGGTAAAGGGCTTGGTGACAGAGGGAAGGGGGATGTCTGAGGGTGAGCTGAAAGGAGGTAAGGTGGTATGTTCATTAATACCAAAGGAGGGGTGTGCAGGAGAGGTGATGGGTAAGGCTCCAGATGGAAGACAGAGAAGGAAGTTTAATGAAAGAGGAGAAAAAAGGCACTTGACAGGAAGAGATGCCAGAAAGGAGAAGAAAATGGTAATTAATGATGAAAGTGAGTAATTGAGAAAGGAACTAATTTGTTCAAGAAAGATAAGAGTAGGAATTGCAGACAGGGGAGGGGCCCCAGGAGAGCTTGCCCTCATCTCCTCTTGTCTTTCAGTGTGATCCAGGCCAAGCCACCAAGTACCTATATGAGCTGCTCTACAACGACCCTATCAAGATCATCCTTATGCCTGGCTGCAGCTCTGTCTCCACGCTGGTGGCTGAGGCTGCTAGGATGTGGAACCTCATTGTGGTAAGCAGGGCTATGGAGGTCAGAAGATGGGGTCATTCCCTTTTGAGCTCTACTGAAGGGACGATGGCGATTGTGGGTTTGTATTGAAAAGGAGTGTGGAGGACCTGCTACTAAGATTCAGAGTCCTCTGCAGACCTGAGCTAGGCAGCCTCCTAGCAACAGTGGCCTGACAGTGCTGCAGCTGACCTCCTTCTTCAGAAGGAATTGAAATTAGATCAGTGAAAGAGCATCCCGGTTGTGAGGGGTGTGTGGGCCTTTGAGAATCTCTTTTCCTTAGACAGACCAGAGGTGGGGAGGTTTGGAGAGAGTAAGGAAGAGAAACCCGAAGGCAGGAAGAGGGTTAAAGGAACTCTTGGCCACTCTTGGTGTCCTCAGTGAACAGACCCTGTTGCACTCACTCTCCCTGCCCCACAGCTTTCCTATGGCTCCAGCTCACCAGCCCTGTCAAACCGGCAGCGTTTCCCCACTTTCTTCCGAACGCACCCATCAGCCACACTCCACAACCCTACCCGCGTGAAACTCTTTGAAAAGTGGGGCTGGAAGAAGATTGCTACCATCCAGCAGACCACTGAGGTCTTCACTTCGGTGAGGAGGGGTTGGGCAAGGGGTAAAGGGACATAAGCTCAAATTCCAGCGCCAGGAGATGTGACGTGAGAGTCACTTTTAGGGGCAAGAACTTGATTCTTCATTAAAAGAGAATGCATTCCATGTGGATTAAGTGCAGTTCTTTCTGTAGCCAGGGGAAAGAATGAGTTGAGTTTATGGGATCCTCTCTGTCTTTATGATTTTATGATTTTTTCCCCCTGTTTGATGCCCTGTTCCCCAGACATATAGACCCAGAATGACTCAGTTCTGTTAAAGTAGGTTCAATCCAAAGTGGGGGCAAGAGATGGGAGCGAAGATGAGATAGGAATCCAGGAAGGCAGCAGATTCCAGAGGCTTTCAAGGGGGGTGGTGGGTGGGTGCGAATGGGAACAGAGGGGATGGAGCCAGTGGATTAGAGAGGAGAGAGGGAGAGGAAAGAGAGAGAGAGAGAGGAATGAGGGAGAGGAGAGAGAGGGGCAGAAAGACAGCTGCATGGATCTGGTAGTTGGTACTAAGAGAGAGAAGCCGACAGACAAGGAGAGGTTGAGGGGGAAGAGGGAGATTTGGGGAGGTAGAGAGGAAATACAGGCTCTACATCTGAAGAAGGCAGTCTGCTCCCTCCCTTTTATTCTATTCTTTGGGTCTTCTATCCACTGTGTTCAGTGGCCCTTTAATCCTCCCCCGCTTTCACTCTGATTCAGACCATTCTTCTCTGATCCTTTGTCTGCCCATTTGCCTCTTGAGGTTGACATCATGCTGTCTGTCCCAGTCCTTGCCTTGTCTTTTCCTGGTTCCTTTATGTTTCTTTCCCCCATCTTTGCCTTCAGTGGTAGGAGTGGGTGAATGGTGTGACTTCCCCCACACAGAGCCTCAGCAGGGGCTCACCATTCACCTTCCCACTTGGAATCCACATCCTAAGACCAGATGCCTTCCCGAACTCCTCACTTCAGGGACAGAAGCTGTTGAAGGAAGGTTCAGAATGGCTGCTTCTTTGCTCTATCTGAGTATTGCTCTGAAATCCCCAGTTAACCTTTCTGGTCTTTATTCCCTCATGCACCCTGTGTTTTTCCAACTTGTTTTTTATTCCCACCCAAGACTCTGGACGACCTGGAGGAACGAGTGAAGGAGGCTGGAATTGAGATTACTTTCCGCCAGAGTTTCTTCTCAGATCCAGCTGTGCCCGTCAAAAACCTGAAGGTCAGATGGCTGGGAGTGGTGGGCTCTGTTTACGGAGGGACCAAGCTGGGGGACAGTGACTGGTTGGAGAGGAAAGCCAGGCGGGGGCAGGTTTTGATTCTCTGAGGCAATAGCATCTCCTGGGGAAGTTTAGCTCCATCTTCCAGTTGATGTTTATTCACTATACGTTGAGCGTTACCCTGCACTAAGCACTTTGGGATGGGAAATCAAAGCTGTGAAGACGTCTGGCTTAGCCCCTCAGGCATTCCCGGGCATCCCTCAGGAGCTGTTTCTTTCTCTGTTCTGTAGCGCCAGGATGCCCGAATCATCGTGGGACTTTTCTATGAGACTGAAGCCCGGAAAGTTTTTTGTGAGGTGGAGTTGGATCTGAAGAGGGAGGGGCACTGGGTGGGAGTTTCC
This sequence comes from Pan troglodytes, assembly GCF_028858775.2. NCBI lineage: Eukaryota > Metazoa > Chordata > Mammalia > Primates > Hominidae > Pan > Pan troglodytes. The sequence continues at coordinate 35,562,111 of NC_072403.2, read as the reverse complement.
CTTGGTTTTCTTGTGGGGCCTCCTCTTGGCATCTGTGCCTGAGTTGATAGCATATGATCTGAGGTGACGATTCATAGGATGTCTCTGTCTGTTGGCTCTGACTGCATCCCTTGTCTGCACACACATGATACTTTCTTCAGATCTCATTTTTCTACTGCTTTGTGTTTCCTGAGAAGCCCATGAATTCCATCTGTCCTGACTGGCTGGAAAAGGCCACTCAGAAATATAGGGGCTGGGGAGAAACTTAGAAGGAAGAATTGTCAGCCTTTCCTACTATCCCCAAGACTTGTAGAATTCTCTTTTTAGTTCTACTGCTCTTCCCTGATTCCCAAGAGGCTAAATAGTATCAAGTGAGATAAGACAAAAACAAACAAATGAGCAAACAAAAACTCAGCCATTCTCCTCTGTATTCAGGTGTACAAGGAGCGTCTCTTTGGGAAGAAGTACGTCTGGTTCCTCATTGGGTGGTATGCTGACAATTGGTTCAAGATCTACGACCCTTCTATCAACTGCACAGTGGATGAGATGACTGAGGCGGTGGAGGGCCACATCACAACTGAGATTGTCATGCTGAATCCTGCCAATACCCGCAGCATTTCCAACATGGTGAGAGTGTGGGGACTTGCAGGCTGGCACCTGGGAGGGAGGAGAGGACTGAGGGGGCCTTGCAGGGGAAAGAGTGGCAGGGAGAGGGTGCGGAATTTGGATATAAAGGAGAAGAGGGGGCTGTGCCCACCCTGAACTTGTCTGCATTATGTTTCCTGTGGATCCTACCTTTGCTCTGACTTCCTTGGGTAGAGAGAGAAAAAAAAACGATAGAGTTGTATGTTCAGTAGGTTCCTGATGAGTGGAAGGGCTGTTACCATGGAGATGAGGAGCAGTTGGTGAGAAGTCAGGAGGAACCGGCGTTAATGATAATATGGATGCTTGTATACGCAAGCACACCTTTACAGGAGCACTGTGTCTGGGCAGAATTGCATTTCATTTTCTTGGTGACTTATGTTAGTATTTTAGAGTTGCTTAATATTCACTCATGATTGATATGCAATTAGCTTGGATCCTGTTGCTTTTTTTAATGATTCTTTTTTTAGAATTTTATGTGGAGAAGGGGCTTTTGAAATCATTTAGCCCCAGACAGCTGGTTAATGACAGACTTGGAGCGAGGAGGCGCATTCTCTGATTTGAGAGGGCTGGGGCAGCCCTGCAGCTGAGGGGCAGAAGTGAGTGTGGGTGTGGGCGTAGGGGAAGAAGCTTCTTTGTTGCTCAGCACTACATCGTAAAGAGTACAGGAATTTTGGGTAAGCTCGATACGGCCACCTATGTGTCTGCTTATTACACCAAGTGTGTACCTGCTTTGGAGAGCATGTTAGGGGTGAGTTAATGGTTGTAAAGCCCCAAAATAGCTTGATTTAAAAAGTTTTACTAACAGTGGCATTTATGTGGTACTTAGATTCATGATTTCAGGGATCCTAACAGCAAAACTCTGATGTGGACTTATCTACATTTTGTAGACCAGGAAAATGAGACTCAGAGTGGTTTAATGACTTGTCCCAGGTCATGCAGCTACTCAGCAGTCCAGCTGGAATTGAATCCTAGTTAAATCTGACTCCAAACTGCTCTGCCTCATCACTTCCCATGGAAAACCATGAAGCCTGACTAAAAAGTTTGTACTTTTATCTGCTAACACTGTTTAGCTACTGGCAGTTGCTGAGCAAAGGAGAAATAAGATTTAGGAAGTTGGCTCTGGTGGTGTGTTGTGATGAAAGATCTGCTGCCACATGGACTCTGATGATACACACTGTTTTGGGACATTCTAAATGGACTCTATGTTTTAAGGTATGTTAGTTGAAAAATACAATGAAAAAATTTTGGAAGATCACTTTCCTGTAGAGTACCCAAGAGGTGAGTCATCCATAAAACCTGGGAAAGTATTGGAACTGGCTACCAAAGCCAGAAAGACTTGTTGGTGCCCTGAGCCCAGGACTTGCCAATCGTTGCTTCTGTCTTATAGCAGGGAGCTAGAGGAGGCTGACAGAAAACAGGGATTTGGCTGGATCTAGTGGCTCACACCTGTAGTCCCCAGCACCTTGGGAGGCCAAGGCAGAGGATCACTGGAGCCCAGGAGTTCAAGACCAGCCTGGGCAATATAGTGAGACCCCCAGCTCTAAACAAAAAGAGAGAGAGGGAACAGAGAGATGGTTAGGGACATAGAGGGACACCTGAGCATTGGGGTGGGAAGACTTGGAAGGTCCCTTTCTGACTTTGTGTCTAGAGAAAGATGGTTCCTGCTTTTGAGGCCATAGGGCTTCCAGTGGGACCAGCCTAAAATGCCAGTGGGGAAGCCAATATTTTCTGAAGAGGATAGAGCAGTCTTAACAACAGGTTAGGGGCGAAAGAGATTATAGATGAATCAAACAGCACAAATAGAAGTGGATCAAAGCAAGGGTTGGACCTAGGGGGCCGGAGCCATGGAGACTTAGAAAAGAAGCAGAATTGCTTTTATTCCCTAAGGATGGCCTTATGTTTAGATCAATAGTTCTCAAACTTTAACATCCGTCAGAACCACCTGGAAAGGTAGTTAGTTCACAGGTTATCAGGCTCTTCCCCTGGAAATTCTGATTCAGTAGATCTGGGCTAGGGCCTGAGAACTGACATTTCTAGCAAGTTCCTGGGGATGCAGATGTACTGGTCTGGGGATCACACCTCGAGAACTATTAGTTAGGGTAGTGGTTTTCAACTACTACCCTAGACTTTCAGACGCTACACCATTGAGGCATTTTTGGTTGTTACAGTTGGGGGTAGGGGATGGGGAGGGATACATGCTCCTGATATCTAATGTGTAGAAGCCAAAGATGATTCTAAATATCCTACAAAGCACAGCCCCTGACAACAAAGAATTATCTTGCTCAAAATGTTAATAGTGCAGAGAATGAGAAACCCTAGTTTAGAGAAAACATCTTTAGGGGCAATATGTGGAAATGGAGAGTGGGTTAGAGTGGCTTTAGAGAAATGTAGCTGTGGGCTAGAGGGGAATGTGGGAGGTGGCATCCTGGAGATAAGATTGTGAGGAAATCTTGATTGGGGTAGAGATCCCATCAGACCTAGGACCAATACAAACTGAAAAGCTACCTCAAGATATACATTTTAGCCCACTGTCAAGCATCCATTCTTGAGAGCCAGACAAGGCTGTTAAAAAAATTAGGTATAAATTTGCACTTGGTTGATTAACTAATTGCTGTGGGTTGAGGGGTCTTTATTGTTCAGATTTCCTTAAGCTGCAGAGTAGAGTGTCTCTTCGACAATCTATAACTGTATCTTTACTGACTCAAGGGGGAAGCATTCTACTCTTCTTTACTCTTGGGGTGGCAGGAGCAGTGGTGCCCCCAGTGGTTAGGCGTGTTAGTGGTAGTGACCTGGCGTGAGCACAGGGTCTGACCACCTGAGCAGGGGACCGCATCGTGCTGAGCAGATTAATCCCTTTCTTTCTGGGTGATTTTTTGGATGCCATATTTACCTTGAACTGAAGATTGGATAGACCAATCTTTCAATTTGAAGCCAAAGGACTACTCAAAGTATTAGCCTAGCTGCTATTTGTGCAGGTGCTCTTAGAGAGAGGCAGTCTCATGTACAGAGACTGTGTAGGGTGGCTGGTAAGAGTATGGATTAGCTCTGCTACTCATTAATAGTATAACTTTTTTATAGGCAAGTTATATAACTTTTCTGTGCCTCAGTTTTCTTATCTCTAAAATGGGGATAATAACACCTCATTGGATTGTTTGAGGATTAAATAAGGTGATATAGTTTCCTCAGGAGAATGCTCGATACGTACTAAGGACTGTATACATGTTAGCCACCATCATCGTTATCATTATCATCATCATCCTGTGTAAGGAGGGATCGATATCAATGAAACATTTCAACAAAAGAGTTAAGAGGACTCAGTGATTTGAAAGGGTCTGATGTAATTCCAAGGCTTCAGTCTCATTTACTGGGAGCTGTTTGGGAGTAAGAAAAAATTGAGCTTCGTCTTGGATATTTTGATTTTGAGATTATTCATCATACATTAAAAATGCCTCAGAGTCAGTTAGAAATATGGACTTGAGGCTGGGCGCGGTGGCTCACGCCTATAATCCCAGCACTTTGGGAGGCTGAGGCAGGTGGATCACAACGTCAGGAGTTCAAGACCAGCCTGGCTAACATGGTGAAACCCCGTCTCTGCTAAAAATACACAAATCAGCTGGGTGTGGTGTCGTGTGCCTGTAATCCCAGCTACTCGGGAGGCTGAGACACAAGAATCGCTTGAACCCAGGAGGCAGAGGTTGCAGTGAGCCAAGATCGCACTACTGCACTCCAGCCTGGCAACAGAGCAAGACTCCATCTCAAAAAAAAAATAAATAAATAAGAAAGAAAGAAAAGAAATATGGACTTGAAATATTGGGCTGAAATTATAGATCTGAGTATCAATAATAAAGATGAGGTTGAGAGTCAAGGAAATTCACGCAGAGAAAATGTAACTTACTTCATACCCAGCATTTTTATACATGTTCTAATTTCATTTCATACTATTTTAGATAGTATTATTCTCATTTTAAAGCTGAATAACCAACTAGTGAGGTTTAATAACTTGTTTGAGATTTCATAGCAGGTAAAATGATTAGAATATGAATTCATCCATTTATCTATCCAACAGACTTTTTTTTTTTTTTTTTTAGTAGAGACGGGGTTTCACCGTGTTAGCCAGGATGATCTCGATCTCCTGACCTCGTGATCCGCCCGCCTCGGCCTCCCAAAATGCTGGGATTACAGGCGTGAGCCACCGTGCCCAGCCTTTTTTTTTTTTTTTTTTTTTTGAGGTAGAGTATCCCTCTGTTGCCCAGGCAGGAGTGCAGTGGTGCAATCGCTGCAGCCTTGACCTCCTGGGCTCAAGCCATCCACCCACCTCAGCCCCTCCCAAGTAAGCTGGGATCACAGACATATGCCACCTAGTCTGGCTAATTTTTTTTTTTTTTTCTCGAGATAGAGTCTTGCTCTGTTGCCTAGGCTGGATCACAATGGTGTGATCTTGGCTCACTGCAACCTCTGCCTCCTGGGTTCAAGTGATTCTCCTGCCTCAGCCTTCTGAATAGCTGGGATTACAGGTGCGTGCCACCATGCCCAGATAAGTTTTTGTATTTTTAGTGGACATGGGGTTTCACCATGTTGGTCAGGTTGGTCTTGAACACCTAACCTCATGATTCACCCTCCTCAGCCTCCCGAAGTGCTGGGATTACAGGCGTGAGCCACTGATCCGAGCCAAGTCCGGCTAATTTTTTTTTTTTCCTGAGATGGAGTCTTGCTCTGTTGCCCAGGCTGGAGTGCAATGGCATGATCTTGGCTCACTGCAACCTCCGCCTCCTGGGTTCAAGCGATTCTCCTGCCTCAGCCTCCTGAGTAGCTGGGATTACGGGAGCCCACCATCACACCCAGCTAATTTTTGTATTTTTTTTTTTTTTTGAGACGGAGTTTCATTCTTATTGCCCAGGCTTGAGTGCAATGGCGCGATCTTGGCTCACAGCAACCTCCGCCTCCCAGGTTCAAGCCATTCTCCTGCCTCAGCCTCCGGAGTAGCTGGGATTACAGGCATGCGCCACCACGCCCGGCTAATTTTGTATTTTTAGTAGAGACAGGGTTTCTCCATGTTGCTCAGGCTGGTCTCGAACTCCGGACCTCAGGTGATCCACCCGCCTCAGCCTCCCAAAGTGCTGGGATTACAGGCGTGAGCCACCGTGCCCGGCTAATTTTAGTATTTTTCGTAGAGACAGGGTTTCACCATGTTGGCCAGGCTGGTCTTGAACTCCTGACTTCATGATCTGCCCGCCTTGACCTCCCAAAGTCCTGAGATTACAGATGTGAGCCTCCGTGCCCGGGCCAAGTCTGGCTAATTTAAAAAAAAATTTTGTAGAGTTGGGTCCTCTCTGTTTTGCCCAGTCTTGTCTCAAACTCCTGGGCTCAAGGAATCCTCCTGCCTTGGCCTCTGAAAATGAAAATGTTGGGATTACAGGCGTGAGCCCCCTGTGCCTGGCTGCCTTTTTTTTTTTTCTTTTTCTTTTTTTTTTTTTTTAAGGCATAGTCTCACTCCATCGCCCAGGCTGAAGTGCAGTGGCGTGATCTCCGCTCACTGCAACCTCTGCCTCTTGAGTTCAAGCGATTCTTCTACCTCAGCTTCCCAAGTAGCTTGGATTACGGGAGCCCACCAACACACCCAGCTAATTTTTGTATTTTTAGTAGAGACGGGTTTCACCAGGTTGGCCAGGCTGTCTGAAATTCCTGACCTCAGGTGATCCACCCTCCTTGGCCTCCTAAAGAGCTGAGATTACAAGTGTGAGCCACCGTGCCCAGCCTGACTTGTTTTTTATAATGCCTTTTTTTTTTTTTTTTTTGAGACGGAGTCTTGCTCTGTCGCCCAGGCTGGAGTGTAGTGGCGTCATCTCAGCTCACTGTAACCTCCACCTCCTGGGTTGAAGTGATTTTCTCACCTCAGCCCTCAGCCTCCCGAGTAGTTGGGACTGCAAGTGCACACCACCATGCCCAGCTAATTTTTTGTATTTTAGTAGAGATGGGGTTTCACCCTGTTGCCCAGCTGGTCTTTAACTCCTGAGCTCAGGCAGTCTGCCTACCTCGGCCTCCCAAAGTGCTAGGATTAAAGGTGTGAGCCACGGTGCCTGGCCTTTTTTTTTTTTTTTTTTTTTTTTTTTTTTTTTTTTGAGCAGTTTTAGTTTCCCAGCAGAATTGAGATGAAGGTACAGAAACTTCCCATATGCTTCCCACATGCATAGCCTTCTACGTTATCGACATCCTCCGCCAGAGTGGTACATTTGTTACAACTGATGGACCTACATTGATACATCATAATCACCCAAAGTCCATAGTTTACATTAGAGTTCACCCTTGGTGTTATATATTCTATGGGTTTGGACAAATGTATAATGACACGTATCTACTATTAAATACTTTACAGAGTATTTTCACTGGCCTAATCCAATGGACATTTATTGTTACTTCATTATGGTTGGGCACAGTGCTAGATGCTGATGATTAAGAGAGGGCATGGGATTTGGTCTTGTCCTCAAGGGTAGAACCTAGGCCCATTGCATCTTCAAAGCCCAGGCTCCTTCAAAGCTCAGTGTAGTAGCAACTGCTGTACCTTGCCTGTGCCCTTTGCGTATCTCACTTCTCTATCTCTCTAGAAAGTTGGAGAGAAAAGTGAGCAAGGCATGAGGAACAACGTTATTTATTTATTCTTCATTCATCTATTTATTCTTTCATTACCGTTTGTGTTAAAACATTCCAAACCCAAACAATTATTTGTATGGTCCCCTGTGTATTACTTGTGGTTTCCCAAGAAGTAGTTGCTAAGCTTTTCCTTGTATGGTTTCTGTGAGGTAAGGAAGGAATGATGTGATTTTCTCCAGTATGTAGAATGCAGTTCCAAGAGGTTAAGTAATTTACTTACAGTTATTTAGCCAAACAAGGTTACTGCAAGGTATATGAAGTCAGGTCTCTTGACCCAGTTCATGAGAGAGTTAAAGGAACTATCATTCTTTTTAGCTTTCATGGAAAACGAAGGTTGAGTGTTGGGAGGGGTGTGGGTAGGATTGATAATGGACTTCAAAAATGTGAAGGGTATTTCTGTAGTTTTCATTCTTCTGAAAGCCTTCTAAGAGGCAGTGAACCAAAAGCACACAAGAATGGCAAGAAGTTAGCACGCTGAAGAAATATCCTCCTGGCTGGCAAGCAGAGTGAGAAGACTGCTATCACCTTTTCTAGAATCTTTTGGAATTGTAGGAGCTGTTAGATCCTGGGTTAACTCTATGAAGAAAGTCAGAAGGATCAGAGAACATCAGTGTCACAGCTCTTCATTGGAATATCCATGTCTCCTCCTTTACTCTGCTCTACCTTCCATCCTTTGCCACTAATTATCCAGAGTGTTTGTCAAAATTCTCTGTTTGCAGTTCTGAGCTAGCAACTGTACACACTAAGACCATCAGACACAGCTAATACCTACTCTAGTCTAGTAGCTTCCGATCTAAGGCAGACACATGGGTATAGTTAAAGATTTTGAATGTACATGTATCCAATCTGACAACAGTAACACAAACCATCCATTCAAGTAGAAGTGTTTGAGTCAGAATTGGATTGCACCCCTTCCCCCGCACCCACACACATTTCAGTTCTTTCCTCATGATTTTTTCCTCCCAAGACATCCCAGGAATTTGTGGAGAAACTAACCAAGCGACTGAAAAGACACCCTGAGGAGACAGGAGGCTTCCAGGAGGCACCGCTGGCCTATGATGCCATCTGGGCCTTGGCACTGGCCCTGAACAAGACATCTGGAGGAGGCGGCCGTTCCGGCGTGCGCCTGGAGGACTTCAACTACAACAACCAGACCATTACCGACCAAATCTACCGGGCAATGAACTCCTCGTCCTTTGAGGGTGTCTCTGTGAGTTACAACTTCCTTCATACTCCCCTGTCTTCCCAGTCTCGAGAGAGACTCCCAAGAGGCACCTTCTACAAACATGCATTCTCTGTTTTTCTCAGTTACTTCTTTGCAGTAATCAGTCTCCGACCAGAGAAGTAGGGACCTTCAAATTAGAAGAACCCATCAAAGACTAGAGGAAAAAAAATGATGTATTCCATTTTTTTAAACCCCTCCCCTCATTTCTTTTCAAACTAGACCAAGTAGTCATGAGTCAGATGAGAACTATGGGATTTTGAAAGACAAAACAGTCTGAAAGGTCATCTTCTTATTCCTTTTAAAATGAAAAGATTAGTTTCCAGAGAGATTTGCTGACTTGCTTAGGCCACACAACCAGAAGCCTGCTGGTGTTCTGTCTGGGGATTTTTTCCCATTCAAATCTCATAAGTGAAGCTCCTTCTCCAAAGAATGATGTTTCTAAAATCTAGGGTATGGGCATCTGGGGTATGTCCTATATGCAGGCAAATGCCATAAATAGCATTCATTCAGAGGCTCAATTACATCAAAAACAGAAGGATTTAAAGAGTCCCTGATGTTCTCTTTCACTCCTGCTTTTGTCTCCTTTGCCTTGCTCCACATGTTCCTTCCCTCAGGGCCATGTGGTGTTTGATGCCAGCGGCTCTCGGATGGCATGGACGCTTATCGAGCAGCTTCAGGGTTAGTACAGGGGCAGGAGGGGACCGGACATGGGGGCTAGGCTGGGGCTGGGCTGGGATGCCACCTGGGGAAGAATGCCAGAGACATCACAAGATTGCCCTGGCACCTCCCAACTTCTGCCCTTTTCTTTTAACTCTGTTCATCAAGCTTGTAAATAATAATAATAATAAGCTTAACTACAAGAAGATTGATGTCTTTGAGTTGCACTGGTTTTGCTCTTGAAAAGAGGTGTGCAGGCTGGGTGTGGTGGCTCACCCCTGTAATCCCAGCACTTTTGGGAGGCCAAGGCAGGCAGATCATGATCATGGTCAGGAGTTTGAGACCAGCCTGACCAACATGGTGAAACCTGTCTCTACCAAAAATACAAAAAAAAAAAAAAAAAAAAAAAAAAAAATTAGCTGGGTGTGGTGGCAGGCGCCTGTAGTCCCAGCTACTTGGGAGGCTGAGGCAGGAGAATCACTTGAACCCAGGAGGCAGAGGTTGCAGTGAGCTGAGATCACGCCACTGCACTCCAGCCTGGGTGATAGAGTAAGATTCTGTCTCAAAGAAAAAAGAAAAGAAAAGAGACATGCAAATTTAAAACAGCTACTCTCTTTCCCAGTGGCTTCCATTAATTTCAGGAATTTCCCCTTGAGTGGCTTGGGTTGAGAGGTTGATGACCTGTCAGTTAGACTCAAGAAAGCTGAATCTAGGAGAACCGCTATTTTTTTTTAAGGGAATCTGCCAAATTTCCTTGCTGTGTAAAGCTTCAATGTGTATAGCTTGGCTTTTGTAGATTGTATTTTCTTGAAACTTAGCACACAGGTATTTGCAGAACTTCTAGGAGTTAATTTTTCTGCTCCACTCGGCTCTCAGTCTTTTACGGCGTGGCCAAGAGAGCTATTTCTTGGCCTCCTGTGAAAAGTTTCTTTCTTCCTTTCTCCCCACCTCCACATCCTCTCAGCTCCTCTTTGTATCCAGGACAAGAGGAAATGGACTTCAGCCATGGTGAAAGGAGTGTGAGTTGGCTTTTGAAGGAAGACTTATGGTAACGGAAACAGTTCTAGAACAGAAATCTTAGAAATGACCAAATTTTACTCAATGGCGCTTTAAGAGGCAGATATAACTTATCCAAGGAATTAAAACCCAAGCCAACAGAAGAGAATGTTCTAAAATTAAAATGAAAGCCACTGGGAAAATAGAGCCTGCCCATCATGAGAGGAAGAATAAGCAGAAATATGTGTAAAGCTTTAGAAGCCAAAATCAAAGTGAGAGACATCTCGCCGAGAGAGGTGTGAGGAATGGAATAGGTGGCAGACATGTTGTGGAGCCTCCTCACTGAAGACTTTTAAACATAGATATTCTTATTTATTTGAGTTGTCTTGGGAACCACCTTATATTGCTTTTAAGTCATGTTGCTGGTTCAAGAGTCTCGTAGGTCCTTCCAAGCATCCTTAGGGCCTCAGGTGAAAATAAAATCAGATACAACCATGCAAAGCTCTAGGGAAGTGGGAAGTTGAAAATGCCTAGGATCAGCTCTTTGGCTACCTGTGGTCACTCCTTTTATTGTCGTCTGCCCAGGTGGCAGCTACAAGAAGATTGGCTACTATGACAGCACCAAGGATGATCTTTCCTGGTCCAAAACAGATAAATGGATTGGTGAGTGGATCTTGTTTGTATTTTCCTTCAGCCCCTCTCGACAGTCAAGGGAAAAAGTCATGCCTTTGAGTGAGGATGGAATGGTGGAGACTGTTAGGTTGGAATGTGGCTGGCAGCTGGGCCAGGAGAAAGGGTTAAGTGAGAGTGAATACAACCCCTAAGGCGTGGGTAGGGGAGACTGGTGTATTTGGAGAGGGAATAGGCGGTGGTTAGTACTATTTTTAATGGTGCATTGCTGGGGTAACTGGGGATTAGAGGCAGGGGGTGGGCAGAGGGCGGGAAATGGAAACTCCATTTGTGTTTCCCAGATGTCCTGGTGTCTTGATATATTTGAACCAGCTACTTCAAGCCCAGAGCTGTCTCTTTGTCTGTCTCTGTCAGGAAAACGGTTGCTTAAACTATGGAGGAGGAGGGAAAACCTCATGTAATTGTCATCTGCCAAAATGTGCTTTTTATTTTTATATGTATTTTTAAAAATTTTCCTATTTTTATGTAATTTAGAGGTAGACGTGCAGTTGTGTTACATGAATATATTGCATAGTGGTGAAGTCCGGGCGTTTAGTGCGCCTGTCACCCGAATAGTGCACCTTGTACCTAATAGGTAGTATTACATCCCTCAAAATATACTTTTTAAAGAGAGAAAGCAAGCAGTTATTCTTTGTGTACTTGGCCTAAATGATAGGACATAGGAGAGAAACTGAAGGTGGACAAAAGGAAGGACCTACTGATAAAAGAAAGCCTCCTTGAGAATGAAGGGGAGGCCCAACCATTGAAGATGGCTGCCATCTGCCCTGCCCAGCAGATATCCAGTCATTCCCAGCACTGCTGGAGTTTTGCCCTTTTTTTTTTTTTTACAATTCGAATTTAGGACAGTGTTCTGGATTGCTATAAATGCTGCATGGCCTAAATTATTCTTTAAAAAAAAAACTAAGCAAATTGAAATTAGTTTTTTTTGGTGAACTCTGACAAATTTGAACTTCCCCCTAATAATAACTGGAAAACATATTTGGGAATATTACCCTGCCAGTATTAAAATTTCAGATTAGCTTTCCTTCTTTTTTTGTTTGTCTTAAGAATAGGTGTCCACACTAGATACTTCAAGGCCTTTTTAGCTTTATGATTCCATAATTGTCATGTGAAACTTTGATTTGGGTTATAAGAAACCTTATAACATTTTTTAATGATCTCCTTCTTTCTCCTCCCATTTTCCTTTGCTGTAAGAAAGACAGAAAAACTTAAAGAACAAACAAAAACAAAGACTACAACTTTGGTGACATGCCTCAGCATTTCCCAACCTATGGATAGACCATTCACTCCATCTTCTCATCTCATTTCTGGTTGCTTCCTAACGGCCCCAGTGGCACTGAGCATTCTGCCTGCAGTAACCTCTGTCCAGTGCAGTTAGGGCCTCATGTCCCCAGCCAATGACTGAATGTCCATCAGCAATCTAGTTCTTTGCCCTTTTCTCCTATCCTGTCTTCATTCCTTTGTCCTCCTTCCCTTCTCTTTTCCCTTCCCCTCTTCCTCCCCTGTGCCATGCAGGAGGGTCCCCCCCAGCTGACCAGACCCTGGTCATCAAGACATTCCGCTTCCTGTCACAGAAACTCTTTATCTCCGTCTCGGTTCTCTCCAGCCTGGGCATTGTCCTAGCTGTTGTCTGTCTGTCCTTTAACATCTACAACTCACATGTCCGGTAAGTTTCTCTTCTGACGTTTTCCTTGTCTGCCTCTCTGAGATACTGATCATGTTCCTGGACAGGATGAGAATAAAACCTGTGTAACTCCCATGGCCATGTATCATGGAGTTTTTCATTCTGACTTGTTGAGAATGAAAACAGGGAAACCAGATATAACCCCCACTCCTACTCCAAAGTAGCTAACGGGAAGAAAAAAGAAAAGAAGAGAAAAAAACAACCTTTGGGGCCAGGTCTCACAGTCTTGGACTCTACATAAATAGCCCGTATTCTAGTGGGGGCCTGTGCTTGGGAAGCCCTCTGCAACTCCATCTTCAGCCCCATGACTGCATTGCTCTGCCTCTCAAGGCTCCACTGTCTTCTCCAATCCTGTCTTCCTTTAGCCCCTGGCCCTGAAATTAGGGTCATGCCATTGCATGGTATTTGGAGAGCTCAGCCTCCCTGGAGAAGAGGGGTAATTCTCTCTCCCTCTCACCCTCTCCACCTCTGCCCTAGTTATATCCAGAACTCACAGCCCAACCTGAACAACCTGACTGCTGTGGGCTGCTCACTGGCTTTAGCTGCTGTCTTCCCCCTGGGGCTCGATGGTTACCACATTGGGAGGAACCAGTTCCCTTTCGTCTGCCAGGTGAGGAGGTGGTGGGCAAATTCCTTACAGGATGTGACTCTCCCACCCGTCTCAGGAGCACCTTCCATGATTTATGATTCTCTGCCCTTCCTCCTCAGCTTTCCCTGACTCTTGTCCCTGTTCTTTCCTTCTAGCATCACCCCTCTGGTCTGTGTTTGGCTCTGTCCCTTCTTTCTGTGCCTGCAGGCCATTTTCATTCTGTAGTTTACTTGTCAGTTCCAAGGTTGCCATGGCAGGCCTTGCAGAGAAGAGGAGGGAGCCATTGAAGGCAAAGGAAGGGGATCTGCTCAAAGGTCTCCTGAACAATGGTGGCTTGTCTGTGGTATGGGAGCTGAGAATCAGAACTGTGAACTTTTCTTGGGAGCCTTTGTTGGGTTTGGAAGGATAGAAGCAGAGATGGAAACACAGCAGAGAGTTGGGGGGAAGGGACCACTGCCACACAGGGAGGAGGGGCTCTGGGACTGTTGGTACATGGAAGGTTCTAGCGCTGTGGGGAGAGGCCAGCTTCAACAGTGATAGTTGAGTGGTTCTCTTTTCCACTGGTGGAAACACCCACTCTTTCTCCTGATCTGCCTGCCTGTCCTTGCTCTCTCTTTTTCCTCTGCTCTGTGCTGTCCTGATCATACATCTGTGCACATGGCATTTCCATGCACATGCACATGCAGTTCATCAGGAATCCTCTGTTCCCAGTGAGGCCAGAGTGCAGCTGGAGAAGCAGACAATTAGCTGTAGTGCAATAGGAGAGGTTCCAGAGTAGGGATCTGCACAAAGTGCTTTGGGGGCAAAGAAAGGAACACAGCTCACTGCTGGCGTGATTGGGTGGACCTCACTGAAGAGGTGGCATTTGAATACTGAAGGACAAATAGGATTTTATCAGCTAGAGAAATAGAGGAAGGCTACTTCAGGGGCATAGGGAGCATCGTGTGGCTAGAAAATACATGAAAGAGAGTAGATGAAGAGAAAGTGAGTAGTTCAGCATGGCTGGAGCGTGGGGTAGGTGTGGGGCTGGGAGATGAGCCTAGCTGGACAGGTGGATGGGAGCATGTTGTGAAGGGTCTGTGTCATATCCAGAAGTGTTCAGGCTATAACTTACAGATACTGGGGAGTGGTTGGAGGTTTTTGACCACTAAAGCCAGGAGGTTTTAGCAAGATCACCCTGGTGGTGTGGAAGTAGAGGGTGGATGGGAGGAATTGTTCAAGGTGGGGAGACTGCTCTCCCCCTGCCGCTCCCCGTCCTGCTCACATTTTCCCATCCTCCCTGTGTCACCGTGAGCTCCCTGCCCGTGCTCCCTGCCCACTCTCCCTTAGGGTTCTGCCCATCCTTACTGCAGTCCCGGCTACTACCCTACCCTGTTCTGCCTGTGCCCTCTCTTCTTTTCTAGGCCCGCCTCTGGCTCCTGGGCCTGGGCTTTAGTCTGGGCTACGGTTCCATGTTCACCAAGATTTGGTGGGTCCACACGGTCTTCACAAAGAAGGAAGAAAAGAAGGAGTGGAGGAAGGTGAGCTGCTGCCCAATCCTCAGCCCCCAGATCCTTGGCTCCTGGGGCACAGAGCATTTTCCCCTGACGTGCCTGTTCTCCCCACATATTTATCCAGACTCTGGAACCCTGGAAGCTGTATGCCACAGTGGGCCTGCTGGTGGGCATGGATGTCCTCACTCTCGCCATCTGGCAGATCGTGGACCCTCTGCACCGGACCATTGAGGTACCACTGGAGAGGAGGTGCTATGGTCAGGAGAATGAGCAGGGCTCAGTGGCCATCAGGGCCCTGGGGCTGTGTGTGGTCTTGAGAGATGAAGCTACTTGGAGAGGTGCCTTCCTCGTATTGGAAGCTCTTCCTTTCCTTCCTAGAAGGAGCCCCTCATAGGCCTCCAGATTCAGCTGAAGAAAGGAAGGGGTGGGGATCTGGGAAGGGTGTGTAGAACTTCCAGGCATCAGGGAAAGTGGGGAACAAGCACCTCCAAGGGTTCAGGAAAACATTCTTAGGCCTAGAATGAGATTTGGCATCAGCATTGAGGGTCTCATAGGAAAACAGTTGGAAGCCAGAGACTGAGAAGCGTTGAGGAGAGGAGGGGAGGCTGGCAACCATCTTTCTTGTGACCTTGTTTCTGCCCTAGACATTTGCCAAGGAGGAACCAAAGGAAGATATTGACGTCTCTATTCTGCCCCAGCTGGAGCATTGCAGCTCCAGGAAGATGAATACATGGCTTGGTGTGTGGGATGTGGGCAAAGGAGGGCAGGGATGCACAAAGGCAGGAGGGAAGGCAGGGGTAGAGGGCTTGGAGGGAGAGGGGTCTTTGGAAGAGGAGGTAGAGAGCTTGTCAACCCAGTTTGAACACCCTACTCTTTGTTATTGCACTAATCTTTTCTGAGAATAGGGGAGAGTTGCTCTTTTGCTATGAGGAGCTTAGGGCCCAAAGCACAGATGAAGAACTTGTGTTCAGCAGAGGAACAAGTGGGGGTAACCCCACCTCCAGACTTGACATTATCTTTTAGATCCCCCTTGGCCTTATTAGCATTGTTTGATTCATGGTCACAAATTGCAAACCTACCCTCTGCCTGGAAAGCCACCTTCCCACCTGTAGGGTAAGGGTGAGGCATGTGTGGCCCAGACTGGCCTATTTCTAGATATTCAACAAGCCCTTGCCTGACTGACAGCAGCTTGCCACCATTGCTTTCCTGTGTGAATCCCAGGAAAAAGTGATGTGGTCTGGGCAAGTTGGGTGGACGTAAGGGATAGGGAGGGGACACAGGGTGAGGTTTGCTAGGTCAGAGGGGCTGGATTGGAGAGGAGGGCCCCCTTTCCATTGCAGAGTAGGTGAAGGGCAGAGAGGGGATGGGGATTGAGTGAGGAGCATTGTGGTCCTTGTTGCTCAAGTGACTCTCTCCTGCCATCCTAGGCATTTTCTATGGTTACAAGGGGCTGCTGCTGCTGCTGGGAATCTTCCTTGCTTATGAGACCAAGAGTGTGTCCACTGAGAAGATCAATGATCACCGGGCTGTGGGCATGGCTATCTACAATGTGGCAGTGAGCACTGACCCCATGGCATTGACCCTGTAGGCTGACCACAGCAGCCCAGATATAGAGGACTAGGAAGAATCAATGCTAGATCTGGGATCGGTTGCTTAGAAGTCTTAAAAAGTTTGTTAATTCTTCAGGTCTATAAAGCACTTTACAGTTTACAAAGCTCACTTACAGACATTGTATCACTAATCTTGCAACTACCCAGTGAAGTAGATATTAGTATCCCCACTTTATAGGTGAGGAAACAGAAACACAGAGACATTAAATTGCTTGTCTGTGGTTAATGGGCTGGACTCTATTGACATTTCCTGCCAGGGACCGACTATGGAGGACCCGGAATGTGTGCATAGAGATCCTGGGAGTTCCTGCCTTGAGGGGAGGGGCTAACCAAGAGTAAAAACTGGTTTGAGACAATTTGAGATTTTTCTCAATCTATATTTGAGGATGATCCTGAATTTGGATCCTTTTCAAAGGGAAAGTTCACCAGGAAACTGTCTGCATAGACTCCCTCCCATGGGAAGTAAACTCTGGATCTTGTCTGAGCCTGCAGACCTGAGACTCCCTCAACGTGTCTTTCCCTCTAGGTCCTGTGCCTCATCACTGCTCCTGTCACCATGATTCTGTCCAGCCAGCAGGATGCAGCCTTTGCCTTTGCCTCTCTTGCCATAGTTTTCTCCTCCTATATCACTCTTGTTGTGCTCTTCGTGCCCAAGGTAAGGATCTGGCTTTTCTCCCACCCTCTTTGTTCCCATGTCCCCTCCATCCCTCCTTCCTATATTACTGAGTTCCTCTGCCCTTCCGTTCACCCTCCTCTCACTCCTCCCCTTGTTTTGGGCCCAACTCTCTTATCAGCATTCCTTCCACCTCCAACCTTCCATTAGCCAATCACTAGTACAGTCCTTGCTGGGCCACCCCACGCCCAAACATTTGCCCCCAGATGCGCAGGCTGATCACCCGAGGGGAATGGCAGTCGGAGGCGCAGGACACCATGAAGACAGGGTCATCGACCAACAACAACGAGGAGGAGAAGTCCCGGCTGTTGGAGAAGGAGAACCGTGAACTGGAAAAGATCATTGCTGAGGTGCGGGGGTGGGTGTCAGGGTAGGGTGTTGGAGTGGTCCAGGAGGCTTGCGTCTTAGCTCGGGTTGTCTGAAGCCAAGCCTGAGATACAGGGTCAGATGTTCTTGGCTCATGGAGGGAGGGTCCTAGGAGACAACCTGTAAGGAGTGAATGGAGCAGCATAGGGGAGGGGAAAGGGCTGAGCAAGATTCTGTCTCAGGCAAAATCCAGTGTTGGCCTGGCAGGTGGAGGGGCTCTGGAGTGGGAGCTATGTGGTTGACTCAGCCTCCTTAAGGCAAGAGGATGGCTGTTGGCTGTAGGTGACAACTGGAGAGAGGCAGCTGTGAGCCTCTAGTAGTCAACACTCACAGCAGCTGGGTGTAGCATGCAGCCCCAGCATAAAGGACCTGGGCAGGCGTTCACTGTGCCCCAGGCTGTCATTAGGGGCTGGTGCAATGCCAAAGAGAGGGATGTTCCAACTGGGTTGACACATCTCTCTGATTTATTGGAAGCTCTGTGCACTGACTTTTCTCTCCTTCCCCACTTTTTCCTTTTGTTTTTAAATTCTCTCTTATTTCCCTGATCGCATTTTTTCTATTGGTATCCCCTTTATGTTCTCTGGCTTTTCTTGTTCTGTTTTGATTTCTCCTTTTAATTTATTCTGTCCACTTACCCTATGTCCTCCCCCTACATTTTTCCGTGCCCTTCCTCTCTTTCCCTGTGCCCCTTCTCTCTTTCCCTCCTCCCCACCCCTTCATCACCTCCTCTTCTCCTACTATCCCAATTGTGCTTCTTCCTCCAGAAAGAGGAGCGTGTCTCTGAACTGCGCCATCAACTCCAGTCTCGGCAGCAGCTCCGCTCCCGGCGCCACCCACCGACACCCCCAGAACCCTCTGGGGGCCTGCCCAGGGGACCCCCTGAGCCCCCCGACCGGCTTAGCTGTGATGGGAGTCGAGTGCATTTGCTTTATAAGTGAGGGTAGGGTGAGGGAGGACAGGCCAGTAGGGGGAGGGAAAGGGAGAGGGGAAGGGCAGGGGACTCAGGAAGCAGGGGGTCCCCATCCCCAGCTGGGAAGAACATGCTATCCAATCTCATCTCTTGTAAATACATGTCCCCCTGTGAGTTCTGGGCTGATTTGGGTCTCTCATACCTCTGGGAAACAGACCTTTTTCTCTCTTACTGCTTCATGTAATTTTGTATCACCTCTTCACAATTTAGTTCGTACCTGGCTTGAAGCTGCTCACTGCTCACACGCTGCCTCCTCAGCAGCCTCACTGCATCTTTCTCTTCTCATGCAACACCCTCTTCTAGTTACCACGGCAACCCCTGCAGCTCCTCTGCCTTTGTGCTCTGTTCCTGTCCAGCAGGGGTCTCCCCACAAGTGCTCTTTCCACCCCAAAGGGGCCTCTCCTTTTCTCCACTGTCATAATCTCTTTCCATCTTACTTGCCCTTCCATACTTTCTCACATGTGGCTCCCCCTGAATTTTGCTTCCTTTGGGGGCTCATTCTTTTCGCCAAGGCTCACATGCTCCTTGCCTCTGCTCTGTGCACTCACGCTCAGCACACATGCATCCTCCCCTCTCCTGTGTGTGCCCACTGAACATGCTCATGTGTACATGCGCTTTTCCCATATGCTTTCTTCATGTTCAGTCACATGTGCTCTCGGGCGCCCTGCATTCACAGCTACGTGTGCCCCTCTCATGGTCATGGGTCTGCCCTTGAGCGTGTTTGGGTAGGCATGTGCAATTTGTCTAGCATGCTGAGTCATGTCTTTCCTATTTGCACACGTCCATGTTTATCCATGTACTTTCCCTGTGTACCCTCCATGTACCTTGTGTACCTTCTTCCCTTAAATCATGGTATTCTTCTGACAGAGCCATATGTACTCTACCCTGCACATTGTTATGCACTTTTCCCCAATTCATGTTTGGTGGGGCCATCCACACCCTCTCCTTGTCGCAGAATCTCCATTTCTGCTCAGACTCCCCCCATCTCCCTTGCATTCATGTACTACCCTCAGTCTACACTCACAATCATCTTCTCCCAAGACTGCTCCCTTTTGTTTTGTGTTTTTTTGAGGGGAAGTAAGGAAAAATAAGTGGGGGCAGGTTTGGAGAGCTGCTTCCAGTGGATAGTTGATGAGAATCCTGACGAAAGGAAGGCACCCTTGACTGTTGGGATAGACAGATGGACTTATGGGGTGGGAGGTGGTGTCCCTTTCACACTGTGGTGTCTCTTGGGGGAGGATCTCCCCGAATCTCAATAAACCAGTGAACAGTGTGACTCGGCACCTTGCAGTCTTCCTGTGAACAGAATGGGCTTCAATCCAAGAAGGGAGGCTCAGAGGACTCCAAGTTCATGAAAAGGCCTTAAAGCGGAGGGTGAAAAGAGGTGTTTTATTGATCCATTGAGGGCTTAGCAGAATGAAGCAGGACATGATTAAGTCTGAGATTAGTGAGTGAGGACACTACTGGTTAAAAGTGTGGGCTCTGGAGTCAGACTGCCAGGGTATCAGATCCAACCACATGCAAACATTTTCTTAGTCTCTATTCCCCATGTCCTCATTTATGAAAATGAGAATAACAGTAATACATTCCTCCATAGGTTGGGTACAAAGACTATATAAATTGTGCATTCAGGTGCCTAGGTTGGCCATCAGGCCATGGTATATGTTGCGTGAATGTTAGCCTCTGTCCCTGCTGTTTAATGAGTTCCTTGACAGTAGTGGGCATGTATTGGGAGCCTGGAGCAAGTGCCTAAGCATCCCCTCTAGGGACGCTCCTTCCCAGGAACTAAGAAGAGTAAAAGAATGATGACTGCTAGAAGGTAATGGATGAGATGGCTGCTGAGTGCTTCCAACCTTAAACATCTTTGTTTAGGAACTCTGAGCATCTTGGAAATAATTTGCTATCAAAATGAAAAAAAATCTTGAATGGACAAGGGCAAAAACATTTGCCTGAGACTTTAAACATTTTTTGTGTCATCTTGGAGAGTGCTTTTTTGAAGCTCAACTTTTCTTTTATTTTGGCACTGCTTTTTAAAGTGATTCTCAGATTTTTGTAAGACAGCTGCAAGGGTTGGATGGGCCCTGTCATTCATTAACCTGTTAAGAGCCAATTTCTGAACTTCCACTAAAGCATGGGCTGGTTGAATCTTAGACCAGTACTTGAAAAACTTTCCACTGTGATTATCCACCTTGGACCGGTTGGACTTAATTTGAGTCTCTCTTCTTCCCACAGTGAAATATCCGCTAGGAAAAGAGAAGAAGTCTATGGAGTAGATAAGCCTGCAGTTTGGAAAATGAATAGTTGGCATCAGAACAGCAGCAGGAGGCTGGGCGTGGTGGCTCACGCCTGTAATCCCAGCACTTTGGGAGGCTGAGGTGGGTGGATCACGAGGTCAGGAGTTCAAGACCAGCCTGGCCAAGATGGCAAAACCCTGTCTCTACTAAAAATACAAAAATTAGCTGGGCGTGGTAGTGGGTGCCTGTAATCTCAGCTACTCGGGAGGCTGAGGCAGATAATTGCTTGAACCCAGGAGATGGAGGTTGCAGTGAGTTTGTGCCACTGCACTCCAGCCTGGGCGACAGAGTGAGACTGTCTCAAAAAAAAAAAAAAAGAAAGAAAAAAAAAAGAAACAACAGTAGCAGGAGCTATAGAACAGCCCTGGGTAGAACCTAAAAGACCCAAATTATCATCTCAAACTTGCATTGCACTTAAGTGGGCTGTAAATTATAAACAAAGGGTGAAAAGTTCTACTGTGGCCAAAGGTGAGCCAGACACTGCTAGCAGGAGTGCGGGAGTCGAGAGCCAAACGGTGGGACTAGCAGAGTGCCCAGTGCAAAGGGGTGGGAAGGAGTGAGATTGAGGATATTAAAAAGGTACT
Organism: Pan troglodytes; assembly: GCF_028858775.2. Taxonomy (NCBI): domain Eukaryota; kingdom Metazoa; phylum Chordata; class Mammalia; order Primates; family Hominidae; genus Pan; species Pan troglodytes. The sequence continues at coordinate 35,541,008 of NC_072403.2, read as the reverse complement.
TAGAAGAGAACTTGTAAGATTTTTACTGGCCAAATTTAAAACATGACTGAGCACTATTTTTCATACAGGCCTCCTACTAATAAGAAAAACAATTTTGAGATAACTACTTGTTTGAGTTCACAGTTAATGTTCCTGATGATTAAGATCAGTTGCAAATGTTCATCTGTCAATGCTTATCTACAATGAGACTTCATGTATTCATTTCTGAAAGTGTCTTTTCAGGGTGAAAGGTGCCATTGATTAGCACTAATACTAATTATTAGTACATTATATATAATTATAATGAGAGATATATATATATACACACACACACATATATACATATACACACACACAATGATATATAATTAATATATAATTGTACCCCAAGGGGCTCAAAGGAGATGTGTTGCCAGGTGGAGAGGCCACCACTTGGCAGTTCTGGGAGGACTTGCTCCCTGGGCTCTGTGAGGCAGGCTTTGCCTTTCAGACCTGCCTTTGGGTAGGGTTCAGATCACTTTCTAACTTTGGAATGTCCTAGAATGTAGACTGCCTGCAGGCTTCCATGTCCCCTGCTTTTCCCTGACTTAGCCTGTTGCCTCCCTGCCCTCCTGTTGGTTGTCTACCAGTAGAGAGCACTTTGTGTGCACTTGGCTGCTACATTAGTTAGGTGATCTTCAACAAGTGTTGATGGTGAGTTGCTGTGGCAGGTGCTTTTTTTTGGGACTGAGGCAAAATGGTGAGTAAGATGGCTTTCAAGCGTTGTACCTTCTCGACGTGGGAAGATGACCAGTGAGCAGAAAAACAAATAAACGAGATCACTTAAGAGAGCAACCAGGAGTGTTGGGCATCTCACAGCCATTAGCTCTGGTGTGAAGGACAAATCTAAAAGCAAGGGGACTGTGTGTTCATTTTCTGGGGTCACAAAACTAAGGAGCAAAGCCAGCATTCAAACTGCATATATTATTATCTATTGCCACAAAACCTGTTACCCTAAATGGCTTCAGACAACAATAATCATTTATTATCTATCATGGTTTTTGTGGGCTAGAAATTCAGATAGGGTACAGTGGGAGGGTTCACTCTGCTCCACAGCATCTGGAAGATCTGAAGTCTGAGGGTTGTTGTCCAAAAGGTCCTTCACTCAGCATCTAAAGGAGGTGTTGGCTGTCAGCTGAGACCCCTACACATGACCTTTCCATGTGGCCTGGTATTCCTCATGACCTAATGTCAGTTCCAAAGGCAAGTGGAGGCAGTTGTAGAGAGTCAGCCAGGTTTAAGCTGTATTTTTTTTTTTTCCCTGACAAAGCCTTGAAAGTCATGTAGCATCACTTCTGAGATATTCCACTGGTCCAAGCAGTCACAAGGCCATGCCTAGGTTCAGGAGAGGAAACACTTCACCTGTTGGTGGGATGAGCGTAAGTCACACTGTAAAGAGAACATGTGGAATGGGACAAATGTGTGTTGCAGGCTGCTTTGGTAAAAGCAGTCTGCTGCATCTGGTCTGCCTGCTGCAAAGCCAGTGTTCACTTCACCTTAACATGTTCTTTGCCCTCTGAGCTGAGCACCCTAGCCTCTTACCAGGCCCTGGATTCCTCTGGATGCTTGGGGGCCAGCTGTGATCTCACCCCAGCAGAAAATGGGAAGTGTTGAAGATGGTCCTGCCAATTGCTCCTCCCACAGTCCTTGGTAGTTTTAGGACACCCTGGATAGGCAACAGTTTGTTTATCCACTCAGGCTTTTGAAACAGATGATTCTGTGACTTTGCCCTTGAGGGAAGCTATCACTTGACATGAAGCTTACCAAAAGGTAGGCTTCATGTTAAGGGAGGCTGTCACTTGAAGGCAGGCAGAAAGGTGCTATTCATTAGCCACCTTATGGTGGGTTCATGTTAAGTGACAGCTTCCCTCAAATGGGATGCTACTCAAAATACTTAACCAGTATGGCATCCACTTACATGGCTCCCTGGAATGTGGAAGGACATGCTGGAGACTCTCCTGGAAGGTGAGTTCAGCACCAGCAGCAGCTGTGATAGGGACATGTACTGAGGCCTGTGTGGGCTGGACACTGGGACTGATGCAGCAAAGCTAGGGAGACAGATGCAGAAGCAACGTCATGTGGCCTGCAGAGTGCATTCCCCAGGTGTGTGTAGGGAGTGTAGGAAAGAAAATCCTTTTCCTCTTCCTGTCTTAGGTTCTCCAGCTGCGGCTGTGTAAATTAGAGTGGCATAAGACAGATTAATGAGAGAAAAACAAATAGAAGTTTATTAACATTTGCTTCATGCATGTACACATGGGAGTACCCAGTGGTGAACAATGCAAAGGGGCAGTTAGAATTTGGGCTCATGGCTGGGCGTGGTGGCTCACGCCTGTAATGCCAGCACTCTGGGAGGCTGAAGCTGGGGGATCACTTCAGGTCAAGAGTTTGACACCAGCCTGGGCAACATGGTGAAACCCTGTCTCTACTAAAAATACAAAAATTAGCCGGGTGTGGTGGCAGGCACCTGTAATTCCAGCTACTCGGTAGGGTAAGGCAGGAGAATTGCTTGAACCTGGGAGGCGGAGGTTGCAGTGAGCAGAGATCGCGCCATTGCACTCCATCCTGGGTGACAGCGAGACTCTGACTCAAAAAAAAAAAAAAAAAAAAGAATTTGGAGCTCATACAGTTGCCCCTTGAACAACTTGGGGCTTAGGGTTGCTGACCCCACACACAAACGAAAATCTGCACATAACTGTTGACTCTCTCCAAACTTAGCTACTAATAGCTTACTGTTGACTGAAAGCCTTACTAGTAGTGTAAACAGTTGATCAACACATATTTTGTATGCTATACATCTTATATATGTATTCCTATAATAAAGTAAGCTAGAGAAAAGGAAATGTTATCAAGAAAATTGTAAGGAAAATACATATAGGGTACTATACCGTATTTATTGATGCCTTAAGTTTACATCATTTACATGATGAATTGTCTGTCTGAAATGGCAGCAACCCCAGCAACAGACCTTGATCTATGGTGTATATCAAGCAATTCAACTTTTTATAGAGTCATGACTTCGCTTCTTGGTAGAACTTCCAGCATCACTGTTGGCACTTCATATGGGTCCTATGGTGTTATTTAAGGTTCACAGTATTGCTCTAGACATGATGAAATATATGCAAGAATCTTGAGAGACCACTCTTTACTGCTATACACAATTTACTGTATAGATGAACTGCTCATGCAGAGATGATTAGTGTCACTTGGCATTTTAGGCAGATACTTGCAACAGTTGAGCTCTTTGCAATAGTAAGAGAGGTGGCTATCAAATTACAGTAGAACAGTATACACTACAGTTAATTTTATGCCATTATGATTTAAGTCTGCATCTTTTGTTAAGCTTTCTCTTGACTTTGAGTGGCTTATGTGTGGTCTGTAAGTGTGTGCGTAAGTTTTGATAAGTTTTATTTATTTTTTGAGACATGGTCTCACTCTGTTGCCCAGGCTGGAGTGCAGTGGTGTGATCTTGGCTCACTTCAGCCTCAACCTCCTAGGCTCAGGTGATCCTCCTACCTCAGCCTCCTGGGTAGCTGGGACTGCAGATACATGCCACCATGCCGGACAAATTTATTGTATTTTTAGTAGAGATGGGGTTTTACCATATTGCTCGGATTGGTCATGAACTCCTGGATTCAAAAAATCTGCCCACCTAGCCTCCCTAAGTGCCTGGCCAAATTTTTGTTTTTTTTGTAGATTTGTGTATATTTTTTGGTAGTATCTACATATATTTTATACATTTATATGTTGATGAAAAAAGTAAAATTTATAAAATATTTGAAGAGGTTTATTCTGAGCCATTTATGAGTGACCATGGCCTGTGACACAGCCTGAGGAGTTCCTGAGAACATGTGCCCAAGGTGGTTGGGTTACAGCTTGGTTTCATACATTTTAGGGAGCCAGAAGTTGCTGACAAAGACATAAATCAATACATGTAAGGTATACATTGGTTCAGCTCAGAAAGGCGGGACATCTCGAAGCAAGGGAGCTCACAGGTCATAGGGGGATTCAGATTTTCTGATTGCCAATTGGTTGAAAAAGTTAAGCTCTGCCTAAAGAGTTGAAGTCAGCAGAAAGAAATGCTTGAGTTAAGATAAGGGGGCGTGGAGGTGGCGTTGGGGGAGATGTTTGTGGAAGCAAAGATTCTTGTTATGTAGATGAAGCTTCCAGGCCTCAGAAAGAATAGATGGTAAATGTTTCTTATCGCACCTTAAAAGATGTCAGACTCATTAGTAAAATCCCTCCTGGATCAGAAAAAAACCTGGAAGGGGAAGGGGATTCTCTACAAAATGCAAATCCCCATGACAAGAAATGGCTTTGCAGAGTCATTTCAAAATGTCAAATAAGTATATTTTGGGGTAAAATACTTTGATTTCCTTCAGGGCCTGCTATCTGTGATGTGATGCTGTATCAGAGTCAGGTTGGAGTTGACTATTTTATTGCTACAGAGAATCTTTTGTCAGTCTTACAATCTCTATTGTAATGTTAATGCTGGTCAGTTGTCCCTAAACTCCAGAGGAAGGAGGGTATCACTGGCATGTCTTACCTCACTTCCTGTCAGTTAGGGGGCTTAGAATTTTATTTTTGGTTTACACATGACATACTTTTCTCTTTTTATTTATTTATTTATTTGAGATGGAGTCTTTGTCGCCCAGGCTGGAGTGCAGTGGCGCCATCTCGGCTCACTGCAACCTCCGCCTCCCGAGTTTAAGCGATTCTCCTGCCTCAGCCTCCCAAGTAGCTGAGATCACAGGTGTGTGCCACCACGCCTGGCTAATTTTTTGTATTTTTTAAGTAGAGACGGGGTTTCACCGTGTTAGCCAGGATGGTCTCGATCGCCTGACCTCGTGATCCGCCTGCCTCGGCCTCCCAAAGTGCTGGGATTACAGGCATGAGCCACTGTGCCCAGCCCTATTTATTTTTTTAATTGAGGCTGGAGTGAGGTGGTGCAATCACAGCTCACTGCAGCCTCAACCACCTGGGCTCAAGAGACCTCCCACCTCAGCCTCCCTAGTAACTGGGACTACAGGTGCGTGCCACCATGCCCAGTTAATTTTTTTTTTTTTTTTTGCAGAGATGGGGTTTCCCCATGTTACCCAGGCTGGTCTCCAACTCCTGAGCTCAAGCAATGCATCCATCTTGGCCTCCCAAAGTTCTGAGATTACAGGCATGTGCCACAGCACCTGGCCCATTAATTTTTCCAGTGCTTCTAAGCTATGTGGTTTGTCTGTGAGTTTTTTCAAATTGTCACAAATCTCCAAAAATTTTCAATATACTTACTGAAAAAAATCATGTGTGAGTGAATCCATGGAGTTCAAATTGTGTTGTTCTTAGCAACTGTATACCATCTTGGCTTGGTAAAGGAAAAGGAGTTTGGGGCTTCTGGGTGAGTGGTAGATGGGCCGGCAAGTTATGGGAAAGTGACCAGGAAAATATGGAACAAAGTGGTTTAGTAAGGTTTGTTATGTGGATTTAAACTGTCTTCTCCATTAGTAGAGTTGTACCTTTACAGATAGAAAAGGTTTGTTATGTAGATTTAAACTGATGTCTTCTCCATTAGTAAGAGTTGTACCTTTACAGATGTGAATTTATTTACAAAAGGAAAACTTGTATCCTGTTTTACAGCATTCCCTAGTCTGATAATTTTCAATTGTTAGCTCAAAATAATCCACATGCTAAAGATAGTTTGAGGTGGCATATACTAGTACCCTTCAAGGGTGAGCAATTAATTCTGCATAGGAGGAGCCAGAAGGTTTCCCCTTCCTTGGGAGATAGAAGGATAAGACAGGGCTAGGCCCTACACATAAGCATCTATTCATGATTCAGTGAGCCCTTCAGACGTTTGAGGTTTATTTTATTTTATTATTATTTTTTTGAGTTGGAGTCTCACTCTAACTCCCAGGCTGGAATGCAGTGGCGTGATCTCAGTTCACCGAAACCTCCGCCTCCTGGGTTCAAGTGGCTCTCCTACCTCAGCCTCCCAAGCAAGGGGTTTACAGGCACCTGCCACCAGCCCTGGCTATTATTATTATTATTTGTATTTTTAGTAGAGGCTTTTTAATTTTTATTAGAGACTTCATATTTTTAGTAGAGAGGAGGTTCTTGAATAATGTTCCTTTAAGGCTTCCAACTCACATGTCGTGTTAGAATGGATAGTTAAGTGCCTGCCCTCAGGAGACCTAAATCATGTAGGTTTGAAACATCTGTAAGGGATCCTTTTTTTTTTTTTTTTTTTTTCTGGTTGTATTCAATTCAGTAGCTTCTGTATCTTTCTGAAATAATCTCTACCTTCCTCCTTAATCATTTTGCTCCTCGGTGTAACTCCTTCCTCCACATCTCCCTATCTTAATGCACACCATGCTTATTTTTGTCTTTAGCCTTTTCTGTTATAGAACCAAACTGGGGTCTGCTTACCTGGTGCAATAAAACCAGATACTTACACCAAGGATTGCACCAATAGAAAGAAAGGCATCGGTTGCAGGACACTACGCAGGGAGGACCAGGCAGCTAAACACTCAAGTCCTGGCCTCCCTGATGTCTTGCAGGCAAGGGTATTAGCGGCAGAATGTATCAGAGTTACATGGCATGAAAATATGTTAGCAGCTGCGAATCTGTACAGGTCTGCAGCAACCTCAATTTTTGCCTCCTCAGAAGAAAGAATCTGACTGAGGGGCATAAGGCAGAGTAAGAGACTGAGGCAAATTTTAGAACAGGAGTAAAAGTTTATTAAAAAGCTTTACAGCAGGAACAAAATAAAGTAAAGCCCACTTGGAAGGGGGCCAAGCAGGCAACTTGAGAGATCAAGTGCGTGGTTTTGACCTTGACTTAGGGTTTTATATGTTGGCAGGCTTCCAGGGTCCCTTCTCCCCTGAATCTTCCCTTGGGGTGGGCTGTCTGCATGTACAGTGGCCTGCTAGTGCTTGGGAGGGGCTGCATGCATGGTATGTTTACTGGAGTAGTACGCATGCTCCCTTGAGGCATTCTTCCCTTACCAGGGAGTGTTCCTATAAGGTTATAAACCAGTTAAATGCTGTCATTTCTCCTCTTAGTTCCCATGCATGAGCCCACTTGCCCAACTCCTGAGATCTTAGTTTCAGGTTTTTCTATTTATTGGGAGACTGTTTTTCCCTGGCACAGGCTGTGACCAGTGATTATTTTAGAGAGACAGCTTAACAACCGCCTATCACCTGATGGTTGCCTGACATTCCTGGTGGGGAAGGAGGCCCTTTCCTGCCCTGCTCGTGTCTGACTAACTATTGTAACATGGGTTTTTAAAGGCAGGGGTAAGGCAGTGTGCAGTGGCTCACACCTGTAATCCCAGCACTTTGAGAGGCTGAGGCAGGAAGATCACTTGAACCTAGGAGTTCAAGAACAGCCTGGGCAACAAAGTGAGACCCCAACTCTACAAGAAATAAAAAAATTAGCCAAATATGGTGGCATATGCCTGTACTCCCAGCCACTCAGAAGGCTGAGGTGAGAGGATCCCTTGAATCCAGGAGGTCCAGGCTGCACTGAGCCATGATTATGCCACTGCACTCCAGCCTGGACAACACGGCAATACCCTGTCTCAAAAAACAGGAAACAAAAAAAGGCAGGGGTAAATTTCAGAAAAGCAGAAGCTACAAGGAACATTGGAAATCAGTGCATGGGGGTTCCGCATTTTTTTTTGAGATGGAGTCTTGCTCGGTTGCCCAGGCTGGAGTGCAGTGGTGTGATCTTGGCTCACTGCAAGCTCTGCCTTCCAGGATCATGCCATTCTCCTGCCTCAGCCTCCCGAGTAGCTAGGACTATAGGCACCCACCACCACGCCTGGCTAATTTTTTTTTTTGTATTTTTTGTAGAGATGGGGTTTCACCGTGTTAGCCAGGATGGTCTTGATCTGACCTCGTGATCCGCCCACATTGTCTCCCAAAGGGCTGGGATTACAGCCGTGAGCCACCGTGCCCAGCCTCCACATTGGTTTTGATCTAAAAGGGTGGGATATCTTGAATCAGGGGCTTACAGGTTATAGGTAGATTCAAAGATTTTTCTGGCCAGGTGTGGGTCATGCTTGTAATCCCAGCGCTTTGGGAGGCCAAGGAGAGAGGATCCCTTAAGGCCAAGAGTTTGAGACCAGCCTGGGAAACATAACAAGACTCTGTATCTACACACACAAAATTTTTTTTAATTAGAGGCTGAGGCAGGAGAATTGCTTGAGCCTGGGTGGTTGAGCTGCAGTGAGCTACGATTGCAACTGCATTCTGGCCTAGGTAACAGAGCAAAAGCCTGTCTCAAACAAAAACAAAAAAACCCCCAAATTTGCAATTAGTTAAGGAAGAGAACCTTTGTTTAAAATTTTGGGGTCCAGTAGAAAAATGTTAACTGCCTAGGAGGTGTTACTTTCTCCAAGCTCCTCAGGAAGAAACTTAGAACAAAGAATGATGTTTATAAAGTTCAGTCATTTTCCTGTCCTCTGAGGTCTATGCCAGCAGATTCATTTGGTGGGGTTCCGAGTTTCTGAGAGACAACTCAGAGACATATGTTAAGAGGTTATCTTTAGTTTCTATGAGGAAAGCAAACCTATTCAGAACGCTTAACGTCCTTGGCTATTGTCTTAGGCTGCTATTACCTTCTTGCTTTTCAAGTTGCTACTTATTTCTCAGAGCCAGCTAGGTGCCTGGAATTTTCCTTGAAGAAACTCAGGATTTTGCTTTATTTCCATGCTTGGGAGTCCACAAGCCCCTAAAAAGGGGGTCTTTGCATCATCTCATTTCTACACAGTCAGCAAATACTTCTTATTTTGTTTACTCTTCTGTGGTTCAAACCTCTAAGAGGCTTCCATGATCACTGCCGCTCCAAGCACTCACACACTTTATTCTTTAATTCTGTATTCCTGTATACTCTTATTTGCTCCAATTGTGTAACTGTCATGTATGCTGGAACTATGTGTCTGACCATCCCTATTTTCACTGGACATTGTGGGGGTTGTGACTGAGTAACTTTATATTGGATTTTCTCACAGAGTATCCAATAGATGACTGTCACATGGAAACAATGAATTTAGGATAAGAGATGTTAGTCCTAAGTCCTATGTTAAACCATTTATTCAACAAAGCATATTCTTTTAGACTGCTTTATTTAATTCTCTGTTGCATTTCCCCTAGAGTCAGTCTAGAAACGATTTTACTATACACAAACATTACAGCCTCTGGCTGTAGGGAGATGATAAACAGGAGAAAAGTGTAGACATTTCTAGGTGCCAGTAAGAGAAAGCGGATAGAGGGGGTCATGAAAAAAAGGTCTTACTACAGTGATTTGAAAAGTGGAATTAAGCTTAGCCTTACCTGTAGGGCTGAGATTATGATTATGATTATTTGAGATAGAGTCTCACTGTGTCGCCCTGGCTGGAGTGCAGTGGCATGATCTCGGCTCACTGCAACCTCCGCCTCCCAGGTTCTCCTGCCTTAGCCTCCTAAGTAGCTGGGATTACAGGAGCACGCCACCACGCCCGGCTAGTTTTTTTGTGTGTTTTTAGTAGAGATGGGGTTTCACCATGTTGGTCAGGCTGGTCTCGAACTCCTGACCTCGTGATCCGCCCGCCTTGGCCTCCTAAAGTGCTGGGATTATAGGTGTGAGCCACTGCGCCTGACTGATTAGGATTATTAAATATAAAATGGGGGTTCTACATTAAGATTAGAATATGCTCTAATAACGAGGTCAAGGAGACAATAAGATTAACACAAGGATGGCTAGGATAAAGATTAGGATTATAATAGAATTAATGTTGCTGTTCTGTGCTGATGCCAGGATAAATGTTGAATCAAAATCATTTTATGTTGGAACTAGAAATAAAACTAAGATTTTCCTTTTTCTTATTTTATCGGCGTGTACTCAAAAGGGAATTTGGTATTGCTGCCCTTGCCAGGGAAAAGCTGGGAGACAGCATATGTGGGATCGGAACCCCAGAACCTTTTATATATTCTCTTTGGAGAGTAAGATTCATTCATTCATTCATTCATTCACTTACACATTTATAAAACTGGGTGCCAATTTTATGCAAAATTCTGGTCCTTGCCTTCTGAGAGCCTGAAATCTAGTGGGTGAACTAAGCCAGAAACACACACACAATGAACTGTAACACGACTTTTTCCATAAGTTTTATTGTTCTGTTGTTTCTTATGCTTTGAAGTATTTGAAAAACTCTTATTTTAAGGAAGTGAAACCCCTTCGGCTGGGGGATCATTTAGATATAGTTTTAGATTGAAATGATTTCCTCAAAGCTTGTTGAGAAGTTGAAGCTTTTCACCTGGGCCTGGGAGGCATTATTTTTACCAAAAGGCAAGGTTAAGAGCAAGGAGTCTGGAGCCAGTTTTCCTGGGTTCAAATCCTGTCTTGCACATTTGCAAGTGGTAACATAAATTCTGTGTTTTAGTTTTTACCTCTGAAAAAGGATAATAATATTATCTGCTTCATAGTGTTGTTATAAGGATTAAATAAGTCAATATGTGTAAATTGCAGGGGGTTCCTGACTTTGACCATTTTTGACTTTATAATAATGCAAAAGAGATACATTCAGTAGAAACCGTACTTTGAGTACCAATATAACCATTCTGTTTTTCACTTTCAGTACAGTATTCAGTAAATTACATGAGATATTCAAAACTTTATTATAAAATAGACTTTGTATTGAGGATTTTGCTGAACTGTAGGCTAATGTAAGTGTTCTGAGTATGTTTAAGGTAGGCTAGGCTAAGCTATGATGTTTGGTAGGTTAGGTGTATGAAATGCATATTCAACTTACAATATTTTCAGTATATGATAGGTTTTTCGGGAGGTAACATCATCATAAGTCAAGGAGCATCTGTACTTTAAGTGTTACTTGGGTTAACATAACAATTACATAAATGCTTATAGTGTCATAACAATATCTATGTCTTTGAGCCAAGTACAGTTCGGATGACCCTGGAGCAGAAGTCTGGGATGTCACATGCAATACCATATTTGGCCGGTAGATGACACCAAGGTCCACAATGTGCCAGCCTAAACATGAAGATATTTTTGAGTCTTTTTGGCTGCTCCTTTACCTGCGATTTGTGGGCATTGTAAGAGAAGAGATAGGACTGAAGAAGCTAAGTTTCCTTTGTAAGGCTCAAGCCTGAAATACTGGGGTATTTGATTATGGTGTGAAAGCAACAGTGTGTATTTGAGAGTTGCCTGACTGAAAATTATGGGGCCTGGATTTTAGTTCTGATGCTGTGGACACTGTGTGTTCTTGGGTGAGTTTCTGAACTTACCTGGGCTTCAGCTTCCCCTTCTCTTTTGCTGTTATTTGAGGAATACAATAGAATGAGAATACAAAGCAGACATATAGTGAAGTGGGAAAAACATGAGGGAGAAGCAAAGAAGATATGGTAGGAATTAGAATTGGAGGTGAAGGAATAGTGGGGATATGGCAAGGGAGGGGAATTAAAAATGGAAGTGATGAAGGTAGGAACATGACTATGGAGGCGAAGACTTAAAGTAGAAAAAAAATAAAATATACTTGATGCCTATAATTTTTCGCATAAAGATACCTCCCTTTACTACATTTCAGACGCTGTCTCTTGTACACATACATGCACACACACAGACATGTGACTTTCATCCATTCCCACAATGTAATGGGTGTGAAGAAGGCAGAGGGGCAGGGAACTCAAACTTTCTGATAAAAGCACATAGAATCTCCTGTCTTTTAAAGCACATTAAGCAGCTCTCCCTCAGCTTTGTGTGAGCCCCATTTCCTTCTCCAGCAATCTCCTGAATGCCCTGGTTACCTCCTTGTTCCTCAGGGTGTATATGAGAGGGTTAAGTGAAGGAGTGCCCACTGCATAGAAGAGACCAAAGAACTTGCCCCTCTCTTGGGCATAGGGATTTTTGGGCTGGAGGTAGACAGCAATGACTGAGCTGTAGAAGAGGGTGACCACAGTGAGATGGGAGGAGCAGGTCCCAAAAGCTTTCCTCCGCCCTTTCGCAGAGTTAATCCTCAGCACTGCCCGGGTAATGGCTCCGTAAGAGACAAGGATGAGGCTGAGAGGCACAACCAAGATGAAGACACTGGCAACAGCCATCTGGATCTCATTGTAGGAGGTGTCCCCACAGGAGAGTCGAATTAAAGCTGGGACCTCACAGACAAAATCATCCACCTGCCGATGGGGGCAGAAGGGCAGGCGCAGGGTGGATGGTGTCTGGACCACTGACTCCACTAGACCAATGACCCAGGCCACAGATGCCAGCTGCCAGCACAGCCGGGGGTGGATGATGGTGGCATAGTGGAGGGGCTGGCAGACAGCCACGTATCGGTCAAAGGCCATCACTGTCAGGAGGATGCACTCAGTGGTCCCCAGGGACAGGAAGATGAAGAGCTGGACAGAGCAGCCCAGGAAGCTGATGGTCTTCTTTGGACCCCAGAGGTTGACCAGCATTTGGGGAACACAACTCGTGGTGAAACAGAGGTCCAAGAAGGAGAGGTTGGAGAGGAAAAAGTACATTGGAGAGTGGAGCTTGGGGTCCAGCACAGACAGCAGGATGATGAGTGTGTTGCCCACTAGGGTTAGGAGGTAGGAAGTGAAGACAACCACGAAGAGAGTCCTTTCCAGCCCTGGGTGTTCAGAGAAGCCCAGAAGGAGGAAGCCTGGTGCAGAGCTTTGGTTAACCATGGCCTGTTCTTGTTTGTACCTGGAGGGATGAGGCTGTCACCCCAGTGTGATTCAACCTGTCTTATCAAAACTCAGCCTGGGTGTTTGTGAGGTCCCAGTAGGTGAGTGTTTCTCTTCTGTCTCTGCTCGCCCAGCCTCCCTTTCCAAGGCTCATCACCATCCAGCAGCTCCTTCTCGTTCCCTGTTCTTCCTGGTCAAACATTGTCTAGTGAGAGTGAGGAATCCATGAATGTACTGGACAGCGGATGGATACTCACACTGGTGCCTCTGACTTCCTGGGTGAGGGCAAAGGAGGCTGATTAAAATATGCATTAATTCATTAATTCATTCATTCAGGGGAAATTTATTGAGTGCCACTATGTTCTGAATGCTGTTTAGAGTTGTCTCTTATTTATTGGATGATCTCGTAAGGTATATTGAATGAATTTTCTGATAAGTTGTCTCTGTAGGCTCAATTATTGCTCTATTGGTTGAATGAATTTTATAGAACTCTGTACATTCCATTTATTTTGTATTTTTTCATTTGCAAGTAAGCTTATCAGAGACAGTGTTTTATCTATGAGAGAGATTTTGTTTTGTTTTAAGATATCCCTACTTATAGAGAGATCAGGTTGGTTGCCCTGGCCTTTTTAGCAACCTAAGTTTCTGAACCAACTGACTTGCAGGGAGGGGTGGAAATTGGTCCACATGCTTCGTCCTTGCCATGAGTAGCTTACAAGTAGGAGGCAAGAGTGGCCACAAGCATGTTAAAATCACCAGGGTTCACAGGAACATTATCAGAAAGACTCCAAGAATCACTCTCCCTAAATCCTGTAGTCTTTCAGACACCACCAAAAAGAGAGTCCAAAATTTAAAGGCCAGTAACACCAATGTACGGGGTGAATGAGAGTAAAGGTTCTGTAGGATGACTGACCAATTTGGTTGGGTATATCAGGGAAAGCTTCCTAGAGGAGGTGACTGGACTTTTTCCTTAAAATAGAGATGTATTGGGGCATAGAAGGTCAGCTGAGGGCTGGGGGTGGGAGACTGAAGCCACTCTGGCAGGTCAGAGACAAGGACTCAGGGTCTTACAGGACCTTAGGAAGCCATGAGGGGAGCAGATGAGACGGTGGGCCACCCCACAAACATGCCATGGAGCTCAGAGGATGGCAGGAGTGTCTTCCTCTTACAGGGTCCCCATCTTGTATTAAGCTCTATCACATCTCCCTTTTTTCCAGGACTCTCTGCCGTTGTCTCTGTCTTCTTCCTCTTTCTCCCATTATTCTTTTCTCGCTTAAAATATATTTTTAATTTTCAAATATTGTTACGTATTTAAACAACTAGGTTAAGGAACTGAGCAAATGTTTCAAGTATCTTAGAAGCTTCTGTGTGCCCCTCCCTGCTCTCTCAATTTTCTCAATTTGTCACCCCTCAAGATGTCACCACCATTCTAATTTTTTTTTTTTTTTTTAGACAGAGTCACGTTTTATAGCCCAGGCTGGAGTGCAATGGCACAATCTCTGCTCACTGCATCCTCCACCTCCTGGGCTCAAGCTATTCTCCTGCCTCAGCCTCCCAAGTAGCAGGGATTACAGGCACTCAAGACGATGCCTAGCTAATTTTTGTATTTTTAGTAGAGATGGGGTTTCGCCATTTGGCCAGGCTGGTCTCAGACTCCTGACCTCAGGTGATCTGCCTGCCTCGGCCTCCCAAAGTGCTGGGATTACAGGCATGAGTCACCGTGCCCAGCCTCTAAATTTTTAATTATGCCTTCGCTTTCATTTTTTGAGATGTATTTAACATACCATAAAATTTGCCCTTTTGAAGTGTGTAATTTAGTGGTTTAAAGTATATTCACAAGTTGTGCAACCAACACCATTTACTTCCAGAATATTTCATTACTCCCAAAAGAAACCTCATGCTCATTGGCTGCCGCCCCCTCCTTTGTTTTCTTTGTAATATAAAATTCTTTGCATGTAACCTTAAACAATAGCCAATTGTTTCTTATTCATCCATCATGTGTCATCCTAATTAATTTTCTACATTTCTAACTTTGTCATTATCTTGGCATTTCATTCCTTTCCTTTCTCTGCTATATCGCTGAATCTCTTTAGATTACACCTTTCTTAGTGACTCTTTGTTTCCCTTTCCCTCTTTGTTCTCTGTCTTTTCCACTCTCATTATTTTTCTCCTACTCCTTTTCCTTCTGAAATATTCATGCATTGGTCTACGCATTTATTCCTTTCTTGAGCCCCAAAGTGCCAGCATTGTGTTAGGAGCTGGGGAAGGAGTTGGGAGGTCCTTTGAAAGGGGTTTATGATAGTCTAGTGACCATGAGCTACCCTTGCTGTTAGTAGCTACCATCAAAGCATGGTGATAACTCCCTGAACATCTGATTCTCACAGTGACCCTACAAAGAGATAAAGTTATCTCAATTTTACCAAAAAGTGAACAGTCACAGACGGGACAAGAGACTTGTAGAAGGTTACCTAGTCAATAAGTGCTAGGACTAGGATTTTAGAGTACGTTTAACTCCAAATCTGGTGCTCCAGTGTTGAGGATAGGTGGAAACTGATATCTCACAGCCAAAGAGCAAAGGTTCTGCTTACCTTCAATCAAATAAAAATCTCTTCTGCTACCAGCAATTCCCCATGACAGAGCTCTTAATTGGTGCCCAGCCTCCACTTGTACATCAGGAAGAAACAAAAAAATAAAAAGGAATGGGCATCCTTGAATGGGCAACTGCATCTCTGGTCACAATAGGGATTGCTAATGCTGACCATCTGGCACTTTTCTAAGCACACATGTGTGTGATGAGCTGGAGCTGGCTCAGATTATCTCTTGATTAGTAAATTTTTAGGAATTTTGTGAGACAGTTATTAAACCATCAGTGGCTTCAGACAGCCATGGCAGGAATATTTACACTATGAACATTGGCAAACACTACAAATTAGGGCTCTCCCCATCTGCCACCAACCAAGATGTTTATTAAACATTTACTCTACACTGCTGATTATCCTTCACAACTCTACATATTATTCTCTTCCTTCCAATATGAAGAAGTTGAAACAAAGAAATATAAATAACTTTCCCAAGGCAGTATAGTTAGTAAGCACCAGAGCTGATGTTTGAACCCAAATCTGCTAACTGTAGAGGGTGTGCACCAACCAAAGCCCACCAAATCTCTGCAGGGAGGATGAAGCCAAGGTCACAACTTTGCCATTGAGTTCTTTGCCATTGAGTTCTTTGCCAACAATTTTCCCCCTCAGTCTAGGCAGAGGTGTGCCTCTGTTTTAGTGGCATTGGAGGTAGAAATGTTGACATGGTATGGTGGTAGAGAGAGGGATCCCACGGAGGGAAAGAGCTCATTAATTCTGCTGAGACTCTAGGGTCCATAGCCCACAGACAATTCATTAGCCACAAATTATGGTAAAGGGGGCAGGGGAATATCTATAGGAAATATGCCAACAATAGTCATCACTGTGGTAGGTAAAAGAGGTCACTCATTGCTTCTTTCTGTCAACAGGAAGAAAAAGGACAGTGTCTCTACTCCCACCTCCAGTGAGTCCCGGGCATCCTGATAGTCCTCTCAGGCTTATGATTCATCTATTCAGGACCTCAGTTTTTAAGGTTCTCAGCTTCCTCCTTTTCTATTTAGTTATTCTGAGATGGAGCACACTGTAGTAACAGAGAATCATAAAGCTCTGGGTTTGGAGAGTACTTAGAACATTTAGCCAACCTTCATATAACTGAATCGTTATGCTTCTCTTCCATTAGAAAGGGAGCCTATGAGATCAGCTAATAAATGGCATGTACTAGGTCCGTGGATCTACCCAGTAGTCATTTCTGCAGTCTCTAAATCTGTAACTGGAATGCACATGCTTGGCTGTTGGCAGAATCCCCACATAGTTCTTTAGTCTGTGGAGTACGAGCTACAGATTGAAGTGGAAGCCCTGAATCTACACCTCTTACCACAAAGACAGTGAATCAAGAACAATATCACAATTCAAGGGAAATGGCTGATTGAGGCCACCTTTAAAGGATGCGGGGGTTTGTTTCTATCATATTTCACATTTAATTCACCAGTCTGGTCACTACAAATATCAGATGCAACTTGAAAGATGACCAGACTAGCACAAACTCAACCAAGAAATAGCTGTAATTTCAGCTGTTGTGCCTGATTAGCACGGTTTCAGGTCCATGTTATATGGCTATTAATCTGGTGAATAATGTGTTCTTTTCTTTTCTTTTTGAGATGGAATCTCACTGTTGCCCAGGCTGGAGTGCAATGGCACGATCTTGGCTCACTGCAACCTCCCCCTCCCGGGTTCGAGCGATTCTCCTGCCTCAGCCTCCTGAGTAGCTGGGACTACAGGCGAACGCCACCATGCCTGGCTAATTTTTGTATTTTTAGTAGAGACAGGGTTTCACCATATTGATCAGACTGGTCTTTAACTCCTGACCTCGTGATCTGCCTGCCTCAGCCTCCCAAAATGCTGGGATTACAGACGTGAGCCACCGTGCCTGGCTGAATGTGTTCTTTTCAAATACTATCAGGAAGAAAGACCAAAGGCAGTTTGAATTTACAGGTATGGATATAAGTGTACATTTACATTTACATTTTTGCTTCAGTACCATGTTAAAACTCTCCCGTCATAATAGGGTCCAATGGGACATGGATGTGCTGCAAGTCCAGGCAAAAAAGCCTTGATTTACATCATTTGCTGATTTCTGCAGTGTAAATATTCTCACCATGGCCAATTTTAAACTGTCAATGTGAGATTACTGAAAATGCAGAGTTGTAGAGAAATGTACGGTAACACACCATTACACAGAATAATTTATAATACGAGGGTTTTTGTTTTTTGTTTTTGAGGAATAAACAAACAGTCTTTATTAGGCTCAGACCAGAAGTCCATGGGTCTTGAGGAGACCTGTGTGTATTTGTCAGTTTTCTTTTTCATGTTCTTTTCCACCTATTTCTGTAGCCTCATAAGCTGTTTCTTCTTCTGGTAGTGGATCTTGGCCTTCTCCTTCCTCTTCTTCAGGGTGGCTGTCACTGCCTGGTACTTCCAGCTAACTTCATGAGCTCGGTGTCCAGGAGGACAAATTTTCTTGTAGGCTTCAGACACACAAGCTTGAGGGCAGCAGGAACCACCAAAGCTTTTTCTTGTCATGGGGCGGTGGAATGCCGTCAGACACCTTGAGGTGGTTGAGGGCGGCCTGGCCTTGGTGAGTCTTGTGGGGCAGTGGGCCTTGCACCATCCACCAGAAGATGCGGCTAGGGCCGAGAAATGGCAGGGCCTCGAGAAGGTGTTCATCCGCTTGCGGAGAAAGCCCAGGTACTTCAACTTGTTTCTGTAGAACTTGCCAGAAATGTTGATGCTCTCGCATTGTACGACCACCAGCTTCTGGCCTAGAGGGAGGGAAAGGGTTGGGAAGTGCTGAGGGTGCCATCTGAAGGCTCTCCCTCTACCTGTGACTGCACACAGACAGTGATGGGCACAGCAGAGTTCATGTTTAAATTAAAAGATAGCCTAATGGAAAATCACTTCCGAACCAGGAGGACCGCACCCCAGGAATGGGAGTGGCTGGCAGGTCTCAGAGCAGTGCATGGGGTTGGTCTCATGGCCATGAGACTCAAACGAAAGATGGTCATTGTTGCTCATCACCAATCCAGAATATTTTTATTATACAGACAACATTATTTAGTATCTTTATTATATAGACATAACAGATATAAATAACCAGAAGAGTATAGAAAATATGGTAAGATAGTTAAATACCTAGAAAATGAAGAGCTTAGGGATTTGTTACCTATGCCTTAAAATAACTTATTTTAAAATAATAGTCATGTTTAACAACTGGTTTGCACAATTTCTGAAAATTTAACAGTTGGCTCCATGAGGCAGTATGAGCTAGCTGCATGCAGCACACCACTGGACGTGGACCTTCTGGACATTCCACAAAACATGACATCGTTCCACTGTATCAACAATATCTTATTAACCAAACAGAATGAGCCATGAGGGCAAGCATATTGGCAGCACTGGTAAGACAAATGCACTCCAGAGAGTGGGAAATACACCCTGTGAAGATTCAGCATCCTCCACATCTTTGAAGTTTTTAGACTTTGTGCCAGGACATCCCTCTAAAGTAAGAACACATTATTGCATTTCACACTTAACACCAGTAATGCAGAATTGGAAAGAGATGCACAGTAACACACTATTACACAGAAGAATTTATAATACAGAGGTGTTTTTTGGAATAAACAGTCTTTATTAGGCTCAGACCAGGAGTCCATAGGTCTTGAGGAGAACTGTGTGTATTTGTCAGTTTTCTTCTCCACGTTCTTTTCTGCCTGTTTCTGTAGCCTCATAGGCTGTTTCTTCTTCCAGCAGTGAATCTTGGTCTTCTTCTTCCTCTTCTCCAGGGTAGAGAATGCTTGGTTGTCCTATTTAGGATCTAGAGGAAACATATTCCACACTCATGGGAATACCACATGGAACAGTTTACTAGCGACTGACTGAAGCCCAGAGCAGACCTGGGGTCCGCAGCTGTCTAAGCTGTCATATCAGCCGTGTGGTAGTGCTTTGGTCATGTGACTCAATAGACTCTGGGGCACTAAAGGTATCAGTGGTGGGAAAAGATACAGTGTGGCATTTTGGGCAAGTCTTGAAAGGAAAATCACAACATAGATCCCTGGGGTTCTTCATGAAATCTATGCTGTCTGCTGCAGGAAAGTAAACCCCATTAGGAAACAAGTCCTAGCCTGCTCTTGGGCCTTACTAGAGACAGAGCTCCTGATCATGAGACATCAAATGGCTATTAGGCTACAACTGTCCATCATGAGCTGGGTCCTGTCAAATCAATCAAGTGATGAGGTCTGGTGGTTGCAACATCATCAGTTGTAAGAGAGAAGTCGTATATTCTGCATCAGTCGTGGGCAGAACTGGAGGGTAAATGCAAGGTGCTGAAGTGGGGGGCCCAGATTCCCATGTCCTCCACGCTGTGGCCTTGGTACTTCCCAACTTGCTCATACCAGTGGCTCATGGGAGTGTTCTAGTTATTTATTGCTGCATAACAAAGTCTCCCCAAATTTAATGGCTTAAATGAACACAAACCTTATTGTATCTCACATGTTGTGGGCCAAGAATTTGGAACGAAATTGGCTGGGTTTCCTTATATTCCATGTTGCATCAGCTGGGATCCCTTGGAAGTATTCAGCTGGCAGATGGACTGCTCTAGAGGGTCCGAGACAGCTTCACTCACATGCCTGGCTCCTTGGTGGGTTCACTGTAAGTTTGGGCTCATTTTTTCTGTCTTCATGCTATCTCAGGGTCTTTCTACATGGTCTGCCCAGCATGATAGACTTTTTACTTGGAAATTCAGGACTCCAGGATAGCAAGGAGGAACAGCCAGTTCTCTTACAGGCTGGCCCCAGAGCTGGCATGGTGTCACTTCTGCCATGCTGTTTTTGTCAAAACAGTCATAGACTAGCACAGATTCAAGGGGAGGGGAAATAGATAGCCCTCCTCATGGGATGATTGTCCGATAGTTTGCAGCCATCTTTAATCTGTTAAGGCAGGAGGGGTACTTTATGATTGGCTAATGGAGGAAAAGTAAGATGACCTTGGTTCATGGATGTATCTGCTCAACACATTGGTGTGAGCTGAAAATGGACTGCTGCTGCATTATAGCCGCACTCAAGAGTAGTTCTGGAAGACAGTAGAAATTGTAAATCTTCCCAATGGGCAAAGCTTTGAGTAGTCCACCTGATTATCTATTTTGTGTAGAAAGAATAATGGCCTAATGGAAGAATATTTGTGAATACATGGACAGTGGCAAATGGCTTGGTTGGTTGGTCAAGTGCTTGGAAGGAGGAGGTTTAGAAGATGAAGAACAATGAAATTTGAGGAAGAGGCGCTTGGATGGATTTATGAAAATGGGAAATCTTTTTATTTATGAAATTGGGAAAATTGTGAATATCTTTGTGTTACATGCTAATGCCCACTAGAAAGCATCCACAATAGAAGAGGCTCTAAACCTCTTCTAAACCAAGTAAACAGTGACTATAGGCCAGTTCACACTAAGCAGCCTTCTCCACAGGCCACCCTAGTGCTGGTAAAAATGGACTTATGAAGGCAGTAACTATGGTGGCAGGATGCAGGTCTGTATGTGTTCAACAGCATGGCTTTCACTCACCAACACTGATCTAACTCCTGCAGCTACTGAACGTCCAGCCTGCCAGAAACATGCAAATGCTGCCCTTGATATGGCACTATATTCTGGGCATGAGTTTGCAGGTCCAGGATTCAAATTGGATGCTGCGCAATGCGAAAGGGCTCTGTGTATTTGTAGAAAACCCCCAAACTGACCATTTTCTCCTACTATATTCTCAACATTCAACACTTCTAGTCACCAAAACATGTTGGTTTTTATTTTATTTTATTTTGTTTTGTTTTATTATTTTTTGAGATGGAAGTCTTGCTCTGTTGCCCAGGTTGGAGTGCAGTAGCGCGATCTCGGCTCACTGCAAGCTCTGCCTCCTGGGTTCATGCCATTCTCCTGCCTCAGCCTCCCGAGTAGCTGGGACTACAGGCGTCTGCCACCATGCCTGGCTGATTTTTTGTATTTTTAGTAGAGACGGGGTTTCACCTTGTTAGCCAGGATGGTCTTGATCTCCTGACCTTGTGATCCGCCCGCCTCAGCCTCCCAAAGTGCTGGGATTACAGGGCTGAGCCACCGCGCCCGGCCAACATGTTGGTTTTTCTTCCAGACTGACCAATACATTCTTCAGTGGACACCAACTTGGTGTCCTATAATTCAATTCAATTCACTTCTGACATTATTCACCTGGAGATACAGTGAGATCCCACAGGTTAAAGGATCCCATAAGACTGCTCCCCACTTCAGATGCCAATCACAAGTCCAAGCTTCTGGAACTTCTGACCTACTGGGAACCCTATTGGGGGTTCCCACAATCCCCTCCTTGGGTTTGATGATTTATTAGAGCAGTTCACAGAATACATGAAAGCTCTTTAGTTCAATTTACCAGTTTATTATAAAGGATATTCCAAAGGATACAAATGAACAACAAAATAGAAGAGATGTACAGGAAAAGGTGTGTGGGAAGGGTTACAGAGCTTCTGGGGCATGCTTCCCTCTCAGCATTTCTGTGTGTGCACCAGCCTGGAAGTTCTTGGAGCTCTGTAGTTCAGGGATTTTTGTGGAGGCTTCATCAAATAGGTATAGTTGATTATTAACTCAATGTCTAGCCACTCTCGATTTTCTGGAAGATGAGGGTAGAGCTGAAAGTTTCAAACTTCTAATCATGGCTTGGTCCTTCTAGTCAGAGTCCCCATTCAGGGGTCTACCAAAGGGTCACCTCATTAGAACAAAAGATGCTCCTGTTACCCAGGAAATTCCAAGGGATTAGAGCTCAATGTTAGGAACTGACATATTTGGTCAAAGACCAAATATTAGAACAAAAGACTCTCCTAGCACCCCTATTGCTCAGGGAATTACAAGGGCCTTAGGAACTCTGTGCCAGGAACTGGGATCAAAGGCCAAATATGTATATCTTATTATATCACAGTATTACAGCCTCTTGGCCACCGCATTATTCTGCAGCCCATGACTGCAATAGCTTTTTGGATTATATTCAGATGCTTTTCACATGTGGCGACAGACTCAAGTACCATACTCAGTGATGACCTCAGAATTACATGTCATTTTGCTATGAGTCTCTCCCAAGTTTAGCTTTTTGAAAAATCTTTTGGTTTCATATTATATTATGGGATATATTAGCAATCTCTGATAGTTTTGTGGCATATTAAATATTCATGGATGAAGCAGCTTTGGGAGTCGATAATGGATAGGGTGTTTATAACTAACCTAATTTAAATTTTATTCTAGTTACTACATTACTATGGCTATTTTGCCTGGCAATTAATGAAGAGCACTGGAACTGATTCCTACTGGGGCATAAACTTGTAGCCACTTCTGCCTTGAACCTATTAGCTGCTTAAAATTTACACACACGCACACACAATTTATTTTGAATATGTAAAGCACACACAGCTGTAACTTTTAAAAGACAGGCAAAAATATAAAGTGAAAAGCAGATTTCTCTTCCATGTCTGCTCTTCTTCAAGTTACTGCTGTCGATGATGTCATAGGGCTCACTAGCTCCAGAAACAGCTTCTTCTGCAGGAACCTGGGAGGCTTCCAAGACACAAAGGGATTTTACTTCCTGCTGAACGATGTTGGTGATGGCTTTCTTGACTCCTCTAGACCTTGCGACCGCCGGATCCCAGTTGGCGTAATCTGCCACAGTCTTTGGAAGGAGCAGGCATCATGGGCCCAGAGCTTGAGCCGATTTCTTCTCCTCGACACGGCGATCTTGTCTAGGGGAGGCTGGCACAGAGGTCTGCAACCATGGGCCAGCTCCGCCCTGCTCTGCTGTTAGCCCGCGCTGGAGGCCAATGCTTTCGTGAGGACGCAGGCCCTAGGATTTCTTTCTGTAAATATAGTCTATCCTCCATTCCCACAGGTTCTGCATCCACAAGCAAACATGAATTGAAAATACAATATTCTCAGGATGCTAAACTCATGGATGTGAGAACCGACTTTTTGTATTTGTGAGTTCTGCAAGGTCAACTTTGGGACTTCAGCATCTGCAGATTTTGGTATCTGAGGGGTGTCCTGGAACTAATTCCCTGGGGATACTGAGGGGTGACTGTAATAAATATTCATTAAATACCTACTGTGCCAGATACTATGCCAGGCACTAAGAGTATAAGGATAAGTGAGCCAAAACCTTGACCCTCACTTTCCTTACTGTGTACTTTGAGAGGTAGACAATTAAAAAGATCCTGTTACTTCATGGGAAGTGCTTTTTGTTGGTGGTAGAGAGGAGCTGGAGGGGAGAGTCTTCCAAAGAGAGGGAGGAGCACGTTCAAAGGCTAAAGGTGGCAGAGAGCCTGGTGTGGTTCATACACTTGCACTTGCAGGTAGTTGTGTGAACTTGCAGGATTCTAGGTGGTTGAGCCTTAGGAGGTGGGGATGGTAAAGTCTGGAAAACAGGAACCCGATCTAGGAGTTTGGGCTCCACATTTTATTGCAGGGGGAATCTATATATTATTTTTGGCTAAGGGAGTAACATATTCAAATTTGTATTTTGGAATGATTACTCTGGTTCAACATGGATAATCAATTTGAATCGGTCAAGACTGGAGGCAAAGAGCCAGTTAGTAGTCATTCATATCATCCACCAAATATTTCTGGTTCCCTTTCCTGCCACATGATTGGTTTATTTCCCCTCACCTTGAAGTTATATGTAGCCATGAGATTTGCTTTGGCAAATGACCAATGAGTCAAAGTGTTATGCCACTTCCGATTGGAAACTAAGTGCTAGTTTGCCATTTGTCATGCTTATTATTTCCTTCTTTCCCAGCACCTAGGAGTGTTTGAGATGGTGGGTGTTCTGTCAGTCCACATCTTGGGGTGAGGATGACAAGGCAGAACCTCTGGTTGGATGACAATGGGCATGCAGCAGCAGCAAGAAATAAACCTATGCTGTTTCAAGTCACTGAGGATTGGTATTGTTATCACAGCATAACCTCTTTCCTGACAGGAAAGAGGAGAGAATGGTTCAGTTCTAAACAGATTTTTCCATCACACTCTCCATTCCATTCATGTGAGGCTTTGAGAAGGTAATGAATGTAGATCAACTTGAAAAAGGAAATAAGATTTCATAGAAGTTGGGGCTTACACTGCTGCTCCCTTTTTTCTGAGGCCCTTGCTCCATCCAGGCTCCATTGCAGCACTTTATTACTTACAATTGGATTTCATTTTTGTGCCTGTCTAGTAGAGGTTGGTCAGAATTTCAGAACTGCACTAGAAAATGGATGCAGGACAGCTGTTAGCACTGTGTAGCCACTGAAGAGCAGACTCACAACTCCTCATGGTCACTGTCATGCAGAGGTTGAGAAGAGGTAAAGGAAAATCATCTCCAGGAATGGGAGCGCATTTTCAGGATTTGGCAGGCGATTAGTGTTGTGATCCCTGGAAAGCTGGATGATCAGGAAACCTACTAGGACTGGAAAAATAGAGTTTTCTGCCTGATAACCCATTTGGGTATAAATCCTAATGATGTTGGTATATTTATAATGGTGTAAAACCAACAGCATGCACTTGGTAAGTTAACAGATATGCAGCTCAATTTAGGTCTAACAAATTGCTGTGTGCTCTTGGGTGAAATTACTAAATTCTCTGAGTGTCAGCTTCCTGTCAGTCCACCTCAAGCAAGTGGAGATGAACCATCCTGATGACAAAGGAAAGAAGACATTGTCAGAATCAGAAGTGGCTGGGTGCCATGGCTCACTCCTATAATCCCAGCACTTTGGGAGGCCAAGGTGGGCGGATCACCTGAGGTCAGGAGTTTGAGACCAGCCTGGCCAACATGGTGAAACCCCGTCTCTACTAAAAATAAAAAATTAGCTGGGCATGGTGGCATGTGCCTGTAGTCCCAGCTACTCGGGAAGCTGGGGCAGAAGAATCACTTGAACCCGGGAGGCGGAGGTTGCAGGGAGCCAAGATCGCACCACTGCACTCCAGCCTGGGCGACAGAGTGAGACTCCATCTCAAAAAAAAATAAAAAAGAATCACAAGTGATGGTAAAATGATGATGATAATGTAACAATCGGAGAGGGGTTACATAACCAGAAATAGGCATGGTGCATTTGGAGAACCTGTAGTGAAGAGAGTTAAAAACCAAATTGAAAAGAAAATAAAAATATAGAAATTAAATATTAAAAATGGGCAGGTATGATAATCTTTTTGAGCTTTAGATGTTAATTAAAGATACCTACCTCCTCTTACCTGACTCTTAGTCTTTCTCTGTCTCTTTCTCTCTCTCACACACACTCATATACTGTGACCCATTGTAAACACTTTGATGGGTGTATGAAAGGTAGTATACTTGGGAGCTCAAACTTGTTCACAAAAGGATAAATAATTTCTTCTTAATTTAGAAAGCACATTAAGCAGCTCTCCCTCAGCTTTGTTTGAGCCCCATTTCCTTCCCCAGCAATCTCCTGAATGCCCTGCTTACCTCCTTGTTCCTCAGGGTGTATATGAGAGGGTTAAGTGAAGGAGTGCCCACTGCGTAGAAGAGACCAAAGAACTTGCCCCTCTCTTGGGCATAGGGATTTTTGGGCTGGAGGCAGACAGCAATGACTGAGCTGTAGAAGAGGGTGACCACAGTGAGATGGGAGGAGCAGGTCCCAAAAGCTTTCCTCTGCCCTTTTGCAGTTAGTCCTTAGCACTGCCCAGGCAATGGCTCCATAAGAGACAAGGATGAGGCTGAGGCACAGCCAAGATGAAGACACTGGCAACAGCCATCTGGATCTCATTGTAGGAGGTGTCTTCACAGGAGAGTCGAATTAGAGCTGGGATCTCACAGACAAAATCATCCACCTGCTGATGGGGGCAGAAAGGCAGGCGCAGGGTGGATGGTGTCTGGACCACTGACTCTACCAGCCCAATGACCCAGGCCACAGATGCCAGCTGCCAGCACAGGCAGAGGTGGACGATGGTGGCATGGCGCAGGGGCTTGAAGATAGCCATGTAGCGGTCAAAGGCCATCACCGTCAGGAGGATGCACTCAGTGGGCCCCAGGGACAGGAAGATGAAAAACTGGACAGAGCAGCCCAGTAAGATGATGGTCTTCTTTGGCTCCCAGAGGTTGACCAACATCCAGGGGACACAACTTATGGTGAAACAGAGGTCCAAGAAGGAGAGGTTGGAGAGGAAAAAGTACATTGGAGAGTGGAGCCTGGGGTCCAGCACAGACAGCAGGATGATGAGTGTGTTGCCCACTAGGGTTAGGAGGTAGGAAGTGAAGACAACCACGAAGAGAGTCCTTTCCAGTGCTGGGTGTTCAGAGAAGCCCAGAAGGAGAAAGCCTGGTGCGGAGCTTTGGTTAACCATGGCCTGTTCCTGTCTGTATCTGGAAGGATGGGGCTGTCACCCCAGTGTGATTCAGCCTGTCTTATTAAAACTCAGCCTGGGTGTTTGTGAGGTCCCAGTAGGTGAGTGTTTCTCTTCTGTCTCTGCTCGCCCAGCGTTCCTTTCCCAGTCTCATCACCATCAAGCAGCTCCTTCTCATCCCCTGTTCCTTCTGATCAAACATTGTCTAGTGGGAGTGAGGAAACCATTAATGTGCTCAACAACGGATTGAGCCTCACACTGGTGCCTCTGACTTCCTGGTTGAATGCAAAACGTCTGATGTGAAGCATAGATCAGCTAACTAGTTAGTTTTTATTAATTTTGCAAAAATTTATTAAGTACCTATTATGTTCTGATCGCTATGCTACTACTGAATTTTCCCTTTGTTATGTGTGGAAGGAAATACAAAGAAATGTGTGTTCAGTGAGTTTCCTAATTGTAAACATTACTAGAGAATTCATCATGTTTTCTAGTGGTGCGCATAAATTTTCTCAAATCATTCACATTCTATCTACTTTACACTTTTGCAAGAGATTTGACCAGTGATAGAAATGTGGACTGTGGAGATTTCTTCTGTATGTGAAATGACTCAACTGCTAGAAAGATCAGTCAGGTGATTTAGGTCTTTCAAAAAAAATTATGACTTATTAAACTAAGAACAAACATTTCTCCTGCAAATGAAATGTCCTGCCTAAATTTTCCGTTATGTGTAATATGTAAAAATAAGAAAAAATATAATGTCAGTCAGAAAGATTATTTTCTGGTTCTATAACTGCAAAAAAATCCTGAAGAATTGATGTTTGGTGATAGAAAGCTGAAATAGATTTCAATATCCTCGATAAAATATAGTAGTAAAAACATACCATGTTGAGTTTGGGACATGTAAGTAGAATTTTGCTTTTGAAAATGCTCGGTTAATTTTATTCACATGCAATTAAAAACCTTTGATTTTGAAATAAGTTAAAACTTACAGAAAAGTTGTAAGTGTAGTTCCAAGAACTTCTATATAACCTTTATCAAATTCATCAATTTTTAGTATTTTTACTCATTTTCACTATCATTATACTCAATATGTTTATGTATTTTCATTTTTACTCTGAGTCACTTGGGAATAACTTGTGGACATCATGCCTCTTTCTCCTTATTGTCTTAGTATTCATTTTCTTCAACAAGATGATCTTAATTAACACTGTACAGCAATTAAATTCAATAAACTTAAAATTGATACAGTATTGTTATGTAACACACAGTCCATATTCTTATTTTCTCTATGTCCCAATAATGTTCTTTGTAGGATTTTTTTTTTTTTCCACGTAGGATCCAGTTGAGAGTCACATATTGTACTTAGATGTCAGGTCTGACTTTATCCTCTTTAGTAGCCTATCCTAAGTCACTGAAGTAAGGAGTCTACTTCAAATTATTGAACAATGTGGTCATTCAAGGCAGAGGAGCTTATGGGCTGGAAGAAAGAGTAGTCTCATGGCTTTGAAAAACCCTGGGTAGTACATTCAACATCAGCAGAAAACTTGAAACATTGCAGGCAAATAAGGCAAAAATATTGGGGTAGGGGGCTAGAGGTGAGAGATAGATCTGTAAAGAAAATGAGTAGGGTGGTTGAGTGAATCAGGGAATGCTTCCTGGAGGAGGGGACTGTGTTTTTGAGAAGGTGAAGAGAGTTTCAGCACACAGGGCCAACTCAGATGTGGGTGGACGGTGGCAGCCACTCTGGCAGTTGAGAGGCAGGAACTGGGCAAGTTGATGGGGAGGTGGCTGGAGAGGCTATAGGTTGGCAGCATCTACCCATTGCAGTGTCTCTTTTTTGTGTGTTTAAAAGCCCCAACTCATCTTTTTATTTGTTCAATCTGTTTATATTTGTCTCTTTTTTCTTTTCCTTCCTCCTATATTCTTTTTACTCTGAGAAAAATTTTTCCTTTAAAATATTGTTAAATATTTTAACAAAAGATTGTTTAAATCTGAAAAGCCTTCTGCGTGCCCTTCCCTAATCATACCTACTACCTACTCCTGAAGACGCAACGACTGTTTCAATTATTACTTTTACAAAATCATTCCTATATTGTCTTATAACATTACACCCTTTGTGTTGGTAAAAAATAGCCAACTCCTCCTTATTTATCTGTCAACCATCATTCTAATACACTTTCTGCATCCCTCTCTTACACTCTTATACTCTTGGTAATTCATTGCTTCACTCTATGTCATTTTTCAGTCTCTTCAATTTACATAGTTCTTTGACTCTCTTTCTGTTCTCTCTTGTTCTGTGTTTCACAACGTATATTTATTCTCACTCTCTTTCTTCTGGTCTTTTTAATTTTTCTTGGACACCCACAAAAGTCCAGTACAACTTTACTCTCTTCCTATTAATTTCATATTCACGGATGTATTTATTTCTTTATTAATCACCAAAGACCTAGTTGTGTACTAGGTGCTACAAGGGAATGAAATATCAATTCTTTTCTCCAATTCATTAGTGAAAACCACGTTAATACTTTGGCAGCTACCATCTGTTGTGTGCTTCCTATACACTAGGCACCGTGCTAAACATTTCCTGAATACTTGGTTCTCATAACTCTTTGAGGTAGTTAATATCATCTTCCTTTTACAGAAGAAGAAATGGTCGCAGAGAGGTTAAGTAGCTTGCCCAAGGTTACATAGCCGGTAAAGACCAGGCCTGGAGTCTGAGTCCTGTTTGATTCCAAATCTGGTGCTCCTGGGGTAGCTCTACCATTGACGATATGTGGACATTAATGGACAGTAGGAGAAGAATAAACTTATAACTTTTCCTCAATCATGTCAGAATCTCCCCATTGCCTGCTGCCGGAGCTTCTCCCTGACAACGAGCTTCTAGACTGAGTGAGCCTCTAGTTAATCCTCACAATGAAATCTACAAGCAAAGTCAGGAGTGTTGGGCACCTTTGAAAGGGTAGTGGATTAGGGCTCAGGTAGTAATGTTGACTTCTAATGCTGCTGCCACACCTTTCAAAGCACTTCACAACCTCTGTATGACCTGGATAATATTTCTATATTCTATCTTTATTTTCAGATGAAGAAACTAAAACATAGACAGGTTAAATAATTAGCTCAGAATTATATAGCCAGAGCTGAGACTTGAACCCAGGTGGGCTGGCTCTAGAGTCAGGCACAAACTATACCCCACCACCATCCTTCTTCTGGACCTGTAAGGCTGAAGGTTGCTCTTTGCCCACAACCTCTCCTCTTCAACCTAGTAAGTTAACCTCTCTTTTAATGGTAGTGGAGATAGAAAAGAAAACGTGGTGAAGTGATGGAGGGAGGGATCCCGGGACTCCCATCCCATGGAGAGAAATGGCTTGTTAATTCTCCCAAGACTCCAGAGCCTCACAGTTCACAGACAATTAATTAGCCACTGGTGCTAATGATGATTAAGAAAGTAGGAGATGATTCAGAGGAAACATGCCAGCATTGGTGCTCCCTGTGGTAAGTAAAAAGGTCACTTCTGCTCCTCTGTGTCATTGAGGAGCACAAGGTCATGTTTTCTCACTGCCACCTCTCCTGAGTGTGTCCCATTCTTTTCTCTCAAGTCTCATTTGAACCCATATAAGACTTCGTTATTTCTTGTTTCTTCTCTACTGGTAGACATTTGGATATAATTTACATGCAATAAAATGCACAGATTTGAAATATACGCTTTGATGAATTTTGATGACTTCAATGAAGAAACAGAAGATTTCCATCATCCTACAAACCTTCCACTTGCCTCTTTCCTTGATACTTAGTTTTGCCTCTTCCAGGACTTCATACAAATGGAATAATATATACTCCTTTGAGTAAGAATTATTTCACTAGGAGTAATTATTTTGCAATTTATTCATGTTGTTTCAAGTATCAGTAGCTCATTTCTGCTTTTAAAATCAACTTCAGTCTGGGCATGGTGGCTCACATCTGTAATCCCAGCACTTTGAGAGGCCAAGAGGAATGGATCACCTGAGCCCAGGAGTTCGAGACCAGTCTGGGCAACATAGCAAGACCTTGTCTCTACGAAAAGTACAAAAGCTTAGCCGGGTGTGGTGGCCTTCATCTGTAGTCCCAGCTCCTTGGGGGGCTGAGCTGGGAAGATAACCTGCGCCTAGGAGATTGAGGCTGCAGTGAGCTGTGATCATGCCACTGCACTCTAGCCTGGGTGACAGAGTCAGAACTTGTCTCAAAAAAACATAAAATAAAATAAACTTCTTTAAGGTAGAATTTACATGTAATAAAATGCACACATTTTAAGTATATTGTTCAATATACTTAGGAGGTCAAGGCTGTAGGGAGCCGTGATTGCACCACTGCACTACTGCACTCCAGCCTGGGTGACAGAGTGAGACCCTGTCTCAAAAAAAAAAAAAAAAAAAAAAAAAAGCAAGCAAGCATTCATACATTCATACCACCTGATTTCATTGACATAACTTTCCTACAACAGGAAAAGCAAATCTAGCAAGATAGAAATCAGATGATTGGTTGTCTGGGACAGGGCATAGGATAACTTTCTAGAATAATGAAAATGCATGCTCTATATCTTGAATGGGGTATTGGTTATCCAAGTGTATACACTTGTCAAAACTTACTGAACAATATACTTAAAATGTGTGCATTTTATTACCTGTAATTTGTACTTCAATGAAATTTACTTTTTTTATGTTTTTTGAGACAAGGTGTTACTTTGTCACCCAGGCTAGAGTGCAGTGGTATGATCACAGTTCACTGCAGCCTCAAGCTCCTGGGCTCAACCCCCCAAGTAGCTGGGATTACAGGTGCAGGCCACCACACACGGCTAAGTTTTGTACTTTTTGTAGAGACAGGGTCTCGCTGTGTTGCCCAGACTGGTCTCGAATTCTTGGGCTCAAGTGATTCACCCACCTTGGACTCCCAAAATGCTAGAATTACAGGCATGAGCCACCATGCCTGGCTTCATGCCTTATTTCTGGCTTCTGTTATCCGGCTTGTTATGGAAATTCATTCATAGTGTTTCATATATTAGTAATTTGCTCCTTTTTATTGCTAATAGTATTTCACTGTATAAATATACCACAGTTTATCCATTCATGCATTGATGGGCATTTGGGTTGTTTCTAGTTTTGGGCTGCTATGAAAGAAGCCACAATTGTTGGGTATGGTGGCTCACACCTGTAATCCCAGAACTTTGGGAGGCCAAGGTGGGAGGATACTTGAGCCCAGGAGTTTGAGACCAGACTGGGAAACATGATATAACCCTGTCTCTACAAAATAATACAAAATATTGGCCGGGCATCGTGGTGCATCCTGTAGTCTCAGCTACTTGGGGGGCTGAGGTGGGAGGATCACTTGAGCCCAGGAAGTTGAGGCTGCAGTGAGCCATGATCATGCCACTGCACAACAGCCTGGGTCCAGAAAAAAAAAGAAGAAGAAGAAGAAGTGAACAGTTAGTTGTGTTGTATATAGTTCTTTGTTCTTTGTGTGAACACATGTGTTCTTTATTTTGGGTAAATACCTAGAATTGGAATTTCTGAGTCATTTGATGTCTGTTTATCTTTATAAGAAACTGCTAAACTGCTTTCCAGAGTGATTGTGCCATTTACACTCCCTACAGCAATGAGAGTTCCAGATGTTCCACATCCTTGGTAATACTTGGAATTGTCTGTCTCTTGGTTTTAGGCATTCAATCGGCTGTGAAGTGCTCCCTCAAGTCGTTTCAATTTGCTCTGTGATGGTCAATGGTGTTAAACATCTTATCATGTGCTTTATTGGTCCTTACATGTCTTTTATTCAAATTATGTTTCATTTTTTTTAACTGTGTTGTCTTATAAAAACTGTAGTCATATCTTATAATAATATAATAAAGTAATATAATAAGTATTTATGGTAATACTTTGAGATTATGCAAGTATCTTTTTCTCATTATAGTTTTGCCTACGAATTTTAGCATCCACAAATGAGTTTTGACTGCAACAATTACTATTGGGCTGTTTGCCTAATGATAACTTTCATCATTTCTCCTATGTTTGTTATTTTGAATTTTGTAAGAGCTGTCCCTCTCCTCCTGTTCGTTTACTGTTTATTTTCTTTATTCACATCCAGTAATGACTCCTGGATGTTTATTTTATTCTTTCTTCATTATTCTCATTATTTACTTTGCTGTTTACATTTTCCCAGACTTGGCTATGGGGAAATCCTTTAACTTGATTACTGTGAGTTTTTTGATATGTCCTCATTTTTTTTTTAAATGACTTCTTTAGTTTCTGGCATCATACAGTATTCCAGGGTTATCTTGTATGTTCTCTTTCCTCTCTCTGGGATCAACCATCTCTCCAAGGACTCCTGGTTCTTTTTACCAGAAAATCGTATACAGTTGACCTTTGAACAATGCGTGGGTTAGAGGTGCTGACCCCCTCATACATTTGGAAATCCATGAATAACTTTTGACTCCCCTAAACCTTAACTACTAATAAACTACTGTTAACCAGAAGCCTTACTGATCATATATACAGTTGACTGACACATATTTTGTATGTTGTATGTATTATATACTGTATTCTTACAATAACGTGAGCCAGAGAAAAGAAAATGTTATTAAGAAAATTATAAGGAAGAGAAAATACACTGACAGTACAATACTGTATTTATCAATTATGTAAGTTTGTGTCATCTGTTAAGAAGATGAAACATCAGTCAGAAATGGCAGGAAACTCCAGCAGCAGACCTCAATCTATAGCACATATCAAGCAATTCAACTTTTTCCTGTAATGTTATGGCTTTTCTCTGTCTCCGGGGAAAACTTCCAGCATCACTATATGGGTCTCGTGGTGTTATTCAGGCTTTATGGAATTGCACTAAACACAATTAAAAATACACAAGATCCTGGGCGCAGTGGCTCACACCTGTAATCCCAGCACTTTGGGAGGCCGAGGGGGGTGGATCACTTGAGGTCAGGAGTTCAAGACCAGCCTGGCCGTCTTGAACCAAAGACCGTCTCTACTAAAAATACAAAAATTAGCTGGGCGTGGTGGTGCATGCCTCTAATCCCAGCTACTTGGGAGGCTGAGGCAGGATAATCACTTGAACCTGGGAGGCAGAGGTTGCAGTGAGCTGAGATCGTGCCACTGCACTCCAGCCTTGACGACAGAGCAAAACTCTGTAATAAACAAACAAACAAAACAAAAACAGGACAACCGCAAGAACCGTGAGACATCACTTTTTCCTAAAGAGAAGACGAACTGCTTACGTGGGAATGATTAGTATTACATGACATTTTAATCCCGTACTCCCAACACTTGAGCTCACCCAATAGTAACAGGAGGTGGCTACACAATTATTATAGTAGGACAGAATGTACTATGACTAATTTTATGCAGTTATGATTTAATACTGTATTTTATGATTGTTTATAAGTATTTGTGTGTGAGTTTAAATAAATTTTAACTTTTTATAATAGATTTGTGTATATTTTATAGTAAATGATAAAATATGCTAGTATCTACGTATGTTTTATGCATTTATGATATGCCTAATTGTTTCTTAATTATTTTGATGTTTCTAAGCTATGAAGTTTGCGAGTTTTTTCAAATTGTCACAAAGGTACAAAATTTTCCAGTATATTTACTGAAAAAAATCTACATTCAATGGACCCATGCAGTTCAAACCCTTGTTGTTCAAGGGTCAACGATATTGTATTTTTCAGTTCCAGCATTTCCGTTCGGCTTTTTAAAATGGCAGTTTCTACATCTGTCTCCTAAAATTCATCATTTCTTTACCCATTGTATAAATCTTTCCCTGTGGATTCTTTAAAATACTATAGTGATTTTAAAGTCTCCATCTGATAATTCTAATACTTGGGTGGCGTTTGGGTTTGTTTTTATTGAGGATTTAAAACTGTTTGTCTAATATTTCTGTGTCTTCACATGATTGGTGATTTCCTGTTTTACACTTGATGATGTGAGTAATATGTTACAGAGATTCCGTATTCTATTACCTTTATCTATTTCGTATTCTATTATCTTTCTCTGAAGCGTATTGAATCTTGTTTAATAAGCAGATATATTACCCACTTATCACTTTGAACTTCTGAAAAACTGGCTTTACGTTTTGCTGGAATGGATCATTGCAGTTTTTTCTTGGTTCTAGGGTGAACTCCT
The DNA here is from genome assembly GCF_028858775.2 of Pan troglodytes. Classification (NCBI taxonomy): domain Eukaryota; kingdom Metazoa; phylum Chordata; class Mammalia; order Primates; family Hominidae; genus Pan; species Pan troglodytes. The sequence goes on along the minus strand of NC_072403.2, from coordinate 35,506,177 downwards.
TAAGCCTTGGTTGTCATTTTGACTTCTAAGATCTGGTCCTTTTGGTGTTTCAGTTAAAGCCACATTATTTTCAGGCGTCTGTTAATGGTAGCAGAGCCTAATCCTAAGTGAAATCCGAAATCCCCAGCTGACAGAAGAAAGTACCAAATAACTTGCATGAGAAGTAGGAGGCAGAGCCTGGATTCACTCCAAGATGGCCTGACTGCTACAAAGTGGAAATGTGCCATTGGTCAACACATCATCCTGCACTTATGCCTGCATTAGTTATTCCAGTTGCTTTGTCAGGTTGGACAATTTTTGCACATTGACATCAGTCCCAAGTACCAGGCTCAGCAATTGTCTCAGAATTACTTTTTTTTTTTCATTAGGTTTGGTCTCTGATTTTAGCTAATTATAAATTTCTTTGCTTTCAGATATATTATGGGCTATATTATCAATGTTTCTAAGTTTTGCAGTATGTAAAAGATTAGTGGAAAATAAATTTTGGGGAGTAGGGAAGGCACAGAATCACAATAGTTAACCTACTATAGCCACCAACTTTTCATGGCTCTTTGCCTGTCAACTAGTGATGAGCACTGACACTGGTTCCCATTGGTGCATAGCTTATAGCCAGCTCCATTCTGAGCTGATGACTATATAAAAAATATACTATCCCTTCCCATACTATCTGCCTATCTGAATGTGTAAAACATGCACAGTTGCAAAACTAAAAAATAACAACAATAATAAGATAAGACATATAATGAATGGTCCACCTCTCATTCCTGCTCCTCAGGCAACTTGCAGAGTCAGTGTCTCCTCACAGAGATGTTGTATGCACATTTTAGCATATGTGTATATTTTCTTCCTTTCTAAATAACAAAATATTATACATATATTTTGCAACTTGGCTTTTAAATTTAATTCAACTGTATACAACAGCATTTATTTAGTTGTCTATTGATAAGTGTTGTTCCCATTTATTTCAGTTGCAAATAATTATTTCACATGAATATTCTTGTACATGGCTTATTTCACACATATATAAGTGTACTAGTAGGGCCAGGCATGGTGGCTCATACCTGTAATGCCAGCACTTTGGGAGGCGGAGGCAGGCGGATCACCTGAGGTCAGGAGTTCGAGACCAGCCTGGCCAGCATGCTGAAACCCCATCTGTACTAAAAATAAAAATAATAAATAAATAAATAACAGCCAGGCATGGTGGTACATGACTGCAATCCCAGCTGCTCAGAAGGCTGAGGGAGGAGAATCGCTTGAACCCAGGAGGCGGAGGTTGCAGTGAGCCGAGATCGCGTCATTGCACTCCAGGCTGGGAGGCAAGAGTGATACTCCTTAAAAAAAAAAAAAAAAGGGTACTAATAGGATAAGTTCCTAGAAGCAGAATTGCTGAGCTAGAGGATATGAACATGAAAAATTTTAAATTATATTTTTATTATAATCTTTGATGCTACAGATAAATAAATGTAACCCATATAGAACAGTATAATGTAACACTATAAAGCATAATAGTAGCATAATGGTTTTCACATTTTTATAACAGCCTTATTGCTTACATATGTAGTTCTAGATACTATATTCAGTTTTGCTTATGTTTAGTTTTCTTTGGAACATTTGTTTTAGATATTATTACTTTACCTTTAATAAAGTGAATATACAGTATGTCTCTCAAGTAATAAATTGCTTTAACAAACATTAAGTTCTCTTGGTTAAACTTCAGATTCTGAATATGGCAAGATGAAATAATATCAGGGCTTCTAATGCCCTCTTACTTCCTGTTGAAAATTTCCTTCAAGTAGCTTATATCAGCATTTAGATTGGGCTTCATTTTTGTTAAAAAGCAGACATATCCTGAATTTCAAGTAGTTCCTCTTTTTCTCTGTCTCACTATGTAGTTTTGCTTGCTTTTGAGATTTATGGAGAGTATCATACTTTATGTAGTCTTACTCATCTTGCTTTTGTTAGATGTAGTGAACTCCAAGATTCTCTTCAAAGAATCAGTATGTCAGCATATTCATCTCTCTTATTCTTTGATTCTCCATTTGAAAGTTGAGCTTCCGGGTTCTCTTCACCCTCTTGCCTCTAGTTTCAGTAAACAACTTTCCTGTCAGTTCTAATCAGTAGTTCATATCTGTTCTCCTGGTCACCTGCTCCATCCGGAGTCACCCTTGGCCACCTGCTTTGACTTGAATCATCCTGAGTCACCTGTTCTGTAACCACCCTTCCCACCAAACTACCCACCCTGCCACTCTGGCTCATACCCATGCTCTCTTTAAAATAGCCAATCGGAATTAGCTTAGATTGTGTGGTCCAAACCTAGCCAATAGGGGAATGACACAGCAGTAGGGGCTACCTGCCTCAGGAATAAGAACTCCTTCCCCTCCCTTGTCCAGATATGCTCTTGCCATTACTCCATCTGCGAGTCGCACCCTTCTATAGAAGTAAAAATTCCTTGCTAAGAAAATTAAATTTATGTCTGAGTGCTATTTCTTTGCGGCACCGTGGAATAAGCATTTGTTTCTAACACTTTTTTCACTCAATAGGTTCTAGCACATTCATCCGTATTGTTGTTTGCAGGTATGATCCTTCTATTTATGCTGCTTATGATATTCTACAATTTGGTTACCTATCTCCCTAATACTGATAGGCATTTGGTTGTCTTGGTTTGGTATGTCCATGTTAAATTTTGGTAGGTATTTTCAAACTGTTCTTCTTTGAGTGTAGACTTTTTTCCCAATCACCAATAAATGAGAATTCACAGTAGCTTTCTGACTGAGTTTGGTTGGCATTTTTGAAGCAATATTCTAGATCTCAAAGCAGTTTAGAAACTCTTTCATGGACGTTATTAAAGAGACTAGAAAGAGACATCTGTTCCAAGTAGGCTTCAATGGGGGCAGTGACAGGCCCAAGAGCATCCCGTCAGCCAGGGCCACATTGGGACACTCGTAGATAACTGCAACAATTGTTTTATAACTTGGCAAGATCTCCATACCATCATCTTTTTACTTTTGTCACTGGAAAGGGATCCTGATCCAGCCCCCAAGAGAGCATTATTGGATCTTGCACGAGAAAGAATTCAGGGTGAATCCATAGAGTAAACTGAAAGCAAGCGTATTAAGAAAGTAAAGGAAAAAAGGAATGGCTACTTTATAGGCAGAGCAGCCCTGAGGGCTGCTGGTTGACTATTTTTATGGTTATTTCTTGATTATATACTAAACAAGGGGTGGCTTATTCACGAGTTTTCCAGGAAAGAAGTGGGAAATTCCTGGAACTGAGGGTTCCTCCTCTTTTTAGACCATATAGAGTAACTTCTGCACATTGCCATGGCATCTGTAAACTGCCATGGCCCTGGTGGGAATATTTTTTAGCATGCTAATGTTTTATTTAGCATATAATGAGCAGTGAAAATGACCAGAGGTCACTTTCGTTGCCATCTTGGTTTTGGTGGGTTTTGGCTGGCTTCTTTACTGCTTCCTTTTATTTGCAAAGTCTTTATAACCTGTACTTTGTGCTGATCTCCTCTCTCATCCTGTGACTTAGAATGCCTAACTTCCTGGGAATGCAGCCTAGTAGATGTCAGCCTTATTTTACCCAACCCCTATTCAAGATGGAGTTGCTCTGGTTCAAACACCTCTGACACTTTAGTTGGTTTTCTGAATTTGTCAGAGGGGTAAATGATGTAGTTGGGATGTTTGTACTCTCCAGATCTCATGTTGAAATGTGACCCCCAGTGTTGGAAATAGGCCTACTGGGAGGTGTTTGGGTTGTGGTGGCAGATCCCTTATGAATGGCCTGGGGCTGTCATCATCGTAATGAATGAGTTCTCACTCCATTAGCTCACATGAGAGCTGGTTGTTTAAAAGAGCCTGGCATTTTTCCCACTGTCTCTTACCTCCCTCTCTTGCCGTGTGACACGCCTGCTCTCCTTCACCTTCCACCATGAGTAAAAGCTTCTTGAGGCCTCACCAGAAGCAGATGCTGGTGCCATACTTCTTGTATAGTTGGCAGAACTATGAATCAATTAAACTTTTTTTCCTTATAAATTACCTGGCCTCAAGTATTCCTTTATAGTATGCAAAGAGACTAATACAGCAAATGAAAAGAGATCTGTCTCTGAAAAAACTTATTGTGACATAGAGAGAGACAGAAAAAGTCAGATTGACACTGGGTAAGAAGCAAGGAGGTCAGGTCCCAAGAGGAAGTCCTGCCTGTGGTCAGCAAAGGGGCACCAAGGTGTCTGGGACAGTCCTGGCCCTAGCTTTGGGCAGGGAGGGAATTTCCCATAGGAAGGGAAGAGTAAAGAGAGAGAGAGAGGTCAGAGTCCAGGTTTGTTGTTCATATGTTTTCTTGAAAGGGCACTATTTCCCAGAATCCAGGTCATCTCTGGGTAGGGAATCCCCTGAATTAGTTTTTTCTGAGAGTATATTAGATTTGCCCTCACAGTAACCCCATGCTGGAAATACCCAACTCCAGTAGCACTTTTCTCCCTGCCTTTTCCCACTGAAATAACATAATAATATAGGAAGAATACAAGGACTATAGAAATACAGATTAGTGTTTGAACCCTTGCTTACCGGCTACTACTAATATGATTGTGGATGATGTAGCTTCTTACTTATTAACAAGGGTACTAATACAGGTGGTTCCTTACAATGATTCCATTTATGATTTTTTATTTAATAGTGATGCCAAAGCAATACATACTCAGTAGAAACCTACTTCAAGTTCCCATAAAATCAACTGCTTTTCACTTTCAGTACAGTATTTAATAACTTAAATGAGATATTTCACACTTCAGTAGTAAATACACTTTTTGTTAGATAATTTTGTCCAACTGTATGCTAATGTAAGTGTTCTGAGCATGTTTAAGGCAGGTTAGGTTAAGCTATGATGTTTGGTGGGTTAGGTGTATTAAATGCATTTCTGATTTTGGATATTTTCAGTGTACAATGGGTTTACAGGGATGTAACCCCATCATAAGTGAAGGAGCACCTGTACTTCATTAAAATGCTGAAACAGTAAATAAGGTAACATTTAATAATATGTTGTGCAGTTCTTGAAATTTAAGTACTCACTAAATATTACTTTTCCTTTTTTGTTATTTACTTACTTTTCATTCATTTTTTAATTCATTTGTGCATTTAGTAAACATTTATAAATTATTTCCTGTGCCTGACAGCATGCTGGAACAGTGCTAAAGATACAAGTTAATTAAGACACAATCACGACCCCCAAGATTCCTACTCTTTTCTAAAGATTACAGACAAGCAGACGATGCTATTGTTGAAGAAACATGCTCTGAGAGGCATTTGAAGGAAGTGTAGAGGATAGAAGATGGACACATAACCCAGGATGGGGAGGAAAAGAGTTAGGGAAGGCTTTTTGACGAAGATGCTGTTTACACCGTGTGTTCTTATAAATTCATGGTGGTGGGGATAGAGTTGGAGGAAAAGGCATGCTCAGTGGCATGGAGATGGCAGAGAGATTGGGGTGTTGTTCAAGGATATGCCGGGAATTCAAGGAACGAGAATTCCCATAGACACAGACACAGCTAGACATAGAGATCTGCAGCTTAGGTTGGGGCTGTGGGTATAGATCCAGGTGGCTTCAACAGACAAAGATCTTTCCTGAGAAAAGGGAAAAGTTTTCAACACAGAAAGACCATCCCATGTTTGGAATGAGGTTTGCAAATAGATTGCTTGAGGGGAGAAGTACGTGATCAGAAAGCATTCTTTGTCTATTAACTCCTGCCCAGCAAAAGTGAAACAAAATTCATGGGAGCATGCAAGAACAAAGGGCACAGCAAAGCTGGACAAACACAGCAATCCAGGCAGGGGATTTCCAGCTCAACTCTGGTATATAAGCTGCATGCAAAGTCCTTTTTCTGTCTCTGGTTTCTGGCCCCTTGTCTGCAGAGATGGCTCCCAATGCTTCCTGCCTCTGTGTAAGTTGGGATTTGATAAAGGGGATGGGGAAAGGAAAAGCACTTTCAAGAGTTGGGGAGAGATCTTAGAAACGGGGGCTGGGCAGTACTCAGGGCTCTGGGTGGCTGGGCAGGCATCCTTCAGGAGAAGAGGCTGGCATTGACATTTGCAGAATGGGAAGAGGGACTGTCTGAAGAGAAGCTGGTTATCTGGCTTCTGTGTTCTTTTTTAAATAAAACATTGGACTAGCTACTCTTAGGGATAAATGGTAGAAGAAAAAGTGGGGGTGAGCTTTGTGTTCCACAGGGCTGGTGAGATTTGAAATTATGGTAACATTTTTTAGGGTTCTTAAACTTAATCTTCCCTCTTCTCTCAAAGGAGAGCTTCACAAAACTCATTCATCTGAAGTTGTTAATGATCTAACACATTACATTATATAAGAAAATATGCACTACGGCGAGAACCTGGAATTAAGGCAATGCTTAACACAGATCTTCCAGTGAAGAAATGTCTGCAATATCTAGATTGGGAAAATATTTCTGAATGGAGTATGAGGGAGGTCTTCTCAGGCTTTCAAGTGGCCATTAGGGGTGAGTTTTCCCATCTTTTAGGATTTTCCAGCTATTGAAGTAAGACTTAGATATAGTCCCTACCTTCTGTGAGTGAGGCCCTAGTCTTATCAAAGGAGATCACATTCTATATTAGTGTTACCAGGGGGTCTTTGCTCCCAGAGCTCTCAAGATGGTGGTGGGCTGCTTCCAAAATGGCCGCGGGCCACTTCCAAGATGGTGGCAAGCCTCGTGTTCTCTGACCTGGGGTTTTTGGCCTCATGGATTCCAAGGAATGGAATCTTGGGCCATGTGGTGGTTGTTACAGCTCTATTAGAAGCCATGGGTCACGGAAGAGAACCGTGGACCCAGTGACTAGTGTTCAGCTCGATTAGGATGAACCCGGGCACTTAGCCGTGCAGAACAATGGTAAGCCTTTAGCCCAATCAGGAGTGGCAATGGGCGCCTCACTGGTTCAGAAGCACAGCGGACACCCTGCCGGATCCGGAGGGATGGAGGTCAGCCGCGGGTCTGCGACGGTGGCAAACGGCAGTGGTGGATGGCAAGCGAAAGCTCAGCTCGAGCCGTAAGAAACATGGACCAGAAGAGTGCAGTTGCAAGATTTAGTAGAGTGAAGACAGAGCTCCCATACAAAGGGAGGGGACCCAAAGAGGGTAGCGTTGCTGGCTCGAATGCCTGTGTTTATATCCTGATCATTGTCCCTCCCGCTGTGATCTCGGGCAATAGATGATTGGCTATATCTTTACCTCCTGTTTTTGCCTAATTAGCATTTTAGTGAGCTCTCTTTACTACCTGATTGGTCAGGTGTGAGCTAAGTTGCAAGCCCCGTGTTTAAAGGTGGATGCAGTCACCTCCCCAGCTAGGCTTAGGGATTCTTAGTCGGCCTAGGAAATCCAGCTAGTCCTGTCTCTCATTAGATAGAAATAAAAACACAAGAAATATAAATTAACAAGAAACACTGAACATAGTGTCACGGTAGTATGTGAGTTATTATTATAAAGCAGTGGGATATTTGACAAGAAACTAACAGTTCAGTGATTATGTGTCCTACCCAGGATTTCCTTCTGAAGTATTGACAGAGGGTATCCTATGGCTATGAGTATCTTCATGAGGCTGTCATATTTTCGAAATTCTCTTTGAGAGTTGTTTTTAGAGTCTGATGTACATCTTTTGAAGCCTCGTATTTACTTGTTGACATTTGACAAACTTTATCTGGATAGGAGAGGCAGGTAAATAAGGTGGAAAATCACTAATTACATTTTGAGATGGATAAAGGTATGTTTTTTACATCCATTGAAATGCACAGAAAAACGAAATGTAAAGATTGTCAACTAAAAAAAATCACACAATTCATAAATTTAGAAGGGGAGTTTATTTCTTATGAAAGGTTATAGTCTGCAAGGTAGCCATTCTGACAGGCTGGGAAGTTTTGCTTCTGATTGAAAACCAGAAGCAAGCACTTTGCAGGAGGAAAGGTGACACAGGAATTTATGCTGAAGGGGTTTGCTAAGTATACATATCCAATAGGTTATGTATGTATGTACATAACCAATAGGTATGTATCCAATAGCAGAGGCAATGAATATTCATGAAGGGGGTCCTAATGCATGCATATTGAATAAGCTTGCATGTTACATACCACCCATGGTCACTCTGAAGTGGAGACTTAACATTTAATTGCATTACAGTTAGGCTTTATACATGAAAAGGTGAAGCAGGGACACAAAGGCATTCAAATGCGCAGCTTCTGTAAACTAGCCAGAACCAGTCCATGGTCAGTGGTCTCTTATCAGGAGAAAATTACTGAAATCAGTCTTTTGTCGAGTTAAAACTGTAGTTATGGCTTGTGGAACACGGGGTCAGTTAGCCTGTGTTCCCCAACACAGGGTGAGCTGTAATTGTTTTAATATTGTTCCTGTCAAGGCCAGTGCTTGTTTAGCTGCTAGAGAAAAAAGAAAAAACTTTGTGGCAGAACATAGTTTATTCTTTAAGTGTAAGGGATGCATGACTTAACTCTTGCCTGTTATAGCCCTCGGTCTTGTTTATAATTTGCTATCTTATTGCCACAAAGAATCCATTCTCTCAGTCTTATAATCTCTAACTTTGCTGGTCAGTTGTGTCTAAACTGCAAAAGGGAGAAGATACAATGAGGCATATCCAACGTCCTGTTCCATCATGACTGAAATGTTTTGTTTATTTATATTTTTGAGACAGAGTCTCACTCTGTTGCCCTGGCTGGAGTGCAGTAGTGCCATCTCCACTCACTGCAACCTCTGCCTTCTGGATTCAAATGAGCCTCCTGGATTCAAATGATTCTCCTGCCTCAGCCTCCTGAGTAGCTGGGATTACAGGGACTCACCACCATGCCTGGCTAATTTTTGTATTTTTAGTAGAGACGGAGTTTCACCAAGTTGACCAGGCTGGTCTCGAACTCCCAGCCTCAATTGATCAGCCTGCCTCAGCTTCCCAAAGTTCTGGGATTACAGGTGTAAGCCACCACCCTTGGCCCAATGACTAAGTTTTTAAAGTTTCTCTAGGGTCCCCCTGAGCAAAAGAGCGTCCGTTCAGTTGGTTGGGGGCTCAGGATTTTATTTTCCATTCTCAAGATCGAAAAAAAGGTGTGATTATAAAGGAATGGGACAAATTATCTTATTTGTGTTGTAACTTGGTAATTCCAAAAAAGAAGTTCCAAGAAAGAGAGGGACACTGGCTACTGAATAGGAGCTAGAGGACCAGATAGATAGTGGAAGAGGGGGAGCCATTGTGGTGGGGAGTAGAAGTGTAAGGGAGGCAGGCATCCTAGGTAACTGTCTTGTGGCTTTCACTTCCCAGGTGCATGTCCGTTCCGAGGAATGGGATTTAATGACCTTTGATGCCAACCCAGATGACAGCGTGAAAAAAATCAAAGAACATGTCCGGTCTAAGACCAAGGTTCCTGTGCAGGACCAGGTTCTTTCGCTGGGCTCCAAGATCTTAAAGCCACGGAGAAGCCTCTCATCTTATGGCATTGACAAAGAGAAGACCATCCACCTTACCCTGAAAGTGGTGAAGCCCGGTGATGAGGAGCTGCCCTTGTTTCTTGTGGAGTCAGTTGATGAGGGAAAGAGGCACCTCCTCCAGGTGCGAAGGTCCAGCTCAGTGGCACAAGTGAAAGCAATGATCGAGACTAAGACGGGTATAATCCCTGAGACCCAGATTGTGACTTGCAATGGAAAGAGACTGGAAGATGGGAAGATGATGGCAGATTACGGCATCAGAAAGGGCAACTTACTCTTCCTGGCATCTTATTATATTGGAGGGTGACCACCCTGGGGATGGGGTGTTGGCAGGGGTCAATAAGCTTATTTCTTTTAATCTCTTACTCAACGAACACATCTTCTGATGATTTCCCAAAATTAATGAGAATGAGATGAGTAGAGTAAGATTTGGGTGGGATGGGTAGGATGAAGAATATTGCCCAACTCTATGTTTCTTTGATTCTAACACAGTTAATTAAGTGACATGATCTTTAATAATGTATTACTGAGACTAGTAAATAAATTTTTAAGGCAAAATAGAGCATTCAAAGCCAGCTTGGAATTTAATTCTGTCTTGATACCTTGTTATTTATGCAAAAACTCCTATCTCCTTTCCTTTACGACAAGAGAGTAAGTTTTATGTTGGGATCCATGTTCTACTGATTTCTGTATTTCTGTCTTTGTTAAGTCCAGTGCTTTATTTATATCACTCAATAATGGTTGAACCAGATTGAATTTCTACTTATAGAGCATAGTGAAATGATATTTTATAAAATGAATTAGTTGCTCTGACATGATCACAATCAAATTACTAAACATTTTAGAAACTAAATTAAACTCCTTCCCCCCTCTTCTCCTTTAAAGCTATTTGTATGAAATGAAGTCTGGCACCATGCCCCCTTTTATTCTCTATGTCCCACACCCAACTAAAATAGTTATTATTTCTGGGGATGATGGTGGGCAAGGAAAGGTATTTTCCACAGGGATCTAGCGATTCTGTTTAACTAGTGGGGATTCCTAGGGGTAGATGGACATTGGGAGCGAACAAACTTTCTAAAGCTGGGGGACTGTGGACCACCCTCTCTCCTACCTGCCTTAGGGTCTAGCAGGTCTTCTCCAGGATGAGGGCGCCAGTCTGGGTGAGGGTGGGTGAGGAGCTGGCTTCTGGGTTGACCTCAATATTCTGCTCAGGTTCTGCTGATTGAGCATTTTCCTCTCTTCTTTTTTTCATGAGGAGATCCCTGTTCCTGTCTTGAGAACTTGAGTCCCTTCCTCCATCTTCCTCCCTCCATTTACTCCTCTCTCTGACTGTCTCTCTTGCTCTCTCTCTCATGACTCACTACTGATCACCTGTGAGTTTTTTTCACGGGCTGAGACATGCCCGCCTTCTTCCACACTCATCCTAGTTCCTTGTTTCTTTAAAACTTGCTCAAGAACCAACTCCTGCAGGGGGGTTTCCAGTCTTAACCCCACTCAGCAAAATTCACCACCATTTATGGGCTTTCCTCATCACATTTATGGGTGAAATGCCCCGGGGAGGGCACTGGTCATCTGGCCAGGTCTGCACTAAGTTGGACTGATTTCTGAGAAGAGAGTCCATGGTCGCTTTTTCTGGATGTACCCTCTCCTGCAGGGTAGGGACTATGATTTTCTTGTCAACTTGAGACTTCTGATTGCAGAGACCAAGAGGTCTTCCATGGTCTTCCATCAGATAGGGAGGAAGCTAAAGGCGAGCATCACGTCCATCATTTTCCCTGCGCGTGGAGTTGTGAGGGGTAGGTTTTCCTTCCCTAAACCTGAGTATATAGAGGATTTAGGGATTTTCCCTCAAGAACTAAACATTTCCTCACGGGAGGAAAACATATCCCCCATTGGACTCCTTAGGACAAATCTTGCAGATTATCATACAAAAATGAACAGCCTGAAGTCTAAACTGACTCACTAATGGGTATTTCCATCCTTGGGTTCTGGCTTAATACTTTCTCCCCTCCCCAACTACTCACTGCCCAGCCTGGCCTCTCCCCAGACTCCGCAGCAGCCTCCTCGCTGCCCCCTTCACTTTCTTATTCCTGAGGGTGTAGATGAGCGGGTTGAGAGCAGGTGTGACCACGGTGTAGAAGAGCGATACGAACTTGCCCCGTGCCTGGTTGTAGCGCTGCGCGGGCTGCAGGTAGGTATAGATGGCCGAGCCGTAGAACAGGCAGACGGCTGTCAGGTGGGACCCACACGTGCCCACCGCCCTCCTCCGGCCTCCGCTGAACCGCATGCAACAGACAGCTCGGGCCACGGCACCGTAGGAGGCCAGGATGACGGCAAACGGCAGCAGCAGGATGACCACGCGGGCGGCGAACATCTGGTTCTCGGTAGTGTCTCCGTCGCCTCCGCAGGCCAGCTTGAGCAACGCCGGCAGCTCACAGATGAAGTGGTCCAGCAGGCGGGGCGCGCACAGCGGCCGCTCAGCCAGGAGCGCGGTTTGCGCAACCGAGTTGGTGAGGCCGCTTAGCCAGGAGGCGCTGGCCAGCGTGCGACATAGGCGCGGGGAGACGAGCCCCGCGTAGCGCAGCGGGCGGCACACTGCGGCCGCGCGGTCCAGAGCCATCACCGCCAGGAGGACGCACTCGGCCGAACCCAGAGCCAGCGATGCGCACAGCTGGGCCGTGCAGTGGCTGCGCGGCAGCCAGAGCGCTGATCCGCGCAGGTTGGACAGCAGCGGCGGCACCACGCTAGTGGTGAAGCCCGCGTCTACCAAGGCCAGGTGGCAGAGGAAGTAGTACATGGGCGTGTGCAGGCGCGGGTCGCGCACCGCCAGCAGCACCAGCGCCGAGTTGCCAGTCAAGGAGGTAGCACAGGAGGACAAGGGCGAAGAGGACCGGCTGCAGGTAAGGCCAGTCGGAGAAACCCAGCAGGAGAAAGCGCTCCTCTGCGCTGTAGTTGGCCTAAAGGAGGAAAACTCCCAGAATGTTTGGAAGGTCGAAATAAAAAAGGGTGACTACCCCTTATAAGCAAAGGGAAAACCTTGGAGTGTGGGGCTGGGCTGGGAGAAGGAATGGAATCATATACAAGGTCAGTTTGTGGATTGTAATCCCATTTACAGATGAGATTACTTAAAAATAAACTCCCTAAGAATAAGAGCAACACTCCAAGCTTGGCCTGGCCAACACTCGGTAGGCAGAATGATCACCTCCGTTGTTTCAGGTACTCTGTGTTTATTTATGCAACAGTTCATGTAAAATGGAGACGAGGCCAGAAGAATCCTTGAGCAGACAGAGCCAGTTGGGCCTCCTAAGTGACCTTAACCTTGCTTGATTTGCAAGCATGTCTGAAACTTTATTTGTGGTATTTCTTGTAAATGCCTATGTTAAAGAAACACAGAACTTAAGCTCAACCAATCAGAAGCAGCCAACAAAAACGTAATTAGTAACTAGGACTTCCTCATGGGATAGACCAAATAAGGCAACTGTATAACTGTGTAACTGTATAACTGTAACCAATGAAACATTATCTTTGCTTTTATCTATTTGTCCTAAAAAGCCTCCTCCTCATGTTCTCTCTGGGGAGCTCCCTAGCCACTTCTGGCTTGGAGCTGCCCAATTCATGGATCACTGCTCAAATAAACTCTTAAATATTTTATTGGGCCTTAGTTTACTTTCTAACACAACCCATTATACGGCTGATTACTGATTTTTAATTTGTTGTGAATAGAGACTACTCCCAACGTCCATGCCCCTCCCACTGAGGGGAGATCAGCACACGTATACTAGCCTTTAAATCAGGAATCAGTTGGGTAGAAAAAAAGAACACTTTCCGGTAGACTAGAATATCAGGACGTCTTGGTTTTACCTACATAGCTCCCTTTAGCCAGTTATATGATATGGGGAAATCTTCATTTCCCTCTGTCTCAATTTTTTCATATGTAAATCTTGGAGTTTGAACTAGATGACATCTAAGTTTCCTGTCCCAAATCCTTGGCTTTACTATCAAATATTAATCCAAAAATAAAATAAAAAGAGAACCCCAGGGAACAAAAGGAACCTCATTCTCCAAGGGTCTTGTTGAACCAAGTGTCTTAATGGTACAGAAACATATGGGTTATGTAATGGATGAAAGTTTATGTGATGGACAGAAATCTTTCTGCTGCATGACTCCTGACATAAATTATTATATAGATAACTTATTTTTCACATAATATTCACTGCTGTAAATTACAAAATCACAATAACCTAATTTTTCATTTTTCAGAGGGAAAAAACACTGCTCCCTACCAAAACATCCTGTTTGATTTTATGTTTCACTCATTTTATCCTCACTGGGCAGAACAAGCATTAATGTCATAATTAAGAACCAGGGCTCAGCAGCCAGACTGCCTGGGTTTGAGTCCTGGCTCTGCCATTTTCTAGCTGAAAAAACTTGGGTATGTTACTTAGCCTCTCTCTGCCTCAGTTTCCTCATATGAAAATAGAAATATGTTAAGTGGGCTAAATATGAAAAGCTGTTAGAACAAGGCCTGGCACATAGCAGTTGTTAACTATTGTCATCCTTTAATAAATGCTAACTATCGTCATATCTGTTTCCCAAATTAAGAAACAGGTTTTTAAGGGGTTCTTATGCTAGGCAGTGATACAACTGCTATGAACATTTACATCTCTTTTCATTTATTAACTCTAATCTTAACTCACTTGAAAATTAGGCAATAGCCTTATTTTATAGAGTATGTTAGGAGAGTAACTGAAGTTAAATTACTTGCCCAAGGCCACATCATTTGTAAATGCTTAATAGGTTTTCCACTTATATTTGACTAACTTCGAGGTCCTTCCTGTTTGATCAACCAGGATCCACTGTGCTAGAGACTGTGGAGTATGAAAGGACATGCAAAGTCTTACCTATATTTATAGATCATTTTATAATTTGGGGTCATATCAGAGATGAATAAAGTAGGAGAGGTGACATTCAGGCTTACAGACCAATGGTGGCTAGAGATGTTGAGTTACAAAAGGTCAAATTCTTTAATGCGGTGATTACACGGACACACAACAGTTTAGCCAGGCAAGCTCTAAACCATTCCTCTTCAAGTATGCCACACCATGAAAACAGGCACACAATCATAAAACTGCACAGATAACATTCTTGTTACATGTATGCACAAATTCCCCAAAACATAGGCATGTGTGCACCTGTACATATAAACCCATCATCTCCCTCACACATCTAGAAGACAAATCTGTTGTGAAATATATAATATAAAGTGTCATCAAACTTCACTTGGTATTTCAGAATGTGGCTCTCGGCACAAGACCATTTTGTTGTAGGGCACTGTAATACCTAACTTACCTTCATGACTAATCTTTGGCACTAATGTTTACACCTTGAGTTTCCAGATGATAGGTTGGTCTCTTGCTCCTGCTCTGGATTCTCTGGATTTGAAATGGAGTTGGGAGTATTTAATAAAAGATGCAATTGCATAGCTGTGTTGATTTCTGGAATGGGTGCCTGAGATCAGAGCCAGGTATTTCAGGAAGAAGACAAGTGGTGGGTGTCATTGTGCTTGTAAACAGAGGAATAAAAAGAATGGGTAAGAAAGAACCTACATTTGTGAAATTTCAGGATCTAGGCAGAGGTGGTGATGTCTGTTCCTGGAGAACCTTGTAATGGGGTACAGACCAGACAAGGACCTGGGCCTTGTGCTGGTAGCAAATCAGCATTAGCTGGTGGTGGTAGCAAATATCCCTCCTGGATCTAAAGGACACAGTTAGAGAGAAGGAGGAAGCATGCTGATGAGTGATCTCACTAGAGAAAAAACAGGGGACTCAACGTTCCCTGTTATTTAGAAGAGAGGATGGAGCTCTGGGGAATAGATGTCCCACTCCTATCATTAGTACTTTGCATGAAGGTGTCCGGAGAGGAGTCCCCAAGAGTGGGGAAGAGGAAATTCTGGAGGGAAAGTCCCTTTAGGGTAGTGTGTCTCTGGCAGCGTATGAAGGCCAAAGGCAGCGTAATTCCCTCTCATTAACATTTCTACTATTCAATTGGAACTGGTTTAGAATTTCATTCTCTGATGGAGTGACCTTAAGCTAATTGTTTAACTTCAGTGACTCTCAATGTCATCATCTGTAAAACAAGGAAAATAACCCTTTCTGTCAGGAATTTTGTAGATTTGTTGAAGTCATTCTTAGTTTTGAATGTAGCTTTGACTGTTATGTCATCAGCTTTGCTCCAAAGCCCACCTCCCCACTTGTGGCTGTCATCATTCTCTTTCCCTTTGCTCCTCCTTCATCCTTGAAGATTTTTGTCCCTGATCCCCTCTCACTCTCTCCAGTACTGTGATGATTCTTGGTGAATTCAGTATCCTCATAGATTATCTTTCTATACTTTCCTCTCAGTTTCTTCCTCAGTGAGAGGTCCGCAAATTCATCGTGGCCCCTCACGCCCCTTGTATCTTCAGTTCTCTATCAAGCTTAGACTGTCTCGTCAATCACTATTACTCCTTTGCATACCTCAATGTTCCTGCCCTTTTCACTTGTTACACTCTTTCAGCTAAATTGCTTTCCTATTTCAATCCAACTATAGTCCTACTCTCTCCCTATATTTGTTGAGCTGACTGTGGCCGAAGGAAAGACAATAGCCACACTGAGAGGTTTCACTTTACATTCATGACCACTACTTTAAGAGGAAGGGGCTAATGTCATTGATAATCATATTTTCCTAGTCCACTCACTTTCCCCTCTCCTACGTAACTCATGCATACTTTCTGGTCTCTCCTGAAATCCCCAGTACTCCTCTCTCTCAAATAATATCATCTTTCTCAGATAAAAATTTTACTTCATTTTTTACTGAAAAAATGTAAAGCAATAAAAAGAGAAGTTCTTACTAACCCATCTGTTCACCTACTTGCATCTGTGCTCACATATAGGACTCCACCTTTTCTTCTGATACTGCTAGGAATATACTATTTTGCATCTGTCTGATGCCAGTACCCCCACTTGCCCACTATATTCCATCCCTTTCCACTTATTCAGGGACATTACTCTAATCTTTCCCCTCTTTCCTGTAATATAATTTGTCCTTCCAGTGGACCATCCCCATCAATGCATAAACATACTTTGATTTCACTCATCAGAAAATAATCTTCTCTTGACTTCACTTCCCCCTAGCTACCATCCAAGTCCTTGAATTCTCTTTTGGGTTGGCTCCAACAAGGTTTCTGCACTGGAAACCTTTCATCGAAGGTCACAACTGACCTCCACATTGATATAGTAGTTTTCAGTCCTCATGTTACTTGACCTGTTAGAAGCTTTTCAATAGAGTGGACTTAGCTTTCCTTTTTGGAACATGCCTTTCACTTCTGCTATGGACTGAATTGTGTCCCCCCCAAAATTCATATGTT
The DNA here is from genome assembly GCF_028858775.2 of Pan troglodytes. Lineage (NCBI taxonomy): Eukaryota > Metazoa > Chordata > Mammalia > Primates > Hominidae > Pan > Pan troglodytes. The sequence goes on along the minus strand of NC_072403.2, from coordinate 35,489,289 downwards.
GAAAATCTAATCCTCAATGTGATGGTATTTGAAATGGGCATTTTAGGAGGTAATTATAGTTAAATGAGGTCACAAAGGTGAGGGCCAAATAGGATTATTTTCCTTATAAAAGAGGGAAGGCCACGTGAGGAGGCAGCAAGTAGGGAGTTGTCTACAAGCCAGGAGGAGAGCCATCACCAGGAACAAAATCAGCCAGCATCTTGATCTTGAACTTCCCAGCCTCCAGAACTGTGAGAAATCAACTTCTGTTGTTGAAGCCACCCAGTTTATGGTATTTTGTTATGGCAATCTGAGCTGACTGACAGCTTCAAATCACCAAAGTCTCCCAGCTGCTCCTTCTGAATCTCCTTTATTGGTTTCTCCTCCTCTCCCTGCTGTGCCTAGGGTTCAGTCCTCTTTCCTTTTTTACATGCACTTCCGTCATCCAGTTTTATGACATTGTACACCATCTATATGCTGATGACTCCTAAATTTATATTTCCAGGCTGGATTTTTCTCCTAACCTCCAGATTCCTATGTCCAATTGTCTACCCACCAGCAGCTTTTGGTATCTAATACACATCTCAGATTTAACATGCCATAAACTGAGCTCCTTACTACCCACCCTCTCCCCCACAATGTGCTTCTTCTGTAGCCTTTCTCATCTCCCGTAATGAAAATCCATTCTTCTAGTTTCTCAGACAAAAATCTTGTGATACTGACTCTTCTTCATCTCACTGACATATAATCTACCCACAAATTCTATTGGCTCTACCTGCAAAAATATGTTGTGAAACTGACAAGTCGTTATCACTGTTAGGACCACCACTCTGGTCTGTCCTTGTCAACATCTCTTGCTTGGATGATTGAAATAATCCTCTGGTTCTTCCCTTAACCTTTAGTATATTCTCAACATGGAAGCCAGAGTAACACATTTATAACAACTCAGATCATACCACTTCTTATCTCAAAATCTTTCAGCAGTTTCCATGTTACTCAGAAAGAAAAAGCCTAGTCACAAGATCTAAAGATCAGTGCCCTCCACCTCAGTACTACTGACGATTTTGACTGGATCATCCTTTGTTGGGGGTGCTGTCCTGTGCATTGTAGGATGTTTAGCACCATCTCGGGGCTCTACCCACTAGGTGATAGTAGTGCCTCCTCTCTAATTGTGACAATCAAAACCAGCTCCAGACATTGCCAAATGTCCCAGTGGGAGGCCTAATTATCCACGGTGAGAACTGCTGCTTGACTTAATCAGAAAAAATAAACCTCCTGCAGCTAGCTTGGTGTCTGCCTAAACAGCCTCCTAGTTTTGTGCTTGAAACCCAGGGCCCTGGTGGCATAGGCACCAGAGGGAATCTCCTGGTCTATAGGTTTTGAAGACGTGAGGAAAGCGCAGTATCTGTGCCAGAGTGCACCGTTCCTCCCCACACAGTCCCTCAAGGCTTCGGCTTCCCTTGGCTAGGAGAGGGAGTTCCTCGACCTCTTGTGCTCCCCGGGTGAGGCGATGCCCCACCCTGCTTTGGCACACCCTCCATGGGCTGCACCCACTGTCCAACCAGTCCCAATAAGATGAACTGGGTACCTCAGTTGGAAATGCAGAAATCATCCACCTTCTGGGTCAATCTTGCTGGGAGGTGCAGACCAGAGCTATTCCTATTCCACCATCTTGCCAGCCTCCTCCCCTGGTATCTAGCTGTAATTTTGTATCCATGAACCAATCTCTTCCTATCCTTCCCTCTCTCCTCCCTTCGATCCTTCCTGTGCTCTAATAATCAAAATTCCACTCTCTATTTCTAATGAGCTCAACATTTTTTAGCTTCCACATGTGAGTGAGAACACACAGTCTTTATCTTTCTGTGCCTGCTTATTTCAGTTAACATGGTGTCTTCCAGGTTCATCCATGTTGCCATGAATGACAGGATTTCTTTTTTTTTTTTCATGTCTCTGCCATTTAAAGGGGGTGTTTAATATATTTACATTTAATGTAATTACTGATAGTATAGGATTTTGATCTGTCATTTTGCTACTTATTTTCTTTATATCGTGTTTTTTATTGCTCTATTCCATTATTACTGCCTTTGTATGTTAAATAAATTTTGTTAGTGTTTTACTTAATTCTCCTTGTTGTTTCTTTTACTATACTTTTTGAGGTTTTTTTAAATATTGCCCTGGATCTTGCAATTAATAATTTATAACAATTTAGTCAGATTAATAGCAATTTAATTTCAATAGCACACAAAACCTTTGCTTCCATACAGCTCCATTCTCTTCTGCTTCTCTGTGTTTTTATTGCCGTACAAATTACATCTTTATACATTGTAGGCTTATCAATACAGATTTATAATTATTTCATTATGTATTTGTCTTTTGAATCATATGAGAGAGGAAATCGCAAACAAATTGCATTTATACTGTCTTTTATATTTACCCATGTAGTTATCTTTACTGGAGTTCTTCATTTCTTCATGCGGATTCGAGTTGCTACGTCGTGTCCTTTCATGTCAACCTGCAAGACTGCTTTTATAATTTCCCATAAGACAGGTCTGGTAATTACAGCTTCTCTCAGTTTTCAAAATCTGAGAATGTTTAATTTCTAGTTCATTTATGAAGAATAGTTTTGCTGGCTTTAGAATTGTTCATTGACAGTATTTTACTTTTGCTACTTTGAATATGTCATCCCATTGCCTCCTGACTCTGTAATTTTTCATGAGAAATTAGTTCTTATTCTTACTGAGAATCTCTTGTACATGATAAGTTGCTTCCCTCTTTTTACCCTCAAGATTCTTTCTTTGTTTCTTGGCAGTTTGATTATAATGTTTCTATGTGTGAATCTCTTTGAATTTATTTTATCTAAGTTTGTTGAGCTTTGTGAAAGTGTAGATTAACATTTTTTCATTGAATTTGGAGTTTTTCAGCTAGTATTTCTTTAAATATTCCTTCTGTTCCTTTTATTCTATCTTCTCCTGAAAATTCTCGTTTATGTGTTTTGGTACACGGGATTGTGTCCCACAGGTCTCTGAAACTCTGTTCATTCTTCTTCTTTTTAATTCATGTTCCTCATACTGGATAATTTCCCCACCTATCTTTAAATTTACTGATTCTTTCTTCTGCCTTCTCAAATCTGTTATTGAGGCTATCTAGTGAAGTTTTTATTTCTATGATTTTATTTATCAATTACTGAATTTTATTTGCTTCTTTTTTAACATTCCATCTCATTATTGATGTTTTGTATTTGGTGAGATATCATTCTCATGCATTCCTTTAGTTCTTTTGACATGGTTTCCTTTAGTTCTTTGAACGTGTTTAAAATTGTTCATCTAATATGTTCACCTAGTATGTCCAATGTCTGGTATATGCAGTCTACAAGAGGCAGTTTTGATTTTAAAATGAATAGGTTAAAAAAAGAGGGTGGAAAAATATACCATGTAGAAAACTATGATGAAAGAGCTGAGACAGCTCTACTAATATTGGACAAAGTAGACCTTGAGAAAAATAGCGTTACTAGAAATAAAGAGGCATATTCTATAATGATAAAATTTCAATTTATCAGGAGGATATGAGGATTATAAACATACACACAATTAGCAACACATCCCCCAAATACATAAAACATGAAAATGACAGAATTGAAGGGATAAATAAACAAATCATTAAAAATAGTTGAAGATTTCAACACTCCATTATCAATCATTGATGGAACAACTAGATAGAAAATCAGCAAGGATACAGAGGCTGAAACATTATCAACCAACTTGACCTACTTGACAACAACAAATGAATTATACACGCTTTTGAAACACACATGGAACATTCTCCAGGATAGACTAGATGGGAGGGCACAAATTATCTATAAATTAAAAAAAAATTGAACTAATACAATATATGTATTCCAACCACAATGGAATTGAATGAGTAATCACCAAAAGTTGGAAACTTCAGGAATCCACAAATAACAAGTGAAAGAAAAAAAACACAGGGGAAATTAAAAAGAATTATGCATGAAATGAAATGAAACCATAACATGTCAACATTTATGAGATGGAGATAAACCAATGCTTAGAGGAAAATCTGTAGCTGTAAATGCCTACATTGGAAAAGAAAAATATCTCTAATCAGTAATTCAACTTTCTATGGTAAGAAGCAAGGAAAAGAAGAGAAAACTAACCCCAAAGCAAGCAGAAGAAAGGAAATAATAAAGAAGAGAGCAAGAGTAGATGGAATAGAAAATAAAACACTATAGAGAAAAGTAATGAAACCAAAAGTTGAATCATGGAAAATAACAACACAATTGACAAACCTTTAGCTAGACTTACCAAGAAAAAAAAATGGCCTCAAATTCCTAAAATCAGAAATGAAATTGGGCACATCATTACCAACTTTATAGAAATTTAAAGGATTATAAAGAAATCCTATGAACAACTTTATCCTAACATACTAGACACCTTCGATGAAATGGATAAATTTCTAGAAAAACTAATTACCAAAATTGACTCAAGAGGAAATAGAAAATCTGTATAAGCCTACAAGAAGTAAAGACATTAAAACTGTCATTGCATATCTTCCCACAAAAAAGGCCCAGGCCCAGATGTCTCCACTGGTGAATTCTACCAAACATTTAAAGAAAAAAATAATACAATTCTATACAAACTCTTCCAAAATATAGATCAGAAAGGATCACTTCCCAACACATTGTATAGGAATGATGGAAATGTTGTAAAATCATATTCTAGTGAGTATGTACTTTTATACATAAGGAAGTTAAGAGACACAGGGCCCCATTTGTGATCCTTTGGGAGTGTGAGAAGCACATATTTCCTACACCCATGTTCCCATTTGGAAGGGCTTCTCTGACCAGCATCAGCCACAAGTGACTTTGCTGAGTGGGGCATCCAGAAGAAGGGGCTGAATGTGGCATTTGAAGGCCTTTTCCTCCTTTCTCCTTGGAATCTGACTGTCTGCATGGAGGAATCATACTCCTGGGTTCCCTCCATTAAGTGATAAGCTTCAGGAGACAGGTGTTGACCATGGGTGCCTGTGCCTATTACTTTGAGGAGTAAATTCAATTCCTGGAGAGAATAACATATAAGCAAGTGCTTTGGGGTCACAAACTGCTTCCCAGGTCATTAGGGGAGGGAGGAATAAAGATGCTATGTTGTTGGGCATTGTTTTGACTTCTCAATTTATCTCTCAGGTGATTCAGAGAGATGTAATGAAAATGAACTAATTGACTTATTGATTGATCGAAATTAGTGCAAGAAGGAGACATGTCCTTTCTTGCCTCATAAAAGCAAGTCAAGCCCGGGTACGGTGGCTCACCCCTGTAATCCCAGCACTTTGGGAGGCCAAGGTGGGCGGATCACCTGAGGTTGGGAGTTTGAGACCGGTCTGACCAACATGGAGAAACCCTGTCTCTATTAAAAATACAAAATTAGCCAGGTGTTGTGGTGCATGCCTGTAATCCCAGCTACTCAGGAGGCTGAGGCAGGAGAATCGTTTGAACCCAGGAGGCTGAGGTTGCAGCGAGCCGAGATTGCACCATTGCACTGCAGCCTGGGCAACAAGAGTGAAACTCCGTCTCAAAAAAAAAAGAAAGCAAGTCAGTGGTGGGGTAAACCAGGGTGAAAAATATTGGCTCCAACAAAGCACAGCCAAATCTCCCTAGGCTTGGTGAATCCAATGTAAGTTTCTGACACAGATTTACAAGAACTTCCACATCTTTTGCAAAAAAAAAATGCAATTCAATTGACAGCAAAATGAAAGGAGCACATTTGAGTTCCTGGCATGCTCAAGTTTATTGACAAAATGCCCACCAGAGTTCCCTCTCCTGCCTGTCTCAGATGGGCTGGGCTGGGCTGGATGTCATTCTAGGAGATTCACACAGGGAGGCAGGTGACAACTTGTCTTAAAGATCCTTCTTTTTTGAGGGAAGTTATTGTTCAGGATGGAGTAATTAAAAGTGTCAGTGGGATGGGGGATATCAGGAGATGCTGAGATACAATGTTTCAGATAAAGGCCTGGGCCCTGATATGCAATTTGCCCCAGTACAGGAAGACCCAACAGACACAGAGAAATTGACAACCTCTTGTCAGGACCCAGTTCAAATCAGACATCGTTAGAGTGCTTCCTGACCTGTGGGCAGAACTTTCATCTCTCAGGACATTGGCCTCTGTGGTACCAATTCTATCCAAGACTTCCCAGGTATGAGAAAAGATCTCTCTTCCTTCTTTCATTTTCAAACCATTTTAACTCAGAGACATATTTTCCTGGAATTTGAAACCTCATGATTTTTTACTGGGGAAGGTGCATTTCTCAGGAAAATGGGGACAGGACAGAAACCAGGTTCCTGGAGAAAGCAGGATTCGGGGTTCCAGGGTAGTCCCAGCAGGTGAGCCACAACTGTGCTCTGGCCCCTGGTTCACAAATGCCCCAGCTGTGTAGATGGGCAGAGGGTGTGTTATTCCGTTAAAGGTAGGATTTGAGCCACTGTATTACTGAGGTGTAGTCTATGACTTCTAGGAAAATCCTTTTGGATCTTCTGATTTCACAGCTTCTATATTCATATTTAGTTTGTATCTAACACAAGCAATGAAGTTCTGATGCATGCTACCCTGTGAAGAAGCCATGAAAACAAGAGGCTGAGTGAAAGAAACAGACGAAAAATCACAGAGGGTCTGATTCCACTAATAGGACATGTCCAGAATAGGTGAATGTGCAGAAATGGAAGGTAGATGGGGTTGCCAAGAGCTGGGAGGAGGAAGACAAGGGGAGTAACTGCTAACAGGTAAAAGGCTTTCTTATGGGGGTATGTAAATATTTTGGAACCAGATAGAGGTGGTGGTTGCACAACATTGTGAAGGTGCTAAGTGAGGCAGAACTGTGCCCTTTAAATTAGTTAATTTGTGTTATGTAAATTTCACCTCAAATAAAGATTAAGTGGGGAGGGTGGGCTCTCAACTCGGAACCAGAGCAAGTACTTCAATCCCAATGCAAAGGTTACTTGGCTATTTTGGCTGCATCAACCTGAGCACTTCCATCAGAGCTGGCTCCCTGAATCCCAGGATCCAACCTGTTTGTTGTTTATGCTCCTTGGGGAGCTTGGCTCATGACCCGACTTGGAAATGACATTTCCAGGTGCTAGGATCTCTCTGTGCCCAGTGCTGGGGCTGCACCAGGCACTGAAGCCTTCCCACCCCAGGAGGGCTGTGTCCTCCTCTTGTGTGATGAGAAGAATGTGCTGCTTAGTCACTGGCCTCAGTAGTGGTCTCTGGGCATGAGCTAGGTCTCAGTGAGCCCAGGGATGGGAAGCCTGGCTCTGTCCCTGAAGCCACATGCTGCCTCCAAAGTGGGCATTTTCTCTTTGTTGAAGGGTAAGTCACCTCTCCCCTTGAAACTCTTTTATCTATAAATCTCCTTTCCTTGTTGGGGACCAGAGCCCAACTGCTCCTGCTTGTTGCCTTGGTGGCCTGGGGTGGGCCACGGAGGTCTGTTTGCAGCTTCTCTTCTGTCATCATCACGAGTTCTGACACCCTGGCCCAGGCACAGAACTGCAGGTCACCCTGATGTTTCCATGGGCACCAATGTTACCAAGCCCCAAGACTCATCCTATGACCAGATTAGAACTGAGCCAGATCTGTGGTCTTCCCTGGCCTCAGATAAGAGTATCTAGGCAACAAGTGCAGGGAGGGGAGGGGCTGGGGCTGGACCCTTCCATTTCAAGAGAGCTGCCAACTGAAGGGGACTCCATCATCCCAGCAAGGAGGGAAGATTCAAACACTGGGCTCACTTGGAGCTGGTCCCTAGCATTTTCCTAAACCCTGCTGATGCACCAATATGTGACTGCAGGCCACAAGGTCACCTGTGGAATAATTCCAGGCATATCGCAGGCATTTATCAGTTAGTTTGTGGAACAAGCTCTGTTCTAGAAGCTTCTGTGATTCAGAAGCGAAGCTTCAGCAGCTCAGGGTTGTAGAACCAGGTAGATCTCACTGCTCTGAGACTTTCCATAATTCCGTCTGTAAACTTTTCATCATAAATGTGATCATCAGTTCAGGCTCCCATGACAGAGATCACAGACTGAGTGGCTTAAACAACAGAAGTTCATTCTCTCAGTTTTAGGAGGCTGAAAGTCTGAGATCCAAAGATCGCCGGGATCATTTCTTTCCAAAGCCTCTCTCCTTAGCTTGTAGATGGCTGCCTTCTCCCTGTGTCTTCTCATGGTCATCCCCCTGTGGGTGTCTGTGTCCTAATCTCCTTTACTTATGAAGACACTACCCCTATTGGATGAGGGCCTACCCTAATGACCCATCTAAACATAATTACCCCTTTAATGTCCCTGTCTCCAAATTCAGTCACATTCTGAGGTACTGGGATAGTTCAACATATGAATTTAGAAGAATACAATTCATCCCATAGCAGCAGCCCTTACTTAGATGGGGATGCTGAGGCAAAAAAAGAGTCAGCTACTATGAAAAAGAGCTGGGATTTGCCCCCAAGAGGTCAGCTCTCACAGTCTCAGCATGAACTCCTCAGATCACTGGGTTTAACCAAGCTGTGGGATTCCAGAAGGGGTACTGACCTTCTCCTGTTTAACTTTCAAGTTGGGCAACAAACCACCTTGGTTTTCCTAGGGCTATGAGGATTTTCAGGACAAGAGATGTTCAGAGCTTAAACTGGGAAAGTCCTAGGCAAAGCAGGATAAGTTGGTCACCCTCCCCTCATGATTCTACAAAGAAAGACCTGTGATTGGCAATGTGGAGGAGAGTGCCTGCTCCTGTTGTGTACGTAGCCCAGGGTTCAGGTGTGAGTCTCCCTCGGGACCCCAAGAAGCCTTTTTTTTTTAAATCAGTTTGCGGAACAAGCTTTGTTCCAGAAGCTTCTGTGATTCAGAAGCAAAGTTTGCTTCTATGAAGAGGTCACCAGCACTTACCCAAGTGTAACTGAGCTGCATAAAGCTCTCCATAGGTGCCGTACCCAAGTGAGTCCTCTATGTCAAACCCTGTTCCAGGAGCTGGAGAAGTTATTGAACAACATTGTGAAGAGAATAAAAAACCCGATAAATCTTCCATTCCCACAGAGGGATTCCTCCAGAAGTAAGTAAGTTGCATAGACACTCAGCATGTGATGAATGCAATGTTAATAGGATGATCAGCAGAAGCTTCTCTGGAAGTTGATCCTGGGGCAAAGACTGGAAAGAGGATACAAAGCTTACAGATGTGCAGAGGCCCTTCCAGGCAGCAGAACAACATAAAGGTCCTACCAGGAGGCCCTCGTGCTGAAAGTGAGGAGTTGAGGGGAGGTGAGCAGGAGAGAGGTTGGGTAGACCTTCCCTAGAGCACTGAAAAGCAACTGCCCCATGTGGGACTCAGAATATCTCAGAACCTTAGGGCAGAGGAATTGCCTGGTGCCTCCACCAAAACCATGCCATGAAAACTGTCTGTGTCAATGAGAGAGTTGGAGAACAAAGGTAAAGAAATGCACCTCTTTCCTTTATGGGCACCTAGGTGCATGGATACACACCTGGTGTTGGGCACAGCATCAAGAATACCTGAACGAGGTGGAGAGAGGGATGGGGGCAAGCAGGAGAGGGTACCCTGCAGTGGAGGATATGGGATGGATGGATCACTTGCAGGAGACTCATTCCTCTCCTTGACTTTGCTCTGTGAGATTCCCACCAATCTTGGGAGGCCCAGCAGGACCCTCTTGGGAAGCCCAGCAGGTCGGAAGGCAACCCTGACTCTCCTTCCTAGGCCTGGTAAGTTACCAACCTTTGTCTTTGCAGGGTGTGCCCAGGCAGCCAAGGCAGCCCACCATGGCCCAGCTTCTCTCAGTGTTCTCTGGGAAGCTGGATTGGGACAACAGGACAGAGACCCCAGGACAAGTGAACATGAGTCATATGGGAGGCGAGTGGTTGGTGGGCAAACAGGTGGTTTTCATCCTGACAGTGCTGGTGGCCTTCTGTGGGCTGGTGGGCAATGGTGTGGTCTGCTGGCTCTTCTGCTTCCAGGTCAGGAGCAGCCCCTACATGACCTATGTCCTTAACCTGGCCGCTGCTGATATGGTCAACCTCTCCTGTGTAACTGTGATCCTGTTGGAGAAAATCCTCATGCTGTATCACCAGGTGACATTGCAGGTGGCCATGTTTCTGGAGCCTGTGTCCTATTTTTCTGACACAGTGAGTCTCTGTCTCCTGGTGGCCATGAATATTGAGAGCTTTCTGTGTGTCCTCTGTCCCACCTGGTGCTGCCACTGCCCAAAGCACACCTCTGCTGTGATGAGCATCCTGAGCTGGGCCCTGGCCCTTTCTTTGCATGTGGTTAGCCAGGTTTGTGAGTAATGGGAGAAGGGCCTGGCATGTGACCAATTTCAGGCAGGCTTTATAATATTTCACATGCTTATTTGTCTTGTGGTGGGCATTTCCAGCCTGACTTTGACCATCAGGAGCCTGTACTGCCTGAAGAACAGTTCACCCATCCGGATCTACCACATTGTCCGCTTTGTGGCCATCAGCTTCCTCGTTTGGGGCCTGCCCTTAGTTGTCCTTGTGTACCTGCCAGGAAAAGAATACCTGACCTTTGCCTTTGACCTTCTGTTGCTGCTGTCCATGGTAGTCAGTATGGCTCAACCAGCCATCTACTTCTTGGCTGGCTACCTTTGAAGGAAGAGGCATAGGGAGTCCTTAAAGTTGTTCTCCCAAGAGCTTTGTTGAATGAGATGGAAGGTGGAGGAAACAAGGGGTTTCAGGCAAGGGAACAGCAGGTTACCAGGACTGAGCTCCTCCCACTCCAGGAAGCTGTTCCCCAGGACTGACCATGATGCCCTGTATTGGTGCATTCTCACACTGCTATAAAGAAATATCTGAGACTGGGTAATTTATAAAGAAAAGAGGATTAATTGGCTGACAGTTTGACAGGCTGTACAGGAAGCATGACTGGGGAGGCCTCAGGAAACTTACAATCATGGCAGAAGGTGAAGGGGAAGCAGGTACATCTTCACATGGCAGGAGCAGCAGGAATAGAGCAATGGGAGAGGTGCTATACACTTTGAAACAATCAGATCTGGTGAGCACTCACTCACTATCATGAGAGCAGCACAGAGGGGAAAATCTGCCTCCATGATTCAATCACCTCCCACCAGGCCCGACCTCCAACACTGGAAATTACAAATGGACATGAGATTTGGGTGGGGAACATAGATCCAAACCATATCATGCCCTGTGGAGTCTGCCCCATAAGGAGGTGCTTGAGTCCTGGCAAACATAAGACTCTGAATAGGGCAGGAAGTCAAGTGGTGGAAAAAACTATGACTAGAGGAAATGTTCACTGAAGATTCCCTTTATCTCAATACTGCTCTAATTACTTTGCAAATATAAAACCAGGTAATTTTAACAATTCTATGAATAGATAACGTTATTATTATCCTGCTTCAGCCTAAGCCAAAAGGCCACTTGGCCCACTTAGTCAGTGGTTATCAAAGGCCCCAGCACATTATAACAAGCACAGTCCTTCACCATCACGCTCCTCCTTGGTGATCAATCACAGTTGGACTCTTGTGGGTCTGTCTGTGGGCCCTCTGCTCCATTCCATCAGTCTATTTATCCATCCATGGACAATACCACACTTGATGTAGTTACTGCATCTTTATCATACATGTCTATCTGCGAGAAGCTGAGTCCTCCTACAAGCAGCTAGCTAGAGAAGAAAAAGACATATATGTACAGAGAATCAAAGATACCAAGCAAATTTCTTGTTGGAAAATTGCAAGTTGTATGGAAGTATTTTTTTTTAAAGAAAAAAATGCCAACCTAGAATTCTTTACACAGTCAAAATTTTGTTTTCCAATAAAAAGGCAGAATAAAGAGGTTTTCAGATTGACAAAAGATGAAAGAAATCATCACCAGGAGATGTACAGATTAAGAAATGGTAAAGGACATCCATCTAGCAGGAGAATAATGACTCCAGATGGAAATCTGAGTCTACCAAAGGAAGGAGCCCTTTGCACTGCCAGACTCTCCATAGGATGCTGAATACAAGTAGTGAGAGCTGACATCCTCACCTAGTTCTTCCTCTGGGGTGAAAGCATCCAGTCTTTCATCATTAAGAATAACGTCCAGTAAACATCAACTATACGGTTTTTGTAGGTGCCTTTTATCTGTTTAAGAAAATTCACTTCTATTCCTAGTTTTTAGGAATAGAAATAGACTGGAAGTTTTTATAAGGTTGATGGATTTTGTCTAATGCTTTTTCCACATATACTGAAATAATGATGTGCTGTTGTCTTTTCATCTGTTAATATGGTGAGTTATACTGGCCCATTTTTAACGTTGAAGCAGCCTTGCATTCCTGGGATAAATTTCACTTTGTCGTTCTGTGCATATATTTATACTTGTGTTGCATATGTATGTATGCTCAAGGGCACGGGTTTCTGTGTGTGGCAATGCAGTGGACCTAGATTAGAAATAAAAAACTCTCTAAAAAAGAAGAATTAAGTAAGATGGCTAACAGTACCTAACTTCAAGACCTATCGTAAAGGTTCAGAAATTCAGACGGTATGGTATTGGTAAGAGGCTAGACAAATGGATCAATAGAACAGAATACAGAGTCCAGAATAGACCATCACATATATGTTCAATTGTTTTTCAAAAGTTGTACAGCAAATTCAGTGGAGAAAAGACAATCTTAGCAACAAATACTATTAGAACAATTAGATATGCATATTAAAAACTTCAGTCCATACATGGCACCATTATTCAAAATGTATCATAAACCAAAATGTAAGGCCTAAAACTTTAAAATTTGCGTAAGGAAAAAGGTAGATATTAGTGTGACTTTGGATTAGAGAAATACTTGTTAGATAAGCACCAAAAGCATGATGCATAAAAGGAAAAAAAATGATCAATTGGACTTCATCAAAATGATGTGTGCACTCTGAAAGACCCTGTGGGGAGAATGAAAAGACAAGCCCCAGGCTGGAGGAAGTATTTGCAAATCTCACCTCTGATGGACTCATATGCAGGTTCTACAAAAAGCTCTGGGGAGTGGACTCCTCGTGGCCCTCAGGAGTCAAAGGGGTGCTGTGCTCAGGGCAGAAATGGGAGATGCCTCCCACCCTGTCATTCATGTCCCCTGAGCAGTGGTGCTCAAAGTCCCCTACCAATGTCCCTTCCTGGGTCCACAGACCCTTCTCTCCCCACATCTACACTGACAGGCCAGGCCCCTCCTCCAGGGCACAGGGAGGGACAGTTGGTCTCAGGCTCTGGGTGCCCAGCTTCATGCTCACCCCTTCCTTCAAGGCCCACTGGGCCTGTCTCACAGGATATAGTGAGGTTGTCTGGCATCTCCTGGACATGCTGTCTGGGCCTATTCCAAGCTGCAGCCAGAAAAATGGAGGGATGTTTGTCAGACCAGGTACCCTTCCCACAGAGCCTGGGTCCAGATACACAGTACAGAGGCCACAGGGTGGCCAGCCTAGAACCTGTGAGGTGGGCTGGGGATCACACAAGGGCTGTCTCCAGACAGCCGGGTGAAGCTTTGCTAGTTTCTCGGTATCTCATTTCTTTCCTTTTCTTTTTTTCTTTTTTTGAGACAGGTTCTTGCTCTGCTGCCCAGGCTGCAGTGCAATGGCGTGCTCTCAGCTCACTGCAGTCTCCACTCTCTGACTTCCAGGCTTAAGCCATTCTCCCACCTCAGCCCCACCAGTAGCTGGAACTACAGGCGCGTGCCACCACACCTGGCTAAGTTTTTTGTTTTGGTAGAAATGGGCTTTCACCATGTTGTCTAGGCTGGTCTTGAACTTCTGGACTCAGGCAACCCACCCTCCTTGGCCTCCGAAAATCTTGGGATTATAGGCGTGAGCCACTGCATCTGGCTGTTATTTCATTTCTTGCCAGTTACCTTACCCTCATGAAAAACCCCCTTCATTCAAAATCAGTAAGAGGAGAAAGTGGTAAAAGAATCAATGGAAAGAAAACAGGATATAACTTCTGTCCATATAACTTCTTTATGTCCCGTTGGAAAGAAAAGCCTAAAGGGGTCCACTGGTTTCTATTGCTCTGAGGTCCCGACGATGGCATTACACAGTGCAATAACTACCAGCAGGGGCCATGCTTGATTTCAGCAGACGTCAGTGAGGACATACCTGGGATCTTCTGGGGTCATGGACATGGACTTAGAGCAGAACTGAGTAAACAGGTGTGCACAGGCACGCACACACATACACATACACGTGCACATGTGCACACACAGGGACACACACTTCTGCACTGTTCTAGACTGTTCCCGGGGAAGCAGTTCTGGGCTGCACAGATGAGCCCATCCCCATCCACTCTGATTCCACAAGGCTCCCCTGACCCCACTAGTCATCTGGCTTGTTGTCAGTGGTGTCCTTTGTGTCCCGCCTTGGCACAGGCTCAGGACCTGGGATTGCCAGATGCTGAGAGGAGATGAGATGGAAAGGATGAAGGAAGCAAGAGAAGAAGGAAGAGAGGGAGGGAGGGATGTGGGGAGGGAAGGAGGGAAGAAAGGGAGGGCTGCCGGAGACCAGCCACCCAGGGACAGTAGACACAGGTGACAGCAGACCCTCTCAGGGATGCTTTGTACAGACTGTCGTGAATGAGCAATGTCACTGGAACTCCAACTTTTGCTCCCTTCCCAGCCCTCTGGGGGTCCCTATCAGGTGCAGTTTGAATTACAGGAAATTACTGGATGGTCTTAACCCTGGCATCTGCCTGAGAGTGGGAGGCTGCAGTGCAGTGTGGCTCACGGTTGTGTGGGAACCTTGGCCTTTCTGGTGCTTGGCTCTGCTGCGGCCTTTGGGATGGGGAGGCTGTGAGAGGCTGGTCAGGGTCTGGGCTGTGCCACCTTCATTTCCCATCCACCCCAGTATGTCCAGGGCTTCCTGCAGAGAGCTCTGGGCAACTCAAAAACAGGCAGGACATAACAACAAAGACTTTATTGTGCTTTAATCAAAATAAGTGGGGGCTTTGAGGCCAAGGAAGGGGTCCTTTTCCCCAAGAAGAGGCATTCTTAGGCATTGCTGAATCTAGCTGGAAGCTCTGGTCCCACCTTGGAGCCTCCTGCAGTGAGTAGCGCCAAGTTTCCTGACTTTTTCTGACCACAAAATGCAACTGCCAAGAATGGCAGATGAGGGATCCAGCCTCCTGGACTCTCATTTGCTTAGTTTTCTTCAGTCTTGTGTCCTGGAGCAGATTGTGGACCCTGGAAGCAGGCCCCAGTGCCATCTGCTTGGGCCTCAGAACTCTGCCCCATTGGTGGTCTGGTGGTGGCCACTTATCCTGCAGGAGCCTGGGCATTTCTGCTTCCTTGAATGGATGAGGTTGGTGGCTGGTCCACGTGTTTCTGCCCCACCCTCACCAAGGTGGCCAGTGGTACTTTGAGCTTGGTAACATCATCAGCTTGGCCTTGCCAGGCACACATAGGCCCCGGGTATGTACGCAGTGCTCCAAGGGGGCTTGCTCCGCCTTAAGCCAAATACTAGTTCTGGCCAGGGCCACAGGGGGCTCCATCTCCTGTGTATCTTGGCTGCTGCTGGAGGCCCCAAGGCACCCCTGGTGCCCCTTCCCTTTCAGGGCTCAGGTTGAGTCTGGGCTAGGGCCCTCTGGGTCTAGGAATTGTGCGTTGAGAGGGGAGTTCTGCCCTACAGGTTGGGACCATGGATGCAGGGCATGATGCTGGGTGGCCTGGGCTGTGGGGACACCATGCTCACCCCTCCCTCCAGTGGCCTCCAAGTGTCCAGCTTCCCCATCAGTATTGACTTTCCATGTCTAAGGAGCTCTCTGGGGCTTTGGGGCAGCTTGCCAAGTGCTGCCCTGGCTCCTTCTGGGCCGTGATGGTCACTGTCTGCCAAGGGTGATCAGCTGTAGGCATCACATGCAGGAGAGTTGTCTCTGGCCCTACCTCTGGGCTATCAGGGGGCTGGGCAGTGTCTGGTATTGGGGGCTAGGCCAGTCCTATGATCTTAGAGGTGGCCAGGGCACATATGGAAGTGACAGGGGCCTAGCATCTCTGCTCCAAGCTCTACTGTGAAAACCACAGGCCTCTGAGGTCCAGGTCCATGGGGAGATTAGAGAGGGAGTTCCAATGCAGGAATCACCAAGCACTCTGTGGTCTATCCTGAGCTGGGGATGGGCTGGCCACACTCTGAGTCCCCAGGGCCCCCAGAGAGCAGCCTGCTGTCCTGGGCTCTGCAGAAGCTCCCTTATGCCTCTGGGCTTTGGCCTTGGGTACAGCATAGCCAGGTGAGGGTGAGGGAGGATGAGGCTCCTGTTTCAGGAGGGTTATACCCATGGGCTGCTGGAGCTGGGCTGTGGGCCAGGGAGAACCAGCCCATCCCCTTGGGGAGGGTCTCAATGCTGGGGGATATCTGCAGAGGCCTGGGTGGTGGGGGTGCTTGCTCAGGTTTGGCTGAAAGGAAAGCAGATTTGGTCAGCTTTTCCATTGAGAACATCTTGCTTTTGCCAGGCTGGACCCCACAGACCTGGGTCCCTGCAGTCCTCAGGGTCCCCGTGTGGTCCCCCTGGTCTAATGCTGAGGACACTCCTGCAGGCTGCTACTCCCAGAGCGAGGTGTGTGTGCAGCCTAGAGTGGGGAAGCTGTCAGGGAAGCTCAAGTCACTCCAGGGACAGCCCCCAGGGTTCAGGCTGACTCAGTCTTCCTGCCTCACACTCTTGCCCCAGGGCTGCTCAGCCTGGGCTTTAGCCTTGATTCAGAGCTCAGATGGATGGGGCCTTAACTGTTACCTAGCCCCTTTGCCACGCAATATGGGGGCTTATCTCCACAGTGGATGAGACACCCTCCACTCCTCTGGGGGATCTCCATGCCAGGGCTGGACTGTTCCCACACTCGGCTGAGCAGTCAATTCTGGCTCTGGGCCAGGGTTTCACCTATGCCCTCTCCCTAGATTCTCTTAGGGTCTCTGACACTGATTTTAGGCCCTTGGAGGGGTGCTCAGGAGTGAAGGCCCCCTGCTGCTCTCCAGGGCTGCTGGTACTCACAGGTGTGGTTGTGGGCTTGCACAGATGGATCTGACCCCTCCAGTGTCCTTCTGGGGCTTTCAGGAGTGAGAGCAGGAGGGTACAGGGGAGGGGCTTGGAAGAGTCTTGCTCACGTCTCATTGTCTCTGAGGCATGTCCAGTAAACCCAAGGTCAGCGTTTGCCCTAGGCTCAGGCAGCCTCGTTTCAGAAGCTTCTTAGAGGAGGAGGGAGAGGAGGGGCTGGAGGAAGGCCCAGGGAGCAGGGCTGGTGAGGTCTGGGCACTTCCCACTATTTACTGCCCCGCATGGTGACACAGGAGGAGACTTGGTGCTGAAGCCCACCTGGGTGTGCAGGTCACAGTGCATGCTTCTCAGGTCCCCCATGGAGGCCTCAGGGCGCCTCATCACCATGTCCTCCAGGGCCCAGGCCTAGGACAGTGTGTCCTGAAGGAACTCCTGCAGGCCAAACAGAAACAGCTTCAGGGGGTGTTCTAGGGACAGGGTGACTATGAGGCTGGGAGGGGTCTGTGGGAAAGTCAGTGTCTGTACCTTGTTCCTGCCCCAGGCACCCACCACTGGGCGGTGCTGGATCCTACTGTGGCTGCCCCAGGGGTCCAGATGTTCACAGAAAACCACAGCTGGAGGAAGGCCTGGGCAGGGAAGTGCTCAACACACTCTTGCCTTTCATCTGGGTTGTGTCAGGAGTGGGTTTGGTACCTGGGTCCACTCCCTGCCCAGCCCACCAGGCCTGGTCTGGCCCTACCTCCGGGCTGGAGCAGAGAGCCATGTGGACAGTGTGGATGCTGCTCTCAGGTCATCACACACCAGAAGCCAGGAATCTGTCCTGGCTATAGGTCCCAGGGTCTGTCCTGCATGCTCCTTCTGGGCACCATTGGCCACCCAGGGACTTAATTCTGTGGCTGTGAAGGCCATGTATACCATAGTTGTCACCACACACTCACCTCCCAGGAGGTAGACATCCCAGAGCCACAGGATGAGCATGAAGGAAGTCTGTGGGAACAGCAGGTGTGGGAGGACCTGGCCTTTCCAACCTGGGGGCTGGTGGCTTGAGCAGGGCCCACTGTAGCCTCAGTCTGGACTTCCTGAGGCTCCCTCTGCTTGGGAAGAGACCCACCCAATCTTCCATAAGGCTGGGTCAGACAAGGTCCGGCAGCTCTTCATGGGGATGGACTCATCTCAGCAGAAATGTGGCTCCCAGAATAAGGGGCTTCCTGAGGGCTTGTGGCTTCCCTGGCTCCTTTGGCTCTTCCAAGATGGGTCCTGGCCCAGTCTGCCCAGAATTCCCTGGTGTCTGGTGTGTAATGCTCCCATCATACAGGTCCTGGCTTGTGTGCCCTGCAGAGACCTGCCTGTGCCTCCTGTGGGGTGGGGGTGAGCTGGGTCCTCCTGGGGAAGCCAGACCCCTGGGCTGGGGGAGCTGAGCACTGTGGGGAAAGAAGGTACCTGGCCTGGGGTCTCCTATGCATCCTTATCCCATCGATGAAGCACCATAGAAACCAGTTTAAGGTGGAAAGCCGGATGCACAACCCTTCCTTGTCCTGATAGAAGGAATAGAAGTGTTCAGGGTCCCCTGGGCTTCCGTGAAAACCTCTGTATTCCAGACCCCACTGCAGACCCTTCCCCAAGAGGTAGAACAGTGGTGGCTGTGCCCCAACACCTCCCCACGGCATGGGCCCCCAGTGGATGTACTTCCCCTAGCCCTGGCTCAGCCAGAGCTTGGCCTGGTCCCAGTGCCTCTGTCCCCTCCAGGTAAGGAAAAGAAGGCCAAACTTTGAATCCATTGAAAACCAGATCAAGCCCTGGCTGGAAGTTGGCCTCTCACCAGCCCCAGGCTTCCCCTGTCCCTGCTAACCCCATGGGACCCAGGGCCTCTGGGGAAGAGCTGAGGGACTGACCACTCACCATGTGCTTCATAAGCTCTCAGAACACTTTTAGCAAAACTTGCTCTTGATGGGCTTGGAGACTCTGGAAGTTAGAACATCTTGGGATGTAGACTCCTGAGAGGCTCCTGGGGCCCCAAGGAATCAGAGCCTACTCCTGAGATGTGGAGCCATCAGGCTGGGCAGTGGCAGTTGGGCAGTGGCAGTTGGGCAGTGGCAGTTGGGCAGTAGCGGTTGGGCAGTGGCAGTTGGGCAGTGGTGGTTGCTTCCAGACCCCAAGGCCTTTCACTGTCCCATCCAGTGACCCCATCATGTGGTCTCGGCCAGGAGAGGAGGGGTGGGAATGCCCCTGGGGCCTTGCTGGAGGCACTGCTTAGTGGCTTCCAGGGCCATGGTTCCAGAAGGGCAGGCCTGCCTTTGAAGCAGTGAGGACAGGTGGGAGCTGGTGGGGTGACCAGGGCTGCTGGAGGGTGTGTGGCCTTCTCCTGGATGTGGGGTCAGGGCAGGGGACACAGGACAGAGAGAAGCTGTCATTTGGGCTTGGTCTAGCCATGGGCAGGGAGGGTGGTTGGGAGGGTGGCCAGCTGGGAGGTGGAAGGACCAGCAGGGTTGTAAGAGTCCCCTGCATAAGGTCAGGGCCAGAAGGTTGTGACACCAGGATGCAGAAGGTGGTCACAGGGCAGCTGTGATCCCATTTGCTGATGGGGACAAGAGGCATCTGACTTGGGGTGTCGGGTCCCTGGCCAGTCACAGGCTCCTGTGGGACTCTCAGCAGGGGATACCCTGGAGGCTCAAAATGAGCAGGGGACAGAAGGTGCCTTGTCTGTAAGTCACAATTACCCAGCCAGTGTGGCCATCCCCTGTCCTGGCTGTGTGATGCCTCGTGGGTAGCTGTCCACTGTGAGCTAATGTCACATGGGAGGACTGTGTCACCTGAGAGGGCAGAGGTCACCTTGGAGAGTACCATGCTTGGCAAGCCTCTCATTGGCCAGCAGCTGGGCCAGCACCCAGATGTCTCCTCATTCTGGAACATGAGCAGGATAGTGGCTCATGGCATGATATGGCTTATGCCCCCGCAGTAGCCTACCTCTGGCAAAAGCCAAAGTCATCATGGAAAGACTTCACCAAGGCTGACGTCACCTTGGAGGGTTGAGGTCACCTGAGAGGGCTAATGTCACCTGAGCACACTATGTCACCAAGAGGGCAGAGGTTACCTGGAAAGGCAGAAGTCCCCTGGCAGAGCTGAGGTCACCTGAGGAAACAGGTCACTTGGAAGGGAAGAGGTCACTTGGGAGAGGTAATATCCCCTAGGAGGACTAATGTCACCTGAGAAGGCAGAGATCATCTGGGAAAGCAGAGGTCCCCTGGAAGACCTGAGTTCACCAGGGAGGGCAGAGATAACCAGGGAGGACTAATGTCACTTAGGAGGGCTGAGGTCACCTGAAAAGACTGAAGTCATCTGGAAAGGCAGAGGTCACCTGGGAGAGCTGAGGTAACCTAGGAGGGCACAGGTCACTTGAGAGGGGAGAACTAATGTCACCCAGGAGGGCAGAAGTCACCTGAGAAGGCAGAGGTCACCAGGGAGGCCTGCCACAGGTCCCGGGGAATTTAGGGTGCAGCTTCTGTGCCCCTCTCCTGACACTGTGGTTCACTTGAGCCAGTCATGGACATCTCAGATGAAAAGGAGCTATGGAAGAGACTCCTGCTTCATCCAAACTCATGTGTGGCCAGAAAAGGCATAGGTGAGGGCCGTTAAGAACACCCTGACCCGAACTGCAGATGCTAAGCTGGGGAGGCCACTGTGCCAGGCTCAGGGCAACACCCATGAACTGAATCCCTATGAAGGCTGGCTTGTGGGTGCTGACCACTGCACATAGGGGACTGGGATGGCTCACAGGCTGCTGGGCACAGGAAGACAGCTAGGTCCAGACCCTGTGTGGGCAGCCCATGGAGTCTGCTCAGCAGCTCTTCCTGCCAGGAATGGTCAGGAAAGTGGGGGCTGGAGAGTGGGAGCAGCCATCTCAGTAAGTCCTTCCCTGTCTGCTGTGCTGTTCAGGGTTCGGGTGAAGGGGAACTTTGATCCCAAAGCCTGATTAAGATGATGGCTTCTTCAGGATCCAAACTCACTTTATGACAAAAGAAATGTTCATTAGGCACTTCACCAACTTGTAAAATATTCTGAGAGGGACAATCTGCAACAACGCAAAGCTTGTGGGGTTTGAGGTGGGAAAGGAAAATAAAACTCAGGACTCCAATTCACTATGCCAAATGGAAAAAATTAAGCTGAAAGCTGAGTCATGCAAAAAACTGTCTTTCCTTTTGTTCCTCAGCAGGTAGCTACAGATAGAAGGTTAAATAGCTCCTCAAGTAGCTAGTCTTATGTTCACCTTATGTAAAGGGCCTATTACTGAGTGTGAGATGAATCCATAATTGACTGTTTTCCTGCCTACTCCTTTTCTCTTGCAACAAGTGGATAACCACACCCTCTTTCCCATCCAGCCCACTTCTCACCTTTAAATATTGAAGCCCTCACAATCATCTTTGAGAAAGGTACATATACCTGTTTCCTGGGTGCGTCCTTAACCTTGGCAAAATGAAAATTCTAAACTGATTGAGACCTATCTGACATACTTTTTCGTTTACAAGTTGGCAACCAATGGAAGAGACTCTGAGTGAAGGTGGCCCTGACCTTTGACAAATCTACTGGTGCATGGTACCAGTATGAGCTATATTTTTATTTTATCTGTTTTAATTTTGAGACAGTGTCTCACTCTGTCACCCAGGTTGAAGTGCAGTGGCACGATCCCTGCTCACTGTAGCCTCCACCTCCTGGGCTCAGGTGATCCTTCCACCTCAGCCTCCCGAGTAGCTGGGACTACAGGCTTGTGCCACCACACCGGGCTAATTTTTGTAATTTTCATAGAGACAGGGTTTTGCCTTGTTGCCCAGGCTGGTCTTGAACTCCTGGGCTCAAGAAATCCTCTGGCCTTGCAAGGCCTCCCAAAGAGCGGGGATTACAGGCATGAACCACCATGTCTGGCCTTGAGCTATCTTTATTGTTCAAACTGTTACAATAGGTAATTAGTCAGACATGAATAGGTCAGGAGAGGGACCCTCGCCCAGGAATGTCAGGCAACCATCAGATGGTGGTCAGGAGGTTGTTAAACTGCCTCTTGAAAATAATAATTGGCTGCAGCCGGTGCCAGGGAAAGGCAGCCTCCCAATAGAAACACCTCAAGTTGGTAATCAGCAGCTTCCCAATAAGATCTCAGGAGGTGGGCTAGTGGACTTAAGCATGTGCACTAACAGGCAAAATGGCAGAGTTGAACCAGTATATAACCTTTCTCCAGGAACACTCGGCTGGTAAGGGAAGAATGCCTTAAGTGAGCATGTGTACAATTTTGGTAAACACAATGTGTATGTTGCCCCTCCCAAGTGCTGGCAGGCCACTGTGCACGTGGACAGCCCACCCCAAGGGAAAAATCAAGGGAGAAGAGATGCAAACCACTCCCCCTCCCCAAGAGGCATGCCAATGTATGAAACCCCAAGTCAAAGATCAAACCATGAACTTGATCTCTCAAGTCACCCACTCGGCCCTCTTTCAAGTGGACTTTTCTTCAGTTCCTGCTCTAAAGCTTTTTAATAAATTTTCACTCTTGGCTCTAAAACTTGCCTCAATCTTTCACTCTGCCGTATGCCCCTCAGTCGAATTCTTTCTTCTGAGAAGGCAAGAATTGAGATTGCTGCAGACCCATATGGATTTGCTGCCAGTAACAAAACCAACAGGACGATTTGCTGAGGCCTGGGAGGTACCATCTCCAGAGAATCCCTGATTTCTCAAAATGTTGAGATCTAAGGTTTATTTTGCTGTTCAACTCCTTTTCTAGAGTTTTACTTGCATCCAAAAAGATGAGTTTTTCTGAATCCATGATAATGGAAAGCAGGCAACTCCTTTCCAGAGTTTCAGCTTGCTTCCAACAGGGAAGATGAGTTTTGAGTTTTTTTCCTGCTTCTAGGATGATAGAGAGCAATCTTCAACCTGGGCCGTATTCCTACATAAGTAGCTGAAATGGGGTTTGTCTTGGAAATTCTCCTTAATGACTGAAAGTTAAGATTAACTACCAGCTGGTCTTGATTCCTCCTTACCATTAGAGTGCTCAGTAATCTTATAAATTGTGCAATCATTTGTTTTGCTTTACTTTTTTGTTGTTGTTTATTTGTTTGGTTCTGTTTTTGTTGTTTTAGTCTTTTTTCCATTGGGTTTGACCACTCTAGTTGACTTGGTCAAACCTGAAGGAAAGTTCTAAATTATGGGGAACAAGACCTCTGAACTGGCTAAATTCCTGAAGCTGGAAAAACAAAGAGAAAAAAAAGAAAAATCAGCCATCGAAACAAGAAAGATTTCAATTACCTGAAGGGCTTTATTTACATAACAAAACAACCCTTTGCTAGCCAAGCCAAACTGAAATAGCAATAGTGGTTGCCCCATGCTGTAGTTCAGTAGCTAAGGAAGAGTCCCCTGCATAAGGTCAGGGCCAGAAGGCCCGACTCCCCAGTTCCTCAGGAAGGAACCAGCCTCATAACAGACAAAAGGCTCACTACCACAAACAGCAATCATTCAGCACTTCTGGAAGGAAAGAAGATTTTTTTTTTTTTTTTGCAGAAATATCCTTCTCTATCTTATTTCCAAAGCCACTGAGGGTCACCAGAGCCCAGTTCACTTGTGGTTCCCATGCCATCGTCTGTGCCTAGGATATGGGACTGACCATCGCTCAGGCTTGACTTTTCCTCTAGCTAGAGACCCGGGCTCCTGACATGGCCTGGCCTGTTTCTTCCGCTGTGGCTGAGTGTGGAAGGACCATACCTTGTACTTACTTGGGTTTTCAGCCTTCACCTTCTTAACGTCCAGCAGGAGTGACCATGCCTGACTCCACATCTGCAGGGGGATTCCTTAACAACATGCTTTTTTGCCTTAACAACATGCTTTTGCTGCAGATATCAGCCAGGGCCCGTTTCTCTGCTCCTCGCTAAGAATGCTTTGTTTCCCATAAGGAATGCTTTTAGCTAATCTATAATCTATAGAAGCAATGCTTATCACTGGCTTACTGTCAATTAATACGTGGGTCTAACTCCGTTCATGGCTCTCAGCTCTGAAGGCTGTCAGCCCCTGATTCCCACTCTACACTCTATTTCTGTGTCTGTGTCTTTAATTCCTCTAGCGCCACTGGGTTAGGGTCTCCACGACCGAGCTGGTCTTGGCAATTGGTTGGGAGGACAGAAGACTGACTCACTGTGGAATCTCAAGCTGACTGATTACCTTGTAGATGTAAACATCTTCATCTCCTGTGTCCACTGGTGCCCTGGATCAGCAACCTGCAAGGCAGAGGGAGAGAGGGTGAGGGAGGCCAAAATAAAAGTTGTTGGGTATGGGCGTGTGGGCGGCTCCTCCTTGCCCTGCATCCCGAAGGAGTCCAGGACCATCAGACCAGGGAACAGAGGGAGAGGTGAGACCCGCCTCCCTGGAGGGAGCAGCCTGACCTGTGTCTGCTTATACTTGGCAATGATGTCCCTTTACTCCTGGGCGAGCAGGATATCCATGTCTTTGTCCATATCCACCCTATAAGACAAAATATTCCCAAAATTACATGGCACCTGAGAGCTTTAGAGAACACCCCATACATCTGCTCCCAGATGCCAGCCGGGTGAACTTCATTTCACCAACACCCCCAGGACAATGGGACCAAGCCAAATGGCCCCACCTCTGCCAGGATTTCTGGAGTCCCTGGGCCTGACCAGAGGTGGGCCCTTTCCTGAGGACTTTAAAACAAGGAGACCTAGACAACAAGACTTGTTGTCCCTAAATGTCCTGAAATGGGCACACACTCCACAGCAGGATGAACGGCATCTACCTGCTCAGGGTGAAGGGCCATGATGACTATAATGGACACCTGGAGGCAGACTAGGGCCAGGAACCAGAAATCTCTATATGATCAGCCTCCTGCTATTGTTCAGACACCATGAAGATGCCCAGTTTTCTATAGGAAAGAAGAAATCTCATGAGTGTTCTGTTCCACTCAAATCTTTACTCACTGTGGCCAGTGAATCCATTTGAAGAATAACACCAGTCAAGCAGGAGGATGTTTGGTTCGGAGAAGGCTTGATCTATTGTCTCCAAAGCAGCCTCCCTTTGGTGGAGGGAGGGCAGATTCCACAGTCCTGAGCTGTTGATACAGGAAGAGGCTTTGTTTTCCCAGGTCACCAAAGAACAAGTGAACTCTTGGGGACAGGTTCTGGAGAACACCCAGAGGGGCCATCTCTCCTGGGAATACCTGAGACAAAGGGAAGGTGATACGTCTGGAGGACAGGTCACAGAGAGGGCCTTGCAGGTTAAACCCCTGTCCCCAGGCCTCAGAGAACAGGAGGAATGACTGTCACCTTTCGGCCAGACCTCCAGGGTTTCTTCATTTTCCACAACTATTCGAGGGCAGAGGGCTCCCAGCTCTGCTCCCAAACTGGAAAACTCCAGTGTCTGGTGGGTCCCACAGTAACCATCGGAGCCCACACTTAAAGTCTGAATGGATAAGATCCCTGCCTCTGGGGAGCTTTTTCTTGCACAGACTTGGACTGAGGGATGCCTCTAACCCCACCCACAGGGCCCCCCATTCCTGTGGCTCTTCCAGAGCCAGGTTCTACCCCCACTGGGGTCCAGAATCCTCAGCAGATTTTGTATCTAAGGCAGGAAGGCTGCAGAGGCCAGGAGTTGAGTGCAGGACAGCACAAGGCAGGGCTGAGATCACAGTCCAGAGTCACATCTGGGTCCCTGGGTCAGTTGCCTCCCCTCTGACCTCAGGCATCTCATCTTCAAATGGGTACATTAGCACCCATTCCACGAAGTCAGTGTGAGGGTGAATGAGACGGCTGCAATACATGGTCAGTGAAGAGAAAGCACCTGGTGGGAGCTCAGCGACATTACCCTCCACAGCGCCCCGGAGGCCAGTGATGCCATCTGGTAGCATCTGCCCCCATGTCAGCAGGAAGGGGAGACAGCAGGTCACACTTACCCGAGAATGATCAGTCAGCTGTGCTGAGATGTGCCTCTCACTTAGAAAAGGGTCCTGCACACAGAGACACTCACAGACACCACTGTGTGTCTCCAGCTGCTCCACAACTCAGAGGCAGGCAGATGTTCAGCAACAGTGACGTCTGGGGTTACAGCACCCATCAGAGTGGGGCCCTGCCTGGGTCAGCAGGGCCCAGGTCCAGTGTCCTCTACCCCTTGAACTGTCAACACGTATGCATTCAATGTGTTTGTGTGTGAGTGTGAATGTGTATGTTGTGAACACATGTGTGCATGAGTGTGTCTCTTCTCTGGCTGGTCTTGGCTGCTCCACCACATGTGCACCCAGGTCCTCATCACTGTCTCCCCCAAGGGCTGTGGCCAGCATCAGAGCATCTATGGGTGCTCCCTAGTCTCTGCCCTCTCCACCTGAGGCAGTTCTGGATATGCAGACACAGGAAGGGCAGAGGCCTCTTCTGAGGCCTCTCTTGTTGGCTTGTAGATAACCGTCTTCTCCCTGTGTCTTCACACAGTTGTCCCTCTGTGAGTGTCCGTGCCCTAATATCCTCTTAGGGCCCACCCTAATGATCTCACTTTAATTCTATAAAGACACTATTTCCAAAGAAAGTCACATTCTGAGATACTGGGGGTTAGAACGTCAATATACAAATTTTGAGAGGACACAACCCAACTCACAACAAAGACCTTGCTGTGTAGTAAAGCAGAGATATCTTTTAGGTTCTTAGCACTCAGAGTTGACAGTTGAGGAAAGACCAAGGTTGAGCATGTCATTTTTTTGTTTTGTTTTGTTTTTTGAGATGGAGTCTCACTGTGTCACCCAGGCTGGAGTGCAGTGATGTGGTATCAGCTCACTGCAACCTCTACCTCCTGGGTTCAAGCAATTCTCCTGCCTCAGCCTCCTGAGTAGCTGGGACTACAGGTGCACACCACCATACCAGGCTAAGTTTTTTGTGTTTTTAGTAGAGATGGGGTTTCACCATGTTGGTCAGGCTGGTCTCAAACTCCTGACCTCAAGTGATTCACCTGCCTCAGCCTTCTAAACTGCTGAGATTACAGGTGTGCGCCACCACACCTGGCAAAGATGTCATTTTTAGGAGGCAGAAATTGAAGACATGTGATATGGTTTGGCTGTGTCCCACCCAAATCTCATCCTGAATTGTTGTTCCCATAATCCCCACATGTTGTGGGAGGGACCTGGTGGGAAGTAATTGAACCATGGGGGAGGTTACCTCCATGCTGTTCTTGTGATAGTGAATTGTTATCAGATCTGATGGTTTTTTAAAAGGGGCTTCCCCCTGTCCCCTTTCACTCTGCACTTCTCCTTGCTGACACCATGTAAAGAAGGAGGTGTTTGCTTCCCCTTCTGCTGGCATTGTAAGTTTTCTGGGGCCACTCCAGCCCTGCAGACCTGGGAGTCAATTAAACCTCTTTCCTTTATAAATTACCCAGTCTTAGGCTGTCTTATAGCAGCGTGAGAACGGACTAATACAACATGTGATAGCTGATGATCCCAGAAACAAAGTCTAGAGAAATTGGGTGAGGATGCCAGTCTTGTGTGTTTTTGGTCATTGACAAGGTAAAATAAAATTTCTTAAAACGTTTTCCTACTTTTGCTATAGAAGCTTGATTTGTGAAATAGTGTTTGGAGAGTTGTAGTATAAATATCAATGCACAGTGAATTAAAAAACAGAAGAAATGGATAAACCAGATTTACAATCATTAAGTAAATCAAAATTGGTAGTTAAAAAAATTTAGCATGACCAGGCCCAGATGATTTAACAGGCAAATTGAACAATTGAAAAATAGGCAGCAGGTAGATTTTTCTGGATTTACAGAGTGTATCCACCCCAGCACATCCACTTCTCTGAGCCTTCTCACCTCTGTCTTTCGTGGGGAGTTGTCACTTTTTCCATACTTACAGGAGCTTACCTTGAATCTGATTTGAACTATCTTCTGGAATCCCTGTTAGGCTGTTAAATCCTGTATCCTGTGAGGATCCTCCTGCATTGATAATAAACCTCTCTCATCTAACCTTAGGTTCTACTTGGAAATGGAGACCCTTTAGTATCCAGCCCCATGGATATCTCAGGACTTCTGCCCATATATGTGGCTATATTCTGTGGCTCTTCCCCTATTAAGTCATAAGGTCCCTGGCTGAGGTAGGCTGTGGTGAACCTCATCATTGGCCTGGCCACCAGGAAACAAGGTGTGAGCTGATCAGGGGGTTTTAGGGCACTACAGTCTTGTGGGAGAGCAGTCTCTGCCTTCTCTCCAAGCAAGAGGCCAGTGCTTTCCCTTCCTAGGGAGGGCTGGGCCACTCTGCACACTCAGATTGTGCAGGGGCATCTGGGGATTCAGATAAAAAGAGAAATGGGCAGAGGGGAACAAGAAAGGGGCACAGAGAGAGAAGCTGGGATGAGTCACGAGAGCACAGAAAGAGGGGCAGAGACACGGCTGGTTGCCAGCAAGGTCTCAGGATCAATAGGAAGACCATTGTTGGAAGAAGGAAGATTTCCCCAGTATTTTGTGTGGGAGCTCCAGTTGGAAGCTGGAAGCTCTGCTCTTTTGCATCTTAGCGTGAAGACGGGGACCATGGGTTCATCTCTCCCCGGCAGCTCTTCATTTTGTTGTTTTATTTTCTTTTTTGATTTTTATTTAGAAATTTTCTACATTTCCTAAAATCTTAACTTTTATATCATTGTTGGTGTCCAGTAAATTAAGAGAAATGTGGCAAAATGACATGGAATCCAAATACGTCATCAAAGAGATATTTTATTTGTAAGCAAGTTACTCTCTAAGGTCTTAAAATCTGCCCCAAGTGTTCTCTCTGCACGTGAACAGGCGGAATAATTGTGATAAAATGGAAGAGCCCAGCAGGTGGGGTCTGTGAGATCATTCAGCTGACTCCTGCAGACAATGTGCTCTCTCTCTCTGCCCCCACACTAAGGGTGCACTCCTTGTTCATCTCCAGGACAGTGTCAGCAAATGCTGCCTGGGGCATGCTGGTGATCACTGTGTCACTTTGGGTCAGGAAACACACATTCTGGAGAGGACAAAGCAAGTGAACAGGCCTTGTACGCTGAGTGGAAGGCCTTTTATCTCCAAAAAATCAAACCAGAGAAATTAAAAAATATCTTGAAACAAAAGACAAGGGATACACAAATATAAAAACTTGAGGGTTCCAGGGACCAGAGGGCTTCTGCACCTTAGCCTGTTTCCTGCTTTGCTAAATGAGCAAATGTGTGATGTGCTCTCTTTGGTCCCATCGCTTCCTATTGTGATTCCTCCTCCCTGGGCACTTGCTCTCATCCTGTTCTGCCGGCTGCTGCCTCACTCAACAAAACCTGTCGACTTCGACTAAGGTCAAGATTCATGAGTCGACCTTAGTACCACCCGCCATTGGCCCCAGGACCATGCCCTGTGCCACCACCCAGGCCCCAGAGCCCACGGCACAGCAGGTTCACCCTGAGGACATCTGAACAGGTCTTTTTTCACAAGAGGACAGAAGAAAGGATAGCGACACTGAGCTCCAATGCCGTGAACAGGAGCATCACAGACAGGATCCTCTGAAATGCAGGATGCACGAGGTCTGTGCTGGACTGGCCAACCCTTCTGCCTTCCTGAGATGACTAGATGGGTTTAGACAGTGTCATCTGCTGGCTCCTCTTCCCTCGTACCTGACTCAACCTGCTCATGATCTGGGAGACAGTGTCATATCCTAGTATCCTGGGCCACTCCAGGGACAGCAGTACAGGTGGCAGGTGACACCCAAGGTTGAGCTGAGCCTCCTGACTCTTCATTCATCTGGCCTCCAGGGAGAGTCTCCGCCCGTCTGGGTTTCAATTTCGTCTTCTGTAAGATGGGGACTTCCCACTCACCCCTTAGGGCGGTTTGCAGGTCCACAGAGGTGGTGAGGCAGAAGGCTTTCCTTTGTAAACTGAGCGCCAGCACCTGCTACCCACCTATGCTCCCTGGGGTGGGCCTGCTTGGCTTGGCTGGGAGGCAGCAAGGGGCACCTTGACCAATCAAAGTGATGTGCTGGCACAGTTGCTAATTCTCACGCCAGTCCCCAGGAGCTATCTGCCTGAGGAGGAGAACAATTCTGCTTCCCTGGGTCACCTTCCATGGAACAATGACTTCCAAGTAGAACAGGTAAGGCCACAGGTGGGCAGAATCTAGAATTTATTTGTACAGACTGTGACTATAGTGGGTTAGTGTCCCCCCTCAAATTCATGTCTACATAGAACCTGAGAATATGACCTTATCTGGAAATATGGTCTGTGTAGGTGCAATTAGTTAAGGATCTCAAGGTGAGATCATCCTGGATTTAGGGTGGACCCTAAATGCAATAACTGGTGTTCTTATAAGAAGAGAACAGGACACAGAGACAAACAGAGGGGAAGGCCTCATGAGGATGGAGACAGAGGTTAGAATGACGTGTCCAGAAGCCAAAGAATGCCTGGAGTTCCCCAAAGCTGGAAGAGACAAGAAAGAGTTTTTTCCTAGAGCCTTCAGAGAAAGAGCGGCCCTGCCGACTCCTCGATCTTGGACTTTGCTTTCAGAACTGTGAAGGAATTCACTTCTGTTGTTTTCAGTCACCAGTTTGTGGTCCTCTGTTATTGTGGCCATGGGAAATGAACACAAGGACCCCTCAGGCAGGGGTTGCCGCTTCTCAGCTCTTCCTGAGAAGCTCCTGAGCCAGAGAGCTCAGGCTGGTTTCCGAGGAGCTCATCCTAACCCACTACACAAACCGCATCCAGCCGCTCGGCAGATGCCTCCCCTGCCCCTCAACCCTCCACTCCCATTATAGCTGCTCCATCTATGGGAGGATGGCCTGAAGCCAGCGATGAGGGGATGGGACAACGGCCAGGCTGTGCACACATTCCCCCTGCCTGCTGCCTCTCCACCCCTAGAATATCCCCCTCTATGGCTGCAGGAATGCAAACTTCCTCTGCCTTCTTTTCTCAGTGTTCCACACACATGTTCTCTTGACTTTATTGACTAAACACATTTTAGAGCAAATACTGATGCTCAGACTGGCTCTAATGCAACAGAGAATGCGAAACCACATTCCGTCATTTTCATAAAGTTCTGATTGCAAACAACAATTAAAAAGCCCATTCCGTATTTGTTTCCTGATTTTTTGGGGTCATTTTTGGCCATCCCATCCATTTTTGTGCATGTGGTAGAATTAGGATTTAGCCTCTTGCAGCCTCCCTTGACCTGTGGCTCTTGCCTGGCTGAACCTGGGCACTGCCAGCCTGTGGCCACCCTGTTTATGAGGTTCCTATGTCTCCCTGAGCTCTTGGCCTTTCTTGAGCAATTCACTACCCTGACCCTAGAGTTCTTGCTTGGAAAAACCCATCCCTTGAGACTATGACAGTTAAATCAGTTTGTTTATTAAGGTGCTCAAATTGAAACCAAGTTGTTGGTTATGTCTTTTTGCAACTACAGTCTTGCTTGATATTGTACTTGAACAACTCTTTTGGCACAGTCCAGTCAAATGCCTGCTATTCTCCCATGTGTGGGTTCCTGTGTTCTGCCTCTTTCCGCATGGTCCACATCAGAAGGAAGCAGTGAACAAGAAGCAGAAAATCTCAAAGACTTCACTAGTCTGGAACATTCTACCTAAAAATACTCACCAGTAAGCTGGAGCTGGCCACAAAGCAGCTGGTGGTCTCATTCTTCGAAAAGTAGTGGCTGTCTTGGGGCACTGATGGGCAGGCACCACCAGTTGGCACTGTCTGGCAGCTGGGAACACCCCGGCTAGGTGATAGGGAAGGACAATGAGGCCCACTGTGGCAGCCATGGGGCTTAGGAGGCTGCTGATCAGGCTGTTCCAGGCCTGCAGGGGATCTGGTCAGGGTCTGCTCCTGAGCAGTTCATGCTCCTGGGGCACCACGATCCCACCAGGCCAGCAGCAGGTTCTCACATCCAGGACCCTCGGCAGGATGGGACTTCCTCTTCTGTTATACGATTTGATTAATTTTGTTCACTCTCAACCCCTCTCAGAGCTCCCCAAGCCTACAGGCAAATGCTTGCTTGATGCACGACACATGAAAGCATGAATGAAGCAGAGACTTATGGTGGGACAGACAGGAGATGTGGTTCTGGTAGCTTCTCCACCCAGGACTGAGCAGGGCTAGAGGAAGAGGAAGATATGTATAGAACTGATGTCCCATTGGACTGAACCGAACAGAGAAAATATTGCAATGCCCACAGTGCTTGATAAATCACAGCTTCCCTGACCTCCAAGCCCCCTGCTGGCTTTACCCAGTCCACTGGCACCCTGAGGAGGTTCCTCCGGCCATCTCCCCTAAGCCTAGCCAGAGGCCTCCTGCCTCATCCTGAGCTGAGGCTGTCATCAGGTGGGTTCCCAGACATGCTCTTTCCTATCACCTGGCTCTGTCTGCAGCACCCCTGCATGGCAGAGCTCGAGGCCAAGGGGCCTGCTCACCCAAGTACAACAGATGCCCCCACAGCAGCCTCTGTCATATGGGGACAGCAGCAGGGTTGGTGCTCTTTCCTGTTCTTTTCATCCACTCCACTTTGTGAAAAGGGTGCCCTGGCAGGAGGGCCAGGGAGCATGGGGTGCGAGGGCTCAGTGTGGGGGCAACAGCACCTGGGGCCGAGGGTGGATGTTCAGATCCCGGCTGGGGCACGGCCCAGAGGAGGGCTGAGAATCACAGCTGCGCCATGGGGGGCTACCTCCCTTCGAAAGCAGGAAACCTGGATTCCAGTTTTACGGTGTCCAGACTCACTTTTCAAAGACCAACACCAGGGGAGGAATAGGCTGATGTCTGTGGTGGCTCCCGGGACACCTGGGCTAGGTGTTCCAGCCCGTCACAAACAGCCCATGGCACGTGTGCTCAGGTATGCCCAGCAGCCTCTGGCAAAGATCCGGGCCCTCTTCCCAGGGGCTCAATCTCAGAGCTGGGCAGTGATGGGGGAAGAGATGGAAAAAGGTGGTGGGCCATTTCTCCATACAGCACCAGGGATTCACAACTCGTGTTGTCAGAATGTTCTGAGAAAGTCCCTTTTTTTCAAAGAAGAGGTCCCTGAGGATGGTGGCGGGTGAATTTCATAGGAGCCTAAGTGGCCCTGGAACACCGTGGTCCCCACCTTGTGCCGCCGTCTGCCTCACCCAGCTGCTGCTTGCTCTGTAGGGCTGGTGCTCCTGCCCTTGTTTAGGGGATCCACACAGGCTGCTTTCCTGGAGGGCTCAGGGGAGGCTGAGGGTGGGGATGAAGAAGGGCATCTGATCCTTTGAGGGAGGTCTGAGAGAATGACAGTGTCCAAACCTGGCACTGCCACCTTGAGGCTTGGCTGCCAGTTTCTTGGCAGCTTCTGTGTCAGGACAGGGAGACCCCCAAATCC
The DNA here is from genome assembly GCF_028858775.2 of Pan troglodytes. NCBI lineage: Eukaryota > Metazoa > Chordata > Mammalia > Primates > Hominidae > Pan > Pan troglodytes. The sequence continues at coordinate 35,455,961 of NC_072403.2, read as the reverse complement.
CAGGTCACCAGAATCTCCACCATACCCATCTCTGTCCCCCAACCCATGCCTCTTAGCCTCCTAAGAAAGGCCTGGAAATGATTCTGCAAAAGTTTGTCAATCAGATGTGCACCCATCACTGAACACCCCCTTTTCACTCTGCACCCTTCCTGGCCCCCACCAGCAAGGCTCATCTCTTTTGATTGATGCTTTTCTCACCCAGGCTGTGGTGCACAACTAACAGCCCATGCTCTCACTGTCCTCTTTCCCCTGTGCTCACCAAGGACCTGAAGCCCGGTGGTCAGTGAACACCAAAGGGTGTCATGATGAGGCAGAATTTTCCCATAAAGCCACCCAGAGCCTGGAGAGGGTACAGGACTCTCTTCAAAATGAGGATCATGAAAGGTGTCCCCCAGATCAGTGGGCCCTGTGTACTTCCACAGGGCCACTGACCAAAGGACACTTGTCAGCAACCTGGGGTTCAGTTCCTTTGTCTGAACCTTGGAAAGATCCAACTGGATGAGGTTCCACTAAAGTCTCTTTTTAGTAAGTGAGGCACTGTTGTTCCTATACTCACCAGATGCTTGTTTGATTTTCTTCCCAAAATGACAGACAGCAATCCAGAAATGATAATCTACTCAGAAAAGAGGGAAATGGTAAAGTCAGTTTCCCCATGAACAAGCACCCCGATGTCCCTACCACTGAATTGTCACGTCCTTGTACACCTCCAGGAACTTCCCCACAGGGCTGACATTATTGGGCATGCTGGAAGCTGGGCCAAAGTCCAGGCCATACGTGGCTACAGGCCAATGTTGGGGGAAGTGGATATAGGAGGCCAAGCCACCCCTAGAATCTCATGAGAACCTGACTCAGCTGGAGAGGAAGTTCTTCTAGGGCAAAGACAAAGGGGCTTAAGGCCCAGGCTCCCCCATAGGGACCAGGGAACAGTGATTTTCAAGGGAGAGAGGGCAGGTAAATGTTACAAGACTCTATTTAGATGAAGATGTTGTGGTGGGGAGAGAAAAGCCACGCGGGCTTTGAACTGTGAGTTCCATGGGCTCTTCCAGAGTCAGAGTTAAGGACAGAAGAAAAAGGGGGCCCAAATAAAGGGAAGATTTTGAGGCCAGGTTAACAGCTAGAAAAAAACTGTTGATTCTGGGTTATTACAGAAAAAGTGTTCTGTGGTAATGCAGTAATTTGAAATAGCTGCAATGTACGAAAACTGCATGGCATGGTGGCAAGACTATAAAAAAAAGTTTTTCTGGTCCTAGCAAGAAAATAGCCAGATAGAGAGGGAACAGGGAGGTTTGTGACTCAGTGGTCAGAGGATGCTCAAAAGCCACCGTGAATGCAAGAGGCTGCGGCTGGGGCATGAAGACAGGTCTAGGCTGTGGGAAAGCCTCATTCACATTTCACAAGACTAAAAGCTTTCTCCTGAAGCTTCTTGCTGTGGCCTGAATGTCTGTTGCCCCCAGATTTCATGTGCTAAATGCCTAACCTCCAATGCGATGGTATCTGGAGGTGGGGTCTTTGGGAGGTGAGTAGGTCGTAAGGGTGAAGCCCTCATCAATGGGATTACTTCCTTTATAAAAGGAACCCAGAGAGATTCCTCTGCCCTTCCACCACATGAGGACACAGCGAGAACGCTCTATCTATGAACAGGCAACAGCCTTCACCAGACACCAAATCTGTCGTTGTCACGATCTTGGACTTCCAGCCTCCAGAACTGTGAGTAATAGATGCTTGCTGTTTATAAGCCACCCAGCTTATGGTATTTTTGTTAAAGCAGCTCAAGCCATCTAAGACACTCCTTGATTCCAGGAGCCTGGGGGATATTCAGGACTCCGAGGCTATGTCTGGAGCATAACTCTGCAGAAGGCCTTCCACATGCCAAGAGATGACAAGCAGCAGATAGAGCTTCTAAGTGCTCCATGCCACCTCTTCAAGCTCAGTATATGCTCTACTGACCCCACTGGTCCTGCTGGCCCCATAGACAGGGCCACAAATGCACCAGCCTGGCCACCCCACTGTGTGCCCTGTCCACCCCATTTCTCACTTGCTGTCTGCCCACCTCACTCCTACTCCTTGTGTCACCTGAACTTAGGGAGAAGTAGGGTGACCCTATGTCCAGTGTGTCAGGGACAGTCCTGGGTATTCCTGTGATCATGGCATAAATAGTAATAGCACACTCTTTTATTCTTATAGTGTCCCTGTTGAGGCTACACATGCTATTGTCACCCCAGAGAGAAGCTGCAGGGCTCCCAGGGCCCTCGAGGATGGCACTATGAGGATTTTGGAAGAACTGATATTTGAGCCAGATGATCAATTCTGTTCCCATTGGCAAAACCCCTTCTCCTGCCAGGCCTTCTCTCACTCCTGGCTGATTGCCCTCAAAACAAGTTCCATTCCTGCATCTTTGCTCTCCACAGAGACATTGCTAGGTAGCATATCAGTTGTCTGTGCCCTGCTCCATCCCAGAGACCACCCTCCATGAGCACCCATCCTACTCACACACTTGGCTCCTACGAATGGGTATCCAGACCTCACCAAGGTGAGAACCACTGGGCCAAAGTGACAGGGAAAGGAAGTACATGCCAAAAGGATCCCCATGCTCATAACTGCAAAGCCACAGAGGATCCGGATGGTCTGTTAGGGAAGAAGGGTCACCTGGTGTGACCTCAGAAAGATATGTTCAAGTCCTAACCCCTGATACCTGGGAATGTGATCTTCTTTGGAAATAGGGTATTTGTAGATGTCATTGGGATGTCAGTTAAGATGAGATCAGAGTGGAGCAGGGAGGGCCTTTAATCCAGTATGACTGGTGTAGGTACAAGACAAGAGAAACAGGCAGATGCTGGCAGAGAGAATGTCACACAAAAACGGAGGCAGAGGTGGGAGGGATGCAGCTGCAACCAAGGAGAGCCAAGGACTGCCAGGATACACCAGAGCTGGGAGAGAAAGCCTGGCCCTGCCCAGACCTGGATTTCAGACTATGGCCTCTGGCCTCCAGAATTGGGAGAGCATGAGTTTCTGTTTTGTTTTTTGTTGTTGTTGTTGTTGTTGTTGTTGTTTTTTTAAAGCCATCTGGTTTGTGGTAGTTTGTTACCATGGCCCCAGGAAACCAACTCACTGGGTGAGTCAATCAAGGGCCAGTCATTGTCAGTTTCCCCAGGGAAGCGGAGTGCTGGAACTCTCTGTGCAACCCAAGGAGATAGTGCAGAAGCAGGAAAAGTGTCTCAGGGGCATGGGAAACCGAGCACGCAGGACATGCTCCCAGCCCTTCCTAGTGCTGGCTGAGATCAGCGTGCAGTGAAATGCTGGGTGTTTCTGTCTTTAGCTCTGAACTGTGGCAGTGGGATCCCAGGTGATGACTGGTCACAGCCCAGGAGGTTCCCTTGCCCTTTGCTCCCTCTCCCTCCTGGGCACAAAGAAGCACTTAGGAGACAGCAGGTGGGGCAGGAACTGGCTCCCACTCTCTGCAGGATGAGTGGACACAGGTACCTCTGTTCGGGGCATGGCTCCTTGTGGGAGAGGGACCCCAGAGCTGTGACGGGGTCCCAGGCAGCCTCTGAATCAGCCTCAGAATATTTCTACCACAAGAGTTCACATTCTTGCAACATTTACCAAGCAACGTCCTACCTGTTCTAACAGCGGAGTCAGCCCAGAAAGCACTTTTCAACCCAAGGTTAGGTGTGGCTCCCACAAGTAGGGAGGTGCTGGCCCTGGGCCCCAGGCCTTTCCCCCTGGTGCTTGTGTTGCCCAGCTCCTTCTTTCCATTCCCCCCTCCTCCCTTTGGTCATGCAATGGAGTTGTATTTCTTTAAAAATCATGGATCGTATGAGAGATATTGGAAGGCAGACTAAGGGCTCATATCTGTTTTCAAATGGTTAATTTCTCAAGAAGGGAGAATAGGAGATGAAGTGTCTATAATTTTTAGAAAGAAAAAAAATCCCTGGGAAGTAAAATCTAGAATAATTTATTCAACAGACTATTTTTTTTCTTTTGCCTCCAAATAAAGTGTATGCAAATATGTTATTATTTCCTTAAAATGAGTTAAGCAGCCAAAGTTTTATATCTCAGGTGAATGCTCCCCATGAGCACAAAACTGGGAAATCTCTTGCTTTCTTGCGGAAAATGACTAGGTAGTCCCAGAGGCCTCCCCCAACACCTCCAGAGCAGCCTGGAACTCCTTAAGCCAAAGGCTCTGTCTGCAAAGTGACAAAGTGTCCTCCCGGCACCCACTCAGCCTCTGCCCTTTGCTTGGCTGTTCTTACCCCAAGCATCTGGGCCTTTTTCTTCAGATTTTTTTCTCACGTTGTCCTGGTTGAGAGGCTCCAGATTCTCTGTGAGGTGCTCAAAGATGCAACTTTGTGGAAACACCACACGGTATCTGCTGGGCAGGGCTCTGGACCCAGATAGGGATTGCTGCTGCTGCTGCCAGACAGGCGCGGAGCCAGGTCCGACTCTGGACCGAGACTTAACATTGCAAACTTCCCAAGCTTCAGATTTCCTTGGGTAGTCAACTAGAATCCCCCAGTCATCCCAAGGCGACCAGGGTTCTAGGAAGGAACCTGGGAACATGGGTGCCTCAAAACCCTGGCATAGTGAGAATTCTCATGGGTTCTTGGCATTGCACAACACCTGTTGACAGCACAGCCTGCCCTGAGGAGGGTCACAGGCAGAGAGAGCAGACCAGCCTGCCTGCAGGTGCCCAGCTCCACCTTCATACTGGTCATGAATTTCCTGCAGTCCCTAACAGGCTTGGGACATGCTCCCTCCAGCCCAGTTTCAGGATTGGATGCTTTTCAAATTCTGCTCTCCATCCCTTCTTATGCCAGGTCCATTCCTTTCAGGACATCCAGTTAGCACTGCCCTGCTTCTATAACCCAAATATTACGTGATTCTTTGTAGGAAAACCAATTGTTGGTGTCAGAACTCTCTGAGCACTGACAGTAGGCTAGGCTTCATGCTAAAGCAGTGCTGTTCCTTACACGCAGCAAGGCCCATAATCAGAGTCCGAGGTACTAGTTCTAAATGAATAAGACATTCTTAGCCCAGAGACGCCTAGCCACAGCATGGCCTCTGTATGAATGTGTAGTAAATGTAAGCAATTACGAGTAATGCCAGGTTTAACTGTCACAGCCGATGTGACAAAGCCCGCTGGCTCTGGGTCTTTTCTCTTTTTACCTCCTCAGCTCCCTTCTTCCCCCTCTTGTAGTGTAAGGCAGCTGCATATGGCAGAAAGAGAATGTGGTCCAGCCCGTCCCCTGGTCTCTGCAGCTGAGCCCAGGCCCCACCTGCCCCAAGGGCTCTGTTCACTGCATCAGCCCCTTCTAGGACAGCACAGTGGGGAAACAGTCTGAAGTTGCCCAGAGAGAGGAGGCTCCTGCTCCTGTGGCCCTTTATCCAACTGCCTCTGAGCTTGCAGGATGTTCTGGGATCTCTGGGCTGGAGTGGGCAACACCTGCAGCTCAGAAACCATGTCCCAAATTAGGCACGTGAAGGAGTCTGGTGGAAAAAGTATTGGGCCACAGAAACAAGGCTGCTGGGTACCTTTCCCAATCTCACAGACGGCGTCCTTCAGAAGAGACCCCAACACTGACGTTGGCAGATATCTCTGAGGGGGCCTGTGTGACTTTCATCTCCTCCAGGACCTCTGGGCTTCATTGGCCCATGTCAACCTGCTCTGCCCTGATTGGCAGGGAACACCCCGCATCTCTGGCTCAGGCAGTTATGATGACAAAATTTATAGGGCCCTTCCTGCAGCAGTTCTTTAATTTTTAGAACAAAGCCAGTGGCATTGTGATTGAGTTCAACTGCTGGGGAATCAATTGCATTGAATTTGTGTTGGGTGGTATTGTGTGCACTGAAGACACAGTGCACACATTAAGATCTCAGAACCTCAGAGCTGCAAGGGAGCCCCATTTAGCAGATGAGAAGTTTCTCCTCCTAGGGCTTCAGGAGCTGTAAACATCCACCCCTAGATGCCACCATGGGGTCGGAGCCCCACAATCTGCCCATCTGTATGCTCCCCTAGAGGTTTGAGCAGTGGGGCACTGAAGAAGCGAGCCACACCCCCATCACGTGCCCCGCGAGGGGAACAAGGGAACTTTTCTCATTTCAAAAGTATAAAACTCACTGTAAAAATAAGAATATAGTACAATTCAGACTTCTCTCATACTCTGATGGCATAAGTCACTTTTAATTCTAGTATAAAATTAAAAGATAAAATAAAACAATTATAGCCATAATAATTTGTTGGTGTATACAGAGTATGAAAAGATGTAAATTGTGACATGAATAACATAAAAATGTGTAGAGAGAAGAAGTTAAAGTGTAGGGTTTTTGTATGCAGTTGAAGTTAAGTTATTAGCAGCTTCACATAGACTAAAAACTGTAAGATGTTTTATGTAAGTCTTATGGCAACAACAAACAAAAACCTGTAGTAGATACACACAAGACAAAAAGAGTAAAATCAAAGCATATTACCACACAAAAAAAATCATTAAATTACAAAGGAATACAGCAAGATGAAGAAAGAACAAAATATCTACAAAATAGTCAGAAACCCCTGAACAAATGGCAGTAATAGGTCCTCATCTGTCAATAATCACTTTAAATATAAATGAATTCAATTCTCCATCAAAAGACATAGAGTGGCTGAATGAATAGAAAAAGAAAACCAAGATCCAACTATGTGTTGCATCTGAGGGATTCAATATATCTTTAAGGACACACATAGGCTAAAAGTGAAGGGATGGAAAAAGATGTTCCATGCAGATGGTAGCCAGTAGAGAACAGGGGTGGCTATACACACATCAGATAAAATAGACTTTCAGTTAAAAACTGCCACAAGATTCAAAGAAGATAATTTTGTAATGAACGAAGGAGTCAATTTATCAAGAAAATCCAAACCATATCATGTGTCTATAAGAAACACAGAGATTTACACTATTGGTATGTAAATGGTGCTACTGAGACCAGATTGGGTACAATGACAAACACTTCCTGTGGATGGTGATGTCTTTTCCAGACTAGGAAGACTGGAAAAGAGAAATCTCCATGTGGACGGCCAGGTGTCAGAAAATGCTTCAATCAATGGATTTAGTTAAACAGCATAAAATAGCTTGCCATGTAGTTATTTTGAAATAAATTACTCAGTCAGGCAGCAAATTCAGGGAAAGTCAGCCAAATAAATATACAAATGTAGACAGAGAAGTCTTCCCAAGAAAAGAAGAGAAAGCAAAGAGAAATGGCATCACCAATGAAAGCACACACAGAGATGTAACTTCAGAAATGGTGTCCAGGGAAAATGTCCTTTCCCATCTTCACATCATCCTCTGGACATTGACCAGCAAGCAGATATTTTCTGACGCAGAAGAAGAAACGAAGCTCTTCTGATCTGTACAGTGGGCAGATCACATCTCCGTGGGGTGTTCTACAAATGTTTTATTGATCTTTGGTGATGTATTTTTTTTGTCATCCAGTAATTTTTTTCATGCCCCTTATCAAGATAATTCTCCATCCTTATCTGGTGTGCTTCCCTCCTGGCAGGGTCTAATCTTTGTTGCCTGCTCTGGAGGTAGCAGGAGCCTCAACGGTTCAGAGAAGTCCTATCTCCTTCCTGTAGGCAGCAGAAATTCATTTCTCATGAACATCAAAGTCTTCTTAGTGAGATGGGTGCCTGGTGGGTGAAGTTAAACATGTCCAGGATGGGCCATGGCTATGCCACAGGACCTGAAGGGTTTTATCACAATAGGTGAGGACTGCCCTCAGAGTGTGGCATCAGAGTCAAACTCTGGTATTGTAGCCGCAAACCAGCACTGATCCTTGGGGGCAATCCCTAGGCATCCTGGAAACTCTGGCTACTGATTGAGTTCATGAATGAGATGAATACCTAGAATTCAAGCATACACCTGAATGTGAACCTTGCTTATGCTGAATTTCCTTTTTCAAATTTAAATGTTGAGCTGACACTGATAAAATTAGGCTTCTCCAAACAGCAAGCCAAACTTTGCTTATTTGCTGACAAGCCAGCAGGCCCTTCTATTTCAGAAGAAGTGATGTAGAACCAAGTTCTTAGCAAGCAATGAACTCAGGTGTCTGCCAGGGAATGGCATGCTCATTCACAGATGCATCAGTCCTCATCCCTGTAGGTTGGAAACCCCAGCAATGAAGAATCAATAGAAAGGTCTTCATCATGACTCATCACTCCAAGCTGTCTGTTCTAGAGCAGGGAAATTTCCAGCATGGATCTTTAGCTCCATTTGGGAAGATGGACCAAACCCTGCCCATCTTGGAGAAGAGGTGGCCTGACACTCAAGGTCCCACACACAAGGCTCTTTCCCTCTGTGTGACCATCAGAATCTTCAAGGGATACCTGACCATTTCATTTCTTTCTTTTCTTCCTTCTCTTGACAAGTTAATTGCAGAAGCTGTTGGAATCGCTTCAATAGAACAGATGGCCTGCGCTGGAGAACGTGTGGTGTTACATTAAGGGAGGGGTCTTGTGCTTAAGGGAAAAAAATGAGACCTGAACTAAAACTTCCACAGAGGACAAAGGACGAGTTCCTGGAATCAAGTAAAGCAGTGCAGAGCAGTGACAAAACCTCCAGAGTTCATCAGAAACAGAGAAACTGATTTCAGGGGTCACAAAAGAGTCTGGTGTCTGCACACCAGAGAGAACAAATGTAGGTCTTTTTTTTTTTCATTCAAAAGATACAGATTACACTTTAAGAGACAGATAATTCCACTAAGTAAAACTCCTCTGAGAAGCACACTTCGTATGTCCAGGAGAAAGGCCATGAAAGGGCACTGTGGAAACTGGGAGGCAGATACAGGTGAGGAGCTTGCAGAGCACCTTGAAGTCCAGGAGCCTCTTGTACTTCAGAGCTGATGGGTGAGAAAAGCCGGTCAGTGTGGGAGGAACAGAGTGGGGCATAACACCCTTCAGCATGCATCAACATGACTGTGGGATTGTGGGGAAAAGGCTAGGAGGGGTGACAAGAGACAACAGAAAATGTTATTCTACCCTTAAGCAAGACATTTTCTCTCAGGGTAACAATACGTCATTGGTGTTGATTTTCAGTGCCTGTCCTAACTAGGATCAGGTGGCAAAACAGGACACAAGATATTGAGAGTCCAGGGGACTCCATGCTCAGAGACTGCATATTCACATGGTAAGTGACCAAGAAACTGTTACATGAGGATGGTGGGTACAAACCATCTTTGAACAGAGAAAATGAAATAACTGTTTACAGAACATCAGCCCTCGGGACAACTCAGTTGGAAAATCAATAATCTAGAAATGTACATTCTTAAAGTGAATGTGGCAGATGAGATCAGAGCAAGGGAAAAGTACTGAGAAGGTAAAATGACAGTGAGCTCATGGCAACCCCGAATCTGAGTCCTAAGACATCAGTCAGTGCACAGGGTTGACCCGATGTGTGTCAGAAAGACAGGCAGAATCTCTCAGACCTGCTGTGGTCCCTGAGAGTTGAGACTGCAGGTGAAATGTGGACACAGAAGTCCCAATACATACCCATGCCTGTAATAGGAGGACACTCTTTTCAAACTGTGAGGGCTAGGGCCGAGCTTTTCCTACTGAGGTGAAGAAAGGGCCACATTACTGGCTTCTCTCTGCACAAATTGTATTGGAACACCCCTCGAGGGGTGCTTTCTTTGGGAGTGAAGCATGGTGAAAGCTTTTGCCTGAGGGGTTCTCTGAATTTGATCTTGATCTTGTGTTTATCAAGAGCAATGCCATGAAGTTCAGCTCACTAGAAACTGACTCAACATATCCAACTTGGAACTGGGTCTACTCCTTGCAAGGCCCTATTCCCTGTCCCTAGGATGAGGGAGTCAGGGGCTGCCAGGGCTATGCGGAGCTCTGACCAGTGTAAGAGAAAGGAGCCCTATGGAGACAGGAAGGACCTGCCTGGGCACATAAAGCCACAGTGGAGCAGTTGACCATGTGATAAACCTCGGGATGCTCAGCTATCTGTCCCCACAGATAGAAGCCACTCATTGGCCAGAAGAAAAACAAGGAGCACATGGGAATCTTGATCAAACTTGCTCAAGGTCCATTAACTTCTGGAAGCCCAAGAGAGAGCTCATATTCAGAGGACAGGAAGACAATTCCAGACCATTGGTCCACAGAGGTGTCACCTGTCCTTCTGTGTCTGTGTCAGCCTCACTGCCCCCTGACTTACCCCTGCCCCCAGGAAAAATGTCACAGGTAAGATGAGAACTGTGTTCTCTCTTCATCTGACTCTCTTTCTCATCTCTCTAATTCGGAGGAGTTTTTGCAAGGATTTTAGATGTGTTTTCCCCAAGGGAAAGAACATTATCAGGACAGTGCAACCCTTCATTTGAGGACTGGGGACTGGAATCCATCCTTGCTTATTCTTTTTTTGTGTGTGAATTTTGCTTTATTGTGGTAAGAATTCTTGACACGAGATCTATTATCCTAATAATTTTAAGTGCACAGTAGTGATCTTTAAAATGCAAATCCTTGGCTGGGCACGGCGACTCATCCCTGTAATCCCAGCAATTTGTGGGATCGGGGTGGAGGGGATCTCTTGAGCTCAGGAATTTGAGACCAGCACAGGGCAACAAAGGGAGACTTCCATCTCTACAAAAAGAAAAAAATTAGAAAATTAAAAAAGAAACCTAGCCAGATGTGGCAGCACAAGCCTGTGGTCCCAGCCACTCAGGAGGCTGAGGTGGAGGCATCGATTGGGCTGGAGAGGTGGAAGCTGCAGTCAGCAGGGATTGCATCACTGCACTCCAGCCTGGGGGTGAGAGAGTGAGACCTTGTCTCTAAAGAAATAAATAAATCCAGATAATATTATTATCTGAGCTTAAAACTTTCCAACAGCTGGGCATTGCACTTAAAATTCAAACTTCTTATCTTGGCCTATATGATTCCACACCTGCCCACCTCTCTAAAAACTTATTTCTCTCACTCTCTCTTTCCCTCCCTAAACTTCAGCCACACTGGCCTTCTTTCTTTTCTTCAACCATACGACTGTTCTTCCTATGCGCCTTTGTACTTCCTGTTCCCACTATCTGCAGCACTATTCCTCTAGATATTCCCAGGATTGGCTTCCTGAAAAAGCCAGAAAATATTGTCAGCTCAGAAAGGACCAACCTAAGTGGCTCACTGTCTTTCCCGTTTTCCTTAAGATAGTCCACCCCACTGCCACTTTTTTTTTTCCTTCAGAGTAGTAAGCACCGTCTGAAATGATCCAATTTACTGCATTTGCTTATTGACATTCTTCTGTCCCAACAGGACAGTATTTATTCATTCATCTCTCACTATATGCTCATCACTGTTCCATGCACTTACATGCTATCCACCCATTTAATTTTCAAACCCACAAGTAGGTATTATCAGTATTCTAATTTTGCAAAGGAAATACCAGAGGCTCAAAAAGATGAAGCAGCTTCAGTTGCAAAAACATTCCAGTACACTGTTGTTAACTATAGGCAACTACTACTTTTGTGCAGTAGAGCTCTAGTGCTTATCTATTTTGTTAAACTGAAACTTTATGCCCACTGACTACTAGCTCCCTACTTCCTGTCCTACAGCCCAGGGAACAACCATCCCACTCTTTGTTTCTACGAATTTGACTATTTTAGATACCCTATTTAAGTGCATGCAGGATTTATTCTTCTATGACTGGCTAATCTCACTTACCATAATGATCTGCAGGTTCAACTATGTTGTCATATATGACAGAATTTCTTCCATTTCTTTTTTTTTTTTTTGAGATGGAGTCTCCCTCCCCTGCCCAGGCTGGAGTGCAGTGGTGTAATCTCGGCTCACTACAACCTCCGCTTCCCAGGTTCATGCAATTCTCTGCTTCAGCCTCCCAAGTAGCTGGGATTACAGGCACCTGCCACCATGCCCAGCTAATTTTTGTATTTTTAGTAGAGACGGGGTTTCACCATGTTGGTCAAGTTGCTCTTGAACTCCTGACCTCGTGATCCATTCACCTTGGCCTCCCAAAGGGCTGGGATTATAGGCGTGAGCCACCACACCTGGCCAAATTTCTTCCTTTTTAAAGGCTGAATACTATTCTATCTTATGTTTATATCACATTTTCTTTATCCATTCATTTTTTGATGGATTTTTAGGTTGTTTCCACATTTTGGCTATTGTGAATAGTATTGCAGCAAACATAAGAGTGCTAATATTTCTTTGAAAACCTGATTTCAATTCTTTTGGACAAATACTCAGAAGTGGGATTTCTGGACCATATGGTGCAGTTCTACTGTTAATTTTTTGAGGAATTTCCATACTGCTTTTCACAGCAGCTGCGCCATTTTGCATTTTCACCAACAGTGTGTGAGGGATCCCTTTCTTCACATCCTCGTTAGCACTTGTTATCTTTTGTTTTTTCAGAATGGCCATCCTAACAGGCGTAAGGTGCTATCTAGTTGTGGTTTTGATTTGCATTTCTTTGATGAGTCATCTTGGCCTGTCCTTGACTGGAGACACATTTTGGAAGCTGTTGGCACTCTCTGTTAATGGACATTTGGGTTATTCCCTCCCGTTCTCCCCTGAACTGGCTCTTCCCAGGTTAGTAGGAGGAAGTGTGTCCTTGGTGCTGCAGGACTAAGATTAAGCCCTAGTGAAATCTGTAACATCTTTTTGGGCATTCCCATGGATCAGCTATAGCAACTCATTTAAGGATTTTTTTCTTGTTACAGATACATCCTGCTTTAGTGAGCTCAGCTTCTCTGGCAACGTCATCTATGAAGCTGTCTTAAAGTATGAGAAGTCATTATCAGTGTTCAGGATCTCAGGAAAGGATGGTCTGATCTCTTTGGGCCCAGAGCGTTTCACCTCTCAAGCATCCTAAGTTCTTCAGTGTTCTGGACTCCATAGTGGGGCATCAGGGGTCATCAGGGCTGATTCTCAGAGGCCTAGCCAGCTCAGCAGAAATGTCCAAGGCTCAGGCAGTGGGCCCTGGACAGGGGATGTTGGCATCCTCCAATGAAATGATTCCATCCATCTTCCTGAGACAGGAAGGTGGACAGGAATCTCTCTAAGGAAGACACATGAGATCTCCTCTAGTCTGTGGTCAGCCTTGAGGTACCACACCTGCCCAAGGTGAGCAGGTTTTTGGCTAAGGGTGAATGGTTCATATCAGTTCTCCCCTATCCTGGATGCATTGTCTGAGGTGTTTTGCATGCTAGGCTCTTGGCCTCTGTCTCAGAGTCTTGAAAAGAGACAGAGAAGGGCTCTCCTGCTCACAGTCTGTATCTGCACTCATCCAGGATCTTCCACTTAAACGAGCTCTCAACATCATGGACAAACTTCCAGCATGTGAGTAGATTCACATCTGAGGCTACATCTTTGGTGTTTGCAAAATAGTGATAAGGATTCCATGGTTGAAAGAGGAAGCTGTGGTCAGGCCCCACCACTCCAGGGACAGTAGCTCAGTGCTGCTCTGAAGGGGCCTGGCTGCCCCTTTCTGTCCACTGATGGCTGAGATAAGAATATTCTCCAGTCTTGAAAATGGCTTATAAGTCTTTAACTCTCTAGAGTTGCAGGGACCTTCTTGGGGTTTACTAACACAATAATAGAAAAATAGTTATTGCACTCAAGTTGCTTAAGAGGCCCTCTCTGGACAGGAGCATCAAAGATTAACAAAGCAGATGAAGCCACTTGCCCCAGGTTGGTGAACTTGCTGAGCCTGCCTGTGGCTCTTTCCTTCTGGCTGTCACCTGGTTGCTCCAGTAGGTCATTCAGATCTCCATGTCCTACTAAGAAACTCCCCTCATTTATCCCACTAGGAAACATCCATTACCCTTATCATTTTCTATCCACTCAGCCCAATTTATTTTTCTCCTTGCAGTTATCACAATGTAAACCCAAAGAAGGTACAGACAGTTCTACCTTAGCACTGTCTTATCCTCATGCCAAAGATAAGTTTGTGGCAAGTGACATTTGCCTACTGAAGAGGCAATTTCCTGAGGAGACTGTTGAGTAGAGATGATGAAATGGTCTTTGGAGGAGCTTCAAAAAGGGAGGTCTAGAAGAAGAGCCCAGTGTGTTTCACAGATCCCAGAGCTGGAGGCAGAGGTCAGAGAAGCCTTGCGAAGTCTGCTCCACAATTCCAGCTTCTATAAAAATAACAATTATTATTAGTTTTTTGAATATTAATAATAATTATTCATTAGAAACAAGATATAATAGTACTAATTGTTAATCATAATATAATCATAAATAATTAATAATCACATACAACTATTAATCACATTATATTATTAATATATTGTTATTAATATGCCACTAATAGCATATTCATATCATATAAATAATATTAATATAGTATACCAAATATATTAATATATACTGTTAATATGCTAATATATTCACATGTAATCAATAATACATTAATATCTTAATATTGAAAGCATACCAACATTAAAATGTACTGATAAACTATTTTACTAATATTGTATAAATATTATTAATGATACTTTATTAATAAACTGAATAATGTTAATCTCAATTAATATTAATGACCAAAGACCCACCAACATGGGTCGTGTTGGCATCAAGACTGTGACGAAGGTGGCCTAGGTCATCGTAGAAAAGTACTACATGTGCCTGGGCAATGACTTCCACACAAACAAGTGTGTGTGAGGAGATACCCATTATCCTCAGCAAGAAGCTCCACAACAGGAGAGCAGGCTGCGTCACACATCTGACGAAGCAGATTCAGAGAGGTCCAGTGAGAGGTATCTCCATCAAGCTACAGGAGGAGGAGAAAGAAAGGAGGGACAATTATGTCCCCAAGGTCTCAGCCCTGGATCAGGAGATCATCGAAGTAGATCCTGACACTAAGGAAATGCTGAAGCTTTTGGACTTTGGCAGCCTGTCCAACCTGCAGGTCACTCGGCCTACAGTTGGGATGAATTTCAAAATGCCTCGTGGAGCTGTTTGACTCTTTCTCCAATGCTGTAATATACAGCAGTCACTGGATTTTATTTTCAATAAACCTGGGACAACAGCAATAAATAAATACATAAATATTAATAAACTAATGTCAATATTAATTATCAATATCCTTGATAGCACAATTGAGAATATGTTATATTAATATAATTAATATATTAACATAAATATATAATGTGAATATATTAACATCAATATTAATAACATGTTAATATAGCAATGTTATATTAATATAATTTATTAATATATATTTACATAGTATTAATATGCTAGTCTCTCTATATTAATATATTTACATAGCATTAAAATGCTATTCTCTATATTAATATTTATGTTAATATTCTTAGGCCTCTTTTGTATTTGTTGCACCCTAAGTCTGTTCATTTCCTTCTCCTCAGCTGACATTTGGAGCATAGCAGTCGATGATGCCCACACAGACACTGCCTGAGACTCATGCCCCTGGAGAAAAGCAGATTTCCTTATTTTCCAGGTCAAGTCCTGCCAGCCATAGAAAGGACTTCTTTGGTGCCAACTGCTGTGAAATGCCTGCCTTGGAAATCTCAGTGCTCCCTTGTACCTGTCTGAGCCCAGGGAAACGCCATACTGTGGCACTGCTGCATCCTGTATGGCTACCCAAGGATGCCCAGGACTGGGTTTGAAAGAGATGAGACATGGCCAGGTGCCGTGGCTCACGCTTGTAATCCCAGCACTTTGGGAGGTCAAGGTAGGTGGATCACAAGGTCAGGAGTTTGAGACCAGCCTGGCCAATATGGTGAAACCCCATCTCTACTAAAAATACAAAAAAATTAGCCGGGCATGGTGGTGGGTCCCTGTAGTTCCAGCTAGTCAAGAGGCTGAGGCAGGAGAATCGCTTAAACCTGGAAGGTGGAGGTTCCAGTGAGCTGAGATCGCGCCACTGCACTCCAGCCTGGGTGACAGAGTGAGACTCCATCTCAAAAAAAAAAAAAAAAAGAGATGAGACACTAGTGTCTCATGAGTAGAACCTGGACCAGACACAAATCTCCATTCCCAACGCTTAGTGCCTCATTAGTGCCCAACAACAAGATATTGGGTCTATGTGGATAGGCCTGGGGCATCCTGTACAACAGGAGATGTGTTAGGGGAGGGAGAACAGATCACAAATTCATGGAGAGCTATTTGCAGAGCAGATACTCCCATCCACTCTGATATGTAGTTAATGTTCAGCTGTTCCTAAAAAGGACACCCAACAATGGGTGTTCTATTCCAGCCTAGGAAAATGTAGAGGCAAGGGGTCTGATGCCAGAGGACACCACTAGATGGACCACTGCTCCTGACTGTGATGTTGTGGCCCACTCAGGTCCCAGCACCCCATGGTCTGGGGGAAAAGTTTGCTGGTTCAGCCAGAGGGCTGGATGGACAGTGTTTGCTGAGTCACAGATATCTCTCTCATGTAGGCTTTGTCTCCACAGTGGTGACCAGAAGGCACAGAACCCAAACCTGGTATCTCAGCTCTGTGGCGTCTTTCTTCAAAATGAGACGAATGAAACCATACATATGCAAATGAGCATGGCAGTGGGACAGCAGGCCCTGCCCTTGAAGATCATTGCCCCCAAGGCTGTGCTGGTCTCCCTCTGTGGGGTCTTATTGAATGGCACTGTCTTCTGGCTGCTTTGCTGTGGGGCCACGAATCCCTACATGGTATACATCCTCCACCTGGTCGCTGCTGACGTGATCTATCTTTGCTGCTCGGCAGTGGGGTTCTTACAGGTGACTCTGCTAACTTATCATGGAGTCGTGTTTTTTATCCCTGATTTCCTGGCCATATTGTCTCCCTTCTCCTTTGAGGTGTGTCTCTGTCTCCTGGTGGCCATCAGCACAGAGCGGTGTGTGTGTGTCCTCTTCCCCATCTGGTACAGATGCCACCGCCCAAAATACACATCTAATGTTGTCTGCACCCTCATCTGGGGCCTGCCTTTTTGCATCAACATAGTAAAATCACTTTTCCTAACTTACTGGAAACATGTAAAGGCATGTGTCATATTTCTAAAGCTTTCTGGGCTCTTCCATGCTATCCTTTCACTTGTGATGTGTGTGTCCAGTCTGACTCTACTCATTAGATTCCTGTGCTGCTCCCAGCAGCGAAAGGCCACCAGGGTCTATGCGGTGGTGCAGATCTCGGCCACCATGTTCCTGCTCTGGGCCCTACCCCTGAGCGTGGCACCCCTCATAACAGATTTCAAAATGTTTGTCACCACCTCCTATTTAATTTCCTTGTTCCTCATTATAAACAGCAGTGCCAACCCTATCATTTATTTCTTTGTGGGGAGCCTCAGAAAGAAAAGGCTGAAGGAACCTCTTAGAGTGATTCTCCAACGGGCGTTAGCAGATAAGCCAGAGGTGGGGAGGAACAAAAAGGCAGCTGGCATCGACCCAATGGAGCAACCAGACTCTACTCAGCATGTGGAGAACCTTCTTCCCATGGAGCACAGGGTCGATGTGGAAACATAATTTCCCACATCTGAGCTGGGGACTTGTACACATAGTAACCCAGCCTGTTCTGCCTCATAAGGCTGCTGCATCAAATCAATGCTTTATTCTAATCAAGTTCAGCTTTCATGGACTTTGAAAACAACCCCTTGCTGTTTGTGGTTGGAAGAGACATTAACTTCCTTCCTAGGCAGTAAGCCCAGTATGAATGCGCTCCAGTTCCAACGATGAGGGGAATGGGACCCAGTGAGATTTTCCTGGTACCTGTGGAATCCCAAGTAAAGACCATACAAAAGGCCATGCATTATTCTCAATCATTATCCTGGAGCAGCCTCCAAATCCAGCCACAGATTTTCCTCCCTTTGTCTCTCTCCTCCTTAGATAGAGCTTGAGCTTGTCAGAATTACCAAGAGGCATCATCACATAAGAGTTAAGAGTCAGGGTTTTGGACCCAGATTGCCTTTGTCCAAACTTTGGCTCTCCCATTCAAAGCATGTTATTGTGGGCAAATAACTCTCTGTAACTCTGTTTCATCTTATGCAAGAGGAGGATAAAGTTGGTATTTAATATGCATGGTTGGTGTGAGGATTAATTAACCTTATGAATATACAGGACTCCTTGGATTTTATTTACAACATGTGTAACAATTATTTAGTAAGGATGATGAATATGTTGCAGTGTGTTGAATAAATGTACAAAAACATTACGTTGGATAATATAATCTCTCCTCACTAGGTTAGAATTTACACCCAAACCTTTGACTTTGAAGAAAACAAATTTACCTCATCCTCTCTCCAACTTAATACCATTTAATTCTTCATCTTGCTTACATTGCTTACAAAACTCTCATATTGGCTTTCTTTTGTTAAATGGAACACATCCTTTTTGCAAATTTTCTTTCCTCCGTGAGGAATTATGTCACTCACAATTTTCCTTGTCTTTGCCTTTTCCATGTTTTATCTCTAGTTAAAAAGGTTAACTTTAAGAGCATTTCTATGACCACATTCTCTGGCTGGTCTTATTGATCTCTTATTTCTTACAACATTATTGTAATTTGTAATGGTTCCACCATTTTGGTCTTATTTTAAGCTTCCCCTAGAAGATGAGAAGTTCCGTGAGCTTGAAGTCATTACTTCATGATTCAGTTTAATGTCCCAGTGCTTTGTACATAATAAGTTGTTTTAATAATACCTCTTTGTAATTTGAATAAAAATTGCATTCCCTTTAAGTACATACCCTTTATTTAAGCCTTATTAATTTTATATCTGTGATTTTAGACAATCCTTCAAGGACTAGAATTGCCATTCTATAATATTGCTTTATATATATATATGCTTTAAATTCTAGTTATTGTATATATTATTTTATTGTGGTCAAATAATATAACCAACAAAATGTTATTATTAATATTATTATTTGTATTTCTTTGAGATTTACTCTGTGGCTGAAGACATGGTCAGTTTTGTCCACCATGGTGTTTAAAATAATGTATAATCTCCTTTTAAGGTGTAATTTATCAAATAACTTTTTTTAATGATTTCTATATGTGCTTATTCAATTATGTGTACATGTTACTCAAAACAAAGAAGATTCATTCAAGTCTGATATTAAAATATATGGTTACCTCTTAATTCCCATACTGCATCATTGTGTAGCTCATGTCTCATGATGCTGACATTTCAGGAGCATGTTAAGGAGGTGTCAGAGTGAAGGAAGGGGCATGAGACTTCTCGTGGACAGGTCTTTGTCTCTCCACTTCTGTTAGCTCTCCACCTATAAGCAGATTAGTCCTTTTTCAGTTGTCTGAGCTGCAAATACAATTTCCAACATTTTCATTGGTCACTTTCTTCGGTTATGATTTTAAAAAAATGTTATTGTCAAGCACACCATTTTTATAAATTTGAATTTGTCAGTCTTTTATGGCTTATGTATTGAGTTATGATTAAAGAAGTCTTACCTACATGAGATAATATAAAATGAATCTATGCTGTCTTATAATACTATTAAATTATTTCATTTGTAAACATGTAAATATTTGATCAATTTGATTTTTTTTTACTGGAGGATAGTGTGAAGTATGAGCCCACTTTAATCTTTTTTGTTAAACGGTTAAATTATTCAACTTTGTTAGTCATCAGGAGCACTGCATAATGAGATATGATTTTCTACCCCCGTTATTAATAAGCTTTAATGGCTGGACACACAGAAGAATATGGAGGATTTAATGTCTTCTGCAAACAAAGTGGTGAGTTTAAGTTATTGCTTTTGTTGGGGAAAAATTGAGTACTGTACCTTAAAATTATAAACACACATACACTTATAATCAACGTTTAAAGTTTTATTGCTCCATTTTACAGAGACAAAATAGTGTTACCAAGTGATATCCGTGACAGGGTGTTTATTGCAACAATACTGGTTTTACCTGCTCCCAAGGCAGAAAATCCCACTGTCCCTACTGCAGAGATGCATCTGGGAGGGATTGGGTGACTGGGCACTTTCACACCTGTAGCTGTTATGTACTTCTCCAAGGCAAAGCCATGAAGTAGGACTTAGCAGGAACTGGTGCCCATAGCTAGGAACAGGAATCTTCTCTCTCACACACACACACACAAATTACATTGATAAATATTTTCATGAGATTGTTTCCAGGGAATTTGTAAGACAAAAGTTTTTAATGAAATCACTACTCCCCACCTCTTAAAATAAAAGGAAAAAATAAAACAAATAAAATCAAACTAATAAGTGAAAATAACATGGCCAATAACATCATATGTTCAGACCCAAAGGCCCAAACCTGAACCCTGACCTTTTGCCAAAAGAAATGGGATTGTGAAATATGAACAAACATTAGAAAGGTGTTTCACCTCAAACACCCAGGTGTGGCCACGGAATAAACCAAATAAGGAAAATCTCCCAGAGGGAAGTTCCAGTGTCTATGGACAATTCACTAAATAGATTAGGTGAATCCTTCCAATGAGAAGAACAGAGAACTGTGAGCTTGAGAGTGATGGAACTTACTTTCCTGACAACAAGTGTGATTCTGTCTGTTCTTTTACCCAAGAATGTCTAGCTGGAAAGGACACTCACTGAATGAATGGAATTAAATGCCTATCACGTGGGTGCCAGAATGGAGCTAGAGGCAGTAACAAGATGATACTAGGTACATACAGTTCTTGACAAAATAATGAATGCATTTCACATAGATGCAAATATTTTAATTTTAACTTGGACAAGGGAGGGAGGTGTATATAATTTGGGGGTAGGTGAAAAAGGCCTAAGTGTTGGTTATGGTGAGGGCATTCCAATGAGATATAGCAGGACATTCTATGTGGTATGACTCTAAGAAGAGTTTTCACAGATATAAAAAGAGATGGAAGGAAAGGAAGTTCTTTTTTCTTGCATTTTTTATATCATATTCTGAGTATGAAGTCATATCCTAAGCATTTGGAAAACATGCCCAGTGAGGAATGAGGACAATATTCTGAAGATGCCAGAAGTAAAAGTGGATAATTCTAATTTTTTCAAGACATTGTGCCACTGACTTGAACATCTTGCAGCAGCCCTATCTACAGGTGTCTTGTGCTTCAATATTATACATCACTGACTGCTAAAATTAGTTTAATTGAGCTTCTCTATTTGGCAGCCAAAAACATTTCTAACTGGAAATATTTTCTTATCCTTGAATGAAAAGGCAAAGACAGCCTTCTATGGGAATGCTACACAGCAAACTGGAATCCTAGTACTAGATAAGCTTGCCTCATACATTGATGCCCATTGTTGTTAAACCAGGGCCTAGATTTATGTTTATAAAATTATCTGAGTGTGGCTTTTACTGTGATAGAAGCAAATAGTGCTGGTTCTCAAAGGTAGAAAAGCATAAGAGATACACTATATGGGGGAGGCCAATATTATTAGGGGTGTCCTGTGGACAAGAGTCCCTGGATAGAATCCCAATTGTGTTTCAGATACATGACTATAGGCAGGACTTGAGCCTGATAATCACCAGTATTATGTATCATGAGAGAGTGGGAACAGAGGATGCTCTTGAGCCCAAGAATTTGAGACAGTGAGTCGTCGAGATCATTTCACTCCATGCCAGTCTGGGCAACAAAGTGAGATTCTGTTTCTTAAAAAAAATATACAAGGGATGTGAAGGACCTCTTCAAGGAGAACAACAAACTGCTTATCAAGGAAACAAAAGAGGACACAAACAAATGGGAAAACATTCCATGCTTGTGGATAGGAAGAATCAATATTGTGAAAAAAGCCATACTGCCCAAAGTAATTGATAGATTTAATGCTATCCCCATCAAGCTACCATTGACTCTCTTCACAGAATTAGCAAAAACTACTTTAAATTTCATATGGAGCCAAGAAAGAGCCCGTGTAGCCAAGACAATTCTAAGCAAAAAGAACAAAGCTGGAGGCATCACGATACCTGACTTCAAAATATACTACAAGGCTACAGTAACCAAAACAGCATGGTACTGGTACCAAAACAGATACATAGACCAATGAAACAGAACAGAGACCTCAGAAATAGCACCACACATCTACAAGCATCTGATCTTTGAAAAACCTGACAGAAAAAAGCAATGGGGAAAGGATTCCCTATTTAATAAATAGTGTTGGTGAAAATGGTTAGCCATATGCAGAAAACAGAAACTGGACCCCTGTTATACAGCTTATACAAAAATTAACTCAAGATGGATTACGGATTTAAACATAAGACCTAAAACCATAAAAACCCTAGAACTAGGCAATATCATTCAGAACATAGGCGTGGGCAAAGATTTCACCACTAAAACACAAAAAGCAATGGAAACAAAAGCCAAAATTGACAAATTAAGCTAATTAAAATCGACAAATTTTAGTTCAGTTGACAAATTACACTAATTAAAATTGACAAAATTTGACAAAATTGACAAATTAATTAAATTAAACTAAAGAGCTTCTGCACAGCAAAAGAAACTATCATCAGAGTGAACAGGCAACCTACAGAATGGGAGAAAATTTTTGCAATTTATCCATCTAACAATGGGCTAATATCCAGAATCTACAAAGAACTTAAACAAATTTACAAGAAAAAAACAAACAACCCCATCAAAAAGTGGGTGAAGGATATGAACAGACACTTCTTTAAAGAAGACATTTATGTGGCAAACAAACATATGAAAAGGGCTTATCATCACTGGTCATTAGAGAAATGCAAATCAAAACCACAATGAGATACCGTCTCATGCCAGTTAAAATGGTAGTCATTAAAAAGTCAGGAAACAACAGATGCTGAAGAGGATGTGGAGAAACAGGAAGGCTTTTACACTGTTGGTGGGAGTGTAAATTAGTTCAACCATTGTGGAAGACTGTGGTGATTCCTTAAGGATCTAGAACTAGAAATACCATTTGACCCAGTGATCCCATTACTGGGTATATACCCAAAGGATTATAAATCATGCTACTATAAAGACACATGCACACGTATGTTTATTGCGGCACTATTCACAATAGCAAAGACTTGGAACCAACCCAAATGTCCATCAATGATAGACTGGATTAAGAAAATGTGGCACATATACACCATGAAATACTATGCAGCCATAAAAAGGACGAGTTCATGTCCTTTGCAGGGACATGGATGAAGCTGGAAACCATCATTCTCAGCAAACTATCGCAAGGACAGAAAACCAAACACGGCATGTTCTCACTCATAGGTGGGAATTGAAAAATGAGAACACATGGACACAGGGCAGGGAATATCACACACTGGGGCCTGTTGGGGGTGGGGGTCTAGGGGAGGGATAGCATTAGGAGAAATACCTAATGTAGACGATGGGTCGATGGGTGCAGCAAACCACCACGGTACATGTATACCTATGTAACAAACCTGCAAGTTCTGCACATGTATCCCAGAACTTAAAGTATAATTAAAAAATAATAATAATGAAAAAATAATTTGGGTACATATAATAAAAAAATTCAAGATCCACAATCTCTTGAGTATAAAAACTACATGAAATATAGAGGAGATAGGACCAAAGGTAACAGCTGCTCTAGACCCTTAATGGCTCCCTTGTAGGGAGGATCAGTACTGTCCCATAAAGTTACATTCCCTATGTGACCTTGAGGTCTTCTCAGATTCTATCTCTGCAGTGAGGTAAAGAGCCGGTCAGCACCGAAGGACAAGGAGGGGTGTATTTTAACATCTTGTCACCCTTTGATCATAGTGTATTTCATTCTTATATATCTCTCCCTCCTAGTCACTATAGAACCATACAGAAACCATCTGCCCCACTATGTGAATCACATTTAAGCACAAGGTTTTAAGAGGGAATATAATAAAAGATTATTTCCTGCAGGGATAAGAAGGAACTTCAAGCTAGAAATGCATGAATTGCTAGAGAAACCGACGAAAGGAGCCTTGTATCCATCTCATTTTTCTCAAGTTGAGCCACATGTGAACAAAAGTCTACATGAAATGATCAGCTGGCTCCTTCACAAACAGCTGTAGGTGAACGGAGGGGAATAGCATGAGGATACATGGAGTGTGAGCTTGATCTGGCTTTCAGTAAGAATTTGCCAATATGTTGTGTCAGAACCTGCTTGGTAAGTGGCACAGCACAAAAACATTCCCAAGACTTCTTTACATTAGGTTTATGGATCATTCATGACTAATTTTCCAACAAAAACAAACATGCACTAGAGAAAATCAAGAAAGAGCAAATTGATCTTTGAGAAGACAGCAAAGTAAAATTCTTACATTAATTTTACCTTACAAAACATGCAATTCAATTCATGACAAAATCCAAGGAGCACGTTTGAGCTACTGGAATTCCTGAGTTCATTGGGAAAATGCTGACCTGACTTTCCTCTTCTGCCTTCTAGGATGGGTTGGGCTGGGCTGGACCTCAGTCTGGGAGATGCATTAAAGTGGAGAGACTGACTTCTCTTAAAGATTCTTCTTTGTTTCAGGGGACAGTTCTTAAGGACAGAGTAATAGAGTCAGACAGGATTGGGGGATATCATGAGATGTTGAGATAAAGATGCTTCAGTTAAAGGCCTGGGCTCTGATATGCAAGTGGCCCTGGTACAGGAAGACCTAAGGGACACAGGGAACTTGATAACTGCTTGTCAAGACCCAGTTCAAAGCAGATATGCTTAGAGAGCTTCCTGACATGAGGGCAGAACTTTGATCTCTCAGGAGGTTGGCCTCTGTGATACCAAGTCTGTCCAAGTCCTCCCAGGTATGAGAAAAAAGGTCTCTCTACCTTTTTTTTCATTTTCAAAGCATTTTAACTCAAAGACTCATTTTTTTTTAAAATTTAAAACCTTGTGACTTTTTTTAACCGAGGAAGGTGCATTTGAAGATTGACAGGATAGAAACCAGTTTCCTGGAAACAGGAGGGCTTGTGGTTCCCAGGGTAGCCCCAGTGGGTGAGCTACTTCTGTGTTTTGGTCCCTGGTTCACAGGTGCCCTGGCTGTGTAGATGGGCAGAGGGTGTGTTTTTCTGTTAGAAGTAGGATTTAAGCCACTGTGTTACTGAGGTGTGGTCTATGACTTCTGGGTGTAACCTTTCAGATTTTCCGATTTCCCAGCTTCTATATTCGTATTTAATTCTCATCTAACACAGAAAATGAAGTTCTGGCACATGCTTTACCATGAACAAGCCATGAAAACATGAGGCTGAGTGAAAGAAACAGAAACAAAATGTCACGGAGGGTTTGATTCCACTAATAGGACGTGTCCAGAATGGGTGAATGCGCAGAGACAGAAAGCAGATGGTGGTTGCCAAGAGCTGGGAGGGAGAAAGGGATGTAACTGCTAAGGGCATCCTTATGGGGCCTGAAAATGTTTTGGAACTAGATAGAGTTGGGGGTTGCACAATATTGTGAAGAGGCAAAGTGAGGCAGAACTGTGCACTCTAAATTGGTTAATTTATGTTATGTGAATTTCACCTCAGATAAAAATTAAGTGGGGAGGGCGGGCTCTCGCCTCAGAACCAGAGCAAATACTTCAATCTCAATGCAAAGGCTACTTGGCTATTTTGGCTGCACCAAACTGAGCACTTCCAACAGCGCTGGCTCCCTGAATCCCAGGATCCAGCCTGTTGTATCTATTCCTTGGGGAGCCTGGCTCATGACCCAACTTGGAAATGACATTCCCAAGACCACAAATGACATTTCCAAGTACCAGGATGTCTCTATGCCCAGTGCTGGGGCCACACCAGATGCCGAGGCCTCTCCACCCCAGGAGGGCTGCCTCCTCCTCCTAGGTGACAATGAAGAATGTACTGCTCAGTCACTGGGCTCAGTGGTCATCTCTGGGCATGAGCTGGGTTTCAATGAGCCCAGAAATGGGAAGCATGACTCTGCCCCTGAGGCCACATGCCACCTCCATAGTGGATCTTTTCTTTTGGCTGGAGGGGAAGTCACTTCTTCCCATGAAACTATTTTATCTATAAATCTTCTCTCCTTGTTGGAGACCAAAGCCCAGCTGCTCCTGCTTGGTGCCCTGGTGGCCTGGGGTGGGCCATGGAGTCCTGTTTGCAGTTTCTATTCTGTCACCATCACGAGTTCTGACACCCTGGCCTGGGCACAGAACCGCACATCAGCCTGATGTTTCCATGGACACCAATGTTACTAAGCCCCAAGCCTTGTCTTATGACCAGGTTAGATATAAGCTGGATCTGCTTTCCTCTCCTGGCCTCAGATAAGAAAGTCTAGGCAACAGGCACAGGGAGGGGTGAGACTGGGGCCAGACCCTTCCATTTCAACAGAGCTGCTGACTGAAGGGGAACTCCATCATCCTGGCAAGGAGGGAAGATTCAAACACTGGGCTCACTTGGAGCTGGTCCCTAGCACTCTCCTGAAACCCCACTGATGCACCAATATGTGACTGCAGATCACAGGGTCACGTGTGAGATATTTCCTGGCATATCTTAGGCTTTCATCAATTTGTGGAACAATCTTTGTTTTAGAAGCCTCTGTGATCCATAAACAAAGCTTCAGTAGCTCAGGGTTGTAGGACCAGGTTCATCTCACCATTCTGAGACTTCCCATGATTCCATGTATAAAGTTCTCTTCACTACTGTGATCATCAGCTTGGACTCCCATGACCAAGACCACAGACTGAGTGACTTAAATGATAGAAGTCTATTCTGTCACAGTCCTGGGGGTTGGAATTCTGAGATTAAGGGGTCAGCACTGTCGGTTCTTTCTGAGACCTCTCTCCTTGGCTTGTAGATGGCTGTCTTTTCCCTGCATGCTTACCTGGTTGTCTCTGTGTGTTTAACTAATCCTAATCTCCTCATCTCATGAGGACACCAGTCCTATTGGATTAGGGCCCAACCTAAAGACCCATTTTAACATAATTACCTCTTCAAAGATTCTGTCTGCAGACACAGTCACATTCTGAAGTATTAGGGGTTGGGACCTTAACATATGAGTTTAGAAGGTCACAATTCAGCTAATAACAGCAACCCTTAGATAGCTGGGAATACTGAGGCAGAAAAGGATCCACTGCTTATCAAAGATAGCTGTGATTTGCCCACATAAGATCAGCTCTCATACCCTTGGCCTGAACTCCCAGGTTACTAGGTTTGACTCAGCTGTGGGTTCCCAGAAGAGGTATTGATCCTCTCCCGTTTCATTTTTAGTTAGGTGACCAACCAGCTTGGTTTTCCCAGGGCTATGGGGATATTCAGGACGAGGAATTTTCAGGAATAAAAACTAGGAAATTCTAAGGCAAAGTGGTACCTTTGCCCTCCCTGCACAATTCTTCACACAAAGACCTGTGATTGGCAGCCTGAAGCGGAGTGCCTGCTCCTGAAGTGGACAGAGCCCGTGGCTCAAGTGCATGTCTCCCTCGGGACCCCATGAAGCAGTTTCTGGTGTGCAGGGTCCCCTGCTCTCACCTACATGTAACAGAGCAACTTAAGTCCTCTGCAGGCACCCTCCCCAAGTAGCTCCTCAGTGTCAAACCCTGTTCCAGGGGCTGGAGAAAAGGCAGTGAACAGAATTTTAAAGACAAAATAAATTCTCATGGAACTTCCATTCCAGGGGATGATTCCCACAAAAGCAAGTAAGTGAATATCATAGACTGCCAGCAGGTCAAGAGTGCAATGTTTAAAGGCTGATCAGCAGAAGATCACCTGGAAGGTGACCCTGAAGCAGAGACTGGAAGGAGGAGACCGAGCTCACTGAGGCACAGAGGCTCTTCCAAGCAGCAGAACAGCATGTGCAAAGGTCCAGGGAGGAGGCCTGAGAGCTAACAGAGAAGAGGTGAGCAGGAGCAAGGTCGGGAGCCCTTCCCTTGAGTACTGACCAGCAACCTCCCCATCCAGGACTCAAGGAGTCTCAGAACCTCAAGGTAAAGTAGTCACTCAGTGCCCCCACCAAAACTATGTCACAAAAACAGCCTGCACCAGTGGGAAAGTTGGAGAACCATCCCTATGGGCTAATGTAAACAAATGTATTTTTTTATGCAGCCTTATAGATAATCTGGGTGCACGGGATACACACTGGGCCTTGGGCACAGCATGAAGCATCAGGGATAACTGAATGCAGTGGAGAGAGGGGTAAGGGTATGCATGAGAGGGCATCCTGCAATGGAGAATCTGGGAGGGAAGGGATGGGTCTCCCACAGGAAGCTTGCTCCTTTCCTCCACTCTGCTCTGCAGAATCCCTGCCAATCTCATGAGGCTCAGCAGGAACCTCTGAGGACAGAGGGCAACCCTGACTCTCCTCTCCAGACCTGGTAGGTTACCAGCCTTTGTTTTTGCAGGATGTGCGCAGGCAGCAAAGGCAGCCCACCATAGCCTAGCTTCTTGCAACCCTCTCTGGAAAGCTGGATTGGGACAATGAGACTGAGATCTCAGGACATGTGAACATGAGCCATACGGGAGGCGAGTGGTTGGTGGACAGGCAGGTGGTCTTCCCCCTGACAGTGCTGGTGGCCCCCTGTGGACTGTTAGGCAATGATGTGATCTGCTGGCTTCTCTACTCACAGGTCTGGAGCAGCCCCTATGTGACCTACATCCTTAACCTGGCCACTGTTGATATGGTCAACCTCTCCTGTGTAACTGTGATCCTGCTGGAGAAAATCTTCATGCTGTATCACCAGGTGGCATTGCAGGTGGCTGTGTTTCTGGATCCTGTCTCCAATTTTCCGACACAGTGGGTCTCTGTCTCCTGGTGGCCATGAGTATTGAGAGCTTTCTCTGTGCCCTCTGTCCCACCTGGTGCTGCCACCGCCCAGAGCACACCTCTGCCATGGTGAGGTGGGCCCTGGCCCTTTCTTTGTATGCAGTTAGCCAGGTCTGTGAGTACTGGGAGAAGTGCTTGGCTTGTGACCAATTTCATGAGGCTTTATGACATGTCATGTACTTATTTGCTTTGTAATGGGCATGTCCAAGCTGATCCTGATCATCTGGGGTCTGTGCTGTCCCCAGTGGTGTTCCCCCATCAGGACCTACCATGTTGTCTGCTTTGTGATCATCAGCTTCTTCCTTTGGGTCCTGCCCTTAGTTGTCCTTGTGTGCCTGCCAGGAAAGTTTCTGACCTTTGCCTTTGACCTCCTGTTGCTACTGTCCATTGTGGTCAGCATGCCTCACCTAGTCATCTACTTCTTGGCTGAGTACCTCTACAGGAAGAGGCACAGGGAGTCCCTAAAGGCTGTTTTTCAGAGGGCTTTGTTGAGTGAGATGGAGGCATGGATAAAATGAGGCGTTTCAGGCCCCCGATCCCAGGGCAGATTTCAGCCTCACTGCTGGAAACAAACTGCTCTTCTAGGGGGCTCAGCTCCTCCACAAAGGCAGGGACTGCCTACGCACAAGGCTATAAAAGAGATCATGTCTGGAAAACATGCTGGATCCTCCAAGGAGCAGGGTGAATGTTCTTGAGATTATTTATTACCTTTGTGTATTTTCAGAGTAACCAGATTTCTGACTGAATTCAAGACAAAATTACTTTGCTTCTGTTGATAGCCCATTATTCTCAATTCCCATGGAAACCCTCTGGAAAGGCAGGTCAGAAGCAAAGCAGACCTTCCTGGTTTCTTTTTTTTTTCCGGCTAATTATTTTATTTTATTTTATTTTTATTTTTTTACTATACTTTAAGTTTTAGGGTACATGTGCACAACGTGCATGTTTGTTACATATGTATACATGTGCCATGTTGGTGTGCTACACCCATTAACTCATCATTTAACATTAGGTATATCTCCTAGTGCTATCCCTCCCCCCTCACCCCACCCCACAACAGGCCCCAGTGTGTGATGTTCCCCTTCCTGTGTCCATGTGTTCTCATTGTTCAATTCCCACCTATGAGAGAGAACATGCGGTGTTTGGTTTTTTTGTCCTTGCACTAGTTTGCTGAGAATGATGGTTTCCAGCTTCATCCATGTCCCTACAAAGGATATGAACTCATCATTTTTTATGGCTGCATAGTATTCCATGGCATATATGTGCCACATTTTCTTAATCCAGTCTATCATTGTTGGACATTTGGGTTGGTTTCAAGTCTTTGCTATTGTGAATAGTGTTGTAATAAACATACATGTGCATGTGTCTTTATAGCAGCATGATTTACAATCCTTTGGGTATATACCCAGTAAAGGGATGGCTGGGTCAAATGGTATCTCTAGTTCTAGATCCTTGAGGAATCGCCACACTGACTTCTACAATGGTTGAACTAGTTTACAGTCACTGGCCATCAGAGAAATGCAAATCAAAACCACGATGAGATACCATCTCACACCAGTTAGAATGGTGATCATTAAAAATTCAGGAAACAACAGGTGCTGGAGAGGATGTGGAGAAATAGGAACATCTTTACACTGTTGGTGGGACTGTAAACTAGTTCAACCTTCCTGGCTTCTGCAAGCTCCATATTTCTGAGAGTGACAAGTGTCATTCATCCTTATTCAGTCACCTTGCTCAGAGTTCTGTCCTCTGTCACCCCAGTCCATCCTTCCTGGGGACCCCTGGGCAGAGACTGATTCATGATCCTGATGTTCCTCCACCATTATGGCCTCAAGTTTCCATCCATCCCTTCCTACAAAAGCCAGGAAAGCGATTCAGTAAGAGTGCCATAACAAGTTCTTTCTGGCGTTGCTCACTGTGGAGAGATCTAACGCTGGCAGTCTGGCCTACAGCCTGGTTTCTCCAAGCTGTTTCACTCTGCTCATTCCAGGTTCCACACACAGGCTACTCTCTGTGTTTTTCCCAGACTCATCACACAATCTAGTGCCTGTGCTTCTTCACAGGAATCCCACCCTGCAGAATGTCATGCATTCTTCCCCACCCTGACCAGGGTGTTGCCCGGCACCCACCATGGTCAGAACCTTAATGAGAGCCCCTGACCAGCCCCAGCTCCATCCCATCGATGCTCTATAGCCATCACAGCAGCACATCACCTTGCTTCATTTGTTCAATTGCACCCCAGCCAGCGTAACTCTTAGATTTCAGGATGGTGTCCACCCCCTGAGTTGTCCTCAGGTGCACCATTTGACCTTGTCCCATGACATCCTCACACAGGATTCACTCTCTCCCTTGTTTGCACCAGACTCGCGCCCAACCTTGCAAGGTCCCTTTCTCCCTTCCCTGCTTAGAGCACTCCCTCAACACTATCTGTACATTTTACTCTTTTTCACCCTTCACTCCTTAAAGATGTTTGTCCAGACCACCCCATTTAAATATCCACCCCTTTTTGACTCTTCTCTAAAAGATTTGTTTCTTTTAATGTGAAGATAATTGTCTATAATTATTTTCTATGTATTCTGTGTTGTGTGTTGTTATCAGTTTATTGTACTCCTGCCTCATTTGCACTTGAAGCCCCGGTAGGGCAGAGGCCACACCTTCCTCCTACCCTAGCATATTTCCAGCAAGTAGTAAAATGCCCTGCAAGTCTGACATTAACCCCCCATCATCTGGTGTTATCCATCGCTCACTAGTCCACCTTTCCACCTTGCATGTTTCCACATGTTTTCATTGTCTCTGCCTTCTTGAGGCTTCCCAACCATTTTCTAACTAGAATTCGACGAACATGTCTTTGGAGATTGTTCCCAGTGTTCTTGTAATTGATTTGTCAGTTTTTTACTCACTTGGAAAATGTCACTTGTATAATACTATGACTGTTATGTGAAATTCACACTGTTTTCTCTGTTGCCGAAAACTTGCTCAGGTTTGTAAATGTGCCAGTGATACTGGTAAGCAATGTACATTCTCTTATTTTAGATATGCAATGTGATACATTCTAAAGCAATTCTGAGATGTTTAGATTACAGCAATTCTTTAAATGTTGTTACTTGGATCATATTGATTTCTGCCTAGTGTAAATGACAAAATTGATAGGGATATGTTCATATCTCCTATTAGTTTGTTTCACGTCACACTAGAATTTGAAACAGAGTTTGATTTACATAATTTGATGTTGTCCTTTGATAAGTGAATGGCAGAAACCCTGGCCCTAGAGCACAGAAGGGCTGATCCGGGCTGCCTGTCTTTAGTCAGCGTGTTTTGTTCTAACAAAATGCCATAGATTAGGCTACAAACAGCAGATATTTATTTTCTCAGAGTCCTGGAGCTTGGAAGTTCAAGATCAATGTATCAGCAGAGTGGGCTTCCCCTGAGGCCTCCCTCTTTGACTTGAGATGGCCGCCTTCTCCCTGTGTCATGACATGGCCTTTTTCTGTGTACCCACATCCCTGGGGACACTTTCTATTCTTATGAGGATTTTAATTCTTTAGGATTAGGACCTCAGTCTTATGAGCTCCTTAACCTTAATTATCTCTTTAAAGGCCCTATCTGCAAATATTGTCACATTCAGGGTTAGGACTTTAGCCCGTGAAGTTTGGATGCCTGGAAGTAAGAGGCAGGTTGATCTCACAGAGTTGGGCTGCTGCTATGTTCAGGCAGGGGATACAATCTGGGCATTTTATGTGCCTTTACCCTGGGCCAACAGTTCCCCTGGAGGTGAGCATCTGGCTTATGGTTCTTTAGTTTTTTGTGGAAACGTCTCTATTATCCTTGCAGCTGATGAGCTCCTGGCAACACAGACAGTCCTCAGTTTCCTGAATTCTCTCACTCACTCAGAAAAACAAAAATGTCAAGGCTAGGTATGGACTATTACAGTTTAGTAAGTAATCCCCTTCCTTCCCTCTGGAATTCAGAACTACTGATGAAAGTGAATGAAGGAATGAGGACAGTGTCAGATGGAGAACAATGCATTACTTCTATTGCTCCTAAAATTGAACTGGAGAAAGTGGCTTGGATGTCTAAAAAACTGACTTTCAAAAGTGCCCCTTAAATGGTACCTACTCCAGAGGATCCCATCCCTCCTCCCTCTTCCTGCCTATCTCTCTTTGGAGGAAAGCAGTCCTTCTGGGGAACTCACCACCCACTGGTGAAGGGAGCACTCACTCCAGGTTATTCTTCCAAACTCACTCATCAGATTCCTTCCTTCTCCCCGGGAGGGAAAAAGTGGGGGGAAAGAGAGAGAGCCCAGAGCTTAAAATAGACCTGAGATTCTCAGTCTTAAATAGTATTGAGCAGCTCAAAGAACTTTTGTGGATCAGGGTTGTATCTTTCAATATTTACAGTATTAGTAATTATAACTCAGAACTTTACAAATGTTACTTATTAACTCCTTTAGAACATAAATTGTATGCCTATTCCATGTAAACATGAATAAATTTTAGAAAAAATAACTATGTTTTCTTTAAAAAGTTATGTTATTGAGAAGAGCAAGATGGTTTTGTATTTTGCAGACCTCTTAGAGGCCCAGCAGCAAGCTGGACATTCACAGCTGCTTCTGCATTGGTGGAGTTTTCCAGTTGGCAGCTTCATCTCACCTCATACAGTCTCTGGAAAACTCCACTTTCACTCAGGAGTGCATGAGTGTGAGAAACACAGACTCACTTCAATACTTCAAGTATTACCTGAGGATTATGTTGGCCTCCCTTCCCCTAAAAAGGTGTTGGGGACCACATCTCAAGAATTACTCCTCTGGGGTGATCCCCACCTGGAAATAAGGGCTGAGGGAGTGGAGGCACCCACCCTCTCACACCAGTTCCCTTGTTTGGAATTTTTAAAGAGAGAGGCATCCCAGCATTCACCCTGCAGTAGGGCAGAACTGTGTGGCACATCTTGAGAAGGGATCAGCAGGTGACCAGGACTGAGCCTCTGCCACCTGGAAGAAACTGTACCCCAGGACTGACCAGAGTGTCTTGTGGAGTTTCGGCCTCACCAGGAGGCACTTGAATCATGGTAACCATAAGACGCTGCACGGGACAGGAAGATGAATAGTAGCAATAGCAACTAGAGCAAATATGTTCACTGATGATTTCCTATATCTCAATATTGCTCTAATCACCGTGAAAACATGAAGCCAGTTTTCACACTCTATTAATAGGTAACATTATTATCTTGCTTCAGCCTAAGCCAAAAGGCCGCTTGGCCCACTTAGCTGATTGTTATCCAATGGTCCCAGCACATTTATAACAAATATAGTCCTTCACTATTGCTCTGATTTTTGGTTATCAATCATGTTTAGACTTATATGGGTCTGTCTCTGGGCCTTCTGCTCTGTTCTGTTGGCCTATTTATCCACCCTTGGACAACACCACACTTGATGTAGTTACTGCATCTTTCCCATGCATATCTATGCCCAGGAAACTGAGTCCTCCTACAAACAGCCAGAGAAGAACAAGACATATACGTACAGAAAATCAAAGATAAGAATGAAGCAGATTTCTTGTTGGAAAGTTGCAAGTTGTATGACAGTGGAGAAAATTCTTTAAAATATTAAAAGAAATAAATTTGTCAGCCTAAAATTTTTTACACAGTCAAAATATTTCCCAAAGAGATGGCAAAATAAAGAGGTTTTTGGAGACACAAAAAAGATGAAAGAAATCATCACCAGGAGATATGCAGACTGAGAAGTGGTAAAAGACATACATCCAGCAAGAGAATAATGACTCCACCTGGAAATCTGTGTCTATTTAAGGAAGGAGTCCTTTGCCCTGATGGTATCTTCTTAAGATGCCGAAATAAGTGGTGAGAGCCAACATTCTTGGCTTGTTCCTCATCTGGGGTGAAAGCATCCAGTCTTTCATTATTAAGGGTAATACCCACTAAATATCAACCACAGGATTTTTTTTTTGCTAGATGCCTTTTATCATTTTGAGAAACTTTGTTTCTATTCCTAGTTGACTGAAATTTTTTATGAGCCTATTGGATTTTGTCTAATGCTTTTTCTCAATCTACTGAAATAATGTTTTTGCCTTTTAATCTGTTAATGTGGTAAATTATATTGGCTCATTTTTCATGTTAAACCTGCCTTGTATCCCTGGGATAAATTTCACTTGGTCTTGGCATGCATATATTTATATTTCTAGTGCACATGTATGTATGTTTGTGAGAAAGTGATTCTGTGTGTGGCGATGCAGTAGACCTAGAATAGTAAAAAAAAAAAAAAAAAAAAAAAAAACTTTGAAAAAAGAAGAAGCAAGTGAGACAGTTTATAATACCCGACTTCAAGGCTTATTATAAAGGTTCAGAAATCCAGATGGTGTGATATTGGCAACAGGATGGACAAATAGGTCAACAGAACAGAAGAGGGTCCAGAATAGACCCTAACATATATCTTCAATTGATTTTGAAAAAGGTGTAAAGTAAATTCAGTGGAGAAAGGACAATCTTAGCAACAAACGGTCCTTAGAATTATTGGATATACATATGCACATATGAACAGAACTTCAATCCATACATGGCATCATACATAAAAATTAATTCAGAATTTATCATAAACTATAATGTAAGACCTAAAGCTGTAAGCTGTATGTAAGAAAAGAAAAGAGAATATCAGTGTAACTTATGGTTAGGAAAATATTTCTTGGATGAATATGAAAAGTATGATGCATAAGAGAAAAAATTGATCAATTGGATTTCATCAAAATATAAGATGTGTGCACTTTGAAAGACCCTGTGGGGAGAATGAAAAGGCAAGTTCCAGGCTGGAGGAAGTGGTTTCAAATCTCACATCTGATGAAGGACTCATATGTAGGATCTATAAAGAGCTCTGATGAATGGGCCCCTGGCAGCCCTTGGGAATCACAGGGGTGCTGTGCCATGGACAGACACGGAAGACACCTCCTACCCTGTCATTCATGTCTTCTGAGCAGCAGTACTCAGTGTCCCCTACAAATGCCCCCTCCTGGCCCACAGACCCTCCTCTCCCCACATCCACACCCTCAGGCCAGGCCCTGGGGCTCTTGTTGGGACAGGGCCCCTCCTGCAGGATACAGGGAGGGAGGAACAGTCAGTCTCAGGCTCTGGGTGCCCAGCTTCAAGCTTACCCACCTCAAGGCCCTCTGGGCCCATCTCACAGGATATAATGAGGTGGTCTGGCACCTACTGGACATGCCGTCTAGATCTAATCCTGAGCTGTGGAGCCAGAGGAAAGGAGGGATGTTTGTTGGACCAGTTACCCTGTTCTGCCGGGTCTCACAGGGCCCTTCGCTTAGAGCCCAGCTCTAGACACACAGCACAGAGGCCAAGAGGTGGCCAGCCCAGAACCTGCAGGCTGGGCTGGGGACCACACGAGGACTGCCTGGGGACAGCCAGAAGACCCCTCACTAGTTTTCTCACTACCTCATTTCTTATCAGCTACCTTACCTCCACCAAAACCCCCCTTCACGCAAAATCAGTAAGAGGAGGAGGATGGTAAAAGAATCAATGGGAAGAAAACAAAAAAAGGACAACCATTAACAGTCCAGAACCCTGGGTGGGAAGAGTGGAACTGGGAACAGACCCTTTCATTTCAACAGAGCCTTGACTGAAGGGGACTCCATCATCCCAGCAAGGAGGGAAGATTGAAACACTAGGTTCACTTGGAACTGATCCCTAAACTTCTCCTGAAACCCCACTGATATACTGACATGTGACTGCAGATGCCAGCGTTGCCTGTGGCATATTTCTAGAAAAATCACAGGCATTTATCAGTTTGTGGGACAAGTTTATTTCCGGAAGCTTCTGTGACCCAGAAGCAAAGCGTTAGCAGCTCAGAGTTGTAGAATCAGCATCTCAGATTATAGGATTATAGGATCTACCAGTTCGTAGATCTCACTATTGCAAGACTTCCCATGATTCAATTTGTAAAGTTCTCATCACAACTGCGATCATCAGCTTGGACTCCTGTGACTGAGACCACAAACCGAGTGGCTTAAACTACAGAAGTTTATTCTCTCTCGGTTCTAGGAGGCAGGAAGTCTGAGATCAAGGAGTGGGCAGGATAGGTTTCTTCTGAGGACTCTTTCCCTGGCTCCTAGATGGATATCTTCTCCCTGTGTCCTCACATGGTTGTCCCTTGTGGTGTTTGTATCCTAATCTCGTCTTCTTATAAGGACACTAGTCCTACTGGATTAGGGCCCATTCTAATAATCCATTTAATTTCACCTCAAGTAAAGATTAAATTAAGGGCTAGTGTGAGCTCTCATCTCAGAATCAGAGCCATTACTTCAGTCCCAAAGCAAAGGTTACCTGGCTGTTTTGGATGCACTGAGGCAGACACCTCCTTCAGAGCCTGGTCCCAGAGACAGTTTCTACCAACTGCTTGTTTTTCTGTGTATGGGCCTTACTTTATTGTTTCTTTGCATGTTGTATTATTTCGTTCTTTTTTTTTTAACTTAGCATTTTAAACAGTATAATGTGGCAACTCTGGAAGTCATATTTTTTCTGTTCCCAGATTTTACTATTGCTAGTGGTTGTTTTTTGATCAGGTTTTTAAAAACTATCTGTCAAGTCTGTTCTTTTTTGTTTTTTTGTTTTGTTTTGTTTTGTTTTTGTTGTTGTTGTTGTTCAATGTGGCCACTGAAGTCTCTGCTTGGTTAGCTTAGTGGCCAGGTAAAGACTGGACAAAGATTTCCTTACGTTTCTGGAAGTAATGTCTCCCAGTGTATGTAGAGAGGCTCTGTGTGCAGGTAGATACAGGTCTTCAAAGCCCAACCAAGCAGTTTACACTGTGTCCTAGCCTTCATTTCCTGTCTGTGCAGTGCCTCAAACTTATTCAGGGTTAGAGCTTAGAGCCTGCTCAGGTCTGTTCAAAGCATATATGCAGCACTTGTCATGCCC
Source organism: Pan troglodytes (assembly GCF_028858775.2). Classification (NCBI taxonomy): domain Eukaryota; kingdom Metazoa; phylum Chordata; class Mammalia; order Primates; family Hominidae; genus Pan; species Pan troglodytes. The sequence goes on along the minus strand of NC_072403.2, from coordinate 35,418,412 downwards.
ACATCTATGCATGCATGTGGCCGTCTGAACTTTCTGGAGTATATTAAGGCTTTTCAATCCCCTTTATGGACATCTCATTCCTTGACATTTCGTTTTTAAGTTCTTGGTTAGGCTATTGTTTGTTCCAACTGTTATTTATGACCATAAGCAACCATGATGTTCAACAACTGCCTATGATTCTTTTTACTCATTTCCCCAGGAAATACATTGTTCTCTCTGGGATAGCTCTGAGTCAAGTCAAATAAGGATAGCATTGTGAGTTCTAGGGAACAACCAGACAGGTAAAATAATAACAATCTTCTGGAAATAAGGGATTAAAGGATCTGTAACCCTATTGTGTCCCCTCCAGTGATTTCATGTCTGCTGGTTTTCACCATGATTGTGGACTGTTGGTTTTTAAGAGCTGAGGAGGAAGGAACAGGAGTGGAACCAGTTAAAACATCACAGAGCTCACTGTTCTTATCAAGATCCAGCTATTATTCTTGAACAAACACTCCCCAGATTGCAGCAAGCCTTTGGTTAATTTCTAGAGTTCTAAACAATATTAATTCTGACAAATTCCTCCATAGTTCATTTTACTCTTAGGCAGTAGGTCATTTTTGGAAGTCATTATTCTGTTATTTTTGTTGATGTCACTGTGTTACCGGAAAGGGGCCCCAATCCAGACCCCAAGAGAGGATTCTTGGATCTCACATAAGAAAGAATTTGGGGTGAGTCCATAAAATGAAAGCAAGTTTATTAGGAAAGTAAAAGAATAAAGTATGGCTACTCCATAGACAGAGCAGTGGCATGGGCTGCTCAACTGAGTATACTTACAGTTATTTCTTGATTATATACTAAACACGGAGTGGATTATTCATAAGTTTTCTGGGAAGACGGTGGGCAATTCTCAGAACTGAAAGTTCTTCCCCTCTTTAGATTATATAGGGTTACTTCTGGACATTACCATGGCATTTGTAAACTGTCACGGCATTGATGGGAGTGTCATTCAGTATGCTAATGCATTATAATTAGAGTATAATGAACAGTGAGGAGGACCAGAGGTCACTTTCATTGCCATCTTGGTTTTGGCCGGCTTCCTTACAGTATCCTGTTTTATCAGCAGGATCTTTGTGACCTATATCTTATGCCAACCTCCTATCTCATCCTCTGACTGAGAATGCCTAACCTTTTGGGAATGCAGCCCAGCAAGTTTCAGCCTTACTTTACCCAGCCACTACTCAAGATGGAGTCACTCTGGTTCAAACGCCTATAACAACAGTATGGTTTTTTGTTTTATTGGAATTGTTGCTTTAGGGATTATGATATAAACATTTAACCTTTCATGGTCTACTTAGAATGAATAGATCCATTTATTATTATTAGTTTATTCAGTAATTGTCATATGTATTACATCTGTATGAATCCCCATCAGTGTTGTACTTTTTAGTTCCAACAGAGATACATATTTTAAAGAATTCAAAAAGAGAATAATATACGATTGCATTTACCCAGATAATTACCCTTTCTGTTGGTCCTTTTTCATTCATGATATTCTGATTTTCCCTCTGGTTTTATTTCCTCTCTGCCTGAAGCAGTGCAATCCATGCTTAAAAGCATTTCTTTTAAATCAGATGAGTTGGTGATACCTACTTTTACTGAGAATATCTTTACTTCATCTTCGTTTCTGAAGAATATTTCAACTTTATATAGAATTGCCCAAATGAGTGTCAATTGTGAGGAATGGGAATTAATGACATTGGCTGCTAAAATGGAGTGAAGAAGGTAGGTGAACAGCTCTGGTCTGAGACCAAGGTTCCCATGCAAGACTTGGTTTTTCTGCTGGGCTTTAAGACCCCAAAGCCCAAGAAAACACTATCGTCTTATGAAATTTCCAAGAAGAAGACCATCCACCTCACCCTAAAGGTGGTGAAGCCCAAGATGTGGAGCTGCCCATGTTTCTGGTGGAAACATGTGATGAGGAGCAGAGAAACCTCCGCCTGGCATGACTTAATTTAAAAAAATATGGTAGATTATGGCATCAGAAAGGACAAATTACATTTCTTGACATACCACTCCACTGGAGGTGACCCAGGGGTAGAGAGATGCTTAAGGAAAAGCAGTTCATTTTCTTCTGGCTCATGTTCAGTAACCAGGGTGCCCAAATACTTTGAAGACGGAGTCTTAATCCAGAAGATAGGAGTTCTGTGTAACCTATACTATATGGTTACTTGATAGCAACAAAGTCCTTGTTGAAATATTCTGTTATAACTCAAAGGTTATATTATGTTTGCTTTTTTTTTTTCTGGACTCTTTAGTGGAAAATGGAAAAAAAATACTACAAATAAAACATTAAACTTTTCCTTCCAATATTTCACCTTTATTTCAGTCTCAAAAAAGTTGTTATTTGCAACTTTAATGTGGCCAGAACCATATACATTTGAAAGTCTGCTAAATTGAAAACAATAGAGCCTGCATTTTGGTTGTAACAATCCATTGTGTGTATTTGCATGTGATTATAGACTTGCTAAGTTTTAGTTCCTCCTTTCCTCTGGCTGTAACTTGAGGCAGTGAAGGAGAAAGAGAAGGGAAAAAAGGGTCAATAGAAGAAGGAGCAACTGGACAGAAAGAACCTTGAGGAAGAAGGAAAGAAGACATGTGCAGGGGGTTGAATGCTTATGTCCTTCCAAAATTCATATGTTGAAATCCTAAACCACCAAGATGATGGCATTAGAACATGGGGCCTTTGGGCAGTGATTAGGTCATGAGGGAAGAGGCTTCATGATTGGAATTAGTGCCCTCATAAAAGAGACTCCAGAGAGTTGGTAGCCCCTTTCACCATGTGTGGGCACAGCAAGAAGTCACCTTCTATAATCAGAAAGCAGGCCCTCAATAGGCATGAAATCTGCCTTAATCTTGGAGTTTCCAGCCTCCAGAACTGTAAGAAAGAAATGTTTGTTATTTATAAACCACCCAATTTATGTGTAGCTTATGATAGTAGCTTGAATGAACTAAGCTAACACGGTAAGAACCAGAAATGAAGATAGAGTGATGGTGATGACTGTCAAGCACACTCATGAGAAGCAAGGCAAGGCCATGGCCTAGCTGATTTGGCTGGAGAAGATATGAGCCACTTTTACACTTACATATAAAAAAGAAGTAAAAGCTTATTATTTACATATAAAAAAGAAGTAAAAGCCAAACTTGACAATTCCCTGGCTCCTTGTCCTACACACCAAAAAGGATGACACGGAAACAAAAGGGGCCAGACGACTGTGACACTGTTGTGGAATATACCACTGGTGAGGAGTCAGTTGTAGAATCCAGCTATTCCTCATTATATTCTTCAGCTATATCCTAAAGGGTGTGGGGCAGAAAACGCCATGCTCCATCCAAAACCTGGGAGACAGTAAAGACTTGTCACATGACATACTCCCAGGGATATAAGAAGGAGAGTAAGAGATGGCATTGAGGCAGGTTCTAAAGGGCCTCCCATCCTCTCATATTCCAGGAGGATCAAAAAGCATCCTTCTAAATCTCAGATTAGCTGTTCTTCAAGCCTTTGCTTACATGACCTACGTAGATACATGCAAGGTGTCCAGAATGCTATGATGGAGTAGTTCCCCTACACTGACATGACAATTGGAGAGCAATTATATAACCAGAAATAGGCATGGTGGAGTTAGGAAATCTATAGAAGTGATGATAGTAAAAAGAACAGAATGGAGGATAGAAATATTAAGAATGGACAATGATAGGAATGATAATATTTGAATTTATGGTGCCTTATGGAGCTACCTATCTCCTTTCACCCAATTTCTTTTATCTTTCTGTCCCTCTCTTTCTCATTCTCCCTCGCATAGATAACATAGCCACACTGTGACCCACCACAGTGGCTCAGGTGTATGTGGGAAGGGTAGTAGTCTGGAAAACTTAACATGTTCATAAATCCTGAAGAAACTCTTCTTACTTTTGAAAGTATATTAAGCAGCTCTCCAGCTTTCCCTGGAGTCTCTTTCCTTCCCTAGTAACCTCCTGAGTGCTCGCTTTATCTCCTTGTTCCTCAGGGTGTATACGAGAGGGTTAAGTGAAGGAGTGCCCACTGCATAGAAGAGACCAAAGAACTTGCCCCTCCCTTGGGCATATGGATTTTTGGGCTGGAGGTAGACAGCAATGACTGAGCTGTAGAAGAGGGTGACCACAGTGAGATGGGAGGAGCAAGTCCCAAAGGCCTTTCTCCATGCTGTGGCAGAGTTAATCCTCAGCACTGCCTGGGCAATGGCTCCATAAGAGGCAAGGATGGGGCTGAGGGGCACAACCACGAAGATGACACTGGACACAGCCAACTGGATTTCATTGTAGGAGGTATCTCCACAGGAGAGTTGAATCAGAGATGAGACCTCACATAAAAAGTCATCTATCTGCTGGTGGGGACAGAAGGGAAAGTGGAGGGTGGGTGGTGTCTGGACTATTGATTGGACCAGACTCATAACCCAGGCCACAGATGCCAGCTGCCAGCACAGGCGGGGGTGGATGATGGTGGCATAGTGGAGGGGCTGGCAGACAGCCACGTATCGGTCAAAGGCCATCACTGTCAGGAGGATGCACTCAGTGGTCCCCAGGGACAGGAAGATGAAGAGCTGGACAGAGCAGCCCAGGAAGCTGATGGTCTTCTTTGGGCCCCAGAGGTTGACCAGCATCTGGGGGACACAACTCGTGGTAAGGCAGAGGTCCAAGAAGGAGACGTCAGAGAGGAAAAAGTACATTGGAGAGTGGAGCCTGGGGTACAGTACAGACAGCAGGATGATGAGTGTGTTGTCCACCAGGGTCAAGAGGTAGGAAGTGAAGACAACCACAAAGAGAGTCCTTTCCAGTGCTGGGTGTTCAGAGAAGCCCAGAAGGAGGAAGCCCATGGGGGAGCTTTGGTTAACCATGGCCTGTTCTTGTTTGTACCTGGAGGGATGAGGCTGTCACCCTAGTGTGATTCAACCTGTCTTATCAAAACTCAGGCTGGGTGTTTGTGATGTCACAGTAGGTGGGTGTTTCTTTTCTGTCTCTGCTCGCCCAGCCTCCCTTTCCCAGGCTTATCATCATCCAGTAGCTCCTTCTCGTTCCTTGTTCCTTCTGATCAAACGTTGTCTAGCAGAAGTGAGGAAACCAAGAATGTGCTGGAAAGCAGGTGGAACCTCACATTGGTGCCTCTGACCTTCTGGTTGAGGGCAAAGAAAGCTGATGTAAAACATGGATTAATTAACCGATCTTCATTAATTCAACAATAAATTGTTAGGCTCTATCTTATTCTAAATGTTGTGGTAGTTCTGAATATTTCATTATGTACATCCATAAAGAATTAGAAAAGAATCATTTGATAGAATTTCCCTACTATTCATATGTATGCAAAATTATTCTGTATTCTGGGGCATAGGTTACCTGGAATTATTCATGTTTTATCTACTTTATCTTTGTTTGCAGAGGTGTCAGTCAGAGGCAGAGTGTAGAATTAACAAAGAGATTTCTCCCCTGTGTGTATTAACTCCATTCATAGAAAAATCAATGAGGTATTTTGTTCCTTCTCCATTAAAAAAATCATGATTCATTAAACTAAATGTAAGAGCTTCCTCTACAAATGAAAATCCCTAACCTCAACTTAACATTATGTAGAATGTAGCAAAATGACATGAAAAAAATGCTGCCAATTGTCTTGTTCTGGGGCTTAGAAATTAAAAAGATGATTTAATTTTTAAAATTTTTTGCCTCTCAAATAAGATTATGTCAATAGCAAAATAGAGAGTTGATATTGGGACGTTTAAGTAGAAATTATTCAGGATCTAGAAGAATTTAAAGAAAAAAAGGAAGGAATTAGAATTTGTTACTTTCTTAATTCTATTCACTATTTAAGATTTAAAACATTATTTTTATAAAAATTCATACCCCCAAATTTTAAGAGTAATTTAAAGAATTTCTGAATGTTCTTTATCTATATTAGTAAGTGCTAACACTTGACATTTTTATCATTACATCTTTATCTTTACATATGCAATTATATTTACCCTGAGCTACTGAACAGTGAGTTGTATATATAATGCCTCTTCACTTCTTCATGTTTCTAAGATAGAAATTTTTTTTAGTGTAAAAACAGCTCAGTTACTAAATACAGGAAAGCCAACATTGATAAAGTATTATTGGCCAGGTGTGGTGGCTCACGCCTATAATCCCAGCACTTTGGGAGGTCAAGGCGGGTGGATCACCTGAGGTCAGATGTTTGAGACCAGCCTGATCAACATGGTGAAACCTTGTCTCTACAAAAAAAAAAAAAAAAAAAATTAGCGGGGTGTGGTGGTGGGTGTCTGTAATCCCAGCTACTCAGGAGGCTGAAGCAGGAAAATCGTTTCAACCTGGGAGGTGGAAGTTGCAGTGAGCTGAGATCGTGCCATTACACTCCAGCTTGGGCAACGAGAGAGAAACTCTTTCTCAAAACTAACTAAATAAATAATAAAATATTATTACTTACTCTGTGGACCATACTTATAATTTTGCCAATAATTTCTGTTATATACGTGTTTTCCCATGGAAGATCCACTCCAGATTATGTATGTCTGAGCTTGCCCTCTTAAGTAGCCTTTCCTTAGTCAGTGAAATAACAAGCCTTAAAGTATAGGCTGGTCGGTTCAGTTCCTAGCATGAGAAGCGGAGAGACTAGAAGAGTATGGCCTCATGTATTCAATAAACACTGGGAAATACATGGGAAAATTGAGACCCTCCCCAACACCACCGCCCAGAATTGAAGGCAAATAAATTAAGATGAGGTGTGGGTTAGCAAAGAGTCTGCACAATAAAGGAGGAATCTGGGTGGGTGGGCCACGGAAAGCCTTTAGGAGGAGGTGACATGCATTTTTGCTGTAAAAGACTGTGCTGAGACACATGAGGCAAGCTCAATGATGGGGGTGGGATGCGGCACCACCCTGGCAGGTAAGAGGCAGAAACTGAGGGTTTTCTGAGCACAGACAATGGCAGGAGGGCCGTTTAGGGGATGTGGCCATTTAGGGCAAGCAAGTTGGTGGTCTCATTGGCAGCCAGTGCCCTGGGACTTTATGGGATGGCACAATCACCTCTGCATCACAGGACCCTGTCTGGTGTTAAAAGCTGCCTCCCATCTCCCTTTTCATCAAGACTCCCTCCTTTTTGTCTCCTTCTATATTCCTTCCCCCATCATTACGTCTCTCCTTGAGGATAAGATTTGTTCCCTTAATTTTTTAAAAATCATATAAACAAAAAGTATATAAAACACATCTATGGATTTTATGGAATAATAAACACATGGTGTACCTGAATCTCCTCCTGATTTAAGAACAGATCAAATATTACTGGTATCTTAGAAGTCTTCTGTGTTCTCCTCCCTGATCACATCTCCTTGTCTCCCACTGAAGAAGTAAACACTATTCTGATTATTTTAAATGTATCGTTCCTTTTTAAACTTTGCAGCCTCATATCTTTTGTGTCTCAGCAATTGTCCAGAGTTTTATTCATCCATAAACTGCAGCATTTCTTACATTCTTACTCTCTTGGCAACTTGTCTCACTGTATGTTTTTTCTTAATCTCTTCAGTTTATATCTTCCTTTGACCCTCTGCACTCTCCTATTTTCTATCTTTAATAACATGCCTTTTCCTTACCCTGTTTCTTCTGGTCCTTTTCTCTGACACCAATAATAGGCAAGCACTACTTTCCCTACATCCCATTAACTCCACACAGAAGCACATTAATTTATTCTTTTTTGGTCCTCAAAGAGCCAGTCATGTACTAACTGCTACAAAGTTATGAGACAAATTCTGCCCTACAGTTCAATAATAATAACCACTTATAGTTTTGACAGTTACTATCTGTTGATGTCCTATATACTAACACTGTGATAAATAATTTCCTGGAATATCTGCTTCTTAAAAGAACCCTGCTAGACAGTTAATATCTCTGCAGAAGAATAAACAGTCTCAAAGAGGTTAAGTAACTTGCCCAGGGTTACCCTGCCAATGAGTGTCAGTGCCAGGATTGTAGACCCTGTTTGCTTCAGAACTGTCTTAAGAACATGTGGAAATTGATGGGCTGTAGGGGAATAAACTTGTGACTTACTTGCAATTAAGTCAGACTCTCTTCACGGCCTTGCTGCCACAGCTTCCCCATAGAAAGGAACTTCTGGACTGGTTGGAGCCTCCACTTGTGATCTCACAATGAGAACTACAAGCAAACTAAAGAGGAATGTTACACTCTTGATGTTTATTGGAACTTGGATTTCAGTTAAGAGTATTGATTGCCAGTGCTTACTTCCATGGGCACTCAAAAAAGCGCTTCATATTTACGGCTCCTTATAACTTCAAAAGGTGGGTACTATTATTACCTTCCCTTACAGATCAATAATTGAAGACATGTAGAGGTTGAATATCTTGTTCTGGAAAGTACAGCTAGTAAGTACCAAAGACCAAATTTTAACCCAGGTGGGCTGGCTGAAGAAGCTATGCACTAACCACATTCCACCATTGCTCTGCCAGACACATGAGCTGGAGTTAGCGCTTTACTATGGAACTCTTGCTAACGACTTCTTTTCCTCAATCCAGTAAGTTAACCTCTCTTTTAGTGACATTAAAGGCAGAAAAAAAGGCATAGTGAAATGATGGGGGGGAGGAATCCCAAGACTCCTATCCCATAGAGAGAAGTAGCTCATTAATTCTGCCAAGACTAGGGGCCCCATAACCTATAGACAGCTAATTGGCCACAGCTACTAATGGTTAAGAAGGAATGTGAAGATTCAAAGGAAGTGTGCCAGCAACTGAGTTCCCTTTGGCATATAAAAAGGTCACCTCTGCTTCTCCGTGTCACTGGGGAGTAGAAGGGCACTATTCTCTCCTGATCCACACCTTCTGAGTGTCCCATATTTCCAGCCTTCCTCTCAAGCCTCGAATGTGCTCATTCAATCCCCCCTGACTTTGGTTTATTTCCTTTCTCTTTTTAAAATTAAGATATAATTTACATAATGAAGTGCACATATTTTAATGGACAATTCACTGAATGTGAACAAATGTATACATCCAGACAACCATTACCCTACTGAAGATATAGAACATTTCCATCACTCCAGAAATTTCATCATGCCCATTTACAATAATTCTCCCCATGCTCTAGGCAACCACTGCTCTGATTTCTATCATTTTGTTTTGCTTTTTCCAGAACTTCACATAAAAGATTCATTCAGCACATACTCTTTTGTGTTTGGTGTGTTATACTCTACCACAGTTTGGAGAATCATCCCTGCTGTTTTGTGTATCAATAGTCCAATTCTTTTTTAAAAATATCAGTGAGTAGTATTCTCTTGCCTAAATATATCACAATTTTTTCATCCGTTCACTTGTTGATGAACATTCTGGTTTGTGGTTGTTTTAAAATATGGCCCCCAATTTTCTTATATCCCCTTCACAAAGTAGAGCCTATTTCCTTTACCTTTGCATGGGAGCTGTACTGAGTGACTCAGTTTTAACAAATAGAATCTGGTAGAAATGATGGGATGTGACATCAAAGACTATGTCACAGTAGCATTGTGACTTCTTCTTTGTGGATTGTTTACTTTGGAGGAAGCCATCCTAGCAGTGAATGGAAACATACATATGGGGAGAAACTAAGGCTCCCTACTAAAAACGTGCAACATGTGACTGGGACATCTTGTAAGTGAATCCTTCAGCTTCATCCAAATCTTCTTAGAAATACAATCAGCTGACATCTTGACTACAATGTCAAGAAAGATCCTAAAATAGATACATCTACTATGTATTCACAAAAAGTTTTTTAAAAAGTTAAAAGAAAGATCCTAAGCTAGTACCAGCTACTATTTAGCTGCTTCTGAATTGCTGGCCCATAGAAACTGTGAGATAATAAATATTTGTTGTTTGAAGCCATTAAATTTTGGGATAACTTTTTATGCTGTAATAGAGAACCAGTGTGGGGTGGTTTCCAGTTTTTGCTGTTGTGAATCAATCTGCTATAAACTTTCATGTACAAGTCTTTTGTGGATGTGTATTTTCATTTCTCTTTGGTCAAAACCTATTAGTGGAATTTCAGGGTCATGTGATAGACATTCTAGTGGATATCAGGTGATATCTCATTATAGCTTTTATAGCTTTTTAATTTAATTTTTTTTTTTTTTGAGACGGAGTCTTGCTCTGTTGCCCAGGCTGGAGTGCAGTGGCGCGATCTCGGCTCACTGCAAACTCTGCCTTCCGGGTTCACGCCATTCTCCTGCCTCAACCTCCTGAATAGCTGGGACTACAGGCGCCCGCCACCATGCCCAGATAATTTTTTGTATTTTTAGTAGAGACAGGGTTTCATCATGGTCTCGATCTCCTGACCTCGTGATCCGCCCACCTCGGCCTCCCAAAGTGCTGGGATTACAGGCGTTAGCCACCGTGCCCGGCTTTTTTTATTTTAGACTGAGTTTCACTCTGTCGCCCAGGCTGGAGTACAGTGGTGTGATCTCGGCTCACTGGAACCTCCGCCTCCCGGGTTCAAGTGATTCTCCTGCCTCAGCCTCCTGAGTAGCTGGGATTATAGACATGTACCACCATGCCCAGCTAATTATTGTATATTTAGCAGAGACGGTGTTTCACCACATTGACCAGGCTGATCTCGAACTCCTGATTTCAGGTGATCCACCTGCTTAGGCCTCCCAAAGTGCTGAGTTACATGTGTAAGCCACCACGCCAGGCTAATTTTTAAAATTTTTTGTTGTATATGTATATGCTTAGGATATACAGGATTTCCTTTTTTTTTTTTTTTTTTTTTTTTTGAGACAAGTCTCATTCTGTCTCCTAGGCTGGAGTGCAATGGCATGATCTCGGCTCACTGAAACCTCCGCCTCCTGGGTTCAAGTGATACTCCTGCCCCAGCCTCCCAAGTAGCTGGGATTACAGGTGCATGCTGCCACACCCGGCTACTTTTTTGTGTTTTAGTAGAGAGGGGGTTTCACCATGTTGCCCAGGCTGGTCTCGAACTCCTGAGCTCAGGCAATCCACCCGCCTCGGCCTCCCAAATGATGTTTTGATATACATAGTTAAATGATTACTATGGTCAAGCCAATTAACATATCTATCAACTCACAGTTACTTTTCTTGTGGTAGGAGTACTTAAAATCTATTCTCTTAGAAATTTCCAGTATATAATACAATGTTATCAACTGTAGTCCTCAGGCTATACATTAGATCTCTAGACTTATTAATCTCACAGTAGTTTTAAAATTTACAATTATCCAACAACTAAGTCATTGAGCATCTTTTCATTGGTCATTTATATATTCTTTTGTGAGGTGTCTGTTCAAGTCATTTGTCCATATTTTATAGTGTTTCCTTTTATGATAAAAGTATATGAGTTCTTTATATATTCTGCATAAAAGTCCTTTGTCAAATAAATGCATTGTGCTATTTTTTCAGTCTGTGGTTTGATGTTTCATTTTGAATGGTGTCTTCAAGGAAGAAGAAGCTTTTAAGTTTGATTAACTCAAAATTCATCAATTATCTTTTTGCAGTTAAATGCTTTTTGAATCCTAAGAAATCTTTACCTATTCTAAGCTCATAAATATTTTATTTTATGTTCTTCTTTAGAAGCTTTTAATTTCTAGCTTATATGTTTATTTATATGACCCATGTTAATTTTTTTGTATGTTGTGATATAGGAGTCATAATTCATTTTCATACATATAATAAAATATTATGAAAATGGCTGCTTTTTTAAACAAATCATAATGGTACAGTTTTTATACCTATATCTAGTTCCTCCAGTACCATTTGTTGCAAAGAATATCGTTTCCTGTATTGAATTATCTTGGTGTCTTTGTGTAAAATCAATAGATCTTATGTGTTTGGCTCTATTTCTGCACTTTCTATGCAGTTCCACTGATCTCACCAGTTGATGACATTTGGATTGTTTCTACTTTTTGGCTGTTACTAATAATGTTCTTATGAAGAGTCATTGAAGGCATATGATTTAAATTGTCTTGGATATTACCTGACAGTGGAATTATTGGGTTGTATAGTAAATTTTTTTTAATAAAAAACCTGCCAAATTGTTTTCCAAAGTGGCTCTGTCAATTTTGACATATTCTTGCCAACACTTAATCAGTATTTCACATCTTTGTCAACATCTTATACCATCAGTTTCTTATTATAGTCATTCTAGTAGACTTGTAAGTATTGTGTTTAATTTCATGTTCTTAATAACCAATGATAAAGAGCATCCTTTCATGCCTTTTTTTTCCTTCTGGGCCCCAGCTGATTGGATGATACCCATCTATATTGACAGTGGATCTTCCCTACCCAATGAAAGACTATATTGTCCATTAATTCTTTAAAAATGGTTTTAATTTAACTATTTATATTAGATGTTTTGAATCTCTGTTTGCTAAATTCAACAGCAGTCCCACTTACAGTCAGTTTCCATTAACTGCATTCTTTTCTCTAAGACTTGATTATACTTTCCTGTTTCTTTGCATGTCTCATTTTAGATACTATATTGAAAAGTTTATATTCTTATTTTTTTCTAAGAATTATTTTGTTAACTTTATTGGACATAATCTGTGGACTGTGTATCTTCCACCATTTATGGCTTCCATGGTTTCAACCTAGCTTTTAAAAATTCATATTTTAAAATCTTGGATCCCAGAAGTTTCCCTTGTTCTTGCACAGCTTAGTGTTCAGTCAATGATTGGGTGAAGGTTTTGGTCAAATATTTTGAGTTCAAAAGGTTTCCATTCTCTGCTAATGCATCTGCGTTTGTGCTGGGACCATATTCAAATTCAGAGAGCTTTTAAGTTTGTCTTGGATTTTACTTTGTGCTGGTTTCTCTCATATTTCTTCTGTACATACCTGTAGTTTCCCAGTCAGCCAGGAATGTGTAGAGATCTTATCTAATTCTTCTATAGCTATCTAATTCCCAGCATCTTCCCATTACATTTCTGATAGGTTCACTGTTCGCCTCATTAAAACTGTAACCTCTGGATACCTGAGCCTTAAACACGATTGAGTTTGTTACTTTTACTGACATAAACCCTGGGCATGAGTTTTTATCTTTGTTCCAAATAATCTCAACCCTCTTTAATAGTGTAATTGTTGATTTTCATGGCCATTCCTGACTGGCAAAACTACCATCAACTGAGTTGGAGTAGTACTGGAGCACTTTTCATAAGACAGGCACAGTTACCTATGATTCTTACCTAAGCTTCTAGCACTGCTTTATGAAAAAGTGGTTCTCAATTTATTATTTGCCTTGGTTTATTTCCAGACACCTGAAATGATTGTTTTTGACAATTTTTCTGGTTTTATAATTTATTTGTGAGGTGGAGGAAGGAAGGATTTGCTGTCCTCTTTAATTCACCATATCTGGTGAATTTTATTTTTAATGTATATATATTAATTTATATTTATTATTTATTTTATAATTTATATTATAATTTTATTTTTAATCTATAAGTGTATTTATGATTAGGCTGTCTTTATATTTAAAGTGCAAGTTTTTTTTCTTGGGGATACCATATGGATCCTGAACTTATAAGAGTCTACTCTGACTTAATACAATACCCTTTAACATAGAATATAAAAATCTGATAATAATAAAATTAGTTATAATTCCTCCCATTCTTTGTGCAGCTATTGCCGTGTTTTACTTTACACATGTTACAACCCTTGTAATATATTATCATTACTTTTAGGCTTTTAATGAATTTAAGAAAAGGAAGAAGATAACTTTTATATACACTCTTATGTTTCCAATCTTGAAAGTTTTTCATTCCTTCTCATAGATTTGAAACTCCAAATATTATAATTTCTCTATAGCCTGAAAAACTTCCTTTATGCTTTTTTATTCTTTCAGTGAGTATCTTCTGGCAACAAATTTTCTCAGCTTCTTTTTAATTTCAGATGGCTTTATTTTGCCTTCATTTAAGAAAGATTATTTTCCCCCACTGGGTAATTCTAAGTTGGCAGATTTTTTTTCTCTTCACATTTGAAAGATAATTCATAGCCTTCTGACTCCCTTTGTTTCTGTTGAGATGTTGGCAGTCATTTTTATTGTTATTCCTTATTATGCAATATGTCTCTACCACTTCAGCGGGTTTTCAGATTTTTCTTTTTAAATCTTTGTTTTTCTCAGTTTATGATGTATGTAGATGTGGTATTGATAATGTGGATTGCTATTTTTATCTAATTTGAAAAAATTTTGCCGACATTTTTTGAACTATTTTTTTGTTTGCCCTTTTATCTCTCTTCTCCTTTTTTTTCCCCTAATTTTTATTTTAGTTTCAAGGGGCACAGGTGCAGGTTTGTTGCACGGGTAAATTGCGTGTCATTGGGGTTTGGTGTACAAATGATTTTGTCACCTAGGTAGTGAGCGCAGTAAGCAATAGGCAGTTTTTTGACCCTCACCATCCTGCCATTCTTCCGACTCAAGTAGGCCCTGGTGTCTATTGTTACTTTCTTTGTGGTCATGTGTATTCAATGTTTTGCTCCCACTTACAAGTGAGAACATGCAGCATTTGGTTTTCCAATCCTGCTGTAATTTGTTTAGGATAATGGTCTCCATCAGGATCCATGTTGCTGCAAAGGCCATGATTTCATTTTTCATGGGTGTATAGTATTCCATGGTATATAAGTACCATGCATTTTTCTTCTCCAGTCCACTGTTGATAGGTATTTAGGTTGATTCCATGTCTTTGCTATTGTGAACACATACACATACATGACTCTTTATGGTAGAATAATTTATATTCCTTCGTGTATATTTCCAGTAATGAGATTGCTGGGTCAAATGGCAGTTCAGTTTTAAGTTCTTTGAGAAATCTCCAAACCACTTTCAACATACATTCTCAGCAGCATGTATGAGCTAACATACATTCTCAGCAGCAGTGTGTAAGCATTCCTTTTTTCTCCACGATGCTTCCAGCTTCTGTTATTTTTTGAGTCATTCTGACTGATGTGAGATGGTATCTCACTGTGGTTTTCACTCGCATTTCTCTAATGAATAGTGATATTGGGCATTTTTTTCATGTGCTTCTTGGCTACATGTATGTCTTCTTTTGAGACATGTCTGTTCATGTCCTTTGCCCATTTAAAAAAAATTTTTTTTCCCTTTAAGTTCCTTATAAGCTCTGGATATTAGACCTTTGTCAGATGCATAGTTTGCAAACATTTTCTCCCATACTGTAGGCTGTTTATTTACTGTCTTGATGGTTTCTTTGGCTGTGCAGAAGCTCTTTAGTTTAATTAAGTTCCACTTGTCTATTTCTGTTTTTGTTTCCATTACTTTTGACAACTTTATCATGAAATCTTCACCCATTTGTATGTACAGAATGGTATTTGCTGGATTTTCTCCCAAGGTTTTTATAGTTTTAGGTTTTACTTTTAAATCTTTAATTTACTTCGAGTTGACTTTTGCATATGGTGAAAGGAAAGGGTCCAGTTTCAATCTTCCTAATATGGCTAGCCAGTTAGCCCAGCACCATTTATTGAATAGTGAGTGCTTATTTTTGTTGACTTTGTTGAAGATAAGATGGTTGTAGGTGTGCGGCATTATTTCTGGGTTCTCTGGTCTGTTCCATTGGTCTATGTATCTGTGTTTGTAACAGTACCATGCTATTTTGGTTACTGTAACCTTGTAGTATAGTTTGAAGTTGGATAATGTGATGTCCTCAGCTTTGTTCTTTTTGCTTAGGATTGCTTTGGCTATTTGTGCTCTTTTTTGGTTACATATGAATTTTAGAATAGTTGTTTCTAGTTCTGTGAAAAATGTCATGGGTAGTTTAATAGGAATAGCATTGAATCTGTAAGTTACTTTGGGCCATATAACCATTTGGATAATATGGATTCTTCCTATTCATGAACATGGAATGTTTTTTCCATTTTTTTTTTGTGTTGTCTCTGATTTCCTTCAACAGTGTTTTGTAATGCTTGCTTGTTGTAGAGGTCTTTCATCTCTCTGTCTAGCTGCTTTCCTAGGTATTGTGTGTGTGTGTGTGGCTATTGTGAATGTAATTGCACTGTTGATTTGTCTCTCAGCTTGGACATTGTTGCCATATTCTGTGCCATGCCAGATGGAGTACTTAACAGAGCAGTGGATGTTGTAATGAACATATGTCTGCTTTTAAGATTCCAATAAAATATTTTAGGATTATAGCTGTGGACAGCTTTCAGTTTTTCAAGGATGAGGTTGGATTCTATACCCGGGACATAATTAGGCTGAGCATTCTCAGGAAAGTTAAGATCACTACAAGCCTCTCCACTCTACCCAAACACTGAGTTTCTGTTGTGAGGGATGACCCAGCAGGTCTGGGATAGCTGTTGAGAGTTTTGATACTATGGTTGGGCCTAAGAGGGAGGCTGCATGGGAGAAGCCAAACTACCAGCTGGGGCTGTGGGACAGTGGTGGAACCAAGGACAAATGTAGTCCCCTGTTTTAACAATGACCATTGTTGTGTTTTTTTTACTCTTCTAGGGTCTTTCAACATCCCATATCTTAGTTACTCATAAAACTGTGCTGCCACAGGCCCATTTTTCGGTGAGAAAGCTAGAAAGTTGGAGGTCTTATTCTAAGTCATGCTGTTACCAGCCTAGAGGGGCATCTCAGTGTTTTGAGCAGCTTCTCGTTTTGTGAGCTTTGTGGATGAGTGGTAAGAAAGATGGTCATTTGGGCCGGGCACGGTGACTCAGGCTTGTAATAGTAGCACTTTGGGAGGCTGAGGCAGGCAGATCACCTGAGGTCAGGAGTTCAAGATCAGCCTGGCCAACATGGAAAAACCCCATCTCTACTAAAGATACAAAAATTGGCTGGACGTGGTGGTGCATGCCTGTAGTCCCAGCTACTCTGGAGGCTGAGGCAGGAGAATTGTTTAAACCTGGGAGGTGGAGGTTGCATTGAGCCGAGATCATGCCACTGAACTCCAGCCTGGGAGTCAGAGCGAGACTCCATCTCCAAAACAACAAAAAAAAAGAGAAAGATTGGTCATTTATGGGTGGGTGGGTGTATTCGAAGGAAATGTTCAGTTGTGAGGATATCAGAAGAAGAAAGAAAAATCATAACTGGGAAAGAAAGATACTTTTTTGTGAGACGTAGCTTGAGTAATTTATTTTTGATATTTGATTTTTCGAAATATTTTTTGAGTACTTAACATATGTAGAGATTAGAAACTTCTGGTAATTAAGAGAGGGCAAGATAGCTAGAGTATCATTTAGTATAGGATTATAGGGAGGTATTTGAAGTTTTCTTCTTCTTTCCTTTTCTTTAAATAGTAAAACTGAACAGAAAGTAGAGAGGTTTTCTGTATACCTCCTGCCCTTCCTCCCTAGGTGGACTCTCCTACTAACAACATCCCATATTAGAGTGGTAATTTGTTATAACTGATAAACTTACACTGACATATCATTATCACCCAACGTCCATTGTTTACTTCAGGACTCACTCTTGGTACTATATATTCTATGTGTTTGGACAAGTGAATCCTAGTACATACAGAATAGTGTGACTGCCCCAAAGTTCTCTGTGCTTTCTATTCATCCTTCCTTCTCTGACCCCATACTCCTGCTGTAACCTCTGGAAACCACTGATATTTCTACTTTCTTCATCATTTTGCCTTCACTGAAAGAGTTTTAAGGCATATTGATTAGGAGAAGTTAGAGGTTAAAGTAAAAGAAGGAGAAGTAAGAGGTCACCAGTCATTAAAAATACCTTGAAGGCAAGAAAAGTGTTGGGAGAAGGGATCATAAAAAACATGAGTACTTCAAAGGGAAATAGGGATGAGAGCTACTGGGTAATATCAGGAAATTTTTAAAAAGAAGGTGTTTATTGGAATTGGAGATGGAAGTCATGGGAAGCAGGAGTTCTAGGACACTAGAGGTCAAAGTGTCCAGTATGATAAGAAGGAATACAGAAGGCTTGAAAAGGAATAAGAATTCATTAGAGGAGTTGAGTGGCATGCAGAATGGACACAGAAAATTGCCAGAACTGGCCAACTCGAAAATAGGGCTTTTGCCAACAGTTTGGTGCCTACTTAAACAGAATGTATCACTTGGTTGTCAGACATTATTCTACAGTGGCAGGATTCTATGACTTGCCCTTCCTTTCCCAGATTTCATGATTTTCTCAAGTGACCCTTATGGGGCATCCAAATGTGGCAACATAATAATTCATGGACACCAGAATTATCCAAGAGGAACTGGAGAGACAACAGCATTGGAGGGCCATCCAAGACCCCCAGTAGTCCTTTCTGTACTTGGTCTCCATGTGCCATCTTCACTTCCTTAGAAAGGGTCGTGTGGCTGGGTGTGTTGGCTCACGCCTGTAATCCCAGCACTTTGGGAGGCCGAGGTGGGCAGATCATGAGGTCAAGAGATCGAGACCATCCTGGCCAACTTGGTGAAACCCCATCTTTACTAAAAATACAAAAATTAGCTGGGTGTGGTGGCACACACCTGTAGTTCCAACTACTTGGGAGGCTGAGGCAGGAGAATCGCTTGAACCCGGGAGGCGGAGGTTGCAGTGAGCTGAGATCACACCACTGTACTCCAGCCTGGGTGACAGAGCTAGACTCCGTCTCAAAAAAAAAAAAAAAAAGAAAGGGTCATGTTGATCACTTTTGGATCTTTTTTGATGACCAGTAGAGTGCTATAGACTGGCTAAAAGAAAGAACTGAAGGAACTGTGACTCATTTACTTTCTATAGAACACCAGAGAGAAAGCCAAGGAATGCGAAGAATGCATATCCAATGTCAAGGAGGAATGGGGAATGAGCTGAGTTCCTAAGGAGGCCCAGCCAGGCCATCCCAGGAACAGGAAGAATTAAAAGCCTCATCATCTAGCAGAAATCCTACAGTATTTATTTCACTAATTTGTTTTAGGTCCTCTCTTTGGATAATACAGAAGAATAACTCTACAATGGCCTCATTTACACTGCCAGAGGGCCCATAATGGTGATTCTCCAAAGAGTATATGGCCTGCATTCTCATTCACAATTGGGACACACCCCTGTACTTATCTCTAGTCCTCCTTCAGTTCATTTCCAGACCCATGCTAGTGCAAGACTTAAAAGTGCTCCAGCCAGAAGAGTCTTCTACCACTCGTTCAAATTCATTCAACAAATAAATATTATCAAGTATAAAATTCCAAATTGGCATCAATAATATAAAACTGTCAATGCAAACCCCATTTTTCAAATTGACTATTTTTAGGAGCTGAATAAAGATCAAAATGATAAGCCCAATGTGTATAGGTATCTGTGGTCCATTGCAAAAATGAACTATTTCCCAATGGCTGCTTTAGAAAGTTTCCATTTGAAAGGCAGTAAATAAGAGGCATCATGATTGCCTAGGGCAGTATTTTTACCCTTGGAGTCAAGGATGGTCAGGGTTTCTATGTTTATCATTTGTATTCTTTTATACAAATGGGGAATTAGGTCTAGATACCAAGAACTAGACCAGGATCTTATTGGGGTTGGAAATTAGGAGTAAAGCCAGTCCACAGGAATATCATGAACTGAAAAACAAAGAGGCAGAAAACATTGTTCTGGATGATAAGTTCCAGTTATTAGGTAAAATATTCTCGTGAAAAGTTGAGTAATTTATTTAGGTCCATCAAGGTGCCTATGGTTGACAGAGTCCTCAACTGTGTTATTTCTGCTGCTTGGGTTCTAAACCACCTTTTGACCTATTATTTGGCTTTCTGAAGAGGGTGATTGCAAAATGGATCTTATTATGCAGACCAGGTGTGCTGCTTATTCAGAACTCAGCAGTCACTTTGGCTCTAAATCAGCCTCTTGAGAAGTCAGTATTGGTAAGTCAGTCATTTCATTAGGGCTTGGTCACTGACTGGTATATTATCAACCATGTTTTTTTCAGGCATGCTGAGGTTGAAGCAAATGGGAGAGAGATGACTTTTAACTTCTGTGCTTCCACCTCCTCATTCTCTCAAGTGGCCGAATGTCTAACCTCAGTCAATCGTTGTGCCTTGAGGCTTGTTTCTCTAACTATATCCATACATATGTGGTGAATAAATATATCCATCATTCTTGGGTGCAAGTGCCCTGACCCCTGCTGCTTCTCTGCAGTGCCTCTAATTGGCTAAGAAGGTTGTGGCTTGGCTTTCCAGGCCCCTGGCAGGTGACATTGTCAGTCCTGGCTGCCAGGAGAGGAAACATCCAGAAAATGCTATTGCACAAACCAGGTGGTGGTTATGGTAGATGAGACAGATTAATAATATTGTCTCTTCTTGCAGGAAATGGGATTGGGTGATGAGGAGGGAGATAGGCAAGGGAAGCTCAGGGAAGGGAGGAAGTGGGTCTGGGCTGCAGTGAGAATGAAGGAGAATGAAGAGGATCCACTGAAAAGCTGAGCAGAGGAGAAATACAAAGGAAGTTGACCAGATTGCCAGGACTATGTAGAGTAAGGCACACCGTGGGAACTTGATAATTATTCGCAGACTTGAAAGAAGTGTACAGGGTTAGCCAAAAGAAAAAAAAAGTCGAATAGATGATGGGTGGCATCTTTGAAGCTTGAAGTTTGCACTGAGATCCCACTTTCTGTTTTTCTCAACTCTCAGAGGATCAACCCTGGAATCTTTTGTGTAGCAAGCCTGGTCAGCTCCTAATCCTTCTCCTTATGTCCCTGGGAGACCCACAGCCCCTGTTTCTTGGTGGCCCTGATGTACCTGAGTTCTCTTCTTTCTTCTACAACATTTCCTCTTCCAACTCTTTCCTAGTCTTCCCTGACTGGAAAGAGTTAAGGCCAGTGAGGGCACACAACCTAGAGAGGCAGAGAGGCTGGCAATGGACAAGCACACACTCCCATTTCCAGGACTGAGCCACAGCCTTTGTTCAGTGTCTCTTCCTGAGTACTACATCCCTTTCCTGGCCCCTGTGTAAGATCCCCACCTGCTAGGCTCTCCAAGCCCTCCCTAGGGCACTGATTTGTGAATCCCAGAGAGCTCAGTGGGGAGCAGAAAGGCAGGGGGACCATGCTGCCACAGGAGGAGCTGATGCAGGGAAGCAGTGAGCATAGACTGTGGGAGTGAGCTCTGGTTGGGAGGTTTCTCCAAGCCCTGTGAAGAGATTGGCCTGGGATGCACAGAGATGGCTTTCCTTGTGAGCCGGTGAGTCTTCCTCTGAGGTCTTTTTTGTTCTTTCTCTTTTCTCTGCTCAGTTCTTCAGCCTGCCTCTGTTTCTTCTTTCTCTCCTTCTCCCTTCCCTTCCATCTGACTTCTACCCTCCCTCCCTGATGCCACAGTCACTTCTTACTTCAGTTCTGCAAAGCTAAAGAATGAGGATACTGGCTGGGCACAGTGGCTCACGCCTGTAATCCCAGCTCTTTGGGAGGCCAAGGCAGGTGGATCATGAGGTCAGAAGTTCGAGACCAGCCTGGCCAACATGGTGAAACCCCGTCTCTACTAAAAATACATAAATTAGCTGGGCATGGTGGTAGGCTCCTGTAATCCCAGCTACTCAGGAGGCTGAGGCAGGAGAATCGCTTGAAACCAGAAGGCAGAGGTTGCAGTGAGCCGAGATCATGCCACTGCACTCTAGCCTGGGCAACAAGAGTAAAATCCTGTCAAAAAAAAGAAAGAAAGAATGAGGATACTTCTGGTAGCAGATACCATCAGGAGCTGGGATGCACTATAGTGAGTGGGTCCCATGGGATTAGGGAAGTTGAGGAAGGGAGTGTCAGGGAGAAAGGTTGGTAAGAGGAAATATTAGGGACAGAGCAGTGGGATTTCAAGAAGCAGGTCAAGTTTTGCTCAGGGGCAATGGCAGGTGTGAGTAAGGGAGATGTGAGGTTCAGGAAGGTAGAATACAGTGGGGGAAGACTCAATATGGGGATCACTGATGGACTCTCCCTAGCTTTTGAGTGGTGTTTGTCTTGAAAACCAATGACTGTGCTTATATTGCCCAGGATTAATGTAGTTCAAGGTCCCTTGGTAGCTATGGTGGAGAAAGAGCATTTGCTGCAATCTTCCTTCTGGTTCTTTGTGAGAGTATCAGCTATAAGAAGCATATAGTCCTTGGGACAAATAAGCACAGAATAGTGGATCTGGAACTCAATCCAGAGCTCATTTGATTTAGCCTTTATGTTTATTGATGATGAAATTGAAAACCAAAAAGATGATGCAAAGAGTTTGCTCTAGGTCATGTAAAGTTTTAGTAATGGAGTAGAGATCACAACCCATGTCTTCAATCTTTACCAAGGTATATTAGTCTGTTTTCACACTGCTGATAAAGACTTACCCAAGGCTGGGCAATTTACAAAACAAAGAGGTTTATTGGACTTACAGTTCCACATGGCTGGGGAGGCCTCACAATCATGGTGGAAGGCAAGGAGGAGCAAGTCACATCTTACATGGATAGTAGCAGGAAAAATGAGAGCATGTGTAGGGCAGCTCCCATTTCTAAAACCATCAGATCATGTGAGACCCATTCACTATCACAAGAACAGCACAGGAAACATCCACCCCCATAATTCAATCATCTCTCACCAGGTCCCTCCCACAACACATGGGAATTATGGGAGCTACAAGATGAGATTTGGGTGAGGACATAGAGCCAAACCATATAACCAGGGATTTTCCATTCAATACTTTCCCCTATATATTTTTTTTTTATTACTGATTGGTGGCTCTAAGTCTTGCTCCAGAAAGACTAATGTGCTGGGTTACATAAATGTACAGAAAATAAGGATGAGAGAGACTGGACAAAGAAAAAGGTAGAATAGAACAACAACAACAACAGCAAGTGAGACCAGAAACTAGATATCTCAAAAATATATTGTGAGGAATTGCACATTTCCTGGAGATGAGTTACAAATTCAGGTGGAAACTTGCTAGCTGTCATGTTAAGAGGAAAAGTGATTACTTAATTTCTTAAAAAATTAAACATACACTTCCCATGTGATGCAGCCATTTCACATCTATGTATTTACCCAAGAGAAATGAAAGCATACAAAGACTTTGTACACAAATGTTCATAGAACCTTCATTCTATGAACCAAAAACTGGAAACAACCTGAACTTCCTTTAGCAGGTGAATGAATAAACAAATTGTGAAAACAACCCAAATTTCCTTCAGCAGGTGAATGGATGAACAAATTATGTCATATCTATACAATGGAGTGTCACTCAGAAATGAAAAGGAATGGTTGCTGTACACACCACAACATGGCCAAATCTCCAAATATAAGTCAGACTAAAAAGAGTACATATTTTATAATTTCATTTATATAAAACTCTGAAAAAAGAAAAATATAGTGCTGGGAAGCAGATCAGAGGTTGCTTGGGAATGAGGAGTGCAGGGAGGGGTGAAAGAGAGAGATTACAATGGAGTGTGAGGGAGCACGGGGGCTGGATATGTTCATTTCGTGATTGCGCCTATAATGTCATGGTGCATACATAGGTCAAAACTTATCAAATTGCACACTTAAACATGTACAATTTGTCATATGCCAATTGTACTTCCATAAAACTGTGAGGAAAAGTTATTGCTTATATGACAGGAAAAATACAGTGATTCCTATCACTGAGATATGAGAAAAATGATCCCTCTGAGAGTTTCATAATGTTGCTTCTTGTAATCTTTCTCAACGTACACCAATGGCTTAATGCCAAAACACTCTTTAGCAAGACCAGTTCTAGGAAAGATGAGTTGATGGAGATGTGTAGGAAGTGGAAATATTTCAGCATTTTAAATGTGTAGCTCTGTGCTCATCTGCTTTAGCTTGGGGATAAGATTTAGATTTTAAATTATCAGAGGAAAAGCTGTTTTGACAATCCTTTAGGCAACCCTTCTTAAATGCTGTTCCTCGCTATTGAAGTTTTGTTCAATTGAAGAGCAGTAGTTGTGAGGTTTTCCACATTGATAAAATGAGTTTGAGGAAGGCCACACAACTCCTTTTGCAGGGTGGGGACAGGGAGTAACACCTTTGTCTTTTCGCTTTACATTTTGAATGTTTTCTTACTTTGCAAACTGCTCTCTGATAGTTTCATGAGAATCAGTGCTTTCTTAACAGGACAGCAAGTGCTCTCTGGACAGAATCACCACCCTGTACGTACTTGATATTCTCTACAGTGCCAAAGAGCAATAGGCACATAGAAAGTTTGCAATAAATACTGGTGCATTTGAATAAAGTGTTGGAATGATATAAAGTATGTAGATTGCACTTTTAATTATTAATAAATACTTGCCTCTTGGAGATGGCTGTTTTTGATTCACCCTCTCAGCTTATTCCATTTATTTGTTCTGCAGTTCACTGACTCTCCTGCATGTCATAGCCCTTATATTTGCTCTTCCGTGTCTTGGTAGTTTTTGGCTCATATCTGTGCTGGGTAGCAGTTTCTGTTAACAGTGATGTATAGAGCCTCTTCTTCCATCTTCCTCTGGGTCTCTTGTGGGTTCCAATGCCACTGATATTTCAAGAATACCCTTCTCTTCCCAGCAAAGTCACCCCATGTGAGCCAAACATTAGCCTTTGCGCTGACCTGTCTGACTTGCTAACCAAAACATCTATCAAGATACTATTTTGTGCCAGATATTAAGCTTGATTGTTTGCAAGTCTACAAATCCTCACAAAAACCCAATGAATTAGACTCTGTTGTTACCGCAACTTTATAGATAAGAAAATTAAGGCTCACATAAAAACAAAACAGAACAAAACAAAAAACAAACAGATTATGTCCTTTGCAGCAACATGGATGGAACTGGAGGTCATTATTCTAAGCAAACTAACACAGGAACAGAAAACCAAATACCATATATTCTCACTTAAAAGTGGGAGCTAAACACTGAGTACACATGAACACAAAGAAAGGAACAACAGATACCAGGACATAATTGAGGGTGGAGGATAGAAGAAGGGTGAGGATCAATAAACTGCTTATCAGGTACTATGCTTATTACCTGGGTGACTAAATAATCACTGTGAGGTGAAATTTACCTATATAACAAACCTGCACATGTACCCTTGAATCTAAAATAAAAGTTAAAAAAATTAAGGCTCAGAGAGATTATATCATTCACCTGTGATCACTTAGCTAACTAGCTGGAAAAAAATAAGACTTGACTTTAAGTCTGTCTGACATCAAAATCTGTTCTCTTAACCTCTGCGGCATATGAATTTCCATAAGAACTTACCTTCATTGAAACTTTTGTGGCCACTCCTTACTTCTTGAGGAATCTGTCTTTAGCTGGTAGTAGATTTAATTAGGTATAATTATGTTTTCTAAGGTACTAACCAGTAGTACCACCCAAGAAACAAATGCCTTACCTAGGACGTGCAAATGTCAAATGACTTTAAGGATCATTGTTGTGGCTGAAAATTTTATTACCTTGCTAGTCTGATAAGGATAATATTTTGTAACTTTATCCCTGGTTGTCAACTTGCTCTGCTTCTGAAATTGATCCTCCATCCTGGGTTTCTTGTTTCTTGCAACAGAAAGCGGAATAGAATATGTATGTGTTGTGAGGGTCTGAGGAGCGCATTTGACTACGGTAGCTTTTCAAAGATAAGTTTGTCTTTCTGACAGGCTGGCCCTCCCCTAATGTGAAGAAAAACCTTAAGGGAGACTCTTTGATCCTTAGGTATTTGGGAGTGACTCAGAGCACTGCACAGAAGTCACTATCGCCCCCTTTTCAAATCTCCATAGGCACCGTTTTCTGGATGGTTCTCTTTAGGGCAGCTTTGACCTCTGTGTTCCGCAGGCTGTAGATGATGGGGTTGAGGATGGGGGTGACCACAGCATAGAAGAGGGACACCAGAGGGTCAGTGGCCGGATCGTAGCTGGCCTTAGGGCGAATATAGATAAAGATGGCGGTGCCATAGAAGAGGGAGACCACGATCAGGTGGGAGGAGCAGGTGGAGAAGGCCTTGCGGCGGCCCGCAACAGATGGGATCCGGAAGATGGTAACGAGGATACGCCCGTAGGAGCCCAGGATGAGGCCAAAGGGGCAGAGGATGAGGAGGGCTGCTGCCAGGATAATCTGCAGTTCAATAAGCGAGGTGTCTCCACATACCAGCTGCAGGACAGGCTGGATCTCACAGAAGAACTGCGGGATGGCATTGGGGCCGCAGAAGGGCAAAGAGAAGATGAAAGAGGTGTGGCCCAGCCCCACCAGCACCCCACAGGCCCACGCCGACCCAGCTAGCTGTAGACACACCCGGTGGCTCAGCAGCAGTGGGTAGCGGAGGGGTCCACAGATGGCTGCATAGCGGTCATAGGCCATGGCTGCCAGGAGGCAGCACTCCGTGGCGCCAAAGAAGAGGAAGAAGAACATCTGGAGAGCACATCCAGAGCGAGAGATGTGGCGCCGGCCAGTAAGGAGGTGGTGAAGTAGCAGGGGGACCGTGACAGACGTATAGCCAATCTCCAAGGCCGAGAGGGTGCGCAGGAAGAAGTACATAGGGGACTGGAGGGCAGCATCAGTGGAGACCAGCACCACAATGAGGAAATTGCCTGCCACGGTCAGCAGGTAGATAGTGAGAAAGACAGAGAAGAGCAAGCCCTGGAGGTCGGCCAGGTGGGAGAAGCCGAGAAGAAGAAACTCAGTCACCATGGAGGTGTTTGCACTCATCCTGCCTGCATACCTTTGACTGGAAGACAAAAGAAATGGCAAGGAAAAATCACAACTATGGAATCGTGAAATGGGCAAAGATGACCTCTCTCTGCATCTGATTGCAGCACTAGATCTCCCTTTCTATTAGAATATCATGGACTTTGAAATTAGGCAGCCGTGCCTGGAGTCCATATTCCACCCTTGCTCACTCTTGGGGTCCTGGATAAGTATTTGTCTCTCTGAGCCTGAATCCCTGACTTCATCTCTTCCTGATAGTGCCTATCATTCTAAAGAACATGTTAAACTGTCTTTCCAGTTTTACCTGGGCTGAAGATTAAGTCAGTCTAGCTCCCTTTTCACTCTTTTCTGATTTTCCAATTCTTCCTGCAGGGCTGGAGACAGAATTTTCCCTCATAGCAGATCTTTTTCTCCATCAACTTGTCTCCTGTCTGATAAGAGGTGACCTCTCTTACCACCTCTTGCCCTCTAGTTTTCTTTTTTCCAGCTCTTTCTTTAGTTACCAGATTCACTTAGTCTTTCTTCTTTTTCTGTCATTTTACCATAAATTTCACAGTGTTCAAGGAGGAGAAAAAAAATGAGAAAGATCCTCTCTTTTTAAGCTCCTATAGCATTAAACAGTTCAACTATTTAGAGGGGTGAGCATTTCTCTAGTTTTAAAACATGCTCAGGCAAAAGATGACAAGAACTTCCTTAATTGCTTATTTCTGCATCTTACAGACTTTCAAACTTAGTCCTCTTACATTGTAAACATGAAAATCCCCAAACTACACACATAAACTCCACAAATTCACACACTGTCAAATTATATTTCAAAATACAGGCACAGAAGAATAGCCTAATATTCCCAGATGCCAGATTTATCTAAAGTTGCAAATCATGTATTCTATTGGCATTATTACAGATAACAGTAAAAGTCTAAATACACTGAACATAAAACTATAAACACCCAAAGATACACTTGAATATATACACAAATTCAATATTCCAGCCATATTCAAGGTTGTGTATTAGAAATACAAGTCCACACACTGATATCCTTTTGCAGTTGAAGAGCCCTTGGTTCATTCTCCTCTGGGGGCTCTTTCAGTGTTTTCCAGAAGATATTATCTCAAAGGTGTCTTTCTATTTTCTATTTGGAGAAATAACCAGTGAAGGCAGATGGCATTTGTGACTTGCTTATCTTCTTTTTTATCTACATAGTGGATCCCTCTTGAGGAAGCCTCTCTTAGGTTTGTTGTCTCTCTTTAAGCTCTCTGAGGATCTGAGTCTCCAAGCATTCTTGGCTTTCCAATGGGGAGAATGCTTCACAAAACCAATTAATCTGTTATTTCGAATCTGTTTCTTAGATTGCAAGAAATACAGAATGACCTGTTAAGAACATTTCAAAGAATATATCCAGAGCTATTGGTTTCTCTTAGTTCTCCCATATCTCTGGTTCAACCATTTTAATTTTCTTCTTTTTTCTCATGATTTTTTCCCATCACTGTAGATGTTCTAGTACATCTACAAAAAGTAATAATGCAATTTTACCCTTCTTATGTATATTGATATAATCCAGTAATCAATTTATTTGATAACTATTTATAGGGTCCCTTGCAGGTTTTATTGATTCTACAGGTAACTAATAATATAAAAGAGAAATAAACATGTTTTGACCTAATTGAGGTGCTAAATGTCATTTTCTTATACAATTGTCACTAATTTTTCTTGCTTTGATTTCTTTTTCATTTATTATACAAATCTTTCTTTGCATTTTTATCGTTGGTATCTATTATTTGATTTGTTTTTTCTGTGTTTTTATACATTTTCATAGATGTGATAAAAGCTGTGTGTCAAATAGAATGTTTTCAAGACATACCAACCATTATAACAAGCCCCAACTCCAACGGGTTTAAGTAATAAATTTACTTATTAATTTATATAACTAGAAGTTCAGGGTTTACATAAACTGGATTTCGTACTTAGTTTTCTTCTGACTCCTTTATATTTTATCATTTCATTTATTTATTAGATTTGGCTGAAAGTAATGGAAATGCCAATGGCTCAAAGAGAATGAAAATTTATCTCTCACTTAAATGTCTAAAGATTTGTAGTTCAGGGAAATATGGCTGCTCTGATCCAGAATTCCTCAGGAATCTGTTTTCTCTCAGCTCATCAGTCATCTACTCCCAGAGTGTAGCCCTGTTATGGCTGAAGATGATGCCATTAATGTTACAGGGAACAGAATGGAGTAGAATAATTTGGATTGCTATTTGTCCACTCTTAGTGTAACCTATGTAGTATTATTGCTAAAAATGTTTAATTGGAGTATAAGAAAACAGTCAGACAAATCCATATTGTGGCATATTCTATAGACAAGTGACACAAAGTCTTAAAAAATATCAATGTCTTTAAAGACAAAGCAAAGATGGGAGATGACATCGTTCCAGATTGAAGAAGACCAAAAGCCATGGCAATAAAATGTCATTCATGATTTTTGACTGGATCCTACATCATCAACAAAACAAAATAAAAACAACTATAAAAGAGATTTGGAACAAGTGGGAAAGTTGAATATGGGTTTTATATTATTGGTTCAATGTTAATTCCCTTGGGTGTAATAATAGTATTGTGGTTATGCTGGAGAATATTCTTGTCATTAGAAAGATGCAGAATGGCTGCATAGTATTCCATGGTGTGTATGTGCCACATTTTCTTAATCCAGTCTATCATTGTTGGACATTTGGGTTGGTTCCAAGTCTTTGCTATTGTGAATAGTGCCACAATAAACATACATGTGCATGTGTCTTTATAGCAGCATGATTTATAATCCTTTGGGTATATACCCAGTAATGGGATTGCTGGGTCAAATGGTATTTCTAGTTCTAGATCCCTGAGGAATCGCCACACTGACTTCCACAATGGTTGAACTAGTTTACAGTCCCACCAACAGCGTAAAAGTGTTCCTATTTCTCCACATCCTCTCCAGCACCTGTCGTTTCCTGACTTTTTAATGATCGGCATTCTAGCTGGTGTGAGATGGTATCTCATTGTGCTGGCGCTTTTCGAAAGCAGCCGCTGCGGCCGCCCAACGCCGAGAACGCTTCGCGAGCAGCGCCATCTTGAGCGAGGAAAGAGGAACCGAGAGAAGAGGATTGCGGGCCACTGGCCGACTGAATTCCGTATTTTATCTTTTCTTATTGCATTTTCAGAACTGAAGATACAGCTGACAGAGCACTGAACTAGGCCAGGGTTTTAATCCTGGCTCTATGACTAACCTATTCTATAACTTTGTACAATTCACTTCATTTTAATGAGACTCATATTTCTCATCTTTAAAATGCAGACACAGCTGATTCTTACTATTCACTGCAGTTGCATTCTATAAAGTTGCCTTGAACCCTGTAGGAGCAAATACTAAATAATTCCTTGCTTTAGGGGAGATGCAGGGTTAGATTCCTATGAGTTTTTGGTCACATTTTTGTCACCCGATCAATAAATAACCTTATTGTAAGTGTGTTTCTGTTTAAACACATCTTATATAATATATATCGTTGATCATTAACGTTGAACCCACAGCCAACAGCCCTATAACACATGCCTGAACAGAGCTTATCTAGCAAATGCATTTTCTCCGTAAGATCCATTGCAATCTTTTTGTGCTCAGGAGCATGGGACAGCACTTCAGCGCTACATTTGGGGCTATTTTGAATTATGAAATCACCAAAAAACAAACAAAAAATGTGAAAAATATGGCATTCAGCAAATCAGGAAATCATGAAAAGGACACTTGTTTACAGTATAATAGCTGGAACAAGAGGACAGAACGTTTCCTTGTTCAGCATCAGGTGGAGATGCATACAGTGTGTCTCAAACTTTTTGTCACTGTGTTCATGCACTTGTCCATGAACGACTGCGAAGGTGCTGTGAATATTGAGCTAGGGGTTAAAAATAGATGTTAGGGAGCAGGTGACTTTGCAAATACTGAATCCACAAATAATGAAGGTCAACTCTATTGCTAGTCATGTCTACTGGTGGAATCTTTGGAACTTTCTTTTCAACCGGACATTGTGTTAATATATTTTTAGAAGGCCAGGGATTATGAATCAAGTGACCATTTTTATTTTTTCATTCATGCATTCATGCATTGCTACTTATTCACTAATCATTTATGACACAGCTAAAATATTCTTGGGATACAAAGATGAATAGGATATACCATCTGCCCTGGATAATATTTACTTCTAATTCGTAGTCTAGTGAAGAAGAAATCTAAATGGTAAGACTATGTAAATCTCTAACAGAAACCACAAAGAGCTATAATTTGTTTTTGTAAAATCCTGCTGGGTTGAATACTATCTCTTTTGTATTAAAATATATTGTTAATCCTCAAGAAGTTTTCAAAGATAAGAGATCGAACAATATTTTGGGTTAGGTCCATGATGTACTGTTATTAAAGTTTCTATGGATTCAGATTGCCTTGGATGCCTAGGCTGGAGTCTAAGGAACAAATAATCAGAAAACATCACTGAGCTCGAGCTTATGAAATATTTTAGTAACATGGGAGACTCATGGAAATGTGTGGTTTCTTTTCCAACTGGAATTACTGATACAAAATAGGATATATATGTGACCAAAGCCAAACAACATAAATGGTTGTCAAACTTGAGCTTGAAGTTAGCCCCCCTGAAGCATCCCATAGTCACTTCTGAGAGTTTGCAAGATGCGTTCAAGAATGTCTCCTCTGGTCCTTCCTCTCTTGTGTCTTTTCTGTGCCTTCAAGCTGCTGCTCTGTGAGAGCTGACTGACTCTTTTTATTTTGTCATCCTTTGCAGTGGTTGACATTGCTTTCTCCACCCTGGCTGTGGAAACAGCAACCACTGTCCCCTGTACCTGCTTTTTCTAAGCAAGGCCACAGGCCCTCTTAGAATTCTCCTAGTACAACATATATCAAGTTGTAGCTTATAGAATAATTTACTGTAGTTCTAACTTAGTGGAAAGTAAATGTAGTGCAGAGAATTATATGCTGTTATACTGATCCACAGACACTTGAATTCCACTAGGTAATTTATGTGGCCAAGGGTATATTTCATTTCATTTGGAACTACTTATAATCTTTTCACATCTTGCAGTTTAGGCCAAATTGACCCCAGGACACAAAGGAAGGTAGAAATGTATTTTTCATGCTAATATAGCACCTACTTTTGGAGACTTCATTTATACCCCAGGATTAACTTCTCACCAGGGTGATTAACAATACAAACATCTACTCCCCACAGATCCTTGTGTTTATCCATGAGACTGTGGTCTGAACTGATGACCTTAAAAAGTCCATAAAATGTATTTTGACAAAAAGTTTGCTAAAATATCTCTAAAAATTAAGATTAGTCAGACTTTCCCATCTTAAACTTGAATTATCTCTGAAGCTGTGTTTCTCTATCAAACCAAGTTTAACAGTATACTGAAAGGATCTTTCACCACGATCAAGTGAGATTTAGCTCTGAGATGCAAGGATGGTTCAACACACAAATCAATAAATGTGATACATAACATTAACAGAATTAAGGATAAAACCATATGATCATATAAACAGAACATGAAATGGTGAAAGAAAAGTCTTTTTAATAAATGATGTTGGAAAAACTGAATATCCACATGCAGAAGAATGAAATTGGATCCTTATGACACTCAATATATGAGAATTAACTCAAAATGGATTAATGACTTAAACATATGACTGCAAACTGTAAAACTATTAGAAGAAAATATAGGAGAAAAGTTCCATGACATTGGTATGGGCAAGATTTCTTGTATATGATCCTCAAATCACAGACAGCAAAACCAAAAGTAAACAAATGGGATTGCATCAAATTAAAACATTTCTCCGCAGCAAAGGAAACAATAGAGTGAAAAGACAACCCACAGGTTGAGAGAAAATATTTGTAAATGATACATGTAAGTGGCTAAAATTCAAGCTATATAAGGAACTTAAACAAATCAATAACAAGGAAACAAATAACTCAATTTTAAAATGAGCTAAGCACCTGAATAGACATTTCTCAAAAGAAGATATACAAATGACAAACAGGTACAAGAAAAAATACTCAACATCACTAGTCATCAGGGAAATACAAATTAAATTCACAATAAGATATCACCTCACACTTGTTAGAATACCTACTACAGAAAAGATAAGAGATAAATGTTGATGAAAATGTGGAAAAGGAGAACTCGTACACTTTTGGTGGAAGCGTAAATTAGTACAGTCATTAAATACACTGTGGAGGTTTCTGAAAAATTCTGAAAAAATTAAAAATAGAACCGTTGTATGACCCAGCAATCCCTTGTCTGTGTATATATTCAAAGGAAATAAGAAGAGAGATCTACACTTTCATGTTCATTGTAGTATTATTCACAATAGCCAAGATGTGGAATAAACCTAAGCATCCATCAGCAGATGAATGGATAGAGAAAATATGGTATATATGCATAGTGGAATACTATTCAGCCTTAAAGAAGAAGGAAATTCTGTTGTTTGCAACAACATGGATGAATCTGGAGGACCTTATGTTAAGTGAAATAAGTTAGGCACAGAAAGACAAATACCTCATGGTCTCCCTTCTACATGAAATCTACAAAGTCAAACTCATAGAAACAGAGAATAGAGTGGTGGTTACCAGAGGCTGGAAGAAAGGGAGAAAATTGAGAAGATATTGGTCAAAGGTTACAAAAATTACAGTTAGACAAGAGAGATAATTCAAGAGATCTATTATATGAAAGGGTGACTATAATTAATGAATTGTATATGTGAAAATTGCTAAAAGAGTAGATCTGAGTGTTCTCATCACAAAAACATGATAAGTATGTGAGGTAATGGTTCATGTAAATTAGCTTGATTTTGTCATTCCATAATGTATACATATGTCAAAACATCATGTTATACATCATAAATATATACAATTTTAATTTGTCAATTAAAAATCATAATAATGTAGGCTAACTAAAAAATGCTACATTTTTCCAAAAGTTTTCTTTTCAAGACACATATACTTACCGTTTAGCATATGCTGCTGTTTGATGAAAAAAATAAACGATTAAGAGAACCCCTCCTGCTGCCAAGAAAAAATAGGGTGGCATTTACTGTGAACTACAGACAGTAGACAAAGTAGTTCAGAGAAAAAGTGTTCTCAGTTGGTCAGGGAGAAAGTGGAGCTGAAGTTAGGGTCTGAGTTTGATAAATGACACAGAAGTGCCTTCAACACACTCCTAGGGATGAGAAATAAATATATCAGCCTGATTTCTGTGGAAGCTTCAAAAAAGGGAGTAGTGGCAGACAAATTTGTTGGGCAGTAATTTGGTCAGGAAGGATATTGAAACGCTACATAACCATTTGAACGTCATTTTGTAACATCACGCCACCTTCCTTCTCCTTAAATCAGGCTCAGCATTGGCAAGATTTTGATGATCTATATAAAACACCCCTACTAAGGGTGGTACCTATTGAAACAATTGCCTGGGATGGTAAGAGGGCAATTTGGAGGCTGTAGATTGGAGAATGAAAGTTGACGGCAGGCTCCTGGGAGGACCACTGTTGGTAATGGGGAATTTAGGGATGTTGCAGAGAAATCAGAATTTTCTGGTGAGTTATGGAGACTAGGAATTGGGGCTTTAGATGTTGGGTGAAATGGAGAGCATTTGTCCCCAAGGGGATGGAAAGGTGGGCTCCATTTGGCTCTTTTGGTTTCTGCTCCGTTTATGGTCAAGCCAACAGTTCAGGAAACCACCTTTGAAAAAATACAATTTCCTTAGGGGCCTGCTATGTCTTGCTCATTTCAGGCTGCTCTCCAGTAAATCTGTAATTGGTTCTCAGGGGCCTCTCCCTTTGTGGCAATTGCCTGCCCTCCCATGTGATAGAGGGAAAGGACTGCGATGAAAGGACAGAATAGCCTGAGATCTAGAAAAGGGGATGGAGGGTGGAAGAGAAAATGGCTCAGGAGTGGAGGGTAACAAGGGTGACATTTGTAATCAATGTTCTACGTTACTTCAGGTTGAGCTCAAGCAGGGAGGGAGCTGAAGGTAGGAAATTCCAACATTCTGAAGTCTTCAGCAAATCTTAGCAGATCATCTCCTCCTCACAGTCCTGTCTTTAGAGAACAGGGTCGCTATTTCGGGTACATTTATTTTTGTATAATTCTTTACAGCTTAGTTCACAGATTCTTTAAAAAAGTTAAATGGCTGGTTTTTCTAGCTGTTTGTCCTGTAATCACTAGCAACTTTCAATTAACCCGGAGAGTCAAAAAGTCTTTTATTAAAAATCATTTCAAGAAGTCCCGCAGTATTTCTCTAGAATACCAGTGCTGCTCTTTTCTCCATTGGATGTTTTTAAAAGTTGATTTCTAATCCTTCTGGGTGCATACTGACTTATTTTTTTAATTCTCTCTTCTCTTTTGGAGATAGGGAACAGTAGACATTCATGCTCCCCAAGCTTCAGTTGATATGTTACAGAGTAGGAAGAAGCGAGACACCCTCATACTAATGTTTTCATGGTGGAAAGTTTTCCTCCTGCTATCCCATGGCTTGACAAAACTGGGATATGCTTAAAATTATACTGTTTTCTTTTAAAACCTTTTAAGTATATTTTAACGTTTTATTATGGAGTAATTACTGAAGAGACGAGGAGAATTAACAGATTAAAAAAATCAAACTGAATTAACTTTTTGGTTTTCTGCTTACAAACATGTTTGTTTAGCAGACATTTCAAAATATGAGAATAAATTTTTTTCTAATACCTAAAGATGAATTAAAATGTACAGTTTTGTATATATTTTTTAAAATATTTTTTCCTGGAATATTCTTTGAATTGCTAGTTTTAATTAAGGACTCTATGCTATCTCAGAGTCTGGGTTGAATGAGGGTTATGGTTTTTACTTAGAATTGAGTGTGTGACTGATTGTTCGTTAGACAACAAACAGGCATTTTGCACTATTCTCACTTCTCTACCAGTCAGTATGGTGAAATTCATGTTGATTTCAAACTCTTCCTGCAGTTTTTTGAGTTTTCCAATTCCAAATTCAGCTCTATTCCTTGGAGTTTTCAACTCTAAATTCATCAACTTCCTCTATTCCCTGATTCCCCTCTGTCTTTAAGGGAATAACAGCCTCTCATATATCCTACTGTTTCTGTGTTTTTCCCATTTCTTTTCTTTTCATATCTACTTTTACAGATTTAGGGGTACAAGTGCAGTTTTGTTATATGAATATATTGTGTAGCGATTGAGTCTGGGCTTTTAGTGTAACCATCACACAGATAGTGTGCATTATACCCATTAGGTAATTTCTCATCCCTCACCCCTTCCCACCTCACCTTTCCAAGTCTCCAATGTCTATTATTCTGAATTCTGTGTTCATGTGCACACATTATTTAGCTCCCACTTATAAATGAGAATATGCAATATTTGACTTTCTGTTTCTGAGATATTTCACTTAAAATAATAGCCTCCAGCTCCAATGATACTCTTGATTTCCAGGGGAGGTAGTGGTCATGAGCTATTTATTATTAGAGGTATTCTTGCCTGATTTACATGCTCACCTCTCTCCTGGCAGGAATCCTATAGAAAGACTCCAAGCCTCAGAATGAGTTTCGACCAGATAAAATAATCTAGAGTTAAAGATGGCCCACATAGGGAGTGCCAGATTCACTCACAAGGAAATGCAGATGGGATCAAAGGGTAAGAGAATAGCTTTAGAGACAGGAGTTGGAGGGCAACCTGTGGAATTTTGTAGCCTATGAAGAACAGAATTCTTCTCTGATCAATTCATATGGGTTTAGGTTAAGGAAGACATGGTGTTAAACATTAAGTATTCATTGAGATTTTATCTTTTTGTAAGACTTCAGTACAGTAGCAGTTATAAAAATTTAAATCCTGTGCTAAATGAACTTTTAGTCTTTTGGAAAAGAGAAAGTGCATACCATAAGATAATTAATGATGAACTCAAGGCAGCATGGATTTGCACATCAGGTATCAGATGAGTGGGGCCATCCCTTCTTTCACTCTTGTTACCTTGGATCTAGCTTCCATAATACTATTTAAATTTAGGTTGAAACATGCCACTGTACTGTTTAAAAGCCTTCAGCTGTGCCTTGCTGCCTATAGAATGAAGCTCTAGTTCCTTCTTGTGACAAGCAAGGGTCCCCAGACTCTGATCCTGGCCCCTTTCTCTCCCTGTCTTCCCCCATTCTTCACCCCAATCCTAATTCTCCTTCAGAATCGAGGGGATTGTTTGAGCTACCCTTGGCTACTTACCCCCTGCTACCTATTTCTCCTCCTCACATCCAATGTTGTTTCTTGCCTCAGTGTGTACTCATGGTTTTCCTTTTACCTAAAATGCCCTCACCTCCATTCTTTCCATTTTCCACTGCAATCACTCATCAGTTCAGCATCACTTCCTCCTAGTACTATTTCTTTCAGGTTGAATTCATTAACTGTCTTTTGGCGTATTGCAATTTTCTGTTGATATGTCCATCTGTCACACAAGAGTGTAAGCTCCTTAAGAGTATGGACCAGTTTTGTTTGGCCCACTATCCTCAGAAACAGATGTAATATCTTCTATACACCAGATCCTTAGTACATGATTGGGAGAGAAATAAAGGGCTCTATTAGTCAAGGGGGATTCTTGGTAGAGATAAGTTCTTAAGCTGGGTCTTTGAGGATTTAACGTTAGCAATGAGCAGAGGTATGGAAAATGGGATTCCATTCAAAAGGCAGATTTGGTCTTAGGCAAAACTACAAAACAGTGTGCCGTGAAGGCTCCCAGCACCGTGGTCCCTGAGGCATCCAGTTTTTCACCTCTTAGGAAACTGATGTTCTAGACTGTTTGTATTAAAGATAACTTACATTTTTTGTGATAATAAATATAATATATGTTTATTAATCCCATATTCTAGAAAGTAACACTGTTAATATTATGTATTTATATTTATTTATATGATATCTGCTTTTTTTCTCTACCTTTCTCAACTGTTTCTAATCATTCCATGTATTCTCTGTCATTGTCTTCAGTTAATAAACACACATTGCTTTGAATAGCATATGAAAACCTTCCAGCAGGTATGGCAGAGCCATTTTCAGATATTTAGAAGTGTCATGCTCAATTACAACTCTGCTTTTGCATATGCTTTCCTGCCAGGGGTGCCCTGCCTGGTCTGGTTTCCTGTCTTTTGCCTGGCCAACTCTTTTTTTTTTTTTTTTTTTTTTTGAGATGGAGTTTCGTTCTATTGCCCAGGCTGGGGTGCAGTGGCGCGATATCGGCTTACTGCAAGCTCCGCCTCCTGAGTTCACGCCATTCTCTTGCCTCGGCATCCCGAGTAGCTGGGACTACAGGCGCCCGCCACCACGCCCGGCTAATTTTTTTTTTATTTTTAGTGGAGACGGAGTTTCACTGTGTTAGTCAGAATGGTCTCGATCTCCTGACCTCGTGATCTACCTGCCTCAGCCTCCCAAAGTGCTGGGATTACAGGCGTGAGCCACTGCGCCCGGCCGCCTGGCCAACTCTTAATAGGCCCTCAAAACTTAGCCTACTTGCTTCTATCTTCAGAAAGCCTTCCCCAACCTTGATCCCACACCTTCTGCCCCACAACCCTAGGCTGGGTTTGGTCCTTCTCTGCTCCCATGGCACCTACTTCCTTCCCTATTACTATTTACCATATTTTCACTACCAACTCCTGAATGACTTGATGAAACTACTATTTAAGGAAGGCAAAAAGTGAAGAACATATAAGAATTATCCAAGGAACAGTTGGTAAGATATCACTGATTAGGAGATGGGGAATGAAAGGGGCGGTTGAGATAATGAGAAGAATGAGATAGTGACCATGGGAATTAGACAGAATTCTCAAACCACTCATAGAGGAATTGGTTGTGACTGAGGAAGACAGAAGAGTTTGCGGTTGTGGGCCATGTCTATATATTCACACATTTGGAGAATATTACACTGATGCACAAGAAGGAGGCTACGGCTGACTACACAGATAAGAATGATAGAGTTGATTATGCGATAGAAGTAGTAGATTGAATTAATGGGGTAAAGGTCTTTGAAAGACTAAAATTATGAATTTGGATAAACTCTTTTGAGCCTTAAAGAATATGCACAATTAAGGAAGGCAGGGAAGGATGAGAGTTGGGGAAGGAATGACAACCAAGAAGGGGGATAGTTGAAGACTTGCATGAGCGATTCTTGTTTTAGAGACTCATTTTTGTCCTTTTTGTTTTGTTTTGTTTTAGCTCTAATAACCTTAGGCTTGGTATAGAAGATACAGAGACATGCTAAAATTTCTCCCCCAATTATTGCCAAGCAGAAACTTGTACGATCGACATGGAAATTGTCTCCATAGGAAACAAAACTATTACTGAATTTGTCCTCCTTGGCTTCTATGACATCCCTGAGCTGCATTTTTTGTTCTTTATTGTATTCACTGCTGTCTATGTCTTCATCATCATAGGGAATATGCTGATTATTGTAGCAGTGGTTAGCTCCCAGAGGCTCCACAAACCAATGTATATTTTCTTGGCGAATCTGTCCTTCCTGGATATTCTCTACACCTCCGCAGTGATGCCAAAAATGCTGGAGGGCTTCCTGCAAGAAGCAACCATCTCTGTGGCTTGTTGCTTGCTCCAGTTCTTTATCTTTGGCTCTCTAGCCACAGCTGAATGCTTACTGCTGGCTGTCATGGCATATGATCGCTACCTGGCAATTTGCTACCCACTCTACTACCCACTCCTGATGGGGCCCAGTCGGTGCATGGGGCTGGTGGTCACAACCTGGCTCTCTGGATTTATGGTAGATGGACTGGTTGTGGCCCTGGTGGCCCAGCTGAGGTTCTGTGGCCCCAATCACATTGACCAGTTTTACTGTGACTTTATGCTTTTCGTGGGCCTGGCTTGCTCGGATCCCAGAGTGGCTCAGGTGACAACTCTCGTTCTGTCTGTGTTCTGCCTCACTATTCCTTTTGGTCTGATTCTGACATCTTATGCCAGAATTGTGGTGGCAGTGCTGAGAGTTCCTGCTGGGGCAAGCAGGAGAAGGGCTTTCTCCACATGCTCCTCCCACCTAGCTGTAGTGACCACATTCTATGGAACGCTCATGATCTTATATGTTGCACCCTCTGCTGTCCATTCCCAGCTCCTCTCAAAGGTCTTCTCCCTGCTCTACACTGTGGTCACCCCTCTCTTCAATCCTGTGATCTATACCCTGAGGAACAAGGAGGTGCATCAGGTACTTCGGAAGATTCTCTATATCAAACAAACTGAAACACTTGATTGAAGGAGAGTAATGAAGATGTTATTTTGGACTTCGGGCACCTCCATTGGGAATTCTTCTAGGATGGGTTGGAGAGGAGTAACTTTGTCTTATTCGACCATTCTCTTTGAACCCTTCTGCAGTTATACTAAAAATGAAAATGATAGGGCAACAATTTTTTAAACTTTTATTTTAAGTTCAGGGGTACATGTGCAGGTTTGTTACATAGGTAAACTTGTGTTATGGGGGTTTGCTCTACAGATTATTTCATCACCCAGGTATTAAGCCTAGTACTCGTTAGTCATTTTTCCTGATCTTCTCCCTCCTCCCACCCTCCACCCTCAAGTAGGACCCAGTGTGTGTTCTTCCCCTCTGTGCATCCATATGTGTTCATAATTTAGCTCCCACTTATGAATGAGGACATACAGTATTTGATTTTCTCTTCCTGTGTTAGTTTGCGAAGGATAGTAGCCTCCAATTCCATACATGTTAAATAATCAAAATTATTTAAAGTTTGATTAGTTCTTTATTAAATATGCCATAAATATTTAAAAATAAACAAAAGAGCAATACCAAAATAAACCTAGAAATATTGTTTTTTATATTATTGTTGTACGACATTTTAAAATTTCTTTCTATGTATATTTATATTTATACATACAAGTTGGATCATGGAGTTTGTAGTCTGGTTTTCCACTGAACACTGTGTCACGAACAACTTTTTCTATTAACAAGCATCTATTTCTTTATTCTTCTGGGCTTCATCATATGGCTAAACATGATTTGTTATTCTATTTTGGGAATTTTTAGTTGTATTCCATTCTTTTACTGTACATTGTTTACATCTGGATTTTCCTGTAATAAGCTTTTAGCACCTAAATTGCAAGATCTAAGGATATGTGTTTCTAAAAATCTAGAGCTGAATTCCTTTTGCTTTTAAACTTCTTTTCTTGTAGAACATTTCAAACATACACAAAAGAGAAGAGCCCAGAGAACCCCCATGTACTCCATGTAGCCACCATCCAGCTCCAACATCAACATTTTGCTAATCTTATTTTAATTAGCTACAGCTCCTTGTTTGTTTGTTTTCATGGAATATTTTAGGGCAAGTTCCAGATGTTGTGTAACTATTATGTTGTGTAAGTTGTGTATGTACATATTCCACATGTAAGTATTTAGTATGATCTGTGACTGATAAAGACATTTTAAAAAACCATGCCCACCATACCATTATGATACTTAGCACAATTATCAGTATTTCCTTTATATCATCTAATACACAAGCCATGTTCAAATTTCTCCATTGATCTTTGAGTAATTTCTTAAAATTAGGCTCTAAACAAGGTTCACACAATGCATTTTGTTATTGTCTTTCCAGTCCCTTTATAACATAGCAGACCCCACTTTTTTGTCATTCCGTTGACTTAAGTTGCTATGTTATTTTTATTGCATCATATCCTGAGACACATTATATTTGGTTGTCCCACTCTTAGAGATGCTATTTACATTATTGACCAGTGAGTTGAGGTGGTATCTGTCAGATCTATCCATTATTCAGTTTCTAATTAACACTTTCCCTAATACTTTAATCATCCATCGAGGAAAGGTGATGATTAACTTTTATTCCAAATGCTTTTATGTTCCTTTTTCAATTCCAAAATTCACCATTTTAATAAATGGCTCTCTAGTACATTATATATCAGAGTCAGCCAGGAATCACATTTAGCTATTAGAAACTGTCAATACAAAGTTTTAAAAGTAAAAATTGTCTTGTAAGTAAAAGTTAATTTTTCTCTCAAGTAAAAGAAGTCCGGAGGTAAGTAGTACAGAGAGGATGTGGTTGATTCCCAGGGTTATATAGACCAGAGCTTCGTTTACTTAGTGTATATGTCATGAGAACAGCGTGGGGGAAACTTCCCCCATGATGAAATCACTTCCCTCCAGGTCCCTCCCTTGACATGGGAGATTACAATTGAGATGAGATTTGGGTGGGGACAAAAAACCAAACCATATCAAGCTCTATTCTGTGTGTCTGTGTGCATATGTAACTAAAATTAGGAGTGAGCAATTGAGAGAAGTGAATTTTCTTGGTTTCGTTTTAGTTGCAAACAACATAATCTACCTTGGCTAATTTAAGCTGCTGTTTTTTCTTATATAATATTTGATAGCTCACACACTATCCTGTAGGTAAAGAGAGTCAGACTCTGAATTATTCTGCCAGGAATGAGATGAGGAAACACAGAGGGCCTCTTGTTGGCATAAATATCACTGCCATCATTACTCAACCTTAGGGTACTTCTAGATCCATCACTGATGCTCCAGAAGGACCAGATTCGTCTGTTCCATGCAGAGAAGACTGAGTTCCACATGCATAGTCTTGCTGATTGGTAGGACCTAATTTCCATGGTTGTTACCAGCTGTTAAGGAATCTAGGAAATGATCACAATGTAGTGGGGGTGTTCACAGATGTAAAAGCACTATAATGAATGTCTACTCTTGGCACAGTGCGAAAGGATAATGTCAGGTAGTAATTTTTATTTCTTTTGACATTTTAAAATACAAACATTTCAAGCATATACAAAATACAAAAATTTCCTTTGCCCACTTTTTAATGGGGTTATTTATTTGTTTTTCTGGTTGAGTTGTTTAAGTTCCTTGTAAGTTCTGGATACCAGTCCCCTATTAGGTGCATAGTTTGCAAGTATGTTTTCCCATTCTGTAGGTTGTTTGTTTACTCTGTTGATTATTCCCTTCACTGTGCAGAAGCCTTTTAGTTTAATTAAGTTCTGTTTGTCTATTTTTATTTTTATTGCATTTGCTTTTGAGGTCTTAGTCACAAATCCTTTGCCTAGGCCAATGTCCAGAAGAGTTTTTCCTAGGTTTTCTTCTAAAATTTTTATAGTTTCAGGTCTTACATTTAAAAGAAGACATAAAATCAGCCTACAAAACCTACAAACCTATAAAAAAAGCTCAACATTGCTAGTCATCAGAGAAGTGCAAATTAAAACCACACTGAGATATCATCTCATAACAGTAATAATAACTATTATGAAAAAGTCAAAAACAAGAGATGTTGGTGAGAATGCAGAGGAAAGGGAATGCTTATATACTGTTGATGAGAATGTAAATTAGCACAACCTTTATGGAAAACAGTATGAAGATTTCTCAAAGAGCTAAAATTAGAACTACTGTTTGATTCAGCAATCCCAATACTAGATATCTACCCAAAGGAAAATAAATCATGGTACAAAAAAGACAC
The DNA here is from genome assembly GCF_028858775.2 of Pan troglodytes. Taxonomy (NCBI): domain Eukaryota; kingdom Metazoa; phylum Chordata; class Mammalia; order Primates; family Hominidae; genus Pan; species Pan troglodytes. The sequence goes on along the minus strand of NC_072403.2, from coordinate 35,375,276 downwards.
CTGCATGTGTATGTTAATTGCAGCACTTTTCACAAGAGCAAAGTTATGAAACCATCCTAAGCATATGAAAGCATACACACACACACACACACACGTACATAAGCATACAGAATTAGACATTTTTTCTTTTATTTTACTTTCACTTATTTCTTCTTCAATGCTCTTCTGTTCTTAAAGGTGGATCCAAATGTCTCACTTGTATAATTGTATTACTCTCTAAAAAATTTATTTTATCACTTTTTACCAGGCAAGTCTATTGGCAATAAATTCCCTCAATTTTTGTTCCTCTGAGAAGGTTTATTTCTCATTCACTTTTGAAGGATAATTTCACGTAGTGCAGAATTCTAGATTGGTTTTTCTTCTATCAAAAATTTTAAATATTTCACTCTATTTTCTTCTAACTTTTGTGGCTTCTGAGAACTCAGATGTCATCTTTTCTTCCCTAAAGGTATGGTATTTTTTATCCTCTGGCTTCTTCATAATTAAAAAAAAATCTTTGACTTTCTGATTTTTGTTGAATTTTCCATAGTTTAAAAATGATATTCCTAGCCATAGTTTTTCTGGCATTTATGCTTCTTGGTATTCCTTGAGCCTCCTAGATTTGAAGTTTGGTGTCTCATATTAATTTGGGGAAATTTTAATTTATTGCTTCAAATATTTCTTCTGTTCCTATCTACTTTTCTACTCCTTCTGATATTCCCATTGTATGTATTACATATTTTGGAGTTTTTCCAGAATCCTTGAATATTCTTCTCTGCTTTAATAAGTCTTTGTTTTCTTTGCTTTTCAGTTTTTAAAGTTCCTATTGATATATTCCCATGCTTAGAGGGTTTGGTGGTCGTTTTCTTCCTCTTAGCTTTATTAAGGTATGACTGACACATGAAATTGTATATATTTATGATGTTTACTGTGATGTTTTGAGATATGTATACATTGTGAAACGATTACCACAATTAAGCCAATTAACACATTCATCACCTCACATAGTTACAACCTTTTGTATGTGTGTGGTGAGAACATTTATGATCTTCTAGTTTAGAAAATTTCAAGTATATAATACAGTATTGTTAACTATAATCACCATGCTACATGCACATTATATAGGTCACATTTTTAAATCCACTTCTCTGTTTTGATGGACCTTTGGGCTAATTCTATATCTTGGCTATTGAGAATCATGCTGCAATGAACACAAGAGTGCAGATATGTCTTTGAAATACTCATTTTTTAAATTTTTCCATAGGTTATTGGGGTACAGGTAGTATTTGGTTACATGAGTAAGTTCTTCAGTGGTGATTTGTGAGATTTTGGTGCACTCATCACCCAAGCAGTATACACTGCACCGTATTTGTAGTCTTTTATCCTTCACCCCCCCTCCCACTCTACACCCCAAGTCCCCTAAGTCCACTGTATCATTCTTATGTATTTGCATCCTTATAGCTTAGCTCCCACATACCAGTGAGAACATACAATGTTTGGTTTTGAAATACTGATTTTATTTCCTTTAGACATACCCAGAAGTGGGATTACTGAATCATATGGTATTTCTACCTTTATGTTTTTTGAGGAATCTCTATATGTTCTCCATAATGGTTGTACAAATGTAAATTCCCAAAAACAATGTACAAAGGTTCTCTTTTTATATTCTCATTAATACTTGTTATCTTTTGTCTTTTTGATAAAAGCCATTCTAACAGATGTGAAGTGATATCTCGTGGTTGTAGTTTGTATTTCCTTTGATTTAATGATGTTGAACATTAAAAAATACACTTGGCCATTTGTGTGGAAATATCTAGTTCATTGAAAAAAATGTCTATTTAGATTCTTTCCTCATTTTTAAACTAGGCTATTTGTTTTCTTGCTATTGAGTTTTTAAAAAATGTATATTTTGGATATTAACTCTTTATGAAATATTGTTTTCCCATTTCATAGGTTGTCTCTTCATTCTGTTGATGTTTCCTTTTGTTAAATAGGAACTATTTAGTTTGGTAGAATCCTATTTATTTTTGATTTTGTTTTCTGTGCTTTACGTATGATATTTTAAAAATATCATTGCCCAGACCACCATTGAGAAGTTTTTCCCTGTTTTATTCTAGTAGTTTTACAGTTTCAGGTCTTACCTTTCAGTTTTTAATCCAATTAAATTGATTTTTGCATATTGTTTGAGACAATGGTTTAATTTCATTCTTCTTTTGGTGGATATTAAGTTTTTCCAACACAATTTATTGGAGAAACTATTCTTTTCCCATTGTATGTTCTTGGCAGCTTTGCCAAAGACCAACTGACCATAAGTACATAGATTTATTTCCGGGCTCTCTATTGTGTTCCATTGCTCTATGTATCTGTTTTTATGCCAGTATCATACTGTTTTGATTACTATAGCTTTGTAGTATATTTTGAGTTCAGATAGTTGTGCCTCCAGCTTTGTTCTTTTTGCTCAAGATAGCCTTGGCTATTTGGAGTCTTTTGTGGTTCCATAAGAATTTTAGTACTTTTGCTATTTCTGTAAAAAATTCCATTAGAATATTGATAGGGATTGTAAAGAATCTATAGTTTGCTTAGGAAAGTATGAGCATTTTGACAATATGAATTCTTCCAATCCATGAATAAAGAATATCTTTCCATTTATTTGTATCTTCTTCAATTTCTGTCATCCATGCCTTATAGTTTTCAAGGTACAGATGTTTCACCTTCTTGGTTAGATTTATCCCTAAGTATTTTATTTACCTTTGATATTATTGTAAATAGAATTGTTTTCTTGATTTCCTATTCAGATAGATCATTGTTGAAAAATGCAACTGGCTTTTGTAAGTTAATTTTGTATCCTGTGAACTTAACTAAATTTATTAGTCCTCACAGTTTTTGGTATAGTCTTTAGGGTTTTCTAGATGTAAGATCATGTCATCTGCAAACAGAAAATTTTACTTTTTCCTTTTTAGTTTGGATGCGTTTTATTTATTTCTTTTGTGTAATTGCTATAGCTAGGAATGTCAGAATTATATTGAAGAGAAATTGTGAAAGCGGGCCTCATTGACTTGCTCCTGATCTTGGAAGAAAAGCTTTTAGCTTTCCAACACTGATAATGAGAATAGCAGTGGAGTTGATATACATTATCTTTATTACATTAAGCTATGTTTCTTCTATACCTAATTTGTTGAAAGTTTCTTTTAGTTATGAAAGAATATTGAATTTATCAAATGCTTCTTCTGCACCTATTATCATATGGTTTTTATCCCTCAGTATGTTAATGTGGCATATCATATTTATTAATTTGTGTATGTTAACCCATTCTTGCATCCTAAGGATGAATCCCACTTAGTCATGGTGTATGATCATTTTAATGTGCTGTTGAATTCATTTTGCTAGTTTTCATTGAGGATTTTTGCATCTATGTTCATCAGGGATATTGGCCTGTAACTGCATTTCCTTATAGTTGCATTGTCTGGCTTTGGTATTAGGGTAATGCTGACCTCATAAAGTGAGTTTGAAAGTATTTCTTCCTTTTCATATTTTTGAGCGAGTTTAAGAAGATTGGCATTAATTATCCTTTACATGTTTGGTAGTATACATCAATAAAGCCATCAGATCCTGGGCTTTTTTGAATAGGAGACATTTTATTACTGCTCAATCTCAGCCCCAGGCTGGCAGCTTTTGCTGTGGTCTACTGGAACATGAAAAAGTCTGTCTGAGGCTTCCCTGTTGAAGAAGCATATGATAGTCACAAGGAGCAATTAACGGAGGAGAAAAAGAAATAGAGAGAGAGACTTACTCAGCTCTCAGCTATTCCGTGACCAGACTGAAGTCATTCCAGCAAAGGTCAGAGACATTATGGATCAGAGTCAACCATTCTCTGCTGTGTTTTTCCAAATTTCTTACCCAACGAAGCATGTAACTTAAGTGTTTTAAGCGATTGAATTTTGGGGTCCTAATGTGTTATGCACTAATAGTTAACCAGAACCCCATGTGCTCTTCTGCAGTTCACAAACTCTCTGAAGTTGGACTTATGTGGCAGATTCTCACCACCAGAAATGACAGAAAAAACATATTGTATAAAAATATGCATCAAATATATTACTGATAGTGTGGGACAGTTGAGATTAGGAGTTGCCATCTCCACACACACATTGTTGTTTTGTTTTATTATAAACTAAACTGGAATTGAGGGACCAAAGAAGGTGAAGTTAGAAGACAAAAGAAGCATGGAGAGAAGTCAGAATAAAATTGTTTAGATTTACAAAAGTGAATGCAGGGACCTTGAAGGGTCAGTCCACCAGCTTAAAATGCCTTTTCATAGTATTTTCTGTCTATTCTTTAAATATTTATAAATTATAGAATCCACCATTTTTTCAGGGACAGAAGCCATTTATAGGAACTTAAAAAGTGAGGAACATAGTAGTTCATGTCTAGAAATACTTCAATAATTATGACTTCTATGCCTTTGCTTAGTATGAGTTTGGTGCCAAGTAAGAAAAAGAAAATAAAATTTTGATAAAGTCATCATCTTCCGCAATTAAAGGCTGAGGGAACAATAACATCCTAATGAGATTGAAAGAGTCTTAAGAGCTTTGTTAAATTATCTCTGATTTTTAATATTTTAAGTAATCATTGAGGATTTGGACAGTTGACTAATAAAAGATATATGGAGACAGAGGTGCCAAAACTATTTAGATGAACTGTCAGGGTTTTTGTTGTTGTTGTTATTTAGTGATTACAATGTCATTTGCTTTAATTACTTATTTGTCTCCTTGTTTGAAGAATAAGAAATCAAGACCCAACCCTTAAAAATTCTCCTTAACTCATATGTCAGTTAGCATATTCTTTTGCAGTTGAGTAACTATGGCCCTAAAGTAAAATCCTCAAAATATCAAAGCATAATAATTTTATTTATAATATTATAATGCATTAACCCAGAGGGACCAGATAGATAAATAGACCCAAGTATTATCCATATATTTGATATATGGGAAAAACAGGCATATTTCTATACCAAATTTCATCATAAGAACATATAAAAAACCTAACATCAATTTTATCAACTGATATCTTCAAAACATAGTCAGCAGTAGAGTTCCATGGCTAGTATCCCATTCATTCAAATGTCCCTTATATAATCCAGGAAAGCATTGTTAAATACAACTACAGCATATTTTTCCATATATTTTTGTTTTATCCAGTTCCCTCTGTTGTACATTTCTAAATAATTTAAGAAACAATGTAATTACAAACTCAACTTTTTAATTGTTTATTTATGCTTCAGAAGAGTTGTTCAAGATTTCTTTAGGCCAAAGCCACCTTTTGATTGCTCTATTAAAGGCCCCTTTCACTTCCTTGTTTCTCAAAGTGTAGATCAGTGGGTTTAGTACTGGAGTGACCACAGTATACATGATGGCAGTGATCGGGTCCTGGTCCGTGGAGGTCCCTGAGGCATGATGAATATAGGTGAAGAGAACAGGTGCATACAAAAGAATAACTACCATGAAGTGGGAGGCACAAGTGGACAGTGCTTTGCGGAGCATGCTAAAAGAATGAGTCTTGAAGAAGAGATGGGTGATAATGTAGAAATAGGAGAGTAATGTGAGAAAGAAGGGGCCCATGGCGATTGTCCCTGTGACAGTACTGAGCAGCCACTGATTAAGCTCAGTGTTCCCACAGGCCAGCTTTAGCAATGGCTTCACATCACAGAAGAAGTGATAGATACGGTTAGAACCACAGAAGTTCAAGCAAGAGGTCATTAGGGAGTGCAGCAGGGCATGGAAAAAACCAATCATCCAGATTGTGATGGCCATCTGGGTACAGAGCTGAGGGTTCATAATGACAGTATAGCAAAGTGGCTTGCAAATAGCCACAAAGCGGTCAAATGCCATCACGGCCAACAACATGGCCTCTGTGCTGCCCAGGAAGTGGAAGAAATGGAGCTGGCTTATGCATCCCAAGAAAGAAATTGCTTTGTGTGCAGAGAGGAAGTTCTGCAGCATTTTTGGCAGTGTTACGCTGGAGTAGCAGATGTCCAGGCAGGACAGCTTTCCCAGGAAGAAATACATAGGGGAATGGAGTCTAGGATCAGAGACGACAATCATCAGAATGGCTCCATTCCCAGCCACACTGATGAAGTAGATGGTAAGGAAAACAACGAAGAGAAAAGGCTGCAGTTCTTGAATGTCTGTCACTCCCAAAAGGAGAAATTCAGTGACTGAGGTTGTATTCAGCATCGCTTCAGACAAAAGACAAAATAATGTATGGAACACTAATCGCAATCAGAATCCTTCCAGCTCAGAATTTTCTTACCAAGCCGAGAATATCTGGAGGGAGAGTATTGTTGTTTTGCATGATTCAACCTCACAAGTTTTACATTTTTGGCTTTTAGATGGCTAAATATTAAAGATATACACATATATATCTGTTATGATCTCTGACACAACTATTTTTTTATTATGTTTTTCATTAATATATTTCTTTCTCCCAGGAATCAGAAAACGTTGCTAGCCTACAGTCTTCTCTGGCTGTGAATATTTTCATTCTTTTTTTTTTGAGATTCTCACTCTTTCTCCCAGGCTGAAGTGCAGTGGTGTGATCTTGGCTCACTGCAACCTCCGCCTCCCGGGTTCAAGAGAGTCTCTCGCCTCAGCTTCCCAAGTAACTGGGATTACAGGAGTCCACCACCACACCTGGCTAATTTTTGTATTTTTAATAGAGATGGGGTTTCACCGTGTATGCCAGGCTGGTCTTGAATTCCTGACCTCAAGTTATCTGCCTGCCTCGGCCTCCCAAAGTGCTGCGATTACAGGCATTAGCCACCTCTCTGGGCCTGTGAATATCTTCATTCGGTCACAGCTTTCCTTTCATCTTCCCAAGCAGCTCTCACAGGGGGCAATTTTTAAGCATACCACATAGCTATCTCTTGGCCTAGTAAGAAACCACCAGTAGGATGTTAACTTAAATAAAAAGACAGGTTTCAATGCATCAAAACCACGATTTTTTTTTTAAATCTTGAAAGAGTAGTAGTAATTGCATTTCTTCATTTTAGAATGTAAATGAATTAGAGATATTCTCTTACTGATCTCTTCCTGACCCACATCCCTGAAATGTCGCAGTGACCTACTAGGGTAGGAAACATGACCACATTAATCACATATTAGCCTGAATATTTAAAATTTCATCACTATTATGTCTGATGATGAGCTCAGTTTCTTCCTATAATCTGACCCTTTATACTTTTTTTGAAATAGAATCCCAAATTATTTTTTTTATTGCAAATGTTATTGTGCTTTTATTCACCAGTTGATCTTAGACTCCTTCTTTCCTAGGAAATCTGTGAATCCCTGGATAAGAATAGTTTTTCCTCTGATAGATTCAGTAGTTTCTCTTCTTTTTTCACCAATACTAATCTCTCCTCAAAATATATATTCAGCCTTCTTGAAATTGTCTTCTCTTGTGATCTATTTTCTTAAGTTCTGTTTTTATTTTGCCTGAAATAAACTCATTCATCAGATATTAAGGAATATTCTACCTCAAGTGAAATTCACCTTCTTCTCTTCTAGATCCATTATATTTTCTAGAAAAATTTTTTCTCCATAATTTGCAAAGTACTGGTATTATCTTCATTAGGTTTACTAATAAAAGCAGACATAATATTGTGAAGTAGCTTCTTCTTTGTTCTTTTCATTAGGCTGTAATGGATTAGCTCTTGTATATTGGGAGGGAAGAAGTCAGGATGTGTGGGGAACTTACAGAAGTGAGAGGCACTGAGAGAGCTAGTAGAACTGTAAAGAAATTGAAAAGAGATGCTGACACTGGAGTGCTTCCTATAAAAGGAGTATCATTCAAGGTTTTAGAAACCACTGAGGAGAGAAGAATATAATTTGGTGTGACTAGAGTAAAAAAAAAATAATGAATAAGGGAACACTTCTAGAGAGCCCATGGGTTTTTTGGCTTCATAGCTGGGAAGAAATTTTGAAAAACAATCTAACTTTTACTATACCTCCATGAAGGACTGCCTTCAAATAATTCATAATAACTTTCTTGAATGACCATGTATATTTTGTATATTTAAAAATTACCACTCCTGTTTAAAATACAAATTATATTTCAAATATAATTTTTGGTTCTTGGACCCAGAAAACAAAATTGTCCCAAAAATCCATATGGTAAAACATATATTCCTAGCTTCTGAGAAAATTAGCAATCAGAGTGGTCTGTAGTAAATCGTTTCCTTCACTGAAATTTCACCATTTAGAAATCACATGTTTGCTTTGGATAATGTCTAGAGAACTAGGTATGTTGAACTGAGAACAAGGTATGGCAATAAAAATGTGGTAAGTCAAGGGCCTTCATATCTCACAAACACAATGAGGAGTCCACCATTAGATAGAAAATGAGATCTAGATACTGGGTGTTTAATACTAGCAAGTAGATAGATCATTCATTAACATATTGAGATTATGTGTAACTTCACAGCCTGTCTCCTAGTTCATTCTCTTACCTGATTGATTGTTCTGATTCACAGTTAAGGAAGCTATCCATGTTTATATTCCCAGTGATTATAAAAGTTAAAACATATTTGAAGTAATAGTTCATGTTGGGATTGTAGCATAAATTCATCTTTAAAAACCTCTTTCTCTCTTTCTGAAAAATCAGTCTGCCTTTTAATGAGCCACAGGTCTCTAGACATAGAAATCCAAAGGGAGAGTGTCCCCTGGTGTTGAGAAAGATTGTAAGAATTAGCAGGATGCCTTTCCACACCTGTAATATGAATCAGTGGCCTTGGGGAATTCCTGTGTGAAGTTTCATTTGTTTTTTTCATTCTTGGTTTTTTTTTTCCCTTACTAAGTTTGTTCCTTAGTTTTAGAACTATGGCCAACACAGGTCTCAATGGCTTAATATGTTTTCTTAGTCAAATTTCTTTTTATTTCCTAGGACAGAGATATGGATTTACTTTCCCATTTTTGGGACTTTCCTGAAAGAATACCCTGGTATTTTTCAGGAAACCTGTTTTGGCTACTGTTGCTCTGTAGTATAGTTTGAAGTAGGGTAACATGATGCCTCCAAATTTGTTCTTTTTGCTTAGAATTGCTTGGCTATTCAGGTTCTTTTTTGGTTTCACATGAATTTTAAAGATTTTTTCTAGAATACACTTGTTTATTCTAGTATTCTAAACTTGGTAGTTTAGAAACTACCAAGAATGTCATTGGTAGTTTGATAGAAATAGCATTGAATCTGTAAATTGCTTTGGGTGGTATGGCCATTTAAACAATATGATTCTTACTATCCATGAACAAGAAATCTGTTTCCATTTGTTTGTGTTATCTCTGATTTCTCTGAGTAGTGTTTTGTAGTTCTTATTGTAGAGACCTTTCACCTGCCTTGTTAGCTGCATTTCTTGGTATTATATTCTTTCTTTGGCAATTGCGAATGGGATTGTTTTCCTGATTTGTCTCTCAGCTTGACTGTTGTTGCTGTATAGGAATGCTCATGACTTTTGTACATTGATTTTGTATCCAGAAATTTTGCTGAAATAGTATATCAGCTGAAGGAGCTTTTTGGCCAAGACTATGGGATTTTCTAGATATAGAATCATGTCATCTGCAAACAGGAATAGTTTTACTTACTCTCTTCCTATAATGCCCATTATTTCTTTCTCTTGCCTAATTGCTCTAGCCAGGGCTTCCAATGCTATGTTGAATAGGAATGCTGAGAGAGGACATCCTTGTCTTGTGCTGGTTTTCAAGAGGAATGCTTCCAGCTTTTGTCTATTCAGTATGATGTTGGCTTTGGATTTGTCATAAATGGCTCCTACTATTTTGAGGTATTTTCCTTAATACCTAGTTTATTGAGAATTCTTAATATGAAGCAATGTTGAACTTAATTGGAAGCCTTTTCTGTTATCTATTGAGATAATCATGTGAGTTTTGTTTTTAGTTCTGTTTATGTGATGAATCACATTTATTAATTTGCATATGTTGAACCAACCTTGTATCCCAGGGATAAAGCCTACTTAATCATTTTGTATTAGCTTTTTGATGTGCTGCTGAATTCAGTTTGCTAGCGTTTTGTTGAGAATTTTTGCATCTATGTTCATTAAGAATATTGGCCTGAAGTTTTCCTTTCATGTATGTGTTTCTTCCAGGTTTTTGTATCAGGATGATGCTGGCCTCATAGAATGAGTTGGGGAGGAGTCAATCCTCCTTTGTTTGGTAGGCTATTTATTACTGATTCAATTTCAGAGCTCATTATTGGTTTCTTCACAGAATCAGTTTCTTCTTGGTTCAGACTTGGGAGGATGTATGTGTACAGAAATTTATCCATCTCGTCGAGGTTTTCTAGTTCATGTGCATATGTGTTCATGATTCATCATGTCTCTGATGATTATTTGTATTGTTGTGGGGTCAATGGTGGCATCCCATTTGTCATTTCTGATTGTGTTTATTTGGATCATCTCTCTTTCCTTCTCTATTGATCTAGCTAGGAGTCTATTCATCTTATTAATTCTCCCAAAAAACAAACTCCTGGATTTGTTTATCTTTTGTATGGTTTTTCTCATCTCAATTTCTTTCAGATCAGCTCTAATTTTGGTTATTTCTTGTCTTCTGCTATCTTTGGGGTTGGTTTTGTCTTCTGTCTCCAGTTCTTTTACTTGTGATGTTAGGTTGTTAATTTGAGATCTTCGTATCTTTTTGATGTGGGCATTTAGTGCTACAAATTCCTTAATGCTGCCTTAGCTGTGCCCCAGAGATTCTGGTATGTTGTATCTTCATTCTCAATAGTTTCAAAGAACATTTTGATTTCCGCATTAATTTCAGTACTTACCTCAAATTCATTAAAGAGTAAGTTGTTTAATTTTCATGTAATTGCATGGATTGAGTGATTTTTTTTAGTCTTGATTTCTATTTTTATTGAGCTGTTGTCCACCAATGTGTTTGGTATGATTTCAGTTCTTTTGCATTTGCTGAGGATTGTTTTATGTCCAATTGTGGGGTCTATTTTAGAGTATGCGCCTGTGTTGATGAGAAGAATGCACATTCTGTTGTTTTGGGGTGGAGAGTTCTGAGGTCTATCAGATCTATTTGATCCAATGTTGAGTTCAATCTTTGTTTAAATCTTTGTTAATTTTCTGCCTTGATGATCTGTCTAGTACTGTCAGGGGAGTGTTGAAATATCCTACTGGAGACTCCCATTGTATGGGCATCTAAGTCTCTTTGTAGGTCTCTAAGAACTTGCTTTATGAATCTGGATTCTCCTGCTGTGGGTGCATATATATTTAGGATATCTAGATCTTCTTGCTGAATTGAATACTTTATCATTAGATAATGCCCTTCCTTGTCTTTTTTCATTTTTGTTAGTTTAAAGTCTGTTTTTCTCTGAAATTAGAATTGCAACCCCTTCTTATTTCTGATTTTCATTTACTTGGCAGATTTTTCCCATCCCTTTATTTTGAGCCTGTGGGTGTCATTGCATGTGAGATGGGTTTCCTGAAGACAGCATACAATTGGATTTTGCTTCTTTACCCAGCTTGCCAATCTGTGCCTTTTAATTGGGACATTTAGCCTGTTTACTTTCAATGTTTGCATTGATATATGTAGATTTAATCCTGTCTTTTTGTTGTTAGCTGGTTATTATGCCTACTTGTTTGTTTGGTTGCTTTATAGTGTCACGGGTCTGTGTACTTAAATGTGTTTTTGTATTGGCTGGCAATGGTGTTTTCTTTTCATATTTAGTACTCCTTTCAAGATCTCTTGTAAGGTGGGTCTAGTAATACAATCCCTCAATGTTTACTTGTCTGAAAAGATCTTATTTCTCCTTCACAGAGAAAGCTTAGTTTGGCTGGATATAAAATTCTTGGTTAAAGAAATTTTTCTTTAAGAATATCGAATATAGACCTGCAATCTCTTCTGGCTTTCAACATTTCTGCTGAGAGGTCCACTGTTAGCCTCATATGGTTCCCTTTGTAGGTGACCTGCCCTTTCTCTCAAGCTGCCTTTTACATTCTTTCTTTCATTTTGTCCTTGGAAAATAAGATGATTTTGTGTGTTGGGGATGATCTTCTTGTCTAGAATCTTGCAGAGGTTTTCTGTATTTCCTGCATTTGACTATTGGCCTCTCTAGCAAGATTGGGGAAGTTTTCATGGTTGATATCCTGAAATATGTTTTCCAAGTTGTTTGCTTTCTCCCCCTCTCTTGCAGGGATACCAGTGATTTGTAGATTTGGCCTCTTTACATAATCTCATATTTCACAGAGGTTTTGTTCATTCCTTTTCCTTTTATTCTTTATTTTCGTCTGACTCTCTTATTTCAGAGAGCCTGTCTTCAAATTCTGAAATTCTTTCCTCAGCTTTGTCTACTCTGCTATTAACATTTGTGATTGCATTGAAAAATTCTTTTAGTGAGTTTTTCAGCTCTATCAGGTTAGTTAGGTTGTTTTTATACTGGCTGTTTTGTCTGTCACCTCCTGTATCATTTTATTGTGATTCTTAGCTTCCTGGGATTGGGTTTTGCCATTCTCCTGAATCTCAATTATCTTCATTCCTATCCATATTCTGAATTCTATTTGTTATTTCAGCCATCTCAGCCTGCTTAAGAATTCTTGTTGAAGAACTAGAGTGATCATTTGGAGGACATAAGACACTCTGACCATTTGAGTTGCCAGAGTTCTTTTTTTTTTTCTCATCTCTGTGTGTGAGTGTTCCTTTAACTGCAGAACTGCCTCTAATTGAAGTGGTCAGGTGGCAGCTGGGTGATTGTGCTGGAGTCCCAGGTCAGGTGGCCTTGCCCAGTGAGGAGAAGTGAGGATCAGGATCTGCATGGAGAACAGTTCAGCCAGTTTTCTATGACGTGGATGCTCTGTGTTATGGGTCCCAACCAGCCCTTGGTCCCACAGACTCTCCAGGGCCTGGGGACACAAGGATGAAGACTGTGAGAAAGCAAAGATGACAACCCACCCCTCCCATTGGGAGCTTTGTCCCAGGGCATTGCAGAACTGCTACTGGCTCAATAGTCCCAGTGTAAGGGTGACTGGAGACTAGGCTGGGAGGATCTGCCCCAGGAGAAGATACAGGATTGGGGACCCACATAACATACAGTCTGACCACTTTTCCATAGAGCTGCTACCATATTCTGGGGATCTGCTCCAGTCCCTAGTCACTTCAGATTTTCCAGTACCTGATGGTATCAACAGTGAAGTTTGCCAAACAGAAAAGATGGCGGCCTGCCCCTCCCTCTGGGAGCTCTGCTCCAGGAAGGAATGGACCTGTTACCAGCCCAAACACACTGGCAGGGTTGGCTGGGGATCCCAGAAGTTCCCACTCAGTGAGGAAAAACAGGATCAGGAGGTGCATTAAAAAGCAGTCTGGCCACTTTTTCATAGAGCAGCTATGCTGTCTTTGGGGTCTACTCCAGCCCCCAGTTGCTTCCAGCTCTCCAAAGCCCAAAAGTGACAATGGCTAAGCCTGCAAAACAGTCAAGATGGAGGCCTACCCCTCCTCTGGGAGCTCTGACAGGGAGGTTTGGGATTGCTACTGGCCGGAAAACACCAGCAGAAGTGGTTGTAGACCTCGGTCAGGGGATTCCTCCCAGTAAACAGAAATGGGATCTGAGACCCACATGAAAAAGTGGTCTGGCCATCTCTTTGTAGAGCTGCTGTGTTGTGCTGGGGTACCACTCCAGTCCCTAGTCACCTCAGATTCCCCAAAGCCTGAAGGCACCAATGGTTAAGGCTATGAAACAGCAAAGAAGGCAGCCCAAGCCTCCCTCTGAGATCTCCATCTCAGGGAGGTATAATGTTGCTACCCATGGCAGCCTAGAGTTCAAAGCTATTGGGTCTTATCCTGTGATGTTCCATGGAAATGGGGCTTGCAGATAGTCATTGCTCAGCCCCATGGATTTAGACCGTTTTCTAGGGGTATATATGGGGGGGGTCTAACCTCCCAGTTTGCCAGAGTTGCAGTTACTTTTGCTGGGAAGCCTGGGTATCTAAAGCTCCTGTGGCCTCCAGTGTGCCCGAGTGGATGCTCTGATGAGACTCCACATAGCTTTGCATGTCAGACTGAAGGCCCTGGTGGAGTGAGTTCATGAGGGATCTCCTGACCTGAGGGTTGCAAAGTTCTGTGGGAAAAGTATGGGTTCCCAAGGTCGCTCACTCACTCACCACTTCTCTGGGCAGGGGAGGCTACCCTGGCTACATGTCATTCCCAAGTGGGTGGTTGTCCTGCCTTGCTTTTCTCTGTTCTCTGTGGGTTGGGTTGTTTTCTCGATGAATCCCAATGCATGTACCCAGTTCAGTTGAAGATACTGTATTTACTTGCCTCTTCTATTTTGCTCTGTGACAGCGGCGCACAATAGGTGCTTCTCGTTGGCCATCTTGGCCAGCCCTCACCTTCTTGTTATTTTATAGGCTATGAATATAATAACAAATGAATACTATTTATTGCATGCTTATTATGTGTAAGGTATTGTTCTAAGTTCTTTACATCTATTAGCTCTCTTAATTCTCACAAAAACCAAATGAAGTAAGTAATACAGTCATTTATCTTATATCACAAGAAAACTGAGGCTCAAAGGATTTAAGTAAATTTTTCTTCTTGTGATATATTGTGAAACCAGGACTCAAACTGAGGCTCCTTAGTTCTAGTGATCACTGTATTGTGCTCTTTCAAATATTATTCATCTTAATTTTATCTACAATTTTCTTAGTTGACTAGCGATTCGCTATTTTAATGAAGTCATGATCAGCAATTTTCTTCTTTATGTATTGTCTCTTTGTGATTGTACATATTATTTGTTTTAAATTTTCTTTTATTACAAAGGGAGCTTCATGGGCCTGCGACCCATGCAGTCACAAAGGACCCTGCACTCAGAAGGGACCTATGTTTGATTTAATGCTTTGTGGTCACTGTCTTGAAACTCTTAGTAATTTTTTTTAACTTCCTTTTTTTTTATCATACTTTAAGTTCTGGGGTACCTGTGCAGAACGTGCAGGTTTGTTACATAGGTATACGTGTGCCATGGTGGTTTGCTGCACCCATCAACCCGTCATCTACATTAGATATTTCTCCTAATGCTATCCCTCCCCTACCCTCCCACCCCCTGACAGGCCCCGGGGTGTGATGTTCCCCTCCCTGTGTGCATGTGTTCTCATTGTTCAACTCCCACCTATGAGTGAGAACAAGCGGTTCTCTGTTTTGGTTTTCTGTTCTTGTGATAGTTTGCTGAGAATGATGCTTTCCAGTGTCATCCATGTCCCTGCAAAGGACATGAACTCATCCCTTTTTATGGCTGCATAGTATCCCATGGTGTATATTTGCCATATTTTCTTTATCCAGTTTATCATTGATGGGCATTTGGGTAGGTTCCAAGTCAATGCTATTGTGAACAGTGCTGCAATAGACATACATGTGTGTGTCTTTATAGTAGAATGATATATAATCCTTTGGGTATATACCCAGTAATGGGACTGCTGGGTCAAATGATATTCCTAGTTCTAGATCCTTGAGGAATAGCCACACTGTTTTCCACAATGGTTGAACTAATTTACGCTCCCACCAACAGTGTAAAAGTGTTCCTATTTCTCCATGTCCTTTCCAGCATCTGTTGTTTCCTGACTTTTTAATGATCACCATTCTAACTGGCGTGAGATGGTATCTCATTTCGGTTTTGATTTTCATTTCTCTAATGACCAGTGATAATGAGCTTTTTTTCATATGTTTGTTGGCTGCATAAATGTCTTCTTCTGAGAAGTTTCTGTTCATATCCTTTGCTCACTTTTTGATGGGGTTGCTTTTTTCTTGTAAATTTGTTTAAGTTCTTTGTAGATTCTAGATATTAGCCTTTTGTCAGATGGATAGATTGCAAAAATTTTCTCTCATTCTGTAGGTTGCCTGTTCACTCTGCTGATAGTTTATTTTGCTGTGCAGAAGTTCTTTAGTTTAATTAGATCCCATTTGTCTTTTTTGGCTTTTGTTGCTATTGCTTTTGGTGTTTTAGTCATGAAGTCTTTGCCCATGCCTATGACCTGAATGGTATTGCCTAGGTTTTCTTCTAGGGTTTTTATGGTTTTAGGTTTTATGTTTAAGTCTTTAATCCATCTTGAGTTAATTTTTGTATAAGGTGTAAGGAAGGGATCGTGTTTCAGCTTTCTACATCTGGCTAGCCAGTTTTCCCAACACCATTTACTAAATAGGGAATCATTTCCCCATTGCCTGTTTTTGTCAGGTTTGTCAAAAACCAGTTGGTTGTAGATGTGTGGTGTTATTTCTGAGGCCTCTGTTCTGTTCCGTTGGTCTATATATCTGTTTTGGTACCAGTATCATGCTGTTTTGGTCACTGTAGCCTTGTAGTATAGTTTGAAGTCAGGTAGTGTGATGCTTCCAGCTTTGTTCTTTCTGCTTAGGATTGTCTTGGCTATGCAGGCTCTTTTTTGGTTCCATTTGAAATTTAGAGTCGTTTTTTCTGATTCTGTGAAGAAAGTCAATGGTAGCTTGATGAGGATAGCATTGAATCTATAAATTACTTTGGGCAGTGTGGCCATTTTCACGATATTGATTATTCCTATGCATGAGCATGGAATGTTTTTCTGTTTGTTTGTGTCGTCTCTTATTTCCTTGAGCATTGGTTTGCAGTTCTCCTTGAAGAAGTCCTTCACATCACTTGTAAGTTGTATTCCTAGGTATTTTATTCACTTTGTAGCAATTGTGAATGAGCGTTCACTCATGATGTGGCTCTCTGTTTGTCTGTTGTTGGTGTATAAGAATGCTTGCAATTTTTGCAAATTGATTTTGTATCCTGAGACTTTGCTGAAGTTGCTTATCAGCTTAAGGAGATTTTGGGCTGAGATGATGGGGTTTTCTAAATATACGATCATGTCATCTGCAAACAGAGACAATTTGACTTCCTCTTTTCCTAATTGAATACTCTTTATTTCTTTCTCTTGCCTGATTGCAGGAAATACGTTGTGAACTTCCCAGCACATCTGTTAGAAAGGAGGTCCAGAAAAAGAGCACAAAGAGAATGGTCTGTATTTAAAGATGTAACAGCTGAGAAAGCACAGTGTAATTTTCAAGAAAATGACTGTAGCCATTCTGCTTGGGCTTACATCCATCATTGCTAATCACTGTCGGAAAAACTTTGGGCAAATGACTTAACATTTCTGTTCCTGTATTTCTTCATCTGTAAAATAAGAATAAAGGTTGTTACGATGACTAAATGAGCTAATATGTATAAAGTACTTAGAATAGTGTCTGACACATACAATGCACCATATATGTTTTTGCTAGGTAAAAACAAATACATTAATCTTCACACGGGACTATCAAAATGAGTCTCAAGTCAATATGGTAGCTAGTCTAGACACATGGATGCCAAGTGAACCATGCCTCTCAGCATTGATGCCCTGTGTGGTTCATTTTTCTTGAACCTGGGCTGGCACAGTGACTTCACCAATAGAATGCAACAAAAATGATGTTCTGGAGCTTCGAAGGTATGTTAAAAGAAACCTTACAACTTCTTAATAGATCTCCTGAAACAGTCACTCTTGGGATGCTCCCAAGAAACAAGAATGCATTTGCCATACCAATGGAAAAAAACCATTTACCTGAAGCCCTGTTAACTTGTTCTAGCAATGATACCATGTCTGACATGACAGCTGTGATCAAGACTACTAGTCTGCAGCTATTATTCAGGATTTATCTGTTTTTTGCAAGTGATCTTTCAGTCTTTAGATATTTAAGGGGGCACTAACCTTGGCTATCCTTCCCAGGATGTGATATTGTTGTTAGTTTAATATCCTTGCCAGATGGGGCAGTTTCAAAGCTTCCAGTTGGCATTCTCCAGTACGATAGCACATTTCCCACTGGCCAAGGACTGACGTAGAGGCTTCTCTTACTGCCAAGTATATCAGTCCTAATCGTATAGCCAGTGACTGTGGGAATGACTATTGGATGTGCCTACAGTACTGGGTGACGTATTGTAAGCTAGACTTTAACATGACTCCATTCGTAATCTGGCTTCTGTATGCTCATTGTAACAGTTGGGCCATGGTGATGCTTTGGCTCTTGGAGTATCAGTGTCAACTCAGACAACTGTACTTGAAATATTTGGGTATTCCCCCTTTCCCAGTGTGCAGTAATTTGCATAAATAATGTTAGCTCCCTCTCGGGAAAAACTATAGGTGTCTTTCCAGTAAATGCTTACCACAATGTTGAAGTTCACTTCTTTCTGGAGGACATGACTAAATGTTCAGGTAATAAGTTATGCACCTAAATATTAGCTTGCATCTGTGAACTGAGCAGGAAATTAGGCCATTTTATTAGAGTGACCACCCTCAGTGTCCTGTTCCTCTACTCTTGCCTTCTTTTGATTGTAGTTTTTAAGCAGCAACCTCATCAACTGTCCTGTAATTTCGTCTTTAGGGACACATGTTCTATTAACCATCCCCACAGCTTCCTGTAGGTCAAGACTACTTGGCTACCTTTTTGACTCACTGATGATTACAGCAATTGCCAACTACTAGCTTCCAGTGGTTCAATGCTACCATATATTTTTATTGCTGTAGGCCCCTTTTCTCCAGCAATTCGAATTCTGTGATTACTTCTGTAACCATTATCCCTGGTCTACAAAGAGTCACCACTGAATTTCTTAGTAATTCCAGAACTCCTCTGCCAGAGCATTCTGAATTGTGAATGGTGTGTCTCCTCTGAGTACTCTTGTGGAACATAATATTCCGGTGGCTTTTCTGACCTACATATAGTATATTCTTCCAATACCCCCACTTTCCTGAGTCTCTTTATTCCTTTCCATACCATCTGTCAGGGCAACTCAGTAATTTTAACTTTGATCATCATGGGCCAATGCCTTCCCTGTGCTTGTAAGAGCCACACTAGCAGCAAATTTACTTAAGCCCCAGATTCTGTGTCTAAGAACTCAATGTCCCCTAGTTAATATATTCTCATTTATCCAGTTTAGTGTTCTAGTCCCTTGATCATGCACACTCAAAATTCAATCCCACGGTACTCCTGCTGGCACATTGTAACTACTATTTGCACTCCTGTCAGTTTAATCTCTTTTCTATTTTAGCATCTCTAGCACAACCCTAATTAATTTATGGGGATTTAACTCTAATTGTTGGCCTGGCGGTCAAGAGAGACATCCACTATCTATAGTAATATGTAGTACAGTAGACATGTACTATCCACAGTAACAAAGAAGATAGAAAGGATATCTATTGAACCCATTGATCTTGCTAAGGTGGTTACTAGGAAGAATGATTGTAGTAGTCAGGGTTCTTCTGAGAAACAGAGTCAACAGAATATTGATTGGATGATGGCCACCTACATTAGGGAGGATAATCTGCTTTACTCAATCTATCAATTCAAATGTTAGTCTCATCTAAAAACATCCTCACTGACATATCCAGAAAACTGCTTAATTAAATAAAGTGTGGACATCCTCAGTCAAGCTGACATAAAAACCATCAAAATAGTGAAAGTTCCAACAGATTCTTTTAGCTGACTACTACAAAATAGGGCAGACGTTAGATGAACTAAAAAACAAGGCATTCAATTTTCAATCAGTATTTAGAGGAAAACTAGATTCCAGGACTTCCTAGGATCAAAAAATTAAACTGTATATTAGTGCTAAATAGTCTAGATGGTAGAAGTTTCTCAAAGTAAGAAATGGCTTCAGGGCAAAGATCATATTCCAAGGTGCTGTTAGTGAAGTATGGTTTTTAGGTAAAGATCCCAAGGATGTGACTATAATACCCTTTGTTGAAACCTCAGAAAGATAATGGGGAAGCCTAGAATAGTTTCTAAAAATCTTAAGACAGGCCTCTTAAGCCCTCTATGTTAGACAAAGGGGTCACTATGAGTCTTATGGACATGCCTTGTCAACATTTCCAACTAGAGGCAAAAATGTTTCCAGAAATCTTATTTTAGCTTTATTGAGGTACAACTGACATAAAAAAATTATATGTGTTTAATGTAGACATCGTGATGAGTTTGGGCATATGTACACATACTATCATCACCACAACCAGGGTAATAAGCATATCCATCAACTCCAAAAATGTCCTCGTGTTCTTTTGTGTTGTTTTTGTTTCTGTAAAAGCACTTATCATGAGATCTATAGTCTTGTTAACATATTTTAAAGTGCAAAATACTATTTTCTAGTTATAGGTAATATGTTGTACTGCAGATCTCTAGATCTTATTTATCTTGCATAACAGAAACTTTATACCATACCCACTGATAAACAATTCCCCATCTCCCCCTCTACACACTCCCTGACAATCACCATTCTATTTTGTGTTTCTATGAGGTTGACCATTTTAGATACCATTTAAGCATGGCCATGCAACATTTGTCCTTTTGAGACTGTCTTAGTTTACTTATCATGATATCCTCTAGGTTTTTCCATATTGTAATAATTGGCAGGGTCACCTTCTTTTAAAGGTTAAATAATATTCATGTATATATTCATTTTCTTTATCCATTCATCTGCCAATGAATACTTGGGTTGTTTTTGTATTTTGTCTACTGTAAAGAATTTCAAAATAAACAGAGTGTTTCACATATTTCTTCAAGGCCCTGATTTCAATTCTTTTGGCTATACACCCAGAAGAGAAATTGCTGGATCAGATTGTAGATTTATTTTTAATTTTTAAAGGAATTTTCATACCATTTTGCATAGTGGCTGCAATTTCTGTATTCAGTGTATAAGGGATCCAGTTTCTCCACATTCACACCAACACTTTTTTTTTTATAATAACCATCCTAAAATATGTTAGGTGATATCGGACTATGGTTGCCTTTTTCTGATGGTTAGTGATATTGAGTACCTTTTTATGTACTTGTTGGCCATTTACATGTCTTCTTTAAAGAAATACCTATTCAATTATTTTGTCAATTTTAAGTTGTGTGTGTGTGTGTGTGTATTATTGAGTTGAGAAGATTATTATGTATTTTAGATATTAACCCCTATCAGATAGATGGTTTGAAATATTTTCTCCCACTTCATAGGATGACTTTTCACTCTGTTGATCATTTCCTTTGTTGTGAAGAAGGTTTTTAGCTTTACATAGTCCTGCTTGTCTATTTTTTATTTTGTTGTGTCAAATCTAAAAAATCATTGTCAAGACCAACATCAAGAAGTTATCTCCTTATTTTTTTTCTTCTAGGAGTTTTACATTTAAATCTTTAATCCATTTTGAGTTGATTTTGTATATAGTATGAGATAGGGTCCAATTTCATTCTTCTCTATGTAGTTTATTCTACACCATCTATTGAAGGGACTATTCTTTCTCCATTGTGTGTTCTCAGCAATCTTGTCCAAGATCAGTTTACTATATATATGTGCATTTATTTCTGGACTCTCCATTCTGTTCTATTGGCTTGTATGTCTGTCTTTATCTCAGTACTATACTATTTTAATTAAATGGAAGGCATTCAAATTGAATATAAAATTAACATACAAAATCAATTGCATACAATTGCATACAATTGCATCAATTGCATACAATGTAACATACAAAAGCTACATTAACAATCTAGCTTTTCTGAGCTATCAGAAAAGGAAGAACCAAAACAATTTCATTTAAAATAGCATAAAAAAGAATAAAATGCTTAGCAATAAACTCAACCAAGGAAGTGAATGACTTGTACATTGGAAACTGCAAAAACATTGATGAAAGGAATTGAAGAAGACTCAAATAAATAGAAACATAACCTATGTTCAGGACTTAGAAGAATTAAAATTGTAAAATGTCCATACTACCATAACTTGTCTATGAATTCAATGCAATCACTATCAAAATCCCAAAGGCTTTTTTTTACAGAAATGGAAAAAACTATTCAAGAAAGACCTCAAATAGCCAAAGTGATCTTCAGAAAGAATAGCAAAGCAGATGGTATCACTCTTCTTGACTTCCCAAGATGTTGCAAAGGTACAGTAAATAAAACAGTATTCTACTGGCATGAAGACAGACAGACAGAAATCTCAAGGGTGTTGTCTCACAGTACACTAATTGTCAGCCCAAGTCAGAGAAAGGCCTGTCCTAAGGAGATTTATGAGTGTGGTACTTATCTAATTGACTAAACCCAAATAAGAATCCTAAGAACCTAAAATATTTTTAAAAGAATTTTATTGGTGGGCCAGGCACAGTGACTCAGATCTGTAATCCCAGCACTTTGGGAGGCTCATGTGGGTGGATCACATGAAATCAGGGGTTTGAGACCAGCCTGCGCAACACGGTGGAAACCCTGTCTCTATTAAAAGTACAAAATTTAGCCAGGCATGGTGGCACATGCCTGTAATCCCAACTACTTGGGAGGCTCAGTTGAGAGAATCACTTGAACCTGGGAGGTGGAGGTTGCAGTGAGCCGAGATTGCACCATCCCACTGTACTCCAATCTGGGTGACAGAGTGAGATCCGTGTTTAAAAAAAAAAAAAAAAAAAAGAAGAAGAAGAGAGAGAATTTTATTGGTATCATCAGTTTCAATTGCATCATCTTAGACTCTAGAGGACGGAGTGAGAAAAATGTCCCCAAATGGGTTTCACAATTGCTATGTAACTGTTATGTGCCTCCCATTTTTTCTCTTTTGGAGTAAGATTTTCTATTACTGTCATCTTATATCTACTTTATCATTATGTGCTGAGTGTGTGATGGGAAGATAACCTGACTTCTTCAAGTTCAAAGGTCTTCAGGTCAAAAGGAACCATTCTTGAGGAATCATACTAAATATGCCCCATTTGCACTTTGTCATGATTTGGATTTTAAAAACCTAGACTTTGAGCTGATGCTATAAAGGGATGAGATTTTAAGATTATTAGGAAGAGGAGTAAGTGTACCTTGCATATGGGAACAACATGAATTATTAGTGGTTAGATATGGGACTGTGGTAGATTAAGGATGTCCACACAAGTTTTGACACTCTTTCCATTGAAGGTTACAGAAGCTCAGTTGGCCTGCGATTTCTTTGGCCAATAGAGTACGATAGAAGTTATGTTAATGCTGGTTCTTGGTTTTTGTCTTTGAGACAACTAACAGTTTTTGTCTTGGTTTGCTGTCCCCCATGAAAAAGTCTGTCCCGAGGCTTCCCTGTTAAAGAAGCACATGACAGTCAACTGAGAAACTGGAGAGAGAGAGAAAGAGAGAGAGAGAGAGAGAGCAGATCCAGATATTACTGAGCATAGTCAACCCTTTCCTGCTGTGCCCTTCCAAATTTCTGACCCACAGAATCCTGGGATTTGATTAAATAAATTAAACCATTTAGATTTAGGCTACTATTTGTTATGCAGCAGTAGATAACTAGAACCCATGTGTTTTCCTACAGTTCACAGCTTCCATGTAGATGGGATTATGCAATAAACTCTGACCAACAGAAGTGATAGTCTGAGATAGTTCAGGTGGATAGTGTCTTCTCCACACAGGCATTCTCTCATCAACAAAACTGGAACTGAAGGACCAAAGAAGGTTGACTTGGAAGATAGAAGAAGTACCAGAGAGAGGTCAGATCGTTTGGGTTTGCAAAAGTGAAGGCAGAGGTTTTGAATAGTCAGCCCACCCGCTCAACATAGCTTCCATAGTCTTGTCTATTTGTATCTCTAAATAGTTACAAATGTTGGCATACCACATCTTTTCAGAGCCAGAATCCATTTCTAGGTACTTAGAAACTAAGAAACATCATACCTATTCTTGTCTATTAGCTTCAGAAATACTTCCACAATTATGATTTCATTGTTTTCACTTAGTATGAGTTTGGTACCAAAGGAAAAGAAAAATAAATTTTCATGAATTTTTTGTATTTCACCTGTATTACATCATATTACGTGCATTACAATCTGTCAAAATAAGGACAGATAAAGGAAAACGAAACCAAAATAATAGAGTGTTTAAAGTCATCATCTTTCATGACCAAGGGTGGAGAGATACGAGTGGTTATAACACTCTAATGAGATACAAAGTGATTCTTGAGGTGTTTTTTGTTTGTTTGTTTGTTTTACCTAGCTCCACTTTTAATGGTATTTCATAGTAACCCTTGA
Source organism: Pan troglodytes (assembly GCF_028858775.2). Lineage (NCBI taxonomy): Eukaryota > Metazoa > Chordata > Mammalia > Primates > Hominidae > Pan > Pan troglodytes. Next base: position 35,351,251 of record NC_072403.2, on the reverse strand, counting down.
AGTCTGGCCAGTTGACTTCTAAAACATCTCTGAAGATATAGGTACCAGAACTCTTAGCTGAACAATTGGTTGTTTTATCTCTTAATTAGTGGTCGCAATGTCATTCAATTTAATTACTTATTAGCCTCTCTGGACCAAGTAAAAAGCATTTTTCATTTGTATTATAAAATGTAAAAATAAAATTGTCAACTTTTAGTAAAAGTTTGTTCCCTTTTTCCACTCTTTCCTATTCTTTTTGTGTCATAAAAGAAATGAAACATTCTAGTGTGTTTCAGTAGCTCATTCTCTCTGCAGCATGTCCTCTGTGTGAGATTCATTTTCTTTAGTTAAACGGTGGGTCTTTTAGGGCACCTTTCCTTTATTTTGTGCAGGACTTTCATAAATCTGAAACCTGTAGAGCTTTTTTTGATTAAAATAATAAACAACACAATTGATTAATTTTTCACATGAATAACTGTTGGTGTAGTAAGAGGAAAGTTTTAAGTATTTTATGCTGAAGTAGGGGAAAACACTTCATGTTGCCTGTGTGCCAGCTAACAATGACAAGAATTGCTGTAATCTTAGCTTTTCCTTTCTCCCAGTTGCCATCTTGCTTGGGCTTCAAATAGTCTGAAAACTTTCTATAACAATGGCAGAATTATGCAGACTTCCATGTTATGGAAAGTGTCTTTAGGATGTCATTTTTTACATAACCAGGCTGTAAAAGTAGAATATTTTCAGGGAAGCATCTACAAAATAAGTCATTGGCATTATTCATATTCAATGTAGTGTAAAATCTAAACACTTTTACATTGAAAGTGGTGATGAAATTTTTTATAACCTCTGGGCAGGGCAATTTGGCAGTATCTATCTGAATTACAATAACGATATCTCTTGACCTAACATTTCCATGTCTGGAAGTTTGTCCTACAAATAGACTTGCACATATATAGAATGACGTGTACACAAGATTATACACTGCAACATGTGATTGGAAATAACATAGATGTCCAATGATAGGAGACTGATCTATCAAATATAATACATGAACAAAGTGGCATATATCATGCATGTTAAAAAAATAAAGAAGCTCTATGTTCTAATAGGAAAAGATCTCCAAGATACACATTGCCCTCAACATTGGTTTGTTCATATAACATGTATTGTTCATTGCCATTCTTTTTTAAAGAAAATATTTGTATTTGACTGTGTAGCATAAAGGATCTCTGTGAGGACAGATAACAACTGATTACATTGATTGTATATGAAGAGTAAGTCAGTGACAGAGGGCAGAGATGGGGAGAAACATTTGACATCTTTCTATGTCTTTTGCATTTTGAATCACTATTAAAAGAACAAAAACCAACCAAACTGAAAAGAAATCATGACATACCTCTTTAAAATTAATTTAAATAATATGCAAGTTAGCATTTACTTTTCCAATTGAATAAACATAGCCCTACATGACAATCCTTAAAATAAAAAAGCACAATAATTTTATTGATCAGACTAAAATGTGTTAAACTAAAAGGATCTTACAGACAAACAGTCCTAAATATCATCTATCTATACAATACATGGGCAATATAGGCAAAATTCTACATGCAATTGCATACAAGTACATGTTAGAATACATAATAAGTCAATTATATCAACTGATATTCCAAAAAATTTTCAGCATTAGGGTTCCATGGCTAGTGCCTTGCATTTTCAAGTATTCCTCATATTACTTAGAAATGTATTGTTTACTACAACTAGATTGGACTTTTTTTTCTTTTATCCAGTTGCCTCTATTTTACACTTATAAACCATCTGAGAAGCAGTAAAATTACACATCTCTACTTTTTCATTGCTGGTTATTTATGCCTCAGAAGAGTTCTCTGGTTTATTCAAATCAAAGCCTTCTGATCACTCTACCCAAGGCCCCCTTCACTTCCTTGTTCCTCAAAGTATAGATCAGTGGGTTTAGTACAGGAGTGACCACAGTGTACATGATGGCAACAATCCGGTCCTGGTCCATGAAGCTCTCTAACGCAGGATGGATATAGGTGAAGAGAACAGGTGCATAGAAAAGAATAACTACCATGAAGTGGGAGGCACAAGTGGACAGTGCTTTACAGAGCATGCTACAAGAACGGGTCTTGAAGAAGAGATAAGTGATAATGTAGAAATAGGAGAGAAGTGTCAGAAAGAAGGGGCCCATGGCAATTGTCCCCGTGACAGTACTGAGTAGCCACTGATTAAGCTCAGTGTTCCCACAGGCCAGCTTTAGCAATGGCTTAATATCACAGAGAAAATGATGGATACGGTTGGAACCACAGAAGTTCAAGCGAGAAGTCATTATGGAGTGCAGCAGGGCATGGAAAAAACCAATGACCCAGATTGTGATGGCCATCTGGGTACAGAGCTGAGGGTTCATGATGACAGTGTAGCGAAGTGGCTTGCAGATAGCCACAGAGCTGTCAAATGCCATCACGGCCAACAACATGGACTTCGTGCTGCCCAGGAAGTGGAAGAAATGAAGCTGGCTTATGCATCCCAAGAAAGAAATTGCTTTGTGTGTAGAGAGAAAGTTCTGCAGCATTTTGGCAGTGTCACCGTAGAGTAACAGATATCCAGGTAGGACAGGTTTCCCAGGAAGAAATACATAGGGGAATGGAGTCTAGGATCGGAGATGACAATCATCAGAACGGCTCCATTCCCAGTCACACTGATGAAGTAGATGGTGAGGAAAACCACGAAGAGAAAAGGCTGCAGTTCTTGAATGTCTGTCACTCCCAAGAGGAGAAATTCGGTGACTGAGGTTGTATTCAGCATCACTTCAGACAAAAGACAAAATAATCTATGGAACACTAATCGCAATCAGAATCCTTCCGGCTCAGAATTTTCTCACCAAGCCAAAGATACTTGGAAGGAGAGTACTGTTGTACTTCTTCCAAACCTCAGAAGTTGTATAGAAGCTTAGCTGTTGGTCTCTTCAATATTAAGGATTCATGCATATTACGGACTATGACTTAACCACTTTTTAAAATTAAGTTTATCATTAATGTATTTCTTTCTTCTGGGGATTTAGAACATGTTGCTAACTTACATCTTCTCTGGTTGAGAAGAATACATCCGTATTCTGTTACAACTTTCCTTTCCTATCCCAAGTCAGCGTTAATAGGGGGCAATTTTTAAGTGCACCACCACTTGGATATCTCTTGACCCAGGAAAATGGCTCCTGAAATTTTTTGACTTAAGAGAGGAAGATAAAAATGAACTCATTATAATCACAAACTCTTTAAAGAGATATAAAAACCTCTTTAAAATAGTAGTAATTATTTTGTTCTCATCTTAGAACGTAGATGAGGCTGGAGATGTTCTCTTACTGATCTCTTTCTAATCCACATCTCTGGCATGGGTAAAATGAAGCTCTGTCATGGAGCTCTACTGAGAAAGGAAAAAATAATACATCAATCAAATATTAACCTGAGGTATATTTGAAGTTTTATCACTGCTATATCAGATAATGTGCTTAGTTTCTTCTACCTAAGCCTTTAAATTTTTTCAAAGTAAATCCCAAATTACTTACTTGATGACAAATGTTATTGTTCCTTTAGTTTCCAGTTGCACTGAGACTTTTTCCTTTTTCACACCCCTGAATCTCTGAATAAGAAAAACTCTTCCAATAGACTCAACAATTCTTCCTTCATTTTACCCAATAGTGTCTTCTTCTAAAGTATCTAAGAATTTAGACCACTGAAAATTCTGTCTTCTCTTGTGATGCATTTTCTTAAGTCTTATTTTTATTTTGCCTGAAATAAACTCACTTTTTAGATGTGAAGAAACATTGTATCCAAGTGAATTTTCTCTCTTTTCTTCTAGTTTCATCAATGTGACACTGACAGTCAGGTTCTCCTCCATCAACCCAGAGGTCTGTTGGCTTCATACCAGTTCTCTCCAAAGTTGCCACACATTTCTTGCCTTTTTCATTTGTAAAATGTGTTTTCTCTATTTGCCCCTTCTTTCCATCAGATAAAATTTCCATTTTCTATGAAAGAAATGTATTCATTTTTCTTTCTTTTGCAGAATTGAAATAATAGAATTTTTTCAGTAACTGTTAAAACACATGAGGGATTATAAGTAAGATAATTATAATGAGGTTTAATATTTGACTAAATTTATACTGTTTACTGAAAGGCAGAAATATATTTTGAAGGTTTTTTCTAACATTATTTGCAAAGTACTTGGGATTATCTTCTATAGGTGCACTGACAAAAGCAGACATAATTTTGTGAAATAGCTTCCTGTTTGTTCCTTTCTTGTACAAATGTAGTGGATTAACTTTTGCATATTAGGAGAAAAGAAGCAAGAATGTGTGGGAAATCCATAGAAATGGCAGGCACTTAGAAAAGAATAAGAACCACTAGGAAATCAGAAGAAAGATGCAGACATTAGAGTGTTTCCTATAAATGGGGAATAATTCGAGGTTGAAAAATTGCTGATGAGAGAAGAAAATGATTTGGTGTGACTAAAGTTAAAAAAAATAATGAACTAGGAAACATCTCTAGGGAGCCCATAGGATATTTGGCTTTACAGCTAGAGGAAATTTTGAGAGATTATCTAACCTTTACCACACCTCCATGAAGGACTGCCTCCAAACAATTTAAAGTAGCTTTCTTTGATAGCCATGTATGTTGCATATTTTTCAAAACTTTTACCATGTCTTTTAAAAGTACAAATGATAGCTAAAATATTATTTTTAGTTCTCTGACCCATAAAATAAAATTGTATCAAAAATCTATTTGGTAAAAAGAAAATTTAAAAAATAATAAATAATAAAACAACATTTTCCTAACGTTTAAAGAATGTTGTTTAGCCAACTTCTCTGTATGAAAATATTTCTTTCACTGCAATTTCAATATTTAGGGATTTCAGATTTGCTTTAGCGAATATCTAGAGAGCCAGGCATGTTGAATAGAGAAGGAGATATGGCAATAAAAGTGCAGAAAACAAAATGCTTTCATAATCTACAACTACAATGAAGACTCCATCATAAAAATAGGAAACCAGCTCTAAATCCTGGGCATCTAACTTTAATACTCGCAAGCAGTCAGGTCACTCATTAACAGATAAAAAATACGAGCAGCTTCCCAACCTGTCTCCTATTCTATTCTCTCACCCGGATTGAGAGTTCAGAATCACAGGTAAAAGAGCTTTTCAGATTTACACTCCCAGTGATTATAAATAGAAAAATATTTGAAGTGGTGGTTGATGTTGGGATTGCAGCATAAATTATCTTCAAAAATCTTTTCCTCTCTGAAAATCTGCCTGCCTTCCAATGAGCTGCAGATCTCTAGACATAAAAACCTGAGAGAAACTGTCCCCTGGGTGCTGAGAAGGATTGTCGTGAGAATAAACAGGAGGTCTCTCTGCACCTGCAGCATAAGGGGATAGCCATATGGAATTTCTCTGTAGAATTCCACTTTTCTGTTGTTGTCGTTCTTCTTATCTTTTTTTCTTAATATGTTTGTTCCTTGGTTTCATAACCATGGACAAGACAGTTTTCAATAGCTTAATATATTTGCTGGATTTTTTTCTTTAAAATAGTAACCCAATATTTTATTTGACCTTTCACAATACTGTTTTTTAAAATATTTATTTGCTTATTTAAAATACTTTTTCCTAGTCAAATTTCCTTTCATTTCCTATGGTAGAGGTTCAGATTCACTTTCTCTTCTTGAGGGCTCCCTTGGAAAATATTTTGGTATATAAAGTGAAAGAAAATTGGCAATAAAAATTAATAAATATGGTCACCCACATTCCATTGATCAGTACAGAAAGATGATTATCTTTAATATTCTACTGTGGTTCTATGAAAACCAAAGGAAGAGACATAAAGAGAAATAGTATTGCTTTTGTACCTTCTACATCTTACTCTTCACTGTTGCTAATAATACTAAATTATTTTAAATAATTAATTTTGTGGTCCAAAAGCTCACATTTTTCTCTGTTTGGGATAAGGATTTTGGTCTTACCAATGTGTAGCATTACTTTTTGCTATTTTTTAGGTAAGAAAATTCTGTCTGAATTACACCAGGGTATCTATGCGTGACCTTCCATCAATCCAAGGATTCTACTAACAGTTGTAACTATGATGTATTTTTTCCATCTTTCTATTGAGTTTCCATTTTTGTTGCTTGGCAAAAGTTTATTATACATATTTATCACAATAATATCTTATTTTAATTTTTTAATTTTGTTTTTTTTTAATCTTTAATTTTTTTTATTGTTTTGAGTCAGAGTCTTGCTCTGTCATCCAGGCTGGAGTGCGGTGATGCAATCATAACTCACTGCAGCCTCTAATTCCTGGTCTCAAGCAATCCACCAATATCATCCCCCCAAAATGTTGGGATTATAGGTATGAGCCATTCCACATACAAATAATTCCTTATTTTATATACTGCTAATATATTATAAATAAATAACATTTATTGCATGCTCATTATGTATAAGTTATTGTTCTGAGTTCTTCACATATATTAGCTCATTTAATTCTCACAAAAACCCAATGTAAAAGTATTAAAATTATTCCTTTACTACAAGAAAACCAAGGCTCAAAGGATTTAAGTAAATTTTCCTTTTCCTTGCAACGGATTGTGAAACTAGGATTCAAAATAAGGCTCTTTAGTTTTAGGGATCACTGCAATGTAATTTCCATTTTTTCAAAATGTCCCCCACCTCAATTTTATCATTTTTTATCTTGCATTGAAACTTAAAGATTATGTAACTGGTTCTGTTAATTAGATTTAGAGTTTTATATTTGTCATTTAGGACTCTAGTCTTCTAGAGGTTATATTTACATATCCTGTGAGATAATCAGCTAGTCTTGGTTCTGGTTGTCTCTATGTAGACAGACTAACCATTCCTTCTTCATCGATTTGTGAGGCCATCTTTATACTATTCCAAGTTCCCCTCAATACATGGTTTGTTTCTCCACTTACTATTTTTTCCATTGAATAAGCTGTAATTTAAGTAATATGATGTTATTGTAGGTCTTAATATCTCATAAGTTAGGAAAAATCATTACTTCTTTTTTCCCCCAAAATACCTCCAAGTTGGCTGAGTGCAGTGGCTCACGCCTGTAATCCCGGCACTTTGGGAGGCCGAGGCAGGTGGATCACTTGAGGTCAGGAGTTCCAGACCAGCCTGGCCAGCATGGTGAAACTCCATCTCTACTAAAAATACATAAATTAGCTGGGCATGGGGGTGTACGCCTGTAATCCCAGCTACTCAGGAGGCTGAGGCAGGAGAATTGCTTGAACCTGGGAGGCAGAGATTGCCACTGTATTCCAGCCTGGGTGACAGCGTGAGACGCCATAAAACAAAACAAAACACCCTCAAAGTCTTTTGACAGCTTTTTTCCCCAAGTAATTTCAATGTTATAGAAATTTTGCTTACGGGGAAAGGCCTAGGGCCAACTCAAAACAGGCCCCTTGAATGGAGCTGGAGAGGCTCCAACATGGCTGACTTGATACATCTGGTACTTGGCTGTTCCATGTAAAGTAACCAAAATAACCAGTCAATAATCACACGTTGAATAGATCATCTAAGAGAGAACACCGAAAGTCAGCAGAGAAGTGACCAGGAAGCACCAAAAGCAAAGGAGAAGGAAATGAGACCGCCTGTTCAACCAAGATCGGATATGAGTCTCGAACGGCTCTCCAATGTGGGAAAAGGGAAAGGGGGAGACTCCCAGCAGCCCACATTTCACCACAGATACCTACAATTCTAGCCACAGGAGATCCCCTCAACCATCGTAGCCCCTGAGACTAACATAGGGAGCTGCCTGGAGACCACGTGAAGGCGCTACCCAAGAAAGAACCTCACACTGGGTCCCACGAACCCTAAGTCCTAACTAACTGCAGCACGGCACCATTTTGACAGCACAGATCCCAACGCACTGCATCTTACTCTGCTTCTGAGACCGAGGCAAGAGCACTAGGGAGTAATCCCACCTCCCGTTACCCCGACCAGAGGGACAACTACACATTTTTACTTGCCCTGAGGACAAATTTCACTGCCTGCAACTGCTGCCATGATGAACTACTGTGGGGCAGAGGCATGAGCAAAGCCCATGCCTCCCCAGTTTCTTGCCTATGGTTGTTCCCAGGAAAAGCAACCCAGTCCTCCCCAGTCCATGACCACAAAACAGCCACTACCACTCCTATCTGAGCATTCCATCTGTGGCCTGGGGATCCCCCTGCCCCTGCCTACCATAGCCAGTGCCTCATACACCACCAAGGAGCCCGTGGGAAGGTCTACTCAGCCTGGCTTCACCCACCCACAGAACCTGAGCACACCGTACAGGGGCCCGAGGGTCACTTAGCCCAGTCCATCACTGGTAGCTCCTCAGCACCCCTCCTGGGATCTGAGGTCAGCCCCACTCAACCTTCCCCTGGCACCACAGCTGACATCCACACTCATGTGCCTCCTGTGGATCTGGGAACTGGCCTGCCCAACCTGTCACAGCCATTGCCAATATCAGCATGGACTACACGGGTCCCAGAGGACTGTCCCACCACTGCTACTGCCATCACCCACACCACATCCACTGCCAAAGGGCTCAAGAATTCAACTTCATACCTGAACTACTGATGCCATTCCCAGAAGCCAAGCAAGCCACTTGGAAGCACAAGAACTGTCTTGCCTAAACCCGCTAACATTGGTGCCAGTGTATGCTGCCCTGGGGCGCAAGGACACACATGCTCATCCCACTGATTCTACCAATGGAAGCCGAAGACTGGCCCAACTGGCATCTCAGTTCTTAGCAAGACTTCAGCACAGCCTCCACTAACAACCATATCCTAAGCCACCAAAGAAATAACAGACACCATTGACACTGTTTACAGATGAAGAAATCATACAGAGACTGCACTATTGTACACACCCAGAATCAAAACCAGAGAACCCTACCCAAACTACACCTTAGATACATCTTCTGGAAAAAGTCCTCCCCATGAGAGCAAATTCAAAAAATTTAAAAAAGTAACTGTTATACTAGGTATGCAGATATCAACATAAGGACACAATAATTCTCCAGCAATAGATCCCAATAAAAAAGAAATGTCAACAATCCCAGACAAAGTATTCAAAATTTTGATACTAAAACAGCTCAGTGAGATACCAGACAGTATTTAAAAATTATACAAAGAAATCAGGAAAACAATTTAGGTTATGAATAAGAACTGTACCAAAGATAACAGATATCAGGGAAAAAAACCCCACCTAGTTCTCTATCCCTTTTTTCTATCTTTGATTCCACTCACAAGTATGCTTGCTTTTAATCATTCTCTAGGATGTTTAGTTTTTGTTTTATTTATTTTGCATTTTATTCCTCTAAGGAGCTTTCATGGCCATATTGGCAGCATAACTCTCCGTTGTATGGGACTTTGAAGGGGAATAGGCCAATTGTTGAAAACTAAATTGTCTAAGACCCAGTTTCCTAAGAGCTATTTCAGTGAGTCTCATCCTACAACTAATCTGTGTGTTAACATGACTTGTCTTTGACACTTACTCTAAAGTAACAGCGATAGTTGAAATTAAAACTTTGGAGATATTTCTAGTAAATCATAAAATTGATTTTATTGGTTGTTCATGAATTAACATAGGGCTCAGGAAATTTACCATTTCTTTATTCACAGTAAGAAAGAACATTGATCATAATAGTACAAATAATGACTTTAGTTAGATGTTTTTAATTATTTCAATGGGCTCCATACATAAAGTTGTCTCTGCCAAGAATCTATATAAACACTAATCCCTAAAAGTATGTTAACCAAATTTATCTCCACTGTTTAGTCTTCCCTGTTTGATCATAATTTGCTTAAATCTTTCCATTTCAATATCTGTAGACCTCAGTTTATAATTAATCATTTTTAGTTTTCATTATATTGTTCTAAGTGATATTACTTTTCAGATTCATTAGATGTTAGATTTCTCAAGGATAGGAGCTGTGTCTTCTCTTTCTTTTATATTATCATCACTCTTTTTTTCTTATGACTAATGAAGGGCTCTGCCAAAAATTTATTATTATTACTTAAATCAATGTAGTGATGTCATAAGCACATCAAAGAAGGAATAAACTGATACACAGGGGAAGAGAAATATAAAGAGAATAAGTCCTTGGAGAGAAAATCCCAAAGTGTTAATGCTCAAGATGCTACTGGGAAGGTTTACTGAGAAGATTTTGCCTGTTCATTCTCTGTCCATAATAAGACATGAGATTTGCTTAGATTCCATGTAAGTTGTTTTCAATAAGGGTGTTTATAATAGGTTTTGAGCAGTCAGAACTTTCTCTGATAACTTTATTCAAGGACACAATAAATACATCTGATCTATGATATTTGGATAACTCTTTTGACCCAAAAATTATATTTATACTAAGATACGTGCAAAGGAATGTGCAGGGCAAATTGGCTTAGACTAAATAGAAAAATGATATTATGATAGTAGAGAAAAATTCTTGATGAAAAGAGGTTGAGATAACTGGAATGAGTGGGTTAGAGTGACGGAGGAACCTCTTTGAATATAGGCTATGAAGATTACAGGATGCAACAGGTGGGCTCATTACATAAAACATTTATGAGGGAAGCTTCAAATTTCCTGATCTATTTACTTATGCTTTTTTTGGACTTTTTTTGGTTTCAGGGCAGCAGACTCTATGATCAACTATAGGTGTATGTTATAGTTAAGTGTCTGAGTGTGTACGACTGTTTAATGGAGATAGTGGTAGTGTGTGTATATTTGTGTTACAAAGAGACGAAATAAAGGGAAAAGGAAGTGAGGGAGAAGTAAAAAAAAATAGGTGAGTAATCTTTTAGCATCTGTCACAATCAGTTTTCATAAAAGTAGCAGATTCCAATTCGTGTTAGATAATATATTAGATTGTATTTAATGTTAGATAATTATATAACTTTGCAGTAGTATTATTTTTAGTAGAAGAGGGATGGTGTTAATTATTTAGGAAAAAATAATTTCAAAACTGTTGTATAAAGTATTTACTTATGTAGTTTCACAAGCGTACATCCCAAACCCTTAATTATATGCATCCGTTACAATGTCCTTCAGCTATGTTTATGATTCCTGAAATTAATTCTCTTCTCTCCACTATCAATAATTTCACTTTGAACATTTATTCTGTATCTATACCGATGGAATACAGCTCCTAGGTTTTTGTGTCAATTCACCAATCTTATAATTAAATATTCAATACTACTTACTGATGCTAATTAATCAATAAGAATTATTAATGCCATTGAGAGCAGGTCATGCCAAAAATGAATTGTGGAAAAACCTGTACCTAATGGCTAAAAACCATTACTTTTTCTACAAATATACATGTTTATGTTCTGTGTTGCCATGTCCTTTGATAAAAATGGAGGAATCTGTTCTGAGCTTAGTATCACATTCAGAGAAATATTGTGGATAGATTCTATATTAGAGTGCTTACAAAAAGACAGATCTGACCTCATGAGGGTAGCTTTCATAGTTGACAAGCATTGAACAGTTAATAACAATCCATTAGTTAATCCAGTAACTAGAAAGAGAGTACCTAAAATGTATTGGGCACTGTTTTAGCTGCTGAGAGTGCAGTATTGAATAAAATATGTAATATTTGTTCCTTTCTAGAGCTTATGTTTAAATTTAAGATATGTAATAAGATCTATTCCACCAGATTAAAAGAGGTGCCATTGATAACAACAAAGCAGGAAAGGATGGAAGTGTGCTCACATATGTACGTGTTGGGGGACGAATTTAATGTAGGGCAATCAGATAAAGCCACACTTTGGGGAAAGACATGAAAGGCATATGGAAATTAACCATGTCCATTTACCACATGTAACAGTGTTTTAATCAAGTGGAGACCTACTGCACAAAGCTTGAAATGAGAGTGTGATTAGTGAGTGCTAGGAACAGCATAGAGATCAATGGGGCTGAGTAATCAAGGGATAGAGTAGAAGTAAATGCAGAAAGTAAAAAGGGGTTAGATCATGCAGGATCTTGTAGGTCACTATATTGACTTAATTTTAATCTGATTACTATGGGAACCACTAGGGAGCTTACAGCATTAGAATTACAGTTAAGAGAATAATCTTGGATGTTGTTCCAAGAGTAGTGTTAGCTGGACAGGAGTAGAAATAAGATTATTCCAATATTCCAAATGGGTGATGCACTAATATTGCTGTGGCTTACACTAACAGAGTAGCATGCGGGATAGTAAAAAAAAAAAATGGCTAGATTCTGCATTTATTTTGAAGCTACAGCCAATAGAATTTGTCAATGGAATGGAATGTGAGAGAATGAGTAGAGTCAGGCTTGAATCATGGTTTTGGGCTTGAACACCTGAGAGGATGGAGTTATTATTTACCAGGTGGAGAAGAATGCATAAGATTTGTGCAAAACATCCAGGGTTAAGTTTTCTATGCTTAGTGTACCTCTCAGTGAAATATTGATTAGACAGTTGGAAATTCATGAATTCAAGGAAGAGGTTCTAACCATTGATATAAATTTGAGAGTTATCAGAGAATAGATTATATAGAAAGCCATTAACCTGGTGAGATTACCAAAGAAAGTAGTTAGAGAAGAGGAAAAAAAGGAGATGTAAGACTGAGTCCTAGGTACTTCAGCATTAAGACATGGGGTGGGGGGGATGAGGGAAAATGACCCAAAAAATACAGAAAGATAAGACAGAGAGAAGCTAGTGAGACAGGAAGAAAAACACAAGCATGTGATGTCCATTTCAAGGTGAAGACAGTGATTAACCCTGCCACATGGTGTTCAAAGATCAAGTAAAATGAGACTTCATTTTTTGATTTGTTAATGTAATTGTTATTGGTGTTGTTTATAAAAGAAATTTTGGTAGAAGAGTGAGGGTAAAATTTTAATTGGTATAGGTGTAGGAGGGAATGGAAAGAGGATTGCAAACAGCTGGTATAGGCAAATGTTTACAGAATTTAATTGTAAAGGGGAACACAGAAATGGAATGGAGGTAGAAAGGCAGTACAGGAGAGGAAAATTTTCATGATTTAAGACAGAGATGAGAAAATAACTGGAGCAGTGTTCTTAGAAGATGAGAGAGAATGGGCTCTTGGACACAGGTGGAAGAGGTGGTCTTCATCAGGAGTATCAATTATGAAACCATTAGAAACAGAGTGAATGCACAGTATATGAACACAGTTACAAAACTGTGGGTAGATACTAGGATGAAACTTGGAGATACTCTCTTCTGACTGCCTTTACTTTTCCAAAATAAAAGAAACAATGTCACTCTCCGAGAGAGAGGATGAGAGAGAAGAGTTAGAGGTATGGGCTGTAAAGAGAAAGGGAAATATGTAATTGATTGGCATCTCTAAGATTTCAGGGTTTTTTTTTATTGCTCATGATCCTTGTGGTCATGCGTTGGTGTCTGTGCATCTGAAGAAATAGGCATATATTCCAGTCTTTACAGACTGTTTCGGCAGGGAACGCCCTTCATGCATCAGCCTATCCAGAGATTCTGGGCAGGTCATATGGCGTGGTCTGGAAGTAGGTTTGTTCCTGGAGTCCTGGGCAGGATGGCTTAGTGCTTGGGTCATCAGGTGGGTGGGCCTGGTGGCTGAGTCAATGGCATTCCCAAGATTTCAATGCAGTTGAGTATTAATGAATTTAGATCTAGGCAAGTGAGCACAGGTGCATTTTCCTCCAATCGTGTTCAGCTGCAAATGTTTAGATGCGGAGTAAGTAGAGAGTGGTTTGACTTTTTCCAGGTAAAGACATGAAGCACAAATTGGTCAAGGGATGTAAGGATATATGCTACTATAAAGTGACTATAAATATGCATATGGAACTTAAGATGAGTAAGGAGGAATGTGAGTACATGAGAGTAGTAAAGAACATGAAATAGAATAACTGTAATTTAGGGGATAAAGATTATAGGATTTGTGGTATTGGAGAGAGTAAATTATGAATTTACCTGGTGGTAGTTGGAGTCTAGGATGCTTATTACTGAGATCATGAAGGGTTGAAATTATTAATGACTAGTGAGTAATGAGTAATAAATCTAGAGTTTAATGATAGGAGAAAGTAGCTGAAGAAGGATAATAATGATTATCAGACAAATGGAAGTACAGAAACCTATAGAAGGGTATCATAATAGGGTCTAACTTAATTTGAGATAGGCTGAAACCCAAAGGATAAATAGATATTTTCTTACATTAAAGGACGGGAGGCCAGGCACAGTGGCTTACGCCTGTAATCCCGGCACTTTGGGAGGCCGAGGAGGGCAGATCACAAGGTCAGGAGATCGAGACCATCCTGGCTAACATGGTGAAACCCCGTCTCTACTAAAAACACAAAAAATTAGCCGGGCGTGGTGGTGGGCGCCTGTAGTCCCAGCTACTCAGGAGGCTGAGGCAGAAGAATGGCGTGAACCGGGAAGGCGGAGCTAGCAGTGAGCCGAGATCGCACCACTGCACTCCAGCCTGGGCGATAGAGCAAGACTCTGTCTCAAAAAAAAAAAAAAAAAAAAAAAAAAAGGACAGGGGAAGTAAAGAGTGATCCAGGGAGGACAAGCATGAATGAAGTCCCTGTCAAGGGACACCTTGATATATTTGAGGAATTGGAAGATATCCAGTAGGATCACATCCAAGTAATATAAAAGGTGAGACTGAAGAGATAAGCCACAGACATTCATGGAGGGTTTGTAAGCTTGTCCAGTTGGAAGGTACTGAAATGTTTCATATAGAAATTTATACTGTAACGCAGGCCTTTAAACAATCATTCTGGTTACACTATGAAGATGGCTTGAGAGTAGGGGAAGAAAAGAACTGTAGGGCTGCTTTGAAGTAGTTAAGTTTAAAGGCAATCATGACTTGGGCCAGGATTGCGGCAGTGTGGATAAAGAGACGTGAATTTGAGGGATGTTTCAGAGACTTGATAACTGACTTAAAGAGAGTGGATTGAAGCGAAGGAGAAATCAATGTGGTTCTCACATTTCTGGTTTGAACAACTAGATGGTTTTTATTCTGTTCACTACGTTGAAACACTGTGAGAGCATGCTTGGAAAGAGGATGCGTTCTGTTTGACGTGTTGATTTTTGTAATTCAGTAAAGAATTCAACCATCCCTCCATTGAAGGACATTTGGGCTACTTCCAGTTTTGGGTTGTTATGAATAAAGATTCTATGAATATATGAATACAAGCTTTTGTGTGAATTCAAGTGGAGAGTCAAATATGAAATTAGGTAAGTCTAGAACTCAGAGTGGGGGTTAGACAAGAGATCTCCCTCTTAGAAGCTATATAGCCAGAATAAATTTTATACTTGGGAGACATGTAGTTTTGATATCAAAGTCACTAGTTCAAAGTCACTTAAAGATATTACTATTTGTCTTTCTTTCAATATTATGTTCATTTTTTCTTGGAATTTATTTCATATTTACTGATTATTATATTAGAATAACAGTCATTTGTAAGAGTACATGGATAGCCAGAATAAGCGACCAATTTTATTCTATAGATTATTTTTCTACACCATTGTTCTGTTTTTCTACATGGTATAGGAACTGTAAGAATATGAAGAATAAGATACTTTCAGTTTTTTTCACCTCTAATAATCTGATATTCCAATGAGTAGACAGACATGCAAAATTCTACCTATAAGAATAAATGGTGGCCAGGCATGGTGGCTTACACCTGTGATCCTAACACTTTGGGAGGCCGAGGTGGGCAGATCACTTGAGATCAGGCACTAGAAACCAGGCTGGCCAACGTGGTAAAACCTTGTCTCTACTAAAATACAAAAATTAGCACAGTGTGGTGATGTGTACCTGTAATCCCAGCTATCTGGGAGGTTGAAGCCTGAGAATTGCTTGAACCCAGGAGACGGAGGTTGCAGTGAGCCAAGATTGCACGACTGTACTCCAGCCTAGGTGACAGAGCAAGACAGTCTTGAAAAAAAAAAAGAAGAAGAAATGGAATAGTGCCTTTGATTTGCTAAAACAGAGAAGTGCGTATGACAAGTATAATCTGTAAAACAGATGCCTAAGTAACGACTTTCTAGTCCAAAGTAAGTCACAGTCTCCACTTTGCCATCTATAAAACAGACTGTACTTGTCATATACACTGCCATTTATACATAATATTACTGGGCCTAAATATTTTAGATGCTCAGTTCACTGCTCTTTTTCACAACTATATATTTGTGCATAGTATTGCCATGCTTATTTTTAAAGAAAATAATTTTGTTTTTTGAGTACATAATATATGAACATGGTACAAAATTCAAAATACACGAAAAAGAGTATTTCTTCTGCCTTTGTTTCCTTGACAGCCAGTTTCTCTTCCTAGAGACTACAACAGTTATCAGTTTCTTTTATGTCCATTCAGAAGTACATGTGCGTATAGAAAAAAATGTTAAACAGAAATTTTAGCATACTACTCACATTGTACTGCATCTTGATTATATCATTTAACAAGTCACCTTGGCATTCATAACATATATAATTTATATGTATATAGGTACATATGTAAAAATTTGCATATATATGATTTGTGCACCTTTCTGTATCTGTCCACCTGGCTATTTTCTTTGTGTGTGTATATATATGTACATATATATATTTTAAAGCTGCATATTATTCTCTCTCATAGGTGTAATAATTCACCTCGTCCCCTACTTTGGCTCTTAGGGTTCTGTCTAATTTTTGCTTTTAAAATATTCAAATAAATATTATGGTATATAATAATAATTTCCACACATTGAATAATATCTACAGGTAAATTATAATACAAAGTATGTGATTCACAATTTACAACTTTGAGAGCTATTGAAAAAATTACCCAGCATATAACTAGTACAAATTATCATCAGAAATTCCTATTTAGCCATTCTCAAACACATATAATTTATTAAGTATTTTGATCTTTGTACAAATATGATTTGCCATTTAATTAAAATCTTATGTATGATTACAATATGCAGTTGTAAGAAAAAATACACAAAGATGCTGTTTTCCCTTTACATGGTTCCTCCCCATGGTAACAAATTGCAGCACAGTTTCACAATCAGGATATTGATGCTGATACAACCCATGAATCTGAATGATATCCCCAGTTTTATTTGTATTCATTTGTTTTGTGAATCTGAGTTTAATTCTACACAGTTTTATCTCATGTTCCTGTATCTGCCATCATAGTCAAAATACAGAATAGTTCCTCCACCACAAGGATCTTTCTTGGTATCCTTTCATAACCACACGCACCTCTCTTCTGCTCCTTCTCCAACTTCATTCTCCAACTGTAACTACCAATCTTTTCCCCATTTCTAAAATATTATTTCAAAAATGTTATATAAATGGAATCATACAGTATATAATTTTTTGGAATTCACTTTTTAAAAAATTAAGCATAATTTCCTGGAGAGATTACCAAATTGTTGTTTTCTTTTTATTGCTAAGTAGCATTCCATTGTATGGATATACCACAGTTTGTGTAAGCATTTCTCCATTGCAGGACATTTGGGGTATTTCCAGTTTTTGGCTATTATAAATAAAGAGTCTATGAACATTCACATACAAGTTTTTGTGTGCACATGTTTTTATTGTACTGACATAAATTCCAAAGAGTGCAATTGTTGGGTCATATAGTAAGTGTATGTTTAATTTTGTAAGAAACGACTATAGTCTCTCCGGAGCAGTTGTACCATTTTATATCCTGACCAGTTTTATATTCGTGATCCAGTCTTTCTGTAACCTCCCTAGCATTTGGTGTTGTCACTATTTTTATTTTATCTATTTTGATAGATGTGTTGTAGCATTTTACTGGTTTTAATTTGCATTGTGCTGATGAAAATGATTTTGAACACCTTTTCCTGTGTTAATTTGCCATTTATATATCATTTTCTGTTTATGTTTATATGTCTTTTCCTAGTTTTTGCCCATGTTTTTGGACTTTTAAGAATACTATTAAGTTTTGAGAGTTCTGTCAGATATGTGATTTGAAACAGTATTTCTTTTTTTCAGTCTTCAGCTTGTCTTTCCATTTTCTTAATAGAGTCTTTTGGCAGAGCTTTTTTTTTTTTCTGGTTAGGTCAAACTAAAATTTTTCCTTTAATGTGTCATGCTTTTGGTGGAAAATCTAAGGACTCCTGGCCTAGCTCTAGACCCTGAATACTGTTTTCTATTTTTTCTAGAAGATAAGTAGCTTTACATTTTACATAGAAGTCCATGATCTATTTTGTGTTAATTTTTGTATATGAGGTGAAATTTGAATTTAGTTTGTTTTTTCTTTTCTATTATGGATGTCCAATTATTTCAGAACTAGTTGTTGAAAAGACAGTCTTGCTTCCATTGAGTTACTTTGCACATTCACAAAAAATCAGTTGGACATATTTGTGTGGGCTGATTTATGGGTTCTCTATTCTGTTCCATTGATCTGTTTCACTATCACTTGTGTTAATACCATACAAAAACCTGATAACTATAGTTAAATAATAAGCTTTAACGTTGAGTAAATTGATTTTTCCACTTTTATTCTTCTTTTTCCAAATTGTGTTAGCTATTCAATTTCCTTTGCCTTTACATACACATTTTAGAATAATCCTATCTATGTCTACTAAGAAATATTTCTGGGATTTTGATAAGAATTGTGTTAAACCTGCATATCAATTTGGAGAGGATTGACATCTTTACTATGTTAAATCTTACAATCCATGAATATAATATGTCTCTAACTTTATGTAAATCTTTTGTTATTTCTTTCATCTGTGCTTGAAGTTTTTAGCATACAACTCCTAAACATGTTTTTTTTTAGATTTACAACCAGATATTTCCATATTTTGAGAGATTATAAATTAAATTGTGTTTTAATTTTGGTTTTCACATATTCATAGTTTATTAAAAATATTTAATTTTTTGTGTTAATCTTGTATCCTGTCACCTTGCTGAACTCATGTATTAGCTATAGGAATTTTTATGTGGAATCCAGGGAGTTTTCTACGTAGATAATGACATCTGAAAATAAGTACATTTTTATTTATTACTTTTCAATATATGTGCCATTTATTTCTTTTTCTTGCCTACTACAAGTGGTGAGAGCAGACATCTATGCTTTATTCCTAATCTTAGAAGGAAAGCATTTACCCGGAAGATTTTTATGGATGATCTTTATTGAGTTGACACAATTTCTCTCTATTCCTAGCTTGCTGAGAGTTTTTATCATAAACGGGTGTTGGATTTTATCAAATTTGTTTTTTGCCTCAATTAATACGATCATATAATTTTTCTTCTCTATTCTGTTTATATGATAGATTACATTTATTGATTTTCAAATGTCTATGTAGTCTTGTACATCTGAAATAAATCCACTTGGCCTATGTAAATTCTTTCTACATGTTGCATTCTATTTTCTAATAATTGATTGAGGATATTTTGTCTATATTCATGAGAGATATTGGAATGTATTTTTTTTTGTTTCGTACTGTCCTTGGAGTTGAACTGCATATTACTCTATATATTTATGTTTGTGTGTTTATATATACACATGCTATATAGTATAATAGTATATGTAATGTTAATCAAATTGTGATGTTTCTTGGCTTGGATCTCTTTGGATTAATCCTGCAAGGAGTTTATTCAGCTTCTTCAACCTGTATATGCTTACGTTTTCAACAGATTTGGGAAGTTTTAAACTATTATTTATTTAAATACCCTTTGGCATTATTTTCTTTCTCCTCTTCTTCTGGAGCTCTGATGATATGAAAGTTGAATCCCTTGTTATTGTCCCATAGGTCCCTGAGGTTCTTTGCATTGTTTCTCAGTCTGTTTTCTCCCATTGTTCAGATAGGCTACGTTTTGTTGATCTGTCCTCATGTTCATTGATTTCATCCTTGGTCATCTCCACTTAACTAATGAGCCCATTCAGTCAGATTTTACTTCTGTTACTGAACTTTCCAGTTCTATAATTTATAACAGGTAGAGTTTTAAAATATTGTATCCTGGACATTTTGGCTATTACAGAACTATAAACTGGAATTTAGGTCCTGTTTAAATCTTTAATTTTAGCAGACAGTCACTCTGTTTAGACCTAGCACACAGGTCCTGACCTAATTTTGTAGGCTGTGCATCCAATGGCAATTTTTAAGAGACTTTTAGCTGTTATTTTTGTGTTCTAGTTTTATTTGGTACTACTAGGGTTTCCATTGTTCTCTGCTGGTACTGCCTGAGAAGGCAGAAGAAGGGGTTTCCTTAGGCTAAGCCTTCTGGTGTCCTTGTGTGGTGGAGAGAATATCAAGACTATGAGGGCAAAGAGGCTTCCCTGTCGGGGTGCTTGTGGCGGGATTGCCTGCTTGTGCCGGACAGAGACTGCTACTTGCTGGATGACTGTCAAATTGGAATATGTCTGGCTGGTGCCCTCTTTCCCCCTTTCTCACTCTGGTGTCTGTGGGTGGCAGAAGGAAGTCTCAGGCCTGCAGGGCCAGAGGGCCAGGATGCTTGTTATGGTGGGGTCCTTCTGCAGATGCCACCTGACTGCCCTGTTGTCTCTCTTTAGGGGAAGAGAATGCCAGACAGCAGGGAGAGAGGAGCTGAGTAGAGTACTTCTCTGGGTTAGTAGAATTCCTGATGGGCCCCCCTTTACTCAAGTGCTGTGTTGTTGGAGGAACTACCTTTTGGTAGGAGGCAGGAAAAAACCTACCTAGGCTGCCTTTTGTTGTGGGATGGCGTGTTGGAAGAGGCAAACATTTTTTGTCAAATAAACTAATTGCCTTCTTTAGTTGGGTGAAGGGACAGCCCTGCTGCTGTGTGGTTCCTACAGTTCTGGAATCCCAAAGCAGTTCACCTTCCTCTTCCCACATTTGAGAACTCTTTTTTGGTTACCTCTTGTATTGTTTCTATGGTTTGTAGTTGTACTTAATGGGAAGGGAGAAGGGAGAAACCTGTATATACCATCTTATCCGGAAGTCAAAATCACTGTTTTTAAGTTATTTTATTTCGAAAAATCTCAAACTTGCTGGGTGCTTAGACCTGAGCTGAGCAGCGGCAGAACATGCCTTGAGCAGATGGGCATGTGCTTGTGACTAAGTGGGGTGGGAGTCGAGGTGCA
The DNA here is from genome assembly GCF_028858775.2 of Pan troglodytes. Lineage (NCBI taxonomy): Eukaryota > Metazoa > Chordata > Mammalia > Primates > Hominidae > Pan > Pan troglodytes. Next base: position 35,330,152 of record NC_072403.2, on the reverse strand, counting down.
GCGCGTTGGTGCTCTTTACAGTGCTCACGGCAGCCTGCTGTAGCACTTGCCTGCATGTCATATTTCAATTTGCATTTTTCTTATCTTTAATGAGGTTGAGCATCTTTTCCTATCTTTAAGATCTATTCATATTTCCTTTTCTATGAATTGTCTGTATGTTTCTCTCTTTAAAAAAATTGTTCTGTGTCTTTTAGGTTTATTAAATAATTCATATATTAAGAATGTTAGCACATGGTCTACAATTTGCTTTGTGATTTTATTCCTGGATGCGTTTTGATCTTTTATTTGTAGGATTTTTGTCATGCAGACATTTTTGATGCCTATGTAGTCAAATTTGGTAATCTTTTCTTTTATTGCTTCAGGTTTTTCTATGATATTTAGAAAATTATTTCCAAATCCAAGATTATTGTTTCCTCCCTTATTCTCTTTTTTTCTGTAAAAGTTTATATGACATATAAAGTACAACACACATACAGAAAAGTGGATAAATCCTGAGTCTCAATAAATTTTCACAAAATGACATATCCGTATAACCAACACACCCACATGAAGAAACAGCTTCATCCATATTACTTAATATAGCTGTAGTTCATTTTGACTCCTTCACAATGTTTCATTTTGTTGATGGACATTTATATAGTTGTCAGTTTTTGATAAAAAATACTGCTGCTATGAACATTTTTATATATTTTGGTATGTGCACCTTCTATTGGCTATATACCTAGGAATGGAATTTCTGGCTTATTCGTATATGCGTATGTTTAGCTTGAGGATACTGCCAGATTGCTTTCCAAAATCACTATGCTGATTAAACTCCCTGGAGGAGTATATGAGTGCTCAGGGTGCTCTACATCCTTGTTGACACTTGGCGCTTTCCATCATTTTTTATTTTAACTGTTCTAGTTATTGTGCAGTGGCACTGCATTGTGGTTTTGTTGCTGGGGGCTCAGAAAGGTCTCCAGATGCCGGTGAGAACCCAGCCCCAGGGGGTTTTCAGGTTCCCCATTCCTTTGCATTTCTATGTAACTTTTAAAATCAGCTTGACAATTTTATATTTTAAAAATCAGGGACTTGTACTGGGATTGCATTGACTTTTTAGATTACTTTTAGGAGAGTAGACATCTTCATTATAGTTTATCTTTCAGCCCATGAATATACCATATTCCTCTATTTATTTAGATATTCTTTATTTCCTCAGAATAATGTTTTGTAGTTTTTAGGACAGAGATCTTATATATTTTTATTTAGTTTTATTTCTATACATTTATTGTTTCTGATGCTATTGAAAATATCATTGGACATTTTATTTTCATTTGATTGTGGTTAGCATATAAAATATATTTAATTCTTGTTTAATGTCCTCATATCTCAGAAATCTTCTAACCATACAGGCATATCATCTATGAAAATGAGTTTTATTTTTTCCTTTCTAATTCTAAAGTATTTTATTTATTTTTTTCTTGCTTTATGACACTGGATAGAACCTCTAGGACAATGTTCAAAAAAGTGATGATAGGAGAAATCCTTGTCTCATTCCTGATCTGAAACTTTTCATGTTTCTTCATTAGGTATGATCTTTTCTTATGGTATTTTTTATTAATTTTATCAAATAAACTAATTTCCCTTGTATCCCTAGTTTGCTAAGGATTATTTTATTAAACCATGAGTGGGTGCTAAATATAATCAAATGCTTTTACTGCATCTGTGGTGTTTCTTGTTTTCTTTCTCTAATATGGCTATTGTATTAATTTATTTTTTAATGTTAAATTACCCTTACATCTGGAAATAAATTTTATTTGGTTGCGATGTAGATATTGCTTGTTTTTATTCATTTTTTCAAGATTTTTGCATCTATATTCACAAGACAGGTTAGTCTGCAGTTCCTTTCTGTTAAGTTTTTGTTTTTTTTTTTGAGATGGAGTCTCGCTCTGTCGCCCAGGCTGGAGTGCAGTGGCGCGACCTCAGCTCACTGCAAGCTCCGCCTCCCGGGTTCACGCCATTCTCCTGCCTCAGCCTCCCGGGTAGCTGGGACTACAGGCTCCTGCCACCACACCAGGCTAATTTTTTGTATTTTTAGTAGAGACGGTGTTTCACCATGTTAGCCAGGATGGTCTAGATTTCCTGACCTCGTGATCCGCCCTCCTCGGCCTCCCAAAGTGCTGGGATTACAGCCGTGAGCCACCGCGCCTGGCCTCTGTTGAGTTCTTTTTAAAGTGTTGGTATCAAAGTTGTGCTAACCTTATAAAAGAAATATAGAAGTGCTCCTTTTTCATTGTTTTGAAAGTATTTGTGTAAGTTATTATTTCTTCCTTAATTATTTGGTAGAATTCACCAGTAAAATCTGGACTTGGTGTTTCCTTTCTGGAAAAATTTTGAATAAGAACTACACTTTCCTATATAAATATCAAACTATTGAAATTGTCTTTCTTCTACTGTCAATTTTGGTAAGTTACTTTTGGTTTAAGTAATTTTAAAATTTTATCTAAATTGCCAAATTCTTGGGCATGAAGTCGTTCATAACGACCTTTTACAATGTTTGACGTTGATAGTATCTGTAGTGATACTAGCTTAAAATTTGTATTCTCTCTCTCTTTTAACAATTTTACTGAGTTGATAACTTTCATTAATCTTTTCAAATGACTAAATTTTGACTTTGTTGACTTTTCTTTATTGAACTTTTGTTTTCTATTTCAATTATTCTTGTTATTATTTTAGCTATTTCCCTTCTACTTTGTTTAGGTTTGAGTTGTTGGATTATTTGTTCATTCATTCATGCATTCATTCATTTAGCTGTTTGAAATGAAAGTTTAGGTTATTGGTTTTTCAATAATTCTTTTTTTCTAACATATGCATTTAAGGCTGACAATTTCCCTCTATTTATTTCTTTAGCTATATGCCAAAAGTTTTGATATATCTCATCTTCATCATTGTTCATTTCAATTTTTTTCTAATTTTATTCGAATTTTTTATTTATGAATTATTTGTGTGTATTACATAATATGAAGCAATTGATGAGTTTCTAGATGCATTTTTCTTATTGTTTTTTAATTCCAGTGTGGTCAAGGGACATTCTTTGAATAGCTCAACCTTTTGAAACCTTTTGAAGCCTTTTGGTAATACTCAACTCATGCTTGATTTTGTAAATATGTACAAGATATACTTGAAAATAATGTGAATTATTTTTTGGTTGGGTTCAGTGTTCCTTATATGTTAATCAAATTTGTAAATTATGTTGTTCAGATGTTTATATCCTTACTGACTTTTTGGCTGATTCTTCTGTCAGGTATAGAGAGAAACTTGTTAAATCTTCTCATTGTGATTGTGGTTTTAACTATGTCTTTATTTCTGTCAATTTTTAGAGTTATTTTATGGAGAACTTACACTGGAGAACTTATGATATTGTGGACCAATTATTAGCAGAAGAATCTTAGTAGGCGTGGGTGAGAGGAGTATCCTAGTTAGCCTTTCCAATTCCTCAGTGCAAGGGCTCCCTTTTCTGTTGATAAGGTGGTGATTATCATTATTGTTATTATTATTATTAATTACTTACAAATGACAAGCTTCCTTTGTTCTTCATATATTTACTATACCTCTTCTCTCCATCACCTTCAGTGCTTAGACTGTGCCTTTTTCTATCCCCTGCCCCACAGAAATTCTCACTCCCTGGGAGGTACTCCCCTTTTGGACTGAAAAATTGGGGGTGTTTTCGAAGTTCTTCTACTAATGGGACCTCTAACTATTTCAAGTTTTTCCCAACTACATCCACTGCCTCATTGCTATGACACAGTCTTGTGACTAATGATGCCAATTTTGCTGTTTTTTTCTCCTCTACTCATGCAACATTTGGTTTGTGGGTGTTTATGTTTCTTACTTTCACTGAAAGTTTGGGTTGTCAGAAGAGATGTGTTACTCTCTTGTGGCTTTTATGTATCTTAGAAGAAGTGATGAAATCCCCACTGAGCTACATCTGAATTTTTGCCAGAACCTAGAATCATAAGTTGAAAAACTATTCCCTGTTTGTATGTTTAAAATTTTTGTAATACATAATTCTAATGCCATACATGAGGTTATGATTATGTCCATCAAATCTTACACTTCCTAGTTTTGAAAACAAATGCCCTTTATCTATATCTGATTTGTTCATAATATAATGCTTTTATTAGTCTAGTGCCATTTTAACAGCTCAGAATTTATCAGGTATATTAGCCTTCCTCAATTTTGTTGTACATAAATTTAGTTTTACTGTTCCTAACTATTCTTCACACTGTTGCTCATCCCTAGGTTCCTCCAAATAGTAAACTTGCTTTATTTAATCCTCACAGTGTAAAATTAAAAATTCAGAAAAATTAATTCTGTTATTGTTAAATTTGCTTCCCAGAGCAATGGAGAATGTCACTACAATGAATGAGTTTCTTCTACTTGGCCTGACTGGTGTTCAGGAGCTGCAGCCTTTCTTCTTTGGGATTTTCTTAATCATTTACCTGATAAACTTGATTGGAAATGGATCTATATTGGTGATGGTTGTTTTGGAACCACAACTCCACTCCCCTATGTATTTTTTTCTGGGAAACCTTTCTTGTCTGGATATTTCTTATTCTTCAGTGACACTGCCCAAGCTGCTCGTAAACCTCGTGTGCAGTCGCAGGGCTATATCTTTTCTAGGCTGTATCACCCAGCTACACTTCTTCCACTTTTTGGGAAGCACAGAGGCCATTTTACTGGCTATCATGGCCTTTGACCGTTTTGTTGCCATCTGCAATCCTCTTCGCTACAGTGTCATCATGAACCCCCAGGTGTGTATTCTGTTGGCAGCTGCGGCCTGGCTCATCAGCTTCTTTTACGCTCTGATGCATTCTGTCATGACTGCACACCTGAGTTTTTGTGGCTCTCAGAAACTCAATCACTTCTTCTGCGATGTCAAGCCGCTCTTAGAATTGGCCTGTAGTGACACATTACTCAATCAATGGCTTCTTTCCATTGTCACAGGCAGCATATCCATGGGAGCTTTCTTTCTGACTCTTCTCTCCTACTTCTATGTAATTGGCTTCCTTCTGTTTAAGAACAGGTCCTGCAGAATACTCCACAAGGCTCTGTCCACTTGTGCCTCCCATTTTATGGTGGTATGTCTTTTCTATGGACCTGTGGTCTTCACATATATTCGTCCTGCTTCAGCCACCTCCATGATTCAGGACCGGATAATGGCCATCATGTATAGCGCCGTCACCCCTGTACTGAATCCACTAATCTACACCCTTAGGAACAAAGAAGTGATGATGGCTCTGAAGAAAATCTTTGGTAGGAAGTTGTTTAAAGACTGGCAGCAACACCACTAGGACTAATGAGGGATATCTGATTTCTATTAAGACTGATTTCCATCACTTCACTGTAAGAAATGATTAGTTTACCTGGTTTATATTTTTCTTTCAAAAATTTTGAGCACATATTGTATTAGGCAGTGTAGTAGGTTCAAGAAACACAGGAGCGAGCAAAACAAATTCCATAATGTCATCAAACGTAAAGTTTAATGTGATGGAGGCCCCAAATAACCAAACGCATAAGTACATATGTCAGGATAATTTGGTGGCAAGGAGAACTAAGGAGGTAGGAAGTATGGGGAGGGTTAGAGTAGGTATCTGCTGTGTAAAAAAGAATGTGGCATTTCTCCTAGGACAAAAACCTTTGGAATTTTCCAAGTAATAAAAGTATCTTACTGAAATTCCATATGAGATAATCTTTATTTTTGCCTATTTTTTTCCTTTTGTGTTTCCTTCAGCAGGAATGTACTGATGATAATTTTTCTCACAACAGTTTTTATCTAGAATATCATTTTTGTTAATCTTAATTCTTGAAGAGAATTTTTAATGGGTATTTAATTTTAGGGAAAGATTTTTCTAGCCATTGAAAATATCTTGTTTTTCCCCAGCTTATTGAAGTATAATTAACAAATAAAAATTGCATATATTTAGGCTTCACAACATGATGCTTTAGTATATGTATACATTGTGAAGAGACTACCACTATCAAGCTAAACCTACATTACTGTCCCTGCATTAGTTTACTGTTGAATACTAGAAGTTCTTCGTTCTATCTAACTGCATTTTCATACCCATTAAGCCAATGTGACAAGCTCTTTGTTTTAGTTGGAGTGTTTGCACAATTTAAATTTGATACATTTTTGATAGAATTAAATTTAAATTTGTCCTCCAACTGTTTGCCTTTCATTTGTCCTATTTGTCCGTTATTGCTTCTTCTTTCATTTACTGTTTTTTATGGGAATATTTTTATGATTTCATTATATTTTCACTATTGACCTTTTATTTATACCTTTTTATTTTATATTTTTGTGGTTACTCTGGGGTTTACAATGTACATTTTAAATTCACAAAATATTTCTTCACATAATATTACACCATTTAAGATGTATTGCTAGAGTCATGCCATACTGTACTTCCATCTCCCTGCTCATGCTTTGTGATTCTAATGTCACACATTTTACTTTTACTTATGTTATTGGTATCCGAGACACTGCAATTCTGTTTTTTTTTTGAAAAATTCTATGATTTTTAAGGTAATTAAAAATAATAAAAATGTCTTTTACACTTAAACACATATTTATAATTTCTGGCACCTTTGTTCCCTTCATGGAGACACTGATTTTCATCTCGTATCATTTTTTTGTTGTTGTTGTTGTCTAAAGACTTTCCTTAACTATTTCTTGTAGTAAAGTTCTGCTGGTAATAATTTACTTCAGCTTTTGTTGGCATGAAAAAGTACTTTGCCCTTATTTTTAAGGGGTGTTTTCTCTGTATATAAAATTTTAAATTGCCAGACTTTTGTTTATGTGCTTTAAAGCTGTTGCTCCATTACCTGTCTCACATAATTTCTGGTGGGATGCATGCTGCCATTCTTATCTTTATTCCTTTGTAATAACTCTGTTGATTTTTCTCTTGCTGATTTTAAGATTTTTCTTTATGACTTTTTTAGCAAATAGATTATGATGTTCATTGTAAAGTTTTCTAATATTTATTCTATTTAATTTTTATTGAGCTTCTTGGATCTATAGATTATATATTTTATCAAATTTGGAAAAACTCAGTCATTACTTCTTCAATTTTTTTAATCAAACACTTCTTTAGTACTCCACTTGCACATATGTTAGACTGCTTGAAATTATGACATAGGTCATTGATACTTTGTCCATTTTATTAAAAAAATTTCTCTGTGCTTCATTTTGGATTGTTTTTATATCTATGTCTCCAAGTTCCTTGATTTTTTCTTCTGCAGTAATTAATCTACTGTTTATTCCATGCACTGCATTTTTCACTTTATATTTTTTATTTTTTATTTAAACAAGTTCTATGTGGGTCTTTAAAAAAACTCTCTCTTTTTATGTCTGTATTTCCCCTAAATTATTATGCTTATTTTGAGGCATACTTTTTTTTTGTTAATGTAGATCCAGAACATTGTTTATTCTGAGATTAATTTAGCCCCCACTACTAAGGTAATATCCTTCTCAGGACTCCACCTAAGTCCTTGTCTATTACAAGTTGTTCCAATCAGGCTGATGGGTCATGGGACATACCCAACCCTGTCTTGTACAGTGTATTAAAATCATTGCTTTATATATTTTATTCCATTTTTTAGATGTTTAATCAGGAGAGAAAATCTCGTTACTTTATTATGGCAAGTAATGAGAAACAAAAATCATTATTTTTGAGGTTGTGGAATGTAGATCTTCCTATCTGTTGTGGGTACACACGACTACTTTCTAGTATCAATAACATTAGTGTGATATAATCTAAATCACAGGCACTAATGTAGTCACTCCTGATCGAGGTACAACATATGTAGCTGGCCATACTGTTCAGGGTTGATGCTTATATATATATTTTTTTCTTAAATTGAGACAGAGTCGCCCTATGTTTCCCAGGCTGGTCTTGAACTCCTGGGCTCAAGGGATCTTCCTGCCTCTGCCTCCCAAAGTGATAGGATTACAGGTGTGAGCCAGCACTCCAGGCCTTATCTTAAATTCACTTTTGTTAACTTTTTTTCTGCTTTTTTTGTAGAAACAAACAGAGCAAATATTTCAGTGTATGATGTCCCTGTTTTCCTACTCTGTTCTATGAGTATGTCGCTATAAAAGAGTTGATTCTACTATTATTTTGCTCTTAATAATATTTTCCTATTTTCACCTCATTTTTATTATTCTGAATAGATCATCTTTAAAAAAGAGGTGAAAGTTTTTTTCCTTTTTGTCTGTACCCTATCTATTTCTTTTTTGTTATGGCCATTTATAGTCATGTACACTCATTTAATCTCAATTTATTCACTGGAAAAAAACAGCTGATTTAATGTTAGAGAGCACACATTATTGGTAAATCCCTTATTATACATCATAAAAAGCAAAGACACCCCAAACTCCTAGATTTATAAGAAGAAAACAAGCTATGGGGAAATGATTCCCTATTTAATAAATGGTGCGGGGATAACTTCCTTGTCATAAAAAGAAGATTGAAGCTGGATACCTACCTTTTACCCTATACAAAAGTTAACTCAAAATTGATTAAAGATTTAAATGTAAGACCTCAAATTATAGAAATCATGGAAGACAACCTAGGAAATACTCTTCTCAACATTGGCCTTGGCAAAAGATTTTTGGCTAAGTCACCAAAAGCAATGGCAACAAAAACAAAAATAGACAAGTGAGACCTGATTAAACTAAAGAGCTTCTGCACAGCAAAAGAAACTATCAACAGAGGAAACACACTATCTACAGAAAGGGAGAAGATATTCACAAACAATGCATCTGACAAAGGCCTAATATCCAGAATCTATAGGGAACTTAAACAAGTCAACAAGCAGAAAGCCAATAATCCCATTAATAAATGGGCAAAGGACATGAAAAAACACTCTCAAAAGAAGACATACATGTGGCTAACAAACATACGAAAAAATTATCAGCATCACTAATTATCAGGGAAATGCAAATCAAAACTGCAATGAGATATTATCTCACACCAGTCAGAATGACTTTAAAAAGTCAAAAAACAACAGATGCTATCAAAGCTGCAGAGAAAAGGGAATGCTTATATGCTGTTGGTGGGAATGTGGATTAGTCCAGCAAGTGTGAAAAGCAGTCTGGAGATTTCTCAAATAATTTAAAACAGAACTACTATTCAATACAGCAATCTCATTAATGGGTATATATCAAAATAAAATAAATCATTCTACCAATAAGATACATACACTCACATGTTCATTGTTGCGCTGCTCACAATAGCAAAGATGTGGAATCAACCCAGGTGCCCATCAATGATAGACTGGATAAAGAAAATGTGTTACATACGCACCATGGAATACTATGCAGCCATAAAAACAGAATAAAATAATGTCCTTTGCAGCAACATGGATGGAGCTGGAGGGCATAATTCTAAGCAAGTTAACACAGGAACAGAAAACCAAATACTGCATGTTGTAACTTATAAGTGGGAGTCAAGCATTGAGCACACATGAACATAGGTATGGGAACAATAGACCCTGTGGACTACCAGAGGCTTCAGGGATGGGGGAGGATGGGTTAAAAAACTGCCTATCAAGCGAGGTACTAGGCTCATTACCAGGGTGGTGAGATCCATACTCCAAATTTGAACATCATGCAATATTCCCATGTAACAAATCTGCACATATATCCACTATGTCTAAAATAGAAGTTGAATTTTTTTAAAAAAGGTAAAAACTAAAAATAAATATAAAATAAAAAATTTAAAAAGACTTACTGGTAATGAATGTTAGATACAATGAATGAATAATGCAAAATTTATTATCGTCTGTTTTTGGAGTGAAATAACCACTCATAGATATCTTCAGATGATAACTCTCTTGCTGTGTGTACCCAAGTCAGCCGGTAAGAATTTAGCAAGTGATGAAATTGGATAATGCCTAGTAGGTAATTAATTTGTTGAGAATTGAGATTTGATTTTAAACCACAGGTGATGATTAAGAACCATATGAATCTGGGAGAAATAACTCTTCTTTAATCCAAATTCTTAATTTTACAGGGCAGGCAATATAATGATTAGAGGTCAAAGGATTCAGAAATTCTGTTTTTATGTGATAGTGGCATACTTAGCTGCCTCAATTCTTAAATAATTATAGGATCAAAATTAATCAAGCAATTATACTTTTAATTTACAAGTCATGCTCAAAATTAATATTTAATCTATCACAAAATATATGGATACTGTATATTCGTTAGTGAGTTTTTGATACATCTTCAAGAACACATAACATGCAAAGGAATAGATATTTGGAGGACTAATCAGTCTTCAGTGGCTGAAGAATATTTCTTTAGTGAGAAGTAGTGTGCAATGTAAGCTTCCCCCACCTCCAGGAGGAAATGAGGATGCTTTCTCCTAATTTAAGCTGAGAGAAAAACCAGTTAGAGAGCTTGATTTCTACATCTGGAATTTTGGAGTCCAAAGACTGATATTTCTTACATGGCCAAGAAGCAAAATCTAGAGAACTGCATTTCCTGTGTTAATAGGGGAAGCATGTGGGTTGTTTCTCACTAGACAGATGTGGGCCAGGAGGTAGTGGTCCACCTGGAGCAGGTCGGACTCCACAGGACACTTCCTGAAGCATAATTATGATGGCAACAGAGCCACTAGAAGACAAATAGATGCTCAGGGGTCAGGACTTGTGCTTGAAGATCCCCAAGGTGTGTCTCCGAGGCTCTTGAAATATTCCCATAAGATGTGGGGATCTTCTTAATCCAAAGGGCATTTTCCTTACTCACTCCAGTCCCATGCACTGGCCTTCAGGGACTGAGTAGAGTCTTGGCACTCACCTAGAAAACCCATCACTCAGAAGTTTATCAGCACAGACTCTGTAGGGAACATTATTTTGTGTTACTTCGTTGTGTTCATAAAAGCAGCCCGATATCAGTCTCTCAGAGTCTGAATGGTAATCTCTGCTCAATATCTCCAATCACAGGTGAGTGAGTAAGTATTTTTAATTGCTTAACTATAGCTTCATTGCTCTTACAGATACACTTTTCTGTCTTGCTTTTTGGATATGAGACTAACTGTGTAGGAGATGGAAGTGTAATGACCTGAGGGGTTCCAAAGGAGGGAATAATAAAATTGTCTGTCCCATGCTTTGGGTGACAATCAGCCTACTGAGTATGTGAATCAGGAAGCTTCTTTCATTTTGGGTAATTTTTATATCATTCAGAATAGCCCTCTGCTGGTTTGCCGATTTTTTATTAAATAAAGGACAGTGTATTTATTCTGCAAAAAGAGACTAAAATGCCACTGGACTGCAGAGAATAGTATCAGGAACACACTTTGTGTGACTTTCTCACAAGAAACCATCTTTCATGTGGATCTAATATCCTTGCATGCTAGCTATGATTGATTGAGCTTTAGCCACACTGATTTTCACGTGTTTGCTATGTGATTTCAGTTTTTAGTAAGAAATTGGATAGTATATTTTGAGAAAATTTGAAATTTTAAGATTCTGAATTTCTAAGGTCTGTTTTTTGAGAACACTCTTTAATGAAGAGCTACTGGGTCTGTTAGAAGGAAATGAAAAAGTCAAGACTGAGCTTGGAGGGCAAACATTCTCGTGAATTTTCTGGGGGCCTTTCCTTGTGGGTTCTTAGAGGCCATTCTTGAGCTCTTTACTATGATATGAAATTCTGAAAACATTTTCTCAGTTGTCCTTGTATTATATCAAGTTTCGGTTCTTTAGTAAGGAGTCAAGACCATGGCTGCTTGGAAAAGCAGTAATTTTCCTATAACTCTGTGTGAAATACTTGTGCTTCGCGTGGTGAATTCTATTCTGTGTCAGGGTCAATCTATGCCTATGAGAGGCAACAATGACCCATGTAGCACAATTTGAGTACCAGCTGCAGGATGTTGTTCTAGATTTGGAAATAGAAGAATTTTTTTCTACTCTTAGTTCACTACTTGTTAACTATGTGATCTTATAAGTAATCCTCCATAAATTACAGACTCCTCTACTCTAACTAATATAAATGTTATAAGAATAAAAATAATATGTAAGGTCTGAACATTTTTTCCAAGTTCTACATCACAATAAGTATGTAAAAAAGGGAGGAAATACAATTGTTTTCTTGGAAAATTTTGCTATACTGCCTTATATTTCAACAGTAGTAATCCATTACTGAATGTTAGACCGCTGTGTCCCCAGTTACGTATTAATTCATTGAGAAATAGATTAGTAAGACAGAATATGCACCATAAGATATTATGGACAAACAAGTGATATAAGTCACACAAATAAGTATGTTGTGTGTTATGTGTCATAATCAAGATTGAAACAAATGCCTGTAGATTTTCCAGGAAGGGACAGAAGCATTTCACTTGAAGAGAAAAGAGGCATTTAAGCTGAGCTTTTAAAAATATGTAGATGAGCAGATAGAAATGAAAGCAGGAAGAAAAACATACAGGCTGAGTGGTTAAAAAATGACTAAAATTAAGAGGCTATTCTGAAAAAGAAAATTCTTATTTCAAGGCAAATAACCTTAGAGGAGTAATACATTATTGTTTAAGTTATTTCGTTTAGTCGTTTTATCACAACAGCTTCCCCACAAATAGGGACATGGGAAAGGCATGTTTTGAAGTAAAGGGCAATGATCACAGAACATAGAGGACTTGGGTAACAAAACAAAAGCATCAGGAGATCCCCAGGAGAAAGTAATTCCTTCTCTTAATGTGTAAGAAACCCTGAGAAGAGAGGTGGGCTGCTGAGCCAAGTGTGTCCTCCTTTGCTATTTTGAGAACTGGACAGCTGATACCATCTCATAATGACCTATGTTTGTGTTGGAGGGCAGTTCTCTACAGGATAGCTTTTCTCATGAGGAATAGTCTGGCAAGAAAAATGGGGCCCCTTATTTTCACAAACAGTTCTTTTAATAACAGCACTCTTTCATACACTAACTGCAATTCCGTGCTTCCTTGAATTTCTTTCTACTTTTATGCTTCTCCTTCTTAGTCTCATTGTTTAGCTTCTACATGCAGGAAATTAGTTCTGAGAAAGTTCAATTCTGTGTTCTCTTTTTTCCTACTTCACACTCTCCCATCCGTAGGAGTAGTTTCAACTATCCTCTATATGCTGATGTGTTACAAATTCGTATCTCTAGTACATACCTCTCCTCTGAGGCCACATACCAAAATATGTCAAATAAACATATTTTCTTAGATATTCAGATATCTCAAATTCAGCATGGCCAAAACTGAACACATGATCTCCCCCTGGATCTGGATTTCCGTTTTTTTTTTTTTTTTTTTTTAATATACTTTACTTTAAGTTCAGGGATACATGTGCAGAATGTGCAGGTTTGTTACATAGGTGTACATGTGCCATGGTGGTTTGCTGCACTGATCAACACGTTATCTCGGTTTTAAGCCCCGCATGCATTAGCTATTTGTCCTAATGCTCTCCCTCCCCTTGCCACCTACTCCCCAACAGGCCCCAGTGTGTGAGGTTCCCTCCCTGTGTCCATGTGTTCTCATTGTTCAACTCCCACTTATGAGTGAGAACATGTGGTGTCTGGTTTTCTGTTCCTGTGATAGTTTGCTGAGGATGATGGTTCCCAGCTTCATCCATGTCCCTACAAAGGACATGATCTCATTCTTTTTTATGGCTGCATAGTATTCCATGGTATATATGTGCCACATTTTCTTTATCCAGTCTATCATTGATGGGCATTTGTGTTGGTTCCAAGTCTTTGCTACTTTAAATAGTGCCACAATAAACCTACGTATGCACGTGTCTTTATAGTAGAATGATTTATAATCCTTTGGGTATATACCCAGTAATGGGATTGCTGGGTTAAATAGTATTTCTGGTTATAGATCCTTGGGTAATTGCCACACTGCCTTCCACAATGGTTGAACTAATTTACACTCCCATCAACAATGTAAAAGCCTTCCTATTTCTCCACATCCTCGCCAACATCTGCTGTTTGCAGACTTTTTAATGATTGCCATTCAAACTGGCATGAGATGGTGTCTTATTGTGGTTTTGATTTGCATTTCTATAATGACCCATGATGATGAGCTTTTTTTCATGTTTGTTGGCCACCTAAATGTCTTCTTTTGAGAAGTGTCTGTTCATATCCATCACCCACTTTTTGATAGGGTTGTTTGTTTTTTCTTGTAAATATGTTTAAGTTCCTTGTAGATTCTGGATATTAGACCTTTGCCAGATGGATAGATAGCCAACATTTTCTCCCATTCTGTAGGTTTCCTGTTCAGTCCGATGATAGTTTTTTTTTTTTTTCTATGCAGAAGCTCTTTAGTTTAATTAGATCCCGTTTGTCAATTTTGGCTTTTGTTGCATTGCTTTTGGTGTTTTAGTCATGAAGTCTTTGCCCATGCCTATGTCCTGAATGGTATTGCCAAGGTTTTCTTCTAGGGTTTGTATGGGTTTAGGTTTTATGTTTAAGTCTTTAATCCATCTTGAGTTAATTTTTGTATAAGGTGTAAGAGAGGGGTCCAGTTTCTGTTTTCTGCATGTGGCTAGCCAGTTTTCCCAGCACCAATTATTCAACAAAGAATCCTTTCCCCATTGCTTGTTTTTGTCAGGTTTGTCAGGTTTTATCAGGTTTGTCAAAACAAAGGTTTTGTCAGGTTTGTCAGGTTGTAGATGTGTGGTGTTATTTCTGAGGCCTCTGTTCTGTTCCATTGGTCTATATATCAGTTTTGGTACCAGTATCATGCTGTTTTGGTTACTGTAGCCTTGTAGTCTAGTTTGAAGTCAGGTAGCATGATGCCTCCAGCTTTGTTCTTTTTGCTTAGGATTGTCTTGGCTATACGGGCTCTTTTTTTGGTTCCATATGAAATTTAAAGTCGTTTTTTCTAGTTCTGAGAAGAAAATGAATGGTAGCTTGATGGGAATAGCATTGAATCTATAAATTACTTTGGGCAGTATGGCCATTTACACAGTATTGATTCTTCGTATCCATGACCATGGAATTTTTTTCTCTTCATTTGTGTCCTCTCTTATTTCCTTGAGAAGCAGTTTGTAATTCTCCTTAAAGAGGTCCATCACATCCCTTGTAAGTTGTATTCCTAGGTATCTTATTTTTTTATGGTAATTGTGAATGGGAGTTCACTCATGATTCAGCTTTCTGCTTGTCTATTATTGGTGTATAGGAATGCTTGTAATTTTTGCACATTGATTTTGTATCCTGAGACTTTGCTGAAGTGGCTCATCAGCCTAAGGAGTTTTGGGCTGAGATGATGGGGTTTTCTAAATATACAATTATGTCATCTGCAAACAGAGGCAATTAGACTTCCTCTCTTCCTATTTGAATACCGTTTATTTCTTTCTCTTGCCTGATTGCCCTGGGCAGAACTTCCAATACTATGTGGAATAGGAGTGGTGAGAGAGGGCATCCTTGACTTGTGCAGGTTTTCAAAGAGTACGCTTCCAGCTTTTGCCCATTCATATGATATTGGCTATGGGTTTGTTGTGAATAGGTCTTTTTTTATATATATGTTCCATCAATATTTAGTTTATTGAGAGTTTTTAGCATGAAGGGGTATGGAATTTTATCAAAGGCCTTTTCTGCATCTATTGAGATAATCATGTGGTTTTTGTCATTGGTTGTTTATGTGATGGATTATGTTTATTGATTTGTGTATGTTGAACCAGCCTTTTATCCCAGGTATGAAGCCGACTTGATTGTAGTGGATAAGATTTTTGATGTGCTGCTGGATTTGGTTTGCCAGTAGTTTATTGAGCATTTTTGCATCGAGGTTCATTAGGGATATTGGACTGAAATTTTCTTTTTTTGTTGTGTCTTTGCCAGGTTTTGGTATCAGGATGATGCTGGCCTCATAAAATGAACTAGAGAGGAGTCCCTCTTTTTTATTGTTTGGAATAGTTTCAAAACGAATGGTACCAGCTCCTCTTTGTACCTCTGGTAGAATTCAGCCATGAATCCATCAGATCCTGGAGATTTTTTGTTTTTTTAGGCTACTAATTACTGCCTCAATTTCAGTACTTGTTATTGGTCTATTCAGGGATTCGACTTCTTCCTGGTTTAGGCTTGGAAGGGTGTATGTGTCCAGGAATTTATCCATTTCTTCTAGATTTTCTAGTTTATTTGCATAGAGGTATTTATAGTATTCTCTGATGGTAGTTTCTATTACTGTGGGATCAGTGGTGATAACTCCTTTACCATTTTTTATTGTGTCTATTTGATTCTTCTCTCTTTTCTTCTTTACTAGTCTGGCTAGCAGTCTATCTCTTTTGTTAATCTTCTCAAATAACCAGCTCCTGCATTCACTGATGTTTTGAAGGGTTTTTCGTGTCTCTATCTCCTTCAGTTCTGCTCTGATCTTAGTTATTTCTTGTCTTCTGCTAGCTTTTGAATGTGTTTGCTCTTGCTTCTTTAGCTCTTTTAATTGTGATGTTAGGGGGTCGATTTTAAATCTTTCCTGCTTTCTGACGTGGGCATTTAGTGCTATAAATTTTTCTCTTAACACTGCTCTAGCTGTGTCCCTGAGATTATAGTTTATTGTCTCTTTGTTCTCATTGGTTTCAAATAACTTCATTATTCCTCCCTTAATTTCATTATTTACCCAGTAGTCATTCAGGAGCAGGTTGTTAATGTAATTGTGAGGTTTCATGTAGTTGTGAGGTTTTGAGTGAGTTTCTTAATGCTGAGTTCTAATTTGATTGCACTGTGGTCTGAGAGACTGTTTGTTTTGATTTCCATTCTTTTGCATTTGCTGAGGAGTGTTTTACTTCCAATTATGTAGTCGATTTTAGAATAATTGCTATGTGGTGCTGAGAAGAATGTATATTCTGTTGATTTGGGGTGGAGAGTTCAGTAGATGTCTATTAGGTCTGCTTGGTCCAGAGCTGAATTCAAGTCCTGAATATTCTTGATAATTTTCTGTATCATTGATCTGTCTAATATTGACAGTGGAGTGTTAAAGTCTTCCATTATTATTGTGTGGGAGTCTAAGTCTCTTTGCAGGTCTGTAAGAACTTGTTTTATGAATCTGGGTGCTCCTTTATTGGGTGCATATGTATTTAGGATAGTTAGCTCTTCTTGTTGCATTGATCCCTTTACCATCGTGTAATGCCTTTCTTTGTCTTTTTTGATCTCTGTCGGTTTAAATTCTGTTTTATCAGAGACTAGGATTGCAACCCCTGCTTTTTTTTTCTCTTTCCATTTGCTTGGTAAATATTTCTCTGTCCCTTTGTTTTGAGCCTATGTGTGTCTTTGCACATGAGATGGGTCTCCTGAATACTGCACACTGATGGGTCTTGACACTTTATTCAATTTGCCAGTCTGTGTCTTTTAATTGGGACATTTAGCCCATTTACATTTAAGATTAATATTGTTAGTGTGAATTTGATCCATTCATCATGATGCTAGTTGGTTACTTTGAACATTAGTTGATGCAGTTTCTTCATAGTGTCTTCGGTTTTTATATTATGGTGTGTTTTCGCAGTGGCTGGTACTACTTTTTCCTTTCCCTGTTTAGTGCTTCCTTTAGGAGCTCTTGTAAAGCAGGCCTGGTGGTGACATAATCCCTCAGCATTTGCTTGTCTGTAAATGATTTTATTTCTCCTGCACTTATGAAGCTTAGTTTGGCTGTATGCAAAATTCTGAGTTGAAAATTCTTTTTTTTTAAGAATGTTGAATATTGGTCCCCACTCTCTTCTGGCTTGTGGGTTTTCTGCGGAGAGATCCACTGTTAGTCTGATGGGCTTCCCTTTGTAGGTAACCTGACCTTTCTCTCTGACTGCCCGTAACATTTTTTCTTTCATTTCGACCTTGGATAACCTGATGATTATGTGTCTTGGGGTTGCCCTTCTCGAGGAGTATCTTAGTGGTGTTCTCTGTATTTCCTGAATTTGGATGTTGACCTGTCTTGCTAGGTTGGGGAAGGTCTCCTGGATAATATTTTGAAGTGTGTTTTCCAACTTGGTCTCATTCTCCATGTTACTTTCAGGTATACCACCCAATCACATGTTTGGTCTTTTCACATAGTCCCATATTTCTTGGAGACTTTTTTCCTTCCTTTTCCCTCTTTTTTCTCTAATATTGTCTTCACACCTTATTTTAGTAAGTTGATCTTCAATCTCTGACATCCTTTCTTCTGGTTGATCAATTCAGCTATTGATACTTATGTATGCTTCATGAAGTTCTCATGATGTGTTTTTCAGCTCCATCAGGTCACTTATGTTTTTCTCTGAACTTCTAGTTAGCAGTTCCTGTAATCTTTTGTCAAATTTCTTAGCTTCATTGCATTGGGTTAGAACAAGTTCCAGGGGAGTTTGTTATTTCCCACCTTCTGAAGCCTACTTCTGTGAATTCATCAAACTCATTCTCTGCCCAGTTTTGTGCACTTGCTGGAGAGGAGTTGCAATCATTTGGAGAAAAGACATTTTTCTCTAGAAGAATGTTTTTGGAATTTTCAGCATTTTCGTGCTGGTTTTTCCTCATCTTCATGGATTTATCTACCTTTGATCTTTGAGGTTGATGACCTTTGGATGGGATTTTGTGTGGGGGTCCTTTTTGTTGATGTTGATGTTATTGCTCTCTGTTTGTTAGTTTTTCTTCTACCAGTCAGGCCCCTCTTCTGCAGGTCTGCTGCAGTTTGCTCAAGGTTCACTCCAGACCCTATTTGCCTGAGTATCACCGGTGGAGGCTGCAGAACGGCAACTATTACTGCCTGCTTCTTCCTCTGGAAGCTTCATCCCAAAGGGAAGCCCAGTGCCAGCTGGAGCTCTCCTCTATGAGGTGTCTGTCAACCCCTGTTGGGGAGTCTCTCTCAGTCAGTAGGCACTGGGGTCAGGGATTCACTGGCAGAGGCAGTCTGTCCCTTAGCAGAGCTTGAGCGCTGTGCTGGGAGAACCCTCCTTGTCAGGATCCACTGTTCTCTTCAGAGCCGGCGGGCAGGAATGCTTAAGTCTGATGAAGCTGCGCCCACAGCTGCCCCTTCCCCCAGGTGCTCTGTCCCAGGAAGATGGGAGTTTTACCTCTAAGCCCCTGACTGGGACTGCTGCCTTTCTTTCAGAGATGCCCTCCCCAGTGAGGAGGAATCTAGAGAAGCAGTCTGGCCACAGCCACTTTGCTACGCTGTGTTGAGTTCCACCCAGTCCAAACTTCCAGGCCTCCTTAGCACTGTCAGGGGAAAACTGCCTACTCAAGCCTCACTAATGGTGGATGCCCCTCCCCACAACAAGCTCGATCATCCAGGGTCGACTTCAGACTGCTGTGCTGGCAGTGAGAATTTTAAGCCAGTGGTCCTTAGCTTGCTGGGCTCCATGGGAGTGGGACCCGCTGAGTGAGAGCACTTGGCTTCAGCCCCCTTTCCAGGGGAGTGAACAGTTCTGTCTGTTGATGTTCCAGGTGCCACTGGGGTATGAAAAAAAACTCCTGCAGCCGGCTCAGTGTCTGCCCAAACAGCCACCCAGTTTTGTGCTTGAAACCCAGGCCCCTGGTGGTGTAGGCACATGAGAGAATCTCCTGGTCTGCGGATTGCAAAAACCGTGGGAAAGGTGTAGTATGTGGGTGAATAGCACAGTCCCTCACAGCTTCCCTTGGCTGGGGAGGCTCCTTGCACTTCCCGAGTGAGGCGATGCCGCACCATGCTTCTGCCTGCCCTCCAGGTGCTGCACCTGCTTCCTAACCAGTTACCTAACTGGTACCTCAGTTGGAAATGCAGAAATCTCCTGCCTTCTGCATTGGTCTCACTGGGAGCTGCAGAGCAGAGCTGTTCCTATTCAGCCATCTTGCCAGATTTGCCAACAAGTGCCAATTTCCTGCTTTCATTTCAGAGAATGACACCCCCAGCCATCTGCTTGTTCAATCCAGGAATCTAGATCAGCACAGTGCACTCGTTTAGGCCACAAAGTGAAATGTAAAACCCAATATCACCACTGCAAGTCTGAGTAACTTTAGGCAAATTATTTAATTTCTCTGAAACTTATTTTAAAATTTTTTACTTGTAATATGGACATAATATGTCTCTTTCATTGTGTGCGTGTGTGTTTTTGGTGTGTGTGGGCATGTGAACTGGGTAATACAATGATTGTTGAATGGTTATGTTATAATAAGCATTTAATATATGTTGGTTATGACTACTATCCTTAATTTATCCTTCTTCGTCATTTTATACCAAAATTGTAACACTGTATATTCTAATATCTCTCAAATGCCTCTATTTCTATCCAACCAAATTGTCACCACTCTAGTCTGCAGTATATATATAACGTGATGTTATAATGCATGTATATATTTTGGAATGAGTACAGCAGGCTAAATAACATATCTGCCACCTCACATACTTATCATTACTTTGTGGGGAAAATATTTAAAATCCACTCCATTAGCAATTTTGGAATATACAATACATTTTAACTATAGTCACCATGCTATGCAATAAATCATTAGAAGTTACTTCTCCTGTGTAACTGAAACTTTGTACCCTTTGACCAGTCCACCCCTGTCCACTCCTACCTCAAACTCTGGTAACCACCATTCTATTCTCTACCTCAATAGATTTGACCTTTTTAGATTCCACATATAAGGGAGATCATGCAATACTTGTCTTTCTGTGCCTGGCTCATTTCACTCAGCATAATGTCCTCTAGCTTAACCCATGTCAGAAATGACAGGATTTTCTTTTTCTAAAGGCTGCATAGTATTCCACCAGGTATATATAACATTTCTTTAGTCATTCATCTATTGGTGAAGATTTAGGTTGTTTCCATGGCTACTGTGAATAATGCTGCAAAGACCATGGGAGTGCAGATATCTCTTTGAGATACTGATTTCAATTCCTTTGAATATATATCCAGAAGTGGAATTGCTGGATCACATAGTAGTTGCATTTTTAGTTTTTTGAAGAAACTGCACTGTTTTCTAAAATGGCTCTATTAATTTACATTTCCATTAACACTGTGCCAGTTCCCTTTTTTCCACATTTTTGCCTTAAAATACATTTGTTGAATAAAATGAGTAGAAGGGTTAATTCCTCCTCAGAAGTGGAAGGAAATGTTAAAAAAGATGAAAGGGGAGATAGAGATTTGGAATAGGGAGAAAGATTGATTTGAGAATACAATTTTGGAGTTCTTCTGTAGATGGAATGAAAATTGTCCCAGTGAATTTATTCAGTTGTGGTAATGTGAAATACTATATTATGTGAATTTTTTCAACTTATCCTCTCCCTTCATTAAAAATATCCACAGTAGTTCACGAGGAAAGAAGACAGCAATTACAACAAAAGCACAATTAAGCCACCTCTCAAACTTGACATTGAAATGCATATTTGTCTATAGGTGAGGGCAATCGATAAAGTATATAGTTTGAATGAATATACAACAATTATCTTCATTTTTAAGTTTTTATTTTGCTTTATTTATCTAAGTTTTTATAATTTGCTTCAAACATCAAACTGCAGATTAATTTTTCTCACTTGAATTAGGCCTTGAGCATTTTAAATTAGGGGATTCTCCCTACAACTGTTTTAATTTTATTAAACTTTTTATTAACCAACTTAAACTAAGCTCTAGAAGAGTATCTTTTAATAACACAAACATGAACATTTAAATTAATCTATAGCTGGTCCAGGAAATAAACAACTACACTAGAAATTGATTGTTCAAATAAACATATTCAAATAAAAACCAGGTATTTAGAAACAATTGGATTTAACCATCAAAACACTGCAGGCATAGCACATTGCCATTAACAGTCAGAAATAGAAGTCATAACAATTTGTAACCAGTTAAAATAATTCAGTTGTATGAACGTAGGTTATATTCAAAACAAGAGAAGTGTTTTTTAAGGGCATTCTGTTGTCATAAGTTAATGGAAATTAAATTTTTAGCCACTCAATTGAAAGTATATTAGCTTTGGGAGTGATAAAGCTACCTTTTTTTTACCTGCTAGCTGCGTGACATCTTCCAGACGTTTATCTTGCTGAGGCTTGGTGCTCTCATCCAGAGAATGGGAATGATAAATATTACTTATCTTAAAGGATTTATGTAAAGACTAAATGAGATGCTGTGTAGGAAGTGCTCAGAGATTATCAGCATCCTTCTATATGAAGCACTTAACAATAATTTGTTGAAACAGACACTAATTCCTGCACCAGCCAAATAGCTCTTGAATTTTCCAGATTGATGATCTATAGCAATAGGTTTCTAATTCATTAGGATAAGTCTCTTGGAAAGTTTATAAAAATTCAGATAACCTAACCCCAAATTCAGGGAATCTAATTCAATATGCTTCTTGTTGAAATTTATCATATCAAAAATGAACAAATAAAACAATATAAATATTCATTAATAAGGGTGGGATATATAAAAACTTTGCTATATTCATACAAATACTTGAATACAACTCAAAGATCATGTTTTAGCATAAAATGTATTGCCACGGAAAATTAAGGAAAAATCAGATTAAAATAGGTACTTTTGATCCTCTATTCAACATTTCTATATGGAAAATGGATCAGAAGAACATATACCAAATCATTAATAGAGATTTTCTCTGGTGACTACTAAAGATTTTTAATGTTTTAAATTTTCTTTTCTATATTTTTCCCAAATATTCTAAAACAAATACATTAATTTTAATCGGAAAAGAATATAAAACAAAATTTATATTAACGTTGAAGTATGAAAAAGGAGAGCAGGGATGGCTTCAAAGAAGCAAATGAATACCAGAGATTCTTCTAGAAATCGCATTCTACAGCACAAGTTCACACATCCCCAGGAAAATGCTGGTGAGCATGACCCAGCCATTATTAACAGAGAACTCTAGGACATATGGTGTCCATTTGTATTCTAATTTAAAACTTCCAGTGTTGTATATTTAAAAAGATTTGATCTGCAGGTGAAACATTGGATGTATTTATATCTGTGTTGCATGGTAGGTAGGAGCTATGGTTTGCAAAAGAATGCTGCTTCTCTGGTTTGACATAAATGGTGATTACTTTTATTTGTAACCGTTTTTTCCCTTATTTTTCAGGTAATGCTATTGCAGCATATGATTCATTTTTATAATCTGGTCTTCTCTTTGCCCAATTCCTGAAAGGAAACCAGGCGACATCATGGAAAGAAAGAATAAAACAGCTATAACTGAATTCATCATCTTGGGATTCTCCAACCTAAATGAATTGCAGTTTTTACTATTCACCATCTTCTTTCTGACTTATTTCTGTACTTTGGGAGGAAATATATTAATTATCTTGATGACTGTGACTGATCCACACCTGCGTACACCTATGTATTATTTTCTAGGGAACTTGGCCTTTATTGACATCTGCTACGCCACCAGCAATGTCCCCCAGATGATGGTGCACCTCCTCTCAAAGAAAAAAAGCATTTCTTATGTAGGGTGTGTGGTTCAACTTTTTGCATTTGTTTTCTTTGTAGGATCAGAGTGTCTCCTACTGGCAGCAATGGCATATGATCGTTACATTGCAATCTGCAATCCTTTAAGGTATTCAGTTATTCTGAGCAAGGTTCTATGCAATCAATTAGCAGCCTCATGCTGGGCTGCTGGTTTCCTTAACTCAGTGGTGCATACAGTGTTGACATTCCGCCTGCCCTTCTGTGGCAACAATCAGATTAATTACTTCTTCTGTGACATCCCCCCTTTGCTGATCTTGTCTTGTGGAAACACTTCTGTCAATGAGTTGGCACTGCTATCTACTGGGGTCTTCATTGGTTGGACTCCTTTCCTTTGTATCATACTTTCCTACATTTGCATAATCTCCACCATCTTGAGGATCCACTCCTCAGAGGGAAGACGAAAAGCCTTTTCTACATGTGCCTCCCACCTGGCCACTGTCTTTCTCTTTTATGGCAGCGCCATCTTTACATATGTACGGCCCATCTCAACTTACTCATTAAAGAAAGATAGGTTGGTTTCAGTGTTGTACAGTGTTGTTACCCCCATGCTAAACCCTATAATTTACACATTGAGGAATAAGGACATCAAAGAAGCTGTCAAAACTATAGGGAGCAAGTGGCAGCCACCAATTTCCTCTTTGGATAGTAAACTCACTTATTGAACCTCACAGGTTCAATAATCTTATACTACAAAATTAACTTTTTCACCAGTCAGCTGTTTTTATTGAAAGTTTAAAAGATAATTCCAATGTTGGGACAGATATTGAAGAGTTGATACACTCCAGTCTAAGTGTACTTATTCTTGAGCTTTAGTTAGTTCTATGAGAGATATCAATGTTGCTCTCTTTAGATATTATCTTCTTATTTATTTTTCCATTCCTGAATCTTGCATCCAAAGACTGTTTCCCTCTTTCATGAGATATTTGTTTAATGGACTTCATCACTTGAAAATTTCCCTGCTTTTTCATATTGCTTTCTGTATATTAAATAATGTGAAATATTTTTCTTCACATTCCTCATATGTGTGTCATATTTTTCTGTTCTTACTACTTAAGCCATGCTTTTGACCTTTCTTTCTTTAGTAGGTCCTTCTTAATAAAACATCATCACCAATAGATTAAGAAATGTAATCACGGTAAAGTGATGTTTTACCTCCAGATCTGTTGGTAGCTACTTTTAATTTTATCACCTGCTGCATGGGCCAAGGCCAATTTATCTTCACATTGGAATGAAGACAGTCATAATTTTCAATCCCATTTGACATGCATTCTTTATTCTATTCAAAAGGCAGAATTTCCTGAGGGATTTTTCTAAAACTAAGTCCCCAAAACATATTACTATTTTATAGAGTATCTTAAATTTGGGAAACTTTTTTCGCTAAAAATTTAGAAAACAGAATCAGATAAAACATACAGAAAAAATAAGGGTTTTTTGATGGGGAATAAAAAGTCTTAGTTATATAATGACTAAATTTAGAAAAAAAAGTAGAAATTACTAATGTTAAAAGTAAAAGTACTTAATTACTATTTTCTATGTGTTATTACCATGTAAAGTACAGTTATGAAGTCAAGACAAATGGGAAGGAAGACTAAGTGGTGGAAGAGAGAAATAAATACAGACACTGGAGAGAAAATTTAAAAGATAAAGAGACTTAGAGATACCAAGAAGGGAAAATAAATAACATACAATGTAAGAGCCTAAGAGATTGAAAGAGAGATAGAAAAAGGCTTATAGATCAGGTAGATACAAGTTGTCTAGCGTCCTTCTTCACTGTTCTCTCAGGATCGTCTTCTTTTTCTTCCCATACCTACTGATGCCTCCCTTGATTAAGTCTTGACTTCCCAGCCCCTCTTTTGTGTAATGTTGTCATAGTGTTCTAGTGGAGTGCCTTGTCTCCATTCCTATCCTGTTTAATGTACCCTGCACATCATTTCTGAGTTAACTTTCTTAACATGGTGTTATGTACAGTCTCCTATACTGTTTTTGTTTTAATAAACTCTACTGGCTTACTGGCACACTCTTCATTTAACTAAATATATTTGTAACCACTGTCTATAAAATCTAAGTACTACCTACTTTGTAACTCATCTCCTGCAGGAACCCTAAATAATTCTTCCCCAGGTATGGCTTGATCTTTCCTGACTACATACCACTATTATGACGATTCCCTTAATTTGGAATTCACATCTCCTCCCTTATTTGTTCAAAATTCTCTTCATTCTTTATAGTTCAATTCAAAATCTACTTTCTCCTCCATCATTCCACCTAATGTTTTCTATTCCTCCTTAAATCACATGGTACTGCCTGAAATGGTGGTGGTGGTGGTAGTGAGAGTTACTTGACTAATCTATTTAAAATTACAACTTCTCACCACTCCCCCACTCAATAACTCTTGATAACTCCACTCTGTCTTTCATTTCATAGCAGTTATCTAAAGTTATTATTATCAGAATTATGTATCCTATTCACCTCTTTATCTTTAGGGCCAAGAAGAGAATAATTCCTGGCCTATCATAGGTGGTAAATACTCCTGAATAAATATATGAACATGGGGGGCAGAAAGGAAAAACCAGTACCAGCCACTGCAAAAACACACTGAAATACAAGGATCAATGACACTATAAAGAAACTGCATCAACTCGTGTGCAAAATAACCAGCTAGCATCATGATGACAGGATCAAATTCACATATAACAATATTAACCTTAAAGGTAAATGGGCTAAATGACCCAATTAAAAGACACAGACTGGCAAATTGGATAAAGAGTCAAGACCCCTCAGTGTGCTGTATTCAGGAGATCCTTGACATGTGCCAGGACACACATAGGCTCAAAATAAAGGGATGGAAAAAATTTACCAAGCAAATGGAAAGTAGAGAAAAGCAAGGATTGTAATCCTAGTTTCTGATAAAACATACTTTAAACCAAAAAAGATAAAAAACACAAAGGAGGGGATAACATAATGGTAAAGGGGTCACTTCAACAAGGAGAGCTAACTATCCTAAATGTATATGCACCCAATACAGGAGCACCCAGATTCATGAAGCAAGCTCTTAGAGAGCTACAAAGAGACGCAGACTTCCACACAATAATACTAAGAGACTTTAACACCCCATTCTCAACATTAGACAGATCATCAAGACAGAAAACTAACAAGGATATTCAGGACTTGAACTTGGCTCTGGATCAAGTGAACCTGATAGATATCTGCAAGCCCTTCCAGCCTGAAACAACAGAATATACATTCTTCTCAGTGCCACGTGGCATTTACTCTAAAATCGATCACATAATGGGAAGAGAAGCACTCCTCAACAAATGCAAAAGAACTGAAATCATAACAGTCTCTCAGACCACAGTTCAATCAAATTAGAACTCAGGATTAAGAACCTCACTCAAAACCAACAACGACATGGAAATTGAACAACCTGCTCCTGACTGACTCCTAGGTAAATAATGAAATTAAGGCAGAAACTAAACCATTCTTGAAACCAATAAGAACAAAGAGACAACATACCAGAATCTCTGGGATGCAGCTAAAGCAATGTTTAGAGGGAAATTTGTAGCACTAGAAAGAACTCAAACTGACACCCTAACATCACAACAAAAGAACTAGAGGAGCAAGGGCAAATAAATCCAAAATTTAGCAGAAAACAAGAAATAACTAAGATCGGAGAAGAACTGAAGAAGAGACAGACACAAGAAAATGCTTCAGCAAATCAATAAATCCAGAAGTTGTTTCTTTTTTGAAGACATTAATAAAATAGATAGACTGCTAGCTAGACTAATAAAGAAGAAAAAAGAGAAGAATCAAATAGACACAATATAAATGATAAAGGGCATATCACCACTGACCCCATAAAAATACAAACTACCATCAGAGAATACTATAAACATCTCATGCAAACAAACTAGAAAATCTAGAAGAAATGAATAAATTCCTGGATGCATACACCCTCCCAAGACTAAACCAGGAAGAAGTCAAATCCTTGAATAGACCAATAACAAATTCTGAAATTGAAGCAGTAATAAATAGCCTAACAACCAAAAAAAGCCCAGCACCAGATGGACTCACAGTCGAATTCCACCAGAGGTACAAAAAGGAGTTGGTACCACTCCTTCTGGAACTATTTCAAACAATTCAAAATGAGGGACTTCTCCCTAACTAATTTTATAAGCCCAGCATCATCCTGATACTAAAACCTGGCAGAGACAGAACAAAATAAGAAAACTTCTGGCCAATATCTCTGATGAACATCAATGTGAAAATCCTCAATAAAATACTGGCAAATCAAATCCAGCAGCACATCAAAAAGCTTATCTGCCACAATCAAGTCGGCTTCATCCCTGGGATGAAGGCTGGTTCAACAGACACAAATCAATAAATGCAATTCATCACATAAACAGAACCAATGACAAAAACCACATGATTATCTAAATAGATGCAGAAAAGGCCTCCGATAAATTTCAACATCCCTTCATACTAAAAACTTTCAATAAACTAGGTATTGATGGAACATATCTCAAAATAATAAGAGCTATTTATGACAAACCCACAGCCAATATCATACTGAATAGGCAAAAGCTGGAAGCATTCCCTTTGAAAACTATCACAAGACAGCGAAATCCTCTTTCAGCATTCCTATTCAACATAGTATTGGATGTTCTGGCCAGGGCAATCAGGCAAGAGAAAGAAATAAAGCGTATTTGAATAAAAAGACTGGAAATCAAATTGTCTCTGTTTGCAGATGACATTGTATATTTAGAAAACCCCATCGTCTCAGCCCAAAATCTCCTTAAGCTGATAAACAACTTCAGCAAAGTCTCAGGATACAAAATCAATGTGCAAAAATCACAAGCATTTCTATACACCAACAATAGACAAACAGAGAACCAAATCATGAATGAACCTTCATTCATAATTGCTACAAAGAGAATAAAATACCTAGGAATACAGCTAACAAGGGATGTGAAAGACTTCAAGGAGAACTACAAGCCACTTCTCAAGGAATTAGAAGAGGACACAAACAAGTGGAAAAACATTTCATCCTTGTGGATACGAGGAACCAATATTGTGAAAATAGCCATGCTGTCCAAAGTAATTTATAGATTCAATGCTATTCCCATCAAACTACCATTGACATTCTTCAGAGAATTAAAAAAAAAAGGCTACTTTAAAACTCATATGGAACCAAGAAGGAGCCTGTATAGCCAAGACAATCCTAAGCAAAAAGAACACAGCTGGAGGCATAATGCCACCTGACTTCAAACTATAATACAAGGCTACAGTAACCAAAACAGCATGGTACTGGTACCAAAGCAGACACATAGACCAACAGATCAGAAATAAGACGGCACATCTACAACCATCTGAATTGCAACAAGCCTGACAAAAACAAGCAATGGGGAAATGATTCCCTATTTAATAAATGGTGCTGGGAAAATGGGCTAGCCATATGCAGCAAACTGAAACTAGACCCCTTCCTTACACCTTATACAAAAATTAACTCAAGATGTATTAAAGACTTAAATGTAAAACCTAAAACGATAAAAATCCTAGAAGAAAATGTAGGTAATACCATTCAGGGAATAGGCATGGGCAAAAATTTTATGATGAAATTGTCAAAAGCAATTGCAACAAAAGCAAAAATTGACAAGCAGGATCTAATTAACTAAAGAGCTTCTGCACACCAAAAGAAACTACCATCAGAGTGAACAGGCAACCTGAAGAATGGGAAAAAAATTTTGCAATCTACCCATCTGATAAAGGTCTAATATCCAGAATTTACAAGGCACTTAAACAAATTTACAATAATAAAACAAATAACCCCATCAAAAAGTGGGCAAAGGATATGAACAGACACTTCTCAGAAGATACTTACACAGCCAACAAATTATGAAGAAAAGCTCAACATCACTGATTGTTAGAGAAATACAAATTAAAACCACAATGAGCTACCATCTTATGCCAGTCAGAAGGGCAATTATCAAAAAGTCAAGAAACAATAGATGCTGGCAAGGCTGTGGAGAAATAGGAACACTTTTACACTGTTGGAGGGAATGTAAATTAGTTCAACCATTGTGGAAGACAGTGTGGCAATTCCTCAAGGATCTAGAACCAGAAATACCATTTAGCCCAGCAATCCCATTACTGGGTATATAACCAAAGGAATATAAATCATTCTATTATAAAGATACACACACATATGTTTATTGCAGCACTATTCACAATAGCAAAGACTTGGAATCAATCCAAATGCCCATCAATGATAGAATACATAAAATGTAGTACATATATATCATGGAATACTATGCAGCCATAAAAAGGAATGGGATCATGTCCTTTGCAGGGACATGGATGAAGCTGGAAGCCATCATCCTCAACAAAGTAACCGAAACAGAAAACCAAACACCGCATGTTCTCACTAATAAGTGGGAGTAGAATAAAGAGAACACATGGACACAGGGAGGGAACAACACACACCAGGGCCTGTCGGCGGGTGGAGGGTGGGAGAGCATCAGGACAAATGGCTAATGCATGCAGGGCTTAATACCTAGGTGATGAGTGGTTAGGTGCAGCAAATCACCATGGCACACGTTTACCTGTGTAACAAACCTGCACGTCTGCACATGTATCCCGGAACCTAAAATAAAATAAAATTTAAAATATATATAAACATACCATAAAACTACCATGACATTGAACATCCTAGAGGGTTTGTGCATGAAAGTTTTTGCTTTCTTACTACTTTTTATGCTCCCAGTTAACACACATCTTACAGGAAGTATACATTTTAGTATTTCTCACATCCCATAGTTTATTTCATTCACCATAGAATATTATTCCAGAATATTATGTTCACAGAATAGATGAATAAGTAGAGATAATAAATGATATAATTTAGTTGGTTGCAAATATTATTTTAAGTCAAAATTTTCTGACACATTTGCTTATTAGATGATAAAAAATTTTTTTTGGTCAACACGTATTTCTCATCAAATATTTCCAAAGTAGGAAACATCCAAGCCTCATACTTTGACAACATGCTCTTCTGTCTCAATGTAGTCTACCTCTTTCACTTTTTTTTTGCTTTAAATATTAACCATGTACCACTGACTTTCACTTTATTTATCTGCAGCTTTTACTTCTATTCTAAATTCAACCAAATCTCACGCCATATTTTGTTTTAATTCAAACTCATAACCCTTTAATAAAAATCAGTTGCCATCTGTTTTATCAATGCCACTGCAATTCTCACATTCTGTTTATATCCCATTCGTTTTCTTTACTTTCTGATGCTCTTCCAATGATTAACTCACAGCTCTGAACAAATATAGCATTTTGTTAAATCTAAGGCTGTTCAGTTTCAGTATACTAAAGAAAATAAGTAAAGAAACATTAAAAACAAAAAAAGTAAAATACACACAATAAAACCTAGAGAAGTGAATCCCAAAAGCAATTTGCTAGCATACTGATAAGGGAGTGCTGGGAAGGGAAGAACGTGGTCCCTTTAAATGATACAAAAGGGGAGAAGAGAAGTGCTGGGTAGAGGAAGGTGTGTTCCCTGACTAGGGCTCCATCCCACGGACCTAGGTGAGGACAGGCACTCCTGCTTTTTCGCCCAAATGTTGCATTTCAAAAGTCCACCCTGACCCACCATGCCCCCATCCTTGGCCTATAAAAACCCGAGGCCCCAGCAGGCAGACACACAGGTGGCCAGACGTCCAGAGGAGTACATTGGCGAAAGAAGATGCAAGCAGCTGGTCCTCGAGAGGATGTCAAGAGGAGCACGCAGGCAGAAGAGCACACAGACAGGCACCAGCATACCAGCAGGCCATCAGCTGGTGGGAGGAGGTGGAGTTTGGCCGCGGCAGAGGAGAGCAAGGCCGAGTGGCCCAACTCCAGGGGAAGACCATCTCCCTTCTGGCTCCCCCATCAGTTGAGAGCTACTTCCACTCAATAAAGCTTTACACTAATTCTCCAAGCCCACGTGTGATCTAATTCTCCCGGTACACCAAGGCAAGAAACCCTGGGATACAGAAAGCCCTCTGTCCTTGGACAAGGTAGAAGGTCTAATTGAGCTAACACAAGCCACCTGTAGACAGCAAACTAAGAGCACCCTGTAACACACGCCCACTGGGGCTTCAGAAGCTGCAAACATTCACCTCTAAACACTGCCATGGGGTTGGAGCTCCACAGTCTGCCTGTCTGTAAGCTCCCCTAGTTGTTTGAGCAGTGGGGCCCTGAAAAAGCGAGCCACATCCCCATCGCATGCCCTGCGAGGGGGACAAGGGAACTTTTCCCATTTCAATACCACTAGAGAGGTTCACAGACAATTTGAGCCCTGTTTTCTCATAACAGAAAAGGAAGGACAGTCAGAACTGTGCGAAGTGAGGATAAAGAAACAGAAAAGGGAGCCAATAGTCATTGGCATTGTACACCTGAGAAAGCAGCAGCAGTTACCATACTGAGCATAGCCGGAGGAGTTCACCACAGTTAGAGAAATGAAGGCAGAAATGGTAGGTACACCTGTGGATTTGGAAGTTAAAAACTGATGAGGTTTTAAATCAAAGGAATCCAAGGTTTGTTTTTCTTTGTAATATAAGAAAATAATTTGCTTACAATCTTTTTTTACCTGTCATACACTATTATTCGTTTATTGTTATAGTTGGCAAATAAAAATTATATTTATCATGTACAACATGATGTCTTGAAATATGTATACCTTGTGAAATGGCTAAACCGAGCTAATCAACGTATGCAATACCTCACATACCTTTTTGTGGTGAGAAAACTCATCTATTCTTTTGGCAATTTTCAAGAATACAAAACGTTATTAACTACAGTCACCATGTTGTACAATAGATCTCTTGAACTTATTTCTCCTATATAACTGAAATATTGTATCCATTTACCAACATCTCCCCACCACATCCCCTCCCAGCCCCTAGTAACCACAATTCTACTCTCTATTTCTATGACTTCAACTTTTAAAAATTCTGCATAATGTGAGATCATGTAGCATTTGTCTTTCTGTTCCTAGCTTACTTCACTTAAAATAACGTTCTCCAGGTTCATCCATGTTGTCACAAATGACAGAATTTGCTTCTTTTTTAAGACTGAATAGTATTCTATTGTGTATATATGCCATATTTTATTTATCCATTCATCCGCTGATGAACACTTAGGTTGATTCCATGTCTTGGCTATTATGAATGGTGCTGCAATAAACATTGGAGTGCACATATTTCTTTGATATGCTGATTTCATTTCCTTGGATATATACCAAGTAATGGGATTCCTTGATCATATGGTGGTTTTATTTTTAATTTTTTAAAGAACTTTCATACTATTTTCTATAATGGCTATACTTACTCACATTTGCATCAACAGTGCGGAAGAGTTCCTTTTTCTTGACATCCTCATCAGCATGTGTTACCTTTTGTCTTTTTAATATTAATTATTCTAACAGATATAAGGTTATATCTCATTGTGGTTTTCATTTGCATTTCTCTGCTGACTATTAATTTAGTATTTTTTCATATACCTGTTGGCCATTTGCATGTCTTCTTCTGAGAAATGTCTCTCCAGGTCATTTGATCGTAACCAGGTTATTTGTTTTATTTAATTGGGTTATTTGTAATATATATTTTGAATAGTAACCTCTTAACAGATGTGTGCTTGGCCGATTACAAAGGTTGTCTCTTCACTCAGTTGATTGTTCGCTTGGCTGTGCTGAAGCATTTTTGTTTGATGTAGTCAAAATTGTCTCTTTTTGGCTTTATTGCCAGTACTTTCAAGGTCGTATCCAAAAAGTCTTTCCCAGATCAATGTCATGGAACTTTTTCCCCAATATTTTCTTCTAGCATTTTTACAATTTCAAATTACACATTTAATCCAAATGTCTTTAATCCATTTTCAGTTTTTTAAAAAAATATTGTGTGAGATAAGGGTCCAATTTCATTCTACTGGCATGCAAATATCCAATTGTTCCAACATTAGTTGTTGAAGGAACTGTCTTTTCTCCATTGTGTGCTATTGGCACTTTTGTCAAAAATCAATGGACTGTAAATGCATACATTTATTTCTGAGTTCTTTATTTTTTTCCATTGGTCTTTCTGTCTGTTTTTATGCCAGTACCATGCTGTCTTAATCGCTTTAGCTTTGGAGTGTATTTTCAAATCAGGTAGTATAATACCTGCAGCTTTGTTCATTTTTTGCAAGATTGCTTTGGCTACTTGGGTTATTTTTTTAGTTCCATAGAATTATAGGATTTTTTCCCATTTCTGTGAAACATGTCATCGATATTTTGATGAGATTATGCTGACTCTATAGATTACTTTGAATAGCATGAACGTTTTAACAATATTAATTCTTCCAATTCGCAGGATATATCCATAGGATGTTTTTCCAATTATTTGTGTCTTTTTCAATTACTTTAATCAATGCTTTATAGTTTTTTTGTGTACAAATCTTTAACCTCCTTGGTTATGTTAATTCCTAAGTATGTTATTTTTCTTTTTTTTGTAGCTATTGTAAGTGGGGTTGTTTTCTTGATTTCTTTTTTAGATTGTTGTTAGTGTATGGAAATAATTTTTATATGTTGATTTGTATCCTGCAACCTTATTGAATTCATTTATTATTTCTAACAGTTTTTTGATAAATTCTTTATAGTTTTTATGTACAATAACATACCACATGCAATCAGGGACAATTTTAACTTTCTCAGGGGAAGAGACAGAATGAGTGTACTTACACCACCGTAATGGGAAAAAGAATGTGCATTTTGAAATTTGATTAACCTTAAGTGAAACAAAATAGTCAGTGTTTATTTCTTCCAGTTACAGTTTTCCATCCCATTTTTAACACTTCCAGTATTGGAAGAGCTTGAATTGTAAATGGATGTGGAAATAGCTATAAGGTGATGGAAGAACCACCATTCTCATAATCAGAAGATGTGCATTTGAAGTTGAACACTACTGATAAATACCAGTGCAATCTTAGTCAAGATAGTTATGGTTTCTTTAATCTGAATTTTCTCTTCTATAAAATAAAAATAATTTTTAAAAACAAAAATACAAAAGTATTTTTTGAAATAACTATAGAAAATAATACATCGTTACTAGGGTGGCTGAATGATGAGCACTAACATCTCTTCCATGCTTATATGTGATGTTATTTAATGTAGTTAATATATATTAACCCATTTAACATGCCACATGTGAGAGATACTATTACCATCTTTTTTACAACTGAGCCACCAAATTAACTAGCTTTCTTTAAGTCACATACTTAACAATTGGTGGTTCATTGTTCAAACTCACACCATCTGATTCTAAAAGATGTATTGTTAACTGGTGTATATGCCATACTGAAAATTAGCTACAAGGTTTATTGCTTTCACAGAACATTTAAAAAGAATGCAGGATTGATTTGTTTATTGGGAGTATTTTATTAGATTATTCTAACCCACTTAGACATAAAACAAAGAAGAATTTGAAATTTTGGAGTTTGAATTCTGTCTCCCAATATAGAGAGTAGGTAACTAGAATAACTTTGGAGGCCTCTACAGTATTTATTTTCTTCTAAGACTACAGGTTATAGCAATTGCTAATTTCTATTAAAGATGTGTGTTCACTGAGGGCTGTACTGGCAAAGAGTCCACACAGTTTACACAGAGCTAACAGCAGCTTCTTAACACCATCATTTTTCAGTTTTCATACAATTAAAAATGGTCTCTTGGAAACTGGCTCTTATCAAGAAAGTTTTTGTTCCACTAGTAGGTCACTTGGGGGCTCATTAGAAAGCTTACAGATAATTGTATTGTTAAGATGTTATAAATGTTTTTGCAAAGTCAATAAGTACATAATTGCTTAGGTGCCTCAAAACTGTTTTCTTTGAAGAGTAAGATGCTCCATCAGGGCATATGTATTAAATACTTCCAAAGTGTCTCCAGAGGTGCCACCTTTGTTAGGTAGTCCCTGGCGCCTTTCTCTCAGGTGTGCCTCATGGTTTTAACAATTACTTCTGCAAGAGGCCTCTTGGGGTAAGCCACTTAACAAACAGCACTGAGATAAACTTTCTTCAAAGTCTATCCTTCAAAGTTGGCCTCCTTAGGGAAAGAGATGGGTGACTTCATGCAAAGCACCACACTCAACTGTAAAGGAGAAAGGGTCCTTACTATTAAAAAAAGAAGACATTTCAGAAAGCCTCAAGGGTGTTTACCTTTTCTCTGAAAGCCCCTTACCCCAGAATGAATGAGAACTGGGTTCTTGTTAATACAAATATATATACATAGAGAGAGGGCAGAGAGAGAGGCAAGGGAGAGAGTTGGTATTAGCAAAGTTCCAGTTCTCATTCACCCTGGGGACTATGTATGTACAGTATATATTCACATAGCCACCCATTCACTTATTCTCTTGTTTTATTTAATTCACTATTCTGATATACTGGATCATCATTATAGTAGTCTACCATATTGAAAGTTCTATTTAAATTACAAATTAAAATACTAATCCAAGTAACATACAACTATAAAGAATGTGCCTCATCTTGTAAAATGGAAGCTTTTTTCCACTTGATATTTATGTTGTAGCATTTAAAATTAATTTTGTTCAGTTTTATAATATGAGATCATGCTTTTCTACTATTTATTGCTATTTGTGAATTATAGTATAAATTTGTCATCTATGAATTCAATTTACTGTTGTATACATAGCCTTATGTTTGATTTTTGTTACTATATCATTCATAGATTCTTTTCATGTAGTTTTGAAAAGCTAGATGCATATTATAAACTTATGTATACTTGTATATATACTTATAAAGCTATGTACAAATTAGTAACATATATATGTAATAAAACTGTGTATTGGAATATTTCATTAGGTTATTTCAGCCATAAAACATGTATCATCATGCTTAAGAACCTATAGGAAGTGAGATTCTGTGTTAGGGAAGAATTACTTTAGACAAGAACAGGACACTTATAATAGTTCTTTGAGAAATCATATTCTTCCTCTATAGCTGTCTTTCCATTCAAAACTTATATTTAAAATTTCCTGCTCTAGGAGTTCATCTAAGATTGCATTTGGCACTAATATTGTTAGGCTTTGTGTCCCCACTCAAATCCACCTTGAATTGTAATCCCCAGGTGTTGTGGAAGAGACCTGGTGGGAAGTGATTGGATTATGGGGGTGGTTTCCCCATTCTGTTCTCATGACAGTGAGTGGATTCTCACAAGATCTGATGTTTTTATGACTGGTAGTTTTTTCTACACTTGCACAAGCTCTCTTGCCTGCCACCCTGTAAGACGTGTCTTTGCTTCTCCCTCACCTTCTGCCATGATTGTAAGTTTCCTGAGGCCTCTCCAGCAATGCAGAACCATGTGTTCATTAGACCTCTTTTCTTTATAAATTATCCAGCCTGGGGTATTTTTCTTCATAGCAGTGTGAGAATGGACTAATACAGGTACAGTCAAATTAGTGACTGCTATTCCCTCTATCCAAGTCCTCTGCTTTTTCTGTATCAAGAAACTAGTATCAGTTTTTATTTGGAGGAAATGAATTGATGTGGTAAATAAATGTTTGCCACATCAATATGAGAAAAATATTCCATCGTATAGCTTTCATATGTTTTATTTTCTAAAATGCATGAAAGTATCATCTGCTCAATGATACTAGACTGCATACATAACTAAGTAAAATATTATATGGGGCAGAGGTACATTATGCAAGGATATTCTCATGTTACTAGTTGGGCAGAGGACGTATACTTTTATCTTGTTCAAAATTGCAGATAATGTCATTTAATTCAAATGAAAATTATATGCTTTTTAAATTTTAATCTGGTTTGGTTTTGAAATGATATATCAAAATTTTAATATCTAATTTACTAGTTGTTTTCCATTACCAATCTCCTGGTGTGTACTTCATGACATAAACAAATATATTACTATTCTACAGCAAAAAAAAAAAAAAAACAACTCCATGAAATAAGTCTCATTGATTTTTATTTATGTATTTGTGTTTTTATATACATACACAAAAGTGATATGACCGAGAGTTAAGTCCTGCTTCAAGGTAATTGGAAACCTTGATAGCTACTCAGACTCACATGCTAGAACCATTCTCATGATCATCCTATTCAAGCCTCACTCAAATCTAACTGTTAATTGAAATCAGACAATAGATAGCTGGTAAAAAGGTGGGGTTATGAGTACAGTGAGCATGATTGTGGACCTATGTATCCTGCCTATTTTCAAACAAATAGAGTGAGAGGTATTCCAATTTTTTAGTTTGAAAATGCAAAATCAGCCTTTAAAAATAAAAAGTTTATTCCATTTGCAACAACATGGATGAACCTGGAGAGCACTATGCTCAGTGAAATAAGCCTCTCAGAAAGACTAATAGTCCATGAGTCCACTTATGTGAGGACCTGTAACATTTAGCCTCTAGAAGTAGAGAATGAAAGTTATTGCCAAGGGTAGGGGATGGGGGAAATGGAGATAGGGAAATTGTTTTCCAATGAGTATACAGTTTCAGTTATGCTAGATGAATAAGAGCTCTACTGTGCAACATAGTGGCTATAGGTATTGTGCACTTCAAAATTTGCTAAGAGGGTAAATCTCATGTTGTGTTCTTATTAAAAAAAACAAAAAAACAAAAAAAGCAAAGGGATGCAACGGAACTTTGGAAGGTGATAGATACGTCTATTACCTTGATTGTGGTAATGGTATCATGGATATTTGTATATGTCAAAGCTCATCAACTTGTACATATTAAGTATGTGCAATTCTTTGTATATTATACTCCCAATAAAGCTGTTTTTTTTAAAAAAGAAAAAATAATCAAACTTAATTTGTGGTAAGACATTTGTATTAGTCCGTTTTCACATTGCTATAAAGAATACTACCTGAGAGTGGGTAATTATAAAAGAAAGAGGCTTAATTGACTCACAGTTCTGCATGGCTGGGGATGCCTCAGGAAACTTACAATTATAGCAGAAAGTGAAGGGAAAACAAGAACCTTCTTCACATGGTGGCAGGAGAGAGAAGAGTGAAGGAGGAACTTCCAAACACTAATAAAGCCATCAGAGCTCTTGAGAACTCACTCACTATCATGAGAACAGCATGGGGGAAACCACCCCCATGATCCAATCACCTCCCTCCCTCGACACTTTGGGATTACAATTCGAGTTGTAAGATGTGGGTGGGGAAACAGAACCAAACCATATCAACATTCAAAATGCCAGTTCACGTAGCTGTAATATTTCTCTTTTGTCCTTTTCAAAGGTCATCTTTTTTAGGAAACTATAGATTAACTTTTATTTTGGAATAGTTATATTAATATGGCAATACAAGTTCTAGTGACTTGTGTTTGATTTATTCTTATGATTTATATATTCTTTGTAAGCACTCTACAATATTTCTTATGTGAGAATTACCTTTATCACATGTCAAACACATCTGAGGGAAAAATAAATTCCATTTTGTTTTTATTACCTGCAGGAAGCACCTAATGCAAACATGTTCTTTTTTTTCCATTTTACAAAATGATTTACAAAAAAGTTGTTTTAAATAATGTTATTGTTGTGTGTGGCAACCGTGATTTGGAGTATAAGTAATTTATACACTGTTATCCAAAAGACTGTTTTGTAAAGCAAAGTGAAACTGTATGTTTCTCTTACTTACAAAAATAATTATGAAATTTTTTATGTCATGCAAGTCACTCTCTCTCATGAGTAAATAGTTGTTATTTAAATAACAATTAACCCACAAGGTTAGCACATCTTTGAAAATAAATTATTTCTTCTCTAGGACCAAAAGGTACATAACTGCATGGTGAAGAAGTGTTTTCATTTGCAAAAGTTCTATCGCTAGAAAAATAAATTCAAGCAACATATTGTTAATTTCTTTTCTTTAACTTAGGTCATCCCACCTTTTCCTATCCCATGCTGTCATTCTTACATTTTGGAATGTTTCTTTTTGAATTCTTTGCTCACTAATAAAATTCCTTAGAACCCTAGCACTATTATGAAAAAGCTCTCCAATACCACTACCTACTCCTGATATTTCTGTGTTGTCATTGACATTTGGTTCTTCTCCCAAAAGCTATTTCTCTTATTCTTCAATTCAAAGCTGCTCCTTCTCTCACAGTTTGAGGAGGTGGGTAGGATCAAGGTCTGTATTCTCTAAGTTTCTTATTTTTTTTCTGACTGTTACTTCTTCTCTTTCATATAAAATATCTTGCACTTTGAGGTCATTTTCTTACCAAAAAAATTGTCTACATCTTCTTATTTTGCTCATATGCTTATTTTCCAGGCATGTTCCTAACTGCATATTGGGTGCCAATACCAGTTTCTTCTCTCCAGTATCAAATATGGCCATCACCCAGGCATCTATGTTGATGATGCAACCTTCCCACTGACCATCATGCTGCCACAATCAATATTAGGTAGATTATCTTGCCTCCCCACACTAACCTCAGACCTCCTTGACCTCCACTCCTTTTTTATTCTTTTTAAAATTATTGTTGATCATCAACCTAATACAAGACATTGTGGCATAATCCAGATATCAAAAATTCAATTGTGTATCAGGTCAAGTCTCAATTCCCCACCTTCAAATCATTCACCTTATAAAGAGAGAAACACATACACCAGATAATTAGAATACAATGTAGTAAGTGCAACAGTTAATATGAAAGTTACAAAAGCAGTGCAGATGTTATGATCACATCATGAAGATTACCTACATGTCTACTCTAAGACTATATCCCACCTTCATAGTCTTTTGTTTGGTATTGGAGTATGCTCTTTGCCATTCTCCCATTACTTCTCTCATTCCAATTTATTTTATAAATGTATAATTTATAGACAGTAACATTCTCTTTTTTAGCATATAATTACTTGATTTTTTGCAAACACATATAATCATGCAACTATAGACACAGGCAAGATATAAAACAATTCTATCACCTCCCAAATCCTCCCATTCCTTTTTATAAACAACACATCACTGACTCCAGCTTCTGGTAACCATAAATTTGTTTCCATCTTTATAGTTTTTTTCTTTTCCCTAATGTAATAATACAAGTAAAATCATATGATATGTGTCTTTTTTCTCTACGTCTTTTTCATTTCTTTGGCTTCAAAGATACTTTCAGTTTCTTAACTGCCCACTTTCCGTAAGTCTTTCAGTTCCTTGTAACTGTACTTATGTCCCTATAGAGCCAGACCTCTATGTCTGTAAAGGGCTAGAACAGTAAGCCAGAGGAAAAAAATTTGCAATTTATTTCTGGGACTTCCAACTTCATAACACATTTATCCTCTAGCCACATCTCCAGGGAATACTCCAAAACAGCATCCAGTATTTTCTATACATACGGTTCAGAAAATCTGGAGAAAACTCCACACTCACACACTCTGATGTTGTTTAAAATTAATAGCAATCTTACTT
Organism: Pan troglodytes; assembly: GCF_028858775.2. Lineage (NCBI taxonomy): Eukaryota > Metazoa > Chordata > Mammalia > Primates > Hominidae > Pan > Pan troglodytes. The sequence goes on along the minus strand of NC_072403.2, from coordinate 35,289,279 downwards.
TTCTCTTACTTTATTTGTTATGGTTACTGCCATCTCCTATTTCCTTCAGGAACTGTTTTAAACATTCATCTTTCCTTCATTAATTTACCCACACTCCCTTCATGCTTGGCAGACAGTCTCACCTTCTGTTCCACAGAAGAAACATAAAGCATTAGATAAGTTCATCTAATGCCATTCTCTGTATTTCCAACCACTCTTCTATCTTACTTCAGTCTATAATCAAGTTCAAATATTTAAAGTATTGTTAAAAATTAGGTCCACCCATGAAACTGTTGCTAAATGCAAGGAAGTTATTATTGCCCCTGACCAGAAAAGTTCTGGTACAGAGGTACAGGTGGAAGCCTGATTTCAATAGGCAGAGTGAATGGGTAGCCTTTCCCACTCCTTATTTTTCATTTCTTTACATCTAATATAGAATGAATGATCAACAACTTCTCTTTAACCAACAACTTATCCTTACTTCCATGTTGGCTGTAATATCCCTAAACTTGGAAGATAAAAATTATATGAACAAATTTATCTGTCTTTGCGTTGGAGTAGTTTTCTTAAGTCACAGTGCACCTAGTTCAGGGTTTCTCAACAGAAGAACAATTGACATTTTGGGCTGCATAATTCTTCATGTGTGGGGCTTTTTAAATATGGTGAAACAAAGCCACAGAAAGCCTAAAGAACTTTCCGTAGCTTCTGGAAACCTTTAGTCACATTTAGTAAGGGGTGGCATGGTGATTTGAAGAGATGATTTTTATGTGTACAGTAAATTTATAAGCAGTTGGTTCCACTATTCCACCTGATTCTCCTATTTTACTGTAGTTTGAATACTTCCATTGAAAAATGTATTTTAAATGTCTGGCCAGAATGAGTCTCTGGAGATGGCTCGTGATTGATAGGGCTATGACAGAGATTAGGATCAGAGTGCAGTCTGAGGTTGTATTCCATAGAAGCACAGTCTCTCCTCTCCACCAACCAACTTCACATGCCAATTATGTAACTCATAACAGCTTAGTGATATGGTCCATACTCTTTTTCAAAATATAAGCAAATTAATATTAGTAAAGTAGTTGCTAAGAGACTCCCATTTGGCCTATGTGTCTGTTTTTGTACCACTATCATGTTGTTTTGGTTAATGTAGCCTTGTAATATAGTTTGAAGTTGGGTAGTATGATGCCTCCAGCATTTTTCTTTTTGCTTAGTATTGCTTTTGCTATTTGGGCTCTTTCTTGATTTCAAATGAAGTTTAGAATATTTTTTCTAATTCTGTGAAAAACAATATTGGTAGTTTGATAGGAATAGCATTGAACGTGTAGATTGCTTTGGAGAGTATGGTCATTTTAACAATATAAATTCTTCCAATCCATGAGCATGGGTTTTTTTCCCCATTTATTTGTATCCTCTATGATTTCTTTCTTCAGTATTTTGTAGTTTTCCTCAAAGAAATCATTCACTGCTTTGGTTACGTGGATTCCAACATACTTTATTCTTTTTGTGGCTATTGTGAATTGGATTGTATTATTGATTTGGCATTCAGCTTCAATGTTATTGGTATATAGAAATACTACTGATTTGTACATTGATTTTGTATCCTGAAACTTTACTGAAGTTTTTATCAGCTCTACAAGTCTTTTGGCAAAGTCTTTAAGGTTTTCTAGGTATAGAATCATATTGTCAGCAAGGAGATAATTTGACTTCCTCTTTTCCTATTTTGTTGCTTTTTATTTCTTTCTCTTGCCTGATTGTTCTGACTAGGATTTCCGGCACTATGTTGAATAGGAATGGTGAGAGTTGGCATCCTTGGCCTGTTCCAGTTCTTAAGTGTAACACTTCCAGCTTTTGCCAATTCAGTATAATGTTGGCTGTGGGTTTGTCATAGTGGGCTCTTATTATCTTGAGGTATGTTTCTTCCATGCCTAGTATGTTGAGGATTTTTTTCATGAAGGGATGTTGGATTTTATCAAAACATTTTTTCTGCATTCATTGAGATGATTAAATGGTTTCGTTTTTAATTGTTTATGCGGCAAGTCATGTTTATTGATTTGCATATGTTGAACCAACCTTGCGTACTGGTAGTGAAGCCTGCATGATAGTGGTGAATTAGCTTTTTGATGTGCTGCTGGATTCCATCTGCTAGTATTTTATTGAGAAATTTTGCATCTATGTTCATCAGGGATATTTGTCTGTAATTTTCTCTTTTGTTGTTGTGTCTTTACTAGATTTTGGTATCAGAGTGATGCTGGCTTCGTAGAATGAGTTAGGGAGGAGTCCTCTTCCCCATTTTAAAAAAATATTTCAGTAGGATTGGTACCAGCTTTTCTTTGTACATCTGGTAGAATTTGGCTATGAATCCACCTGTTTCAGGGCCCTTTTTATTTGGTAGGTTTGTTTCTCAATTTCAGAACTCTATATTGATCTCTCCAGGGTTTTGATTTCTTCCTGGCTCAATCTTGGGGTGTTGTGACCTTCCAGGAATTTATTCATTTCCTCTAGAGTTTCTAGTTTGTGTGCATAGTGGTGTTCATAATAGTCTCTGGGGATTTTTTATATATCCGTGGGATTGGTTGTTAATTCACTTTTGCCATTTCTGATTGCACTTATTTAGATCTTCTCTTTCTTTGTTGTTAATTTAGCTGGTGTCCTATTGATCTGGTTGACAAGAACCAGCTTTCGGTTATTACTTTGCATGTATTTTTGAGTCTCAATTTCATTCAGTTCTCTAATGAATTTTGGTTATTTATTGTCTTCTAGCTTTGGGACTAGTTCTTGTTTTTCTAGTTCTCTAGGTGTGATGTTAGATTGTTAATTTGAGATCTTTCTAATTTTTTGATGTAGGTATTTAGTGATGTAAGCTTTCCTAACACTGCTTTAGCTGTATTCCAGAGATTTTAAAATATTGTGTCTCCATGCACACGTATGTTTATAGCAGCACTACTCACAATAGCAAAGACTTGGAACCAACCCAAATGTCCATCAATGATAGACTGGATTAAGAAAATGTGGCATATATATACCAAGGAATACTATGCAGCCATAAAAAATGATGAGTTCATGTCCTTTGTAGGGACATGGATGAAGCTGGAAACCATCATTCTCAGCAAACTATTGCAAGGACAAAAAAACCAAACACCACATGTTCTCACTCATAGGTGGGAATTGAACAATGAGAACACCTGGACACAGCAAGGGGAACATCACACACCGGGGCCTGTCATGGGGTGGGCGGAGGAGGCAGGGATAGCATTAGGAGATATACCTAATGTAAATGACGAGTTAATGGGTGCAGCACACCAACATGGCACATGTATACATATGTAGCAAACTTGCATGTTGTGCACATGTACCCTAGAACTTAAAGTACAATAAAAATGTGTATATAAAAAAGTAAAAATAAAAAAATAAAATATTTTGTCTGTTTTTATTTTAAATAATTTTCTAAATTTTTGCCTTAATTTTATTGTTTACCCAAAAGTTACTCAGAATAAAGTTATTTAATTTCCATGTAATTTTGTGGTTTTGAGAGAACTTACCGGTATTGATTTGTATTTTTATTCCACCATGGCCCAAAAGTATAGTTTGTATGATTTTGAATTTTTTAACTTTATTGAGACTTGCCTGATGTCCAAGCATGTGGTCAATCTTAGCATATGTTCCATATGCAAATGAGAAGAATGTATATCCTGTGGTTGCTGGGTGGAGTGTTCTGTAGATGTCTATTATGTCTGATTGGTCAAGTGTCGAATTTAACTCCAGGATTTCTTTGTTAGTTTTCTGCCTCGATGATCTAACTCTGTCAGTGGGATGTTGAAGTCACCCACTCTCATGGTGTGGCTAAGTATTTTTGTAGGTCTAGCAGTACTTGTTTTATGAATCTAGGTGCTCCAATTTTAGTTGCATATATATTCAGGATAGTTAAGCCATGTGGTTGGATCAAACCCTTTATCATTGCATAGAGCCCTTCTTTATCCTTTTTTGACTGCTGTTGTTTTAAAGTCTATTTTATCTGAAATAATAATTGTAACCCCTGCTCTTTTTTGTCTTCTGTTTGGGTGATAGATCTTTCTCCTACCCTTTACCTTGAGTCTATCAGTGTCATCACGTGTAAGATGGGTCTCTTGAAGACAGCAGATGGGTGAGTCTTGTTTTTTATCCAACTTGCCACTCTGTGCCTTTGAAGTAGTGTGTTAAGACCATTCACATTCAAGGTTAATATTAATATGTGAGATTTTGATCATATCATAAAGTTGTTAGCTGGTTGCTTTGTAGTTTCTACTGTGTGGTTGCCATATAGGGTCTGTGGACTATGTAGTTAAGTGTGTTTTTGTAGTAGCAGTTATTATTCTTTCCATGTTTAGAAATCCATTATGGATCTCTTGTAAGGCTGGTTTAGTGGTAATGACTTCCCTTAGCTATTGCTTATCTGAAAAATATTTTAGTTCTTGTTAACTTATGAAGCTTGGTTTGGTGGTGTATGAAATTCTTGGCTGGAGTCTCTTCCTTAAAAAATGCTGAATGTAAGTCCCCCATAAGATTTCTGCTGAGAAGGTCCCCAATAAGTTTATAATGTTTCCTCTGTTTGCTGTTAGCCTGATGGGATTCCCTTCGTATGGGATCTAACCTTTTTTTCTAGCTGCCTTTAAAGTTTTTTCTTTAGCATTGACCTTGGGCATTCTGGTCACTATATACCTTGGTGATGTTCATTTTATATAGGATCTGGCAGGTCTTCTCTGGATTTATTATATCTGTATGTCTACTTCCCTAGCAAGATAAAGGAAAATTTCTCAAATTATTCCCTCAAATATGTTTTCCATGTTTTTTACTTTTTCTTTTTCTCTCTCATTAATGCCAGTCATTCATAGGTTTTGCCATTTTACACAACCCATGTGTCTTGGAGACTTTGTGCCAAGAATTTTAAGAATTTTTAAATTTCTTTTTTCTTTGTTTTTGTCTGACTGGGTAAGTTTGAAAGACCAGACTTCAAACTCTGAAATTCTTTCTTCTGTTTGGTCTAGTCTATTGGGAAAGCATTCAATTGTATTTTGAAATTCCCTAAGTGAGTTTTATAGTTTTCATTGCTCTGAATGATTTCTTTTTAAGATGTTTGCATCTTCTTTTATTTCCTGGATTGCTTTACAGGTTTCTTTGTACTGATTTTTAACCTTATTTTGGATCTCATTGAGTTTCCCTGTAATCCATACTTTGAATTCCTCCTCTGTCATCCTCCTGCCTCCATTTTGGTTAAGAACCATTGCTGGAAACCTAGAGTCAGCCTTTGATGATGTCAATCCATTCAGATTTTTAATGGTGGCAGAATTCTTGTGCTGGTTCCTTCTCATCTGGAGAGTGTTGTACTAGGTAGGGTCTTTGGGGTTGTTTCTATAGTCCTATGCACTTCTGTCAGCAGGTTTTGTGTTGGGCTGTGTGGTTTGACCTATAACTCAGGATATGGCATTTGCAGGTAAGAGTCAGCTGCCACACAAGTAGGTGGGAGGGGAGCTGACCTTTATTTACTGTGAGGTGCTCTCTGTTGTTTCAGGTGAAGGACTGGACAGTGGGGTGGGTGTCCAGTGTTCTGAGCTTCCTAATTTGTGAGGGTGGTGGGATATACCTGGGCAGAGCTGGAAACATGGCTTTCCCACGAATATCTCAATGACAGGTGCAGGCACCAGCCCTGATGGGTGTGGCTAGGAGAAGCTCCTGATAAAATGTGCTGAGGTCTTCGTGAGCCCCCTCACTTCCTTGGTGAATCTTGACATGCTCTCTTAGAGAATTCACCTGAAGAGCTACTATTTACTTGCCACTTTCTTTCCTCTCTTTGAGAGTAGCATACTCTAGCTGCTTCCAGTCAGCCATCTTGAACCTCCATAACCATTTTGAAGATGCAAATTGTGGTAGCAGCTGCAGTCAAGAGATATTAAAAATAAGTTATGGCTGGGTGCGGTGGCTCACGCCTGTAATCCCAGCACTTTGGGAGGCTGAGGCAGACAGATCACAAGGTCAGGAGATAGAGACCATCCTGGCCAACATGGTGAAATATATCTCTACTAAAAATTCAAAAATTAGCTGGGCGTGGTGGTGCGTGGTCCTGTAGTCCCAGCTACTCGGGAGGCTGAGGCAGGAGAATCACTTGAACCCGGGAGGCAGAGGTTGCAGTGAGCTGAGATTGCACCACTGCACTCTAGGCTGGTGACAGAGTGAGACTCCATCTCAACAAAAAAAGGGGATTCATTTATTCATTATCTTTTCTTTAGAATTAAGTTTAAGTTTTAAATACAGTATAAGAAATAGCTTTGGAAATAACTAAGGGTTCTACCCTAATTAAAATACATATAATTTAACTGGGTATGATGGCACATGCCAGCAGTCCTAGCTCCTCAGTATGCTGAGGTGGGAGGATGAGCCCAGGAGCTTGAGGCTATAGTGAACCATGATCACACCTGTGAATCACCATGGCACTCCAGCCTGGGCAACATAGCAAGACTGTCTTTAAACAAACAAAACAAAATACACATCAGTATATGAGTGTTGATGAGTCACTTGGTAATGAGTCTCATATTTCTGCATTTTTCTTTTTCATCTGTGAGTTCTAGAAAGAAGTAGGAAAAACCACTATATCAAACAGCCTCTTTGGACTTTATTCTAAACCACGTAAAATCTCACCACATTTCTTTGTGTGTCTCAGTAATTGATCTTAGAAATTATATCTGGAGGTGCAGGTTGAGGTATCCAAAGAGGAAGGAGTGGCAATATTTTGGGAGTTTCCAGTCAACAATAAAGGACTAAGAGTGTCCAGCACAGGAGTGGCCTCAGTGATTGAAGTGAGTGAATTCAGCTATAATTGAAGCTGGTAAGAGGGCCTTTTAAAAATTAAAAGTTGATTCAGTACAAGAAAGCAAGTTACTGCTGCTTACCATTCAGAGACTTACGGGTGCTTGCCTGCATTATAATAAAAGAACTTAATTATTGAGCAAGACCTATATTTATCTCTTCACTTTGGACAGCCTAATAAACTATTATTACAGTTTCTCTACTGACTTTCAAACGTTTTGAAGTTTGAAAGACACCTTTGCAATTAACACAGCATGAGCACAACCAGAACAGAGAACGCTGTTATAATGGGTCTGTCCAGTCAAAATGGTCAGCTGAGGGGTCCCGTGAAACCCAGTGGTGGCCCTAGAGGAGAGGCCACACAGACACAGCAACAGACGAACCAGCTGAAAAACACCAACACAATAATAGCACTCAACCACAAGCGCAGAGTATGACCACCACTATTAAGCCTGGTGATAACTGGAAAAAGACTTTAAAACTCCTTCCAAAGGATCTAAGAATCAAAATGTTGGATGTGACCTCCACAAGAGGAAATTAACTTGAAGATTACTGTTTGAAACGGCAGTTACTGATGAGAATTTTTGAAATGGGATGGAAAAAGCCATCTCCTTTCCAAGAAGAGAGCATTCCCATTGCTTTATCTGGTAGGGATATCTTAGCTAGAGCAAAAAATGGAACAGGCAAGAGCAGTGCCCATGACATTCCCCTACTTAAAAGGCTAGACCTGAAGAAGGACACTATACAAACAATGGTGATTGTTCCCACAGGAGGACCTGCTCTACAGGTCAGTCAAATTTGCATCCAGGTCAGCAAACACATGGGAGGAGTCAAAGTGGTGATGACCACAGGAGGAACCAATTCAGGAGATGACGTACTGAGGCTGGATGATACAGTGCACATGGTGATTGCTGCCCCTGGGAGAATCCTGAATCTTATTAAGAAAGGAGTAGCAAAGGTCAGTCATGTCCAGGTGATAGTATTGGATGAGGCAGATAAGTTGCTGTCCCAGGATTTTCTGCAGTTAATGGAAGATATTATTCTCATGCTACCTGAAGACAGGCAGATTTTACTATATTCTGCTACTTTCCCTCTTAGTATACAGAAGTTCATGAATTCCCATTTGCAGAAACCCTGAGACTAACCTGATGGAAAAACTAACTCTGAAGGACATAACCCAGTACTATGCATATGTAACTGAGCACCAAAAAGTACACGGCCTCACCACACTTTTCTCCAGGCTTCAGCTAAACCAGATGATCATTTTCTTTAACTGCTCTCAGCGAGTTGAATGGCCAGCCAAAATTTCTCAACTGGGTTATTTTTGTTTCTACGTTCATGCTAAAATGAGGCAGGAACATCAAAATTGTGTATTTTATTACTTCTGAAATGGCTTATTCTCATTTGCACTGATCTGTTTACTTGAGGTATTGATATACAAGCTGTGAATGTGGTAATAAACTTTGACTTTTCAAAGCTAGAAGAGACCTATCTCCGTCATATTGGAAGACCAGGTCGCTTTGGCCATTTTGGCTTAGCCATCAACTTGATCACATATGGTGATCACTTCAACCTGAAAGGTATTGAGGAGCAGCTGGGAAAAGAAATAAAACCTATTCCAAGTAACAATGACAAGAGCCTGCATGTGGCAGAATTCCACAGCAAGGCTGTAGAAAATGAGAAGCCTTAATAAGCACTCTTTGACAAACTGTGGAAGCCTTGTTTGGGTCTATGACATACCATTTTTTAGAGAGGAGTGCTCTTCTCTTTGTGAGTTTTTCATCTTTTATTTCAGAACTATGAAGACTTAAAAGAGTTCAGAATTTTTTTTTTCCTTTTTTAACTGGTGAAGAGAAAAAAGCTGAAAAGAAGGAATATTCCTTTTTTTTTGTTCCATCTGTTTGCACTGTATGCTAAGTGAACATTAGTTGCACTAACTGCTGGTTTTAAAAAAATGTTTTCTGGGGAAAGGGGACAGGAAAGGAAAAGAAAGAAGGGGAGAAACCCTAAAAAGAGAAGAATCTTAATGAACACAAAAGCTTGTCTATTATTTCAAAATTCTCCAACATCTGACTCTCGAGGACATTTCAACTTCTCCCTAGTCATCCATTTTTTTTTAAGCCTGAGGAGCTTATTACTCATTTGTGTGAAGTGCTGTATGCTCTGAGATATTCAGAATATCATCTTTTAGACACAGACCAAAGAATCAACAGTAGTACTCTTTCTTTCCTTTATTCTTTAAAAAATTTTTGTCTTTTCATTTTGGTTTTAGGGTGAAGTCTCTCTGTTTTCTTTCTACCCAATACTGAAGCCCAGAGCTGGTAGATGAAACTTATTAGTCAGTTAAATACCATTTTCTTTTTCTTTATATTGGAGGAGTTGATATGCAGCTGCAGTTCATCCACACTGTAAACACATGTATTAAAAAAAATCCCAACAGGGCATGGTGGCTCACGCCTGTAATCCCAGCACTTTGGGAGGCCGAGGCAGATAGATTATCTGAGGTCAGGATCTCGAGACCAGCCTGACCAACACAGTGAAACCCTGTCTTTACTAAAAATACAAAAAAATTAGCCAGGCGTGGTGGCAGGTGCCTGTAATCCCAGCTACTTGGGAGGCTGGGGCAAGAGAATTGCTTGAACCTGGGAGGCGGAAATTGCAGTGAACTGAGATCATGCCATTGCACTCCAGCCTGGGCAACAGAGCAAGACTCTGTCTCAAAATAATAATAATTCCAAGTAAAAATTTATTCTGGTCTGAGTAGATAAAACATCAATGCTCCCAAAGGAAAAGCAGTCTATCATTGGAGGAGCCATATGACAAGCCTTTGTGCTCTACAGCAAACACTAAAGACTGGTTTACATACGTCTCCAGTAACAATATGGCACTTGACTTGTAGACATGTCAGAACCTTGACCCTATTTCTTTTGTGGCAGAGTGTGTTGCGTTGAAAATTGAGTGTGTATACTTCTATCAACCTTGTAAATAAGTGTATATGTATATATACATATATATGATGAAGGTTGATGGGATTAAGGGGATTAGAGTGATTATGGGAGCAGCTAAAGATGAAGGGGCTCAGTTTACTCAGCACTAAATTCTAGAAAGCACTTTGGCCTCTTGCTGTAGAGAGCAGGTTTCTATGGTACCCTTGGTTAGGAAAGGGACACAGAAATCTGGGATGTCCTGTTTGCTCCCACACTGTCTCATCTAGTACCCCTGGAGGAGGCTTACCAGAGAGAGCAAGGAAGCATCAAAAATTGATAATTCAAGATTTTTTTTTGAGAAGCTCTTTTATTTTGCTTCTTCACCCTTTCTAAAAGTTTAAGGAATTTTTCAAGCTCTCCAAAAGAGGGCAAAGATTAATCTACCATGCATCTACCTTGCAGTGTGGGGATTCTGTTGAGTGGTAGTATTGTTGAGCAGTACATGCATAAAGCACAGATTCGCATTTCATAGTATTAGCCAATACCAGCTTTGGTGATGTTAGCAGTTCTGGAGCTTAATTTTCTATGGATCATCTGTAGTGTGTAAATGTATTGCCTTCTGCCCACCTTGATACATAAACTTTTGCAGGAATGGACAACCCCTGAGAGCTGTTTAACTTTCATACCACACAAAGCTGCTTGCCATTCTCTTGTGTTATGACAATAATTGTTATCTGTCATTTTGTACTGTAAATTCCTGGCAAATGCTTTACAGTCAATAATGTTGCTTTAAATTGTTGCCCTCCCAACATGCTTGATGTTTGGCCTAATCTCCAGGCCAAAAGACTGAGATGAATCAAAACCAGTGAACTATTTTTTAATGTTTTTGAATTCCCTTTTAACCCAGTGTACTAGGTCAATCAGAAGGCATCTGAGAGGAGAAAAAAAAGCAAAAAATAATTTTTAAAAAATTGATTCCCATATTGCATTGATTTTTAAAAACCTAAAATATGTACGTTTGTGTTTAACTCATATGGACAAAGGGATTAATTATTTGAAGTTGCTTTTTTGACTCTGCCCACTTCTATTTTTTTTTCCCAAGACAGAGTGTCACTGTGTCACCCAGGCTGGAATGCAATGGCGTGATCTTGGCTCAGGGCAACCTCCGCCTCCCGGGTTCAAGAGATTCTCCCTGTCTCAGCCTCCCAAGTAGCTGGGATTACAGGTGCCCACCTGTAATACACCAGGTGTATGTGACTCACCCACAATTCCTTGGAGATCAAAATCCTACAGATGCCTCCTGATCAGACACAGCCCTAACTCTTCAACAACTGTAGCAAAAGCTGCACAGTACAAACCCAAAAAAGAGCAAGCTCATTTATTTGGAATCCAAGTCACGTATGTTCTGTCCAGTCAATGTTGGTTACTAAATACAAACCTTAATTCAGGAAGTAACCTTTTTTTTTTTGCATGAAGCGTTGGGAGAGGGAATTTAAACGGTATCAACTTTTGACCAAAAAGTCTTGTTCTTGTACTGACGCAGCACTCTTTCTCCTACACCTCCTGCAAGAGGGATCATTAATATAGAAGAAATGCAAGGAAAGAGTGTAAATGTAATTCTATATCTCGCTAGAAAACATGTGAGTGACCAATCAAAAGTTCAGTCTTCTTTTCCAGTCTTACACTGCTCTGCCTGGTGCTGAGTTCCTGTGGGTCCCTCTTAAAGTACAGACTTAAAATTGGAAGTATTGCTGAAGTATAACATCTAATGACGAGTGGCACTTAAACTATCTGGGACACCACTATTGGACACAGTGTTACAGAGGCAGCTGTCCAGCTTGTTGCTTGGTTCTTGAATATAAATCATGAAATGGAAATATGCTCTAAGGACTTGGTCAAAGCCTGGTCTTTTTTTTGTCCCTCATATTAAGGAGGATTGTTACTACTGGAAAGTGTTTTCAGATTATTTCCAATATTGGAATGTATTTTTTAAAGTAATGGTAATTTTTTTCCAGTGGTTCATTTGGATGATAACTAGTTCCTATTTTTAATATTAAAACTATATTCAACTCATGGTTTAGCCTTTGGTTGCATCGCTGTGTAATGGGTTATGGACTGTCACACACCTTCCCACCTCTGGGCCTGTGTGTTTTCTCTCCCCGTATGTTCTGATGGGAGAGAAACTTTTTTGTCTTTCCCTTAGGAAAGGAATAAAGTTATTCTAAAATGATCTTTTACTGAAGTAAGGGAGAGGGAAACCTAAATATACCTCTAAATTATTTCAAGTTGGTCCCAGTATCATAAGATGGGTTGGCCTGAAGTGGTAGGAGGGTGGGGTTGGTTATCAGTATTTGTTTTCAGAATGAGGCGGGAGTGTCTTTCGTTTGCCACGTGCTTTGTGCTTGACACCTTCATGCTTGATTAGAACAAGACAACTCAGCATAAAGGCTTGAGTGTAAATTGTTAGAGTCAAAATATCTCATTCTGATAACTTAAACTGTTTTCTTTTTAATAGGGATGGGAGAAACCGTACTTTGCCCCCAAAGGGAGAGTGTCTGCACTAAAAATGTAGAAACTCTTTGGAAGCTCATAACCTTATCAGACACTGCCTTTACCACACTCCTGACCTTCTAGATTAGTAACAAAAGAGATGAAATAAGTTCTTGGGAATTAAGCTATATTATCTTAATTTGAGAATTTTTTTCAATGTTCTGGGTATCTTTAAATGTGTTATTGTGGAATTATTTTCTTGCCAAATACCTTCGTCAAGCAAAAATTACTGGTCTCATGAGAGCTGAAGTAACTCAGCTCTTTGGCGAACTTCAGTGGACTTTGGTGAGCTCATAGCTCTACTTTACGTCTTTAAAAACAGTTTTTTTAAAAACTCTCATATCTACTCTCAGATACTTTTAAACATATTGTTTCCTTAGAAGATTCAGGATTTTTTTTATTTTACGTCTTTCATACTGGAAGTCTGGACTATATGATAAAAATATTTCAATTTCGTACTCTTCTAACACCTGAAATTTGGAGCCCTTAAAATTTTCATATAGAAGGGAAATAGTTTAGTAAGTTATGGGGTTTTGTCGTCCTTAGTATTGGTTCTCAAATTTTAGCAGACATTTGAGTTGCCTGAAGATCTTGTTAAAACATAAGGACCTAAGTCTAAGCCTCAAACTCATGAATTCTGATTCAGTAGGTCTGGAATGGCACTCATGAATTTGAATGCCTAGCAAGCACCCAGGTACTGCTGCTGCTAGTCCAAGAGCCAAACTTGGAGAATCAATGCACTCTAAATCACATATTTCCAAAAAAGAAACAGGAACATTTAACCCTTTAAAAAATTAATGGATCTCTAATGCCAGACCTCCTGGAAAACTAGAAGTCAGTACTTAACATTTTTTTATGCTACAAATTTGAGCCTTTGTGTCAAAATTAGATTTAGAACAGCTATTTTGGTCATAAATTATGATCTCTAACAATCATAAATATCTACAGAAATATTCAAAAACAAATCTAGCAACAATATCTGCAAATCTCATATGATAGCTAAATCCATTAATATGTATATTAAAACTTTTGCAACAACTTTGTAAGTACTTAGAAATAAAGGTAAGTCCATAATGTTGTTTTATATTTTGGAGTTGTCTCACCATCTTGTATACACATTTTAGTATTTTTAATAATAATATAATTGTTACAAAAATTCCTTTGAAGCTATGTGGATATACATTATTTTTTTAAAGGCTACATAGCATTCTGCTCAGATAACAACTCACAATTTGCAGAAAAATTTTCTTTATTTATTTAACAAATATTTATTGATTGCCTATTGTATACCAGTCACTTTTCCAGTTTTTCATTATTATAAGCAGCATTAGTCAATGTTTTCTGTAATCATTATCACATTCAACAAACAGGTTAAATAGCTCTATTAATATTTTTTCTTAATTATGAATAACATAACAACTAAGTGATAGCATAATTGTATTTATAAATATTGCATTTTCTGCAGTTGGTTTTTTCCTTAAAATTAAAGAATATAAGATTATTCAGTTTAAGTTTATTTCTAAAACTGTATGCATTTAAATATTGATAAATTCCTTTCTAAAATTATTGTAAAATATTATATTGCTTCCAGTATTGTTCTCCCTCAGTCTAGCCAACATGAGGAATTTATCATTTGTTATTTTTTATACTTAATAATAGAAGGCATACTGTATCATATATAAGTACATAACAACTACAGTCAGATTGCTTGGGTTTAATTCTAGTGCTACCATTTATCCTTTGTGAGGTGACTTTAGTTGCTTAATCTTTCTGCATCTGTAAAATAAGCATATTGAATAAATAATTCTGTAAAGTGCTTAGCAGAGTGACTCAAAAATGGACACTTAATGGTGCTACATATTATGTCCATTAATGTTTTATTTAAAATTTTATTACAAAGAAATCATAGACAAGACAAACAAATGGAAACACATTCCTATGCTCATGGATGGGGAGAATCAATATTTTGAAAATGACCATACTGCCAAAAGCAATCTACAAATTCAATGCAATTCCCATCAAAATACCCCCACCATTCTTCACAGAATTAGAAAAACAATTTTAAAATTGATATGGAACCTAAAAAGAGCCTGCATAGTCAAAGCAAGACTCAGCAAACAGAACAAATCTGGAGGCATCACATTATCCAACTTCAAACTATACTGTAAGGCCATAGTCACCAAAACAGCACAGTACTGGTCTAAAAATAGGCACATAGACTAATGGAACAGAATAAATAACCCAAAAATAAAACCAAATACTTACAGCCAACTGATCTTTGACAAAGCAAAGAAAAACATGAAGTGGGGAAAGGACACCCTGTTCAACAAATGGTGCTGGGATAAATTGGCAAGCCACATGTAGGAGAATGAAACTGGATCATCATCTCTCACCTTATACAAAAATCAACTGAAAATGAGTCAAATACTTAAATCTAAAACCTGAAACCATAAAAACTCATGACATCAGAAAAACCCTTCTAGATATTGGCTTAGGCAACGATTTCATGACCAAGAACCCAAAAGCAAATGCAACAAAAACAAGGATAAATAGATAGGACTAAAAAGCTTCTGCACAGCAAATGAAATAATCAGCAGAGTTAACAGACAACTTACAGAGTGGGAGAAAATATTCACAATCTATACATCTGACAAAGGACTAATATCCAGAATCTACGAAGAACCCAAACAAATCAGCAAGAAGAAAACAAAGAATTATATCAAAAATTGGGCTAAGGACAGGAATAGACAACTCTAAAAAGAAAATATACAAACGGCCGACAAGCATATGGAAAAATGCTCAACATCACTAATGATCAGGGAAATATAAATCAAAACCACAGTGTGATACCACGTTACTTTTGCAAGAATGGCCATAATCAAAAATTCAAAAAATAATAGATGTTGGCGTGGATGTGGTGAAAAGAGAACACTTTTACACTGTTGGTGGGAATGTAAACTAGTACAACCATTATGGAAAACAATGTGGAGATTCCTTAAAGAACTAAAAGTAGAACTACCAGTTGATCCAGCAATCCCACTACTAGGTATCTATCCAGAGGAAAAGAAGTCATTATATGAAAAAGATTCCTTGCACACACATGTTTATAGCAGCACAATTTGCAACTGCAAAAATATGTAACCAGTCCAAATGCCCATCAATCAATGAGTGGATAAAGAACATGTGGGAAATGTATACATATACACCATGGAGTACTATTCAGCCATTAAAAGGAACAAAATAATGGCATTCACAGCAACCAAGATGGAATTGGAGGCCATTATTCTAAGTGCAGTAACTCAGGAATGGAAAACCAAACATCGCATGTTCTCATTCATAAGTGGGAGCTAAGCTATGAGGATGCAAAGGCCTAAGAATGCCACAATGGATTTTGAGGACTCAGGGGAAAGGGTGCGAGCAGGGTGAGGGATAAAAGACTACATATTGGGTACAGTGTACACTGCTTGGGTGATGAGTTTACCAAAATCTCAAAAATCACCACTAAAGACTTTATTCATGTAACCAAACACTGTCTGTTCCCCAAAAACCTATTGAAATAAAAAATAAATTTAAAAAATTGTTTAATAGCAGGGGATTTAATATCTTTAAGTAGAACATCAACTAATAAATGTGAAAGAGATGGTAGACTTAGAAAATCACCATTTTGCTACAATTATAATAAAAATTATAAGGAAAAATTTAAGCAAAAATTATCAGTGAATACTTAAATGAGTAGGTCAAAGTTTGGGGAATAAAGAATATTTATGTATTGTCAAAGTACCTCTCCACAAATTACTTATAAGTTACTAAGGGGAAAATAGTAAATTTATAATGGAGAAACCTGGCAGAACCATCTTAGCCAACTGATTATAGCTAATATCACCAGTAATGGGACAGATCAACATCATGTGCCTTCCAACGTAATGTGCTGAGAAGACAATCTCATGTCTGTTTTCCTATATGACATTTATGACCTAGATCTAATCAGAGGAAATATCAGACAGATCCAAACTGAGTGACATTCTACAAAATAACAGGAACTCTAAGCTGCCAACGTTATAAGAGAAAAGACTGAGGAGCTAATCCAGATTAAAAGACCCTCAAAGGACATGACCACTAAGTGAAATTTTTATTCCTGAGTTGAATTTTAGACTAGGAAATAAAATCAATATAGGATATCATTTGGATAATGGATTAAATTTGAATATTGGCTCTGGATGACATAATATTATTGTATGAATGGTATTTTTTTATATTGGTCATTTTACTAGTTATGCAAGAGAATGTCTGTTCTTAGGAAATACACATTGTTCAAAAGGTTAAAAAAAGTTTATTAAAAGAGTAAATGATAAAGCAACTAGGGCAAAAATGTTAATAATTTGTGAATCTGGGTAAAGGATATATGAGTATTATTTGTTCTATTCTGATAATCTCTATGTAACCTTGAAATTATGTCAAAATAAAATGTTTATAAATAAATAAATAAATAGATAGATAAAATTTTATTACACAAAATTGTCCAGGAAATAGGGAAGAAGAAACACTTCCAATTTGTCTTATGAGGCCAGTGTCAACTTGATAACAAAATTAAACGAAGACATTATACACACACACACACACACACACAGACAAACACACAGACGAAAAATAACTTTAACCATTCCAATAGATACAGCAAAACATTTGAAAAAATTTAACATTTACTAAAGATAAAATCGCTGAATTACTGAGCATACTCAGATGAAAAGGGAATGTTTGATCTGAAGAAAAGACTCTACATAAAAGCTACAGTATATATCATACTTGATGAAATACTTTAAATTTCCACTATAGGTTAAGAAATAAGATAAGAATGACTACTGTCGATATTTCTGCTCAGTAGCCCAATAGAGCCAGGAAAATGATAAAGAAGGTATAAAATTTGAAAATAGATGATGTGGTTGGGTGCATAAAGATTTGGAAAGGAAATATACCTAAACTATTAGAATTAAATAGTAAACTAAATAAAATACAAAGGCCATAAAATTTTAGTAGCATCAAAAGGCTCCCAATATTTAGGAACAAATTTAATTAAATATTGGCAAAATCTCTACATTGAAAACTACAAACGATTACTAAAAAAATTTTAAATAGACAATAAATCAAGGAATATTACATTTTTATAAAGTGGAAATTTCAATATTGCTAAGAAGTCAATTCTTCCCAAATTTATGTTTAAATTCATTGTGATTCTCAGTAAAATGCAAGTAGGTTTTTGGCTTTATGGAAATTCACAAAATGATTCTATTAATATCTAAATGCATGCAACCAAAAGCCACAATGACATGAAGAAAAACCAAGTTGGAGAATTCACACCACTGGATATCAAAACTTACAAAGCTATGATAATTAACTAGAACTATGGCATAGAATCAAGTATCAAGAATCACATCACATATAAACATCACCAAATTTATGACAAATATGCTAAACTGATTTTAATGATAATTTTAGCCATAAATACTTATATTAAAAAAGAAAAAAATAAATGTTAACTAGCTAAGTCTCTAATGTGAAAAATTACAAATACAAATGGAAAAATTTCAAAATAAGTGCAACAACTGATACAGTGTTACGATAAGAGCAAGAGTTATTGAAATTAAGAACAATAGAGGGAAAGATATTAAATGTCAAATTTCTGGCAAAATCTTTTAAGAATAATACCTGATAATGCACAAATTAATAATATTAGGGATTGAAAGGAAACATAACTTCAGGTAACCACAAAAATAAGATAAGATAAAAGAATAAATTATGAAACGTTATGCCAATAGGTTTGAAAAAACAGTGAATATAATTTAGTAACGGTGAAGAACAATTTAAAAAAATATACTGGCTTCCTTGCTATTAATTATACATTCTAAGAATGCTCCTATCTCTGGACTTTGCATTGGTTTCTCTGCTTGGAATGTTTTTCCTCAGATACTCAATTAGCTAACTGTATTTAAGCTTTATTTTTACATGTGGTGCTATTAGTGAAAACTTTACAATATAAAATAGTTTGTTTCCTGCACTATGTCACTTGCCTTGCTTTCTTTACCTCTGTAATGTGTGTTGCCATCTAACCCAGTTCATGCTTACATGTTTATTTGTTAGTGGTTTCTCTACCACTATAGATTGTACTTCATGAATATGAAAACTTTGTCTAATTCATCACTACTGGATTTTCAGTTGGAGTTCCAATAAATTCACATGAATAAATGATGAATAAAAGAATTAAAACTGTATGATGGTCTTAAAAGATATAGGAAAAAGAAACATTGCATACAAGTCAGCATATATTTATGATGAAAAGTTTAGCAGACCTGAAATAAGAAGGGACTTTGTCAATTTAATAAAGCCTCCTGGGGTAGATCAGTACTTTAATGGGCTCAATGAACCATGCCCCCAGTACTCACATTTGTTTCACAATGACTTACTCCACAGTTGGCCATGTGATAAGTTTGACCAATGTGACAGATCTAAGCAGAGGCTTGATAAATGGTTGTACCTGTGGCTTATATTCTTCAAACACCTGTTCTTCAGATTATCCTTGGAACCTAGCCATCATTTTGTGAGGAGCCCAACCTAGCCATGTAGGAAGGTCATATGGAGAACCATATGGAGGACCAGCCAACAGCTCTAGCTAGACTTCTAGGTAAAACCTAATACTAACTTTATTGGAACAGTGGCAAGCTGTCTTTACCAAGCTCTGCTAAAGTAAATAAGTTAAATAGTTATTGTTTGAAGTCACTGTTTTGGGATGTCTCCTTATACACAAATAGATAAATGAAACAGTTGTCCATCTAAAACCTAGGTCAAAACATGTACTCAGTGAGAACAAGACATGACTGCCACTTGTTATCACTTTAATTCCACACTGTTTTGATTGTTTTAGCTGGTTCATTAAGATAAAGAAAATTAATAGGAACTAGAATGGAAGTTTAAAAACTTTCCTTAATTATAGGAGCTATATTTCCCTACTTAAAAAAATCCCTGGCCGGGCGCAGTGGCTCACGCCTGTAATCCCAGCATTTTGGAAGGCCGAGGCGGGTGGATTACGAGGTCAGGAGATCGAGACCATCCTGGCTAACACTGAAACCTCGTCTCTACTAAAAATACAAAAAAATTAGCCGGGCGTGGTGGCAGGCGCCTGTGGTCCCAGCTACTCCAGAGGCTGAGGCAGGAGAATGGCGTGAATCCGGGACGCGGAGCTTGCAGTGAGCTGAGATCATGCCACTGCACTCCAGCCTGGGCCACAGAGCAAGACTCCGTCTCAAGAAAAAAAAAAAAAAAAATCCCTAAGAATCTGCAGATAAAACATTAGAAAAATGAGATAATTTAGCAAATCCCTTGGCCCAGGTATCAAATTGGTATATTTCTATATACCAGCAACAAAGAGTAAAATGTAGTTTGGAAAATATAATTTTGATAACTACCAAAGTAATAATGTCCAGATGTAAATCTAATAGAACATAGAAAAGCTTTACACAGAATATTATAAAGCTTTACTGAAATACATTAGAGAAGATCTAAATAAACATGGATATTTACCTTGATAGTGGTCGAGGAGTTATCTTTAGTAACTTTTTTTTTTGCTAACATATAGAGTCAATGAAATTTTAATTAAAAGATACTTTTAATTTATAAAAAAATTTATTGCACCAATTCTCACATTTATGCAAAGAGGGAAGAGTGCAAGATAACAAAAAAAAGTTAAAAAAAAGGAATAAAATTCAGAGATTTGTTCTAATAGCAAGATTTACAATGTATAGGAAATAAGACAGTACAGTGTTAGCACAGGAACAGACAGGTAGATGAGTGGACAAAAAGAGAGGACACCAAAGAGATCTGTGTATATATATATATATACATACACACACACACACATTGCAAGTCAGTAAATGGCACTGGGGCAATTGGTTTTCCACATTAAGAAAAGAAAAATAAATAGATTGAAATATTTCTCACTATGAGTGTATCTAAAAATGAGTTTCAGGTGGATTAAAGATTGAAATATTAAAGTCAAAACTTTAAAACTTTTTAAAGTACCTATAAAGTGATTATCTTCATGTCCTTGGGAGTGGAAAACATTCCTTAACAAAAGAACTAAAAAAGACTTTAGCATAAAGAGAAAGACTTATTTTAATAATTCTGCAATCTAAAATTAGAGCATCTTCACATCAAAGGAAACCACAGAATGAATGAAAAATCAGGCTACAGAAGGGAAAGGGATATCTGCCACTTCTATTAAGTGGCACAGTTTAGTATTCTAAAGAGACACATAATTCCCTTAAAAATAAGAAAAAGAAAATGGCCAAAATGAAAATGAGCAAAAGTCTGCAAACAAACCCAAATGCCTAGTAAACACATAAACAAAAATGTCTAATAAGATAGAAAAAGCAAATTAAAAGTAGAGTGTGCTGTATCTGTCAGTATCCTTAGAGTAGTAACTCGTTGGATAAGTATGTAAAGCTCTGAGAGCTCATATACAAGGTTGGTAAGGGTGTAAATTGCTAAAACTACTTTGAAGAATGGTTTCACATTATATCAGGAAGCTTTAGATGTCAAAGGGAAAAACATAATTTTTCAGAAATTTATAGTGGATACCTTTTAGAAACAGGGAAGTAGGAAAAGGAGCCTAGAGCTGTGCATAAAGGGAAATAAAATACGCTCATAAAGAATTATGCCTTTTAAAGTTATTGGACTCAAATCTTATGAACTATTAATGGTTATTGCTTTAACCATTATTATGAAGTATGAATTTCAGTTGCATTGTTTTTTGTAATCTTCCTTCTGAGGGTAAAAATCAAACAAAGAGTTATAAACGTAGGGATTCTGTTTATAATGCTATGACTTTTGGTCTCAAGTTGTGTCATGTTTCTTTAGGGAAAGGCTGGAATTCCTTCCCTTTCCTTTCTTATTCTTTCATTTTCTTTTCTTTCATTTATTTATTTCTTTCCTTTTCTTTCCATCCCATTCCTTTCCTTTTCTTTTCCTATCTCTCTCTATAAACATGTAAGAATGCATGCATATTCACTGCACTACTCTGGTAATGTCTTACTGATATATTCCTGTCCATTTATAAATCAAAATAGAAAGCTGCTATAATTTAACAACATGGACAGCATTGAAAGGTATGGATAACAGGACAATTTTAACTCATGTGTTGATGTGATAATATGTCTCATAGAACGTCAACTCAAGAAAGATATAAGACATGGCATAATGTGTGTATGTGCATATTTGTGTCCCTGTTAGTATTGAAAAGTTATCATATTAAAAATGAACAAAGGGAAAAAGTGCATGAGGTGCCGGGAGTCTAGGAGAAACCAGGAATAAGCTTCCAGGTGTTTTCTTCCAGTGAGTTACATTGATGTGCTTAATTGTGCCATCAATGGTACGATAACACATGCAGAATAATGCCAACCAGGAAGCTCACTCAAGTTTGATGTAGAAGGTTTTTATGGGGAATCAGTCAGGTAGGCATACGGCACCTGTGTAGCTGACCTCAGCTACTCAGACCCCAGCCCACCAGAGCAAAAATAGTCACCATAAATCGCCTTGTTAGCATAATCTATCTGATCAAATTTATATTGTGTGACCCAATAAAACAAATTATTTTTTTAAAAAAACATTTTATTAGGCAGGATATTCAAAGAACTTAGAGCTCCTCTTCCAGGAGCCTGCCAAGGGCCAGTCCTGAATATAGGCCTTTCTTGGGAATATACAGCGTTCTGCAACACAGACATGGAAAGTTAACCCTTTTCTGCATAATGGTTGACTGATATATTTTGATATATCAGATGCGTTAGGTCTTTTGCAACTGAAAAAAAGAGAAGCAAAACTATATTCATAAAATAATATCAAATTTTTCCTTAAAATACCATAGTGGTAAAGAATGAAAACTTGGGGGCCAAACTGCCTTGAGTTTGAGTCCCAGGTTAGCTAGTAGTTTGCTAGTGACTGTAGATAAGTTGATTAGTGACCTGTGCCTTAATTTCCTTATCTTTAAAATAGGAATATCAATATTATTTGCCTCACAAGATTTATTGTGAATGTTGAACACAATAATACCTTTGAAGCCTAGAATAATCCTTGGCATAAGTAGTACTTATTACATGTCATTATTATTATTATAGTTTTATTATACACTAGCACAGGCATAAGAAAGCAGATCGAGAGATATGAGCAAAAAGTGTTCCAAAAAGTTAAAAGCGAAAAAACAAAAACAAAAAAACACCTCAAGCTATTTAGGCTATTTTATAAAGAGAGAAGAGTTATGATTTTGTTAAGATAGTAACATTAGGGAAACAAGGTGAGGGATAAAAAGAGAAGCCTCTGTATTGTTTTTACAAATTTTTTACAGGTTTAAAATTTCTCCAAAGTTTAAAAGTGAGGTAACATTGTATTCTATTTGAGTAATAAGTATTAGAAAGCAGGGTAGTGCCAAGAATTGGGACAGCTGAGGAAATGACAGGAACACGTCTGCCCCGCTGGTAGGAGTGTAGCCTCATGGAAGCATTCTGGAGCACATTCTGGGTATAAAAATTCAAATTAAGTCTCTCATATATTGGACCTGAGCAATTTTGCTTCCAGGTATATATCCTAAATAAATCCTTACACAGGTCCATAACAACACTTGTTTGGCATAATTTATGGTAATGGGGAATTAGAAGCAACCCAGATGTCCATCAACGGGAGAGCGGATTTGCGAAGGTTGAGGATGTACAACATCAAAAAACATGCAGTTTTTAGAAAAAGTGGGATAGATATAGACATTGTAACGTGATAGCTCTTAAAAGTAGTGTGCTGAGTGAAAAAAAGTAAGAAACTGAATAAGATTATAATGTAATACTATTTTATAGAATAAAATATCCTAAAACAACAATACTAATAGAAATTAAGAGCCCATAAAATGTTACACATGAAACTTATAATAATTGTTTTCCTTAGGGGGAATGGTAGTAGAAACAGACAAGAAAGAAATGTTATAAATAAAGATGAGAGAGATCGTGCACATATTAATGAGGACAGGGTGCCATGAACTGATAAATGTAATGAACTCAACCTTCTGCACTTGAGATCCAACCACATAATAAAAGGAAAAAAGAAATAATATATGCAATTTTGTCTATATATATATATCAAAATTAAAATAGTGATAACCTCTAGGAATCACTATTAAAGAGGAAATTCTTATTTTAATGTTATTTCTACAACATTTGAAACAATTTAAGGAGCATGATGTGTAATTTTTGTATTCAAAACTTAAAATGTGAATAATTAGTAATAAATTTAATAAAGGAACAAGACTGCCTCACTGAAAGCCATGTAACGTTACTGAAAGAAATTAAAGACCTAAAAAATGGGAAGCTATGTTGTGTTTATGAATTAAATGACTCAATATTAAGACTTCTATTTTCTCAGAAATGATCTATAGATTTGATGCAATCCTAATAAAAATGCCAGCATGATTCTTTTTAGTACGAATTAACAAGCTAATTCTAAAGTGTATATGGAAATGCAAAAGACTTGGAAAATCAAAGCCTAGAAAATCAAAAGATTAGAGGCATTAAACTACCTGACTTCAAGAATTGTTATAAAGGGCACGGCGTGGTGGCTCACGCCTGTAATCCCACCACTTTGGGAGGCCGAGGTGGGCGGATCACGAGGTCAGGAGATCGAGACCATCCTGGCTACCACGGTGAAACCCCGTCTCTACTAAAAATACAAAAAAATTAGCCAGGCATGGTGGTGGGCGCCTATAGTCCCAGCTACTTAGGAGGCTGAGGCAGGAGAATGGCGTGAACCCGGGAGGCGGAGCTTGCAGTGAGCCGAGATGGTGCCACTGCACTCCAGCCTGGGCGACAGAGCAAGACTCTGTCTCAAAAAAAAAAAAAATCGTTATAAAGTTGCTGAAATCAGTATGGTATGGTATTAGTTAAAAATAAACACATAGATCAATGAAAAAGAATAGTAAGCCCATATATTGACAAGGTGCTAAGGCAAATCAATGGGGGAAAATAATGTCTTTTCAATAAATCACACTAAAAACTATATATCTGTATAGAAAAAGAATGAGCACTAACACTCACTTTATACTACACTCAAAAATTAACTCAATAAGGATCACAGACTTAATGAAGTATAGAAGCTAAAACTATTCATTTTCTAAATGGTCACATAGAAAAATATCTTTATAATTTTAGGCCGGGCGCGGTGGCTCATGCCTGTAATCCCAGCATATTAGGAGGCCAAGGCAGGTGGATCATTTGAGGTGAGGAGTTCAAAACCAGCCTGGCCAACATAGTGAAATCCCATCTCTATTAAAAATACAAAAAAAAAAAAAAAAGACAGAAAGAAAGAAAATGAGCCAGCATAGCAGCACACACTTGTAATCTCAGCTACTTGAGAGGCTGAGGCACGAGAATTGCTTGAACCAGGAGGTGGAGGTTGCAGTGAGCCAAGATTGCACCACTGCACTCCAGCCTGGGTGACAGAGTGAGACCCTGTCTCAAAAGAAAAAAAACTTTGTAATTTTAAAGAAGGTATTTTTGGAAGATAGGACACCAAACATGAATTATAAAACACAAAGTTGATAGATTGAACTACATCAAAATTTTTAAAGTTTTACTCTCCAAAAGAACCTGATGGAAAAAAAAGACAACCACAGGAGATTAGAAAAAACATTTGTAATACGTGTATCTGACAAAAGATTTTTACCCAGTATATATACATATATACACACATATGTAAATGTCTTCATAATAGAAAGATTAACAACTTGTTTTAAAAATGGGCCAAGTGTCTGAGCAAACACTTCACAAATGAAGACACACAAATAACTAATAAGTCCATGAAAAGATGTTCAACCTTGTTGAACAGGGCAATACAAAATAAACTCATCGATATATATCACCATGAATGTGTTTAAAAAGCTAAAAGTTTTTCAAAACACCTGACAAGGTAGCCAAGATGGTCTTGATCTCCTGACCTCGTCATCCACCCACCTCGGCCTCCCAAAGTGCTGGGATTACAGGCATGAGCCACCACGCCCAGCCCTTTATAACAATTCTTGATTATCTAGGGAATATAATATGGAACAACTACTTTAGAAATCAGTGTGGGTGGCTGGAAAGATGGTGGAATAGAAACAGCTTCGGTCTGCAGCTCCCACTGAGATCAGTGCAGAAGCCAGATGATTTCTGCATTTCTAACTGAGATACCCGACTAACCTCACTGGGACTGGTTAGACAGTGGGTGCAGCCCAGGGAGGGCTAGCCGAAGCAGGGTGGGGCATCGCCTCACCCGGGGAAACGCAAAGGGTCAGACAACTCCCTCCCCTAGCCAAGGGAAGCCATGAGGGACTGAGCCATGAGGAACAGTGCACTCCAGCCCAGATACTACGCTTTTCCCATGGATTTCGCAAACCACAGAACAGTAGATTCCCTTGGGTGCCTACGCTACTGGGGTCCTGGGTTTCAAGCACAAAACTGGGCGGCTTTTTGGGCAGAGACTGAGCTAGCTGCAAGAGTACAGCTAAGGCAGTGTTTAAAGGGAAATTTATAGCACTAAATGCCCACAGGAGAAAGCAGGAAAGATCTAAAATCGACACCCTAATATCGCAATTAAAAGAACTAGAGAAGCAAGAGAAAACAAATTCAAAAGCTAGCAGAAGACAAGAAATAACTAAGATCAGAGCAGAAATGAAGGAGATAGAGACACACAAAAAAATTCAAAAAATCAATGAATCCAGGAGCTGGTTTTTTTGAAATAATTAACAAAGTAGACTGCTAGCCAGACTAATAAAGAAGACAAGAGAGAAAAATCAATAGATACTATGAAAATGATGAATGGAATATCACTGCTGATCCCACAGAAATAGAAACTACCATCAGGGAATACTATAAACATCTCTATGCAAATAAACTACAAAATCTAGAAAAAATGGATAAATGCCTGGACACATAAACCCTTCCAAGACTAAACCAGGAAGAAGTCTAATGCCTGAATAGACCAATAACAAGTTCTGAAATTGAGGTAGTAATTAATAGCCTACCAACCAAGAAAAGCCCAGAACCAGACAGATTCACAGCCGAATTCTACCGCAAGTACAAAAAGGAGCTGGTACCATTCCTTCTGAAAATATTTCAAACAATAGAAAAAGAGGGAATCCTCCATAACTCATTTTATGAGGCCAGCATCAACCTGATACCAAAACCTGGCAGAGACACAACAAAAAAAGAAAATTTCAGGCCAATATCCCTGATGAACATTGATGTGAAAATCCTCAATAAAATACTGGCAAACCGAATCCAGCAGCACATCAAAAACTCATCTACCATGATCAAGTCAGCTTCATCCCTGGGATGCAAAGCTGATTCAAATATGCAAATCAATAAATGGAATCTATCACATAAACAGAACCAATGACAAAAACCACATGATTATCTCAATAGATGCAGAAAAGGCCTTCGACAAAATTCAACAGCCCTTCATGCTAAAAACTCTCAATAAACTAGATATTGATGGAATGTATCTCAAAATAATAAAAGCTATCTATGACAAACTCACAGCCAATATCATACTGAATGGGCAAAAGCTGGAAGCATTCCCTGAGAAAACTGTCACAAGACAAGGATGCCCTCTGTCACCACTCTTATTCAACATAATGTTGGAAGTTCTGGCCAGGGCAATCAGGCAAGAGAAAAAAATAAAAGGTATTCAAATAGAAAGAGAGGAATTCAAATTGTCTCTGTTTGCAGATGACATGATTCTATACTTAGAAAACCCCATCATCTCAGCCCAAAATCTCCTTAAGCTTATAAGCAATTTCAGCAAAGTCTCAGGATACAAAATCAATGTGCAAAAACCACAAGCATTCCTATACACCAATAATAAAAAAAACAGAGAGCCAAATCATGAGTGAACTCCCATTCATAACTGCTACAAAGAGAATAAAATACCCAGGAATACAACTTACAAGGCATGTGAAGGACCTCTTCAAGGAGAACTACAAACCACTGCTCAAGGAGAGAGGGCACAAACAAATGGAAAAACATTCCATCCTCATGGGTAGGAAGAATCAATATCATGAAAAATGGCCATATTGCCCAAAGTAATTTATAGATTTAATGCTATCCCCATCAAGTTACCATTGACTTTCTTCACAGAATAGGAAAAAACTACTTTAAATTTCATATGGAACCAAACAAGAGCCCACATAGCCAAGATAATCCTAAGCAAAAAGAACAAAGCTGGAAGCATCATGCTACCTGACTTCAAAGTATATTACAAAGCTACAGTAACCAAAATAGCATGGTACTGGTACCAAAACAGATATATAGACCAACAGAACAGAACAGAGGCCTCAAAAATAATGCCACACATCTACAACCATCTGATCTTTGACAAACTTGACAAAAACAAGCAATGGGGAAAGAATCCCCTATTTAATAAATGCTGTTGAGAAAACTGGCTAGCCATATGCAGAAAACTGAAACTGGACTCCTTCCTTATACCTTATACAAAAATTAACTCAAGATGGATTAAAGACTTAAACGTAAGACCTAAAACCATAAAAACCCAAGAAGAAAACCTAGGCAATACCATTCAGGATTTAGGCATGGGCAGAGACTTCATGACTAAAACATCAAAAGCAATGACAACAAAAGCCAAAATTGACAAATGGGATCAAATTAAACTAAAGAGCTTCTGCACAGCAAAAGAAACCATCAGCAGAGTGAATAGGCAACCTACAGAATGGGAGAACATTTTTGTAATCTATCCATCTGACAAAGGGCTAATATCCAGAATCTACAAAGAATTTAAACAAATTTACAAGAAAAAAACAAACAACCCCATCAAAATGTGGGCAAAGGATGTGAACAGACACTTTTTGGATTCTCCAGGTTCAAGCAATTCTCCTGCCTCAGCCTCCTGAGTAGCCGGGATTACAGGTGCATGGCACCACGCCCAGCTAAGTTTTTGTATTTTTAGTTGAGATGGAGTTTCACCATGTTAGCCAGGATGGTCTCAATCTCCTGACCTCATGATCTGCCCACTGCAGCCCCCTAAAATGCTGTGATTACAGGCATGAGCCAATGCCCTGGCCTGACAGACACTTTTTAAAATAAGACATTTATGTGGCCAACAAACATATGAAAAAAAGCTAATCATCACTGGTCATCAGAGAAATGCGAATCAAAACCATAATGAGATACCATCTCATGCCAGTTAGAATGGCTATCGTTAAAAAGGCAGGAAACAACAGATGCTAGAGAGGACGTGGAGAAACAGGAACACTTTTACATTGTTGGTGGGACTGTAAACTAGTTCAACCATTGTGGAAACAGTGTGGCAATTCCTCAAGGATCTAGAATCAAAAATACCATTTGACCCAGGAATCCCTTTACAGGGTATATACCCAAAGGATTATAAATCATTCTACTATAAAGACACATGCACACATATGTTTATTGTGGAACTGTTTACAATAGCAAAGACTTGAAACCAACCCAAATGCCCATCAATAATACACTGGATAAAGAAAAGATGGCACATATACACCCATGGAATACTATGGAATACTATGCAGCCATAAAAAAGATGATTTCATGTCCTTTGCAGGGACATGGATGAAGCTGGAAATCATCATTCTCAGCAAACTAACACAAGAACATAAAACTAAACATTGCATGTTCTCACTCATAAGTAGGAGCTGAACAATGAGAACACATGGACACAGGTAGGGGAACATCACACACTGGGGCCTGTTTGGGGGTGAGGGGGTAGGGGAGGGATAGCATTAGGAGAAATACCTAACGTAGTTGACAGGTTGATGGGTGCAGCAAACCACCATGGTATGTGTATACCTATGTAACAAACCTGCAAGTTCTGCACATGTACCCCAGAGCTTAAAGTATATAAAAAAAAAGAAAAAATCTCATGTGGCAGATTAAAGAAAAAAAAACTTACTAAGGTATATGCATATGTAGATATTATAACCATTAATTCAAAAAAGTCCTATAAAAACATTTCCCATTACTGAGCAATTGCTCATTCCCTTTGTCATTAAAACATGCACTTTGATTTACTTCAAAACTGAGGGGACTAGTCCAGTTTTGTACTCTTGTAAATTATGAGTCTTTCTTGAAGAAATCTGCAGCATTACACAAAATTGAATCAGATATTCAGATTCACAAGATTTATGCCTCCTTATCTCACACATTCATAAGTTGGATCTCTTCATTTGCAGTTTATCTATATTCTGTTTCATGGAACTAGGGAGCATCCCCTGCCTAACTCTGTAAAACCAGTTTGTCAAACTCTTGTACAGATCAGAAAAGTAAAGGAATTAATATAAATACCTCCAGTAATAGGGATGCACAAGGGTGATGACAATTTTATTAATAGATTATAGTAGTATATGCTTATATTTATAGATTATACACATCACACACACACATAAACATACACACTCACATTTGGGTAATAATGCATTTGCCATCAGTAAGGAACATAAATGACCTTATTGTTTGAGTCAGACAAATATTAATTTGAATCACAGCTTAACTACCATTTATTTGAGAAATCTCAGGAAAATTAATTAATCCTTCCTAAATTTATTGTTCCTATTGGCAAAATGGGGACAATATGTTATAGCTAGAAGAGTTGTTTTCTTGAGTCAAAAAAATGTATATATATAAAGCACTTGATACTTACTAGGGGCTGAATAAATTGTTGAAATCACCACTGTAATAATAGTAAAAGAACTTAATATGAATACTTAATATGGATAGAAAACTAGGAGGCCCACTGGAAATACCATATATGCACCATCATATTAACCCAGTTAGCTTCATCTATCTCCAACCTTATTTGTTAATAACAAGTTTTAAATTATACAGGCCAGACTCCAAACTAATTGTCTTTCTCCTTCATTTCAGAAAAATTTTCCAAAGATGACTTAAAATAACACTTGAATTGGAGGGAGGAAGGAAAGCTAATATTATTAGAGCACAACATCTTAAATTTTAAAGAATTATATTTGAGAGGAATATATACAATAGACAGCTTGGAAGAGCGTTCTGGGAAGAAGCAAGATTCACCTCTCTTCCAATCTGAAACATAATAAAAATGCCTTTCATTTGTATGGTTCTTCAGAGTTTAAACATGGCTTTTAAGCACATTTTTCTCTGAGGAAGCTCTTCCTTTGACAGCATCTTCCTCAGTGCTGCCTTCATGGCATCATTCCGTAAGCTATAGATGACTGGATTGAGTGTTGGAGGTATCACAGTATAGAATACGGAGAATACAAGGTCCACAGTCGATGAGGAATCAGAAGGCAGTCTGAGAAACTCAAAGCCTGCAGCTGAAAGAAAGAAGGTGGCTACAAATAGGTGTGGTAGGCAGGTGGAGAAGACCTTGGTCCGGCCCTCAGCTGATGGGATTCTCAGCACTGTAGAGAAGATGCGAATGTAGGAGAGCACAATGGAGATCAAACAGATAAATGCTGCAGACGTTGTGAATGCAGCCAGTGCAATCTCATTAATGAATTCATAAGAACAGGCTAGTTTCAGCATCTGAGGAACATCACAGAAGAATTGGTGAATGACTCTCTTCCCACAGAGAGGTATGGAGAAGTTAATGGCAGCATGCATGAGCCCAGAGAGGCCCCCAGCAATCCACACAGCTATCACCGCATGCCTACAGGCACGGGGATCCATAATAGTCTCATAATGAAGTGGTTGACAGATTGCTGCGTACCTGTCATAAGACATCACTGTGAGAATGGCCACTTCTGATGAGGCCAGAGCTATGAAGAAGAAAACCTGAAGAATGCACTGAACAAGAGAAATGTAACCGTTGCCCATAAGTGAATTTGCAATGGACTGGGGGACTGTGACAGAGATGAAGCAGAGGTCCAGAACAGAGAGGTGCTTTAAAAAGTAATACATGGGGGAATGGAGACGACGGTCCACAGTAATGATGGTGATAATGAGGAGGTTGCCTGTCAAAGCCAGCAGGTATGTCACCAGAAATACCAATGCATGTAAAATCTGAAGCTTACGCTCATCAGAAAACCCCATAAGAAGGAATCCACTCATTGAAGTCAAATTGACCATAGTCTCTCTGAAGATACCAAGTGTGACTCTGTTTAGGAAGCCAAAGAACAGTAGGAAGAAAATGCATGACATCTAATATATTTGTGTGTCAAGTAACTCAATTCCTCAGCATGGAGGTACTGAAATGAGATGAATTTATTTTCATTGTGATTAGTTAATATTCAATTCAAAAACGTTTTAGCAATTATTCAGAAATAGAATCCCTGAATGTGATCAACAAGTCATAAACATTTTCTGGAGCAGAGTTTGCATTGTCAAAGAGGGAGAAATTGATGGAAATGATAAAGTCTTTACCTTCAATAAAGTCAATGAAAATGATTCTAGCATACCAATCTCATTACATCTTCTATATGATGCCTTAGTATTACAACGATGCACTATATAGCTTCTTTTGCTAACCAGCTAACATGAAGTTATTGATACCGCCTTGCAAATGGATCTAGAAACAGCTCAGAGGCAGATCTAGAAACAGCTCAGAAGCTAATCTAGAAGACAGGTTAGCTCAAAGAACAGTCATATTTTTTCCTTTGAAAAGCTCTTAACATTTTAAAAAGATTACATTTGATTGTAATAAACTTTTCATAGAAATTTTGAAAAATGAAATGTCTCAAAATTGTAAAATGCAGATGCCACTGATATCAGGCATTGAATCCTGAGCTTTGGAGATCTTGCAACTAAGTGACAAAGTTCACCGTCAAAGAACGTTTAATTCTCAAAATTCTTATGACAACTTGGGGTTGGACATTTTCAATCAAATCCATTTGAAGAAATAAAGAGATTTTCTAAAATCTATGTGATAGGCAGAATGCTAGGTAGTAGAGTATATATCTTTCTAGTGCTGTGTCTCATTGTGACTTCCTGAATGAAAATATATATATATATATATTTCTTTCTAGGACTTGAAATATATTAGATAGTGGGAGCCCATTTCTTAAAATAACCAACCAAACAAAAAAAAATCTATACCAGATGTAACAATTGTTAGGAGGATTAAATGATGTAACTTTTCCTATTTCATTTTAAATGTGCTATTATTATAGAATCAACATCATCATAGAATTATTTTGTGTATCAGAATCACTCTGCTAACTAATTTTTGCCTCTTTTTTTTCTTTTTAAATCTGTGCATTTGTTGAAAGGTCAATCAGTATCATTTTCACTGAGTTTCTTCTGCACAAAGACTATTCCTTCATCATTTCTGTCCATTTCTTCACCCTTGACCAAAGGTATCTAACATATAGGTTCTAAGTAAATACTTATTTAACGGGATATCTACATAATTGATTTCAGTTCTATACAGACAAAAACTTAATGGCTAAGTTACCTGAGTTAATGCATCTGATTTTGAAGTAACTGCATCTGATATTGTAGTTTGTTTCACTTATTAATCCCTAAGCTGTAGGAAAAGGTTAAAAATCACTTAAACCAAGATCTTTTTGATTTTGCTGTAATTTATTTTGAGAACTGACTGAAACTAATTTCTAGGAAATTTTTTTTTTCCACAAGGAACAGTCTGAGGGCTGGAAGGGCCCTTAATCCCTCACTGATGGTCACACCCCCTGCTTCATGGCAGTAGGAATCAGAGGAAAACAGGGGTTACTTTCTTCAAAGTTTCTCTAGCTTTCTTGCTCCTACAGTTTTCCTGGTCCTCCATTAGGTATAGCTTAATCCCCAGTGTTGCCAATCTTAATGCCTGGCTTAACTTGCTCCAAATATTTGATGGTAGTTTTGGAATTTAAAATAAAATGTGAATAGATGAAAGCAATTCACTTATATTTTAAAACTTACTGTCTCTGGCTTGAAAATCAAAAGCATCATGTTACTTACCACTTCTAATACACATTGTTAATGTAATCTAAGAAAAACCTCTATCATTTAGCCTCCCCATTAAGGTTTCTCCATAGAGGGAAGGAGGAGAAAAATCGTAAGAAAAAACTTGAATGCACACATCATATTCTCCTCTCAACAACTCCCACCAACCTATTTTCATTTTTATTTTCTTTGAAGACATAGATAATAATTTTTATATCTGATTAATAAACGGAAAATGTCATCATTTTAATTTCACTAGTTCCAAATTGTACTGATTAATTCATCACTTATCAAATAAGAAGGAAGGGAATCATATACGTGTGGAGATACTCTTAGGATTAACGATGATACTGCGAGAACATATAAAACCTGTGTTCAATCCTTCCAAGTCATACCTGCATTAAATACTTTATTTTATAATAAAACTAAACATTTTTTGGTGGAGAGTATAATGATTCTTTCAATGTCATTTGTTTCCCCCAAGCATTTTTTTCTGTCTTCACTAACCACTTATATGCAAATTTTATCCTACAAAACATTTCTAAACTTTTCCGTTTTTTACCTCTCATATGTTGAAACCCTCAATTTTTTTGAAAGTAGTTCTCTTTTAGGTTCAGTGGTACATGTGCAAATATGTTATGTAGGTAAACTCTAATTCATTCCAGTAGCTGCTCTAAAGAGTTAGCATCCTGTGTCTCTTCTTCACTATTTTCCTCTATTTCCTGGGAGGTAGCATTGCCAATAACTTCAATGAGAAAACATAGGTAATTATATGTTAAGCCCCTCAGTTTCCTACCTGTATATAAACGAAATGATCTCTAACATGATTTAATTCCACCCACTCTAGGGTTTCAAAGGCAGAGAAAGAGCTCTTTTTTCCTTTCCAAGTCAGTGACCAACCATATACTCAACCTTGCTCTATCGCAAAGGGCATCTTTGCCACAGTGTGCGCTTGCTCTCTCTCTCTCTTTCATAATAGTGCACATTTTATGTGTGTGTGTGTGTCTGTATATGTGTGTGTATAAAATCAACACAAACTCCATGTCTAAAAATTCTAATAATGTTGATTTACTGAGATTACTCTTAATGAACCAGATTGTTTCACTATGCTCTGTTGATAGATGACAGATTAGAGATAGATAGATGATGATAGATAGATGATAGATAGATAGATAGATAGAGATAATCTTAAGACTCATCCATTTTAAAGAAAAAGAAAAGTCTTCACTCCACACTTAGGACTTACTTATAATGTCCCTTCTCTTTACAGCCATGCTTTATGAGCAGAATAGGGTATCATTCTGTGCCCTGGCACATTTGGTTCAATTTTTGAACCATGTTAATCATTCTTGCTTCATGAGTCCTCACAAACAGCTCCAGCAAATCCACAAATAACTATCACAATGGTAAATTCAATGCACTCTTTCTATTTTGTTTTTATTTTAAATTTTCTTTCTCAAATATATGACACTATTATACAGTTCTTTCTTCTAAAACAGCTGACTTCCATTGGCTCTATGCCACTTAGTTCTGGTTTTCTATTTCCTCTCTGAATATTTTTTCTTAGTCTCATTATCTGGGTCTTCTTTTAACATTTATTGAAATTTGATGGTTTGCAAAAATTTGTCCTGACACTTTCTTTCTGTACTTTTTTTTACTCAAAAATATCCCGGTGCCTTTTAAAGAAGACAGATTAACTATTTTCCTACACAATAGAAAATAATAGTCTGCTGTTTCGAGCACTACCATAGGTCTTCTGGGTTGCAGGTCCTCATATCCTGCTTCACGGTTGGCACATCACTGCCCCTGAATGGGTCTTTCCCATAAAGACTCATCTCTTCTCCCAGACATCTCCCTGTCACTGTGACCTATTTCAAAGAATGGCACAACTTTGCTTTAATCTGTATATCCAATCAAACACCAAAATTTTATTTGCTTACTATCTGTTGTAGTTATTACATCTTGCTGTCACACGTACAGATTAGTTCAAACCTTCATTATCTCTGGCAATATTTTATTCTTCAGTTTTATGTATTTCTAATCCAACTTCAATGCTGTTGCCAGGACAAATGGTGATGCAGATCACATCTTGTAACATTAATTTAGCTTTTAACTCTTTATTGACTTGATTATGCAATGATGCCCAAAAAGCTTAGGATGGCAAACAATATCTTTACAATGCTTCCTGACTGCCATTCCAGTATTATCTATCATTGTGACTTCTCTAACCCCATGCCAATCTCCATGTCTAATAATGGCGACTGACTTAATTACTCTTAATAAATCAATCAGGTTGTATCACCATGCTGTGTTTCTTTTCTTAAATCACACTATCCCTCCTGTCTGGAAGTCCTCCCATTAGAATTGCCCCTCATCGCTGAGCACGGTTGCTCACACCTGTAATCCCAGCACTTTGGGAGGCTGAGGTGGGGCAGATCACCTGAGGTCAGGATTTCAAAACCAGCCTGGCCAACATGGTGAAACCCCATCTCTACTAAAAATACAAAAATTAGCCAGGCACGGTGGTGGGCACCTGTAATCCCAGCTACTAGGGAGGCTGAGGCAGGAGAATTGTTTGAACCCAGGAGGCGGAGGTTACAGTGAGCCAAGGTCGCGCCATTGCACTCCAGCCTGGGTGACAGAGCGAGACTCGTCTCAAAAAAAGAAAAAAAAAAAGAAAAAGAAAAAGAAAGAAAAAAAATCTCCCCTCATTTGTTTGGCAAATACTTAACTATCTTTTAACACAGCTACATTGTCTCTTTCCATTTATAATTCACCTGAGTTTAACTGTCGACCCAAGAAGAATTGTCACTCTTTGGAGCCCAGATTGCATTCATTTAAGATTCCTTATAATTTATACTAACTTTTTTATGCTTTATATACTTTTTTATAATTTATACTAACTTATTTGCATAGATATCCCAGCTTATTTAAACTGTTCTTAGTTAAGGAGTGAGAAATTATATATCTTATTTAGAGTTATAACTTTGAAGACTCGCATAGTCACTGGCACTAAGCAGGTGCTACATAAATGTTGGATAAATTCCATAAAATTTGAACAAGTTTTACTCACCAGAGTGGATCTCTCGGTAGAAACAAATCTCAATTGATCCTGAGACTGAGCATCTTTGTTCTAGAATCAAGCTGGTGTTTCAGTCTGTGAAATTTCCATGTAAGGAAAGGACTGAAACGCTTTTATATAGGACCAAACAGGATGTAACTGCCCAGGGACATTTAAATTTCCTATTAACTAAGGGGTATTTGAAATGAAGCTAGTGCTGTCCAGGCACTGGGGACAAAAATCCTGTGCAGGAAAGTTGGTGTTTCAGATAAAAACTATGAGTTCAAAGCAGGGGATTTCATGGACCTCTCCCTCAAGGAATTGCCTCAGTGGAAAGTAGTTAATTATTATCTTGGTTTAGCTAACTCTTGCAGTCGATGCATTTCAGGTTAAAAAAATGAATATTATACATAACTCGTTTTCTGTAACATAGGTTCACAGGTTTTTCTAGTAAAAAGGATTTTTTTCATTAATTAACAGTTTCATTTTAACTGGTCACCAATAAAATCACACATGATTGCATTGGCCTTATGTAAAAAAAAAAAAGGAATACTTAGTAATTGTTTATTTACATAAACCCATACATAATAGTAGAATCAAAGAATCTCAGAATAAAACCATGACTTAGAGAGCTAAACTTTCTTCAAACATTCTAAAATTACTCTGAAACTGATAATCCAGCCCTCATTTTAACAATCCCCCAGATGAATAATTTTTACTCAAAAGTGAATGAATTCCATTCTTAAATACGTGTGATTATGGAAAAGGCATTTTTTAAAATTATACTTTAAATTTTAGGGTACATGTGCACAACGTGCAGGTTTGTTACATATGTATACATGTGCCATGTTGGTGTGCTGCACCCATTAACTAGTCATTTAGCATTAGGTATATCTCCTAATGCTATCCCTCCCCGCTGCCCCCACCCCACAACAGGCCCCAGAGTGTGATGTTCCCCTTCCTGTGTCCATGTGTTCTCATTGTTCAATTCCCACCTATGAGTGAGAACATGCGATGTTTGGGTTTTTGTCCTTTTGATAGTTTGCTGAAAATGATGGTTTCCAGCTTCATCCATGTCCCTACAAAGGACATGAACTCATCATTTTTTATGGCTGCATAGTATTCCATGGTGTATACGTGCCACATTTTCTTAATCCAGTCTATCATTGTTGGACATTTGGGTTGGTTCCAAGTCTTTGCTATTGTGAATAGTGCCACAATAAACATATGTGTGCATGTGTCTTTCTAGCAGCATGATTTATAATCCTTTGTGTATATATCCAGTAATGGGATGGCTGGGTCAAATGGTATTTCCAGTTCTAGATCCCTGAGGAATCACCACACTGACTTCCACAATGGTTGAACTAGTTTACAGTCCCACCAACAGTGTAAAAGTGTTCCTGTTTCTCCATATCCTCTCCAGCACCTGTTGTTTCCTGACTTTTTAATGATTGCCATTCTAACTGATGTGAGATGGTATCTCATTGTGGTTTTGATTTGCATTTCTCTGATGGCCAGTGATGATGAGCATTTTTTCATGTGTTTTTTGGCTGCATAAATGTCTTCTTTTGAGAAGTGTCTGTTCATATCCTTCACCCACTTTTTGATGGGGTTGTTTTTTTCTTGTAAATTTGTTTGAGTTCATTGTAGATTCTGGATATTAGCCCTTTGTCAGATGCGTAGGTTGCAAAAATTTTCTCCCATTCTGTAGGTTGCCTGTTCACTCTGATGGTGGTTTCTTTTGCTGTGCAGAAGCTCTTTAGTTTAATTAGATTCCATTTGTCAATTTTGGCTTTTGTTGCCATTGCTTTTGGTGTTTTAGACATGAAGTCCTTGCCCATGCCTATGTCCTGAATGGTATTGCCTAGGTTTTGTTCTAGGGTTTTTCTGGTTTTAGGTCTAACATTGAAATCTTTAATCCATCTTGAATTAATTTTTGTATAAGGTGTAAGGAAGGGATCCAGTTTCAGCTTTCTACATATGGCTAGCCAGTTTTCCCAGCACCATTTATTAAATAGAGAATCCTTTCCCCATTGCTTGTTTTTGTCAGGTTTGTCAAAGATCAGATACTGGTAGATATGTGGCATTATTTCTGAGGCCTCTGTTCTGTTCCATTGGTCTATATCTGTTTTGGTACCAGTACCATGCTATTTTGGTTACTGTAGCCTTGTAGTATAGTTTGAAGTCAGGTAGCATGATGCCTCCAGCTTTGTTCTTCTGGCTTAGGATTGACTTGGCAATGTGGGCTCTTTTTTGGTTCCATATGAACTTTAAAGTAGTTTTTTCCAACTCTGTGAAGAAAGTCATTGGTAGCTTGATGGGGATGGCATTGAATCTATAAATTACCTTGGGCAGTATGGCCATTTTCACGATATTGATTCTTCCTACCCATGAGCATGGAATGTTCTTCCATTTGTTTGTATCCTCTTTTATTTCATTGAGCAGTGGTTTGTAGTTCTCCTTGAAGAGGTCCTTCACATCCCTTGTAAGTTGGATTCCTAGGTTTTTATTCTCTTTGAAGCAATTGTGAATGGGAGTTCAGTCATGATTTGGCTCTCTGTCTGTTATCTGTGTATAAGAATGCTTGTGATTTTTGCACATTGATTTTTTATCCTCAGACTTTGCTGAAGTTGCCTATCAGCTTAAGGAGATTTTGGGCTGAGATGATGGGGTTTTCTAGATATACAATCATATCATCTGCAAAGAGGGACAATTTGACTTCCTCTTTTCCTAATTGAATGCCTTGGAAAAGGCATTTTTGAAATCATGATAAGGACACTTAACATAAAATCTACCTTCTTAGCATTGAAAGAAAAATTTTTAAAACTTTTAATATCAAAAATTTAATATATTGTATATGCTACTTGGCAAACGTTTAAAAATAGCTCTAAGTTCCCGTGCGTGTATATATATATATAATATATATGATTTATATCGTGTATTATATATATGAATTATATATATAAATATAAGAAACTGAATTGTAAATGTTGCTGACCAATAAACTTTATTTTGATCTCCAGTGACAAATATAGTACCACATTAAGTACCACAATATGGTGTCTCAGTAAGGATCACACGTTTTCATAAGGCTGTTTATGAACAATAAGAGACAATTAATGAATGATTAAAAAATACTCTGAGGTTTTTTTCATTTTGAGGAAAGAATTTTCTATTTTAACATTGACTTTGATTGTGATCTGATCAATGTTTTTGTAAAAGCTTTGGATACAGATGGTAGGTGGATTCAATATTATACATGGTGGTTAGTAGACAAATAATCCAAAAATTTCAACATACAACAATAATGGATAATTTAGAGAAAATTGTGGGATAGTTCAAATAGGATAAACTTTAATAAAATACTTTCCATAGATAAAGGCACATTAAAATTTGAGAGATGTGTGTTTTTCTTTTTTTTTAAGATTGATTAAATCTAATCAATACATGCTAAGAGCATCCAATGACAAAGAAAACAGTTACAAAAAGACCCTATAGTAATATTTCAATTGATGAGTAATATTTTCGCTTTACTCTCTTCATCAGACCGAAACTGAATGAATCATTTCAGAATTAAATACATTAAGAAAATTGTAGACAAATGGATGTGTTAGCAAACAAAAGCGATTGTCATTCATTCCAATTACTAGAAAGCTCAGGGTGACCTATATTTTCAAATATTAAAAATGTTTGTCTTTTAAAAATAAATTTAAATTTATCTATGTTCCTAGAATCAATCTAGTAATAATGGTTATTAGTTATATTCAGATAGTTGTTTTCTCAGCATAAACAATAATTTTCAAAACCTGTTCCTGATGATACAGTAACTACAGACTGATATTAAGAAATATTTATTTATTTATTTTTTAAAGGAAGGGTTTGAATCCCTTACAAAAGTTTTGTGGAGACCTTTTTGAATTCAGTGAAAAAATCTAATTTTGATATTGTAAAATTCTTTTTCTTTTTTTTTCATCTACACTTTCAATTTCCAACTCCTGTGTCTATGCCTTTAATATTCTGACTCATAATTCATGCCATGAGGATGTTTTTCCACAACTCCTCTAGGATAAAAGAAAGCCTACATTAATTTATGTTAGTAATAATAACATTGGACAGTCTGAAACTGCTTGTGGCTTATATAAAAGGGGTTTTCCACTAGAAGTTTAACTCAGGCAGGGCGAGGTGGCTCATGCCTGCAATCCCAACACTTTGGGAGGCCAAGGCAGGCAGATCACTAGAGCTCATGAGTTCAAGACCAGCCTGGGCAACATGGTGAGACCCTGTCTCTACAAAAAATACAAAAATTAATTTATCTATTATTTTCTATTTTATTAATTTCTATTATTAAATATTTTCTTTATTATTTCCTGGCTTCTACTGATATGGATTTATTTTTCTTTTTTTCCCTAGCTTTTTAAAATTTTCTATCCAGATCACAAAAAATTTTCTCCATATCAGCAATAAGACTGTTTTGCTATCTTATTTATGTGTTTACTGGAGTAGCGCATTTTAATTTTTTTCAATAACTTTTCTTTACATTCACAACTTGGCTAACTGGTGCAAAAGCCCTAGCTTCTGGCCTGTCTTGGCTTTTGATAGGCCTTCTTCACTAAGCTTAATCATTTCTAGCTTTTGATTTAAATAAGAGACATGTG
This sequence comes from Pan troglodytes, assembly GCF_028858775.2. NCBI lineage: Eukaryota > Metazoa > Chordata > Mammalia > Primates > Hominidae > Pan > Pan troglodytes. The sequence goes on along the minus strand of NC_072403.2, from coordinate 35,248,310 downwards.
ACTCTTCCTTTCACTTGAATACTTAAAGGCCATTGTAGGATTATTAATTGGTCTCATTTCAATATTGTTGTGTCTTAGAAAACAGAGAGGCCTGAAGAGAGGGAGAGATGGTGGAACAGCCAGTGGGTGGAGCAATCAAAACATACATCATTTATCAATTAAGTTCACTGAATTACATGGGCAGTTTGTGGTTCCCTAAAACAATTACAATAGTAACATCAAAGATCACTGATCACACATCATCATAACTTTCACTCGCGTCCGTGTGAAGAGACCACCAAACAGGCTTTGTGTGAGCAATAAAGCTTTTTAATCACCTGGGTGCAGGCGGGCTGAGTCCGAAAAGAGAGTCAGCTAAGGGAGATAGGGGTGGGGCCTTATTATAAGATTTGGGTAGGTAAAGGAAAATTAGTCAAAGGGGGGTTGTTCTCTGGCGGGCAGGAGTGGGGGTCACAAGGTGCTCAGTGGGGGAGGTTTTTTGAGCCAGGATGAGCCAGGAAAAGGAATTTCACAAGGTAATGTCATCAGTTAAGGCAAGGACCGGCCATTTTCACTTCTTTTGTGGTGGAATGTCATCAGTTAAGGCAGGAACAGGCCATTTTCACTTATTTTGTGATTCTTCAGTTACTTCAGGCCATCTGGGCATATACGTGCAGGTCACAGGGGATGCGATGGCTTAGCTTGGTCTCAGAGGCCTGACAATAACGATACAATAATAACGAAAAAGTTTGAAATATTGTGAGAATTACCAAAACGTCACATAGAGATATGAAGGGAGCACATGCCGTTGGAAAAATGATACTGATAGATTTGCTCATTGCAAGGTTGCCACAAACCTTCAGGTGCAATAAAGTGAAGCACAATAAAATGAGACAGGCCTATATTTAGTCGAACATCATTCTGGGTGTGTTTGGAGAGGTGGCTCCTCTCTGCAGGCAGGTCCCCATTGACTTCCCAGCTCTCAGCAGAGAGGATAGCTACTCTCTGCAGCTGGTCATCCCGTCATCTCTCAGTTGTCCTCTACCATGCTATCGCTGATCCTGGGGCTTTTATGGACCTCAGAGGGGAGGAAGTGCATATGGAGTGGTCCATCCGTGGCCATGGGTGGGCAGAAAAAGGCACCACAAGACCCCACTCCAGTCCACCGGTGTGGCAGCCTGACCCCCAGCCTTCAGGCTCTTCCTGGCCTGAGGATGGGGCCTTACAGGGACCCGCTCCCTTCCACCTAGGAGCCCGTCTGCCTCCTGACGCCTTTCATGGTGCCAAGGGGCACCTGCAGGCCAACGCTTCCCCCGCATCCACTCTTGTCTGGCCCAACATCCAGAGGGGGCTGAGGTGGCAGGGCTCGATCATGCATATACCTGGCAGGGTTGTGACAGTGCCTGGGCTCAGCTCCACCTACTCCTAGATTGGATCAGTTGCAGAGAGTGGGGAGAGACCAGGCAGTAGGAGCAGGCACCTCCGAGCCTGCAATGGCAAAGGGGGCCTTCCCCGGCTCTCAAGAGCACACAGAGGCCCACATCTACTGTCTCGATTTGGACAGCTGCAGCTGTGCCTGGGGGTGTGGGGCTCCTGCCTGCTCCCAGCCCTCAAGAGCACATGGAGGCCCAAGTCTACAACCCTGACGTGGGTGGCTGCAGCCGCGCCCAGGGTGGGCAGAGCTCCTGCCTGCTCCCAGCACACAGGAGCCCCGGGTATACTGCACCGACTTTGGCGGCTGCAGCTGTGCCTAGTCGGGCAGGGGCTTTCAGGGAGGCCCTGGATAGAGCAGAACGCAGGCCCTGGGTCTGGCTGTCGGGAGTGGCAGGCTCCGAGGTCACCCTAACGCCTCGGGTGACCTGTATAGAGCAGACCCCAGGGGACTGGCCCTGGGAGGCCTGCACAGAGCCTCCTCCCAAGGCCCAGGAACTCCAGCATGCCAACTGCAGATCATGGGACTTCTCAATGTTTAGTGTACTATGAATTACATTCAGTGCTTTTAGGTATTATGTATATTTAAACGTTGTGGTTTTCATCTCTAGAAGTTTGATTTTTTAAAGTATCTTCCTCGTCTCTAAATTTTTGAACATATGGTAAACAGTAAAATTGTTTTAATGCCATAACTTGAATCATTCTAACATATGTGTCAGTTCTGAGTCAGGTTTGATTTATTGATTTTTCTCCTTACATCATATTTTCCTGCTTTTTTTCATGCTTAGTAAATTTTCATTGGAAAATTTTCTTTTACTGGGTATATCTGTAATCCTATAAATACCCTTGAGTTTATTCTGGAGTGTTACTAAGTTACTTGGATACAGTTTGATACTTTAGTCACTTGTTTTGAAGATTTGTTAGGTAAAACCAGAACAGTGTTTAGTTTAGAGCTAATTATTGAAATTCTTGAAGCAAGACACTTTTGATTGCTAAACTCAATGCCTCAGGAATTCTTAGGTTTTCATTCTGGCACATAAATAGCTTGAGAACCCACAAAATTCCCAGCCTTTGCATAAGCATTGGGCACTATTTACCTTAATCCATTAAGTGGTTCTTTACTCATTCTTGGATAGCTTCCTCACACACATATGCAAATCAGCGCTCAGCTAAACTCAAGCAGGGCCCTCTCTCTGTGTATTAGTCCATTTTCATACTGCTATAAGGAAATACCTAAGACTGGGTAATTTGTAAAGAAAAGAGGTTTAATTGACTCACAGTTCCACATGGCTGGGGAGGCCTCAAGAAACTTACAATCATGGTGGAAGGTAAAGAGGAAGCACTGACCTTCTTCACATGGTGGCAGGAGAGAGAAGTGCAAGCAGGGGAAATGCCAGAGGCTTGTAAAACCATCAGATCTCATGAAAACTAACTCACTGTCACGAGACCAGAATAGGAGAAACCGCCCCCACAATCCAGTCACCTCCCTCCCTCAACATATGGGGATTACAATCGAGATGAGATTTGGATGGGGACACAGAGCCAAATCACATCATTCTGCAAGTCGTGAAAGATTTTTCTATGTTTAGCATTATCTTTTCTGACACTTTTTATGACAAATTCTGCCTTAGTCTGGATGCTCAGTTCTGCCTTTTTTATTTATTTCACAGTTTTTTTCAAAAGTTGTATTCCTTGATGTAAAGGTAAATGTCTAATTTTATTTCAGTGACTTGTACATAGTTGCCATCAATAAATATTTACCAAATAAAGGAATACATTTTCATCATAAGATAAACCTCATCATAGCAACAGCTCATTTAAATGTTGCTGTTTATGTTGTTTTATAAGATATAACAAATAAATATTTTTATTTAATAATTTACTAATATTATTTTTAAATCATGTTGGGTAGTTAATCCAAACCAACAATATATAACTGTGATGAGAGTCAGAAAATTTCTATTATTTCTAAAAGTGTTGGGAATTATCCACTTCTCCTAGAATAAATATGATAGTAGACTTTGTTCTGATATAAATATTTTTACCTTATTGAATATGTTTTCCTACTGCTCCTATAGCACAGGGCCTATTTCTATTTAATGGCTTGCCAATTATTTGCATAATTGATGTAATATTTAGTAACTTTTAATATTTAATAACTTTACTAATGTTTTGGTAATACTTTCAGGAATGCGTAAAATATTTCCTTATTAAACTTGTTCAACATTGCCTTATTTTGATTTGCTTGCTTGATAGTACAGGTATATAATTTATTTAATGATATATTTAAATATATAGCCTTCCAAAATCTCAGGCAGCATACATGCAGAAATATTATACCTTTATAAAGTCAAAAATTTAAAACTGTTTAAAGATAAAATTTTTCTCTGGCATATCTGTAATAATGAAAGTGAATCAAAATATATTTCTAGGGCTTGGGGGACATATCTTGAGCAGCCACCCACATCAGCAAAACATTTCTCCAAGCACCCATATTTTTATTTAAAAATACATGCGATTTTCTCAACATAATATATCCATGTTTATTCCAATGCAACACAGTAGTTTCAATGTTCAATTATTTTGAGTTCTATTTATACTTCTAAGTTAAACAAACAAACCCAAGAATATGTTAACATTTCTATTAAATGACCACAAAAACTCCCAACATTCAACCTCTGAGAAATATACTGCTTTAATAGAATAAATAAATACAATAAGAGTTTTTTTCATAATACATATTAGGATGTATTTTATTTCATGCCAATAGCAGACTCCATGTATAAATGAACCATGGGTTGGGAAAAATACTGTGATCAAAAAAATGCAAAATGTCTAGGATCCTTTTCCAGATTATACTAGAATTAAGGAAATGAACTCACTTTCTCTTATATAGCCACGGGCCTTCAAAAGTGTTCCCAAAAACCTTTTATCTGTGTTCCAGCTTCTCATCTGTCTCACCACCGGGAGCCACAGAAAGTGGACATGCTCATAGTACAGGAAATAGAGCTTTGCACTGTTCTTTTAATGATGTGGATTTTTTGGTGAACTCACTCTATTTTGTCTTGGTTTCTTCGGCTCATAGGTTTGTGAGGCAGTTTATAGCAAAAGGCTATAAAAGTCTTTTTTTTTCTAAATAAAGATAATAGATCAACCAAAGTTTTGAATTCCACATGGTATTCTCAAACCCCCACACTGAAATAGGACTAAATTACCCAGCCAAGTGGTGAAGAAAGCTGCCTTGTCAAAACATGTAAATTCCCACTGAGTTTGTGTCCCTAAATTAGAATTTTTTCCACCTCAGGTTTTTCCCCTGCTGATCACTGTCCAAAGCATCTCACTGTTCATCTTTCCCCCCAGAGTAAGTTCTATTTGCATTGACCTAGGCCTCATTGTTGTGTACCACAAGAGCATAAGATTGACTAAGGCAAAACATTTATGGCAAAAAAAATTGTATTTAAAAGAATTCATGGCAAAAAAAATATATTTAAAATCATCACCTCTAAATTTGTTCATTAATTTCTCTTTCCATAATTCCATCTTAATGTTTTTGAACTAATTGTCTCTTGATTTTACTTGCCTGTGAGACCTTACAAAAGCATTTGAGGGTGATATAATTGGACATCGAATGTTAGAAGATGGCTAAATGGTGGCAATACATGTTGATCAAAATTAACTCACGATAGTACTGGCATGTTTTTCTAAGAGTTGGGATCATTTCTAATTTAATTGGGATTCATTTATAAACAATTTATGCTAAATATATTTCCTAAACTTTCTCAGTATCTTTTTCTCTAGCTATTATACCATTTTCCCTTACTTTAACTAGATTAACTAGTCATTAGGAATAGGGAGAAAAAAGACTGACTTGATGGAATCCAATATTGTAAAGCAGATAGTCTCGTAAGTGAAAAAATGCTATGTAGATTTTACCAAGAGTTAATTGTTTTTTTCTTAGTCTTGTTCCACTTGTAAACTTTGTGTCACTTGATACTGTTCCCTCATCAATTCCATGTCCAACATCTTTTTGAAAGTCAAACACATCTATCCTCGCTTCTTAGGACTTCTTTTCAGATATCATCTTGTCTTAATCCAAAACTCTTTAGTCAGTGACCTTCTCAGGGCAGCTTTCACATCCTTGTTTCTCAATGTGTAGACGAATGGGTTGAGGGTGGGTGTGACAATGCCATAAAAGAGAGCCATGGTCTTCCCCCGGTCATGAGAATAGCTAGAGGGAGGCTGGACATACATACTGATGGCTGTGAAGTAGAAGAGGGAGACCACCAGCAAATGTGAGGCACAGGTATTGAAAGCCTTCCAGCGACTTTCAGCAGAGCAGATTCTCATTACTGCCTGAGCAATGAACACATAAGTGCCCAGGATGAGGGTGAGTGGTACCAGGAGAAGCAAAGCGCCTAGTACATTGAGCTCCATTTCATTCACACGAATATCAATACAGGCTAGTTTCAAAAGGGCTGGAACTTCACAGAAGAAATGGTCCAACACCCTCTGTCCACATCTTGGGGCCACCACTGTGAGAGTGGACTGGACAAGGGAGTTAGCAAAGCCACTGATCCAAGTGCCAGCAGCCATGTGGATACAGCGTCTATGGTTCATGATGACTGGGTAGTGAAGGGGCTTGCAAATGGCAGCGTAACGGTCAAAGGCCATGATGGCTAGAAGTATGCATTCAGTAGAACCCAGGGCCAAAAATATATAGAGTTGGGCAACACAACCCCCATAGCTAATGGTCTTTTCTGGTCCCCGGAGGTTGACCAGCATCTGTGGGACAGTGCTGGTGGTATAGCAGAGGTCCAGAAAGGATAGACTGGAGACAAAAAAGTACATGGGACTGTCAAGCTGGGGATCCAGATGGGAAACTAAGATAATGGAGATATTTCCAAATAGGGAAAAGATGTAGGCCACCAGAAAGATTACAGAGGGGTGTCTCTAGCCAGGGACGGTCAGAAAATCCCAATAGGATAAAATCATCTAGCGAGCTTTGATTGTTGATCCACATGTTAGCACTGGGAGGTGAAATTCCAGCTGAGACCTCTAAATACCCACAGTTAGGGATAGACATCAACAGTAGGAGGAAGCCACTGAGAATTAGAGATCAGAGATGCCAAGATGAAATTTTCATTTTTGCTCTAATCGGCATCTGTATCTTCATTACAGTAAAATATCATTTGCATCTACATCCTGATTATGATGAAATGTGGAGACAACATCATCAATGTAATATTGAAAGATTACTGAGAAAAGAATAAATACCACATCAGCAACATAGTTGGGAATTTTGCTTATTTAATATATGTCTTCTGGTTAGCTATTCACTCCATTTGGGTTTTCATATCTTCTCTTCTAAAAAGTTTTAGTATACTACCATCAACTCTACATGTCATGGATATGTAATGGTGGCAACAGAGTATAGATTAAAATCGAAGGAAAAGGCAGAACTTCCCAAAAACAGGTCAAACGAAGGCCGGCATGAAGACTACAGGAGGATGTGCAGCCAGGGAGAACGAAGACATCTTGGCATGTTATCCGCTTGGTACAGATCCTGGTCAGAAAACACCATAAGAACTGGAGCACTTTATAAAGTCTGCATGATAAAAGGATGGAGTGCCACGACTCGTTTTACCCCTTCCAAGCTTTAATGCTAGTCCTACTCAGAACATTTAAAAATAGGGAGAAAAAAGCCAAAAAAACAAACAAAATTACACACACACACAAAAATCAGTTCTTAGAAATTTGTTTGCTGTGAAAATGCAACTTTAAAAATATCTGGATACATTTGATGAAATTTTAATCTCTGGAAGAAATCACCAGAAAGAGTTTTAAACATTTGAATCCTTGAAATTTGAGGATGTATATGAATTTGTAATCTCTCAGGATCATTCTCAGCACATATAAACTTAATCATTTTCCCTCTCTCTCCCTTCTTTATTCTCATATTTTCTAATTACTGATACTATTTTTTCCACCAAAATTGCCTCTATCCTGCTCTTTGCCCATCCAAATTACACAATTCCTTTATCATCTAATTTCTAAAGAATAACTCCAATTGCAAATTTTTCCATTCCCTACAATCCCAAATTTCTTTTTTTGTTTGACTCTTATCTTTTAGTAAATTTGTCTTGTGTTTTTCTCTAGTTGTTTAATAAAAGACATTTATAAAAGACTGGGATTTCCTCCAAATCCCAGTCATTCCATTCATTAGCTGTGTGACTTTGGAGATGTCATTTAATCTTTGTGTGCTTCAATTTTCTCATCTTTCAAATAAGCATAATTATACCCATCTCATAGAACTAGTGTACAAATTAAGGAATAGAGTGTACATTGCAAACATAGCTCAGTTCTTGTCATATACTAATAATTCAATGACTATTAACAATTATTTTTTTTATGGCTGCATAGTATTCCATGGTGTATCATTCTCAGTAAACTATCGCAAGAACAAAAAACCAAACACCGCATATTCTCACTCATAGGTGGGAATTGAACAATGAGATCACATGGACACAGGAAGGGGAATATCATACTCTGGGGACTGTGGTGGGGAGGGGGGAGGGGGGAGGGATAGCATTGGGAGATATACCTAATGCTAGATGACGAGTTAGTGGGTGCAGCGCACCAGCATGGCACATGTATACATATGTAACTAACCTGCACAATGTGCACATGTACCCGAAAACTTAAAAGTATAATAAAAAAAATAAATAAATAAAAAAAATAAAAATAAAAAATAAAAAAAAGAAAAAAAAAAACAATTATTATATACTTACCTAATTATGAATCCCCAGATGTATTACAGTTGTTTTATTTTTATGCATTCATGCAGTTTATAATGATATTTGTAACAATAAACAAATATTTATTAGAGGATAGTAAACAAAATGTGACTGCTCTGAAATCAGCTCAGGATCCTCTATTTACTTTTCTGATCCTCCCAGTTGCCCTATGTCATATTCTTCTTGTGATCCTGACTTAGTAGGGTTCATGTACTTAGTTGGCCAGCTCTATTTTTCAAATCGTGTCATCTGAGTTACGGTATCCGTGTGAATGAAATGAGTGACAGTGAGAAATGATAGGGATAAAAACTTGCTTCACAGCTAAACATAAGAATCACTAAATTCAAAACTTATTTTAGTATCCATCCATTAACACTTCTAATTTCTTCATTTGCTTATAGAATAACAATTCTTTTGGTATGCAGAGGTCATCATTCTCTTTGAATTATAATTGCATACATGTCACATAAGATGTCAGCTGGAGTAATTTCTTCTTCACCATTGTCTCTCAAATCTATCTATTAAATCTGTATCTATCTAAAAACATTAAGGCAGACATACAGAAAATAGTTCAGTGTCCCATGATCTGTAGCTTTCAAACTGGTATTCTTACTTACAATTGTTCTCTCATCTTCAAAACAACCTAGCTGGTTTGGAGAACAGTCTTTCCATCATTAAAATGTGGCCATGTACATTTCAATTCAAAATTATTCAGTGGCTCTCCATATTCTGACACATTATATTAAAATGCAACCTTGGACTCAGGCCTCATATAACAATCGCTTGAACCAATGCAGACATATTCACTGATCCAACCAAACTTGTGACCTTCCCCCTTGACCCCTTGTATTTATGCTGATGTGAAATGCCATTGTTGTTATGTATCCTGTAAGGATCATCTCAAATATAAAAATGTCCTTAAGTATTTCCTGCTCTCCTTTCTTACTGGTCGTCCAGAGCATTTTATTTGTAATTTCTTGATGATATACTCATTTATAAATATGACATATATACATGATATATATATATATATCATGTATATATGATTTGATAATTTTTTCATGATATACATATATACTCATATATAGATATATATCTATATATGGGAGAGATAGAGATTTTTTTCTGTCTTTTTTGTACTCGATATGTTTTCCTGACTATATCGATTACATACTCTTTGAAAAGAGTCAGCGCGTGACTTTTAGACGTAAGAATATATGTTAAATATAATAGATATTTACTACATGTTAGTCAATTTGAATTTAGTTGAAACCAGCAATCATGAAGCTTTTTCCTTTGGTGCTCTGATATGTTATTCCTAGATTACATTAGCATTTTGATATCATTATTTTTCACCTATGACCTCAATCAGTTTCACTGATATTTCATCACAACCAAACCCATATACATCATTTACTAATTCAGAGCCCAAGAGGTCAAAGCAGAGTTAAAATATGCCCCATTGGCAGTTTTAGGGTTTTATTGCTAATTCTCAAATTGATGTAACTAATTAACCAATAAATACATTTATTTTACTTACTAAAAATGCATGGACTTTAAATATGCCACTTCATAGCCTTGTGACCTGGTTTGTTCAACCAGATCAAGAGAATTAAAATACTTGCAGATAAACTCCATAGTACTTTAATGACAATTAAATGTATATTTCCTTTGTAAATTAAAAAAAAACTTATAAAAGACCACATATAATACAAAAGCAGTAGCTGCAATATTAGTAGGACTACTCACATGGTAAAATTACATAGAAGTGATTCTAGAAACTTCTGGGACGTCTCCTTTTTTAAACCTTGTCATTTTGTATCTCTATAATGCCACTCTTCATTCAAACTGGTGCTATCCAATTCCTTTCTTCTCCCATTTCTCACCTGGGACAGTGAGTCTTTAGGAATAGAGCCTTAAAAATATGATTACGGCCGGGCGCGGTGGCTCACGCCTGCAATCCCAGCACTTTGGGAGGCCGAGGCGGGCGGATCATGAGGTCAGGAGATCGAGACCATCCTGGCGAACAAGGTGAAACCCCGTCTCTACTCAAAATACAAAAAAAAATTAGCCGGGTGTGGTGGCAGCCGCCTGTAGTCCCAGCTACTCGGGAGGCTGAGGCAGGAGAATGGCGTGAACCCAGAGGGGGCGGAGCTTGCCGTGAGCCGAGATCGCACCACTGCACTCCAGCCTGGGAGACAGCGAGACTCCGTCTCAAAAAAAAAAAAAAAATATATATATATAATATATATATATGATTACATTTTGTATTGTATCCCCAAAGAAATGGAACACATATCTCTGCCAGTTTTTTAGAAGATTATTATATGAATATATTTTGATTCAATACTGAGAAACAATTTTATCTTTACATATATATTTCTGAATCAAATTTTGCCTTATCTATTATGGTCAAAGGAAGACTTCTTCTGTGTTGTAGGATTTCTCATAGAAGAATACTTCTTAATCAGTATTCAAGTAATTCCTTGTCCAATTAAAATCCTAAAAAGACAATTTTGGAATGCTACCTTCATTCTGTCTGGATTGTTTTCTTGCTAGAGTCTGTTTCAGAATCTCATTTAGTTAGAACTCAGATAATGTTCTAAATCTGAAGAAAGCTGTGTTTCTTTTCCTACATTTCAAAATTAGTAATAACATTTTCACAATCTTTATATTTTTCTACTGCTTCTCTTCCAGTAGGCACAGCTATTTGTTTCTATTAAGTTCTATTAAGTATTATTAAGTTTCTGGGATAAGTTTGGAAAGTTATGAATAAAATTAATTATATACTTTACCCGAGGAAAACAGTAAAGTTATTAAAGAAGTATATGTAGCCTGTTCCCCTGGTTTTCCATATACTTCATTTGTGCTTAAATATTGAAAATTTATAGGAAATAGAGGTAAAATGAGTAACAAGGAAATAATAGCAGTAGATAAACTCAGAAAGTAGAGTTAAGAGAGAAGAAAAATGGAAAGGAAAGAAAAATAAGACAGAAAAAAGAAGTACATAAAGATGGTAAATTTTTGTCTGATAAATAGTAATAGTCACATAAGTAGCTGTCAAATATATGAATATAAAAAGAAATGGAAGAAAAATAGAAGATAAAAATGAAAGATCTAAGACTAAATTCAGTAATTCAGTTTAAATGTCTAGAAAGGATGCAGGGAGTTCTTGCCTTTCTGACTGTAAAAGAATAATACAGAATTTGCCTAAATCAAAAGTTAAAAACAGGCTGATAATCCCCTTGAGGGTGAAAAACTGGAGCTGGGAGACAGAAGAATCTATAGATCTCTGGCAAATGGGGTGCACAAAAAACCGAAGGGTGAGCAGAGTAGAAGTATCTGACCACATGGTTTAAGAACACATGAAGCCCATTATTTTAAATGTTTACATCTTAATACACTCTTCATTAACTTTCTAAGCATGGCTCTAATATAATATGTTAATAAACAAAACTGAAACAATATTTAGATTTTCATTCTACCTGACTTATATACTTCCTCTTAATGTTACTTTGTAAGAACTTTTGCTATAGTTTTAATTCCATGCTATCAGATTCCCTTGTTCTAAACTGTCACAGATTTAAACAACTTTTTGTTGTTGTTTGTTTTTGTTTTTGTTTTGAGACAGAGTCTTGTTCTGCCACCCAGGCTGGAGTGCAGTGATGTGATCTCAGCTCACCGCAACCTCCGCTTCCCAGGTTCACACGATTTTCCTGTCTCAGCCTCCAGAGCAGCTGGAATTACAGGTGTGCACCACCACACCCAGCTAATGGATTTAAACAACCTTTGATTTATCTGAGTGGTAGGCCTTTCAGAGCTAAATTTTCTCAAAAATCAACATCTTAATAGCTACAATCTTTGTAATGGAAATAGCAGTTTCAGTCTAGAAAAGTGGTTAAAAAAAGGTACACCTAAAAATACTTAAATGAAAATATAAAGTTTCAAAGGTAAATAACATGATTGGTAACACATATTTTTCCATCAGTCTCCTAATAATAGAATAGTGTTTAACAAAGATTGGCAAACACTAGATAGTTCATATCAAATTTTCTATCCATAAACTTAAATTTTAAGTATATAATTGCTTTCATACAAGTATGTTTGTTTTCTTCTTATAATATGCCTCTAAAGTAAGAACGATTTTTTTATATAAGAGAGGAAACGCAGGCACCAAGAGGTTGTAGGACTTGCTCAAGTTTATAGATCTAGTAAATTCAGAAGAAAAGATTTGAATAATACAATATTTTGAATCCTACATCAGTATACTTTTCATAAGCTTATTGTTCTCTCAAACAAAAATGTATGGGGCTTGTAGAATAAACCTTTTTACATTTTAAAAAATTTTCATTTTATAGTTCTACTCCTGAGTGCTCCCTTCAGCCTACACCATGAAGTGATGACAACTTTAATTAATGTTCCCTCTCCAAATCCCTTCAACATTTACCTGATGCTGGGTTGTAATCCATCAGTTTGTCTGGAATGTGACATGGAGATACGGAGCCCTGGAAGACTGACCTGGGGCCCAAACATGATCCTCAGACCAGTTTGTTGTTTGAATTTCTTCTCAGCCCTCTTTAACATCAACCCAGCTCTCTCTGACCTACTGAAGGGTCAACCTCAAGAAACCAACTCCAACGGATGGCCATCCATAGAATACATAGCTCTTCAGGGAGCTTTCATGCCATTACTGCCTCACTCTCATACTTCCGTTTAAGCCTCCGAGATTCAAAATAATTAGCCTCTACTGCTGCCAACATGTCCAGGGGAAAACAACCAGAGGGACTAGAAAATGAGTATGCCACAGAAGGAATCAAGAAAATGTTTCTAACAAAATACAAACTTTGGGCATGTAAGTTTGTAGAGTCATCTAAGAAGAAAGAAAATTAATTCAAGCAAGACTAAATCTCATGGTTGCCAAGATGATTTTTTTCATTATACTTTAAGTTCTGGGATACATGTGCAGAACGTGCAGGTTTGTTACATAGGTACACATGGTGTTTTGCTGCACCCATGGTGGTTTGCTGCACCCATCAACCCATCATCTACATTAGGTGTTTCTCCTAATGCACCCCACCCTCTAACAGGCCCCAATGTATGATGTTCCCCTCACTGTGTCCATGTGTTCTCATTGTTCAACTCCCATTTATGAGTGAGAACAAGGAGTGTTTGGTTTGCTGTTCCTGTGTTAGTTAATGAGAATCATGGCTTCCAGCATCATCCATGTCCCTGCAAAGGACATAAACTCATTCTTTTTTATGGCAGCATAGTATCCCATGGTGTATATGTGCCACATTTTCCTTATCCAGTCTATCACTGATGGGCATTTGGGTTCCAAGTCTTTGCTATTGTAAATAGTGCTGCAATAAACATATATGTGCATGTGTCTTTATAGTAGAATGTTTTATAATCCTTTGGGTATATATCCAGTAATGGGATTTCTAGGTCAAATGGTATTTCTGGTTCTAGATCCTTCAGAAATCACCACACTGTCTTCCACAATGGTTGAACTAATTTACATACCCACCAACAGTGTAAAAGCATTCCTATTTCTCCACATCCTCTCCAGCCTCTCTTGTTTTCTGACTTTTTAATGATCACCATTCTAACTGGCATGAGATGGTATCTCATTGTGGTTTTGATTTGCATTTCTCTAATGACCAATGATGATGAGCTTCATTTCATATGTTTGTTGACCACATAAATGCCTTCTTTTGAGAGGTGTCTGTTCATATTCTTCACCCACTTTTTGATGGGGTTGTTTTTTTTCTTGTAAATTTGTTTAAGTTATTTGTAGATTCTGGATATTAGTCCTTTGTCAGATGGATAGATTGCAAAAATTTTCTTCCATTCTGTAGGTTAACTGTTCACTCTGATGATAGTTTATTTTGTTGTGCAGAAGCTCTTTAGTTTAATTAGATCCCATTTGTCTATTTTGGCTTTTGTTGCCATTGCTTTTGGTGTTTTAGTCATGATGTCTTTGCCCATGCCTATGTCATGAATGGTATTGTCTATGTTATCTTCTAGAGTTTTTATGATATTGGGTCTTACATTTAAATCTTTAATCCATCTTGAGATAATTTTTTATAAGGTGTAAGGAAGGGGTCCAGTTTCCGTTTTCTGCATATGGCTAGCCAGTTTTCCCAACACCATTTATTAAATATGAAATCCCTTCCCCATTGCTTGTTTTTGCCAGGGTTGTCAAAGATCTGATGGTTGTAGATGTGTGGTATTATTTCTGAGGCCTCTGTTCTGTTCTATTGGTCTATATATCTGTTTTGGTATCAGTACCATGCTGTTTTGGTTACTGTATCCTTGTAGTATAGTTTGAAGTCAGGTAGCATGATGCCTCCAGCTTTGTTATTTTTGCTTATGATTGTCTTGGCTATATGGGCTCTTTTTTGGTTTCATATGAAATTTAAAGTAGTTTTTTTCTAATTCTGTGAAGAAAGTCAATAGTAACTTGATGGGGATAGCATTGAATATCTAAATTACTTCGGGCAGTATGTCCATTTTCACGATATTGATTCTTCCTATCCATGAGCATGGAATGTTTTTTCATTTGTTTGTGTCCTCTCTTATTTCCTTGAGCCATGGTTTGGAGTTCTCCTTGAAGAGGTCCTTCACATTCCTTGTAAGTTGTATTACTAGGTATTTTATTCTCTTTGTAGCAATTGTGAATGGGAGTTTACTCATGATTTGGCTCTCTGTTTGTCTATTATTGGTGTATAGGAATGCTTGTGATGTTTGCAAATTGATTTTGTATCCTAAGACTTTGCTGAAGTTGCTTTTCAGCTTAAGGAGATTTAGGTCTGAGACGATGGGGTTTTCTAAATATACGATCATGTCATCTGCAAACAGAGACAATTTGACTTCCTGCCTTCCTATTTGAATACACTTTATTTCTTTCTCTTGCCTGATTGCCCTGACCAGAACTTCCAATACTATGTTGAATAGGAGTGGTGAGAGAGGGCATTCTTGTCTTGTGCTGGTTTTCAAAGGGAATGCTTCCAGCTTTTGCCCATTCCGTATGATATTAGCTGTGGGTTTGTCATAAATAGCTCTTATTATTTTGAGACACGTTCCATCAATACCTAGTTTATTGAGAGTTTTTAGCATGAAGAGGTGTTGAATTTTATTGAAGGCCTTTAAAATAAACAACGTGACTTCACAATTAAAAGAACTAGAGAAGAAAGATCAAACAAATTCAAAAGCTAGCAGAAGACAAGAAATAACAGATCAGAGCAGAGATGAAGGAGACAGAGACACAAGAAACTGTTCAAAAAATCGATGAATCCAGGAGCTGGTTTTTTGAAAAGCTTAAAAAAATAGACCACTAACTGGACTAATAAAGAAGAAAACAGAGAAGAATCAAATAGACACGACAAAAAATGATAACGGGGATATCACCACTGATCTTACAGAAATACAAACTACCATCAGAGGATACTATAAATAACTCTATGCAAATAAACTAGAAAATTTAGAAGAAATGGATAAATTCCTGGACACATACACCCTCCCAAGACTAAACCAGGAAGAAATCTAATCTCTGAATAGACCAATAACAAGTTCTGAAATTCAGGCAGTAATTAATAGCCTACCAACCAAAAAAGAAGCCCAGGATCAGACAGATTCACAGCCGAATTCTATCAGAGGTACAAAGAGGAGCTGGTACTATTCCTTCTGAAACTATTCCAAACAATAGAAAAAGATGGAATCTTCCCTAACTCATTTTGTGAGGTCAGCATCATCCTGATACCAAAACCTGGCAGAGACACAACAACAAAAAAAAATTTCAGGCCAATATCCCTGATGAACATCGATGTGAAAATCCTCAATAAAATACTGGCAAACCGAATCCAGCAGCACATCAAAAAGCTTATCCACCATAATCAAATCGGCTTCATCCCTGGGATGCAAGGCTGGTTCAACATACACAAATCAATAAACGTAATCCATCACTTAAACAGAGCCAATGTCAAGGTGATTTTTTAAATATGGATTATGAAATAGGTAAATTTTTCCTTCACATGTACTTATTATTCTGATAAAGATATGACAACTTCATGCACTCGTTAAAATAATGTAAGTTTAAAATATGATTTTTTTTCCTATTTCTTCCTATAGTGTTTCCTCATTCTCACTTAATGTATTGTATAAGATACTTTACAAACATAAGACATATTGATTCATTGGATAACATTGTCACTATATAAATTAGGAAAATATATTTTCATTATTCATATTTAGCTGATGACAATTCCAAAACTCAGAAAATCAAAGTTTCTCAAGATTACAGACAGGTAGACTAGGAACACAAACCAATGCTTCCAAATTTGATATAGTTTTTCCTCCTCCAAGTTATTGAGCATAACTAATCTAGGCCCCTCAGAGCGAAGGTTGAAATTGTAATTCAACATATATTCTGGCCCACTATCTCCATTATATTAGCCTTTTTTTTTTCTGTTACAATCTTTCTGGAATAGTAGGAAAAATAATAGACATGAAAATGCTAAGACTGTGTATAAATACTTAATCAGTCTTCTTGGACAGATAAGCTTAAATACCAGACTTTGCATTTCTTTATTTTAAAAAGTATACTTATCAAAACTACTAAATTAACTTGCTCTCAAATAAATAATATGAAGCAAGGTTTTTGAAAGCATTTCATATCAGTCTTCAGAAATGAACCAAAATGTGTATGGAGATTTACTTTATCATGAAGGAGTAATTTCATATCATTAGGTAAAGGCAGAACGTTTCAATGGAGTGTGTGTGTGCTAACTGATTTAAAATCAGGAAAAAAATAAATAAATTCCTATCTTTAATTTCAAAACAATAAAAATTTAAATGTAGAAATATTAGGCAAAAGACCTAAGGTCACTTAAAGGCCTTAAATTATTGATGTATTTGATACATAAAAGTATTCACTTGGGGAGGAGCCAAGATGGCCGAATAGGAACAGCTCCGGTCTACAGCTCCCAGCGTGAGCAACACAGAAGACAGGTGATTTCTGCATTTCCATCTGAGGTACCGGGTTCATCTCACTAGGGAGTGCCAGACAGTGGGCGCAGGTCAGTGGGTGCGCGCACCGTGCGCGAACCAAAGCAGGGCGAGGCATTGCCTCACTTGGGAAGTGCAAGGGGTCAGGGAGTTCCCTTTCTGAGTCAAAGAAAGGGGTGACGGATGGCACCTGGAAAATCGGGTCACTCCCACCCGAATACTGTGCTTTTCTGACGGGCTTAAAAAACGGCGCACCACGAGATTATATCCCGCACGTGGCTCGGAGGGTCCTACGCCCCCGGAGTCTCGCTGATTGCTAGCACAGCAGTCTGAGATCAAAATGCAAGGCTGCAGCGAGGCTGGGGGAGAGGTGCCCGCCATTGCCCAGGCTTGCTTAGGTAAACAAAGCAGCCGGGAAGCTCGAACTGGGTGGAGCCCACCACAGCGCAGGGAGGCCTGCCTGCCTCTGTAGGCTCCACCTCTGGGGGCAGGGCACAGACAAACAAAAAGACAGCAGTAACCTCTGCAGATTTAAATGTCCCCGTCTGACAGCCTTGAAGAGAGCAGTGGTTCTCCCAGCACGCAGCTGGAGATCTGAGAACGGGCAGACTGCCTCCTCAAGTGGGTCCCTGACCCCTGACCCCCGAGCAGCCTAACTGGGAGGCATCCCCCAGCAGGGGCACACTGACACCTCACACAGCAGGGTACTCCAACAGACCTGCAGCTGAGGGTCCTCTCTGTTAGAAGAAAAACTAACAAACAGAAAGGACATCCACACCAAAAACCCATCTGTACATCACCATCATCAAAGACCAAAAGTAGATAAAACCACAAAGATGGGGAAAAAACAGAACAGAAAAACTGGAAACTCTAAAAAGCAGAGCGCCTCTCCTCCTCCAAAGGAACGCAGTTCCTCACCAGCAACGGAACAAAGCTGGATGGAGAATGACTTTGACGAGCTGAGAGAAGAAGGCTTCAGACGATCAAATTACTCTGAGCTATGGGAGGACATTCAAACCAAAGGCAAAGAGTTGAAAACTTTGAAAAAAATTTAGAAGAATGTATAACTAGAATAACCAATACAGAGAAGTGCTTAAAGGAGCTGATGGAGCTGAAAACCAAGGCTTGAGAACTATGTGAAGAATGCAGAAGCCTCAGGAGCTGATGCGATCAACTGGAAGAAAGGGTATCAGCGATGGAAGATGAAATGAATGAAATGAAGCAAGAAGGGAAGTTTAGAGAAAAAAGAATAAAAAGAAATGAGCAAAGCCTCCAAGAAATATGGGACTATGTGAAAAGACCAAATCTACGTCTGATTGGTGTACCTGAAAGTGATGGGGAGAATGGAACCAAGTTGGAAAACACTCTGCAGGATATTATCCAGGAGAACTTCCCCAATCTAGCAAGGCAGGCCAACGTTCAGATTCAGGAAATACAGAGAACGCCACAAAGATACTCCTCGAGAAGAGCAACTCCAAGACACATAATTGTCAGATTCACCAAAGTTGAAATGAAGGAAAAAATGTTAAGTGCAGCCAGAGAGAAAGGTCGGGTTACCTTCAAAGGGAAGCCCATCAGACTAACAGCGGATCTCTTGGCAGAAACCCTACAAGCCAGAAGAGAGTGGGGGCCAATATTCAACATTCTTAAAGAAAAGAATTTTCAACCCAGAATTTCATATCCAGCCAAGCTAAGCTTCATAAGTGAAGGAGAAATAAAATCCTTTACAGACAAGCAAATGCTGAGAGATTTTGTCACCACCAGGCCTGCCTTACAAGAGCTCCTGAAGGAAGCACTACACATGGAAAGGAACAACTGGTACCAGCTGCTGCAAAATCATGCCAAAATGTAAAGACCATCGAGACTAGGAAGAAACTGCATCAACTAACGAGCAAAATAACCAGCTAACATCATAATGACAGGGTCAAATTCACACATAACAATGTTAACTCTAAATGTAAATGGACTAAATGCTCCAATTAAAAGACACAGAATGGCAAATTGGATAAAGAGTCAAGACCCATCAGTGTGCTGTGTTCAGGAAACCCATCTCACATGCAGAGACACACATAGGCTCAAAATAAAAGGATGGAGGAAGATCTACTAAGCCAATGGAAAACAAAAAAAGGCAGGGGTTGCAATCCTAGTCTCTGATGAAACAGACTTTAAACCAACAAAGATCAAAAGAGACAAAGAAGGCCATTACATAATGGTAAAGGGATCAATTCAACAAGAAGAGCTAACTATACTAAATATATATGCACCCAATACAGGAGCACCCAGATTCATAAAACAAGTCCTTAGAGACCTACAAAGAGACTTAGACTCCCACACATTAATAATGGGAGACTTTAACACCCCACTGTCAACATTAGACAGATCAACGATCAACGAGACAGAAAGTCAACAAGGATACCCAGGAATTGAACTCAGCTCTGCACCAAGCAGACCTAATAGACATCTACAGAACTCTCCACCCCAAATCAACAGAATATACATTTTTTTCAGCACCACACCACACCTATTCCAAAATTGACCACATACTGGGAAGTAAAGCTCTCCTCAGCAAATGTAAAAGAACAGAAATTATAACAAACTGTCTCTCAGACCACAGTGCAATCAAACCAGAACTCAGGATTAAGAATCTCACTCAAAACCGCTCAACTACATGGAAACTGAGCAACCTGCTCCTGAATGACTACTGGGTACATAACGAAATGAAGGCAGAAATAAAGATGTTCTTTGAAACCAACGAGAACAAAGACACAACATACCAGAATCTCTGGGATGCATTCAAAGCAGTGTGTAGAGGGAAATTTATAGCACTAAATGCCCACAAGTGAAAGCAGGAAAGATCCAAAATTGACACCCTAACATCACAATTAAAAGAACTAGAAAAGCAAGAGCAAACACATTCAAAAGCTAGCAGAAGGCAAGAAATAACTAAAATCAGAGCAGAACTGAAGGAAATAGAGACACAAAAAACCCTTCAAAAAATTAATGAATCCAGGAGCTGGTTTTTTGAAAGGATCAACAAAATTGATAGACCGCTAGCAAGACTAATAAAGAAAAAAAGAGAGAAGAATCAAATAGATGCAACAAAAAATGATAAAGGGGATGTCACCACCGATCCCACAGAAATACAAACTAGCATCAGAGAATACTACAAACACCTCTATGCAAATAAACTAGAAAATCTAGAAGAAATGGATAAATTCCTGGACACATACACTCTCCCAAGACTAAACCAGGAAGAAGTTGAATCTCTGAATAGACCAATAACAGGAGCTGAAATTGTGGCAATAATCAATAGCTTACCAACCAAAAAGAGTCCAGGACCAGATGGATTCACAGCCAAATTCTACCAGAGGTACAAGGAGGAACTGGTACCATTCCTTCTGAAACTATTCCAATCAATAGAAAAAGAGGGAATCCTCCCTAACTCATTTTATGAGGCCAGCATCATTCTGATACCAAAGCCAGGCAGAGACACAACCAAAAAAGAGAATTTTAGACCAATATCCTTGATGAATATTGATGCAAAAATCCTCAATAAAATACTGGCAAAACGAATCCAGCAGCACATCAAAAAGCTTATCCACCATGATCAAGTGGGCTTCATCCCTGGGATGCAAGGCTGGTTCAATATATGCAAATCAATACATGTAATCGAGCATATAAACAGAGCCAAAGACAAAAACCACATGATTATCCCAATAGATGCAGAAAAAGCCTTTGACAAAATTCAACAACCGTTCATGCTAAAAACTCTCAATAAATTAGGTATTGATGGGACGTATTTCAGAATAATAAGAGCTATCTATGACAAACCCACAGCCAATATCATACTGAATGGGCAAAAACTGGAAGCATTCCCTTTGAAAACTGGCACAAGACAGGGATGCCCTCTCTCACCACTCCTATTCAACATAGTGTTGGAAGTTCTGGCCAGGGCAATTAGGCAGGAGAAGGAAATAAAGGGCATTCAATTAGGAAAAGAGGAAGTCAAATTGTCCCTGTTTGCAGATGACATGATTGTACATCTAGAAAACCCCATTGTCTCAGCCCAAAATCTCCTTAAGCTGATAGGCAACTTCAGCAAAGTCTGAGGATACGAAATCAATGTACAAAAATCACAAGCATTCTTATACACCAACAACAGACAAACAGAGAGCCAAATCATGAGTGAACTCCCATTCACAATTGCTTCAAAGAGAATCAAATATCTAGGAATCCAACTTACAAGGGATGTGAAGGACCTCTTCAAGGAGAACTACAAACCACTGCTCAAGGAAATAAAAGAGGATACAAACAAATGGAAGAACAGTCCATGCTCATGGGTAGGAAGAATCAATATCGTGAAAATGGCCATACTGCCCAAGGTAATTTACAGATTCAATGCCATCCCCATCAAGCTACCAATGACTTTCTTCACAGAATTGGAAAAAACTACTTTAAAATTCATATGGAACCAAAAAAGAGCCCGCATCACCAAGTCAATCCTATGCCAAAAGAACAAAGCTGGAGGCATCACACTACCTGAATTCAAACTATATTACAAGGCTACAGTAACCAAAACAGCATGGTACTGGTACCAAAACAGAGATATAGATCAATGGAACAGAACAGAGCCCTCAGAAATAACGCCGCATATCTACAACTATCTGGTCTTTGACAAACCTGAGAAAAACAAGCAATGGGGAAAGGATTCCCTATTTAATAAATGGTGCTGGGAAAACTGGCTAGCCATATGTAGAAAGCTGAAACTGGATCCCCTCCTTACACCTGATACAAAAATTAATTCAAGATGGATTAAAGACTTAAACGTTAGACCTAAAACCCTAAAAACCCTAGAAGAAAACCTAGGCATTACCATTCAGGACATAGGCATGGGCAAGGACTTCATGTCTAAAACACCAAAAGCAATGGCAACAGAAGCCAAAATTGACAAATGGGATCTAATTAAACTAAAGAGCTTCTGTACAGCAAAAGAAACTACCATCAGAGTGAACAGGCAACCTACAAAATGGGAGAAAATTTTCGCAACCTACTCATCTGACAAAGGGCTAATATACAGAATCTACAATGAACTCAAACAAATTTACAAGAAAAAAACAAACAACCCCATCAAAAAGTGGGTGAAGGACATGAACAGACACTTCTCAAAAGAAGACATTTATGCAGCCAAAAAACACATGAAAAAATGCTCATCATCACTGGCCATCAGAGAAATGCAAATCAAAACCACAATGAGATACCATCTCACACCAGTTAGAATGGCAATCATTAAAAAGTCAGGAAACAACAGGTGCTGGAGAGGATGTGGAGAAATAGGAACACTTTTACACTGTTGGTGGGACTGTAAACTAGTTCAACCATTGTGGAAGTCAGTGTGGTGATTCCTCAGGGTTCTAGAACTGGAAATACCATTTGACCCAGCCATCCCATTACTGGGTATATACCCAAAGGACTATAAATCATGCTGCTATAAAGACACATGCACACGTTTGTTTATTGCGGCATTATTCACAATAGCAAAGACTTGGAACCAACCCAAATGTCCAACAATGATAGACTGGATTAAGAAAATATGGCACATATACACCATGGAATACTATGCAGCCATAAAAAATGATGAGTTCATGTCCTTTGTAGGGACATGGATGAAATTGGAAATCATCATTCTCAGTAAACTATCACAAGAACAAAAAACCAAACACCGCATATTCTCACTCATAGGTGGGAATTGAACAACGAGATCATGTGGACACAGGAAGGGGAATATCACACTCTGGGGACTGTTGTGGGGTGGGGGGAGGGGGGAGGGATAGCATCGGGAGATATACCTAATGCTAGATGACAAGTTAGTGGGTGCAGTGCACCAGCATGGCACATGTATACATATGTAACTAACCTGCACAATGTGCACATGTACCCTAAAAGTTAAAGTATAATAATAAAAAAAAAAGTATTCACTTGACACAAATTTGCACATATTCATTCAGAAGTGGGTGTACAAAGACCTTTGTTGCAGTGTTGTTTGCATTAGCAAAGAGCTACACATCTCATATATGACTACCAGTCCTGAAGTTGTTCAACACATCTTCATAATGTAATATTCTGCATTTATTAAAAATAGCGAGGCAAGTCTGTAGTTAGAGAATTGATATATTTAAGGAGAAAAAAGTTACAGGATGGTATTTATAAGATGACACAGGATGTTATCTATCTACTAACCTATCAATATGCATATATAAATAAATGTATCTATTAAAACACATGAACACATACACAACTACCCCACATAAATTAGTATGTGTAAAGAATATCTTCAGAAAAGTGAAAAATGGCAAATAGTGAGATGGAGTAAGGAGTGGAAGAGGGATTTGTTTGCACCATAAATATCTTTATTGGGTATATTTCTTGTCATATTTTTTACATTTTTTGAATTTGTAACAATAATGAGCACAAAACAACAGCATTATGATGACCTTCCTGGGAAGTTTCCTGAGGAGTGCATGTAGAGCATAATTCCATTATGAAAAAAATGTGCTTAGAATATG
This sequence comes from Pan troglodytes, assembly GCF_028858775.2. Lineage (NCBI taxonomy): Eukaryota > Metazoa > Chordata > Mammalia > Primates > Hominidae > Pan > Pan troglodytes. The sequence continues at coordinate 35,224,537 of NC_072403.2, read as the reverse complement.
AAATGAAATAAACCAACATCTTACCTAATCAGATTATCTTCATTACTCGTCTCTTTATTTTTAAAATTTTATGGTTTTATTTTTTTTTATTGATATAAATGGTTTCTTTATTTGTAGAATTACACTTAAAATTATTTTGAAGCATCATGAACTCTCTCTGGACGGTATTAGACTTTCATACCCAAATAAACTTGAACATTACTTTTTAAAAATTTTTATTGTTATTATACTTTAAGTTTTAGGGTACATGTGCACAACGTGCATGTTTGTTACATATGTCTACATGTGCCATATTGGTGTGCTGCACCCATTAACTCATCATTTAGCAATAGGTATATCTCCTAATGCTATCCCTCCCCCCTCACCACACCCCACAACAGTCCCCCGTGTGTGATGTTCCCCTTCCTGTGTCCATGTGTTCTCATTGTTCAATTCCCACCCATGAGTGAGAACATGTGATGTTTGGGTTTTTGTCCTTGTGATAGTTTGCTGAGAATGATGGTTTCCAGCTTCATCCATGACTCTACAAAGGACATGAACTCATCATTTTTTATGGCTGCATAGTATTCCATGGTGTATATGTGCCACATTTTCTTAATCCAGTCTATCATTGTTGGACATTTGGGTTGGTTCCAAGTCTTTGCTATTGTGAATAGTGCCGCAATAAACAGATGTGTGTGTGTGTCTTTCTAGCAGCATGATTTATAATCCTTTGGGTTTATACCCAGTAATGGGATGGCTGGGTCAAATGGTATTTCTAGTTCTAGATCCCTGAGGAATCGCCACACTGACTTCCACAATGGTTGAACTAGTTTACAGTCCCACCAACAGTGTAAAAGTGTTCCTATTTCTCCACATCCTCTCCAGCACCTGTTGTTTCCTGACTTTTTAATGATCGCCATTCTAACTGGTGTGAGATGGTATCTCATTGTGGTTTTGATTTGCATTTCTCTGATGGCCAGTGATGATGAGCATTTTTTCATGTGTTTTTTGGCTGCATAAATGTCTTCTTTTGAGAAGTGTCTGTTCATGTCCTTCACCCACTTTTTGATGGGGTTGTTTGTTTTTTTCTTGTAAATTTGTTGGAGTTCACTGTAGATTCTGGATATTAGCCCTTTGTCAGATGAGTAGGTTGCAAAAATTTTCTCCCATTCTGTAGGTTGCCTATTCACTCTGATGGTAGTTTCTTTTGTTGTGCAGAAGTTCTTTAGTTTAATTAGATCCCATTTGTCCATTGTGGCTTTTGTTGCCATTGCTTTTGGTGTTTTAGACATGAAGTCCTTGCCCATGCCTATGTCCTGAATGGTATTGCCTTGGTTTTCTTCTAGGGTTTTTCTGGTTTTAGGTCTAACATAGAAGTCTTTAATCCATCTTGAATTAATTTTTGTATAAGGTGTAAGGAGGGGATCCAGTTTCAGCTTTCTACATATGGCTAGCCAGTTTTCCCAGCACCATTTATTAAATAGAGAATCCTTTCCCCATTGCTTGTTTTGGTCAGGTTTGTCAAAGATCAGAAAGTTGTAGATATGCGGCATTATTTCTGAGGGCTCTGTTCTGTTCCATTGTTCTACATCTCTGTTTTGGTACCAGTACCATGCTGTTTTGGTTACTGTAGCCTTGTAGTATAGTTTGAAGTTAGGTAGCATGATGCCTCCAGCTTTCTTCATTTGGCTTAGGATTGACTTGGCAATGCAAGCTCTTTTTTGGTTCCATATGAACTTTAAAGTAGTTTTTTCCAATTCTGTGAATAAAGTCATTGGTAGCTTGATGGGGAAGGCATTGAATCTATAAATTACCTTGGGCAGTATGGCCATTTTCACGATATTGATTCTTCCTACCCATGAGCATGGAATATTCTTCCATTTGTTTGTATCCTCTATTATTTCATTGAGCAGTGGTTTGTAGTTCTCCTTGAAGAGGTCCTTCACATCCCTTGTAAGTTGGATTCCTAGATATTTGATTCTCTTTGAAGCAATTGTGAATGGGAGTTCACTCATGATTTGGCTCTCTGTTTGTCTGTTGTTGGTGTATAAGAATGCTTGTGATTTTTGCTCATTGATTTTGTATCCTCAGACTTTGCTGAAGTTCCTTATCAGCTTAAGGAGATTTTGGGCTGAGACAATGGGGTTTTCTAGATGTACAATCATGTCATCTGCAAACAGGGACAATTTGACTTCCTCTTTTCCTAATTGAATGCCCTTTATTTCCTTCTCCTGCCTGATTGCCCTGGCCAGAACTTCCAACTCTATGTTGAATAGGAATGATGAGAGAGGGCATCCCTGTCTTATGCCAGTTTTCAAAGGGAATGCTTCCAGTTTTGTCCATTCAGTATAATACTGGCTGTGGGTTTGTCATAGATAGCTCTTATTATTTTAAGATACGTCCCATCAATACCTAATTTATTGAGGGTTTTTAGCATGAAGTGTTGTTGAATTTTGTCAAAGGCCTTTTCTCCATCTATTGAGATAATCACGTGGTTTTTGTCTTTGGTTCTGTTTATATGCTGGATTACGTTTATTGATTTTCATATGTTGAACCAGTCTTGCATCCCACGGATGAAGCCCACTTGATCATGGTGGATAAGCTTTTTGATGTGCTGCTGGATTCAGTTTGCCAGTATTTTATTGAGGATTTTTGCATCAATGTTCATCATGGATATTGGTCTAAAATTCTCTTTTTTTGTTGTGTCTCTGCCAGGCTTTGGTATCAGGATGATGCTGGCCTCATAAAATGAGTTAGGGAGGATTCCCTCTTTTTCTATTGATTGGAATAGTTTCAGAAGGAATGGTACCAGCTCCTATTTGTACCTCTGGTAGAATTCGGCTGTGAATCCATCTGGTCCTGGACTTTTTTTGGTTGGTAAGCTGTTAATTATTGCCTCAATTTCAGAGCCTGTTATTGGTCTATTCAGAGATTCAACTTCTTCCTGGTTTAGTCTTGGGAGGGTGTATGTGTCGAGGAATTTATCCATTTCTTCCAGATTTTCTAGTTTATTTGCGTAGAGGTGTTTATAGTATTCTCTGATGGTAGTTTGTATTTCTGTGGGATTGGTGGTGATATACCCTTTATCATTTTTTATTGCGTCTATTTGATTCTTCTCTCTTTTCTTCTTTATTAATCTTGCTAGTGGCGTATCAATTTTGTTGATCCTTTCAAAAAACCAGCTCCTGGATTCATTAATTTTTTGAAGGGTTTTTTGTGTCTCTATTTCCTTCAGTTCTGCTCTGATCTTAGTTATTTCTTGCCTTCTGCTAGCTTTTGAATGTGTTTGCTCTTGCTTCTCTAGATGTTTTAATTGTGCTGTTGTGGTGTCAATTTTACATCTTTCCTGCCTTCTCTTGTGGGCATTTAGTGCTACAAATTTCCCTCTACACACTGCTTTGAATGTGTCCCAGAGATTCTGATACATTGTGTCTTTGTTCTTGTTGGTTTCAAAGAATATCTTTATTTCTGCCTTCATTTCATTATGTACCCAGTAGTCAGTCAGGAGCAGGTTGTTCAGTTTCCATGTAGTTGAGTAGTTTTGAGTGAGTTTCTTAATCCTGAGTGCTAGTTTGATGGCACTGTGGTCTGAGAGACAGTTTGTTATAATTTCTGTTCTTTCACATTTGCTGAGGAGTGCTTTACTTCCAACTATGTGGTCAATTTTGGAATAGGTGTGGTGTGGTGCTAAAAAGAATGTATATTCTGTTGATTTGTGGTGGAGAGTTCTGTAGATGTCTATTAGGTCTGCTTGGTGCAGAGCTGAGTTCAATTCCCGGGTATCCTTGTTGACTTTCTGTCTCGTTGATCTGTCTAATGTTGACAGTGGGGTGTTAAAGTCTTCCCATTATCATTGTGTGGGAGTCTAAGTCTCTTTGTAGGTCTCTAAGGACTTGCTTTATGAATCTGGGTGCTCCTGTATTGGGTGCATATATATTTAGTATAGTTAGCTCTTCTTGTTGAATTGATCCCTTTACCATTATGTAATGGCCTTCTTTGTCTCTTTTGATCTTTGTTGGTTTAAAGTCTGGTTTTTCAGAGACTAGGATTGCAACCCCTGCCTTTTTTTGTTTTCCATTGGCTTGGTAGATCTTCCTCCATCGCTTTATTTTGAGCCTATGTGTGTCTCTGCATGTGAGCTGGGTTTCCTGAATACAGCATACTGATGGGTCTTGACTCTTTATCCAATTTGCCATTCTGTGTCTTCTAATTGGCGCATTTAGCCCATTTACATTTAAGGTTAATATCATTATGTGTGAATTTGATCCTGTCATTATGATGTTAGCTGGTTATTTTGCTCGTTAGTTGATGCAGTTTCTTCCTAGCCTTGATGGTCTTTACAATTTGGCATGTTTTTTCAGTGGCTGGTACTGATTGTTCCTTTCCATGTTTAGTGCTTCCTACAGGAGCTCTTTTAGGGCAGGCCTGGTGGTGACAAAATCTCTCAGCATTTGCTTGTCTGTAAAGGATTTTATTTCTCCTTCACTTATGAAGCTTAGCTTGGCTGGATATGAAATTCTGGGTTGAAAATTCTTTTCTTTAAGAATGTTGAATATTGGCCCCCACTCTCTTCTGGCTTGTAGAGTTTCTGCCAAGAGATCCGCTGTTAGTCTGATGGGCTTCCCTTTGTGGGTAACCTGACCTTTCTCTCCGGCTTCCCTTAACATTTTTTCCTTCATTTCAACTTTGGTGAAACTGACAATTATGTGTCTTGGAGTTGCTCTCCTCGAGGAGTATCTTTGTGGCATTCTCTGTATTTCCTGAATTTGAATGTTGGCCTGCCTTGCTAGATTGGGGAAGTTCTCCTGGATAATATCCTGCAGAGTGTTTTCCAACTTGGTTCCATTATCCCCGTCACTTTCAGGTACACCAATCAGACGTAGATTTGGTCTTTTCACATAGTCCCATATTTCTTGGAGGCTTTGTTCGTTTCTTTTTATTCTTTTTTCTCTAAACTTCTCTTCTCGCTTCATTTCATTCATTTCATCTTCCATCACTGATACCCTTTCTTCCAGTTGATTGCATCGGCTACTGAGGCTTGTGCATTTGTCACGTAGTTCTCATGCCGTGGTTTTCAGCTCCATCAGGTCCTTTAAGGACTTCTCTGCATTGGTTAGTCTAGTTATCCATTCATCTGATTTTTTTTTCAAGGTTTTTAACTTCTTTGCCATTGGTTCAAACTTCCTCCTTTTGCTAGGAGTAGTTTGATCTTCTGAAGACTTCTTCTCTAAACTTGTCAAAGTCATTCTCCCTCCAGCTTTGTTCCGTTGCTGGTGAGGAGCCGCATTCCTTTGGAGGATGAGAGGTGCTCTGATTTTTAGAGTTTCCAATTTTTCTGCTCTGTTTTTTCCCCATCTTTGTGGTTTTATTTACCTTTGGTCTTGGTGATGGTGACGTACAGATGGGTTTTTGGTGTGGATGTCCTTTCTGTTTGTTAGTTTTCCTTCTAACAGTCAGGACCCTCAGCTGCAGGTCTGTTGGAGTGTGCTGGAGGTCCACTCCAGACCCTGTTTTCCTGGGTATCAGCAGCAGTGGTTGCAGAACAGCAGATATTGGTGAACCGCAAATGCTGCTGCCTGATCGTTCCTCTGGAAGTTCTGTCTCAGAGGAGTACCTGGCCGTGTGAGGTGTCAGTCCGCCCCTACTGGGGGATGCCTCCCAGTTAGGCTACTTGGGGGTCAGGGACCCACTTGAGGAGGCAGTCTGCCCGTTCTCAGTCCTCAAGCTGCGTGCTGGGAGAACCACTACTCTCTTCAAAGCTGTCAGACAGGGACATTTAAGTCTGCAGAGGTTACTGCTGCCTTTTGTTTGTCTGTGCCCTGCTCCCAGAGGTGGAGCCTACAGAGGCAGGCAGGCCTCCTTGAGCTGTGGTGGGCTCCACCCAGTTCGAGCTTCCTGGCTGCTTTGTTTACCTACTCAAGCCTTGGCAATGGCGGGTGCCCTCCCCCAGCCTTGTTTCTGCCTTGTAGTTTGATCTCAGACTGCTGTGCTAGCAATGAGCAAGGCTCCTTGGGCATAGGACCCTCTGAGCCAGGTGCTGGATATAATCTCCTGATGTGCCGTTTGTTGAGCCCATTAGAAAAGCACAGTATTAGGGTGGGAGTGACCCGATTTTCCAGGTGCTGTCTGTCACCCCTTTCTTTGACTAGGAAAGGGAATTCCCTGACCCCTTGTGATTCCCAGGTGAGGCGATGCCTCGCCCTACTTCGGCTCACACATGGTGCACTGCACTCACTGTCTTGCACCCACTATCTGGCACTCCCCAGTGAGATGAACCCAGTACCTCAGTTGGAAATGCAGAAATCACCTGTCTTCTGTGTCGCTCATGCTGGGAGCTGTAGACTGGAGCTGTTCCTATTCGGCCATCTTGGCTCCACCCTGGTTAGTCGAGTTTTTAAATCAACCCAATGAATAAATGGTCTTAGCTTCTCCCAGCTGTTTGAGCCAGCACATAGAATTAGAATATCTTTTAAGGGCTCTCATGTTGATAAATTTGGCTTAATCCACATTTGGTTCAGTCAAATGTTTTCTCTCTTCATGACAATCCATTCCAATATAATCCCCAAGATTTTTGTAGCTTAAAATGGCAAATTTTATCATTATTTTCTGTCTCCTGACACACAACAAGTGTCATCTCTCAGCATGCTCTAGGGAGACAGAAACATCCTACCTAGTTGTGTTGTGATTAGTCATGATAACTGATACCCTCTTTGAAGGTATTGCCACAGATATCATTTCAAAAACTTCAGCCAAATCATGGTCATTTCACCAAACAAAAGAAATAGGGTGACCTGAGATGAAAACAAAGATTTTTTTTTTTATTTTGGGATTGATAGCACTGTAATTTATTTGAAACTATCTAGATATTCTCAACACTACAGGAGCAAACTTGGATGGGTATTTTGCCACAAGTGCAGCAGAAAAGCTAAGATAATTCACTCCAATGCACTACAAGCTTTCACAATGTGTGCTGAAGTGTCCTTCCAAAGTTTGGGAGTGCCCTCAAAGGGTAGAAAGCTAGGGACAGGACTGGGAAGCAAATAGAAGTCCCCACTGACCCAAAAGGCTGACAGCCAGACTATAAAGCAAAGAGAAATCTCCTGTAGTCCAAAAGGCTGGTAGCCTCACTATAAAACATCAAGATTTATCTGGACTCTCACCAGAATTCAGGCCCACCCTTCCTTCAAAATATTTGAAGACAGTGGTTAACTGAATTTAACCAAGTTTACAACAGGTTTAAGCTTAGCTACACATCAGACAGTCTGAGTTCCCCATACTCATACCCTGATAAATAAGGAATGTGTCCTATCCTGAGGATAAATACTACTTATTATTTATTTCTGTCCCTACAAGTATTTTTTACAAATTGTTATGGACTGTTTGTGTCACTCCGAATTTATATGTTGAAGCACTTACCCCAATGTGATGATATTTGGAGGTAGAGTCTTTGGGAAGTTAAATTAGGTTTAGATGCAGTCATGACAGTGGGGCCCCCATGTCAGGGTTAGTGTTTTTATAAGAAAAGGAAGAAAGATCAGAGTTTTATCTACACAATGTGAGAATACAGTGAAAGGTCTGTCAGCAAGAGAGACTTCACCAAAAACTAAATTTTCTGGCACCTTAAATTTGGACATTCCAGCTTCCAGAATTATGAGAAATAAATGTCTGTTGTTTAAGCCACCCAAGCTATGGTATTTTGTTATAACATCCTGAGCTAAGACATATTTTTGTACCAGGAGTGGGATGTAGCTGAAAATGTAGAAGTGGCTTTGAAACTGGAAAAGGGGTAGAAGTTAAGGAATTTGGGGATGCATGCTATAAATATGCACAATAATAGCTATTCTGTTTAGGGCTTATAAAGAATATAAGACTGCTGGAGAAAAACTTCCATTTCTTATAGAATACATAAATAATTATAAACAGAATGTTGGCAGAAATATGTATGGTAAAGGTCATTCTGGGGAAGGCTTAGACAGAAATGAAGAATATGCTATTGGACAATTGAGAAAAAGTGATTCTTTTTATAAAGTGGTAAAGAACTTGGCTGAATTATGTTCATGTTTTATTGTTTTGTGGAATGTAAAACTAGTAAGTGATGAAATTAACAGTGAACATAGCTGACATTTCTAATCAAAGTGTTGAAGGAGTCACTTTGTTCATCCTGACTGCTTCTACTAAGATGCAAGAAAAAAAAAAGAGATAAATGAATCAAAAAAGGAATTGTTAAAAAAAAAAAAGAAGCTGGAACTTAAAAAATTGGAAAGTTCTCAGCCTATCCACACTGCAAAAGATGAGAAAGCATGCTGAGAAAAAAAAAAAAAAAAAAACCACCAAAGGTGTGGCTGGACCCTCACTCGATAAAGAGATTATGGGATTATATAAGCAGAAACACTGTCAGTCTGAACTGAAGGAGATGGGAATGGGATAAAATGAAGGAAGTCTGTCAGACTTCTTAGATTCTTTGGGACTGGACCATAGAGCTATTCAGATGTGAATGTGTGATATTACTCTTCAAGACAAGGGAAGAAAGACCCTAAAGGTGTTTTAGAGATTATCTGGGCTGCCACCTCAGTTTTAAAGGTTGGGGCTATCATCTCAGTTTCAGTGGGCAGTTGGTGTCAGAGTGGCTGCCAGAGCCTTTTGGGTACAATGAAGAGTCATGAGGACATGACCCCTTTCCTGCAGAGCTACAGAGGTCCGACTATCTACTATCCCAGTTTGTCCAGAAAGTGGGACTGTCATCCCAGTAGACCCAGAAGGCAAATTATGAAACCAAAGATTATCCTTGAGCTTTAAGATCTAATGGTATTTACATTACAAGATTTTAGATTTGCTTGGAACCTGCCACCCCTTTCTTTCTTCCAGTTGTTGGAATGAGAATGCCTATTCTATGTCTAATCTATCATTGTATTTTGGAAGTGTGTAATTTATCTGGTTTCACAGACATATAACTGGGGATGAATTTTTCCTCAGGATTAATCGTATCTGGAGCCTCACCTATATCTGATTTAGATGATATTTAGATGTGACTGGACTTCCAATTTTAGAGTTGATCTTGGAATAAGTTAAGACTTTGGGGGCTACTGAAATAAGATCAATTTTTTTGTGTGTGTAAGAATAACATTAATTTGGGAGACAAAAGGCAGAATGCTATGGACTGAATGTCTGTGTCCCCCCAAAATTCATATGTTGAAGCCCTAACCCTCCATGTGATGGTATTTGGAGATGGGGCCTCTGGAAAGTAATTAGGTTTAAATCAGGTCATGAGGGTGGGCCTCCATAAGGGGATTAGTGACCTCATAAAAGGAAGAGGGACCATAAAAGGAAGAGCACACTCTTTCCCTACCACTTGAGGGAACAGCAAGTGAAAAGGCAGCCGTCTGCAAGTCAAGAAGTAGGGCCTCATCAGGAACTGCACCTCCTACTCCTTTATCTTAAACCTCCCAGCCTCCAGAACTTTGAGAAATAAGTGTCTGTTGTTTATTCCACCCAGCCTGTGGTATTTTGTTAGAGCAGCCCAAGCTGACCAAGACACACAATGCCTGGCATAAAATAAAAATTAAACACTATGAGGCACACTAACAAGCAAGAAAAATAGAAACAGTGCACGCCTGTAATTCCAGCTACTAGCGAGGCTGGGGCAGGAGAATCGCTTGAACCTGGGAGGCAGAGGTTGCAGTGAGCAGAGATCATGCCACTGCACTCCAGCCTGGGTAACAGAGTAAGACTCCATCTCAAAAAAAAAAAAAAAAGAAAAAGAAAAAAAAGAAAAAAGAAAAAGAAAGAAACAGGAGTCATTTGAAGCTAAAAAGAGGAAATATTCAAGTGAAGTATACCCAAACATGGTTCAGACATTAGAATCATCAGATAAGAATTTTTAAAATATGTTTTAACATTTCGCTGGTAAAGGCAGACAAGATTTATGAACAAAGGGGAGATCTCAACAAAGAGTTTAGCATTGTACAGAAGAACCAAATGGAAATGTTAGATATAAAAAAAATACCAGAAATAATATAAGAAATAAATAATTAATTTGGTGGGCTTAACAATAGGCTGGACTCAGTAGAGGAAAGAATTCATGAACTGAAATGCAGGTCAATCGAAATTATCCAAATTTTAACCCAAAGAGAAAAAAGAAAAAGCATCCAAGTTATGTAGGATAATATTATCTCCTCTGACACATGAGTACTTGGAGCTCCAGAATATAAGAAAAAGAAATAAACAGAAAAAAATCTTAAGAGATAATGGTTGAGAATTTTCCAAAATTAATTAATGACACCACCATAAATCCGAGAAGTTCACCAAACCCAATGCAAAATAAATAAGAAAATCACACCGTTGCCCTTTACCAAAATGATGAAACGAATTTCCCTTAAGAAAAAACAGAATGATCAATGATAGCCGCTTCAGTGGTTTTATACTCCTTGGATTCACAGGGCAGCCTCAGCTTCAGATGATGATCTCTGGGGTTGTCTTTTTCTTCTACACTATTGCCTTCATGGGAAATATGGCCATCATCCTATTGTCTTTCCTAGACGACCATCTCCAAGTCCCCATGTACTTCTTCCTTAGAAATTTGGCCATCTTGGATCTCTGTTATACCACAAATATAGTCCCACAAATGTTGGTCAGTATCTGGGGCAAAGACAAAAGAATTAGCTTTGGTGGGTGTGCCTTTCAACTTTTCATTGATGTGGCACTGTACTCAGTTGAATGCATCCTTCTGTCCATGATGTCATATGATCGACTCAATGCTATCTGCAAGCCTCTGCATCATATGACCATAATGAACCTCCAACTCTGCCAGGGCCTTGTGGTCATCTCCTGGATAGTTGGTGTGATTAATTGCATCATACCTTCCCCCTATGCCATGAGTCTTCCTCGATGTAGGAACACCACCTAGACCACTTTTTTTTTTTTTTGTGAAACGTCTGCAATGATCAAGATTCAAGATTGCATGTGTGGACACCACAGCCATGGAGGTAACCACATTTGCCATGTGCCTGATTATAGTTCTTGTTCCTCTTCTTCTTATTCTTGTGTCATACGGTTTCATTGCTGTGGCTGTACTCAAGATCAAGTCTGCAGCAGGAAGACAAAAAGCATTTGGGACCTGTTCCTCCCATCTCATTGTGGTATCCATCTTCTATGGGACTGTTAGATATATGTATACACAGCCAGGAAACAGTCCATCTCAGGATGAGGGCAAACTTCTCCATATATTTTACTCCATTTTTACTCCCACCTTGAACCCATCCCACTAAGGAATAAGGAGTTCAAGTGGGCCATGAAAAGGCTTATTGGAAAAGAAAAAGGTTCTGGAGACACAACAGGTCACTAACATCTTTTTACAAGAAATTCCTGGCCGGGCACGGTGGCTAACGCCTGTAATCCCAGCACTGTGGGAGGCCGAGGCAGGGGGATCACAAGGTCAGGAGATCGAGACCCTCCTGGCTAACATGGTGAAACCCCATCTCTACTAAAAATACAAAAAATTCGCAGCTGAAGTCCCAGCCACTCTGGAGGCTGAGGCAGGAGAATGGCGTGAACCCGGGAGGCGGAGCTTGCAGTGAGCCGTGATTGCTATACTGCACTCCAGCCTAGGCGACAGAGCGAGACTCTGAATCAAAAACAAAAAAAAAAAAGAAATTCCCAATAAAGAAATTACCTTTGTCTAACCTTTAAATTATAGTCAACTTATTTTAGTAGTAGTCATCATCTGAAAAAGAAAATACCTAAAAATTTTGCTTGTATTTTAGTATCAATGTCCCTCATTGTCAAGGGTTCATTCTTTAAAAAATTAAAAATGTCTTTCAAAAACACTACTTATTGTCTTGGATGATTCATCTACAGTTGTGGCAACAAAACAGGTTCCGTAAAGTCTAAGGGTTATGTCAACTGGGGTATGGGGGAGCATTTTATAAAGATTAAATTCAAATTATAATTTATATTATTTAATAATTTTAAACATAATTAAACTATTATACTATAACAAAAATTCATTAATTCATGTGTTAACTATGAGTTTTTGCTATAATTCACCATTCATCTGTTCCTATTAAGATTAAAACATTTTTGTTTAGATTCCAAATACTCCTACCATCTCTACCTACTTTAAGACATATTAGGTTACTGGTCTAAAATATACTTCTATTTGTAGCTATTTGCTGCAGGAATCTGGACTTTCTCAAAATTTTGCTACTAAAATAAAATGTAGGACTAGATTGGATATGGATGTTGATATGGTTACAATGTTAATAAATCATTCTTAGTTTTAAATTTTTGTGTTCATTCAACAACTTCACTAATCTTTTTTATATAGGTTGGTAGTAAGTAAACATTTTGTATTCATTAATTCTTTTTATAAGGCCAGCATAAGCTAGACTTAAAAACATTACAAGGATTTACAAAAAAATAAAAAATGTTTATCAGTATCTTTCATAAACACAGATGCAAACATCCCTAGTTAAATATTAACAAATCAAATATATAAAGGAGGTCCATTAAGAGAGGCAATGTGTGTGTGTGTGTAAGAACTATTCAGAATATAAAAAGAATTTCTACAAATCAGTAAGAAAAAACACAAACAACGTGATAGAACAATCACTTCACAAAAGAGGATATCCATATGGCCAACACATGAAAATGTGCCCAACTTCACCAATCATCAGGGAAAATTATAACAACAAAGAGATATGGTTAAACACAAATACTGCTCCATAATAACATGGTCTATTAACACAAAAAGATATGCAGTTTCTTACGATATAGATGAGAACTTTAAGAGTATGTTTGGGGGTGGATGTCAAGGAATATGAAATATAGAGCTTGAATGAACTGAATTTAATGACATCAGTGCTATCACCCAGAGCACAGGATACAAGAATTGGCTCAAACTCCTGAAAGTGTTATTGATCTTCTTTCACATTAGCTCACTGAAGCTTGAACTCAGAGATAGCCTATAGCTAATGAGGTTGAAAAGCTAGAATTTCCACAGTACCTTGTAAAATAAGGAATCAGTAGTCAATAGAGATTTTGGAATCTAATACAGTATGTCCGTCTGCCCTCTGTACATAAGACCCTGTGCTATAAGATTGGAGGACATTTTCTTCACTACAGCATTAAGAAATGGATCAGTGTGGAGGGCATCAGTGGTCTTAAAATGCTCTGTGGCATCTGAATTCAGCTGATGGTGGGGAATGAAACAGTGAAATTGGATTATATGGTCTTGAGAAAAATGATAATTCTGGAAAATTAAATGCCAGGAAGTGACACCATCAAAGACAAAGTGGAAGTAGTTACTACAAGTAAGTCACATTGACTAGGGTATTGTGACCTACAGGGACCTGTAGTGATACACAGTTTATCAAACGGTACTTAAAAACACAATATTTCGGTAACCTACCACTGTATTGTGAATGTCTGTGTCCCCCAAAAACATGTTAAAACCTAATCACCAGTGTGATGGTGTTAGCAGGTAGGCCCTTGGGAGGTGATTAAATCATGAGGGCACAGCCTTCTTGAATGGAATTCATGCCTTTATAGAAGAGGCCTCAGAGAGCTGCTTTGTGTCTTCCACCATGTGAAGACACAGTGAGAAGACACCATCTGTGAACCATAAAGGGGCCTTCACCAGACACCAGTCTGCCAGAACCTTAATGTCAGACTTCCTAACTTCTAGAACTATGATAAGTAAATTTTTTTTGTTTATTAGCTACCCAGTTTATGGTATTTTGTTATAGCAACCCAAATGGACTAAGATACCTACTAAGATGTTAGCTGGAGTATATTAGCAGAAAAAATTCTAGGTGTGGAGACAGAAACATAACTTGAAACAATATAATAGGGATTCATGGCTTTTTACCCAGTTTCCATATTAAGCCAGTTTGCAGATTCAGATTTTCTCATCTGAGAGGTAGAATAATCCCTTTATGAATAGATCTGGCAATGAAGCAACATAATATTCAAGCTTTTTCCCTCAGGTCTTGTCTACAGAGACATTCCAGGCACTTAACTAGCTAATCATCTCTGAAGAAGGGGGTTATTAGATACTGTTGCTAGTCCCTGGTGATCTGGTTGCTTTGACGAATTCCTAGTGTCTGAAAATGAAAGACATTGGGTTGAGTTTTAGCTAGTTCACTTTCATTCTGAACAGTTAATTATTTTATTGTGTATTTCCTTGAAGAGAAAAAACTCTAAAAGTAATTTTGCTGTACGAACTACTATGAAATTTATCTGAAACATTTTAATTGCTTCACATAGCATTGGGAGAAGTTAAAATCTAAAGTGACAGAATCTTTTGGGATAGGAACAAAGTGAGATCATCAATGCCAGTAATTCCATTCACTTCATAATGAGATCCCTTGGGCCCTGCCCTTCCCTCTGGTAAATAACTGCTTATGTGAAAATCTCCCTTGCTCCTCCTTTGACTTTAAACATCAAATATGAGTCTCTTATTCAGAATCCTTGAGAATTTTCCCATTATCCAGAAAGACAGATAGCAAGGACAAACACAACAACTCATCAGTTTCTCAGAAAGTAGGAATGAACTGCCTGAAACATGAATAACTACAGATAGAAGCACAATCCAGCATCAACATTCCCAATGTGTGCTTCCATTTTTCCTTTCTCACACCTTTAGAATATAAAAGCCGTAATGCAAATGATGCTTCAGAAAAATAAATGTCAAGTTGTATCTTAGTTTTAACTTGGAAGTTGAGGAGAAATGCAGTAAAAATATAGGAAACCAAAGCCCTTGAAAGTAATTTATAGTGAATTGTCTGCTTTCAAGAAGAATAACCAAACATCTGAGAAAAGAAAACTTCTAATCTTTTTATTTGAACTGATATGTTTTTTGTTAGAAGAAAAAATTTATGAGCAAACCATTAGTGAGAAAGTGAGTTTAGCAGTAAATAGCTAGTAGTAGAACTTACACAAACAAATTTCAGCCACAAAGAGTGCGTTGATCTAGTAGAGACTCTAATAGATTTTGTTTTCTTTTTTAATTTGACTAAGACAAGGATCTAAACCAAAATGCATATTTTTCAAGAATCTTTTTTTTTATTTTACTTTTTTAAATCACATCTATTTTTAACTCACTAAATTGTTTGACGTATTGTAAGAAAATCATTTGGTAATGATTTTAATTTTGTGATTATAATATTGTGCAGTCAGAAACTGCAGCAGCTGGAAAGTTTTAAGTTGTAGAATCAAAGGACCTCAGACAATGGTAGACACTGTATATGATAAAACACATCCTTTAATCACATTAATGCTTTGGGAATTATATAAAAAGATATGTCCTTTACTATGTTGTTTGTCAAACCTAAGTAACAGAATCAAAATAAATTGCTTAATTATTTTCAAATTTTAAGTTATTTTGAATAATTCAAATTTTGTTACATATATAAAGAATATATTTATTAGAGTATAAAGTGAAAATTAAATATGTAACTCTTCTAACATGAGGCACGTCACCCTCCAAAAACCAATAATGTCGCAGTAAGACAAATTATGCTGCATTATATCATTCAAATGAAATACGATATATTCAATGCTCTACCACTTTTAATTACCAATATATTTTGACCCTGTTTCTATATGAGTATATGCAAACTTGTGTAATTATGTTAAATGTATATAATATTCAGTTAACTAGCTCGTTCTTGATGATCATGTGTGCTGTTTCCAATTTTTTACATGAAAGTAATGTTTCACAAATATTTTAGGATGCATGCAGAATAAACTCCTAGAAATGAAATTAATCAAAGTTAGTTCCAAATATTTTTATGTACATTTTTATTGTGAAAGATAACAGCAAACTGTCTTACAAAAAGAATTTATCCTTCTCCACATAGATTATGAAACTGATCATTTTCTAAACATTTGCAACATGGTTGGTTCCTAACAGTCACTTAAATATAAGCCATTTCAGGACAAAAAAATGCCTCAACTTTTCAATTTCAACTTACTAATTAGAATAGGATTGAAATTATTTTCATATGTGTTTATTTCTTTTTTTCCAAAATGTCTTTTAGGATATTTGCCCATTTTTTGTAGAAACATTTTTAATTTGGGGGAAATAAAAAGTCAAAAGCTATTTTTATTAAGAAAAGCAGTATTTTTCTACTATGTATATTAATGGTTTCGTTTGGGTCCTATCGAACCATGTGGTTTATCCATCATTGAATTTTCTATTAAAATTTATGATATATCCTTTTTCTCAAATTTTGTTTTGATAATATATGAAAAATAATAACATGTTCATATTTTGATTTATAAATACTTTTAATCAGTTATGATTTTTAAAGAAATGTTCATAAATTATAATGGCACTTCCATAATGGTGGTGTGGCTCATTGCCCTGTAAAACAACCATGACTGATACAATTTTTTTAATTCCAAGTCTCTGAAAATTGTCTTAAGAGAAAACAACAAATGAAGTAATACTTATTCAAGATACTCTACTAAATCTCACTAAGAAGAGCAAGAGTCTATGGCACTTGAGCCACAGCCTGCTTTCCTACCCAGCTCATTGTGGTGGAAGCTCCACTCTGGACAGGTGTGGCCAAGAAGAAAAGGATTCCTTTCCCCTCAGCTCCCAGTCAAGGAATACAGTATCTCACTGAGAGGGGCAGAATGCCAGCATTTCTTATCACTTTCACTTCTGAGTTGTCAAGGCTACATTCCCAGAGATCTAAATAAAAGACTGGGGCTGGGCTACCTTCCTGCACTCCATACATAAGGTGGATACCCTATGCCAAGCATGTTGAGCCAAGAATACTGGAACTTTTATCACCTTTGCCCTAGCTCACTCATAAACAGAGGTCCAACACTGGGAGAGGCAAGCAAAGAAAAGTAAAAGCTACCACTCTTGGCCAGTGCACTGCCCTTGGAACAGTGGCATAGAAGGTTTTGTCTAGGGACAGGGGAAGAACGCAGCATTCAAAAGCTCTGTCCAAAGAAACTGACTGTATTTGAAGCAGAGTGTTGAAAGTTCAAGCCTAAGGGTACATTAAAAAACAATGAATATTTGGTGCTAAGGAGTTAAGACAAGGCTGAGACTCTATGAGACAACAAGCTAGGCCATAAAACAGTGAGTTTACCAGTGACAACCAGGGAAAGAGCTTTTCTGGGGTCAGAACAAATCTCAAAAAGTGACCTCAAGAACTACCCCTGCAAAATTAGATCACACTGTGGAGCAATTTATGTCCCCAGGGCATTATCAAAACCAATAGAGCACCCAGCCAGCAATTAATGGATCCTCCCAGCTGAGTATAATACCAAATGACGAAGACTGGTTAACAAAAATCAGCAAATGACATTGCAAAGACAAGACAGCCAAAGCCCTGCTCAAACTATTCTCATCCCAGGTTGTTTATGTCCATGCCCAAGGCTGTGCTCTCTGAAGGGTAACACCAGAGGCTTCACACTGTGGAGGAAATTTACGAAAATAGCCTGGCCAAGTCACTAACAAACAAAAAATAAAACAAGACCCAGGACGGGGAGTCAGTATACAAAGTTACTACAATGTCTAGTTTTAATTTAGTAACATTATATTACTCAAATGTCTAGTTTTCAACAAAAAAAACTATGAGACTTGTAAAAAAATAGGAAAGCATGACTGATACACAAGTAAAAGAGCAGACAATAGAAACTGCCAGTGAGAGGCCCCAAATGTCAGATTAATCATAGATCAAAACAACCAATATAAATATGTTCAAGGAAATAAAATCATGCTTCAAGAAGTAAAAGAAGGTATGATAAGAGTGTCTCATCAAATAGAGACTACTAAAAAGGGAGATAAAGTATTTTAAAAATAAAACAAATGGAAACTTTAGAGTTGAAAAGTACAGTGAAAACTTCACTAGAGGAGCTCAACAGTAGATCTGAACTGATGGAAGAAAGAATCAGTGAACTTGAAGATAGGCTGATAGAGATTATGCAATCTGAGCAACAAGAAAAAAATAAAATGAACAGATCCTCAGACAAGTATAGAATACCACTGATGACACCAAAGTACACATAATGGAAGTATCAAAGGAGCAGAGAGAAGCAAGTTAAAAAAAATTCAAAGAATTAATTGCTGAAACATTAAAGTTGATGAAAAAAATTATATATCTAAAAAGCTCCTTTCTCTAAATAGGATTAATGTAAAAATATTCACATTCAGTTGCATCATAATAGGAACACTAAAAGCTAGAGTCAAAGAGAAAGTTTTGAAAGCAGCAAGAGGAAAATGACTCATCATGTACAAGAGAACCTCAGTAAGATTATCATCTGACTTCTCATCAGAAATACTGGAGACTAGAAGGCAGTGGGGATGACAGCCAAAGTTCTAAAAGAACGTTGAACCAAGAGTCTTATATCCAGGAAAACTACCCCTCAAAAATGAACCACATTTATTTTTTTTTCTGAGACGAAGTCTCACTCTGTCAC
This sequence comes from Pan troglodytes, assembly GCF_028858775.2. Lineage (NCBI taxonomy): Eukaryota > Metazoa > Chordata > Mammalia > Primates > Hominidae > Pan > Pan troglodytes. Next base: position 35,206,117 of record NC_072403.2, on the reverse strand, counting down.
CAGGCTGGAGTGCAGTGGCGCAATCTTGGCTCACTGCAACCTCTGCCTCCCAGGTTCAAGTGATTCTCCTGCCTCTGCCTCCAAAGTAGCTGGGACTACAGGTGCGCACCACCACTCCCAGCTAATTTTTTTATTTTTAGTAGTTGGGTTTCATTATGTTGCCCAGGATGGTCTCGATCTCTTGACCTCCTGATCTGCCTGCCTCGGCCTCCCAAAGTGCTGGGATTACAGGTGTGAGCCACCACACCCAGCCAACCACATTTTTTAAATCCAGTCCACCATTGATGGGAATCTAAGTTGATTCCATGTCTTTGCTATTGTGAATAGTGCTACAGTTAACATATACATGCATATGTCTTTATGGCTAAATGATTTATATTCCTTTGGATATATAAGTAATGGGATTGCTGAGTCAAATAGTAGTTATGTTTTAAGTTCTTTGAGAAATCTCCGACTGCTTTTCACAGTGGCTGAACTAATTTACATTCCCACCAATAGTGTATAAGCATTCCCTTTTCTTTGCTTGTTGATTTAAGTTCTTTATAGATTCTGGATATTAGACTTTTGTCAGATATACTTTGCAAATATTTTCTCCCATCCTATAGGTTGTCTGCATATCCTGTTGATAGTTTCTTTTGCTGTGCAGAAGCTCTTTAGTTTAATTAGGTCATACTTGTGAATTTTTGTTTTGTTTCAATTGCTTTTGGAGTCTTCATTATAAAGTATTTGTCAGGGCTGATGTACAGAATGGTATTTCCTAGGTTTTCTTCTAGGATTTTTATACTTTTAGGTTTTACAGTTAAGTCTTTAACCCATCTTGAGTTGATTTTTGTATATAGTGAAAAGTAGTTGTCCAGCTTCGATATTCTGATTATGGCTGTCCAGTTTTTTCAGCACCATTTACTGAATACAGAGTCATTCCCCATTGCTTATTATTGTTGGCTTTGTCAAAGATCAGATTACTGTAAGTGTGAGGCTTTATTCCTGGGTTCTCTAACTGATTCCATTGATCTATGAGTCTGTTTTTGTACCAGTACCACGTTGTTTTAATTATGGTAGCCTTGCAGTATAGCTTGAAGTCAGGTAATGCGATGCCTCCAGCTTTGTTTTGTGTGTGTGTGTGTGTGTGTGTGTGTGTGTTTGGTTTTGTGTTTTTTGTTTGTTTGTTTTTGCTTAGGGTTGCTTTGACTATTCAGGCTTTTTTGTTGTTGCTGTTTGATATAAATTTTAGAATCATTTTTTTTCTAATTCTGTGAAAAATGTTATTGGTAGATTGCTAGTGTGAACCCAGAAAGTCTGAGACAGGTCTCCATTAATTTAGAAAGTTTATTTTGCCAAGGTTGAGGAAGCACTTGTGACAGCCTCAGGAAGTCCTGATGACATGTGCCCAAGGTGGTCAGGGCACAGCTTGGTTTTACACATTTTAGGGAGACATGAGACATCAATCTATATATGTAAGAAGTACAGTGGTTTGGTCTGGAAAGGTGGGACAACTTGAAGCAAAGGAAAGAAGACTCAAAGCAGAGAGGGAGCTCCCAGGTTACACTAGGTGATACACAAACGATTACATTCTTTTGAGTTTCTGATTAGCCTTTCCAAAGGAGGTAATTAGATATGCATCTCTCTCACTGAGCAGAGGGGTGACTTTGAATAGAATGGGAGGCAGGTTTGCCCTAAGCAGTTTCCAGCTTGAGTTTTCCTTAGTGATTTGGGGGGCTCAAGACATTTTCCTTTCACACTAGTAGTACCATTGAATCTGTAAATTGCTTTGGGCAGTATGCCCATTTAACAATACTGATTCTTCCTATCCATGAGCATGGAAAGCTGTTCCATATGTTTATGTTATCTCTGGTTTTCAGCAGTGTTTTTTAATTCTCATTGCAGAGATCTTTCACTTCCCTGGTTAGCTGTATTCCTAGGTATTTCATTCTTTCTGTGGCTATGGTAAATGGATTGCATTTTTATTTGGCTTTCAGCTTGGATGTTATTGGTGTATATAAATGCTACTAATAGTTGCACATTCATTGTGTATTCTGAAACTTTTCTGAAATCGTTTATCAGATCTAGGAGCCTTTTGGCAGAGAGTGGAGTTTTCTAGGTATATAATCATATCATCTCTGAAGAGAGATCGTTTGACTTTCCCTCTTCCTATTTGGATGACTTTTAATTCTTTCTCTTGCCTGATTGCTCTGGCTAGGACTTCCAGTACTATTTGGAATAGGAGTAATGAGAGGGGACATCCTTGTCTTGTTCTGGTTCTCAAGGGGAATGATTCCAGCTTTTGCCCATGTAGTATGATGTTGGCTGCAGGTTTGTCATACAGAGCTCTCAATATTTTGAGGAATGTTTCTTCAATGTCTGGTGTGTTGAGGGTTTTTAACATGAAGGGATGTTGAATTTCATCAAAAGCCATTTCTGTTTGTTGAGATTATCACATGGTTTTTGCTTTTAGTTCTGTTTATGTAGTGAATCACATTTATTGATGTGTGGGTGATGAACCAACCTTGCATCCCAGAAATAAAGCCTACTTGATTGTGGTGGATTAAGTTTCTGATATGCTGCTGGATCCAGTTTGCTAGTATTTTGCTGAGGATTTTTGCACCCATGTTCATCAAGCATATTGGCCTAAAATTTTCTTTTTTTTTGTTGTGCCTCTGCTAGGCTTTGGTATCAGAGTGATGCTGGCCTCATAAGATGAGTTAGGGAGTGTAAGGCCTCTGAGACCAAGCTAAGCCATCATATCCCCTGTGACCTGCACGTATACATCCAGATGGCCTGAAGCAACTGAAGAACCACAAAAGAAGTGAAAATAGCCAGTTGCTGCCTTAACTTATGACATTCCACCATTGTGATTTGTTCCTGCCCCTCCCTAACTGATCAATTGACCCTGTGACATTCCTTTTCCCGGACAATGAATCTCAGGAGCTCCCCATTGAGCACCTTGCGACCCCTGCCCCTGCCTGCAAGAGAACAACCCCCTTTAACAGTAATTTTCTACTACCTACCCAAATCCTATAAAACTGCCCCACCCCATCTCCCTTTGCTGACTCCTTTTTCGGATTCAGTCTGCCTGCACCCAGGTGATTAAAAGCTTTATTGCTCACACAAAGTCTGTTTGGTGGTCTCTTCACATGGACATGTATAACATGGAGGAGTACCTTCTCTATTTTTTGGAATAGTTTCAGTAGAATTGGTACCAGCACTTCTTTATATGTCTAGTGGAATTCAGCTGTGAATTTGCCTGGTACAGGGCTTTTTCTGATTTGTAAGTTTTTAAATTACTGATTCAATTTCAGAACTCGTTATTGGTCTGTTCAGGGTTTTACTTTCTTCTTGGTTGAATCTTGAAAGGTAGTGTGTTTCTAGGAATTCAGCCATTTCTTTTAGGTTTTCTAGTTTTTGTGCATAGAGGTGCTCGAAATAGTCTCTGATGGATTTTTGGGGTCAGTGATATTTCTTTAAAATGTACTGCTACCATTGATTGTCATAACCAGTTTGTAGGATTCATGTTTTCCATTTATTCTTATCTCAAAAGTAGGGTAAACTGATCTCTGAATACACAGATGATAAAAGAGTAATCATAAAACTAAACTATTAATGTGTCCAATAATAATTATGGTAACAGAGATAACGTAACTTTGAAAGCAACCTCATGTTCAAGTCAGAAGTGAAAATAAATACATTTTTACATGAACCAGTAAAACATTAAACATAATATTTAGTGGGGGAAAAAAGAAATATAGCATTTATTTGTGTTGGGAACATGCTAAGTCTTTCTTCTAGCTATTTTGAAATAAACAATAAATTATTGTTATTGTAGAGATTTATCAAAATATCACAAGCACCTCAGAAACATGTACAATAGTTGTGTATCAATTTCTTAATTAACAATAAAAACTGAAAAATATTTAATTGACAAAGAAATTACTAAAAAGCATTATTCACATCATAATCACTTTTTCAATTAACTATTTTCTCATTCAGCTATGTATTATATTAACAGTACAGCTGTGATCATGTGAGCACATGAGAAATGTGTATCATTTTTATTAAGAATTAACAAATTCGAGACTTAAACATTCGTGACTGCCAGCTCTGAGGAGAGCAGTGGATCACCCAGCATAGTGCTTGAGCTCTGCTAAGGAACAGACTGCCTCCTCAAGTGGGTCCCTGACCCCCATGCCTCCTGACTGAAAGACACCTCCCAGCAGGGATCGAAAGACACCTCATACAGGAGAGCTCCAGCTGGCATCCAGCAGGTGCCCCTCCTAAACAAAGCTTCCAGAGGAAGGAACAGGCAGCAATCTGTGCTGTCCGGCAACCTCTGCTGGTGATACCCGGGTGAACAGGGTCTGGAGTGGACCTCCAGCAAACTCCAGGAGACCTGCAGCAGAGAGGCCTGATGGTTAGAAGAAATACTAACAAACAGAAAGGAATAGTATCAACATCAAGAGAAAAATGTCTACTCAGGATCCCATCTGAAGGTCACCAACATCAAAAGCCAAAGTTATATAAATCCATGAAGATGAGAAAAAAAAAACAGCACAAAAAGGCTGAAAATACCAAAAATCAGAGCACCTCTTCTACTCCAAAGATCACAAATCCTCACCAGCAAGGGAACACAACTGGATCGAGAATGAATTTGACAAATTGACAGAAGTAGGCTTCAGAAGGTGGGTAATAACAAACTCCTCTGAGCTAAAGGAACATGTTCTAACCCAATGCAAGGAAGCTAAAAACGTTGAAAAATGTTTAGAGGAATTGCTAACTAGAATACCAATTTAGAGAAGAATATAAATAACCTGATGGAGCTGAAAAACACACCACGAGAACTTCGTAAAGAATACACAAGTATCAATAGCTGAATCGATCAAGTGGAAGAAAGTATATAAGAGATGGAAGATCAAATTAATGAAATAAAGCATGAAGCCAAGATTAGAGAAAAGAGAATGAAAAGGAATGAACAAAGCATCCAAGAAATATGGGACTATGTGAAAAGACCAAACCTACATTTGATTGGTATACCTGAAAGTGACTAGAAGAATGGAACCAAGTTGGAAAACACTCTTCAGGATATTATCCAGGACACCTTCCCCAGCCTAGCAAGACAGGCCAACATTCAAATTCAGGAGATAGAGAGAACACCACAAAGATACTCCTCAAGAAGAGCAACCCAAAAACACGTAATTCTCAGATTCACCAAGGTTGAAATGAAGGAAAAAATATTAAGGGCAGCCAGAGAGAAAGGTCAGAATACCAACAAAAAGAAGCCTCTCAGACTAACAGCAGATCTCTCTGCAGAAACCCTACAAGCCAGAAGAAAGTGGGGGCCAATATTCAACATTCTAAAAGGAAAGAATTCTCAACCCAGAATTCTATACCCAGCCAAACTAAGCTTCATAAGCAAAGGAGAAATAAAACTCTTTACAGACAAGCAAATAATGAGAGATTTTGTCACCCCCTAGGCCTACCTTACAAGAGCTTCTAAAGGAAGCAATAAATGGGGAAAGGAAAAGCCGGTACCAGCCACTGCAAAAACATACCATATTGTAAAGACGATCAACATTATGAAAAAAGTGCATTAACTAATGGGCAAAATAACCAGTTAGCATCATGATGACAGGATAAAATTCACACATAACAATACTAACCTTAAATGTAAATGAGCTAAATGCCCCAATTAAGAGACACAGACTGGCAAACTGGAAAAAGAGTCAAGACCCATCAGTGTGCTGTATTCAGGAGACCCATCTCATGTGCAAAGACACACATAGGCTCAAAGTAAAGGAATGGAGGAACATCTACCAAGCAAATGCAAAGCAAAAGACTTCAAGGGTTGCAATCCCAGTCTCTGATAAAACAGACTTTAAACCAACAAAGATCAAAGAAGACAAAGAAGGGCAATACATAATGGTAAAGGGATCAATGCAACAAGAAGAGCTAACTATCCTAAATATATATGCACCCAATACAAGAGTACCCAAATTCATAAAGCAAGTTCTTAGAGACCTACAAAGAGACTTAGACTCCCACACAATAATAGTGGGAGACTTTAACACCCCACTGTTAATATTAGACAGATCAATTAGACAGAAGATTAACAAGAATATTAAGGACTTGAACTCAGCTCTGGACCAAGCGGACCTAATAGACATCTACAGAACTCTCCACCCCAAATCAACAGAACATACATTATTCTCAGCACCACATAGCACTTATTCTAAAATTGACCACATAATTGGAAGTAAAACTCTCCTCAGAAAATGCAAAAGAATGGGAATCATAACAAACAGTCTCTCAGACCACAGTGCAATCAAATTCGAACTCAGGATTAAGAAACTCACTCAAAACGGTAAAACTATATGGAAACTGAACAATGTGCTCCTGAATGACTACTGGGTAAATAACAAAATTATGGCAGAAATAAATAGATTCTTTGAAACCAATGAGAACAAAGACACAACATACCAGAATCTCTGGGACACAGCTAAAGCAGTGTTTACAGGGAAATTTATAGCACCACATGCCCACAGGAGGAAGGGGGACAGATCTAAAATCAACGCCCTACCATCACAATTAAAAGAACTAGAGAAGCAAGAGTAAACAAAGTCAAAAGCTAGCAGAAGATAAGAAATAACTAAGAACAGAGCAGCACTGAAGGAGATAGAGACATGAAAAATCCTTCAAAAAATCAATGAATCCAGGAGTCGGTTTCTTGAAAAGATTAACAAAATAGATAAACTACTAGCCAGACTAATAAAGAAGAAAAGAGAGAAGAATCAAATAGACAGAATAAAAAATGATAAAGGAGATATTACCACTGATCCCACAGAAATACAAATTACCACCAGAGAATACTGTAAACACCTCTATGCAAATAAATTAGAAAATCTAGAAGAAAGGGATAAATTCCTGGACACATACACCCTCCCAAGACTAAACTAAGAAGAAATCCAGTTCCTGAATAGACCAATAACAAGTTCTGAAATTGAGGCAGTAATTAATAGCCTACCAACCAAAAAAAGCCCAGGACCAGATGGATAAACAGCCGAATTGTACCAGAGGCACAAAGAAGAGCTGCTACCATTCCTTCTGAAACTATTCTAAACAATAGAAAAAGAGGGACTCTTCCCTAACTCATTTTATGAGGCCAGCATCATCCTGATACCAAAGCCTGGCAGAGACACAATGAAAAAAGAAAATTTCAGGCCAATATCCATTATGAACATTGATGCAAATATCCTCAATAAAATACTGGCAAACCAAATCAAGCAGTACATCAAAAAGCTTATTCACCACGATCAAGTCAGCTTCATCCCTGAGATGCAAGGGTGGTTCAACATACACAAATCAATAAACATAATCCATCACATAAACAGAACCAATGATAAAAACCCCATGATTATTTCAATAGCTGCAGAAAAGGCTTTTGATAAAATTCAACACCCCTTGATTCTAAAAACACTCAATAAACTAGGTATTGATGGAACATATCTAAAAATAGTAAGAGGTATTTATGACAAACCCACAGCTAATATCATACCGAATGGGCAAAAGCTGGAAGCATTCCCTTTGAAAACCAGCATGAGACAAGGATGCCCTCTCTCACAACTCCTATTCAACACAGTATTGGAAGTTCTGGTCAGGGCAATCAGGCAAGAGAAAGAAATAAAGCATATTCGATTAGGAGGAGAGGAAGTCAAATTGTATCTGTTTGCAGATAACATGACTGTATATTTAGGAAACCCCATCACCTCAGCCCAAAATCTGCTTAAGCTGATAAGCAACTTCAGCAAAGTCTTAGGATACATAATCAATGTGCAAAAATCACAGGCATTTCTATACACCAATAGTAGACAAACAGAAAGCCAAATCATGAATGAGCTCCCATTCACAATTGCTACAAAGAGAATAAAATACCTAGGAATACAACTTACAAGGGATGTAAAGGACCTCTTCAAGGACAACTACAAACCACTTCTCAAGGAAATAACAGAGGATATAAACAAATGGAAAATCATTCCATGATCACGGATAGAAAGAATCAATATAGTGAAAAAGGCCATACTGCCCAAAGTAATTTATAGATTCAATGCTATCCCCATCAAGCTACCACTGACTTTCTTCACAGAATTAGAAAAAACTACTTTAAATTTCATATGGAACCAAAAAAGAGCCCATCCCGTATTGCCAAGACAATCCTAAGCAAAAAGAACAAAGCTAGAGGCATCACACTACCTGACTTCAAACTATACTAAAAAGGTACAGTAACCAAAACAGCATGGTACTGGTACCAAAACAGATATATCGACCAATGGAACAAAATAGAGGCCTCAGAAATAATGCCACATGTCTACTACCATCTGATCTTTGACAAACCTGAGAAAAAACAAGCAATGGGGAAAGGATTCCCTATTTAATAAATGGTATTGAAAAAACTGGCTGGCCATATGCAAAAAGCTGAAACTGGACCCCTTCTTTACACCTTATACAAAAACTAACTCAAGATGAATTAAAGACTTACATGTAAGACCTAAAAACATAAAAACCCTAGAAGAAAACCTAGGCAATACCATTCAGGATGGGCAAAGACTTCATGACTAAAACACCAAAGCAATGGCAACAAAAGCCAAAATAGACAAATCAGATCTAATTAAAGTAAAGAACTTCTGCACAGCAAAAGAAACTATCAACAGAGTGAAAAGGTAACCTACAGAATGGGAGACAATTTTTGCAATCTATCCATCTGACAAAGGGCCAATATCCAGAATCTACAAGGAACTTAAACAAATTTACAAGAAAAAAACAAACAACCCCATCAAAAAGTGGGTGAAGCAAATGAATCGACACTTCTCCAAAGAAGACATACATGTGGCCAACAAACATGAAAAAAAGCTCATCATCACTGGTCATTAGAGAAATGCAAATCAAAACCACAGTGAGGTACCATCTCATGCCAGTTAGAATGGCGATCATTAAAAAGTTAGGAAACTACAGATACTGGAGAGGATATGGAGAAATAGGAATGCTTTTACACTGTTCTTGGGAGTGAAAATTAGTTCAACCATTGTAGAAGACAGTGCAGCAATTCCTCAAGGATCTAGAACCAGCAATACCATTTGACCCAGCATTCCCATTACTGGGTATATACCCAAAGGATTATAAATCATTCTAATATAAAGACACAAGCACACGTATGTTTATTGCAGCACTGTTTACAATAGCAAAGACTTGGAACCAACCCAAATGCCCATCAATGATAGTCTGGATAAAGAAAATGTGGCACATATAACCCATGGAATATTATGCAGCCATAAAAAAGGATGAGTTCATGTCCTTTGCAGGGACATGGATGAAGCTGGAAATCATCATTCTCAGCAAACTAACACAGGAACAGAAAACCAAACACTGCATGTCCTCACTCATAACTGGGAGTTGAAAAATAAAAACATATGGACACAGGGAGGGGAGCATCACACACTGTGGTCTTTTAGGGGGTGGGGGGCCAGGGGAGGGATAGCATTAGGAGAAATACCTAATGTAGATGACAGGTTGATGGGTGCATCAATCACCATGGCACGTGTATACCTATGTAACAAACCTCCACGTCTACACATGTATCTCAGAACTTAAAATATATAATATATAAAATATATATATAAAGTATATATATAAAGTATATATATAAAGTATATATACATATATAAAGTATATATAAAGTATATACATATATAAAGTATATATATAAAGTGTGTATATACACACACACACATATATATATAGGAATTGCTCCTAGCCAGAGTAATCAGTCAAGAGAAAGAAAAAAATGGCATGTAAATAGGAAGAAAGAAAGGCAAACTATCTGTTTGCAGACCACATGATACTATATCTAGAAAACCCCATTGCCTCAGCCTAAAAGCTCCTTCAGCCGATACACAACTTCAGCAAAGTTTCAGAATACAAATCCATATACAAAAATCACTAGCATTACTATACACCAACAGCCAAGCCAAGAGCCAAATTAGAAAGGCAATCCCTTTCTAATTTGGGAATTACAATTGCCACAGAAAGGATAGAATACTTAGGGGTACAGCTAACCAGGTAGGCGAAAGATCTCTACAATGAGAATTACAAAATACTGCTTAAAGAAATCAGAGAAGACACAAACAAATGGAATAACATCCCATGCTCGTGGATAGGAAGAATCAATATTATTAAAATGGCCATAGTGCCCAAAGCAATTTACATATTCAATGATATTCCTGTCAAAATACCAACAACATTCTTTGCAGAACTAGGAAAATCTATTTTAAATTTCATATGGAACCAAAACAAAGCCCGAATAGCAAAGGCAATCCAAAGCAAAAAGAACAAAGCTAGAGGCATCACCCAACTTTAAACTACACTACAGAACTACAGTACCCAAACAGCATTGTACTGGTACAAAAACAGGTACATAGACCAATGGAACAGAATAGAGAGCCCAGAAATAAGAATGCACACCTATGACCAGTTGATCTTCAACAAAACTGACAAAAACAAAGGGGAAAAGACTCCCTATTCCATCAAACATGCTGGGATAACTAGCTAATATCCAGCTTCTATGAAGAACTTAAACAAATTTATGAGAGAAAAACAAACAACCCCATTAAAAAGTGGGCAAAGGACATGAACAGACACTTTTCCAAAGAACACATACATGTGGCCAGTAAGCATATGAAAAAAAAAAAAGCTCAATATCACTGGTCATCAGAGAAATGCAAATCAAATCCAGAATGAGATACTATCTCACACCAGTCAGAATGGCTATTATTAAAACGTAAAAAAATAACAGATGCTGGCAAGGTTGCAGAGAAAAGGGAACACTTATACGCTGTTGACGGGAGTATAAATTAGTTAAGCCAATGTGGAAAACAGTATGGCTATTCCTCAAAGAGCTAAAAGCAAAACTACCATTCAACCCAGCAATCCCATTACTGGGTATACACCCAGAAGAATAGAAATCATTTTACTGTAAAGACACATGTGGCCAGGTGCGGCGGCTCTCAGCTATAATCCAAGCACTTTGAGACCAGCGTGGGCAACATGGCCAAACCGCATTTCTACCAAAAATACAAAAATTAGCTGGGTGTGGTGGTGCATGCCTGTGGTCCCAGCTACCAGGGAAGCTGAGATGGGAGGATCACCCGAGACTGGGGAGGTCAAGACTGCAGTGAGCCATGATTGTGCCACTGCGCTGCAGCCTGGGCGAGAGAGTGACATCCTGTGTCAAAAAAAAAAAAGGATACAGCACATGTGCAGGTAAATGTTCATCGCAGCACTATCCAGAAAAGCAAGACATGGAATCAACCTAAATGCCTACCAATGACAAATTAGATTTTAAAAATGTGGTATATACAGCTATAAAAAAAAAACAAGATCATGTATTTTGTGGGAGCATGGATGGAGCTAGAGGCCATTATCCTTAGCTAACTAATGCAGGAACAAATAAACAAATACCACATGTTCTCACTTATAAGTGGGAGCTAAATTATGAGAACTCATAAACACAAAGAAGGAAAAAACAGAAACAGATTTTCTTGAGGGTGGAAGGTGGGAGAAGGGGTAGGAGGGGAAAAAGATAACTATTGGATACTGAGCATAATACATGGGTGATGAAATAATCTGTACAACAAACCCCTGTGACACAGTTTCCCTTCTGTAACAAACCTTCACACGTACCCCTGAACCTAAAATAAAGTTTTTATTAGAAAAAAAAAAAGTCGAAGTCAGCAGAAATGCTTGGGTTTAAGATAGGGGGAGTTGTGGAAGCCAAGGTTCTCGTTATGTAAATAAGGTCTTCAGGTGGCAGGCTTCAGAGAAAATTAAGTAGTAAATGTCTCTTATGAGATCTTAAAAAGTGTCAGACTATTAGTTAAATCTCTCCTGGATCTGGAAAAGACCTGGAAAGGGTAGCGAATTCTATACAGAATGTAGATTTTCCCCACAAGAAACAATAATGTAGGTGTTATAAACAAATTATTTAGGCAGATAGTGAGGGTAAGGAAATCCTTCCTGGGTAAGGTTTTCCTTTTAATAAAAAGCAGCCCCCAAATCATTTTTTCTAACAAAGAGCAGCCTGTACAGAATCTAGCTGCAGACATAGACAAGCAAACAGGAAGTTTGCATTGGTCAATGCTGGCAGTTGTGCTAATAGAAAAAGGCTACATGGGATTAAGCATGATCAAAATGGTGGCTCCATCTTCCCTTCTCTTTGTCAGCCACGTGTAGAATAAGGAGCAGACAAGATGGTGCTAGCCATAAGATTAAGGTGGGTCAACCAGACTTCCCTGAGGGCTATGTAAATGTCACACCTGGTAGAACCAATCTGTGACCCTGTGTAAATCAGACACCGGCTCCTCCTCAAGCTTGCCTATAAAATCTGCTGTGGTCTGCCGCAAGCCAGTTTTTTCCCTTTCAAAAACCTCTTTCTCACAAGGGAGAGAGAGAGAGAGAGCTGCTTGCCTCTCTCCTTTCTTCTGCCTGTTAAACTCTCTGCTCCTTAACTCACCCACATGTGTCCATGTCCTTAATCTTCTTAGTGCGAGATGATGAACCCTGGGTATTTACCCCAGACAACGATGCCACTTCAACAGCTTTTCAAAGGCATTCCAAAAGGTGTCAAAGAAATCTATTTTGGGGTAAAATACTTTGATTTCTTTCAGGACTGGCTACCTATCACGTGATGCTATACTAGAGTCAGGTTGCAATTTGGTATGTTATTGCCATAAGGAATCTGTTTTGTCAGTCTTAATTAAGATCTCTGTTTTAAAGTTAATAATGCTGGTAAGTTATGCCTGAATTCCAAAGGGAGGAGAGTGTGTCCCTGCAAAGCTGCTTCTGGTGGGGGAAATTTACATTCTGTAGTGAATCCCCTTTGCTTTCCAGGTCTTTTTCTGATCCTGAAGAATTTAGCTGAGAGTCCAGTACCTTTTAAAGGTCTGAATACAAAATATTTCCCATCTATTGCTTGTAAGGGTGACCACTTATGAGACTTCATCTACATAATAAGAACCTTGTTCTCTACAATCCCTTATTTTAATCCAGACACTCGTTTCTATTGATTCTAGGCATTTAAATAGTAACAACTTTTTCAACCAATTGCCAATAAGAAAATCTTTGAATTTACCTTTGACGTGGAAGGCCCCACTTTGAGTTGTTCCACCTTTCATGACTGAACCAACACAGACCCCACATGTATTGATTGATTTTTACATGCTCCTAAAATGTGTAAATCAAGTTGTAACTCAATCACCTTGGGCACTTGTTCTCAGGATGTCTTGAGACTGTGCCTCAGGCCCTCAATTACTCACATTTGGCTCAGAATAAAACTCTTTAAATATTTCATGGAGTTTGACTCTTTTTTGTTGATAATTTTTTCTTCAAGAGTGTCTCAGAATTAATGATGCTTGATATTCTATATACAACTTGGTATTCTATATACATTTTAGAATAATCTTAGAAAATTTTACAAATAGTCTGAATTTTGATTGAGTTAGCACTGAATATAGAGATCAAAGATATAATTAATATCTATACAATTTTGAATCATCTATGAATAGTTGTAATCACTTTGAATTTTCTACATACATAATCATATATATAATAATGAAATTTTATTTCTTCTACTCCAATCTTGCTTGTTCCTTGTCTTATCCTATTATACTGGCTAAAGTCTCTACAACAAAGCAGTTTGAATGGAAATGGAAATAGAAGGTGTCCTTGTCTTTTCCTCAATTTCAAAGAGAAAATTTTCAACATATTCATAATGCTTGCTGAAAGGGTTTTCGGATCCTGTTTAACAGATTAGGATCTATCATTCTTTTCATAGCTTACTAAGTCATTTTTATTATTTTTATATATTTTGAGACTTATCAAATACTTGATTTTTTATCTGATGATATGATTATAAAATGTTGTTTCTTTATTGTGTTATTTTGCTAACACAATGAAAAGATGAATTTCATTTTTTTCTGGAATAAATTTACTTTCAGCAGTGTGTAGAATATTTTAAATAATTGAATTAATTGGTAATATTTTCAAATCTATGTTAATTCATGGGACTATCATGCAATTTTAAAATTTTGTTTTGTTGCCAAAGTTATACTTGACTAAAATAGTATTTGAAACTTGCCTTTTATTTTTTAAACCTCTGGCATATATAAAAATTTCCTACAAATGAATTTGGAAAAAGCCAAGGACTTGAATGGATACTACACAAAAGATTTCTCAATGACTATAAATATAAGAGAAACTGGTCAACTTCATTAGTTAGTAGGTGAGTACAAATTAAAATCATAATGATATATTCATGTTATATCACCAGAATGGCTAAAATTAAGAGGACAGAAAACACTGTTAGTATAGATTTGGAGCAACTGTCATTCTCACCATACTGTGGAGTTTAAGTTTGTGCAACCAACTTCCAGAATTGGTGGTATCTACCAAAGCTGAATATATGCATACCTCAAACCTAAGCAATTTCTCCACAGTATCGTCCCTGCCAAAATGCTTACATTTCTTACCAAACACATATACTAAAGTGACTGCAGCAGCAATATTCACAAAAGACAAAAATCATAAGCACCCAAATGTCTAGCCTATCAGTACTACAAAGGATAAAATAGTTGTGGCATATTTATACAATGAAATACAATGCAGTAAAAATATAGTGCTGTATTGGTATATGCAACCACATAAATGAATCTCCCAAAGATAACATTGAATAAATATAAGCAGAAACAAAAGAAATAATGCTGTATGATTTTGTTTATATATAGTTCAAAAAAATCATAATAATGGTTACAAGGGGCAGGTATAAGTAGCATAAGGAAATGAAATTGAGAGTCATTCTAGAATGTTTCTTACATTGTTTTCTTGATCAAAATTTGTTCACTTTGTAATAATTGATTAAGTTGCACCTTCATGAACTATTTTATATAAACTTTTTTTTTTTTGCCTTCAGCAAACATTTTTTTTTCTTTTTTTCTATTATACTTTAAGTTCTAGGGTACATGTGCACATTGTGCAGGTTAGTTACATATGTATACATGTGCCATGCTGGTGCACTGCACCCACTAACTAAACTATTTTTTTAAATGAAAGCTTTCATAAAAATCTAGATTCCATTGAGAATTCAGAATATTTTGCAATCCTGGGGCTCAATGCATAGAAAATTGGTCAACTAGCGCTCAGCAGTTGTTGTTTTCTTCAGATGTGGCATGTGCAGCAAAATGTTCACCACTCTTTTATTACTGCATATAGACCTCAGCTAAATGTTTGTTGACACTTATCATTGCATTTCTACAATTGTTTTTCTTATACCTTATCCACTCAGTCATTCATATCACCTGCTTGTACTTGAATATGCATTAGATTTTTCTTGGACCCTAAAATATTTATAGAATTTGCCTTAAACAAATAGAGGTTCACTTCCTCTATTGAGACCTGAAAAAAAATCATAAAGGAAGAGTATGAATGTATATACATTTATAGGTGACAGACAGGAAGTTAATGGAATTTCCCCCTGGGCCCTCTGTTTTGTCTTGGAAGTCAGGGCAAGATAACCTGCTTGGAGAGCTGTGGGACACTGGGTTGGAGGATTTAAGAATTTGTTGAACATTTGCTATGGTGATGCAAGAGACAAACAGGATACACACAGAATGACCTCTGGACAGAGAGCCCATTTGAAGTTGAGAAAGACCAGGGGTGTTTAAGGGCGCCGTTCAAAACATTTATATATTTATCTCCAGCAACAGTCAAGTGCCTATTAGATATGAGGGAAAAGGCCCTGTTGGAAGGCTGCAGGCCTGCCGTTTTTGTCTCAGTAGAGGTGAGGTAAAGGCAAGGTGCCCCAAAATTTAAAGTTATTAAGAAGAGAATTTAAAGTTATGAGTCAACAGGATAAATTAATTATATGTACTTGCATATATAAAATACTAGATTTTTGATAGAAACTTAACAGCAGAAATGAGAAAATTGAATGTTGGGAGGCTATGAGGGCAGAAGTTAAATATCTTTGTGGTTTTGCCTAGATTTACACAATATTGAAAGATCAGAGAGTCAAAATTATTTCTTTCAGAATAATCTCCTGGGACATTTCATCTTTGGATACTACAGAGCCTGATATTAATTGCATGTTGGGAGAACTGTGTCCCTGGGATCTTTTTGGATTCAGTGTCCTGCGTCCTTGCCAGTGTCTCCTGATTTGCTGATCTTCAGTGATCTCCAATCTCAAATAACAGCCCCGACAACCAATACATGAGCCTTAGACACTGAGTTGTCACTTGAAGGTAATAATGGTTTGAACTCTATGGCTTAAGCTTCCTTTCTGTATTAAAATATGATTATTAGTGTGAAAAAAATGTGGAAAACTTTTTTTCTTGTAACATATTTATTTCTTTTTATGCTTTGATTTTATTTCTATACCATGCCCATGATTCTTAACTTTTAATGGCGAACTGGTTTAAAGTGATGTTCATCTGGGTGAGGGGAGATTATATAGTGCACATGTTAAATTTTGCATCATGGTAAAATAAAATTCTTCTACAAGCCTAAAACAAACATATTCCTACAAATAAGGAGCTGGTTCATGACTGTGAATTGATCTCTCATCGCGTTTCTTTGGAGGTATTATGTGTGAGTGTGTGTTAAAAATACAGGAGAAGTCTCCTTTGATTGGGATGGGTAAATTGACAATGAGCAGGCTGCATTAAACAGATTAGAACAAGAGTGATGTGTGTCTGGCTTTATTTTATTCCTTTGATACAAGTAAAATGAGTACAATTTAGTGTAGCTAAATGGGTGGGAATTAACATAAATGAGAGAATCGGAAGACTTACGCATGTATGTATGTTTTTATGGGTATGTATGTGTATAACTGTGAGTGAAATTATTAGAACTATATATATTTAGTATACATTATATTGAATATATTACATGTAGCATATTTATAAACTGGTTTATTCCTTAAGGGTCCTTTCATGTTCTCTTTTTACTATTGTGCTCTCCTCCCCCTATTTTGAGGGATCACTCAGTGTCTTCATCCTTTTATGGGTTATCCATGCCTCCTCTGACTTTTCCTGTGACTTCTTTTCATTTCCATTGAGTACTGCTAAGTACAATTTTTAGATGATAAGTGAAATAAATATTAAAAAAACAGTGAAAATTACCTTATATATTTTACTTTAATGACTAATTTTCAGAACAAATATTAATGCAATTTCAGGATATACAATTATTGTAGGGGAAGAATTTTTGGCTGGAGTAATTTTTCCTGATGCCACGTGGAAAGTGCCTATTTGTCCTATATATGAGGTAAAGTCGTGAAATTTGGGTATATACTTTGTATCTATGAATATATTTTAAACTTCTGCATTTATAAGTGTTTGGACTTTTAAAAAGCTGATTAAAAATTTTGATCTTTTCATCTTCTAGAAGATAAACATTCTATGTTGGTTTGATGCCTCTTAGTCTCACTAAAGAGCCCTTCTTACCCTGATCACCACTCTTTCCATTCAGATTCAACTACCTCTTCATTCAACACACAAGACCAGAGAGCTAACTCCCTTCCCTAACACCACACACCAAAGAAGAGAAGGAGAACTTTGCAAATCAGGACTATCATAGATGAATCCAGCTTATAGGCCGGAAGGTAAACTAGATGACTAAACATGAGGTGTGCTGCATAATGCTTGCATAAGAATATCTTTGCTGAATAAACTGCATGAGTTTACATCATCAGTATGCTGGTGGACTAAATGAGTTAACAAATCCCTAAAGAAAATAAGTCATTGAAAGTATGTGTCCATATAATTAAACATTAAGTTATAAATGTTAATATTATTACTTTCAATAGCCAAATGTTTGCCATTTTATAGGAAAAATAACCTCTATAATCTCCAGAAGCTAGCTACCATTCATATAAAGAAAAACCTTAAAAAATGCCCAACTCAGAATTTACAATTGAAGAATGGAAATGCTATTTATATTAATTATTTGCATATATTAACCATTACTGAGTTTTTTCACTGAATTTGAACAATTTGTCCTGAGTTATAAATTAATTGAATGTACTTTATTCCTTTGACATTTTCTTTCTTTCTGCCTTTATTTTTTCTGTGATACACTTTATCTCAGCTTCTAATAGTTATCAGTCAGGAAAACACTGCTTCCACAATAGCCTTCATGTATCTCTCTGTATTTTGTATTTTCTTTAAGGTCTTCTTTTGTGATTTCTATACCAAAATTTATTCCATGGGTCACTGTAACATCTCTGAGTCAGTGTTTTGATTAGAGATTAATCAAAACTTTTTAAAGATTGATATTTTGCCCAATGGCCAACACATTATCCTCCCTGAATTCTTGTAATGTGTTTCTCCTGGTTCTGAACAGGGTGATGGGCATGACCAACAGCAGTGTCAAGGGAGACTTCATCCTGGTGGGTTTCTCTGATCAGCCCCACCTGGAAAAGATACTCTTTGTGGCTGTTTTGATATCCTATCTCTTTACCCTTGTGGGAAATACAGTAATTATTCTGATCTGCTCTGTAGACCCTAAACTCAAGACACCCATGTATTTTTTCTTACTCACCTCTCCTTAGTTGATATCTGTTTTACCACCAGTATTGTCTCCCAGCTGCTGTGGAACCTAAAAGGACCTGACAAAACAATCACATTCCTGGGTTGTGTCATCCAGCTCTACATCTCCCTGGCATTGGGCTCCACTGAGTGTGTCCTCCTGGCTGTAATGGCTTTTGATCGCTATGCTGCAGTTTGCAAACCTCCCCACTATACCGCCGTAATGAACCCTCAGCTGTGCCAGGCTCTGGCAGGGGTTGCGTGGCTGAGTGGAGTGGGAAACACTCTTATCCAGGGCACTGTCACCCTCTGGCTTCCTCGCTGTGGACACCGATTGCTCCAACATTTCTTCGTGAGGTACCCTCCATGATTAAGCTTGCATGTGTGGACATCCATGATAATGAGGTTCAGCTCTTTGTTGCTTCACTGGTCTTGCTCCTCTTGCCCTTAGTGCTAATACTGCTGTCCTATGGACATATAGCCAAGGTGGTCATAAGGATCAAGTCAGTCCAGGCCTGGTGCAAAGGCCTGGGGACATGTGGATCCCATTTGATAGTAGTGTCCCTCTTCTGTGGGACCATCACAGCTGTCTACATCCAGTCCAACAGTTCTTATGTCCATGCTCATGGGAAGTTCATCTCCCTCTTCTATACAGTTGTCACCCCGACCCTCAATCCTCTCATCTACACACTGAGGAATAATGACGTGAAAGGAGCACTGCGATTATTTAACAGAGACTTAGGCACATAAAAAATGAAGCAGAGTACACAGTGCTCAACTTTTTCCACAAGGGAACTTTAAAGGTCATCTTGTATAATTCTTCACTCAAGAACTTTGCCAGTCTGTAAAGGAAGAGATGTAATCTTCTCCATCTGCATTACTGTATTTCACTTGGCCTCAGAGCTTTCTATCCTCTCCAATCTCTTTCCAGACTTCTTTTGAGCCCCTGTGAGGCAATATTCCCCCATGCCTTTTAGATCTCCATGAGTCACATCATTTCTGTTTCTCGCTCTCCCCGGCTTCCTGTGCTTTTCTTTAGCCTTCCTTCCTTTCTTGCTTTTTTCCTTCCCTTCCTTCCGTTTCCACCTTTTATTTATTCATTAAAAAAAGACATATAAGCCCTCAAACACAATTTTGGTATACAAGGTCTTGTTTATTATATAATAGTCATTGTTTCGGATCAACTCAGAGAAAAGTATAGAGCCCTTCTTGAATTACTTAAAACTTAACTATAAATTAGGGCATGCTTTATTTAAATATACTCAAGCACTGAAAAGGAATAGGTATCTGTGTTCTAGAGCAGGCTGTGGCAAACTGGGGGAACAGGCCAAATCACTCATTCTAACACTTGATAACATGATTTTTTATTTCAGTTATTCACAAGAAGGGACATTCACCAGCAGTTAGTAATTAATGATATCTTTTCCATCTTCAATTAAACAGAATGTTCACAGAATTCCATCTGGGGCCTGCTTTGAAACTATGAACACTTGGCAAAAGGAAAAGAGCTCAGATCCAAACAGGACATGGGTACCAGTGTTTTATAAATCAAAATTTCTCACCCTTAGCCCTATGGACATTTTGGAACAGATAATTTTCTGTTGTCAGGGTCTCTCCTCTGCATTTTAGGATGCTCAGCAGTATCTTTGGCCTCTGTGCACTAGATGCTAGTAGCATCTCCTTTCCCCCCAAGTTGTGATAAGCAAAAATACCTCCAGACATTGTCAAATATGCCCTAGGAAGCAAAAATGCTCCTGGCATAGAAGCACTGCCATAAATCAGGGCATATTGCTATATCAAGAGGCATGTTTTATTACATGGGAGTAAGCCTACAGGGTCAGAGTGAGACTAGCAGCAGTCATTCTAGTGCACAAAGCATAGGTGTGCACATAGAAACACAAAAGCACAGGAACATATACAAACATATTTGATAAAATGTTTTTAGTGTCCTTTTGTTTCATTATGTATGGTTTTAAATTTTCATTTTTATAATAAGAGAAAAGGCCATTTTGACATATGTTGAACTATCTTTTTCAGAGCAACGTTACTTCATTAAAAATTTTTTTGAAGGGAAGATTTTACTTTAATTTTATATTATTAAATAGTGAGGCATGAGGTAAAATTGGTGGAAATGAGAACGTGAAGTAAATGCTCAGTGATTCCAATTGCATTCACCTCTCCAACATGGCATCTGCTGTTTAGGGAGGCGGGGTTATCCAGTTTCTGGATCTGGGTGTGGGCATGGGATAGTCAGATGGGAATGGCACCAGTTGGAGGAACATGGGTAAGAGAGGGTGAAAGGTAAAGTGCTATCTCTGAGGTAGGTTAGGGTCTGACATCTGGAAAGTTGGGGAAGGAAGGAGCCCTAAGGAGATATAGCCTACGGCTTTCCCAGCTACCTTGACAGCCATTTGTTCTGTTACGAGATCCCGATGTCACTTGAACAAGACCCTCAGTGGGCCTCATCTTGGCTCCATTACTTTCTGAAAGTTTTTTCTTCCTCTTCCGTTTTTTCTGGGGTTCAACGCCAGATGGTGCCAGCAGACCATAATATATCCAGCAAATTCTTCCTGTCATATCCAGCCTCCTCTGCCTTACCCAAAGCTTCATGGGCTTTTTCGGTGAAATTTCTCCTAATTCCCTTCCTCTGCCTAATCCTCCTATTTCTCTGTTGAAAACAATAGCAATGTCTTCCCTACCATAAAAATCCTTGTGTGCCTTTATAATCCAAACACACTAGATGACTGTACAATGACAATACTTGTCATTTGTCCTGTGACTATGCCTTAATATGTTAAAATTTATTTCTTTATACATAAAAATGTATTTCAAGTATAAATAACTGGTTCTGAGTTTGCCATTTTATATAATTTGGAGAGTTCCTGAAGTCAAGAATTTAGAACCATGGAACTCTACACTGAAAAGCCACCAGCTAGGGCCAGCACATACCCAGAAGTTATTGTTTTGGGAATGGTCTGTCAATTTGGGGTCCGGGGTTTAGTGGATGTGCATGTGGAAGAAGGAGAAAGAGAAAACAGTTTTTGAATAGCTAGAGCGTTCTGTGATTGAGCAAAATAACAGTGTGTTTGCTGGGCCTTTTACCTTAAGACCTTAGTGAGTTTCTTAGCCTAGATTCTCTAAAAATCAGAGCTTGAGGCAAAAAAGGAAATATTAATGTTTTATTTGGGAATGCAAATAGAGGGCAGCAAAGGTGAGAAAAAAAGGGAACTGAGAGAAGGGAAATATGAGGCAAGGTGAGGTGATACATTTTCACACTGGCTACCACTTCCTGAGAAATTTTAGAAGGCTGCCTCACGGATGCTTTAATCTGCTCTTGCCACTCTCCTTCAGACAAGATAGGAGGAGGAATCTTGCTTTGGGTGAAAGAAAAAAAAAGAAAGTATTAAAGTATATCAAAGAAGAAGGAGCTGTGTCAAAGGCTGTTAGTATAGTAGGTCAAGTGAGATGAAGATTAAGAACTGACCATTGGATTTAGCAATAAGGAAGTCATCTGTGTCACTAAGGGAGGAGTTTTGCTAGAGAAAAAGAAGGCAACAGCCACACTGGAATGGAAGCAAGAGAGAACAGTAGGAGACAACTTAGAGACAGAAAGCATAGAAAACTCATGAATAGTGCTTTGCTGAAGGCAGAAAGAAATGATTCAATAGCTGTAGGGAAAGGGAGGTCAAGAGAAGGCAGAAAGAGTTTTTTTCTGTAAGATGGATGTAATGGCAGCATGCTTGTATTCTATGGTAATGACCTATAGAGTATGCAAAATTACACAGCAGGAGAGTGAGGGTGAACTCAGAAACAAAGTCTTTAGGTCGGTGAGGGGATGGATCCAGGGCAGCAGAGGATTGATCAGCCTTTGCTAGAGCACAAACAGTTCATCAATAGGAACCAGACAGAAAGTAGAATACATGGATATAGAAGCAGGTGGGTGTGTTGAGGTAGTATTGAAATCTGATAGAAATTCCTTTCTGATTTCTCCAATTTTCTCTGAAGTTTTGAAAAGCAGGGGCATCAGTTGGGAGTGAAGAAAAGGAAAGGATGTGCGCTTGGATAGAGCAGAGAAGGTGTGAACAGACACCTGGGAAGAGGGAAAGTACAGAAATTATGAAATATAGAAAACTAACGATTTTCTTTTATGGATTTTCTTTTGTTTTGTTGCATTTCGTTTTTTTTCAAAGGTTTATCTGGTGATATGTTATGATCCTGGGGAAGGAAGAGCTGACCTCTACATTTGGCTCAGTCTATCATGGTGTTTCCCCATGGGTCTCTTTTTTTCCCACTATATCTCTAACTATTTTATCATTTTCATCAAATGACTTCTTAAATCAATTGAAATAGTCATTTATAAAAGTCATTTGTATATAAACATTCCATTGTTTTCATACTTGTGTTTTAACTATAGTAAATACAGCACTTGATATACAGAAATTTAGTTCCAAATGTCTTTGATTGTTCAACTGCCTTTATAAATCTCCCACTAAAACTTATTTAAAAAACAGAATATTGTGCATGTACTATCTAGAAATTAAAATTATTTCTCTTCCCCAACATTTAAGTAATATATATTTAGAAAACACCATCCTAAGAGTTTTAATTCTATTAAGCTTCAATTTGAACTCCTGTATAACAATTTAACAGCAACAAAACTAGAATAGAGAGAATTTTTAATTACTTTAGGACAACAATGATATGGCTATTTTTCCTGGATGTTAAAAGTAGGTTCAGGGCCAGGTGCGGTGGCTCTTATCTGTAATCCCAGCACTTGGGAGGCAGAGGCAGGAAGATCGCTTGAGCCCAGGAGTTCAAGACTAGCCTGGGCAAAACAGCAAGATGCCATCTCTACAAAAACATTAAAAAAAAAATAATAATAAGCAGGTCTATTTGAAGGTAGAATCAATGAGGAAGGTTATCTTCTTCTACTTTAAGATGTATAAATATGGAAATGATCTGAAGTTTTATTTCATTTTCTTGATATATATCAATAATTACTTAATCTCTGTCCTGGAGATTTTGAAGCTAATTTTCATACTGTGCATTTTCTGGTCCAAAGATTCTTAATTTATTTTATATGCTTAATATGATTTTAAGTGTTCCTTTTATTCTTTTCAGATAATTCAGACTATATTTTGTTTGTGTCCGCTCCAAAGGTTTTTACAAAAGCATAAATCAGATTATTGAGAGCTATCTAAGTAATATACATGTTCTGATTTGTTTATTACATCCACTCTAACATACCTGCATCTGTTTTATCTTCTCCAAGTGTCAGAGATTTGCTCTGACTTTTCTTGTTCTTTGGAACTTGTTCTAGGTGTTCTCAGTTCTGACTCACTCTAAGTTATTTCTGTTTATTGAGATATTTTCAATATGTTTATTTCTGTTGGCTTAATCTTTTATTTCATCCTTCAGTTTTTTGTAAAAGCTATTTTGGGTTTTCCCGAAGATGGACGTCTTCATCCAAACTCTACTTTATTGCTATGGCAAGTCTTCATTCATGTGATATAGTTTTAAAGTTATTTTGGCTTTATCCATTTGGTACTGATGGACTTTGACATATCTTCTAGTGACTGAATCCTTGTTTTAATGTCAGACACAAGTCATTATGAACATTTAGATACCTTTTTCTTCCATTTGTTTTCTAATGAGTCCAGTTTAAACTCAAAGAGTTAGATCTTTCAAGTTTTTAATTAACTAATTGCCTTTAAATTTGGAGTTCTTGATAAATTGTTCTCAAGACTAGACTCAATAAGAAAAAAATCTGTAACTCTTCCTATACTTTAAAAATCAGTTTAACCTAACCAAAATCTTCACTTTTTTTCTACCTAGAACAGAACTTCTTATGGAAAATACATTAATCCCTATTTGGATAAAGTCAGCTTTTAACTATTAAAAAAATTCAGATATAGCTGCACTTACCGCCATCTCCCATGTTAAGTCAGAGAGATCTGCTGTGAGTCTCATGTCTCCTGGTAACAGACATGGCCTCACTCAGCTTCTCCAGAATTTGTATAAAGTAAAACTTTATAGCAGTAGGCAGGTACTCTGTAGCACCAGCTCTGCCTCAGGTTGCCAGGACCCTCCTATTCTACAACACACTGTAGAGAACACTGTGGAGTATTCTGCTCAGAACCTAAACCAGTGCCTGGCAACCAAGAGAGACCAGCAGTGTGCGTGGCGATAGGGGAGAACAGGCAGTGCTTCCAAAACATTTTCATTTCATAGCACACATTAAGTTAGATGTACAAGGCTGACTTTTACCAGGGAAGATTGGCCACTGGGACTTTGTTCATCCAAGGCCACATCCATCAATCCCAAAATCTGGGAGGATAGATGTATTTTTACACATGTGCTATTCGGGAATCACTGACAAAGACTGTCAAATGAAAATGATGTGACTCAAAGGCTAAAGACTTTATTCAGCTGATGGGCATTGGGATCTCCTTACTGAAGTCGGATCAGAGTTTTTATAGGATAGAGGAAGTGGAGTACACATCCTCGTTGCCTTGTTTTGGCTAAGACAACAGCTTTCTATTTTAAAATCTCAGTTGGGGGCTTATACCTGCTTTCATGCCCCTTTCATGTCAATAATCATCAGAAAAGTATTTTTTGAGAATGATTTTTGCAAGCCTTGAGGTTTGTTAGTTAGTCAAGGTTCATGGGTTGGGGAGAGAGAGAGGAAGAAAGAAAGGAAAAGAGGGAGGAAGGGAGGAAAGAAAGAAAGAAGGAAAAAAGAATAAAAGAATAGGAAAGAATAAAAAAAGAGGACAAAGGTAGAAAGCAATGGGGAAACTGGAAACTTCTGTCTTGTTTGTTTTCATTGTTTTACAGAGTTTACGTGCTCTCCTTCATGGTCAATATTTTCTTAATGTAAATATTTTTTTAGACCCATAGGTTCTAATACTCCAAAAAAGTTAAACAAAGCCCTCCTTTTGGCAACCTATCCCTTTTTGTGTTTGGTCAGATCTCAAGTGTAGAAGAAGGAGAATGAAGGGTCTCATAATCAACTTACCACCTTGAATTTCAAATGTAACAACTCAAGGAATCAAAGGGGAACTTGAAAATCCTTCAAATATAAAAGATTTATAATCATGCTATAAATAACAACCAACCCCTTACTCAGTCACTGTTCTTCATGTTTCCCAATTCTCAAGCAAACCGCAAAAACTTTCTATTCCCTGGCAGAGAGAGGAATAGAATACCATAATCAAACATGCAGTTAATAATGAGTTGCTATAACAGAAGTTGCCATCCCTTGTTCTTCTCTATTTGTGAACATTCATGAGAACGGCTATTCCTATTCCATACAGTTCCAGTGAGTTCTTGACCATGAAACTGATCACAGGGTGAACAAGTGATCCAATTTCAACAAGTCAGTTTTTCTTAGTGCTTTGAATCTTCAACAGATGGTATTGTCCAAATGGGGTTACCTGTTACTTCCAATCTGAATTCCCCAGGCCTACCCTGATTCATTTTACTCCAGTAACCTGATGGTCCTACTGTTCTTTCATTTGGTGGGGTACTCACTGTATCTTTCCAAAATTTATTTTTCTTTTTTTTATTATAAAATTTTATCTTCTCCAATTGATTTTTCTTTTTTTTAAATTATTATTATACTTTTAGTTTTAGGGTACATGTGCACAACGTGCAGGTTTGTTACATATGTATACATGTGCCATGTTGGTGTGCTGCACCCATTAACTGTCATTTACCATTAGGTATATCTCTTAATGCTATCCCTCCCTTCTCCCCCCACCTCACAACAGTCTCCGGTATGTGATGTTCCCCTTCCTGTGTCCATGTTCTCATTGTTCAATTCTCACCTATGAGTGAGAACATGCAGTGTTTGGTTTTTTGTCCTTGCGATAGTTTGCTGAGAATGATGGTTTCCAGTTTCATCCATGTCCCTACAGAGGACATGAACTCATCATTTTTTATGGCTGCATAGTATTCCATGGTGTATATGTGCCACATTTTCTTAATCCAGTGTATCATTGTTGGACATTTGGGTTGGTTCCAAGTCTTTGCTATTGTGAATAGTGCCACAATAAACATACGTGTGCATGTGTCTTTATAGCAGCATGTTTTGTAATCCTTTGGGTATATACCCAGTAATGGGATGGCTGGGTCAAATGGTATTTCTAGTTCTAGATCCCTGAGGAATCGCCACACCGACTTCCACAATGGTTGAACCAAAATTTATTTTTCTTAAGATGGCCAGAGGTAGTTTCTGTTTTTTACAACCAAAGGACCCTGATACATCTACCACATGTACACAATCATTTTCGAAGTATCAAAAACCAATACACTGAACCTCTTAAAAACAGTAAAATATTTAGGAATGCAGAAAACCTTCTGAGATTGTGATGTTCAGAATTATGAATCTAGTATTGGATGCTAAATAGAACTGTTTTAATAGTGGTAAGAATTGGAATATTATGGATTATCTGAGCTCCTCCTTGTCATAGAGGTGGATCCTGAGTTTTTGGGGACACAGAACTTGTTCACTTTGGTTAGATATCACATAAATTCTAAAGCTCAATCTTTTTGGAAAAATCTGGACACATTTGAGGAAAAGAATATGTCAAGGCATTTTCAGTTCTATACACTTCATTCTCTTACTTTCTTTGTTGAGTCAGGAGAGGACGCTCACTAATACGCAGAGACAAGGGCAGACAGCAAGATCTAGTAGAGGGTAAGAAACAAAAGATACTGCTTCAGGTCCAATGCCCTATGCTCCTTTATTTCCTTAAAGGCACAGGGAGGTCTAGTGCTGGAAAGAGACCCAGAGAGATATATAGATACTGCTACAATAACAGTAATGGAGAGAAACAAAGCAGTAGAGAGACAAAAAGAGACAGAGAAGCAGAGAAACAAAGAGAAACAGATGAAGAGCTTATAGATAAAGGCTGTATGGATAAAGAGCATATGGATAAAATCTGTTTCTCTGTAGAGAAACAGATTTAGAGACATAGGGAGAGAATCTCAGAGAAAGACAAGAGAGTCTCTCCTGCTTAAATAGCTACAGTGCTCCTCTGTTACTGTTAAAGTCCAAATACAACCCACAAGACCACACCAACCTCTCTAGGCTCAGTTAATAATACTGTTCCCCCGATTGCCACCCTATAGTCAAACCAGTTTCTTAGAGTCTCTAAGTCACCACTGCCTTCCACATATTTTCTTGTATACACTAAGAGATCAATAAATATATTTTGAATGAATGGCATATTATCTTGAAGCTGATGAGAAGTCATTGAAGGATGACTACTTTCTTCTCTCTGCCACAGGCTACAATCTACATGGAATATGCATACTCTGACAGTACAAGCATAGAATCAAAACCCAGGTCTCTGATCCACAGAAAGTTCACTGCTCTGTCTACCCCTAAGTAGAATCCTGCTATCCTTACCCACATCTTCCTCAAAGAGGCCACCCTTCTGCTGCCCACCACCTCTCCCCTCCCTTACCCAATGCAGCCACATCCATGTTCATACAGAAGTTAAGGTGTGTATGTAAGGGGTAAAGGTCAGTAGCCTGGCTGAGAAGCCAGTATATATCTGTTAAGAAATTATAAATTAGTTTCCTGTCTGTTAATAAATTAGTATCTAAGTTAATTAAGAAATCAGATCTCACCAAGAGTGTAAAAGCTGTTTCCTATTTCTCCAAAGCCTTGCTAGCATCTATTGTTTCTTGACTTTTTAATAATGGCCATTCTGACTGGTGTGAGATGTTATCTCATTCTGGTTTTGATTTGCATTTCTCTAATAATCAGTGATGCTCCTTATAGATTCTGGATATTAGACCTTTGTCAGATGGATAGATTGCAAAAATTTTCTCCCATTTTATAGGATGCCTGAGTTCAACCATTGTGAAAGACAGTGTGGCAATTCCTCAAAGACCGACAACCAGAAATACCATTTGACCCAGCAATCCCATTACTGGGTTTATACCCAAAGGAATATAAATCATTTTATTATAAAGATACATGCACACATATGTACTTTGCAGCACTATTCACAATAGCAAAGGCATGGAATCAACCCCAATGCCTATCAATGATAGACTGGATAAAGAAAATGTGGTACATATACACCACTGAATACTATACAGCCATGAAAAGGAACAAGATCACGTCCTTTGCAGAGACATGGATGGAGCTGGAAGCCATCATTCTCAGCAAACTAACACACGAACAGAAGACCAAACACTGCATGTTCTCACTTATAAGTGGGAGCTGAACAATGAAAACACATGGACACAGGGAGGGGAACCACACACACTGGGACCTGTCAGGGATAGGTGGGAAGAGCATCAGGATAAATAGCTAAGGCATGTGGGGCTTAATACCTACGTGGTGGGTTAATAGGTGCAGCAAACCACCATGACATACATTTACCTATGTAACAAACCTGCACGTCCTGCAAATGCATCCCGGAACTTAATATTAAATTAAATTTAAAAAAAAGAAATTAGAGGCTGGGCGTGGTGGCTCATGCCTGTAATCCCAGCACTTTGGGAGGCTGAGGAGGGTAGATCACGAGGTCAGGAGTTCAAGACCAGCCTGGCCAAGATGGTGAAATCCCGTCTCTACTAAAACTACAAAAATTAGCCAGGTGCAGTGGCAGGCACCTCTAATCCCAGCTACTCAGGAGGCTGAGGCAGGAGAATTGCTTGAACCCAGGCAGCAGAGGTTACAGTGAGCTGAGATGGCACCACTGCACTCCAGCCTGACCGACAGAGTGAGATTCCATCTAAAAAAAAAAAATTAGATCTCCAGAAACAACTCAGTTAGGTCACCTTAGGTGGCTCATGATCTCTTGTGCTGCTACCAATTCTGTCAACTGCTCTTGATCTTAACTACAGACCCAACTCTGCAAATTGCTGGAGAGAAAAGCCTCCTGTCTTCCCAGGATCATTCAAATTTTCTATAATTTAGATACAAATCCAACCCCCAGAGAGTTGGTTCACAAGATCCATAAAGAAATGCAAACTAATTTTTAAAAGAAAAATATATAATCCATTGCTTATTGTAATCTGTAATAGCTAAAATGAAATTAAAAGAGAATGCCAAAGCAGACCTTAATGCTAGACTAAGCTCAGATTTTGATGAGTGTGAACTCAGACCACTAACCTCAAAACCACCCCTCAAGAGAAAAATTATGTTGGGAACAAGATAAATTATCTCTACAACGTCTGATCCAAGAGGGCAGTTAACATGAGAGAAGGTATATTAGTCCATTCTCATGCTGCTAATAAAGACGTACCGGAGACTGGGTAATTTATAAAGGAAAGAAGTTTAATTGACTCACAGTTCTGCAAGGCTGGGGAGGCTTCAGGAAACTTACAATTATGGCAGAAAGGGAAGCAAACATATCCTTCTTCAGATGGCAGCAGAAGAGAGAAAAAGAGCAAAAGGGGAAAAACTCCTTATAAAACCATCAGATCTTGTGAGAACTCACTCACTATCATGAGAACAGCAGCATGGGGAGTAACCACTCCTATGATTCAACCTCTCACTGGGTCCCTACCAAGACACATGGGGATTATGGGAACTACAATTCAAGATTAGATTTAGGTGGAGACAAGGCCAAACCCTATCATTCTGTCCCTGGCCCCTCCCAAGTCTCATGTCCTCACATTTCAAAACACAATTATGCCCTTCCAACAAGTCCCTCAAAGCCTTAACTAATTCCAGCATTAACTCAAAGTCCAAGTCCAAAGTCTCATCTGAGACAAGGCAAGTCCCTTCTGGTTATAAGCCTGTAAAATCAAAAGCAAGTTAGTTACTTCCTAGATACAATGGGAGTACAGCATTGGGTAAATACACCCATTCCAGATGGGAGAAATTGGCCAAAACGAAGGTGTTGCAGGACCCATGCATGTCCGAAATCCAGCAGGGCAGTCAATTCTTAAAGCTCATAAATGATCTCTTTTGACTCCATGTCTCAAATCTAGGTCAAGCTGATGCAAGAGGTGGGCTCCCATGGCCTTGGGCAACTCCATCCCTGTGGCTTTGCTCCCCTCCTGGCTGCTTTCACAGGCTGGCATTGAGTGTCTCCAGCTTTTCCAGGCACACAGTGCAAGCTGTCAGTGGGTCTATCATTCTGGAGTCTGGAGGATGGTGACCCTCTTCTCACAGCTCCACCAGGCAGTGCCCCAGTGGGTACTCTGTGTAAGGGCTCCAACACCACATTTTGCTTCTGCACTGCCCTAGCAGAGATTCTCCATGAGGGCTCTTGCCAACCCAGCAAACTTCTTCCTGGACATCCCGGCACGTCAATACATCCTCTGAAATCTAGGCGGAGGTTCTCAAAGCTCAATTCTTGTCTTCTGCACACCCACAGGACCAACACCACGTGGAAGCTGCCAATGCTTGGGGCTTGCACTCTCTGAAGCGGTCTGTACCTTGGCCTCTTTTAGCCAAGGATGGAGCTGAAGCAGATAAGACACCGGGCACCATGTCCCAAGGCTGCATAGAGCAGGGGGGCTCTGGGCTTGGCCCAGGAAACCGTTTCTCCCTCCTAGGCCTCTGGGCCTGTGATGGGAGGGGCTGCTGTGAAGACCTCTGACATGCCCTGGAGACATTTTCCCCATTGTCTTGGTGATTAATATTTGGCTCCTTCTTACTTATGCAAATTTCTGCAGCCTGCTTGAATTTCTCCTCAGAAAATGGGTTTTTATTTTCTATCACATTGTCACTGTCTCTGAACAGGAGTGAACTGAGGGGGAAGCACTTGCTAGACCAGTGTTGTTAGCTGCAATCTGAAGCAACACAGTGGCTGAACCTAATATTCCTTCCAAAATTGAAAAAGTTTGGTTGTAAATGGAGAAGAGAAATAATAGCTAAGAGTAAAGCAATAAACAAATGGGTTTTGTAATGAGGGAAATCTAATATTATATCAATACTGTGAAAGAGTCTAAGAGCAAGAGATGATATTGTTATAAGTTCCACGATGTTGATTATTTTATATGTTTTATCTACTATTATATAACTACCATCTGAAACATAATAGGTATATAATAGGAAAGCCATAAATATCTATAAAATGAAAGAATAATTGGGTCTGATAAAAAGATAGCCATTTTGTTACAATAAGGCCTCAGAATGAAGAAAAACACAGAAGTCTATTCCTATAACTGGGGGCCCAGAATATCAAGGCTCAAACTGAGAAACTTGCACACACACTCATCATAGTATCAGCACCAGAGAGCAGTAAATGTGGACTTTGGCATGGCAAACACTTTGCATTGGATAGTGAAAGTCACATTACATGTCAACAGTGGTCATGCTGAGACAGAGAGACAGAAGCAATTAAAACCAAGACCTGCCATATTACAGTATAGGGGTACATATAAGTTGATCAAGAAGTTTCTGTCTCAAAACGTTAGAAATCTTGTTGGGACTGAAAGCACTGGTGGAGCTTGTAGGAAAATAGAACAAAAAAAGAACGAAATAGAAAGGCATGAAATGTACTACTTAGTATTTTATTTTGCAAGTAATGTGTTTCTTGTGTCTTCTCCTCCACCCCCATTCAATTGCATTGTGTCCTTTTCAAGACAATAGCTATTAAATATATTAATTTTTATACCATACTGTGTCTAAATCCGCAATATGAAGAATTTAAGGGCCCAATTGATTGATGAAGGAAACTGAAATCTCAACCTGAACAGAATGCAGCTCTTTCTCTCCTACTTTTGGCTTAGGAGGTGTATCTCCAGCTTTTTGTGATGAGGTTGTTCTCTATTCTTAGGTTAAGCAAAGGTAAACATATGTTAACCTTGTTAGTTATTCTGGGAATCCCAGGTCCTCCTCCCCAATCTTATTAGTGCTCCCTTTACCTCCTTGTTCCTTAGAGTGGAGATGAGGGGATTAAGAGTTGGGGTTACTACAGTGTAGAAAAGAGTGAGAAATTTGCCCCATTCATGAGGATAGTGATTTTTTGGTTGAAGGTAGACACCTGTGACAGTGCCATAAAAGAGAGAAACCACAAGAAGGTGAGAGATGCAGGTGCCAAATGCTTTCTTCTGTCCTGCAGTTGACTTAATTCTCAGCACAGCCTTAGCAATAGCACCATAAGAGGAAAGGATAATGATCAAGGGCATCACCAGGAGGACAACACTGGCGATAGACATCTGAATTTCACTGTAGGTAGTATCAGTACTGGAGAGCTGAATCAGAGCTGGGACTTCACAAACAACATCAGCCACCATCCGCTGGGAGCAGAAGGGTAACCGGAGGGTGGCAGGGGACTGGATCAGAGACTGGGCCAAGCCAGTCCCCCATGCCAAGATAGCCAGCTGCAGACAAAGTTTTGGGTGCATGATCATGGTATATTGCAGTGGATGACACACTGCTACATAACAATCCACAGCCATGACAACAAGGACACATTCCGTGGCCCCAAGCCACAAAAAAACATAGAGTTGAATGGCACAGCCAATGTAGCTGATGGTCTTTTCTGGGCCCCAGAAGTTAATCAACATCTGTGGAACACAGCTGCTGGTGAAACAGAGGTCTACCAAGGAAAGGTTGGAAAGAAAGAAATACTAGGGATGTGGAGTTTTGGATCCTTCAAGGACACAAGAACTATGACCATATTTCCTGCAAGAGTCAAAAAATAAAAAATAAAAATGATCCAAAAAGTATCTTCTCCAAATGTGGCTTGTTAGAGAAGCCCAGAAGGATGAAATCACTGTGGCTGTCATTGCAAATTATAATCATAGCTACTGGGGCAAATGCCTCTCTGGGGAACGGTTCAAAAGTAGTTCCTCAAAAGCCTGTGATGGTTCCAGTACAGACAGGAAGACGGGTGGTATATGACTTGTTTGATTCCTTTCTACTCAAGGATAAGATTTTCACCAGCTGTATTTTGGGAAAAAATACAAGATTTAGTGAAGTGCTTTAATCTTTGATATTCATCATTCACTCTCTCTCTTCCTCTTTTACATCTTCCTCATATTTTGTCTCTGATTAAAATTGTTCATTATAAATATTATATAAAATACATGTAAGCACCTGCTAGTGAAAATCACTTTGCTAAATATTAGATGTGTTTCATCTGTGCTCTCAAAGAGTATACATTTACCACATTTATTACATAGTTCTAATCACTGCCTATTAGCTTTATAACTTTCTCTGTTTCTTTTGTTCTCTTATTTCTCTGTGACCTTGTATCTTGATTTATTTCACTCTCTGTCTCCCATGTTTCTCTCTCTTTCCTTCCCCTCTTCTCTCCCTGGATCTTCTCCCTTTATCTTCTCTTTTTTCTCTCTCATTCTCCTCTTCTCCATTCCTCCTTTTCATTCTGTCTGTTATTGATTAGCTTGAATTCTCCCTCAGCCACCTTCATGCTGTGTGATGTTAGGAAAAGTAGTTAACATTTTTGTTCTTACTTTAGTTCTTTCCTTAGATTTTGTATTTGGAAAATGGGCAAAATTAAAAACCTACATATGCTTGTTGGAGAGATTAAATGTGCAAATGTGGGAAATACTAAAAAGTGTTCTTGGCACAAAGTAACTGTTCAATGTAAGTTAGCAATAATTATCATGATGATGAAACTGTTCAATGGATTGTTCCAGAAACCAAAATTTATTACCAAAGTTTTGCAGAGCACGAGTAAAAATAACATCTAGAAAAAAGAAACATTATATTTCTACATGACCTTCTTTGATGAAGAATGATAAAGTACATTAAAGAAAACCAAAAGCTTGAAATTAGATGAAAATATTTAAAATCATTAACAATAATAACTGTGTCAAATAGATCACTCAAGCCATAATTCTAAGAAAAATTATGACATAATCTGATATTTACTACTACATCAACATACATTGTGGTGAATTCTTAATCACACTTTAATGCAGTTTGAGCAACATGATGGTATATCATGCAATTACATATGTAAAGTTTTTACATCAATATATGCTTTTGCTTTTACAAAGCTTGCTGGAGGTTATTTTCCGAATATCCTAGCCCTGTTGTCTCCTATCTACCAACCATATTCTTACCCACCTATGATAAATCACATTTAACTTTATCAACACACTAGAAGCAAATTCATTTGAAGTTCTCTCAATCAGTAGTTCTCATGCTTAAAGGGTATTAATCTACAGGTAAACCCTCAAGTACAATGTCACAGGGCATTAAGATGCACTGACCCTCATGGCTTAAATTTCACCATAATTTTACTCATGCTTGTCTTTACTATGCTGTGCATTCTAGAAAATCTATATATTCTCTGTTTTGTCTGTTTTGTGTGTGTGTTATTTTTACTTTATTTTATTTAGAATTTTTCAAATTAGTGATGAAATGTTACCAATTTGGTTGTGAATTTGAGTTTGATATTATATTAAAGTAGAAGAGTAGTTTGATGTTTTAAAGAATCTCAGTCTTGTAGATTTTTCCATGTTCAGAATCAATCTGCCTCTTATCCCATCCTTCGATTTTCATCCACTTCATAACCACTAACTACTGGTTTCGTTTTTTGTCTATTCAGATTGCTTTTCCTTTCCCCATTTTCTTTCTTGTATATTATCACCTGCAGGTCTCTACCTAGCTAGTTTTATATATGTATCCATCCATATGTCTTATCTCTTCCAGTTCCTTTTAAATTACTAATCATTGAAGGAGATGCTTTTTTTTTTCCCCTGGATCAACTATTTGTAAAAGGTCCTTGGTTAGGGGAGAGAGTCTTAGACTAGATGGTTTTTACTATGCAAAATTCAAGAATACTCTTAATCTCTGCTTCTCTTGAGATTATCCTCTTCCTGCAAATATAGTTTTCCCTGTGATTTTATTTTAGTTGGCCTCCTCTGCTTTTCAGAACACTATCTGGGGGAGTTCATGGTAAAAGCCAGTACACCTCCATTCCTATGGTTGTAAATGTAAAATACAGCATTTCTATCTCACCTTCTAAAGTAGATGCCTCTAGTACCAGTGTATCACATCTCCTCAGCCCAGCTCTAATTTCAGCAGAGCTGCAAGGGACAGTTGTGTGTGAACTCAGATTATCTCACACATACTGACAGTGACCTACCTCAAGTATGCTGTATAGGGCTTCCCTTGGCCCCAAGGCTTGTCTGACACCATGGGAGCCCATTTGGCATATAGACAAGTGCTGCCTAGAAGTACAAAATGCTTAATGACCCTAGGGGAAATCCTCCAACAATGAAGAATTTTAACTAGGAATAAATGGTCCAGCAGCTCTCCCTTCAGGCAAAAACATCCTGTGTGCTTTTCAGAAGGCCTTTAGAGAACTGAGCTCTCATTACACACAACCTGGCTAATGCATCCCTAAATTAACTTTCTTTCTTAAATGTTTCACTCTTCCTGTTCCCTGTATACATATAATACATATGTATTATATATTATACGTGTATTTTATATATTACATATATAATGTATATATTTTATATATAGATATATATATAGAGAGAGAGATGAGAATGGAGTTTCCCAGGAAGCCGACTCAGGGATGGAGATTAGCATTTAGAAAGTTTACTAGGGAACATTTTTTGGATCAACATCTTTCAAAGGAAAGGGTGGGTAGTATGATTGAGGAAAGGAAGTAATGCAAACTACCTACTTTGGAAGTTTGTAATGCAAACTACTAAAGTTTCACTGAACCCTGTAGGAAGTTCTCAATATGAGATGACAATTCATTGATGTTCTGAGCTGAGGCCAAAGGCAAGCCTTAAATCTCCTTGTTGATCAGTGTTGAATGCAGATTACATGGAAAAGGGCCATATATTTAGATGAAGCAACTCTGTTTAGCTGAGGCAACCCAGAAAGAAGGATCTCAGCTGAGCTCTATCTACCTGTAGCACATCTAGCAGCTGAAGTAATAATGCCTTCATTCTGAAAGTGGTATCTGAGTAAAGCATTATAACTTCCAACACTGTCTATTCCTTTAATTTCAGATCTACTCCTTTGTATAAGATCTGGTGTGGGGTGGGGGAGGGGGCAGGGATAGCATTAGGAGATATACCTAATGTAAATGACAAGTTAATGGGTGCAGCACACCAACATGGCACATGTATACACATGTAACAAACCTGCACGTTGTGCACATGTACCCTAGAACTTAAAGTATAAAAAAATTAATTAATTAATTAATTTAAAAAGATCTGGGAAAAGCTCTTACAGGGCTATAGTGGGCCTCTGTATCTGGAGGAAACTTAGAAGAGGACCACCACTGCGGCTGGTCTTAAGTCCTACAAATTATAGTCACCATCTCCTTCTTACTGTTCATTCTATGTTGCTCTCACCCTTATCTGGCACCTCTCCTGCTCTCAGTAGTTTACCTGGTGTCATGATCCGGAAGTGTCTGAGCCCCTGATCTCATTGCCTTTGGTCATTTACCATCATAATTAAACAAAGTATACACTTCCTAGTGTACCTTTTGTACCCCCTAGTGGGAATATTTCCCTTTAGAGAGCTAGAGCCTCTAAACTCACAGAGCTTATAATTGTGGAGAAAAAAACCACAAATTTCTCAAATGAGTTACTGGTAGGGATTCTAAGAAGGGCTGCACCTGCTTTCACCTTTTGGTTTCTAAACCATACATTCTTCCTAGTGAGGACACAGCACCGTAGAAAGATAATTGATTTAAAGTACTGGGTCTTGAAGGATGACATTTCATCTGAGCTGGAATTTCAGGTGTAGCTTCAACAGATCCCTCCATGACTCTAATAGATCACTTATGATAGTGCAATATGTGATATGGCCAATGGATTCCATGGTCATAAGTCCACTCCTACACTTTCTTTGCCATTAAGTCGGCCCTTTTTTCTGATACAATGGTATGTGGGATCTTCTGCTGCTGCGTCAAACATCCTATAAGCCTTTAGACAGTCATGCTGGCTGAGGACTTATGTTCAGGAATAGAAACCCATGCCTGGAGTATGTGTATCTATTCCTACCAAAAAAAATTGCTACATTCAAAGTAGAAAAAGTCCAGTGTCATCAACTTGACATTAAATAACTGGTTGATCTTTTGATGGGAAACTATTTTATCCAGTCATTGCATGGGACACTTATTGATGGAAGACTGGATGTTTGACCAGTGGCTATAATACATGCTGTTAAACCCATGCGTTGCTTCTATCCCTACTATCATGGTGACTTCATTCATAAGTTCATTGCACTAGCATTGCAGGTAGGATAATGAGGGCAAATGTCAGAAGCTCTTGACAATAACTGCTCGCCAAGTCACATTTTCTACCTAGTTGCTTAATTCATTTTCTATGGTGGATTCCATCTTGTGGTTTTAGCATGTAATACAAATAATGTAACACTTCATACCTTCACTCATATGTTTATGCATGTGCCTCTGTTCCAGACTTCTTTTTTCCAAGTGTTTCTATCTTTTTCTTTCCAGCCACCTGAAAAGCCTCCTAAGCCATTTATCACTACCTATGAGTTATACATATTCTAACTTCAAACTACTTCTCTTTCCACACAAAGTGAATGACTGGGTACCATCTGAAACTCTGCCCATTGGGAGGCGTTTTCCTCACTACTATTTTTCAAGATCACCGTAAGCGAGGCTATAATTTATCTTCATCCTTTTTGACTTGGACTCACATACCAAGCTGACCCATTAATGAACCAAGCTTGACATTTTTCTCCTCCATTAGAGTTGGAAGTGTTCTCTCATGGAGGCGTAAGTGTGGTCTGAAGAAGAGATATTGATGCAAAAGTGGTGAATAGCATGAAGTCCTGGGCTACTTGCTCATACTGTTTGCCTCTGCCCTCTAGTCATGCTGTGGTCAATCCTGGATGTACTAATGCCGTGTTACAGTGATTGCTCTGTATCCACTCAACCTAATAACTTGATGGTTCAGACAGTCCCCAGCTCATATGGGTAGTTTTGCCTGCATGGTTATTTGTTGTTCCATGGTCAGATGTTATTTCTCTACCCAGAATTCAGTAAAACACCAGGGCTTTATTTTTGAAATGTATACAATCCTGTGCTGTAGATAGCAGAGTTTTATCAAAACCCTAAGAATTTTGTTATGATCTTCCCATAAACTTGCCATAAATTCCACCTCATTTATGGTGAAATTTAGACTTGCTATAGAGCCCATTCTTACCCTGAAGGCCATTCAAATACAGCACCTAGTGGATGAATTAGAACAGTACTCGATAGTGTCAAATATGCTTACTACAAAGTACAGAGAGGTCTGCCAGGCACTTTGCTTCTTTTTTATGATAGGAAATGCATAATGCAAAAATGTATCCTTTACTTTAGATAGAATGTCTCATAGTGCCCCAGACCAATAAACACTTAAAACTTTTATGCTTTAGGTCCCTGAATCTTTATGGAGTGCAACACTCACTCTCTGGATCACATGTGTCTTATCAAGGCTTTTAATGTATTGACCACTTCTTGTTCATATTGTCTGATACGCATGATGTGTTAGATATAGTTGGCCAGTGTGACGGCCTACAGAATATACAGCTAGTCCAGTTCTCTTCAGTATTTTATGATGGAAGATGAAAAACCTAGCATAGCTCTGGGACATGGTATAGTATTGTCAGCTGCAAGTGAGTGCAAACTCCCTGATCATGTTTCCTGATAAGGATGAAAAAGAAAACATTTACCAGATCAATGTATGCATACGGGGTACTCAGTAACATGCTAATATACTCTATCAAGGATAACATATCTCTTCCAGCAGATTCAATTGGGGCTACTACTTATTTCAATCTGTGGTAATTTGCTACTGTCATCCCAATATCTGTCTGATTTATTTAAGGGGTCTGACTGGTAATGCAAATGAAGATATGACAGGAAGTACCACTATTGTATACCTTAGGATTTAAAGGGGAATAGGGAAAATAAAAGCAACTTTACAACCCTGAGGACAATTTAGGATTCAACATTAAAATTGAAAAGATATAAGGAAAATCAAAAGAGGAGGCATATATATATATATATATATATATATATACACACACACACACACATGTATAGCTCTTCAATGATGTTTGTGAGATTTATGCTTTTATAAGTTGTCTAAAATTACTTTTCTATTATAATTCAAGTCCAAACAATTCTATTCCTTTTAAAAGCAATTCAAAATATGTATTTGTTATATACTAACACTTATAAAAAATTTTTTTCTTGAGACAGGGTCTTGCTTTGTTGCCCCAGCTGGAGTGCACTGGCACAATCTTGGCTCACTGTGACCTCCACCTCCCAGGCTCAAGCAATCCTCCCACCTCAGTCTTCACAGTAGCTGACACTATAGGTATGCACCACCATGCCTGGCTAATTTTTTTTTTTTTTTTTTGCATTTTTAGTAGAAACAGGAGTTCATCATGTCACCCAGGCTGGTCTCAAACTCCTGAATTCAAGTAATCCTCCCACTTCAGCCTCCCAAAGTGCTAGGATTACAGCGTAAGCCACCTCACCCAGCCTATACTAATACTTTTAATTCACTGACGTCATTTCTGATAAACAGTCTAAAAGAGATCACATATGGAAAGCACTTTATTCTGAATGATCTATAGTATAAGGTGACAAATTCAGAAAATATATTTAATTGTAGAAGAATGAGAAAGTATATATATGTACATATATAATGTATATATGAATTATTAATTTAAAAAAGAATGTTACATAGCTTCAAAAACTGCATATCAAGAAAATTTTATAAATTAGAAAATGATTGTTTTACATATGTCAGTTTACAATTTATAAAAATACATGATATGGCCGGGAGGTGGCTCACACTACAGGTGAGGTCCCAGCACTTTGGGAGGCCAAGGCAGGCAGATCATCTGAGGTCTGGAGTTCGAGACCAGCCTGACCAAGATGGAGAAACCCCGTCTCTACTAAAAATACAAAATTAGCCAGGCATGGTGGTGGGTGCCTGTAATCCCAGCTACTCAGGAGGCTGAGGCAGGAGAATTGCTTGAACCCAGGAGGCGGAGGTTGCAGTGAGCTGAGATCGTGCCATTACACTCCAGCGTGTGCGAAAAGAGCAAGACTCCATCTCAAAACAAAAAAATGATACACAAAAGAAAAGTAAGGGGAAACAAATACATTAAAATACGAGCATGTGGCCAGGTGCCATGGCTCACACCTGTAATCCCAGCACTTTGAGAGGCCAAGGCAGGTGGATGGCCTGAACCCAGGAGTTGGAGACCAGCCTGGGCAATGTATTAAAACCCCATCTCTACAAAAGATACAAAAATTAGCTGGGCTTGGTGGCGTGCACCTGTGGTACCAGCTACTCAGGCAGCTGAGGCGGGAGGATGACCTCAGCCTGGGAAGTCGAGGCTGCAGTGACCTGTGATCGCAACACTGCACTCCAGCCTGGGCCATGGGAGTGAGATCCTGTCTTAAACAAAACAAAACAAAACAAACAAACAATATATATCCAGGCTATATCCAGGCTGATACTAGATATTTAATTTAATTATAATTTTCTTTATTTCACTGAAAATCTTTGGTGAGCACTTATTAAGTTATACATTGCATAAATCTTCTTATTTTCAAAAACTATTCCAGTTGCAATCTCATTATTTCTACTTGTTCTGCTCCAGTGAATTAATGCTAACCTTAAACTTCAGTGTGTTAATATATGTTAAATGACATCATATGATATAAATAATATTTTAGCCACAGATCTTTGGGAGATTTAGTCCAAGCATATTCATCACAAAAAAATCAGTAAACAACAGAAATACCATTTTCCTATATACACCATCAAAAGACTCCCTATTTGACCCTGAGACCAAGTCCTACAAAACAGAATCCAAACTCCTAAGTGTGGTTTGCAAAATTCCACCCAACTCCACTGCCTAGTCCCTGCCTAACCATGAACATTCTCACAATATGCTGCTAAGTGAAAAAGCAGGCTATAAAGCAATATGTACATCTTATGCTAAATGAATAAGCCAGACCTAAAAGGGCAAAAATTGTATGTTTCCAATAATATGAAATATCTGGAACATGCAAATTCATACAGACATAAGGTAGGTTGAAAGTTACTAGGGGATGGGGGAGGGGAATGGACAGTTATCACTAAGGGTTAGAGTTTTCTGTTTGGGATGACGAAAAAGTTTAGAAAATAGTGGCAAGATTTACACAATAGTATGAATATAATTAACACCATTAAATTGTACACTTAAAATAGTTAAAATGGCAGATTTTGTTATATATTACCACAATGTTATAAATTAGTAATGAAATATACCAAAAATCATTGACTTGTACACTTTAAATGGGTGAACTGTATTGTAAATAAATTATATCTCAATACAGCTATAAAATTTAAAAATGAAAAATAATTTGCGGCTGTATGTTTATTTAGCCTTGTGCTCTTCAAATTAATACATTCCAAACCTATTTTTCATAGTTCATGTTTTATAACTCTAATCTTCACCCTAGTTTTAGAATTTGTGAACTACCTATGTGTCAGTATTATGCCACCAGTGCAATTGGGAATAGAGTTAACTTATTGCCTCTGGGGACACAATGACCAATTAAACTTGAGGGACTCAGAATCCCTAAGGTGAAAATAAAGGACACAACATTGTGAGAATAGTAGGACTTTAATAAATACTGGCTGGTTTTATTAAAAGCCACAACCTTCTCTCTGTGACAGTGCAAATGTTACTAATGTCTATAAAATCAGCTTCTCATTGTGGAAATCCATTAGGAACCTGGCAAGGACAGCCCATGTCAGTCAAAAATATCCCGGTGACTGAAGACATTATCTGTAACACACTTTTACCTCATCTTAAGATTTTTACTTATATGTTCTTAAGGCAGTGCAAGATACATGATAATTTTATTCTCAATCTGTGGGCAAAAGGTAGTTGAGTCAGAATGGCAAAAGAGTTGAAAGCTCAAAACATCATTGCATGTATCAGTCTTTGCACCAGACTTCCTTGAAACACAACACAAAGAAAGGCATGCATATCTCTAGGACACTTAGAATAAAGGTGAGTGGTGTCTACCACAGAGAATTATGTTACCATGATTGGGAAGGGTCTTTCAAGATCATCTAACCTACATCATTACCTCTGGGTTGCATCATGTTAAGTAATCAGAATGTCCAATTTGTTTCCAGGGAACCTTGAAATAAATATCAAGTATTTTTAGTGATTCCAAAAATCCTTCTTATCCTTTGAAACTTTTGAATGAAAATTTGCTTATTATATCTCCACACATAAAAAAGTCAGTGGGAATTTTTTAATTGAAAAAGAATCAGTGGTATTTGAGGTTTCTTTTGATATATGCAGGATGCATAAATAAGAAAAGGTTTAAGATAACAGTGGAATCACCATTCTCTTGTCCAGGGATAAGTTTATTTACTGATAATGCAAAAAAAAAAAAAAAAAGAATTGATAAATGAACTGGCACCAGTGCCATATAAAAGGTGAAGAGGAGTAGAGGCTGTGAAAATAATAGAATAAGAAGGAAGAGCTGCTGAGTCAATTACTGTTATCAGCTATGCCCTTCAGATAACCAAATATCTCCTACTATTGACTTGACTTTCACTTATGAGGAAACTATGTTCTCTG
The DNA here is from genome assembly GCF_028858775.2 of Pan troglodytes. Lineage (NCBI taxonomy): Eukaryota > Metazoa > Chordata > Mammalia > Primates > Hominidae > Pan > Pan troglodytes. The sequence goes on along the minus strand of NC_072403.2, from coordinate 35,162,953 downwards.
CACTATGCTAGAAACAAAGAAGTGACATATACATTTAATCATTTCATATCATAATATTATAAAATTACAATAAGCACTGGGATTACCAATAATAAATTATATCTCTGCTTTTTCATACACATGACAAGCTGAAATAATGACTCAATATTATGAGTAATGATTATTACTAATGATTAATGCTAATCATACCATTTATGATAACTGGCTTACATTCATTAGATCCTTCCTATGTTTCAGGCACTGTCCAAAATCTAGATGTGTATGCACTGGCTCATTGAAGTCTCACAATAATTCCCTTTTTTATAAAACAGGTTTTAAAAACAGCATGGTACTGGTACCAAAACAAATATATAGACCAATGGAACAGAACAGAGGCCTCAGAAATAACACCACACATCTACAACCATCTGATCTTCAATGAACCCGAAAAAAACAAGCAATGTGGAAAAGATTCCCTATTTAATAAATGGTGTTGGGAAAACTGGCTAGCCACATGCAGAAAACAGAAACTGGAACACTTCCTTACACTTTATACAAAAATTAACTCAAGATGGATTAAAGACTTAAACATAAAACCTAAAACCATAAAAGATTTAGAAGAAAACCTAGGCAATACGATTCAGGACATAGGCATGGACAAAGACTTCATGACTAAAACACCAAAAGCAATAGCAACAAAAGCCAAAATAGACAAATGGGATCTAATTAAACTAAAGAGCTTCTGCACAGCAAAAGAAACTATCATCAGAGTGAACAGGCAACCTACAGAATGGGAGAAAATTTTTGCAATCCATCCATCTGACAAAGGGCTAATATCCAGAGTCTACAAAGAACTTAAACAAATTTACAAGAAAAAAACAACCCCATCAAAAAGTGGGCAAAGGATATGAACAGACACTTCTCAAAATAAGACATTTATGTAGCCAACAAACATGAAAAAAGTTCATCATCACTCATCACTGGAGAAACGCAAATCAAAACCACAATGAGATTCCATCATACGCCAGTTAGAATGGTGACCATTAAAAAGTCAGGAAACAACAGATGCTGGAGAGGATGTGGAGAAATAGGAATGCTTTTACATTGTTGGTGGGAGTGTAATTAATTCAACCATTGTGGAAGACAGGGTGGCAATCCCACAAGGATCTAGAACCAGATCCAGAAATATCATTTGACCTAGCAATCCCATTACTGGGTTTATACCCAAAGGATTATAAATCATTCTACTATAAACATGCATGTACATGTATGTTTACTGTGGCATTCCACAATGGTTGAATTAATTTACACTCCCACAAGGATCTAGAACCAGAAATATCAGCAAGCATGCCTGGCTGTGTGCAGTATCCAGGCTGGTAATGTAAGCTGAGCACAGGCTGCCAGGCTGAGTGGGCCAGTGGGCCTGAGCAAAACCCCGGCATAAGTGCCACTAGCCACAGAGGTTTTCAGCTGGTGAAGTGATAACCCAAGGATCCCATAACATAACCATTAGAAAACATTGGACAAACCATGATTGAAGTACATTCTGTAAGATACCTGAGCAGTACTCAGAATTATCAACATCATGAAAAACAAGGTAACAGAGATTCAGGAAACTGAAACACATGACAACTAAAGGCAATGGAGGGTCCTGGATGGGATTCTGCAACAAAAAAAGGATGTTAAAGAAAATCTTGCTGAAATCCAAAGATAGTCTAGAGTTTTGGTAGTAGTAACATACCAATGTTAGTTTCTGAATTTTGAAAAATGTACCAGAGAAATGTAACATTAAGTGAAAGTGAAACTGGTTGAGGTGTGTATGGGAATTCTTTGCCATCTTTGCAACTTTTCTGTAAAGCTAAAATTATGACAAAATAAAGCATGTATAAAAAATGTGTTACACAGATGGGAAGGGACAAGATGTCCAATTAGTTGCAGCCAGGAAGAACTGCTTTCACCGAGAGAGACCAAATTATTGAGTTAATCAACATAAATTGGTTGATTTAATCGTCTCAGCCCAAAATCTCCTTAAGCTGATAAGCAAATTCAGCAAAGTCTCAGGATACAAAGTCAATGTGTGATCTTAGGAGAGAAAACGCTGAGTGTATGGAGAGGCAAAGCTGAAGCTGAGGCTGTAGAGTCAGAAATGTGGAAACCCTGCAAGTGGTACCTGAATGCCAGGGCTAGTTCCCAGCCCCAGATGGCTCCTGGGAAATTGGTGAGCCAGGGAACTGAGGGACAGCTCACTCTTGTCATGTACCTCTGGGATCCTAGCTATGAGAGACCCCATATCCCCCATAAATGTGTTAGCTGGCAGGGGTATCTCCCTGGGGAACAGGCAGAGACAGTACTTCAGACAGTGCAGAGCCTGGGAGCTTTTGTGTGCTGGGCAGCTTTGGTGGAGGGTAGCCATAGACACACATCCCTGAGAGCTTCCCATCTCCCTCTGCAAGGCTCTTGACTCAGCTGACTGTCAAGCCAAAGGAGAGCAGGGCTGGCTTCCCTATGGGACTAGGACACATCTGTTCTGCAAGCCCTCCTGCCTGCAGGCTCCTCTCAGGTCCTATGCCTAGCTGCCCTAGAGAAGCAGGTGCATTGTGCAGCTTGCACAGCCCAGCTGAATGCCTTGCTTCACCTGAGTACTTTCCCAGCAACCCAGAAGCATATCAGATCCCACAGTGCAGCCAGAGCCCAACCCTGAGCTGCAGGATGTCCTGGTGCTACCTGGGTTTCTAAGCACAGCTTGGGATTATGAAGCCAAGATATGTGACCCACACTAAGTTAGGTGAGTTAGCTTAATAAAAAAAAAGAAAAGAAAAGAAAAGAAAAAAATTCCATCCAATATCCCTGATGAACATAGAAGGAAAAATCCTTGAGAAAATACTAATCAAACAAATCCAGCAGCACATCAAAAAGTTAATACACCACAATCAAGAAGGCTCTATTTCTGGCATGCAAGATTGGTTGAACATCTGCAAATCAACAAATGTGATTCACCACATAAACAGAATTAAAAGGAAAAGCCATATGATCATCTCAATAGATGCTGAAAAAGCTTTTGGTAAAATCCAGTATCTCCCAACATACTGCAGTATGTTTACTGTGGCAGGCGTGTATGAGGGAGCAAGTGTGGGGTCCAGCTACTGCACACAGCCAGGCATGCTTGCTGCAGCAGGGCAGGCAGTTCCAGGCACTGACAGGGGTGCCATCTCCCTGCAAGTCTGCGGCTGGACCAGGTGTACTGCAAGCAGCTTCCGCACCAGGAACCACAGAACCACCCAAAAGGGTGTCACAGCCCTGGCTCAGGGAGCTCCTAGGTCTGGGCTCCCCAAAGAGTTGCATCTCTTATCTCCTTTATGTCAACCGCAATGAGGTGAGGAAAGGGCATGTTTCAGCCCTCTGTGTGACAGCTCTTTCAGCCATGCCATTCAGTGGGTCCCAAGTTCTTGTCCCACACTCACGAGGTATGTGGATAAGTGGAGGGTGAGTAAGGTGAAGAGGAGCTTTATTGAACAATAGAACAGCTGAGAGGAAACCCGCTCCTCTCCATAGCCAGGGTGTCCTAACGAGTGTTCAGCTCTCCACAGAGAGGAGACCCTGGAGTGGGTAGCTCCTCTCCTCAGACAGGTCATCCCACAGAGTGTTCAGGTCTCAGCAGAAAAGAGACCCTAGGGTAGGTAATTCCTCTCTGCAGCTGGTTGTCCTGACATCTTTTTGTGTCTGGCTGAGTCTGGGAATTTTTATGGACTTCAGAGGAAAGGAAGTGCTTGCTGATTGGTCCTTGGGCAGCCACGGGCAGGCTTGGAAAAAGCATCGTAAGTCCCCACTCCAGTCTGCGAGGCTGGCAGCCCGTCTCCCAGGCTTCAATCCTTCCCTGAGTTGAAGGTGGGGCCTCACCGGGGACCCGTCCCTTTCTGCCCAGGAGCCTGTGGGCCTCCTGCCACTGTTGACGGTGCCCAGGCTGTTCCTGCCAAGAGGCACCTGCAGGCCAGCGCCAAGCTGCCCTCAGCAGCACCCCCTCCAGCCTCCCTCCCTTGCTTACTGGTGCCCAAAGCCCAGAGGGGGCTGAGGTGGCAGAAGACTGGCATGTCAGTGCTGCCCCAAGTGTGGGCACACCAGGCCAGGTTGCAATAGCACCTGGGCCTGGCCTCAACCACGCTCCAAGATCAGAGCACGCACCAGGAGCAGGGAGAGATCAGACACCAGGAGCAGGCACCTCCAAGCCTGCGGGGGCAAAAAGGGCTTTCCCAGGCCCCCAAGAGTGCAGAGATGCCCGGGTCTGCCGCTGCAGCTTGGGCATCTGCAGCTGCGCCCAGGAGGGCAGGGCTCTTACTCCTGGCACCCAAGAACACAGGGATGCCCAGGTTTGTAGACACAGCTTGAGCAGCTGCAGCTGCACCGGGGAGGGTGGGGCTTCTGCCTGCTCCTGAACCCCAAGCGCACAGGGATGTCCTGTCCACAGCCGCTGCTGGGCAACTGCAGCTGAGCCTGGGGAGCACAAGGCTCTTGCCCTGTCAACTCATAAGGGGTTGGGGCTTCCGCCTGTTCCCGGCTCCAGGGGCTCCACGGAGCGCACAGCCACACCTGCATCTCCCCTACTACAGCCGGCATCACAGTCCAGATGGGTTTCAGCTGCCATCAATTACACTGGGCCTTTGAATTTTTGCAGAGGAGACCACAGAGGTAAAGTGCCCTTTTTATCCCATCAGAGCAGGGGTTACATAATATCTACATGGCATCACTGATGGTGCTGACTTTAATCACTTGGTTAAGGTAGTGTTTTCACTAAATAAAACTGAAACTTACAATTGTTACCTGTCCATACTCTATTCCTTGGAAGACAGTCACTGAGTCCAGCCTACACTTAACGAAGGAGATCATGAGCTCCACATCTGAAAGTGGGGACTATTAATAGACTAGTAAGGAAGATTTCTCCCTTCTTCTCATTTATGTATTTATTCAATCATTTATTTATAAGAGTATGGACTCATACGTTTTATACTTCAGGTTATAATCCAATGATATGTTATTTATTTTGTTGTTGAAATTGCTCCAGCTTTACCCATTGAGAGCTCTTTCAATTTAGCTGCTGGGTCCCTTGGACAGGTCTTCATCCTTTTGTTATCCTTTTCTCTTCAGGGCCCCTCCCTGATTTCTGGTATTACTGGTTCTTCTCCAGGCTTCTCTTATATATTTCTTCACCAGGCTTAGAAATATCTTATAATCAGACATTTCTCCAACGATCTCTGTTTCTTTTCACTGGAAAATGGCATTAGAAAACATTATCTGAGTGTGACATGTGCACATTGCTATGAGGGTAACATTGTTTCTAGGCTATTTCAGCAGAAAGGGCTAGGTAATGTGTGTCTACACAGTAAGCCCTGAATACACACATATCTGTCGTTGTTTCCTTATTTGTCCATCTGTGTGTGTCCATGTGCATTTGGGCTTGTGTTTAAACATGAGGTCATAGTGATAACTCTGACTCTAACACAGTCCCTAATGGTCATTCTGGCCTTCCTTTCTTGCTTCTCTGTAACTTCTCTTACCAACAGGGAGAAACCTGGATGCCACTGTTCATATTTTAATATTTTTGTTCAACTGGTATGCATGTGAAGCAATTACAGAATTAGCTGAACCCGCATGAGAAACAAATTTACTATTCAGAATACCATATTTATGCAAAGTTACTTTTGTCTACAGTCTGACATTTTTTAATCAAAACATTATTTCTCAAGGTAAGTTAGGTCACTTTTTACTTCTTCTCTACCCTTTTCAGTGTTGTTAGCTTACATATTTATATAAAGTGAGGTTGATTTGCCACTGTCATACCATTCTAGGATCTTCCCACATCTTGGTGATATTTTTGCTTGTTTATTTGCATGCATTTGAGTGCAATTTTGTGATACACTACTTAGGGATTAATAAATCATAGACTTGTGTATTACTAGTGCAGCACCATACAAAACAACTCCATCATTTAAAAATTCCCCTGTGTGTCTTCTTTGTAATAAACTAATCTCCCTTACACTAAGCCCTGGATACCACTGATGTGTTTCCATCCCAGTGGGTTTTTTTTTTGCCAGATGTCTTATGAATGAAATCATACAATATTCAGACTTTGAAGTCTGGCTTCATTCATTTAGTAAAATACCCTTAACATATATTCATGTTGTTGCATGTATCAGTAGCTCATTCCATCCCATTGATCAATAGTATTCATTGATCAATCAACTTCCACAAAATCATAGATCATTGTGTGGAAATACCCAAGATTATCTTTCCCCTGTTGAAGGGCATGGGTTGCTTACAGTTTTGAGTAATTATGAATGAAACTGATATAAACATTTGCATGCAGATTTTTACACGGACATAAGTTTTAATTCACTAGGGTAAATACTTAGGAATGTGATTGTTAAGTCATATGGCAAGACTATATTAAACTTTATAAAAATTGCCAAATAGTCAAAGTGGTTGCACCACTTTGCATTTCTACCAGCAATCAAAGATAGTTTCCCTCACTTTGCATTCTTGCTAGTATTTATTATTTTCAGTGCTTTTGTTTCAGCAACAAAAAAAAATTGTGAGAATTTATTTTTAATTTTGTTATATAAGTACTTTCATAATACTCCAGTTTTGTGTCTTGGTTTACAAAGCCTTAATATTGACTACGTAGCTTTTTATAGGAAAAAATACTGGTATCTGGACTTTCATATAGATTTTCTTAAATCAATGAGATTTCCATCAGTCAACTTAACTGTAAATCAACTATTACAAGGTTTTTTAAATGTGGGAAATCATGTCTTTGATAAGAACAGGTCAGTTTTTTCATTTTTTTCTCTAAGAATTTTTGTTTTTTGTGTGTGTGTATCTATCACTTAATGTGCATTTGAAAACTTTCTAATTAACTTTTTCTAATACAAATAATCTATGAAACTTTATTCCATTTTCTCAATACAGTTTAGAAATTACTTGAACATTTGGTTAAATGTTCTGAACCTTACTTTGAAATTACATTTTCTTACTAGACAAATGCTTAGACAGTGTGGCGATTCCTCAAGGATCTAGAACTAGAAATACCATTTGACCCAGCGATCCCATTACTGGGTATATACTCAAAGGATTATAAATCATTATACTATAAAGACACATGAACACATATGTTTATTGTGGCACTCACAATAGCAAAGACTTGGAACCAACCCAAATGTCCATCAATAATACACTGGATAAAGAAAATGTGGCACATATACACTGTGGAATGCTATGCAGCCATAAAAAAGGATGAGTTCATGCCCTTTGCAGGGACATGGATGAAACTGGAAACCATCATTCTCAGCAAACTATCACAAGGACAGAAAACCAAACACTGCATGTTCTCATTTATAAGTGGGAGTTGAACAATGAGAACACTTGGACACAGGGTGGGGAACATCACACACCAGGGCCTGTCGGGGGGTGGGGGGCACTGGGGGAGGGATAGCATTAGGAGAAATACCTAATGTAAATGACGAGTTGATGGGTGCAGCAAATCAACATGGCACATGTATACCTATGTAACAAACCTGCACATTGTGCACATGTACCCCAGAACTTAAAGTATAATTTTTAAAAATGCTTAATTCATGCTGAATATGTTCAGTGTGATTTTTAAAGGCTTCAAGATTCAATGTTATTCATATAACCTAATTTCTATTTTATTTCTCTCTCCATGAAGAGTCTTGTAAGAGGCCAGGCACGGTGGCTCACACCTGTAATCCTAGCACTTTGGGAGGCCAAAGTGGGAGGGTCACTTGAGGTCAGGAGTTTGAGACCAGACTGGGCAACAGGGTGAAACACTGTCTCTACTAAAGATACAAGAATTAGCCAGAATTGGTGGTGCATGCTTGTAATCCCAGCTACTCGGGACGCTGAGGTAGGAGAATCACTTGAAACCGGGAGATGGAGGTTGCAATGAGCTGAGATCGCACCACTGCACTCCAGCCTGGGCGACAGAGCAAGACTCCATCACAAAAAAGAAAAAAAAAGTATTTTAAGAAGCATAAACAAATCAATCACCTTTGACTGAACATTGATTGGTATTTGTTCTGATTTGATCCAATTCTAAGTCCCAGCATCCATTTTATCTTCTCCAAGTATAGTAGGGAATATTCATCAACTGTTCACTCAGTTATTTGATTTGATTTCTTATCACTTAACACTTAATCCAAGGATATAAATATCCTTTTGCCCAGTGGTAAACTTGTCATCCAGTCCTTGAGTTTCTTTTGCAAACACGTTAGGTTTTTCTCAAGATTGAAATGCTCATCCAAACCCAATTTTTTTTTTTTTTTGCTGTCTTAAGTTGTTTTTTTCCTCTTCTGACATAGTTTTAAGGCTATTTTGGCATTAGCTTCTCACTATTTAAAAGACTTCAACACATCTTCCAGTAACGGAACCCATATTCTAAACCTAGCCATGAATGTAATTCATTCTGAACTTTAAGGTGTTCTTTTTTTTTTAAAGATGACATATAAATGGCCAATAATCATATGAACAAATGCTAATCATAAGAAAACTGCAAATTAAAAGCACAGTGAGATATTATGTTATGCCAGTCAAAATGGCCATTATTAAATTCAGAAAAAAAAATTTTGCCGAGGGTATAGAGAAAAGGATTACATACACTATTGGTGGGAATGTAAATTAGTACAACCTCTGTGGAAAACAGTATGGAGACTTTTCAAATAACTAAAAATAGAGCTACCATTCGATCCAGCAATCCCATTACTGGATATCAAGCTAAAGGTAAAGAAATCATTATATCAAAAAGAAACCTATGTGTCTATGTATATCGCAGCACTATCCACAATAGCAAAGTAATAAAATCAGCCTGAGTGTCCATCAGTGGACTATTGGATTTCTAAAATGTGGTATACATATATACACACTTTAGAATACTACTTGGCCATAAAAAGACTGAAATCATGTCTTTTGCAGCAATGTGACTGTAACTGGAGGCCATTGGCTTAAGAGAACTCAGAAACAAAAAGCCAAATGCTACATATTATCAATTATAAGTGGGAGCTAAACAATGGGTACATGTGGATATAGAGTGAAACATAGGCATTGGAGACTCCAAAAGGTGGGAGGTTGGGAAAGGGTTGAGGGATGAAAGACTACCTACTGAGGACAATGTATTTTATTTGGATGATGGATTCACTGAAAGCTCAGACTTCACCACTATGCAATATATCCATGGAACACAACTGCACTTCTACATTGTAAATCTGTAAAAATTCGCATTTTTCAAAAACATTCCTTTTTTCCAAAGCATCTATTTTGAACTCAAATTTCCTATACACTTAGAGGATTTAATGCCTTGTTCTAAGGGCAGGACTCCATGAAAAATAATTTATACTCTTCATACTCGTTTTTTTTTTTAAGAGACAAAGTTTCACTCCCATTGCCCAGGCTGTAGTACAATGGCGTGATCTCGGCTCACTGCAACCTCTGCCTCCCAGGTTCAAGGATTATCCTGCCTCAGCCTCCCAAGTAGCTGGGATTACAGGACCTGCCACCACGCCTGGCTAATTTTTTGTATTTTTAGTAGAGACGGAATTTCACCATGTTGGCCGGGCTGGTCTCAAACTCCTGACCTCAGGTGATCCACCCGCCTCGTCCTCCCAAAGCGCTGGGATTACAGGCATGAGCCAGCATGCCAAGCTCATATTCTTTTTTAATCAGCCTAATTTATTAAAACATTACATTTGTCTTCAACTACAGAAGAAACTTCTCTGGTAAACTCTTTTTACTCTCTCTACATAAAGTGGGCTTTTATAATTACAAAATCCAAATATAGCTGCACTTACCACCATCCCCCATGTTAAGCCATAGAACTCTGATGTGAGTCTCATGTCTCCTTGCAACACTGACGTGGCCTCAATCAGCTTCTCCAGGACCTCTATAAAGTAACACCTCATAGCAGTAAGCAGGTCCTCCATAGCACCAGATCTGCCTTTGGTTGCCAAGACACTATGATTCTACAACAAACTGCAGAGAACACTAGCAGTGTTCTGCTTGGAACCTAAATCTGCACCTAGCAACCAGGACAGCACATCAGTGGGATGCCAATGTGGGAGGATAGATGGGGCTTTCTAAACATTTTCACTATTAGCACATGAAAAATGGGAAACTACAAGGCTCTTGTTGATCCAAGGAGACTGGCCACAGAGACTGTATTCCTTCTAGGCACTAACAAGCAACCCTAAAGTATGAGAGAATTAATGTCATTTCATACATGTGCAATTCAGGAATTACTAGGAATGTGGCAGTAAAGAACTTACATGCCCATATCAATAGTCAAAGTCCTCTTAATGTAAACGTGTCTTTCTGAGGTTCTGCTAGACCTAATACTATTTAAAAATTCAAAGGTTCCTCACCTCAGCATCCCATCTTGTTTTGTTTTGGGTTAGACGAGGGGGATAAGCATGAGAGAGTTGAATTATTGTCATTAAGTTATCGATTTAACTTTCAAATGTAAAAACTCATGAAGGTTGAAGGTAATTTGGGGTTTAGGTTTCTTTAAGGTTCATGGGTATATGTGCAGGTTTGTTATACAGGTAAACTGCGCATCACAGGGGTTTGGAGTACAGATAATTTCATCATCCAGGTAATAAGCATAGTACTCAATAGGTATTTTTTCTGATCTTCTTCCTCCTCTCACCCTCCACCGTCAAGTAGACCCCAGTGCATGTGGTTCACCTTCTAGTATCCATGTGTTCTTATGTTTAGCTCCCACTTATAAGTGAGAACATGTGGTATTTGGCTCTTTTCCATTTAGTTTGCTTAGGATGATGGCCTGCAGCTCCATCCATGGTGCTGCAAAGGAAATGACCTCATTCTTTTTATGACGGCATAGTATTCCATGGGGTCTATGTACCACATTTTCTTTACCCAATCTACTGTTGATGGCCATTTAGGTTGATTTCATGTATTTGCTGTTGTGAACAGTGCTGCAATGAACATACTCGTGCATATGTCTTTATGGTAGAATGATTTATATTCCTTTGGGTATATACCCAGTAATGGCATTGCTGGGTCAAATAGTAGTTCTGTTTAAGTTCTCTGAGGAATCATCACACCGTTTTCCACAATAGCTAAACTAATTTACATTCCCACCGGCAGTGTATAAGCATTCCCTTTTCTCCATAACCTTGACGTATCTGCTATTAATAATCTGACTTTTTGATAATATCCATTCTGCCTGGTGTGAGATGGTATCTCATTGTGGTTTTGATTTGCATTTCTCTAATGATTAATGACATTGAGCATTTTTTCATATGCTTGACTGCATGTGTGTCTGCTTTTGGAAAGTGTCTGTTCATGTCTTTTGCCAACTTTTAAACGGCACTTTTTCTTTCTTGTAAATTTGTTTAAGTTCTTTATAGATGCCAGATATTAGATCTTTGTCAAATCCATTGTATTCAGATATTTTCTCTCATTTTGTAGGTTGTCTGTTTCCACTGTTGATAGTTTCTCTTACTGTGAGATGTTCTTTAGTTTAATTAGGCTTCATTTGTCAATTTTTGTTTTTGTTGCAATTGCTTTTGGCATCTTCATGATGAAATGTTTCCCAAGTCCTATGTCCAGAATGGTATTTCCTAGGTTATCTTCCAGAGTTTTTATATTAATAGTTTTCATTTTAACATTTAAGCGTTTAATCCATCTTGAGTTGATTTTTGTATGTGGTGCAAAGTTGGCATCCAGTTTCAATCTTCTGCATAGAGCTAGTCACTTATCCCAGCACCCTTTATAAAATGGGGAGTCCTTTCCCCATTGCTTGTTTTGGTCAGCTTTGTTGAAGATCATATTTTTTTGTAGGTGTGTGGCACTATTTCTGGGTTCTCTATTCTATTCTATTGGTCTATATATCTGTTTTTTTTTTTTTTTTTTTTTCCCAGTACCGTGCTGTTTTGGATACTGTAGCCCTCTAGTATAAGTTGGGTAAGGTGATGCCTCTAGCTTTGTCCTTTTTTCTTAGGATTGCCTTGGCTATTAGGGCTCTTTTTCGGTTCCATACAAATTTTAAAATAGTTTTTTTCTAATGCTGTGAACAATGTCATCGGTAGTTTGATAGGAATTGCACTGAATCTATAAATTGCTTTGGACCAGTGTGGCCATTTTAATGATACTGAATCTTAGTATCCATGAGCATGGGATGTTTTTCCATTTGTTTGTGGCACCTCTGATTTCTTTCAGCAGTTTTTTGTAATTCTCATTGTAGAGATGTTTTACGTTCTCGGTTAGCAGAATTTCTAGGCATTTTATTCTTCTTGTGGCAGTTGTGAATGGGATTGCATTCCTGATTTAGCCCTCAGATTGAATGTTGTTGATGTATGGGAATGCTAAATTTTTGTACATTGCTTTTGTATCCTGAAACTTTTCTGAAGTTGTTTATCAGATCAAGGAGCTTTTGGACCAAGACTATGGGGTTTTCTCATACGGATTCAGGTCTTTTGCAACCAGGAATGGTATAACTTCCTCTCTTCTTATTTGGATGCCTTTCATTTCTTTCTCTTGCCTGATTGCTCTGGCCAGGACTTCCAGTACTATGTTGAATAGGTGTGGTGAGAGAGGGCATCCATGTCTTATGCCAGTTTTCAAGGGGAATGCTTCCAGCTTTTGCCGATTCAGTATGATGTTGGCTGTGGGTTTTTTATAGATTGCTTTTATTATTTTGAAGTATATTCCTTCAATGCCTAGTTTATTGAGGGTTTTTAACATGAAGGGATGTTGAATTTTATTGAAAGCCTTCTCTGCATGTACTGAGATAATTATGTGGTTTTTGTTTTCATTTCTGTTTATGTGATGAATCACATGTATTGATTTGCATATGTTGAACCAACCTTTCCTCTCAGGGATAAAGCCTACTTGATTATGGTAGGCTTTATCCCTGGGACGCAAGGGGTCATGGTAGGCTTTTTCTCTGCGATGCAAATGCTCACACCCTAATCTGTGGAGCCTGTGATTATATGTTACTTTACATGGCAAAAGGACTTTTATAGATGTGATTAAATTCAGAATCTTGAGATGGGGATATTATCCTGGATTAGGCAGGTAGGCTAATATAATCACCTGTGTCCATATAAGAGGGAGGCTGGAGGTCAGAGAAAAGATACTCTGCTGCTGACTTTAAAGATAGAAGAATGGGCCATGAGCCAAGGAATATAGGTCACCTCTAGAAGATAGAAAAGGTGAGGAAACAGCTATTTCATCAAAAAGCTAAGAAATTGGGTTTTTATATGCTGTTGGATTTGGTTTGCTAGTATTTTGTTGAGGAGAATCAAGGTAATTTGAAAGATCTTCAAATTTCAAGGATTTACACTCCTGCCAAATGACTCCCCAAACCCATAGCCAGTCACTGTTCTTCACCATTGCCCCACTCTCAAGCACAATACAAAAACTTTCCATTTCCTGAGAGGGTAAAGAAATGTGGTGTTATAACAAAATAAATATTTGCCAACAATATTACCATCTCTTGGTGTTATCTACTCCATGCATTTCTAGTGAATTGTTCATTAGGAAACCCCACTACTTTATTCAAAGTTTTTGTCATTTGACCTAAGATAAACAAAGTTATCTGTTCCTCCCAAAGAAAAGTGTCAGATATGTCAAGTTCATCTGAGTTTGCCAACAGTAAGAAAATATTTTAAGAAGTATGGAGACATATAAAAAAGATATATAAGCCACCCAGAAGGGATCCTCTCTAGCCAAAACACTGACCATTTCAGCATCAAAATAATGATAGAATGAAATAAGAATGCATAAGACCATATTAAGATATATGGATAGACACATAGATAAATAATACCTGATACACACACGTACACACACACACACACACACACACACACAGGAACAAAGGAAAGCTATTCCTTCATATGGAATGCCAACTCTATTAGTTTTACATTGTTGCTAAAACAAATTACTACAAATTTGGTGTTTAAAATAACAAAAATATCTTATATATCTGGAGAAAGAAAGACTAAATTGGATCTACAGGGCTGCACATCTTCTGCAGGCTCTAGGACAGAACATGTTTCCTCAACTACTCCAGCTTCTAGAAGCAACCTGTATTCCATGGCTCATGGCCCATTCCTCTACTTTAAAGTCAGCAGCAGAATATCTTCTCTCTGACTAAGAATGTGGCAGGAAAGAACTTACATGCCCTCTCTCTTATATGGATATGTGTGATTATGTCAGCCCTCCTGGCTAATACAGGATAATAATCCCAACTGAAGTTTGAGAATTTAATCACATCTATAAAAACCCTTTTGCAGGCTGAAAATTCCAAAATCCAGAACGCCTCTTCTCCTCCAAAGGATCACAACTCCTCACAAGCAAGGGAACAAAACTGGATGGGGAATGAGTTTGACGAATTGACACAAGTAGGCTTCAGAAGGTGGGTAATAACAAACTCCTCCAAGCTAAAGGAGCATGTTTTAACCCAATGCAAGGAAGCTAAGAACCTTGAAGAAAAGATAGAAGACTTCCTAACTAAATTAATCAGTTTAGAGAAGAACATAAATGACCTGATGGAGCTGAAAAACAGCACGAGAACTTTGTGAAGCATACAAAGGTATCAATAGCCGAATTGATTAAGCAGAAGAAAGGATATCAGAGATTGAAATTCAACTTAATGAAATAAAGTGTGAAGACAAAATTAGAGAAAAAAGAATGAAAATGAATGAACAAAGCCTCCAAGAAATATGGGACTATGTGAAAAGACCAAACCTACGTTTGATTGGTGTACCTGAAAGTGATGGGGAGAATGGAACCAAGCTTGAAAACACTCTTCAGGATATAATCCAGGAGAATTTCCCCAACCTAGCAAGACAGGTCAACATTCAAATTCAGGAAATGCAGAGAAAAATACTAAGATATTCCTCAAGAACAGCAACCCCAAGACACATAATCATAATATTCACCAAGGTTGAAATGAAAGAAAAAAATGTTAAGGGCAGCCAGAGAGAAAGATCGCATTACCCACAAAGGGAAGCCCATCAGACTAACAGCAGGTCTCTCAGCAAAAACCCTACAAGCGAGGGGAGAGTGAGAACGAATATTCAAAATTCTTAAAGAAAAGAATTTTCAACCCAGAATTTCATATCCAGCCAAACTAAGCTTCATAAGTGAAGGAGAAACAAAATCCTTTACAGACAAGCAAATGCTGAGAGATTTCGTCACCACCAGTCCTGCCTTACGGGAGTTCCTGAAGGAAGTACTAAATATGGAAAAGAAAAATCAGTACCAGCCACTGCAAAAACATACCAAAGAATCAATATCATGAAAATGGCCATACTGCCCAAAGTAATTTATAGATTCAGTGCTATCCCAATCAAGCTACCACTGACTTTCTTCACAGAATTAGAAAAAAACTACTTTAAATTTCACATGGAACCAAAACAGAGCCCGTATAACCAAGACAATCCTAAGCAAGAAGGAGAAAGTTGGAGGCATCATGCTACCTGACTTTAAACTATACTACAAGAATACAGTAACCAAAACAGCATGGTATGTGTACCAAAACGGATATATAGACCAATGGAACAGGACAGAGGCCTCTGAAATAATGCCACACGTCTACAACCACCTGATCTTTGACAAACCAGACAAAAACAAGCAATGGGGAAAGGATTCCTTATTTAATAAATGGTGTTGGGAAAACTGGCTAGCCATATGCAGAAAACTGAAACTGGACCCCTTCCTTACACCTTACACAAAAATTAACTCAAGACAGATGAAAGACTTAAACGTAAGACCTAAAACCATAAAAACCCTAGAAGAAAACCTAGGCAATACCATTCAGGATATAGGCATGGGCAAAGACTTCATGACTAAAACACCAAAAGCAAGGGCAAGAAAAGACAAAATTGACAAATGCGATCTAATTAAACTAAAGAGCTTCTGCACAGCAAAAGAAACCTTCTGGACAAGCAGCCTACAGAATGGGAGAAAATTTTTGCAATCTATCCATCTGGCAAAGGGCTAATATCCAGAGTCTACAAAGAATTTAAACAAATTTACAAGAAAAAAACAACCCCATCAAAAAGTGGGCGAAGGATATGAACAGACAGTTCTCTAAAAAAGACATTGATGCAGCCAACAAACATATGAAAAAAAGCTCATTATCTCTGGTCATTAGAGAAATGTAAATCAAAACCACAATGAGATACCATCTCACACCAGTTAGAATGGTGATCATTAAAAAGTCAGGAAACAACAGATGCTGGAGAGGATGTGGAGAAATAGGAACGCTTTTACACTGTTGGTGAGAATGTAAATTAGTTCATCCATTGTGGAAGACAGTGGGGCAATTCCTCAAGGATCTAGAACCAGCAATACCATTTGACTCAGCAATCCCATTACTAGGTATATACCCAAAGGATTATAAATCATTCTACTATAAAGACACATGCACATGTATGTTTATTGCAGCACCATTCATAATAGCAAAGACTTGGAACCAACCCAAATGCCCATCAATGATAGACTGGAATAAGAAAATGTAGCACATATACACCATGGAATACTATGCAGCCATAAAAAAGAACGAGTTTATGTCCTTTGTAGGGACATGGATGAAACTGGAAACCATCATTCTCAGCAAACTAAAACAGGAACAGAAAACCAAACACTGCATGTTCTCACTCATAAGTGGGAGTTGAACAGTGAGAACACATGGACACAGGGATGGGAACATCACACAGTAGGGTCTGTTAGAAGGTGGGAGGGCTAGGGAGAGATAGCATTAGGAGAAATACCTAATGTAGATGATGAGTTGATGGGTGCAGCAAACCAGCATGGCACATGTATGCCTATGTCACAAACCTGCACATTCTGCACATGTCTTCCAGGACTTAAAATATAAAAAATAAAATTAATTTTGCCTCATAAGGTAATATATAATAACTTATCTCAGTGATTAGGTTGTGATCATTTGAGAGAAGGAGAGGAAGTATTTAGCCTGCCACACAAATTATTAAATTTGGAAGGAATGATGGAACTTTAAGAATCATTACTTGGAGACCGCTATAGTAATCATTGTTTCTGGGAAGGAATATTAAGGGATGCTTACTAATAAAACTAGTGGATGAAAGCTAGTTAAAAAACAGAATGCTACCTAATCTCAACATACTTCCCCACATGACACTTATATATTACTGAGAAAAACACTAATTTTTATAGTAAAGATGCCTGGCAGATACAACATTAACCAAGTAATCAAAGCCAATATTGCCCATAACAGAATAAAGAAATATGTACATACTGATAGGATGCACTAAGGAGAACACAATCACACTTTTGTGGTATTCCTGACAGAAGTTTACAGGGCAAAAGAAGCTGATGCTTCAGTGCAGTTAGTCATCATTCCTATCTGGGAAAAAGCTGGCTTCACTGTTAGTTCTACAGTAAAATTGCTTGCCGCATAAATTCATTTCTGCTTTGGAAATCCCAGTTCACAAACGTTGACATGAGGTTTAGGCCTGACAAGGGGAGCATCTCAGGGCTTCTACTTTGCCTTCAGTGTTGTTGACATAGGAACAGGTCGTCAGAGCTAAAAATGTATTGTCCTTACCCTGATTTTTTCATATACAAGTTGCCAGAGCTTATGCAAGCACCTATCTCCTCCCTTCAGTTTGATAAAGTGAGAAAACTCATTCTTGTTGTTCTGCTGCATAAAGTTTGCTTGACTGGTTTGAAAAGTACAAAACAATAAAAACAATAATATCTGTGTTACACTTTGGGAGAATTATTAGTAACTGATCACTTTCAGATTACAAATTAAATAGCACAGGTTAATATGACTAGGATTCAATATTAGATATCCTATAATTATAACCTTGCCAAGACCACCTCGATCATGGAGATGCTAACCCAGCGGCACTAGAGGAATTAAAGACACACACACAGAAATATAGAGTATGGAGTGGGAAATCAGGGTACTCACAGCCTTCAGAGCTGAGAGCCCTGAACAGAGTTTGACGCACATATTGATTGACACCAAGCCAGTGATAAGCATTATTTCTATAGATTATAGATTAACTAAAAGTATTCCTTAAGGGAAACAAAGGGATGGGCCGAAACAAAGGGATGGGCTCTGTCTAGTTATCTGCAGCAGAAACATGTCCTTAAGGCACAGATCACTCATGCTATTGTTTGTGATTTAGGAATGCCTTTAAGCGGTTTTCTGCCCTGGGTGGGCCAGGTGTTCCTTGCCCTCATTCTGGTAAACCCACAACCTTCAGCATGGGCATCATGGCCATCACAAACATGTCACAGGGCTGCAGAGATTTTGTTTATGGCCAGTTCTGGGGCCAGTTTATGGCCAGATTTGGGGGCCTGTTCCCAACATAACCTCCCAAAAGAAAACAAAAAGTCTACACATATAAAAGAAAATGTATATATTTTGTAAGAGAAGAAGGAGAAAAGAGCCCAGAAAATTAAAAAGCCAAAAAAAATTTAGAGAGTGAGAAGTGATATTAATAAAACGGCAAAATAGGACTTTCCAGTGCCAGTTGGCCCCCTAGATCAGACTCTGTAGTCCCAAGACCCATGCCAGTACCCAAGGGCCTAGCCTCCAGACCAGCACATATAAGCTGGGCCCCATAAACCCAGGCTCCAGACAAGCCCCTAAGGCAGCAAGTTCCACTCTAGAACCAGGCCAGTTCCAGGCTTCAGGTTGATCCCCACCACTCTAGGTTCCACTGGACCTAAAGTTCAGGCCCGCACCAGTAGCTATCACCTCATACCTCACACCAGTTAGATCTATTATGAAAAACACAAAGGACAACAGGTGGTGGGAAGAATATGGAGAAAAGAGAATTCTTATACATTGTTACATTGTTTTTTGAAATGTAAATTAGGACAGCCATGAGGGAAAACACTATGAAGTTTCCTAAATAAATTAAAAATAGGGCCAGGCGCAGTGGCTTACGCCTGTAATTCCAACAATTTGGGAGGCCGAGGTCGGCAGATCACCTGAGGTCAGGAGTTTGAGACCAGCCTGGCCAACATGGTGAAATCCCATCTCTACCAGAAACAAGCAATGAGGAAAGGATTCTCTGTTTAACAAATGGTGGTGGGAAAACTGGCTAGCCATATGCAGAAAACTGATACTGGACCCCTTCCTTATACCTTAGGCAAAAATTAACTCAAGATAGCTTAAAGACTTAAATGTAGAACCCAAAACCATATAAACCCTAGAAAAGAACCTAGGCAATACCATTCAGGATATAGGCATGGGCAAAGACTTCATGACTAAAACACCAAAAGCAACGGCAACAAAAGACAAAATTGACAAATGGGATCTAATTAAACTGAAGAGCTGCTGCACAGCAAAAGAAACTACCATCAGAGTGAACAGGCAACCTACAGAATGGGACAAAACTTTTGCAATCTATGCATCTGACAAAAGTCTAATATCCAGAATATATGAGGAACTTAAACAAATTTATGAAAATAAAACAAACAACCCCATCAAAAAGTGAGCAAAGGATATAAATAGAAACTTCTCAAAAGAAGGCATTTATGGAGCCAACAAACACACGAAAAACAGCTCGTCATCACTGGTCATTCGAGAAATGCAAATCAAAACCACGAGATACCATCTCACACTAGTTAGAATGGCAATTGTTAAAATGTCAGGAAACAACAGATGCTGGCGAGTCTGTGGAGAAATAGGAATGCTTTTACACTGTTGGTGGGAGAGTAAATTAGTTCATCCATTGTGGAAGACAGTGTGGCGATTCCTCAAGGATCTAGAACCAGCAATACCATTTGACCCAGCAATCCCATGAGTGCGTATATATCCAAAGGATTATAAATCATTCTACTATAAAGACACATGCACATGTATGTTTATTGCAGCACCATTTACAATAGGAAAGACTTGGAACCAACCCAAATGCCCAACAATAATAGACTGGATGAAGAAAATGTGGCACATATACACCATGGAATACTATGCAGCCATAAAAAAGAATGAGTTCATGTCCTTTGCAGGGACATGGATGAAGCTGGAAACCATTATTTTCAGCAAAATAACACAGGAACAGAAAACTAAACACTGCATGTTCTCACTCATAAGCGGTAGTTAAACAATGAGAACACATGGACACAGGGAGGGCAACATCACACACTGGGGCCTGTCACGGGTTCAGGGGGAAGGAGAGGGAGAGCATTAGGACAAATATCTAATGCATGTGGGGCTTAAAACCTAGATGACAGGTTGATAGGTGCAGCAAACCACTATGGCACATGTATACCTATGTAACAAATTTGCACATTCTGCACATGTATCCGAGAACTTAAAGTAAAATAAACATAAAAATAATGAAAAATAAAAGATTTCATAAGAACTTATACGAGAAACTACATCGGCCTTAGGGTAATTAAAGATTTGCTAGGACACACACACACACACACACACACACACACACACACACACACAAGAAATCCTGTCTCTACTAAAAATACAGAAATTAGCTGGGCGTGGTGGTGCTCACCTGTAGTCCCAGCTACTCTGGAGGCTGAGGCAAGACAATCGCTAGAACCCAGGAGGTGGAAGTTGCAGTAAGCCGAGATCCCACCACTGCACTCCAGCCTGGGCGACAGAGTGAGACTCTGTCTCAAAAAATTAATTAATTAATTAATTAATAATAAATAAAAATAGAACTGCCATATGATCCATCAATCACACTTCTGGGTTTATACCCAAAAGAATTAAATCACTATGTTGAAGAGCTATCTCCACTTCCATGAATATGGCAGCAAATTCATAATAGCCAAAGTATTGAATCAATCTAAGAGTCAATCAATGAATGAGTGAATTTAAAAAGTGTAGTTTATATACAATAGAATACTATTCTGCCTTAAAATAAGAAGGAAGTCCTAATATTTTCAAAAACATGGCAAACCTGAGGACACTTTGCTAAGTAAAATGAGCCAGGCACAGAAAAATAAATACTGCACGATCTAATGTGTGAAATCTACATAAAATGAACTCATAGAAGCACAAAGTAGTAGAATGAGGCTTGTCAGGGGTTAGCAGTGGAGGGAGGGAAAATGGGGAGATGCTGGTCAAAGGGTACAAAGTTTCAGTTAGAAGGAATAAATTCAAGAGATCTATTCTATAGTATGGTGACTATAGTTAATAAAACTGTACTGCATACTTGAAAATTGCTAAGATAACAGATCCTAAATATTCTCACCACAAAACAGGTAAGTATGTGAGTTAATGATTTGTTAATTAGCTTGAATAATAATTGCATAATTATACATATATCAAAACTTTATGCTGTATATCATAAATAAATACAACTTTTCACTTATCTTAATAAAGATGGAGAGGATATTTGAGTAGGTGAGAAACCAGGATGCTATAGGAAGTGTTACAAATCGTAAGATTTCCATAGTAGGAAATAGTTCAAAGAGCTAAGCTATGTTCTTTAAGTTTTAAAAAATTTGTTTTTATTTGATGTTTTACCCTAAGTGGTCTCAATTGTTTACTAAAAGTTATTTTACATACACTATTCTTGGTTCTTCATTTCTTGGGTAAGCTTAAGGACAAGGGCAAATGACTCATATTTTTCATGCCTAGTTAGAAATAAAGGAAGAGTCACAGATGCAGAAAGAAGATAAAGTCAGCAGAATCAATGCAATTGCAAGTCACACTAGAAATTGGAGGGAAGTTCCGAGATGCATTTTTATTTTTATAATTTAGGAAATAGTGTGTGAATCAATCATATCTAAATCTCACAGGCCTCAAAAGCTACAGCTGACATTCCAGTTATAGAGAAAACTCAGGCATTGCAAGTACGTTACATTATACTGAATTCTCCTTTAGTCATTTTTCCACATCATTTGACTATGACTGTCAGTTTAAATTGCTGTAGGTATAAGGCAATTATTTCAGATGAAGATGGTTGACAATAATATATAGAACAAAATGATAACTTCTATAAAATATATTTCTTTATTTGAAACCATATATTGATATTCCTAATATACTTATTAACTATAAATATTCAAATTAGAACAAGCTTAAAAATAAAAATAAACTAACATTTTCCATATAACAGCTTTTATCATAAAAATTTTCCAGTATATTTAAACATAATTCTTTTATACACCCATTGACTTCAAGTCATTTTCAGAGCCTCTCTATTTGCCTCAAATGTTCTCCATAGCTCTTTAGGTAATGCAGTTGCTCCAAGCACTTACCTCACCCAAGTATACCTAGACGGTGATGACCATTTCTTTATAAGCTACATAGATCAGCTTTACCCGCTCCTTTCACCTCCAATATCCTTCTCACTGCCTTGTAAAAAAGAGGGATCTTGGACGCTGACTTCTGCTACACTGCTTCAACGTCTCTCTTGCTACAATTCATAAAACTTATTGTCTTACTATTGATATTGGATATCAAAGAATATGGACCAAAATTCCTCTCAAAATTTACATCCAACAAAAAATAAGTAGTGTTGGAGGAAAGGATTTGAAGGATTTTGCTGTGTATTCAACTAAACTAAAGATAGAAGACAAAAGTATTCTGCCTAAACAGCAAAAAATTAAAAGACATATTCTAGATATTTTAAAATTGAGAGTATCATCTTTTCATAGGAATTATAACTTCACTTTTATCAATATTTACAACAAATTTCATGCCTTATTTTTAATCAGGAAAAGTCTTTCTTGTATTCATTAGGTTTGTGCCATGGAAAAACATCACTATAGATGTTTTATCTTGATTTTACACAGCTGTTTTCTCCAAAAGTGAATGGTATTTAAGCTGAATGTGTTTTATTCCTACCTGTTACCAGGAACTCCACGACTTTGTTAGAGTACATGCTCAGCAAGTGCTAACAGAGTGAGTGAATAAAAGAATGGTTGATAAATGAACAGATGGATGAATCATTGTGAGGAAAGACTCCATTATATTGTTAATATCACACATACACAGGCTCACTCCCACCCCCTTAGTCTCTTCACTACCCCTCTTACATCTTTGTTTCTGAGGGTGTAGATTAGAGGGTTAAGACTAGGTGTAACAACAGTATAAAAGAGAGCAATGAACTTGCCTTGATCTTGAGAATTCCCTGATGGTGGCTGGAGATACATGCACATGGCCGGAATGAAAAAGAGAGATACAACCATATGATGAGCTCCACATGTTCCAAACACTTTCTGAAGCCCAGTGGTTGACTGCATCCTCAGTACAGCCTGGACAATGGCACCATAGGAAGTGAAAATGAGGGTGAGAAGTAGCAGAACAAAAATGGAGCTTGTGATCATGAGGGTCAGTTTATTTTCACAGGTATTGGCAAATGATAATCATAAAAGTGCCGGAACTTCACAGAAAAAGTGATCTATTTGGCGGTGTCCACACAGAGGTACCCAGAAGGTGAAGGAGGAATGAAGTGCTGGGTTTGTAAAACCACTTACCCAAGAAGCCACAGCCAACAAGCGGCAGAAACGAGAGTGCATGAGGACAGTGTAATGCAAAGGTCTACACACAGCTGCATAACGGTCATAGGACATCACCACCAGTAGGACACACTCTGTGGTTCCCAGTGTGAGAACAAAGTAAAGTTGAACCATGCAACCAGCATAAGAAATGGTCTTTTCCACACCCCAGAGACTGACCAGCAACTGAGGGATAGAGCTGGTGGTGTAGCAGAGATCCAGAAATGAGAGATTTGAAAGGAAGAAATACAAGGGAGTATGGAGATGGGAGTCCAGGTACGTCAGGATGATGATGAACAGGTTTCCTATCAGTGTCATCAAGCAGAAGATCAAAATAACCACAAAGAGAACTACTTCCAGATAAGGCCAA
This sequence comes from Pan troglodytes, assembly GCF_028858775.2. NCBI lineage: Eukaryota > Metazoa > Chordata > Mammalia > Primates > Hominidae > Pan > Pan troglodytes. The sequence goes on along the minus strand of NC_072403.2, from coordinate 35,139,096 downwards.
TTAGAAAATCCAACTAAAATAAAGTACCCCTCAGAGCTAGCATTGACTTTTCCATCATCATTCATTTCCTATTACCTGAGAGAAAAAAAAAAATCAGGTAAACTCAAAAAGCAGTAAACAAATGCTCCAAAAAACATCAGGATACGTAAAAAAAATAAAATCCAGTTTGAAGGGCTTGCCATCATTTAATTGTAGGACAATTTAACCATTAGTAGTAATGAACTTAACAAAAGAAGAATTATAAAGCTCATACTGATATAAAAAGTAAGAGTAAATAAATGAATGGTGAAGAAAAAGCCATTCCTTACAGTAGATCCCTAATTAATAAACATAGAAGGGATGATGGTGTTAAGAAAAACATAAATGATTGCAAAAACTAGTGGATAAAAATTTGATGGGGAACAGGACATGTACATAGTCTAAAATATCTCCTCACAACTTTCTTGTTAATTTCAAACTGACAAACAGTGAAGTTTACAGTAGAAAAACCTGGCAAACACCAACATAACCAAGTGATTTTATTGATCTTAAGATCACCTGTATTTGTACAAACCAACATCATGAGACTGCTGAGATGCTGCTCTGAACAGGACATGATGTCACCTCAGTGATATTTATGTTAAAAATACACAGACTAATTCTAATAATGAAGACACATGAGAAAAACTCTAATTGAGAGAAATAGTTTGCCTGTACAATTCAAAAGCATCAAGTTTAAGTAGACAAACAAAGGCTGTGGCACTAGTCCAGATGGAAGGAGACTAGTGAGATGTGATTTCTCAGTGTATCATCTGGGATTTTTTTAAAAAGTGGCTATTAACAAAATTATTGGGACTATTTAAGAAATCTCACTGTGGACTATGGATTAGATAATAATATTGTGCCCATATTAAATTTGCTGATTTGGGTACTGTGCAGGACTTATGTAAAATAACATCCTTCTTCTTAGACAAGAAACATTGAATAAAATATTTGGTGTAAATGTCTTGAATGGGCTAAATGCTCCAATTAAAAGACACAGACTGGCAAATTGGATAAAGGGTCAAGACCCATCAGTGTGCTGTATTCAGGAAACCCATCTCACATGCAGAGACACACATAAGTTCAAGATAAAGGGATGGAGGAAGATCTACCAAGCAAATGGAAAACAAAAAAAGGGAGGGGTTGCAATCCTAGTCTCTGATAAAATAGACTTTAAACCAACAAAGATCAAAAGAGACAAAGAAGGCCATTACATAATGGTAAAGGGATCAATTCAACAAGAAGAGCTAACTATCCTAAATATACATGCACCTAATACAAGAGCACCCAGATTCATACAACAAGTCCTTAGAGACCTACAAAGAGGCTTAGACTCCCACACAATAATAATGGGAGACTTTAACACCCCACTGTCAACAATAGACAGATCAACAAGACAGAAAGTTAACAAGGATATCCAGGAATTGAACTCAGCTCTGCACCAAGCGGTCCTAATAGACATCTACAGAACTCTCCACCCCAAATCAACAGAATATACATTCTTCTCAGTACCACATCACACTTATTCCAAAATTGACCACATAGCTGGAAGTAAAGCACTCCTCAGCAAATGTAAAAGAACAGAAATTATAACAAACTGTCTCTCAGACCACAGTGCCATCAAACTACAACTCAGGATTAAGAAACTCACTCAAAACCACTCAACTACATGGAAACTGAACAACCTGCTCCTGAATGACTACTGGTACATAACGAAATGAAGGCAGAAATAAAGATGTTCTTTGAAACCAGCAAGAACAAAGATACAACATACCAGAATCTCTGGGATACATTTAAAGCAGTGTGTAGAGGGAAATTTATAACACTAAATGTCCACAAGAGAAAGCAGGAAAGATCTAAAATTGAGACCCTAACATCATAATTAAAAGAACTAGAGAAGTAAGAGCAAACACATTCAAAAGCTAGCAGAAGGCAAGAAATAACTAAGATCAGAGCAGAACTGAAGGAAATAGAGACACAAAAAACCCTTCAAAAAATCAATGAATCCAGGAGCTGGTTTTTTGAAAGATCAACAAAATTGATAGACTGCTAGCAAGACTAATAAAGAAGAAAAGAGAGAAGAATCAAATAGACACAACGAAAAATGATAAAGGGGATATCACCACTGATCCCACAGAAACACAAACTACCATCAGAGAATACTATAAACACCTCTACGCAAATAAACTAGAAAATCTAGAAGAAATGGATAAATTCCTCGACACATACACCCTCCCAAGACTAAACCAGGAAGAAGTTGAATCTCTGAATAGACCAAATAACAGGCTCTGAAATTGAGGCAATAATTAGTAGCTTACCAACCAAAAAAAAGTCCAGGACCAGACGGATTCACAGCTGAATTCTACCAGAGGTACAAGGAGGAGCTGGTACCATTCCTTCTGAAACTATTCCAATCAATAGAAAAAGAGGGAATCCTCCCTAACTCATTTTATGAGGCCAGCATCATCCTGATACCAAAGCCTGGCAGAGACAGAACAAAAAAAGAATTTTAGACCAATATCCCTGATGAACCTCGATGCAAAAATCCTCAATAAAATACTGGCAAACCGAATCCAGCAGCACATCAAAAAGCTTATCCACCATGATCAAGTGGGCTTCATCCCTGGGATGCAAAGCTGGTTCAACATACGCAAATCAATAAACGTAATCCAGCATATAAACAGAACAAAAGACAAAAACCACATGATTATCTCAATAGATGCAGAAAAGGCCTTTGACAAAATTCAACAGCCCTTCATGCTAAAAACTCTCAATAAACTAGGTATTGATGGAACGTATCTCAAAATAATAAGAGCTATTTATGACAAAACCACAGCCAATATCATACTGAATGGGCAAAAACTGGAAGCATTCCCTTTGATAACTGGCACAAGACAGGGATGCCCTCTCTCACCACTCCTATTCAACATAGTGTTGGAAGTTCTGGCCAGGGCAATCAGGCAGGAGAAAGAAATAAAGGGTATTCAATTAGGAAAAGAGGAAGTCAAATTGTCCCTGTTTGCAGATGACATGATTGTATATCTAGAAAACCCCATCATCTCAGCCCAAAATCTCCTTAAGTTGATAAGCAACTTCAGCAAAGGCTCAGGATACAAAATCAATGTGCGAAAATCACAAGCATTCTTATACACCAATAACAGGCAAACAGAGAGCCAAATAATGAGTGAACTCCCATTCACAATTGCTTCAAAGAGAATCAAATACCTAGGAATCCAACTTACAAGGGATGTGAAGGACCTCTTCAAGGAGAACTACAAACCACTGCTCAATGAAATAAAAGAGGATACAAACAAATGGAAGAACATTCCATGCTCATGGGTAGGAAGAATCAATATCGCGAAAATGGCCATACTGCCCAAGGTAATTTATAGATTCAATGTCATCCCCATCAAGCTACCAATGACTTTCTTCACAGAATTGGAAAAAACTGCTTTAAAGTTCATATGGAACCAAAAAAGAGCCCGCATTGCCAAACCAATCCTAACCCAAAAGAACATAGCTGGAGGCATCACGCTACCTGACTTCAAACTATACTACAAGGCTACAGTAACCAAAACAGCATGGTACTGGTACCAAAACAGAGATATAGACCAATGGAACAGAATACAGCCCTCAGAAATAATACCACACATCTACAAGTATCTGATCTTTGACAAACCTGAAAAAAACAAGAAATGGGGAAAGGATTCCCTGTTTAACAAATGCTGCTGGGAAAACTGGCTAGCCATATGTAGAAAGCTGAAACTGGATCCCTTCCTTACACCTTATACAAAAATTAATTCAAGATGGATTAAAGACTTCAATGTTAAACCTAAAACCAGAAAAACCCTAGAACAAAACCTAGGCAATACCATTCAGGACATAGGCATGGGCAAGGACTTCATGTCTAAAACACCAAAAGCAATGGCATCAAAAGCCAAAATGGACAAATGGGATCTAATTAAACTAAAGAGCTTCTGCACAGCAAAAGAAACTACCATCAGAGTGAATAGGCAACCTACAGAATGGGAGAAAATTTTTGCAAGCTACTCATCTGACAAAGGGCTATTATCCAGAATCTACAATGAACTCAAACAAATTTACAAGAAAAGAACAAACAGCCCCATCAAAAAGTGGACAAAGGACATGAACAGACACTTCTCAAAAGAAGACATTTATGCAGCCAAAAAACACATGAAAAAATGCTCACCATCACTGGCCATCAGAGAAATGCAAATCAAAACCACAATGAGATACCACCTCACACCAGTTAGAATGGCCATCATTAAAAAGTCAGGAAACAACAGGTGCTGGACAGGATGTGGAGAAATAGGAACACTTTTACACTGTTGGTGGGACTGTAAAATAGTTCAACCATTGTGGAAGTCAGTGTGGTGATTCCTCAGGGATCTAGAACTAGAAATACCATTTGACCCAGCCATCCCATTACTGGGTATATACCCAAAGGATTATAAATCATGCTGCTAGAAAGACACATGCACACGTATGTTTATTATGGCACTATTCACAACAGCAAAGACTTGGAACCAACCCAAATGTCCAACAATGATAGAGTGGATTAAGAAAATGTGGCACATATACACCATGGAATAATATGCAGCCATAAAAAATGATGAGTTCATGTCCTTGTATGGACACGATGAGTTCATATCCATGTAGGGACATGGATGAAGCTGGAAACCATCGTTCTCAGCAAACTATCCCAAGGACAAAAAACAAAACACCGCATGTTCTCACTCATAAGTGGGAATTGAGCAATGAGAACATTTGGACACAGGAAGGGGAACATCACACACCGGGGCCTGTTGTGTGGTGGGGGGAGGGATAGCATTAGGAGATATACCTAATGTAAATGACGAGTTAATGGGTGCAGCACAGCAACATGGCACATGTATACATATGTAATAAACCTGCAGGTTGTGCACATGTACCGTAGAACTTAAAGTATAATAATTATTATTATAATAAAAGAACATTATAGCATTAAGAAAAGGAAGAAACCACAATGTTAATGAACAATAGATAGTATTAACCACACACACATTTTTAGACTTTTAACATCACAAATTGTAACAAACCAAAATAAGAGGCAATGAACTAAGAAAATACATATGAATTTGTATAACCTTGGAACACAAAAGTTTATACAACTTAATGTGAAACTGAAACTCCAATACAGTTATGTACATAGAATGCAGACAAATAATTAACACAAAATAAAAAATTTAAAAGGAATAAAAATGACCTAATAATTAAAAAAAAAAGTACTTGGTGTAAAGGTACGTGGCATCTCCAACTTACTCTCAGCTAGTGCAGAAAAAGAGATAGATGATAGATAGATAGATAGATAGATAGATAGATAGATAGATAGATAGAATAGATGATAGAGATATAGATAGATAGATAGATAGATAGATAGATAGATAGATAGATGATATAACAAAGCTTTGGGGGAAAATGTAAACTAATGCTTAATCTGGTTATAGGGTAAATGTCAGTCTTTGTACTACTTTTTTGCAATTCTTCTCTAAGTTTGAAATTTTACCATAATAAAAAGTCACAAAAAATAGAAAACAATTTTTTAATTTTATATTTTATTCATATATTTGCCTTATAGAAAAATAACTATCGAGTTCTTCCCATTCATTTTATGGTGACTTCTAGGTAAATGGTAATTGAAAGAAATTTCTAACCTAGCTAAGGAAGATAATTTCCATAAAACACAAAATCTTTCTTTGTTAATGAATAAGGAACTTTTCTTTTCAGCATTTTCAGGTTATTTTCAAAAATGTGATTATAGAAAACATAACAATTGCAATCCCAATAATTTTACATACGGATGAAATAATATGTTGAAAATATTGAATTTAGTAGTGATTTCAAAATGTTCATGTAAAGTGAAAAAAAAGTTTAGCTTCAATGGGACTACAGGCATGTGCCACCATGCCTGGCTAATTTTTTTGTATTTTTAGTAGAGATGGGGTTTCACCTTGTTAGCCAGGATGGTCTTGGTCTCCTGACCTCATGATCCACCTGACTCGGCCTTCCAAAGTGCTGGGATTACAGGTGTGAGCCACCGTGCTCGGCCTTGTTTTTGATTTTTAAAAAGTGAAAGATTTATACAATCTGAAGAGTAATCAGAGTTTATTGTTTCTGACTTTTAAAAGCTGTCTTAATGTATTAGCATTACCCCCAGTGACAAATTAAGCCATGTACAGATACTTCATCTTTTATGTTGCCATTTTTCCTGACAGAGAGTGTGTTCTGTTCAGACAGAGTATGTTATATTTATACACATTACCAAGAATTTCACAAACTGGAAGAGAGTACACATTCAATAAGATTTAGCTAATAAAGAATAAGTTAATGAATAAATGGACAGATGAACGAAAGAGCCATTTTAAAGAGATATTAGTTTACTGTTCAATGTGACAAGTATGTAGACCTACAGGATAAATTAGATAATTTAGTGTCTTTAAAAAGTGTCTTTCAACCAAATACTTATGATATATCCTTTACCATATCTTAAACAATGTTATTCATTATGTTTACCATTTTTCTTTGCTGTGACTATTTTTAGCTTCATTTAAGGTTTATTCAATAACCAAAAACTTTTTTAGCCTAAGTCTTTGCAATATTGCCCTTCTCTTTCTGTATATATCGTCAGTTCATAATTTAGCACATTGTTAGAAATATTCCCAACATTTTTGAAATAATCTCCTCATAACTATTCGCATGCACATTTATTTACGTTGAAACCACAGTCCACAATTTTCACAGAAATAAAATATACAATTGTAAAAGACCAAAGTGGCACTAATCAGAAACTTTATCTCAACATAATATTTCAGAACTAAATAATAAAAAGAGCAACAAATGTGAGACTGAACTATTCTGTTTTGTGAGCTGTTAGAACAAAAATAAATCACAAAGAAGCAGGGAAACCACCTTTCAAGATGGCTAAGACCCTAGGAAAAACAATGACAACAGACAACATGATTTCCCTGTCACATCCCCCACTCCCACCCCAATAGTCTCTTCGCTGCCCCTTTTACATCCTTGTTTCTGAGAGTGTAGATTAGAGGATTAAGACTCGGTGTGACAACAGTATAAAAGAGGGCAATGAACTTGCCCTGATCAGAATTTTCTGATGGTGGCTGGAGATACATGCACATGACTGGAATGAAAAAGAGAGATACAACCATAAGATGGGCTCCACATGTCCTAAACACTTTCTGAAGCCCAGTGGTTGATTGCATGCTCAGTACAGCCCGGGCAATGGCACCATAGGAAGTGAGAATGAGAATGAGAGGTATGAGAACAAAAATGGAGCTCATGACCATGAGGGTCAGCTCATTTGCATGGGTGTCAACACATGATAAACGCAGAAGTGCTGGAACTTCACAGAAGAAGTGATCCACTAGGCGATGTCCACAAAGGGGTACCCAGAAAGTAAAGGAGGAATGAAGTGCTGAGATGGTAAAACCAATTACCCAAGAAGCCGCAGCCAACAAGTGGCAGAAACGAGGGTGCATGAGGACAGTGTAATGCAAAGGTCTACACACAGCTGCATAACGATCATAGGACATCACCACCAGTAGGACACACTCTGCGATTCCCAGTGCAAGAACAAAGTAAAGTTGAACCATGCAACCAGCATACGAGATGGTCTTTTCCGGGCCCCGGAGATTCACCAGCAACTGAGGGATAGAGCTGGTGGTGTAGCAGAGATCCAGAAATGAGAGGTTTGAAAGGAAGAAGTACATTGTTGTGTGGAGATGGGAGTCCACGTATGACAGGATGATGATGAACAGGTTTCCTGTCAGTGTCATCAGGTAGAAGATCAAGATAACCACAAAGAGAACTACTTCCAGCTGAGGCCAATTAGAAAATCCAAGTAGAATAAAGAAGTCTTCCGAACTTGCATTTTTTTTAATCATCATTCATCTTTTTCTTATACCTAAAGAAAGAACCACATAAACTCAAAGTCTGTCCATGCATTGTCAACTGCTCACTTGCAAACAGATTGAAGACAAAAGCATCCCACTTCCAGAGAGTGTGCACCATAATGGTAGTAGAATTTTTATACAGTTCCCTTTATATGCTTCATTGAGATATTTATCCAGCTACAGATACAAGCAATAGCTTCTCAAGTTACTGAGTTCTTTATATACATCCCTGAATTAACATTTGGATTAATGAAGACTAAGATAGTCCATAATCAGGAACACAATATTTATGAAAAATGATTTTTTACTTTAAAAAGTTAAATTATTTTTATATTTTCAGGCTATTTCCAATTTTGCAATTACAGAGAAAGGAATAACAGCAGTCTTACTGATCTTACTTATAGATAGGAATTTCCCATATTAAAAAGCAATTAGATAGTCACTTTAAAATATTAACTGAAAAGAAATAATTGAATATGATTATAGAAAGAATCAAATGCTATTTATGCTAGCAGTTTATTTCTAGACAAATAAAATAATGCACAAATGAAAGTTTAAAGAGAATATGCACGCACACACCAACTTATACAAATTCACAATGTACACAAAGCTGATTAATACAGCAAAATAGAGTGATCGGTGATAGAATGCTTCCAAAGGTAAATGAGACTATATTACTGGAAGACATAAAGATTACAGAGTCTAACAAAAACATAGGTTGGTAAGAGAGAAATGGAGAGTGTTTGGATGCACAACAGTGAAGAGAGGTCTGAATGTGGTATGCGAAGTTGAAAGAATGTATAACAAGTTTGTTAGACAAGGACAAGAAGACTTAAACATGGTTTCTACAAAACTGTATATGCTTTAGGCCAATAACTGAACTATACTTTAAATTCTGAGTCACAATTTATAATTTGTATTTTCTAGGTTTTCCACAATTTTTAATGGAGCTTCTGAACAGACATTAACTAATATTAGTAGAAAGATACGTGAACATTGTATAAAATCCAGAAAATTCACCTTGTAGTTATTTTTTTAAAATAAAGAAGAAATTCAAATATGCTTTGATAGCTTGATTTTCAGTTGCTTATTTTCTCTTGCACATTACCAATCTTGCATGAGAAAGATAAACACTCTTTTATGATATAGTTTTTGCAATAAAATACAGGAACCCAGCATTTCAATATTCCTAAATAGTTTTGCCATCCCCCTTCTGCTCCCCTCCTGCCACAGCCAACTCTTCCTCTTATACTCTCTGATAAATTTGGCAAAAGAGGCCGGGCATGGTGGCTCATGCCTGTAATCTCAGCACTTTGGGAGGCCGAGGCAGGTGGAACACCTGAGGTCAGGAGTTCGAGACCAGCCTGACCAACGTGGTGAAACACCGTCTCTACTAAAAAATACAAAAATTAGCCAGGCAGGCATGGTGGTGGGCACCTGTAATACCAGCTACTCTGGAGGCTGAGGCAGGAGAATCGCTTGAACCCAGGAGGCGGAGGTTGCAGTGATCTGAGATCATGCCATTGCCCTCCAGCCTGGGTGACAGAGCAAGGCTCTGTCTCAAAAAACTAATATCTACACCCGACTTACCTTCAGTGTTTTGAAAAACTTTTAATAACTCAAATATTGTAATCTTGACTCTTGAAAAAGATGTAAGGAGTTGCCTAACTGGTTGAGTTACAGCTGGAGAGCTAGGAACATTGAACTTGGGCCAAATCTGTGCAAATGCTCCAGACTGGTACAAAGATACTGTACATTTTTCCATATTGTTGGTAATGGAATGAGCATTAACCTTTTGAGAAATCATGGGAAAATTCCAAGGATTTTTTTTAAATCTCCCTAAGATGAAAGGTAATATGCCATAAGATACTTGAACTCAAATGCTGTGGATACTTTTGCTGATGCCGACCTAATTTTCTTTCCTAATGCAGCTGCCTGAGTTCCTTATGACAGTAATTAAAAGGTGGAATCTGATAACTATCTGTTATATGACCCATCTTTCAGCATTCCTCCGGAGTTGATAAAAGGGATAGGAAATAAGGGACAAAAAAACCCCCAGAACTCATGTAGAGAAAAGTCTCAGCTTCAATTTTCTTCTTGGTGGAAAAGAGGGAAATGAAGACCCTATCAAATGTAGCTTTTATGAGTTGTAGAATAAAATATCTTCTCTCTTTTTTTAAATCAAATACTATAGGGAAAATGGATGGCTGAGTGTCTCTTCCTTCCCCAATTATTATTAAGAGACATTATGCCAATTTGTGTCACATCCATTCCTTTATACTATATCTGGTTTGTTTTCTTAATTTTTCATTGACTAGTAATAATTGTATATATTTATGGAGTACACTGTAATGTTTTGATGTATATATACATTATAGAATGATTATATTAAGCTAGTTAACATATCCATCACCCCACAACCATCATATTTTTGTAGTAAGAACATTTAAAATCTACACTTTCTGCAATTTTGAAATATGGAAGCTGTCTACCCCTTAAGAAGTGCACCAACTTCTTTCAGTACTGACCTTCCTGTGTTTGTCCCTGTTCCCTGTCACTCTCTACCTGGCCTACGACCTCATCAGGTATAAACTGATGAAGTGGCTCTCTGGTTGCCATACAACCTAAAAACATCAACCTAATTGCCTTCTTATAACATTTTTGCCAATGTTTTAAATCTAACTATGAAGAACAGAGTCTGGAAATAACTGTGATTGTCATTGCTACAGAAAAGAGAGCCTGAGTTTGTCCAAAAGATCTGCTTTTTAGCAGAATGTGGGAATACTTTAGGGCATTCAAGGTATCACGGGATGGACCCTTTATCCCAGAGCAAACGTAATCTTTATGGAAACAAAAAGAATAATGGGATACTCTTTCATTGACTGCAGCCTTTGGGAGTATAAATCCCAAAGCTGCAATTAATGCCCTTCAAGGAGTTGTCCTGGTATGATGTTCTCAGTACAAAACTCTTCACAGAAATATCTTCAGCATGATGTTATACTCTTACTGAGATGACAGTGAATTTATCACCAACAAACATGGGAAAAGATGCTGTGAGTAACATTTACAACGAAAGGAAGAGGTTTTACTGAGCCGTCCGATTTTTTTTTTCAGTTTCCCGTGGGGCTAAGGCTCAAATGTACAAGACAACTGGAAAAAAAGGAGAGATTTGAGAGTCATTCAACAGAAAAACCAGAATACATAAAGACTAAACTGCATATCTGTTCCTTATTAATGAGGGGCTCTTTGAGACTGACCTATATTATTTATGCCTTCCCAGTTGTCTTTTAAATTCAATTCCAAGATTTTTCCTGCAAAATGTTAAAAAAATCTTAAATATTACTCCAATCTTTTATTATTTTAATTGACAAATAATAATTTTATATATTGATTAGGTACAATGTGATCTTTTGATATATGTATATGTGCAATATGGAATGATTAAGTCCAGCTAACACAGTCATCACCTCACATACTTATTTTTCTTATAGTGAGAACATTTAAGTCTACTTGTTTAAAATCCCCCCTTTCTCCATCCCCTGCCCCCCAGGTAGCTGTCATTCTACTCTCCACTTGTATGAGTATCTTTTTTAGATTCCACATATGAGTGAGATCATGTGGTATTGTCCTTCTGTGTCTGGCTTCTTTCACTTCGCATAATGTCCTGCAGGTTCATGAATGTTGTTGTAAAGACAGAATTTCCCTTTTTTCTTTAAGGCTGAATAGTATTCCATTTTATATAGATAATGTGGTTCATATATATCACATTATATCCCTTTTATATATTTATCTGTTTATCCATTGATGGACATTTAGGTTCCTTCCATACCTCAGCTATTGTGAAAAATGCTACAATGAACATGGTAGTGCAGATATCTGTAGTGAATTCTTATGAATTTATGTTACCTCAGCATTCATTTTCAATATATAATTGAACTTCCTCATACCAGAAGCAGGACTTAGTCACCCTTATCACAATTTTGAGTTCTCCTCTCCCAGTTTCTCAAGGTGGTCAATCCAGATATTTGGCCTCTTGGTTACCACCTCCGTGTGGGACACCTAGATACAACCTACTTGACTTATCCCACTGATCCCCACGCCCCACATGGACTGCAGATTTGCAGCAGTGAACACCTCTCAATACAACTTAACTCCCAAGAAATCATGCCTGCTTGCTCTAAACCCAGCAATCAGTTACTCCCTGCTTGGATAATGCTGTGTACTCCAATAAGGGCTTTGGCTTTCTGGTCTGTCACTCACTCTCTCTCGCTACCCACCCACTGGTTGCACATGCATGTCTCTAAGGGATGCCCTTTCTCCCATTAGGCCTGTGAGGCAAGTTGCCCTCTTCTCTCTGGAATCTTTAAGTAATAAAACTACTTATACTATTTTTTTTTATGTGTCTTCTTGGCGTCTCACCTGACACACCTGAAATTAATTTTTTTTTCTGGACAAGGCTCCCTTAGAGAGTGGCAATCTTGGTAGGAATGAACTGGACACAGTAGTCAGACAAAAGCCACAATGGTGTCTGCCAGTGAAAACAAGTTTCCAGTGAGAGGGACACCTGGTCATAAATAGGACAATTAGGCATTAGCTCTCCATCAGGATAAGGAAGTATTCCATGAAAAGAACACGGAAAACATCCACAACCACAACCACCTCCACTGGAGCCCATCAGAGCCAGGCTAGAGTTTCTAGCCACTCTTCAAAGAGAGACGTTAAAACCAAATTAGAGGAAAATCTACCCATTTTTTTTTTTTTTTGAGATGGAGTCTTGCTCTGTAGCCCAGGCTGGAGTGCAGTGGCATAATCTCAGCTCACTGCAAACTTGGCCTCCCAGGTTCAAGCAATTCTCCTGTCTCAGCCACCTGAATAGCTGGGACTACAGGTGCAAACCACACCCGGCTAATTTTTTTGTATTTTTAGTAGAGATGGGGTTTCACCATATTGGTCAGGCTGGTCTCTAACATATTTTTAAAATACAAATTTCAATCTCTTTGGCTATGAATCCAGAAATATAATTGCTAGATCCTATGGTAATTCTGTCTTTAGTTTTTTGAGGAATCTCCATGCTGATTTCAATAATGCCTGTATTAATTTACATTCCTGCCATTAGTATATAAGGATTCCCCACATCCTTGTCAGTACTTATTACCTTTTAGTTTATTGATAATAGTCATTCTAACAGGTATGAGGTGATATCTCTTTGTTTGGTTTTCATTTGCATTTCCCTGATGATTAGTGATGTAGACACTTTTTTATATATCTATTGGTCTTTTGAAAGATGTCCATTCAAGTCCATTGCTCAGTTTTAAATGGCATTATTTGTTTTCTTGCTAACAAATTTAAGTTGTTTGCATTTCTTACATATTTTGGATATTAGCCATGTATGGTTTGTAAATATTTTCTCCCAGTCCATGGGTTGTCTCTTCAATCTGTTATTTACTTTGTTGTAGAGAAGCTTTTGGTTTCAGGTAATCCCATTTGTCTACTTCTGCTTTGGTTTCCTGAGCTTTTGAGATCATCACCAAGAAAGTATTGCCAAGATTAATTTCAGGGACATTTTTCCCTATGCTTTCTTCTAGTAGTTTTACATTTTCAGGTCTCGCATTTAAATCTTTAAACCATTTTTAGTGGGCTTTTTACACATGGTGTGAGATAAGGGTTCAATTTCATTCTTCTGTATGTGGGTATTTGATTTCCCCTGCATCATTTATTAAAGAAACTGTCCTTTCCCCATAGTGTGTTTATTCTTGGCATCTTTGGCAAAAATCAATTAATCACAAATGCATGAGTTTATGTCTGGGCTCTCTATCACATTACATTGGTCCATGTGTCTGTTGTTATGCCAGTACCTTTCTGTTTTGAATACTATAACTTTGTAATATATTTTTAATCAGGTAGTGTGATGCCTCCAGCTCTGGTCTTTTTGCTCAAAAGTGCTTTAAGATTTTTGTCATTCCATATGAATTTTTGAATTGCTTTTTCTATTTCTGTGAAACAAAAAGGTCATTAGAACTTTTATAGGAATTGCATTGAATCTGTATACCACTTTCAGCAGCACAGACATTTTAATAATATTAATTCCTCCAATCCATGAACCATCAGGTTCTGGGCTTTTCTTTGGTAGGAGACTTTTATCACTGATTCAACCCCCTTACTCATTAGTCTGTTCAGATTTTCTATTTTTTCATGATTCATTGTTGTTATGTTTCTGGAAATCTAACCGTTTCTTCTAGGTCATCCTATTTGTTGGTGTAAAATTGTTCGTAGTATTCTTTTATGATCTTTTGTACTTCTGTAGTTTCAATTTTAATGTCTCCTCTTTCATTTCTTATTTTATTAGAGTCTTCTTTTTTTTCTTAGTTGGTCTGCTAAAGTTTTGTCAATTGTTTTTATCTTTTCAAAAACTGAACTGTTAGTTTTGCAAATGTGTTCTTTTGTTTTCTAGTCTCTTACTTATTTCTGCTCTGATCTTTGTTATTTCCTTCCTTCTGCTAACTTTGGATTAGTTTGCTCTTCTCTTTTTCTAGTTTCTTGAAATGTAACATTAGGTTGTTTGAGATCTTTCTTCTTTTTTAATATCGGCATTTATTACTATAAACTTTCCTCCTGCTAAGAACTTCTTTTGTTACATCCCATAAGTTGTGGTACGTTGCATTTTCATTTTCATCTGTCTTAAGATATTTTTTAACTTCCCTTTGATTTCTTCATTAACCCATAACTTCATTATTCAAGAGCATGTTGGTTAATTTCCACATTTGTAATATTTTCAAATTTTCTCCTATTATTTATTTCTATTCATTTCTACTTTCATAATTTTGTGCTCAGAAAAGATACTTGATATGATTTCAATCTTCTTAAAATTGTTGAGTCTTATTTTGTTACCTAATATTTGATCCTGGATAATGTCTCATTTGCACTTGAGAAGAATGAATATTCTCTTGCTGTTGGATGAAATGTTCTATAACGTCTTTAGGTCCATTTGGTCCAAAGTGTATGTCAAGTCTAGTGTTTCCTTATTGATTTCTGTCTAGATGAAAAAATTGTTCATCATTACTAATCATCAGAGAAATGCAAATCAAAACCGCAATGAGATATCATCTAACACCAGTCAGAATGGCTGCTATTTAAAAGTCAAACAACAACAGATATTGCGGAGGCTGCAGAGAAACGCGAACGCTTATACACTGTTGGTGAGAATGAACATTAGTTCAGCCACTGTGGAAAGCAGTTTGGAGATTTTCCAAAAGAACTAAAAACAGAGCTACCATTGGACCTAGCAATACCATTCCTGCATATTTAGTCAAAGGAAAATATATCATTATACCAAAAGAACACACGCACTCATGTTCATGGCAGCACTGTTCACAACAGCAGAGACATAGGCCTGCCCATCAGTGGTGGATTGGATAGAGACAATGTGGAGTTCCGGCAGAGACCCGGGTGAGACGCGCTGACCATGGGCCTGCGGAGGGGCTGGGGGTTCAGGACCTCCGCAGCCTCTGCCCTGCAGGCTCCAAGTGCCCTCGCTGTGGCTCCCCTCGCGGGCCCAGGCCTGAAGAAGCCGCGAACCTCTCTTCCCTACCCCACCTCGGTGACTGATGGCAGCTCCTCTCTCAGCCCAGACCCCGCCGGCCTCCATGTCTCCCGGCCCAGCCCTGCGGGGCCTAAACTAAGCCCCTGCCGAGCTGCTAGGATGCAGCGCATTTGAGTGGCTGCGGGCGTGGGGGGCCGGGAAGCATGGCGACCGCCCCAACTCGCAGCGGAGGCCGTTAGGGTGTGGAGGGCGCGGGAAGGCGGGTCGCCTGCCACTGGGGCGCGGGCAGATCTGACCGCTCTGTCCCAACTGGTCGAGACCGACCTAGTCCTGACGACAGGAACAACGGCATTAACAACGGCCGGAAGGTGAGCGGTGTCCCAGACAACGACGGATAGCGGCCACCTGGCCACTGGTCTTCCTTCTCTACCAGACCTGGATGTGGGAAGAGACAAGTGGTGGAACAGGCCACATTTGGCGTATTGGAGATGCCCACTACCCTTTGGGAAGATTTAATTACCACCGTTTATAGAAGGCCCTGCGTGTGTAAAGTGAGAAAGCGGCTCTCAACTGCCCCCGCCCCAACTTTTAAATAGAAAACATTTGCCACATTTAGCCCTTCTAGATGGAAAGAGGTTGTGATGTATGATAGAGTTAGAAAATCACACATCTTATAAATTCTCATTTGTTCAAAAAGAAATGATAGAAAATAGATGTCTTCTGGAAATGGCTTTTCGCAATGGAATTGTTGGACCACTTCTGGAAGCCATACCAGGAGCGACAGACACAACCACATTTGTTCAGTGGGTTAGAGGGCATGAAGAAGAAGACCTGAGAAGGAAAAGAAGAAGGTTCTGTGCCAGACTAGCCATATTCAGAAGACATTCTCATATTCTTTCCATTGTTTTGTGTGCATTTTATTCCCTACTACTGTATAGATCATTGACAATGCTACACTTTTTTTGAAATGTCTAGTGTTTCTAGATGTTCTGAGGTGCCTGATATATGTTTAAACTAGAAGTAGTAAAATAACACATTTTGTAAGTATCTTTTTGTTAAAATTCGAATGAAACATTGTTTTAGGGGGAATGGCCAAACCACAAGTTGAGTAATATGCATTGTATTATGCGCCAGTTCAGGAGAGGAGGAGGAGGAGGCTGTGCAGAGAGCTCTGTGCCACCAGTGTGCTTACAGTGAGGCAAGATTAACCATTATATCTTATGTTTGTGCATTTTCTTTTACTTATCTATGTATAAAGTGTATATAGAGGAAAACAAGTCCTAATTTACATCTAGTCTTTCTAGATGTTATGGAGGTTGCCAGTGAATTACAAAAGTAGAGTTAGTAAACTAATATTTTTGTACATTTTGTTTTTAAATTCCTAGGGAAGATTGTCTTCTGAAAACTTGAGCATACTTGCCCACTGGGTTGATGGAGATGGAAAGATTTTTAGGCCAGAATGTTCACATTTGGAAGACTCCTTCAAATTATAACTATTGTTACATGTATGCAGTTTATTCAAGGCTGCAGTGTACATAGTGGACAGATTAACTTCTTACCTGAAACCGCTAGTCTATTTAGATGTTTAGAAGGGCCTGATGTATGTTAAATGTAGAGGTAGCAAAATTTCACTTTGTAAATGTCTTTTTGCTGAAATTCATAGGAAATACTGTGTTTTGAAAATTGAATTATTAAGCCATCTTTGTGAGTGGTATAGTACTGTCTATACTTGCTCAGTAGTTTAGAGGAGCTGGGACGGATGAAACTGCAAAGGTAACATGCTAGTGTGCTCATACTTGCACATTTTCAGGCACCATTTTTCTGTATGTTTTGTGCATTGTGTTTTGCTCTGTATATAGCACATATAATGAACAAATGAGTCCTAATTTTGCAACATCTAGTCTCTAGATGTTAAAGAGGCTGGCAGTGTATGACAAAGTACTTAGTAAAATTAGCACTTTTTGTAAGCTTTGTGTTGAAATTCATAGGAAACCTTGTCTTCTGTAAATAACTTTTGGATCTAAATTTGTTCAACCATTTCTAAAGTATGACACATGCCTATACTTGTCTACTGAAATAAAGGCAGAGAGAAGAAAGGAAGGACTACTTCAAGGCCAAAATGGTCATGTTTAGAAGATACCTCAGATTATAACTGTTGTTATGTGTGTGCAATTTTATTTAACAGTGCTGTGTACATGGTGGACAAGTTATATGAAATATTTAATCTTTCTAGATATTTGGAAGTGCTTGGTGTATTTAAAAATAGAAGTAGTAGAATAACACTTTCTGTAAATATCTTTTAAAAGTAATGAGAAATACTTTTTGGAACTGGCATTGTTGAACCACCTCTGTGAACAGCGTCCTCTCTGTACATGTTCATTGGGTTGAGGGAGATTGGAAGGAAGATATTGTAAAAAGTGTTTTGCTCTTGCGATAGTTTACTGAGAATGATGATTTCCAATTTCATCCAAGCCAAACACCGCATATTCTCACTCATAGGTGGGAACTGAACAATGAGATCACATGGACACAGGAAGGGGAATATCACACTCTGGGGACTGTTGTGGGGTGGGGGGAAGGGGAAGGGATAGCGTTGGGAGATATACCTAATGCTAGATGCAAGTTAGTGGGTGCAGCGCACCAGCATGGCACATGTATACATATGTAACTAACCTGCACAATGTGCACATGTACCCTAAAACTTAAAAGTATAATAATAAAAAATAAAAAGTGTTTTGCTAATGTTTACTAGAAAATTTCAGCTTAATCCATTACCTATATGTTACATGCATTGCATTTAACTTTGCTATACTGTATATATTGTGTGTATACTGGATGAAGTAGTCTTAATTTTATAATATCTAGTCTAGTCTCTAGATATTAAAGAGGTTGCCAATTTATAACAATTTATGAGAGTTAGTTTACTAACTCTATTTTTGTACACTTTGTTGAAATTCATAGAAAGGCTGTCTTCTGAAAAGGACTTTTGGAAGTGAAATGATAACATCAGTTCTAAATGACACATATGCCTATATCCACTAGGTTGGTGGTAGAGAGGAGTTAGAAGGAATGAAAGATTTTAGACCAGAATGTTCCTATTTAGAAGACACTTTCAGATATAACCATTGTTACCTGTGTATATAGTGGACAAATTTAAGTCCTTATTTGAAACATCTAGTCTTTCTAGAAGTGCACAAAGTATGTTAAAAGTAGAGGGAGTAAATAACACTTTGTAGATATCCTTTTGATTCATATGAAATATTGTCTTTGGGAAATGGATCAAACCACTTATCTGAGCAGTACACATTACTATATGTGTGTTGGCTCAGGGAGGAAAGAGGAGCAGAAAGGGCAAAGGGTAATTGAAACACCAGTGTGTTTATGGTGAGGCACACTTTACCATTGTCCCTTATGTCTGCATTTTCTTTTACTGTGCTGTGTATATAGTGCATATAAGTGGACAAATTAGTCCTAATTTTCAACATCTAGTCTTTGTAGATATTAAGATGTTTCTAGTGTATGACAAAAGTAGAGTTAGTAAACTACTGTACTGAGTACACTTTTTGGTAAAATTCATAGGGAAGACTGTTCTTAAAAACACAAAAGGATGAAGCCGAAGATGGCCAAATAGGAGCAGTTCTGGTTTGCAGCTCCCAGCAAGACCAATCCAGATGGCAGGTGATTTCTGCATTTCCAACTGAGGTACCCCGTTCCTCTCATTAGGACTGGTTAGGCAGCAGGTCAAACCCATGGAGGGCAAGCAGAAGAAGGGTGGGGAGTTGCTTACCCAGGAAGTTCAAGAGGCCAGGGGACCTCTTTCCCCGAGCCAGGGAAGCCATGAGGGACAGTGCTGCCTAGCCTGTTACTACACTTTTCCCATGGTTTTTGCAATCTGTAGATCAGGAGATTCCCTTGTGTGCCTACACCACCAGGGCCCTAGGTTTCAAGCACAAAACTGGGTGGCCATTTGGGCAGACACAGAGCTAGATGAAGGAGCATTTTTCCTACCCTAGTGATGCCTGGAACCCCAGCGAGACAGAACCATTTACTCCCCTGGAAAGGAGGCTGAAGCCAGGGAGCCAAGTGGTCTCGCTCAGCAGGTCCCACTCCCACGGAACCTAGCAAGCTAAGAACCACTGGCTTGAAATTCTCACTGCCAGCACAGCAGTCTGAAGTCAACCTAGGACAATTGAGCTTCATGGGATGAGGGACGTCTGCCATTACTAAGGCTTTAGTAGGCCATTTTCCCTGACAGTTCCAAGGAGTCTTGGAGGTATGGACTGGCGAATTCATCACAGTGCAGCAAAGCAGCTGTGGCCAGACTGCTTCTCTAGATTCCCCCTCACTGGGCAGGGCATCTCTGAAAGAAAGGTAACAGCCCCAGTCAGAGGCTTACAGACAAAACCCCCATCTCCCTGGGACAGAGCACCTGGGGAAGAGGTGGCTGTGGGCACAGCACAAGCAGATTTAATCGTTCCTGCCTGCCTGCTCTGAAGACAGCAGCTGATCCTGACAAGAGGGATTCTCCCAGCACAGCACACCAGTTCTCTCAAGGGACACACTCCCTCCTCAAGTGGGTCCCTAACCCCCATGCCTCCTGACTGAGAGACAACTCCCAACAGGGGTTGACAGAACCTCACACAGGAGAGCTCCAGCTGTCATCAGGCCAGTGCCCTTCTGGGACGAAGCTTCCAGAGGAAGGAGCAGGAAGAAATCTTTGCTGTTCTACAGCCTCTGCTGGTGATACCCAGGCAAACAGGGTCTGGAGTACACTTCCAGCAAACTGCAGCAGACCCGCAGAAGAGGGGCCTGACTGTTATAAGGAAAACTAACAAACAGAAACAACGTCAACATCAACATAAAGGACCGTCACACAAAAACCCCATCCAAAGTCATCAGCCTCAAAGATCAAAGGTAGATAAATCCACAAAGATGAGGAAAAACTAGCATAAAAACGCTGAAAATTCCAAAAACCAGAATGCCTCTTCTACTCAAAATGATCGCAACTCCTCTCCAGCAAGGGCACAAAACTGGAGAAGGAGATTGATGAATGACAGAAGTAGGCTTCACAAGGTGTGTAATAACAAACTCCTCTGAGCTAAAGGAGCATGTTCTAACCCAATGCAAGGAAGCTAAGAACCTTGATAAAAGGTTACAGAAACTGCTAACTAGACTAGCCAGTTTAGAGGAGAACATAAATGACCTGAGGAGCTGAAAAACACAGCACGAGAACTTTGTAAGATATACACAAGGATCAATAGCCAAATCGATCAAGCAGAAGAAAGGATATCAGAGACTGAAGACCAACTTACTGAAATAAGGTGTGAAGACAAGATTAGAGAAAAAAGAATGAAAAGGAACAAACAAAGCCTCCAGGAAATATGGGACTATGTGAAAAGACCAAACTTATGTTTGATTGGTTTACCTGAAAGTGACGAGAAGAATGGAACCAAGCTGGAAAACAGCTTCAGGATATTATCCAGGAGAACTTCCCCAAGGTAGCAATACAGGCCAACATTCAAATTCAGGAAATACGAGAACACCACTAAGATACTGCTCGAGAAAAGCAACCCCAAGAAACGTAATTGTCAGATTCTCCAAGCTTGAAATGAAGGAAAAAAAGTTAAGGGCAGCCAGAGAGAAGGGTCAGGTTACCTATAAAGGGAAGCCCATCAGACTAACAGCATATCTCTCTGCAGAAACCCTACAAGCCAGAAGAGAGTGGGGGCCAATATTCAACATTCTTAAAGAGAAGAATTTTCAACCAAGAATTTCATCTCCAATACGCCAAATGTGGCCTGTTGTTCCACCACTTGTCTCTTCCCACATCCAGGTCTGGTAGAGAAGGAAGACCAGTGGCCAGGTGGCCGCTATCCGTCGTTGTCTGGGACACCGCTCACCTTCCGGCCGTTGTTAATGCCGTTGTTCCTGTCGTCAGGACTAGGTCGGTCTCGACCAGTTGGGACAGAGCGGTCAGATCTGCCCGCGCCCCAGTGGCAGGCGACCCGCCTTCCTGCGCCCTCCACACCCTAACGGCCTCCGCTGCGAGTTGGGGCGGTCGCCATGCTTCCCGGCCCCCCACGCCCGCAGCCACTCAAATGCGCTGCATCCTAGCAGCTCGGCAGGGGCTTAGTTTAGGCCCCGCAGGGCTGGGCCGGGAGACATGGAGGCCGGCGGGGTCTGGGCTGAGAGAGGAGCTGCCATCAGTCACCGAGGTGGGGTAGGGAAGAGAGGTTCGCGGCTTCTTCAGGCCTGGGCCCGCGAGGGGAGCCACAGCGAGGGCACCTGGAGCCCGCAGGGCAGAGGCTGCGGAGGTCCTGAACCCCCAGCCCCTCCGCAGGCCCATGGTCAGCGCGTCTCACCCGGGTCTCTGCCGGAACTCCACATTGTCTCTATCCAATCCACCACTGATGGGCACCTAGGTTGGGTCTATGTCTCTGCTATTGTGAATAGTGCTGCCATGAACATGAGTGTGTGTGTCCTTTTGGTATAATGATATATTTTCCTTTGACTAAATACGCGGTAATGGAATTGCTGGGTCCAATGGTAGCTCTGTTTTTAGTTCTTTTGGAAAATTCTCCAAACTGCTTTCCACAGTGGCTGAACTAATGTTCATTCTCACCAACAGTGTATAAGCGTTCGCGTTTCTCTGCAGCCTCCGCAATATCTGTTGTTTTTTGACTTTTAAATAGCAGCCATTCTGACTGGTGTGAGATGGAATCTCATTGTGGTTTTGATTTGCATTTCTCTGATGATTAGTAATGATGAACAATTTTTTCCATATGTTTATTGGTCACCTTTATGTCTTCTTTTGAGAAGTGTCTGTTCATCCTTTGTCATTTGTTAATTTTTTAATGGGGTTATGTTTGTTGATTTAAGTTCCTTATAGATTCTGGATATTAGACCTTTGTTGTATGCATAGTTTGTGAATCTTTTCTCACCTTCCGTAAGTTGTCTGTTTATTCTATTTATAGTTTCTTTTGCTGTGCGGAAGCTCCTTAGTTTAATTTGTATTTATGGATAGTAAAGATAACTAGCATTTGAGTTTGTATAAAGATAAGATGATAAGTATTGAGTTGAGGTGAAGCAACTAATGTCACAGAAGTTAGAAATATTTTGCCACATTGTAAGCTCTATTTGACTTTTGACTTTGTGTAGTAGATATAGATAGCATGAAAGCCTTAATTTTTAGCTTTTCTTGCTAGTAAGGTTATGTTTGCTTAGAGTGACCATTTAAAGTGTGTTTAACATAACATTACTGTTGAAAAACATTCCATTACATGTCCACAAGCAAATTAACTGCACATTTTAAATTGTATTTTACAATACAGTACAAATATTTTAGACCTCAATCTTATCTTCAATTCACTGGTATTTTAAGTTTTGCAATGAATATGAAGTTACTTTTTAGCTTACAGACTCCTTGTATTGTTATTTAAAATGCTTGTTACTATTGTAGGAAGGTTGAAGCCTTCATCTTTTTTTGAGTTAATATTTAAATTCTTATTACTTACTTTGATAGTCTCTAATTAAAAAAAGTAGTATGCAGGCAATTAAACAAATCAGTATATGCATTCAAGAATTTAAAACAATTTTACATTTTGTCATCATTGGGATTAAATTTTGGCCGGGTGTTCACTTTCAATATATATGTATGAACTATTTAATTATGAAGTGAAAGTCTTAAGTCTGATATATGATGCACCCGCATATAAATTAAAATGGCACACACAAAGACACTTTACTATGGGAACTGTATTGGAAGATTTATGAAATTTTAGGTAAAATTGAACCTAAAATTTTGTTATTAGTGACTATAAGTAGCAATGCTTAATTTATTGTACTTGATGAATGAATGTATTTAGGTTAGCCATAGTTACTTTGGTTTAAATGTCGAAATCATGTCTTTATTTTAAAAATGTATTTGTAATTTGTACTATCAACGGGGGATATTATTGGACTGCAGAGGTTGTGGCAATGTGTGATTTGTGTTTCCTTATTTTATAGAATTATCGAATGTGATATACTAGTTTTTACAGGTAATATTTAGATATTTCTAATAATTGTATATTTGACAACCTACTAAAATGCTTTGCATTGGAAAGAAACTGAAAAACAATATGCAGACGTAGGCTGCCTGTAAGAGGTTCACTTTAACTTGAAGAACACACATTGATTGAAAAAATTATTTCATGCAAGTGGAAAGCAAAAGACAAGGGTAGATGTACTTTTATGAGATGAACTTTAAGTCCAAAACTGTTAAAAGAGACAAAGAAGGTCATTATGTAATGATAAAAGGGTCAATTCGTGAAAAGGACTTAACAATTGTAAATATATATGCACCTAATATAAGATCACCTATACATATAAAGAAAGTATTAGTAGACCTGAAAAGAGATAGACTGCAATACAATAATAGCAGAGGATTTCAATACTTTACTTTCAACAGTGGACATATCATCTAGACAAAAATCAATAAGGAAACACTGGACTTGACATACACTTTAGACCAAGTGGACCTAACAGACATATATAGAACATTTCATCCAACAGCAACAGAATATTCATTCTTCTCAAGTGCAAATGGGACATTATCCAAATAAGGTAACAAAATAAGACTCAACAGTTTTAAGAAGACTGAAATCATATCAAGTATCTTTTCTGACCACAAAAGTATGAAAGTAGAAATGAATAGAAATAAATAATACGATAAAATTTGAAAATATTACATACGTGGAAATTAACCAACACGCTCTTGAATAAACAAAGGGTTAATGAAGAAATCAAAAGGGAAATTTAAAAATATCTTAAGACAGATGAAAATGAAAATGCAACGTACCACAACTTATGGGATGTAACAAAAGAAGTTCTTAGCAGGAGGAAAGTTTATAGTAATAAATGCCGATATTAAAAAAGAAGAAAGATCCCAAACAAACAACCTAATGTTACATTTCAAGAAGCTAGAAAAAGAGAAGAGCAAACTAATCCCAAAGTTAGCAGAAGGAAGGAAATAACAAAGATCAGAGCAGAAATAAGTAAGAGACTAGAAAACAAAAGAACACATTTGCAAAACTAACAGTTCAGTTTTTGAAGAGATAAAAACAATTGACAAAACTTTAGCAGACCAACTAAGAAAAAAAAGAAGACTCTAACAAAAGAAGAAATGAAAGAGGAGACATTAAAATTGAAACTACAGAAGTACAAAAGTTCATAAAAGAATACTACGAACAATTTTACACCAACAAATAGGATGACCTAGAAGAAATGGTTAGATTTCTAGAAACCTAACAACAGTGAATCATGAAAAAATAGAAAATCTGAATCAATTAATCCAGGAGGTGGATTTTGAAAAGATCCACAAAATTGATGGACTGCTAGCAAGACTAATAATGAAGAAAAGAGAAAAATCAAATAGATCTATTAAAAAATAATAAAGGAGATATCACTACTGATCCCACAGAAATACAAATTCTCTTTTTTGTTGTTGTTGTGTCTCTGACAGGCTTTGGTATCAGGATGATGCTGGCATCATAAAATGAGTTAGGGAGGATTCTCTCTTTTTCTATTGATTGGAATAGTTTCAGAAGGAATGGTACCAGCTCCTCCTTGTACCTCTGGTAGAATTCGGCTGTGAATCCGTCTCGTTCTGGACTTTTTTTGGTTGGTAGGCTATTAATCATTGCCTCAATTTCATAACCTGTTAGTGGTCTATTCAGAGATTCAACTTCTCCCTGGTTTAATTTTGGGAGGGTGTATGTGTCCAGGAATTTATCAATTTCTTCTAGATTTTCTAGTTTATTTCCATAGAGTTGTTTATAATATTCTCTGGGAAAACTGGCTAGCCACCATGTAGAAAGCTGCAACTGGATCCATTCCTTACACCCTATACAAAAATTAATTCAAGATGGATTAAAGACTTAAATGTTAGACCTAAAACCATAAAAACTCTAGAAGAAAACCTAGGCAATACCATTCAGGACATAGGCATGGGCAAAGACTTCGTGACTAAAACACCAAAAGCAATGGCAACAAAAGCCAAAATAGATGCATGGGATCTAATTAAACTAAAGAGCTTCTGCACAGCAAAAGAAACTACCATCAGAGTGAACAAGCAATGTACAGAATGGGACAAAATTTTTGCAATCTACCCAATTAACAAAGGGCTAATATCCAGAATCTACAAAGAACTTAAACAAATATACAAGAAAAAAATAAACAACCCTATCAAAATGTGGGCAAAGGATATGAACAAACACTTCTTGAAAGAAGACATTTATGCAGCCAACAGACACATAAAAAATGCTCATCATCACTGGTCATCAGAGAAATGCAAATCAAAACCACAATGAGATACCATCTCATACCAGTTAGAATGGCAATCATTGAAAAGTCAGGAAAGGACAGATGCTGGAGAGGATGTGGAGAAATAGGAACACTTTTACACTGTTGATGGGAACGTAAATTAGTTCAACCATTGTGGAAGACAGTGTGGTGATTCCTCAAAGATCTAGAACTAGAAATACCATTTGACCCAGTGATCCCATTACTGGGTATATACCCAAAGGATTATAAATCATGCTATTATAAAGACACATGGACACATATGTGTATTGTAGCACTATTCATGATGGAAAAGACTTGGAATGTCCATCAATGATAGGCTAGATTAAGAAAATGTGGCACATATACACCATGGAATACTATGCAGCCACAAAAAAGGGTGAGTTGATGTCCTTTGCAGAGACATGAATGAAGCTGGAAACCATCATTCCCAGCAAACTATCTCGAGGATAGAAAACCAAAGACCACATGTTCTCACTCATAGGTGGGAAGTGAACAATAAGAACACTTGGACACAGGATGGGGAACATCACACACTGGGGCCTGTTAGAGGGTGGGGAGCTGGGGGAGGGATAGCATTAGGAGAAATACCTAATGTAAATGACAGGTTGATGAGTGCAGCAAACCAACATGGCACATGTATACCTATGTAACAAACCTGCACATTGTGCACATGTACCTTAGAACTTAAAGTATAATAAAAATATTTTTAAAAAGATATCTGTTTTTTGCACCAGCTATAAATCAGAACAGAATCTGATGACTAAGAGGCTAAGAAACAGGGCTTATATGATTTTACATTTCTGGGGAGACAAATAATGGAAATTTTGGCCCATATAAATACCCAAGACTTTCAGCTAGAATGGGTGAATGGCTGCAACCTATGAATAATCATAGACTGAATATAGGCCAGCCCTAAAAATGACTGCAATCTAGAGTATATAATCACCTTTGCTGATGATAGCATATGCAAAATAAACTACATAATTTAAAGTATGCAAGTCAGTATTTTTATAGTTGTATATACCCATGATACCAATACCTCAATCAAGGTAGAGAACATTTCCATCACTCTCCAAAATCTATTTTGTCTTTTGATTTCAGACTTAGTCAACTACTACTCTAATTTATGCCCTCATAGATAAGTTTGCATGTTCTTGAATTCTTAGTGATAGATCTACATAGTGTGTATTATTTTGAGTCTTGCTTTCTGCATTCAGCAAAAATATTTTGAAATTCATCTAAAATGGTTGCAGACCAGCATATTGTTTTGTTTTCATTACTAGTAATGTTCAATAATAAGGATATAGTATAATTTATTCATTACATCCGTTGACAGATACTTACAGTAATTCTAGGTTTTGGCCACAGTATTTTGAAAAAAGTGGCTATAAATATTCAGCACAGGTCTTCATTTGAGCAAATGTTTTTACTTCTCTTGAACAGATATTTAAGAGTTGAATGAATGGGCCATAAGGTATGTGTAACTTTTAAAGAAACCACAAAACAGTGTTCCAAAGTGTCTGTGTCATTTTACGCTCCTACCCGCAATGTATGACCCAATTCTATCCACCCCATTCAAAATTAGGGATGTTTTCCTACTTTAATTACTTCCCAAAAGCAAAAATAAATTCTATCTAGAGGAGGATAACAACATTCCAAACTTTTAAAAAGTATATATTGTATAAATTGTATATATATAGAGTATAAATATGTATATATTGTATAAATAAATTGTGTTAAAAGTATGTATGTATATATTGTATAAACAAAAGTACATATTGTATCAATTGTCATTTTGAAATAGATGCTGGAGAAATGGAGGAAAGAAGAGGTTATTAACTATTTCAATAATGCTCATTCTATCACTACCAAACCTGTCCTACGAGAACTGCTAAAGGAAGTTCACCAAACTGAAAGAATGTTAATGTGATTGTCATACTAAAAATGAAGTCATTATATTTAAACCACTTGCCTATTTAGTAAGAAAACTAAAAACAATTTAAAATAATAACTACAACAATTTTTAAGAGATAGGCAATATAAAAAATGTAAATTGCAACATCAAAATTCAAAATATGGGTGAAGAATGGAGTTAATGTGTATAAGTTTTTAGTTGGAAGTTTGTTTTTATTTTTGAGAGCAAAGTTAAGTTGCTATCAGTTTTATACTACATGTTATATTATAGGATACTTTTTGTAAGCCTCATGGACACCACAGTGCAAAAACTTATAATGGATACACTAACAATAAAAAGCAACAAATTAAAACATACTACCAGAGGAAAATAACAAGGAAAAAAGGAAAGAAGGAAGGAAGGAAGGAAGGGGAAGGGGAAGGGGAGGGAGAGGGGGAAAGAGAGAAAGAGAGGAAGGCAGGAAGGAAGGAAGGAAGGAAAGGAAGGAAGGAAGGAAGAGAGGAATTATGAAATTAGAAAACAAGTAACAAAATGGCAGTACTAAGGCATGAACTATCAAAAATGAAATTGAATGTAAACAGACTACATTCTATTTAAAAGACATACAATTGTTAAATGAATTAAAAACAAGACCAAATTATATGCTGCCTGCTGCCTGCCAGAAACTCTTCAATAAATAGTGCTGGCATAGCAGGCTAGCCATATGTAGAAGACTGGAATTGAACCTGTTCCTTTTACCATATACAAAAATAAACTCAAGATAGATTAAAGACTTAAATGTACAACCCAAATGTATAAAAACAATAGAAGAAATTCTAGGAAATACCATTCTGGACATCGACTTTCATGAAGACTTCAAGATGAGGACTCCAAAAGCAATCACAACAAAACCAAAAATTGACAAATAGAATATAATTAAACTAAAGAGCTTCTGCATAGCAAAAGAAACTATCAACGGAATACACACACAACTTACAGAATGGGAGAAAATATTTGCAAACTATGCATCTGGCAAAGGTCTAATATCCAGAATCTATAAGGAACTTAAACAAATAAAAAAGTGAAAAACAAACAACTCTATTTTTAAAACGAGCAAATGGCATGAACAGACACTTCTCAAAAGAAGATATACACATCTAACAAGTATATTAAAAAGTTCAATATCACTAATCACCAGAGAAATGCAAATCAAAACCACAATGAGATATTGTCCCACACCGGTCAAAATGGCTACTATTAAAAAGTTAGGAAATAACAGATGCTGGTGAGGTGGTGGAGAAAAGGGAACATTTATATACCACTGGTGGAAATGAAAACTAGTTCAGCCACTGTAGAAAGAAGTCTGGAGATTTCTCAAATAACTTAAAATAGAACTACCACTTGATCCAGCAATCCCATTACTAGGTGTATAACCAAAGTAATATAAATCGTTCTGCCATAAAGCAATATGCCTGCAGATTTTCAGTGCAGCACTATTTACAATATCAAAGTCACAGAATCAACCTAGTTGTCCATCAGTGGTGGACTGGATACAGAAAACATATATACCACAGAATACTATGCAGCTATAAAAAACGAGACTTTGGTCTTTGCAGTAATAGGGATGGAGCTGGAAGCTATCATCCTAAGCAAATTGGTGAAGGAATGGAAACCCCAGTATGGCATGTTCTCACTTATAATTGGGAGTTAAATATTGAGTACATAAGGACACAAAGAAAAGAACAATAGAAACTGGGGCCTATGATGGGGGAGGTGAGGATCAAAACCAACCTATTGGTTACCACACTTATTACATGGGTGACAAAATAATCTGTACACCAAACCCATGTGACACACAATTTACCTATATAACAAACCTGCACATGTACCCTGAACCTAAAATTAAAGTTAAAAAAAAAAAAGAAAAGCTACCTAATGGGTATAATGCTAATTCCCTGGGTGACAAAATTATCTGTACACCAAACCCCCATAACAAAAAATTTACTGATGTAACAAACCTGCACATGTACCACTTGAACCTGAAATACGTTGTGCACATGTACCCTAAAACTTAAAGTATAATAAAAAAATTAAAAATAAAAAAAGCAAAAAAAAAAATTGGAAAGAAAAAAAAGAACCTCACTTCACCTATAGAAACACACAAAGAATGCAACATCAGTGTCTAGCAAGAGAAGGATGGATAAAGAAAATGTAATATATATACATGATGGAATATCATTCAACCATAAAAAATAATGAAATCCTTTCATTAGTAGCAACATGGATAAAATTGGAAGTCATTAAGTGAAATAAGCCATGAACAGAAATACAAATATATCATGTTCTCACTGGTATGCAGGAGCTAAAAAAAGTGGATCTTATGAAGGTCAAGGGTAGAATGGTGCTTATCAGAGTCTGCAAATGGATGCAAGGAAAAACAGATGAAAAAGAATTTGTTAGTGGGTACAAAAATAGAGTTAGATACAAGGAATAATTTCTAGTATTTGATAATACAGTAGAGAAAATACAACTAACATTTATTAATATTAGCATAACATATATTGTATATTTCAAAATAGCTAGAAAAAAATTGTAATTTTCACAACACAAAGTATTTGTGGTGATAGATATTATAATCACTCTGATTTAATCATTACACATTGTATATGTGTAAGAAAACACATCTACCCCCAAAATATGTACAACTATAATATATCGAAAAATTAAATAAATAAATAAATATAGTGCTCATTTTAGAAAACCAATCAATGATGCCTAAAAGAGGGACTAAGGTGTAAATATAAGCATCAAAACAAAAAAAATCCAATCTCCTGAAATACCAAAATACCAAAAAAGAATGAAAAGTGAAATATTTTATATACCTTTTATAAAGATATATGTATAAACTTATAAAGATATGTCTTTAATTTACCTGGCTGGGGCTTTTTGGAAGACTTCATTCATGAGTCTGTCTGTATTTGACCATGACTCAGACCTCGACCAATGCAAAAAGCATTTTCTCAGCAGGTATTTGTTGAAAATAATTTCAAGTGACTGCTTTAACTTCACTTCTGACTAAAGCAATTGATAAAAGTTGGGGCAGACCATAAAGCAATAAAAGAGCTTAAAAAATGTAAGGAATGGGATGTCTATAGGGATTTTGAAAATCTTTGCCATATGCCAGGAATTTCATATATATGCATATGGCTGTGTTCAGATTCAGGACTCTATAAATGCTCAAGCAAGAACTGAGAAGATTCTAAACTCTTGTCTCTGGCTGACCTTCAGTATTTCAGGAAGAAGTAAGTGGAGGCTAAGGTAGAGATGTGAACTGCCTGACTAGGTGTCAGAGTCATGCCTCAATATGAACATAGAGGTCTTTGACAGAAACTGGAAGATTTATTAGTCCCAGGCATTGAAAGAAATTTCTGTCCAATTATTTGCTGGCCACTAGACTACTTGAGTACAGATTTTAATGGCCCTACACCACAAAGAAGGCAGACTTTAGAGAATTATTTGGGAGTATTCACTAAACAAGCAAGCAACAACTACATTAATAAGCAGCAACAACTACATTAATAAGCAGCAACAACAAATTCTAGTGAGACAGGGAGAATCTGGTTTCCACAGTTGCCATTTCTAGTATTTAAAATATTTAGTTTTCCAAATTTACAAGAAAGAAAAACAACCCCATTAAAAAGTGAGCAAAGAACATGAGCCGACAGTTTTCAAAAGAAGACATACATGCAGCCAACAATCATATGAAAAAAGCTCAACATCACTGATCATTAGAGAAGTGCAAATCAAAACCACAAGGAGATACCTTATCACACCAGTCAGAATGGCTATTATTAAAAAGTCAGAGAAGAACAGATGCTGGGAAGGTTATGGAGAAAAACAAACATGTATACACTGTTGGTGGGAGTGTAAATTAGTTCAACCATTGTGGAAGGCATTGTGGCAATTCCTCAAAGTTCTAAAGACAGTAACGCCATTTGACCCACCAATCTCGTTACTGGGTAAGCACCCAAAGGAATATAAGTTGTTCAATTGTGAAAACACATGCATACATATGTTCATTGGAGCACTACTCACAATAGCAAAGACATGGAATCAACCTAAATGCCCATCAATGATACACTCGATAAAGAAAATGTGGTACATACACACCGTGGAATACTATGCAGCCATAAAAAAGAACGAGATCATGTCCCTTTCAGGAACATAGATGGAGTTGGAGGCCATTATCCTTAGCAAACTAACACAGTAACAGAAAATCGAATACCACATGTTCTCACTTGTAACTGGGAGCTAAATGATGAAAACATATGGACACATAGAGGGAAACAATACATACTGTGGCCTGGTGGAGGGTGGAGGATGGGAGGACAGAGAGGATCAGGAAAAATAACTAATGGATGCTATGCTTAATACCTGGGTGATGAAATAATCTCTACAACAAACCCCCATGACCTGCGTATGTACCTTTGAACTTAAGATAAAAGTTATAAAAATAAATGAAATGAAGTATCTAGTTTTCAACATAAAATTATAATACAAGTGAAGAAAGACACAGGAAGTATGGGTCATAAAAGGAGGGGGAAATGCAATCAATAGTAGCAAATCTAGGTGTTGAACTTGTTGGACAAAGGCTTAGATCAGCTACTTTAAAAATAGGGTCAAAGAGCTGAAATAAACCATGTTTAAAGAACTAAAGGAAGATATGACAACTATTTCTCACTAAATAGAGAAAATTAGTAAAGAGATAGACATTATTTGTTGTTAAAGAACCAAGTCAAATTCTAGAGATGAAAAAGTACAGTGATGGAAATAAAAAATGCAGCAGAAGACCTGAACACCAGATTTTAACAAGCAGAAGGAAGAATCAACAAACTACAAGATAGGTCAATTGAGATTATCTAGTCAGAGTAATAAAAAGAAAAAAGAATGAAGAAAAATAAAACCGCCTAAAGAAATCTGAGACATTATCAACCATAGCAAACCACTGAAAACATCAGATGTTGACAAAGAGATAAATAACAGGAACTCTCATTCACTGATTACAGAAATCCAAAAGTGTACAACCACTCTAGAGGACAACTGGACAGTTTCATACAACACTAAACCTCTCAACCATAGAATCCAGCACTCACGTGTCCTGGTATTAACCCAAATAATCTGAAACGTTATGTCCACACGGAACCTGTACACAAATGTTTGCAGTAGCTTTATTCCTAATTTCCAAAGCTTGGAAGCAAAAAAAAAAAAGTCCTTTAATAAATGAATGAATAAGCAGACTGTAGTACATTAACAGAATGGAATATTATTCAATTATAAAAAATGAGTTGTAAAGCCAAGACCTGGAAGAAATTTAAATGCATATTACTAAGTCAAAGAAGCCAGTCAGAAAAGTCTACATTATATATGATTTCAATTGTATGATATTCTGGAAAAAGCACAGTTATGGAAACAATAAAAAATCAGTGGTTGTCAGGGGCTCCCAGGGAGGAGGGGAGGAAATGATGAATGGAAGGAGAACAGGGAGTTTTTAAGGCAGGGAAACCATTCTTTATGATACTGAATGGGGGAATACATGTTATTAAACATTTGTCAAAACCCATAGAATGTAAAACACACACCATCAACCCTAATGTAAACTATGGAATTTGGTTACTAATAACGTATTAATATTGGCTTATCAATTATAACAAATGTACCACATGAATGCAAGTTGTTAATAATAAAAGAAACTCTGGGGGAGGGAGTAAAAGGGGTTACATGTGAGTTCTCTACACCTTCCATTCAATTTTTTGTAAACCTAAAGCTTCTGAAAAATAGTCTATTCATTTAAAAAATGGAAGAGATTGACAAGGTTTATTTAAAAAGACAATCCAATGATATACTGTCAACAATATATTCACTTTAGATTCAAAAATGCAAATAGGTTGAAACTGAAAAGATGAAAAAAGTATTCCATTCAAAGAGTAAGCAAGATAGAGTGCTAATGGCTATACTGATATTACACAATATCAACAAAAAGACAAGAATTATTACTGGAAACAAAGAAGGACAATTTATGATGATAAAATCGCTGGTCCATCAAGAAGATACATCAATTATAAGTACGTATGCACCTTGCAGCAGATCTCCAAACTACATAAAACAAAGACTAACAGAACTGTTTGGAGCAATAGATAATTCCATGATTATAGTTCAATGTCAGCATCCCACTTTCAATAACAATAGAACAATTAGATAAAGGTCCACAAGGAAATAGAAGATGTGAACAGCATTATAAACTAACTAGAGCTAATTGACCTCTACAGAAAACTCCATCCAATAGTAGTAGAATACATATATTACTCAGGGCACATGAAACATTCTACAGATTAGTCTATAAGGTCATAAAGCAAATCACAATACATTTAAAAGATGAAAATAACGTAAAGGATGTCCTCTAACCACAATGGAATAAAATTAGAAATCAATATCAGCAAAATATTGTGAAATACACAAGTAAGTGGCGATGAAACAACACATTCCTAAATAATGAATGGCTCAGAGGAAATCATAAGGGAAAATAGCAAATAATTTGCAAAGAATGAAAATAGAAACACAACATACCAAAGTTTACGGAATTCAGCAAAAGTAGATAAGCTAGAGATGTGTTTAAAAGAAAAAAATTCCTTTATCAGTCATTGTCTCTGAAATGACAAAAAGTGTGTGTGCGTGTGTGTGCGTGTATGTATGTATGTAAAAATCAAGTAACAATATGTTCAAGATGATTTAATTGTATTATTTAAGTTGCTATTGTCAAAAACTATGCATACTAGAGGGGGAGACTTCAAAAGCAAAATAACTAAGAAAGCTTTCATTCTTTTGCAGAAAATTAAAAGAAAATATGATATAGAGATACTGTGTAGTATATTCATATTAGATATTCCTTCTTAGGTGACATTTGAGATCAACCTGAAACACAGAAAGGAGCCAGTCGTGATAAAATCAAAGAAAGAGCATTTTAGACCTAAAAACATCTAATTCAAAAGTCCTAAAGCAGGAAATGACCTTTGTTTGTAATGGAAAGTTACAGTCACCTATGGTCCCAGCAGAAAATAGATGGCATGCTCCTATGGGAACTGAAAGAGGTTTAACAAAAGAAGTAAATACAAAGTTGTGAGAAGGATTTAGGAACATCAACAAGGGATTTCTGTATATGTATTATATATGGACTACTCTGAATCTAGCAACAGTTGGGAGGCTTAGCAACCAACACAAGGCCTGAAGTAGCAAAGGGAGAAAGTACTATTAGAAAGCAGAAAGAGAGAGAACCTGTACGTGGCTACATCCATGACCTGTGATCTTTGGTTGAGCAATACAAGTAGCCTCATTTGTCCCATCTGAAGGAGAGGGTAGGGGAAAATACTTCAAACTAGCTGCTGCCTCACTCTAATCCTCAGCTGGTGACTCATTGGCTGAACACAACCAGAAGTCAAATATCATGGAATTCTCTTGATTTCGCCTCTAGAGGCACAACACAGGGTAGAAACGAACATGGTTGGATAGAGAGTGAATCTGGTGCAGGGGAAGGAAGGGGGAGTGGAAAATATCCAGCACATATGTAATGTGGAAAGATGTACACCCTTATGACACTAATGGTTACCTTTAAAGAAAGGAGAGGGACAACAGACCATGACAGTAGGTCATCAAAGGGAATGCCTGTAATCCCAGCCACTTGGGAGGCTGTGGCAGGAGAATCGCTTGAACTGGACAGCAGAGGTTGCAGTGAGCTGAGATCATACCACTGCACTCCAGACTGGGCAACACAGCAAGACTCCATCTTAAAAAAAAAAAACCCTTTAAATTTGTATTTGCTATCCCATGCACTTGAATTTGTTTTTCAACATAATGTATTTATGCATTTTGTATGTAATTTTTAAAATCTCAAAGTTATCTGTGTATCTGCCTAATGTTATGTGGTATGTGCTTGGTGAGAGTGAAGAAATTATCATTTCATCATTTTAATATGAAAGCATTAAATATTATGAAATGTTTTAAACTATCACTTGATTCCTTCTCATTGGAAATTTTTTTTATTATTTTTCTTCCTTTTCAACTCATTTTTGTGCCCCTTTATTCTTACAACTAGAAATGATTAAATTTTATGTGAGGTAGTCTAGAAGCTAATGAGGTAAGGTATTCAGGGAATTCTCATTTAAGTTCCCCAGAATCATTTATTCAAACTAGCTCATCTCTAATTGCATCTCATTTAAAATTAGTGTCTACTGTTTTGGGAAATTGAGTAAATGTATTTTAAAACACATCTGACAACAGAAGAGACTTCCTACCAACCTCAGTTCAGTAGGAAACTAATTGTACATAAGGAGCATTTCCATAGAGATCTCTGTCCCAAGGAATTTTCTCTGCTAACTCCTCATCTGGGATAAGGATTAATGGCCTGTTGGAAAACAATGCCCAAGAGGTCTCAGGAAGAGCTTACAAATAACACATCCACAAAGCATTCTGATATTTTCTACTATTGTCTTCCTAACCCATGTTTTCTTCTCTTTGGAACCCTGTAACAATTGAAAACCTAAGTTGTGAAGCTAATTCTTAAATACTCACGTATACTACAGTTTATCCATCCTCTGAACGTTTGAAAAATTCAAGTGTATTCCTTCATAATTCCTTTTTATT
The DNA here is from genome assembly GCF_028858775.2 of Pan troglodytes. Taxonomy (NCBI): domain Eukaryota; kingdom Metazoa; phylum Chordata; class Mammalia; order Primates; family Hominidae; genus Pan; species Pan troglodytes. The sequence goes on along the minus strand of NC_072403.2, from coordinate 35,102,633 downwards.
GAAAGATATTTATCAAAATAAGGTGAGTAAAAAGGCACGTTTTCAAGTCCATGCATTCTTAGGGAAATTGAAATATGTGTAGATCATACTGCCACTGCCTAATATACATCTGAAAGGCAGAGAGCATTTCATTTCAGGGAGCCTTTTCTAACCTTTGGAAACAGCTGCTCAGTGGTTCTAAGAAGCAACTAGATTTCTCTTTGTAATTAATCTATCTCTCAGTCTCTCACTGAAACCAAATTTAAAAACATTAAACCCATTTAAAATCATTATGATTTTAAATTTGGTTTCAGTGAGAGACTGAGAGGGAGATTTATACACTATATCTGAGAAATATTAAATGCCCAAAACAAATATGAAGCCTTCTTTCAGTCAGGTGGATTTTTAGAATATATGTTCAAAATTGGATGGATTGACTTGTCTGTGTGTTTCATGCAGATTCCTAATGTCAGATAAAAAATAACTTTTATTTCTTCTTATGCTCTTTTACTATATAGAAAGTCTACAAGTGCAGTACATATAAAGAAAATATTGTGTATGGTAAAAATGAAGTATAAGCTACACTAGAATGAAGATGAGTGGAGATAAAACAGGAGACATCAACAGGAATAGGGTCTGGTACTTTATTTATTTTTTTTAAGTGAAAGCAAGTTTATTCAGAAAGTAAAGGAGTAAAAGAATGGCTGGCTACTCCATAGACAGAGCAGCCCCAAGGGCTGCTGGTTGCCCAATTTTATGGTTATTTCTTGATGATATGTTAAACAAGGGGTGGATTATTCATGCCTCCCCTTTCTAGAACATACAGGGTAGCTTCCTGATGTTACCATGGCATTTGTAAACAAATGTACTCTACCATATAGGGCAACTTCCTGACGTTGTCATGGCACTGATGGGAGTGTAGCAGCGAGGATGACCAGTGGTTACTCTCATCGCCATCTTGTTTTTGGTGGGTTTTGGCCATCTTCTTTAGAGTAATCTGTTTTATCAGCAAGGTCTTTATGACCTGTATCTTGTACTGACTTTCTATCTCATCCTGTGACTTAGAATGCCTTAACCATCTGGGAATGCAGCCCAGTAGGTTTCAACCTCATTTTACCCAGCTGCTATTCAAGATGGAGCTGCTCTGGCTCACATGCCTCTGACATTTCCTCCCTCCCCTTTACAAGAGAACCCTTAATCCTAAGGGTTGGAGAGGGACAAAGATCCATCTCCTTCTGTAGCTTCTTCAGGCTTAAGAGGAGCAATGATATTCCTGCCTAACAATTAGAGTCTCTCGTATTTGGGGTAGAGAGGAGCTCGTCAAAAAGCACTGGTATGATGAGAGCCATTCATAACTCTGAGTTTCAACAAGAGGTGCTATCTGAAAGATTGATAAGTGTTCCATTTAAGAAAACATTCACTAAGCATATTCTGCATCTGTATGCAAAGAGTACAAATGCAATGTATTCCACAGCAGCAAAGCAAAATAAGTAAAATTATTCCAGGTAAACTAAATTTAAAGGCTTCCCATGAACTGAGCAACTGTTAAAACCAAGCTGATACAGGGTTGCCAGATGATTCCAATATGTGCCCATGATTAGAATATTGGTCCAGATTTTTACATTACCCAAACCTCTTGTATCTTCTGAGTAACAGTCTAAGATCACTGGTTGGTTCACAGGAATAAGCAGGTTTAGCCTAAATTGTAGAAACAAACTTAAAAACAACTCATGAGACTAGAATTTAATAACAAGTGTACCATACTTCTTGAAACATAATTTTTCTCACTTCAGTTTCTCATTTTTACTGAAGACAAATTATGATAAGACTGATTTACTTTATTGCACTTGGCATGATTATTTGTATAAAGTGGAACAAGAATAATTATTTTATACATTAACAAAATTTCTTTGTCAATCATGTTTTTGCCAGTGGCTGTGGTAACGAGTTTTGTCATACACAGACAATTGTCTTGTTTTAATCCTCTTCAAAAAAAGGTGGTTTATAGTCAGCTATACAGCTCTAACGGATGTTCTTAAATGCAGGTTTCTGATAACTTTGGAAATTGTGACATTAGAATAGAGGAAACAACTTTTGCAACTCTCGTGAAGAACAGGAATGTTCATGAATATCAAACAGAACAGGAGTTAACTGCATAAACTAAACTAAAAGAATAAACTAATCTTTTTGACTTTGCTTAAAATGTTGCTAATCCTTTGTTTTGTTTTCCAGAGTTAAGAAAACTTTTACTTTGAGCTATTTACAGCTTTTAGCAATTGAGTAAAGTATACTTCTGTGGAAAAAAAAAAATGGACCATATTTGTTTCTCTCTGCCTGATTTCTCCAGAATTTGGAGACTATTTGTGAGTATTCTTAACTGATGGCAATATATTTATTTGCATAAGTGCAATAAGAATCTGTTGTTTTTTTTTTTTTGTAGCAGGACACAGTTGGAGAAATTGGTTATTTTACCAAGGCTTTGACTGGAATGGTGTGTTTTCCTTTAAGGAATGAAACTTGACTTATAGAGCCAATAAAAACCCCTTGGGGAACTGACCTTCTACCTTGCCTACACAGTCCCTATACAGGGTTTCTGGCCTGTGGTAAGTAAAGAATGTCATTTTCTAACATTCCAAGGATTCCTGCTTTATCTTGGGACCCCATGAGGAGAGGAATTTACTCAACTCATGGGTCTGGCACTTTAATAAAGTGGCTTTAAACATTTGTGATTAAGTAAATCCCCATGTAGTAAAATAGTGATGAAACATTTCTTGAAGTATAAGATCCAAAAGACAGATAAAATCCCAAAGCTAAAAGAAATAAAATACAAGAATGACATGAGAAAAAAATATGAGATCTAAGAATAGAATTACAGAGCTTAAATATACTTCAAAATTAAATCACATTGATTAGTCATTCCTACTCTGATGTCTCCAGGGAAATGTCCAGAGAAATGGAGGAGCTCTGGGTGACCACCACTCACAGACAAACTATACTTAATAAAGTTAATAACAAAATCCCAAATAATATAAATTTAATAAAATTGTGGAAGACATACTGGGGTGAATATTGTCATTAAAGGTAGTTATAATTAGTTATAATTATGGAAGAATTCATGGAGGATCAAATCTAAAATTGCTTTTTAAAAAATTCAAGGATGGTCCCTGGTAGAAAAAATATAAAAGGTGAACATAACAATGTTAAATAAAGATAGCAGGTATCTAATAGTGAAATTATTTAATAATGTAATTTGCAATTCTCAGAATACAGGCATGCACCACATAATGACATTTTCATCAATGACTGACCATGTGTTCAACAGTGGTCCCATAAGATTACAATGGAGCTAAAAAATTCCTATTGCCTAGTGACACTGTATCCATGATAATGTTATAATGTAACACATTACTCAAGTGTTTGCAGTGATGATGGTATAATCAAACCTGCACTGCCAGTCATATAAAAGAATAACACATAAAATTGTGTGCAGTACATAATACTTGATGATGATAAACAAATATGTTACTGGTTTATATTTTTGCTATACTATACTTTTTATGATTTTTTATACTCCTACTTATTTTTAAAAAGTTAACTGTAAAACAGCCTCACACAAGTCTTTCAGCAAGTATACCAGAAGAAGATATTGTTATTATAATCATAGGAGATGACAGCTCCATGCATGTTATTGCCCCTGAAAACCTTCCAGTGGGACAAGGAGCTGGAAGACAATGATATTGATGATCCTGACCCTGTGTAGGCCTGGGCTAATGTATGTGTTTGTGTCTTCATTTTTAACAAAAAAGTTAAAAAACTTAAAAAAATAGAAATAATTTATAGAATAAGGATATAAACAAAGAACATACTTTTGTACAGCTGTATGATGGGTTTAAGTGTTATTCAATAATCAAAAAGTTAAAGAAATTAAGAAGTTTATGAAGTAAAAATGTTACAGTTAGCTAAAATGAATTTATTATTAAACAGAGAAAAGTGTTTTTTAGTAAATTTAGTGTAGGCTATAGACAGTGTTTACAAAGTCTATAGTAGTGTACAGTAGTGGTCTAGGCCTTCACATTCCCTCACCATTCACTCACTGACTCACCCAGAGCAACTTCAAGTCCTGCAAGATCCATTTATGGTAAGTGCCCAATACAGGTATACCATTTTTTATCTTTTATACCATATTTTATTGTACCTTTTCTATTTTTATATATGCTTAATACATAAATACTTACCATTGAATTATGATTGTCCACAGTATTCAGTAAGGTAACATGCTGCACAAGTTTGTAGCCTAGGAGCAATAGGCTATATCACATAGCATAAGTGTGTACTAGGCCATACCATCTAAGTTTGTGTAAGTGCACTCTATTATATTCACACAATGACAAAATCACTTAACAATACATTTCTCAGACTATATTCCTCTTGTTAAGCTATGTATGACTGTATTTATTTTGACATCAAATTAGTTTATATCATGCCTTTATTTCATCTTTCATTTCCAATACGGATTTTCATCTGAAAAAGCACTCAGGCTAAGACATATTTCTAAATTTGATGCACTCATATAACATCTTGATTAAATCAAGGTCAAATAATGTGAAGGGGGTCACACTCATTCAGGAACAACCCTCGAGTGCAGATGCTTTCTGGGGCTCTTGAAACTCTGAGTTTATAGTCTCAATATTTTATTACCTCATTTAAAGCAGCAATTACTTTTCAATCTTTAGAATGTTCTTAGTCATTAGCAGAGTATGGAAACAAATGATTAACAATATCTTAAAATATGGATAGTAAAATTTTCTTTGTCATAGCGTTTGGGGATGGATACTAAATGATTTAATGGTATAAAAAGCATATGGGGGTGTTTGACACAGAGGGTTCACTAAGGACTAGTTGGAAAGAGTGTTATTATTGTTTTGCACACTTCCGGCGTGAGATAGCATATAATCAAAGGGCAACATTCACATGTTAGCCCTGAGGAGCTTTGTATGACACCTCACAGGATGACTTTGAAGATGTAATGAAACAGAGAATGTGGAAGCTGTGCTTTATAAACTTATAAATGTAATCTGTTACCATTAAACAACTAATTGACTGGCAGAGTTACTCAGAATGTTGTCACTGAGATGCTATCTTAACTTTTCAACCGAATATTTCTCATCCTGCAGAAAATTGTGATATTCATAAAATACATGTCACCACTAAAAGAAAAGCATATGAGCAAAAAATTAATCTTTCTCAAAATACTGCTTCACTAAACTAGTTGAGGTTGGTATACCAATGTACTTTCTAGCTGAAAAAAAAGGAAAGGTCTTGAAAATGTAAAATAATTTCAGATTTGACTGTCTCTAAGCCTAAATTGGGACATCAACTTTTGTCCTGACTGCAGTCACTCCGAACTAAAAGACATATTTGTAGTTATGTGCAATCAGTGGGTCATGACAACTATCCAAACTCTTATATTAAAGCAAGATGATAATCTCATTGAATAAAAAAAATTTTTTTCAAAATGGATGTTAGCTAAAATTTAACATAAAATATCAAATGCCCAAAGGTTGAACTAAATCGTAATGAATAAAAGCCCAAGAATGCAAAATCGAATTCCTGAGCATAGGGAAACTTTGTCATTGTAGGTTAACTCTCTCAATTTATACTTGAGAAAACAGACAATAAAAGTATTTAATTTTCTTGTTCAATTTCAAATCACTGAGATAGATTTAAATCCAAAAGTCTTCTTGCTTCCCTTGGAGATGATATGATTATTTAACTAACTAGTTGGAGCTGGACAATGCTATCTTGATGATTCTTATGACTCCAGGTTTTCTCCTCCTTTTTCTCCTACCATTGCTACCTCAATATGTTTATTCTTCTTAGCATTTCAGTAATGCCTTGCAGCACTGTTTCTGAAAATGAACCATCCTGTTCCTCAGCCCCAGGCCACATTTACTCTATCAGACACCTAAAGATAGGAAACAATAAATTTCACTCTAGCAACCTTCTCAGCTGATTTTTATGCAACTCAAAGTTTGAAAACTATACAGTCACTTTTACTTTGTATTTAATCCTCACCTCACTCAAGAATGATAGTTACTGTCAACCTTCTTACACAGAAGAAGAAATTCCATTTCAGAATGGTTGGGTTACTGGATTAAGATATCTGCCTTTAATTTGTAGTGTCCCGTAGGAAAATAAGATCACCTGATACCAGATGTTTTATGTTATTCTGACCCCAGGTTACTGCACCCTGTCATCTATAAGTAGACAATCAATGCATCACCAAGTTTTGTTGATACCCATAGCTCTACCTTCTTTGGCACATCCCTACTACAGGTGAAACAAATTGAAGATAATGCCACTAATTAATGAAAGCCACCCTGAAGAATTTATTCTGCTAGGCTTTGCAGACCGCCCTTGGCTAGAGCTTCCTCTGTTCACTAGTCTTCTTATAATGTACCCTATAGCCGTGATGGGAAACGTCACAATCATTCTCGTGTCCAGGTTAGACTCTCGTCTTCATAGCCCCATGTATTTCTTCCTCACCAACCTCTCCTTTTTGGACATGTGTTATACCACAAGCATTGTCCCTCAGATGCTGTTTAACCTGGGAAGCTCTAAGAAGACCATCAGCTATATGGGGTGTGCGGTTCAGCTTAATTTCTTTCACATAATGGGGGGAACAGAATGTTTGCTTTTGGCTATTATGTCCTTTGATCGCTATGTGGCCATCTGCAGACCTCTTCACTACACCCTCATCATGAATCAGCGCGTCTGTATCCTATTAGTTTCCACCGTGTGGCTAATTGGAATAATCTATGCTGTCTCAGAGGCCACTGCCACATTACAATTGCCACTGTGTGGTCTCAATAAACTGGACCACTTGGTGTGTGAGATTCCTGTTCTGATAAAGATTGCCTGTGGTGAAAAGGGTTCTAACGAGCTCACACTCTCTGTGGTATGCATTTTTATGTTAGCTGTCCCACTATGCTTAATTCTTGCTTCCTATGCTAGTATTGGAAGTGCTGTATTTAAGATCAAATCTTCCAAGGGAAGGAAAAAGGCCTTTGGGACATGCTCCTCCCATCTTATTGTAGTTTTCTTATTTTATGGCCCAGCCATCAGCATGTACCTTCAGCCCCCCTCCTCCATCTCAAGGGATCAACCCAAGTTCATGGCCCTCTTCTATGGAGTGGTGACTCCCTCACTCAACCCTTTTATCTACACCCTGCGGAATAAGAATGTAAAGGGGGCATTACGCAACTTGGTGAGGAGCATTTTCAGCTTTAAGTGATAGTGGGTAGACATAAAATGAAGTTATTGAACAATTAGAGTAGGTTGCTATGGTTTTATCTAACAAATTCTTGTCTCATAATCAAATATCGCTTTACATGTTCTTGCAAAATATGTTATGTCTCCGAGACTCTTTGTAAACATGTTCAGCAAGGATTATACTTGGCTAGTAGGCACATTATATTATGGAAATATATTAAAATAGTTCTATACTGGTTGGTACATACAGAGATAGTCACTGTGTTAAGTAGTAAAAAAATTAGTAAAATGAATTTATTAGTTCAAGCTAATTGTAAAAATAGTATAGCAACCACTCATCAATGAGCCTCCTGTCAGAGTCACCTGAGAAACATTCCATCACTCTCTGCATGTTGTCCCAAGTCTAAATGGGCAGTGTGGCTACACTGGGCATTCAATGTGAAGCACATTATACTTTGGAATAATCATGAGTCTCATAAGCTTATCAACCCCAATTTATGTAGATACTATTGCTTCTTAAAAATTCAGTGTAATTCTTTTTTAACAAATAAGTATGCAGTGATTTTGTATTTTTAATTAAATAATTTATTATTAAATTTTGAAATGAGTGGAATAGTGGGACAAAAAGTATGAAAAAGTTTCTGATACTTTCCTTTTACATACTATAATAATGAGTCTTCAAATCAGTGAGATAACAAGGAAGTGATATTAATAATGAAACACAACCTGGAAGCATTTCCGTGCACAATTTGGAACAGCCAGGAATGCCTTTTGGAACTAACTGTGTTAGAATCAGAATCAGTATGAGAAAAAAATAATTTGCATTTCTGGAACAAAAAGCAACTTGATTACCTCAACAAACAATATGTCTTTTTACTGATGTAAATGTTAAATGCAAATGATGTACAAAACCTGTATCATTAAAAGTTGGAAGTGCTAAAACTTAGTTCTAGGACTCACACCCCAAAACTTAAAACTTTGTCATGAAATTAGTTACAATTTATGAGAGCAAATGAATAGATTTTATATTTACTTGGTGTTGAATTAATATGTTGAGAGTTCAACACGGTGTTGTGTAGTGAAGAAGTAAATACTTGTAAGAAAAACAAAAGGTCATTTGGACTTTTCTGGCATAACTTCTGGTATGATCAAGATCTAAGCCAATAATTGGAAGGAAAACCTCATGTTATTTCAAACAAGAATCAACTGCAAACCAGATACACTTGCTGAAAAATAACAGATCATCTGGTGCTGATACAGATCCTCAAATCATTGAAATTTTATATATCTAGTTTGGAAAAAAATTTAAGTAACTTTAAAAATTGGCATATTTCTGGTTGATTGCCAGAAAAATGTTTTCAAATTTTATACACATGCACACACAAACACATGACCTAATTCTGTGGTGTTAGACAATAGCTTTGATCATTTTTATTAGTTAAGGTATAGTTTGTCTAACTTAGTCTTATATACAGAAGTATATAGTAATTTCTAGTTTTGAAGGCAAAACACAGAACGATTTTTGTCAAAAGCTTTGCTATAAAAACCCATTACAGTTCATCTGACTCTCTCAAATTATCCTCCGTCCTTGGCTAATGTATATACTACCTTCAAGGCCTGTAAAAAAATATTCATTTCAGAGGCATGAGTGAAATCTAGACACAGTGAAAAATCAGGATTTCCTAAGAATTATATGCAAAAATCTCAGAATAAAGAATACTCAGAACAGTGGACTGGAAAACCCACAGAAAGGTTTTATTTGGACTTTGCATTTCCAGGGAATATATACTGCTCAGTATGCTACAGCATGAAGGATACTTCAGTCAACTTTTGAAAAATTCTGTAGAAGAGAAGGGACGCATTATACTTGAAAGAGAAAGCGTGCTCTACCTTTTGTGTAAAGCATGAGCAATTCTGAGATTGCCTTTCTAGGAAAGTGATCTAAAGTTCTTATTTCCCCAAGCAAGTAGGCCTTTCCTAAATAACAAATGGAAGAAAACAAAGCATTTTAACCCTAGATTTAAAGTCACTAAAAATGTATTTGGAAAAATATTTAAGGTAGAACTCAAGAAGGTTTAACAGTGGCTTTCTCCATATTAGAGATGTCCTAAGATCTGCATAGCATAATAACTGCAAGGCAAGAAGTGCTAACATGCACCTTCAAGAATGTGCCTTTGGGATGAGTTCATGTCCTTTGCAGGGACATAGATGAAGCTGGAAACCATCATTCTGAGCAAACTATCACAAGGACAGAAAACCAAACACCACATGTTCTCACTCATAGGTGGGAATTGAACAATGAAAACACTTGGACACAGGGCGAGGAACATCACACACGGGTGCCTGTCATGGGTTGGGGGGCAGGGGGAGGGATAACACTAGGAGAAATACCTAATGTAAATGATGAGTTAATGGGTGCAACAAACCAACATGGCACATGTATACCTATGTAACAAACCTGCACTTTGTGCACGTGTACCCTAGAACTTATAATAAAAATAATAATAATATAGACACAGAAGCAAAAAAAAGAATGTGCCTTTGGAATGAAAAAAGAAGACTAATTAAAGTACTCAAAGAAGAATTAAAAATATTTTCAAAAGGCAAATAAAAATTGTAATATTTAATAGGAGTATATAGTAATACATCACTGGCTGAGGAAATATAATCATAATCAAAAAGTCATGTTAAAAAGGAGAACTCACAACTATTGAAAAGCTGCCATGAGCTAGTAAAAGTGTTAAACATATTGTATGTATGGTCTTATTTAATCTTTCAATAACCCTTTAAGGTATGTATTAGCCACATTTGATAGATAATGAAAATGTGGTTCACTAATTCTTGAGCTTGCATAGTGTACGTCAGAACTGGAATTTGAAAGCTTTCAATTACCAAAAATTCATGCTTTTTCCACCTTATAACAAACTACTTGCAAAAATGATGGAAATTTAAAATTATACATTCGAAATCATGAAGAATTCAATGTTTCCATCTGAAATTCCATGGGGCAATATGGGAGACTGAAAGGAGGATCTATGTTGAATGAGAACCAGGAACCAGAACCAAGGCTGATATTAAAGAATGTGTGTTTCTATAGGAGATGAGAACTTGAAGGATTTTAAACCCTGAGACAATGTAAGACCTTTATTTTATGACTACATTTAGCAAAGTAAAAAACCACTTGGAGTACAAAAACATAGGAAATTAGTTAAATGTACTGCAACAATCTTTGCAATAGATAATGAGGCTCTCTAGTAGGAAAAGAGAAGTAAAAATGAAAAAGATGGGGGAAGTGTGAGAGATTAACATAGGAGGTTAACTTGGAAATTTTGTTAAATGTGTGTCCTCTGGGAAAGAGATGAGCCAAAGACAGTGGTGATGATGTTTTAAGTCTGCAGGATTGAGCAGAAGGTGTAGATTATTTCAACGACTTTAATATCAAGGAAAGTAGTTTTTGAAACAGAAGTTAAAAGGACTCTAGAAAAACTGAAGTCAAATTCCGCGGAAGATGTTACTAATTATCTACAAGAAGAAATAGACATCAGTTGGCCGGGAGCAGTGGCCCACGCCTATAATCCCAGAATTTTTGGAGGCCGAGATGAGCAGACCACCTGAGGTCAGGAGTTCAAGACCAGCTTGGCCAACATGGTGAAACCCCATCTCTACTAAAATTACAAAAATTAGCCAGGTGTGTTGGCATGTGCCTGTGGTCCCAGCTACTTGAGAGGCTAAGGCACAAGAATGGTTTCAACCTGGGAGGCACAGGTTAAAGTGAGTGGAGATTGTGCCACTGCACTCCAGCCTGGGCGACAGAGTGAGACTCCCATCTCAAAAAAAAAAAAAAAAAGACATTACTTGCAAAAAGAGAATTAATTGTTATCAAAAATTTTATTTATAAAGGATAAATCTAAATGAATTTTTAGCATTTCTTTTTTGGAGACATTAAAGATATCCAACAATTTAACATGATGTTATATTAAGATAAAGGGTTTATGCATACCATACTTAGTATGATATATAATATACATTTTAACAAGAATTAATATTGGGAAGTGGACAACAGTAGTTTCTGCAGACACTTCTAAGTCTTAGAGTCTGTAATCCCCTTTCCCCAGAAAAACTCTTCAAAGTAAAATAATAGTATTTATAAGAAACACTGATAAGTGTCCAACTTAAGGTTGTTTTAATATATGTGATATGTGATATGCTGTCTGCATTAGGATAGTGAGGAGGCAGGGCTCAGTGGGCAACAGAGAGGATTCAAATGTTTTTGCAGAGAAACTGCTTTAAAATTTGCTTCTGGAATTTCTCCCCTTGCTATGATTCCAATATCCTTCCACTGAGCAAACAGTAGAGTTAACTGCACCATGGGGACATCATCTTCTTCTATCTCAGGGGATTCATTATCTCAGATCGCAAATTCTTAAGTGCAGCAAATCCTCTAATCATTTCTTTCTTGAATCCATAGAAGCTATTTTGCTAGAAGAGTACCAACTAATGACTGAATCTGAATTCACTAAGTGACTCTTAGGCAAATGGGCACATCTGACAAGTCACATTATAAGGCTATTAATAAGTAATTTTGACTGGTCATCTATGTACATCAATAGCTTTGTTAGTATATAGGTATTATGTGGCTTTTCTATATGAACTAAGGAATATGTTAACATAAATTATTTTCTGATTAATACATTCAATTTGCATGAGCACAATTCTTGGTATGAACATTATATCATATTATAATTAAGACTGTATTTTAAAATTCATAATTGGCAAGAAATGGCCAGGTTGTCTTTTCTATTTGAGAAAACTATCTGAAAAAAATGTCTTTAGATTTTTAAATGACAGTCGGTATACCAAGTACTTTAACAAACATCTCACTTGAAACAAAGATTTTATGGCTGAAGGAAAAAATTTGAGATGCATTCCTTTTAAAATATTTATAATAAAGGACTGACACATGGTCTATTGTCTATGAAACTCCTTTGAATAGTTCTATCTATGCATTTAACTATGCCTTTAACATAAAGTTGCTACTAAATTATTCATTGTTTTAATTACTATCTAAAAAATCTGAAGATGGAACATGCTAAAATGCTTTTGAACTCATTATTTGGCTGTAGTCAATTGTCAGCTATTATTAGCAGTAATTTATAACCTGATTTTTTATGATCCTATTCCAAAATGGTTCTATTGGTGAAAATGGCATAAACTTTTGTTCTACCGCTTTTGTTTTGCATTAACTGTGAAAATTAAACATCAAATATTGTCTTCTCTTTTCCACTGTCCTTCTGCCTAAAATATGTTTTCCTTTCTTTCCGGCTAAAATGTTGCAGGACCATTTTATTTTACTTTATTTAGTTCCATTTTCCTTTTAGTTCACATATAATTGTACATGCTTATGAGATATGATGTGATGTTTTGATATAGATATACAATGTATAGAGACCAAATTAGGGTAATTAGCATATTCATCTCCTTGAACATTTATCAATTCTTTGTGACGAGATCATTCAAAATCCTCTTTTCTACCTATTTTGAAATATACGGTATATTATTGTTAACAACAGTCACGCTATGGTACAATGAAACACTACAACTTATTCATGCTAACTCTAACTTTGTACCTATTGATCATACTCTCCTCATTCCCCTCTTCACCCTACCCTATCCAGCTCCTCTAGTAACCACTCTTCTACCCTCTACTTCCATGAGATCAACTTTTTTAGGTAATAGGACCATTTTAAATAGGCATATTATACTTTGCTACTATTAACCTAGAAGCCGGAGTAGAGACTTTATCTTTTAGTAGTGTAATGAAGTCATGAATAAAAATTCAGTATAGTTCATTGCACTAGTTGATTTAGAAAGTTCTGGGATGTATTTTGGCTAAGGGGAAAACTGAAGTACCACTTGATCCCAATACATCTCTCAATTTTCCCCATGACTCACATTCAATTACTCCTGATATGAGATCACTTTCCCTGCCTCAGGGCTTATTACTAACCTGTGCTGTTGCTGATACCAAGACACTCAGAGAGTTGCATTCTCCCTCATCCCCTGAAGAGTTTCCATTTACATGATCTGTAAGTGTCTGTGTGTGAAGGGGTTGAGGAAGCAGTGTTAACCTTCGCCAGGGAGATCCCCCTGTCAGCTAACACCTTTATGGGGGGCATTCAGTCTCTTGTAGCTAGGATCCCAGAGGTCCATGACAAGAGTGAGCGTTCCCTCAGTTCCCTCATTCGCCAGTTTCCCAGAAGCCATCCCAACAGCAGGGTCCCCAGCTTTCTGTCTCTACAGCCTCAGCTTTAGCTTTGCCTCTTCATGCTCAGCATTTTCTTTCCTAAGATCTGTCCAATTTATGTTGATTTACTCGATAATTTGGTCTCTCTCAGTGAAAGCGGTGCTTCCTGGCTGCATCTAGTTGGACATCTTGTTCCTTCCCATCTGTGTAATACATTTTTCATACATGCTTTATTTTGACATAATTTTAGCTTTACAGAAAAGTTGCAAAGATGGCATGGAGAATTCCCAAATACCCCTTACCCAGTTTCACTTTCCCTTAATGTTACATTTCTCTGGTTTATTTTTCAAAATTAGGAAACTAACATTGGTATGTTACTATCACTGAAACTCCAGACTATCTTTGGATTTCAGCAGGATTTTCTTTAATGTTCTTTTTTTGTTGCAAAATTCAATCCAGAACACCCCATTGCATTTAGTTGTCATGTTTCAGTTTCCTGAATCTGTTTTCTTGTTTTTCTTGATATTGATAATTTTGAGTACTGCTCAGGTATGTTATAAAATGCACTTCAATCATGGTTTGTCCGATGTTTTCTCATGATTATGTTATGGGATCCTTGGGGTATCATTTCACCAGCGAAAACCTCTGTCCCTAGTGGCACCTATGCCCAAGTTTTCCTCAGGCCCACTGGCCCACTCAGCCTGGCAGGCTGTGCTCAGCTCACAATACCAGCCTGGATCCCATACCTGCCAAGGGCAAGCAGAGCAGCGAGGCGTGTATGAGCGAGAAAGTGTGGGGTCCACCTACTGCACACAGCCAGGCATGCTTGCTGTGGCAGGGCAGGCAGTTCCAGGCACCAACACAGGCACCAGCTCCCTGCAAGGCTGCAGCTGGACCAGGTGTACTGCAAGCAGCTTCCATGGCTGATGCTGCAGAATGCAGTGGTGCCCAGAAGCTAAGAGACGCCAGGAACCACAGAGCCAAAGAGGCTGTCGCAGCCCTGACTCAGGGAGCTCTTAGGTCTGGGCTCCCCGAAGGGCAGCAGCTCTTCACTCCTTTTTGTCGCCTGTAATGTGGTGAGTGAGGAAAGGGTATGTTTTAGCCCTGTTTGTGTGACTGCTCTTTCAGCCATGCCATTCGGTGGGTCCCAAGTTCTTGTCCTGCACCCGGGAAGAATGAGATATGCAGAAAGTGGAGGGTGAGTTAGGTGAGAAGAGCTTTTCTGAGCAACAGAACAGCTCAGAGGAGACACATAGAGGGTAGCTCCTCTCCACAGCCAGGGTGTCCTGACCAGTGTTCAACTCTCAGCAGAGAGGAGACCCTGAGGTGGATAGCTCCTTTCACAGCTGGCCGTACCATTGCCTTTTCAGCTCTCAGCAGAGAGGAGACCCTAGGGTGGGTACCTCCTCTCTGCAGCTGGTTGTCTTGTCATCTTTTTTAATCTGGCTGAGTCCGGGAGTTTTTATGGGCTTCAGAGGAGAGGAAGTAGGTGCTGACTGGCCCTTGGGCAACCATGTGCAGGCCCAGAAAAAGCATCATAAATTCCCACTCCAGTCTGCGAGGCTGGCAGCCCGGCTCTCAGGCTTCAAGCCTTCCCTGGGTTGAAGGTGGGGCCTCACCGGGGACCCATCCCTCTCTGTCCAGGAGCCTGTCTGCCTCCTGCCACTGTTCATGGCACCCAGGCTGTTCCTGCCGAGAGTCACCTGCAGGCCAGGGCCAAGCTGCCTTCAGCACCTCCCCAGCCTCCCTTCCTTGCTTACTGGTGCCCAAAGTCCAGAGCGGAGCTCAGGCAGCAGGAGGCTGGTGTGTCAGCAATGCCCCAAGCATGCACACACCAGGCCAGGTTGCAAAAGCCCCAGGGCTCAGCCTCAACTCCGCTCCGAGATCAGAGCTGGTGCCAGGAGCAGGCAGAGGCCAGGCAGCAGGAGCAGGCACCTCCGAGTCTGCACGGGGGCAAGGGTTCTTTCCCGGATCCCCAAAAGTGTGGAGATGCCCGGATCCACAGCCACAGCTTGGGCACCTGCAACTGCACCCAGAAGGGCAGGGCTCCTGGCACCCAAGAGAACAGGGATGCCCAGGTTTGTAGCCACAGCTTGAGCAGCTGCAGCTGCAACCGGGAGGGTGAGGTTTCTGCCTGCTCCCGGACCCCAAGAGCACAGGGATACCCGGGTCTGCAGCCACAGCTGGGCAGCTGCAACTGAGCCTGGGGAGCACAAGGCACCTGCCTGCCAACTCATAAGGGGTGGGGGCTTTTGCCTGTTCCCAGCTCCTTCGGGCTCCATCGAGCGCACAGCCCCACCCGCACCTCTCCCACTGCAGCCAACGTCATGGCAGCAGCCACTGCACACAGGCCACAGCTGCCATCAATTACACTGGGCCTTTGAATTTTTGAAGAGGTGACCACAGAGGTAAAGTGCCCTTTTTATCCCATCAGAGCAGGGGTTACATAATATCTACATGGCATTACTGATGGTGCTGACTTTAATCACTTGCTTAAGGTAGTGTTTGCACTAAATAAAACTGAAACTTACAATTGTTACCTTTCCATACTCTATTCCTTGGAAGACAGTCACTGAATCCAGCCTATACTTAATGAAGGAGATCACGAGCTCCACCCCCGAAAGTGGAGACTATTAATAGATCAGTAAGGAAGATTTCTCTCTTCTTCTCCATTTATGTATTTATTCAATCATTTAACAGTATGGACTCATACTTTTTATACTTCAGATTATAATCCAGTGATATGTTATTTATTTTGTTGTTGAAATTGTTCCAGCTTTCCCCATTGAGAGCTCTTTCATGCTGGCTGCTGGGTCTTGGACAGGTCTTCATCCTTTTGCTATCCTTTTCTCTTCAGGGCCCCTCCTTGATTTCTGGTATTACTGGTCCTTCTCCTCCAGGCTTATCTTATATATGTTTTCACCAGCCTTAGAAATATCTTAGAATCAGACATTTCCCCAAGGATCTCTGGTTCTTTTCACTGGACATGGCAGACATGTGCACACTGCTATGAGGGTAACTTTGTTTCTAGATTATTTCAGCAGAAAGGGCTAGGTAATGTGTGTTCACACAGTAAGCCCTGAATACACACATATCTGTCATTGCTTCTATATTTGTCCATCTATGTGTGTGTCCGTGTGTATTCGTGCTTGTGTTTAAACATGATGTCACAGTGTAACTCTGACTCTAGCACAGTCCCTCATGATCATTCTGGCCTTCCTTTCTTGTTTATCTATAACTTCTCATACCAACAGTGAGAAACCTGGATGCCACTGTTCATCTTTTAACATTTTTGTTCAACACTAGTATGCTTGTGAAGCAATTACAAAATTAGCTGTACCCACATGAGAAAAAAATTACCATTTAGAATACAGTACTTATGCACAGTTACTTTTCTCTTTAGCCTGACATTTTTTAATCAAAATATTATTTCTCAAAATAACCAAAGTCAGTATTTACTTCTTCTCTACCCTTTTCAGGGTCGTTAGCTTACACATTTATATAACGTGAGATTGATTTGTCACTGTCTGCATACCATTCTAGGATCTTCCTGCAACTTGGTGAAACTTTTGCTTGTTTATTTGCATGCATTTGAGTGCAATTTTGTGATACACTTCTTGGGGATTAATAAATCATAGACTTGCATATTACTAGTGCAGCACCATACAAGACAACTCCATCATTTAAAATGTCCCCTGCGTGTATTCTTTGTAATCAACTAATCTCCCCTACACTAAGCCCTGGATAACACTGGTGTGTTTCCATCCCAACAGGTTTTCTTTTTCCAGATGTCTTATGAATGAACTCATACAATACTCAGACTTTGAAGTCTGGCTTCATTCATTTAGTAAAATACACTTAACATATATTCATGTTGTTGCATGTATCAGTAGCTCATTCCATCCCTTTGATCAATAGTATTCATTCATCAATCAATTTCCACAAAATCATAGATCATTGTGTGGAAATACCCAAGATTATTTTTCCCCTATTGAAGGGCATGGGTTGCTTACAGTTTTGAGTAATTATGAATAACACTGATATAAATACTTGCATGCAAATTTTTACATGGACGTAAGATTTAATTCACTGGTGTAAATACTTAGGGATGTGATTGTTAAGTCATATAGCAAGACTATATTAAACTTTATAAAAATTGCCAAATGGTCAAATTAGTTGCACCACTTTGCATTTCTTCCAGCAATCAAAGAGAGTTTCCCTCACTTTGCATTCTTGCTAGCATAAATTTTCAGTGCTTTTGTTTTAGTGACAAAGGAATTTGTGAGAATTTATTCATGTAACAAGAAGTAGTCTTGTTACATGAGTACTTTCATAATACTTCAATTTTGTATCTCAATTTACAAAGCCTTAATATTGACTATGAAGATTTTTATAGGAAAAAATACTGGCATCTGGACTTTCATATAGATTTTCTTAAATCAGTGAGATTTTCTTCAGTCAACTTAATTGTAAATCAATTATTACAAGCTTTTTTAAATATGGGAAATCATGTCTTTGATAAGAACAGGTCAGTTTTTTCATTTTTTCTCTAAGAATTTTGTTTTTTTTTCTGTATCTATCACTTAATGTGTATTTGAAAACTTTCTAATTAACTTTTTCTAATACAAATAATCCATGAAACTATTCCATTTTCTCAATACAGTTTAGAAATTACTTAAACATTTGGCTAAATGTTCTGAACCTTACTTTCAAGCTACATTTTCGTGCTAGAAAAATGCTTAATTCATGCTGAATATGTTCAGTGTGATATTTAAAGGCTTCACGATTCAATGTTTTTCATATAACCTAATTTATATTTTATTTCTCTGGCCGTGAAGAGTCTTTTAAGAGGCCAGGCACGGTGGCTTATGCCTGTAATCCCAGAACTTTGGGAGGCCAAATTGGGAGGATTACTTGAGGTCAGGAATTCGAGACCAGCCTGGGCAACATGGTGAAACCCTGTCTCTACTAAAAATACAAAAGTTAGCCAGAAGTGGTGGTGCATGCCTGTAATCCCAGCTACTCAGGATGCTGAGGTAGGAGAACCACTTGAAACCGGGAGATGGGGGTTGCAGTAGTCGAGATGGCACCACTGCACTCCATCCTGGGCAACAGAGCAAGACTCCGTCTCAAAAAAGAAAAAAAAAAAAAGCATTTTAAGAAGCATAAACAAATTTCCTCCAACCCCCTTTGACTGAACATTGATCGATACTCATTCTGATTTGATCTAGTTCTAAGTCCCAGCATCCATTTTATCTTCTCCAAGTATAGTAATGAATATTCATCAATTGTTCACTCAAATATTTGGTTTGATTTCTTATCATTTAGCACTTAATCCAAGGATATAAATATCTTTTTGCCCAGTGGTAAACTTGTCATCCAATCCTTAGGCTAATTTTGCAAACAGGTTAGGTTTTTCTCAAGATTGAAATGCTCATCCAAACCCTATTTTATTGCTGTCTTAAGTGGGGTTTTTCTCTTTTGACATAGTTTTAAGGTCATTTTGGCATCAGGTTCTCACTATTTAAAAGACTTCATTCAACACATCTTCCAGTGACTCAACCCATATTCTAAACCTAGCCATGAATGTAATACATTCTGAAGTTTTTTGTTTTGTTTTGTTTTGTTTTGTTTTTTTAGACGGAGTCTTGCTCTGTCACCCAGGCTGGAGTGCAGTGATGCAATCTCGGCTCACTGCAACCTCTGCCTCCCAGGTTCAAGCGATTCTCCTGCCTCAGCCTCCCGAGTAGCTGGGACTACAGGAGCCCCCCACCACGCCCGGCTAATTTTTTCTATTTTTAGTAGAGACGGGGTTTCACCGTGTTAGCCAGGATGGTCTTGAACTCCTGACCTTGTGATCCACCCGTCTCGGTCTCCCAAAGTGCTGGGATTACAGGCATGAGCCACTGCACCTGGCCCCATTCTGAACTTTAAGATGTTCTTTTTTTTCCCCAAAGATCACATATAAATGGCCAATAAACATATGAACAAATGTTAATCATAAGAGAATTGCAAGTTAAAACCACAATGAGATATTACCTTATGCCATTCAAAATGGCCATGATTAAAAAAATCAAGACAAAAAAAAAACAAATTTTGCCAAGGGTATAGAGAAAAAAAGAATACATACACTGTTGGTGGGAATGTAAATTAGTACAAGCCCTGTGGAAAACAGTATGGAGACTTTTCAAAGAACTAAAAATGGAACTACCATTTGACCCAGCAATCCCATTATTGGATATCAACTTAAAGGTAAATCATTATATCAGAAAGAAACCTGCATGTCTATGTATATCGCAGCACTATTCACAATAGCAAAGTAATAGAATCAACCTGAGTGTCCATCAATGGACTATTGGATTTCTAAAATGTGATACTACTTCCCCATAAAAAGACTGAAGTCATGTCTTTTATAACAACTTGGATGGAACTGGAGGCCATTGGCTTAAGTGAAATAACTCAAAAACAGAAAGCCAAATGCTAGATATTATCAATTATAAGTGGGAGCTAAACAATGGGTACATGTGGATACAGAATGAAATAATGACATTGGAGACTCCAAAAGGTGGGAAGTTGGGAAAGGGTTGAGGGATGAAAGACTACCTATTGAGGACAATGTATCCTATTTGGATGATGGATACACTGAAAGCTCAGACTTCACTATGTAAATATATCCATGGAACACAACTGCACTTCTATACCCTAAATCTGTTAAAATTTGCATTTTTCAAAAACATTTTCTTTATTTTTTTCAAAGCATCTATTTTGAACTCAAATTTCCTATACACTTAGAGGATTCGATGCCTTGTTCTCAGGGCAGGACTCCATGAAAAATAATTTAGCTTTTCATACACTTTTTTTTTTTTTCAAGAGGCAAAGTTTTGCTCTTGTTGCCCAGGCTGGAGTGCAATTGCACGATCTCGGCTCACTGCAACTTCTGCCTCCAAGTTCAAGCGATTCTCCTGCCTCACCTCCCAAGTAGCTGGGATTACAGGAACACACCCCCAAGCCCGGCTAATTTTTTGTATTTTTAGTAGAGATGGGGTTTCACCGTGTTGGCCAGGCTGGTCTCAAACTCCTGACCTCAGGTGATCCACCTGCCTCGGCCTCCCGAAGTTCTGGGATTACAGGCATGAGCCAGCATGCCAAGCTCATATTCTTTTTTAATCAGCCTAATTTATTAAAACATTACATTTGTCTTCAACTACAGAAGAAACTTCTCTGGTAAACTCTTTTTTCTCTCTCTACATAAAGTGGGCTTTTATAATTACAAAATCCAAATAGAGCCGCACTTACCACCATCTCCCATGTTAAGCCATAGAACTCTGATGTGAGTCTCATGTCTCCTTGCAACACTGACGTGGCCTCAATCAGCTTCTCCAGGACCTCTATAAAGTAACACCTCATAGCAGTAAGCAGGTCCTCCATAGCACCAGCTCTGCCTTTGGTTGCAAAGACACTATGATTCTACAACAAACTGCAGAGAACACTAGCAGTGTTCTGCTTGGAACCTAAATCTGCACCTAGCAACCAGGACAGCACATCACCGGGATGCAAATGTGGGAGGATAGATGGGGCTTTCTAAACATTTTCACTATTAGCACATGAAAAATGGGAAACTACAAGGCTCTTGTTGATCCAAGGAGACTGGCCACAGAGACTGTATTCCTTCTAGGCACTAACAAGCAACCCTAAAGTATGAGAGAATTAATGCCATTTCATACATGTGCAATTCAGGAATTACTAGGAACGTGGCAGTAAAGAACTTACATGCCCATATCAATAGTCAAAGTCCTCTTAATGTAAACGTGTCTTTCTGAGGTTCTGCTAGACCTAATACTATTTAAAAATTCAAAGGTTCCTCACCTCAGCATCCCATCTTGTTTTGTTTTGGGTTAGATGAGGGGGATAAGCATGAGAGAGTTGAATTATTGTCATTAAGTTATCGATTTAACTTTCAAATGTAAAAACTCATGAAGGTTGAAGGTAATTTGGGGTTTAGGTTTTTTTAACTTTTATTTTAGGTTCATGGGTATATGTGCAGGTTTGTTATACAGGTAAACTGCGCATCACAGGGGTTTGGAGTACAGATAATTTCATCATCCAGGTAATAAGCACAGTACTCAATAGGTATTTTTTCTGATCTTCTTCCTCCTCCCACCCTCCACCGTCAAGTAGACCCCAGTGCATGTGGTTCACCTTCTAGTATCCATGTGTTCTTATGTTTAGCTCCCACTTATAAGTGAGAACATGTGGTATTTGGCTCTTTTCCATTTAGTTTGCTTAGGATGATGGCCTGCAGCTCCATCCATGGTGCTGCAAAGGAAATGACTTCATTCTTTTTATGACTACATAGTATTCCATGGGGTCTATGTACCACATTTTCTTTACCCAATCTACTGTTGATGGGCATTTAAGTTGATTTCATGTATTTGCTGTTGTGAATAGTGCTGCAATGAACATACTCGTACATATGTCTTTATGGTAGAATGATTTATATTCCTTTGGGTATATACCCGCTAATGGGATTGCTTGGTGGAAGAGCAGTTCTAAGTTCTTGGAGGAATCATTACACCATTTTCCACAATAGCTAAGGTAATTTACATTCCCACCAGCAGTGTATAAGCATTCCCTTTTCTCCATAACCTTGATGTATCTGTTATTAATAATTTGACTTTTTGATAATAGCCATTCCACCTGGTACGAGATGGTATCTCATTGCAGTTTTGATTTGCAGTTCTCTAATGATTAATGATATTGAGCATTTTTTCATATGCTTGGCCGCATGTATGTCTTCTTTTGGAAAGTGTCTGTTCATGTCTTTTGCTGACTTTTAAACGGCATTGTTTCTTTCTTATAAATTTGTTTAAGTTCTTTCTAGATGCCAGATATTAGACCTTTGTCAAATGCATTGTATGCAGATATTTTCTCTCATTTTGTAGACTGTCTGTTTCCACTGTTGATAGTTTCTTTTACTGTGAGAAGTTCTTTAGTTTAAATAGGCCTCATTTGTCAATTTTTGTTTTTGTTGCAATTGCTTTTGGGATCTTCGGCATGAAATCTTGGCCAAGTCCTATGTCCAGAATATTTCCTAGGTTATCTTCAGAGTTTTTATATTAACAGTTTTCATTTTTACATTTAAGTCTTTAATTCATCTTGAGTTGATTTTTGTATGTGGTGCAAGTTTGGCGTCCAGTCTCAATCTTCTGCATGGAGCTAGTCACTTATCTCAGCATCCTTTATAAAATGGGGAGTCCTTTCCCCATTGCTTGTTTTTGTCAGCTTTGTTGAAGATCAGATATTTGTAGATGTGTGGCATTATTTCTGGGTTCTCTATTCTATTCCATTGGTCTATATATCTGTTTTTGTACCAGTATCATGCTGTTTTGGATACTGTAGCCCTCTGGTATCATTTGAGTAAGGTGATGCCTCTAACTTTGTTCTTTTTTCTTAGGATTTCCTTGGCTATTAGGGCTCTTTTTTAATTCCATATAAATTCTAAAATAGTTTTTTTCTAATGCTGTGAACAACGTCATTGGTAGTTTGACAGCAAATTGCATTGGATCTATAAATTGCTTTGGATGGTGTGGTCATTGTAATGATACTGATTCTTAGTATCCATCAGCATGGGATGTTTTTTCCATTTACTTGTGTCACTTCTGATTTCTTATAGCAGTGTTTTGTAATTGTCATTGTAGAGATGTTTTACCTTTTAGGTTAGCAGTATTTCTAGGTATTTTATTCTTTTTTGTGGCAGTTGTGAATGGGATTGCATTCCTGATTTAGGCCTCAGCTTAGATGTTATTGATGTATGGGAATGCTAAATTTTTGTACATTTATTTTATATCCTGAAACTTATCTAAAGTTGTTTATCAGATCAGGGAGCTTTTGGACCAAGATTATGGGGTTTTCTTTATATAGAATCATGTCTTTTGCTACCAAGAATAGTTTAACTTCTTCTCTTTCTATTTGGATGCCTTTCATTTCTTTCTCTTGCCTGATTGCTCTGGCCAGGACTTCCAGTACTATGTTGAATAGGAGTGGTGAGAGAGGGCATCCATGTCTTGTGCCGGTTTTCAAGGGGAATGCTTCCAGCTTTTGCCCATTCAGTATGATGTTGGCTGTGGGTTTTTTATAGATTGCTCTTATTGTTTTGAAGTATGTTCCTTCAATGCCTAATTTATTGAGGGTTTTTAACATGAAGGGATGATGAATTTTATTGAAAGCCTTTTCTGCATGTATTGAGATAATCATGTGGTTTTTGTTTTCATTTCTGTTTATGTGATGAATCACATTTATTGATTTGCATATGTTGAACCAACCTTTCCTATCAGGGATAAAGCCTACTTGATCATTGTGGGCTTTATCCCTGGGACACAAGGGATCATGGTAGGCTTTCTCCCTGGGATGCAAATGATCACACCCTAATCTGTGGAGCCTGTGATTATACGTTACTTTACATGGCAAAAGGACTTTATAGATGTGATGAAATTCAGAATCTTGAGATGGGGATATTATCCTGGATTAGGCAGGTGAGCTGATATAATCACACATGTCCATATAAGAGGGAGGCCAGAGGTCAAAGGGAAGATACTCTGCTGCTGACTTTAAATATAGAGGAATGGGCCATGAGCCAAGGAATGTAGGTTACCTCTAGATGATAGAAAAGGTGAGGAAACAGCTATTTCATCAAAAAGCTAAGAAATTAGGTTTTTATGTGCTGTTCAATTTGGTTTGCTAGTATTTTGTTGAGGAGAATCAAGGTAATTTGAAAGATCTTCAAATTTCAAGGATTTACACTCCTGCCAAATGACTCCTCAAACCCATAGCCAGTCACTGTTCTTCACCATTGCCCCACTCTCAAGCACAATACAAAAACTTTCCATTTCCTGAGTGGGTAAAGAAATGTGATGTTATAACTAAATAAATATTTGTCAACAATATTACCATGCCTTGGTGTTATCTATTCCATGCATTTCTAGTGAATTGTTCATTAGGAAACCCCACTACTTTATTCAAAGTTTTGGTCATTTGACCTAAGATAAACAAAGTTATCTACTCCTCCCAAAGAAAAGTGTCAGATATGTTAAGATCGTCTCAGTTTGCCAACAGTAAGAAAATTTTTTTTTATTTGAGACGGAGTCTCGCTCTGTTGCCCAGGCTGGAGTGCAGTGGCACCGAGCTCCGCCTCCCGGGTTCACGCCATTCTCCTGCCTCAGCCTCCCGAGTAGCTGGGACTACAGGTGCCCGCCAACACGCCCAGCTAATTTTTTTGTATTTTTAATAGAGACGGGGTTTCACCGTGTTAGCCAGGATGGTGTGGACCTCCTGACCTTGTGATCTGCCCATCTCGGCCTTAAGAAGTATGGAGACATATAAAAAAGATATATGAGCCAACTGGAAGGGGTCCTCTCTAGCCAAAACAGTGACCATTTCAGCATCAAAATAATGACAGAATGAAATAATAATGCATAAGACCATATTATGATATATAGGTAGACACATAGATAAATAATACCTGATACCCACACGTACACACACACACACACAGGAACAAAGGAATGCTATTCCTTCATATAGAATGCCAACTCTATTAGTTTTCCATTGTTGCTATAACAAATTACTACAAATTTGGTGTTTAAAATAACAAAAATGTCATATATCTGGAGATAGGAATACTAAATTGGGTCTACAGGGCTGCATTTCTTCTGTAGGCTTTCGGAGAGAATCTGTTTTCTCAACTACTCCAGCTTCTAGAAGCAACCCGTTTTCCTTGGCTCATGGCCCATTCCTCTTTCTTTAAAGTCAGCAGCAGACTATCTTCTCTCTGACCTCTGGCCTCCCTCTTATATGAACACATATGACTATGTCAGCCCACCTGGCTAATCCAGGATAATAATCCCAACTTAAGGTTCTGAATTTAATCACATCTATAAAAATCCTTTTGCCATGTAAAGTAACATATAATAACAAGTCCCAGAGATTAGGGTGTGATCATTTGCGACAAGGATAGGAAGTATTTAGCCTGCCACACAAACTAATAAGTTTAGAAGGAATGATGGAACTTTAAGAATAATTATTTGGAAACCACTATAGTAATAATAGTAAAAATTAGTAATAATAGTAATAAAAAATAACGACTGGCCTACATATGGCAGATACTGCCCAATGCTCTAGGAGAATGACATTGTCGCTGATATTCTTCATGCACCAATGGCCTGTTAAAGGTACAGTGGCCCAAAACACTTCTCAGCCATTGGTTGAGCCTTGAGGAATTTACAACCTTATGTGAATAAGCATAATTGCTGCAAATATGAAATGTTTGGTTGAGGTATGAGTGACACATTTTAACCTTGAAGGAAAAGTTCTTGTGAACATCCTCAGGACAGTAAGAGAGTAAGATAAATTCAGTGTGGTTCAAATATTAGGTGTTAAAACAAAGAATAGGAGAAAATGAAGACCTTCCCATGACAAGTTGGAAAGAGCCAAGAAATGTGCATACTGAATCCTCACCTTCTTGTTTTAAAGAGTTCAGATGTCTATAGGGAGGAACAATTGCCTAGTGATTAAGAACAAACTATGAAGTTAGAAAGCCCATATTTGAATCCAAGCTTCATCACTTATTAGCTCTGTTGTGGTCAGTTTTCTCATGCAGACAATAGAGACTATGATATTACTGTTGCCTCCCAATAGTTATCCCATCTCACCTACACTGTGTAGCATGTGCTTTGGATGAAATTAACCCCACCCCCAGTGCAGGAGCAAGAGTGACTTTATTTTAAATGCTAATCTGCCGTGTAACTTCTGAATAACCCTGAGTCCCTATAAGATGTTAAGTTGATATATTACTCTTTATGTAGGAACATGTATTCACTCTAAGTTTCCTCCAAAACAACCCTTGACGCTGTTGTAGGAAGCATAGTCCATGGCACCTGTAGCTACCTACATGTTTCTTTCAGAGCAAGTATACTTTCCTCAAAAGATAAGCCCTAGATCTGGAGGACTGCAGTGCAAAATCTAACTATGTTGTGGCCACCCAAGACAACATATATGTCTGTAAATTCCTTTAGTAAATCACCCCAAACCAACAAGCTAGATTTGTCTGCCTCCTTCTTTGATTTATCTGCTCTTTGTGCATTCGAGGGATGGCTTTGCATATATGGCCCTTTCACTGAAAACCTGGCTTCAGAAGTGGCCCCCAATTAATCTCAGCCAATCATTGCATTTTCGCCCCTTGTCCCAAACATGTCGCCAGGAATGTGCAGACAACTTATGTGTCA
The DNA here is from genome assembly GCF_028858775.2 of Pan troglodytes. Classification (NCBI taxonomy): domain Eukaryota; kingdom Metazoa; phylum Chordata; class Mammalia; order Primates; family Hominidae; genus Pan; species Pan troglodytes. The sequence goes on along the minus strand of NC_072403.2, from coordinate 35,075,858 downwards.
GTATGAAGCTCTGTATAAAGAGCCATTTTTGCTCATTGATTATAGGATGATATCCAACCTCTTGAATGTGAACAAGGAAGCATATAGGCCTGATTATTGCTGACAACATTTCGTGATTGTGAGGGGAATCAACTTGATGACAAATCCAATACATGGAAGAGGACATAGCTGAGGAAACTGCAGAGATATTGATCCAGAGCACTGATCAAGCTATACCTGAAGCCCACACTACTGCTGAACTTTTTGGTTTTATAAGCAATAAATCCCCCTTATTTGTTAAAAACAATTATTTTGTTAAAGTAAATGGCCGGCCTGTACTCTTCAAAACTATAAGGTGCATTGAAGAGACAGACAGACTGAGGAATGGTTCCCAGTTAAAGAGAAAAAAGAGACATCACACTGCCACCTTATGATCCTGGATTAGATACTTTTTTAGGAAATATTCTTGTGACAACCTAGGGGAACATGTGCATTACAGAGTAAGAGTTTAGAAAAAAAATTTAAATGCATATTAACATTAGTATAAAGTGAGAATGATAAACCATACATGTTGAAATGCTAAGATTTTTAAATCTGGTGAAGCTCAATGGTAAGTCTTTCTACTATTTTTATAACTTTTCCGTGAGTTTTTTTGTGATTGTTGGAGGATACTTGGTATATAATCACTTGTATTTGAAACTTATGTTTGAAATCATGTAATGTTTTCATAATATATGATCACTAATCACCTTTCCAGCCTCACATATGTAAAATAGGAGATATGAACCTGAGCTACATAGCAGAATACAGACGGAGTGTACCTAGGCTGGAAGCCAGAGCTACTTTCTGTGGTTACCTGAATGACATATTTGTGCCAACAATTCTGTACTGCAGAGTTAAAATAAGGAAAGATAATTGAGCATGTATATAAGAATATGCTGCACAGCAACAAGTATAAGATACAGTGGACAAAGACTGGGAGACATCTGTCTGAATGGGGAGGAGAAATTTACAGGGCAAAAGAAGCTGATGCTTCCATGAGGTTAGCCTTCATTCCTATCTGGGAAAAAGCTGGCTTCACTGTTAGTTCTTCAGTAAAGTTGCTTGCCGTACAAATTCATGTGTGCTTTGGAAATCCCAGTTCACAAATGTTTTCATAAGGTTTAGGGCTGACAAGGGGAGCATCTCAGGGCTTCTATTTTGCCTTCAGTGTTGTTAACATAGGAATGGGTTGTCAGAGCTAAAAATGTATTGTCCTTACCCTGATTTTTTCATATACAAGTTGCCAGAAGTTATACAAGCCACCTATTTTCTTCCCTTCAGTTTGATAAAGGGAGAAAACTCATTCCTGTTGTCCTATCTGTGATAATACTGCATAAAGTTTGTTCGACTGGTTTGAAAAGTACAAAACAATAAAAACAGTAATACCAGTGTTAATCTTTGGTGGAATTTTTGGTAACTGATCTATTTCTCAGATTACAAATTACACAGCACAGGCTAATATGGCTAGGATTCAACATTAGATATGCTATAATTATAACCTCCCAAAAGAAAATGAAAAGTCTATACATATAAAAGAAAATGTATATGTTTTGTAAGAGAAAAAGGAGAAAAGAGCACGGAAAGTTAAAAAGAAAAAAAAAAAGAATTTAGATAGTGAGAAGTGGTATCAATAAAATGGCAAAATAGGACTTTCCAGTGCCAGTTGGCCCCCCAGGTCAGACTCTGTAGCCCCAAGACCCATGCCAGTACCCAAGGATCTAGCCTCCAGACCAGTACATATAAGCTGGGCCCCATAAACCCGGACTCCAGACCAGCCCCCAAGGCAGTAAGTTCCACTCTAGCACCACACCAGCTCCAGGCTTCAGGGGGATGGTCCCCACTGCTCTAGGCTCCAGTGGACCTAAAGTCCAGGCCCAGACCAGTAGATATCACCTCATACCTTACATCAGTTAGAATGTCTATTATGAAAAAAGACAAAGGATAACAGATGTTGAGAAGAATATGCAGAAAAGGGAATCCTTATACACTGTTTTTGGAAATGTAAATTAGGACAGCAATGATGAAAACCACTGTGAAGGTTCCTAAATAAATTAAAAATATTGCCAAACAGGGTGGCTGACAACTGTAATCCCAGCACTTTGGAAGCCGAGGTGGGCAGATCATCCAAGGTCAGAAGTTTGAGACCAGCCTGGCCAACATGGTGAAACCGCATATCTACTAAAAATACAAAAATTACCTCGGTGCAGTGGCACACACCTGTAGTCCCAGCTATTCAGAAGGCTGAGGCAGGAGTATCGCTTGAACCCGGGAGGCAAAGTTTGCAGTGAGCAGAGATCCCACCACTGCACTCCAGCCTGGGAAACAGAGCAAGACTCCATCTCAAAAAATTAAGTTAAATTAAATATATAAAATGCTCATCATCACTGGCCATCAGAGAAATGCAAATCAAAACCACAATGAGATACCATCTTACACCAGTTAGAATGGCAATCATTAAAAAGTCAGGAAACAACAGGTGCTGGACAGGATGTGGAGAAATAGGAACACTTTTACCCTGTTGGTGGGACTGTAAACTAGTTCAACCATTGTGGAAGTCAGTGTGGCGATTCCTCAGGGATCTAGAACTAGAAATACCATTTGACCCAGCCATCCCATTACTGGGTATATACCCAAAGGACTATAAATCATGCTGCTATAAAGACACATGCACACGCATGTTTATTGCAGCATTATTCACAATAGCAAAGACTTGGAACCAACCCAAATGTCCAACAATGATAGACTGGATTAAGAAAATGTGGCACATATACACCATGGAATACTATGCAGCCATAAAAAATGATGAGTTCGTGTCCTTTGTAGGGACATGGATGAAATTGGAAATCATCATTCTCAGTAAACTAACGCAAGAACAAAAAACCAAACACCGCACATTCTCACTCATAGGTGGGAATTGAACAATGAGATCACATGGACACAGGAAGGGGAATATCACACTCTGGGGACTGTGGTGGGGTGGGGGGAGGGGGGAGGGATAGCATTGGGAGATATACCTAATGCTAGATGACGAGTTAGTGGGTGCAGCGCACCAGCATGGCACATGTATACATATGTAACTAACCTGCACAATGTGCACATGTACCCTAAAACTTAAAGTATAATAAAAAAATAAAGAAAGAAAGACAAATAAATAAATATATAAATTAAAAATAAATGAATAAAAATAGAACTACCGTATGATCCATTTGTATACATTCTAGGTATATATCCAAAAGAATTAAATCACTATGTTGAAAAGCTGTCTATACACCCATCTTTATGACAGCAAATTCATAATAGCCAAGGTATTGAGTCAATCTAAGTGTCTGTCAATGAATGAGTGAATAAAGAAAGTGTAGTATATATATAATAGAATACTATTCTGCCTGAAAACAAGAAGGAAGTCTTAATATTCTCAACAACATGGCAAACCTGAAGACATTTTGCTAAGTAAAATAAGCCAGGCACAGAAAAACAAATACTGCATGATCTCATATGTGAAATCGACATAAAATGAATCATAGAAGCACAGAGTAGCAGAAAGATGCTTGTCAGGGGTTAGCAGTGGAGAGAAATAGGGAAAATGGGGAGATATTGGTCAAAGGGTACAAAGTTTCAGATGGAAGGAACAAATTCAAGAGATCTATTCTACGGTATGGTGACTATAGCTAATAATACTGTACTGCATAGTTGAAAACTGCTAAGATAACAGATCCTAAATGTTCTCACCACAAAACAGGTAAGTATGTGAGTTAATGATCTGTTAATTAGCTTGAGTAATAATTGCATAATTATGCATATGTCAAAACATTATGCTGTATATTATAAATAAATACATTTTTTTCACTTATCCTTAATAAAGATGGGGGGGGGGGGATATTTGAGTAGGTGAGAAACCAGGATGCTACAGGAAGTGCTCCAAATCGTAAGATTTCCATAGTAGAGAACAGTTCAAAGGGCTAAGTTATGTTCTTTAAGTTTTTAAAAATGTGTTTTTATGTGATGTTTTACCCTATGTGGTCCCAATTGCTTGCTAAAAGTCATTTTACATACATTATTCTTGGTTCTTCATTTCTTGGGTAAGGTTAAGGACAAGGGCACATGCCTCATATTTTTCATGCCTAGTTAGAAATAAAGGAAGAGTCAGAGATGCAGAAGGAAGATAAAGTCAGCAGAATCAATGCAATTGCAAGTCACACTAGAAATTGGAGGGAAGTTCTGAGATGCGTTTTTATTTTTATAATAATTTAGGAAATAGTGTGTGAATCAATCATATCTAAATCTCACAGGCCTCAAAAGCTACAGCTGACATTTGAGTTATAGAGAAAACTCAGGCATTGCAAGTACGTTACTTTATACTGAATTCTCCTTTAGCCATTTTTCCGCTTCATTTGACTATGACTGTCAGTTTAAATTGCTCTAGGTATAGCGCAATTATTTCAAATGAAGATGGTTGACAATAATATATAAAACAAAATGATTACTTCTATAAAATAGATTTCTTTATTTGAAACACATATATTGACATACATAATATACTTATTAACCATAAATACTCAAATTAGATCAAGCTTTAAAATAAAAATAAGCTATCATTTTCCATATGACAGTTTCTATCATAAAATTTTTCCAATATATTTTCACATAATTCTTTCATACACCCATTGACTTCAAGTCATTTTCAGAGCCTCTCTATTTGCCTCAAATGTTTTCCTTAGTTCCTTAGGTAATGCAGTTGCTCCAAGCACTTACCTCACCTAAGTATACCTAGCCTATGATGACCATTTGTTTATAAGCTCCATAGCTCAGCTTTACCAGCTCCTTTTACTTCCTATATATTTCTCACTGCCTTGCAAAAAAGAGGGATCTCAGATGCTGACTTCTGCTATACTGTTTCAAAGCCTCTCTTACTACAATTCATAAAACTTATTGTCCTACTATTGATACTGGATATGAAAGAATATGGACCAAAATTCCTCTCAAAATTTACTATCTGACAAAGAATAAGCATTGTTGGAGAAAAGGATTTGAAGTATTTTGCTGTGTATTTAACTAAACTAAAGATAGAAGACAAAAGTATTCTGCCCAAAAAGCAAGAAATTAAAAGACATATTGTAGAGATTTTTAAATTGAGAGTATCATCTTTTCATAGGAATTACAGCTTCGCTTTTATCAAGATTTACAACAAATTTCATGCCTTATTTTCAATCAAGAAATGTCTGTCTTGGATACATTAGGTTTGTACCATGGAAAAACATCACTATAGATGTTTTATCTTGATTTTACATAGCTGTTTTCTCCACAAGTGAATGGTATTTAGGCTGACTGTGTTTTATTCCTACCTGTTACCAGGAAATCCACGACCTTGTTAGAGTACATGCTCAGCAAGTGCTAACAGAGTGAGTGAATAAAAGAATGGTTGATAAATAAATAGAAGGATGAATCATTGTGAGGGGAAACTCTGTTATATTGTTAATATGACACATACACAGGCTCATTCCCACCCCATTAGTCTCTTCACTTCCCCTCTTACATCTTTGTTTCTGAGGGTGTAGATTAGAGGGTTAAGACTAGGTGTGACAACAGTATAAAAGAGGGCAATGAACTTGCCTTGATCTTGAGAATTTCCTGATGGTGGCTGGAGATATATGCACATGGCCGGAATGAAAAAGAGAGATACAGCCATAAGATGAGCTCCACATGTTCCAAACACTTTCTGAAGCCCAGTGGTTGACTGCATCCTCAGTACAGCTCGGACGATGGCACCATAAGAAGTGAGAATGAGGATGAGAGGTATGAGAACAAATATGGAGCTTGTGATCATGAGGGTCAGCTCATTGGCATGGGTATCAACACACGATAATCGCAGAAGTGCTGGAACTTCACAGAAAAAGTGATCTACTTGGCGGTGTCCACACAGAGGTACCCAGAAGGTGAAGGAGGAATGAAGTGCTGAGTTGGTAAAACCACTTACCCAAGAAGCCACAGCCAGCAGGTGGCAGAAACGAGGGTGCATGAGGACAGTGTAATGCAAAGGTCTACACACAGCTGCATAACGGTCATAGGACATCACCACCAGTAGGACACACTCTGTGGTTCCCAGTGCGAGAACAAAGTAAAGTTGAATCATGCAACCAGCATAAGAGATGGTCTTTTCCGGGCCCCAGAGATTGACCAGCAACTGAGGGATAGAGCTGGTGGTGTAGCAGAGATCCAGAAATGAGAGGTTCGAAAGGAAGAAGTACATTGGTGTGTGGAGATGGGAGTCCAGGTATGATAGGATGATGATGAACAGGTTTCCTATCAGTGTCATCAAGTAGAAGATCAAGACAACCACAAAGATAACTACTTCCAGATGAGGCCAGTTAGAAAATCCAACTAAAACAAAGTACCCCTCAGAGCTAGCATTGACTTTTCCATCATCATTCATTTCCTATTACCTGAGAGAAAAAAAAGAAAGGTAAACTCAAAAAAAGAGTAAACAAATGATCCAAAAATACCAGCACACATGAATAAAAAATAAAAGCCAGTTTGAAGGGCTTGCCATCATTTAATTGTAGGACAATTTAACCATTAGTAGTAATGAATTTAACAAAAGAAGAATTATAAAGCTCATACTGATATAAAAAGTAAAAGAATAAATAAATGAATGGTGAAGATAAAGCTATTCCTTACAGTAGATCCCTAATTAACAAATACAGAAGGGGTGACGGTGTTAAGAAGAACATAAATGATTGCAAAAACTAGTGGATAAAAATTTGATGGGGAACAGAATATGTACAAATATCTAAAATAGTCTAAAATATCTCCTCACAACTTTCTTGTTAATTTCAAACTGAAAAACAGTAAAGTTTGTAGTAGAAAAACCTGTCAGACACCAACATAACCAGTGATTTTATTGATCTTAAGATCACCTGTATTTGCACAAACCAACATCATGAGCCTGCTGTGATGATGCTCTGAACAGGACATGCTGTCACTTCAGTGATATTTGTGTTAAAAATTCTAATAATGAAGACTAATTATAATAATGAAGACACATGAGAAAAACTCAAATTGAGAGAAATAGCTTGCCTATACAATTCAGAAGTATCAAGTTTAAGTAGAAAAACAAAGGGTGAGGAATTGGTCCAGATGAAAAGAGACTAGTGAGATGTGATTTCTCAGTGTACAATCCTGGATTTTTTCAAAAACTAGCTATTAACAAAATTATTGAGACAATTTAAGAAATCTCAGTGTGGACTATGGATTAGATAATAATATTGTGCCCATATTAAGTTTGCTGATTTGGGTACTGTGCTGGACTTATGTAAAGTAACATCCTTTTTCTTAGACAAAAAACACTGAATAAAGTATTTGGCTTAAAGGAACGTGTCATCTCCAACTTACTCTCAACTAGTCCAGAAAAAGAGATAGATAGGTAGATAGATAGGTAGATAGATAGATAGATAGATAGATAGATAGATAGATAGATAATAGATAGATAGATAGTTGATAGATGATATAACAAAGCTTTGGGGGAAAATGTAAACTAATACTCAATCTGGTAAAAGGGTAAATGTTAGTCTTTTGTACTACTTTTTTGCAACTCTTCTCTAAGTTTGAAATTTTACCATAATAAAAAGTCACAAAAATACAAAATAATTTTTTAATTTTATATTTTATTTAGATGTTTGCCTTATTATAGAAAAATAACTATCAAGTTCTCATTCATTTTAGGGTGACATCTAGGTAAATGGTAATTGAAGGAAATTCCTAACCTAGCTAAGGAAGATAATTTCCATAAAACACAAAATCTTTCTTTGTTAATAAATAAGGAACTTTAGTTTTCTTTTCAGCATTTTCAGGTTATTTTCTTAAATGTGATTGTGGAAAACGTAATCATTGCAATCACAATAATCTTACATATGGATGAAAAGATATGTGGAAAATATTGAATTTAGTCATTTCAAAATGTTCGCCTAAAGAAAAAATGTTTAGCTTCAATTAGATAAGAATCTTATCTTCTGATTTGTTTACTTGGACTCAAAATGTATTTCTAAACTGAAAAATTGAATACAAGTAGAGAAGACACAGACACTTGCTCATCAATATATGGGTATTCATGATACGAACTAAGCTAAAAATCTGGGGAGAACAGTGATAGAATGCTTTCTAAAGGATGTGTGACTATAACTGAATTTGAAAAGATTCAAACTTTACAGAAAGGAAAGGAAAATAAAAATTCAGTGAGAGAACAGAGAAGGAAGGAAAAGTGGGAGGGGCAGGAAAATGGAGGAGAACCTGAGTGTAGTTCTTAGAGTTGCAGGTGTGTCTATCACAGGGTTCAAGAAGCTGAACCACAGGGCCTGAAGAAGGTTTCTACATGATGTATTTTTCTCCAGGACAATAATTTAGATAGTATATAAATTCTGAGCATGAGCTATAATTAGTACATATTTATTCTCCAAGTTAGAGAGTTCTGAATATTTAATGAATCATTAAGTGGCTGTTCATCATTTAATACATTGTGCCCAGTGAATCTCATGTTACTTTTTTTGTTAAAAATAAAATATATCTTACAAATAGTTATGACTCCTAGGTGATGCTTTTTCTCCAGTGAGTTTTCAATCTTTCATAGAAAAAAATGATACTTATTTTTGTTATATAGTTATTGTGTCAGGCATAGCAACCCACCATTTAAATACCCCATTTTCTCTGAATTCTTTGCCTCTTCCAGCTTTGCCACATGCCCTCTATTTCATTCCTTCCACAGTCAGTTATTTTTCTTATACCTCCCAATTGGCTATGGCACAGGAAGAAAGAAATCATTGTGGGGCCACCTGTGATTGCCTCTTTTGGGGGTCTCTTAATCGCTCATGTTTTATAAATTCAATGCCTGAAAGAAATGTCAGGAGCAGCTAATTGGTTGAGTTTCAGCAGAAAAGTTTGGAACATTCAGTTTGGTCCCAAGATTAAAAGATTGACCTCAGACCTTTTAACAGACTTGGTAATGTAAATAATCATTAGCCAGTTGTTACACTAATCTAGATTACTTTCAACAACTTAAACAATCATCCAGGAAAATCAGTCTGCACATTGTTTTAAAAGAAAATTTTAAAAGCTATAGCTGAATCAAAAAGCAGCAATAGTCAAAGAGTAAATCATGAAGATTACTTGACTTAGAGGTCACAGCCCTTGAGGGAAGATGAAAATTTTCCAAGAGATTTTTAAAAATTTCTCTAGAATAGGAGATAATACATCATGAGAAATATGAACACAAATGTTATAGCTACCTTCTCTCATGCAGATAAAATTTTCTTCTTTCTTGTACAGTTGCCTCGATAATTTATTACATTAACTAAAACAACATTTAGCTATGAGATACCTTTGCCAATTGCATGACCCATCCTTGAGCAATCTTACATAGAGAGGTTAGAATGAGATATGAGATAAGAAGCAAACAAACAAAAACTTACCAGATGTAAGCAAGGAAAAGGTAGGAATTTTTCTGGGTTAATTTTCTTCTTACTGGTGGAGCAGAAAATAAAAGCCTTATCAAAAGTTAAAAGCCTTATCAAAAGCCATATCAAAAGTTTAAGTTATCCTTAACACAAAGAAAGGATAAATGCTTGAGGTGATGGATACCACATTTAGCCTGCTGTGATTATAACACATTGTATGCCTGTATCAAAAATACCTGGGTCGGGTGCCGTGGCTCACACCTGTAATCCTGACACTTTGGGAAGCCAAGGTGGGTGGATCTCTGGAGCCCAGAAGTTCGAGACTAGCCTGGGCAATGAAGTGAGACCATGTCTCTACAAAAAATAAAAAGAAAGAAATTATCAAAAAAAATCTCATGTACCCCATAAATGCATACACCTATTGTGTACCCACAAAAATTAAAAGTTAAAAGTTGCTTTCATGGACTACGAATAAGTGATCCTCTCTAGTTTTGGAAATCAGGTATAATGGACGGAGAAAATAATCTCTTTTCCCCATCCCCATGTCACTGGCCAAGTTTTTTTATTCTTACCATAATATTTCTTTATATATTACCTAGTACTTAAGCAGTACTCAAACAATGCCTTTCACTCTGTCCTTCCTGTATCTGTCCACATTCCCTGTATATTGTCTTCCCAGCTGATGCCCTCATCATGCACAGGGCATGATGATCTGATCTGATCTGATCTGATCTCTGATTTTGATCACCTTGAAATCACCAACATAAATGCCTACACTTCCCTCATCTACTACACCAATTAGGAAAACAGTCTGAATGTAGCTATGACTATCATTGCTACAGAAGAGAAAGCTCTGAGTCTACTAAAAAAATTTAGTTTTACCCAAAAGATAAACTTATTAGAGCTTTCAGTGTATCAAGGGATGGGTCTTTATCTTAGAGTCAATGGGCCCTTTTTGGAAACAAAAGAATGTGACTTGCTTTCCTTGACTTGGGCCACTGGGAGGGTAAATCCCAAAGTAGCAGTTAATGCCCTTCAAGGAGTTATCCTGGTTAGAACAGTTTCTCAGTGATGTTCTTGGCATGATGCCACATTGTTGTACTAGGATGACAAGGAATCTATAGTCCAGCCATAGCAGAGAAAAATGCTTTGAGCTGTATCTGCAGGGAAGGGAATGGGTTATCTTGAGTTACCTGAAACCTCTTCCCCAATTCTTCAGTATGCTAGAGGCCAAATTTGAGATATAGCTTGTTAGGTAGTCTAATTTGGGAATGGGAAAAGGCATGAAACATTTTTTAAAAGGAAATATAATGACTACATTATACATATTTGTTTTATTAATTTGAATTTTTAATTGTGTCTAACATCTCTAAAATTCAAGGCCAAGTTCAGCCCTGCAAAAGTGTTAAAAATTACCTTTGAAGACCATTCAAACTATACTCAGAAGGTCACTACCAAACTCAGAAAACTTTTAACAAAATTATTTAATATTTCCAAAATATTGTTATCAATAATTTCTTTTGATGTCTTGTTAAAAGCTTTGCAGAAATATATAAAAAAGTTAAATTAGCTGTGATAGCTAGCCTACATCCCATGTTTAAAAAAAAAAGCACATCGTGAGTTTATAAACTAATGAAGATTTTTCAATTGTTACATTGTGTCTAGGTGATATATTCCATGTGTACCAAACAAAGTCTTGGTATGAAAATCAAGTCACATTTACAATACAATTATATTTTAAAGTCAGTACTTTTAAGAGCATGATCAGGTATTTTCCTGTCCACTTATGTGAAGCAACTGAAACGGTCTTGGCTTCAGTAGTCTCGATTGTTGTGAAAACTCCATGTGAAAAATACGTAAACATTATCCTCGATGCCTAGTGCATAATCATTCAATACATGTTAGCTGCTATTACCATTATAGTGAATTTTAATTTGAAGTGATATTTTAACAAGGCATTCTATATTATTTCTTCATCCTTTATTTTAGATATTTAAAATATTAAAAATAAACCCTTATGTTCCCATCATTCAGAATCATCAACCATAACTTTTGTCATTTTTATTTTCAGAATTTTTAGCACATAAAGTATCACAGATAAAGTTCATATCCCCTTCAACTGTCACTCTCTGACCCAACACTAAATCCAGAGACAACTACCATGAGCTTGGTATATATCATTCCAGTTTACTTTAAAAAATATTAAATATTATTTTTAAGATAAATATGATTAAATAGTCATATAATCATATGTCTAAACTTCTCTATCTTATTGGAGAGGAATTTGACCAGTGATCCTACAACCTGTGGGGACTAGCAGAATTCAATCAGTTATCAAAATCCAGGAAATGTCTGATATCCTGGTCTGTAGGAGATTGTACCAAGCTCCAATATTTTTCATGTTTTGGTAACTAGAATTGTAGGAGAGTTTTTGGTCCCTGCCAATCTACTGGGTGCCAGCAAATGTTAACATTTTTAGGTGTGATGTTAGTAACTTGTGAAAATACAGCTGGCATAACATGATTTAATTACAGCAAAGTATTTCTAAGGAAGCAACCCTCAACTTTTTTCTCTACAATACACACTCAGATAAATAAAACACATTGAAAGTCACATCTGAGGAATCAAAAGGAATAAAAGACACTAAATGATCTCTGTTGAGCTTCTGTTAATTTGAGTGCTTTGTATGGGAGGAATGTGAATTAGAGTAGGTCACAAACTATTAAAGCATTGTAGATGGGAAGCTCAGTTGGAGTTGAGGCCTAGAAAATTCACATATACAACATGGAATACTATGCAGCCATCGAAAAGGATGTGTTCATGTCCTTTGCAGGGACATGGATGAAGCTGGAAGCCATCATTCTCAGCAAACTATCACAAGAACAGAAAACCAAACACCACATGTTCTCACGCATAGGTGGGCATTGAACAATGAGAATAGTTGGACCTGGGGGGAAACATCATACACCAGGGCCTGTGGGGGCAGTGGGGGGGATGCGGGAGGGATAGCATTAGGAGAAATACCTAATGTAAATGACTAATTGATGGGTGCAGCAAACCAACATGGCACATGTATACCTACGTAACAAACCTGCACGTTGTGCACATGTACCCTAGAGCTTAAATAATAATAAAATAAAATAAAACAGACGATGGAAAAAAATCAGTTATATTTCTATACAATTTATAGTGGTATCTAAAAACATGAAATACATAGAGGTGACTTTAACAAAATATGGACAATAGCTATACAATGAAAACCTCAAATGCTTCTGAAAGAAAATAAGATGTAAGTAAATGGAGATCTATATCATGTCCCCAGGTCAGAAAAGTCAATGTTGTCAAGTTGCCAGTTCTTCTCCAATTGGTCTATAAATTCAATGCAATCCCCAATCAAAATGCCACCAGGCTTTTTCTGTGGAAATGACACACTGTATTTTATTAAAGTTAAAATTTTTCTCTTTGAAAGATATGACAGTACTCTATTTGCAAAAGATTTGTTTGACCAAGGACTTGAGTTCAGAATATACAAAGAACTTCAAATTCAACAATAAGAAGACAAATGACCCAATTTTTAAAGTGAGTACAATATTTGAACAGAAACTACACAAAATAACATATATGAAGCATATGAAAAGCACACAAAAGGATGGTCAACGTCAACACCCCTCAATGCAAATTATAGCCACAGGTAACCTAACTTGAGAGGTGAAAAGTATAAAAACTGACAATACCAAGTATTAGAAAGAATGTGAGTTCATTTGGAACTCTCATACACTGCTGTTTGAAGTGAAAATAGAACAGCCACTTGAAAACATTTTTGCAGTATCTCATAAAGATAATATACACTAAGCATGTGGTCCTCCTGGAGAGGTACAAATAAAAGGTATTTACCCAAATTAAGTGAAAACATGCATCCACACAAACACTTGTATACAAATTTTCATAGCAGCATTATTCATAATAGCCAAAAATTTTAAATACTCCCAAAGCCCTTCACAGATAAATGGATAAATTGTTGCACATTCGTACAATGGAGTTCTAACAAGCAATAAAAAGGAAAAAGTAACTGATACATGTGGCAACATAATAAATGTCAAAAACATCATGCTAAATGAAACAAGCCACACCCAAAGATTACACACCGCATGATTGCAATTATTTGAAATTCTAAAAGTGGAAAAACCAAGTATATTTAGAGAAAATTAATGCTGCCTCAGGCTATGACTAAAAGGGGAGAGTTGACTACAAAACGGAAGTTCTTTGGGGAGTAATAGAAATGTCCTATAATCTTGATTGTGGTGGCATTTACACAATTATACATTTGTCAAACTCACTGAACTATTCTTTCAATTTGATATTGAGAAACCTGTCTTTGAGACTCAAATTTGCCATTTATTAGTGCGTGCATTTAGACAAGACTACTTAATCTCTCTGAGACTCAATTTCCTAATCTTTAACATAGGAACAATAATGTTTATATCTTATTTTTCTTTTGTTTCAAGAGGCTAATAGTCAACAAAGCTTTAGGGTTTCTATGATGACCAAAATTCTAATGAAACAAAATATATTAATGTGCTTTATAAGTTGTGTAGTACTGTTACAGTATAAAGGATTATAATTATACACTTTTTCTGATAGCTTATTAAATCCAATATTTGATGTCTAACAAAAATACAATAAAAAGAAAATATAAAAAAATTCATTGAACTATATACTTAAAATGTGTAGATTTCTTTGTACATAAATTATACTTCAATAAATTTGAAAAGAAAAGAGTCTTGTAGATCTTGAGAAGCTGGAGTGACACATGACATATTACAAATGGTAAGATTTCCACGGAGGCAGGAGGAATCTATGTTCTCACATTTTGTGAAGTCTGTGTGAGATGTGATGTGATCCCAATAATCCCACCGGGTACTTATCCAAGAAAAATGAAGTAAGTATTCCGAAGAGGTATCTATGCCCCCATGTTCATTGCAGCATTATTCATGACAGCCAAGATGAAGAAACAACCTAAGCATCCATTGATGGAGGAATGGATAAAGAAAATGTGATCACACACACACACACACACACACAGCGAGAAATATTATTCAGCCAATAAAAAGAAAATCCTGCCATTTGTTATAACATGGATGAACTGGAGGATATTGTGCTAAGTGAAATAAACCACACACAGAAAGACAAAAGATGTATGATAACACTTACATGTGGAATCTAAAAAAATTGAACTCGGATAGGAACAGTGGCTCACGCCTGTCATCCCAGCACTTTGGGAGGCCAAGGCAGGTGGATCATTTCAGGTCAGGGGTTCAAGACCAGCCTGGCCAACATGGTGAGAACTAGTTTCTACTAAAATACAAAAATTAGCTGGGCTTGGTGGCGGGTGCCTGTAGTCCCAGCTACTGGGGAGGCTGAGGCAGGAGAGTTGCTTGAAGCCGGGAGGCAGAGGCTGCAGTGAGCCAAGATCGCACCACTGCACTCCAGCCTGTGTGACAGAGTGAGACCGTGTATCAAAAAAATTAAAAAACTGAACCCATAGAAGCAGAGAATAGAATGGTGGTTGCCATGGGCTGGAGGGTGGGGAGTGGAGAGACAGCCAAATGGTACAAACTTTCTGTCATAAGATGAATACATTCTGGAGATCTAATGTAGATTATGGTGACTATAGTTAATAATACTGTACTGTATACTTGAAATTTGCTTAGAGATTAGATCTTAAGTGTCCTGACCCTCCCCGCTCCCCCTACACACAGTAACGATGTGAGATGATGGATGTGTTAATTTGATTGTGGTAATAATTTCACAATTTGGTTTGATTTATATATAATCACATTGTGCACATTAAATATATGTTATTTTATTTGTGCCTCAGTAAAGCTGGAAAAAATAAAATCAAAATAAAGAAATTTTTTTAATAATGCTATTCAGCAAAGAACAAGGATGTTAAGAGTTTTAAGCTATCTTCAATATGTCATTAACTAGGCCAACTAAAGCAAATTAAGCACATATTCTGCTTTGTTTCATTTAATAGCATTGTCTTCCTACAGGAGCTATGAATTTATTATCAGAGTTTATTATCAAACTTATTGTTTTGTTTTCGATTTTTAAAAAGTGAAAGATGTATACAATCTGAAGAGTAATCAGAGTATATTGTTTCTGATTTTTAAAAGCTATCTTAATTTATTAGCATTAACCCCAGTGACAAATTAAGCCATGTACAGATACTTCATCTTTTATCTTATGTTGCCATTTTTCCCGACAGAGAGTGAGTTCTGTCCAGACAAAGTATGTTATATTTATACATGTTACCAAGAATTTCACAAACTGGGAGAGAGTACACGTCCAATAAGATTTAGCTAATGAAGAATAAGTTAATGAATAAATGGACAGATGAACGAATCAGCCATTTTAAAGAGATATTAGTTTACTGTTCAATGTGACAAGAATGCAGGCCTACAGGATAAATTATATAATTTAGTGTCTTTAAAAAGTGAATTTCAACCAAAAAATTATGACATATCCTTTACCATATAATAAATGGTGTTATTCATTATGTTTACTATTTTTCTTTGCTGTGACTATTTTTAGCTTCATTTAAGGTTTGTTCAATAACCAAAAACTTCTTCAGCCTACATCTTTGCAATATTGCCCTTCTCTTCCTATACATATCAATGGTCAGTTCATAATTTAGCACATTGTCAGAAATATTTCCAATATTTTTAAAATAATCTCCTCATAATTATTCACACACACATTTATTTATGTTGAAACCACAGTCCACAATTTTCATGGAAATATAGAATTGTAAAAGACCAAAATGGTACTAATCAAAACCTTTATCTCAACATAATATTTCAGAACCAAATATTAAACAGAGCAACAAATGGGGGAACTGAACTATTCCATGTTTTGTGAGCTGTTAGATGAAACACAAATCACAAAGAAGCAGGGAAACAACCTTTCAAGATGGATAAGACCCTAGGAAAAACAACAGCCAACATGATTTCCCTGTCACATCCCCCATTCCCACCCCATTAGTCTCTTCACTGCCCCTCTTACATCCTTGTTTCTGAGAGTGTAGATTAGAGGGTTAAGACTAGGTGTGACAACAGTGTAAAAGAGGGCAATGAACTTGCCTTGATCTTGAGAATTTTCTGATGGTGGCTGGAGATACATGCACATGACTGGAATGAAAAAGAGAGATACAACCATAAGATGGGCTCCACATGTCCTAAGCACTTTCTGAAGCCCAGTGGTTGATTGCATGCTCAGTACAGCCCGGGCAATGGCACCATAGGAAGTGAGGATAAGGATGAGAGGTATGAGAACAAAAATGGAGCTCATGACCATGAGGGTCAGCTTATTTGCATGGGTATCAACACATGATAATCGCAGAAGTGCTGGAACTTCACAGAAGAAGTGATCCACTAGGCGATGTCTACGTAGGGGTATCCAGAAAGTAAAGGAGGAATGAAGTGCTGAGGTTGTAAAACCACTTACCCAAGAAGCCGCAGCCAACAAGCGGCAGAAACGAGGGTGCATGAGGACAGTGTAATGCAAAGGTCTACACACAGCTGCATAACGATCATAGGACATCACCACCAGTAGGACACACTCTGCAGTTCCCAGTGCGAGAACAAAGTAAAGTTGAACCGTACAACCAGCATAAGAGATGGTCTTTTCCGGGCCCCAGAGATTCACCAGCAACTGAGGGATAGAGCTGGTGGTGTAGCAGAGATCCAGAAATGAGAGATTTGAAAGGAAGAAGTACATAGGAGTGTGGAGATGGGAGTCCAGGTATGACAGGATGATGATGAACAGGTTTCCTATCAGTGGTATCAAGTAGAAGATCAAGATAACCACAAAGAGAACTACTTCCAGATGAGGCCAGTTAGAAAATCCAAGTAGAATAAAGAAGTCTTCAAAACTTGCATTTTTTTTCATCAACATTCTTGTTTTTCCTGTACCTAAAGAAAGAATCGCATAAACTCAAAGTCTGTCCATGCATTGTCAACCGCTCACTTGCAAACAGATTGGAGAAAAAAGTATCCCAATTCCAGATAGTGTGCACCATTATGGCAGTAGAATTTTTATACAGTTTCCTTTGTATGCTTCATTGAGATATTTGTCCAGCTGTGGATACAAGCAATAGCTTTTCAAGTTACTGAGTTCTTTTATATACATCCTTGAGTTAACATTTGGATAAATGAAGACTAAGATATTCCATAATCAGAAAGACAATATTTAAGGAAATAATTTTTTATTTTAAAAAGTTAAATTGATTTTTTTTTGCATTTTCAGACTATTTCCAATTTTGCAGTTACAGAGAAAGGAATAACTGCAGCCATAATAATCTTACTTATAGATAGGAACTTCCCATGTTAAAGAGCAATTAGGTAGTCACTTTAAAATATTAATATGAACTGAAAAGAAATAATTGAACATGATTATAGAAAGAATTAAATGATATTCATTTATTTATGCTAGCAGTTTATTTCTAGACGAATAAAATAACATGCAAATGAAGGTTTAAACAGACATGCACACACACACCAACTTATAAAAATTCACAATATAAGCAAAGCTGATTAATAAAGTGAAATAGAGTAGAGATATCAGTGATAGAGTGCTTCCAAAGTTACATGGGGGTATAATTATTATTGGAAGACAGAAAGATTACAGAGTCTAACAAAAACACCAGGAGGGGTAAGAGAGAAAGGAAGAGTGCTTTGAGGCACAACAGTGAAGAGGAGGTCAGAATGTGGCATTTGAAATTGAAAGAATGTATAACACAGGATTGTTAGACAGGGACAAGAAGACTTAAACATGGTTTCTAAAAAATTTTATATGCTTTAGTCCAATAACTGAACTATACTTTAAATTCTGAGTCACAACTTATAATTTGTATTTCTGGGTTTTCTTCAATATTCCTAAATAGCATTGCCATCCCCCTTCTGCTCCCCTCCTGCCACAGTCAACTCTTCCTCTCATACTCTCTGATAAAATATGACAAAAGACAAATTTATTTACACCCAACTCATCTTCAGTGTTTTGAAAAACTTTTAACAACTCAAATATTCTAATCTTGACTCTTGAAAAAGATGTAAGGGTTTGCCTAATTAGTTGAGTTACAGCTGGAGAGCTAGGAACGTTGAACTTGGGCCAAGTCTGTGCAAATGCTCCAGACAGGTACAAAGATATCTGTACACTTTTCCATATTGTTGATAATGAAATGATCATTACCTTTTGAGAAATCATGGAAAAATTGCAAGAATTTTTTTAAAAATTTCGCTAGGTTGAAAGGTAATATTCTGTAAGATACTTGAACTCAAATGCTGTGGATACTTTTGCTAATGCAGGTATAATTTTCTTTCCTAATGCAGCTGCCTGATTTCCTTACTACAGTAATTAAAAGGTGAAATCTGATATTTTTCTGTTGTATAAACCATCTTTCAGCATTCTTCCAGAGTTGATAAAAAGGATAGGAAATAAGGGACAAAAAAAAAACCCAGAACTCACGTAGAGAAAAGTTTGCAGCTTCGATTTTCTTCTTGGAGGAAAAGAGGGAAATGAAGACCCTATCGAATGTAGCTTTTATGAACTATGGAATAAAATATCTTCTCTCTTCTTTTAAATCAAACACTGTAGGGAAAATGGATGTCTGAGTGTCTCTTCTTTCCCCAATTATTACTAAGAGACATTTTCCCAATTCGTGTCACATTCATTCCTTTATACTATATCTGGTTTGTTTTCTTACTTTTTCATTGACTAGTAATAATTGTATATATGTATGGAGTACATTGTAATGTTTTGATATGTATATACATCATAGAATGATTATATTAAGCTAGTTAATGTACCTATCACCTCACACACATCATTTTTTTGTATTAAGAACATTTAAAATCTACACTTCCTGCAATTTTGAAATACAGAAGCTGTACACCCCTTAAGAAGTGCGCCAACTTCTATCAGTACTGACCTTCCTGTGTTTGTCCCTGTTCCCTGTCACTCTCTACCTGGCCTACGACCTCATCATGTATAAACTGATGAAGGGGCTCTCTGGTTGCCATGCAACCTAGAAACATCAACCTAATTGCCTTCTTATAACATTTTTGCCAATGTTTTAAATCTAACTATGGAGAACAGAGTCTGGAAATAACTGCGATTGTCATTGCTACAGAAAAGAGAGCCTGAGTTTGTCCAAAAGATCTGCTTTTTAGCAGAATGTGGGAATACTTTAGGGCATTCAGGGTATCAGGGGATGGACCCTTTATCCCAGAGTAAATGGAATCTTTATGGAACCAAAAAGAATAATGGGATACTCTTTCATTGACTGGGGCCTTTGGGAGTATAAATCCCAAAGTTGCAATTAATGCCCTTCAAGGAGTTGTCCTGGTGTGGTGTTCTCAGTACAAAACTCTTCACAGAAATATCTTCAGTATGATGTTATAGTCTTACTGTGATGACAGTGAATTTATCACTTACAAATATGGGAAAAGATGCTGTGAGTTATATTTACAATAAAGGGAATGGGTTTTACTGAGCCATGTGATTTTTTTTTTCAGTTTTCCATGGGGCTAAGGGTCAAATTTACAAGACAACTGGAAAAAAGGAGTGATTTCAGAGCCATTCAACTGAAAAACTAGAATACATAAAGACTAAACTGTATATCTATTCCTTATTAATGACGTGCTCTTTGAGACTGACCTATATTATTTATGCCATCCCAGTTGTCTTTTAAATTCAATTCCAAGATTTTTCCTGCAAAAGGTTAAAAAATATCTTGTGTTTAAAATCTCCCCTTTCCCCATCCGCTACCCCCAAGGTAGCTATATTGTACTCTCCACTTGCATGAGTTTATCTTTTTTAGATTCCACATGAGTGAGATCACGTGGTATTTGTCTTTCTGTGTCTGGCTTCTTTCACTTTGCATAATGTCCTGCAGGTTCATGAATGTTGTTGAAAAGACAGAATTTCCTTTTTTCTTTAAGGCTGGATAGTATTCCATTTTATATAGATAATGTGGCTCGTATATATCACATTATATCCCTTTTATATATTTATCTGTTTATCCATTGATGGGCATTTAAGTTCCTTCCATATCTCAGCTATTGTGAATAATGCTACAATGAACATGGTAGTGCAAATATCTGTAGTGAATTCTTATGATTTTATGTTGCCTCAGTGTTTATTTTCAATATAAGTTGAACTTTCTCATACCAGAATCAGGGCTTAGTCACCCTTAACACAATTTCGAGTTCTCCTCTCCCAGTTTCTCAAGGTGGTCAATCCAGATATTTGGCCTCTTGGTTTCCACCTTCCTGTGGAGCACCTAGATACAACCTGTTTGACTTATCCCACTGATCCCCACACCCCACATGGACTGCAGACTTGCAGTAGTGAACACCCCTCAATACAACATAACTCCCAAGAACTCATGCCTGCTTGCTCTAAACCCAGCAATCAGTTACTCCTTGCTTAGGAAATGCTGTGTACCCCAGTAAAGGCTTTGGCCTTCTTGGCTGTCACTCACTCTCTCTTGCTACCCACCCACTGGTTGAGCATGCATGTCTCTGAGGGCTGCCCCTTCTCCCGTTAGGCCTGTGAGGAAAGTTTCCTTCTTCTCTCTGGATCTTTAAGTAATAAAACTACTTCTATTACGTGTTTTTTTTTACTTGCGTCTCGCGTGACTGACATACGTGAAATTAACTTCTTTTCTGGACAAGGCTCTCTTAAAGAGTGGTTATCTTGGTAGGAATGAACTGGACACACTAGTCAGACAAGAGCCACAAGGGTGTCTGCCCGTGAAAATGAGTTTCCAGTGAGAGGGACACCTGGTCATAAATAGGACAATTAGGCATTAGCTCTCCATCAGGATATAGAAGTATTCCACGAAAAAAACACTGAAAACATCCACAACCACAACCACCTCCACTGGAGCCCATCAGAGCAGGGCTAGAGTTTCTGGCTCCTCTTCAAAGAGAGACGTTAAGACCAAATTAGAGGAAAATCTACCAATATATTTTTAACATATTAATTTCAATCTCTTTGGCTATGTACTCAGAAATATAGTTGCTGGATCATATGGTAATTCTATCTTTTTTTGAGGAACCTCCATGCTGATTTCAATAATGGCTGTATTAATTTATATTACTACCATTAGTATATAAGGATTCCCTTCTCCACATCCTTGCTAATACTTATTAACTCTTATTTTATTGATATAGCCATTCTAACAGGTATGAGGTGATATCTTATTGTGGTTTTAATTTGTATTTCCTTGATGGAGAAATTTTGTTATGTATCTGTTAGTCTTTTATGTCATCTTTTGAAAGATGTCCATTAAGTGTTTTGCTCAGTTTTAAAAGGGGTTCTTTGTTTTCTTGCTAACAAATTTAAGTTGTTTGCATTTCTTACATATTTTGGATATTAGCCATGTATGGTTTGTAAATATTTTCTCCCAGTCCATGGGTTGTCTCTTCAATCCGTTACTTACTTTGTTATATAGAAGGTTTTTGGTTTGAGGTAATCCCATTTGTATATTTCTGCTTTGGTTTCCTGTGCTATTGAGATCATGACCAATAAATTATTGCCAAGATTAATTTCAAGAACATTTTTCCCTATGTTTTCTTCTAGTAATTTTACATTTTCTGGTCACACATTTAAATCTTTAAACCATTTTTAGTGGATTTTTGCATATGGTGTGAAATAAGGTTTCAATTTCATTGTTCTGTATTTGGGTATTTGATTTTCCCAGCATCATTTATTAAAGATGCTGCCCTTTCTCCATAGTGTGTTCATTCTTGGCATCTTTGGCAAAAATCAATTAACCACAAATGCATGAGTTTATCTCTGGGCTCTCTATCACATTACATTGGTCCGTGTGTCTGTTGTTATGCCACTACCTTTCTGTTTTGAATACTATAACTGTGTAATATATTTTGAAACAGGTAGTGTGATGCCTCCAGCTTTGCTCTTTTTGCTCAAAAGTGCTTCAGCTACTTAGGAGTTTTTGTCATTCCATATGAATTTTTAAATTGCTTTTTATATTTCTGTGAAACAAAAAAGTCATTGAACTTTTATAGAAATTGCACTGAATCTGTATATCACTTTAGGTAGTACATATATTTTAATAATATTAATTCTTCCAAACCATGAATGCAAAATCCATCATATTCTGGGTTTTTGTTTGGTAGAAGACTTTTATTACTGATTCAACCTCCTTACTCATTATTAGTCTGTTCAGATTTTCTATTTTTTTCATGATTCATTTTTGTTATGTTTCTAGAAATTTAACCATTTCTTCTAGGTTACCCTATTCGTTGGTGTAAAATTGTTCATAGTATTCTTTTATGAGCTTTTGTACTTCTGTAGTATCAATTGTAATGTCTCCTCTTTCATTTTTGACTTTATTAGAGTCTTCTTTTTTTCTTAGTTGGTCTACTCAAGTTTTGCCAATTGTTTTTATCTTTTCAAAAATTCAAGTCTTAGTTTTGTGAATGCATTCTATTGTTTTCTAGCTTCTTATTTATTTCTGCTCTGATCTTTGTTATTTCCTTCCTTCTGCTAACTTTGGGATTAGTTTGCTCTTCTCTTTTTCTGGTTTCTTGAAATGTAACATTAGGTTGTTTGGGATCTTTCTTCTTTTTTAATATAGGCATTTATTACTACAAACATTCCTCTTGCTAATATCTTCTTTTGCTACATGCCATAAGTTGTGGTATGTTGTGTTTTCATTTTCATCTGTCTTAAGATTTTTTTTAATTTTGCTTTTGATTTTTTATTTAACCCAATGTTTATTCAGGAGCATGTTGTTTAATTTCCACATTTGTAAATATTTTAAATTTTCTCCTATTATTCATTTCTACTTTCATAACTTTGTGGTCAGAAAAGATACTTGATATGATTTCAATCTTCTTAAAACTGTGGAGTCTTATTTTGTTCCCTAATATTTGATCCTGGATAATGTCCCATTTGCACTTGAGAAGAATGAGTATTCTGTTGCTGTTGGATGGAATGTTCTATATATGTCTGTTAGGTCCATTTGATCTAATGTGCATTTCAAGTCCAGTGTTTCCTTATTGATTTCTGTCTAGATGACATGTTCATTGTTGAAAGTGAAGTATTGAAAAACCCTGCTATTACTGTATTGCAGTCTGTTTCTTTTTAGGTCTATTAATACTTTCTTTATACATTTAGATGATCTAGTATTAGGTGTATATATATTTACAATTGTTACATCCTTTTGATGAATTGACCCTTTTATCATGTAATGACTTTCTCTGTCTCTTTTTACAGTTTTGGACTTAAAGTTTGTCTAATATAAGTAGAGCTACCCCTGCTGTCTTTTGGTTTCTACTTGCATGAAATATTTTTTTCAGTCAATGTGTGTTCTTTAAGTTAAAGTTAGCCTCTTACAGGCAGCCTATGTTTGAGTATTGTTTTTCAGTTTTTTCCCAAAGCAAATCATTTTAGTAGGTTGTCAAATATACAATTATTAGAAATATCTAAATATTACCTGTAAAAATCAGCATATCACATTAGATAATTCTATAAAATAAGAAAACACAAATCACACATTGCCAATAACTGCTGCAGTCCAAGAATATCCTCCTGTCAATAGTACAAATTACAAACACATTTTTAAAACTAAAGATGTTATTTAGACATTTAAACCAAAGTAACCATGACTAGCCTAAATACATTCATTCATCAAGTACAATAAATTTAGCATTGCTACTTACAGTCACTAGTAACACAATTTTAGGTGCAATTTTACCTAAAATTTCATAAATTTTCCAATACAGTTCCAATAGTAAAGTGTCTTTGTGCATGCCATTTCCATTTATATGTGGGTGCATCATATATCAGACTTAAGGCTATTTCACCTCATTATTAAATTGTTCATAAATATATAAAGAAAGTGAACACCAGGCCAAAATTTAATCCCAATGATAAAAAAATATATATATAATATATATAAAATATATATATTATTAAAAAGTCAGGAAACAACTGTGAGCCAAAATAAACCTTTTTTCTTTGTAAATTACCCAGTCTCAGGTATTCCTTTATAGCAATGCAAATGGATGAATGCAGAAACAAAGGATCGGTCTGCATTTCTTAACTTCAGAAACTACAGTCTTTGTAGTTTCCTTTGTAGTACCTTTGTAAAGACAAAGATCTTTAAATAGTTTAGTGCTTAGTGTCCTTGTTAAAGTATAATGTTATATAATGAACACCGGCTGATAAATTATTGATGCATTAACTGGCAACATTTCAAAAAAAATTCAAACTCGAAATCTCAGTTTAGAATCTTCCAAGTGAATGAGAACCCCTAACTCTGTTCAGGTCAAATGTTGCCCCCTCACAGAAACTGACTGACCATGCTGTCTAAAGTAACAGCCTCAGCTAATTTTGATTCTCTTACCCTGCTTTCTTTTTCTTCATAGCATTTATCACTATCTGACATTGTATTATATATCTATTTACTTATTATTAGTTTTCTATCTCCTTACTAGTATGTAAGCTTCATTAGAACAGAGACTTTATTTCTTTTGATTATCAATATATCTCCTGTGCACATGACAGTGCCTGACACTTATCACCATGACATAAAGATTTATTGAGTAAATGATTAAATGGTTTGTTTCCATGTTCATGTTCCAACCAGACGCATAGGCAGGTATTGTGGCTTATCTCTGAAGTCCTTGGCACTGGCTGGCTGGCATAGAACCTTGCAAACAATGAATAAATAAATTACCCTGATCGATCAGTGTGCCTGGATAGAGAAGACATGTAGCAATGCTGCACCCCTGGATGTGCTATTAATACAATTATACAGCATGGAATACTATGCAGCCATAAAAAAGAATGAGTTCACGTCCTTTGCAGGGATACGGATGAAGCTGAAGCCATCATTCTCAGCAAACTAACACAGGAACAGAAAACCAAACACCTCATGTTCTCACTCATAAGTGGGAGTTGAACAATGAGAACACATGGACACAGGGAGGGGAACTTTACACACCGGGGCCTGTCAGGGGGTGGGGGGCAAGGGGAGGGAGAGCATTAGGACAAATACCTAATGCATGCAGGGCTTAAAGATGACAGGTTGATAGGTGCAGCAAACCATTATGGCACATGTATACCTATGTAACAAACCTGCACGTTCTACACATGTATCCCAGAACTTAAAGTAAAATAAAAATAATAATAATTTATAAAATACACTTAAAATTTATTTTTTTAACCAAGATTGTTCTCTTGAGGTTAACTTATTACTACTTTGAGTTGCCAGGAGTGATTGCACATTTCTTGGGAATCCCTAAGTCACCAAGAATAAAGACCACTTGTAATAACTAAGGCATATTCAACAATAAAATTCTAGAGATTCGGGATATTTGATATTTGCTTGTAACATTTCACTTTTTAGCTTTTATTCATTTAATAAATGTTTTCTTTATCATCTTGTATACTCATGAACAGTTTTAAGTGTCCATTCAAAGCATTTCATTGGGAAAAAAAAAGTCAGGAAACAACAGATGTTGGCGATGCTGGGGAGAAATAGGAACACTTTTACACTGTTAGTGGAAATGTAAATTAGTTCAGCCATTGTGGAAGACAGTGTGGCGATTTCTCAAGGATCTAGAGCCAGAAATACTATTTAACCCAGCAATCACATTACTGGGTATATACTCAAGGGATTATAAATAATTCTACTATAAAGACACATGCACACATATGTTTATTGCAGCACCATTTACAACAGCTAAGACTTGGAACCAACCCAAATGCCCATCAGTGATAGACTGGATAAAGAAAATGTGGTACATATACACCATGTAGCCATAGAAAAGAATGAGTTCATGTCCTTTGCCGGGACATGGATGAAGCTGGAAACCATCATTCTCAGCAAACTAACACGGGAACAGAAATCCAAACACCACATGTTCTCACTCATAAGTGGGAGTTGAAAATAAGAACACGTGGACACAGGAAGGGGAACATCACACACTGGGGCCTGTTGAAGGGTGGCGGCACAGGGAGGAGAGCATTAGGACAAATACCTAATGCATGAGGGGCTTAAAACCTAGATGACAGGTTGATAGGTGCAGCAAACCACCATGGCACATATATACCTATGTAACAATACTGCACGTTCTGCACATGTATCCCAGAACTAAAGGTAAAATTTTTTTAAAAAAGTAAAACCACAAAAAATAAAATAACTTTTCTATTATAATCCAAGCACAACAAATTGTATTTGAAAACTAATTACAAATATATATTACATATAGAAAGTATGTATATATGTATATTAAACTTATATATAAATTATTAGCTATAACAGATGTCATATAGTTACAAAAATCACAGGCTAAGAAAATGTCCTAATTTAGAAAATGATCATATTCTACACAAAAAGAAAAATGAGGAAAAATAGATACATTAAAATACGAGCACATTAGTTTCCTTAAGATTATATCTAGGCTGACGCTCAATTCAATTACAACTTCTTTATTTTACTAAGATCTTAGGATAAGCACTTATTAAGTCACATATTAAGTCATAACTTGCATAAATCAGCTTTTTTTGGAGATGGAGTTTCGCTCTTGTTGCCCAGGCTGGAGGGCAATGGCCTATCTTGTCTCCCCAGGTTCAAGCAATTCTCCTGTCCTGCCTCTGCCTCCCGAGTAGCTGAGATTACAAGCGCCCACCACCATGCCCAGCTAATTTTTTGTATTTTTAGTAGACACTAGGTTTCACCATGTTGGCCGGGCTGGTCTTGAACTCCTGACCTCAGGTGATCCGCCCGCTTCGGCCTCCCAAAGTGCTGGGATTACAGGCGTGAGCCACCGCCCCAGCCCTCAGCTGCTTCTTTCAAAAACTATTCCCCCTATTGCAATTTCATGTAATTTCTGTGTGTTCTGACCCAGTGAATTAATGCTAACCTTAAATTTCAATGTGTATATTAATATGTTAAGTGACTTTGTATGACATAATTTTTAACCTACAGATCTCTGGTAGCTTTAGTTTACAAACACTTATTACAAAAATCAGTGAAAATAGAAATATTATTTTTCCCTATACGCCATCATAGGACTCCCTATTTGACCTTGCAACTATTTAAAAGGAATTTGGGGCTATAAGTTCATTAAACCTTGTGCTTTCCTAATTAAACAACTTTAAATTTATTTTTCATTGTTTATTTTTGTTACTCTAATCTTCACCCTAGTTTTAGAATTTGTGAACCACATATGTGGTAGTATTATGCAACCAGCCCAGTTAGGAATAGAGTTGACTTATTGACTCTCTGGACATAATGACCAATTAAACTTGAGGGACTCTAGAATCCCTAGGGCTAAAAAGAGGACACAGAATTGTGTGAATGGTACTCCCTTAATAAATATTGGTTGGCTTTATTTAAAGGCATAACTTTCTTTCCATGACACTTCCAATGTTGTTGATGTCTATAAAGTCAACTTCTCGTTGTAGAAATCCACTAGGAACCTGGTGAGGAGAGCCCATGTCAGTCAAAAATGCCCCAATGACTGAAGACACACTATCTATACACATTTTCCTCTCCTCATAAGTATTTTTCTCACATGTTCTTGATGCAGTCCAGGTTTCATGCTAATTTCATTCTTGGTCAGTGGGCAAAAGGTAGTTGAGTTAGAATGTCGTAAGGATTGAAAATTCAAAAACTCAACTGCATTTATTAATCTGTCTTTGAACCAGACTTCCCTTGAAACACAGCACAAAGAAAGGCGTGAATATCTCTTGGACATTTAGAAAAAAGGTGAGTGGCGTCTAATACAGTGTATTATATTACCATGAGTGGGAAGGATCTCTCAAGAACATCTCACCTACATCCCTGCCTCTGAGTTGCATCATGTTAAATAATCAGAATGCCCAATTTGTTTCCTGGGAACTTTGAAATCAATATGAAGTATTTTCAGTGATTCCAAAAATCCTTCGTATCCTTTCACTCTTTTGAATGGTTTGCTCATTATATCTCCGTACATAAAAACGGTCAGTGGGATTTAAGATTTCTTTTGATTCATGTAGAAAATAGAAATAGGACAAAAAGTCAACGTGACAGTGGAATCAACATGTTCTTGTCAAGAGGTAAGTTCATTTTCTGATAATGTAAAAGAGAAATTGGTGCCATATAAAATATGAAGAAAATAAGAGAAATTATCAGTGCCATATAAAATGTGAAGAGAAGAGGTTGTGAAAAAATAGGAGTAGAAAATAACAGCTACTGAATAGGGTCCTCTTTTATTCCATGCCCTTTAGATAACCAGATATCACCTACTACATTGATTTAACTTCCATTTACTGGAAAACTATGTACTCAGTATATTATGCTAGAAACAAAGACAAAGTGATAATATGAAATTCAATAATTTCATGTTATAATATTATGAAATTATAACAATCACTTGAACCACCAATAGTAAATTTTCTGTTTTCTCGTATACAAGACAAGCTGAGATAATGATATAGTACTACTATTAATGACTTATTAGTGATTAGTATTAATGATACTGCTATTGATATCAAGCTCACATCCATTAAATGCTTAGTATGCTTGGGACAGGGTCCTAAGTTCAGATGTGTATACATTGTCTCACTTGAGCTTCACAATACTCTCTTTTTATCAATTCAGAGATTGTTTTTTAATGTAGCACAAGAATGTTCATTCATTTGCCCAGGATCACACAATCCAGTAATAAAACCCTGGCAGATTCTGGCTCCAGAGGCACTCTACCTAACAGCTAACCTTTAACAGTGATTTTTTTTAATGCTACTAAGTAGGAAGACAATGTGATACTTTCTTCTTGTTTTTATTTGTGTTTCTTCAATAATGAAAAAGTTATAATCTTTTATACTTTCACTGTCATTTTATGTTGTTTTCTTCCCCAAACTGCTTATTTATGTCCATTGCTCATTTTTTTCCATTGGACTTTTGATCTTTTTCTTATTATTATGTAATAATTATTTATATTTTAATATAATAACCATTTTTCCATAAACATTGTATATTTTTCTATCTTGCCATTTATGTTTTATCTTTCTGTGTAGTCTTTTTCTGATATAAAAAATTGTATTAATGAGTAAAAATTGTATATATTTATAGTGTACAACATGATGTTTTGATATATGTGTACATTATAAAGTGGCTAAATCAAGTTATCTAATGTATGTATTACCTTACATATTTATCATTTTGTAAATTTACATGGACATTCAAAAAAGCCTAATCTCATATTCTCTTCTATTTTTCAAGCAAAGGTGTATTACTGTTATTTGCCAAAAAATAATGTGTATCCATAGCTAAAAAAAATCATATATAATGGAAGAAGTTAAAAATCTCAAGGTCATCTCTGTTCATTTTCATTTATTCATTCCATTATCAAATTATATTTTATATATCAGTGTTTTTACTCTGGAAAAGTTATCTTATTCTGTGGTAAATTGTGTCAATACTTATTTTCTCTTCTCTCTTCAGTCTATCTTTCTATTTTTATGCTTGCAAATTCAAATGGTGTAAACCACCTCAATGACATTTCATTTAAACATGCAAAGTACGCTGAAGAAACTTAGGTGCACTTAGGTAATATAACTAAATAACTGATGACTTTTACAGACTGAAGAAAATCAACTTGAATATATGACTTTTGGTTTGTTTCTATTTTAATTTATGACCACTTTTGTGCTGTATGCAGTCATTCTTATTGTACTATCTGTGTATTTAGGGGGAAATACGGTATAAAAGAAAGAATGATCTTTAAATCCTAGGTGTTAGTCTTGACCTCACCAATAATGAGTGTGCAAATTATTTATTCTTACTGAATCACAGAAGCAATAAAATGCAAACCATGACTGTGAGGGGTTTGATGAGAATTACAAAGAATGTATTTCACACACTGAGCAGTTTCTGGCACATGTTAAGTAAAGCAACAATTATGTTATCAGTTTTGCTATTTTAATTAAGGTATTTGCAGATGGGGAGATGACACCTGTGGTCATTACTATATATCACAAGTAACCATAATTTTATTACTAATACCCACGGTAGTTCTTTGTGGAAATGGACCTACATGCATAGCATTTAGGAGAAAGACACAACTCAAAAAAACATGTAAAGATGTTACTAAAAGAAGCAAAATTTCTTTAGATCAATTGCAGATTTAGATTCAACTCTTATAACCTCTATATTACTCAGCATTTTCAGGCCAAATTTAAAATAATTGGAGTAAAAGTAATATTTCTTTCTAAACTGTTTATTAAGATAGGTTAGGAGGTAAGAAGAGGAGAGAACATAAAATGCATTGAGAACTCACAATTTTCCATGTGTTATGCATATGTTACATACTTTATGTCATTTAAATGTAATGATTTTCTTTAAAGTAATTTAAACACTACTGAAAACACAGGAACTACTTTTAAGCTTAAACATAACCATATTATACTTCACAAGGGCTTTATTCACTTGACTGTAAATTGTATTTGATGCTTAGCTATTCATTAAATTTAATTCAGCTCCAGTAAGAGTATTCAATAAACAAACATTGATTGCTTTCCTATCTTACATTTTTTTAGGAGTGCGAAATAAGTGAGTCATAATGAATTGGGCAAATGAGAGCTCCCCAAAAGAGTTTATGCTACTTGGCTTCTCAGATAGGGCTTGGCTACAAATGCCCCTTTTTGTGGTCCTGTTAATATCATACACAATCACCATATTTGGCAATGTGTCCATCATGATGGTGTGCATTCTGGATCCCAAACTTCATACTCCCATGTATTTCTTTCTCACTAATCTCTCCATCTTAGATCTCTGCTATACCACAACTACAGCCCCTCATATGTTGGTAAATATTGGTTGCAACAAAAAGACCATCAGCTATGCTGGCTGTGTGGCCCAACTCATCATCTTCCTGGCCCTAGGTGCTACAGAGTGTCTCCTTCTGGCTGTTATGTCCTTTGACAGATACGTGGCTGTTTGCAGACCCCTCCACTATGTAGTCATCATGAATTATTGGTTCTGCCTAAGGATGGCAGCCTTCTCATGGCTCACTGGTTTCGGCAACTCAGTGCTGCAGTCTTCCTTGACTCTTAACATGCCACGCTGTGGTCACCAGGAAGTGGACCACTTTTTCTGTGAGGTGCCTGCACTTCTCAAGTTGTCATGTGCTGACACAAAGCCTATTGAGGCTGAGCTCTTCTTCTTTAGTGTACTAATTCTTCTAATTCCAGTGACATTGATCCTCATCTCCTATGGCTTCATAGCTCAAGCAGTATTAAAAATCAGGTCAGCAGAAGGACGGCAAAAAGCATTTGGGACATGTGGGTCCCACATGATTGTGGTGTCCCTCTTTTATGGAACAGCCATTTATATGTATCTTCAACCACCTTCATCCACCTCTAAGGACTGGGGAAAGATGGTTTCCCTCTTCTATGGAATCATCACACCCATGTTGAACCCCCTCATCTACAGCCTTAGAAATAAAGATATGAAGGAGGCCTTCAAGAGGCTGATGCCAAGAATCTTTTTCTGTAAGAAATAAGAAGTACTCCATTGTGATGAGAATCTTCTTAGTCTTTCCTTATCTTCAATGATGGTAATGACCTTTGAACTCATTTTCCTATTTTCCAGGCTCTGGTGATTTCACTGAATTCTGTCAACAGTTAGAAAATCCTTCCTCTGTTGGCTGGGCGCGGTGGTTCACGCCTGTAATCCCAGTACTTTGTGGGGGCCAAGGTGGGCAGATCACATGAGGTCAGGAGTTCGAGACCAGCCTGGCCAACATGGCGAAACCCCATCTCTACTAAAAGTACAAAAAAATTAGCAGGGCATGGTGGTGCACGCCTGTAATCCCAGATACTCAGGAGGCTGGGGCAAGAGAATCGCTTGAACCCAGGAGTCAGAAGTTGCAGTGAGCCCAGATCGCGCCACTCACTCCAGCGTGGGTGACAGAGTAGGAATCTGTCTCAGGAAAAAAAAAAAAAAAGGAAAGAAAGAAAAGTCTTCTTCTGTTTAGGAAGCAATGCTGAACCCATATGACATGTCTTCAAAGTTAGAAACTCCTTTCTTTTCAGAAGTTCCCCCAATGTACTCTGTTCCTTGAGACAAGTCATGTCGATTTCCTATCAACTTCAGGGTAGTCAGGAGACTTTGATGGATTGCCTTCCACTTGAATACTATTATTCTATAACCATCCTGTCTACGCCTTTAGTTAGGGATTTTAATATCCTTATAATTAAATTACCAGTTATTCCAAGCCAAAAATTATTCCATCAGAATCAAAGTCTTCAAACACTTTGAACCCTCTGATCTCTTGATAAAATTCATCATATGCACCTTTTCAGAACTGTTTTCGGTATGTAATTTGGCTTCAATCTAGCTGGCTTTGTTTTTGTTTTGTTTGAGAACGAATTTTACTCTTGTTGCCCAGGCTGGAATGCAATGGCACGATCTCAGCTCACTGCAACCTCCACCTCCTGGGTTCAAGCGATTCTCCTGCTTCAGCCTTCCAAGTAGCTGGGATTACGGATGCCCGCCACCATGCCCAGCTAATTTTTTGTATTTTTAGTAGAAACGGGGTTTCTTTGTGTTGGCCAGGCTGGTCTCGAACTCCTGACCTCAGGTGCTCCACCCATCTCGGCCTCCTAAATTGCTGGGATTACAGGCATGAGCCACTGCGCCCAACCAATCTAGCTGGTTTTAAACCAGCTAAGTGTGTGCATCTCAATCTGGAAACCTTAAATGTCAGTTGAGTTTTATTTCAAATTCTATTTTCAATTCATCTCTTTATTCCTCCGGATAGCATTTATCCTTTCTTCCCTTTTGTTAAATTCCTTATTTGTCCCAAGTTCTACCTCAGGTATGTGGCATCTTTTCTAAATTATAGAGCTAATTATAGAAATGTTAATGGGAATCCTTTTTTCTCATATTGACCTGAATTAGCTTACTCTTTATCTGTGGTAGTCATTCAATAAACATTTATTGTTCACAAGACAGCAGTAGTCCAGAGGAGAAATATCACAGTTCCTCTGCTGAAGAAATGTGCTAGTTCCAGAAGGCAATGATTCTTAAACTGAGACATTTAAATGATGGTTTACAGTTAGTAATGTAAGGACACAGATGAGGCAACATTTTAGGCAACAGAGAAAACTTTACAAAACAAAGCATTTCATCATTACAAGTAATTTAGCACAGTTAAACAATACAAAACCAGGCAAGATGAGGTTGACGATGTAATATAATTATATATTATATATAGTTCTATATCACATATAATTATGATAATGATATATTATATATAATTATAATATAATTATATTATATATTATTATATAATTATATATTATTATATATTATTATATTATATAATTATCTTATATACAATTACAATTATATTATATATAATTATAATAATATTTAAATGACATTTCAAATAAGTGGAAAAAGAAGAGACTGAAGAAATGTCTGTTGAGTTTTATTTCAAATTCTATTTCAATTCATCTCTTTATTCCCCTGGATAGCATTTCTCCTTGTTTTTCCCTTTTGTCAAATTCCATATTTGTCCCAAGTTCTACCTCTGGCATGTGGAATGACCCCTTAATTATAGAGCTAATTATAGAAATGTTAATGGGAATCATTTTTCCTATATCGATCATATCTTCAGAAAACACAAAAAATGAAAGAACACAAAGGGATCCACCTTTTACCTGGATCTCTGTTGTTACCCAATCTACCTTTATGCACTTCTCCCAACTCACTACCAGCGGAGTTTGGGTTTTTTCGTGTGCATTATATCAGAAAATATTCCTATGTTTTCTGGTATTTAAAACATAATTGAAATAGCTGCAAATTGGGCCGGGCATGGTGGCTCACACCTGTAATCCCAGCACTTTGGGAGGCCGAGGCGGGTGGATCACGAGGTCAGGAGATCGAGATCATCCTGGATA
This sequence comes from Pan troglodytes, assembly GCF_028858775.2. Lineage (NCBI taxonomy): Eukaryota > Metazoa > Chordata > Mammalia > Primates > Hominidae > Pan > Pan troglodytes. Next base: position 35,041,404 of record NC_072403.2, on the reverse strand, counting down.
ACACAGTGAAACCCCGTCTCTACTAAAAATACAAAAAAATAGCCGGGCATGGTGGCAGGCGCCTGTAGTCCCAGCTACTCGGGAAGCTGAGGCAGGAGAATGGTGTGAACCCAGGAGGCGGAGTTTGCAGTGAGCCAAGATTGCGCCACTGCACTCCAGCCTGGGCGACAGAGTGAGACTCCATCTCAAAAAAAAAAAAAAAAAAGCTGCAAATTTAATTTCACCAAGGAAGTGTATTAAAATCTATTTAACCACTTTCCTATTGTTGAACATATTTACACTCCTTGTTTTGATTATTGTTACTACTACTGCCAATAATTCAATATGAATTTGTGTCTAAATGTCAGTTTATATTCTGAAAAACTGAATTACTGGCTCTAATTATAAATTTCTTAGAAGATCTAAGAGTTAATAGATATGGTCAAATTGTGCTGTAGAAATTTTATAACATTCCACATTCCCAGATAGATCACTGTATATAGCAAATGAGAATGGTTGCTTCACGAGCTTTTGCAAACTCTGAGAGTTTCATCTTTTGATGAATATGCCAATTTTAGAAGCAGAAACATTATCAAGTTCCTATTTGTTATTTCCTTGAGTATTTTGAAAGTAGTGTATTTTTCATAAATTGAATACATTAGGAATGTTTATAAATATCTTATTTTTTCTCCCCTTCTAGGCAGATGGTAAAATTGCACATCCCTGTCCTATCGAATGCAGACCTGGCTGTTTAATATGATTTGCCAATAAAATGTGAAGAGAAATGATGTGGGTTATTTTTTGATGACTTCAAAATCTAGTACATACTCTGCCATGTTCTCTTTCCCTCTGGCAATCAAAACAATGTTCCAGGTAGGTTCTCAATCAGCCTGAAACAAATGTTAGGAAATTAAAATATGAGGCACTGGCAAAAGGATCACATGGCAGATGATGAGGGATATGATAGTAAAGCTTGAAACTGAGAGGGGCCAAGATGGTCAGTGACACAGCCAGGAAGAACATCTTCCACAACAGACCAGGATATCAGGAAGACTGGCATACTCCGAGCCGATCTTCGGAGGGAAGGCATTGAGAGTGGACAGAGGGAGGACATAGAACCTGAGCTGGAGGGTGAGAAACCTCGGAACTTTGCACGGAGTTGCAGAGTACCCGGACTCGTTTCTGGCCCATGTTCTTGGCCCGCAGTGACTCCTGGGGAAGAGGTCCGTCGAACACACGAGGAGTGGCCACTCTCGCCACAGACCTCCAGAATCCCAACTGCAGGAGACCCCATGACCCCGCGGACACTTGAGCTGGCAGGGAGAGCTATTTGGAAAGGTGGCAAGGACAGGACTTCAGCCTGTGAAAAGCCCAGAGGGTCTGACACAGGAACGGCTGCAGTGGAGCATGGCCAGAGACGCCCATTCCCCCAAAGCTCACCATGCTCCTCTAGGTTGTCTCAGCCTATGGTAACTGCCAGACCTGAACGGAGCAGGGCTATCTTACCTGTGGGATGGGACCAGTCTAATCTGAGTGCTCCCTTGTCTGCTGGCCTCTCCTGGGGTAGACTGGCTAAAGAAAATGTGCTACATATACACCATGGAATACTAAGCAGCCACAGAAAAAGAATTAGATGATGCCTTTTGCAGGAACATGGATGGAGCTGAAGACCATTTTCTTAAGCAAACTAACGTAGACACAGAAAACCAAATACCTCACACTCTCATTCATAAGTGAGAACTAAACACTGAGTACACATGAACACAAAGAAGGGAAAAGTAGACTCTGAGGCCTACTTGAGGGTGGTTTAGTTTTTTAAGGACTAAAAAACTACCTATCATATACTATGCTTATCACCTGGGTGGTGAAATAGTCTATACAACAAACCCCATGACATACGATTTACCTACGTAACAAACCTGCACATGTACCCCTGAACCTAAAGTAAAAGTCTAATAAAAAATGAGAGAGATTGAAATTATGGAGCCAGGTTTGGTGGCTCACACCTGTAATCCCAGCACTTTGGGAGGCCAAGGTGGGCAGATTGCCTGAGCTCAGGAGTTCAAGACAAGCCTGAGCAAAGTAGTGAAAACTCATCTCTACAAAAAATACAAAAATTCATTGGGTGTAGGAGCAAACACTTGTAGTCCCAGCTACTAGGGGATGCTGAGGCAGAAGGATCACCTGAGCCTGGGAGGTTAAGGCAGCAGGGAGCCAAGATCACACCACTGCAGAGTACAGACAGAGAAGACCCTGTCTCAGAAAAAAGAAAGAAAGAGAAGAAAGAGAAGAAAGAGAGAAAGAAAGAAAAAGAAAGAAAGAAGAAAGAAAGACAGGGAGGGTGAAAGAAAGAGGAGAAAAAAGAAAGAAAAGAAAGAGAAAGAAAGAAAGAGAAGGAAAGAAAAAGAGAGAGAAAGGAAAGAAAAGAGAAAGAGAGAGGGAGGGAGGGAAGGGAAAGAAGAAAAAAAGGGAAGGAAGGAAGGAAAAAGGGAAGGGAGGGAGGGAGGAAGGGAGGGAGGGAGGAAGGGAGACTAAAGTGATCCATGTTATACAATAAGGAAACATTTCATAAACTATCACCTGCAATAACTTAGAAGGCAGATAATGAACCTAACAACTGAGTGGAACCCGAGGGTTATGAAGAACAATGGATGGAGGAGCTACTTTTCAATGAGTGGGATATAGGGACATTTCCAAACTCACATTTGGAACGCCTCACAATAACTGCCCAGTGGTTACAGTGATTGTTTAACTTCTGGGAAGACATTTTAAGGGCAGAGTGTGTTTTGCAACTTTTATTTCCCTCTATCACAACAATCTAGAGAACTTTGGATAGTGTCTACTTCATCAGTTTGGATCCCTAATGCACAATGACATGGACGAGTCCCTAGCAACATTCAATAAACACAAAACATAAGCAAAAATGAAATATTTGTTGGTTTAAGCCATTATGATGGACTTGTTTACCAGCATATGTTAATTGGCCATTTAAAAAAAAATAATATTATGGAGAAATACTCACTGTTAAGTGGTGGAGAAAACTCAAGAAACGATTCTACACTTAGAACATGACCCTAATTTTATATATACCTATATGTGTAAGAAAACACTAGAAATAAGTTCACCAAGCTAACTGTGGTGAGGTAAGTGACAGGATATCAGGAAATTTTTATTCCAGGCTTCTTATTTTTCTGTATTTTCTGATTTCATCATACAATTTCTTAAGTATTAGGAAAAAGTCTAAACATCATAAAACTGGTGCTCTAAGTCTATTTCACCTTGAAAAGTCTTGCATTAATGTTTATTTGCTTCCCATTAGACACTATCTTAAAGCCATAATAACCTAAAGTTGAATTTTATTTGAAATAAAAATTATTGATAGTGAAATTTTTATTAATGTATTTATAAATTTGGCAACTAATTTTAGAAATATCTACTCCAACCTTCAAGCTTACCATTAATAATTTCCCAAAGTCTTCTTAAAAATAATTTTATAAATATTTATACTTTGGGGGGCATTAGTAACTTAAATAACAAAAATAAGATGGGTTGAGCTCTAAAATTTGAATCACCATCAAAGTTCTAAAATATTTTTATATTACTTGTATCTACATTATTATCACATACCACCTAAATCAGAGACACTTAAATTTTCTCTGCCTTCCTAAGTGCACATCCAGAGCAAAGATATTATATATAGATATATAGTATATACAGATATTAAAATAGTTATAAATTTGCCTAATGTTTTTCAATCGCTTACTATACATACAGATTTTGCTATTTGCCGAGTATTTGTTAGTGAATAAGACAGACACAATTCCTTCCCTCACAAACTTTATAGTCTAGTGGGAGAAAGAAAACAAATAATAATACTAAACATGTAATTACAAGTTGTACTAAGTACTATAAAGTAAAAATGACAAGGCTTCATGAATAAAATGGATGGGTGATTAGTTTAAACCAGGAAAGGTTCAAGGAAAGCTCTTCTAGGGAAGTGTCATTTAGGCTCAGATCTACAAGTGAAGTAGTAAATTCTTCAGAGTAGACAAAACAGTAGATGCTAAGGCCTTGATCTGGCAGGAAGTATCATAACCACAAGTGTTCTTTTTATTGTCATCTTTTTATTTAATGTAGTTTACTACATTTTACATTTATAATGTATTTTTAATGTAATTTTTAAAGTTGCAAGTATAATACAGAACTTTAAATACCCTTTTCCAGAGTCATCATTCATTTACATTTGCCTTACTTTTACACATATGTAATATATAAATGTAGTTTTCATATCTATGAAATTTTTCCTAACCTTTTCATTACTACATACACTTTAGTGTATAGTTGCTAAGGACATTAACTTCCATACATAGCCAGTACAATAATAAAAACTGGGACACTTTACAGTCATATAATACTATTATGTAATCAATAGTTCATATTCAGATCTTGTTAATTATCTCCAAAATGTTCTTTATATTTTCTCCCATTCAGGAGCCAATAATGATGCAACATTTCAGAAAAGTGTATAAGGATAGTTTGTCTTAAAATCGATGCTGTTAACTTTAGTCACTTGACTAACATGGTGTCCCCCAGATCTCATTATGCTTTTTTCCTGAGAAATTAATAAGTAATTTGTGGCAGACAGCATAACTATGTAAATGTCTTAAACTTTCACCCACTAATTTTAACATCTATTAATAATTCTCCAATCCTAGTATGCCCTCTATTTATTAATTGATGTGCCATTAAGAGTTTTCCCTTTTCCCCCTTCATGTATTCATTTTTTATATTTTTATCAGTATATACTCATAAATTTCTATTTTATATCGCTATTTTACCTTTTTTTATTATTATAGTTTTTCTGGGGTACATGTGCAGGACGTGAAGGTTTGTTACATAGGTATACATGTGCCATGGTGGTTTGCTGCACCCACCAACCCGTCATCTACATTAGGTATTTCTCCTAATGCTATCCCTCCCCAAGTCCTCCACCCCTGACAGGCCCCAGTGTGGGATGTTCCTCTCCCTGTTCCATGTGTTCTCATTGTTTAACTCCCACTTATGAGTGAGAACATGCAGTGTTTGGTTTTCTGTTCTTGTGTTAGTTTGCTGAGAATGATAGTTTCATTAACTAGATTAACTGTGTAGTAAGAATTTATCATTCACTTTTCACTTCCACACCAGCAGGATGACGTAAGGAAACGAATACCATCAAAAAGGATCATGTTTTAAAATTATGAATTGGGTGGGAGTGGATTTAGACAGAAAAGAAATAAAAACAAAGGGTATACGTATATCAAATCATCACACTGCACACCTTGAATATATACAATCTTTATTGTCAATTAAATATTGTTTTAAAAAATAAAGGACCAGAAGCTGAATATAGTTATAGAATGCAGCAAATGATGAAAACAAAAGTGGGAGCAAAGAACAAGCCTGAGATGATCGGTGTGAACTTGGCTAGAAGGATCCAGATTGCTAGATCTGCTGCTAATTGTGAAGCATGGGTGAAAAAAGCAATTACTTTAAAAACAAGCCCATGGCCAAAAGTTTTCAGGACCCATATTTTCAAAATTCCAGATTCCATGATTTTTAATCATGTTTAAATAACATTAATGTATGTTAATATCTTCTTGACACAATGTTTTTATGGTTTAAATAAAATGAGGAACTTTAATGTAGTCAATGGAAGGTAAAAAGTCTATACTGTGTTGGGTTATTGTGGAAGAAATTATTGAAGACTTCTTTTGTCTGTATGTGGAACTAGGATTATTATGGCTCTATGATAGCAGAAATCTAAAGAAATAATATCTTGAGAAAAACTATAAATAAAAGAAAATTAGATCTTGGCACCTAAAATAATAATCTTAATTTCCCCCTTGTGATCCAAGGAAATTTTTATAAAATTGTTAAGGCAGATTCAGTTTCCTTGGCTTCTCTTAGATCTGAGTCCATTATAAATAACAGGTGCCAAAATTTATCATTTCATTTTATTATGGCAAGGAAGTTAGAGGGAAGCATACCCACTAAGGAATTGCTATAATGACCCTTACCAAGAAATTTCAACTCTATTATCTGTACAGAGAACAAAGTTTCACAGCTTTATAGAGTGAGTGGCAACCCTATAAAGTACTTTTTTTGAAGTACCTTTAGAACAAGATCATGTCCTTTGCAGGGACATGGATGGAGCTGGAAGCCATTATGCAGGAACCATTATGCAGAAAACCAAACCCTGCATGTTTTCACTCATGGAATGATGAGCTGAGCAATGAGAAAACATGGATACAGGGAGGAGAACAACACACAGTGGGGCCTGTCTGGGGGTGGAGAGGGGAGGGAGAACATCAGGAAAAATAGCTAATGCATGCTGGGCTTAATACATACGTGATGGGTTGATAGGTGCAGCAAACCACCATGGCACACGTTTACTTATGTAACAAACCTGCACATCCCACACATGTATCCCAGAACTTAAATAAAATAAAATAAATTTTTTTAAAGTACCTTCCTTACCTCTAAAGAGTAAGTAGGTTTTCATATTTGAAAATATTTGGGGTGTGCTCTGAGGGAGGGCCTGGGCCACCCACCATTGCTGGAGGAGCCCTTCAGGCCATAATAAGCATGAATAATGTCTTTCCTCTTTGAGTGGATCTACAATGGCTTCGGCAGTGTGCTCCAGTTCCTAGGACTCTACAAGAAATTTGGAAAACTTGTATTTTTGGGTTTGGACAACGCAGGCAAAACCACTCTTCTTCACATGCTCAAAGATGACAGATTGGGTCAACATGTTCCAACACTACATCCGACATCAGAAAAGCTAATAATTGCTGGAATGACTTTTACAACTCTTGATCTTGGTGGACACAAGCAAGCATGTCAGGTTTGAAAAAATTATCTCCAAGCAATTAATGAGATTGTTTTTCTGGTGGATTCTGCAGATCATTCTGGCCTCATGGAATCTAAAGTTGAGCTTAATGCTTTAATGACTGATGAAATAATATCCAATGTGCCAATCCTTATATTGGGTAACAAAATAGACAGAACAATGCAATAAGTGAAGAAAAACTCTTTGAGATATTTGGGCTTTCTGGACAGACCACAGGAAAGAGGAACATGGCCCTTTAGGAGCTGAACGCTCACCCCACTGAAGTGTTCATGTGCAGCGTGCTCAAGAGGCAAGGCTAGGGCGAGGGATTCTGCTGGCTCTCCCAATGTATTGACTGATGTTTGGACAGAGAAAATAAGAGTTTTTCTCCTCTGGACTGATCCTGTTCACAGCTTCTTCATGGACTTTTCTAATAGAACAATGAAAGGTCTCCAATCATGCTCTCCAAGCATTGAGAAGCCAAGAGTCACTGTCTACTCTCATCACCCAGTGGTGAAATGTTCTCTTCTCCACACTGTTGGGGAGGTAATGCTGCCCCATGTGCTGGTACAGGTCAGTATCCTGGGGCTTGGAAGCTGGCAGGGCTTGCTGAGTAAAGCTGTGTGCCATTATGGGGCACCTGAAAAGAAAAACACATCTCACCACTCTGGTTGATTTCAAAAGAAAGTGATTCTATTTTTAAAGAAAGTGTTGTTAATATAATTGATACCCCTTCTAACTTTTCGAGTTCAAAATTTACTTAGTCCAGAGTTTTCTATTCTTTTTTAAACTAATGAATGACATTTAGATACTTCATAAAATTATGAACAGATACACATTGGAGGCCAGAGCTCATTTGGGTAAACTCACTCCTGCTGAGTTAGCAGGTTGGTGAGAGAAGCTCCCCTGAGCTCACCTGTCTCTCTAACTGCCTTGGAGAAGGTGGCATTACCTTGTGAACAGAGAACCAGAAAAGGGGCAGAATCCTGGCCTTGTAATTGCGGCAGGTTTCCACTGTGGTAAGCTAGGGTCATTCCTTCTCAAGGAATGAGTAGCAGATCATTCACTATTGAGCAGTTAATTATAGTGTAAGTTACTGTTATTATTCTTATTTATAAAGTTATAGGTTTCAGCCAGTCTTTACTTTTATACTTTGGTGAAATTTTATTTCCCTCTATAGCACCTTCCTTTTTCATTTTCAGTTATAAAAAGTAACTTTCACCTCATGAAAAAGTTGAGAACATCTTTTATGTTGTCACATACTGCAGGTGTGTCAGTTACTTTTGCACAGATTCTAGAGGAAAATTTTTCTGAATAGGAAGACAGGACAAAGTTAACAGCTTAAGGGCTCTTAATTCTGTGAGTTGAGGACTTAAATGTATTGTAGCACTTGTCTGAATGCAGGAAAAATTTACTCACTGGGCTTTAAAATTTCCATTTGCAGAATTTGGTCTCTATTGGATTTTTCCTGAGCTCTTTGTCTTACATCTTATCTCCTTAGATATCTACGTTGCTGTGTTTAAAGTAAAGGTTAACATCTGTAGCTTTTCCAGGTGTGTTTGTGTGGAGTTTTTTAATATGAAATTGCCTTTCCCCATTGTAGAAATAAGCTGGGGGGAAACACTAACTCAAAAACTTTCTGTAGAGCTGTTCCTTTGGAAGCAGCATCACTTATTGGCAGTAAAGACTCAGGATAAAAGCAACAGCATCCCTACCATGGTGATGAGGATTGATTTTATAGCATTCCATTTTCTTAGTGTCACATGTGAAATTGGATTTTTATGATCTTAACCTAAATTCTACCCTTGTAGTAAAAGATCAAAAGATAAGATCTCCTAGGAAAAGACAGGAGATAGGAGATGAAAAGTTAGGAGGTTATCTTTATTCTAATGTGAGGGTAGGGAAAATGTGGATAACATATTATTGGGGAGAGAGTATAGTTATTTAGTTGGAGTTCTCAGTCTTCAGTACTGACTTGTTCGGGAAACATACTTTTTCACTGCCAGGTACTGAATGCAGAGGCTCAGTGAAGTATATTTCTGGGAAGTGCATGCATTTCATTTATTAGCAAGCATAGCTGGATTAAGATAAAACTGTTTGGAAAGGGGTTAAAGCCTTAACTGAACAAATCTAGCTAACAGTGAATGAACTAGATAGTTAACTTGCATTTTTTTTAAATTTTCCTTTGGTTAAAGGTTCCCCATACTTCTCTTACCAGAGACATGAGAAGTATGATTGCTTCCATGTTGGTTTTCTTACTTTTAGTTTCGGATTTTTTTTCCCTATTTGTCCCTAGTAACTTTGTTGCAAGCTAGAAAACTGTGGGTTCTACGTAGGGCAGCTGCTGTGAGGAGCTCAGCTCTAAACACAGGATCAGCGCCTTGTACAGGAATTCTCATGAATTAAGATGTTTCATTCTGTTTTATCAGAGTGCATGTATGTCCTATTTCAGAAAAAGTAAAACAGTCATTTACAAAAGAAAGTCAATCTGTATCCTAAGCATTTTAATTAAAAGTTAAAGCATAAATAAATAAATAAACAATAAATCAAAAGATTTGGGATCCTTTCAATCAAATAAATAACTATTAAAGACCTCTGATATGACATAAAGCCACTGAATACAGAAAGAACATTCAATCTTTATCCCCAATTAACACTGAATTCTGATGGAAGAAAAAGATTAATGTTCTTTTTTGCAAGAAAAGAGGGTACCCCTAAAAAATATCAACACTGATTTAGGCAACTGTTGTATATGAGTAGAAATGATCTATTTAGCTTGATTGATTTAATCTTTTTATACAACCACATGCATGTTGTGATCTCCTTATGAAAATTTTCATACTAAAAAAACTATTTTAAAAAAGGCTACTGTGGGCACACTGCCTATAGGATAGCCCTGCTAGGCAAGGAGCAGTTAAAAAAAGTATAAATAAATTGACACCTATTAATACTAATACTAATCATTATAATTTAAAACATTGAAACATGTTTTTGAAAAATAATCTATGGTACTGTTTGCATTTGTGAGCATTTCCACTGATTAAAAACATATGTGTACTGATATTAAAATCTAGAAATCATTAACATCAGATTCAAGACAAGGGATCTGAGTAATGTAGGGAAATAAAATGGTAGAAAAAACAACCCTTCTGAGACTTCTTATGGGAATATAAGGACATGGTTAATATTTGGATACAAAGAAAAATTAACTATCAGATATACACTTAAAATCAAACAGGGAACTTTATTTCATGAAAAATAACCAACCCAACATTGAGTATTGGACTTAATAAAGCGTGTTCACACATATGGTGCTAATTAATCTCCACAACAGAGCAAGATAGATAAAGAAGTTTCTGAATATTTAAGCAAGACCTAAAATGTACATGTATTAGTAATTGGGAAGTGGACTAAATCTAGATTTTCTAATATCATTCTTGTTTCTTTTCTACTATGCCAGTATTGTTCAAATTTTTTACCATTACCTATAGTAAGGAATATATTGTACATCAGAATCCAGGTCATACAAACACATATATAAAATGAGTGATGAGAATAAGTAAAATAAATCAATAAAATAGTATATAACTGCGTAATAGATTACAACTCACAATGTGAAAAGCACTAACATATATCATACTGTATAACTGCTGATACTTTAATGACCTTATATCACTTGACTGTGCAATGAATTATCTTGTCTTGTAAGTACTGAACGTGTTGCAAGGAACCATTTCCTTTCAGCTGTGTGCTTCCTTTTATGACAAAAGTTTTATGTTGGCAATTGTCATTCCAGGATTTGGGAAGAAGAGGTAAGGAATAGCACTATGTTGTTTCTATGCAAATCAGACTGATCCACGTGGAGCTCAGTGAGTTCTGAACTCACCTACATCAACTCACAAATTGAACCAGAACATGACCAGGGCCAACAGATTTTGGATGAAAGAAATTAACACGTGTTAGTTAGCATGGGTAGTTCTTGGGCATTCTTTAAAATTATTCATTTCTCCATCTGATTCATTTTTCTAATATAAGATTAATTATGTTTCCCATTACTTAATCATTATTCTGTAAAAGTTTGCTATATTGCATTTCTTGGGTAAGATACAGAGATTTGTTGATCTTCCTTTTAGAGGCACTAGAAAGGTAACATTTTGGCCTTTAGATAAAATTTTTCATGCTTACAAGTTTCAAATCACATCAGTTTAGTTACATCACAGAGAAAACCCCTTCATAACTCAGTTTATTTTACTTAACTGAATAAGTGGACTATCAGAAAAATTCAATACTAAAGTAGCCTTTCCTTTCCCTCAAATCCACCAACAAGAGCAATGACAGGAATCTGGGCAATGCAATTGCTCGAAAGATCTTCATTCTCTGGGGTTTCTTTGACCACCCCTAGCCGGAAATGTTTCTCTTCATAATGGGGCTTGTTGCTTATCTCTGCATACTGGTGGGCAACATCTCAATTATTGTGGTACCCAGGGGATATTTTAGGGGAGCACCAAATGCATCATTTTAGCTGTGATGTCTTTGGATCCTTACATTGCCATCTGCAAACACTTGAGGTACCCAGCTATCATGCATCAGCAACTCTGTGTCCTCCTAGTGGCCATGGCATGGCTAAGCAGTTTGGCCAACTCTACTTCAGTCATCCCTTGCCGTCCAGCTGCCACTAGGCGGTAACAAGGTGGACGACTTTCTGTGTGAGGTCTCAGCGATGATCAAGATATCATGTTTTGACACCACATTCAATGTATCTATGCTCTCCATTGTGAGGATATTGTAGTCCCTCGTTCTCTAATTAATTATCTTTGTTTACTGTGGATTCATTGTAGCTACTGTGCTGAGGATTCAGTCCTCAGGGGGAAAGAAGGAGGTCTTCAACACATGTGGTTCTCATATTGTATCTCTCCTCTATGGGCCTGTAATTAGCATGTATGTACAGCCCTCTGCCAACTCCCAGGACAAAAACAAATTCATGTACCTGTTCTACAGTTTGGTGACTCCTATGCTTAACCCTTTTATCTACACTTTGAGCAACAGGGACATAAAAGGGGCAATGAGGAGGCTTCTTGTCTTTTTGTATCACCAGGAAGAGAACAAAAGTAATTATTTTTATACTCCACATTCTTCATATACAGGTCAGAAGATCTCCTGTTCTAAAATTACATGTTGATTTAACCTCCTCCAAAATTGTTAGCATTCTTTACTACCCACCCTGTCTACATATATGCTTTTGTACCACACAATGGGGTTTGTTGGATATCATTTCAAGTGTGAATCCTAATCCTCAGATTGTCTGCAATTTGCATGGTAGTGAGAACTATGTCCTTATATTCCTTTGTATTTATCTAGAAATATCCATAGGCATCTAAAAAGTGGGCAATAAATAAATGTTAATAGACTGACTCATTTACTCAGAGCAAAAATCAAGTCCTATCATTTTATGTGTTACTTTGAAAAATATATATGAGTAATATAGACTGCAGTTTACCTTCTTGTTATTATGAATGTGATTTAAAGGCTAATCTTTTATTTGCAAATTAACTTTTTATGGATTGCCAGCAAGATCAAATAGGTTAATATCTCATATTCCATAACTGACCCTCTCAACCACAAATTCATTGATCCTTTACAAATAAAATAATTCAAAAATAATATCTGACTCTTTCCTATCGATCTTAATGGGATTTCTTCCTTTTGAGGTATTTGACTGAAGTAATTATTTCTAGGTTATCAGATGGAGAAGTTAAAATCTTCAGAAATTTCTATGTTGTCTCTTAATATTGAGAGCCACTCACCCTTCAATGGGAAGACAACCTACCTAGAATGAGAAAATTAGATGTATTTGGTAGGTAACCGAAGGATTAAATCGTCTCATCATTTAAAATCAGAATATTCAGCAGAAGGAAAATGGAAAAAGAAGGCAGAGCACAACCTGGGGCAAATATAAAATAAACTAGCTATCAGACCGTCAATTTTGAGATAGAGGTGACAAAGTAGAAAGTTGGATAATGATGTAAGAAGGCAGTGTTCTGTTGACTTTATCCATAACATCAACTCTCCTCATTATAAATCCATAATTTTTCTCATACTTCCTCTGCTCCCCTGTCTTTCAACTTGTGTTTAAGAAAAACATTTGTTTTTCTAACAACTACATACATTCATTTGAGGCCTTCACACATCTGCCCATCCTTCATGTATTTCCACTGTGCTCTTCTGAATGACAAGAACAAAATCTATTAACACACAATGTGCAAACCGCTGATACAGAAATATTATATATTATAGTTTTGCCATTGTTGGAGACAAGGAAACATCACTCTTTTGGAGGAAAGTTGACTCCCTGGCATACCAACATGTCTGTAAGGACTAGGCCTGATTTCACTGTGTACCTCTCCTTCATAGTACTGACCTGTATTGAGAGAATGGGCTCTAAATAAGTATTTTTTAAATAAATGAATGAATGATAAGTATTACCCACTGTCCTAATTACCTACTATTAAAACCTATATAACAGAATCATGCAAAAATGTGTCATATACTAAACAATGAGTGTAGCAAAAGAGGTTTGTAGCTGAATGTTTTTTTAAATTTTTTATCTCCATAGGTTTTTAGGTAACAGGTGGTATTTGGTTACATAAGTTCTTTAGTGGTGATTTGTGAGATTTCGGTGCACCCACCACCTGAGCAGTATACACTGAACTCAATTTGTAGTCTTTTATCCCTCCCTCCCCTCCTACCCTTTCCCCCACCCAGTCCCCAAAGTCCATTGTATCCTTCTTATGCCTTTGCATCCTCATTGCTTCGCTCCCTCTTATGAGCAAGAACATACAATATTTGGTTTTCCATTCCTGAGTTACTTCATTTAGAATAATAGTCTCCAATCCCATCTAGGTTGTTGTGAATGCCATTAATTCATTCCTTTTTATGGCTGAGCAGTATTCCATTGTGTGTGTGTGTGTGTGTGTGTATATATATATATATACACACATATATATATCACAGTTTCTTTATCTATTCGTTGATTGATGGGCATTTGGACTGGTTCCACATTTTTGCAATTGCAAATTGCACTGCTATAAACATGCATGTGCAAGTATATTTTTCGTATAACGACTTCTTTTCCTCTGAGTAGATACCCAGTAAGGGGATTGCTGGATCAAATGGTAGTTCCACTTTTAGTTCTTTAAGGAATCTCAACACTGTTTTCCATAGTGGTTGTACTAGTTTACATTCCCATCGGCAGTGTAGAAGTGTTCCCTTTCACCACATCCATGCCAATATATATTTTTTAAAAATTTTTTATAATGGTCATTCTTGCAGGAGTAAGGTTGGTATCTCATGGCAGTTTTGATTTGCATTTCTCTGATCATTAGTGATGTTGAGCATTTATTCATATGTTTGCTGGCCATTTGTATATCTTCTTTTGAGAATTGTCTATTCATGTCCTTAGCCCACCTATTGATGGGATTGTTTGATTTTTTCTTGCTAATTTGTCTGAGTTCCTTGTAAATACTGGATTATTAGTCCTTTGTCAGATGTACAGATTGTATAGATTGTGAAAAATTTTCTCCCACTTTGTGAGTAATCTACTCTGCTGACTGTTCTTTTGCTGTGCCAAAGCTCTTTAGTTTCATTAAACCCCACCTATTTATCTTGGATTTTGTTGCATTTGCTTTTGGGTTCTTGGTCAGAAATCTTTGCCTGAGCCAATGTCTAGAAGGTTTTTTTCAATGTTATCTTCTAGAATTTTTATAGTTTCAGGTCTTAGGTCTTAGATTTAAGTCTTTGATCCATCTTTTTTTTTTTTTTTTTTTTTTAGACAGAGTCTTGCTCTGTCCCCCAGGCTAGAGTGCAGTGGCTCAATATCAGCTCACTGCAAGCTCTGCCGCCTGGGTTCACGCCATTCTCCTGCCTCAGCCTCCCGAGTAGCTGGGACTACAGGTGCCCGCTGCCATGCCCAGCTAATTTTTTGTATTTTTAGTAGAGACGGGGTTTCACCATGTTAGCCAGAATGGTCTTGATCTCCTGACCTCGTGATCCACCCGCCTCGGCCTCCCAAAGTGCTGGGATTACAGGCGTGAGCCACCGCACTCAGCTTTGATCCATCTTGAGTTGATTTTTGTATAAGGTGAGAGATGAGGATCCCAGTTCATTATCCTACATATGGCTTGCCAATTATCCCAGCACCATCTGTTGAATAGCGTGTCCTCTCCCCACTTTATGTTTCTGTTTGCTTTGTCAAAGATCAGTTGGTTATAAGTATTTGGTTTTATTTCTTGGTTCTCTATTCTGTTCCATGGGTCTGTGTGCCTACTTTTATACCCATACCATGCTGTTTTGGTGACTATGGCCTTACAGTATAGTTTCAAATCAGGTAATGTGATGCCTCCAGATTTGTTCTTTTTGCTTAGTCTTGCTTTGGCTATGTGGGCTCTTTTTTGGTTCCACATGAATTTTAGGATTGTTTTTTCTAGTTCTATGAAGAATGATGGGGTTGGGTCATATGCTGAGTTTATTTTAAGCTTTATAAGAAACTGCCAAGTGGTTCCTCAAAGTGATTTTAACATTTTGCATTCTCATCAGTAATAAATAAGAGTTCCCCTTGTTCTGCATTTTTTTTCTAGCATTTACTATTGTCAGGGTTTTTTTTTTTTAGCCAATAGAACATTATGTGGGAATTTTTCTGTCTTGTTGCCTAATATTTAATATTTATAATTTCATAATATTTAAATTTTATTTACTTATTTTCATAATATTTAATATTTAATTATTTCATAATATTTAAATTTTGCTTCTTGGCCTGCAAAACCTGAACTATTTTCCATCTGGCTCTTGTGGGGAAAATTCGCTGATCTCTGGTCTTTCCTATGGATTTTCCTAACTCATTGAACCTCATTGAGGTTCAACTGAACTGTAAGTCAACAACTATAAGCTTTTTAAATATGGGAAATAGTGAGTCTTTGATAGGAACAAGTAATTTTTTCCAATTTTTCTTTAAGAATTTTGGCCTATGTACACAAGACAGGGATGCCCTCTCTCACCACTCCTATTCAACATAGTGTTGGAAGTTCTGGCCAGGGCAATCAGGCAGGAGAAAGAAATAAAGGGTATTCAATTAGAAAAAGAGGAAGTCAAAGTGTCCCTGCTTGCAGATGACATGATTGTATATCTAGAAAACCCCATTGTCTCAACCCAAAATCTCCTTAAGCTGATAAGCAACTTCAGCAAAGTCTCAGGATACAAAATCAATGTGCAAAAATCACAAGCATTCTTATACACCAATAACAGACAGAGAGCCAAATCATGAGTGAACTCCCATTCACAATTGCTTCAAAGAGAATAAAATACCTAGGAATCCAACTTACAAGGGATGTGAAGGACCTCTTCAAGGAGAACTACAGACCACTGCTCAATGAAATAAAAGAGGATACAAATGGAAGAACATTCCATGCTCATGTGTAGGAAGAATCAATATTGTGAAAATGGCCATACTGCCAAAGGTAATTTATAGATTCAGCAACATCCCCATCAAGCTACCAATGACTTTCTTCACAGAATTGGAAAAAATTACTTTAAATTTCATATGGAACCAAAAAAGAGCCCACATTGCCAAGTCAATCCTAAGCCAAAAGAACAAAGCTGGAGGCATCACACTACCTGACTTCAAACTATACTACAAGGCTACAGTAACCAAAACAGCATGGTACTGGTACCAAAACAGAGATATAGACCAATGGAACAGAACAGAGCCCTCAGAAATAACGCCGCATATCTACAACTATCTCATCTTTGACAAATCTGACAAAAATAAGCAATGGGGAAAGGATTCCCTATTTAATAAATGGTGCTGGGAAAACTGGCTAGCCATATGGAGAAAGCTGAAACTGGATCCCTTCCTTACACCTTATACAAAAATTAATTCAAGATGGATTAAAGACTTCAATGTTAGACCTAAAACCAGAAAAACCCTAGAACAAAACCTAGGCAATACAATTCAGGACATAGGCATGGGCAAGGACTTCATGTCTAAAACACCAAAAGCAACGGCAACAAAAGCCAAAATTGACAAATGGGATCTAATTAAACTAAAGAGCTTCTGCACAGCAAAAGAAACTACCATCAGAGTGAACAGGCAACCTACAGAATGGGAGAAAATTTTTGCAACCTACTCATCTGACAAAGGGCTAATATCCAGAATCTACAATGAACTCAAACAAATTTACAAGAAAAAAACAACCCCATCAAAAAGTGGGCGAAGGACATGAACAGACACTTCTCAAAAGAAGACATTTATGCAGCCAAAAGACACATGAAAAAATGCTCATCATCACTGGCCATCAGAGAAATGCAAATCAAAACCACAGTGAGATACCATTTCACACCAGTTAGAATGGCGATCATTAAAAAGTCAGGAAACAACGGGTGCTGGAGAGGATGTGGAGAAATAGGAACACTTTTACACTGTTGGTGGGACTGTAAACTAGTTCAACCATTGTGGAAGTCGGTGTGGCGATTCCTCAGGGATCTAGAACTAGAAATACAATTTGACCCAGCTATCCCATTACTGAGTATATACCCAAAGGATTATAAATCATGCTGCTGTAAAGACACATGCACATGCATGTTTATTGCGGTACTATTCACAATAGCAAAGACTTGGAACCAACCCAAATGTCCAACAATGATAGACTGGATTAAGAAAATATGGCACATATACACCATGGAATACTATGCAGCCATAAAAAATGATGAGTTCATTTCCTTTGTAGGGACATGGATGAAGCTGGAAACCATCATTCTCAGCAAACTATCACAAGGACAAATAACCAAACACCGCATGTTCTCACTCATAGGTGGGAATTGAACAATGAGAACACATGGTCACAGGAAGGGGAACATCACACGCCAGGGCCTGTTGTGGGGTGGGGGGAGGGGGGAGGGATAGCGTTAGGAGATATATCTAATGTTAAATGACGAGTTACTGGGTGCAGCACACCAACATGGCACATGTATACATATGTAACAGACCTGCACGTTGTGCACATTTACTCTAAAACTTAAAGTATAATAAATAAAAAAAGAATTTTGGCCTATGTATAACTATGATATATCAATTTTAAAATGCAAGACAAAGACAGACATTTTCTGTAGGTATCTGTTACTTAATGTGCATGGCTGATCTTTTTAGTTGCCTTTAAAATGTTCTGTATTTAATTAATTCATTCTAATATAAATATTCTGTGAATCTTTATTGTATTTTCTCAATACAATTTAGAACTTTAACTTTCTGAGGAAGGTTTTGAACCTCACTTTTCAATTGAATTTCCTGACGGTCAAATTGCTTAACCCATTCTGAATACTTTTACTGTAATTTTTACAGGCTTTAATGACAAGAGGCTTGAGGAAAGGGAGCCTGTTTTGCCCTTTACACCGGACACACAGAAGGCACCATCCATAAGAAACGAATGCTTACCAGGTAATGAAATTTGCTGGTACCTTGATCTTGAACTTCCCAGCCTCCAGAACTGTAAGCAATAAATTTATGTTGTTTACATAAAAAAGAAAATAAAAATACATGAAGAAGAATTACCCAGTGTTTCTCTCACATCCTTTACAGACTTCTAAACAATACAAACTCTTTAAATTGTAAACGAACTTGGAAAATTTTTACATCATCTTAAACAATTACGTATATCAGTTAAAAACAAATAAAGCCTTTAACAATGTGTTCAAATAATTTAATTTATATTTTGTTTCTTCCTCCATCAAAAGTCTTTACAGAAGCATAAATCAATTTCCTCAAAGCCCCTTTTGACTGATGATTGACTGGTACTTACTTTCTGATTGCTTCATTCTCCCCAATTCTAAGTCCCTGAGTCCCTGACATCAATTTAACTTCTCCAAGTGCAGTAGAAAATATTCATCAAGTGTTTCAATATTTGCTCTGACCTTACTTATAATTTAGCACTTGTTACAATAATTTACATATCTTTTCAGTTCACTGTTTGCTCAGTTGGTCATCCCATTCTTGAGCTTTTTTGCGTGTAGTTTATGCTCTCCTGGACATTGCAATGCTCATTTTAGCCATATTTTGTTGCTATCTTAACTTGCTGGCTTTTTTTACTCTTCTGACATATTTTTATGGTTATTTTGCATCCACTTTTTGGGATTAAAAGGACCTGAACACATCTTCTACTGGCTGAACTCCAGTTCCAAAGCTAGCCATCACCTTAACTCAATGTGAACATTAAGACTTTCTTCCTTTTGATTCTTTTCTGAAAGTATCTATTTTAAACTCAAATTTGATATAGACTTGGACCACTTGGTATCTTCTTCTCAAGGCTGCACTCCATTAAAGGTAATTTAAGTGTTCACATTATTTTTTAATCAGCCTAATTTATCAACAACTTTACATTTTTCTCCAACTAAAGCATAAATTCTATGGCAAACTCTTTCTTCCTATTTATATAAACCTGGCTTTCAACTATTAAGAAACACAAATATAGCTGCACTTACCACTATGTTCCAATGTTAAGCCACAGAGATCTGGCATGATTCTCATGTCTTCTGGCAACACTGACATGGCCTCATTTAGCTTCTCCAGGATTTGTATAAAATAAAACTTCATATCAGCAAGTGCACCCTCCATAGTACCAAATCTACCTCAGGCTTCCAGGGCACCCAATTCCATTCTGCCTGGAACCTAAATCAGCCACCTGGGAACAAAGAAAGACCATTAAGTCTGGCAGCAATGGGGGAAGAGAGAGTTTTCCAAATATTTTCACATCATAGCACACATAACATGGAATGTATAAGGCTGTTCTTGATTAAAGAAGACTGGCCACTGCTAGTGTGCTCCTCCTAGGCCTCACACAACAACCCCAAAGTCTAAGAGGATTAATGTCTTTTCACATATGTAAAATTCAGAGAACACTGTTTAAGAGGCTTGACAGCTAAGAACTTACATACCATCATCAATACTCAATGTTGCCTTAATGTAAACATATTTTTCTGACATCCAGTAAACCTAATCTTTAAAAAACTAAAAACAAAGATTCTTCCTTTCAGGAAAACACTTCTGCCTTGCTTTCTTTAGATTATGAGAGTAGGCATTGGAGAATTGAATTCTCACTGTCATTCACTTATTAATCTGAATTGCAAGCATAAAAACTCATGAAAGGACCAGGCATGGTGGCTCATACCTCTAATCCCAGCACTTTGGGAAGCCAAGGCAGGAGAATTGCTTCAGCCCAGAAGTTCAAGACCAACTTGGGCTATGTAGTGAGACACCTATCCTACAGAAATTTAAAAATTAGCCAAGTGTGGTGGTGCATGCTCATAGTTCCATAGTTCCAGCTACTCAGGGGGCTGAGGCAGGATTCCCGGAGACCAGAAGGTCAAGTCTGCAGTGAGCCATGATCACACCACTGCACTCTAGTCTGGGTGACAGAGCAAGACCCTGCCAAAAAAAAAAAAAAAAAAAAACACCTAAGGAAGAATTCTGGTACTTTGAGATTGGAAAAGAATTTGAAAAACATTCAACATTTCTTCATAAGAAATGTCTCAACAAATTGGTTATAAGGAATGTATGACAACACAATAAAGACCATGTATGACAACCCCACAGCTGAGATCATCAATTTGAAAGTTTTCCCTCTCAGATCAGAAACAAAGCAAAGATGCCCACTCTCACCACTTCTATTCAACCTAGTACTGGAAGTTATAGCCATGGCAATTAGGCAAGAGAAAGAAATTAAAAGCCTACAAATCGGAATGAACAAAAGAGAGAGAGAAAGAAAGAAAGAGAGAGAGAAAGGGAGGGAGGGAGGAAGGAAAGAAATGGTCTTTGTATACTGATTACCTATTGTTATATATAGAAACCCCAAATATTACACCAAAAACTGTTAAAACTAATGAACTAGTTCAGGATATAAATCAACATAAAAAATCAGTACTGTTTTTGCAGTATTGTAAAGACTATTGACATTATGAAGAAACTGCATCAACTAACAGGCAAAATAACCAGCTAGCATCATAATGACATGATCAAATTCACACATAACAATATTAACCTTAAATATAAATGGGCTAAATGCTTCAATTAAAAGACACATACTGATAAATTGGATAAAGAGTCAAGACCCATCAGTGTGCTGTATTCAGGAGACCCATCTCATGTGCAAAGACACACACAGGCTCAAAATAAAGGGATGGAGGAATATTTACCAAGCAAATGGAAAGCCAAAAAAAAAAAAAAAAAAAAGCAGCAGTAGCAATCCTAGTCTCTGATAAAACAGACTTTAAATCAAAAAAGACAAAGAAGGGAATTACATAATGGTAAAGGGATCAGTGCAACGAGAAGAGCTAACTATCCTAAATATATATGCACCCAATACAAGTGCACCCAGTTTCATAAAGCAAGTTCTTAGAGACCTACAAAGAGACTCAGACTCCTGCACAATAATAGTGGGAGACTTTAACACCCCACTGTCAATATTAGACTGATCAGTGAGACAGAAAATTAATAAGGATATTCAGAACTTGAACTCAGCTCTGGACCAAGCAGACCTAATAGACATCTACAGAACTCTTCACCCCTAATCAGCAGAATATGCATTCTTCTCAGAACCACATTACACTTAATCTAAAATTGGCCACATAATTGGGAGTAAGACACTCCTCAGCAAATGCAAAAGAGAAATCATAAAAAACAGTCTCTCAGACCACAGTGCAATCAAATTAGAACTCAAGATTAAGAAACTCCCTCAAAACTACACAACTACATGGAAACTGAACAACCTGCTCCTGAATGACTACTGGGTAAATAACAAAATTAAGGCAGAAATAAAGAAGTTCTTTGAAACCAATGAGAACAAAGACACAATCTACTAGAATCTCTGGGACACAGCTAAAGCAGTGTTTAGAGGAAAATTTATAGCACTGAATGCCAACATCAGAAAGAGGAAAAGATCTAAAACTGACACCTTAACATCACAATTAGAAGAACTAGAGAAGCAAGAGCAAACAAATTCAAAAGCTAGCAGAAGACAGGAAATAACTAAAATCAGAGCAAAATTGAAGGAGATACAGACACAAAAAACCCTTCAAAAAGTCAATGAATCCATGAAATGCTTTATGAAAAGGGAGAAAAGAGAGAAGAATCAGACACAACAAAAAACGATAAAGGGATATCACCACTGATCTCACAGAAATACAAACTACCATCAGAGAATATTATAAACACCACTACGCAAATAAACCAGAAAATCTAGAAGAAATTGATAAACTTCTGGACACATACACCCTCCCAAGACTAAACCAGGAAGAGGTCGAATCCCCGAGTAGACCAGTAACAAGTTCTGAAATTGAGGTAGTAATTAATAGCCTACCAACCAAAAAAATTCCAGGACCACACAGATTCACAGCCAAATTCTACCAGAGGTACTAAGATGACCTGGTACCATTCCTTCTGAAACTATTCCAAACTATAGAAAAAGAGGGACTCCTCCCTAACTCATTTTATGAAGTCAGCATCATCTTGATACCAAAACAGGGCAGAGACACAACAACAACAAAAAAGAAAATTTCAGGCCAATATCCCTGATGGACATTGATGTGAAAATCTTCAATAAAATACTAGCAAACAATTCAACAGCACATCAAAAAGCTTATTCACCATGAGCTAGTCAGCTTCATCCCTGGGATGTAAGGCTGGTTCAACATACACAAATCAATAAACGTAATCCATCACATAAACAGAACCAACGACAAAAACCACATGATTATCTCAATAAATGCAGAAAAGGCCTTCAATAAAATTGAACACCCCTTCATGCTACAAACACTCAATAAACTAGGTATTGATGGGACATATTTCAAAATAATAAGAGCTATTTATGACAAACCCACAGCCAGTATCATTCTGAATAGGCAAGAGCTGGAAGCATTTTCTTGGAAAACCAGCACAAAACAAAGATGCCCTTTCTCACCACTCCTACTCAACATAGTATTGGAAGTTCTGGCCAGGACAATCAAGCAAGAGAAAGAAATAAGGGGTATTCAGATAGGAAGAAAGGATGTCAAATTGTCTGTTTGCAGATGACATGATTACATATTTAGAAAACCCCATCGTCTCAGCCCAAAATCTCCTTAAGCTGATAAGCAACTTCAGCAAACTCTCAGGATACAAAATCAACATGCAAAAATCACAAGCATTCTTATACACCAGTAATAGACAAACAAATAGCCAAATCATGAGTGAACTCTCATTCACAATTGCTACAAAGAGAATAAAATACCTAGGAGTACAATTTACAAGGGATGTGAAGGACCTCTTCAAGGAGAACTACAAACCACTGCTCAAGGAAATGAGAGAAGACACAAACAAATGGAAAAACATTCCACGTTCATGGATAGGAAGAATCAATATCGTGAAAATGGCCATACTGCCAAAAGGAATTTATAGATTCAATGCTATCCCAATCAAGCTACCATTAACTTTCTTCGCAGAATTAGAAAAACTACTTTAAATTTCACATGGCACCAAAAAAGAGCCTGTATAGCCAACACAATTCTAAGCAAAAAGAACAAAGCTGGAGGCATCACACTACCTGACTTCAAACTATACTACAAGGCTACAGTAACCAAAACAGCATGGTACTGGTACCAAAACAAATATATAGAGCAATGGAACAGAAGAGAGGCCTCAGAAATAACACCACACATCTGCAACCATCTGATTTTGACAAACCTCACAAAAACAAGCAATGGGGAAAGGATTCCCTATTCAATAAATGGTGTTGGGAAAACTGGCTAGCCATATGCAGAAAACAGAAACTGGACCCTTCCTTACGCCTTATACAAAAATTATCTCAAGATGGATTAAAGACTTAAATGTAAGACCTAAAACCACAAAAATCCTACAAGAAAACTGGGAAATACCATTCAGGACATAGGCATGGGCAAAGACTTCATGTGTAAAACACCAAAAGCAAAGCAATAAAAGCCAAAATCAACAAATGGGATCTAATTAAACTAAAGAACATCTGCATAGCAAAAGAAACTATCATCAGAATGAACAAGCAACCTACAGAATGGGAGAAAATTTTTGCAATCTATCCATCTGACAAAGGGCTAATATCCAGAATCCACAAGTATCTTAAATTTACAAGAAAAAAACCAAACAACCCTATCAAAAAGTGGGCAAAGGATATAAACAGACACTTCTCAAAAGAAGACATTTACGTGCCCAACAAACATATGAAAAAAAGTTCATTATCACTGGTCATTAGAGAAATGCAAATCAAAACCATAATGAGATACCATCTCACACCAGTTAGAATGGTGATCATTAAAAAGTCAGGAAACAACAGATGCTGGAGAAGATGTGGAGAAATAGGAACACTTTTACGATGTTGGTGGGAGTGTAAATTAGTTCAACCATTGTAGAAGACAGTGTGGCGATTCCTCAAGGATCTAGAACCAGAAATACCATTTGACCCAGCAATCCCATTACTGGGTATATACCTAAACGATTATAAATCATGCTATCCCATTACTGGGTATATACCCAAAGGATTATAAATCATGCTACTATAAAGACACATGCACACGTTTGTCTATTGCAGCACTGTTCACAATAGCAAAGACTTGGAACCAACCCAAATGCCCAACAGTGATAAACTGGATAAAGAAAATGTGGTACATAAGCACCATGGAATACTATGCACCCATAAAAAATGATGAGTTCATGTCCTTTGCAGGGACATGGATGAAGCTGGAAACCATCATTCTCAGCAAACTAATGCAGGAACGGAAAATCAAACACCGCATGTTCTCACTTATAAGTTGGAGTTGAATAATGAGAACACATGGACACAGGGAGGAGAACATCACACACTGGGGCTTGTCAGTGGGTGGGAGGCTAGGAGAAGGCTAGCATTAGGAGAAATACCTAATGTAGATGATGGGTTGATCAGTGCAACAAACCACCATGGCACATTTATACCTGTGTAACAAACCTGCACGTTCTGCACGTGTATCCTAGAACTTAATTTATATTTTTTTAAAAAAGTAGTGTTACACTAACAACAAACTATTTTTAAAAGAATCAATAAAACAATCCTATTTTCAAAACATGAAAATGCTCAGGCATAAATTAAACCAAAGAGGTGAAAGATATGTATAGTGAAATCTGTAAGGCATTGGTAAAAGAAATTGAAGATGATAAATGAAAAAATTCCTTGTTCATGGATTGGAAGAACTAAAACTGCGAAAATGTTCATACTACCCAAAATAATCAACAAATTCAATACAGTTCTTATCAAAATTCCAATGACATTTTTCGTAGAAATAGAGAAACAATCTTAAAATTTATGTGGAATCACAAAAGACTCTAAACAGACAAAGCAATCTTGAGCAAGAAGAACAAAGCTGAAGGCATTATAGTACTTAATTTGAAAATATACTACAAAGCTATGGTAATAAAAACAGTATGGTACTGGCATAAAAAGAGACACATACACCAATACAATAGAATAAGGAATCTAGAAATAAATCCAAGTATTTACAGCCAACTGATTTTCAACAAAAGTGCCAAAAACACATAATGAGAAAAGAACAGTCTCTTTAATGAATGGCGTTTGGAAAACTGGATGTCCACCTGCAGAAGAATGAAATTAGACCCTCATCTCACACCACCTATGAAACTCAACTCAAAATTAACTAAAAGGTTAGACATAATGCCATAAACTTTAAAACTACAAGAAGAAAACATAGGGGAAAACCTCCATGACATTGGCCTGAGCAATGGTTTTTTTAGGTGATCCTCAAAGCACAGGCAACAAAAATAAAGATAGACAAATAGAATTACATCAAACTAAAAAGCTTCTGCACAGAAAAGGAAACAATCAACAGAGTGAATAGACAACCCAAAGAAATATTAGTAGAAAATATTTGCAAACCATACATCTGATGTGTTTAATATGCAAAATAAATAAGGAACTCAAACAACTCAGTAGTAAGAAAACTAACAGCCCAATGAAAAATTGGACAAATGATTGAATAGACATTTCTCAAAGACATGGCCAGGTATATAAAAAATGCTCAACATCACCAATCATTAGAAAAATGCAAATTAAAACCACAGTGAGATCACCTCACACATGTTAGAATGGCTATTATCAAAAAAAATAAAAGATAATGTTGGAGAGGATGCAGAGAAAGAAAACCCTTGCACCCTATTGGTGGAAATATAAATTAGTATAGCCTTTATGGAAAATAGTAAGGGGGTTCCTCAAAAAATTAAAAATAGAAATATCATATGATCCAGGAATCCCAGTTCTGGATATATACCCAAAGAAAGCCTTATTTGAAAAGATATCTCACTCCCATGTTCATTGCAGCATTATACACAGTAGCAAAAATATACACAATAGCAAAAATCAACCTAAGTGTCCATCAACAAAAAATGGATAAAGAAGATGTGGTTTATATACACTATAGAATACTATTCAGTAATTTTAAAAAAGAAAGAAAGCTTGCCATTAATTATAACATGTATTTCCTGGAGGACATTAAGTGAAATAAGTGAGGCACAGAGAAACAAATGGAATCTAAAACAGTTAAACTTACAGAAACGGAGTAAGATGGTGCTTACCAGAGGCTGGGGGGTGGGGAATACAGACAGATCTTAGTGAAAGGATACAAAATTTCAGTTAGGAGGAATAAATTCAAGTGATCTATTGTACATCATGATGGCCATACTTAATAACAATATATTGTATTCTTAAAAATTGCCAAAATATTATATTTTAAATATTCTCATCACAAAAAAGGAGGTAATAAATATGTTAAATAGCTTAACTTAGCCATTCCACAATGTATTCATATATCAAAACACCATAATTGTATACTGTAAAGAAATACAATTTTTATTTGTCAATTGAAAAAATAATTGTCTTTTTTTTAAATTATACTTTAAGTTTTAGGGTACATGTGCACATTGTGCAGGTTAGTTACATATGTATACATGTGCCATAAAATAATTGTGTTTCTGTACAGTAACACTGAATTATCTGGAAAAACAAATGCCATTTACAGTATCATCAAAATGAATAAAATATTTAGAAATAAATTTAACCCTGGAAGTGATTAATCTTTACACTTAAAACTATAAAATATTGATGAAATAAATTGAAGAAAATACAAATAAATGTTTAAAATATTTCATGCTCATGGAATAGAAGAATTAATACTACTAAAATGTCCATAATACCCAAAGTAATTGACAGATTCAATGCAATTCTTATCAAAACTCTAATAATATTTTTCACAGCATTGGAGGAAAAATTCTAAAATATGTATGGAACCACAAAAAAACATAAATAGCCAAAACAACTTGAACAACAACAACAGAAAAGCTGAGGCATCACATTTCCTGACTTGAAACCATATTACAGAGCCATAAGAATCAAAACTGTATGATACTGGCATAAAAGCAGACACACAAACCAATGGAACAGAATCAAGTCCCCAAAAATAAATCCTCACATATATGGTCAACTAACTAATATTTGACAAATGTGTCAAGAATACACAGGAGAAAGGATACTTGATTCAATAAATGGTGCTGGGAAAACTTAGTATCTATATGCAAAATAATAAAATTGAACCATTATCTTACGTAACTCACAAATCTGATAAGGAGTTAATATCCAAAAAATACAAGGAATTCAAACAACTCCATAGCAAAAATAATACAATAAATCGATTTGTAAATGGCCAAAGGACCTGAGCTGACATTTCTCAATAGAAGACATACATATGGCCAACAGATATGTGAAATAATGATAATGCTCAACAGCACTATTCATGAGAGAAATGAAAATTAAAACCCCAATGAGATCAGCCAACATGTTAGGATGGCTATTATTGAGACGAGATAACAAGTATTGGTAAGGATTCAGAAAGAAAGGGAATCCTTATGCACGACTGGTGGGAATGTAAATTGGAACAGCCATTTTAGAAAACAGTATGGAGGTTCCTCAAAAATCAAAACTAGAGCTACCATCTTATCCAGCAATCCCACTGCTGGGTATATACCCAAAGGAAACGAAAATAGTATGTCAAAGAGATATATGCACTCTTGTGTTCAATGTAGCATCATTCACATTAGCCAACACTTGGAAACAAACCAAGCATCCATCAAAAAGAAGGAAATTCTGCCACTTGCAACAACATGGATCAACCTTGTTGGCATTATGCTTAGTAAAATACATGAAGCAGAGAAAGACAAATACCATATGAACTCACTTATACATGAAATCTTAAAAAGCTGAATTCACAGAAACAGAGAATAGAATTAGAATGGTGGTTTCCAAAAGCTGGGGGAGGGGAAAACAGGGAGATGTTGGTCAGAAGGTACAAGCTTTCAGTTATAAGGCGAACAAGTTCTGGGGATTTAATATGCAGCATGGTGAATATAGTTAACAATACAGTATTTAATATTTGAAATTTGTTAAGAGAGTAGATCTTAAATATTCTCACCACAAAACAAGAAAAAATATGTCAGCTGATGGATAGGTTAATTAGCTGGTTTGTAGTAATCACTTCACAATATATACATATGTCAAAACATCATATACATAGTAAGTGTATGCAATTTTTACTTGTTAATTATACCTCCACAAAGCTGCAGTGAAAAGAACAGAGGTAAAACTATATTATTTTCATAAATTGCATAAGTGTATATTTTATGATTACTATGAAAAGGGGGTTTTTTAAATTTCTATTTTTAGTTTAGATTCAGGGGGATACATGGGCAGGTTTATTACAAGGGTATATTGTGTGATGCTGAGGTTTGGGCTTATATTAATCCTGTCACCCAGACAGTGAATATAGTATACAATAGGAAATTTTTCAGTCCTTGCTCCTCTCCTCCTCTCCTTCCTTTTGGAATCCCTAGTGTCTACTGTTTCCATCTTTATGTCTGTATGTACCCAGGATTTAGCTCCTTAAACTTTAAATCAAGTGAGAAGATGTGATATTCGGTTTTCTATTTCTGCATTAATTTGCTAAGGATAATGGCCTCCAGCTGCATCCATATTGCTTCAAAGGACATTATTTCGTTCTCTTTTATGGCTGTGTAGCATTCCATGTTGTATATGTACCACATTTTCTTTATCCAATCCACCATTAATGGGCACCTAGCTTGATTCCATGTCTTTGCAATTGTGAATAGTGCTGCAATGAACATGTGAATGCATGTGTCTTTTGGGTAGAACAATTTATTTGGGTGGGAGGCACATACCCAGTGATGGAATTGCTAGGTTGAATGGTAATTCTGTTTTCAGTTCTTTGAGAAATTCCCAAACTACTTTCCATAGTGGCTGAACTAATCTACATTCCCACCAGCAGTGTAAAAGTGTTCCATTTTCTCTGCAGCCTCATCAATATCTGTCATTATTTTACTTTTTAGTAATAGCCATTCAGACTAGTGCAAGATGGTATCTCATTGTGGTTTTGAGTGGCATTTCTCTAATGATTAGTGTTTGAGCATTTTTTATATGTTTGTTAGCTGCTTTTATGTCTTCTTTTGAGAATTGTCCATTCATGTTCTTTGCCCATTCTTTAATGGGGTTATTTGTTTTTCTCTTGTTGATTTGTTTAGGTTCCTTATAGATTCTGGATATTAGTCCTTTGTCAGATGCATAGTTTGCAAATATTTTCCCCCATTCTATAAGATGTCTGTTTATTCTGTTGATAGGTACTTTTGCTGTGCAGAAGCTCTTTGGTTTAATTAGGTCCCATTTGTCAATTTTTTGTGTGTTGCAATTGCTTTTGAGGACTTGGTCATAAGTTCTTTGCCAAGGCCAATGTCCAAAAGGGTATTTCTGAGTTTTTTCCCCAGGATTTTTATAGTTTGGGGCTTTACATTTAAGTCTTTAATCTTTCTTGAATTAATTTTTGTATATGGTGCTTGGTAAGGGTTAAGTTTCATCCTTCTGAATATAGTTAGCCAGTTTTCCTAGGACCATTTATGGAATAGGGAGTCCTTTCTGCATTACTTATTTTTGTCGACTTTGTTCAAGATTAGTTGGTTGTAGGTATGCTGCTTTATTTCTGGGTTCTTTATTCTGTTCCATTGGTCTAGGTGCCTATTTTTGTGCCAGTACCTTGCTGTTTTGATTACTGTAGACTTGTAGTATAGTTTGAAGTCCAGTAATGTGATGCCTCCAGTTTTGCTCTTTTTGCTTAGGATTGTTATGGCTATTTGGGCTCTTTTTTGGTTCCGTGTAATTTTAGAATCATTTTTTCTAGTTCTGTGTAAAATGACATTGGTAATTTAATAGGAATAGTGTTGAATCTGTAGATTGCTTTAGGCGGTAAAATTTAGACATTTTGTTTATGTTGTTGATTCTTCCAATCCATGAGCATGGAAGGTTTTTCCATTTGTTTGTGTCATCTATGATTTCTTTCAGCAGTGCTTTGTAGTTCTTTTTGTGGAAATCTTTCACTTCCTTGGTTAGAAGTATTCCTAGATTGTGTGTGTGTGTGTGTGTGTGTTTGTGTGTGTGTGTATTTTAAAGGGAATTACATTCTTGATTTGGCTCTCAGCTTGAACATTATTGGTGTATAGAAATGCTATTGATTTTTTACATTGATTTTGTATCTTCAAACTTGACTTAAGTTGTTTTATCAGGTCTAGAAGCCTTTTGGCAGAGTCTTTGGGGTTTTCTAGTCATAGAATCATAGCATAATTTGACTCCTCTTTTCCTATCTGGATGCTTTTTATTTCTCTCTCTTGCCTGATTTATTTGGCTAGGATTTTCAGTACTATGTTGAATAAGAGTAGTGTCAGAATTCTTGTCTTATTCCAGTTCTTAAAGGGAATGCTTCCAGCTTTTACCTATTCGGTATGATGTTGGCTGTGGGACTGAAATAAATGGCTTTTATTATTTTGAAGTATGTTCTTTGGATACCTAGTTTATTGAGGGTTTTAACATGAAGAGGTGTTGGATTTTATCAGAAGATTTTTCTGCAACTATTGAAAGAATCATACGGTTTGGGGAAAATAAGGCTTAAAATATTTGATTTCATAAGTTCACGAGAAGGTAAATAGGTAGATTGTTTTGGTTTTGTATTTTTCCCCAAACTATACCAAAAATATTTTCCGATATTTCAAAAAATATCATTTACAATATTTCAGATATTTTGGTAAAATATATGGTCCACCAAAAAAAAATCAAACAGAGCCAAGTTTTGTGGCACACACCATTAATCCCAGTGACTGGAAAGACTGAAATGGGAAGATTGCTTGAGCCCAAGAGTTTGAGGCCAAAATGAGCCATGATCACACCACTATACTTCAGCCTGGGTGACAGAGTGAGACCCAAAAGCCAAAAGCCAAAAAAAAAAAAGAGTCAAAAAATAGAAATGTAAAGGATAACATAAAAGCAGTCTCAGAAATCTCTTTCTTCTGGGAACATACTCTTTATCCAGGCTATTTGATGATCAATATCATTAAACACGGATCTCCATCACCACATAAATGAGTTAGCATTATATTTCTTGAATATATCACCCTAGATAACCTTGACTGAATGGGATATTTAATATACACATCAGATATTGTTCTAACTGCTTTATAGTCAACAAACAATTATTGATCCCTGTTACATGCTAGACCCCCTTCCAGGCACCAAACAGCCACTGGAAGCTAATATAGCATCATCAAGGAATGCTGAGTGCAGCATTATCACAGGGCTATCAGGTCCTGACCAATTAGTCTACGGAAATATTGGAAGACAATGTCCGTAAAATTGCATAGCAAGAAATCAACATCTACACGGAACACTATTCCTAAAGAGAGAATGTTTCTATTTGGTGGGATGTTACATAAAAAAAGAAAGAAATAAAAAAAAAAGCAATGAACAAATAAAACACTATATATAATTTGGCTGATGAGCTTGTTTTCACAAATAAAAGTAAGCTCCATTAAGTCAGGGACTTTACTGTTTTGTCTATTTAGTTGTTTGCTATATTTCTATTGCTAATCAAATTTGTTGAATTGATTCATTCAGTTACGTGGCAAAAAAGGGGGATCAGATCCATATTCGTTTGGATCTTAGGTTTTAATTGTGGGGAGATACATTTAAAAAAAACAAAATTTAGAGTGATAAGTGCTACGAAAAACACATGGAAATGTGATAGAGATTAGCTGGGGAGGAGGGATTTTAATTTAGATTAAGTAGTCAAGGAAGATCTCGTTGAATAGATTATATCTGAAAAACGATTACAAACAAGGAGTTCAATTTGGGGACAGAATCTGCCAGGCCAATGGAATTCAATGCAAAGACACTTTAACACCTGCAACCCTGGAATGACAAAGGCATGAGACGAATGGGAGAAGGAGGGAGGGATGAAAAGGAGCCAGGCAAGGTGCATCTGGTAGTTCTTGGTAAGGAGTCTGAATTTTATCGTTAAGTGCATAGGAAGTCTAGAAAGATTTCAAATTGGCAAATGGAAATACTTGATTTGTGGTTTTGGTTTTCTTGGGTTTTGTTTTTTGTTTTTTCGAGACAGAGTCTCACTCTGTCACCCAGGCTGGAGTGCAATGGTGCGATCTCGGCTCACCGCAACCTCTGTCTCCCGGGTTCAAGCGATTCTCCTGTCTCAGCCTCCAGAGTAACTGGGATTACAGGCATGCGCCACCATACCCGGCTAATTTTGTATTGTTAATTTTGTATTGTTAGACGGGGTTTCTCCATGTTTATCAGGCTGGTCTCGAACTCCTGACCTCAGGTGATCTGCCCGCCTCGGCCTCCCAAAGTGCTGGGATTACAGGCGTGAGCCACCGCGCCCGGCCAACGTGTGGTTTTTTTAAAGAACGCTTTTGGCCGCCATATGGAGAATAGATTGAAAGGGGAATGAATTAAAGCAGAGAAACAAGATAGTAATCCATTGGGTAATCCAGGAAAAATAGGGTGGCCCAGTTTGTTAGTCATTCTGGAAATGGAGAGAAGTCGAGCTTGGAATCGTTCAGATTTTCAAGATGAGGGCAGGCTAGTAATTAAGGATAACTCCTTAATTACTGGTTTCTGGCCAGAAATAGGTACATGTTTATATCATTTACTACAATGAGGAAGACTGGAATGAGAGCAGATTCAGTGCAATCAAGAGATCTATTTTAGCTATGTTTAGACTCATAATTTCGTGCATGAAATTAGGCAGTTGGAACTACCTATTCCATGCTCAATGTAGAAGACTGGAAATAGACACTTGAAAGCCATCAATATGTAGATGGGATTTAAATCCTTAAAACTCTAAGATTCTATCTAGGGACACAGTATAAACAGAAAAGAATTGAGCCTTTGGCAAGGGCATAGGAATCTCAGGACACTGTATTTCTAAAATTTCTACATATGCCAGCCAATACAGTTACTCTGATATGCGGCCAGTTGTGGAAGCACTGCTAATAACTTCACTTTAAATGGTTTCCATAAGTTAAGGGCTAAAGTAAGCAAGGGAAAAAATTGTTAAATAAAAAGGAAACAGGAAAACATGTCTTGATTTATTCAAAGGGGTATGGAAAGGTCTTATATTAAAGTTTAAGGCAAGGGCATCTGCTTTACAAGCTGGGTATATCCATTTTTTGATAACAAATGAAAACCTTTTTAAAAATTAATTCAAAAATCCAAAGGATTTCTCTATAATTTCTCCAGAGTAACAAACCCATGGATTTTAATCACAGAATAAGGAGCAAGGGACTAGAAAAGTCACTGTGTAGGAATGTATTTAAACCAGAAACATGGGTGGGCATGACAATTTATATACATTTTTGTTTTTCAAATGAAAATTGAATATTTGCTATGGTTGAATTGAAATTGTGAAATTCAATTATAACTTTAAAGTGGTTTTTAAAAGAAAAAGGAGAACTGTAGAAAATTTGACTAAAGGGGAAGAGAAAAATACATAAGTGAAACTGAGATCTCCAGTCAAAGTGAACAGTTTCAAGTATTCAGATGTTTAGAATCTTGATAGACAAAAATGTACCATTAGTAGATGTTATGTTTCTTTTTATCATCATTATTATAGCATTTATAAAGAATATATGCACATACATATGTATATACTATGTATATAGCATATATATTTCATATATGTGTGTATTATATATAAAATCCTAAAGGAAGTGCTTATAAGGAGAGTATTTTCCAGATGTTTTATCAAATATCAGCATAAACTTTCCCCAAATATTTCTGCAGCACACAGACACCCTGAACTGATTGAAATTGTAATAGTTAATACTTATTTGGATGCTGTGTGCCAACCAGTACTGTAGTATTTACATATGTTAAACTTATTGAATCCTTACATTCGCCCTTTAAATTATGTATTATACTATCCCCTATTATAGATAAGAAATCGGAGGCAATGAAGGTTAAGTAATTTTCCCAAGTTCACACATCTGATAACTGTAGCCACCAGGATTTCAGCCCAGAAAGTCTGGCTCCACAATCTATCCATCTAACCATTACACTATACTATATCTCAAGTGTAAAATATATTGATTATCGTACAGAAGCAGATAGTTAAAATTATTTTATTGATCAGTAATGTCATCCACATTTGAACATGTATCATGAGGCAGCCAATTCATGCTTATGTATTTTATTAAAACCAATTATTACTGATATGTAATTTTAATTTAAGGAAGCTGTTAAAACCTATGATTATAAGCCAACTCACAAAAATTTTCATAGTATATACTTACTCTAGAATTTAATGTGTAAATAGTGACCTCTGAGACAACAAAACAACTAATTGTCATAGACAATGAAGTATTTGAATCATCCCTCATGGTCACCAAAACAACTGAGCAAAAATGTAAATCTTATGATCCTGGTCTTACTGTTTAGAGCTTTGGGGATTAAACATCTCTTTCAAATACAACTGTTTTGACCATGGGTATCAGAGATAACCACTAGAGGTACCTCATTTAAATGATATCTGCTCAGAGCAAGTTTAGTTCCACAATCAATATTTGTGCTTTGAATGGTAAGATTTTTCTGTAGCTAAGTATAATTGTAGTGTTGGAAATCTACATTATTTAAGAGTAAATTTTATATTATAATACATTCACAACCAAAAAAATATGAAAATACATTTTCTTATTTCTTTGTCCTATAGTTTTCCTTCATATTAAATAACTTTTACATCTACTAAACCTGCCCTAGTGAAATATTAAGGTATGGTCTAATTCTAGGCTGGCATTTTCTATGACACTGTACTCTAGTAAAGTTAATTGGATGCAGTCCCAATGGTTTAGATAATCTTTTTGATTATCTGAGTCTTCAGGTAATACTGAGAAATTTTGTTCAATTCTCATTCTGAATTATCCGGTTGCTTTTCCTAATGTTTCTCTATGGTCAAGACCTACTTGCAGGTTGATTTAAACTCAGAACAAGAAGTAAGAATTTGTGACAGGTTTCATCCTCTTACTTGAAGTCATATATTCGAGAAGGAGGAGTCCTGTTGAGAATCTCTACCCTAACACACTTTGGGAAAAGCAGAATTCTCCGTGGCACTGCAGGGAAATCATGAGAAATTTACAGCCCTGGAGAAAAAAATGCTTAACCGGGATCTATTTTCCATAGTGTGGATTCTACAAAAGTCAAGAAGTAGAATGGCAAAGGAACTCTCTCTGGATCACAGTAATGTTCATCCTTAACCTCTTGGAGAAACAGTATGCCTGGATTGGTAAAACAATTTGTAGAAAGTAGAAGAAAAAGAACTTGGATCTGTATGGGCTGGTTTTATTTCAGAAGTCTGAGAATAAATATTGATCCAGCAGAAACAAAAGCGAGAAAGATAGATTAAATTGAAAATGAAGAATTCAGATACTTGTTTTTAATTTTGTTTTGTTTTGTTTTTTAATGCCATTTGTGAAACTTGTCAGCAAAATATTTTATTCTTGAAGGTTGTGGAGCCATAAAGGACTCAGATTTTATGTATCCATTTCTAAATCTCATACTGTGCATGAAAATTTATTTGAAGATTTTTCTATGTCACTTTTTAATAGGCAGAAGGAGGATTTTTATTCTTTCCTGAGTTAATCTTTATGGACTGTAGTAATAATGAAATAGTTAAGAAATTAACAGCATAATATTGATTTTAATTTTAAAAGAATTTTCAGGTTTTTATATAATTTTAACTGAAGCCCTATTTTATTCAGAAGTTAGGCACAATTATACACATCAACGAGTCTGTTAAAATAAATAAGCATTAATTATTCATGCCCCTGCTCAGACATTATGGAACTTTAATGGGGTGTGACAGCTTGAAATATCTTTCAGAGAATTATTTTTCTTTCTATCCAATTTGATTAATGGCAAAACTCAGAATCAAATCATAATTTTTGAAAAGCTAATGCTAAAGAAATCACAAAATGATTTTCTCAAAACGGCTATTTCAACCACTATCTCCGGTTAGTCTCACAAATGTATCCACTTTTGAATCATGGCCACAGTTGGAAATAATTTCTTAATAACATTCAAAAAAACATATTTGAAATGGCATAACAAACAAAAAAAGCACAACTTTTTGTACTACATCTATATAAAGAGAGAGAAGCAGCACCAGTTTGATATTTATCTGGGTTTTGTTTGTTTTTGAGACAGGATCTTGCTCCAGCACCCAGGGTGGAGTGCAGTGGTGGAATCATAGCTCACCGCAACCTCAAACTCCTGGGCTCAAGTGATCCTCCCGCCTCAGCCTCCTGAGTAGCTGGGACTATAGGAGTACGCCACCACACCTGGCTAATGGCTGTTATTTTTTAACCAAATGTTTTATATTAGCTTTTTGACCACTTTATTGAAGTATGACTGACATACAAAAGCAGTACACATTTAATGTATACAACTTGATGAGTTTGAAGGTGAGTATATACCTGTGAAAGCATCAACACAATCTATCCCATATATACATCCATCACCTCCAACAGTTTCCTCCCACCTTCTTTATTGTGTTTGTGTATGTGTGCGCGTGTGATGAGAACACTTAACATAAGATCTACCCTCCTAGCAAAATTTTAAGTCTACAATATAGTATTTCTTAAATGTAGTGTAAAGTGGCTGACAAGTTTTAAGGAGATGGATGACATGATTTCATCAAATGTTGTAACAATGTAAAGGCATAAGACTGGATGCAAGGACTGGATGCAAGACTATTGGAGAATCCAGAAAAGAAATCATAGTGATTTGAATTAGGGTTGTGGTGGTAGGGATTTTTTAAAGTGATAGGATAATTAGCATATATATTTGCATCCAAATTTACCAGTTTTGGTGATAAGGCGTTAAGAATGAGAGAGACAAAGCGTCCAAGGGTAAACACCAGATGTCCTACATAACAAACTAGGAGATCAAAGGTGCTTAGTCACTAAGATATGAAAAAAGAAGAACAATCTTTCCTCACTCTTTTTTAAGGTTTATTTTTAATTAAGCAACAATTGTATATGTTTATGGGGTGCAATATAATGTTTTAATATATGTTTATAATGTGTAATGATTAAATCAGGCTAATTAACAAACCCATCACCTAACATACTTATTTTTTGTGGTGAAAACACTTAAAATCTACTCTTAGTAATTTTGAAATAAACAATGCATTATTGTTTATTGTAGTCACCATTCTGTGAGATCACTAAAACTGGTTCCTTTTTTCTAACTGAAACTTAGTACCCTTGATCAACATCTCCCCTTTTCCCATCCATCTCCTGCCCCCACTCTCTACCTCTATGAGTTCAACTTTTTTGGATTCCATATATAAATGAAATCATGCAATATTTGTCTTTCAGCTTACTTCAGTTAGCATGATGTCCCCAGGTTCATCCTCCAGGTTATCACATCTTTTCCTCATACTACCATTAGCCCAGTACTTAAATTTTATAGGTGAATTTATTGATCAAATAAAAGAATATGTTCATTTTATCAAGCTAACTAGCTTATAAAGAATCATAGGGTCATTTTAGAACCAGCATCTATTTCAAACTTTCAAAGCTACACGTTAGATAATTCAGACCTCAAGTTTAAAAGTGAACTCCCCAAGGTCACCTGGATTTTTTTTAAAAAATCTAATATTAAACTCATTGCCATAAAAGAATCTATGACAAATAGCAGATTTCTTGGCTGTAATTTTTACTTTTATCCATTAAATTTTTTCAATTAGTAACATAAATTATCTCTTTTTGTTTAGTTCTATATTTTATCAAATTATTTAGATAGTTCATGTTGACAAATTGTTTCTTCCTCTTTTCCTTTTCTTCTTCCTCTCCCTCCTCCTTCTCCTCCTCTACCTCTTCTTCCTTCTTCTTCCTTCTCCTTATCCTTGTATCATCATCTACCTCCTCCCTCCTCCTTTTCTCACTCTAGGATTTAGACATTGAAGGACTATGGACCAAAGCAATTATAGTTCTTTACATGGTTTTATTCTGCTTGGCTTCTCTGACCATCCAAAAATGGAGATGATCCTGTCAGGAGTTGTCGCCATCTTCTACTTAATTACATTGGTGGGTAACACAGTCATCATTCTTGCATCTCTCCTGGATTCCCAGCTTCATACACCAATGTACTTTTTCCTCAGAAATTTATCTTTCCTAGATCTATGTTTCACAACCAGCATCATCCCTCAGATGCTGGTCAACTTGTGGGGACCTGATAAGACCATCAGCTATGTGGGTTGTATCATCCAACTCTATGTTTACATGTGGTTGGGCTCAGTTGAGTGCCTTCTCCTGGCTGTTATGTCCTATGATCGTTTTACAGCTATATGTAAGCCCTTGCATTATTTTGTAGTCATGAACCCACATCTATGTCTAAAGATGATTATCATGATGTGGAGTATTAGTTTGGCCAATTCTGTAGTATTATGTACACTCACTCTGAATTTGCCCACATGTGGAAACAAGCTTCTGGATCATTTCTTGTGTGAGTTGCCAGCTCTGGTCAAGATAGCTTGTGTAGACACCACAACAGTTGAAATGTCTGTTTTCGCTTTAGGCATTATAATTGTCCTCACACCTCTCATCCTTATTCTTATATCCTATGGCTACATTGCCAAAGCTGTGCTGAGAATGAAGTCAAAAGCAAGCCAGCGAAAAGCAATGAATACCTGTGGATCTCATCTTACTGTAGTGTCTATATTCTATGGAACTATTATCTACATGTACCTGCAACCAGGTAACAGGGCTTCCAAAGACCAGGGCAAGTTCCTCACCCTCTTTTACACCATCATCACTCCAAGTCTCAACCCGCTCATTTACACCTTAAGAAATAAGGACATGAAGGATGCCCTGAAGAAACTGATGAGATTTCACCACAAATCTACAAAAATAAAGAGGAATTGCAAGTCATAGATAAAGACTAGAGTGAATAAGGCAATTAAATATGTTTTCTAATTTTCTTTAATTTTTACAAACGCAAGTAATTCCTAGGTCATGGAGATCAATAAATATAATTATTATATACAAATATTTTGTAGATGCAAACAAAATTACAACCATTCTACTTAGCTCCTTTATGTCCCTGATCATTGGTATATCATCAGAGAAAACAGATCATTAGAAATTTTATTTTTGCTTGAAATAAAACACAAATGGGATGTAAACATAAATTTGAATGCATTTAATTTATTCTAAAACCACATAGAAACTGTTTTGGTTATCTAGTTTTGTATTTTCAATGTTAATCCTTGCCTCTTCCAAAGTATAGACCTGAGCAAATGGTTTCATATACATTATGGTGTGTATATTAAATAATATACAAATAATGTTCATTCTATTGGAGCTTGAGAAAAAATATACATATACACAATAATGATTTTGTACACCCAATCTTTTGTAATGCCACCCAAATATTTATTTGTGTTTGATGCAAACAGTGCAGTTTATAAGACAGTAATTGTCATAAGCCCCATTTAAAACAATTCACTCTTTTTTCAATGAAATTTCAAATCGATATCTTGAGTAAAGGGTCTCTGCTATTTAAGTCTATACTACTCTATCGTAATATAAAGCCACAAATTAAAGGGTTTTAAAGGTAATGACACAGTCTTATCAATTTCTCTTTCATTCGTTAAATGTTTATTCCATGATTGTCTCAACTTAATGGAAAGATAATATGACTAGTTTGAAACCAGTTAGGCTTTTGACATACATCTGTGGAACTGGCGGATTTACGTGAATTTTTAGAAATGTGGTAATGTTTATATGTAGTGGAATTGCATAACAGAATAAATCTTTTTATTTCTATTTATCATAATATAATATTTAGCTTTTATGGGACAATGTGATTACTTTTTAATTAAACTTTTATTTTTGCCATGATCTGATACCTTTCTCTAAAAGTGCCCATTATTTAATAATAGTAGTCAATCTAGATAGATCTAGAAAGACACACTGCTAGAATCTAAAAATATGTATTTTCTCTTCCATCATGTCATCTTTAATGATGAGCAGCCCACCACCAGCATTTTGAGTTTTCCCTTTCTTTGGTGTACCACTGGTTTTCACAATGTGGATGATATGTTACAGTAAGATCAGTAGAGATGGTAATTATGCCTTTCTTTTGTGAAGGAGGAGAAGGGATCTTTGAAAGTGAAGGCTGGAAAGAGAACCTGTCTAACTCCTCAACCTGGCATTTCCTCAAGAAAATGTTAGCGAAGAAAACAAAGGAACAAGGAGGATCTGGAAGTTATTTCCTTAAAACTAACTTTATAACCCTACAAAAGTCTCTGCATCCCAGAGTGTGCCCCCCCGTTGAAGCCCATTGTCTTAGACTATGGTTCTCTTAACAAGCCATACAAATCTCTATGAAGGTTAGAATTGCATTGTTT
Organism: Pan troglodytes; assembly: GCF_028858775.2. Classification (NCBI taxonomy): domain Eukaryota; kingdom Metazoa; phylum Chordata; class Mammalia; order Primates; family Hominidae; genus Pan; species Pan troglodytes. Next base: position 35,000,657 of record NC_072403.2, on the reverse strand, counting down.
TGTAAATATTATTTATAGAACTGATAAGCCTCTAGCCAATGTAATTATAAGTTTCTTGAAAGCATAATTTTGTATAGTTCTTTCTCGATTCACCATCATATAATAGGGTTCCATGACTCTTAGTAGGCATTGAATATTTTTAACGATTTGGATGAATTTTTCAGTGTTCATGCAAATGTTTGTAAACAGAGCAAAAATCATCTTGTTATCATTTTTAACTAAAAAAAATACATAAATATGAGCTAAGCAGAATATCCCAAGCCTTCAAAAACATGTCCTAGAAAATTTCGGAAATGTCTTACCTTGACCTGCATCATAATGATGCTTAATTACTGTTGTGGAGCACCAGTCTCAAAGGGCTTAACAATATCCTGAAACTAAGTCAGCTCTCTTAGATTTTATACCCATCACATTTATCTTTTTCTAAGGTTAGCCCTTGGCCAGGGCAGGAAAATGTTTCTGCCACTCACAAAACACCCAGTAAAAAGGTAATTTTCAAAACCACATATGCCTAGTGTCGGAAAAATGCAATATAATACAATCTAGTTTATTGCCTATTTTCCTTTCATATGGACATCTCCAGATTCTTCCACAAGAAGTTCAACTCTGATTGGTACCAATTAACCACAACATGGTAGATGTTGACTAGTTCAGACAAGGAAATTCATAATGATTTATGATTAAAGATAAAAGCAACCCTTCTGAGTCAACCATCATAACTTGAGGAGTGGTGGACTAAGAAAACCATAGTAGAAAATGGACATAATGACTCCCCTCAGTGCAAGTAAATAGCTAATTCTTTCAATATTTCTCTTCTTTAGAAGACTATAATCTAAAAAATACATTATTCAAATTCAGAGAATCACGAATATCTAGAGAAAATGAAATGCCATTTTTACTGTAACTGTTTATATTCATAACAATTATTAATTTTCTCTCACTTCTTAAACAAAAACTTATAAACGGATTCAAGCAGAAGATGCTATGATACTCAATTGTCATATAGGGATGAATTTTGAAGTACAGGAACCTCTAGAGGTCAAATACGTATATATGCACTTATTATCCAATTCTAATCCCATTATTTTAATTGATGTGTTTGGGTATCTTTGCAAGTACATATATTTACCTACTTTACAATGAATATTTATATCTTAAATAAATTTACTGACATGTATTATTGAAGTATGTTGCATAAAAATGATATGGCATATCAAATTTTCAAACATGCTGTAAAAATTAAGCTAATTATTAATTGGTAACATTTTTCAAGCAATACCTGGGTATAGATGCTGATAATTTAATAAGTCTAAATATGTACCCAACTTACTGAAGTACATTGATTCATTTTATCACTTTTATAGATACCAGTTCATCCAGGTCTCTGGTATTTCTGATATTGGTTTTTGTATTAATACATAAGTTAATTTTTTTTTTGAGATGGAGTCTGTCTCTGTCGCCCAGGCTGGAGTGCAGTGGCACAATCTCAGCTCACTGCAACCTCCACCTCCCGGGTTCATGCCATCCTCCTGCCTCAGCCACCCGAGTAGCTGGGACTACAGGCGTGTGCCACCACATCCGGCTAACTTTTGTATTTTTAGTAGAGACGGGGTTTCACCGTATTGGCCAGGCTGGTCTCAAACTCCTGACCTCAGGTAATCCACCCACCTCGGCCTCCCAAAGTGCTGGGATTACAGGCGTGAGCCACCGTGCCCAGCCTGCATAAGTTAAATTTTAAAATTCTTTCTACTTTCTGAAGAAATTCTGACACTCTCCATTGTATTTCTGAAAATTATTTTCTATGGGAGAAGGATTCTATTATTTTTGAGGATTTTTGTTTAAAATACTGCTCCTGATAAATTTTTAACCTCCTCTCACAGTTGAGTCCCTGTGGCCACTGTCCTTACCAATTTCTACTGTATGAAACAGCTTCTTCTCCACTTAAAGACTATTTCTTGTCCTCTTGCCAGTGAACCAAGCCTATTTTCTTTTATTCTCTAAAGTACCACTAACAAGTGGGGAATGCAGTTAGTGGAATTTTCATAAAGAACTGGGAATAATAAAGGAGGATTATACTGCAGGATAAAAAGGAAAACATTGCCTAATGAATATTTGACTTCTTAAAATTCCTTAGCAATCCCTACCACAGAGCTTTGCTCTCTGGATGTCTGCTTTTTTAGGTCCCCCTTGCTCCATGTTTTGGAAGATCTTATTTACTTTCGGTCCCAACTTCTATTCCAATCTGTCTTTGTCTCTGACCTAGGACCTCCAATTCTTTCAATTGTAGTGTCTGTGAAGGAATAATGTCACTATCACTTAGAGAGAAATATTTGTCTGGCTCTATCTTCTATAAACACTAGAATAAGGGGTAAAGATACACTCACCTTGCATTAGAAAATAGAATTTGTTGTTTTAAGTAAAAGAACACCTTTTCTTCTGCTGCTGCTGCTCCATTCCTCAGAACACAGATGCAATTAAAACAATTCCAATCTTCTATTTTTCCCCATTACATCCCTTAACTAAAGAGTATACAATTTTGATCCATGTGATTATAAGGAGCACATATTTGGTATTATTACTAAGAAGCTTTCTGTATTAATACTGCATATTTTTAGCTCACACTTTTACAATTTAATTTATACAAACCTTTCTACAATTCAGTGATTTCTCTTTATATTGATGTCTTGAATAGAACTGACCAAGTTTATGTTTCAATGAATAAAATTTTGAAATCAAAAAATAATACACTTTTTGAAACTATCTAGGTGGAGAAGTAACATGAAAAGGATTTTTTAAAAAGAAGCTATTTCCATGTCCTGAAAACCTGGAGTAATATTTAATGTAGAGTAATTGTGTAGAAAATTTTCTAGTACCAATAAGTACCCATTTATGAATATGTGGTTCCATTCCCAACACTGGAGCAATTCCAGTACCTGTTTTCACTAATTGTACTCCCAAATTCCAAATCACTGTGTAGAAATTAATTCTACTAGGTAATTAACTCCAGGTCAATTTATTCTCTTTAAAATCAGTTGGATGGAAATGTTCCTTGGTAGTTCTTTTTACTTATGTTTTCTTACCAATCTCATTATTCTTCAAAGACAAGTTTCTTCAGAGAAACACTTTGTCATGGTAACTGTAGTATACTTTAAAACACTTTGTCAGGCTATTGATATAAGTGCATTTATTCATTCAAATATTACATTCTATGGGCCGGGCACGGAGGCTCACGCCTGTAATCCCAGCTCTTTGGGAGGCCGAGGCGGTGGATCATGAGGTCAGGAGATTGAGACCATCACAGCTAACATGATGAAACCCCATCTCTACTAAAAATACAAAAAATTAGCTGGGCGTGGTCGCGGGCACCTGTAGTCCCAGCTACTCGGGAGGCTGAGGCAGGAGAATGGCGTGAACCCGGGAGGCAGAGCTTGCAGTGAGCCCAGTGAGCCAAGATCATGCCACTGCACTCCAGCCTGGGAGACAGCGAGACTCCGTCTCAAAAAAAAAAAAAAAAAAAAAAAAAAAAAAAAAATATATATATATATATATATATATATATAACATTTTATGGACATGAGTGGCTCTAATCAGTAAATGTACACTATTAGATGGGGAGGTCAACTAGCATTTAGCCAGAAAGGCTGCCCTCCAAGGCAGCTACCACAGGACCTTCAGTTATCTACCTCTTGGTCAACATCTGATGCCTAGCCAACTCACATAATAATTGAGGTTTAAATCAGTTATCATCCTGAAATTAGTGGTACCAAATATATGAGGGTCATCTAACATATTTTAGAAACATTCCCTATTCTTCTATGAAGGGCATAAGAACCTAGCAAGATGTGTAGCCTAAACTTTAGGGGTAGTGCCCAAGACTTGTTCCCTAAATGGGCCTGTGTCCTACCATGGATAAGTTCCACTTTCTCAATGCTGACATGAAAGTAAAACCCTACCTCTGTTGTCTTATCTTCTTCAAATACACCTTTCTACAAGGTACTTTGGAGTATTTTAAAGGGCAGAGAGCTGAGGATTTATTAAATTTACAGAGCAGATGACATAAACTGTCTTATGCTAATGTCTGGTTAACTAATCTCTATATTCATGGCAGAATTTGATCAGAGTCATTTTCATCATAACTGGGACATAGGATTGTGGTGGTAAATGCTAACCATACGCCCACTTCACCTTTTTCAGCCACTATGATTAACTACCAAAAATGACCCTGTTGCTGAGCATGACCAAATTGGGTTAGGCTAGTTCAAAACACACTCTATTTTTCTCATTAGACACTATTCATTACTTCTTAATTTGTTGCACCTTGCTTTTAGTCCCTCTGAACTAAAATGCTTAAGAGCAAATATCAACTAGAGTTTCTACTCTGTTGTTTTACATTAGCTGAAAAATACAGGTATATCCCCCAAAAAATAAGAAGAAAGAAAACTATCATTATTTTAAGATAACAGAATCCACTCCATTTTTAACACAAAAAAATATGTTATTAGAAATCCCAATAGACTCCGTGAAAAAGAAATATACAAAATAAATATTTAAAATCTTCTGCACAGCAAAAGAAACTACCAATAGATTAAACAGACAACCTACAAAATAGGAGAAAATATTTGCAAATTAAGCATCCAACAAAGGTCTAATATCCAGAATCTATAAGAAATTTAAACAAATCAACAAGCAAAAACAACCCCATTTAAAAATGAGCAAAGACATGAACCAACACTTCACAAAAGAAGACATACGCATGTCCAACAAGCATATGAAAACATGCTCAGTATCACTAATCGTTAGGGAAATGCAAATCAAAACCACAATGAAATACCATCTCACACCAGTCAGAATGGACATTATTAAAAATTCAAAAAATAACAGATGTTAGTGAGGTTGCAGAGAAAATGGAATACTCACACACGGCTGGTGGGAATTTCAATTAGTTTAGCCACTGTGGAAAACAGTTTAGAGATTTCTCAAAGAACTCAGAACTACCATTTGACCTAACAATCCCATTACTGGGTATATACCCAAAGAAATAAAAATTGTTCTACCAAAAAGACACATTCACTCGCATGTTCATCACAGCACTATTCACAGTAGCAAAGACATAGAATCAATCTAGATGCCCATCAGTGGTGGACTGGATAAAGAAAATGTAACATATATACACCACAGAATACTATGCAACCATAAAAAGAATGAAATCATGTCCCTTGCAACAGCATGGATGGCAGCTGGAGGCCATTATCCTAAGTGAATTAATGCAAAAACAGAAAACCAAATACCACATGTTCTCACTTATAAGTATGAGCTAAACATTGAGTACACACAGACACAAAGAGGGGAACAACAGACACCTGGGCCTACCTGAGGGTGGCAGGAGGAAGGAGGGTGAGGATTGAAAAACTACTTATTGGGTACTATGCTCACTATCTGGGTGACAAAATGATTTGAACACCAAACCTCAGCAACACACAATTTACTCAAGTAACAAACCTGCATATGTACCCCTAAACCTAAAATAAAAGTTAAAAAAAAATTTAATTTAAAAAATACATATATAGCTCTCCTAACAACAATAAGCAATGAGCAATTAAATAAAATGATATCAATAAAGATGAACTTAACGTATGTTGAACATTTTTAAGGTATTATTAATCTTTACCAAGAAAAAGGGAAAAACAAATAAAATGAGACATGCCACATTCTTCAAAAAATAACTTTTAAATATAAATTTAAATGCAGACATTTCAAATAATTGTCTGCATTGTGTTTGGATTGTAACAAATTTATTTCAAGATTTATTTGGTCAAATTACAGCTTAGAAGAGTCAAGCCATTTTCATAAACGAATAATAAGCAAGGATTTGCTCTGGCCAGCATTGAAATACTATCAAATATTACTAAGGGTTTGATGTGGGGTCAAGAGCAGTGGCTCCTGCCTGTAATCCCAACACTTTGGGAGGCCTAGGCAGGAGGATAGCTTGAACTCAGGAGTTGGAGACCACCCTGGGCAACAGAGTGAGACCCCTGTCTCCACAAAAAACAAACAAATAGCCAGGCGTGGTGGCCTGTGCCTGTAGTCCCCACTACTCGGGAGGCTGTAGTGGGAGGATTACGTGAGCCTGGGAGGCCGAGGCTGCAGTGAACAGAGATTGTGCCACTGCACTCCAGTCCGGGTGACAGAGTGAGGCTCTGTCTCAAAAAAGAAAAAGAGTTTGATTTGCATATGATTGAAACAACATTGCCTCAAAACAGACCCTAGTGTGTTTTACATTAGAATAGTAAATATGAAAAGAATGACATTACAAATTAGTGTGTGATGAAGGCCTATTTGTTGACCAGCGTGAGAAAACTGATGAAAGATCTAGAAATAAAATTTGTCAGTAAAAACAATACCTAAAAAACATACATTATTATAAATTTTAAATTGATTAAAAAATGTAGAGAGTTCCAGCAGAGATCCCAGGCCTGAAGCAGAGGCGAACCTGTCTTCCCCACCCCACCTCGGTGACCTGGTGGCCGCCGGGACACAGCACCTTTGGATGGCCGCGGGTGTGCCGGGCGGGAAGAACCACGCAGAGGCTGCTGGGGTGCAGGGCCCGCGAAGGCGGAGCTAGGGAGTGGCCTGGCCTCCTCTTTAGGCCACGGCGCCGCGCAGATCCGGTCCTCGGGGGACCTCTCTGTCCCAATTGGGCGAGACCTACCTGGTACTGATGACAACAGACAACAGCCTTAACGGGCGGAAGGTCAGCGAAGTCCCGGATGAGGACGGGTGGAATGGTAGCGACCATGGGGCAGTTGGCCTTCCTTCTACCAGACGTTGATGTGGGAAAAGAGAAATGGAGTAACAGGACACATTTAGCGATTTGGAGATTCCCATCACGCTTTGGGAGGATGTACCGGCGTTTATAGGAGACCCGCGTGTATAATGTGAGAAAGCTGCTCTCAGCTTCCCCCAAAACTTTTACAAGGAAACATTTGCCACATCTAGCCTTTCCAGATGTATAGAGGTTACCGACCTATGATAGAGTTAGAAAATCACACATGGAATTTTTTAAATTCCATATTACAGAGTAGGTAATCAGTATGTAATTGTATCAGTGGATTACAAAATCTGGAGATTATATTCTGAGAATCTATTTTTGCCAACACAGTAAGAGCCATATATTACAAGCCCACAGCTAATATAATGATAAAAAGTTGAAAGCTTTCCCTCTAAGATCCAGAACAAGACAAAGATGCCCACGCTCACCACTTCTGTTCAACATAGTATTGAATGTCCTAGCCAGAGCAGTTAGGCAAGAAAAAGAAAAAAAGGCATACAAAGTGGAAATGAAGAAGTGAAATTGTCTCTTCTGATGACATGATCCTTTACTTGGAAAACCCTAAGAACTCCAACAACAAAAAAAGCTATTCAAATAAACAAATTCAGTAAAGTTACAGGTTACAAAATCAATATACAAAAATCAGTAGTGTTTCTATGCACTAACAATCATCTGAGAAGAAATTAAGTAAACAATCATAATTTAAAAATAAATTAATTAAAATAACTAGGTGCAAATTTAACTGAGGAGGTGAAAGATTTGTACACTTGAAAACTATAAAACACTGATATTTAAAATTACAAAAGACACAAAAATTGAAAAATACCTCATGTTCATGGATTGGGAAAATTAGTATTTTTAAAATACCTATACTACCGCAAATAAAGATTCAATGCAATCTCTATCCAAGTACCAATATCATTTTGTAGAGAAATAGAAAAAACGATTCTAAAATTTGTATGGATCCACAAAAATCCATAGCCAAAGTAACCTTGAATCAAAAAAACAAAAACAAAAACAAAAACAAAACGGGAGGCATCATAATACCTGACTTCAAAATCTACTGTGAACCTATAGTAATCAAAACAGCAGGATACTGGCATAAAAACAGACACAAAAACCAATGGAACAAAATAGCGTAAAAATCAATCTATACATTTACAATCAATTGATTTTCAACAAAGGTGCCAAGAACACACAATGGGGACAGGGCAGTCTCTTCAATAAACGGTGTTGAAAAACTGAATATCCACATGTAGAAGAACGAAATTACATGCATACCTCAAACCATATACAAAAATCAACTCAAAATGCATTAAAGACTTAAACATAAGACTATTAAACTACTAAAAGAAATCATAGAAATGCTCCATGACATTGATCTGGTCAATGATTTTTTGGGTATGACCCCAAAAGCACAGTCAACAAAAGTAAGTATAAATAAATGAGATTATATCAAATTAAAGAGCTCCTGTACAGTCAGGGAAACAAATAAAATAATGAAAAGACAACCTATGGAGTGGGAGAAAATATTTGCAAATGATGTATCTAATAAGGGGCTAATATCTAAAATATATAAGAAGCTCAAACAAGAAAACATAATTCTATTTTAAAATGGAGCTGGCTGTGTTGGTTCACACCTCTAATCTCAGCATTTTGGGAGGCCAAGATGGGTGGACCACTTGAGGTCAAGAGTTCGAGACCAGCCTGGCCAACATGGTGAAACCCTGTCTCTACTAAAAATAGAAAAATTAGCTAGGCATGGTGGTACATGCCTCTGGTCTCAGCTACTCAGGAGGCTGAGGCACAAGAATCACTTGAACCTGGGAGGTGGAGGCTGCAGTGAGCCGAGATTGTGTCACTGCACTCCAGCCTGGGAGACAGAGAGAGACTCCATCTCAAAAATAAAAATAAAAAATAAAATAAAATAATTTAAAAATTTTAAAAATAAAAATAAAAATGGGCAAAAGACCCAAATACACATTTCTCAAAAGAAGACCTACAAATGGCCAACAGGTATATGAAAAATGCTCAACATCACTAATCAATGGGGAGATGTAAATTAAATGCACAGTGAGATATCACTTCATACTCTTAGAATGGCTATTGTCATAAAAAGCAAAGATAACAGCTTGGTGAGAATGTAGGGAAAAAAAGGAACCCTTGCACACTGTTAGTGGGAATGTACATTAATACAGCCACTATATAAAACAGTGTGGAGGTTACTCCAAAAATTAAAAATAGAACTACCATATGATCCAGCCATCCCACCACTGGGTATATATCCAAGGAATTGAAATCAGTATGTTAAAGAGATGTCTGCACTCCCATGTTTATGGCAGCATTATTCACAATAGCAAAGATATGGAATCAAACTTTGTGTTCATCAATGAATGAATAAATCAAGAAAATGTGGTGTACTATTCACTCGTAACAAAAAAAGGAAACCCTGTCATTTCCAACAACATGGATGAACCTAGAAGCTATGATGTTAAGTTAGATGAGCCAGTTACAGAAAGGCAAATACTACATCTCATTTAAATGAGGATCTGAAAAACTTAAACTCATAGAAGCAGAGAGTGGAATGGTAATTACCAGAAGCTGGGGGTGGTGGTAAGTTTCCAGACCATAAATTGAGGGATAAGCTCCAGAGTGTTCATACTATTTTTAATTTGCTGAAAATAGAACGATGATAATAATTCATAAACCTAGAATTATGATTATCCCACAAATTTTTTAAAACTAAATATTTTGTCCTATAGACACAACACCTACATAACTTAATTTATCCAATTTTGATCTTACCAATTGAATAAACCAAATTTCAGGTAGATGTGTTCATTTTTATATAGTTTACATCATATATTCATTTTTCAATGTAAATTTAATATATAATCTCCAAATTTTTAAATTTAAAAACTTAAAAAGAAAAAGAAAAGATGAAACCCAACGTCTTTTTTTTTTTTTTTTTGAGACAGAGTTTCACTCGTTTCACAGGCCAGAGTGCAATGGCGCAATCTCGGCTGACCACAACCTTCGTCTCCCAGGTTCAAGTGATTCTCCTGCCTCAGCCTCCTGAGTAGCTGGGATTACAGGCATGCACCACCATGCCCGGCTAATTTTTTGTTTTTAGTAGAGACGGGGTTTCTCCACATTGGTCAGGCTGGTCTTGAACTCCTAACCTCAGGTGATACACCCGCTTTGGCCTCCCAAAGTGCTGGGATTACAGGCATGAACCACTGTGCCTGGCCGAAACCTAATGTGTTAAGAGAACTTTTCATGAAATTATTATTTGGATATGCCTCTGACCACAGTCATAGCTTTACTTAATCACCTCTGTGGGGCATCAGTCCCCAAGGTCTAAACCATATCAACATAGGTAGCCTTTAGAGCTGTAAATAAATACTTCCCTGCTACATGTTAATGATTCTTGCAATATACATTGACCAACACAGTGTTCTCCTTGTTTAATTAGGCAAAGATCTAGCGGTAAATATGAATAACAAGAGTATAACATTAAAAAGACATCAAATAGCCAACCGAAAATATATTTAACCAAACCTAATTATTAAGGATTTTCACCAGTCCCACATCTAGTTTACTTCCAATATCCACATTAAATAGAGACTTCTATTAAATCTTATTTCAGCTGTTGCATTTAAGTGTGAATGGCACTGTAGTGTCAGTATGACCAGTGGTTAATCCAATTCTTCAGGGCATTAGTAACTCACCCAACAAGAATTCTTTTCTAATTTATTAATTAAATGAAGAAACGTCATAATGGGAACATGGTTATGTTTGGACTACATGAGAACATGACAGCTGTGAATTCTTCCTTCATGAAAATATATTCTAATCTTTTCAGCTTCTGGTAAGTATTCTCTGCTATCTCTAACAGAGGATGACTCCAGGTAGAAAACAGATCCTAGATAGCATAAGACTCGGTCTAACATGAAAGCAAAAATGTGAAAGGTATGTGAGATATAAATAATACTAACATTTTGAGGATTAAATATAAATTTAATCCTCAGGAGTGAGGATTAAACTTCAACAAGAGCAGTTAGTGGATTTTGAAGTTACTGAATGCTCTCTATGCACCAAGCATCATGCTAAATATTTAGCATAGCATGTAATCCTCCTCATAGCCATCCTACAAAGCAGGTGCTATTAGAATAGCTATTTTACAGATGAGGAATCAGAGGCTAAAGAAGTTAATTAGCCTGCTCAAGTCCACAGAGTATGGAAATGGCTGAGATCAATTGTAACAAAAATCACAGGCGGTCTGAACCAGTCTAGGGTCTTACCTATTTTTACTCCGTCCTTTCATCTTGAATTTTGTATGACTACAGCAATATACCTCTTGCTTTATAATAAAAGATCCATATATTTTTACTTTTTATAAAATTTTAGACAGTTTTGAAATTTTGTGCTTCTAATTTTCTCTCCATATCATAAATTATGTTGAAATATGTTTGGTTCATTTGTCTCAGATTTCACTGAAGAAAGCAAAATGTTAAGTTATGCGCGATTATTGGGCTCTGAAGTCCATACTATGAAAAATGAAAAACTGAGTTTCGATTAAAATGTAGCATGCCTCTTTTTTGCCAAAATGGCAAATGTTAAAAAGTATTAAATGAAAAGTCCTGTATTTGAGTTCACAACATTGAACTACATAAATTATCATGCCTGACTTGGCAGCATTTCTAATAAGAATGCCAAGGGCTTTACGTGATCCAAAGTTTAAAGAGAGCCAGTAATGTCTTATACCTGCTAAAAATAACCAACGTATATTTTAGAAAATTATGCAGATCATAGACATTCACTATTCTCTTCAGTAGTGTTGCATAAGTGGAGTATCGTGCTTACTTTTATACTAATTTGCAGCACTTGACAAATCATGGTGTGTCCAGGGAGAGCAACAAGAAAAAGCATGGTAATAAAAGAGCATGTAGTGGTAGGAACAGCTAACAATGTGCTTTGTCTGGGAAGAGAAATCTAAGCATATATTTGGTAACAGATTCTAATATTAAAAGAGTTAAAAGGTATATAAAAAATTTTTAGTAAGCCAAACTATACAATATTGTCTAGAGGTGCACATTTGGGTAATTAACCTACTAACATGCAAAGAGGGGATTACTATAAATAGCAGCATAGTGGATACTTCAGGGGATAGGGAAGAGTTATCATTGGTAAAAGGCACAAAGAAAAGCTCCTAGGGTAATCATCAATGTTTTATTTATTGATTTAGGTGATAGTTACAAGAATATACACTGAAACTCACCAAGCTTTACTTTTTATTTGTTGTATCCATGCACTGTTCATATAATAATACTGGGGTTTTTATGAGGCCATGTTAAATTGACTTACTCTGTGTTATTTTCAGAATAAAGAAAATCAGCCAGGGCTGGGCAAGGAATCATCTTTGAGTTCAATATAAGCAGCATTGACTAAAGGAGAGAGGCTGCTTCAAGTGTAATTGACTTCCCTGTCACTGAAGTTATGCCAGTAGCAGCTGTGTAGAGATTCTGTTGAAGGATCTCCTATGCAGAGCAGAAGGCTAGATTCATGACTTCTGAGGTTTTTTTCCACTTTGAAATTCATGACCTTTTAATTCCCAACACAAACCCAACAGCAGTCAAAAGAATTTGAGTGAATTTTTTAATCAAAGCATTTGGAGACCTCAAGTCATCTCCTGCTCCTGAAGCTTTTCAGTTCAATGTGCATATTGTGATTCTGCATATTTTTGTGTATATAAAAATGTTTCTAAATTTTAAAGTTACACAAATTTTTAAAAAAACATTCCAGTTTAGTTCTAGGTCATTGCGGTAAAATCACTAGTGTGAAAAATTAATGGACTAAGGGGTAGACAGAATAACAATGATAGGTGAATATAGGTTATCATTTTTAGAATTAAAGATGAACCAAGCTCAGTTCCAAGTGCTTTTATAAATACTAACCCTCACAACATCCCTTTGAGGAAGGAAATTTTATTATATTTTCTTCATGTATAAAGAACCTCCTACACAAACAAGTTAAATAATTGCCCAAGGATACAGCTTCCAAGTGGTGAAGCTGGAATTTGATGCCAGGGACTTTGAGTTCAGAATCTGTGCAATGAAGCACTATCATTCCTTAGTTGACAATCTATTGCAAAAAATAAAAAAAATTGGACACTCATTAATTAGATTTCCATTTTTGTGCTGTGAAAAACTACACCTCTATCTCATACTACTTGATAACATTTCCTTCTTTATGATTATAACATTATTATGTTCTAACTGAAACACTTATAACAATGACATATATAAATGATCTATCTTCCCCTTGTTTTACTATATACCAGAAACAAATGAGGTTTCAATTCCATGGCCTCAAGGACACTATAAATGTAAAGTATGGTAGGTCTGAATTTCGTGGTCAGAAATTATCAGCAGAAAAAATGTTTAAACTAATTCAGCCATTAGCTCGACACCAGGGCTCAGGCCGAAGCAGGAGGATTGCTTGAGCCAAGGAGTTCCAAACCAGCCTGAACAACATGGTGAGACCTCATCACTACAAAAACATTTAAAAATTACCTGGACACAGTGGCATGCATCTGTGGTCCCAGCTACTTAGGAGGCTCAGTTGGGAGGATCACTTGAGCACCGGAGGTCCAGGCTGCAATGAGCTGTCACTGTGTCACCGCACTCCAGCCTAGGCAACAGAGCAAGATTTTTGTTTCGTTTGGTTTTTTTGAGACAAGAGTCTCGTTCTGTCGCCCCGGCTGGAGTGCAGCGGTGCGATCTCGGCTCACTGTTGCCTCCGCCCCCAGGTTCAAGCAATTGTCCTGCCTTAGCCTCCCAAGTAGTTGGGACTACAGGCACGCACCACACCGCCCCTAATTTTTGTATTTTTAGTAGAAAATACAAAATTTTTCCCCACGTAGGCCATGCTGGTCTGGACTCCTGACATCAAGTGATCCGCCCACCTCAACCTCCCATAGTGCTGGGATTACAGGCATGAGCCACTGCATTCGGCCAACAGAGCAAGATTCTATCTTTAAAAAAAAAAAAAACAAAAACTAACTCAGTCATTAAATATTTTGTCTACTTAGTGATATGATACAATGATCAGAAATGGTGAGATTGATGACATTTTTATCTGTATCTGTATTCTTTTAGAGCCCAATGGGGTGATGGTTTTACCTAAAGGATTTCAAAGCAATCAGAACATCCACTCATGTTGGATTGGTAAATTCCTTAGATTAAAACAACTCTGGCTATTTAATGAACTGCTTTTTGTTTGAATTACCTGCCCAGCGCCCAGCTAATTCTGCTGAATGGCTGGTAAGTAGGATTGGACACAGATCGTTGTACGTGGTGGCCAAATAGTTCTGCAATTACCTCAATATTTAACTGCAACAAATCAGTAAGGCTGTTTAGATGGTGTAATATTAGTCATTAAAGCTGTTCAAAAAACATATAGGCCTTTATACATGTAAGTAAATATTAATAAGGAAGATAATTATTTCCTGGCAACAAAAAGCACACTCACAAAAAAAGGCAGTGTAGTAGGGAACACCAAAATTGATAGAACAACAACAGTGCCTGCAATGTTGAGGAGTAAAAAAAATATAAGGAGGAGGATTAAGTTGGTGGTGAGGATAATTATAATTATAATGGCTGAAATGTAGATATTTGCAAGTAAATATTGAAAGTGATTCTGCTATCAAATGGTGGAGTTTATTCCAAAAAAAAAGATGTCATTTAACTTTTTACCTCAAGCTTAACTCCTTCAATAATGCAAGGATTTATCATGATCAAGCGATGCTTATGTCATAGCTTCAAAGAGGAACAACTCCTCAATACATATGCCTCTCTTAAAATCACATAATTGACTTCATGATTTTATTACTTAATTGAAATACATAGAACAATGAATGACATAGCAAATTAACTTTTTTCAATGATTTACAATTCAGCCTGATTGGATTTAGCATATTATTAATTTTGGATTAAATATGAACAAGTTGTGAGCACTGGGCCATAGGGAAATGTTAAAAGAGATGTTCCAAATGAGAGAGAGCATGCAAATAAGAGAGTTTTGGATACCCTTGACAAACTTCAGAGATTTTCAGTTCTACCTAAACCTGACACTATTTTTGGTTACCATGATATTGCCTCCTAGCTTTTCTTAAGGAACAATGGAAACAAGCAGTGTAAGTTCTGGAACAGATTTCATCCTTCTGGGGTTTTCTGATCGACCCCAATTAGAGCACATCATCTCAGTGGTTATCTTCATCATCTATATTGTGACTCTGGTAGGAAATACAACCATCATTCTTTTATCTTATCTAGACACCCAGCTCCATACCTTCATGTATTTTTTCTTATCCAATTTGTCTTTTTTGGACCTCTGTTATACAACTAGCATTATCCCCCAGATGCTGGCAAATCAATGGGGCCCAAAAAAATCTATTACTTATGGAGGGTGTGTACTCCAATTCTTCTTTGTCCTTGACTTGGGAGCCACAGAATGTCTTCTGTTGGCTGTGATGGCCTATGATCGTTATGCTGCTGTCTGTCAACCCCTTCACTACACCTTAATAATGCACCCTCAGCTTTGCCACTGCCTGGTTGAGTTGTCTTGCCAGTGCCTTAATTGTTTGCTCCTTGACTTTGAAGTTGCCAAGATGTGGGCACCAGGAAGTGGATAATTTTTTCTGTGAGATGCCAGCATTGATCAAGATGGCTTGTGTCTATTCAAAAGTAATTGAGATTGTTGTCTTTGCTTTCGGAGTGGTATTTCTTTTCGTACCTCTATCACTAATTCTTATCTCATACGGAGTTATCACTCAAGCTGTAATGAGGATCAAGTCAGCAACAAGATTGCAAAAGATCCTTAATACATGTGGCTCCCACCTCACAGTAGTAATTCTGTTTTATGGAACAATCATTTATATATACATGAAGCCACAGAATACCATATCCCAAGATGAAGGGAAGTTCTTCACTCTTTTACACAATCATCACACCCAGCCTTAACCTTCCCATCTACACTTTAAGAAACAAAGATGTAAAGAGTGCACTGAAGAAAATACTGTGGATGAAAAAATGTTCAGCAGAATCATTAATTAGATGGAAAAAAGTAGAATGTAGAGCACTAAAGAAAGATTGGCATTTATCAAGAGAAGTGAAATCAATTCATTTATCCAAAGCACATTCAAGCTCAAAGCTTGGTGCTCTTAAATGACAAAAGAAAATTTAGCAAGCATATGTTTTTACTTTGCTTTACTTTGTTTTCACTTTGTTTTACTGGTAAATACATTCAAAATCTGGAAATCCCTGTGCTAGAGAATAAACGACTCCACTTCTCTGCAAATCAGCCATTTCAGAGATGGAAAATCCTCTCTGCAAGTGAAAGATTCCCCACATCTACAGTGCCCTTGCTATGTCATTTCAAAGACAGAGTAAGCCACAGCCTACATGAAGTAATTGAGTAGGAAGATGGGAGTAATAGGGCTTATGTCTCTACAATCCTTAAACCCTGTGGCTTCTAAATTTCCACAGCACGAACATCATACCTTTATTTCAAGGTTTTGATTCCTCTTTTACTTTTATTTTAGGTTTGGGGGTACATGTGAAGGTTACATAAACACGTGTCATGGGGGGTTATTATACATCTTATTGCATCACCCAGGTGTTAAGCCCAGTACCTAATAGTTATCTTTTCTTTGCAGAAGACTCTAAAATTGTCAGTTGTACATACCTTGGTAAACATAAAAAAATATGAGAGAGGACAGTGAAATCAGGATGAGGAAAGCATTAAGACACTGTAAACTTCATGGTGTCATAAGGACTATGGAAGAAAGACAAAAGTATAGAATGATAAAATTGTGGCCACTAAAAAAGAGTATCAATTTTCCTTTGTTAAAAATGAGTGATCCTAAATCTTGCTAGGCATTTATCACTTAAAAACCTTCTATTCAACCTTCATACCCTGCTGAAATCTTGTCTCAACTGAAAAGTATTTATAAATCTCGTCAGTCTATGGTCTATAGTCCTTGAAAACCCTGACCATATAAATATATGGCATTATCCCATTTTTATTTAGTTGTTTGTATGTGTGTTTGAAGAAGATGCATTGGTAAGCTTTTCAACAATATAGACCTTCTTATTCACGTGATTTTGCTGTGTCGAATCAGTTTCTGACATGAATTACATAGCCAATAAATGTCTGTAGAATGAATATGTCAATGTTTTTTATTAAATCTCCATGAAAATGTTACCAAATCTGCAGAATATCACAAATTCTCATTGGGTGATGAATATTAGAGCAATATCTTCAGTTTGTGTTAACACTGAAGATATATAAATCATCTAACACCTAAAATTTAATATATTTAAACATCTGTGAGTTAGCAAAGGAAAAGATACAGTTTTTCTTTCACATACATATTATAGAATACATACATAATATTATAGAATCTTTACAACATCCCCTAGAGGTATATATAAGTATATAATGGAAACTAGAAAATAAGAGAAATAAAAGAAATTGCTCATTATCTCATATCCCAGAAATGACTAAATTTTTTAATTAATTTTCTTTTAAAGTACTGTCATCTATGTTAAAATTTGGTTTAATAGTTTGTCTTATTTCTCTCAATATATGCCTTCATATCAGGGATGATATCACCCCCACACGGGCAAAATTGATTCAAGGGGAGGTAGTAAAAATCTTTGGTATTACAATGGTTGGTGGTCCTCCAAAGAGCCTCTGTACATAAGCAGTTACACAATATAACTGTGGCACTAAAATTTTGTTAGAAATGAAATAACTATAATGAAAAAGTTTAAGAAAACACTTAATTTGGTGCTTTTTCCTATTTGAAAAGATGATTAAAAGAAAGACTCCCTTAGGCCAAACTGACTGACAAGGATATGCACATCCAATACACAGAATTAGTAAACTTCTAGATTGGCAATTGAAAACTGTATTCAATAATGGTCTTCAGTTTCAGGTTAAAATGCTGGAAATTCCGTTATATTGGGGATTTTTTTTTAAGTTTGATGAAAAAATCATGCCCCAAAGAGGTTTTTTTATGATAAAATTCTTGAGTTTATAGGATAGTATATAAAAAAAGAAACAACTTGCTGAAAAGTTGAAACTGAAATTGTGCCCCAAAGAATAGGAAACCAATAACTAACAGAAATTCTTGAGTTTGCCAGATAGCAGATAAGAAAATAAATAACTTGCTGAAATGCTGAAATTCCCTCCATTTGTGAGATAACAAGAGTGTCCAAAATTATTTGGAACCAACATGACCAAATGGAGTTTGCACAGAACAAGCTTGTTAATGTCACAGCCCGAATTTCCACTGCATGTTTCATACGAACTCCCTTTGAATTTGCACGTGGGATCCATGAAGAGGAATGGAGATAACTGTGCATTTGAGGACGTTCTAGACCTCCCTTTTCCTTCCACCAACCACCTGCTAATCCCAGAATCCACCCGCAAACCTTTTCTAATAAAATTACTATCTTAAAGCCAGCACAGGGAGATACAGTTGAGCTAGATTCCTGTCTCCTTATTGGTCAACCTATAATAAAGAGCTTTTCTTTTCTTAGAAATCCAGTGTCATAGTATTAGCTTCTAGCACATCCAGCAGTGAGCCCCTTTTGCCTGGTAACAATAATATAGTATCAAGAATGTGTGACTGGGCATGGTGGCTCACGCCTGTAATCCCAACACTTTGGGAGCCTGAGGTGGGCGGATCACAAGGTCAGGAGTTCAAGACCAGCCTGGCCAATATGGTGAAACTCCATCTCTACTTAAAATACAAAAAGTAAGCTGGGCGTGGTGGTGGGCACCTGTAGTCCCAGCTACTCCGGAGGCTGAGGCAGGAGAATGGCTTGAACCCAGGAGGTGGAGGTTGCAGTGAGCCGAGATTGCACCACTACACTCCAGCCTGGGCAACAGAGCAAGACTCCATCTCAAAAAAAAAAAAAAAAAAAAAAAAAAGAATTTGGGGAAACAATATCTCATTTATTTCTGGTTGTATTAGTTATCTGCTGCTACATGAACTTTTTTTTTAAAGAAACAAACAGAACTTCTAGACATGATCAGTATAGGTTGAAAATCCCTTATCCATAATTCTGCATCTAAATTGGTCAGAAATGCAAAGGCATAAGAACGATACATTGGACTTTGGGGACTCGGGGAAAAGGGTGGGGGCTGGTGAGGGATAAAACACTACACACTGGGTACAGTGTACACTGCTCAAATGATGGGTGCACTAAAATCTCAGAAATCGCCACTAAAGAACCACGTCCCTCCAAAACCCTATTGAAATAAAAAAATTAAAAATTAAAATAAACAAAAATAAAATGGTCAGAAAACTAAAAGCTTTCCTTTTTTTCTTTGAGACAGGGTCTCACTATGTTACCCAAGCTGGTCTCAAACTCCTGGCCTCAAGCAATTCTCTCAAGTAGCTGGTATTACTGGTGAGAGCTACCATACCCAGGTAGAAAACTAAGTTTTCATAACTCTGTTGGCAACAAAACCTGACCTGAACTGAGGTAGGACTATTTCTATCTATTCTTTACTTTCAGTTTTATTAAACAAGAGAGACTGTATGTTAAAAGAATAGAGTTCCTTTTAAGAAAAAATAATATGAGCTATTTGTCATTTGTCAGAAATGGCAGATATTTTTTAAAGAGGACACTCACTGTTATCACTAATTTATAAAACCATAGTTTCTTTCGAGTTGAAGATTCAAGAGCAATTAGAACATGTCTGTTTTAAAATATGGTAGTCACTAGGTGTAGCATCAAAAGAAAAACTATCAAAGAATAATAAAACTTTAAACTATTCTTTTTAACTTAAGTGGATGTGTATTTTAAACTATTTTTATCTAAGATATTAAGTTAACATTTAAAGTTGGCCACATGAAAAGATAGGTCACATTTTATGTTCTTGTGAGTCAACTGAAATACTGAAGAAAAAAAAAAAAGTTTGTTTCCTTGCTAGTCATTGTACCTTGCTGGCTAGAAATGTTCCATGGAATGTGTGAGAGTTTGGTTCCAAAATGGCTGCATAGAAGGAAGCTGGCTTTACTTTTCCTACACAGAAAACCTAAAACAAATACACGGTGCTGAAATTATCACCAGCAATATCCCAGAACTCAAGTATGAGGATGGAACAGTGCCTGTGGCAACAGAGAAGTAAAAAACTTCAAGCAGACGCTGTAAGAATCAGACTTCCAAATCCGTGACATCCCTCTCCCAAATCTGCCTAGCACCAAGCATGTGGAAAACTTCCCCCACCTCACCGCCAGTTTCTACACTGGAAAAAGTGAGATTGAAGTGGATAACCAGTTTCCCCACCATCTTGGGTTCCCTGGCAAGAGATCTATCCCTCAGTACCTAAAGGGAGAAATATTCCCAAAGACAACCAGAGAAAAGTGGGGAGGTGGGACTTCCTTCCCCAACCCTAGAAACACTCTTCTTTAACTCAGCCAAAGGAGACGCCAAATCAGTTGAAGCTGTTCAGCAGCGCCACACCATAGGAGGTATGTTCCACAGGTTCCCTGAGCACGAAATTCTAGCCAGACTTCCCACCCTATTGGGATATCCCCCTGTAAGACCTTCTACATTTGGGTCCGGCAGTGCTCCAGTCATTTACTAGGGCCAAGGAAAACCTGGACTGCAGACTCCATGTGATATCAAAAAGAAGTCAAGACCAAGAGGGGGAAAAAAAAAGTAGATGCTGTCATGCTTTCTGTACAGCCTGCAGAACCAAGAGCTAAGTAAACCTCTTTTCTTTATAAATGACTCAGTCTCATGGGTTTCTGTATAGCAGTGTGAGAACAGACTAATATACATGACTTCCCCAAACATACAAAGCAAGGAACCAGTGACTTACTCTAGGCAAGACAGTGATATGTGAGCTCTCTCACCAAGAATTCAAAATAGGAGTTTTAAAGAAACTCAGTGAACTCAAGGATAACACACAAAAGCAATTCAAAAATTTATCAGAGAAATTTAACAAAGAGATTAAAATAATTTTTTAAAATCAAACAAAAATCTTGGAACTGAGAAATATACTTGTCAAACTGAAAAATTTATTAGAGACTCCCGACAGCAGAACGGATCAGACAGTGGAAGGAATTAGTAAACTCAAAGACAGGCTATTTGAAAATACAGTTAGAGGAGAAAAAAGGGAAAAGAATACAAAGGAATGAAAATCACCTAAATGATATAGAAAAGTACCTCAAAAGGACAAATCTAAAAATGATTGGTGCTCAAGAGGGAATTCAGCAAGAGCAAAAGTTAGAAAACTTATCCAAAGAAATAACTCAAAACTTTCCAAACTTAAGAAATATATAAGTATCTAGGTACAAGATCAGAGAACATGAAACAGATTCAACCCAAATAAGACCACCCCAAGACATACAATAATCAAATTCTCAAAGGTCAAGGACAAAGAGGATTACAAAAGTTGGCTAGGCGCCACGGCTCATGCCTGTAATCCCAGCACTTTGGGAGGCCAAGGCAGGTGGATCACCTGAGGTCAGGAGTTCAAGATCAGCCTGGCCAACATGGTGAAACCCTGTCTCCACTAAAAATACAGTAATTAGTGGGGCATGGTAGTGGGTGCCTGTAATCCCAGCTACTCAGGAGGCTGAGGCAGGAGAATCGCTTGAACCTGGGAGGCAGAGGTTGCAGTGAGCCGAGATAGCACCATTGCACTCCAGCCTGGGTGACAAGAGTAAAACTCAGTCTCAAAAAAAATAAAATAAAATAAAAAATAAAAGCAGCAAGAGAAAAGAAGTAAATAACATACAAAGAGCTCCAATTATTCTGGCAACAGACTCCTCAATGGAAACTATACAGGCCAGGTAGATGTGGGATGACATTTTCAAAGTGCTAAAAGAAATAAAACTGCCATCCAAGATTAATGTACCAGAAAAGCTATTCTTCAAACATGAAGAAGAGATAAAATCTTTCCCTGACAAACAAAAGCTGAGAATTCACTACCACAAGGCCCATCTTAAAATAAATGGTAAATGAAGACCTTCAATCTAAGAGAAAAAGATGCTAACATGCATAAAGAAAATATTTGAAGGAAAAAAACCACTGGTAACATTAAGTACAAGACATACCCAGGATACTCTAATACTCTAATTGTGATGTGCAATCCATTTATAACTGTAGTATGAAATCTAAAAGACAAACCTATCAAAAACAATAATTGCTACAGTGACCTGCTAAGAGATAGACAATATAAAAATATGTAAACTGAAACAACAAAAAGTCAAGATGTAGGGGTATAGAGTTAAAGGGCAGGGTTGTGTGGGTTTTTTTTAAGTTTTCTGTTTGTTTCTAGTCTTTTCTTTGTGATCAAAGTTGTCATCTTCGTAAAATATCAGCTGGGCGCCATGGCTCATGCCTGTAATCCCAGCACTTTGGGAGGCCAAGGCTAGCTAATCACTTGAGCTCAGGAGTTCAAAACCAGTCTGGGCAACATGGCAAAACCTCATCTCTACAAAAAACACAAAACTTAGCTGGCTATGGTGGCATGTGTCTATGGTATCAGCTACTCAGGAGGCTGAGATAGGAGGATTGCCTGAGTTCAATAAGGTAGAGGCTGCAGTAAGCCAAGATCTCACCACTGCACTCCAGCCTGGGTGACAGAGACCCTGTCTCAGAATAATAAGTAATAATAAAACAAAGTAGCTATAAGATATGTTTTGTAAGCCTCATGGTAACCCCAATGCAAAAATCTGTAATAAATACACTAAAAATAGAAGGCAGTGAATTAAAGCATTCTACCAGAGAAAATAACCACAAAGAAATACAGTAACAAAAGAATAAAGGAAGAAAGACGTTACAAAACAACCAGAAAACAAGCAACAAAATGGCAGTCATAAGTCCTTACTTATCAATAATAACACTGAATATAAATGGACTAAATTCTCCAATTAAAAGATGTATAGAAGTTAAATGGGTAAAGAGACGAGACCCAACTATGTGGTGCTATGAGAAACCCACCTTGCCTATAGGGACATACGTAAGTTGAAAGTGAATTTATGGAAAAAGATATTTCATGCAAGTGGAAATCAAAGACAACAGGATTAGGTATACTTATATCAGATAAAACAGACTACAAGTCATGGAATGTAAAAAGTGACAAAAGGTCACCATATAATGATGAAGGGGTCAATTCATCAAGAGGATATTAAAAATTATCAATATCTGTGCACCCAACACCAGAGCATCCAAATATGTAAAACAAACATTAATAAATCTCAAGGGAGAGATAGGCTCCAATATAATAATAGTAGGGACTTCAACTGACCTCACTTTCAGTAACAGATTATCCAGGGAGAAAATCAATAAAAAAACATTGGAATTAAGCTACACACTAGACCAAGTAGGCCTGACATTTATAGAACATTTCACCCAGCTGCTACAGAGTACACATTCTTTTCACTTGCACATGGCGCATTCTCCAGAACAGACTATATCTTAAGTCACAAAAGAAGTCTCAGCAAATTCAAAAAAGTAAAAATTATATCAAGTATCTTTTCTGATCACAATGGAATAAAACCAGAAATCAACAAGAGGAACCTTGGAAACTATACAAACACATGGAAATCAACATGCTTCTACAACCAATGGGTCAATGAATAAGCTAAGAAAATTTCAAAAATTTCATGAAACTAGTGAAAATAGATATACAACATACCAAAGCCTACAGAATACAGCATAACAATAACTTTATAGCAATAAACACCTACATCAAAAAAGGGAAAAGACTTCAAATCATTAACCTAAAAATGCATCTCAAGGAACTCAAAAAAGCAAGGATAAACCAAACCCAAAATCAGTAGAAAGAAATAAATATCAGAACAGACATAAATGAAATTGAAACTAAAAAATAAATACATTTGATCAATGAAATGAAAAGTTGATTTTTTGAAGATAGACAAAATTAACAAACCTTTTCCTATACTAAAAAAGAGAGAAACCCAAATAAATCAATCAGGAAGAAAAAAAGAAATATAACAGACCACAAAAATACAAAGAATCAGAGAATATGAACAACTATACACCAACAAATTGGAAAACATAGAAAAAATGGATAAATTATTAAACATATACAACGTACTAAAATTGAACCATGAATAGAAACCTCAACAAACCAATAATGAGTAATGAAATTGAAGCCTTAATAAAGTCTCTCAACAAAGAAAAGCCCAGGACATTATGGCCTCACTGCTGAATTCTAGCAAATATTTAGAGAACTGATACCAATTCTACTCAAACTCTTTTTAAAAAAAATTGAAGAGGAGAGTATTCCTCTAAACTCATTCTACAAGGCCAGCATTGTGCCCTGATGCGAAACCCAGACAAGGATACAGTAAAATCTGTGTCAGAAATCAAATCAAAAACAAAACTACAGGCCAAAATCCCTGATGAACATAGATACAAAAATTCTCAACAAAATAACTAGCAACCCCAATTCAACAACCCACTAAGAAGATCGCTCATGATGAGTGCGATTCATGAATACTGCATGTTCTCACTCCTATGTGGGAGCTAAAACAGAAGATCTCATGAAGCTAGGGAGTACAATGGTGGTCATCAGGGCCTGGAAAGAGGAGGGAAGACGTGGGATAAAGAGAGGTTGGTTAAACGGTGTAAGTATACAATTAGGTAGAAGAAAGACAACCAGAGTTCAATAGATCAGTAGGGTGACTATAATCTATTAGACATTTCTGGCTGGGCGCGGTGGCTCACGCCTGTAATCCCAGCACTTTGGGAGGCAGAGGTGGCCGATCACGAGGTCAGGAGTTCAAGACCAGCCTGACCAACATGGTGAAACCCCGCCTCTACTAAAAATATAAAAATTGGCCTGGTGTGATGGCGTATGCCTGTAATCCCAGCTACTTGGGAGGCTGAGGCAGGAGAATCGCTTGAACCCAGGAGGCAGCGGTTGCAGTGAGTCGAGATCACGCCATTGCACTCCAGCCTGGGTGACAGTGCTAGACTCTGTCTCAAAATAATGTTAGACATTTCACAAAATATCTAAAAGATTGCTTGATATAGATATATTTAGATATAGCTAGAAAAAAATTTCAACGTTCCAAGCAAAAAGGACATTTAAGTTTATACATATATATACACACACACACAAATTATCCTTATCTTTGACCTTTATACGTTATATGTATCAAAATATTATATGTACCCTCAAAATACATACATTAAAAAAATAAGAAATAGAAAAAAAAAAAGTTCCATGAATTCTGAACACAAATGTGGCCCCCCATTGCTTGTTATTTGTCTATTCATCATCCCCCACTTGCAGTATTAAAATGTCAGTGTTTCCATTTAGGGATCCCCTTCTGCCTGAATAATCCCCAAATCTGATTCAAAAAATGAGTTCTTAACAGTTTGCACACTCAAGAAAGCACCTGAGCCCAAGTCCACTACGGCCATTTTGTCACTGCCACAAGGTGGCGCTATTGAAAAATGGTCCACATTACTAGCACTCACCGTCCCCATTGTAATGAGAACAAACTTCGGATCTCTGCACAAGCCACAGTGGTCCTTCTAAGGAGGCAGACAGACCTCTCACCCTGCACCCACTTCTTCACAGCAGTTGCATCTCAGTGAGCCTTGAGTTCGTTCATGAGTGGCTGATCTTTGTTTTCACGTCTTAAGTCTGAAAGCACCCATCTCCATCAAGAGAGCCTGCCGCTCAGTAACTCCGGCCGAATCTGTTCGGGTGTGAGGTTTAAGGCCCTAATCGCTCTTCTCTCTTCCTCCTCGGGCATCCCCATCTCCGAAGCGTCAATTTTTCTTTCGTCTATCTGCAACAAAGTGTTACTAATGACACTCCTCGCCCAGAAGACGGCGCTCCGGGTCTGCACACGCTGGTGCCTCCGGCGAGCCTGGACCCCAGAGCCACTTAGAGCCTCGGCATTCGTTTTAGCTCTTAAAAGCGGCCAACACGTCTTCCTCCTCTGCGACAGTGTGGGGAAGGGAGAACAAGGATAACCCAAGTGTGGCCAGAAAAAGCTCCCCCTCTACGTAACTTGTAAGGAGCCTCCCAGCAAGCAAGTGGCGTGTGCCCGGGTCTCCGTTGCCCGGGACGCGGGATCCCGGGCGGGAGGGCCAGTCTATCCCGTTTGCCTCCACTCCTCTCTGCATACCTTGGGAGTCTTCCTTTCTGGTGTCTCCGACTTTGCAGTAACTTAGGTGTCTCTGATCAGAATGCAGCCTTGGGTGTAGCTCTGACCCCCTCAAGCACCATCCCGACCCTTCCTTGTACGTCTTCCCGCAACCTCCTGCGGAAAAACAACCTGTCAGAAATTTGTGAGTTCTTGGCATGATTCTAGAATGAAGCTGCAGACCCTCAGGGCGTTAGTTCTAAAAAATGCTGTGTCCGGAGTTTGTTCCTTCTGATAGTCGGACGTGTTTGGCGTTTGTTCCTTCTGGTGGGTTCGTCGACTGGCTAGCTTCAGAAGTAAAACTGCAGACCTCTGCAATGACAGTTATAGCTCTTAAAGCGGTATATCTGGACCTGTTTGTTTCTCCAGGTGGGTTCGTGGCCTGGCTGGCCTCAAGAGTGAAACTACAGACCCTCACAGTGTTACACCTAATAAAACAAAATGCAGACCCAAGCAGCGAACGGCAAAAAACAAGGCCACCACAACGTGAAACAGACCAAAACAAATTACAACGGTCTACTCCGGCAGCCTGCTTTTATTCCCTTATCTGGCCCCACCCACATCCTGCTGATTGGTCCATTTTACAGAGAGCCGATTGGTCCGTTTTGACAGGGTGCTGATTGGTGCATTTACAATCCCTAAGCTAGACACAAAAGTTCTCGAAGTCCCCACTAGATTAGCTAGACACAGGCACTGATTGGTGCATTTACAAACCTTGAGCTAGGCAAAGAGTGCTGATTGGTGTATTTACAAACCTTGAGCTAGACACAGAGTGCTGACTGGTGTATTTACAATCCCTTACATAGACATAAAGGTTCTCCAAGTCCCCACCAGATTAGCTAGATACAGAGTGCTGATTGGTTTGTTTACAAACCTTGAGCTAAACACAGAGTGCTGATTGCTGTATTTACAATCCCTTAGCTAGACATAAAGGTTCTCCAAATCCCCACCAGATTAGCTAGCTACAGAGTGCTAATTGGTATATTTACAATCCCTTAGCTAGACATAAAGGTTCTCCAAGTCGCCACTAGACTCAGGAGTCCAGCTGGCTTCACCTGGTGGATCCTGCACCGGGGCCGCAGGCGGAGCTGCCCGCCCGTCCCGCGCGCCGTGCGCGCACGCACTCGTCAGCCCTTGGGCGGTGGATGGGACGGGGAGCCGTGAAGCAGGGGGCGGCAATCGTCGGGGAGGCTCCGGCGGCGCAGGAGCCCACGGCGGGTTCTCGGGCATGGCAGGTTGCAGGTCCCAAGCCCCGCCCCGCGAGGAGGCGGCTGAAGCCCGCGAGCGCGGCGCGGGTGGGCCGGCAGCGGTGGGGGACCCAGCGCCCCCTCCGTAGCTGCGGGCCCGGGTGCTAAACCCCTCACTGCCCAGAGCGGTGGCGCCGGCCGGCCGCTCCGAGTGTGGGGTCCCCGGAACCCGCGCCCACCCGGAACTCGCGCTGGCCCGCAAGAGGGTTCCCGCCTCTTCCTCCACACCTCCCTGCTAACAGGGAGCCGGCCTCGCCAGCCCAGAGAGGGGTTCCCACAGTGCAGCGGCGGGCTGAAGGGCTCCTCGAGCGCGGCCAGAGTGGGCGCCGAGGCCGAGGAGGCGCGGAGAGCGAGCAAGGGCTGCCACCACGCTGTCACCTCTCGGCAAGGCGAGATTCCGCGCAGAGGAAAGAGGCGCGCTGTCCGGGGACGGGAGGCTGGCGGCAACCGCTACAGGGTCGTAACAAAGCAAGTCCCCAGGGGAACTGAGTGGAATTGCGTCCTTTAGCTCTCCAGAGCTCTCTAAGCTCCTCGAAGGGCCAGAGGCTGAGCCCACTCTGGGACATAATTAGTAAGCCTGACTCAGTGACATGGCCCTGCCAAAAGAAAATGTTCCCTGAAGGAACAACTTTCTCGCGCATTCTGGTGCCTAAGGAGGTGCAGCCTGAATGTGAGACTGAATTAGGACAGAACTGAAGGCCCCTTGAGCCACACTGGTATTGAGAGGGTATAAGGGACTGCAGGAAAAAGGGATGTCAGAGAGAAAGAATCCCATTTACAAAAGCGTTACCATGTAGGCAGGGTTTAGCGTTTTGGGTAATGAATGACTCAGTTCTGTGGCTGGAAAAATACACAAAGAGGATTATTAGAAAAGTTTCTGATTATTTGGTTCATCAAAAGGACATTTCTGCCTACTTCCTAGTTATAGTATGAGTTTATGAAATTTGGGATCATAGAAGAAAGTAAAAATTCTATTAGAGAACAGACACAAGGGCTGACAGTTCTTTGTGACACCTCAGAAACTGTTATTCCAAAATCCTATTTGCAATCAGTTGGGTTACAGCCTCCTGAGATTCACCCTCCTGATTCTGGCCCTGAGCTAGGTTTGTCCAGAGATTAATAAGTTTGTGTCCTTTCTGTCCTTCAGCCTTGGTTTAACTGGAATAATAAGTGAGATGAGGAAATGACTAATAGAGCTCATCTTGAGTGTATGTTTTTTTAAAAAACCCATTCTTCCAGTGGGCTGGAAGGGGTAGTGGGAAACATTCAACAATATCTGCCCACACCAGGCCTGCCTCAACTTAATCCTTTCTCAGCTACTCTTCCCAGGTAGAGCCATCATTAATCTGATTGGTCATGTTCTAGGACATCAACAAGGTCTTGATATCTGGTGGAAAGTTTAAGACTTTGTCTTGCTTTTCCCCTCCTCTGGGCCCAAAGAGCATGAGACAGCTAAGCTTGGATCTTCTCTGTAGACCCAGCCATGTTGCTTCCTGATTTTTCTCAACTTATTTCCTCCATGTAGCTGGCCAGCAGTTGACACAAGCTTAAGACTTAGGACAAAGTTAAAGGCACCACTGGAGATTAAATCTAGGCTACATGCTCCAACAGAGATCTGAAGTTCTGCAAGAGATTTGAACTTCTCCATGGGTGATTCTTTGATTATCTGAGCACTCACTTAGCTCTTTATAAATTAGTAGTTCCATTTAGTTTAACAAAGTTTTTGAGATCATGGGCTCAGGAACTAGATGACTTGGTTTCAAATCCTACCACCTACCTGCTATGTGACTTTTTCTGTGTCTCATATTCCTCATCTCTAAGATAGAAATAGTAATTTCTAAGTCATAAATTTGCTGCAAGGATGTGGTACAATGGGCCTTGCAATAAATTCTACAACATCACATAGTATGAACTAAGGAATGGGAATAAGATTTACTGGGGAAACTTAGAAAGCAAGAGTCAGGCACAAGAGGCATAGAGTTCTCAATCCTCTCATAATCCCATGGAGAGGTGAACCAGGGGCAAGAACAAGCCATTTGGCATGCAATAGGTTGGGGCTCTGGTCCTGACCCAATTATTCTATCTTGTCAAGGATAAACTTGCACACCACTTTTCAGTAAGACAACAAGCAGACTACTTGATTGCCGGGCAGTCTGGGTTTAGATGCTAGCAGAACTGAGGAAGCATCTGAGGAAGACCAGATGCCCAACACCTGGAGACCATGTATCCTGTGGACAGTTGCAGCCCCTTCCTGTTAGAGAGTGTAAGCAGCTGGTCTCATGCAAAGCTATACGTAGGTGCAGCCCCTCTTTCCAAGAGGAACGGGAAACTCCAGTTGTAGCTAGCACATTTCCTGGGCAATCTAGAGTGAGATCCCAGGATCATTTCTGAATAGTTCTGCTTATTGCCCCATAGAATATTAAGTAAAATGTAGGACACAATATGTTTAGTACAGTATTAATAAGTGCTCAATAAATATTAGCTATTATAGTTAGTCCCATTTGGCTATCACTCCTTTTGTTCAACTTCCTTAGGAACATGATATGAGTAGAGTGTCAGAAGTGATTGACAGGGATAAATTTAGTCATTTCTGGGTTCTTTAGCAAAAATAATAATCTAAAACCACCTCACACCTCACCCTAAACTCTTTTAACAGAGACTTATAATCACATCAACATCTACATTAGCCCACAGTTTTAAAACTCATGTGTATCTTTGTTTCCAAACCGCTTTCTAACTGGTCTCCCCAATTCCAGTTTCTCTACTATCTAGTTTGAATTTCACAGTTGTCAGTGTTTTCTTCCTGAAATATATTATCATATAATTAAAAAGTTTTGCTAATTATTATGTTGGCAAAGCTGGGGAAAAACAGGCTGCCATTTCTGTGTAATATAGAATAAGGTAGGACCAGTAGATCCCATGATCATGTGCCCTTTGTAACACATTCTTCACAGTAAAGTGAGTCCCTTGGTCTGAGATGTAAGACAAGGTTCCATGTCAGTACATCAGACATTGTGAGTCCTTGGGTAGTATTAGCAGGGGCATTGGAGACAGGGATGGCAAAATTATACCTGGAATGCATACAAATCCCTATAAGGATGAGTCTCTGCCCACTGCAAGGTATTAATAGAAAGGGTTCAAAGTGATCAATCTGCCACCAAATGGCTGCTTAATCTTCTCAAGAGATCATACCATGTTGAGGGTTCAATGTCAGTGCTAACTGTCCTTTTCTGTCTAATAAAATGAAAAGGATCCCAATCCTTACAGAACATAAAAAGAAAATATATGTGTTAGGCCGGGGTTTCCCACCCTCAACTTACCAGCTGTGACACTGTTGGCAAGTTTATTATCTTCTCCAGGCCTATCTAAAAATTGGGATAATGATAATACTTACCCCATTGGATTGTTTGAGAATTAAATGAGTTAGCACACATAAAGCATTTAAAACGACACCTGACCCAGAATAAGCGCCCTCTATTCAAATGTTTGCCAAATATATTTTTAAATGTTTAATATTAAAGGATGGCTTAAAGGAGGAGAGCAAATGGACGAGAGAAAAACAGCCGAGAAGTGGTCAAAAATAAGATGCCTCTGCTGGCGGGACCCTCTCTACCCACCTCCCCGCCCCGCCCCGCCCCAGAGTTCCCGCAAAGGGGCTTCCCCGCTCGGACTCCGACGCCGCCACGCAGACCTGCCCCGCGGCCTCAGCTTCCCAGCTGTGTGGCCGAAGTATAGCCCGAAGCCCTCCGGCCCCTTTCTCCCCAGGCGAGGTCGAAGGAACCACGACCCCATTCGCGGCTAGGAAACAAGAAATCGAACGCTTTTCCATTCCGCAGTCTCCATGGTAACGCGTGCTTCGCTCTTCTAGCACCCGCGGAAGACTTTTCTCTTTGGTCCAGCCCTGCAGACCCCGGGAAGCTGTGCTGTCTGAATCAGCTTGGCCAGTGTTGGACTGTTACCATTTGGGAGGAACAGATTAGCTTGAATATGAAATTTATCCTCTTCAGTATACAAAGAGAAAAACAAAGAAAATGAAAGCACGAGTCAATTAGAATTACTTGAATGTAAGCTCCACGAGGCAGAGATCTTTAACCGTTTTGTACATTCATGTTATTCCAAGCTCTTAGTACAGTTGCTTTTAGAAATATTTGTTGAAGAATGAATTGAAATGAGTTTGAACAAAATGGACGCAAAGCAGCTTTGACTGATCTATCACCATTTGACTGTTCTCAGTAGCTTTATTTTAAAAAGAACCATAAGTC
Source organism: Pan troglodytes (assembly GCF_028858775.2). NCBI lineage: Eukaryota > Metazoa > Chordata > Mammalia > Primates > Hominidae > Pan > Pan troglodytes. Next base: position 34,969,097 of record NC_072403.2, on the reverse strand, counting down.
ACATACATTTAAATGTGCTATAACTTTTAGGATCATGAGGGCCAACAAGCATACGTTATAAGTAATGTATTCTGTATTTTCAAAAATATATTTCCAATATATGGTATTTTTCTATAATATATTTTTACATGTTATGTTTCAATATAATGATTATGAGCAGAACCTTGAACAGAAAATTGTTCCATTTATGTAAGTAATAAGGTTAAACACAAAAGATATATTTAAAAGTTTGGGGAAGTAATAAATACTTTTTTTACTAGATTTTATCTTTTAGAGCAGTTTTAGGTTTACAGCAAAATTGAGCTGAAAGTACAGAGATGTCCCATACTCCTTGCCTCCACACATGTGTAGCTCTCTCACTCTCAGCATCCCCAACCAGAGGGGTGAACCTACATTGACAATCACCTGGAGTCCGGACAAATGTATAGTGGCATGTATCCACCATTACATAATCATACGTAGTATTTTCACTGCCCTAAAAATCTCCTTTGTGTTCGGCCTGGTCATCCTTCTCCACTTCCAACCCCTGACAACCACTGAACTTTTTTTTCTTTGTTTAAGATGCTACATATATGATCTTTTTACTGTCTCCATAGTTTTGCCTTTTCCAGAATGTCATATAGTTGAAATCATACAGAATGTAGCCTTTTCAAATTGGCTTCTTTCACTTAATAATATGCATTTAAGTTTCCTCTATGTACCATAGTAAATACTTTTTAGATTGTTCTTTCCCATATTAGAATATAAACTTTCTACCAAAAATTACGGGAAATTACCCTTTTAGAAGGGAAAATTCCAAGAAACAATTATTTCAAAAAGATTGCCAATATTTTTTTAATGAAATATCAAAGACAAAAAAATACTTGCTAGCAAGTTCTGAGTTGAACTGAAAAACAATTCGGTTAATTAAAAAGATTATTGGAAGGAAAATGGAAAGACCTGTCTATGGCAGTTAAAATGGATGAGCTAGAGCCACATTTTTCATGAAGGATAAATCTCAAAACTACATGTAAAGTTGAGTACAAATTACATAGTAACCCCTATAATGTATTCTTGCCACAAATATTGAACCAAAATGAAATCAAGTATTTAGAGCTCAAAGGATATGTACAAACTGAAACTATTTGTATAAAATTTGTAAAACATGTAAATTACACTATATAATATTTGTGTCTACCCACATATGTACTAAAAATATGTGAACATCCATGGGAATAATAACATCAAAATCAAGATAGTAGTTAACCTGGGAAGGAAGGGGGAAGGAATTGGTGAGGAGTAGACATGGTGATTTAATTGTGTACATAATCTTTTATGTCTTAAGCTAGATGTTGAGTGTTCTTTATATATACTCTTTAGTATGCCTGAAATATTTGCTATTTTTTTCAAAAGCCCCAGGAAATGAATTTCGTAATTTTGACAGATGGCGGAAGAGCCATAAAATTACTTAACATTATCAGGCTTTCATATCTCCATCAAGTGTCATGACCTTCAAGTTGAGAATGATAGGACAAACATTTACATAAGGAAGGTAGTAAAACAGTAACTACAAGTTTTCATGCCCAGCTTAAAGCATACTAAAGTTCAGGAGGATTGGCCACAGGACCCCTGAAGCCCATTTTTGAGTAGTGCAACAAATGCCCAAGTCTGACAAATATCCAAATTTTCAAAAAGTAAGAAGGTGAACTGTGGAATTAACAGGGTGAAAAATTTGACATGGATCCCTGGTAAAATTCCAGTATTGATTATTGTAGGAGCTGTTTTATGAGCGATTGTGGTTAGCCTAGAGAAAATAATGTAAATAAATGTCTCTTAATCCAACTAGATTATTAAAGTATATGCTAACAGTCTACTGTGGAAGTATCTTTATAACAGCAAAGGGTATAGCAGTCTTTCATGAATGTATCGCACAAAAATATGTGAACTGGACATTATTACTGTTAAGTAGATTAATATTGGGAAGAAAGACTGTACCCAGTCAGCCTGGAAGGTAGATGACCACGCATAGCATCTCTCCTGTAGCTCCTTGCACAGTGCCTTTGCACAGTATTCACTAAAGTCCTTTACAAAATTATAGACTTAGTATCCTTAGGGATCATTCTACTTAAAATGCCAATTTCCATTAGATGAGAATAAAGGTTTATAAAATTGGGGGATTGAAGAAATTATTTTTGTATAATGATTTTTATTCAGCAAGTAATATGGCCAGGCATTTTCATATACAATATATGTATATTAACCCTCTCACAATGAATTTGTGCATAAGGGATTTGTTTTCACTATTTTACAGATGCAGCAATTAAGACCCAGAGAAATTAAGTAACTTGCTCACAGTATCATAGCTAACAAGTTGCAGAATCAGGAACAAGATCTTCTCAATATAAAGTTTCTGCACTTCCCATAATACCACTTTATTGCTACTGTGCCAAGTATTTTCTTACCTCCTTTGTCTTTGAATAAATAGAAGACCCGACTGGGCTGGAAAGGCTGCATTTATATCCAAAGTAGTCTAGGTATGAGATCCAAGAGTCTGAAATCATTAGATTCTCTTCTAATTTTATCCTCTTTTGTACAAACAAGTTTTTAATCTCTTGGGCCTCAATTTTCTCAAGTATAAAATGAAGAAAGTATACCTCATTACCATTATAGTATCTTCCAGGTTTGCAGTTATTCTCATCATGAAATTTGATGCCAGGCAATGTGTTAAGTGATTTCCACGTATTAACTAATTTATCCTTATAACGGCTCTGAAATTTAGGTATTTACACTGGACCCATTTTGCAGATAGACAAACTAGGGTGGGTCTAAGGTATGATACACACACATTGTGAGTGGGGTAGCCAGGATTTAATCTCATAATTAAGCAAATTTTATTTCATTTTGATACATTTTTAAAACAGCTAACCATGACTATTCACAAAGGTATGCAATCCTTGCCCCCACTGAAAGCACCAGAACACCTTGGAAAAATGGCTGATTCCAGGTCTGAGGCAGGAAATGTATGACATGTGTCTGAAACATTTATCTTGCCATAAAGGAAAAAAGCAAAGACGCTTAGAGTTGGATGAAAAGGACACAGGAGATAAAATAAAGGGACTCCCACTGACCAAAGATGCAGTAATTTGAACATTAAAAAGAATAACTACTGCAATTGATTGAGACTCATTGAATGTATTTTTTAAATCCATGTGTTCATATTGATATGCAAAAAGAGAAAATTTTGCATTAGTTATCAACTGATGCAGAACACTTGATGTTGTGCACAAAAAGAGAAAACAAAATTTTGCATTAGTTGCACAAAAAGATTTTACATTAGTGCACATTAGATGCACAAAAAGAGAAAACAAAATTTTGCATTAGTTATAAAACTTAGAACCAAACATCTGTTGCAGTTTCCTCCCTCAAAGCCATTCCCCAGCTTCTGAAGACCAGAAATCTGGCAGCAGCTTGGCTGGTGGTCCTGCGTATGTCATAAGGTTGCACCCAAGACATCAACCAGGGCTGCAGTCATCTGAAAGCTTGACTAAGGTAGAAAGATCCACTTCCAAACTCACTCATGTGTCTGCTGGCAGGAGGCTTCAGTTCCTCACCACCTGGGCCTCTCCTTACAACATGGCATTTGGCTTTCCCTAGGGTGTGTGATCTAAGAAAGAAAAACCGACCAAAACAGAAGCCGTAGATTATTTTATAACCTAATATTAGAGATAATGTAGCATCGGCCAGGTGCGGTGGCTCATGGCTGTAATCCCAGCACTTTGGGAGGCCAAGGTGGGCAGATCACTTGAGGCCAGGAGTTTAAGACCAGTCAGCCAACATGGTGAAACTCTATCTCTACTAAAATATAAAAATTAGCGGGGCATGCTGATGCATGCCTATAGTCCCAGCTACTTGGGAAACCGAGGCAGGAGACTCACTTGAACCTGGGAGGTGGCAATTTCAGTGAGCCAAGATCGCGCCACTGCACTCCAGCCTGGGCAACAGAGCAAGACTCTGTCTCAAAAAACAAAACAAACAAACAAACAAAAAAAACATAGCATCACTTTTACCAGATCATTCAGTCACACAAACCAACCCTGGTACAATGTGGAAGGGGGCTACACAAGGATGTGAATGCTGGACAGTAGGGCCCAGCCAGCCATTTTATAGGATGGCTATCACATTTTGTAAGGTGGTTACCATTGATGGCACCTAAGGCACAACTGCTTTTTCTGAAAATTGGCAATTATGTTGAAAATTAAACAGTCTGTCTTTCCTGTACAAACTACATTTCAGGATAACCAAATAGCCCTAAATTGCTAAATTGATGAAGGAAAGTTTTTCTTTATAGAGGAGTTCTAACTAATAAATGTGAAAAAATTATTGAATTAGAAAAATTACAATGTTACAAACTTAATGAAATGGGGTGGCTGAATCTATCAGATTAAAAGCCAGTGGGAAAGTTTACATGGAAGGATTCAGCTATCAAGTATTAAACCCACTGGTCAATCTTAGCATCAAAAACATTATATGCCTTCTGATGTGTGGCAAAAAGTACATAGCACCACCTAAGGATTCTTACCAACAAAGTTAAACCTAACTCTAATCAAACCTTTAGAGGTAACATCAAGTTTTACAGGAAATATGAGGCTAGAGAAACTAATAAAATGGGGACACAAATAGACAAAGCCAGCATGTAGAACATTCAGGACAAATGTCCCAATTTGTTCAATTAGTTGACTGTATGAGGGGCAGACGAAGAGGAGGATGGAAGGAGGAACTAGTTCAGATGTGAATTTTAAAAGAATTAAGACACATGCCCAAATTAAATACTGGAACTTTAGATCTTGAATGAAATAGAAAACAAATGTAAGAAGCATATGTATATATTTAGGGAAATATAATATGGACTTGGTATTAGATGACAACGAGGAATTATTTTGTTAAATGGGATAATGGTATTGTGATTCTGTAGGAAAATATCCTTTTTAAAATAAATGCATAATGAAGTTGAAAGTAAGATATTTGGGGTTTGCTTTAAAACGTTTCAGCAAGAAAAAATGGAGATGGATGAAACAAGTGTGGCAGAATTTTATGTATTTTTAAATGTAAATGATGGGTATATGTGGGTTAATTATACTCTTCTTTCGACTTCTGCATAGGCTTAAAATAGTCTTTAGTTTTGAAAAAGTCATTCAATTATTTGTGTTCTTAGTTAATATTTAAAAGTAACTTTTTCATATATTTGTCACAAAACTTCTGTCCATTCCTATCTAGAGGTTCCTCTACATGGGAAAAAAAGGAGCAAAAGGGTAATATTTCTGCAACCCCTTTGCACCAGCCATAAACGCAAGGAACTCCTAGAAGGCTGAGCCGCGAGGAGGAGGGCGGAGAGTTTGAGGGAACGCCTAGACCAGAGAGTTGACGCCTTTCCTAGAAAATCACCGGAAATGATAATTGGCGGACTAGGAAGTGGAGCTTCTGTATATTTCTGTTTCTCATTTCTTGGGGAGAGTACCGGCGGGAAGGTCTGTGCCTTGGGCCGTCGTGGGTCGGAATTTGCAGCTGAGAGGAGAGGAGTCCGGTGCCGCCGTCGCCCCCTCACCTAAATACCCGGGCCCCTGGGGTTGCAGGCAGGGGCGGGTCTTTGGGGCCAGATTTGAGGAGGGAGTCTGCTGCGGTTTCCTCCCTCGAAGCCATTCCCCAAAATGAGCTTTTCCCGCCCATTTGCCCTACCTCCTCCCAGGGGCTCGTGACCCATTTTTTTTTTTTTTTTTTGAGACCGGAGTCTTGCTCTTGTCGCCTCCTGACCCATTCTTTTTATTCTTCTCTACAGCATCCATTCATATATTCATTCAGTCAGCTAATTTTTAATCCAGCACATACTATTGCAAGCGCTGTTTTAGGCGTTGAGAATACAACTGTGAACAAGACGACAAAAATTCCTGCCCTCATGGAGCCTAAGAGCCTAGATTTTAGCGAAGGTAGAACCACCGTAAACAATGTATATATTAATAAGTAACTTATGCACCATACTGGAAAATTATAAAGTGCTATAGAGGAAAAGAAGAATTCATGTAAAGCAAGGTAAGGCCCATCAGGATTGGAAGGAGGGGATAGGCTGCAATTTTAAATAAGGCACTCAGAGTAGACCTCCTTGGGAAGATGACATATAAGAAAACACTTGAAGGAGGCAAGATTATTAGCCATGGAGATCGCTTAAGGTGAAGGGAGCAGCCAATGGAAAGGCCCTAAGATGGAAGAGAAGGAAGGTCGGTATGGCTGAAGATTGAGGGAGTGGGAGAAGAGTAGAAGGTGTTGAGAATGACACATCCTGTAGACTTGTAAGCCACTCTTAAGACTTCAGCTCTTATTTTGGGTGAGCAGGAGAGGAAGTTAGAAGTCACGGGCACATTCAGTAGGGCCTTGTATACCTCGGTAAGGACTTCAGGTTTTATTTTAAGTAAGGTTGAGCCACTGGAGAGTTTTCAGCAGAGCGATGAAATGATCCAACTCAAGTTGTAAACGGACTACTCAGACTGCCCTATTAAGAAAGGAGGAAGGCAAGGATTGAAGAAAGGAGACCAGTTAGAAGACTACCGCAGTAATGGAAAGGAGGGGAGATAGCAGGTGATGGTGGCTCAGAAAAGGGTGGTAGCCGTTGAGATGGTATTCTGGGTATGTTCACATTTTCAGTTTGACTTCCTGCCTCAGGTTCTCAGTGACTCCCTATTTTTTCCTGTGGTCACATTCCTCTTTTCCTTTCACCAAATATGCAGGGAGACAAGATGTGAGATCACAGCGGTTTAGTGTTGCTAATGAACCCCAAATCCAGGGCAGTGTTTGACACATTAAGCCAAACAGTAGCAGCACTGTGGGTCAAGAAGGGCCCTTTGGCTGGCACCACCAAAACATGTGTTCTCCAAAGGAGGCTGGCATCAACTGGAGCCACTTCACAGCTTGTTTGAGAACTGGATCTGACCAGTAGGAAGAAACCAGGACAGCAGTGGAAGACTGTTAAAGAAACCTGAGTAAAAAGATGCAGGAGGTAAGAAGAGGAGGGTCTGTGATACATCACAAGGAGGAAGAAGGAGAAGTGAGTCCAAGAAAGAAGGAAAGCAGTGTGAGTGGTGGTGTGTCTGACTCTAGATACTGTTGGAGGTGTCTCCTCCTAGATACTGTTTTTCCTGCTTGACCTGGTGATCATTAAAGCTTTGTAGTTGTAGATGCCATTTCTAGTTTTCATAAGGTATTAGGAACTGAGTCCATTATTTTCTCCCCTCTTTTGGTATTTCTGGGAGACAGTTTCTGTGGATAGACCTGTATGGTTGCTTGCATCTTCCTATGTATTTTTCTCACCTTCATAACTTTCCTGAATTCATTCTGTGTCTTGCAATAGGTTGTGCTGTTGGATGAGAGTTCAGGACCACCAAGCCAGCTGCTTTGGACCTGCCAGGATACCCAGCTCCCTCAGGAAAGCGGTGAGATACACAGGAGATTGTGGCAGGAGTCACGGCAGCTGAGAATGTAGTAAGGACACAGAGTGGGTGGAAAATGCCACACTGGGGCCCAAAAATCTGTTCATTAATGAGCATTTATAGAAAGTCTTATTTTGTTTCTATACTAGGCTTGGATCAATATCTAGAGGAACTAAATATTCAGTTTCTGTCAGTATCTTAAATTTTGAAAAAAATCAGTGTGTAAAAGATTCTACAAAGCAATTTATCAGAAAGAATCAATGCAGTCAGACATTTACTGTTTGTATAACTTGAGATATATGGTAAATAGCATACATATTTGCACATATTTTACACTTATAAAACTTGTGGTATAATTCAGTAATTCCTACCCAAACATAATTTTGCCAACATGTAAAATTTGAATATATACAATTTTACTTCTGCAGACCTTTCTGGAGCCCTGATACTTTTAAATGATGTATAGATATCTCCAAAATATAAAATAAAGCATTGACAAAAGAAGAAGCAAAACTTTTCCCATTGAAGCCTTGTGCTCTTTGGTGGCGTATGTGAGGAGGAAAAGTGGTTAAGATTTGTATAAAAGCTGATGGTAGGCCGGGCGCGGTGACTCATGCCTGTAATCCTAGCACTTTGGGAGGCCTAGGTGGGTGGATCAGTTGAGGTCAGGAGTTCATGACCAGCCTGGCCAATATGGTGAAACCCCATCTCTACTAAAAATACAAAAATTAGCCAGGTGTGGTGTAATGCACCTGTAACCCCAGTTACTCAGGAGGCTGAGGCAGAAGAATCGCTTGAACCCAGGAGGTGGAGGTTGCAGTGAGCGGAGATCATGCCACTGCACTCCAGCCTGGGCAACAGAGTGAGACTCTGTCTAAAAAAAAAAAAAAAATTGCTGTTGGAGGTGCAACCTAGGAGATGGTATATAGCAATTCAGGAGTCATAAAATCAAACCCAGAAAGGCATAGACTTTTGGACAGAGGAGTAGGCACATTCAAAAGTAAGCTTTTTAGTATATGCTACCTTCAAAAAATAAAAATAAAATGTGTTTCTAGATATAGTGTTGAAACATCTAGAGGAGGAATCCTGAGATGTCTGCTGTACAAGGGATCATAAGTGAGAATTAATAATATAGAACATAAATTTTTTATAGATTTAGAAATAAAAAATAATAGCTATTGCTAAACTCGGATGCACGAGTCTCCCAGTCTTCTTTTTCTCAAATGGTCTTGAAATCTGCTGTGGTGGATTTTCAGGGTCAGAAATTCTATAGCCACCTATCATATAATACAATACAAATGTATTAATCTTATCCCACAAGATATCTGTATACTGCTTTAACAAAAAGTTTTATGTTGTTTTTTCATGTAGCCTGTTTCCTAAATTCATTTTTAACTTAAGAGGAATAACCTTTCAATTTCTAAAGCTAAAGCTAAAAAATAAAGCTTATGAATCACTATGAGTGACAGACTTTCCCAGTTGTGAAGAAGATATGGTAAAAACCAGTAGGGAATGAGTTACATAGGGGTATGCTTTTGTCAAAGTTTCTCTAAGGGTACATTTAAGACATGTGCATTTCATTATATGTAAATTTTACCTCGAAAAAGAAGGTAAACAAATGTTGAACTTCCAGTTAATGATATACATGTTAAACTGTTCAGGGGTGAGGTGTACTGATGCTTTCAACTTACTTTGAAATGATTCAAAAAATAAAATACATTAATGAACAGAGAGAGGAATAGATAAATGGATAAGTATGTGATAAAGCAAATATTGCAGAACGTAAATTGTGGAATGTAAGTGATTGGTATATGGATATTTACTATATAATTTTTTCAACTTTTCTATATACTTGAAAATATTCATAATAAAATAATGGTTGAAAACATCCAATTGAGCTTTAAGCATGTTAATGTTATAAGGAAAAGAACTGTTATGTAACATTAACAAGGCACAAACGTGTCTGCTGTGAGTTGTGTGCCATCCAGATGAGTTTAGACTTTTTGAGACAGTTATAAAGGAACTCGGAGCTTTTAGAGTGAGACAGTGGAAAAACTGTATGGAACCACCGTGACTGAGATGCAGCCTTGGTCTTGGTCAAAAGCTATAAGTAGCTGAAACTAAAGAAGAGTCTTCTTGGGCAATTTCAGTGAAAAGAAATCAGCTTGGTTCTAAATCAGTTTTTCGTAAAAATGGAATGATAGTCTTGGAGGTCTAAATCCAAAGGGTGATTCTAAAATCTTACCAATAGATTACTTTGACCCTGCTGGTGTCTTAAAAGCAGACAGCAATTATTCAGATTTGGACTTGGCGATGTGTTGATAAACTATCACGAAAAATAAGGCACCTTAAACATTGAAGCTACAGAAAGATTGAGCTGGCCTGCAATGAATAAAGTCAGGCCTTATTAATTAGTAATATGAACTACTTCTCAGCTGGGCGTGGTGGCTCACGCCTGTAATCCCAGCACTTTGGGAAGCCGAGGCGGGTGGATCATGATGTCAGGAGATGGAGACCATCCTGGCTAACATGGTGAAACCCCATCTCTACTAAAAATACAAAAAATTAGCCAGGCGTGGTGGTGGGCACCTGTAGTCCCAGCTACTTGGGAGGCTGAGGCAGGAGAATGGTGTGAACCCAGGAGGTAGAGCTTGCAGTGAGGCAAGATCACGCCACTGCACTCCAGCCTGGGAGACAGAGCGAGACTCTTAAGTCTCAAAAAAAAAAAAGAAACTACTTCTCACCCAATCATATGGATTATACCTGAACACTTGGACACTCTTTATAAAGTTTCTTTTGCATTTTAAAATGCTCTGTGTGCTATACTATATTGACATAGGGAGGATAACTCAGTACTAGGGAATTAGTAGGAAAAATGTGCAAAATCGGGAAGAATGATTCTTCTCTAAGAGGAATAAGGAAAAAAATTTGTAACTAACTGCAGGTAGACCAGCCATTAAGTTACCTGAAAAAATAAGCTTTGGTCCTATCTCTGGATGCTTCTGTTCAACACATATGCACACACACACACACGCGTGCATGCACACACTCTTTTTCACCCTCCTTCTACCCCAAGTATTTTGGAAGAAATGACTTCAGTATTCAAATACAGGAAGAAGGTCTATTCAAAACCAAGGAGTAAGTGATTTGGGCCTTTTTACCAGATCTGTTTGGGGAGGGGGAAAGTTTATTCCAGGACAAAGACCACAGGAAAACAGTAGGTGAGACAGGAGAAGAGTGCATTTCCAAGAGCTGCCTTGGCTGCTGTGCCAGGGCCTGATGCCCAACACTGGAAGTTGAGACTAGAAAAATAATGAAGAGGAAGGATACTGTAAGGCAGTAGCCTAAAGCCCTAGGTTAGAGCTGCAGAAGCTTCTACATTTGAGGAAGAGAAGAGGAATGCAGGAGATTTCATTAATACTGTGCTATATTGACTCTTGGCTTACTTATCTTCCCTCAGCTCTATTACCTGCTCCATATCCTGCCTTCACTAAAGATGGAAGCCAAGGAAACCTGCCGCAAGCAGATATCACACTAATGAGCCAGGCCCAAGTGAGCTGAGGCCCTTTCCTCCTCCTTGAAAATACATCACTACCTCCAAAATATGGCCTTGTTTTCACTGCGTTCTCTGGCTGTGCAGCTCCTAAATCAATGTTCTCCCTCTCATAAGGAACATTTTGTTGCATGATAAACCACTTGTGGGTTGTTTTCTCTTTCATTATTTTTTGCTATCAAAACCCCATGCTCCCTTTCATCTCATTTGTAAATACCCACCAAAAGGGAAGAGCCTTTCACTTCTATAAACCTCCTCCTTGCAAATTCCTTTCTTCTGCCTCTGTTTCCTGAGGAAACTATGGCGTTTTCTCCAGGATAGCAGGAGCATATTATTTCAGGAGTCAGTGACATTTGAGGATGTAGCTGTGAACTTCACTAACAGGGAGTGGCAGTGTCTGACCTACGCTCAAAGGCATCTCTATAAGGATGTGATGTTGGAAAATTATGGGAACATGGTATCACTTGGTAAGGACCTTCCCTACACTTAATGCTTTCTACCTTCTTTTTTTTATTATTTAATTGATTTATTTATTGATGTATATATGGTCTCATATTGAAAGAGTCCTTATTCTTTATCATCAGGATCTTGCCCCAAAATTAAGAGTTTTGAGTTGCCTCTATTACATAGCAAGATAATTTTTTGGCTAACCTAGTTGCTGTTTTCTGATTTGGAATGAGTTAAAAGGAGACACTTGGCTTCTGTTTTCCCTGGGTTCTTGCTTCCTCAAGCCTCTCATTTTTTTATGGGGTGTTCTATATTCCGCTCCTAGTCAAGAACTGCCTTCTATGTGCCTGAAACTGATAGTCTTCCTATACCAGACTCCCATTCTCCTAAAGTAAAACAAAATAAAGTTAAAAAAAAAAAAAAAAAACAGGAGAGCACACCCAAATGACTGTTTCCCAGAACTTCTCTTTCCTTCTGAGTGTGACTTTTCTGAGAAAGTCCCCAAACATGTTCTTTTACATGTTACTAGACCCCTGAAAAACCCTTTTCTCTATCTAAATTAACATTTCTTTCCTGTTTTCATATACAAACAGAAGGATCAGGGCTGCTTAGCTAAGTTATAAGTTATTAAGTTATAAGTTACTCTACACACTTATTTCTTCTCTGCAACCAGGATTTCCATTTCCTAAACCTCCTTTAATCTCTCATCTGGAGCGAGAAGTAGACCCCTGTGTGCAGGATCCACAGGACAGGGAGTCCCTAAGCTGCTCCTACCCAGGTGAGTAATAGAGAAACTTTCAGTTCCCTCTGATCTTCCATGTGGCATAATGGTTATGGAACATTCTCAGTGGTGGATCATCCAGTCGAAGGGCCCAGAAAGGAAACCCATTTAGGAAACTTAAGGAAAAGAAAATTGAAACAGTGACAAACTATTTGGGCAATTATTCTGTTATTATCTAATTGGTTCTTTGCAACCTATCTAATAGATTTTTGCAATTTGGCCCTCAAAAAAAGCTCAGAGGCTGGGCACAGTAGCTCATGCCTGTAATCCCAGCAATTTGGGAGGCCAAGATGGGCAGATCACCTGAGGTCAGGAGTTTGAGACCAGCCTGGCCAGTATGGTGAAACCCCATCTCTACTAAAAATACAAAAATTAGCTGGGTGTGGTGGTGCATGCTGGGTGTGGTGGTGCATGCTGAGTGTAATCCCAGCTGCTTGGGAGGTCTGAGGCCGGAGAATCATTTGAACCCAGGAGACAGAGGTTGCAGTGAGCTGAGATCACACCACTGCACTCCAACCCGGGGGACTCAGTGAGACTCCACCTCAAAAAAAAAAAAAAAAATCTCAGAATATTTATTACCCTTCTGTGTATCAGTTACTGCAGTGCTCATAAATTGAGACAGGTGAGAGTCATTCTAGGCAGAAGGAATAACATGTGAGAAAGCATTGAGGAATAAAATAATATGAACTATGAATTGTTCAGTGTGAGTAGAGCAGGGGACTTAGAATAGCTTTGGGGAGGTTCATAAGTAGTAGAAAGGGGCAAGATCATGATATGACGTCTGTTTTTTGGGAGTTTTCTTAAGGAATTTAAACTACAAAACTTGAACTTACAATAACAGCTAATATTGATTAAAGTACTTCAGTGTGGCATGTGCTTTACATACATTAACTCATTTAGATAAAGCAACTGAGGCAAAGGAGAAGTGAAGTCATCCTCCCAAGTTCACACAGGTATTAAGAGTTATTAAGTGTCATACTAGGATTTGAACCCAGGCAGTCTCACTCTAGAGCCAGGACTCTTGACCGTATGCTTTACTTTCTTCCTGTCTGGTTAACTATGGAGTGCCATTGAAGTATTTTAAGCTAAAAAGTGACATGATTAGACTTGATTTTCAGAGAGAATAATCTGGAAGCAGTGCAGAGGATGGATTAGAAGGGATTCAGGGTAAAGGATGTTTGAGGGATATAGCAATTAGTGAGTGAGAATGCACTGGCAGTGGAAATAAAGAGGAAGAGATAGAGTTCAGAGATAATATTAATAAGATGTATTTGGAGTCTTTGGTTGACAGCAATAGAAATTAACCCAAGCTAGCTTAAGCAGAAAAACATGAATTTATTTATTATTCAGGATGTGTCATGGGACCTAAGGGCAGCTATGTGTCAGGCCCTAGAAGAGACTCAAAACCATCAGGTTTCCAACTGTATTCCCTGCTTCTTTGTGAGTCAGCTTCATTCTTCTTTCTAGGCAAATTGACCTTCTCTTCTTCTCGGACCAGATGGCAGAACATTCCCTCCTCTGTACCAAATATCATCCCACCACCACTAGTTCTCAAATTTAAGTGCTAAAGACTGAGCTACTCTTAGAGCTGGCCTTACCTGCCGTCAGATCACAATTCTAAAGTCCAGGATTAGAGAATCTGACCTGGTTTGGGTCAGGTATTGCGCAGATCTAATCTGCCCCAACCAGATGGGCTGAGTCACATAACAGAAATATGGCTCTCCAGGGCCCACCCTTGGGAGCAAAGCAGACAGTTCCTTGAAAAGGGACTGCATCAGCATTTCAGCACCTCCTCTGTAACTCTCTTCACAGGTAGAATTTGTAAAATGTTAGCTGGGTAAATACAAGGGAGACAGAGTTGAAGATTATTTTGTTTTGTGGCTTAGATGACTAGGTGTATAGAGTTTACGCTCACTAAACTAGGAGACTATAGAGGAGGAGTAGGTTTTTAAGGATTTTTTATAAAGTGTGCTGAGTGTAAAATATCTCAATACTTTTCATTATTTCAGCCTGTTCTGACTTTTGGCCACAACGTTAGTAATTTTTCCAGCATGGAAAAGTTATTTACTCTTCAAACAGCTTAACATTGCTTCACCCCTCCCATCTCACTTATTTCCTTCCCTCTGACATTTGTATTTTCTTGTTTAAGTGTCAGCTGACAAGATGTGGCCTGAGAATGAAAAGGCAAGTTCACAACAAGAGATTTTTGAAAATGGAGAAGCCTACTGGATGAAATTTAACAGTCTCCTAAAAGTTGATTCCCGGGATCCTAAGGTTAGAGAAGTTTGTGTTCAGGATGTCAAATTAGAGAATCAATGGGAAACATCTATAAGGGAGAAACTGAGAGAAGAGAAAGAAGGCTCTGAGGAAGGGACCTGCAAAAAAGGAAAGAACCAGAAAGTGCTTAGTAAAAACTTGAATCCAAACTCAAAACATAGTCAATGTAATAAAGTTCTTATAGCACAGAAACTCCATGAATGTGCCAGGTGTGGCAAAAACTTCAGTTGGCACTCAGATCTAATTCTCCATGAGCGAATTCATTCTGGTGAGAAACCCCATGTGTGTAATGAGTGTGGGAAAGCATTCAAGACCAGAAATCAGCTTTCTATGCACCAGATAATCCACACAGGGGAGAAACCTTTTAACTGCACCCAGTGTGGGAAGGCTTTCAACAGTAGATCAGCTCTTTGCCGACATAAAAAAACCCACAGTGGGGAGAAGCCTCACGAGTGCAGGGACTGTGGGAAGGCCTTCAAGACCAGGAACCGTCTCTGTATGCATCAGCTGATCCACACCGGGGAGAAGCCTTACGAATGTAACTGCTGTGGGAAGGCCTTCCAGTTTAAGCATTCCCTTACCATCCATGGCAGAATTCACACTGGGGAGAAGCCATATGAATGTGAGGAGTGCGGGAAGGCCTTCAGTGGGAGTTCAGACCTCACCAAACACATAAGAATCCACACTGGGGAACGACCTTATGAGTGCAGCAAGTGTGGAAGGGCCTTCAGTCGGAGCTCAGACCTAAGCAAACACAAACGAATCCATACTCGGGAGAAACACTATGGGTGTCCCCAGTGTGGAAAAGACTTCAGCATCAAGGCAGAACTCACCAAACACAGAAGGATCCACACTGAAGAGAAACGTTACAGGTGTGAGGAGTGTGGGAAAGCCTTTCGTCATAACTGTAAGCGCAGGGCTCATGAACGAGAGCACACAGGGGAGAAGCCCTATCAATGCAGGGATTGTGGGAAAACCTTCCAAGATCAGCACTGCCTTACCATCCATCAGAGAATCCACACTGGAGAGAAACCTTACAAATGTTTAGAGTGTGGGAAAGCTTTCAGTGGGAAGTCGAACTTGACCAATCATCGAAGAATTCACACTGGAGAGAAGCCTCACAAATGTGAGGTATGTGGAATGGCCTTCCATCATAGTTCAGTCCTGAGGCAGCACAAAAGAATCCACACTGGTGAGAAGCCATACACCTGCAGTGAGTGTGGCACGTCCTTCCGTCAGGGCTCAGCTCTGATTGGACATAAGCGAGTTCATACTGGGGAGAAACCTTATGAATGTGAGGAATGTGGAAAAGCTTTTAGAGTGAGCTCAAATCTTACTGGACATAAGAAAAGAAAACATCAAGTATGGAGAACCCATGAACTTGATGGGAGTAGGAAATCCCTCTCTCCAGTGACTGTTTCTCAGACCTCAGTAGTCAGTATTTTGACCAGTGCCTGAGTATAACGATTCTGGTGTTACTTTCTGTTTTTCCTACCTCTTAGGCTGGTCCTTCTGTCTCTTATATTAGTTATTCCTGATTTCCTGACCCTTAATTGTGAGATTCCCCAAAGACATTGTCCTTTACCTTCTTATTCAGTATTTTTTCAGTGAGCACATTTACTTCCAAGAGTTTATCAATCACTTCCTAATACTAATAAACACTTACTAGTGCTTGCTGTGTTCTAGGCACTGTTCTAAGGGATTTACACATTTAAACTTTTTAAATCCATACAACATCCCTATGAGATCAGGAATTTGAGGCACAGAAAGATTAACAAACTTGCCCAGGATCACGTAACTAGTAAATTCTGTGCTCAGGCTTTCCTAGGCAATTCCCATATGCGTGCACCACATCTTTCCGACATGAAGTTATACCTCAGTTCAGCAGAAAACAGTTTGTAATTTATAAACACCAATCATTTTTAGCAATTTTTTTAACATAAAGCTAGAATGGTACTTCTCCATATTATATCAGGATTGCTAAGATTCAAAGTGAAAAGGGAGGCAGGGAGAGAACAGGTTTAGAAATCACAGATAAGAGTCAGGCACGGGTGTTCATGCCTGTAATCCCAGCACTTTGGGAGGCTGAGGAGGGAGGATCACGAGGTCAGGAGTTCGAGACCAGCATGGCCAATATGGTGAAACCCTGTATCTACTAAAAATACAAAAATTAGCCAGGCATGGTGGTGCATGCCTGTAGTCCCAGCTACCCGGGAGGCAGAGGTTGCAGTGAGCCAAGATCGTGTCACTGCACTCCAGCCTGGGCAACAGAGCAAGACTCCATCTCAAAAAAAAAAAAAAAAAAAAGAAATTACTAGTCTGACCTCCAGAAGTCTTTTGATGTTTCCTAAACACATAAAATGAATATTTTGAGAGCGTATTTGAATAAATTTTAGATTTTTACCTGGTGAAAAAGATATGTCTTGAAAATTTTGAAGGACTACTTTATGAACAGTGGGTTAATCTTGTTCTGCAACTATCCCAGAATAGAATTACAATCCACAAGTAGAAGCTACAGGACATCTGTACATTTAGGAGATACTCAACTGGAACAGATTCTGCCGTAAGGTAATAAGTTTGGTAAGAATAATACTGAAGGAATTCGAAGGTCAGGTGCATAGTTGAATGATAAAACATGTTGCTTGAAACCCTAAGATATCTGTAGTTGTAATTCTGAAGAGTTACCAAACAAGAGTTAGTCTAAGTTATAATTTACATACAAAAATCACCAGGTAAAACTCACTTTTTAAATCGAATTACATTCCACGTGCAAACACAAAATTTTTACCAGAACACTGATATGAGATTATTTTTACTTTACCTTCACAAAAGAAATGGAGAATGCCAATTTCATTTAAGTTTAAGAAAGATGATAAGATACTTCTTGGTAAGGATTGTAGCTTGACTACGTGTATTTGGTATTGCTCCCCCTCAGAACTACACTAATGCTACAGTAAAACCATTCATAATCAGGAAGAATGGCAGAAGAGACAACTACAAAATTTTGGAAACTGAAAAATGGATAAGTAATAATGACATTGAATTTGAGAAAGCCAAATTTTAGCCTGAAGGGGGCAAGTAAAGGACAAATCTGACCGGGCACGGTGGTTGACACGTGTAATCCCAGCACTTTGGGTGGCTGAGATGGGCAGATCACTTGGGATCAGCAATTTGAGACCAGCCTGGCCAACATGGTGAAACCCTGTCTCTCTATTAAAAATACAAAAATTGGCTGGGCTTGGTGGTGCGTGCCTGTAGTCCCAGCTACTGGGGAGTGGGAGGGGGAAGTGGCAGTTAGCCGAGATTGCACCACTGCACTCCAGTCTGGGCAACAGAGTGAGACTCCTTCTAAAAAAAAAAAAAAAAAAAAAAGACAAATTTATTTTACATCATAGAATCTTTAAGCGACTCAAGAATTGGTGGCACCATGTACCCCTGGAAATGAGAATGAATAGACTAAAACGAGGAGAGTCTGTCAGAGGCTATTTAGGAAGCAAGCAGAGTCCTAGGTCCTCAAGCCCAAAGAAGACTGGAGGTTTATTTTCTGAAGAAGGTTAAACAAAGGATATGTGGGCTAGACACATGGAGGACAGGAATTCCATTTGAAAAAGGAGCATACTGAATGTCAACGCCTCCAGCCTACTTTCCTTATCTCCCAGAAAGATGAGGGTCTGGCTTTCACCTCCCAGACAAAAGACGCAGTTTTCAGTGAGAAATCCAACCAGAATAGACTTGAAGATACATCAGGAGTTTCTCAGCAAGTGGCCTAGCCAGATAACCTGTAGTGAACATCAGCAAGTCATAGTCGTGCCATCAGAGCTTCCCATAGGTTTTATAGTCCTCCTCTATTAAAAAAAAATAAAATGTATTGGCCGGGCGCAGTGGCTCCTGCCTGTAATCCCAGCACTTTGGGAGGCTGAGGTGGGCAGATCATCTGAGGTCGGGAGTTCAAGACCAGCCTGGCCAATATGGAGAAACCCTGTCTCTACTAAAAATGCAAAAATTAGCCAGGCATGGTGGCGCTTGCCTGTAATCCCAGCTACTCAGAGTCTGAGGCAGGAGAATCGCTTGAACCCGGGAGGCAGAGTTTGTGGTGAGCCGAGATTGTGCCATTGCACTCCAGCCTGGGCAATAAGAGCGAAACTCCATCTCAAAAAAATAAATAAATAAAAAATAAAGTTTATTATAGAACATTTCAAACCCATGCAAGAGTAAAGGCAATAGAAAAATGAACTCCATGTACACATCATTCAGCTTCAACAATTATTACGTCAGGGTTAATCTTGTTTCATCTGTATCCCCACCCATTCCCTCTGCTTAAGAATATTTTCAAGCAAATGACAGAAATTGTGTTTCATCCATAAGTATTTAATTGTCTATAGGAGATAATGACTGTTTAAAAAAACTAATAATATGGGCTGGGCACGGTGGCTCACACCTGTAATCTCAGCACTTTTGGGAGGCTGAGGTGGACGGATTGCCTGAGGTCAGGAGTTCAAGACCAGCCTGGCCAACATGGTGAAACCCCGCCTGTACTAAAAATACAAAAATTAGCCAGGCGTGGTGGCAGGCGCCTGTAATCCCAGCTACTCGGGAGGCTGAGGCAGGAGAATTGCTTGAACCCGGGAGGTAGAGGTTGCAGTGAGCCGAGATCGCGCCACTGCACTCCAGCCTGGGTGACAGAGCAAGACTCAGTCTCAAAATAAATAAATAAATAAATAAATAAACAAACTAACAAACTAATAATAGAGCCAGGGGCACGACGGCCTATGCTGTAGTCCCAGCTACTTAAGAGGCTGAAGTGGGAGGACTCCTTGAGCCCTAAAGTTTGAGGTTAGCCTGGGCAATATTGCAAGACCCCATCTCTAAAAAACAAACCAAAAATATAAGTAAACTAACACTAGTACAGTTATCACACCTAAACAAAATTATCTATTTGGCAACATCATCAAAGATTCATTCGCTGTTCAAATTTTTCTCTAATGCCATTTTTTCTTAACATTAAAAAAAAAAAAAAGCCAGGCACCATGGCTCACACCTGTAATCCCAGTACTTTGGGAGGCCAAGGCAAGAAGATCACTTGGGCTCAGGAGTTCAAGACCAGCCTGGGCAACATAGCAAGACCCTGTCTCTACAAAAAATTCAAAAATTAGCCAGGCATGGTGGTGCATGACTGTGGTCCCAGCTACTCGGGAGACGAGCTTGGGAGGTCAAAGCTGCAGTGAGCTGTGATTGTGCCACCACACTCCAGCCTGGGCGACAGAGTGAGACACTGTCTCAGAAAAAAAAAAAAAAAGTATTCAAATAAGGTCAATACATTGTGATTAGTTGGTATGTATCTTAAGTATTTTAATATATAAGTTCTCCCTATATCTCTTTTTTCTGGAAATTTATTTAATGATTAACTAGGTTGCTGGTGCTGTAGAGTTTCACAGTTTGGATTTTAATTATTATACACCTTTGGTAGTATTTAACACATTCCTCTGCCCCTGTATGTCCTAAAAATTAATAGTTAGATCTAAGGGCTTTATCAAATTCTATATTTAGATTTGATTTGGGTAAGACTACTTCATAGGTGTCAGCACAAGCCTTTTTTGTTTAACATGACTAAAGTAGTCTTCAGTAGCCTCCTTGCTTTCTGGTGAAAAGATTTTCCAGGTTCATCTGGTATATTTCCTTAGGAAGACTCTTCTTTCTAAAACTAGTACAGGAAAAAAATATAAGATCTGAATAGTCTGATACCAATTATTTAAATAGAACCTATAATATATATTCCCAGAAAGAAAACTCAAGGGTCAGATGTTTTCACCAGTTAATTCTACTAAACATGCAAGGGAAAATAATCCCAATGTTAAACTCATTTTATGAGGCCTGTATAACCTTAATACCAAACCACTAGGGAACGATGAGGAAAAACAAACAACACAAGGAAATTTTTTAAAAAAGAAAATTACAGGCTATTATCATTCATGAATGTAGTGAGAAAAATCTTGAGATAGTAACAAACAGAATCCAGGAATATACATTTTTTAAAAGATTACATGTCTTGAACAAGTTAAGATTATTCTAGCATGGAGAAGTTGGATTAGCGTTCAAAAATCAATAAAGGTGGTCAGGCGTGGTGGCTCACACCTGTAATCCCAGCACTTGGGGAGTCCCAGGTGGGAGGATCACTTGAGGTCAGGAGTTTGAGACCAGCCTGGCCAACATGGCAAAACGCCCCTCTCTACTAAAAATACAAAAATTAGCCGGACCTAGTGGCCTGCACCTGTAATCCCAGTTGGGAACAATTCTGTGACAGTCCTTCTTTCTAACATACAATTCATATTATTTTCTTTTTATTCTCTTAAATCTGGAACATCATTCAAAATCTACACATAGAAAGCTATATCCTTTTTAGTAGAGTTTGCCCCATATTAGGGCAATAACTTATCTAATCCTTGTGAACCCCCATGAGAACCCCACTAAACTCTGAGTTCCGTGGGGCAAGGACGTTCTGTGCTGTTCCCTTCCGTATCCTCTCCATACCCTCCCAAACTTTATGAAGCTGGAAAGAGGAAGAGAAGGAGATGAGGGAAGGCTTCCAAGGAGAAACAACTTCCAAGCTGAGGTCTAGAGAATGAGAGACAGACCAGAAGTATGCAGAGAGAACTGCTCCGAGGAGAGATAGGGCTCCCCTGGCAACCACAGAGATATGGGGTACTGAGAAGCCCACAGAGAAGGTACCTGACTGGGTGTGTCTGGCAGTTGTAAGGTAAGGTAAGGCACTGGCACTTTCCCTAGAGTTGTCGCTTCTCTATACCATATAACTATGGTTCCAAGTGTGAAGTGAGCACACTACAGAGAGGCTGGAGGAAGAACAGCAGCTGATTCCAAACATAAATTAATCCTTCAGGCTGCGTGCGGTGGCCCACGCCTGTAATCCCAGCACTGTGGGAGGCCGAGGAGGGAGGATCACTTGAGGCCAGGAGTTCGAGACCAGCCTGACCAACATGGCGAAACCCCGTCTCTACTAAAAATACAAAAATTAGCCAGGGCGTGGTGGCGCGCACCTGTAATCCCAGCCACTCGGGAGACTGAGGCAGGAGAATCGCTTGAACCGGGGAGGCGGAGGTTACAGTGAGCCGAGATCGTGCCACCTCACTAAGTATGTGCCATTAAGGGTTTTTTTTGCTTGTGTCACTCATTGCTGTATCTGAGGCGCCTGGAGTACACTGTCCTCTAAATAATGGGGGAACATTGTTCTGGGGACGGTTATCTCTGGCTCCGTGGTAAACAGAAGTCGAAGAGGAGAATGGGATTGATACGTAAGAACCATTCATACTGAACATTTGGAAAGGGATTCTCCTAAAAACAGTCCCTAGTGAGAATGAAAAGTACTTAGCAGCCGTGGGATTCGAACCCACGCCCCCGAAGAGACTGGACCCTTAATCCAGCGCCTTAGACCCCTCGGCCACACTACCGTTGATTACAACCGTGTTCTTCCGCATTTTCCCTAGTAGAGAATGTCGCCCCCTACTGCGTTTAAGGTGTGTCTTTTTTCCCATTAGGGAATGTCGCCCCCCACCGCCGGGGCGTTTAAGGTGTGCCTTTTCCCCATGACCTCTTCTCTGGAGCTCCCTCCAGCGCCATCAGAGAACTTCAGGCAGCTGTTCAGCCGCCACACACCCCGAACCCCCAACACGTTGCTTTCGCACTGATGGGAGCAGTGAGGAAGGAAACCGGCGGATCCTAGACGCCCTTCCCTTGCGTCACCGATGTAAGAGGAAGCGGCCACGCGGACGGAGACCCCCAGGGGACGCTGTGGTTCGCAGGTTCGCCGTGGAAGGTGACGCCTGGCTGGAGCCCCGACGCCGCTGAGCGAGTTTCAAGTGGTTTTGGCCGACGGAACTCTACGAAAAAACGGGGCGCCGTGCGAAAGAGCGCAGTCCTTGCTGTTTATGAAGGTAAAAATTCAGAAGGTGACCCGCGGTCCCCGCAGAAATGCCCGCCGGGCAAAAGGCACAAGACGGTTCAGTTTGAAACCTCAAGATTCGAATCATTTAAAAGTATAGTTGCTGCTATAGTATAATGCAATGCATTGACAAAGTTGTTCGTTGCCTTTCTCTTAGTGCAGGCGACAGCGCGTCGGTCTCCTTGGCCCAAAATTTTGACTGAGTCCTAAAATAAAAACGCATTGTGCAAAAAATTATGACAAATAAGATCATAATAAAGAAAGTTAACTAGCGCTGGAGTTTCTTATTGTTTTGTCATTCATCTTCATTAAAATCACTGCTGACGGAAGTTTTTATCCAATATGCCAGTGGAAACTATGCTGTCTTAGAATTCTCTTTTTTTTTTTTTTTGGAGATGGAGTTTCCCTCTTGGCTGGAGTCCAATATCGCGATCTCGGCTCACCGCAACCTCCGTCTCCCAGGTTCAAGCAATTCTCCCGCCTCAGCCTCCCGAGTAGCTGGGATCACAGGCATGCGCTACCAAGCCCGGCTAATTTTGTATTTTTAGTAGAGATGGGGGTTTCTCCATGTTGGTCAGGCTGGTCTGGAACTCCCGACCTCAGGTGATCCGCCCGCCTCGGCCTCCCAAAGTGCTGGGATTACAGGCGTGAGCCACCGCGCCTCCCAAAGTGCTGGGATTACAGGCGTGAGCCACCGCGCCCGGCTGTCTTACAAATTCTTATACTTGAGTTGTTCATACGGAATTTACTGCATAGTGCCTGGTGTTAATTTCCTGTGGTTACTGTAACAAATTATCAGAAACTGTCTGTCTAAAAACAACAGATATGTATTCTCTTACAACAGATATGTATTTCTGAAGGCCAGAAATCCACCATCAGTATATGGGCCAAAATCAAGGTGTGGGATGCGTCCAACTCCCTCTAGAAACTTTAGAGTAAAATCCTATCCTGGCCTTTTCCAGCTTCTGGTGGTTGCTTGTTGACTTATACTGATTCAGTAAAAGTACCTCGTCAATACTAAAAGTTGCAATACTCTTAGCAATACATTATTTCCTAAGGAAATTACTTTAGGAAAATTACTAAGAAAAAAGATTTCCAAGAAAGCAAAAGCAACACAGTCACTCCCTTTTTTGAGACGAAGTCTCAGTCCGTCGCCCAGGCTAGAGTGCAATGGCGCCATCTCGGCTCACTGCAACCTCTGCCTCCCGGGTTCCAGGTTCAAGCGATTCTCCTGCCTCAGCCTTCCGAGTAGCTGGGACTACAGGCATCCGCCACCACGCCCAGCTAATTTTTGTATTTTTAGTAGAGACAGGGTTTCACCATATTGGCCAGGCTGGTCTCGAACTCCTGACCTTGTGATCCGCCTGCCTTGGCCTCCCAAAGTGCTGGGATTACAGGCGTGAGCCACGGCAGCCGGCCTGCACACCCGCCCCCCTGCTCTTTCTCCTGGTCTCACTTTCCTCTGTTCCTCCGTATTCCCCAAGGTAGGCGCGCCTCTTTTGTCACCTGCTGTGTCAATCTGGGCTCTCTGCCTGGTTCTCTCAGTCCCTCATAACAGCAATAGTTTCCTCTCCACTATCAAGGCTATATTCTCCTAGCAGTTCTAGATCTCTGAGAGCAAGATGGCCGAACTTGAGGGAGACCACTTTTTGACAGCTTTAACCTTCAAGGACACAGAGCAAGGGTGCCCTCCTGCTAGGTGCTAATTGGTTCAATGCTTCATCAGCTGCATCTTGGTCCATCAAAGGCATCATTCCAGAGACTGATTTTCTCTCTGGTGTTTGCAATCCTGCACGGTAAACTAGGAGGTTGAAAACAAAATAGAAAAATGGCAGAAATTATTTGAAAGTGACGATATCAACCAGTGAACATCAGGAATCCATTAACCCGTTCAACAAGTATTGACTGAATGCCTACTCTGTGCCTGGGCACTGAGTATTCAGGACGAACGCTGACACCGGCGGTCCTCACCTTCACAGCTAGGAGGAAAGGCAAACTGATTAAGCAATTGCAAGTCATCATCGTGACTGAATTGGTGCTGGGTCACACAGCTCGGGATTGGAACTTAGTGTCGATCTGGAAAGGC
Source organism: Pan troglodytes (assembly GCF_028858775.2). Lineage (NCBI taxonomy): Eukaryota > Metazoa > Chordata > Mammalia > Primates > Hominidae > Pan > Pan troglodytes. The sequence continues at coordinate 34,944,545 of NC_072403.2, read as the reverse complement.
CTGCTTGGAGAAATTCACGAATGCACTGAGGAATGGGGTGGGGGTAGGAGGTTGGAGCGAGACAAGACTGGCCAAAAGTCTGAAAAGAAAAAGACAATTTGGGTTGTAGGGGGGCCGCGGGCGGGATTGAACCCGCAACAGAACCACCCCCACAACCCTTCTCTCTCCATAGAATCCCTACCTCCCGGAGGGAAGACTGAGAATCCTGAAGGGGTCAGGAATGAGAAGGACAAAGGAGAAAGAAAAGAGTAGGAGGGCTTCTCCCACGGATCAATCGCGTAGGTGGTGGTGGTCCCTGACAGCTGCAGCTGCCTGATCACTGCTGGATCTGTGATTCTAAAATTCTGAGCAGTAACGAGCCGAAGCGTGCACCTGAGGAAAGAGTAAGGGCACACAAAGTCAGAACAAAGTATGTATGTATTTGAGCCAGGGCCTCGCTCTGCCACGATCAGAGCTCATTGCGGCCTCGAACTTCTGGGCTCAAGAGATCCTCCCGCCTCAACCTCCGAGCAGCTGGAACTACACGTACACGTGACCGCGCCTAGTTTTTCTTTCTTTTCTTTCTCTTTCTTTTCCTTTCTCTCTCTCTCTCTCTTCCCCCCGCCCACCCCCCCCCTTTTTGGTAGAAACGGGGGTCTCGCTTTTTTGTCCTGGCTGATCTCGAAATCCGAGGCTTCAAGCGACCCTCCCGCCTCCGCCAGAGGAAGAATGTAAACGGGACAGGAATGTGTCCCTGCTCCCCCGCCCTGGCGAGGGACTTGCTAGTATCCTTTATCCAACTGCTGGCTGAATGTGTTCTCTCTAGGAATCGAGGAGGACTGCCTTTCTCGCTGGTTCTATTTCAGTCCCGATCCCACAGCTTCAGTCCAACCGGTTTGCTTTGTTTGATAGGCTGGGCATGAGAGTGAGATTTGGAGCTATCCTCACAGATTCCTGGAAGTTGAACAGATCTCTGATGAGTCCTCTCTTCAGAACTAAACTGATTCCCCCAGGACCTACCAACTTGAGGAATTTTCTGGGAAGCACTTAGGTACCTGTACGGACTTGTCAACAACTGCCATACGTAAGAGACTCTAATTCCAGCTTTACTGTGCATGACCAGAAAGCTTGAAATTGAAATCTTGATGCCATCCCATAGTTAACCCAGATTTTCCAGGTTTATATATAGTTCAGAATTCAAAGTTCTGAAAATCTAAGAGCTTTCACAACTCTGCGCTTTTGCTTCTCCTGATCGCTTGTCCTGGAATGCTGGTTTCCATTTTGTTCCCTAATAAAAATCTTGTTCATTCTTCAAAGCCCACTTCAAATAGGGTCTTCCCCACCCCACCTCCAAATCTCCCTCTCTCTCTCACATACACACACCCCATTGTATTTTTCCACACTTCATTTTAGCAGGTGACTCTGTGCCCAATAGAAAATTTACTCACTTGGCGGGGCGCGGTAGCTCACGCCTGTAATCCCAGCACTTTGGGAGGCCGAGGCGGGCGGATCACCAGGTCAGGAGATCGAGACCATCCGGGCTAACACGGTGAAACCCCGTCTCTACTAAAAATACAAAAAATTAGCCGGGCGTGGTGGCGGGCGCCGGTAGGCCCAGCTACCTGGAGGCTGAAACGGGAGAATGGCGTGAACCCAGGATGCAGAGCTTGCAGTGAGCCGAGATGGCGCCACTCCACTCCAGCCTGGGCGACAGAGCGAGACTCTGTCTAAAAAAAAAAAAAAAAAAAAAAGGAAAACTTACTCACAGTATCTGTCTCCTTCATTCCCCAAGTACGGTGAGAAGAATGATGATGATGATAATATTAATAACACGGATTTGGATAATTGGCTGACTGCTTTTGTGTATTATGTTGTTGACTCATCGCAACTTTATATAGTAAATACTGTAATACTTTTATTCCCATTTTACAGTTGAGAAAATTGGGATTTGGGGGGTGTTAAGAGGTGAGATTTCTGTCTTGGTCGTTTTTCATTTTCCATAGTGACTAGTGTAGTACAAGCCTACTGGCTCTGAATATTTGCAGATTGATTCCTTGACCCCAGCTGTTGACTTTTTTTTTTTTTTTTTTTTTTTTTTTAGTAGTCATTCACATTCTCTTTCCTCCTCTTGTCTTGATGCATATTTTGGTTTTGTTATATTTTTTCGACGTTCTCTCTGAGCTGACGAGTAAACGGTAGCAAGTCTGGTGAATAAACAGAACCTACCGTGCCAAAATTAGGGAATTTTTTTTCCTATGGACAATGAATAATAGCTCAGATGAGAAGGAAAGAAACTGGTAGCATTCGAAGAAGAGTTCCTTTTCTCTAATCCAATTAGCTTTATGTGGAAAATGAAAGAAAAGAAAAGAAAAGAAAAAAAGAGGCATTAATCAAGATAAGTTAACCCAGACAGTTCCTTTCACAGGGGTCCCAACCAGACTGTTTTCTGAAAGCAGAGGCATAAAAACTAACGAAGCAAGAGATTCTTGCTGCACATAGAGGAGACAACGTGTGATATCACGAAAAGAGGGTGCTTTTCAAGAACTGATCACCAGCAGGCCTAGAGGGTTGAATTCCTATGAAACATTAGATTAAAAGGCTTCCGTATATACAGGAATTTTACAAACCATATTACTTTTATGTCTATGTCAAAATAAGATTTATTGGTCAAATTGATCTTATGTATGTGTCAAAGTTTATTAATTCAAGGACAGAACTGACAAGATGACAAAAGAGTGTCCCATCTCAAGGAAGTTTTGGAAACTGTGAATATATGGAGCCAGGGAAGAGAAGAGAAAGTGCAATTAATTAGGAAAAGTCCTGCTTCATTTAACTGGATCATAACAACATCACATCCTGGCTGGAAGCGGTGGCTCACGCCTGTAATCCCAGCACTTCGGGAGGCTGAGGCGGGTGGGTCACTTGAGGTCAGGAGTTCGAGACCAGCCTGGCCAACATAGTGAAACTGCGTCTCTACTAAAAATACAAAAATTAACCTGGAGTGGTGGCACGTGCCTTTAATCCCAGCTACTCGGGAGGCCGAGACAGGAGAATTGTTTGAACCCGGGAAACGGAGGTTGCAGTGAGCTGAGATCGGGCCACTGCACTCCAGCCTGGGCGACAGAGAGAGACTCCATTTCAAAAAACAAACAAAAAATCACATATTCCATTTGTTGGTGAAATAAGATCAGGAGCACCATGATCTTTGTTTGGAAACTTGTAGAGAAGTCATACGTGCCCCAAACTCTTATCAGATATAAGAAAGAAATAATAAGCAATAGCTGCTCTTTAGACAGACCAAGAAACAAAGATTCATGCCCCGATATTGTCAGACAGGAACCAGTTAGCACAGAGTCACCAAACCTTGTCAGGAGAGAAACAAAAAGTCTGCTTTTTCTCCAGTAGCTCTCGGTAAATTTACCAAATGTGCATTCAGAGATGGTGCTGAATTCATTGTTTGCCTGTTTCTCAGTTTTGTGACAGCAGGTTTTAATTTCATGTTTATGACCTTCTCCTATCCTCTCTTAGGAAAAAAACATAATTTGTACCTTCATAGGGGAAAAAAGGTTGAAGCGCTGGAGAGATGAAGCAGTCCCGAAACTGCTTTGGCCCAGAATATTAAATTACTGTGTAGGTATTTCTAGGGCTATCCCCTAGCGCCCGGTTGGAGCAGCGTGAAACTTAGAGAAAAATCCGAGGAAGATAGAGTAGGTGTCTAAACCACCGAGGCTCTAGCAGCTTCAGAAGCTTGAACACAACGATCAAATCTCCCAGAAATGACTTCGCCATTTCTTCTCTGTCATCTTCATAACTGTCTTTTCAAAAGGTTATGCTAATCTCAACTAACTCCTAATGGATTGTCTCCGGAATTTCCCGCTTACTGAATCACCCAATTGAGTTAAAAATGTTAAAGCACTTACTTAGAACAATGCCGGACACTCGGTCTACGCTAGATTAAGTATTCATTAATAAATGTTTTAAAATAATTGAAAAATACATTGCTTGTCATTTTGTACCTGGAATACTAAAACAGGAACAGGGTTTCTATGCAGAAAATGCCTCATATGAAAATTGAAAGTTAACTTATCCACAATTTGCTGTTTACTCAGAGATTTCGTTTCTGGATGAAAGAATTTGGAGGTTAAAACAGAAAAACCTCATTCCCTGACCGGGAATCGAACCCGGGCCGCGGCGGTGAGAGCGCCGAATCCTAACCACTAGACCACCAGGGAAGCTGAAATAAATTTATTAAAACATATGTGTGAAGCGAGAACTCAACACATACGCACACAGTTGACTTCTACTTTTCCGACGAGTTAGTGCAAGGTCATGCTCTCGTATTCACTGACCTCCTGTTTTGCACCAACCAGTAAAATCTGGACGGCAGAGGGCGTGGCAATGCCATAAGAGTAATTTGGGAAGTTCGTAACTGGATGATGGAACGTGCTCTGTTTCGATGTGTGCATTCAACCGGGAATAAATTGTAGCATCAATTTGTAATTGTCTTCTTGCTTTTCTTTGCATAAAGTGGTGAGCCATTTGAAGAACGAAATAATTTTTTAATTTGTCTTTGGTTCCTTCGGAGTACCTGTCATTGTGGGTTTGTTTTTTTGTTAGTAAATACCTAATAGTAAATAAAAAACATAAGTAATAAATTCATTAAGCCTTATTTTTAAGTGGCGTGGGCGGAGCCGAAATAGCTCAGTTGGGAGAGCGTTAGACTGAAGATCTAAAGGTCCCTGGTTCGATCCCGGGTTTCGGCATGAGAGCGCTTGGTTTTTCGTGCCCACGGCAATACAAATATTGAATTTTCCTTCTACAATACAGAAACACTCCTTAGAACCTAAAATGGGGGCACATTTTTCTCAAATTCATAAAGGAAATCCAAGAACACTGTGGGATACGTTTATTTCTGTAGCAGAACTCTAGGTATGGGTTTCAACATCTCACTAGATAAAAGAGGAAAAGGCAAACGTGCTGAAAGAAGTTTAATCTTGAGCAATACTAATTACATTTTATTTGCGACCTATGTTCCCTCAATAAATATTTATTAAGTGAATTGTTAGTGTTATGCGCGCGTCTAACCGAAGAGACAACCTGAACAGGCTAAGTGTGAGCAACAAGCTGTTTATTCACTCTGGTCCGAGCGGGCTGAGTCCGAAAAGGGAGTCCCACCACCGGAGGGTGGTGGGATTGCAGCTAGTTTTATAGGTTAGGAGTAAGCAGTGGAAAGATACAATAAGGGCCCGTTTATTGCGGGCAAGGGAAGAATGTCACAAGGTACATTATCACAAGGTGGGAGGGGTCACAGAGCACAGTGTCACGAAGTTGATTGATCAGTTAGGGTAGAGCATGTTACAATGGTAGAAGGTCGCAAGGTTGGCTAATCAGCTAAGACAGGAGCTGTTTTTCTTCTTTTGTGGTTTTCCTGTTGTCCCAGACTTTCTGGCCCCGGAGACCTTCTGGATGTGTACGTGTGGGTCACAGGGGTCACAATGCCTTGATCATAGCACAGCCTGCTCCGAGGAAAAGGATAGAGAGAGGCACGGCCGGTGAACTGAAGGGAAGTTTCCTGGAAAAAGGAGCCGCCTAAGCTGTTGAAAAAGTGGCTACTTGCTAGAGGTGGGGGAGGGGAGGGGTGGCTGCTGAGCTGTGAAAGGGAGACAGCCAGCATATTCCCTCAGCCACCTTTTTCCTAACCTCCTAATTTGCTAGCGCTTGGCATATTCAACCCCTGTCTTCCTACTCGGAGGAATGGTCTCTCATTTCCAAGTCTACTTAATATTCCATCTGAACTTTTGAACCCTCTACCCATTCCATTTTGCTCTATGCTTGTGTCTTTCATCTCTCTCCTCCTTACGTGCCTCTCTTCAAATTACAGAATGTCTAAACCTCTATCTTTGGACAACAAAAATGGAACACATGACCTTATGCATTATCCTCAGACTCTTTCCTTCCACTCAGCACCAAACCTGTTGAAAGAACAATGTTTACCTCATTATTTGCTCATCAGCGGAGGAGGTCTGCCTTCCAATCCCAGGAAACCATTACCATCAACTTTCCAACTTTCAAATGTCTTGGCTGTTTTTGGTCCTATACTTAATTTTGCACAGTATACCAACCTATAAACAATCCTTCCCTTATGAAGCAGTCCTCCTTTGGACTTTGGGATTTTGAAGCAGCCTCGTTGTCTGGGGTGACACCCTAGATTCATCGTCTCACAGCCACAGAGATCAAGGACCTGGACACACAAAGAGTGAGGTTAAGAGTGGAAATTTAATAGGCGAAAGAAAGAAAATATCTCTCTGCTACAGAGAGGGGTCCTGGAAAAATGGGTTGCCGAAATTCGGTGAAATGCAGGGGGTTTTACAGATGAGCTAGTGGGGAGATGGTTTCTGATCTACATAAGGCATGAAAAACACAGATAGGACCAGGTGTGCCAACTGCATAGGGTGTGAATCTCTGGCAACCCTCACCCCAATCTGTTATTATGCAGGTGGGTTCTCTGCCTGAACTTCTCCATGTTGCCCATTTCTTTCTTACTGTACACATGCTAACAAAAAAGGGAAGGTGGAGCCTCATGGTGGACATGCCTCACCCCCAGGTAGACCTTTTCTATCGGTGCAGCTGCCAGCCTTCCCCCATGCAAGTTTCCAGCTTCCTTATCTATGTCTGCAGCTCCATCTTGCAGGCTGCTCTTTGTTAGAAAAGGAATAATTTCTAGGGCTGCTTTTTATTAGAAGAGAAGTTTCTGCCGAGGACTCTTTTGCCCTAACTACCTAAGCAATTTCTTTGTATCTCCTGTATCAACTTGACTCTCCATTATTTTTCTCCATACTCTCTTGCTGTTCCCTTTCAGCTCCCTATCCCTCCAATTTTAATGACTTTGGTCTTTTTTTAAATTAAATGTTTAATTTTTAGGTAGTCGTAGATTCACATGCAGTTATAAGAAATAATATGGAGAGGTCCCATGTCCCCTTTACCTGCTTGCCCCCAATGGTAACATCTTGCAAAACTATAGCACAAAATCACAATCCGGATATTAATATTGATATTGATAAAGTCAAGATGCAAAACATTTCCATCACCACAAGGATTCCTTTTGGCCCTTTTACAGCCACACCCACTTGCCTACTGTTCCTGCCTCAACCTCTGGCAACTAGTAATCCGTTTTTCACTTTTATGATTTTGTCATTTCGAGAATGTTATGAAAATGGAATCATACATTATGTAACCTATTAGGATTGGCTTTTTGCACTCAGTGTAATTCTCTAGAGATTCATCTAGGTTGTTCGGCATCAGTAGTTCATTCTTATTTCTCGCTCACTAGTATTCTGTGGTATGAATTTACCAGTTTGAACATTCACCTGCTGAAAGACATTTGAGTCATTTTCAGCTTTTGACTTTTACAAATAAAGCTACCATAAACATTTGCATACTGGTTTTAGTGTTAATATAAATTTTCGTTTAGCCAAGATAAATGTCCAGGAGTGCAGCTGCCGGGTGGTATGGAACTTGCACATTTAACTTTTTAAGAAACTGCCAACCGTTTTCCAGAACAGCTACATTTCACATTCCCACCTACATGTATACAGCCTCATCAGCATTTGGTTGTTGCCACTATTTTTATTTTAGTCATTCTGATAGATGTATAGTGATATCTCATCTTGGTCATAATTTGTATTTCCCTAGTGCTAAGGATGTTGAAAACATTTTTATGTGCTCGTTTGCCATCTGTATATCTTCTTCGGTGAAATGTCTCTTTAGGTGTTTTATCCAATCCGATAAGAATAGTTGTGTACAGGTTTTTATGTGGGAAGTTCCTGAAAAAGCTGGAAGTTCAAACCTTTTCCAAATCTCTGTCTTAGATTATGAAGTTGTCACGCCATGCAATTTGTTTTTTTAAAAAAAATTATTTAGTGATACTTCTGAAAGCAATGTAAGGAAGACTGTTCAGGACTATCGGGATAGGCACAGGGACCATTGCAAGGAGGTTTTGCAGTGAGGGAAAGAGATTGGCCTCAGTTCTGAATATAGCATGGACAAGTGGGAATTTATAGCCAAGGAGCAGTGTGTCCTGGTCAGTGGACAGGAAATTACCAAGAGAAAACCTCAGAGGTAAGGGGAATTCTGGCCAAACAAACCTAACAGGATTCTTGCTGAAGACAGGCCAAGGTAATCAGACATCAATCATCTGGGGGATGGTGGAGAATGAGGAGCCTGATCAGAAATGGAGGTTAAACATAGATGATATGGGGGTTCTTGCTAAACTGACTTGGCAGGGTTCTTTGCTAAAACTGGACGTTACAAGGAAGTGCACAGATGGGCCTAGCAGAAGATTCAGAAGCCTGACTAAAGTTTGGCCAAGCGAATAATCTTTGTTAAATTCTTATGCAACTGCATTTGCAAAGTGCAAAACAGACTACTGTCTTGTTGTTTGGGGAAAGGAAGAGTGCAACATGGAGAAATTTCCAAGATAATAAGTCACTAACGAGTTTCTTCCGGCTCCCACTGACTGAATGATCATTCCCTGAGGGGTAAAAAAAAAAAAAGGGAGATCGAGCAAAGGGTAGCATATACCAGTCCCACCAGTGAACTCACGTGGTATGCAGAAATAATGCTGTTGATTTTTTAAAAGAAATCCCGAAAAGGGAAGTTAAAAGAGACCGGGTCTCGTCGGATGTCCCGGGCGGAACTGCAGGCGTTGCTCGCAGGCGCGGTCCCACCGTCGCCCAACACGGGGAGTTTGACCTGCTCCGTGTCCGGCCTGGGCCTGGTCCCCCCCTCCTTAGACAACCTGGTACTCCCGGGCTCCCCCGGGAGTCCCATGTTGGTGCCAGGCCCGGTGCGGACGCCCGCTCCACACAGCGCCGTAGCTCCGAACCCCCGAGCACCCACGATCCGCCGACCTCAGCCTCCCGGGGAGCTGGGATTACAGGCGCGCGCCACCGCGTCCGGCGCTTGGTTTGGTAGCACCGCGGTCTTGGAGGCTGCAACTGCCGACTGCGTGTGCTGGGAGGCGGGATCCGTGCAGCGGTTTCCTCGCCGCCCAGCCGGCTGCCGCTCCAGATTGCCAGAAGTGCCTGATAGAACTAGCTGAAGAGACCGCAGAAAGCACTGGCAGAGAGATGAATGAGCATCCCTTACTATGTTGTCCTCGGAACCTTTACAAAAAGGTCAATTAAACAAACAGTTGTAAATTTAATAAGGGAAAGAGTGAAGGACTGTGTTGAGTGGGTTTCACAGACTTCAATATGAATATGAAATCACCTGGGGAGCTGGCTAAAATGAAGAGTTCTAACGCTGTAGGTGTAGGATGGGGTGTAGATATTCTGCATTTGTGAGAAACTCCCAGGTTAGGTCAGTGTTGCTGATCAGCAGCCCACGCTGCAAGTGACAAGGTTGTTGATGCTTTTGGACCTGATGGTTCTACAAGTTCTTGTCACATCATTATAATATTAGAACATGAAAAGAAAAGAAAGAAAGAAAGAGAGAAAGAAAGAAAGAGAAAGAGAGAGAAAGAAAGAGAAAGAGAGAGAAAGAAAGAGAAAGAGACAGAAAGAAAGAAAGAGAGAGAAAGAAGAGAGAGAAAGAGAAAGGAAGAAAGAAAGGAAAGAAACAAAGAGAAAGAAAGAAAGAACGGAAAGAAAGAAAACCACAGTTCCAGCCTCTCAAGTGACTATAGACATTTTCTTTCTTGTTTTTTAGCTCTTGTCCTCACGCATACATGATTTTTTCCATGGTGGAAGCCATGACATTTGTACGATTTCATGTTGGGTGCATTTCCACCTTGTGTAAGTGGTAAATATGTACAGATAATTGTTCAATCACTCCTTCTGTCAGCCAACATTAACTGAGACCCTTTTCTGTGCCATATACAGTAGGTCTACCTGGGGAATCTGAGAGTACAAAATGCACTCCTCTAAGGAGCTTGTGTCCTGTTAAAGAATAGAAGACGGCCGGGCCTGGTGGCTCACGCCTGTAATCCCAGCGCTTTGGGAGGCCGAGGCAGGCAGATCACAAGGTCAGGAGATGGAGACCATCCTGGCTAACATGGTGAAAACCTGTGTCTACTAAAAATACAAAAAATTAGCCGGGCGTGGTGGTGGGCACCTGTAGTCCCAGCTACTCGGGAGGCTGAAGCAGGAGAATGGTGGGAACCCGGGAAGCAGAGCTTCCAGTAAGCCGAGGTCGCGCCACTGCACTCCAGCCTGGGCGACGGAGTGAGGCTCCGTCTCAAAAAAGTAAATAAATAAATAAATAAATAAATTTTAAAAAAGAATAGAGACAAGTAAATCAGTGAGAGTGAAGATTTACTCCCAAGTTCTTCCATAGGTGTAAGGGCAGGGTACTGTGTACAGGATCACCAATACAGGCACCTAATCTGAACAAGAATGGCTTACTAGATGAGGTGCTACCTGAAATATGTCTTAAAGATAAGCTATAATTAGGCACATAAAGAAGGGCATGGAAAAATTTTTACCATCAAGTCCTGGCAGAAGCAAAGCTAAAAAGGTTTGAATGCCTGGGAAAATTACTAGTTCCTAGTTCAAGTAGACCTGAGCAGAAAATCAAAGGTTCATGGACCAAAGTAAAAAGATGAAGCAGCAGCTGAGGCCTGTAGTCCCAGCACTTTGGGAGGCCAAGGCAGGAGGATTACCTGAGGTCAGGAGTTCAAGACCAGCCTTGGCAACTTGGTGAGACCCCCCCCCCCAACCGACACAGACTAAAAATACAAAAATTAGCCAGGTGTGGTGGCACACACCTATAATCCCAGCTACTTGAGAGGCTGAGGCATGAGAATCGCTTGAACCCTGGAGGCAGAGGTTGCAGTGAGCTGAGATTGTGCCACTGCACTCCAGCTTGGGTGACAGAGTGAGACTCCATCTGAAAAAAAACAAAAAAAAAAAGGATAAAGATGAGGCTACAAAGGAAAAAATCGTTACTTTGTGTAGTATACAGTCTCCAAAAACTGACCTCAATGCAGCATATTTTTCAGTCGTTACACCCTTTTGTAGTCCATTCCCACAGTGAATCTTGGCTGACCTAACAAAATTATTTCATTGAGGTGATACTGTGCCAGTTCCAGGGCTAAGCCATGTGAAATCTTGCACCTTCTGACTTGGTTTTCTGGAATGCTAAATCTTGGGATGCTCCCTCTCAGAATCCAGTCACCATGCCATGAGAAACCCAAGCCACATGAAAAGGCCATGGCTAGGCACTGTGGGTCACAGTCTCGACTGACTGAGGTCCTAGCAACATCAACTGCCACTGCCAGTTATGTGAGTGAGCCATCTTGAACATCCCTAGCTCAATCAAGCCTTCAGAGGAATGGAGTCCTTACTGACATCATGTGGAGCAGAATCACCCAGGTAAGCCCAGTCTATTCACAGAATTGTAAGAAATAGTAAAATGGCTGGCATTTCAAGACATGTGTTAGTTTTCTATTGCTGTCATAACACATTACCACAAATGTAGTGGTTATAAAAAACATAAATTTATTATTTAGAGTTTTTTAAGACAGAAGTCTGGTATGGTCTCACTGTGCTAAAATCAAGGTATTGGCAGGCTGCATTCCTTTCTGTTGGCCCCAAGGGAGAATCTGTTTTCTGCTCATTCAGATTATTGGCAAAATTCAGTTGTTTGCAGTTGTTGGATCAAAGTCTCTGTTTTATTGCTGCCTGTAAGCTAATGGCCACTCCCAGCTTCTAAAGGCTGCTGTGTTGCTGGGCTCTTTAAAACCAGCAATGGTGGATGGCGTCTTCAGATCACACCTCCCTGAACTACTCTTCTGCTTCCTCTTTCCACTTTTAAGACTCTAGTGATTAGGATCATCTCTCCATCACAAGTTCCTTAACCTTAATCACATCTCAAAGTCCCTTTGCCATGTAAGTTAACATATTTACAGTTTCCAAGGATTAGAAGGGGCATATTTTTGGGTGGAAATAGCATTATTCTGTCTATCATTCCATATGGAATTGTCTCTTGTATATTGGTAGGAATTAAGAACAAACTGTGAGCCATATCTTGACAATACTAAATACTTTGAGCTTTCCCTAAAAGGCTATGGAGAGACAGAAAAGTGTTCTGAACGGAGAGGTCAGTATGACGGGTATTTTTGCAAGCTCTTCTTGCCAGTTCTGTGGAAGCAGAGCCACAGCTAGCACACAGAGTGCCTTTGGGCAAATAATGCAACAGTAAGGCTGGGCGCAGTGGCTCAGGCCTCTAATCCCAGCAGTTTGGGAGGCCGAGGTGGGCGGATCACCCGAGGTCGGAAGTTCGAGACCAGCCTGGCCAACATGGTGAAACCCCGTCTCTACTAAAAATACATGGTGGCGCATGCCTGTAATCCCAGCTACTCGGGAGGCTGAGGCAGGAGAATGGCTTGAACCCAGGAAGCAGAGACAACAGTGAGCCAAGATCCCACCACTGCACTCCAGCCTGGGCAACACAGTGAGACTCTGTCTCAAAAAAATAATAAAATTAAAAAAAAAAATGCCACAGTAAGCCATTTTGGTGGATGAATTACAGAAAGACAACCCTCAGGGCTGATGAAGCATAGAAAAGGGAAAATGTCAAAAGTCCTCTCTCCAGGACTCTTAGCTCTCAGTGCTCAGGTCATATTTCAGCCCCCATTCACCTTCTCTGGAAATCTTTTTTTGTAGGGCACCAGTGGGACTCCCTGTATAGAGAAACAATGGGAGACAAGCAGGGCTAGAAGCAAATCAACCAAACTGGAGGCTGTTGCAGTAATCCAGGAAAGATACAAAAAGAGGAGAAGGAAGAGGAGGGAAAAAGTCTCATGTAAAACGGTGGTGGTAATCTTGTATTAGAATAAAGGAAACAGACTCAGAAGAACTGAAGACACAGAATTCATAAGATGTGGGAAGTACGGGGCCGGGCGCTGTGCCTCACGCCTGTATGTAATCCCAGCACTTTGGGAGGCCGAGGTGGGCAGATCACAAGGTCGGGAGATTGAGACCATCCTGGCCAACATGCTGAAACCCCGTCCCTGCTAAAAATACAAAAATTAGCTGAGCATGGTGGCCGGCACCTGTAGTCCCGGCTACTTGGGAGACTGAGATAGGAGAATAGCTTGAACCCGGGAGGCGGAGCTTGCAGTGAGCCGAGATCGGGCCACTGCACTCCAGCCTGGGCGACAGAGCAAGAGACTCCATCTCAAAAAAACAAAACAAAACAAAACAAACAAAAACAACTCAGAGCTAGACAAAATTACACTCCCTCAGGCTGAGTGCGGTGGCTCACGCCTGTAATCCCAGCACTTTGGGAGGCCGAGGTGGGCGGATCATGAGGTCAGGAGATGGAGACCATCCTGGCTAATATGGTGAAACGCCGTCTCTACTAAAAATACAAAAAATTAGCCGGGCGTGGTGGCGGGCGCCTGTAGTCCCAGCTACTCGGGAGGCTAAGGCAGGAGAATGGCATGAACCCGGGAAGCGGAGCTTGCAGTGAGCCGAGATCAGGCCACTGCACTCCAGCCTGGGCGACAGAGCGAGAGACACCGCCTCAAAAAAACAAAACAAAACAAACAAACAAAAAAACAACTCAGAACTAGACAAAATTACACTCCGTTAGGGCGGGTGTGGTGGCTCACGCCTGTAATCCCAGCACTTTGGGAGGCCGAGGCAGGCAGATCACGAGGTCAGGAGATCGAGACCATCCTGACTAATATGGTGAAACCCCATCTCTACTAAAAATACAAAAAATTAGCCGGGCATGGTGGCGGGCGCCTGTAGTCCCAGCTACTCGGGAGGCTGAGGCAGGAGAATGGCGTGAACCCGGGAAGCGGAGCTTGCAGTGAGCCGAGATCGCGCCACTGCACTCCAGCCTGGGCAACAGAGCGAGAGACTCCGTCTCAAAAAAAGAAAAAAAAAAAAAAAAAAAAAAAAAGGTCATAAGATGTGGGAAGTAAAAGAGAGGAAAAGATTGAAAAGGATGCAGATGTGATGATGCCAGTCGCCTGCCATCAGAAGCAGCAAGTCTTCTCCAAGATGATACTTTTCTTCTGAAGACGTGAGATTTGAAAAAATAAGAAAACAAAAGAATAACGAATTTTGAGTCTGATGCCTTAACACAGTATTTCATTCAGATGAAGAAATGCTATTGCATGCTAGCCGGGTGCGGTGGCTCACGCCTGTAATCCCAGCACTTTGGGAGACCGAGGCGGGCGGATCACGAGGTCAGGAAATCAAGACCATCCTGGCTAACACGGTGAAACCTGGTCTCTACTAAAAGTACAAAAAATTAGCCAGGCGTGGTGGTGGGTGCCTGTAGTCCCATCTACTTGGGAGGCTGAGGCAGGAGAACGGCGTGAACCCGGGAGGCGGAGCTTGCAGTGAGCCGAGATCGCGCCACCGCACTCCAGCCTGGGCGACAGAGCAAGACTCCGTCTCAAAAAACAAAACAAAACAAAACAAAAAAAAGAAATGCTATTGCATGCTAAAATGTTTTGAAGTTACCAGAGTCAGCAAGACTGAATTTGGAGCCCAGTGAAAAGAAGCCTACAAAGCTGATGGGGGTGCTTGATAGGAATCCTCTCCTTAACATGCTCAAAAAGAATTGACTCTGTATTTAGAAATCTCACAAATTGAGGAGGAAAGAGGAAGGAGAATGAGGAGAAAAGGGAAGATTTAAAAAAGGATAAGAAAATAATAGCACAAATATATATATATGTACACATATATATGTGTGTGTGTGTGTATGTGTGTATATATATATATATATATATTTTTTTTTTTTAGACAGAGTCTTGCTCTGTGCCCAGGCTGGAGTGCAGTGGGGCGATCTTGGCTCACTTCAACTTCCACCACCTAATTTTTGTATTTTCAGTAGAGACGGAGTCGGGGGTTGGGGGAGGGTCTCACCATGTTGGCCAGGCTGGTCTTGAACGCCTGATCTCAAGTGATCTGCCTGCCTCAGCCTCCCAAAGCGCTGGGATTACAGGTGTCAGCCACTGTGCCCAGCCTAATTTTTTGTGTTTTTAATAGAGATGGATTTTCACCGCTTTGGCCACTCTGGTCTGGAACTCCTGACGCCGAGTGATCCACCCATCTCAGCCTCCCAAAGTGCTGGGATTACAGGCATGAGCCATCATGCCCAACCACGAGTATATTTTGAGATAAAATCTAAGATAGTCTTTTTGTAGAAAGAAATATGCTCACTTTCCTTAATTTGAGAACTATGATTTCTTCCTGCTTTAAAAATCATGGTTTCAGTAAATGTGCCTGCATTATTCTGTCAAAAGCCAGCTTCTATGACTTCTCACCTTTTCCAGGTATATATGAAACTCGTGAGAAACAAATCTTACTCATGGTGTCTTCCTTCCCTTTCTGTATAGTGGATACACCAAAGAGCTTCCCAAACCTTGTCTAGTAAATGGGTTTCAGGTGTGCAGGGAGACATGCATTCCCTCAGCCATTAGTCTCCCCCAGGTCCTTGACTTTTTCATTTCTAAATATCCCATTCTGTTTTTCAAACTTTTTTAGTGGAACCCATAATAAAAAATATAAGTATAGGTTACAACACAACTCTTATTTATTTGCAATGCACTGGGACATTTTGCATTCCATTCTCTTTCAGTAAAATCAAAATTCTACTCATGATCCACTCAATTAACTTCATGTGCCACAAGGGTGTCACAATATACATTTTGAAAAACACACTACCCTTGACCTTGACATTAACCTAAACTGCAGGCACCAAGCCCAAGATGTAAATTTCAATCATCTCTTATACTGATTATCACCTTCTGTTTTTTCAGCTTATTTTTTTTTGCCCAGTGGAAAATTATTTAATGCATCTCCTTTCTCCTTACATCTTTACTTCCCTCTTTACACAACTTAAATTTCATGATTAATTATCAGCATTAGTAGCTTACAAAACCTTTGTCTCACTCACAATCATTGGTCATGTAATCACCAGACAGGTTCTTCCTGCCCCCACCCTGCACAGACAAAATCATTTCACTGAGACTGTGGTATTGCGTTTAAGAGTTTAATTGGTCGTCAGCAAAGCCTGAGTCCTGTCCTCTCGCTCTCCTCCCCGGACAGCAAGAGCTTCACCACTCGCTCCACCTTCTCCACCAACTACCGGTCCCTGGGCTCTGTCCAGGCGCCCAGCTACGGCTCCCAGCCAGTCTGCAGCGCGGCCAGCGTCTATGCAGGCGCCGGGGGCTCTGGTTCCCGGATTTCCGCGTCCCCCTCCACCAGCTTCTGGGGCGACATGGGGTCTGGAGGCCTGGCGGCAGGGATGGCTGGGGTTCTGGCAGGAATGGGAGGCATCCAGAACGAGAAGGAGACCATGCAAAGCCTGAAGGACCGCCTGGCCTCCTACCTGGACAGAGTGAGAAGCATGGAGACCTAGAACCGGAAGCTGGAGAGCAAAATCCGGGAGCACCTGGAGAAGAAGGGACGCCAGGTCGGAGACTGGACAAATTACTTCAAGACCATGGAGGACCTGGGGGCTCAGATCAAATACTGTGGACAATGCCCGCATCGTTCTGCAGATTGACAATGCCCGACTTGCTGCTGATGACTTCAGAGTCGAGTGTGAGACAGAGCTGGCCATGCGCTAGTCTGTGGAGAGCGACATCCATGGGTTCCGCAAGGTCATTGATGATACCAATGTCACTCGGCTGCAGCTGGAGACAGAGATCGAGGCTCTCAAGGAGGAGCTGCTCTTCCTGAAGAAGAACCACGAAGAAGAAGTAAAAGCCCAGATTGCCATCTCTGGGTTGACCGTGGAGGTAGATGTCCCCAAATCTCAGGACCTCGCCAAGATCATGGCAGACATCTGGGCCCAATAAGACGAGCTGCCTTGGAAGAACCGAGAGGAGCTAGACAAGCACTGGTCTCAGCAGATTGAGAGTGCACCACAGTGGTCACCATGCTGTCCATTGGTGTTGGAGCTGCTGAGATGACGCTCACGGAGCAGAGATATACAGTCCAGTCCTTGGAGATCGACCTGGACTCCATGAGAAATCTGAAGGCCAGCTTGGAGAACAGCTTGAGGGAGGTGGAGGCCCGCTATGTCCTGCAGATGGAGCAGCTCAGCGGAATCCTGCTGCACCTGGAGTCAGAGCTGACACAGACCGGGGCAGACGGATAGCGCCAGGCCCAGGAGTGCGAGGCCCTGCTGAACATCAAGGTAAAGCTGGAGGCTGAGATCGCCACCTACCGCCGCCTGCTGGAAGATGGCGAGGACTTCAGCCTTCGTGATGCCCTGGACAGCAGCAACTCCATGCAAACCATCTGAAAGACCACCACCCGCCTGATAGTGAGTGGATGGCAAAGTGGTGTCTGAGACCAAGGACACCAAAGTTCTGAGACATCAAGTTGGCAAAACAGGGTACCCTCTGGGGCGCAGGAGACCAACAGGAAGTTCGGAGGTAAAAACAAAACAAAACAAAACAAAACAAACAAACAAAAAAACCAGTTTAATTAACACAAGGCCAGCCACGTGGAAGATGGAGTTATTGCTTAAATCAGTCTTCCTGAAGGTTTAGAAGTTAGGGTTTTTCAAGGATAGTTTGGTGGGCAGGGAACAAAGGAATGAGTGCTGCTGATTGGTTGGGGATGCAATCACAGGTGTGTGGAAAACGGTCCTCATGTGCTGAGTTCACCTCTCGTGGGGGGTTGGAGGGAGGTATAGGATCAGTTGAGTTGTGAGTCCCGAATCCAGGTGGGGTCAGTCGGTTGGTAGAATACGAAAGTCTGAAAAGCATCTTTAAGACCAATCTTAGGATCTATATAGTGATGTTATCTATAGGAACAACTAGAGAAGTCACAGATCATGTGACCTCTGACCACATGACTCCTGAGCCGTAAGGGATTATAGAAACTATACCTACATTTTAGCAGAATTCAGGCCCCTTTCAGAATCCTAATTTTATGGTCTTTCATTTGTCTTACAAAGGCAGTTTTAGCACCACAAACAAGGAGGGATATTATCATCTTTGCTTCCAACTTAAACTATAAACTAAATTCCTCCAATGGTTAGCTTGGCCTACACCTAAGAATGAGTGAGGATGGTCAGCCTGTGAAGGTAGAAGCAAGATGGAGTGAGCCATGTTAGATTTCTCTCACTGTGATAATCTTTGCAAAGGCGTATCTGAATATGAATAGGTGAATGAATAGAGAATACTCCTAACTGTGCTCCTTTCTTTGTCACACTCTAAACCAAGGTTTCCTCCCCTCCATTCCACTGAAACTTCCTTGTCAAATCCCAGCAACCTCTATCTTGCTAGATCCAATGGTTAGTTTTCTTTTTCATAATTAACTAATTTATTTATTTATGAATTTTTCCATAAGTTATTGGGGAACAGGTGGCGTTTGGTTACACAAGTAAGTTCTTTAGTGGTGATTTGTGAGATTTTGGTGCACCCATCACCCGAGAAGTATACACTGCACCCTATTTGTAGTATTTTATTCCTCACTCTCCTCCCACCCTTCCCCCAAAGTCCATTGTATCATTCTTATGCCTTTGCATCCTCATAGCTTATTGGTGAGAACATATCATGTTTTGTTTTCCATTCCTAAATTACTTCACTTAAAATAATAGTCTCCAAGGTCAGGCATGGTGGCTCACACCTGTAATCCCAGCACTTTGGGAGACCGAGGCAGGCAGATCACCTGAGGTCAGCAGTTCAAACCCAGCTTGGCCAACAAGGTGAAACCCTGTACCTACTAAAATACAAAAATTAGCCATTCATAGTGTTAGGCGCCTGTAATTCCAGCTACTTGGGAGGCTGAGGCAGGAGAATCACTTGAACCCAGGAGGCAGAGGTTGCAGCGAGCCGAGATCATGCCACTGCACTTGAGCCTGGAGACAGAGACAGACTCCGTCTCAAAAAAAAAAAAAAAAAAAAGAAGAAGAATAGTCTCCAATCCCATTCAGGTCGTTGCGAATGCCATTAATTCATTCCTTTTTATTGCTAAGTAGTATTCCATTGTATATATATACCACAGTTTCTTTATCCACTCATTGATTGACAGGCATTTGAGTTGGCTCCACAATTTTGCAATTGTGAATTGTGCTGCTATAAACATGCATGTTCAAGTATCTTTTTTGTTTAATGACTTTTCTTCCTCTAGGTAGATACCCAGTAGTGGGATTACTGGATCAAAGGGTAGCTCTACTTTAGTTCTTTAAGAAATCTCCCCCACTGTTTTTCATAGTGGTTGTACTAGTTTACATTCCCACCAGCAGTGTAGAAGTGTTCCCTGATCACCGCATCCACACCAACATCTACTGTTTTTTGATTTTTTTGATTATGGTCATTATTGCAGGAGTAAGGTGGTATCACATTGTAGTTTTGATGTGCATTTCCCTGATCATTAGTGGTGTTGAGCATTTTTTATATGTTTGCTGGCCATTTGGATATCTTCTTTTGAGAACTGTCTATTCCTGTCCTTAGCCCACTTTTTGATGGGATTGTTTGATTTTTTTCCCTACTGATTTGTTTGAGTTCATTGTAGATTATGGATATTAGTCTTTTGTCAGATGTATAGATTGTGAAGATTTTCTCCCACTCTATGAGTTGTCTGTTTACTCTGCTGACTGTCCTTTGGCTGTGAAAAAGCTCTTTAGTTTAATTAAGTCCCAACTATTTATCTTTGTTTTTATTGCATTTGTTTTTGGGTTCTTAGGCATGAAATCCTTGCCTAAGCCAATGTCTAGAAGGGTTTTTCTAATGTTATCTTCCAGAATTTTTATAGTTTCAGGTCTTAGATTTAAGTCCTTAATCCATCTTGAGTTGATTTTTGTATAAGGTGAGAGATGAGGATCCAGTTTCATTCTCCTACATGTGACTAGCCAATTATCCCAGCACATTTGTTGAAAAGAGTGTCCTTTCCCCATATTATGTTTTTGTTTGCTTTGTGGAAGATCAGTTGGCTGTAAGTATTTGGGTTTATTTCTGGGATCTCTACTGTTCCATTGGTCTATGTGCCTATTTTTATACCCGTACCATGCTGTTTTGGTGACTATGGCCTTATAGTATAGTTTGAAATCAGATAATGTGATGCCTCCAGATTTGTTCTTTTTGCTTAGTCTTGCTTTGGCTATGTGGGCTCTTTTTCTATTCCATATGAATTTTAGGATTTTTTTTTCTAATTCTGTGAAGAATGATGGTGATATTTTGATGGGAATTGTATTGAATTTATAGATTGCTTTTGGCAGTTTGATCATTTTCACAATATTGATTCTACCCATGAGCAAGGGTTGTGTTTCCATTTGTTTGTGTTGTCTATGATTTCTTTCAGCAGTGTTTTGTAGTTTTACTTGTAGAGGTCTTTCACCTCCTTGGTTAGGTATATTTCTAAGTATTTTAATTGTTTTTGCAGCTATTGTAAACGGAGTTGAGTTCTTGATTTGATTCTCCACTTGGTTGCTGTTGCTGTATAGAAGAGCTACTGATTTGCGTACATTAATTTTATGTCCAGAAACTACTGAATTCTTTTATCCATTCTAGGAGCTTTCTGGAGGAGTCTTTAGGGTGTTCAAGGTAAACAATCATATCATCAACAAATAGTGACAGTTTGAGTTCCTCTTTACTGATTTGGATGCCCTTCCTTTCTCTTATCTGATTGCTCTGGCTAGGACTTTCAGTACTATGTTGAAGAGGAGTGGTGACAGTGGGTATCCTTGTCTTGTTTCAGTTCTCAGAGGGAATGCTTTCAACTTTTCCCCATTCAGATTATGTTGCATGTAGGTTTGTCATAGATGGCTTTTATTACGTTGAGGTATGTCCCTTGTATCCCGATTTTGCTAAGAATTTTAATCATAAAAGGATGCTTGATATTGTTGAATGCTTTTTCTGCATCTATTGAGATGATTGTGTAATTTTTGTTTTTAACCCTGTTTATGTGGTGTATCACATTTATTGCACACATACTTGTGTATGTTAAACCATCCCTGCATCCTGGTATGAAACCCACTTGATCAATGTGGATTATCTTTTTGATATGTTGTTGGATTCGGTTAGCTAGTATTTTGTTAAGGATTTGAGCATCTATGTTCATCAGGGATATTGGTCTGTAGTTTTCTTTTTTGGTTATGTCCTTTCCTGGTTTTGGTATTAGGGTGATACCGGCTTCATAGAATGAATTAGGGCGGGTTCCCTCGTCCTCTATCTTGTGGAATAGCGTCAATAGGATTGGTACCAATTCTTCTTTGAATGTCTGGTAGAATTCTGCTGTGAATCCATCTGGTACTGAACTTTTTTTGTTGATAATGTTTTTTGTTTGTTTGTTTGTCTTTTTTAGACGGAGTCTCGCTCGGTCACCCAGGCTGGAGTGCAGTGGCATGATCTCGGCTCACTGCAGCCTCGCCTCCTGGATAATTGGGATTCTCCTGCCTCAGACTCCCAGGTAATTGGGATTACAGGGGCCCGCCACCACGACCGGCTAATTTTGTATTTTTAGTAAAGACAGAGTTTCACCATATTGGCCAGGCTGGTCTCCAACTCCTGACCTCAGGTGATCCACCCGCCTTGGCCTCCCAAAGAGATTACAGGCATGGGTCACCGTGCCTGACCTGGTAATTTTTTTTTTGTTTTTTTTTTTTTTTTGAGATGGAGTCTCACTCTTGTTGCCCAAGCTGGAGTGCAATGGTGTGACCTCGGCTTACTACACCTCTGCCTCCTGGGTTCAAGCGATTATGTTGCCTCAGCCTCCCAAGTAGCTGGGATTACAGGTACCCACCACCACACCCAGCTAATTTTTTGTGTTTTTAGTAGAGATGGGGTTTCCCCATGTTAGCCAGGCTGGTCTCTAACTCCTGATGTCAGGTGATCCACTCACCTCAGCCTCTCAAAATTCTGGGATTACAGGCATGAGCCACCATGCCCAGCTTGGCCTGGTAATTTTTTAGTTACCATTTTAATCTCGCTGCTTGTTATTTGTCTGTTCAGTGTATCTGATTCTTCCTGATTTAAGCTAGGAGGGTTGCATCTTTCTAAGAATTTATCCATCTCTTCCAGGTTTTCTAGTTTATGTGTATAGAGGTATTCATAGCAGCCTTGAATGATCTTTTGTATTTCTGTGGTGTCAGCTGTAATATCTCCCATTTCATTTTTTATTGAAGTTATTTGGATTTTCTCTCTTCTTTTCTTGGTTAATCTTGCTAAAGGTCTATCAATTTTATCTTTTCAAAGAACCAGATTTTTGTTTTATTTATCTTTTGTATTTTTTTGTTTGTTTGTTTCAATTTCATTTAGTTCTGCTGTGATCTTGGTCATTTCCTTTCTTCTGCTGTGTTTGGGTTTGGTTTGTTCTTGTTTCTCCAGTTCCTTGAGATGTGACCTTAGGTTGTCAGTTTGTGTTCTTTCAGTCTTCTTGATGTAGGTGTTTAGGGCTATGAACTTTCCTCTTAGCACTGCCTTTGCTGTTTCCCAGAGGTTTTAATAGGTTGTCACTATTGTCGTTCAGTTCAAGGAATTTTTTAATTTCCATCTTGATTTCATTTTTGACCTAATGTTCATTCAGGAGCAACTTATTTAATTTCTATGTATTTGCATGGTTTTGAAGGTTCCTTTTGGAGTTGATTTCCAGTTTTATTCTACTGTACTCTGAGAGAGTGCATCATATAATTTGAATTTTCTTAAATTTATTGAGCCTCATTTTGTGGCCTATCATATGGTCTATCTTGGAGAAAGTTTCATGCGCTGTTGAATAGAATGTGTATTCTGCAGTTGTTGAATGGAATGTTTTGTATATATCTGTTAAGTCCATTTGTTCCAAGGTATAGTTTAAATCCATTGTTTCTTTGCTTTCTGTCTTGATGACATGTCTAGTACTGTCAGTGGAGTATTGAAGTCCCCCACTATTATTGTGTTGCCATCTATCTCATTTGTTAGGGCTATTAAGTAATTGTTTTATAAATTTGGGAGCTTCAATCATAGGTGCACACATGTTTAGGATTGTGATATTTTCTTGTTAGACAAGGCCTTTTACCATTATATCATGTCTCTCTTTGTCTTTTTTAACTGCTGTTGCTTTAAAGTTTGTTTTGTCTGATATAAGAATAGCTACGCCTGCTCAATTTTATTGTCCGTTTGAATGAAATGCCGTTTTCCTCCGCTTTTTTTTTTTCTTTTTGAGACGGAGTATTGCACTGTCGCCCAGGCTGGAGTGCAGTGGCGCCATCTCGGCTCACTGCAAGCCCCGCCTCCTGGGTTCACGCCATTCTCCTGCCTCAGCCTCCCGAGTAGCTGGGACTACAGGTGCCCGCCACCACACCCGGCTAATTTTTTGTATTTTTAGTAGAGACGGGGGTCTCACCGTGTTAGCCAGGATGGTCTCGATCTCCTGACCTGGTGATCCACCCGCCTCGGCCTCCCAAAGTGCTGGGATTACAGGCATGAGCCACCGCGCCTGGCCAAGATTTAGAGAACCTTTTATCAGTTCTTGTAGTGGTGGCTTGGTAGTGGCAAATTCTCTCAGCATTGGTTTGTCTGAAAAAGACTATCTTTCTTTTATATAAGATGCTTAGTTTTGCAGGATACAAAATTCTTGGCTGATAGTTGTTTTGTTTGAGGAGGCTGAATGTTGGGCCCCAATCCCTTCTAGCTTGTAAGGTTTCTGCTGAGAAATCTGTTGTTAATCTGAAGGTTTTCCTTTATAGGTTACCTGGTGGTTTTGTCTCACAACTCTGAAGATTCTTTCCTTTGCCTTAACTTTAGATAACTTGATGACAATGTGCCTAGGCAATGATCTTTTTTGTGATGAATTTTCCAGGTGTTTTTTGTGCTTCTTGTGTTTGGCTGTCTAGGCCTCTAGCAAGACCAGGGAAGTTTTCCTCGATTATTCCCCCAAATACGTTCTCAAAACTTTTAGATTTCTCTTTTTACTCCGGAACGCCAATTATTCTTAGGTTTGGTCATTACATAATCCCAGACTTCTTGGAGGCTTTGTTCATATTTTCTTTTTTCTTTGGGTTTGTTGGATTGGTTTAATTCAAAGACCTTGCCTTCAAGCTCTGAATTTCCTTCTTCTACTTGTTCAATTCTATTGGTGAGACTTTCCAGAGCATTTTGCATTTCTATATATGTGTCCAATGTTTCCTGAAGTTTTGATTGTTTTTTGTTTATGCTATCTGCTTCATTGAATATTTCTCCCTTCACTTTTTTTTTTTCAAGACGAAGTCTCACTGTGTTGCTCAGGCTGGAGTGCAGTGACATGATCTCAGCTAACTGCAACCTCCGCCTCCCAGGTTCAAGTGATTCTCCTGCCTCAACCTCCCAAGTAGCTGGCATTACAGGTGCACGCCACCACACCCAGGTAATTTTTGTATTTTTAGTAAAGATGGAGTTTCACCATGTTGGCCAGGCTGACCTCAAACTCCTGACCTCAAATGATCTGCCCACCTCGGCCTCCCAGGGATTACAGGTATGAACCACTGCACCTGGTCTCTCCCTTCACTTGTTGTATCATTTTTTGGATTTCTTTGTGTTGGGCTTCACCTTTCTCTGGTGCCTCTCTGATTAGCTTAGTAACTAACCTCCTGAATCCTTTTTCAGGTAAATCAGGGATTTCTTCTTGGTTTGGATCCATTACTAGTGAGCTAGTGTGATTTTTGGGGGTTGTTAAAGACCCTTGTTTTGTCATATTACCAGAGTTGGTTTTCTGGTTCCTTCTCATTTGGGTAGGCTCTGTCAGAGGGAGGGTCTAAGGCTAAAACTGTTGTTCAGATTCTTTTGTCCCACAGGGTGTTGCCTTGATGTAGTACTCTCCCCATTTTCCTATGGATGTGGCTTCCTGAGAGTCAAGCTGTAATGATTGTTATCTCTCTTCTGGATCTAGCCACCCAGCAAGTCTACCAGGCTGTGGGCTGGTACTGGGGGTTGTCTTCACGGATTCCTGTGATGTGAACCATCTATGGGTCTCTCAGCCTTGGATACCAGCATCTGTTCCAGTGGAGGTGGCAGGGTGTGAAAAGGACTCCGTGACGGTTCTTAGCTTTGGTGGTTTAATGCTCTATTTTTGTGCTGGTTGGCCTCCTGTTGGTAGGTGGCACTTTCCAGAGAACATCAACTGTGGTAGTATGGAGATGAACCAGCGGTAGGCAGGACCCTAGAACTCCCAAGGGTATATGCCCTTTGTGTTCAGTTATCAGGGTGGGTAAAGAAGGACCATCAGGTGAGGGCAGGGCTAGGCGTGTCTGAGTTCAGACTCTCCTTGGGTGGGTCTTGCTGTGGTTGCTGTGGAGGAGGGGAGGTTCCCAGGTCAATGGAGTTATGTACCTAGAAGGATTTTGGCTGCCTCTGCTGAGTCATGCAGGTTGTCAGGGAAGTGGGGGAGAGCCTGCAGTCACAGGCTTCACCCAGCTCCCATGCAATCTGAAGAGCCAGTCTCACTCCCACTGTGCCTCCCCTGACAGCACCAAATCTGTTTCCAGGCAGTGGGCAAGAAGAGTTGAGAATTTGCCCCAGGCTACCCGCCTCCCAGCTGTGAAAGAAAGTAGGGTTTTAGTTCTTCCCCTACCTGTGGAGTCTGCATGCAGGATTCATGCCCTCCCCCAAGTTCTGGCCATGAGGTTTCTTGACTAGTTCAAATTGTTACAAAGCTCAGCTGGAGGTTTCCTTCTTCCTGTGCCATTTTCCCTGTGCCTCTGGCTGCCCTCCCAAGGGATCCCTGTGATGCCAGCAGGAGTGGCCTACTTGGGGACCCAGCAAGCTCACAGGGCCTGTCCAATTGATTCCTCTACCCCTGTATTTCCCTTGGCTCTCTAAATTGACTCAGCTCCAGATAAAGTCAGAATCTTCTCCCGTAAACTAGACCTTCAGTTTCCCCAGTGGGGGTGTGTGCTCGGGGGCGGAGGATCTCCCTTTCTCACTTCCACGGTTTGGGCACTCACAGTATTTGAGGTGTCTCCCAGGTCCTACAGGAGCAATTTTATTCCTTCAGAGGGTCCGTGGGTCCTCTCGGGTTTCCTGATTTATTCCTGAAGTCATTCTGGAGTTAAAATTCATGATGAGGGCCTCCACACGCTGCTCCATGCATTGAAGTAAGAGGTGCAATCTACTCCTGTCTCCCGTCTGCCATAATGTTCCCAATGCTCTCCCAATGTTCAATTTTCAGGCTTCAATTTGCTCAGCCTCTCAATGTCATTTGGCCCAGTTGATATTCCCCCTTCATGAAAACACATTCCGACCAGGCGCAGTGGCTCACGCCTGTAATCCCAGCTCTTTGGGAGGCCGAAGTGGGTGGATCACGAGGTCGGGAGATCGAGTCCATCCTGGCTAACACGGTGAAACCCCGTCTCTACTAAAAATACGAAAAAATTAGCTGGGTGTGGTGGCGGGCGCCTGTAGTCCCTTGGGAGGCTGAGGCAGGAGAATGGCGTGAACCCGGGAGGTGGAGCTTGCAGTGAGCCAAGATGGCTCCACTGCACTCCAGCCTGGGCAACAGAGCAAGACTCCATCTCAAAATAAATAAATAAATAAATAATAAAAATAAATTAAAAAAAAAAAAAACACAACATGTTCCTCATTAGACCCCTGAGGGTCTTCTTTCACAAATATTAAATCCTTGAATGTTAATGAAAGACCTCAAGTATACCAGCCTCGAGTTTAGGAGATGACCTCTTTTAATCTTTTTTCACAGCAGAAAGGAAATAATAACTTCCTTCAGTGTTGCTAAAATTGTTTTATTATTCAGGCAGAAGCAGTTTCATGACCCAAAGAATAAGTATCTGAAAAGAAGGAAAAGCCATTGGCAATCATCCTGTTACCTCCAATCACCTATAAACCATTATTGTCTATCAGAAACCATCCATTTTTATCTGTTAAGCCAGACGTTGTCCTTGAAGCTCACTGAGACCTCTTAATTCTTTATTCTTTTCATAAATAGTGTTTCCCCAAACTGGTGAACCAGTTGCTTTTGCTGTTCAACTTTTTAGGGAGCCAACTGAGACATAGCCATACCAGACCTTTCCACCCCCACAAAAAAAAAAAAAAAATCCAACAATTATATAATATATACATGTATTACTTTGACATCAAATTTTAAAAATAGATGTTTGAAATTATATATTATTCTGTAATATTTGTTTCTCCATTGCAAAACTGTTATTACTTAAACAAAACAATAATGGTGTGTCCGGAATTGGTAGGTTCTTGGTCTCACTGACTTCAAGAATGAAGCCACGGACCCTCACGGTGAGCATTATAGCTCTTAAGGTGGTGCGTCTGGAGTCTGCCCCTTCTGATGTTCAGATGTGTTCGGAGTTTCTTCTGGTGGGTTCGTGGTCTCGCTGGCTCAGGAGTGAAGCTGCAGACCTTCACGGTGAGTGTTACATCTCTTAAGGTAGTGCGGCTGGAGTTGTTTGTTTCTCCCAGTAGGCTCGTGGTCTTGCTGGGCTCAGGAATGAAGCTGCAGATCTTCGTGGTGAGTCTTACAGCTCATAAAAGCAGCGTGGACCCAAAGAGTGACCAGTTGCAAGATTTATTGCAAAAAGTGAAAGAACAAAGCTTCCACAATGTGGAAGGGAACCCGAGAAGGTTGCCAATGCCGGCTCGGGCAGCCTGCTTTTATTCTCCTATCTGGCCCCATCCACATCCTGCTGATTGGTAGAGCCCAGTGGCCTGTTTTGTCAGGGCACTGATTGGTGCGTTTACAATCCCTGAGCTAGATACAAAGGTTCTCCACATCCCCAACAGATTAGTTAGATACAGAGTTTTGACACACAGGTTCTCCAAGGCCCCACCAGAGCAGCCAGAGTGTCGATTGGTGCACTCACAAACCTTGAGCTAAACACAGGGTGCTGATTGGTGTGTTTACAAATCTTGAGCTAGATACAGAGTGCCGATTGGTGTATTTACAATCCCTGAGCTAGACATAAAGGTTCTCCACGTCCTCACCAGAGCAGCTAGATACAGAGTGTCGATTGGTGCACTCATAAACCTTGAGCTAAACACAGGGTGCTGATTGGTGTGTTTTCAAACCTTGAGCTAGATACAGAGTGCCCATTGGTGTATTTACAATCCCTGAGCTAGACATAAAGGTTCTCCACGTCCTCACCAGAGCAGCTAGATACAGAGTGTCGATTGGTGCACTCACAAACCTTGAGCTAAACACAGGGTGCTGATTGATGTATTTACAATCCTGAGCTACATATAAAGACTCTCCACATCCCCACTAGACTCAGGAGCCCA
The DNA here is from genome assembly GCF_028858775.2 of Pan troglodytes. Lineage (NCBI taxonomy): Eukaryota > Metazoa > Chordata > Mammalia > Primates > Hominidae > Pan > Pan troglodytes. The sequence continues at coordinate 34,916,392 of NC_072403.2, read as the reverse complement.
GCTGGGTTCACTTAGAGGATCCCGCACCGGGGCTGTAGGTGGAGCTGGCTACCAGTCCTGCGCCCTGCGCTCGCATTTCTCAGCCCTTGGGTGGTCGATGGGACTGGGCACCATGGAGTAGGGGGTGGTGCTCGTCCGGGAGGCTCGGGCCGCACAGGAGCCCATGGTGGTGCTCGTCCGGGATGCTCAGGCATGGTGGGCTGCAGGTCCCGAGCCCTGCCCCGCGGGAACGCAGCTAAGGCCCAGCGAGAAATCGAGCACAGCACTGGTGGGCTGGCACTGCTGGGGACCCAGTACACCCTTCGCAGCCACTGGCCCGGGTGCTAAGTTCCCTATTGCCCGGGGCCAGCAGGGCTGGCTGGCTGCTCCGAGTGCGGGGCCCACCAAGCCCACGCCCACCCGGAACTCCAGCTGGCCCGCAAGCGCGGCACACAGCCCCGGTTCCCGCTCGTGCCTCTCCGTCCACACCTCCCTGCAAGCTGAGGGAGTGGGCTCCAGCCTTGGCCAGCCCAGAAAGGGGCTCCCACAGTGCAGTGGGGGGGCTGAAGGGATCCTCAAATGCCACCAAAGTGGGAGCCCAGGCAGGGGAGGTGCCGAGAGCAAGCGAGGGCTCTGAGGACTGCCAGCATGCTGTCACCTCTCAATAGGAGTAGTTAATAATGGCAATTAGAAGTAATTTATAATAGGACTAATTACATAAATAATATGTTTGGGAAAAATATAACAATATGTTTTTAGTATTTCTATCTGTTCTCTTATGTAGTGATTTATTTTAACTTTTTAAAACTATTGGATATTTAAGTCTCATAGGCTATATTATTTCAACTTTAAGGCACATTAATAAATGAAAAACATAAATACAAAAACGTAAAATACAACAAGAATGTAAAAGGAGAACATAACTACAATAAAACTACTTAAGCAGATATTACCTATATTTAATAAAAAATAATGACATTTCTTTCTGTCACATGAAACAATTGAGTATCTTTACCCTTTCTGTTTCTTTTTCCAATATTCTTTCTGTGACCTGTCTGCAACATTTAAGACATCTTTATTTTCTTTTATATAGTGGTAATACTGAATACAGTCAAAGGTAAAATTCACTTTGAATTGCAGCTCTGCTCTTATCAAGCCCATATTACTTAGATTCCTGGTATCATTCTAGTGTGATAAAATCACACTAAATATCCTCTCAACAAAAGCATTTGAGCATTGAATACTCAGTATTTTACTTACTAGCAATAGACTGTTGCAGCGAGCTGAGATCGCACCACAGCACTCCAGCCTGGGCAACAGAGGGAGACTCCATCTCAAAAAAATTAATAAATAAAATGAAATAAATAAATGATAAACTTGGGAAACAAAGCTTGGATTCCAAATAAATTGTATTTTTAGCAAGAGATTGATAAAGTCCTATTTAACTTGCATTCTGAAGCAGTCTTTTTTTTTTAAAAAAAGAATCTTTTCTTAGTGTATGAATCTTTATGTCACAATCTACATAACATAACATTGTTAAAATTAATGGAAGGCTATTGTTTTGGAATGAGCTCCTGCATTAGGCTCCAACAGACCAGACCAAACCAGAAGGGAGCCCTTTGTGCAGGGTGCCAAGTAATCAAACTGAAATTTAAAACAGGCCAGTTTTCCAAAAAACAGGAGATTCACAATAACCAGTAGAAAAGGGTCCAGACTACCTCAGCCAGCATTTTAAGGAAGTATCCTCTGCTTTAACCTTACAAGGACAGTCACTTTGTAATTACCAATCCACCTATTGTTCCTTGTTTGTAGTTTCTTCAACCTTTTCTACCTATAACCTCATCTCCTCGTCAGAGCACCTTCCTATTTTGTAGATGAGATGCTGCCTGATTCATGAATTGCCAATAAAAGTTGATCTGATCTTTAACCTAAGTGTGTTGAAATTTTGTTCTTCGACAACGTCAAACAAATGAAAGTATAAATTTCTGTTTTACGGTAGTTCTTTTCTCCATTCTCACTCTTAAAATATTGTCAAATTAGAGAATAGCATTCCTCTTGTCCCACATTTTGAAAATATGATTTTACACCAAGTAAACATTTTAACATCTATCCTATGGCCAGCAATAATTATAGTCAACTTTAGACATTTCTAAGGAGGCTACCTCCTTTTGTTTCTATAAAGTGAAAATTCTTATTAAGTGTTTCTGCACATTTTGAGGAAACTAAAAAGTGACCATAAATCTCATTAAGCCATGAAAGCCTCAATATCACCAGTAAACAAATCACAATCCTTCTTAGCAGTGTTGTTTGTTTTGTTTTGTTTTGTTTGAGACGGAGTTTCGCTCTTGTTGCCCAAGCTGGAGTGCAATGGTACGATCTCGGCTCACTGCAACCTCTGCCTCTGGGGTTCAAGCGATTCTCCTGCCTCAGCCTCCTGAGTAGCTGGGATTACAGGCATGTGCCACCACACCCTGTTGATTTTTTGTATTTTTAGTAGAAAAGGGGTTTCACCATGTTAGCCAGGCTGGTCTCAAACTCCTGACCTCAGGTGATCCACCCGCTTTGGCCTCCTAAAGTGCTGGGATTACAGGCGTGAGCCATCACGCCCGGCCTCTTAGCAGTGTTGTGAACAACATGTGCAGAACACGTCACATGTAAGATCTTTTCATTTTCTTTGGTAGAAAGTTAATAGTCTGAATGGAATTTGCCAAATTTTACATTTGCACTGTCTGCCAAATATGCAGATAGATGAGCAAGATCTAACTTGTAGTTGACCAACATATCAATGATTGTTTATGCTTCAAGTGGTTTCATTAAGTCTTCATGCACACCAGGAAAGATGATTTTCAACATCATGTTTCAAATCAAAGTATGTAAGAGCTAAGGGAAACTTTTTTTTTAATGGTTGAGGTGGATTTGACACATCATTATGTTGTAGAGAGCAAGGTCGTCTGATAGAATCAGCTGTACACTGCAAGACACCAATATGTGGTATCAGAATTTCCTCTTGTTCACCCACGAGATGCAACCTCTGAATCAGGAAATAGAGTAATTAAGGAAGCCATAAAATAATGCGTGTTCTTTTCTAATATTCTGCCCAATACCATTTTCTTTTATTTAATTTTAACTTTTTTTAAGGTCTCCTTGTAAGCAAGCCCAATGCTATTCTCTACAGAGCGCTTGTGTCACTTTTGGGAGACAAAAACACTTTTGATTGGTTCACAAGTTCTTGCCTGTCTCATCCCAGACTTGAGAGATGCCGTCTCCCTGTGTACTTTCACATCCAAATCTGTTTTGAATATTGCATAGTATGCTCCGTTTTGATTATTTATTCTCCAAATACGGTTGTATGTGTCCTTCTATCTGTCATTGAAGTAACAGTCTATTTAGACTTTTTCAGTGCTATCTGGGTTATGCTGGCGTTCGCATGATAATCGTTCTCGTTTTCGTTATCTAAACTCTAAAAATCTGGCCATAATATTCACAATGTTAAAAATTAAACTAAGGCCGGGCGCGGTGGCTCAGGCCTGTAATCCCAGCACTTTGCGAGGTCGAGGCGGGCGGATCACTTGAGGTCAGCAGTTCCAGAATAGCCTGGCCAACATGGTGAAACCCCGTCTCTACTAAAGATACAAAAAATTAGCCGGGCGTGGTGGTGCAGGCTTTAATCCCAGCTACTCGGGAGGCTGAGGCAGGAGAATCGCTTGAACCCTGGAGGCAGCTGTTGCAGTGACCCAAGATCACGCCATTGTCCTCCAGCCTGGGCGACAAGAACGAAACTCCGTCTCAAAAAAAAAAAAAAAAAAAAATTAAACTAGCAATACAAACTAGCACTATGTAGACACAACAGTCTACAGTCAAAGACCGAGTGCTACGGTCACGGCTGAAAACGCTAACATCGCGCATTTAAGTCGCCTCACTCAGAGCGATGCACGGTGCAAGGTTGTCACCATCAGCGGACAGGGGAAAAACGGCGACAACTACAAAAGGGGGATAACCTAAACCCTATTATCCATTGGCAATAAAATCAGTGTTGCTTTCGGCACTGGGGCAGGGGTGGGAACAAGGATGGGGTTGTCACTTTTTGTGTGTATATATTCTCTCCAACCTATCGCCAAAAACCGAAAGCCCGGACTTTTCACATCCCAGGTAGGGTTTTCCTGGGAAGTGGGTCTTTGAGTGCTAAACCCCAGACAATCCCCTGGCAAACAAAGACAGTGGAGAAGACAAGCTTTTCACCCCTTCCTGCTATTACTACCGCTCTCACATCCTAGCAGATGCCCAAGAGTTTGCACCAAGAGCGCCATATTCTTTACCCCATGAAGTCGCATTTGTCCAAATCCCTTTGGACTTCCTCAAGACCGAGATGGAGACGTGATCGGGGAAGACTGCAGTGGGTTGAAAAGCCAGTGGGACTTAGGGAGGTATTTTTTTTAAAACAGACGGCCTTACAAGGAGTTTGCTGTACATTAAGACGGCCTTACAAGAAGTTTGCTGTACATTAAGACGGCCTTACAAGACGTTTGAGCACATGAGATAGCGACAGGTGGAGACGCCTGTCAAAGGACATTGTTTTGTTTTTTAAGATAGTAAACGCTTCAATGCTTCCGGATGGGAAACACCGGATCACTTTTCCTGCGGGAAAGAACCGGTATGGAGGGAGAGAGAAAACAGGCCGTTTTCCTGATCTCTCCAGACAAAATGGATGGACGCCCGTGCAGGTTAATTGTCAGGTTTCTGGACAGGACGTTTTGGAAATTTTCCACCTAAGGTGAGAAGTAGGGGGTCATCAGTTCAGAATAAGAGGGGCAAAAGCAGCGGGATCAGCAGCGACTTTCTTCATCTGATTCAGGTTTTGGAAGCTGGTGAGCTTTGAGAAGTTTCATAAGAATATTTTATTTTAGAAATTTAAAATAAAGGTAATGTAGACAAAAATATTTAAATAAGGTAAAAATCAGTGTTGAAAATACCTGCTGAGGAGGACTAGTTGTCTGCCTCCTTAGCGCAGTAGGCAGCGCGTCAGTCTCATAATCTGAAGGTCCTGAGTTCGAACCTCAGAGGGGGCAGCTGCTGTTTTGCCCCCAATTTCCACAAATAACCCTATTTGTTCAGTATACAATTATCTCTATAATTGCCGGGCCCGGCATATGTTGTCAGACAGACGAAGTCTCAGCTCTCTTTGTCCCGACGGCTTATCAAGTTCTAGTAAATCTCTTTTAGTTCTTCTTATGAGTATCATCTCTTTCCAGTGGGCTTGCTGTTTTCTCCGAGTTCTTCTGACCTCAATTCCCTCGTGGGACAGTATCCTTCTACTGGTGCAACTTAATTTATTGAAAAAATGAATAGACAGATGAAAACCTGATATTCAATTTGTTGTGGCAGCCCTAGGAAACCAACACACCATCCCTTCTCTCACTCACCAGCCTCCCATCACATCAACCTCAAGCTGTTTTATTTTCTTCATAGAATTTTTTACTGTATAAAGTTTCCTTGTTCTTTTATTTTTTAACGTTTTTATTGTCTGTTGCCCACCCATCCTCCTAGACTGTAAATTCCGTTAGAGACTGAATTTGTTTTATCCAGTTCTATATTTTCAGTGCCTAGCACGGTATCTGATAAACAAGTATTTCTCAAATCAATCATTTAACTTGCATATTAAATGTTATGGTTTTCTTTCCATGCTTCTTGTCACTATCTTACTCCACACAATCAACATCTCAAACTCAGATTACTTGCAATCATCGCCCCAGCAGTTACACATACTGAAATTCATCTTGCAAGCTATACCTCTCTGGCCCAGTCCGTGCTGGAAAAAGAGAGGGCTCTCCTCCAATATGTCTGGACCTCAGGGGTCTGTATTTCAGGACAGCTCTCTTAACAGTTCATTCTGTTGCCGACTTAAGGAAGCGTTTTATAGGGAACATCTTAACAATTTCGTCTGGACCCTAGGCCTCTGGTTCCAGGAGCCTGCATCTACCACAGTTAAGGAAATGCTGTTAAAGATTTGGGAGAAGCCTAAGAGCTGGGTTGTCTGGCTGTTCAGGCAGCTCTTCAGAGACTGCTTTATCCTTATTGGAGCCATCACAATTCAGAGTCTGTTCCTCTCCTTTGCAGAATCAGACACTATTTTTATTTTATTTACTTATTTGTATTATTTATTTTGAGTCTCCCTCTGTCTACCAGGATGGAGTGGAGCCGTGCGATCTCGGCTCGCTGCAACCTCTGCCTCCCTGGTTCAAGCTATTCTCCTGCCTCAGCCTCCCAAGTAGCTGGGATTATAGGCGCGCACCACCACTCTCGGCTAATTTTTGTATTTTTAGTAGAGACTGTTTCAGCATGTTGGCCCGGCTGGTCTCGAACTCCTGACCGCAGGTGATCTGCCCGCCTCGGACTCCCAGAGTGCTGGGATTACAGGCGTGAGCCACCGCGCCCCGTCAGAAATTATTTTTATGTATTTTTATTTTTATTTTTTGTGACGGAGTCTCGCTCTGTCGCCCAGGCTGGAGTGCAGTGGCGCAATCTCGGCTCACTGCAAGCTCTACCTCCCGGGTTCACGCCCTTCTCCAGCCTCAGCCTCCCGAGTAGCTGGGACTACATGCGCCCGCCACCACGCCAAGCTAATTATTTTTGTATTTTTAGTAGAGACGGGGTTTCACCGTGTTGGCCAGGATGGTCTCGATATCCTGACCTCGAGATCCGCCCGCCTCGGCCTCCCAAAGTGCTGGGATTACAGGCGTGAGCCACAGCGCTCGGCCGGAAACTATTTTTAAATTCACCTAGAGTTTTTAAGACTTGCAGGGCTGACTCACGGTAACTAAATGCCAGAAATATGCCAAGCCAGAATATGAACATATTATAACTTTCTTGATAATTGATCAGTATATTCCCTCCTACGTAAAATAAACTCTGCACTGGAAAGCAAGTAACAACAGATTACTTTGGCACCTGTAAGCAGAGTAACAGGAATCATAAAATATTAAATACTTCGTATTCTAAGGTTGTCCTTAAATGTTAGTTTTCTTCAGAAAATCTGGGGCTATCTCACTGTAGAGGGCCCATGTATTCACCTTACTACTTTTATTTTGCATCAGAGTTACTCGCCTATTCGTGGTTTAAAATTCGGGGTTCTACAGGGTTTGGTGAATTTTTAGAGTATATGAAATCTGTCTCTATAAAACGATACTGTCCTTTTTGGCTTTTTCAAACACGATGCCAGAATCAGATACTAAAAGCCACCGCTCTCGCCCGAACAGGGACTTGAACCCTGGACCCTCAGATTAAAAGTCTGATGCTCTACCGACTGAGCTATCCGGGCTCCCTGTAAAAAAAACCTTCTTCCTGCACATTCTAGTGAGTAAAAAGGTGCAGAAACTTGATATCGTCCAACTTAAATCCTATCCATGTTCCTTTTCTTTATTCCCATCTATGCTTTTGCCCACTTTGAATATGGCTCACAGTTATTTTTGTCCCCAACTCATGGAAAAAATTAACTCCCATCTTTGTGTAATGTACTCCAAACAATTACTTGTAAAAGCAATGTATAACTACAGACGTAATCGCCGGGTTTGTCTTGTCTTTAGTCTTCAAAGGTTATGATCCAGTCTTCCCTGCGACCTTAAGAACACCTGGCACACGGGCGCGGTGGCTCACGCCTGTAATCCCAGCACTTTGGGAGGCCGAGGCGGGCGATCACAAGGTCAGGAAATCGAGACCATCCTGGCCAACATGGTGAAACCTCGTCTCTACTAAAATACAAAAAAATTAGCCGGGCGTGGTGGCGCACGCCTGTAGTCCCAGCTACTCGGGAGGCTGAGGCAAGGGAATCGCTTCAACCCGGGAGGCGAAGGTTGCAGGGAGCCGAGATCTTGCCTCTGCACTTCAACCTGGTGACAGAGTGAGACTCCAGAAAAAAAAAAAAAAAATAGGTTTTGAGAACTTATTTTGAGCAAGGCTCTCAGCTTTGCCCCGGGTTTACTGCAGTGGAGAAGTACTACTGAGAGGTGACAGCGTGCTGGCAGTCCTCACAGCCCTCGCTTGCTCTGGGCGCCTCCTCTGCCTGGGCTCCTACTTTGGCGGCACTTGAGGAGCCCTTGAGCCCACCACTGCACTGTGGGAGCCCCTTTCTGGGCTGGCCAAGGCCGGAGCCCACTCCCTCAGCTTGCAGGGAGGTGTGGAGAGAGAGGCGCGAGCGGGAACCGGGGCTGCATGCGGCGCTTGTGGGCCAGCTGGAGTTCCGGGTGGGCGTGGGCTTGGCGGGCCTCGCACTCGGAGCAGCCGGCAGGCCCTGCCGGCCCCGGGCAATAAGGGACTTAGCACCTGGGCCAGCGGCTGCGGAGGGTGTACTGGATCCCCCAGCGGTGCCAGCCCACCGGCGCTGCGCTCGATTTCTCGCCGGGCCTTAGTTGCCTTCCCGCGGGGCAGGCTTCGGGACTGCAGCCTGCCATGCCTGAGCCTTCCCCTGCCTCCGTGGGTTCCTGTGCAGCCCGAGCCTCCCCGACGAGCGCCGCCCCCTGCTCCACGGCACCCAGTCCCATCGACCACCCAAGGGATGAGGAGTGCGAGCGCATGGCGTGGGGTTGGCAGGCAGCTCCACCTGCAACCCCGGTGCGGGATCCACTGGGTGAAGCCAGCTGGGATCCTGAGTCTGGTGGGGACGTGGAGAATCTTTATGTCTAGCTCAGGGATTGTAAATACACATATCAGCACTCTGTATCTAGCCCAAGGTTTGTAAACACACCAATCAGCACCCTGTGTCTAGCTCAGGGTTTGTGAGTGCACCAATCGACACTGTATCTAGCTGCTCTGGTGGGGCCGTGGAGAACCGTGTGTCGAAACTCTGTATCTAACTAATCTGGTGGGGACGTGGAGAACCTTTGTATCTAGCTCAGGGATTGTAAACGCACCAATCAGCGCCCTGTCAAAACAGGCCACTCGGCTCTACCAATCAGCAGGATGTGGGTGGGGCCAGCTAAGAGAATAAAAGCAGGCTGCCGGAGCCAGCATCCACAACCCGCACGGCTCTTCTTCCATGGTGTGGAGTGTTTATTTTTTTTGCTTTTTGCAATAAATTTTGCTAGTGGTTACTGTTTGGGTCCACATTGCTTTTATGAGTTGTAAGACTCACAATGAAGGTCTGCAGCTTTTTTTTCCTGAAGCCAGCGAAACCGTAAGCCCAGCAGGAAGAGCGAACAATTCCAGACGTGCTGTCTTAAGAGCTGTAGTACTCACTGCGAAGGTCTCCAGTTTCACTCCTGAGTCAGCGAGACCACGAACCCTCCAGAAAGAAGAAACTCCTAACACATGGGAACATCAGAAGGAACAAACTCCAGACACGTCACGTTAAGAGCTGTGACGCTCATCGCGAGGGTCCGTGGCTTCATTCTTGAAGTCAGTGAGACCAAGAACCCACCAATACCGGACACACTACCTCAGCCCTTGGGGCATTCATATTTTACAAGTGAAAAGCAGCCGTTAGACGACAAATTACACTGTTTAAACAGCCACTGTAACAAATGCTCTCGGGAAAACGTTCAGGTTACAAAATGTTGAGGAAAAACAAGCAAAATCTCATGACCTAACTGCAAATCAAATGAGATAATGTAAGCAAACGCTTGGTGACATTTCCATGAAAATTAGGTGTTATCACAATTATTACTTCTTATTGTAAAATGGATCATTTAGAACACTAACCATTTTGCTTGTGCCACTTTAGACAAGTTTGTTAATCTCTTGACCACTTTAATCTCACAACAGAAATCCCTCAAAGGCTAGGGCTAGCACAATGGTTGTCATGTGGTACATTTCTGATCGTGCATTTATTTATGCTACTATTGAAAAACAGATTCGAGGTTATTTACACAACTATACTGTAAGATAAAGTGAAAAATGTTAATTTAAATCAAGATAAAGGGAACATAAAGGAAGAAAAGTAAGGTGAGACAAAATAATGCACACTGTAAATCACACCCTGCCCTCTATCTTCAAGAGCATGGATTATAAAGGGAGATGACCTCTTCCAGGGGATTAGAGAAGACTTCTCCCAGGAAGTGACGTTTAAACTGAAAACTAAAGGCCTAGTTGGACAAAAATGTGATTCCAGCATTCCAGAGAGATTAAAGAGCAGAACACTTCCAGACAGCTGAGAGAAGGCCTGAGCAGCTTGTGTACAGAGAGGTCAAGAGAGTGTTGATGAAGGTGGGGTCTGAGGTGGACAGGAAGGCAGGGACAGACCAGTGACTCACAGGCTCAGAGGTTATGGCTAGTAGTGCAGAGAGCTGACTGCACCCTAGCAGCAATGTGAAGCCACTGGGAATTCTAAGCAGGAAGAAATGACATGATGAGATTACTTTTAAGAGTACACTGGCTTTATGTAAAGAATGAGTCAGAGTGGAGGAAGAGGTGATGCAAAAACATAAATTAGGCCATTGTGCAGAAGAAGGCCATCGAGACATGGCAGTGGGGAGGAATGATGCAGAGAAACTGGGGAACAGCTAGAAGAAGGAAAACTTGGGCCCAGACTGCCCCTGGGAACCTGGAGGGCAGGAGGTGTCAAGATGTCTCAGCTGCTTATTTACCAAGAAAAGCTCTTTACAGGGAAAGGCAGAAATAAAGCAAAACAGGGCGAGGCCAGTGGCTCCCACCTGTAATCCCAACATTTTGGGAGGCAGAGGTGGGCAAATCAATTGTGGTCAGGAGTTCCAGACCAGCCTGGCCAACATGATGAAACCCCATCTCTACTAAAAACACAAAAATGAGCCAGGTGTGGTGGTGCATGACTGTAGTCCCAGCTACCTCAAGAGTGTGAGGCAAAATAATCACTTGAACCTGGGAGGCAGAGGTTGCAGTGAGCCGAGATCACACCACTACACTCCAGCCTGGGTGACAGAGCAAGACTCCATCTCAAAAAAAAAAAAAAAAAAAAGAAAGAAAGGAAAAAGAAAAATTAGAAATAAAGCAGAATAGGAAATGGCACCTTGTAGCTTTTGAGAGTTCTCTGGGAAGCGTAGAGCATTTATTCTGCTCTTGATGAGGCAAGTGCTCCTAGTTTTAACCAGTAAGCAAGCCCTGGATGACTAAACAAAAATGAGGAGAATTTTGGGAGGAAGTGAGCTCTCCAGAGACGGTCAACATGGGATAAATGAATAGAAGCCGAGTAAGTCCTTGACTGGGGCTTCCAAAATGTTGCCACACTGATGGCATTCAAATCTCCTGGAGTCACTGTTAAAAACTCAGATTCAGGCCAGTTGCGGTGGCTCACACCTGTAATCCCAGCACTTTGGGAGACCCAGGTGCATGGATCATCTGAGGCCAGGAGATCGAGACCAGCCTGACCAACATGGAGAAACCCCATCTCTACTAAAAACACAAAATTAGCCGGGCGTGGTGGCGCATGCCTGTAATCCCAGCTACTCCAGAGGCTGAGGCAGGAGAATCGCTTGAACCAGGAGGTAGAGGTTGCAGTGAGCCGAGATCGTGCCATTGCACTCTAGCCTGGGCAACAAGAGTGAAACTCCATCTCAAAAAAAAAAAAAAAAAAAGATTCACAGATTCTATCTCAGTTCTATCTCAGACTCATGAATCAGAATATTCTCAAGGTCTGGCTGACCTCCACAACTTAACTCACTGTTGTCTTTTCTCTCCCCTATGCAGCGAATTCCCTCTCTGAACATGATCATGACCTCTGAGACCCTACATGATCAATGTGCATCCTGTAGGGTCTATGTGTATCTAACCCCCTCATCTCCTATCAAGTTCTCCCTTGTTTACTGACCTACAGCTGCACTAGTCTCCTCCTTCGTTTCTTGAACATGCCAATGACATTCCTGCCAAGCCTTTTGTAATTACTGTTCCCTTGGCCTGAAATTCTCTTCTCCCTGATAGCCTCACAGCTCACTCACTCACTTCCTTCAAGTCTCTGTTCAGATGCCTCCTTATCAGAAAGGCCTCCTTGGTCACCCTTTATTATAAAGCAATCCCCTCCCCTTTGTTCTCCATTCTCTTGCTCTTTTCCTTCATGGCATGTATCACTACCTCACATTTTATATATCTGGTTGAATTTATTCTTTATCATTCCCCACTAAAATGTAAACTCCATGAGAGCAGAAGCTTTTTCTGTTGTGTGGAGTGCTATCCCTGCACCCCCTATGTGTGGTTCAGGGTCTAGTTAAGAAATAAGGCTGGGCACGGTGGCTCACATCTGTAATCCCAGCACTTTGGGAGGCCGAAGGGGGCAGATCACTTGAGGTCAGGAGTTCAAGACCAGCCTGGCCAACATGGTGAAACCCCGTCTCTGGTAAAAATACAAAAATTAGCTGGACGTCGTGGCGGGCGCCTGTAATTCCAGCTACCTGGGACGCTGAGGCAGGAGAATCGCTTGAACCTGGGAGGCAGAGGTTGCAGCGAGCCGAGATTGTGCCACTGCACTCCAGCCTGGGTGACAGAGCAAGACTCTGTCTCAAAAAAAAAAAAAAAGGAATAAGACTAGGTATTTCAACTGGGCACACCATGGTAACTCAGAGGTGATAACTACTGGGAAGTAGCTACCACCTTGTAGGGCTGGAAGAATAAAAAGGAAGAGGTTGAGACCACTGAGGAAAGGCATCCCGGAGTGCTAAAGAGGACGCGCTGCAGCTGGACTACTACTTACTTATGTAATGGACAGTGAGACATTCTGGAATGCATGAAGAGAACAAATAGAGATGGGACTCAATGCCATTGTTGGAGTGACCTGACAGGAAGAACAAAATTTAGAAAGCAGCCCCTGCTTCTCTCCTCTTGCTTTCTAGTCTCTTTCTGGTTCCTCTTATTGACAGAACACAAGAGGAAGCCAATGGGCAAAGGAGTTTGGGAAATATCATTTGCAGGCACCCAGCCCCAATGTCACAAAACAAAGTATATAGGGGTGATTTTAAAGCTGAGAGGGAATGGATTAATAGGAACACAGCTTGGAACAAAGTAGGACTCAAGAGCAGGACATTAATGATCAGTCTTGCTCATTATTATTTGAGTCAGGGGCTCATCTTGACTGTAAATATCAGCCTATCTTCTTCACTTCTTGTTTCTCTTTTTTACCCCTTCCTGCATCTGGTAGTTTGGATGATTTAGATCCAGTCAACAGGACTGGAAGCAAGAGAAAAGGTCCAATGCAATGAGACTGAGGGGGGAGTTTTTTGTCAGTTTTTTGTTTCCTTTCTTTTTTCATATGGAATGTTATTGGTGGCAACCTGGTGGTAAGCCATTCCAGAAGAATGGTAAAAGATAACCAAGTCAGTAATTGATAATTAGATTCTATACCTTCCACACCCCTAGTACAACCCTCCACCCACTTTTTCTTATCTCAGCACTCTAAAACTGGTAAGTTTCTTGACTCTGGTGTTTTTAAAACAAAGACAATTGCCAAGCATATCTGAAAAACATTTGAAAATGCTACCAGCTCTATCTCCAATTGGTATGCAGGGCGGGAGGGGAGATGAGAATTTTGGAGAATTTAATTCTTAGTGAAAATCACTGTTTTGTAACTGAACATGGTTCTATTAAACAGCAATTACCCGTTCTGTTCCATCAAAGCAATGTCCTTAGATTTTTTTTTTTCCCTTACCAGACATATTGTACACTTTTCTATAGAGAAAACAGAGAAAGAACAACGTTTTGTCAACTTCCTTCGTTGTCTTACTCATTTTGGGTCAAGAAGTAAAATGGCAAAAGAGACGCCTTGCCCCCTCTGAGGTTCGAACTCAGGACCTTCAGATTATGAGACTGACGCGCTGCCTACTGCGCTAAGGAGGCAACTGTCCCTCCCGCTTAACCAACGGCTCTACCAAGATGATTATGAGGCATATTAATAGGGTTTTACGTTTTCTGAATTACAGTGTTTCAAAATAAGGCGTAACTATGATTCAATTCACTTCTAAAACACTTTGGATGACAAAACTACGTAGTACAAGGCAGGGGCCAATTCCTAAACCAACCTCGTTCTCCCACAGACCTTCCTAAGGAAACTGTAAGGGCTGCGAAGGCAATTGAGTCTGGACTTTGCGAAAGGCCTTCCTGTACGGGGCCCTGGATTTCTCATCTCATTTCTGGGCCAGGAACGAGGAGTATTTCCCTCTATGATTAGGGCTTTCGTAGATGTACGGCCTCTGAAACGAAGACAAGACAAATAATAATGAGTTCACTCTTTGCCTCCCTTGTGAAGTTCCGTGGAGACACTTGGTCCCCTGAAGTGGATGAAGGGCGAGGGGAGGAGGTCTCAGGATTTTTTCCTCGCTTTTCTTAGAAGCAACAGGCTCAAACCAAACGGTTGGACTTGCTTACTCCTGAAGTCGAGAGGCTTACTTCCTGGAATCCAAGTGGATGTGGAGCCCATGGCGTCCTCTGGCGCTCTCGGTCTCTTCGACCCCTTTTTACTGTGTTGATGATAAATGGGGCAGGATTCCCCTCCTGCACCACCTGCAGCATCCTGTCCAGGATCCATCTGGGAGCTGAGAAGAAGCAAAGTGTCGGGGATCGGGGGTTCTCGGGCTATGCTGAGAAGCAAGGAATGCTGAAGAAGGGGCCTGAGGGAAGGGCTTATGGTGATGTGGGAATGGGAATGAAAAGACTGGAAAGGGGCGACAGTCACTTGGGTGAAACTGAAAGCGGCAACACACCCTACGGGTGGTAGCGTGGCCGAGCGGTCTAAGGCGCTGGATTAAGGCTCCAGTCTCTTCGGGGGCGTGGGTTCGAATCCCACCGCTGCCAGTGTGAGGTATTTTGTTTTTTTTCCCCCTCGTCATTCTGACCCAGTAAAGTTCCATTTTCAAGCCTTGTGTGGGCAGTTCTCACAGCTTCCTAAGTGAGACAGGTTCCTCTTGTGTTTTCCTAGGGGCCACAGATAACACCTATATGTACAGTCCCACAAACAGTGCCCAAATGTTTCTCGATTTAGGGGCTCAGACATCTCGTCCCCTAGTTATTCCCTTCAGTGGCCTTCATGTGTTTTCATTCACTTTGCGAGATTTGTGAACCAACCAAGGGCAATCCTAAGGAAAAAGTACAACCTTCTTAACTCCAGACTCAAGAACAAATAAGCCACGCACGCTCATCTGCCCTATTTTCCATTGTCTTCTCCAAGGGATAAATGTGCTAAGGCTGAAAAAACAAACTAACCAACAAAAGAAACAGTCACCAGACACCTAGAGCCTTTCCCGCTTCACCTATCCTCAGAGAGCAGTTTAAGGTCCTTAGTTGAACACAGTTGAAGAGTTAGCTTTTGAGATTCTGCTATCTTCTTAAACAGTAAACATTTTTTTCTTTCTTTCTTTTTTTTTTTAAGAAATAAGGTGGAGGCTCATAGAATAGAAAGAATAACACCTGTTTTAGGGAAGAAGGACTTGATCCGTTATTTTCCTGGATCTGGGGTAGTTTAGACCATCTTTTAAGGCTAGGAGACTCGAGGAGATAGAATGGAGAGTTTGCGTGTGCAGGGAGGTGGGTAGATGCTTAGGAGCACTTTACAGTCGCCTAGGCAGAAGTCTTCTAATTTCACTGCTTCCTTCCTCACCTTCCAAAAGATGTATCCAATACATACTAATTGAGCAGATATTTTGTAACAGGCACCTTGCTTGAAAGGATGAATGCCAGCAAATGATTCCAGGGTTCCTTAGCAATTTAGTCTTGAGAGACTAGAGAGGCACATTAAGCATAGTTGACAAATAATTAATATTAAGATTGACTAAAGTAGTAATTTATATCTGAGTATTTCTTCCAGACACGCTACGTATATATGTGGTCTATTTGTTATATGTTGTTCTCACAATTACTAGATAAATAACCATGTTATCTTAATAAAGTTAAGATTTGAAAAAATGAATGACTACATCCAGCACTATAACATCCTAGTTTGGTCATCCATACTAAAGGACACCTATATGTGGGGTCATCTGGACGCTAAGATGTCCACCTGGGAGCTGGGACCTGGAAAGGCAAAAGAAGATAGGAGGAGGAGGAGAAATAATTATTCCCTTTTGAACTTGTAAAATTTAGCCTAGCAAGTGAAGGCAAAAAAGAAGTCTAAAGTCTCCCAAAAGTCTAAGCTGGGCTATCCCACTGAGTATTCATTCATTCATTCATTCATTCATTCATTCATTCACTCATCCTTTCATTTATGCATTCATGCAACAAGCATTGGTTGAGCTTCTACAAAGTAGCAGACCGTGGGCTATCAAAGACTACTGAGACTCAGCCCTGCACTTAAGGCATTTTGGAGGAATGCGGGAGACAGATTTTAAAAATTTAAGCCCATGGTTACAACTGAGGGGCAGTGCCAAGATACTCGGAGGTTGTTCTAGAGGCATCTGTAGGTATCGTACAATGAATAAATAAGACTGTAGAAAGTAGATAGTATATTTTTTCTTTTCTCTCTTTTCTCCCTTTCAAACCGTGAGACTAAAATTCAATTCACCTTTTCGTGGGATGGAAACGAAAGAAAATAAAAATCTCCAGGAATAGCCATATTCCCAGATCAGTATACTGCCCTGCCCCGAAGGATGGAAAGAAATCTGGGAGAAAGGCGCGGTGGAAACAGTGTGTGAGCCCTACCCCTCCCATCCCTGCGTTTGGCAATCCAAAACAAAAAAACTGCCCCTGCAAAATTACTTTAAATCAATTAGTAAGTAGAAGAGAAGAGAGACCCCAGGTGGATCGAGTATCCGTTTCTTGCCGAGGACGGTTCCATGGTGTAATGGTTAGCACTCTGGACTCTGAATCCAGCGATCCGAGTTCAAATCTCGGTGGAACCTTTCATGTCTCTCCTTTTGCCTTGTTTCCGATAACTTGAGCGTGAACCTTGCTGCTTTCAATTTCAGTTTCATCACTTTTATTTTTGATGGTTTCTGGCCTTGAGGAAAAACATGTAATCTGCGGTCCCAATAACCTATGAGCTCAGGGCCAGTATGTAATGATGGAGTCTGTATACATGTCTTTCTATTCCTACCTAGTCTAGTTTCCTCCCAGTACGCCTCTGGGTGAGTGCTCATGTGGTAAATGAATGCGCCTTTTAACGAACTGACCAAAGCGGGACAAAACGTGATTCACTACTAAACAGCGAACAAGACTGAAAAGCAAGGGGGCAGACCTCATTGAGAGTGTATCATTTTAGTTAGAATAAAAAAAGTTGAGGTAGAAAGAATGAAAACACAGAAATGGCTGAGAAAGTAGAGTAAAAGGAGAATAAGATGGTTGTGTCAGAAGTGGGATTCGAACCCACGCCTCCATTGGAGACCAGAATCCTCAACACAAGGAAGCCAAGCTTGAGTCTGGCGCCTTAGACCACTCGGCCATCCTGACACCTGGGACCCTTTCCCTCGCAAATTAATATAATCTTCGATTGTAATGAATGCGTAACCAGCGTTAAGTCATTACTACGTTCGCGATTTAATGAAAGAAATGGAAAAGGAAATTCCTACAAGTGAACAAAACGTTCTATTTAAATGGAATCAGGAACCGTGACTCAACTTGCGAGGCTCTCCTACCAATTCAGGCTAGAATTCAGCGTTTCTCGCCCCTCGCCCCCTTCTTACACTTCCCTGCACGCCCCGGGTACAGGGGCGCGAGCATCCTAACAACCCAGCCGCGACTCTGCCTTGAACAAGAAAGAACACATAGCATGACAAGAAAAAACACATATCCATGACAAGAAAGAACACATAGCACGGGGGCTGTTCCCGAGATGCTGCTTAGCAAACTAATCAAAGAGCTCAGCAGGGAAGAAATGAGCGAGGCAATGTAGACCTGAAGCGAAGCAGGAGAGTTAGCGGAGAGTGGGGGATGAGAGCGGTTCAGGGGTCTTGAACATGAAAAATGACTGTCGATGTGAGTAACAGGAGTTGACTTGGTCAGGAGTTGAAAGAGGGTGAAGTGCAGGGGTGCAAAACCAGAGTAGCATGAAGGAAGTGTCAGCACAGAGCCGAAATCCCCAGATCTCTTCCCTCACCACATTCCCAGAACTAGTCAAACAGGCTCATCTCCCCTCCCCCTACCTCTCCCAGGAGGTTGAAGGAGTATGTCAAGGGAAACTGGGATAAAGTTTTCCAGAGATAAAGAAAGACAGATGAGATATCCAAGTCAATTTACAAGGAAAAAATAAAAATTAAAACAACGACAAACACTGGTATTTGAGGGTCTCCCAAAGAAATGGCTGGGTCTCCATAGAATCCCCAAAGACTCTGCAGTCTACAGGCTTGGAGCAGGTCCACAGAGCTTCCAGAATCAGGTGTTTAGTGCCTTACTTAAAATATGTACGACAACCAAGGATAATCAGGTGGTTGTGAAAATATTTCTACAATAAGACAAGGACGAATACAAACAGAAGGGGGCAGGAAGAACCTAAGAGGAAACAAATACAATGCAGGAAGTTGGATTTTTTAAAAATTATAATTAATCCTCGGGAAAGTAAGAGAAGATACTGCACTCATGAAACAAAAAGGAGGGGAGTTCTTAAAATTATTAATAATATTATGATGGCTGGATTTTTTAAAATTTCTTTTTTTTTTTTTCTTGAGACGGGGTTTGGCGCTTGTTGCCCAGGCTGGAGTGCAATGATGCAATCTCGGCTCACCACAACCTCTGCCTTCCAGGTTCAAGAGATTCTTCTGCCTCCAGAGTAGCTGGGATTACAGGCATGCGCCACCACGCCCGGCTAATTTTATGTTTTTAGTTAAGACAGGGTTTCTCCATGTTGGTCTGCCTGGTCTCGAACTCCCAACCTCAGGTGATCCGCCCGCCTCAGCCTCCCAAAGTGCTGGGATTACAGTTGTGAGCCACTGCACCTGGCCTAAAATTTCAAAATAAGGTTGTAGAAATCTGGAAAGTTTGGGGTGAATGACGGAAAATAGCAGAGAATTGATAAGAAAATAAAATGGTGTATAATAGAAGATATGCCAACAAACTAACAGGGATTCTAGGAAAAGAGGAGAAAGTGGAATAAAGGAGATAAAGATGTAATATAAGATTATTTTTCAGAACCAAAGACCTTAAGTCTCCAGATTTAAAAGGCCCACCAACTACCCTGCATAGTGTGTGGCAAAGCCCCACAATAAAGCTTGTCATTGTGAAATATCAGAGGAATAAAGTGAAGATCCTAAATGTTTCCAGAAGGAAAGCAAAACTAAAAGATTGCACAGAAAGGATTATGAATTAGAATGGCATCTTTTTTTCTCCACAGCAGCACCAACACCAAAAGCTGAAAGACAATGAGGCAATGCCTTCTAAATCATTTCAATAAAGGAAAATAGTTTCCACAACTAGATTTCTGAACCCAGCCAAACTATCAATCAAATGTGAATGGACATTTGCAGAACATTATCTCCCAAGTACCTTTTCTCAGAAAGCTTCTGGAGAATTGTCCACTAACTAGGGAATTAAACTAAGAAAAAGGAAATATGAAATCCGGTGACTGGGGACCTAACACAGGAGAAAGGTAAAGGAAAAAACTCGGGGGCAACTGCTGAGCTACCAGGCTAGAAGGCAATCAGTCTACGGTGGAATAGAAGAAAGAGGGCTAAACGAGGGTTGTTTCCAATGGGGGAAAATGGAACTGACATACTGCCTCATGCATTTGACCAGAAAATAGTGTCAGAAAGCTGGTATTGAATTAGGAATAAATATTTAGAAAAGTAAGCAAAGAACAGGAGGCAATTATTAATCCCAGGAAGAACAAAAGGTTGTCAAAGAAGGTAATATGGTATACCATGGAGCTCAGCTGTGAAAAATATTACAAAGTCATAATGATGAAAACCATAAATATTAATTTAACTAAAAATTATACATATGAGGCTGGGCACGGTGGCTCATGCCTATAATCCCAGCACTTTGGGACGCCGAGGCGGGCGGATTGCCTGAGGTCAGGAGTTCGAGACCACCCTGGCCAACATGGTGAAACCCTGTCTCTATTAAAAATACAAAAAAATAGATGGGTGTGGTGGCGGACCCCTGTATTCCCAAGCTGAGGCGCGAGAATCCCTTGAACCTGTGAGGCAGAGGTTGCAGTGAGCTGACATGGCGCCACTGCACTCCAG
Organism: Pan troglodytes; assembly: GCF_028858775.2. Taxonomy (NCBI): domain Eukaryota; kingdom Metazoa; phylum Chordata; class Mammalia; order Primates; family Hominidae; genus Pan; species Pan troglodytes. The sequence goes on along the minus strand of NC_072403.2, from coordinate 34,896,359 downwards.
CCTGGGCAACAGAGTGAAACTCCATCTCATAATAATAATAATAATAACAAATATGAATGTATATTACCATATTCAAAAATGTATTCAATAAATATATGTTGAATTAAGAAATGTATAAGTAAATAAATATGTCCACAAGAAGAGATTCATGAAGAGTGTAGGCATAAATATAAAGGATTCTTATGGATGTATTCTAATAATAAAATACACTATTGATTAATATATTTTCTTGAGTATTTTCTTTTTATGTCCATCAGTCTCACCTCTCTCTGCTGGGCTAAGGAAAAATTAATCTTTCCTACAAAGCTATCACTAAGACAAAGTAAAAACAGGTCAATGATAATCCCACAGAAACCTTTTAAAGCTGTTAAAACCACTTCAACATATGAGTTGCTGTAAATGTTATAATTAGTTAAAAAGAACAAGTAGGCCTCGTGTGGTGGCTCACACTTGTAATCCCAGCACTTTGGGAGGCTGAGGTGGGCGGATCACTTGAGGTCAGGAGTTTAAGACCACCCCGGCCAACATGGTGAAACTCCATCTCTACTAAAAATACAAAAAATAGGCCGCGTGCGGTGGCTCATGCCTGTAATCCCAGCACTTTGGGAGGCTAAGGTGCGGGGATCACAAGGGCAAGAGAGCGAGACCATCCTGGCCAACATGGTGAAACCCCGTCTCTATTAAAAATATAAAAATCAGCTGGTCGTGGTGGCGTGGTGGCGGCTGCCCGTAGTCCCAGCTACTCAGGAGGCTGAGGAAAGAGTATTGCTTGGACCTGGGAGGTGGAGGTTGCAATGAGCCGAGATCACGCCATTGCACTCCAGCCTGGGCGACAGAGCCAGACACTGTCTTAAAAAAAAAAAAAAAAAGCCAGACATGGTGGTGCACACCTGTAGTCCCAGCTGCTCAGGAGGCTGAGGCAGGAGGTTGCAGTAAGCCGAGATCATGCCATTGCACTCCAGCCTGGATGGCAGAGGGAGACTCCGTCTAAAAAAAAAACAGAATAAGTAAATCTGGTGAACTGGTTTTCCATTAGTGCACCTATTTTCTGCTTTTTGGACATAGTGGTTAAAATGAGGTGAATAGACAGAAATGCATTTACAAATTTATGATATAACTTTTCAATAAAAGGTGCTGGACCAATTAGGAAAAAAACTAAATCTAGACCTTTGCCTCACACCAAACACAAAAATGAATTCATAATGGACCATACACCTAAGTATGACAGGGAAAGTAAAGCTTCTAGAAAGAGAATATGTTAATGAATGTAAGGTACGCAAAGATTTCAAAAACAGGAAAGAGTAACCAAAATGAAAAAAAAAAAAGTTAAACAGGCACCCACCTGTAGTTCCAGCTACTCAGGAGGCTTGAGGTGGGAGGATCGCTTGAGCCCAGGAAATTGAGGTCGTAGTGCACAATGATAGCCCCTGTGAACAGTCACTGCACTCTAGCCTGGGCAACACAGCGAGAACCCATATCTATTAAATAAATAAATAAGTGTAAAAATTTTAAAAATAAATCAATAAAGTCGATGAAATAAAATTCATCAAAACTGGAAACTTGTATTCATCAAAAAACATCATTAAGAAAATGAAAAATGGAGGCCGGGTGTGGTGGCTCACGCCTGTAATCCCAGCACTTTGGGAGGCTGAGGCAGATCACAAGGTCAAGAGATCAAGACCGTCCTGGCCAAAACAGTGAAACCCCGTCTCTACTAAAAATACAAAAATTAGCTGAGCGTGGTGGAGCACACCTGTAGTCCCAGCTACTCAGGAGCCTGAGGCAGGAGGATCACTTGAACCCGGGAGGCGGAGGTTGCAGTGAGTCGAGATTGTGCCACTGCCCTCCAGCCTGGCAGCAGAGTGAGACTCTGTCTCCCGAAAAAAAAAAAAGAAATAGAAAAAGAAAATGAAAAATGGAAGCCACAAATTGGAGGAAACATTTGCAAAATACATACCTGAGAAAGGACTCATCCTAAATATATAAAGCACTCTTGTACAGCAACAAGAAAAAGACAAATAATTTTTTTTTAATGACAAAAGACTTGATCAGGAACTTCCCTAAAGACTACATTCAAATAGTACACATATGAGGCCAGGGACAGTGGCTCACGCTGTAATGCCACCAGCACTTCAGGAGGTGGGAGGATTACTTGAGCCCAGGAGTTCTAGACCAGCCTGGGCAACATAGTAAGACTCCCCCTGCCCCACCATCTCTACAAAAAAAAAAAAAAAAAAAATTAGCCAGGCATGGTGACGTGTGCCTGTAGTCTGAGCTATTCAGGAGGCTGAGGTAGGAGGCTCCTGTGAGCCTGGGAAGTTGAGGCTGCAGTGGGTCATGATTGCGTAACTGCACTCCAGCAAAAGAAAATTTGAAAATGTGCTCAGTATCATTAATTAGCAGGGAAATATAAATTAAAACCACAATGAGATACCACTACAAATCCACCTGAACAGCTAAAATATTTTAAAACACATATGCTGTACCAAGTGTTGGTGTAATATGTGCAGCAACTAGAATTCTCATGCATTGCTGCTAGAAGTGTTAATTAGCACATTCACTATGGAACATTTTTTGGCATTATCTAAAAAACTAAACATATGCCTACTAGCAATTCCACTCCTAGAAATGAGGGCATTTGTCCATGAACAGACATATACCACCAGAACGTTTAGGGCAGCTTTATTCATAACAGACAACAATTTAAAACAACCCAATAAGTGCTCATGATAGGAGTCTCTTCATATGAAGTTCAAGAACAGGCAGAATTAATCAATGTTTCTAGAAATTTGGAATAGTGATTTTTTTCTAAGTAACCTCTGGGAGTGGATACTGATGGAAAGAGACATGAGACAGCCTTCCTGGATGCTGAAAATATTCTTCCTCTTGATCTGGATGGTGGCTACACACATGTAACAATTCATTAGCTTATACACTGAAGGCTTGTGCCCTTTATGTATATTTTACCTCAATAAATTAACAATATGAAACAGTTTATCATTTAATGTCAATTAAATGCTCTACAGCATAAACTCTAAAAATGTTTGATATAGTTTGGATATTTGTCCCCACTCAAATTGGATATTTGTCTCACATTGAGATGTAATCCCCAATATTGGAGGTGGGGTCTGGTGGGGCCTCCTTGCTCCATTCTCGCTAGGCGATGTGCCTGCTCCCCCTTTGTTTTCCGCCATGATTCGAAGTTTCCTAGGCCAGGTGCAGTGGCTCACACCTGTAATCCCAGCACTTTGGGAGGCCGAGGCAGGTGGATCACTTGAGGTCAGGAGTTCAAGACCAGCCTGATCAACATGGTGAAACCAGTCTCTACTAAAAATATACAAAATTGGACAAGCGCGGTGGTGCACGCCTGTAATCCCAGCTACTTGGAGGCTGAGACAGGAGAACTGCTTGAACCCGGGAGGCGGAGCTTGTAGTGAGCCAAGACAGCCCTATTGCACTCCAGCCTGGGCAACAAGAGAGAAACTCCGTCTGAAAAAAAAAAAACAAAACAAAAAACCCGGAAGTTTCCCAAGGCCTCTGCAGAAGCAGCTGCCACTGTGCTTCCTGCACAGCCTGCAGAATCATGAGCCAATTAAAACTCTTTTCTTATAAATTACCCAGTCTCAGGTATTTCTCTTTTTTTGTTTTGTTTTGTTTTGAGATGGAGTCTCTCTCCGTGTTGCCAAGGCTGGAGTACAGTGACACAATCTTGGCTCACGGCAACTTCCACCTCCCAGGTTCAAGCGATTCTCCTGCCTCAGCTTCCCAAGTAGCTAGGATTACAGGCACACGCCACCACACACGGCTAATTTTTTTATATTTTTAGTAGAGACAGCGTTTCACTATGTTGGCCAGGCTGGTCTCAAACTCCTGACCTCAAGTGATCCGCAAGCCTCAGCCTCCCAAAGTGCTGGGATTACAGGTGTGAGCCACTGCACCCGGCCCTCAGGTATTTCTTTACAGCAGTGCAGGCACAGCCTAATACAATGTTAAAAAGGGAAAAATTGTTGTGACCTGGGAAGACGGGAAAAGTTTTATGAGAGGCTGATCTGGAGGGAGTGGTCACCTGCAAGGAAAGCGGAGGAATCCGCTTATTCAAGGAGTTTTGCCCAGAAAGGGAAGAGAAATGGTTCCAGAGCTCACAAAAGCATTGAAATCTTCTTCAGGCCCAACATCTCTAGGTCCTTCAATTATTTCTCCCTTGCAGTTCGTGATGCCATTCCCACCCACTGTGTTATTCTTTCTCATAGCATCCTGTCTCTTCCATCATAGAACTTTTCACAATTAGTAACCACATATTGATTTGATTAATAACTGAATGCAACTCCTTATTCTGATTATTTCATACTGCATAACAAACTGCCCCAACAGGTAGGGCTCACTGGGATGATTTTTCTGTAACACCTGGCATTAACTGGCAACTCAGAATGTATCCATTTGGCAGTTGGGCTGCTCTTCACTGAAAATCCTCATGCTTTTCTCAGGGAATGGCTGGAAGGATGGCCTCAATGAGCTCACTCCCCCTTTATGGAGTCCCGTAGTAGAGTAGGTGGACATCACTATGGACTGAGTTGTGTCCACTCCGCCCACCACATACACACAGCTCCCAACTCATGTTTTGGAATTTTAACCCCCAATGTGACTATATTTGAAGATAATTTTTTTTTTGATAGAGTTTTGCTCTGCTGCCCAGGCTGGAGTGCAGTGCCTCAATCTTGGCTCACTGCAACCTCTGCCTCCTGAGTTCAAGTGATTCTCCTGTCTCAGCCTCCTGAGTAGCTGGGATTACAGATGTGCACCACCATGCCCAGCTGATTTTTGTATTTTTAGTAGAGACAGGCTTTTGCCATATTGGCCAGGCTGGTCTTGAACTCCCAGCCCCAAGTGATACACCTGCCTCGGCCTCCCAAATTGCTGGAATTACAGGCGTGAGCCACCGCAACTGCCTGGAGATAGGATCTTTATAGGGATGACAATTAAGGATAAATGATGTCATAAGAGTGAGGCCCTAAGCTGATAATACTGGTGTCCTTATAAGAAGAAGAAGAGACATCAGAGGTGCATGCGCACAGAGAAAAGGTCATGTGAGGACATAGTCAGAAGGCGGCTGCCTGCGAGCCAAGGAGAGAGACCTCAGGAGAAACCAACCCTGCAGACTTTGATCTTGGACTTCCAGTATCCAGAAAATAAAATGTGAGCAAATAAATTCCTGTTTTTTAAGCCATCTAGTATTTTGTATGCCAGCCTGAGGAGACTAATAAAGACATATCTATGGTGTCTCAGGACTCAGAGACACAAGACAGGGGCTGTCAGCCCTCTTACAGCCCCGGCCTGGCACTGGTATAGAATCACTTCTGCCATACAGTGTTAGTCACAGTACTCATAGGCCAGCCCACCAGATTCAAGGGGCTGGAGGAGTGGGCTGCACCCTGTTTTCTGTTGTTGTTGTTGTTTGTTTGTTTGTTTTTTGAGACAGAGTTTCACTCTTGTTGCCCAGGCTGGAGTGCAATGGTGTGATCTTGGCTCACTGCAACCTCTACCTCTCAGGTTCAAGTGATTCTCCTGCCTCAGCCTCCCAAGTAACTGGGATTACAGGCATGTGCCACCATGCCCAGCTAATTTTGTATTTTTAGTAGAGACAGTGTTTCTCCATGTTGGTTAGGCTAGTTTTGAACTCCTGACCTCAGGTGATCTGCCTGCTTTGGCTTCCCAAAGTGCTGGGATTACAGGTGCGAGCCACCACACCCGGCCTTTTTTTTTTTAAGACGAGGATCTCACTCTGTCACCCAGGTTGGAGTGCAGTGGCATGATCATAGCTCACTGCAGCCTCAAACTCCTGGGCTCAGGCAATCCTCCCACCTTAGCCTCCCAAGTAGCTGGAACTACAGGCAAGTGCCATGATGCCCAGCTTACATATCTTAGTGATCCAATGTCATGTGCATATGAGAGGTCCCTAAGATAGTGACTATCTTGGAGACAGCTACCATCTCGGCCTCCATCCAGCCCCCAGTGGCCTGTCAGCTCCATAAGGGCAGGAATCTTGTCTAGTGTGTTTACCAGGCATGGTCTGCTCATATTCAAAATGCCTGTGTTAAAATCAAGGAAATCCTCAACCCCTTGCTGTTTGAAAGAAGGGGTCAGATTAGCTTTTCCTCCCACTGTCTTCAAAGATTTTATCCCCAGGAAATAGAATATAGCTAAATGTTGGGAAGCACATAACCAATTCAAAAATAAATTATATTTAGATGACTAATGACAATTACATTTTTCAGTGGGTCTTGATGCATAGACCAGTGAGCATTATCTCAGTCCCCTTGCCATAGTAATTGGTTCAGGAATAGGTAGTAAAACCAAACCTAAGCCAACTGGCACATGAATTTCTCTGTCCACAGGGATTAGTCCAATCAATAAGAGCAAAACACAGGGCTTTGCTGGCTGGGAAAGACAAGTCATTGATGCTGTGACTGCAGAAACTTTTTAAAATTTATTTTGACATAATTGTAGATTCACATACAGTTATAGGATGTAATTAAGATTCAGTGGCTGGGTGCAGTGGCTCGCTCCTATAAGCCTTGCACTTTGGGAGGCAGAGGAGGGAAGATTGCTTGAGGCCAGGAGTTCAAGATCAGCCTGACCAACATGGCAAAACCCCATCTCTACTAAAAATACAAAAATTACCTGGCCATGGTGGCACATGCCTGTAATCCCAGCTACTTGGGAGGCTGAGGCATGAGAATTGCTTGAACCCAGGAGGCGGAGGTTACAGTGAGCCAAGATCATGCCACTGCACTCCAGCCTGGGCGACAGAGCAAGACTCTGTCTCCAAAAGAATAAAATAAAATAAAAATAAAGATCCAGCATACCCTTCACTCAGTTTCTCCCAATGGTAACATCTTGCATAAATATAGTACAATATCACACCAGGAAATTATTTTTGATAAAATCCACCAATCTTACTCAGATTTCACCATTTTTACATACACTCATCTGTTGGTGTGTGTTTAGTTCTATACAATTTTATTGCATGTGTAAATATCACATAGGAACAACATTACAGTCAAGATACAAAACTGTTCCATCACAAGGATCCCTCAGGGTACCCTTTTTTAGCCACAGACACCTCCTTCCCTTCTCTCTCCCTAATGCCTAGCAACTACTCATCTGCTCTCTATCTCTATAATTTTATCATTTCGAGAATGTTGTGGGCTGGCCACAGCGGCTCACTCCTGTAATTCCAGCACTTTGGGAAGTCGAGGCAGGTGGATCATTTGAGGTCAAGAGTTGGAGACTAGCCTGGCCAATATGGTGAAAACCCGTGTTTACTAAAAATACAAAAAAAAAAAAAATAGCTGGGCATGGTGGTACATGCCTTAATCCTAGCTACTCCGGAGGCTGACACAGGAGAATCACTTGAACCCGGAAGGCAGAGGCTGCAGTGAGCCGAGATTGTCCCACTGCACTCCAGCCTGAGTAACACAGTGGGACTCTTTCCCAAAAATAAATAAATAAATAAATAAATGTTATTAATGGAATCATACAAATCACAACCTGAGATTGACTTTTCTCACTCAGCATAATTTCCTTGAGATCTATCCAAGTTGCTGCCTATCTCAGTAGTTCATTCATTTTTATCTCTGGGTAGTATTTCATAGTATGGATGTGCCACTGTTTAACTCTTCACCATTCGAGGACATTTGAATTATTTCTAGGCTTGGCTATTACGAACAATGTTTTGTGCAGATTCTTGGGTGAACAAACATTTTTATTTCTCTGAGATAAATGCCCAGTGACATGCAAATTTGAGACTCTAAACTGCAGCAGCTGTTTGGCTACCTTATCAGAGAGATTCCACCCTGATGACCCAATATAAAGTAATAACCATCACTCTTCATCTTCCATATTCTGATTCATTTCACTTTATGGCATGTTTCATACCATGTGTTTATTGCTTGGTTTGCTTATCATCCATCTTTCCCTCTAGAAAGTAATTCCATGACCCCAGCAACCTTGTCTGTTTTGTTCCACACAGTGTCCTGGAATCTAGAAGACTGGCACATAGTTGACACTCAACAAACATTTGTTGAATAAATTAATGAGTAAATAAATCTCAGACAGCTTTCCCTATTAGTAGATTATTTCTTCTTTTTCTTCTTCTCCTTCTTCTTCCTCTTCTTCTTCCTCCTCTTCTTCTTCATCATCTTCTTCCTCCTCCTCCTCTTCCTCTTCTTCTTCCTCCTCCTCCTTCTTCTTTGTTTTTGTTTTTGGAAACTGCATAGCATTTCATTGTACACCTGCATAATATTTTCATTAACTTATCCCCTGTTGGAGCATATTGATGTTGGTCCCAGTATTTTACAAATCCAAACAATGCTGTAATGGCAATCCTTGTATAATCAAACATCTCTGTCCAGATGGGAGAGAGGCAGAGTAGAAGGTTCTAAGAGTGAGTGCATTTAAATTTTTTTAGTGATTGTCAAATTGTTTTCTTTTACTTTTTTTTTTTTTTTTAATCGAGATGGAGTTTTGCTCTTGTCACCCAGGATGGAGTGCAATGGTGTGACCTCGGCTCACCGCAACATCTGCCTCCCGGGTTCAAGCTATTCTCCTGCCTCAGCCTCCTGAGTAGCTGGGATTACAGGCATGCGCCAACACGCCCAGCTAATTTTGTATTTTTAGTAGAGACAGAGTTTCTCCATGTTTGTCAGGCTGGCCTCGAACTCCTGACCTCAGGTGAGCCACCCGCCTCAGCTCCCAAAAGTGTTGGGATTACAGGCGTGAGCCACCGCGCCCAGCCCAATTGTCAAATTGCTTTCAATGGTGTTCTCCCAATTTACATTCTCACAGTGTACTGGAATTCCTCATATTCTCATTAATACTGAATATTGTCAAAGTTTTAAATCTTTGCTAATCTCATAAATTAAAATTAACATCACCTCTTTTCACATGTTTATTGACCCTTTGTTCTTTTTCTCTGTACCATCTGTTCATGACCTTTGCTCATTTTTCTTCTCTCTTTTTTTGCTTTTATTTGTGCAAATATTTTGTCTCAAGGAAATTCATCCTTTGTTTAATTTGCTAAAAACATCTTTTCCCAATTTTCCTTTATCATTCAGCTGTTTAGAAAATTTTTTTACAAGAAGACATCTAATTTTGAATTCTGTATAACCAAATTTATCCATTTGTGACTTCTGTGGGGTCATGTTTAGAAAGATCTTCCAGATGACAAGTGCCTTAAAAAAAATCAATCAGTTTTCTTTTTCCTGGAATTTTTATGGATTAATTTTCTTAAAAAAATTTCATTGATCAATAATATAGTTCAGTATAAGAAGTGAGATGAGATCTTTTTTCTCCCAAGTAGCTAGCCAGTTATTCCACAATCATTTATTGAATGTATAGCACCAACCTGCAATTTCTCCTGTATCTTGTACTAAATTCTTTTTTTTTTTTTTTTTTTTTTTTGGAAATGGGGTCTGGCTCTGTCACCCAGGCTGGAGTGCAGTGGTGCAATCTCGGCTCACTGCAACCTCTGCCTCCTGGGATCAAGGGATCCTCCCACCTTAGCCTCCCCAGTAGCTGGGACCACAGGTGCACGCCGCAACACCCAGCTAATTTTTTGTATTTTTGGTAAAGACTGGGTTTCACCATGTTGCCCAGGCTGGTCTCAAACTCCTAAACTCAAGCTGTGGCCTCCCAAAGTGCTGGGATTACCCTGCATAAGCCACCGCGCCCGGACCTTATATTAATGTTAAATTCTTATTGATATTTTGTCTTTTTCTCCATTTCCCATTCTGTCTCATCTATACGTTGGCTTCTTAAGTACTGTATTCTTGTATTTATTATGATAATTTTTTATTTTTCCAGACTAAGGTTAGTATCAGTTGGTAAAAGACAGATAAGAGAGAAGGAGATAGAAGAAGCAGAAATACTTTAGGCCTCATCAGGTCCCACTCAGTTTGCTGCTTGGAAGAAGAATGATCCAAGGAGGGAGGGATCAACAGTGTAAAATGTCACAGGTAAGTGACGACTAACTGGGCCTGTGGTGTAGGGGGAAAAGATTTACCAAGACAGTTGTAGGTAAACAAAGGCAGATTTATTAGAGAAAGTAGAAAAATATGTTGCCAGGGAGACAGCAGGCAGTATCAACAGAAGAGAAGCTGACTACAAAGAAACAAAGACTTGCTAGGGATTTTATACAATGGAACTTGGACTGATTGATAACGCTAAGGTAGCAGGAAGCTTAACCCGCATTCTTCTGTCAGCCAAGGTGCTTGATAAATCGAGGCGTTTGATGGTAAGCAGGAAGTTTGTGAGTTATGTACAGGAGGGCCATGTGCCCTGGGCCATAAAAAAAGCAGACCTATCACTTGTTGGCTTTATCTCTGCTTTCCCCTGGTCCCACCAGCCTGACTCCTTTTCCCTGATTAGGACTCCACATAAAATGCCTTCGAGATGTTAAGATGAAGACTGAAAAGTGTCCCTTGGATTTGGCCAATACTAGTAAAAGTCACTCGTTCCCTTAGGGCAGGGAGGTTTAGAGGAGGCAGGAGGAAATTCATTTTAAAACGGTATATTTTATTTTATTTATTTTTTGAGACAGAGTCTCGCTCCTGTCGCCCAGGCTGGAGTGCAATAGCGCAATCTTGGCTCACTGCAACCTCTGCCTCCCAGGTTCAAGCGATTCTCCTGCCTCAGCCTCCCGAGTAGCTGAGGTTATAGGCATGCGACACCATGGGTGGATAATTTTTGTATTTTTAGTAGGGACGGGGCTTCCCATGTTGGACAGGCTAGTCTCAAACTCCTGACCTCAGGTAATCCGCCCGCCTCAGCCTCCCAGAGTGGGTTTATAGGCGTGAGCCACTGTGCCTGTCCCTAAAACAGTATATTTTAGGCCGGGCGCGGTGGCTCACGCCTGTAATCCCAGCACTTTGGGAGCCCGAGGAGGGCGGATCACGAGGTCAGGGAATTGAGACCATCCTGGCTAACACGGTGAAACCCTGTCTCTACTAAAAAAAAATACAAAAAATTAGCCGGGCATGGTGGCATGTGCCTGTAGTCCCAGCTACTCAGGAGGCTGAGGCAGGAGAATGGCGTGAACCTGGGAGGCGGAGCTTGCGGTGAGCCGAGATCGCGCCACTGCACTCCAGCCTGGGCGACAGAGCGAGACTCTGTCTCAAACAAAAAAAGTATATTTTATTAATACTCTTTTTTTGAGACGGAGTCTCGCTCTGTCGCCCAGGCTGGAGTGCAGTGGTGCGATCTCGGCTCACCGCAACTTCCGCCTCCCAGGTTCAAGCGATTCTCCTGCCTTAGCCTCCTGAGTAGCTGGGACTACAGGCGTGCGCCACCATGCCCAGCTAATTTTTGTATTTTTAGTAGAGACGGGGTTTCACTGTGTTGGCCAGGCTGGTCATGATCTCCTGACCTCGGGATCCGCCCACCTCAGCCTCCAGAAGTGCTGGGATTACAGGCGTGAGCTACCGGGCCTATTAATAAGAATTTTATTAGGCCTTTATACTAAAGAATTTGGACAATGTCCCAGAGGCAAACACAAACAAATAAACAACAACAACAAAAAACCCACAAAACTTTGAAGATGTCTGAGTAAGAAGCGACAGAATGAAAAGCATTTTCTTCTTTAAGAATTTTTAAGGATGATTCTATTCCTTGAGGTGGTATTTGAATCAGTGAAAAAGTACAAATAGAGAAATTAATGGGAAGGCTGCACGGTTACCGATTCTTTGAAAAATACTTGTAAACTGACACACTGGTGCAATAATATAGGTTAGGATTAGTAATAGAAATTAACATGAACACGTAAATTAAGCAAATCAAAATTCCATGAAATCTGGATGATGAAGGGAAGACAGTAAACACTCAAGGAAGAGGGGCTGGGCATGGTGGCTTCTGCCTGTAATCCCCTCACTTTGGGTGGCTGAGATGGGAGGGTCACGATCACGTGAGCCCAGGAGTTCTTGACTAGCCTAGGCAACATAGTAAGACCCCATCTCTTAAAATTTCTTTTTTCTTACAAAATTTATTGAGAAAAAGACAGGTGTAACTTTTTTAAATTAAAAAAAAGGAAGGGGACTGTTAGAGATTGCTAATGTAAATATTCCCTTTCCCCCACTCCCACCTTGTTCTACCCAACTCATCTATTTTGTTCTACCTTTTTAAAATTTTTTCCTTTTGTTTTCTTTTTTGAAACGGAGTCTTGCTCTGTTGCCCAGGCTGGAGTGCAGTGGCCTGATCTCGGCTCCCTGCAGCCTCTGTCTCCCAGGCTCAAGTGATTCTCCAGCCTCAGTCTCCAGAGTAGTTGGGATTACAGGTGTGCACCACCGTGCCCATCGAGTTTTTGTATTTTTGGTAGAGACGGGGTTTCACCATGTTGGTCAGGCTGGTCTTGAACTCCTGGGCTTAAGCGATCCACCCACCTCAGCCTCCCAAAGTGATGGGATTACAGGCATGAGCCACCACACCCTGCCTGTTCTACCTTTCTTTATCCCCAGGTCACCTGCCTCCAGAGGTAATAAAGGGTTGGTAAGATAAACACAATCAATTCTGAAAAACAAAGCCAAACTCAAGGCTTGCATCCCCCAAGTAAAGGAGAAGATGAAGGGCAGCTTTATCTACCTATCCATATCTCTCATATTTCTGCACTGTATTGCAATGCTTATTAGTCCTTTTTGGAGTAAATGAGAATAGACATATCCTTTAATTCTTACAAATGTCGTTGTTGACCCAATCTCAAACCAAGACCAGACTGTGGTGTGGCCTGGCCCAAGTACTCTACATTTTTCTGGAAATGGGCTAAAGCTATTTGGGACTGGAATTTGAATGACTGGGTACTCAGAGTATGGTTGAGAAGGTGGATGTGGGTTTGGGGCTGGCAAGTCCACTTAATCCCTCAGACTTCTTGTCCCATGGGGAAGAGGACCAGAGTGGAACTCTCTAAAGTGATGATGTGGGCTGCTTTGCCTACGGAGTAGCCATTCTTTATTCCTTTATTTTCTTAATAATCTTACTTGATAATATAATAAAAATAAAGTGATGGTCTGGAAGCAGAAGCCCGCCTTGCTCAGATAGCAAGACAATATTGAGAAAATCTCAAAGAAAACTAGGAAACACCAAGTAAGGGATAAGAAAGCAACATAAAAATGCTGGAGGTCTACTGGATGATAAGACAATGAGTATTGTAGGACTCCAAGACCCTGGGTCACCGCAGGGTTCTTAGTTTCTCTATACTTCAGAAAGGAGCAAGCAATTTTTAGTTGCTACTCAATACAACAACCCTACGTAGTGGGCATTTTAATACCATTTTAATGGATAAACAATCTTATGGTTCAAAAAGTAAAAGATGTAACGAAATCTACTTCTTACTGCGGTACAATTATCATCCCCATTTCACACGAGGAGAAACTGAGGTAAATGAATGGTAAACCAACTTGCTTGGGCACAAGTGAGAGGTAGCAGAACTGGGCTTGTTATTGACACACAGAAATGTTACCATCTGATAATTAAACCTTTCTTTTTCTAAACAAAACTGCAAGTGCCTACAAATGGGGCTGTTTAATAAAAGGCCTCACTTATCAGGTGGGCTCAGTCGGTGACCCTCCTCATCCTCCAGCCTCTTGGGGAGGCCAGGTGTTTGCGCTCCCCAGCACCTATACAAAGCCAGCTTTCTTTTTTTCGTTTCTTTTTTTTTTTTGAGACAGAGTCTACCTCTGTCCCGCAGGCTGGAGTGCAGTGGCGATCTCGGGTCACTGCAACCTCCGCCTCCTGGGTTCAAGGGATTCTGCTGCCTCAGCCTCCTGAGTAGCTGAGACTACAGGCGCCTGCCACCACGTCCGGCTAATTTTTCTATTTTTAGTAGAGATGGGGTTTTACCATGTTGGCCAGGATAGTCTTGATCTCCTGACCTCGTGATCCACCTGCCTTGGCCTCCCAAATGCTGGGATTACAGGCGCGAGCCACTGCGCGCGGCCAAAGCCGGCTTTCTTTTGCAGGGGCTGAGACCTGGCACCAAGAGGAAACCCAACAAAAGACTAGGGGCCCGGGCCCGGCAGCCGCTGAAGTTTGTAGGCCCGGAGCGTGTGGCACCATCTGCTCTTGCGACCAGTGCCCTAGGATAGAGCTTCGGCGCGACCAGCCCAAAGGAGAGTGGCGGAGCCTCCTCGGCCTTTCCAAGAGGAAACAGCTCAGGTCCCGAGGCCACGAAATCTTGTCACTCGCTGGAAGCGCGAGCCAAGCCCCGCCCCCGCGAGCCGCCTCTTCCGCTCGCGCTGGGGTGGGGTTTACGCGGCCGCCGGGATCCGCTCGGACGCGGCCACGTTGTCTTGCGCGGTTTGCCCGCCTGGCCCTGGGACTCTGACCCTCGGCTACCCTTTGCTGCCCCACTAGCGTGGCCGCGAGCCTCGGTGAGCCGGCCGTATTCCCGCTCTCGCTTAGGGGGCACAGGCGCAGGGAGCGGCCCGGCCACTCCAAGCCTTCGGTGCGCGGGCGCGTCTGGGATACGGGCCCGGGAGGCGCCGCCCTCCGTCCGCCCGGTGCCTCTCAGGAACAGCGAACCGGAGAGAGCGCCGGAGAGTTGGGCTCCGTGCAGAGCTCGGCGCCGGGGCCCATGCCCGTGCGCCCCCGCAGGCCGGCGCCATGGCCTCCGGGAGCGTGGCGGAGTGCCTGCAGCAGGAGACCACCTGCCCCGTGTGCCTGCAGTACTTCGCAGAGCCCATGATGCTCGACTGCGGCCATAACATCTGTTGCGCGTGCCTCGCTCGCTGCTGGGGCACGGCAGAGACTAACGTGTCGTGCCCGCAGTGCCGGGAGACCTTCCCGCAGAGGCACATGCGGCCCAACCGGCACCTGGCCAACGTGACCCAACTGGTAAAGCAGCTGCGCACCGAGCGGCCGTCGGGGCCCGGCGGCGAGATGGGCGTGTGCGAGAAGCACCGCGAGCCCCTGAAGCTGTACTGCGAGGAGGACCAGATGCCCATCTGCGTGGTGTGCGACCGCTCCCGCGAGCACCGCGGCCACAGCGTGCTGCCGCTCGAGGAGGCGGTGGAGGGCTTCAAGGTGAGGGCGCGGATCCGGGAGGGCGGGAGCGCGAGTCGGACAAAGGGAGGAGAGAGCCAAAGGGGCTTCCTTTTTTCCGCCTAGAAAATGGCTGAGCCGGACGTGTGGTTCACAGCCGTCATTTCCTCTCTGTCCGCTCCAGAGCCTCAGCACTCAGATTTGGAGGAAAACCTGTAGCTGGCGAGGAAGCCAGGAGTGTCCCCACCCCCACTCTCTTTTCTCTGTTTACCCCCATGTTACCTGTCTCACGGACACATTGTACACGGCGACATCCTTTTGACAGTTTAAAAGAAGTGCATAAAACCGCGTACACATCGACAAGCTGCAGACACTCTTACTCCCATCGGCTCTCAGACAAAACGCAGTTGGACGTTAATTGACTTATGCCCATTCCTTAGTCTATAAGCATTTCCCCAGCACTTTCCTGCAATCCGTCCTGGTCTAGAAACTCACAGAAAAGAACAGCTTTTCGCTGCTGGAGTAAGTCACTTAACCACTCTGAGACTCAGGAGATAACACAGTTATGAGGAATATTGTGGAATCATGTGACTCACAGAGCCCTTTGTGAACTGGCACAGCTAAACAGAAACGTGGAAACAAAGTATTACATATAAAACAGTTGTAAGGTGACCTTCAAGGAGTCCATGATACTGTGTATTTTCTGTACGTTGAGGGCTTCAGGAATGCGTACACAATTATGTCCGTGTTTAAATACGAGTACATTCATGTGCAATCACTTAACATTTATGGACCTTTCAGCTATATTATTTCACTCACTCTGGTGAGAACTCTTGAGTAGGTTGGGAAGATGGTGTTTGCCCATTTCACACATGAGGGAAATAAGTCACTTTCACAGTGTACCTATATGGAAGAGCTACAATACAACATAGTTGTAAGCCTCCTACTCCAGTCACAGTTCCGCTAAGTCATGCAATATCCTACCAGGGACAGGTAGATGACTCATTGTTTAAGATAGACACAAATAGTCCTGACGAGGTAGCTGAGTGGTTGAAGCCACAGGCTGCTAAGATAGACACAGATTGCCAAAGGAGTGGCTTGTTTGCCCCTGCGCCCTGAGTCTCTTGTGGGTGGCAGTGTGGCCTAAGGACAAGCGCCAACTAGAGACTTGACATCACGTGTGTGGACTCCATGTGTGATAAGAAGTACCATGCTGATGCTAAGGTTTACCTAATTTTGAACTGCCCATCTGTTTTGCTTTTCTCAGGAGCAAATCCAGAACCAGCTCGACCATTTAAAAAGAGTGAAAGATTTAAAGAAGAGACGTCGGGCCCAGGGGGAACAGGCACGAGCTGAACTCTTGGTAAGGGTTGTTGGAATTCACAGTTGGTTCTGCTGGTGCTCTCCTCTTCTGTAGAGCTGATGTTACTTCCCTTAAACTTGTCCAGCATGTCACCCAGAACTTGTAGGTAGAGGTGGATCAACCGCACATGGCAGTGGGAACTCACCCGGAGAACTAAGATTCCCTTACTTTTGGGGAAAGCATGGAGAAGCCAAGTTTGGAACCCTTGGAAATCAGACCTGTCAGTTTACTTTAACCTGCTAACTGCGTAGACCAAGGTTGATCCTTGGCAAAGCTGAGATAGGTAAAATTATTGGATACAGTTAGCTTGCGTTGGTACCATTCTGCAGACAATTGCTAATAGTGGATTTGTGTAATCCCCACTGTTGCTTCTCTTTGGCTTATTCTCCTTTCTTAACAATGCCTTAATTCTGAATTTTTTACTCTGCCCTCTTCCTCCAGTCTCAAGGCCTTAACAAGTGGCTGATGTGTTAATTTATATTAGGGGTATATGGGAATTTTTTTTTTTTTTTTTTTTAAGACAGGGTCTCACTGTCATCCAGGCTGGAGTGCAATGGTGAGGTTTCGGCTCGCTGCAACCTCTGCCTCCCAGTTCAAGCGATTCTCCCACCTCAGCCTCCCAGGTAGCTGAGGCTACAGGCGTACGCCAACAGACTCAGCTAATTTTTGTATTTTTAGTAGAGATGGTGTTTCTCCATGTTGGTTAGGCTGGTCTCAAACTCCCGACCTCAGGTGATCTGCCCACCTCAGCCTCCCAAAGTGCTGGGATTACAGACGTCAGCCACCGCGCCCAGCCTGGCTCCTTGTTTAGAACAAAAGTTTATAATAGAGTCCTGTTGGTGGTGGGGGTTGGGTGAAGAACGAAGGACAGTAAATTATGGTAAACAAATGAGCGCCAAGAGGGAATCGTGGGGAGAGCACCTCTCCCCCTCCTACCCAAAGCTAGAGACAGCAGTTGGTGAACACCCGTGAAGGACAGACAGCGGATATGGATTACATATGAAGGGCCCAGGGAAATTGGGCAAGGAAACTGTTATTGGTTGTTCCATCCTCCATAGGGCACATATCTGACCCTGTCACTTTCCTGTGTGACAATCTTCCATGCTTCCCAGTTGGGATAGAGTCCTTACCCCCAGCCTCCCAGGCCAGGCATGACAAGGCCTTACCTTTTCTGGTCCCTTCCCTCAACACTCATGTGCTCCAGCCAGATAGCACCATTTGCTTTCTCTCCCCACTCTTTTGCCTGTGCCATTTCTTCTGCCTGGAAAGGCTTCCCGCTCATTGCCTATGTGGTAAACTCTTGTTCATCACATGAACATTGTGTGAAATTGCTTCTGTGAAGATGGTACCAGTTTCTTTCATTGCAGGCTGTCACCCTATCTTTAATTACCCATCCATGACTACGTATATCACATGAACCTGACTCACTTCTCTGAGTTACTTGAGAACAGGGACTATGTCTTAATAATCACTGGGGTAATTCAGTTCCTGGGCATTATATATCCAGTCAGTAAAGACTGGAAATAATGAGTTAGCACTGTGCTTGTTTTAATCCATAATGAGGTCTTGGGGTACATGGTCACAGGAGAACTATGAAGGCCCTAGAAATGAGCCGTTTTTCTCTTTACTGCCTTTCCCTGTCATCTGCATAGAGCCTAACCCAGATGGAGAGGGAGAAGATTGTTTGGGAGTTTGAGCAGCTGTATCACTCCTTAAAGGAGCATGAATATCGCCTCCTGGCCCGCCTTGAGGAGCTAGACTTGGCCATCTACAATAGCATCAATGGTGCCATCACCCAGTTCTCTTGCAACATCTCCCACCTCAGCAGCCTGATCGCTCAGCTAGAAGAGAAGCAGCAGCAGCCCACCAGGGAGCTCCTGCAGGTAAGGCTTGCAGAGCCCTGCTAGAGCAGCACCCACTGAAAATATCGTCCCTTCTCCTTTGCCAAGTAGTATCCAGGACCCCCTGTCTTCTTTTTAACTCTGCAGGAATAGCAAGAGCTTGCCAAACTCTATATTGTGCACCTTGGAAGGAAACTGTGTAAACTAGAAGTTCTGGTTCACACAACTTGAATTAGTCAATTGCGTTGTCTCATAGAAATGGCAAAAAGAAGACCTGGTACTTGTGCCTACCCAGCACTGACAAGTGGTCTGATTACAGGCAAGGCTGTCAACCTTTTTGGGCCTCAGTGACCTCATTTGTTCAGTAATGAGGGGGTTAGACCACATGTCATTCAAAGACTCTCCTCGCTCCAGTATCCTGTAGTTTTAATGTATTACTATAGCCACAAAACAATGAGCACTTGAGCAGGAGTGGTTAGGTTACCTGAGCAGTCCTGTGATTTAACCTTGGTAGAGCAGGTGATAAAGCTGCAGCAGACCTACCCCGGCAAGACTACAGGAAATGAGCTAATGCCTGTCTGTCGTTTGCTCATTCAGTGCGTATTAATTATTTGCTTTGTGTCAGGCACTATTCTAGGCACTGGGATTAAGTGCCAAATAAGCTTTCCTGAATTATATTTTAGTGTGGCGATCAGACAGTTCTTATAGGTATTTGATAAAAGCCATTAAAAATGGATGATGGCGGGCCAGGTGCAGTGGCTCACACCTGTAATCCCAGCACTTTGGGGGGCCGAGGCGGGTGGATCACAAGGTCTAGGACTTCAAGACTAGCCTGGCCAAGATGGGGAAACCCCGTCTCTACTAAAAATACAAAAATTAGCCAGGCATGGCGATGTGCCTGTAGTCCCAGCTACGCGGGAGGCTGAGGCAAGGAATTGCCCAAAACCAGGAGGAAGTGGTTGCCGTGAGCCAAGATCGCGCCACTGCACTCCAGCCTGGGCAACAGAGCGAGACTCTGTCTCAAAAAAATAAATAAATAATTAAAAATAAAAATAAAAATGGATGATGGCATAAGGCAAGGGTCAGCAAATTATGGTCCATCCCCTGTTTTTGTATGTCCTGGGCAATAAGTATGGTTTTTACATTTTAATTTTAATTTAATATTATTTATTTATTTTGAGATTGAGTCTTGCTCTGTTGCCCAGGCTGGAGTGCAGTGGTGCGATCTTGGCTCACTGCAACCTCCGCCTCCTGGGTTCAAGCGATTCTCCTGCCTCAACCTCCTGAGTAGCTGAGATTACAGGCGCACGCCACCATGGCTGGCTAATTTTTGTATTTTTAGTAGAGACGGGGTTTCACCATATTGGTCAGGCTGGTCTCAAACTCCTGCCCTCGTGATCCGCCCTCCTCGGCCTCCCAAAGTGTTGGGATTACAAGTGTGAGCCACAGCGTCTGGCCAGTTTACATTTTTAAATAGTAAAAATCAGAAAAATGTATTTCTTTCTTTTTTAATTTTTTTATTTTTGAGACGAAGCAAGGAGGGAGTGGACAACATAGTAATGCAGTTGAGGTCAAATAATATCAAAGCTGATACCCATTTGATTCAATAACATGACCATCATTGGTGATCTTAGGTAGAACTATCACAATGGAATAATTGGGGCAGGAGCCACATTAGGGGGAGTTGAGTAGTGACTAGGTCAGGTGAATGGAGACTACACAAGTAGATGACTATTTCAAGTACAACTGTTAAGGGGTTGTAATAAAATACTTAGAGACGAGACAGGATTATGGAGTTTTATCTGGAAGGGTTGGTTAAAGAAACTAGAAGTTAGACATATTTTCAAAATACATATGGAAAGGAGTATATGTTGTAAGGTTTCTAGGTGAGGGAGAACACTGAAGCCACAAGAAACCATATACTGGCCGGGCACGGTGGCTCATGCCTGTAATCCCAGCACTTTGGGAGGCCGAGGTGGGCAGATCACCTGAGGTCGGGAGATTGAGACCAGCCTGACCAACATGGAGAAACTCCATCTCTACTAAAAATACAAAATTAGCCGGGTGTGGTGGCGCATGCTTGTAATCCCAGCTACTCAGGAGGCTGAGGCAGGAGAATCGCTTGAACCAGGGAGACGATGGTTGCAGTGAGCCGAGATTGCGCCATTGCATTCCAGCCTGGGCAATGAGCGAAACCCTGTCTCCAAAAAAAAAAAAAGGAAGAAAGAAACCATGTACTGATCGGCAATGTGCGGTTCCTGAGAAGGCAGGTGGAAATGAGAACTAAAGTACATATGCCAGGAATTAGTGTCAGAGAGTCTTCTGTTGTATGGGAAGAAATGATTGTTTCAGAGTATGGGAAAGACAGTTGGTTTGCGAGAACTAGTAGGAGTATTTGGTCAGTGAACATCTATTTATAGTGTAACCATTCTGCCCTGTTGTGTAACTTTTTTTTTTTTTTAAGACATACTCTTGCTCTGTTGCCCAGGCTGGAGTGCAGTGGTGCGATCTTGGCTCACTGCAACATCCCCCTCTCAAGTTCAAGCAATTCTCCTGCCTCAGCCTCCCAAGTAGCTGGGATTACAGGCGTGTGCCACCACGCCCAGCTAATTTTTGTATTTTTTATAGAGACGGAGTTTCACCATGTTGGCCAGGCTGGTCCTGAACTCCTGACCTCAGGTGATCCTTCTGCCTCGGCCTCCCAAAGTGCTGGGATTACAGGTGCGAGCCACCGTGCCCAGCCCCTGTCGTGTAACTTTCTTATCAGCTTTGCTTTCTCAAATCTTGACTGCTCTGGCGTGGGCACTGAGTAAGCAGATGGTCAGTCTCATCCAGGATTGGGGTTTTGCAAGATGGACTTGAGTGTTTTTTTTTCCTTAGTTTTTATTGTTGTTGTTTGAGACAGGGTCTCACTCTGAAACCCAGGCCAGAGTGCAGTGACATGATCATGGCTCACCGCAGCCTTGACCTCCCAGGCTCAGATGATCCTCCCACCTCAGCCTCCCAAGTAGCTGGGACTACAGGCGTAAACCACCATGCTTGGCTAATTTTTGTAGAGATGGAGTTTTGCCATGTTGCCTCGGCTGGTCTTGAACTCCTGGGCTCAAGCAATCCATCCGCCTCAGCCTCCCAAAGTGCCAGGATTACAGGTGTGAGCCACCACATCCAGCCTTCCAGCCTTCTTCATTTTTTTAATTGTAAAATATACGTAACCTAAATTTCACCATTTTAAAGTGTAAAACTCTGGCACAAAGTAGCATTTAGTAAATCCACAGTGTTGTAAATTACCAACCACTGTCTGGATCTAAAACACTTTTACCACCCAAAAGGAAACCTCACACTATTAAGCAATCACTCCTCATTTCCTTCTACCCCTAACTCCTGGCTCTATGGATTAGTCTATTCTAGATATTAGATATAATTGAAATCATACAGTACGTAGCCTTTTTCTTCACTTAGCATACTTTTTTTTTTTTTTTGAGGCAGAGTTTCACTCTTGTTGCCCAGGCTGGAGTGTAACGGCACGATCTCTGCTCACCGCAACCTCCGCCTGCCAGGTTCAAGCGATTCTCCTGCCTCAGCCTTCCGAGTAGTTGGTATTACAGGCATGCGCCACCACCCCTGGCTAATTTTGTATTTTTAGTAGAGATGGGGTTTCTCCATGTTGGTCAGGCTAGTCTCAAACTCCTGACTTCAGGTGATCCACCCACCTCAGCCTCCCAAAGTATTGGGATTACAGGTGTGAGCCACCACGCCCGGCCTATCACTTAGCATACTTTTTTAAAGATTCATTCATATTGTAATATGTTTCAGTACTGGCCAGGCGCGGCGGCTCACGCCTGTAATCCCAGCACTTCAGGAGGCCGAGGTGGGCAGATCACGAGGTCAGGAGTTCAAGACCAGCCTGGCCAACATGGTGAAACCCCGTCCCTACTAAAAATACAAAAATTAGCCAGGCGTGGTGGCGCATGCCTGTAATCCCAGCTACTCAGGAGGCTGAGGCAGGACAATCACTTGAACCTGGGAGGCAGAGGTTGTGGTGAGCCGAGATCGTGCCATTGCACTCCAGCCTACGCAATAGAATGAGACTCCATCTCAAAAAATATATATATGAAAAAATATATATTTCAGTACATATATATGTTTCGGTATTTCTCTTTATGGCTGAATAACATTCCATTGTATGGATATATAATATGTTTTGTTTATTCATCAGTCGATGGGCATTTTGGTTGTTTGCACCTTTTGGCTATTGTCAATAGTGCTGCTGTGAACATTGAACACAAAAAGTAGAAAATGGTTCACAAATTTGTGTGTTATCCTTGTGCAGGAGCCATGCTAATCTGTGCATGGTTCCCATTTGAGGATATCTGCTGCTGAAGCAAGCACCATAATTAAGGCTTTAAAACCTTTTTTAAAATTTTTTTTAGACAAAGTCTCACTCTGTTGCCCAGGCTGGAGTGCAGTGGCACAATCTCAGCTCACTGCAGCTTCCACCTCCTGAGTGAGTCTCCTGCCTCAGCCTCCCGAGTAGCTGGGATTACAGGCACACACCACCACACCTAGCTAATTTTTGTATTTTTGGTAGAGATGGGGTTTCACCATGTTGGCCAGGCTGGTCTTCAACTCCTGACCTCAGGTGATCCACCTACCTTGGCCTCCCAAAGTGCTGGTATAATAGACGTGAGCTGCTGCGCCTGGTCTAAAGCTTCTTCTTTTTTTTTTTTTTTTTTTTTAAGAATTTTTTTTAAACAGATGGAGGATGAAACTGAAGGTGGATGATGAGGAAAGGAGAGAAAGAAAGAAGTCATGGACTCAGTAAGGGAGGAGGGGCTCCATGAATATCAAAAAGTGTTTATGTTGGAAGTCACTGGAAAAGCAGGATAAATATTACTTAATGGGGCAATACTGGAGGCATTCCCATTGAGGTCAGAAACAGGCCAGATGCCCAG
Organism: Pan troglodytes; assembly: GCF_028858775.2. Taxonomy (NCBI): domain Eukaryota; kingdom Metazoa; phylum Chordata; class Mammalia; order Primates; family Hominidae; genus Pan; species Pan troglodytes. The sequence goes on along the minus strand of NC_072403.2, from coordinate 34,873,179 downwards.
TATCATTTATCTCTATTTAACACTGCATTAAAGGTTGTAACCAGTTCAGTTAAATAAAATAATTATAGGTATACAAATTGGGAAAGAAGTTAACATACAGAAATCAGCAGCCTTCATATGCCAGATAGCAGCCACTAGAAGACATATTAGAAGAGAACATGCTGTTTCCATTTGCAAAAAAAAAACAAGTGATAAAATATCTGGGAATAAATTTATAAGAAATATACAAAAACCTATGTGGAGAAAATTATAAAACATTCAAAGATTCCTGAAAGACACAAAATAAACTTGAACAAATAAAGAGATATCACTTATTCTTTGATAAGACAGGGAAAGCAAGTTGTCCTTCACATTCATAAATGCAGTTTCTTTTTTTTTTCTGTTACTCGGATATATTATGTAGTGAAGTCTCGGATTTCAGTGTAACCATCACCCAGGTACCCAGTGTACGTTGTACCCATTAAGTAATCTGTTATCCCTCATCTTCCCCCCCACCCTTGCAATTTCAATAAAAATACCAACAAGCTCTTTTTCTGGATCTAGACAAATTGACAGTCAACTTCAGATAGAAAAATAAGCACATAATAATATGCACATATAAAATAAGCACATATTATTATGTGCTTATTTTTATGGGATAGGCCGGGTGCAGTGACTCACCTGTAATCCCAGTACTTTGGGAGGCCGAGGCAGGTGGATCACATTAGGTCAGGAGTTTGAGACCAGCCTGGCCAACATGGCAAAACCCCGTCGCTATTAAAAATACAAAAATTAGCCAGGTGTGGTGGCACATGCCTGTAATCTCAGCTACCTGGGAGGCTGAGGCAGGAGAATCTCTTGAACCCGGAGGTGGAAGTTGCAGTGAGCTGAGATCGCACCATTTCACTCCAGCCTGGGAGGCAGATCAAGACTCCGTCTCAAAAAAAAAAAAAAAAAGCTGGGATAGATCACTAGAGCCCAAGAGGTTGAGCCTGCAGTGAGCTATGATTGCACCACTGCACTCCAGCCTGGGTAACAGAGCAAGACTCTGTCTTAAAAAAAAAAAAAAAAACAACATAGGTAGGCTACACTGTGAAAGAAGAGCTCTGAGGGAGAACTGGCCCTACTAGATACTACACCATATTTTAAAGCCCATATAATTAAAGCAGTTGGTATTAGTACAAGAAAAAAGCACACACACATTGTAACCAGTCAAAAGATAGTATTAAAATTGAATATTTGCCACAAATATCACAAATACAAGTGATAGTTCTAATATAAAAAGACCTTTTAAGTATTGCGAGAGAAAAGACCAAAATTCTAGAGAAAAATGGGTTGAAGGCACAAATAGACAAGCTGCAAAAGACATAAATTGCTTTGTGAACATGTGAAAAAATGCTCAGCTGTACTTATAATAAGAGAAATGCAAACTAAAACCACACTAAAATACCATTTCTTACTCGTTACAATAGCAAAAATTTTCAACTTAATACACTTTTGACGAAGTGTCGGAGAGACACTCACATGCCAGTGGGCTGGTAGGAATGCAAAATCATGACCCTTTTGGAGGAGAATTTCTCAATATTTAACAAAACTGTATGTGTGTGTGTGTATGTATACACACAGTTAGAATTAACAAATAATTTTTCTAGGAAGGGTAGAGGGAGGAGAGATGAGAGATTGATTAATGGGTACAAATATACAGTTTGATAGAAGAAATAAAACCTAGCGTTTGATAGGTCAGTAGGGTGACTGTAGTTTACAAATCTATTATATATATCTATGTATATACACACACATATACATACATATATTATATATATATAGATGTATTTTTTTTTTTGAGACGGAGTTTCACTCTTGTTGCCCAGGCTGGAGTACAATGGCAAGATCTCAGCTTACCGCAACCTCTGCCTCTTGGGTTCAAGCGATTCTCCTGCCTCAGCCTCCCGAGTAGCTGGGATTACAGGCATACGCCACCATGCCCGGCTAATTTTGTATTTTTAGTAGAGATGGGGTTTCTCCATGTTGGCCAGTCTGGTCCGAAACTCCCGACCTCAGGTGATCCGCCCGCCTGGACCTCCCAAAGTGCTGGGATTACAGGCGTGAGCCACTGCGCCTGGCCTGTTTTATAGTCCAAAGTGACTAGAGGAGAATAATTGCAATGCTTCTTCCATAAAGAAAAGGCAAATATTTAACGATGTGATGGATATCCCAATACACTGATTTCTTTACAAATTATGAATGTGTTAAATTATCACATGTACCCCCAAAATATATATGTCTGTTACGTATCAATAAAAAATTTTTAAAATCTAAGAATTTACTTTGAAGATATATCTATTAAAATATATTTGAAAATACATATGCACAAGATAACCTGCTGCAACATTTTTATAATTGCAAAATACTGGAAATAGTCTGACTTAGAAACCTACAAGATTGTTTTAGTTAATTATGCACATATACACTATGGAATACTATCCAAGTTAAAAAAAAGGAAAAGAATGATACCTATGAACTGATATGGAGTGGTTTTCAATATATATTGCTTTGTGGAAAATAAAAATGTGAAATAGAGAGTATGCTACTTTTTTTTTTTTCCTGAGGCAGAGTTTCACTCTTGTTGCCCAGGCGTGAGCCACCGCGCCTGACAAGAGTATGCTACTTTTTGTGTATGAAAGAAGGGAGAGGCCACCGCTGGCTCACACTTGTAATCCCAGCACTTTGAGAGGCCGAGGTGGGTGGATCACCTGAGGTCAGGAGTTCAAGACCATCCTGGCCAACATGGCAAAACGCTGTCTGTGCTAAAAACACAAAAATTAGCTGGGCGTGATGGCAGACACCTGTAGTCCCAGCTACTCAGGAGGCTGAGGCAGGAGAATTGCTCGAACCCGGGTGGCAGAGGTTGCAGTGAGCCAAGATCGCGCCATTGCACTCCAGCCTGGGCTACACAGAGCAAGACTCCGTCTCAAAAAAAAAAAAAAAAAAGAGTATACTGGAGTTCTTTGTACTAACAGCTTTTCCGTGTATTTGAAATTATTTCATAATAAAAAGAAAGCAAGCTGGACAGGTAGGCAAGCTTGAGGTCCAATCATAGGATGCTTAAGTTAGTAAATTTGAAATCCTGAGGTCCTTGACCAGTGGATGGTGGGTACTGAAGGAGGGTATGGGAAATGCTGGTATAGCAAATAGTATGCATCCCATTTTCCTCTGCCTGCCTTTTAGCTCCTCAACACTGAGTTATGTTCCAGTGATCCTTTTCTCCCTAATTTCTCCCATGAGAGCCAGTCTGTAGTTGGTTTTTCAACAAACATCTGTGAAAGAAAACCGAAGTTATAAATGACTTCTCATGGTTATTTTTTTTCCTTTCTCTTGCAGGACATTGGGGACACATTGAGCAGGTATAGTTTTCTGTTTCCCTAGTGTTAAATCAAATATGAGAAGACTGTCTCCTTCACATTTGTAAATCCTGAAAGGAGCCCTGAGCCTGAGGATGGACATCTTATCAAATTGACACATATCCCTGAAGAGAGTCACTAGTATACAAAGAATTAGATGAACCACAGCTCTACTCAGTAAAATTCAGGAAGTAGGGGGTTCATGTGGGAGGCTGCCGGTGGATTAGGGGTATGAGGACACTTCCATGGAGAGGGTGTGGCCTTACAGGGACCTGGGCTGAATATAAGGGTAGTTTATGTCTATTGCTTCCTATACATTTCAGAGTCCTTTCCCCCTTCATTATCTCATTTTTTTTTCTATAATGGGGGAAATAAAGCCTAAGAAAGGTGTGACTGGCCTGCATTTACATAATTACTGATGAGCCACCTGGATTCTGGCTCTTATTCTTACTCTTGCTATTTCTCTATGTTCCATCAAAAAAAAAAAAAAAAAAAAGTGAGGAAGAACTCCCTGGCAGCTGGAACACGATCAAAGAGGGAGAGCTTGGAGGGGGCAGTAAGCCAGGGCAAAGTTGTTTTGCAGGATGGATGACGAGGCAAGTGGGATGGGCCTTGGGAAGCTCATGTTTGGTGCAAGAATGCCTTCAGGGGTGGAAACTGACTTTGAGGAAGCTGTACTGTGAAGGTGATTAAGACCCTGAATGGTGAAAACCTTCTAAAGCAAAATGCAGCTTGACTATGTGGGAGCATTTAAGGAGATTGGGGAGGTCCTTATAGATGGGGCAGTTTGGCTGGGAGGCCTGTGTTGATAGAATCATGTTGATGGAATTGAGGTTCCTGAGGGACCCTAGGATGGAGATAAGGTGGAGTTCATACCAGTCCCAGCCAGATGACCTAAGCAAATAATACTGTTACCTGATACTTTATGATGCCAGTCTAGCTCTGACCTAACATACAGAGTTAGCTGCCTCAGACCCTAGCAGTTTGTGACATTAAGGATTGAATTTGGCTATATAAGATAGGAAACCCAAAATTTTATTGGCTTAAGGCTTAAACATAATAAAAGAAATGTGCAGGTTGGGTGTGGTGGCTCACACCTGTAATCCCAGCGTTTTGGGAGGCCAAGGCAGGTGGATCACCTGAGGTCAGGAGTTCGAGACCAGCCTGACCAACATGGTGAAACCCGTTTCTACTAAAAATACAAAAATTAGCTGGGCGTGGTGGTGCATGCCTGTAATCCCAGCTACTTGGGAGGTTGAGGCAGGAGAATTGCTCAAACTCTTGTGGCGGAGGTTGCAGTGAGCTGAGATCATGCCACTGCACTCTAGCCTGGGCGACAGAGCCTGACTCCATCTCAAAAGAAAAAAAAAAAAAGTAAGAAATGTGCAGGTAGGTAGTCTGTGGCTAGTGTGTTAACTCCAGTGATCCTCAGAGACTCAGGTTTCTTCCCATTCACTGTTCTACCATCCCTAAGGTATGGTCCTCATATAGTCCACAATAGCTGGTAGAATGCCAACCAAGAAGAAGGAGATAAGTCACATCACATTACCTTTTTTTCTTGGTTTTTTTTTTTTTTTTTTTTTTTTTCATTTTTCTTTTTTGTAGAGGCAGGGTCTTATCATGTTGCCCAGGCTGGTCTTGAACTCCTAGCCTCAAAGCAATTATCCCACCTTGGCCTCCAAAAGTGTTGGGATTGCAGGCATGAGCCACTGTTCCGGTCATGTTACTTTTTCAAGTAGACTTCTCAAAACACCATGAGATACGTCTTACCTCTCATAGGCCAGAACTTAGTCACAAGGTCACATCTAGCTATGAGGGACTGGGCAGCTGTGAGCCATAAAAGGCAGAAGATGGCAGAAGGGGTATTGGATAGGCAACTGGCAGTCTTTGCTATAGACATCCTTGCAGGGCTAGGGAATTGGGTATTGTACCCCACAGTGCCTTTCTATCTGAACATGTCATTCTTTCCATATTTGGGAACCTGAGAATTCGGGTTAATTGCCCACCATAAATATCAAGGACTGTCATGGAATCTAGTGCTTTCTGGCAAAGTCAGCCTCATATGTAATTCAGTAAACCTTTTTGAGTACTTAATATTTGAAAAGCTGTGAGCTAGGTGCTTTGGGGGGTATGAGAATGAGTACAGTATCCTATTTTGGTCTAGAGGATCATAGCTCAGGAAGAGAAGGTGGGAAAAGCTGTAGTGGCTGATTTTAAAGACTGTCCGTGTACGCTAGACAGTTTAACTTAGCCCCTGTCCTAGTTCCTGGAAGGTCATGGAATTGGGAAAAAGAATTTACTTGGGCCGGACGCGGTGGCTCACGCCCGTAATCCCAGCACTTTGGGAGGCCGAGGCGGGAGGATCACCTGAGGTCAGGAGTTCGAGACCAGCCTGACCAGTATGGAGAAACCCCATCTCTACTAAAAACACAAAATTAGCTGGGTATGGTGGCGCATGCCTGTAATCCCAGCTACTCAGGAGGCTGAGGCAGGAGAATCGCTTGAACCTGGGAGGCAGAGGTTGCGGTGGGCCGAGATGGCGCCATTGCACTCCAGCCTGGGCAACGAGCGAAACTCCATCTCAAAAAAAAAAAAAAAAAATTTACTCATGTTTTTTAAATTTAGGGCTGAAAGAATCAGGATTCCTGAACCTTGGATCACACCTCCAGATTTGCAAGAGAAAATCCACATTTTTGCCCAAAAATGTCTATTCTTGACGGAGAGTCTAAAGCAGTTCACAGGTAATGTGAGAAGTGTCATGAGGGGAAATGGATTTATACTGAGTATCTGCATATTGCCTGATGAAGAGGATAATTTTCCAGCCAGATAGGGGGATGCAAACTGAATATTTTCTTGTTTTCTTTTCTTAGAAAAAATGCAGTCAGATATGGAGAAAATCCAAGGTAAATTTATCTATCTACTGGGCTGTTGATGTAAAGTTGCTTGGAAAAAAGAACATCTGCACTGAAAGTGGGAAACGTGGGATAAGGGTGATACCCATTGGCCAGCCTTCCCTGATATTTTACATCTTCCCTTTGGTCTTAATTAATTTTCTCAATTAACAGCCTCTTGTTCTAATTTGAAGTCTGTTAACTGTATTTAGTCAATTCGCAATCTGCATTGATGGAGGAGAAAAATAAGCAATCCAAAAATTAATCCAGAATTAATTTGATTGTTTACTTCGGAAAGAATGAACAAAAACTACCTTGGATACGTTTCACTTGAGCCAGTGTTTATCATTGTAATTTACTGAGTTCCTACTGCTTGTGGGCACAGGTGCCAGCTCGGGCTGGAGGAATCCAGCAGCGCTGACAGGCAGCACCGCCAAGGACATGGTTAGGAGCGGGCAGTCAGGAGTCAGGCTGCCTGGGTTCTGGGCCTGCCTCTACCACTTAGTAAGGATTCAACAAGTAATTTCCTCATCTGTAACAGAACAGTAATAGTTCTTACCTCCTGAGGTATAAGAATTAAGGTTAGTTACCATTTCTAACACTTTTAGAATAGAACCTGACACATAATAAGTCCTATATTTATGTTTATTAAATCGTTCTAGGCATTTGGAGAAGCTTTTCCAAATTAAAATTTTTCTGCTCACGAGCCACATTCAGTAAAGAGTTGGCCATATATTATTCCACCCAGGAATACTAAAATTCCTGGGCAGTCTGGTGGATTCTGAAATCCTTATATGTAGCTAAACCCTTCTCTTAATTATTAGAAATTACAAACCCCCACAATCTTTGATAATTTTCTATTTTGTATATGCTGGGTTCTTATATGCATTGCATCTATTCAGATATATACTTTTTGGGGCATCTAGCAACATAGAGCTAGCAGATACATGTCCTCTACAAGCAAGACAAATGGGGAGAAACTCCACTCAATACAGTGGATAATACCAGAAGTGGTTAGTTCAGGCATGACTTTCCTTGATCTGGCTCTTCTTTTCTTGCCACTTAAAAGTCTTAGTGGGATAATGTGTGAAAAATTCTGTTTCAACTATAAAGTGCCTTATAAATGAATGGTCATGTTTACCCCAGAGTGTCAGTGAGTGTCACTTGAGCCATTCAGCTCTTGTACACAGATGACTTATGCAACTCAAAAGTTATGTATGACGTGGGGTTGGAACCGCGTTTCCCTCTGCAGAATCAGCTGACTCACTGGAAGGTAGAATTCTTGATCTTGGCTCAGTTTTATCCCATATTCTACCAGTCTCAGGCATGTGGTTATCCCTGTACTTAAGATTCCCAATCCCTCTCCCCTTAAAGCTTTTGGTTGGATGATAGAGCCATACATCATATGAAAAAATTAGTGCATGACTAACAACAGAGGTTCTGGGGTTTCTGGTGGAGACCACTGCTTTATGATGACTAACCAAAGCCCCCTTAGTTATGTATTTCCTGGAAACCCTCATGACTTCCATAACTTTTCTCTTTTATTCTTTCAGAATTAAGAGAAGCTCAGTTATACTCAGGTAGGTGATGAGAGAGAAAACCATATTAGGGTAAGGAGTAAAAATCCTTGTGAACCTAACTACTATTATGAATGATTTGGAAATTGCTTAGATTTGGATTCTTTTGGTTACGTGTATAAAGATGATACACAACAACCACAAAAATCCTCAGTTGTTTCTATGTGTTAACAGTATCTTTGCCTCCTGAAATGTCTCAGAGCTGAAGCCATAGGGTAAAATCAATCTCAGGTGTTAAAGAAGGATTATAGGGTGGAAACCGCAGTTCCCCAAAAGTAGAACAGAGCTGGTACACTAGTACACTGCTCTGCCCGCCCAGCTTCAGGGTCAAACCATGGTTTGTGACAAGCAGGACTGATTGAGCTCCACAATAGTGCTCTTGAGTGCTAGAGGAAGTCTAGGAGTCTTGTGTCATCCCATCACTGTGCCTCAGAGCAAAGTTTGAAACTTCCCTTACCCCTCACAACTGCTTTCACCCTACTATAGAGCCTGGGTAAATTTAACATTGCAGAAGTACTCAAATCTAAGGTGTATTCGTCCCACAGTCACAGTCACCTTCTGTTATGAATTATCCTCTAAATGAAGAGAAGGACTCTACATACGGTGGATCTGCAGTCCTTGGTGTGCAGTGGCTCTGATCCATATTTAATTTCAACAAGTATTAAATGAGTACTTTGCTTGTATCCTACACTGCCTAACATTGTGCAGGGTATTTTAGAGGAACAGAAGAGCATAAGTCATCCTACTCTTGGGGTTTACATTGTCTGGTTGGAGGTATACCCATGACACAAGAAGAAGGTAGGCAGCTGTTGTAGACAGATTGTTGAACCAGGAGCCAAGGGTTCTGGGGTTCTTGGTTACCTCTATCAGTTGCCTGTCTTTTGTGGGAGTAAAAATTTGTGGGCTTAAATTTCTGAGAGGTAATGTTTGGGACTCTTCCTCCTGAACAAGATGTGAGGAGCAAATGAGAGAATACATATCAGCATTTTTATTTATTTATTTATTATTTTAATTTTTTAAATTTTTTATTATTCATTTTAGAGGCAGCTTCTCTGTTGCCCAGGCTGGTGTGCAGTGGCATGGTGATAGCTTGCTGCAGCCTCATACTCCTGGGCTCAAGTGATCCTCCTGCCTCAGCCTCCTGAGTAGCCGGAATTACAGGCATGCACCACCATGCTTGCCTAATTTTTTTACTTTTATTTTTTGTAGAGACAGGGTCTCAAACTCCTGTATGCAAGCAATCCTCTTGCCTCAGCTTCCCAAAGTGCTGAGATTACAGGCATGAGCCACATATCCAGCCCATTATCAGTGTTTTTGAAGCAGGGAAACACTTGATGATAGCAAGATGCTATAATACTAAATGCCAGAGGAGATGACATGGGTCATACACAGTTTTAGATTTCAGAACAGTAAGAGTGTAATGGCCTGGGCAGATTAAGAAAAACTTGGAGGATGTGTGTTTTGGACTGGACATTAGAAGAAGATGAATAGAGCTTCGATGTGCAGAGTAAAGATCTTATAGAATGGATAAAAGAGTGATTTGGGCTGGGTGTAGTGGCTCACACCTGTAGTCCTAACACTTTGGAAGGCTGAAATGGGAAGTCTGCAGTGAGCCATGATTATGCCACTGTACTACAGTCTGGGTGACAGAGTGAGACCTCATCTCAAAAAATAAAAAAAAGTAAAAAATAATTTTAAAAGAGTGATTTAAAAAGTAAGCATACTGATACAGGTTCCCAGTCCCTTACCCACAGTTCTAAAATCCCAAATCTCGGAAAGCCAAAACCTTTTTCATTATTTTGTGGGAAATTAATTATAGCATCAAAACCTGAATTTATGTGGTACTGTTTAGAGTCTTTATCCTTCATTATGTAAACATTCATGGATCTCACAGCAGATCTATTAATACTTCATTATAGAATGCTGCCTGTCTAAAACCTGTAATATTCTGAATTCTGTGAAACTTGGGGCCCCTGGAGTTTTCAGAATAAGGGATGATGAGCATGTAAGAAAACCTCAATTCAGCATATCTGCCAGGCACAGTGGCTCATGCCTGAAATCCCATTGCTTTGGGAAGTTGAGGTGGGAGGATTGCTTGAGGCCAAGAGTTCGAGACCATCCTGGGCAACATAGTAAGACCTCATCTCTACAAAAAATTTTTTTAAATTAGGGTGGTAGTGCACACCTATGGTCCCAGCTACTTGGGTGTCTTAGGCGGGAGAATCACCTGAGCCCAGGAGTTTGGGGTTACAATGAACTATGACCACACCACTGCGCTCCAGCCTAGGCAACAGAGCAAGACCCTAGCTCTTAAAATCAGTTCATGATGGATATTGTGGCTTCAGATGTGAAAGAAAAGATACGGAGCTAAAATTCTGTATTTTCAGTGTATTCTGGTAACCAGCTAATCCAAGCAGTAATTTTTGAAATGTGAAGTTTAGAATATATTCTAAATAAAATACGTGCAACCTCCAGTGGGAACCTCTTATTCTTGGGGAGGTAGTAGAAAGGCGCTGGGTGTTCTCAAATAGGCTCTCCTGGCCCACGGCTGACTGTCTTCTTTGTGTCTCTGCAGTGGACGTGACTCTGGACCCAGACACGGCCTACCCCAGCCTGATCCTCTCTGATAATCTGCGGCAAGTGCGGTACAGTTACCTCCAACAGGACCTGCCTGACAACCCCGAGAGGTTCAATCTGTTTCCCTGTGTCTTGGGCTCTCCGTGCTTCATCGCCGGGAGACATTATTGGGAGGTAGAGGTGGGAGATAAAGCCAAGTGGACCATAGGTGTCTGTGAAGACTCAGTGTGCAGAAAAGGTGGAGTAACCTCAGCCCCCCAGAATGGATTCTGGGCAGTGTCTTTGTGGTATGGGAAAGAATATTGGGCTCTTACCTCCCCAATGACTGCCCTACCCCTGCGGACCCCGCTCCAGCGGGTGGGGATTTTCTTGGACTATGATGCTGGTGAGGTCTCCTTCTACAACGTGACAGAGAGGTGTCACACCTTCACTTTCTCTCATGCTACCTTTTGTGGGCCTGTCCGGCCCTACTTCAGTCTGAGTTACTCGGGAGGGAAAAGTGCAGCTCCTCTGATCATCTGTCCCATGAGTGGGATAGATGGGTTTTCTGGCCATGTTGGGAATCATGGTCATTCCATGGAGACCTCCCCTTGAGGAGGTGAATTCAGGCCAAAAGGGCTGTTGGCTGTAATCCTACGCCAGGCACAAGGCATCTTGTTGCCTTGCCACGTCCTGTCACAGCTGGGTATCCTTACCATGTTCCACGCCCTTGCAGTGGGAGACAGGATGTCCATGTTCTCTACCATCCTTTTCCTTCCCGTGCAGATTGTGAAATGTAATGAGATGTATCAAGATATCCTAGAAATAAAAACCAGATGTCCACCTCCAGTGTTTCATACTTTCTGGTTTTACACATCGCTGGAGGGATAAAGAGTATGGATAATCTTTGGATTTGGAGAGCCATTCAAGATACTTCCAGCTTCTTGGCTCAGCCTGGCTTCCTCTGGTTCAGCCCCACATAATGATTATGGCTATTTGCTGTCATTTCTGGGCTAGGGCTCCTTTCTAACAACCTAGACTGGAATAAGGCCCTGTCAGCATGGCTCCCTTTATCCCAGTTTTCCGTCTGGGAACAGTACCTCTGCCCCTGATTCCCAATGTGTCATAGTTTTATTAACTCCATTAAAGAAGCCTGTATGTGTTTTGGTTAGTTACAGTTATTTTACAATAATGGTGGGTAATGGCCCCACCTCTGTTATGAGATAACGTTCTAATCAATGTCTCTGCCTTTGTATCTTTTCCGAGGGCTTTGTCTGTTCTCTTCATTCTAACGAAAGGTGTATTCTAGTGCTGGGTGCATATCATCCAGGATAATATTCTGCCCAACTCCATCCTCTGTTACTAGATCCCTTACCAGTCACATTTGTGGACTGGTGGCCAGTCGTATACCATCCCTGGAAGGATTCTGGGACAATATTCCAGGGATTCATTGACTTCTTGGCTCCTTTTCTCCATTTCCTTTGGGGGAAGGGGGAATTGACCATTCTTAAGTGCATACTATCAAGGGGCAGCTCCATCCCCATGGCCATTGGATCATGAGACACTCTGAAGTCAGAAGGCTAGGGCAGATCACTTCAAGCAAGCCCCCATGATGGTTCTCAGTCCTGCTTCTCTGTGGGTACATGCCCCTCTGTTTAAAAATAAACTGAATATGGATGTTTACATTGTTGTTGCTTTCTGGGTGTTGGTAGGATTGGGTTCAGATGTTGGAATGCGTGTGGGGAGGAAATGGTTAATGGTGTTGCTTTCCCATATGGGTGCAAAAATCCCACTCTGGCCAATAGTTTACTTCAAACTGGAAAATAAAACCACTTTCTCAGTGCCATGTCACTACTTTCTAGTGGTGCTAAGAAAGTAGTGTTGGACATTCATAGCCTACAGTTCTTTTTTTTTTTGAGGTGGGGTCTTGCTCTGTCGCCCAGTCTAGAGTGCAGTGGCACGATCTCGGCTCACTGCAACCTCTGCCTCCCAGGTTCAAGCGATTTTCCTGCCTCAGCCTCCTGAGTAGCTGGGACTACAGGCGCCTACCACTGCACCCGGCTAATTTTTTATTTTTGGTAGAGACGGGGTTTCACCATCTTGGCCAGGGTGGTCTTGAACTCCTGACCCTTGTGATCCACCTGCCTCGGCCTCCTAAAGTGCTGGGATTACAGGCGTGAGCAACCGCGCCCGGCCTGCCTACAGTTCTTATATTGGTTAATCCTGTAATTTTACTAGGAAAGTATTTTCTCAAGTCCTTTTTGTAGTATTGTGCCAGGCATTGGGGTTCCATGGCTGAGGTTCATGAGTTGGTGATATCATGTCCTAATTCTTCATTTATTCATCAGGTTTTAAGGGAAATAATAGAACCAGGGCTATAGAAAGTAGCTTCCATGAGGCTAGATTAGCTTTTGCTGAATATTCTGAGATCTAAATGTATACGGTAATATATATACAGGTACATAAATACTACTAACAAACATAGAGCAGTGCTCTCACATCATATGAAGAGTTTTATGCACAGTAGCTTCTTTAATGCTCATGATAATTTTATCAAGTGTGTACTGTTGTCTTACTTTACAGATAAACTGCAGCAGAGAGGGTAAATGACTTATCCAAGGTACACAGCTAGGAAGCAGCAGAGCCAGGATTCAAACTGAGATGGAACACATGACCACATCAGGTCCTGCCCCACAACATGTGTTATTGGTTATCTTCTAGTTCTTGTGGGTGGTGTGTTTATAGGTATTTATTTATATTTTTAGTTTTAAAAGCCTGCCATTTTGAATGGGATTAAATGAACTTGTGATTCTAAGTTTACTCATCTGCAGAAAGGTAAGCAACTTTTGAGTTCACCGAGTCAGGAATTGAGTCACTAAAGACAGATATGGGGCCCACTCCGATTCCTTTGACTCCCCTCTCTTTCCTCAGAACATCTGCAATTGTTAATTATACATTACGGTTTCAATAACTTCTTCCTTAATTCTTTTGCTGTTCCAGGAAGTGTGTGTTTGTGCATGCACGTATGTGCACATGCCTGTGTGTCTTCAGGTGCTCTTGTTTTTTCTGATAAAGGCCAACATGCAAAGAAGACCATCTTCCCCAAGAGCAGACAAGGCCTAGAAGAGATAGGTTCAAAGAAGAAAGGGAAACTGAACATGGCCCCTACCCTCCACCATGTACAATTAAGTGAGAAGATGAGAGAATGCATGTAACAGCCTAACACTTAAAGGCACTATGAAATTAAGAGCAAATAACTGTCAGATGGTAAATGAGAGCCATTTGTTAATGCCTTTAGTTACCTGAGATGCAGACCAAAGAGTATATGTGGAAATCACATATCTCCTCCCAGCAAAATAAAAAACAAAACTCAAAAGGTTCTTAGCATACCAATGGTGGTTGAGTTGCTTCTTCACAAATGAAAGACATTCTTTTATTCAAATAGACAATTCAACCAGTGTTGGGTGCCCCAGCTGAACTTGCTCCTGAAGAGAATACAAGAGAGCATGGCTTCTATCCTTTGAAAAGTTAATTAGGAGAGGGGGAAAATAACGTGAAAAAATGTAGAGTACAACTAAAGACGATCTGGGGAGAAGTGAAACTTGTGCTCCAGGAGACCTCATTGCAGACCACAGTAATGTAAGAGGAAGCCTAAATGCCTGGGCTATGTTTCTTAGTGCCCTTTTTCTTGAGACTAAGAGACTTGCCCACTAGCTCCGTCCTGCACTAAATTTTGACTTAATGATATAAGCACATTACTAAATCCTGCACTTTGTTGAACCCAGAAATTCCTCCTATATGAAGTCTGTGAGAGTAATAATAAATCCCAACCAAACCAGCGTTAGAGAAAGGGTCTCACTTTGTCACCAAGGCTGGAATGCAGTGGCAAGATTATTACTCACTGCAGGCTCGAACTCCTGGGCTCAAGGGATTCTTCCTCCTCAACCTCCCAAAGTGTTGGGATTACAGGCATGGGCCACCATGCCAGGCCAAACAGTACTTCCATTTGACAATATTGCCCCATTACATTTCCTTTTTCCCTGTTGGAGAAAAGATACATTTCTTAGATCTGGCTTATCTGTTGAATTAATTTTGCATTTGAAGTTTGAAATGTAAGCAGGACATTTGAAGGTAACCTTTAGAGATACACACATCTCTACCAGATTCTTTGTTTAGAGGATGTGAAGAACTTGGATTTGTATGGGATGTGATTGCCAAACCCATTTTAGGGTTCTGATGCACAAAAAGAATGTAATAGAAAAAAGTGAGAAATACTAATTTAGAAAGATTTGAACCTACATATTTCTTTAAAAACTGGGAAGAAATATGCCAAAATATTAGCATAGATGCTTTTGATGAGACTTGGTGATTTTTTTTTTTCTGTATTGAATGAACTCTTCACTATGGAAACCTGTAACCATATACAAAAATGAAGAAAATACACAGCGAACCCTCCTATATCATCTCCCAACTTCAACTACCAATTTATGGTCAGTCTCATTTGAATACAGCATCATCTCAATTTCCACCCCAATCTCTGTTACTCTCACGTAATCCTGGACATACCAGAAAACCAAGTTATATGAACCTCACACAAAACAGTCAAGGGACTCATTTCAAGGTTGGAAATTAAATCCTGTTTTTTGTTTTGTTTGTTTCATTTTCATAGACCACCATTGTTAGCTTCTTTCCTTTTTAGTCCCCCTGCTTCCCTCTTTAAATAATTTGTCAGGCCTTTTAAAATTCCTCTTACAGATGTTTTCATAAAAATGTAGAATGGCCTGTGGGGAGTCTTATTGTGCAATAAATATTATTAGTAAATAGTTAAAATATTGACATATTTAATTATATTTTACCTTATTCCAAAAAGGACTTAAAGCCATTTAAAACATAAAATCATGTCTGGGCTCGGTGGCTCACACCAGCACTTTGGAAGGCTGAGGCGGGCGGATCACCTGAGGTCAGGAGTTCAAGACCAGCCTGGCCAACACGGTGAAACCCCATCTCTACTAAAAATACAAAAATTAGCCAGGTGTGGTGGTGCATTTCTGTAATCCTAGCTACTCGGAAGGCTGAGACGGGAGAATTGCTGGAACCCAGGAGGCGGAGGTTGCAGTGAGCCAAGATTGCACCACTGCACTCCAGCCTGGGCAGCAGAGCAAGACTCCATCTCAAAAAAAAACAAAACAAACCCATAAAATCAAGACATCAGGAGTTTAACATGCCGTAAAGGAAGAAAGAAAAAAATATGGCACAGCCGGGCGCGGTGGCTCACGCCTGTAATCCCAGCACCTTGGGAGGCCCAGGCACGCAGATTACGAGGTCAGGAGTTCAAGACCAGCCTGGCCAACATAGTGAAAAACCCCATTTCTACTAAAAATACAAAAATTAGCTGGGCATGGTGGCACGAGCCTGTAGTCCCAGCTACTTGGGAGGCTGAGGCAGGAAAATTGCTTGAACCTGGGAGGCAGAGGTTGAAGCAAGCCGAGATCGCGCCACTGCACACCAACCCGGGTCTCATTAAAAAAAAAGATGGCACAAAAAATGACCAGGATTAGAAGTGAATCTATAGTATGAAAACTACGAGGACACTAAATGTGGGCCACAGTTGGGTTTTAAAAATTGACATGGGAACATTGTTAATTGTATAGCTTCTAGTTTCTGTAAGATGGAAGTAACTAAATGTTTAAGGGACATAATGGGATTCTTGTTAATAAGAGAGAGGAATTTCTGCTTGGGTTCTTGGTAAATAGAAACTGTATCCCAAGAGTTTACTTTTCATAAAATAAGTCTTACAAATCAATAAGGAAAGATGGACACCTCATAAAAATTTGGTAAGCAATTTACTGAGGAAGGAGCATAAAAATCCTTTAAACATGAATATTGGACCTCACTAATAATCAAATCAAAAAAAAGGGGGGGGGCTATATCATTTGTTACCTATTAAAATGTGCCAGGAGCGGTGGGTCACGCCTGTAATCCCAGCACTTTGGGAGGCCGAGGTGGGCACATCGTTTGAGGTCAGGAGTTTGAGACCAGCCTGACCAACATGGTGAAACCCTGTTTCTACTAAAAATACAAAAAAAATTAGCTGAGTGTGATGGCTCATGCGTGTAGTTCCAGCTACTCGGGAGGCTGAGACGAGAATCACTTGAACCTGGGAGATAGGTTGCTGTGAGCTAAGATCACGCCACTGCACTCCAGCCTGGGCAACAGAGCAAAACTCCAAAACAAACAAACAAACAAAAACTGGATAAACATTGATGTAGGCCGGGCGCGGTGGCTCACGCCTGTAATCCCAGCACTTTGGGAGGCTGAGGCGGGCGGATTAAGAGGTCAGGAGTTCGAGACCAGCCTGACCAACATAATGAAACCCCGTCTCTACTAAAAATACAAAAATTAGCCGGGCGTCGTGACGGGCGCCTACAGTCCCAGCTACTCGGGAGGCTGAGGCAAGAGAATGGTGTGAACCCGGGAGGTGGAAGTTGCAGTGAGCCAAGTCGTGCTACTGCACTCCACCCTGAGTGACAGAGCGAGACTCCGTCTCAAAAAAAAAAAAAAAAAAAATTGATGTAATGGTTTCACTTTTAGAAATTTATGGAAATAATCATGGATGTTTGAAAATATTTATGTAAGGATAGTTTTTACAGCATTGCTGATGAAAATAAAAAATTAGAAATAATCCAGTTTTCAAGAATACCACTTTGATATGGAATATGTGCAGGAATTAAGATTTATACAAAATATAGTACTTAGCAAGTATATATTCATAATATATTCATTTAGAAAGCAAGTTAGCAAATTATTTACTACACATGACCATTTTTGGAAAAAATGTATGCCATATGAAAGACTAAATATATAAAAATGTTAATAGTTACCTCTGACTAGTGAGATTATGGATGATTTTAATTTTTGACATGTTTGTATGTTCTACAATTTGTGTGTACTTTGCAATTAGAAAAAAATAATTATAGTTAGGGTAAGATTACAGTTGCCATGTTGGGAATCACTTCCTGGACAATTTCCTTCCAATCGAAAGAAAATATACAAATCTCATGTATTGGAGGGAGACTGGGGAACCAGTGTTCACTGTAGTTCTCACTACTAATTTTCTCTCTATCAAAAATAGGATATGAAACCAAGGAAGTCTGTGGAAATTAAGATAGAGCCTACTGAAACTCAGTTATTTCTCCATGCAGAAAAGAGACCTAACTTTGCCTTACAAAAAAGAAAAGAAATTTTTTTTTATATTAACAAATACAAAAAGTAAGCTATTAGGACAAAATCTAATTAAAATATCCAACTTTATATTTCCTCTATCTGAACCTCACAGCCCCAAATACAAGAGTTAAGACGGTTGAGTTAAAATATATTTATTGAACCTCTACCGTGTTTGCCAGGCACTGTTACCTGGACGGCATTGGTCCACATATGTTATTTTAGCGGTGTCGCTGGCCTCTAGGGGCTCTTGTTCTAGTGGGAGGGATGATTTCTGTTTAGTTTCAGGGCTCCATTAAAATTTGTGACCTTGGGGCTTCCCGGCCTGGAGCTCAGATTGCTTGGCGAAGGCTGAGAAACAGAAAAGTGGGTCAGGCGATGTGGTGCACTCCCCTTAAAAACTGCCGCTGTGTTCCCCGACCTGGCAGTGGTCACTTGGAGCCCATTAATCGGGAACATCCGAGAGCGACAAGGAAGGCCGCGGGCGAGCGCGTCGCTCCCGGAGTTTCCCCGGACCTGGGATGGCCGATCCCTCGGCGCGGACACCAGCCTTGCCCATGTGGTGGTCCCTGTGGAGACCTTCCCAGCCGTTCCCGGCTACCACTTTTAGAGCCCAAGACAAACTTCGACGAGTGGCAAGGCAGTGACAAATGGAACCAAAATAGAGGGGCTAAAAGGGGACCTTCCTATAGAACCGGGGTGTTTTGTTAGGGTTTTGTTTTGTTCCTCACCATCTTCCAAACAATGAAGTCCTGGGGGAGGCTAACCACGATCAAGATTTCAGTAAACATCAGACACTGGAGAGCCGACCCAGCGACCGAAGAAGCAAAAGATCTTCTTTCCTTCCTGAAATGTGGGCAGGCTGGGAGCAAAAAAAAAAAAAAAAAAAAAAAAAAAAAAAAAAAAAAAACCGCAGACGTTTTTCGAGATGGCGATAACAGTTATAAGGCCCGTAAGAGACTTGATCCAGTTTTATGCAGAAACATTTTCTAGTCCTGCGAACCCTTTTGCTTTTTCAATCCACAAGTGGCTTTCTGCCCTTCTGTTACCAAGCAACCCTGACGCCATCGCGTTTCTGCGTGCGTGCACGACACAGAATCATTGCTCGTTGATCTCTATTTTAGTGCAAAAATCAGAGCTGTTACGCAGCGTGTCAGGATGGCCGAGTGGTCTAAGGCGCCAGACTCAAGCTAACCTTCCTCCGCGGTGGGGATTCTGGTCTCCAATGGAGGCGTGGGTTCGAATCCCACTTCTGACACATTCTTTTCTTTTTCCTCTCCTTACTTTAGAGATATCCTGATCTCAGCAGTAGGCATAAACAATTACCAACGTATATTTTTAAGAATCGGCTTTTAGGTACCGGGCGCGGTGGCTCACGCCTGTAATCCTAGCACTTTGGGAGGCCGAGACGGGTGGATCACAAGGTCAGGAGATCGAGACCATTCTGGCTAACACGGTGAAACCTCGTCTCTACTAAAAATACAAAAAAAATAGCTGGGCGTGGTGGCGGGCGCCTGTAGTCCCAGCTACTCGGGAATGAGGCAGGAGAATGGCGTGAACCCGGGAGGCGGAGGGTGCAGTGAGCCAAGATCGCGCCACTGCACTCCAGCCTGGGGACAGAGCGACACTCCGTCTCAAAAAAAAAAAAAAAAAAAAAGAATTGGCTTTTAAATTTATCTCAAAGGTCTTGTCCAAACTAAAAACATTAAAAGCGGAAGCATCGCGATATTTTTACGAAGCCGCGAGATTTGGGCCAAAAAACGCCTAATTAAAGGCAGAGATTACTAGCGATTGGTCTCTGTGCTGCAATGCGAGATAATCCTGATGTCGCGGGATTCGGAACCCAGATAGCTTCCTGCCTCGCTGAGGGAATGGAGAGAAGGGGCTCTGGGCGGGTTCTTTTCCCGCTTCTCGACCAGGCTCACACTCTGTGTCTCAGATCCAAGCCCTCCCCTAGATACTTCCTGTAGCACTTTCCTACCAATCTCACAACCCTGTGGCTCGTGACAGTGCAGTCTCTTTAAAAGTCTTACACAGGTCCTCTGCTCTCCTATTTTCAAAACTCATGTAACCAGTTCTCAAAAATGTCTTTCGTAAATTATGCACATTCACACTCGTTTTGGCATCTGATCATTACCGTTTTGTCAGTCAAAATTGAGTACCATTTTAACCATTGAATGAAATATGAAAGCTGTACGTTCCTCTCGCAAATGTAATCACCGTGAAAAATTTATTGTATTTTTTACATTTCTTTTTTCTCTGCATTCGCATATATATATAACATTTTGTTTTTTTTTTTTTAACAGAAATATAGTCATGCTATGACATTTTTCACTTAATATATCTTGGGTTCTTTCCATGTGGAACACTTATTCTTTTCTTTTACAGAAGAAATATTGCTGGCCGGGTGCAGTGGCTCAGGCCTGTAATCCCAGCACTTTGGGAGGCCGAGGCTGGTGGATCACCTGAGCTCAGGAGTTCGAGACCAGCCTGGCCAACATGGTGAAACCCTATCCTCTACTAAAAATTAGTCGGGTGTGGTGGTGCACGCCTATAATCCCAGCTACTCGGGAGGCTGACGCAGGGGAATCGCTTGAACCCGGGAGGCGAAGGTTGCAGTGAGCCGACATCACGCCACTGCACTCCAACTTAGAAAAGAAAAAGAAAAAGAAATATTGCAAATCATTGTATAGCATGGATATAACCACTTCTTTTTTTTAAACTCAACATTTAGAATGCTTTCAATTATCGTAATTTAATGAGTGATTACTATATGCCAGGAGATGCAGCCCAGAGGATATAGCAGTAAAAATATAAAATTAAAGATAAAAAAATTTGTTTTCTGCCCTTGTGGAGTTTTATATTCTAGTTAAATGACTTTGGCTCTGCCTCAGGAACACCAAATTCCAAGATTTCCTTAAAAAAATTTTTTTTCTTTCGTTTTCTTTTCAACTTATTTCCGCATTACAAGATTTCCTTATCTTTCAGGAGAAGAATGTAAATTCTAGATCTAAATGTCTAATACCAGCTATTGAAGACTTGTGTCTGCATAACCATATATTTCTCTGTCATTATGATCACTCATAACTGTTTATTTGATGAAGAGATTTTAATTTCAATTTTAAAATTATTTTTATTTTTTTCAGCTCCTAGACAGATTAACACATTGATTATTGATTTTATCCTCATAAAATATGAGACTGGACAGAAGGAAAGAAAGCTGCTTTATCCGACAATAGAATTCTCAGGAGACATTCATCGTGGACAAAATCCAGTTGTTCCATTTGGGAAGCAACATTCTGAATTCAGATGGCTTGAACCAAATAGTTTTTTGTTTTTGAGTTGAGTTTCGCTCTTGTCACCCAGGCTGGAGTGCAATGGCATGATCTCAGCTCACTGCAACCTCCACCTCCTGGGTTCAAGCGATTCTCCCGCCTCAGCCTCCCGAGTAGCTGGGACTACAAGCATGCGCCACTGTGCTCGGCTAATTTTTGTGTATTTTTAGTAGAGAGAGGGTTTCACCATTTCACCTTAGGTGATCCACCTGCCTCGGCCTCCCAAATTGCTGGGATTACAGACGTGAGCCACTGCGCCTGCCCCTGAACCAAATAGTTTTAGGTACAGTACTTCCAAACTGTCCCAGATTCCTGCCATACTTAAATTAACTGTGGGAAGGTGAGCTATGAAATGGAATTTAAAAGCTTAGGGAAATGAAACTAATTGTCATAAGATTTCTATTGTTATTATTAAATATATAAAAGTTGGCTAGGCGCGGTGGCTCATGTCTGTAATCCCAGTACTTTGGGAAGCGAAGGTGAGTGGATCACCTGAGGTCAGGAGTTGGAGACCAGCCTGGCCAACATGGTGAAACCCTGTCTCTACTAAAAATACAAAAATTAGCTGGGCATGTTGGTGGGCGCCTGTAATCCCAGCTACTTGGGAGGCTGAGGCAGGAGAATCACTTGAGTCCGGGAGGCAGAGGTTGCAGTGAGCCGAGATTGTGCCATTGCACTCTAGCCTGGGTGACAAGAGAGAGACTCTGTCTCAAAATAAATAAATAAATAATATATGGCATAATATAACATGTTCATGTACAGCTGCTGCCCTAATGAGGATTTTTTCAGATGAGCAGGTAAGTGTACCTTTGATGACTCTAAAAAAAATGACAGTTCCTTTTGGAGAACCACGTGAGTTGGAAAAAGGAAGATTGTATGAGGAGGAGGAGATAGCAGCTGTTTCTCCTGTTAATTTCTAGAGGAAAAAAAAGCAAGGATGCTGCCATAAATGACTTTTCTGAGACTGTTATATTAGATTTTAAAAGGTTAATTTTAGGCTGGGTGTAGTGGCTTATGCCTGTAATCCCACCAATTCGGTAGGCCCATGTGGGAGGATTGTTGGCATGCAGGTGTTTGAGATCAGCCTGGGCAACGTGGTGAAACGCTGTCTCTACTAAAAATACAAAAATAAATAAATAAAAATTATTTGGGCATGGTTGCACATGCCTGTAATCCCAGCTATTCGGGAGGCTGAGTCATGAGAATCGCTTGAACCCGGGAGGCGGAGGTCGCAGTGAGCTGGGATCATCCTGAATTCCAACTTGGGCGATAGAGCATGACTCTGTCTCAAAAAAAAAAACAAAAACAAAAAACAAAAACAACAAACTCTTTAAGTCTAATGAGAAAAGTTTTATATTTTCTCTGAAGCCTGCTACCTGGAGGTTTCATCTGCATGATAAAAGCTTGGTCTTCACAACCCTTTATCCCATTACTTTCTGTTGATAATAACCAATTGCCAGTTAGAAAATCTTTTAATCTGCCTATGACTTGGAAGCACCCCTACTTTCAGTTCTGCATTTCTAGACCAACCCAACGTATATCTTATATGTATTGATTGATGTCTCATGTCTCCTTAAAATGTATAAAGCCAAGTTGTAGCCAAAACATCTTGGGCACATGTTCTCAGGATTTCCTGAGGGCTGTGTCACAGGCCATTGTTCATTCACATTTGGCTCAGAATAAATCTCTTCAAATATTTTACAGAGTTTGACTCTTTCCATCGACAACATTAATGCCACCCAAAAGAGAAATGTGAGCCAAAGAAGGTAAAAACTCTTATTAACACTTACTCAGATTAATCATTCCTCTTCCTATAGGGAAAAAGCAAAGGATAGTTGGGAAAAAGTGCTGAAGTATCTTCTCGATAATTCCAAGAGGCATCTGTGAGTAAAATGGGAAAGATAAAGTTCCTCTTAAAGAGTAGTTTTGTAAAACTCTGTAACTATTTTTTAACAAAAATTAATTTTTTTTTTTTTTTTTGAAACAGTTTCTCCCTCTGTCATCTAGACTGGAATGCAGTAATGTGATCATGGCTCACTGCAGCCTCCACCTCCGGGGCTCAAGCGATTCTCCCACCTCAGCTTTCCCATTAGCTGGGACATGCACCACCACTTCTGGCTAATGTTTACATTTTGTTATAGAGATGGGGTCTCCTGGCCTCAAGTGATCCGCCGGCCTTAACCTCCCAAAGTGCTGGAATTATGCGAGCCACCGTGCCCAACCCAATAAATTTTTAAAAACGTGTCAATATTCAGAGCAATGATCAATGGTATTCCACTGAACATAGTTCATTTGTATTTCTATGGATGAAAATCATTTGGACTATTCTCAATTTTCTATAATTTGAAGAGTTGTAAGATAACACAAAATCAATGAAAACTGCCCCTGCCAAGGTACTCAGGAATCTTTTTTCCCTATTTGAAAATTATTTATACTTTTTTCTGACAGAATTCACATAAGACATTGATGCGATTATTACCTTCAAAACTGAACACATCCTTCCACTATTCAGCTAATACAATTTCATAGAATTGTTTTTTGCTGTTGTTGTTGTTTCGAGACGGAGTTTTGCTCTTGTTGCCCAGGCTAGAGTGCAATGGCATGATCTCGGCTCACCGCAACCTCTGCCTCCCTGGTTCAAGCAATTCTCCTGCCTCAGCCTCCTGAGTAGCTGGGATTATAGGCATGTGCCACCACACCCGGCTAATTTTGTATTTTTAGTAGAGATGGGGGTTTCTCCATGTTGGTCAGGCTGGTCTGAAACTCCTGACCTCAGGTGATCCGCCCGCCTCAGCCTCCCAAAGTGCTGGGATTACAGGCGTGAGCCACCGGGCCTGGCCAGAATTGGGTTTTAGAGTTGAATTTTTTAAACAAAAATTATGAGAAGCTCTTGTTTTGGATTGACCTCCTGCACTATGCCCCATTACAACAGACCAAACCAAAATAGAGTCACTCATGCTAAATGCCATAAAATGAAACTGTCGCTTTAGGGAAACAGATCCCCCAAACAGACCAGGTTTTCCCGAAAAGAGGAGATTCCAGTCAACCTGAGTCAGATTAACAAAGAAGTCCCCTCTGTTTTAACTGATAAAAATTCTTTGCTTGGCCAAACTTTAGTCAGGCTCCTGAACCTTCTCCTAGACCCATCTGTGCACTGCCTTGTAAAATCCATTTAGCAAAGAACCCTGCTAAATCAGTTTAGCAAGAACCCATCATCCTTGATATCTGATCATCCTCATATCTGATGAGGTTACTCATCCTCCACCATTGCCCAGGTGATGTCTGATCACCCTGGCGGGTCTTCAGCAAGAAACCTGTTAGGTTGGTTTAGCCAGAATTCCGCTTATCCCTGATGTTTCCTCTTAGTAATTTTCCATCCACTGACTCCCACCCTGATCCCTGGCTATACATTTCCACTTGCCCATGCTATGTTTGGAGTAGAGCCTGTCAACAGAAAAAATTAAAGCAAATTGAGTTACAGATCTAACTGTCTTTTATTTATGATTCATGCATTAGGTCAGCCTCCATTCTACAAAATAGAATGAAAACTCCCACTGGACAATAGCAGAACAATGGATTTTGTAAGGTGGGAACAAGGAAACAGAACAATACAGGGGGAAAATGCTGGTTGGTTAACATCAGGTTACTTCAAGTTCCTTTTTTTGTAAGGGTTAAAGGAGAGGGGACTTTCTTGTTAACCTAATTCAGGTTGACTGGCATCTCCTGTTGTCAGGAAACATTCATCTATCTGCTTCCTTAAAGTTTGATTATGTGGCATTTAGCACGAGTGATTCTATTTTGGTTTGGTCTGGTGTACTGGGGCCTAGCACAGGAGTTCAGTCCAAAACAATGGCCTCTTATAATTTTCGTTTAACAAGCCTAATCTCTCTCCACACTGCAAGACCCCATTACAGCGGTCTCTATACCTATTGCAATGGCCCTGAACACAGTCTTCCCTACTGTACTTTAGCATCAAGTATCATTGAATAATTTTTTCTTTAACATAACAAGAAAAGCAACCTGACGTTCACGAATCAGCTATCCCCCACTATTGTTCTGCTTCCTTTCCCACCTTACAAAACCTACTATTCTGCTACTGCCCAGTAGGAACCTTCATTCTCTTTTGTATAATGGATTCATGCCTCATTCATGAATCTCAAATAAAAGCCAGTTAGATTTTTAACTGAATTTGTTGTCGTTATATCTTCTGACAAATCTGTTAAAAAGTAGAGACTGTAGACATCAATCTCACTACATCTCAGCAAGCACCCTCCAACATGAACTAATTTTTTGGCCAATCAGTGTTCTTTTTTTGTTTGAAATAGTAATGGTCATTTATTGAGAAATTCTATGACATTTACATTGTTATATACAAGTGCTTTTATGTAAGTTTTTCATGTGTTCTTGTAGCAGGACGAGCCGCAGACAAGAACCCCTCAGACGCTGAGTTGTAGAAGGAAAGGGCTTTATTCAGCAGGGAGCATCAGCGGACTCATGTCTCCAAAAACCGAGCTCCCCAGGTGAGCAATTCCTGTCCCTTTTAAGGGCTTACAACTCTAAGGGGGTCCGCGTGAGAGGGTCGTGATCGATGGAGCAAGCAGTGGGTACGTGACTGGGGGCTGCATGCACTGGTAATCAGAACGAAACAGAACAGGACAGGGATTTTCACGATGCTTTTTCATACAACGTCTGAAATCTATAGATAACACCAGCAGTTAGGTAAGGGGTTGATTTTTAACTACCAGGCCCAGGGCACGGTGCTGGGCTGTCTGCCTGTGGATTCCATTTCTGCCTTTTAGTTTTTACTTCTTTCTTTGGAGGCAGAAGTTGGGCATAAGACAATATGAGGGGTGGTCTCCTCCCTTATTCTTATTTTCATTAACTTCAAGGTAATGATGACAAGAAAGAAAAGGAGAGAAAAGAGGGTAAATGAATAGGGAGGTTTGAAGTGTTAGCCTCAAAATTAATGACGGTTGTAATGTTTTCTGTGAAACCTTTTTGTTTTTCCCTTTGCTTCCTCATTCTCCTCATTCTCTCTCCTCTTATAACCAGACACCTCAGTTTTAAAAATCACTCACTTTCTTTTTCTTCCTTTCTCCCCTCTCACCTCTCCATTCTTTCCCTCTCTAGACCCTACCCTTCGGCAATGCACGCTTATCTAATTATGCTCCAGTTTAAGAATCCCCAGAAGCTTAAACCGGGCATTTTAGCCCACATTGCAGAATCCTCCCACTTGGCAAGAGTCTTGAACAATTATCCTCACCATCTGGCCAAAGTCAAGATAAAGCCAAGCAGGCTTCTGGACAGGCAACTGTCCAAGACAGCCATGGGAACAAGAAACACAGACCCTGCACCCTGTGCCACTCCCGCATGCCTCCCATAACAAATGTCAATTTTAAAATGGTTGGCCGGGGGTGGTGGCTCACGCCTATAATCCCAGCACTTTGGGAGGCCGAGGCGGGCGGATCACGAGGTCAGGAGATTGAGACCATCTTGGCTAACACAGTGAAACCCCGTCTCTACTAAAAATATTAAAAAATACAAAAAATTAGCCGGGTGTGGTGGTGGGCGCTTGTAGTCCCAGCTACTCGGGAGGCTGAGGTAGAAGAATCGCCTAAACCTGGGAGGCGGAGCTTGCAGTGAGCCGACATTGCCCGCTGCACTCCAGCCTGGGCAACAGAGTGAGACTCCGTCTCAAAAAATAAATAAATAAATAAATAAATAAATAAACAAATAAATAAAACCCTATGGTAGGTCCGGAGTGGTGGCTCACGCCTGTAATCCCAGCACTTTGGGAGGCCGAGGCAGGTGGATCACTTGAGGTCAGGAGTTCGAGACCAGCCTGGCCAACATGGTGAAACCCTGTCTCTACTAAAAACACAAAAATTAGCTGAGTGTGGTGGCAGATGCCTGTAATCCCAGCTACTCAGGAGGCTGAGGCAGGAAAATCACTTGAACCCGGGAGGTGGAGGTTGCAGTGAGCCAAGATTGCACCACTGCACTCCAGCCTGGGCAACAGAGTGAGACTCTGTCACAGGAAAAAACAAAAAACAAAAAAACAAAAACACAAAAACCGTATGGTAAATTTTAAATTTTAAGGTGGTACTTTAGAACACTAGTGTTCCATCTTCTCAGTTTGCTGGCTTTCGGTTTAAAAGCAGCTTTTCCTCCCACCAAACCTCCCCTCTAGTATTTGGCTTTGGAGCGGTGAGCAGCAGAATCTGGGTCAGGTTACGCTTTTTTCTCTTCAGTCCCATTAACTCTGGAATCCTAGGTGCCCTCTGCATACTTGGACTCCAAAAACCACTTTCTCCAACAAGAAAACAAAGTAAACTGCAGATTATATAATAGGAGATTTTAAATTCATTTCAAAATTCACTATGGAAGATATGGTTTCTCATCTGGAATCCATCCTGCTTGTCTGGATTTACCTTACTTCTCCCTGCATTGCTCACATTTCTGATTCTTTCATGGAACAGAGTACATTATCCTCTAAAAGCTTTCACCAAACTGATGGAATTTCCTATTTCTCGCCCCCTACCCCCACCTACTGCTTTTCAAAGTAAAATGGCATTTATCTGTAAGGCGGGATGAAGTTAATATCTGTTAAACCCCCATTTATTTCCAGAAGCTTCCAAAGTCAGCCCAACCTCCCAAGGTTACTTAGCTCTCTAATAAAACAAAAGGTGAACTCCCTGAAAGAATTCTCCTGCAGAATTCTATTATAGCGTTAGAGGAAAAAGCACTGCCACTGTGTAAAATTGTGTAGATTTGGGGTAAAAGGCCAAGGTACTTTCCAGTTTCAATTTTCTTGACTGTCCTGCTGGGCACGGTGGTTTACACCTATAATCCCAGCACTTGGGTGAGGCTGAGGAGGGAGGATCACATGAGGCGAGGAGTTCAAGACCAGCCTGGGCTTGTCTCCAACCCCTCACCCCAACCCCGCCCCCACCCCCACAAATGCTCAACTGCAGTTGAACTGAATTAAATTGCGTTTCTTTCCTTCCTTCCTTCCTTCTTTCCTTCCTTTCTTCCTTCTTTCTCTCTCTCTTTCCCTCCCTTCCTTCTCTCCTTTCTTCCTTCTGTCTCTCTTTCTCTCTTTCTCTCTCTCTTTCTTTCTTGAGACAGAGTCACGCTGTATCACCCAGGCTAAAGTGCAATGGTGCTGTCTTGGCTCACTGCAACCACTGCCTCGCAGGTTCAAAGGATTCTCCTGCCTCAGACTCCCGAGTAGCTGGGACTACAAGCGTGCACCACCACACCTGGCTAATTTTTATATTTTTTAGTAGAGACAGGGTTTCACCATGTTGACGAGGCTGGTCTCGAACTCCTGACCTCGAGTGATTCGCCCACCTCAGCCTCCCAAAGTGGTGATCCTGGGTTTTAAGCAGAATAGGGGACATACCACTACCCACTTATCGAATGTATTCTAAATAAGTTTTCTTATCCTAAATTTTTTTATATTCCAATACTGGAAACTTTTATTTACAGAAGCCATGTATTCTATATTCTATATGTAGAATACATGGTTCATTAAGGCCAAGATAATTTCCCATTTTGTGTATATCATTACTTATACTACTCATTAAAATAATCTTCAGTGCGGAGAGATTATCTCTTTTCCTCTGCTAAAGACACAATAATCTTTCATTCAGACAAATAAGACATTACATAAGACCTACCTAGTTACATAAAAACAAAGTAACTACACTAGTACTCCTGTCTGTTAAAAGACTATCAGATAAGTCACTGCGGTTATCTGTACATAACAATGAACAATCATCCTAATAATTACTAGTGAATGCCTTTTCTTTCTAGATAGAAGAAGCTGAAGATATAAAATCTAAATCTAAATTCGAATGTTAACTTTTGTCTCAACTGACAGAATACCGTACATTGCCCAAATAAAGGATTTTATTGAATCACTAAATTTTTACCAGCTTTATTGAGATATAATTTACACACCATTCAATTCAATTCAATCACTTTTAGAATATTCAGAGTTGTGCAAACATTATCACCATCAGTGTTAGAACATTTTTATCACCTCAAGGTAAAAAAAAATACTCCTTAGCAGTCACTCCCCATCTCTCAGCCTCCCCCAACCTGCAGGCAACCGACAATCTATTTTCTATAATTTTTTTTCTTTTCCTTCCTTCCTTCCTTCCTTCCTTTTTATACAGGGTCTCACTCTGTCACTCAGGCTGGAGTGCAGTAGCACAATCATAGCTCACTGCAGCCTTGACCACCCTGGACTCAGGCGATTCCAATATTGGAATATAAAATATTTTAGGATAAGAAAACTTATTTAGAATATGTTCAATAAGTGGGTAGTGGTATGTCCCCTATTCTGGTTAAAACCCAGGATCACCACTTTGGGAGGCTGAGGTGGGCGAATCACTTGAGCTCAGGAGTTCGAGACCAGCCTGGCCAACATGGTGAAACCCTGTCTCTACCAAAAAATACAAAAATTAGCCGGGTGTGGCGGTGCGCGCCTGTAGTCCCAGCTACTCGAGGGGGCGGAGGTGGGAGAATCACTTAAACCCGGGAGGTGTAAGTTGCTGTGAGCCGAGATCACACCAGTGCACTCCAGCCTGGGCAACAGAGACCTTTTGTCTAAATCAATCAATCAATCAATCAATCCCAGGAGTGCAGTGGCGCGATCTCGGCTTTCTGCAACCTCTGCCTCCCCGGTTCAAACGATTCTCCTGCCTAAGTCTTCCGAGTAGCTGGGAGGCCCGTGCCACCACGCCCGGCTAATTTTTGTATTTTTAGTAGAGACGGGTTTTCACAATGTTGGCCAGGCCTGTCTTGAGCTCCTGACCTCAAGAGATTTGCCTGCCTTGGCCTCCAAAGGGCTGGGATTACGGGCGTGAGCCACCGTGCCCGGCCAGTCTTGTCCATTTTCTCCTTGAAGACCATCTTTCACACTGTCACTATAGTGACTTGCATAAAACTGAAAGCTAATATTACACACACCTTCTTTTTTTTTTTTTTTTGAGACGGATTCTCGCTCTGTCACCAGGCTGGAGTGCAGTGAGGCGATCTCGGCTCACTGCAAGCTCCGCCTCCTGGGTTCACGCCATTCTCCTGCCTCAGCCTCCTGAGTAGCTGGGACTACAGGCGCCTGCCACCACGCCCGGCTAATTTTTTGTATTTTTAGTAGAGACAGGGTTTCACTGTGTTAGCCAGGATGGTCTAGATCTCCTGACCTCGTGATCCACCAGCCTCGGCCTCCCAAAGTGGTGGGATTACAGGCGTGAGCCACCGTGCCTGGCCTACACACATTCTTAACATCTGTTAATGGTTCAATTCATTATCCTGGCAACAAGACTGTTCATGATGTACCTTACATTTTCAGCTTTATCTCCTTTCGCCTTCATATTCAATCTGTGTTCCAGCTAGACCAAACTGTTCTCAATTGTCTAAAAGTACCATTTTAAAAGTGCCTTAATAACTTTGTATGTATATACTTTCCATCTAGAAAGCTTTTACTGCCTTCCCTTTTTCTGACTATTTGTATTTATGTTTTAAGATAGGCCAATCAACCTGTCCGCTGCAAAACTTTGTTTGATTCTCTCAGGCAGTTAGATGTTTCCTTCTTTGCACTCCCAAAGCTCTTATGCTTCACTCTTATACTATTTACCACACTGCCTTGTAACCGAAGGACATCTCTAGGTTGTGGCCTTCAAGAGGGCATCTTATTCATCTTTATACCAGGTATATAGCAAGGAACTACTATACACAAGACTTGCTACAAAGCTACTTACATGACATTTTAATAACCAAGAAAGAATTTGTAGAAATAGCAAGTAACATTTCTTAATCCTTTTCAATTTAAGATAAGCAACATGTTGGGATACTGAGATGTGACAACAATGGTAACAATAGCAACTCACACTTAATAATGCTTACAGTGTGTCAGACACAGTTTTGTGTGCTTTCATAACCCTTTGAGGTTGCAATTGTTGTCCATGTTTTGTAGGCAAAGATACAGATGCACAAAGTTATGTGACTTGCCTAAGGTCATATAGCCAACAAGATAGGAAACACTGAAACTAGAGTTTAGTGTGAATTTGTGTGTGTTCAAATCCTTCATTTACAGCTAAATTTGCAAATCTGTTGAAGGAAAGGGAAATAGAACTTACTGCTCTTATTTAGCAGTGAAATTTAAATAATTTTTTGTTGTTTTATTTCAGAAGGTGAGTGTAGGTTTATTTATTATTTTTGAGACAGAGTCTTGCTCTGTTGCACAGGCTGGAGTGCAATAGCACAATCACTGCAGCCTTGACCTCTTGGTTCAAGCAATCCTCTCATCTCAGCCTCCTGAGTAGCTGGGACTACAGGTACACACCACCATGAGCAGCTTTTTTTTTTTTTTTTTTTTTTTTTAGAGATGGGGTCTCATGATGTTGCCTAGCTTGGTCTCAAACTCCTGGGTTCAAGTGATCCTCCTACCTCAGCCTCCCAAAATGCTGGGATTACAGGTATGAGCCACCATGCCTGGACTGAGTATAGGTTTAGAAAGGTAAGCATGACTTCAGGGTTCCAAAAAGTACTGAAGAAGTAGCATCTCACTCACTGTTCCTGGGAAGATGGAAAAGTGATGATCCCTTAAATCCTGCAATTGAAAACATTTGTGACCCTGAGGGCAGGTATGAGAGGCACTAAGAAAATCCTTTGTTGGTGAGACAGAGAACATTTTCACCCCAGGAAAAAGAGATCATAGAGAAGTCATGAAAACTGTACTGAACAAAATACTTATGGGAAAGAGGGGTTGTAAAAGTGATGAATGTAGACAGTTCTTCACTAAGAAATCAAATCTTACTCAACAGCAAAGGATCCACACTGAAGAGAGACCCTGTAAATACAAAGTTTGTGGCAAGCCTTCAGTGGGAACACTAGCCTCTATCTCCAGAAGATCCACACTGGGGAGAACCCTTATAAGTGTGATGAGCATAGAAGGGCCTTCACCGTGAAAGCCTGCATTATAGAAGCTGTATTTTCACAGACACTATGAATGTGATCAGTGTGGCAAGACTTTCATTTGGAGCTCAGATCTTAGTAAACATCAGAGGCTTCATACTGGAGGGAAATCCACAAGCGTAATGTATGCAATAAGACCTTCAGAATTCTGACCATCTCAAACATCAGAGAATACATACTGGAGAGAAACCCTACAAATATCTTATGCATGGGAAAGCTTTTAATCAGAGCCCACTCTTTCTTAAGCATCATAGAGTACACACTGAGAGAAACCTTATCACTTTAAGGAATGTGGAGAAAGCTTTAGTCACAATGGAGGTCTGACATCGTATGAGAGACTGCACACAAGAGAGAAGCCTTATAAAAGTAAAGTATTTGGGAAAGTCTGCATTGAGAGCTCACACTTCATTAACTATCCCAACATTCATACAGGGGAAAGACTTCCTCATTGCCCTGAATATGGAAAATGCTTTACTCAAAATGAAGGTCTTATTTCCCATCAGAACCTTTTTAGACATTAAAAAGGAAACCCATACCAGAGAAAAAAGATATATACCTCTGATGAATGTGTGTAAAACTTTGTGTTTCTCTAGTAATTGACCTTTAGAGAGTAGATATAGAAGGGAAATATTTTGAATATAACAATTTTGAAATGTTTGAATGGCAGCTTCTTGCCTCACTTAACGTTAGTAAATTTGTCAAGAGCATGCCTAGGAAATGGGTTGGCTAGAACTTGTTTTAGCAGAAATAAATGTGTTTTCAGTCATTATCCTCCTTAAGGAAAGGGTTAGTCTCACCCAGTGACCAGTTCTAAGTTCCCGACTCTTAGATGGGAAATGAAGAGTATTTTGTGTGAGCCTGTAGACGTTTGAAAACTTTGATATTCAGAGGGTAGGCGAAATGGTCACTCACTCCTGAGACTTCCTTTGTGAAACAGAGCTTTGTAATATTTGTGATTCCCTGCTCTCTCTTTCAGGAAAAGATGCTCACTATATCCAATAAGGCTTATAAAATACTGGGTATCAGTTGAAAGATATTAAGACATCAATTGTCGGCTGGGTGCAGTGGTTCACACCTGTAATCACAGCATTTTGGGAGGCTGAGGCAGAAGGATCACTTGAGTCGAAGAGTTCGAGACCAGCCTGGGCAACATAGTGAGACCCTTGTCTCTACAAAAAATAAATTAGCTAGGCGTGGTGGCGCAGGCCTGTAATCCTGGCTACTTGGGAGGCTGAGGTGGGAGAATCACTTGAGCCCAGGAGGAATAGGTTGCAGTGAGCTGTGTTCATGCCACTGCACTCCAGCCTGGGCAACAGAGTGAGACCCCTCCTCAAAAAACTAAAACTAAAACAAAAATAAAAATTAAAAAAGAAATAAATTGTTTTCTTGTCTCTGTTCAAAACCTGGACCACTATGTGTAGTCCTATTCCCAGACTGTCACACAGATCTAGTGATGTTGGTACAAATTGAGAGAAAGGGAACCAGATGGTTTTTCCTCATCTTTGTATGCATGTAGCTGGCATAGTGATTGGCATTTGCATTCCATAAATGTTTATTGAAATGAGTTAAATTAAAATAAATAGAATTAAATCCTGGACTTATATAGTGTACTTGCTGAAATTCAGTTTTAAGAAGTGGCATAAAGTGAAAACAAAAGTATTTTAAACTTATGTAGAAATATTGACGAGATGGTTAAAATGGAAATCTCTGATCTTTTGAAGATGTATATGTAATTCATGAGTTGATATGTAGGAGGGCATTGCTTCCTCCCACAGCTTCAGAATCATACAGTAATAGACTGGGGGGATCATAGGCCTGACCAAGTGGGACTATTGTTAAGTTATGCTCTTAAATAAAGAAAAAAAAAGTAACATCAGTTCTTTAAGTACTTTGTTCTAACAATGTAATTATTGTGTTCTGTCTAAAACTATGATACAGTGTTAAACTTCTCAAGGTTTCCTTTGTCTACGAGCTACAGTCGAGTGTTGTTCCCCGTCTTTTTGTGACATGGCCTGTCTTCACTTACTGTGGAAACAAACTAACATATGCTTCTTTTTTATTTATTTATTTATTTTGCGACGGAGTTTCGCTCTGTCACCCAGGCTGGAGTGCAGTGGTGCGATCTCGGCTCACTGCAAGCTCCGCCCCTCCAGGTTTAAGCAATTCTCCGCCTCCGGAGTAGCTGGGATTACAGGCGCGTGCCACCATGCCAGGCTAATTTTTTGTATTTTTAGTAGAGACGGGGTTTCACCATCTTGGCCAGGCTGGTCTTGAACTCCTGACCTCGTGATCCACCTGCCTCAGCCTCTAAGTGCTGGGATTACAGGCGTGAACCACCGCGCCTGGCCTGCTTCTTTTAAAAGGAAACTCTGAGATAAAAAATACGAAGTTCTCTTCAAAAAAGCAATCAGCTTTTCATTAAAGTGAAACTATGGAGTACAACACTTGAGTTTTTTTTGTTGTTTTTTTTTTTTTTTTTTTTTTTTTTTTTTTTGAGATGGAGTCTTGCTGTTGCCCAGGCTGGAGTGCAACGGCGAGATTTCAGCTCATTGCAACCTTCCCCTCCCTGCCTCAGTCTCCCAAGCAGCTGGGACTGGGACTACAGGCGCCCGCCACTACACCCAGCTAATTTTTGTATTTTTAGTAGAGATGGGGTTTCACCGTGTTAGCCAGGATAGTCACGATCTCCTGGCCGCGTGATCCACCCACCTCGGCCTCCTAAAGTGCTGGGATTACAGGTGTTAGCCACCGTGCCTGGCCCCACTTGAGCCTTAAAATACTTTATTTGGGCACTGAATAAAATTTATCTGTGCTAATTCTTTATCTGTACTAACACGCAGTAGTCTTTAGCCAGGGCATTGCTACCTACTACGATGTACTTGGGTACACTTATGGTTCTCACAATGACCAGGTTATGGCATGTTCATTTTTATGGGTGGGGTTCAGGCATTATAAACATTATAGTATACATTTATGTTGTAGTATGTAGCATAAATACAACAGGTACAACCATTAGAAATCTCGAGAGAAATCTTCACGCATCCAGGAACTGTGGCTCAACACCTGTGATCCTAATGTGCCACGGAATTGGTGGGTTCTTGATCTCACTGACTTCAAGAATGAAGCCACGGACCCTGGCCATGAGTGTTGCAGTTCTGAAGAGCAGTGTGTGGGGAATTTGTTCATTCTGATGTTTGAATATGTTCAGAGTTTCATTCCATTCAGGTGGGTTCGTGGTTTCACTGACTCGGGAAAGCTACCGATCGTGGCAATAACTGTTACAGCTCTTAAGACGGTGTGTCTGGAGTCATTGGTTCCTCTCAGTGAGTTTGTGGTCTCCTTGGCTTCAGGAATGAAACTGCAGACTTTCACAGCAATTATCACAGCCCACAAAGGCAATGCGCATGCAAAGACTGAGCAGCAGCAGGAATCATTGCAAACAGCAAAAAAAACAAACCTTCCACAATGTGGAGAAAGCATTAACCAAACAGCCACCACCAGCTCAGGCAGCCTGCTTTTATACTCTTATCTGGCCCCACCCACATCCTGCTGATTGGTCCATTTTACAGAGAGCTGATTGGTCCGTTTTGGCAGGGTACTGATTGGTGCGTTTACAATCCCTGAGCGAGACGCAAAAGTTCTGCAAGTCCCCACTAGATTAGCTAGATACAGAGTGTGATTGGTGTATTTACAAACCCTGAGCTAGACGCAAAGTGTATTTACAAACCTTGAGCTAAATACAGGGTGCTGACTGGTGTATTTACAATCCCTTAGCTAGACATAAAGATTCTCCAAGTCCCCACCAGGTTAACTAGTTACAGAGTGCTGACTGGTGCATTCATAAACCCTGAACTAGACATGAGGTGCTGATTGGTGTGTTTACAAACCTTGAGCTAGATACAGAGTGCCGATTAGGTGCATTCACAAACCCTTAGCTACTAGACATAAAGATTCTCCAAGTCCCCACCAGGTTAGCTAGATACAGAGTGCCGATTGGTGTATTCACACTCCTTACCTAAAGATTCTCCAAGTCCCCACCAGGTTAGCTAGAGTGCTGATTGGTGCATCCACAAACCATGAGCTAGTGCGGATTGGTGTCTTGAGCACGGGTAGTGAGGAGGTTATCATCTGGGCCAGGAGCTGCGGAGGGGGTGCCAGGTCCCCCAGCACTGCCCATCCGCCCGCGCTGCGGTCGAATTCTCGCCGGGCCTCAGCCGCCTCCTCATGGGGCAGGGCACGGGACCTGCAGCTCGCCATGCCGCAGCCCGCCCCCGACCCTCCCACCCGTGGGCTCCTTTACGGTCCAAGTCTCCCTGATGGGCGCTGCCCCCTGCTCCGCAGCGCCCGGTCCCATCGACCGCCCAAGGGCTGAGGAGTGCAGGTGCGTGGCACGGGACTGGCGGGCAGCTCCGCCCGTCGCCCCAGTGCGGGATCCACTAGGCAAAGCCAGCTGGGCTCTTGCGGCGGGTGCGGACTTGGACTACTTTTATGGCTAGCTAGAGGATTGTATATGTGCCAGTCAGCACTCTGTGTCTAGCTCTGGGTTTGTGGATACACCAATCAGCACTCTGAATCTAGCAAATCTAGTGGGGACCTGGAGAACCTTTATGTCTAGCTAAAGGATTGTAAATGCACCAATCAGCACTCTGTGTCTAGCTCAGGGACTGTAAACACACCAATCAGCACCCTGTCAAAACAGACTAATCGGTTCTTTGTAAAACAGACCAATCAGCTCTCTGTAAAATGGACCAATCAGCAGAATGTGGGTGGGGCCAGATAAGGCAATAAAAGCAGGCTGCCCGGAGCAGCCACGGTAACTTACTCGGAATCGATCTCTGTGTTGTGGATACTTTGTTCTTTATGTTCTTTGTAATAAATTTTGCTTCTGCTTGCTTTTTGAGGTTTGCACTTCCTGTGTGAGCTGTAACACTTACTGTGAAGATTTGCGGTTTCACTCCTGAGACCGGCAAGAACCATGAGTGCATCAAGAGAAATGAACAACTTCAGACATACCATCTTAAGAGTTGCAACACTTATGCTGAAGGTCTGCATGTTTCGCTCCTTGTAAGCCAGCCAGACTAGGAACCCACCAGCGGGAAGAAACTCAGAACATGGGTGAACATCAGAAAGAACAAACTCCAGCCACACTGTCTTTAAAAAATAACATCACGAGGGTCTGCAGCTTCATGTTTGAAGTCAGTGAAACCAAGAACCCACCAATTCTGGACACCAGGCTGAGGTAGAAAAATTATTTGAACCTGGAGGTAGAGGCTGCAGTGAGCTTAGATCATGCCACTGCATTCCAGCCTGGGCGACAATGAGCTCCATCTGAAAGACAACAAATAGATGATAAATGGAATTTAATCAAAAGAAACTTTTGTGCATCAAAGGACATTAGACAGTGTTAAAAGAGCACATAGAATTGGTGAAAATGTCTTGGAAATCACATGTTTGGTAAGGGTCTAACATCCAGATATATCCAAAAAAACAAAAACCAAACCTTAGAACTGAAAATCAACAAGGCAAATCAGTTTAAATGCACAAAGAATTCAAATAGACACCTCTCCAAACAAAGTATGTAAATAGGCAATAAGCACTTGGAAAGTACTCTGTGTCTTTATTCACTAGGGAAATGCAAATCAAAACCAAAGTAGGGTACCATTTCAAACTTTCTTGGATGGCTATAATCAGGAAAATGGCCAATGAAAAAGTGTTGGTGAAGATGTGGATAAACCGGAACTTGTTGGTGAGAATGTAAAATGATAAAGCCACTGTGGAAACCGGTTTGGTGGTTCCCTTAAAAAGCTAAACATGGGTGTAGCATATGACTTAGCAATTCTAGGTGTATACCCAAAAGAATTGAAAGCAGAGACTCAAACAGATCCTTGTAATCCAATGTTCTTTGCAGCATTATTCATAATAGCTAAAAGGAGAATCCAGCCATCAGCAGATGAGCAGATAAGCAAAATAACAAAAATAAAACTGCATAAGCAGAATAGGCATCAAAATATAAGAAATTTTAAAAAATGAATATACATACAATATAGGATATATGCTGGTATATGCTGTGAGATGGATGAATCTTGAAAACATTTTGCTTAGTGATGAAATAGGCTAGGTATGAAAGGACACAAGTACTGTATAACTCCACTTATATGAAATATCTAGAATAGGCGATTTCAAAAAGACAAAAGGTGAGGGGCTGAGGCTCATGCCTGTAATCCGAGGACTTTGGGAGGTCAAGGCGGGAGGATTGCTTGAGACCAGGAGTTCAAAACCAGCTTGGGTAACATGGTGAGACCATGCTGCCCCCCACATCTCTACAAAAAATTAAAAATTAGCCAGGTGTTGTGACACATGACTGTAGTTTTAGTTACACGGAAGGCTGAGGCAGGAGGATTCTTTGAGCCCAGGAGTTCAAGACTGCGGTGAGAATGAGACCCTGTCTCTTTAAAATGCCAAAACAAGGGCTGGGTGCGGTGGCTCACGCCTGTAATCCCAGCACTTTGGGAGGCCGAGGCGGGTGGATCACGAGGTCAGGAGATGGAGACCATCCTGGTTAACACAGTGAAACCCCGTCTCTACTAAAAGTAGAAAAAATTAGCTGGGCGTGGTGGCATGCGCCTGTACTGGCAGCTACTCGGGAGACTGAGGCAGGAGAATCGCTTGAACCCGGGAGGCAGAGGTTGCAATGAGCCGAGATAGCCCAGATCGCGCCACTGCACTCCAGCCTGGCGACAAAGCAAAACTCTGTCTTAAAAAAAAAAAAGTTAAAGTGACATTTTATGTTATATATATTTTACCACACTGCATCGTGCCATTAAACAATAAAAATTTGTTCTAAACATTGAGACTTGTGCTCCAGAAATAACTTAATATTTTGGTTAAGTTTCCAGCTTTACCCTTTATTAGTTGTGTTGGGCAATGTATTATACCCTTTTAGGTGTCAGTTTCTACATCTGTAAAAGAAGACTATTAATATATTTCTCATAGTTGGAATAGTGCAGCTACAGTGTATGCATTCGGTAAATGTTAACTGGCGTTGGTGTTAAATCTGGGAATTGCGTTGTTTCTTTTTAAAGAATTCTTATTCAGTTACCACATATTCTCACAGAAACAAATGTTCTTGAGAATCCATTTTAGCTTTCTTTTCCTCAAGAAGCGACTGGAGCTCAATTAAAAATGATGAAAACTTGCTTGATCCTGCTCTCACTGTGCTTTCTTTGCAGTAATGTTCAGATCAATTTATGGCATTGGCCCACTTGCAAAAATTCAACCTATCATGACTACTCTAATACAGGTTGCACTAGAGGACAGCTCAGTTTGGATTAAAGCTTTTGGTGGTTTCTGCCTTTAGGC
Organism: Pan troglodytes; assembly: GCF_028858775.2. Lineage (NCBI taxonomy): Eukaryota > Metazoa > Chordata > Mammalia > Primates > Hominidae > Pan > Pan troglodytes. The sequence continues at coordinate 34,833,874 of NC_072403.2, read as the reverse complement.
TTAAGTGATGACGATTTGCCAGGTGATGACAGTTACCTTTTTTGGTAGTTAGTGAAAATCTGGAGAACACTAATTTTAAACCATGTTCAGAGTCTCAGCCATAGAGAATCTCTGTGAGAGATCTTGTTCCCAGAAATTTAACTCCCTTTATCCCTTTTTGTTGATTTTTCTCTGTAGTGATTTCCACTCCTTCCCCCGCCCCCACCCACCCCCAGCTCCAAACACATACACACAAGAGTTCAGCAACCTGAACTTTGAAAATACTTAGTGATTTCAGATTCTCAGTGAATTAACAAATGCTATTCCTTCTGCCTGAAAAATACTCATTTTTCAGCTAAATAGCATTTCTTCAGGACCTCCAGGAGGGTGGATGCTTCCTAAAGAAGTCCCCATCCCTTATTTTTTTATTTTATCCTCGTACTTATTTTTTTCACAGGAGTGGAAACAATTTTTTTTTTTTTCTTCCCAGCGTTTGCTTGATTTCAACTGTTAGGTCCAGTAGAAAGTAAGCTCTTTGAGGCCAAGTGCTATTTCTGCTTTGTTCTTTTATAAAGCAGCTGTCACAGGGCAGGCACACCGTATATACTCGTTAAATAAGACTTCTACCTTTAGTTGTTAATTGGCAGCCAGACCGGAGCAAGAAAAGGGAAAATGCTCTGAATCAACAAATATCTTTCGAACCAGAGAACGCAAAACGACGACCACGAAGGGACTCGAACCCTCAATCTTCTGATCCGGAATCAGACGCCTTATCCATTAGGCCACGCGGCCAACCGCCAAATAGTGTTGCTTACATAGCACAGAAAGGGAATGTAACATCGTGGGGAAGGGGGCTTTTTAAGCGCTGACTTCAAAGATCCAGCTTAATAAAAACTTCCTCGTTTGAAATTAAAATTCACTAACAGTTAAAAACTATTTACAACACCTTCCAAAACTTGCAAATACTAATACACAGTTGTCAGAAACTGTGAGAGGACGAGCAGTTAGATTGGTCATCAGCGGTGAACCCTGTTGAAATCTCTGATCAATGGCTTCGAGAAGTGGGATAGGGAGATTTTCAGTTCTGAACTGATGCTGCACCCCTTAGGGAAAACAATCAAGAGGAGGGTGAGAGAGCGCACAGAACGTACTTTCGGCAAGTGGGGTGTGTGAAAGGAATGATGGCGACGCTGGAAGCGGGGCAGTGATGGCCAGGAAACTTCAAAGATGGTTCTGTTGGAAGTGCAGGGTTGGCGTAAGGCCGGAACAAAGTAGGTTATTCAGTTCACATATACTGTTTATTTACATGGAGCTTAGTGACTTCCATTCCTGACTTGAAGACTTCCCAAGTTTGATTTGGTCTTGACAAGAACGCGTCACCAGCTCGCTGTGGATTAATCCACAGAACAATAGGGTGTTTGGGGGGAACCCCACAGTCACCAAAAGTGTGGATGGGATAGGAAAGATGTGAAACGTCCAACCCTTAAGTAGAACTATAACACCGGTCTGTCCATTACACAGTATGATTTTGGTTCCTTGAAAATGACACGTTATTCTAACACAATGAAATCCGAGCAAAATCTCTCCCTTCCTGAACCCTACACTCGTCAACAAAGAGAATCCCATCAACTTCTATTTTTCCTAGTGTTTTCTTCTACAGTATTTTCTTTGGGGTTAAGACCAAGCTCAAATTATTGCCGAATATTCAGTCAAAATTTTTAGAGTGTCTTACTTTAGGCTTTGCTCAGGAACCCAGGGACATCGATGAGGAAGGGACATTGATGAGGAAGAGACCACAGAGTGGCATAGGATATGAACTAGCATGAGTACAAGATTTGGAATAATATCGTGCTTCTTGTCATTCCAATACAGGTTTACATAAACTGTTGCAGAACACAAAAACAACAAAATGTCCCACTGCATTTTAGAAAGGTAGCTTAACATCTACTGCAAAAACTGCAAAGATTGCCTAAAGATACAGCAATTATTATTATTATTTTGTTGTTGTTGTTTTGTTTTTGAGACAGAGTCTTGCTCTGTCACCAAAGCTGGAGTGCACAGTGGCACGATCTGGGCTCACTGCAACCTCCGCCTCCAGGAAGCAATTCTCTTGCCTCAACCTCACGAATGGCTGAGACTACAGGCATGCGCCACCACACCCGGCTAATTTTTGCATTTTTAGTAAAGACGGGATTTCACCATGTTGGGCCATGGCTGGTCTGGAACTCCTGACCGCAAGTGATTCGCCCTCCTCGGCTTCCCAAAGTGCTGGGATTACCGCGTGAGCCACTGCGCCCAGCCTATTATTATTTTTGAGACAGGGTCTCACTCTGTCACCCAGGTTGGAGTGCAGTGACGCTATAACGGCTCACTGCAGCCTCGACCTCCTGGGCTAAAGGGATCCTCCCACCTCAGCCTCCTGAGTAGCTGGGACTACAGGCGCGTGCCACCACGCCCAGCTAATTTTTTTGTATTTGTATAGCTGGGGTCTCGCCATGCTGCCCAAGCTGCTCTGGAACTCCTGGACTCAAGAGACCCACCCGACTCTCACTTCCAAAGTGCTGGGATTACAAGAGCCAGCCACTGCGCCCTATCTATGCAGCAACCATTAACAAAACATAATATCGCCATGATGAACAAGTACAAGGACAAATGTAAAAACTGAAGAGGATTCTCTGTTCTAAAATAATTTTTGATAACATGGGAAGATGTTCTGAATACAATGTTGAGAATAAAGCAAATAATAAAAACATATGCAGTATGATCCCAATTGGATAAGTCTGTATTTATATGTCAGAGTCTCCACTCAGATTCAGTCTTGAAGTTCTCAATCCCTTTAAATAACTGGAAACTGGAACCTGTACAAGACACATTATAAGTGTTTGATGCAATACACATACATAAAACTCTAATAAGTGCAACTCTCTCTCCCCATTTTCAAAGTTTGGTGAACATTTTCAATTAAAGCCAAATATTTGAAGTTATATGCAACTATTGAAACTGGATATATTGAAAGTATTTAAACTGAAAAAAAATTAAGCTACTGGAAGATATTTTCTCATCTTCATCATCAGCATTGGGACACTTACTGTTGAAAGAATATATGTGGCTCACCCTTTTAATGAATTGGAATCAGGTCACCTGGGGCTTAGGACATCTTCTAGAACTGCCCAAGGACAGATGTGGATGATACCATGATTCATGGTCCTAATCCTTCCTCCAGAGAGGCCACAACAGAGCTAAAAGGTTTAGATCCTGGATAGTGACAATATTAGGGTTTGAGATCTTTGTGAGCTAAAATACAATTGTCAGCTTTCTCACAGGGTTCTAATTCTAAAATAAAAATAAGTACTGAGAGTTCATGGAGATGTTTTTTCCTCTCCTTTTAAATCTCACCTTGCTAACCTGAAAATGTTAAGCCTCCTAACCTGCTTCCCACTCTATTTCTGATCTCCTTTACCTGGTTATCATTCAGAACTATTCTCTACAGTTTCTTCTGCTCAGAGAAGGGCAATTTCTGACTGGCTCCATTTTCCTTCTTTTATTTCTGCCCCCTTTTTTGTCTCAACTTTGGCTCCATCCCCACTTTCTCTTCCACTTGTACTTTGCATCCTGTGTCTTCTGCAAAATATTCCCAGAAATATGTGCTTAGCTTCCTCTCTTCCATTTTGTTCCCTTTTATTCTCCTTTTCTCATTTTCACTGTCCCTAGATAATAATAGGTCTGTCTTTAATGGGAGAAAAGGGGAAAATAATGAAATTTCAGAAGATTTGTGTATGTATGTGTGTGTGTGTGAGCAAATGTTAGGGCTTTGCATTTTTATATTCACATTTTCCTCTCACGTGGGTTACATCAATTTATAATAATCTACATAAGTTGAAACAGAACATAGACAAAAAAATATATCCTTACCAACTTATTTTTTTGTTTGTTTTTTTGAGACGGAGTCTTGCTCTGTCACCAAGGCTGGAGTGCAATGGCCGATCCACAGATCATGTTTATCAGACATTTCCATGAAGTTGCCTTTAAGTATTTTAAATTCTTGTCCAAAACCAAACAGCTTCATCCCCTTCTGGATACCATCCTACTTCCCACAAATAAAAACAAACAAACAAGCATAATTCCTGCTTCTCCTTCTCTACTTAATAGTTTGGTGAAAGGCAACATCCATCTCTTACACTACCTGTGTGTGTGTGTGTGTGTTTCCTGAGGACACTCTCCATCTTTGTTGCTTTTAAAATCCATAAAGTCTCTCAATCCTGCAGCATCCACCTTCTTTCTCCAGTTCAAATAGATTCCTTCTTTGTTTTTTGTCACTCAAGTCTCTGCTAGTTTAGACCTTAAGCATTATTCCTATGACCGATTGCAGGAGACACACATTATGCCCTCCTTAGAGTAGGACAGAGAATAAGGTCAATGATTAACAAAATGTTGAATCATTCGCTCTCCAATTGTATAACAACTTTAGCTTTTTCACGGTTCTGCGCTTGAGACTTTTTTTTTTTTTTTTTTTTTTTAAAGACGGAGTTTCGCTCTTTGGAGTCTAGCTCTTGTCGCTGAGGCTGGAGTGCAATGGTGCAATCTCGGCTCACAGCAACCTCCACCTCCCAGGTTCAAGCGATTCTCCTGCCTCAGCCTCCCTAGTAGCTGGGATTACAGGCGCCTGCCACACCACACGAGGCTAATTGTTGTATTTTTAGTAGAGACAGGGTTTCACCATGTTGGCCAGGCTGGTCTCCAACTCCTGACCTCAGGAGATCCACCTGCCTTGGTCTCCCAAAATGCTGGGATTACAGGTGTGAGCCACTGTGCCCGGCCAAGACTTCTTTTTATCCAATAGCAGTGTGCCAGTAGCAGAAGAGTCAGCTGCATATGCTATAAAGAGCGTGCCCAGGAAAAAGCTGGATTTTGATAGCTTTCTACCTGGAGGAGAAAGACGTAATTTGGGTGCACAGCGATCAGAACTTGAACTTCAGATCCTGGGAGTAAAATGCTACTTAGATTCATAAACTCAGAAACTTTGTTGCTGTTGTTGTCTTGAGAATCTTGTAAAGTGTACACATTTGTCTGTGGTCTGTCTTGTCTTTTTTTGTTGTTGTTTTGGATTCTCAACTAGATATGCTAAAAATAAGCAGGCAAAAAAAGCAAGAAAGCAAACATGCTAAATTGGTGTTTCCTTCTGCAACTAGAGCTGCCCAACCCTATGCAGCCTTGCCTCTTGTGTGAGCATTTAACACTGCTCTCTGACAACCAGATGGGTTGGCTTCCTTAAGACAGTTTCAAAGAGCAGCTGTATGTGACTAACGAACTTCAAACATACAGTTTAAGAGATGCACCTGAGAAAATGCTGAGCCCATTCAGAGACTCAGTGAGTCACAAAAGTCTCAGACAAGACAAGCTGGGTCTCTTGTAAGAAGTTCTGGAATTTGGTCCATGGATCACCATCAGTATAATCTGGAAACCTGTTAGAACTGCAAATTCTTGGGCCCTACCCCAGGTCCACTAAATCAGAAATTCCCAAAGGATGTTCCAATATGTTTCAACAAGTCATCCAGATGATTCTGATGGACCTATGCTTTGTGAACAACTGAACTCGAAGGACTGACACCTTCTGTTGCCTCACTTTAGAGTAAGGGGCATTCATTCTTCTCTAGTACCTGGAGGAAGCACAGATGCATTGGGGACCTGGGACACATCCAGATCTGAGCATCCAAATCCTGAGCATCCTTGAGGCTCCACTACCCAGCACACTGCCTCTCACCTCATGGGTTTCCTCTTTTCCCTTCCGTAGTGTGATGAATCCCCCACCAGATTAGGTAAGGATGTATGTCCACTGCCTGAATCCTGAAAGCCAGGTGGTGAGCCAAGGCCATGGTGCCCAGCCAAAGAGTAGGTGTCCCTAATAACCCAAACATCCGGGAGAGTATCTAGGAACCTACTAAGAAAAACAGTCTCATCACTCAAACACAGTAGACAAATAGCCAGAAAATAAGCTTAAAAGCAGTTTAGAGGCTGGGTGCGGTGGCACATGCCTGTAATCCCACACTCTGGGAGGCCGAGGTGGGTGGATTGCTTGAGCCCAGGAGTTCGAGACCAGCCTGGCCAACATAGTGAAACCCAGTCTCTTCTAAAAATACAAATATTAGCAGGATGGGGCGGCGGGTGCCTGTAATCCCAGCTACCCGGGAGGCTGAGGCAGGAGAATCACTTGAACCCAGAAGGCGGAGGCTGCAGTGAGCCGAGATGGCAGCACTATACTCGAGCCTAGGAGACAGAGCGAGACTTGGTAAAAAAAAAAAAAAAAAAAAAACCATTTAGAGACAGGAGGCTGCATGGATCTCTGGAGCTGTCCTGCTACATCCAGGAGTACCCTGTGTGTAAGTCCTAATAAATTCATCTTACTTGTCAAGCTGTACTTGTCCAAGTCATTCTTTGGTCTGTTGGCTCCTTCCCAATTTAGGGGGACGTTACAGTCCCAAGTTTTGCTCATAACAATTGGCATCACAAACAGGATCTGAGAGACCAAACAATGAGTCAGGAAAGGGCATCTGCAGGGGGAATCCTGGGGTGGTCGGCAACATGCAGGTGGGGTGGAATTGCTCCATCGCTCAACCTTTGTGGACTGCTGCGGAAGTATAGGGATACTCAGAAAATGTGGCGGGGACTAAGCGCATATTGCAAGAGGCTAAGATATCAAAGTAGGATAAGGATAGCAAATGTGCTATTGTTGCAATAAGGCTGGCGCCTGAGAAATCATTAGAGCAGGAAACAGAGAAAGGATAGAAACACCTGCAGAAGTTCAAAGCATGCCAGCTTTTTTAGGACTCCAGCTGGTTACCTATTATGTATGGCCCTTTCTTGTGCACATTTTTTAACTGATGGGAAAATTACAACAAAAAAAAATGCGGATTTTAAATGGTTAAGCTGCAACTATAGAGTTAAATAGACTCTCCTAAAGCTATTTCTCTCTTTATTTTTGTTTCTGCCTATTTTCAATATGCTATTTATTTATTTAGAGACAGATTCTCACTCTGTCACCCAGGCTGGAGTGCAGCTCACTACAGCCTCCGCCTCCCGGGTTCAAGCTCTTTTCCTGCCTCAGCCTCCCGAGTAGCTGGGATTACAGGAACCCACCACCACTCCCAGGTATTTTTAGTAGAGATGGGGTTTCACCATATTGGCCAGGCTGGTCTCGAACTCCTGACCTTGTGATCCACCCACCTCGGCCTCCCAAAGTGCTGAGATTACAGGTGTGAGCCACTGCGCCCAGCCTCGAATGTTGGGAGAGAAGCTGAGTGTTGGGAGACAACAGGACTTGTATGTCTGCTAGACTTGCTGGCTCCTTGCTTTTAGCACTCCCATTATCTAAAGTAGCCATATGTTTCTCTTTCACTTGATACACCGTTTCCTTTCAACTCCCACATCTTCACTACCTGTTTGTTTGAGCACCAATAAATAGCCTGGGCTCCCAGAGCTCAGGGCCTTCGCAGCCTCCACACTCGTGATGGCCACTTAGTCCCACTTTCTCTCTCAAACTGTCTTTTTCTCATTTCTGTGACTCCGCAGGACTTTGTCGCCCCCACGACCTGGTGTTGGGTCTGATCACCCCAACACTCAAATATGCCATTATTAAGCTATTGGTGTTGAAATAAAACTCACTAATTCAAAGCCACTCGGAGATTTTACTTTTCTCTACAGTACAGCCAGTTCTTACTAAAAAGTAAACAATGAAACTCATTTGAAGCACAGAAAAAAGGGGATGTGGATAAATGAGGATTTTAAAAATCAAACTGCTATAGAAACTGCTTTACCCAAAATTGTGTTCCACAGTCTTTATTGGATTACCTATCAGTGCAAACAAAGTCTAGTCTTGTGGACAGGTCTCAATTTTGTGAAAAATAATTTGGATCTAGCTTTCCTTTTTTTTTTTTTTTCTTTTTTTTTTTTTGAGATGGAGTTTCACTCTTGTTGCCCAAGCTGGAGTGCAACGGTGAGATCTCGGCTCAGTGCAACCTCCATCTCCCAAGTTCAAGTGATTCTCCTGCCTGAACCTCTTGAGAAGCTGGGATTACAGGGGTGCGCCACCACTCTCAGCTACTTTTTTGTATTTTTAGTAGAAACGGGGTTTCACCATCTTAGCCAGCCTGGTCTCCAACTCCTGACCTCAGGTGATCCTCCCGCCTCGGCCTCCCAAAGGGCTGGGATTACAGGTTTGAGCCACTGCACCCGGCCTGATCCAACTATCTTTTGTAAAATAATAAATTTATGATGTTGTCTCATGGCTAGAGTTCCAAGTAAAAGCTGTTGGATATTGGTTTGTGTGTATAGATACATGCTTAAATGTGTTTATGTGTATGTATGTATGTATATTATGTGTTATGCCTAGCATACTACCAAATGGCTTATACATAAATGAGTACTCATAAATTAAGTCCAAATGCTTTTCAAGTTCATATGAATTTAGTAATCTTTAATAAATAATCTGGCTTTAAAATTATTGGTAAAATAAAAATAGAAATGTCCTTGAATTGTCAGCATACGTTTTTGTCTCAGTTTACCAATTAGTTTTACATTTGCCTCTGCTAGATATTTTAAGGTGTCAGGGTTTGACATAAAGGTCATAAGTCTGTAAACCCAGCCGAAAACAGAATGATCTTTGTTTGTGTGATTTTTTGGTAAGTATGACTAATTTAATATTGTTACGTCAGTGAAAACAGCTAAAATTCCTGAGTTATTGGCAAAAATGCCCATGTGTCTAACTTTAAAGTTCTTGCCTAGGTGAACACCTGACATTCACAGTTTAACAGAAAAAATAATTCAGAATGATGAGTAACTTTGTCTAATGTCTTCGTTCCCATGAGTAATCTAGGTAAACTGCTAAAAATGAATAAATTGAGTAAATGTAAGAGATAAATGCTTACGGGTGAACTTTTTGTGTAGTTTAAAACCTTAAAATTGTTTTAAGTACTTGTTGAATGTCTGGATCATTTCCAATTCAAAAAATGGCATTTATAATATAGGGCATTGGTCACACTGAGAGGTGACAGTGTGCTGGCAGTCCTCAGAGCCCTCGCTTGCTCTCCGCACCTCCGCTGCCTGGGCTCCCACTTTGGTGGCATTTGAGGAGCCCTTCAGTCCCCCACTGCACTGTGGGAGCCCCTTTCTGGGCTGGCCAAGACCGGAGCCCACTCCTTCAGCTTGCAGGGAGGTGTGGAGAGAGAGACTCGAGCGGGAACCGGGGCTGTGTGCCGCACTTGCGGGCCAGCTGGAGTTCCGGGTGGGCGTGGGCTTGGTGGGCCCCGCACTCGGAGCAGCCAGCCAGCTCTGCTGGCCCCGGACAATGGGGGACTTAGCACCCGGGCCAGTGGCTGCGGAGGGTGTACTGGGTCCCCCAGCAGTGCCGGCCCACCGGCGCTGCGCTCGATTTCTCGCCGGGCCTTGGCTGCCTTCCCACGGGGCAGGGCTTGGGACCTGCAGCCCGCCATGCCTGAGCCTCCCACCCACCTCCGTGGGCTCCTGTGAGGCCCGAGCCTCCCGGACGAGCGCCACCCCCTGCTCCACGGCACCCAGTCCCATCGACCACCTAAGGGCTGAGGAATGCGAGTGCAGGGCGCAGGACTGGCAGGCAGCTCCACCTGCAGCCCCAGTGCGGGATCCACTAGGTGAAGCCAGCTGGGCTCCTGAGTCTGGTGGGGACGTGGAGAGTCTTTATATCTAGCTCAGGGATTGTAAACACACCAATCAGCACCCTGTGTTTAGCTCAAGGTTTGTGAGTGCACCAATCGACACTCTGTATCTAGCTGCTCTGGTGAGGACGTGGAGAACCTTTATGTCTAGCTCACGGATTGTAAATACACCAATCGGCACTCTGTATCTAGCTCAAGGTTCGTAAACACACCAATCAGCACCCTGTGTTTAGCTCAAGGTTTGTGAGTGCACCAATCGACACTCTGTATCTAGCTGCTCTGGTGGGGCCTTGGAGAACCTGTGTGTGGAAACTCTGTATCTAACTAATGTAATGGGGACGAGGAGAACCTTTGTATCTAGCCCAGGGATTGTAAACGCACCAGTCAGCGCCCTGACAAAACAGGCCACTCGGCTCTACCAATCAGCAGGATGTGGGTGGGGCCAGATAAAAGAATAAAAGCAGGCTGCCCGAACCAGCATTAGCAACCTGCTCTATTGTCTCTTCTGCACTGTGGAAGCTTTGTTTTTTCACTCTGTGCAATAAATCTTGCAATTGGTCACTCTTTGGGTCCACGCTGCTTTTATGAGCTGTAACACTCACTGCAAAGGTTTGCAGCTTCACTCCTGAGCCAGCAAGACCACGACCCCACCAGAAGAAAGAAACTGCGGACACATCTGAACATCAGAAGGGACAGACTCCAGACCCGCCAACTTTAGAGCTGCGACACTCCCTGTGAGGGTCTGCGGTTTCATTCTTGAAGTCAGTAAGACCATAGAACCCACCAATTTCAGACACAACACTTCTGAGCCTCTTAGTGGGAAATGAAATCTGTGACGGGTGGAAGCATTGGCAGACCTCAGTGAGCTGGATAAAAACAACTATCAGGTCCACAGAGAAAGCAAAAAGGGGATGGGCCAAATATGCACCTGTATACTTGCAGGTAATGAACATGAAACAATACTTCCTGCTATTGGGGGGGCACTCTGAAATCACCCAAACATTCCAGAAAGTATATAAGGTACAAATAGACTGGCCCAGAGCCCCTACAGCAGCCTTGTTTGGCCTGTGAAGAAGCCAGGTGATGCCTGGAAGATGATAGTGGATTACCGCTAGCTGAACAAAGTGGTACTCCCTGTACATGCACCTGTATTCAATATTGCTCAACTGCTAGAGCAAGCAGTACCGAAGCTGGGAAGTATCCATTCTGTGACTGACTGCATTAATACTTTTTCCAGTATTTCAGCTGAAGATTCACAAGACCAGTTGGTCTACACTTAGGAGGGCCAAGAATGGACTTTCCAGGTGTCACCACAAGGGCATCTGCAAATCCCCGCCATCTCTCACAGTATGGTTACACAGGAGCTGTCTATAATCTCTTTGCCGGCCTTGGTCTCCCTGTTTCACTATATTAATGATAACATGCTACCCTCAGAGTCTCTTACAGATTTGGAGACTATCCTACAAACTGTTTTGGACAGCCTGAAGGAGGGATAGAAAATCAACCCCAAAAATACACAGGGGCTTGGCATGCCTGTCAAATTCCTGAGAGTTACCTGGTTGGGTAAGATGTGAAACATACCCAAAGCCGTCATTGATAAGATAGCATAGTAGTCTGCTCTCCAGACAGTAGAGCAACTCCAGGTTTTCCTAGGTTTACTGGGCTACTGGAGGATATTCATTCCTCATCTGGCACAAATACTCCACCCATTATACACTCTAATAAAGACAGGTAAAAAATGAGATGACATAAATAGAACAAGAGGCATTTGACAAAACAAAAATATTGGTGAAACAAGCCCAAGCATACAGACTCTACTGCTGTATTAGTAATCACCAGAGATGTCACAGGGATGAATTTAGGTTTGGGGCAAAAGCAACTAATGGGAATGGTACCTATAGGGTTTTGGTCTCAGTTATGGGAGGGAGCCAACATGGCAGTGGAGCCACCCATCAGGCCACCATATATAAGGGTACCCCGCCAATATCTGCTAGGCCCTGGTACATTGATGGGCATAGCAAAGATATCCAACACTGGGCATCAGAAGAAAATATAGACTGGACTAGGTGCGGTGGGTCATGCCTGTAATCCCAGCACTTTGGGAGGCTGAGACAGGCAGATCACTTGAGGTCAGGAGTTTGAGAGCAGTCTGGCCAACATGGTGAAACCCCATCTCTACTAAAAATACAAAAATTAGCCAGGCGTGGTGGCGCATGCGTGTAGTCCCAGCTACTTGGGAGACTGAGGTGGGAGAATTGCTTTAATCCGGGAGGCGGAGGTTGCAGTGAGCCGAGATCGCACCATTGCATTCCAGCCTGGGCAACAGAGCGAGACTCTGTCTCAAAATAAAAAAGAAGAAAATATAGACTGGAGGTTCCACTTACCACCACAATCCAACAGAGGCAGGACTTACAGAAAGAAATAATGGCCTGTTAAAGACCCAGATGTGTGCACTGTTTCAGGTTGGCTCTTTAAGTTCCTGGACTAAGAATCTCCATAAAGCCATACAAACTTTAAATGAGTCACCCACTAGCACACATGGCATCACTCCTTATAAATGGTTGGCAAGGCCTGTAAGACATGTCCCACAAACTCTCGGGGTTACCTCAAAGACACTGAGCCATGCTCCTGAGGCAGATGGTGAGACATGCTCCTGAGAACACCAGTGGATCTGCCAAGCAGTGATGGCTACAGGGACCTAAAGCTGAGCTGGAATATGCTTCCATACTGGATTAGTTTTATAGTACTGGAGGGTGGTGCCATGATAACTGCCATAGGGGCAGTGGTCCCAGGTGTGCTCCTTGATAGAGTTCCGAGAGACTTACTTTATCAACAGATGGCAGCACCCATACCTGCTGGAATAATTATAGTATGGATAGCATGGGCAAGGCTGGAAACTTATCAATTGGCTATTATGGCTGCTTCTAGGAAAAGAAGACATGGGTGGTTTTGTAATCCAGGCCTGAAGCCCACAGTGGCATCCCTAATAGTGCCAATGGGAGAAAACACAATGATAATAATGTTGCAAGGTGTGGCCGGGCGCGGTGGCTCACGCCTGTAATCCCAACACTTTGGGAGGCCAAGGCGGGTGGAGTATGAGGCCAGGAGATCGAGACCATCCTGGCTAACACGGTGAAACCCCGTCTCCACTAAAAATACAAAAAGTTAGCCAGATGTGGTGGCGGGCGCCTGTAGTCCCAGCTACTCAGGAAGCTGAGGCAGGAGAATGGCGTGAACCCAGGAGGCGGAACTTGCAGTGAGCCAAGATCGTGCCACTGCACTCCAGCCTGGGCAACAGAGCAAGACTCTGTCTCAAAAAAATTAAAAAAAAAAAAAATGTTGCAAGGAGTGAATACGCCTGTGAGAGGTCCTACTAACCACCTGTGTTTATACCCATAGGTTGTTCCTGCTACTCATGGCAGCTGGTAATGTCTTTCTAGACTGAGCTGCAACTCCAGAAGCAGTCAACAACCAGTCAGATACCTCTCCCTATGAAATAATAATGATATGCCTTAAAATACTCTGCCTTTCTCCTGACAGAACTGGAGTGACTTGTACAATAGCACTGATAATGCAATCCGGGCTCACTAAGAATTGCCTCCACCTAGAGGCTCAATCGCCAACGTGACAAAGACCCAAAATGTGCCTTTCTAGGTGCTAACTGTTGCACCTATTTCCCTGATGAAGAGAGTAATGTCAGAGGTACTTTAAACCATTTGTCAACTCAGATCCATGATATAACCTAATTAGGTTTCTTTTACTCATTCTCAAATTGGTTACACAGCTTCTCTAGTCATGGGAATTATGTTTTGCTAATAGACATTATAATTGTAGTTAACTTCTGCTTTTTGTGCTCCTACGTATACTGTAGATGTGACCTGTATGCGCAAGCCATGGCTAGACGTTATAGACCTGTATAGTTCTTTCCTTCCACCCTACTCAAGGAGTCTCGCACAAGATTGGCAGAAAGAATGTAAGAGATGGGAGGCAGGGTGGATGCAGCATGACAGATCACCCACCATGTCACTTAAGAGTGTATGTCTACTGCCTGAACCCTGAAGGCCCAGTGGTGAGCCAAGGCCACGATGCCCAGCAGAGGAGCAGGTGTCCTTGAGAACACAAACATCCCAGAGAGTATCTGAGAACCTACCAAGAAAAACAGTCTCATTGCTCAAACACAGTAGGCAAAAAGCCAGAAAATTAACTTAGAAACAGTTTAAAGACAGGAGGCGGCATGGATCTCTAGAGCTATCCTGCTGCACCCAGGAGTACCCTGTATCTAAGTCCTACTAAACTCACCTGCTTATTAAGCTGGACTGTCTTTGGTCTTCCGGGACCTTCCCAGTTTGGGGGGAACGTTACAGTCCCAAGTTTTTCTTGTAATACTTTCCAATCTTTCTCCTCCCCTTGTTAACTTTCCCCAGATCCTAGTTTCAGTTTCTGTTGTGGCTAGATTTTCAGGCCCAGTGGTTTTCAAACTTGCCCGAATATCAAATTCAACTGGGAAATATTAAATAACACAATATTCCATAGATGTGAGGACGATCTAGCTGTGACATCTGTCACCCCATAATAATTCCTGGGCCCTTTTCTGGAGACTCTGAAAGCACTCAGCATCTCAGTCTCTGGGGTAAGGCCTGGGGATTCCTGTTTTTATTAACTCCCGCAGGTAAATTTTCACCTTTGGGGACTCCTGCAGTGTTGTCCCAAAAGCACTTATAGGAAGGTCTAGGGCAGAAAAACATCTTTTCCCACCCAGTGCCAGGTTCATGGCTGACACTTCATAATAAAAGATAGATTAACAAGGGAAAAGCAGGCCGGGTGGGGTGGCTCATGCCTGTAATCCCAGCACTTTGGGGGGCTGAAGCTGGTGGATCACCTGAGGTCAGGAGTTTGAGACCAGCCTGGCCAACATGCAGAAACCCCCATTTCCACTAAAAATACAAAATTAGCTGGGCATAGTGGCACACGCCTGTAATCCCAGCTACTCGGGAGGCTGAAGCAGGAGGCTGAGGCAGAAGAATCGCTTGAACCCGGGAGGCGGAGGTTGTGATGAGCCAAGATCGCGCCATTACACTCTAGCCTGGGCAACAAAAGTGAAATTCTGTCTCAACAAAAAAAGAAAAAAAAAAAAGGGAAAAGCATACAAATCAAACATAAATTTTATTGACACAAGAGCCTTCAAAAATGAAGACCTAAAGAAATAGGAAAATCTGCGTACAGCAGACCCTTGAATAACGTTGTTTCATTCAACATCATTTTGTTATAATGTTGATGAGAAAAAAGTCTATTTCTCCTGGAAGCCACTGTCTGAGTTTCCTTCGACATCCCAAAAATGTGCACATTAGGTTCATTAGCATATCTAGTCTGAGTCTAGCGTCATCAGTCTGAGTGAAAGAGCACGCGAGCATATGTGTGAGTGTATGTGTGTGTGTATGAGCCCGCCCTGTGATGGAATGGCCACCTGTCCACGGTGGGTTCCCTCCTGACACTATGAGGAGTTGAATTAGGCTTCAGCCACCAAAGACCTTGAACTGGAGTGAGCAGGTTGAAAAATGCATGAATGAATACAAGTTACTGTAAAAGCAAAATTCAGGAAGCATTTCATAATCCTACAAATGAATGACAATAAACGACATGGTGCTAAAACAGCCAGCCGCCATACTGAGAGGTGACAGCTTGCTGGCAGCCCTCACAGCCTTCGCTTGCTCTAGGCGCCTCCTCGGCCTTGGCGCCCACTCTGGCCGCGCTTGAGGAGAACTTCAGCCCGCCGCTGCACTGTGGGAGCCCCTTGCTGGGCTGGCCAAGGCCGGAGCCGGCTCCCTCAGCTTGCAGGGATGTGTGGAGGGAGAAGCGCAGGCGGGAACCGGGCTGCGCGCGGCGCTTGCGGGCCCAGCGCGAGTTCCGGGTGGGCGTGGGCTCGGCGGGTTCCGCACTCGGAGCGGCCCCCTAATCCGCAAGCCCCGAGCATTGAGAGGCTTAGCACTTGGGCCAGCAGCTGCTGTGCTCGACTTCTCGCCGGGCCTTAGCTGTCTCCCCGCGGGGGAAGGCTCGGGACCTGCAGCCCGCCATGCCTGAGACGCCCCTCCCCGCCATGGGCTCCTGCGCGGCCCGAGCCTCCCCGACGAGCGCCGCCCCCTGCTCCATGGCGCCCAATCCCATCGGCCACCCAACGGCTGAGAGGTGCGGGCGCAAAGCACGGGACTGGAAGGCAGCTCCACCTGCGGCACCGGTGCAAAATCCACTGGGTGAAGCCAACTGGGCTCCTGAGTCTGGTGGGGACTTGGAGAACGTTTACGTCTAGCTAAGGGATTATAAATACACCAATCGGCACTCTGTATCTAGCTCAAGGTTTGTAAACACACCAATCGGCACCCTGTGTCTAGCTCAGGGTTTGTGAATGCACCAATGGACACTCTGTATTTAGCTACTCTGGTGGGGCCTTGGAGAACCTTTATGTCTAGCTCAGGGATTGGAAATACACCAATCGGCACTCTGTATCTAGCTCAAGGTTTGTAAACACACCAATCAGCACCCTGTGTCTAGCTCAGGGTTTGTGAATTCACTAATGGACACTCTGTATCTAGCTACTCTGGTGGGGACTTGGAGAACTTTTGTGTCTAGCTCAGGGATTGTAAACGCACCAATGAGCACTCTGTGAAGATGGACCAATCAGCTCTCTGTAAAACAGACCAGTCAGTTCTCTGTAAAATGGACCAATCAGCAGGATGTGGGTGGGGCCAGACAAGATAATAAAAGCAGGCTGCCCGAGCCAACTGCGACAACGTGTTCGGGTTTTTTTCCCACATCGCGGAAGTGTTGTTTTTTTGCGTTTTGCGATAGATCTTGATTGTTCTTTGGGTTCACACTAAGTTTATGAGCTGTAATTCGTTGATGGTCTGCAGCTTATCTTTTGAAGTTAGGAAAAACATGAATTCTCGGGGAAGAACAAACAACTCCGGACACGCTTCCTTAGAAGATGTAACACTGACCGCCAAGGTCTGCAGCTTCACTCCTGAGCCAGTAAGAGACCAAACCACCAGAAAGAAGAAACTCCATAACACATCTGAACGTCAGAGGGAACGAACTCTGGCTACACCGCATCTAACGATTGCAACACTCATCGGGAGGACTTGTGGCTTCTTTCTTGAAATCAGATCAAGAACCCGCCAATTCCAGACACAATGTTTTACGAATTGTGTGTTAGGAGTTGCGCCCTACAACTGCTGTTTCGCAAACATTTCTTCCTTCATATAACCTACCACCACTAGAACTGCAGTCACTGATTCACCAAAAATAAGTCAATCATGTCTGTTTTTGCTGATCTTAACTTGAGGTGCAGCTCATATTTTTTTCAATATTTAATGTTAGAAGTGTTTGGAGTCTTTATTTAGAAATTTGGTGTTTTTGTGATCAGACATTTGCCAAGAAACTTTTATATCAATTAGTCTAGTCTATGGTAGAATTAGTCTTATTTTGCTTAAAGTAATAGTTTCCAAGAACCAACTGACAATAAGTGAGGACTTCCTATATTTTTATGCTTAGGTTTGATGAAGTGGATAGTCCCATAGCAATATAATTGGATAAAAGGGGGTATGATCTAATGGTTATAAACTGGGGTGAACTTAGCAAAGCCTGTTTATTCAGGTTCTCCTTGGCATCTCTGTGTCTTCGTTTATTTCCTCCAAGTACATTTCCTCCCCTCTGAATTGACGGTCTTATCACCTACTTTAATTGGAAGATCAGGTAGCTTTCATGGCCCGCTTCATGGAACAAGGGCCCAGAGAAAAACGTTTCTGCTTCTGCTGTTTTCTCAAATGCCGAGGTGTCGTATTTTGGGAGTAGTGTGACCTGAACCCAGTCAAAAGACGTCCGAGTCTTTCTAATCTCTGGGTCATAGGGTCGCTTGTGGCCTATGCATTGTACGTATACAGTATGGCATTACGCATGTCTGTCCACTTCTAGGCGCACAGTCCAACTGGCTTTGACTGGTCAGGAAGGCCAGGCCTGGATCTGGGGTTGGTACTATAGGTTAGATGTTTTCAGGTTTTGAAGGAGAAACAGGTCCCTTAAGGATGAGAGCGAATCAGAAGAAGACAGACAAAAAAGGATTTAGGATTTGTTCCAGAAGCTCATTTCTGGATTGACTGTCGTACCAAGGTTTGGCGAACGGCGGCAAGCGCCTGCCAGTGTGTCGAAGAGTGGAGAGGTCAGTTGTGCCAAGGAGTGGAGAGGTCTAAGAACTCTCCAGGAGCACGGAGGGTTTATGCAGTCATAAATCGCCTTGCTTCTGCATACTTTTTATTCCGTGGAGGATTCCGCCCGGGAGATGGCGCCATAAACGCAGGTGCGTCCTGGCTCTTTTGTCTTCCCAGTGCGCATCTCGGCGACTCTCACCACCCGAGTCTCAGAGCCCGCGAAACGTAGCGTGCCAGGTTCTCCATCCCGAGGCTGGGCGCGGGAACCTGCAGGGGCAGTAACTACGACCGGGACAAGCCGATCTGCAATTCCCCTCCTGTTTTCTCTGCCACTTGGACTTAAATTCCTACGGCGGCGTTTAGGGCTTTCGTTTTATCTTTCTGCGTTATGCTCGCGGTTTCCTGGCAACCTTTCCAAGCAGAATCACCCCATCACAGACCTTTCTCTGGGGGCGGCCAGGCAGGACGGCTCCCTTATAAACCCCGATAGGTGGCTGTCGAGCGGCCGTCCGAGAGGGTGACCTGCAGCGGGAGATCCCAGGCCCAGCACGGGACTTTCGATATAACATTCAGTTTTCCTTCTCTCAGCGCAGTCAGGAAACAATATCCAGTATAGCGAATTCAAAATTAAGTTCGACAAAATATGCTTCTTGGCACGACCGATAATAGTAGTAACAGGTCATAGACTTATTTTGGCCCACGTTAAACGTTGGGGGGTGTAGCTCAGTGGTAGAGCGCGTGCTTAGCATGCACGAGGCCCCGGGTTCAATCCCCGGCACCTCCAGCCTCCTTTTTTTCCCGCCTTCTCTCCTGGTTGTGCCTTGTTTGCAAAATCATGCCTATCATGTCCACGACTCGCCTCAATTTTTTTTCTTTTGTTTTTGTGGCACTTTCATTCTCTCTCAATTCTTCAAATTCACATGGAAACCAAGGAAAACAAGTTCCGTTTTGCTTTCAATATTGATGCATTTCTGCTCTAAGGCTTTGACACCACCCTGGGTGGCTGTGTCAAGAGACGAAAGACAAAATGAAAGAGGCCGCGGAAGCACACACTGGCAGAATTCCAAAACCCGAAAAACAAGCAAGGCACCAAATTAACAAGCCCAATCACATTGGTTACATTTCCCAGTATTATCGAAGATCAAGCAAGAAAGAAAAAGACAGAAAACAAATGCGAAACCACAGGTAATTTTTTACGATTTTAGATCCTTTCTTTTTTGAGCTGTTCCTTGGTCAAGGGACAGACCCAGAAAATAGGAAAACTGTCCCACGGATTTCCCCACCACTCTCTTCCCATCGCAATCTCTTTTCTTTTCCCCCATCAGGTGTCCTCTTGTTCTTCCGATTTTAGACTTTGTAGGCTTTTTTTTTTTTTTTTTTTTTTTTTTTTTTTTTTTTTTGGAGACAGAGTCTCACTCTGCTTCCCAGGCTGGAGTGCAGAGTGCAATGGCACCATCTCGGTTCACGTGCAAGCTGTGCCTCCCAGGTGCAAGTGATTCTCCTGCCTTAGCCTCCCGAGTAGCTGGAATTACAGGCATGATGCACCACCATGCCCGGCTAATTTTTTTTTTTTTTAGTGGAAACGGGGGTTTCACCATGTTGGCCAGGCTGGTCTCGAACTCCTGAACTCAAGTGATCCACGATCCACCCGCCTCTGCCTCCTAAAGTGCCGGGATTCCAGGCGTGAGCCACCACGCCTGGCCTACTTTGTATGCATTTCTTTGACTCATTGTTATTGTTTCTGACTTTATTAGGGTAACTTTTATTAAAGCATAATGTAAGCTTTCGATCCAAATAGAAGTTCTTTATTGTGTTAAATAAATTGAAGCCTTCGTATCTGGCTGACTTGAAGCAGCACTTAGCTAGTTTTAAAAGATATGGAAGGGAATCAGAAAACAAAGATACATATCCCCACTCCCTTCTCTTCCCAATTCTAACCGCAGCTCACATTTTGAAGGGCCTCAGACATGCATGTGTGAACATCTCAACATATTAGCGGTGGCAGTTATCTGTAAGGAGTCTGCAGCAACATTAATTCTTGCCTCCTCAGGAGAAGGAAAGAATTCGATTGAGGAGCATAAGGCCGAAGGAGAGACCGAGGCAAGTCTTAGACCAGGGGTGAAAAATTATTGAAAATATTTAGAGCACTAATGAAGGAAAGTACATTTGGAAGAGGGCCAAGCAGGCGACTTGAGAGACCAAGTGCACGGCTTGACCTCTAGACCTGGGGTCGTAAACGTTGGCATACTTCCTAAATCTTGTGTTATTTCTCCCCACTCCTGAGATCTTATTGGGAAGTGACCGACCACCAGTTTCACGTGTTTTCTATCTGTTAAGAAACTGCCTTTCTCTGGTACCAGCTGTGACCAATTTTATTTATTTTGAGACGGAGTCCCGCTCTGTCGCCCAGGCTGGAGTGCAGTGGCGCGATCTCGGTTCACTGTAAGCTCCGCCTCCCGGGTTCACACCATTCTCCTGCCTCAGCCTCCAGCTGGGACTACAGGCGCCTGCCACCACGCCTGGCTAATTTTTTTTTTTTTTTTCGTATTTTTAGTAGAGACGGGGTTTCACCATGTTAGGATGGTCTCGATCTCCTGACCTTGTGATCTGCCCACCTCGGCCTGCCAAAGTGCTGGGATTACAGGCGTTGAGCCACCGCGCCTGGCTGTGACCAATTATTACTTCAGAGAAACAGTTAACAACCGCCTGACCATCAGCTGATGGTTGCCCAACACCCCTGGTGTGTGTGCGTGGGGGGGACCCCCCTTCTGCCCTGCTCATACCTGTGCTGCCAACACTAACAAACACGTATTTCCAAGCTTCATACACACCCCTGGCAAAGAGCCACTCCTGTGCCACCTCTCAGGCCTTGAGGGACAAACATTAATGGCATGATCTGCCCTCAAAAGAATGGATCAGCAAAGAGGCCTGTGCACAACAGAGGATCAGGGCTCTTTCGGTAGGGAATTCTGGGAGCCCAGGTAAATAGAGTATGGACTCCATGCCCAAAGGGACATGCGTGGCCAGGAAAGGGCCCAGGGCACAAGCAGCCATTGTCCACCTAGGGTTAAGGGTGTGTGCCCTGAGCGCAAGGGTGTATTTGTGCTTAACAATACCCACAATGGTCCTTTCCAGTGCAGTTCTAAGGTAAATCTTTCATGCTGTCTTTTCCAAAATACCGTTTCCTGACTCAGATGTATCTGATTTGGAAATGCAACTTGTACCTGCTGGACAGGACTGACATTAGATTTTGACAATACCTGCAAAATTAGTGTAACGAAGTAGACTCTGTCAGAGGAAGAATCAGTTTAAACTTTATAGATTTCTATTTAAAACGTATTTATTACAAGTCCCCAAGAGGGCTTTATTTTTTCTTTCACACATCCTGTTTTTCAGCTTCCTTGGCTCTTTTTGCCCATATGCCGAAGAGCCGAGCATTGCCGCCAAGCATTGGCACCGGCCATGCGGAGACTAGCGAAAGCTTTGAAATTCCTCTACTTCTCAGTGATGACTCGGGCTTTCTCCTTACATTCTTGATGGGCATGACCGGTCCTGTCAGCTGGGTGGCCAATTTCTGTTCTTCAGCAGAACTGTCTCCCTTCTTGGGAGCCGAGGGCTTTCTGGGGAAGAGGATGAGTTTGGAGCAATACTCATTCAGACGCTGCACATTGGCCTGCAGGGAATCGGTGGACTTGTTCTGCCTCCTCGGATCCACAGAGATGCCAGTGGTCCGGGCCACCTTCTTGTGAATGCCCGCCACCCTGAGCTCCAGGCTGAAGCCTCTGCCGGCACGCACCTTGATGTGATAACGCACAGCAGGGCACAGCACAATGGGCCAGATGGGTCCCCACTCTCCGGGCGCGGGGCGATGCAGCGCCCTTTGGCTTGCCGGGCCTTGATTCTGCGGATCTTCTGGTTGAACCACGTGGCCACACGCTGCTGCCAGTCCTTGTGGAAGTGGGGCTTCAACATCATGCCATTCTTGCTGGGCGCCATGGCTGCCTACGGCCCTCCTACGAAGGAAACACTTTATAGATTTCTATAGCAGTGTTACATAGTAAGGTTTTATGGCGAGTTTTGTAGCATAGATCATACTGCCTTAGGACTGATGGTAAAGTTTTAGTCTAAGGAAAGCTCTGAAAATTTGAAAATGTGTAACCACCCAATGAGTTCAGCTTGCCCACTGCCTAGACAGAACCATTTATCAAGACGGGCATGCAAAGCCGGCTGTGTGGGAGACCCGTTTTATTATTATTCAAATCAGTCTCCCCAAGTGGATTGCAGTTTTTAAGGATAATTTGGTGGGTAGGGGACCAGTGAGTTTGGGAAGTTGATTAGTCGGGTCGGAGATGAAATCAGAGGGAGTCGAAGCTGTCCTCTTGTGTTGGCTCAATTTCTGGATGGGGGCCACAAGACCAGATGAGCCAGTTTATCGTTATGGGTGGTGCTAGCTGATCCATAGAGTACAGGGGCTGCAAAATATCTCGAGAACTGATCTTCGGTTTTACAATAGTGATGTTATCCTGAGGAGCAATTGGGGGAGGTTTAGAATCTTGCAGCTTCCAGCTGCATGACTCCTAAACCATAATTTATAATCTTGTGGCTAATTTGTTAGTCCTGCGAAAGCAGTCTAGTCCCCAGGCAGGAAGCGGGTTTGTTTTGGAAAGGGCTGCTACTGTCTTTGTTTCAAAGCTAAACTATAAACTAAGTTCCTCCCAAAGTTAGGTCAGCCTACGACCAGGAATGAACAAGGACAGCTTGGAGGTTAGAAGCAAGATGGAATTGGTTAGGTTAGATCTCTCACTGTCTCAGTTGTAATTTTGCGATGCTGTTTTCAAATGTTGATTTAAAGAAGACCATAAATTTGTGTTGCTTTCTCAGATTTTGAGAATAAGGACAAAAAGTGTATGTTTTAATGGGAGAATCTTAAGAATTTCACTACTGAAGTGGATTTCTCTGTCCATTAACAGTGCTAAATGTTTTGTATTTCCCAGGTGGAAAAACAAAATCTGCAAGCTTTGAATGATACTTGTTATTAGGTTTTGGTAACAGCTGTTGTACTATTCCCATTTCAATGCTCAATAGCCACACGTGGCATGTCATACCTACCAGGTGGACAGCACAGATACAGAACATTTTCATCATTGTAAAAAGCCCTATTTGACAACACTAACTTAAAGTATTAATCTTTTAGAAGAGAAAGCTTCAGTCCAACCCAAATTACACAATTTTACTTTTGAAAATATTGTTGAAACAACGTTCAATTTTTTAAAATTTTGGAAAACTGAATAAAATCCATTTGTAAATGCGCAAATGGTACTGGAGGTGAAAAACTGAAGCCTTGCTATAGTTTTAGTTTTTTGGAGGGTTATGATCAACACAGAGAAGAAAAGATTCAGCTACCCATAGAGCTTCTTGAGAAAAATTTTCTAACAATAATTTTGAAAATTTGTAGTGAATTTGTTCTTGTCATTATTTATGGGTGCTTTCATGTGCGAGGCACATCAAAGTTCTGGGGAATGACTTAGGCACAACCAAATGGCTATCTTGGGAAGACCAAAGTCCTTTGCTATATATGAGAGTTTTGAGATGGCGACTACCTTTCTGTATGGTAGATTCTTGTTTTTGAATATGCCCTCTGGGTTTTCAAAACAAATTGTTTTTACAATACCTATAGTAGTTATCTAGGGCATATTCTTTAGCTTCAAAAATTCTATCTTTAGAATGGGCTTCAATATTCATAACTGAGTTATTTTCCTCTAATAAATCATTAACATTATCCCATGTTTTACTGTGGTGTTCACGGTAGTTTAAAATACCTTATAATAGCATATAATATGTATGAACAACCTGAAAATATATGTATGTGAACAACCTGAAGCCACATGTACTCTCAGTATACAGGTTAATTCTTAAACGTTCAACAAGATGTCATGCTCAAATTGGAACTACATTTGTGCTTCACACAAAGACCTTTCCGTCAATGACTGACTACATGTACGACCATGGTTTTGTAAGACTATAATACCATATTTTTACTGTATCTTTCCTGTGTTTAAGTACACAAATACGTATCTGTGTGTTCCATTGCCCTACAGTATTCAATACAGTAACATACTGTAGTGGTTTGTAGCCCAGCAGCAATGGGCTACACCGTATAACCTAGGTGTGGAGTAGGCTATACCATCTAGGTTTGTGTTAAATACTCTCTAAAATGTTTGCACAGTGATGAAATGCCCTAATGACTAATTTTTCAGATCATATCCCTGAGGTTGATCTAGGCATGACTGTATTAGTCCAGTCATCTGAGTAGATGTTGGCAAAAGGATAGTTTCCGTTACAGAAAATTAAGATGGCATATCCAGTAGAAGAGCATACCTTGAATTTGTTTTATTTTTAATTTTTTAAAAAAGTTTTAGAGCAGTTTATAAGCAGTTTTTAAGTTTATAAGATCACATAAGTTCATTTACCATATTCTACCACCATAACTTGACGTAAGCCTGAATGAACATTTTATAAGCTCAGCCTTACTGTATACTAAGTTCAAGTTTACATCAAGTTACGGTGATAGTATATGGTAAGACGTTTTGCCCTGAAAGTCCTTATTTTAAAATATGTATAGTTAAACTGACACATAACAAAGCATGTGAGACAAAAGAAAAGAGGAGACAACCAGATGGATTCTAGTGAGTTTGAGCTGCCATCCTCTGACTTGCACGCAAGGGCAAAGATTTACTAATCCAACAAGTGCTTGCTAAAGATTTAGGGGAAATAACATTGCTTTTTTATTTCATTTTCCCCCAACAGTTCATTCCATTAATAGTGCTAGGAAGTTTTGACATGAGAATAGGAACACTTTTCTCGGGTTTTGAAGGGCCTTGTATAGTCATGCAAAGAAGAGCATCGTACAGTCATACAAAGTCTACAGTATGAGGGTGTAGCACAGATATAAGGTACTGGATTATATCTCTTTTTTTTTTTTTTTTTTGAGATGGAGTTTCACTCTTGTCGCCCAGGCTGGAGTGCAAGGTCGCGATCTCGGCTCACTGCAACCTCCGCCTCCCAGGTTCAAGCAATACTCCTGCCTCAGCCTCCCAAGTACCTGGGATTACAGGCATGCGCCACCATGCATGGCTAATTTTGTATTTTTAGTAGAGACGGGGTTTCTCCATGTTGGTCAGGCTTGTCTCAAACTCCCGACCTCAGGTGATCTGCCTGCCTCAGCCTACCAAGTGCTGGGATTACAGGCCTGAGCCACCGTGCCCGGCCATCTCTATTTTTTAAAAATATATTTGTGTGTAAATGTCTCAGTTATTTTAAAAACCTTGGTGCTATTTAATACTGTGGTTAACACTTTGGAAGAAAATGGCTAGGTTTGAGCCTGACCTTGTTGGTATAGGCTCACTCACACCTTCAGAATATGGGCATTGATGAAAGAAAAAATTCAGCTGAATTAAATTTAAAGGAGTTTAATTGAGCAATGAACGGTTTGCGAATCGGGCAGCCCCCAGAATCACAACAGATTCACAGAGACTCAGTGCAGCCACATGGTGGAAGAAGATTTATAGACCAAAAAAAAAAAAAAAAAAAAAAAAAAGGGAGGGCCGAGCGCAGTGGCCCACGCCTGTAATCCCAGCACTTTGGGAGGCCGGGGCGTGTGGCTCACGAGGTCAGGAGTTCAAGACAAGCCTGACCAACATGGTGAAACCCCGTCTCTACTAAAAATACAAAAAAATTAGCCGGCTGTGGTGGCATGCTCCTGTAATCCCAGCTACTCAGGAGGCTGAGCCAGGAGAATTGCTTGAACCCAGGAGGCAGAGGTTTCAGTGAGCTGAGATCGAGCCACTGCACTCCAGCCTGGGCAACAGAGCAAAACAGCAAAACTCCTTCTTAAAAAAAAAAAAAAAAGGAATGACATATGGAAATTGGAAGTGAGGTACAGAATGGCTGGATGGGTTACAGCTCAGTTTTTGCCTTATTTGAACACAATTTGAACACTCAGCAGTGTATGAATGGTTGAATTACAGCCACTGGGATTGGCCAAGACTCAGCTATTGTTATAGGCACATATTCCTAAGTTAGGTTTTCAATCTTGTCTACCCATTAAACTAGGTTGCAATTCCTCCACAAGGACCCAAATATAAAAGTATGGAATCTTTCTCAGGCCATATTTAGTTCGCTTTAACAGCATAATCCACAGATTATGGTGCAGTGGATTCCACTGATATTCAGGGGTGCTGACTCTAGTTTTCAATTAAGACAAGTGAAGAGAGACAGAACTCTGTTCCAGATAATGGATGTCTAGGTAATTCAGATAATCCCCCTGGTAAAGACAACAATAAAGCCGGGTGATATATAAAAATAATTCTTTCTTAAAGCATTAAAAATATAATAAACTAGTAATCAATTACCTGCTGAGTGTCAGTAAAAGAAACAAACCCAGAGAAGTGAATCCAGCAGTTGGGACCCCTTTTGCCCTGGCAGCATTTGTAATCTGGATGTAGAAGCCAAGAGACTTATCTATGTTTCTGATAGCCTCATAGGGTTAGAGGAACAAAAACAGAAACCTAGGGCTGCCCAAAGTGGCGACATTGGTGATCATGCACTCCCCCTGAGGCTGCTTTCTAGGAGTAAAGGGGAACTGTAAGTAAACCTGCTCACCCATAAACTGCAGCTTGGCTTACCATCATCTGGTAGCCCATAAGACCCCAAACCTTGACACTGGTTTAAGGTGGGCTGTATTTCAGCACATCTAGGTTTCTGAAGATGCAAAAGAAAATCCTCTCTGAAGGAATAAAACTTTAACCTAGACTTCACATTATTTCTAGAAATATTTTTTTCAAATACAAAACCCAGCATACAAACGTGCATACACATGAACAAACAAGTCTCCGTGAAAATCAACAGAAACGACAGACTCAAAAAAAGAAAAGAAAGAAAAGAGAGAGAAAGAAAGAGAGAAAGAAAGAAAAAAGAAAAAGAGAAAAGAAAGGAAAGAAAGAAAAAGAAATGACAGATACCAGAAATAGAATCTACTAAACTTCAGATTTGGAAATTATCAGATAAGGGTGTAACAAAACTGCTTACTATATTCAAAGAAACAAAAGCTAATCTAAAAAATTTAAGGAGCAAATTGAAAAATATAAAAACTGACGAAGTAGATTTAAAAATAAAAACCAAAATTTATTTGTAATTGAAATATATAATAACCAAAATTAAGAACTTGAAGGATAAATTAACAACAAACTTGACACAACTGAAAAGAGTATTAGTAAAGTGGAAAATAATTTAGAAGAAATTATTCAGAACACGCTGGGCGTGGTGGCTCACATCTGTAAACCCAGCACTTTGGGAGGCTGAGGCAGGTGGTTCACGAGGTCAGGAGATCGAGACCATCATGATAACTCAGTGAAACCCCATCTCTACTAAAAATACAAAAATTAGCCAGGTGTGGTGGCAGGCACCTGTAGTCCCAGCTACTTGGGAGGCTGAGGCAGGAAAATGGCATGAACCCAGAAAGCGGAGCTTGCAGTGAGCCGAGATTGTGCCACTTTACTCCAGCCTGGGCAACAGAGCAATACTCTGTTGCAAAAAAAAAAAAAAAAATTATTCAGAACAAAGTATGGAGATGCAAAATAATGGTATTAATAGAAGAGAGGATAAGGAGATCTAATATATATTTAATTAGAATTTTTAATGGATGAAAGACAATAGAGCAGAGGCAATATTTGAATAAATAATAACGGAGATATATAAGACATGGAGAAATGCCACCTACATTCCCTCTCAAAGAAGGACTCATTTCCCTTAGTTGTTTGGAGTGCTGCCAATGTTCTAGGGTTTATCTCAGGTGCAGAGAGTTGATTCTCCCAAAAGCACACCCTTCCTGGGATGATGCACCTTCAACAATTGATTGCAGTGGAGTAAAAAGATTTGTCGTTTTGGCACCACAGGAGTATAGGCCATATGTAATCCAGTGCTCCCTATGGTGTTGGTTGAGACTTTGGCAGGTCTGCATCTCAGCTTAACTCACTTTTCCAGTTTGACAGCCTCATTCACAGTGCTCAGACCATGGAAGTATTTTGTGTTAGAAAAAGGACAATTGGCTGGGCATGGTGGCTCATGCCTGTAATCCCAGCACTTTGGGAGGCCGAGGTGGGAGGATCACTTGAGGTTAGGAGTTTGAGACCAGCCTGGCCAATATGGCAAAACCCCTTCTCTACTAAAAATACAAAAAATTAGCCAGGCATAGTGACAGCCGCCTGTAATCCCAGCTACTTGAGAGTCTGAGACAGGATAATCACTGGAACCTGGGAGGTGGAGGTTGCAGTGAGCTGAGATTGCGCTGTTGCAATCCAGCCTGGGTGACAGAGTGAGCCTCAATCTCAAAAAAAAAAAAAAAAAAAAAAAAAAGGACAATTGTCAAAAGTAAGAAGCTGTAGTAGGAGGTCAGAAATATAAATAAATACTATCAGGGCTCAGGTCTAAGGGGGGAAGTATTTTATTCTCTTATTTTTTGTACTTTAAGTTCTAGGGTACATGTGCACAACGTGCAGGTTTGTTACATATGTATACACTTGCCATGTTGGTATCCTGCACCCATTAACTTGTCATTTACATTAGGTATTTCTCCTAATGCTATCCCTCCCCGCTAACCCACTCCACGACAGGCCCTGGTGTGTGACATTCCCCTTCCTGTGTCCAAGTGTTCTTATTGTTCAATTCCCCCCATGAGTGAGAACATGCGGTGTTTTGTTTTCTGTCCTTGTTATGGTTTGCTGAGAATGATGGTTTCCAGCTTCATCCATGTCCCTACAAAGGACATGAACTCATCCTTTTTTATGGCTGCATAGTATTCCATGGTGTATATGTGCCACATTTTCCTAATCCAGTCTATCATTGATGAATATTTGGGTTGTTCCAAGTCTTTGCTATTGTGAATAGTGCCGCAATAAACATATGTGTGCATGTGTCTTTATAGTAGCATAATTTATAATCCTTTGGGTATATACCCAGTAATGGGATTGCTGAGTCAAATGGTATTTCTAGTTCTAGATCCTTGAGGAATTATCACACTGTCTTCCACGATGGCTGAACTAGTTTACAGTCCCACCAACAGTGTAAAAGCATTCCTATTTCTCCACATCCTCTCCAGCACGTGTTGTTTCCTGACTTTTTAATGATCGCCATTCTAACTGGTGTGAGATGGTATCTCACTGTGGTTTTGATTTGCATTTCTCTGATGACCAGTGATGATGAGCATTTTTTCATGTGTCTTTTGGCTGCATAAATGTCTTCTTTTGAGAAGTGCCTGTTCATATCCTTTGCCCACTTTTTGATGGGGTTGTTTGATTTTTTCTTGTAAATTTGTTTGAGTTCTTTGTAGATTCTGGATATTAGCCCTTTGTCAGATGGGTAGATTGCAAAAATTTACTCCCATTCTGTAGGTTGCCTGTTCACTCTGATGGTAGTTTCTTTTGCTGTGCAGAAGCTCTTTAGTTTAATTAGATCCCATTTGTTTATTTTGGCTTTTGTTGTCATTGCTTTTGGTGTTTTAGTCATGAAGTCCTTGTCCATACCTATGTCCTGAATGGTATTGCCTAGGTTTTGTTCTAGGGTTTTTATGGTTTTAGGTCTAACATTTAAGTCTTTAATCCATCTTGAATTAATTTTTGTATAAGGTTTAAGGGAGGGATCCAGTTTCAGCTTTCTACATATGGCTAGCCAGTTTTCTCAGCACCATTTATTAAATAGGGAATCCTTTCCCCATTTCTTGTTTTTGTCAGGTTTGTCAAAGATCAAATGGTTGTAGACGTGTAGTATTATTTCTGAGGGCTCTATTCTGTTCCATTGGTCTATATATCTATTTTGGTACCAGTACCATCTGTTTTGGTTACTGTAGCCACGTAGTATAGTTTGAAGTCAGGTAGCGTGATGCCTCCAGCTTTGTTCTTTTGGCTTAGGATTGTCTTGGCAATGCAGGCTCTTTTTTGGTTCCATATGAACTTTAAAGTAGTCTTTTCCAATTCTGTGAAGAAAGTCATTGGTAGCTTGAGGGAGATGGCATTGAATCTATAAATTACCTTGGGCAGTAGGGCCATTTTCATGATATTGATTCTTCCTATCCATGAGCATGGAATGTTCTTCCATTTGTTTGTGTCCTCATTTATTTTGTTGAGCAGTGGTTTGTAGTTCTTCTTGAGGAGGTCCTTCACATCCCTTGTCAGTTGGATTCCTAGGTATTTTATTCTCTTTGTAGCAATTGTGAATGGGAGTTCCCTCATGATTTGGCTCTCTGTTACTGGTGTATAGGAATGCTTGTGATTTTTGCACATTGATTTTGTATCCTGAGACTTTGCTGAAGTTGCTTATCAGCTTAAGGAGATTTTGGACTGAGACGATGGGGTTTTCTAAATATACAATCATGTCATCTGCAAACAGGGACAATTTGACTTCCTCTTTTCCTAATTGAATACCCTTTATTTGTTTCTCTTGCCTGATTGCCCTGGCCTGAACTTCCAACACTATGTTGAATAGAAGTGGTGAGAGAGGGCATCCCTGTCTTGTGCCGGTTTTAAAAGGGAATGCTTCCAGTTTTTGCCCATTCAATATGATATTGGCTGTGGGTTTGGCATAAACAGCTCTTATTATTTTGAGATACGTCCCATCAATACCTAGTTTATTGAGAGTTTTTAGCATGAAGGGCTGTTGAATTTTGTCGAAGGCCTTTTCTGCATCTATTGAGATAATCACATGGTTTTTGGCTTTGGTTCTGTTTATGTGATGGATTACATTTATTGATTTTTGTATGTTGAACAAGCCTTGTATCCCAGGGATGAAGCCAACTTGTTCTTCGTGGATAAGCTTTTTGATGTGCTGCTCGATTTGGTTTGCCTGTATTTTATTGAGGATTTTCGCATCGATGTTCATCAGGGATATTGGTCTAAAATTCTCTTTTTTTGTCATGTCTCTGCCAGGCTTTGGTATCAGGATAATGCTTGCCTCATAAAATGAGTTAGGGATGAGTCCCTCTTTTTCTATTGTTTGGAATAGTTTCAGAAGAAATCGGACTAGCTCCTCTTTGTACCTCTGGTAGAATTCTGCTGTGAATCCGTCTGGTCCTGGACTTTTTTGGTTGGTAGGCTATTAATTATTGCCTCAATTTCAGAGCCTGTTATTGGTCTATTCAGGGATTCAACTTCTTCCCAGTTTAATCTTAGGAGAGTGTATGTGTCCAGGAATTTATCCATTTCTTCTAGATTTTCTAGTTTATTTGCATAGAGGTGTTTATAGTATTCTCTGATGGTAGTTTGCATTACTGTGGGATCGGTGGTGATATCCCCTTTATCATTTTTCATTGCATCTGTTTGATTAGTCTCTATTTTCTTCTTTATTAGTCTTGCTGGTGATGTATCAATTTTGTTGATCTTTTCAAAAAAGCCAGCGCCTGGATTCATTGATTTTTTTAATGGTTTTTTGTGTTTCTGTCTCCTTCAGTTCTGCTCTGATCTTAGTTATTTCTTGCCTTCTGCTAGCTTTTGAATGTGTTTGCTCTTGCTTCTCTAGTTCTTTTCATTGTGATGTTAGGATGTCGATTTTATATCTTTCCTGCTTTCTCTTGTGGGCATTTAGTGCTATAAATTTCCCTCTACACACTGCTTTAAATGCGTCCCAGAGATTCTGGTATGTTGTGTCTTTGTTCTCATTGGTTTCAAAGAACATCTTTATTTCTGCCTTCATTTTGTTATTTACCCAGTAGTCATTCAGGAGCAAGTTGTTCAGTTTCCATGTAGTTGTGCAGTTTTGAATGAGGTTCTTAATCCTGAGTTCTAATTTGATTGCACTGTGGTCTGAGAGACAGTTTGTTGTGATTTCTGTTCTTTTACATTTGCTGAGGAGTGCTTTACTTCCAACTTTGTGGTCAATTTTGGAATAAGTGTGATGTGGTGCTGAGAAGAATGTATATTCTGTTTATTTGGGGTGGAGAGTTCTGTAGATGTCTATTAGGTCTGCTTGGTCCAGAGCTGAGTTCAAGTCCTGGATATCCTTGTTAACCTTCTGTCTCATTGATCTGTCTAATATTGACAGTGGGGTGTTAAAGTCTCCCATTATTATTGTGTGGGAGTCTAAGTCTCTTTGTAGGTCTCTAAGGACTTGCTTTATGAATCTGGGTGCTCCTGTATTGGGTGCATATATATTTAGGATAGTTAGCTCTTCTTGTTGAATTGATCCCTTTACCATTATGTAATGGCCTTCTTTGTCTTTTTTGATCTTTGTTGGTTTAAAGTCTGTTTTATCAGAGACTAGGATTGCAACTGATGCTTTTTTTTTTTTGCTTTACATTTGCTTGGTAGATCTTCCTCCATCCCTTTATTTTGAGCCTGTGTGCGTCTCTGCATGTGAGATTGGTCTCCTGAATACAGCACACTTGATGGGTCTTGACTCTTTATCCAATTTGCCAGTCTGTGTCTAATTTAATTGGGGCATTTAGCCCATTTACATTTAAGGTTAATATTGTTATGTGTGAATTTGATCCTGTCATGATGTTAGCTGGTTATTTTGCCCATTAGTTGGTGCAGTTTCTTCCTAGCATCGATGGTCTTTACAATTTGGCATGATTTTGCAGTGGCTGGTACCAGTTGTTCCTTTCCATGTTTAGCACTTCCTTCAGGAGCTCTTGTAAGGCAGGCCTGGTGGTGACAAAATCTCTCAGCATTTGCTTGTCTGCAAAGGATTTTATTTCTCCTTCACTTATGAAGCTTAGTTTGGCTGGATATGAAATTCTAGGTTGAAAATTCTTTTCTTTAAGAATGATAAATATTGGCCCCCACTCTCTTCTGGCTTGTAGAGTTTCTGCCAAGAGATCTGCTGTTAGTCTGATGGGATTCCCTTTGCGGGTAACCCAACCTTTCTCTCTGGCTGCCCTTAACATTTTTTCCTTCATTTCAACCTTGGTGAATCTGACAATTATGTGTCTTGGGATTGTTCTTCTCGAGGAGTATCTTTGTGGTGTTCTCTGTATTTCCTGAATCTGAATGTTGGCCTGCCTTACTAGGTTGGGGAAGTTCTCCTGGATAATATCCTGAAGAGTGTTTTCCAACTTGGTTCCATTCTCCCCGTCAGTGTCAGGTACACCAATCAGATGTAGATTTGGTCTTTTCACATAGTCCCATATTTCTTGGAGGCTTTGTTTGTTTCTTTTTAGCCTTTTTTCTTTTATTTATTTATTTATTTATTTATTTTTGAGACAGAGTCTCACTGTGTCACTGAGGCTGGAGGGCAGTGGTGCCATCTTGGCTCACTGCAAGCTCCGCCTCCCGGGTTCACGCCATTCTCCTGCCTCAGCCTCCCTAGTGGCTGGGACTACAGGCGCCCGCCACCATGCCCAGCTAATGTTTTGTATTTTTAGTAGAGACGGGGTTTCACCATGTTAGCCAGGATGGTCTCGACCTCCTGACCTTGTGATCCGCCCGCCTCGGCCTCCCAAAGTGCTGGGATTACAGGCGTGAGCCACTGCGCCCGGCTTCTTTTTACCCTTTTTTCTCTAAATTCTCTTCTTGCTTCGTTTCATTAATTTGATCTTCAATCACTGATACCCTTTCTTCCACTTGATGGAATCGGCTACTGAAGCTTGTACATGTGTCACGTAGTTCTTGTGCCATGGTTTTCAGCTCCATCAGGTCCTTTGAGGTCTTCTCTGCACTGTTTATTCTAGTTAGCCATTTGTCTAATCTTTTTTCAAGGTTTTTAGCTTCCTTATGATGGGTTCAAACCGCCTCCTTTAGCTCGGAGAAGTTTGTTATTACTGACCTTCTGAAGCCTACTTCTGTCCATTCATCAAAGTCATTCTCCATCCAGCTTTGTTCCATTGCTGGTGAGGAGCTGCGATCCTTTGGAGGAGAAGAGGTGCTCTGGTGTTTAGAATTTTCAGCTTTTCTGCTCTGGTTTCTCTCCATCTTTGTGGTTTTATCTGCCTTTGGTCTTTGATGATGGTGACCTACAGATGGGCTTTTGGTGTGGATGTCCTTGTTGTTGATGTTGATGCTATTTCTTTCTGTTTGTTAGTTTTCCTCCTAACAGGTCTCTGAGCTGCAGGTCTGTTGGAGTTTGCTAGAGGTCCACTCCAGACCCTGTTTGCCTGGGTATCACTAGCAGAGGCTGCAGAACAGCAGATATTGCAGAACAGCAAATATTACTGCCTGATCCTTCTTCTGGAAGCTTCGTCTCAGAGGGGCACCTGGCTGTATGAGGTGTCAGTCGGCCCCTACTGGGAGGTGTCTCCCAGTTAGGCTACACAGGGGTCAGGGACCCACTTGAGGAGGCAGTCTGTCCCTTCTTAGGACTCAAACTCCGTGCTGGGAGAACCACTGCTCTCTTCAGAGCTGTCAGACAGGGACGTTTAAGTCTGCAGAAGTTTCTGCTGCCTTTTGTTCAGCTATGCCCTGCCCCCCAGAGGTGGAGTCTACAAAGGCAGGCAGGCCTCCTTGAGCTGTGGTGGGCTCCACCCAGTAAGAGCTTCTGGGCCACTTTGTTTGTCTACTCAAGCCTCAGCAATGGAGGACTCCCTCCCCCAGCCAGGCTGCCACCTCGCTGTTCGATCTCGGACTGCTGCTCTAGCAGTGAGCAAGGCTCCGTGGGCGTAGGACCCTCTGAGCCAGGCTCTGGGTATAATCTCCTGGTGTGCCATTTGCTAAGACCATTGGAAAAGTGCAGTATTAGGGCAGGAGTGTCCCGATTTTCCAGGTACACTCTGTCACAGTTTCCCTTGGCTGGGAAAGGGAAATCCCCTGACCCTTGCACTTCCCAGGTGAGGCGATGCTCTGCCCTGCTTCAGCTCACCCTCCATGGGCTGTACCCACTGTCCAACCAGTCCCAGTGAGACGAACCAGTTACCTCAGTTGGAAATGCAGAAATCACCTATCTTCTGTGGCAATCACGCTGGGAGCTGCAGACCAGAGCTGTTCCTATTCGGCCATCTTGTTTTCACTCTATTTTATTCTCTTCTAACAGGGGATTTCTTTTTTTTTTTTTTTTTTTTTCGAGATGCAGTCTCACTCTGTCCCCCAGGCTGGAGTGCAGTGGAACAATCTCGGCTCCCAGGTTCAAGTGATTCTTCTGCCTCAGCTTCCTGAGTAGTTGGGACTACAGGTGGGTACCACCATGCCTACCTAATTTTTGTATTTTTAGTAGAGATGGGGTTTCACCATGTTGGCCAGGCTGGTCTCAAACTCCTGACCTCGTGATGCACACACCTCGGTCTCCGAAAGTGCTGGGATTTCAGGTGTGAGCCACTGCACCCCACAGTAATGTTTCCATTTCAATTCTGATTTTAGTGACTTGAATCATCTCTCCCTTATCTTGGTCAATCTAGTTTAGGGTTTGACAATTTTGTTTACCTTTTTAAGAAATAAATATTTTGTTTTATTTATTTATTTATTGTTTTTCTATTTCATTAGTTTCCACTCTAATCTTTATTTCTTTCCTTCCTCTTGCGTTAGCTTTAGTTTGCTCGTCTTTTTTCAGTGTCTTACAATGTAAGGGCTATTGATTTAAGATCTTTTGTCTTTCCTAACATAAACATTCCCAGCTATAAATTTACTTCTTAGCACTGTTTTAGCTGTATCCAGTACATTTTGATATGTTGTGCTGTTGTGTACTTTTTTTTTTTTTTTTTTGAGACCTAGTCTCACCCTGTCACCCAGGCTGGAGTGCAGTGGCACATTCTCAGCTCACTGCAACCTCACCTTCCCAGGTTCAAACGATTCTCATGCCTCAGCCTCCCCAGTAGCTGGGATTACAGACATGTGCCACCACACCCAGCTAATTTTTAATATTTTCTTGTAGAGACATGGTTTTGTGACTAGGCTGGCCTCCAACTCCTAGCCTCAAGTGATTCGCCCGCCTTGGCCTCCCGAAGTGCTGGGATTACAGGCATGAGCCACCGCGCCTGACTGAACTCATTTTTATTTATCTGAACGTATTTAAATTGTTTTAAATCAAAGTAAAACACATAACATTAAATTTATCATCCTAACCATTTTTAAGTGTACAGTTTAGTAGTATTAAGTATATTCACATTGTTATGCAACAGATCTCTGGAACACTTTCATCTTTCAACACTGAAACTCTATGCCCAACAAACGCTAATTCTCCTCTCCCTTCCAGCCAGTCCTTGGCAACCACCTTTCTACCTTCTGTTTCTATAATTGTGTCTACTTTAGATACTTCTTACTAGTGGAATCATACAGTGTCTGTTCTTTTGTGACTGGCTTACTTCCCTTGCCATAATGTCCTCAAGTTTTATCTATTATTGTAGTATGTGATAGGATTTCCTTCTTTTTTAAGGCTACATAATATTCTGTTGTATGTATATACCACATTTGGTATATCCATTCATCTGTCAATTGACATTTGTTTTGCTTTTACCTCTTGGCTAGTGTGAATAATGCTACAGTTATCTCTTTAGGATCCTACTTTGAATGCTTTTGAATTCTTTTGAAACCCCTGCAGAAGTAGGTTTGCTGGATTATATGGGAATCAAAATTTTAATTTTGTGAAGAAACCCTGTGTTGGGAAAACTCTCACCAACCATTTTCCTCTAGTCTTACACCACAATAATCATCAACATAGAAGACTACTGTGGCCAAATGTGTGAAGGTTTTTCCCCACACATCAAGCAGCAGACACCAGCTAGGTGTCCTCCAATTCAGTTCTGACACTGTCTACCTGAAGGTAATGTCAGTTCCTGCAGGTTGGGGGCTCAGTCCGCAAGACTTCCCCCTATAGCCTCAGATACCAGTTGCAAGTCTGGGTCTCTGGGACTTCTTGACTGACTGGTTTCAATTTGGGGTTCCTACAACCTCCTCTTTGGGTTAAGTTAATTTGCTGGAGTGGCTCACAGAACTCAGGGAAACATTTGCATTCACCAGTTTATTATAAAGGACACAGATGAATAGACTGGCAGGGCAAGGTATGGTGGAAGGGGTATGGAGCTTCCATGCCCTCCCTGGGCATGCCACCCTCCAGCAACCTCCACGGGTTCAGCTATCTGGAGGCCTTTGAACCCAGTCTTCTTGGGTTTGTATGGAAGCATTCCTTCCTCCAGGGTATGAGACTGGACCCTCCCAGGGGAGGGTCTTAAGACCCATAATGAAAAAGATGGGGTAATATTAGAGTTCTGCCTTGGGGCAGGTGAAAGGAAGGCAGGAGGTAGATTCTGTTCCTTGAGGCCTGCCCCTGAGGCCTAACACACACAACATTATAACAAAAGACTGTAACAAGGGAGATGGAAGTTATGAACCAGTAACTGTGGATGAAAACCTATAACTTGTATATATACATATATATATATGTATATAGACCACGAACTCCACACTGTTTTTCATAATGGCTGCACCATTTTACATTCCTGCCA
Source organism: Pan troglodytes (assembly GCF_028858775.2). Taxonomy (NCBI): domain Eukaryota; kingdom Metazoa; phylum Chordata; class Mammalia; order Primates; family Hominidae; genus Pan; species Pan troglodytes. The sequence goes on along the minus strand of NC_072403.2, from coordinate 34,796,597 downwards.
ACAGTGCACACATTTCCAATTTCTGCATATCCTCTCCGACACTTGTTATTTTCTATTCTTTTCATAGGGCCATCCTAACAGATGTGAGATTATATTTCATTATGATTTTGATTTGTATTTCTCTAATGATTAGTAATGTTGAACATTTTTTCATATGCTTATTGGCTATTTGTATATCTTTTTTCAAGAAATGTTTATTAAAGTCTGTTGCCCATTTTAAAATCAGGTTATTTGTTTTTTGTTGTTGTTGAGTTGTACAAGTTCCTTATATACGCTGGAAATTAACCCTTTATCAGTTGCAAACATTTTCCTCCTGTTCCATAGGTTGTGTTTTCACTTTTTTGATTGTTTCCTTTGATGTGCGGAAATTTTTAAGTTTGGTGTGGTCCCATTTGTCTATTTTTGCTTTTGTTGTCTGTGTTCTTGGTGGCTTGTCCAAGAAATCACTGTCAAATCCAATGTCCTGAAGCTTTTCCTCCATGTTTTCTTCGAGGAGTTGTATAGTTTTTGGTCTTATGTTTAGGTCTTTAACCCATTTTGAATTTTTTTTGTATACGTATAAAGATAAGGTCCAATTCATTATTTTGCATGTAGATAACCACTTTTTCCAATACTGTTTACTGAAGGCTCTGTCCTTTCTTCATTGTGTAGTCTTGGCATCATTGTCAAAATTATTCATCCATATATGCAAGGATTTATTTCTGGGCTCTCTGTTCCATTAGTCTGTATACCTGTCTTTATGTCAGTAATACAACCATCTTTTTTGTTTGAGACAGAGTCTTGCTCTGTCACCTGTCACCCAGGCTAGAGTGCATTGGCATGATCTCAGCTCACTGCAACCTCTGCCTGCCGGGTTCAAGCAATTCTCCTGCCTCAGCCTCCCAAGTAGCTGGGACTACAGGCACGTGCCACCATGCCCAGCTAATCTTTTGTATTTTTAGTAGAGATGGGGTTTTACCATGCTGGCCAGGCTGGCCTTGAACTCCTGACCTCGTCATCCACCCACCTTGGTCTCCCAAAGTGCTGGGATTACAGGCATGAGCCACTGCGCCTGGCCCCTACAACCATCTTAATTAGCGTTGCTTTCTAGTATGGTTCAAAATCAGGAAGAATGAGTTCTACAACTTTGTTCTTTTTCAAGATTGTTTTGGCTGTTCAGGTTCCCTGGAGATTCCATATGAGTCTTAGGATGATTTTTTTCTATATTTTCCTATTTCTGCAAAATTGCCATTGAGTTTTTGATAAGAATGCCATTGAATCTGTAGATCACGTTGGATAATATGTATTTATTCACAGTATTAAAGTCTTCCACTCCACAAGCACAGGATGCTTTTCCATTTATTTGTATCTTGTCTGATTTCTTTTAGCAATGTTTTGTAGTTTTTCCCGCACAAGTCTTTTACCTCCTTGGTTCAGTTTATGCCTAAATATTTTATTCTTTTTGGTGCTATAGTAAATGGGATTGTTTTCTTAATTTTCTTTTCAGGTTGGTCATTGCTAGTTTGTAGAAATGCAACTGATTTTTGTGTGTTCATTTTATACCCTGCTACTTTTCTAAGGTTGTTTATTAGTTGTAACAGGTTTTTTTTGTGTGTGTGGGAAGGTCTTCAGGGTTTCCACATATAAGATCATATCATCTGTAAACAGATAATTTTAGTTTTCTTTTCCAGTTTGGATGACTTTTGTTTCTTTCTTTCGTTCTTTCCTTCCTTTTCTTTTCTTTCAAGACGGGGTCTGGCTTTGTCCCCATGCTGGAGTACAATGGTGTGATCTCGGCTCATTGCAACCTCCACCTCCCGGGTTCAAGTGAACCCTGCCTCAGCCTCCCAAGTAGCTGGGATTACAGGTGCATGCCATCATGCCCGGCTAGTTTTTGTAGATTTTTATGGTTATGGGGTTTCACCATGTTGCCTAGGCTGGTCTTGAACACCTGGGCTCAAGCAGTGCACCCTCTCGGCCTCCCAAAGTGCTGGGATTACAGGCTGTAGCCAGCGCACTGGGGCTTTTTTTCTTGTCTAATTGCTCTGAGTAGGACTTCTAGTGCTATGTTGAACAGTAGTGGTGAGAGTAAGCATCCTTGCCTTGTTCTATATCTTAGAGGAAAAGATAAGGCCACTGAATATATTACCTGTGGGCTTTTCATGTATGGCTTTTATTAAGTTGAGGTAGTTTCATTCTATTCCTAGTTTGCTGAGTACTTTTTTCTTTTTTCTTTTCTTTTTTCTTTTTTTGAGTCGGAGTTTTGCTCCCTTGCCCAGGCTGCAGTGCAGTGGCGCCGTCTCGGCTCACTGCAAAGTCTGCCTCCCGGGTTCACGCCATTCTCCTGCCTCAGTCTCCCGAGTAGCTGGGACTACAGGCGTCTGCCACCATGCCCGGCTAATTTTTTTCATTTTTTTTAGTAGAGACGGGGTTTCACCGTGTTAGCCACGATGGTCTCGATCTCCTGACCTCGTGATCCGCCCGCCTCGGCCTCCCAAAGTGCTGGGATTACAGGCGTGAGCCATCGCGCCTGGCCGCTGAGTGCTTTTTTCATAAAAGTGTGTTGAATTTTGTTGAATCCTTTCTGTATCTCAATTGAGATGATATTTGATTATTGCCATTCATTTTATTAATATGGAGTATTATATAACCCTGGATATTTCACTCCCAAGAGTGCTAATCCTCTGACATTAGTCTTCGTGGTGATGCAGTTTTTCGTATGCCCCCAGTCACCCTGGGATGACAGTGGTGCTGGCAATGTTCTTTTTCACTCTTTTTCTGACCACACCCTACTGTTGTGTTTCAGTTATTGCTGACCAGTTGTTGTATTGTTTTCAACAATGCCTTGAGGTATAAATTCCTCTATGAACAAATCCAATCAAAATGTAGCTCCTTAAATGGAATAGTTTCTGATGTAAGTATTTGATATTTGTCCTGACTCCAAAAGGGTTCCTCCTAACTGTCTTATTTCCTGATTCTCTCCTGCATACTAGCCAGACTACAGTTTAAGATCTATCTTTCTTAGATTCACAAATTTCCTCCCAATTACCTTTCATCAAAATCTCCACCATTCTTGAGAATGCCCTTAGCTTTCCACTTCTCTATTCTGTGTTACCAATTAAATCAGTTATTTTGGGAAAGGATTGGAAGCTATCTACTTTTTGGCTCATTTATTTCTTCTTCTTTTTTTTTTTTTTTTTTTTGAGATGGAGTCTTGCTCTGTCGCCCAGGCTGGAGTGCAGTGGTACAATCTCAGCTCACTGCAACCTCCACCTCCTGGGTTCAAGCGATTCTCCTTCCTCAACCTCCATAGTAGCTGGAATTACAGGCACACACCACCAGGCCCAGCTATTTTTTTTGTATTTTTAGTAGAGATGGGTTTTCGCCATGTTGGCCAGGCTGGTCTCAAACTCCTGACCTCAGGTGATCTGCCCGCCTTGGCCTCCCAAAGTGCTGGGATTACAGACATGAGCCACCATGCTCGGCTGGCTCACTTCTTTCTATAGGAAAAATCTCTGAGCTAGGACTCTGGAGCTAGAGGTGGTAACAATTGCATGTTTCTCTTTGTGGAAGAAAAGTTCTAGATGCTGAACAATCAGTGGATGGAGTGCAGTACTCTGAAATCCTCTTGGCTTGTATTTCCTGTTTTGAAGCCACTGCCTCACAAGCCGCAGTAAGAGCTATTAGCACCTTAGTATTCTCTGTGTGCCATGCTCAAGGTAGGGTATTAACTATGTAGGGGTGGCGGAAAAGCTTCCTCTCTGCCCACTGAAATTTGCTAAAAATGAAGTGACAAAGGCAGATTAATAAAAGAAAAAGACATACAAAATTTATTTAACATACATAAGCATGGGGTAATTGTAGGAGAGTGATTACGCAGTGTCCCAGTGAAGTTCAAATACATATATGCCCTTCTTCATAGGGGAAGGAGAGATTGAAGCTGATCATTTCATATTCCTTTTTACAGTGACATTATATTGATGTACCATAGTTTTCTCAAACTGACCCTTTTGTCAGACATTTGGATTGTTTCCTTTTTTTTTTTTTTTTTTTTTTTGAGATGGAGTCTCGCTCTGTCTCCCAGGCTAGAGTGCAGTGGCATGATCTTAGCCCCAGCCTCCCTAGTAGCTGGGGCTACAGGCACGTGCCGCCACACCCAGCTAATTTTTTGTATTTTAATAGAGACGGGGTTTCATCATGATAGCCAGGATGGTCTCGATTTCCTGACCTGGTGATCCACCTGCCTCAGCCTCCCAAAGTGCTGGGATTACAGGCATGAGCCACCGCACCCGGCCTGGATTGTTTCCTTCTTTTGCTTTACAAATAGAGTTGTGATGAATAGTCATGCATCTGTTTTCCTTTTTATTTATTTAGTATTTATTATTATTATTATTATTTGAGATGGAGTTTTGCTCTCTCACCCAGGCTGGAGTGCTGTGGTGACATCTTGGCTCACTGCAACCTCTGCCTCCTGGGATTCAAGCAATTCTCCTGCCTCAGCCTCTTGAGGAGCTGCAATTACAAGTGCCCGCCACTACACCTGACTACTTTTTGTATTTTTAGTAGAGGCAGGGTTTCACCGTGTTGACCAGGCTGGTCTCAAACTTTTGGCCTCAAGTGATTTGCCAGCCTTGGCCTTCCAAAGTGTTGAGATTACAGGCGTAAGCCACTGTGCCTGGCCCTTTTTATTTTGATAGTATATATTAGGGATAGCTTTTTAGAAGTGGAATTTGTGGGTTAAAGGGTAAATAATTATACATTTTTTCTAGATACTGCAAATTTTCTGCCCTTGGAATTATACCATTTTCCATTCCCACCAGTACTCTATGAAAAGACTAATTTCTCGGCAACCTTGACAACAAAGTATGCTATCCAATCTAATTTAGTATGTCTTTCACTTATTATGAGTAAAGTCAGGGTATTTGGGGTATCCATCACTTTGAGTATTTATCATTTCTATGTGTTGGTTTCAGGTTATCTCTTCTAGCTACTTTGAAATATACAATACATTGTTGCTAACTATAGTCGCCCTACTCTACTATCAACATTAGAGGCTGGCTGTGGTGGCAGGCACCTGTAATCCCAGCTGCTCAGGAGACTGAGGCAGGAGAATCACTTGAACCTGGGAGGTGGAGGTTGCAGTGAGCTGGGATGGTACCACTGCACTCCAGCCTGGGCAAGACAGCCAGACTCCAACTCAAAAAAAAAAAAAAGAACCTATACCTTCTATCTAATTATATGTTTGTACACATTGACCAACCTGCCTTTGTACGCAGCTCCAATGCACACACCCTTCCCTGACCCTGGTATCTATGATTCTACTCTCTACCTCCATGAGATCAACTTTTTAAACTCCCACATATGACTGAAAAGATGTGAAATTTGTCTTTCTGTTTCTCGCTTACTTTATTTAACATAATGACCTCCAGTTCCAATTACAATGGATTATATTAATATCTTTCCTAATAATGAGTGATCTTTACACTCCTGGAATAAACCCTACTTGGACATCCTGTATTACTGTTTTAAATGTGCTATTGGATTCTGTTTGCTATAAATTTTATTTAAGATTTAGGCATTACATTTCATATATTTCGTATGTGAAATTGACCTGTAGTTTTCATTTTTAGTGCAAACTGAAATGTTTGTGATCAATGTTATACTAACTTTATAAAGTGCTAGTGTCTATGCTTCGAATAATTTAAGTAGCATCATGATTTTTTGATATTTGACAGTTTGGTAGGATTTCTTTATGAAAGTATTTGAGCTTGGTGCCCTTTTTATTGAGTATGCCTGTTAAACTATTTTTCTTAACTGGTCTGTTTAGACTTTCTGTCTCTACAAGGGTTAGTCTGAGTATGCTACATTTGTCTAAAAAATCCACTAAGTTTGCCAGTTATTTGCTAGTTGTGTTATGTTATCTCTGATGATTTCAAAAAAGATCTTCTGTGTTGATGATTATTTCCTCCAGTTCTAATTTTGTGTATTTGTACTTATTTTCTCTTTGTTGGCTAGAGGTTTGTCTATTTTGTTGACTTTCAAATATCCAGCTTTTTTGTATCTTTATTAGTTATACTTTGTTTCTAACTCATTCTCTGAATTTGTCCTTACAACCCTTCCTTCCTCATTCTTTTGGTTTATTTTGTTGTTCATTTAGTAGCATCTTGAGCTGTGTTTGATTCATTTGTTATTTTTTGTTGTTATCGATATAGGTATGTCAGGAAATAAATTTCCTTCTGATAAATGCTTTAGCTCTATCTCACAGATTCTATGTCACATTTGCACTTTTGTCCTTTTCAAGAAATTATGTAATTAAAATTTGTATTTCCTTCTTGACTCGAGTTGTATTATAGCATGCTTTAAAATTTTCAGGTGGACGTGACTTTTATTTTTTATTTTATCAATTTCTAGTTTTATTGCATGATGGTCAGAGAATGATGTTTGTGTTATTTCTATACTTTGGAACTTACTGAGGTTTTCTTCTGTGGTCCGTTTTCATGAATGTTTCACAGGTACTACAAAAGAATGTGGTGCGGAGAGAGAGGTATACCGGACCCGAACTCTCTCACCACACTCTTCCTCGTTCCTTGATTATTTCCGGTAATGCTCCTGAATCCACATTTTTATGAAAAAAAAAAAACCACTTCATTCTTCTTGTATGCGACCCTCTGCAAACTGTTTTTTTTAAATGAAGTATTCAAGTATGATGGACGTCCCTTTAATCTCAGATGGGCTGATAATAGGATTGGATAATTCTGTTATTCACCACATCCCCTTATCTTGTCTTTCTGCCCATTTAAGCTACTCTCCCAGTGTTGGCTGAGACCCTGTGGGTTCCTTGGGCTGGGAGGCAGAAGCCCAGAGCTCAGAGGATGAGGTTGGTGAGCCAGACCCGGCACACGGAGGGCTTGATGAATCGTTCATGCGCGTGTTGAGTGTATACCGCCCTCGTATCGTTTTCTGCCAATCGGGACCGGACCGGGAGCGGATTCTGCCCGAAAGGGGGCGCGATCTGGCGCGTGCTCCTCTTCCTCGCTCCCCAGTCCGCGCCTCGCTGGGCTCAGCACCCCGGCCGCCGGCGGGACGGAGGCTCGGGTCCAAAGCAGTGGCTGCACCGACACGAACCCGTCTGCGTTTCTCCACCTGTCTTCCCTCGCCACCTGCATCTACTATGGTCTCTAAATGCCTCGCTTTGTACTTTGTGGCTTTCTGGCAGCCCTTTAAAGCAGCGGTGAAAGAAAGGAGAGAGTCAAGACACGGGAGAAAATGTTTCATCCCGGGTTCTTCTAGTGGTGCCCGGTAAGTGACTCCGGACTGACGAGCAGAAAAATCCCAGGGCCATCAATAGAGGGCCTTCGGTGTAGAATGCGGTTTGCTCAGCTGTCAGCAAAGAGGGACGCAAAACCTAAATTTAAGATATCAGAAATAACTAAATAAAATAGACCTTGGCTGGTTACAACTAATGGTTCTGAAACCTAGCAAAAGGGTCAGGTTCTGATCTTGAATATACTCTCGAGACGACTGTTTCAGCACGGGGGTGTAGCTCAGTGGTAGAGCGCGTGCTTAGCATGCACGAGGCCCCGGGTTCAATCCCCGGCACCTCCATTTCTTTTGCTTTTAATTTTTTTCCCATTGCTTTACTTTATTTTCCTTGCTTAAACAGAAAGTAACCCTATTTCACAACGGTTTTGCCATTAATATTACTGCTGTTCCATTTCTACTCCTCAGCCTTGACACGACTCGGGGGGCTGCCTAAGCAAAAGGTGGAAAAGATGGAGCTGGAAGACAAAGACGGCTCCGGATTCCAAAACTTCAATGGCGTCGCCAAATTGACGAGCTCATTAACCTTTGGAGTATTGTTATTTAAAAAGTAGGAAATAAAAGATAAATGTGGAAATATTTAATAAAAGAAAAACGTAAGCTCTCAGACAATTTTCTTTATTACTTTTTTTTTTTTTTTGAGACGGAGTCTCTCGCTCTGTCGCCCAGTGGCACGATCTTGGCTCACTGCAAGCTCCGCCTCCCGGGTTTACGCCATTCTTCTGCCTCAGCCTCCCGAGTAGCTGGGACTACAGGCGCCCGTCACCACGCCCGGCTAATTTTTTCTATTTTTTGGTAGAGACAGGGTTTCACCGTGTTAGCCAGGATGGTCGCGATCTCCTGACCTCGTGATCCTCCCGCCTCGGCCTCCCAAAGTGCTGGGATTACAGGAATGAGCCACCACCGCTCCCGGCCGATTTCCTTTATTTTTTTTCTGGTCCTTGTTTAGCCATGATCCATCGCAGGCTGAGCCCTGAGAAACGCAAAGCCTTCCAAACTGGGAAATTGAGAAAGTTATTTTCATCAATGAATGTAGAGGCGTCACACTTCTGCCGAAATAGCTCCATTGGGAAGCATGCTCTGCTGAAGATCTCAAAGTTCACGGACTGATTTCCAGTTTTATTCTGTCTTCACTCCTGCCGGATAATTTGACTTCCCTTAGATGACGTTACAGAAGTAATTTTACCTAAGACAGGTGCGCCCTCTATCGTAAGGATATTTTTCAGACTCTTGGTCCACACAAGAGTTGGTGGCACCGGAGAGCTTGTTAGAAGAGCGAAATCTCAGCTTCACCTCAGACGTACTGAACCAGAAGTAGCAATTTAACAAGATCCACAAGAGATTCTTTCGCACATTTAAGAAGCAATATGACGTGCTTTGACGTGGATGGAGTAAGGGTGTATAGTATAAATACGCGGCTGTGTTTTTTCCCCCAATTTTCTATTCTAACAGAAAACATAATTGCAAAAAATATATATTTATATTGCTGAATCATTTTTGTGTTCTAATCATTGACTCTGTTCCTTGCCTCTCTGGCAATATTGTACTTATTAATATTTTTTGAATCACTATTCATGATTGAATATGATGTGAAGTTTTCATTTTCTTTTTTTTTTTTTCTTGAGATGGAGTGTCACTCTGTCGTCCAGGTTGGAGTGCAGTGGCGCGATCTCGGCTCACTGCAATCTCCGCCTCCCGGGTTCAAGCGATTCTCCTGCCTCAGCATCCCGAGTAACTGGGACAACAAGCGCGCGCCACCGCGCCCGGCTAATTTTTTATATTTTTTTTAGGGACGGGGTTTCACCATATTGGCCAGGCTGGTCTCGAACTCCTGACCTCATGATCCGCCCGCCTCGCAAAGTGCTGGGATTACAGGCATGAGCCACCACTCCCGGCCTTTATTTTCTTTTTCGCAAGTTTTGCAATAAAGGCTGTGCTAACTTCTAATGTAAACTGGGAAGTTTGTATCCTTGCTCTGAAACATTTTAAATAGAATAAAACCTTGTAATCATTCCAGAATACACAGCCCTCTTCTCATCAGCTACCACCAAATCTTCAAGAACTTTTGTATTAACACCACTTTGTATTCTAAGCCCTGTGATAGATTTTAAAGATCCAAAACCCTTTGCTAACCCTAATGAAAGTGTGAGCTGAAGGACATCGCAAGAATTGGAAAATCCTTGGTTTCTGATATAATATCAGGCCACCTCTGTCCCTGTGAAGTGATTAGGAAATTTTCAATGGAGAAAATAAGTTCCAAAAGTCATTCTTTCTCAGATTAAGATGTCTTGGGTTTCAGTTTACTTCTTTAAAGAAAGATTCAGAGCTAGTACTGAGGACCCAGACTTTCTTGATGTGGGAAATAGATAATTTTCTGTTCTGTTGACATTTTTTCTCTCTCTTCTCTCATTTTCAAAGTACAGTTCCACAATGTCTCTTTGCCACTTATACTCACTGTGGCAGAAAAAAATTATTCACAGACTTCAATCATGGGAATCAATTTGCAAAGGAATATAGTAAAAGCATGAGGAAAAATATCATGAATTATTACCATTGCTTTATGCTAGGGCTCAGGCCCAAATGGAAATATTTTTTTCTGCTCCCCACAATAGACTTCTTTAAGGAAGTCCACCTCTGTAATTTAAGGTAGAAATGGATAGGATGCAAAAATCAAGAGTTTAATATAAGAAAGCTATAGAAAATATAGGATGGAGATTTCAAAAACATCTTGGGACAATGAAAACAAATGACATATGACAGATAGAAGTACTTCTTTGAGAGCAAACAGTGCCTATCCTTGGCCTAGGACAATAGTGAATCATTTTAAGGTACATTGTAGATGAACTTTGGAAATTCAACTATATTTTATTTTGGGGTTGTATACTTCAATGAGATCATATTTTAAAAAAATTTTTCTCCACAGAGAAATTAAGGACCTCTTTCAAAAATCAGCTGGGCATGGTGGCGAGCACCTGTAATCACTGCTACTTGGGAGGCTGAGGCAGGAGAATTGCTTGAACCTCGGAGGCGGAGGTTGCAGTGAGCCAAGATCATGCCACTGCACTCCAGCCTGGGTGACACAATGAGACTCCATCTCAAAAAAAAAAAAAAAAAAAATTAAGGACTTCTGAGAGGAATGAGGACGTGGCCATGTGTGAGACCCTGGGTGAATGTGTGGGAAGCGGCAGGTGGGCAGGACCATTGGCTGCACAGTGATATGGAAACAGACACAATCTATCAGGCCATGTAGTCAATCTGACTCAAAAGGTAGAGTTTTATTCTTTTCAAAGACATATTTAATCGAAGAAAAAAGATTATTTAACCCTTTACTGCCTAGTTCAGGAATTCTTTTTTAATATTCAATCAAGGTAGGAGACTTACAACAGTGTAATCAAACCTCCCTCTCCCTGTCAACAAATCAAGATGTAAATCCCAAAGAATATAGAGTGTGAATTCAATTTCTAGGTTATCATATAAGAGCTCCTTACATGAAAACTATTACTCCACCTTTTTGTCAACTTTAAGAAAACAGTACTCAACCAATTACAATCTTCTCTCTGGTTGTAGATTGTCTAGAGATGTCATTCGCATGTCTGCAGGCTCCCTGAGCAGAGTAATTGAGTATGAATGAGTTCTATCTCCTGAGATAAATGGTTGGTTCATCAGAAAAATCTCATATATTTGGAACTCATCCTATGTCTCCCCATGCATAGATATTTCTGAATGCTTACAGAAACTTAAACAATTCTCACAGTGTTCTCTGTACTTTGGGGCAAACAGAAAAAAAAAAAAAGAAACACCTCCTTGTGGGGAACTTCTGGTAATCTAACTGGTATCTTGGTTTCTTCAGGTGCAAGTTAGAGAATAATTACATGATGACTCTGGAAACAACTTTCACACCATCAAACAGTCTAGATAATTTTCTTTCTTTCTTTCTTTCTTTCTTTCTTTCTTTCTTTCTTTCTTTCTTTCTTTCTTTTTTTTTGAGACAGAGTCTTGCTCTGTCGCCCAGGCTGGAGTGCAGTGGCGCGATCTCGGCTCACTGCAAGCACCGCCTCCTGGGTTCACGCCATTCTCCTGCCTCAGCCTCCCGAGTAGCTGGGACTACAGGCGCCCTCCACTACACCTGGCTAATTTTTTGTTTTTTGTTTTTTTTTTTTTAAGTAGAGACGGGGTTTCACCGTGTTAGCCAGGATGGTCTCGATCTCCTGACCTCGTGATCCGCCCGCCTCGGCCTCCCAAAGTGTTGGGATTACAGCCATGAGCCACCGCGCCCGGCCAAAACAGCCTAGATAATTTTCCTCACATCCTCCCAGCACTTTCACGCGCGCGCGCGCGCGCACACACACACCAGAGCTTGTAGAGTTTTGCGGGTGACACTTAAATACCCAATTTCAGTGAAACCTGCCATTATGTTTCCTCTTACCTATTCCGCTATCCCTATGAGCCAACAGAGAGAAATTCTGCCAAACCATAAGGTGTTCCCAACCTCGAAAGGGGCTCAGCAATATGCTTACCAATATAGGTAAAGTCATACATAAGGAGAATGAGAATGAAGATGAACGAGAAAAGATAACACCTACTGGGAAACTAGCCAGGAAATGAGACTTTCTGGGTCTTTTGTGAAAGTTTCAAGGCCATGGTGACAACCAGTGTGAATTCCAGGGTTGAAGATCAGCTAGGAAGAAGTTCATTTTTTTGCTTTTCACAACTATCAGTAAGTTTCTGATCTTCATATCTCAAAGGACACTTTGAGTTCTCATTGTACTCACACTCTATTGGTGCCTTCTACTCACTCCCACCTCCACGTATTCAGATCAGAGCACTGGGCTAAGTTCACTGTGTTTCACCAATGGGCAGGATCCTACGGAAGAATATGGTAAGTTCAACACGTTCCCAAACAAACTCACCTCCTCCTCCTAATATCTTGTCCATTCCTTCAAAGAACAATAAGCCTCTCTATTCTGCTTTTTTTCCTCCTGTTTGTTGAGGCTCTCTTTTATGGATTCCCCACTTTCTGGCTTGCTCTATAAATCCAATAAGTCTTTGAATCCTGTGTCTAGCTACCTATGAATGTGCTTTCAAAATTTCAAAGTTTTTCTCCATCCTTGAATCTGCTATTTATTTCATGTCTTGAACATTATTCTGGACTACTCCATGAACCTCCTCAGTTGCCTTCATGCTGTAGTACAATCAAGAACCCCTTGGCAATGAATAACAGGTTGCATGTGGTTTTTATTCTCACCTGGGGTTTTCTCATCAAAGTTTTGCTCTTACCATTCCTGTGAAGCAAACAGCAATAGCAGAAGTGCTTTATTCAGGAAAAAGCTGGTCAGTTTTCTAACGCAAGTTTCCAGTATTCTGTGTTCCATTTCAAGCTTTATTTGCCAAAACTTCAATATCCCCCACAGCTGGGGGTCTTCCAACTTAAAATGGTCACAAATCCTGCTTCTAAACCCAACACTTAGTGCTAAAACAATGAATACAGGAATGGAGACCCACAGAATATAACGAGATATTCCTTTATTTTTCATTTTATTTAATTTTTTGCATCTTTAGATTGGAGAAATACCTTTTTAGGGTTTTTGGGTTTTTGTTTGTTTGTTTTTTGAGACAGAGTCTCACTCTGTCTCCAAGGCTGGAGTGCAGTGGCGCCATCTCCGCTCACTGCAGCCTCCACCTCCCAGGTTCAAGAGATTCTCCTGCCTCAACCTCTGAGCAGCTGGGGTTACAGGCACGTGCCATCACGCCCGGCTAATTTTTGTATTTTTAGTAGAGACAGGGTTTCACCTTGTTGGCTCGGCTGGCCTCGAACTTCTGACCTTAAATGATCTGACCGCCTCCAACTTCCAAACTGCTGCGATTACAAGCGTGAGCTACCGTGCCCGGCCACCTTTTTAATTTTTAAGTTATTTTTTATTTCCATATTTTTATTGTTTTCATATACTGCAATAGTACTTGGAGGACGACACAAATATCTCTTGGCATGAGGAGATGTAGTTCAGTGATAGAACGTGTGCCTTACATATAGGAGGCCTCAGGTTCAGCTCCCGAGCACCTCCAACGGTCAGTTTCCGAGTTCTTAATACCACTCCTTAGTACAAAGCACATTCAGGTGTCCTACTCTCTTTTCGTTGCCTGTCACATGAGAAGTAAACACGTGACCCCAAGACATTAATTTCTGTTTTTTTTTTTTTTTTTTTTTTTTTTTTTTTTTTTTTTAGAGATGGAGTCTCACTCAGTCGCCCAGGCTGGAGTGCAGTGGCGTGATCTCGGCTCACTGCAAGCTCCGCCTCCTGGGTTCACACCATTCTCCGGCCTCAGCCTCCTGAGTAGCTGGGACTACAGGCGCCTGCCACTATGCCTGGCTAATTTTTTTTTTTTTTTTTTTTTTTTTTGTATTTTTAGTAGAGACCGGGTTTCACCGTATTAGCCAGGATGGCCTCGATCTCCTGACCTCGTGATCCGCCTGTCTTGACCTCCCAAAGTGCTGGGATTACAGGCGTGAGCCACCGCGCCCGGCCTCTTTTTTTTTTAAGATTTTTTTTTAATCATTATACTTTAAGTTCTAGGGTACCTGTGCACAACGTGCAGGTTTGTTACATATGTATACATGTGCCATGTTGGTGTGCTGCACCCATTAACTCCTCATTTACATTAGGTATTTCTCCTAATGCTATCCCTCCCCTATCACCCCACCCCGCGACAGGCCCCGGTGTGTGATGTTCCCCACCCTGTGTTCAAGTGTTCTCATTGTTCAATTCCCACCTATGAGTGAGAACGTGCAGTGTTTGGTTTTCTGTCCTTGTGATAGTTTGTTCAGAATGATGGTTCCCAGCTTCATCTATGTCCCTACAAAGGACATGAACTCATCCTTTTTTATGGCTGCATAGTATTCCATGGTGTATATGTGCCACGTTTGCTAAATTCAGTCTATCATTGATGGACATGTGCCTTACATATAGAAGGCACATTTGGGTTGGTTCCAAGTCTTTGCTATTGTGAATAGTGCCACAATAAACATACGTGTGCATGTGTCTTTATAGCAGCATGATTTATAATCCTTTGGGTATATACCCAGTAATGGGATGGCTGGGTCAAATGGTATTTCTAGTTCTAGATCCTTGAGGAATCGCCACACTGTCTTCCACAATGGTTGAACTAGTTTACAGTCCCACCAACAGTGTAAAAGTGTTCCTATTTCTCCACATCCTCTCCAGCACCTGTTGTTTCCTGACTTTTTAATGATTGCCATCCTAACTGGTGTGAGATGGAATCTCATTGTGGTTTTGATTTGCATTTCTCTGATGGCCAGTGTCCGTTTTTTCATGTGTCCGTTGGCTGCATAAATGTCTTCTTTTGAGAAGTGTCTGTTCATATCCTTTGCCCACTTTTTGATGGGGTTTGATGGGGTTGTTTGATTTTTTCTTGTAAATTTGTTTAAGTTCTTTGTAGATTCTAGATATTAGCCCTTTGTCAGATGGGTAGGTTGCAAAAATTTTCTCCCATTCCGTAGGTTGCCTGTTCGCTCTGGTGGTGGTTTCTTTTGCTGTGCAGAAGCTCTTTGGTTTAATTAGATCCCATTTGTCTATTTTGGCTTTTGTTGTCATTGCTTTTGGTGTTTTAGACATGAAGTCCTTGCCCATGCCTATGTCCTGAATGGTATTGCCTAGGTTTTGTTCTAGGGTTTTTATGGTTTTAGGTCTAACATTTAAGTCTTTAATCCATCTTGAATTAATTTTTGTATAAGGTGTAATGAAGGGATCCAGTTTCAGCTTTCTACATATGGCTAGCCAGTTTTCTCAGCACCATTTATTAAATAGGGAATCCTTTCCCCATTTCTTGTTTTTGTCAGGTTTGTCAAAGATCAAATGGTTGTAGACGTGTAGTATTATTTCTGAGGGCTCTATTCTGTTCCATTGGTCTATATCTCTGTTTTGGTACCAGTACCATGCTGTTTCGGTTACTGTAGCCATATAGTATAGTTTGAAGTCAGGTAGCATGATGTCTCCAGCTTTGTTCTTTTGGCTTAGGATTGTCTTGGCAATGCAGGCTCTTTTTTGGTTCCATATGAACTTTAAAATAGTTTTTCTCCAATTCTGTGAAGAAAGTCATTGGTAGCTTGATGGGGATCGCACTGAATCTATAAATTACCTTGGGCAGTATGGCCATTTTCATGATATTGATTCTTCCTATCCATGAGCATGGAATGGTCTTCCATTTGTTTGTGTCCTCATTTATTTTGTTGAGCAGTGGTTTGTAATTCTCCTTGAGGAGGTCCTTCACATCCCTTGTAAGTTGGATTCCCAGGTATTTTATTCTCTTTGTAGCAATTGGGAATGTGAGTTCCCTCATGATTTGGCTCTCTGTCTGTTACTGGTGTATAGGAATGCTTGTGATTTTTGCACATTGATTTTGTATCCTGAGACTTTGCTGAAGTTGCTTATCAGCTTAAGGAGATTTTGGGCTGAGATGATGAGGTTTTCTAAATATACAATCATGTCATCTGCAAACAGGGACAATTTGACTTCCTCTTTTCCTAACTGAATACCCTTTATTTGTTTCTCTTGCCTGATTGCCCTGGCCAGAACTTCCAACACTATGTTGAATAGGAGTGATGAGAGAGGGCATCCCTGTCTTGTGCCAGTTTTCGAAGGGAATGCTTCCAGTTTTTGCCCATTCAATATGATATTGGCTGTGGGTTTTTCATAAATAGCTCTTTTTATTTTGAGATACATCACATCAATACCTAGTTTATTGAGAGTTTTTAGCATGAAGGGCTGTTGAATTTTGCCAAGATGTTAATTTAAATGTTACGTTATTTAGACTTCATGAGCCTCAAAACCACTCAAGGCAGTTGGCAGAGTAGAATAAGCTTGTCATTGATTAGTTTCCTATGGCTGCTGTAACAAATTATCTCAAATTAGATGGCTTATAACAACAGAAATTTATTCTTTCACACTTCTGGAGGCCAAAAATCTGATATGAGTGCAGTAATGTGCTACATGTTGACATTTTAGTAAACCACAGACCACATATCCTACGGTGGTCTTATAAGATTATAAAGGAGTTGGCTGCTCACAGTGGCTCATGCTTGTAATCCCAACACTTTGGGAGGCCGAGGCGGGCAGATCACCTCAGGTTGGGGGTTTGAGACCATCCTGACCAACATGGTGAAACCCCCATCTCTACTAAAAATACAAAATTAGTCGGGCGTGGTGGCACACACCTGTAATCCCAGGTACTTGGGAGTCTGAGGCAGGAGAATTGCTTGAACCCAGGTGGCAGAGTTTGCAGTGAGCCAAGATCCTCCCATCGCACTCCAGCCTGGGCAACAAGAGCAAAACTCTGTCTCAAAACAGAACAAAATAAACTACCTGCTAAATTCTAATATAAATTGGGGAATTTGTATCTTTGTCTCAGCCTAGCAACATTTAAAATGGAATGGGAACCATTTGAGAAACACATATCGTCCAAATCTTGACATTATTTCAGAACACGGTCTTGCCTCTTCCTCACCTCAACAACCAATCAGCAACAGTGGAATATATATGTGTGTGTGTGTATGTGTGTGTGTATATATATGTATATGTACATATGACAAAAATTATTTCTCTAAACTATTTGATAATGATTTTCAGACATTATATCTTTTTATTCCTAAATACTTCAATGTGTATTTCCTAAGAACAAGGTCAATTTCTTACCACAGCACAATTATCAAATTTAGAGAACTTAACATTGATAAAATAGTATTCTCTAATATACAGTCTATAAAAATTTTAATTGTATCAATAAAATCTTTTATAGGAATTTCTCTCCCAAACTAGGTGCCATTTCAGAATCACATATGAATCTAGTTGTCTTGACTTTTCAGTCTCCTTCACTTTGGAACAGATTCTTAATCTTCTTGTCTTTCATGAATATGTTTTTGAAGAGCATATGCCAGTGGTTTTGTGGAATGTTTCTTGATTTGTGTAGTCATGGTTACATTCAGGTCATGGAAATGTCACAGAAATCATGTTACCCTCTATCACACCAAGAGGCATGTGATGTCAGTTTTTCTCATTATTTATTATTATTATTATTATTTTTTGAGATAGAATTTCGCTCTTCTTGCCCAGGCTGGAGTGCAATGGTGTGATCTCGGCTCACCACAGTTTTGTATTTTTAATAGAGACGGGGTTTCTCCATGTTGGTCAGGCTGGTCTCAAACTCCCAACCTCAGGTGATCCCCCTGCCTCGGCCTCCCAAAGTGCTGGAATTACAGACGTGAGCCACCACGCCCAGCCCAAATGAGGATTTTCTAATTTTATCCTTACTTCCACATTTATCACTTGGCACACAACTGTAAGGAAAATCTTCCCATCTTCCATATTTATGTGTTTAAGTTCCCAAGATTGATAATCACTTATTGTCATCATTAATGCTCAAAATGTGTCAGATTTGGCCATTGAGATCCATTTCAAGCTGGCTTCTGTGTCCTTTTAAATCATACCCATCAATTCTGAGCACCTACATTCTGGCACAGCAAGATATCTTAGGTTCATCTTGTAGTTTCCCTGGCACAGTCCTGGAGTCAGTGTAGCTGACACCAGTAGCTACTTTCTATCAGTATCGCTGGTTCCTTTTAGTAGGGAGTGGTATTTGAAAATCAATATAGAGAATTATCTTTGCTCATTGCATCTGAGGTATCATTTCTTCTAGGCCCAATTAGCAGAGAGATCTGTGGAGAAATTTTACAATTAAGTGTATAATTTCATACTGATGCCTCTAATTCCCATCATCACCAATAGGACTATTCTTTACCTTCCTCCTTTCCCACAGTGAGAGCCTGGTTCCAACAACATACAGGCGCACACACGCTCATTTTTCCAATCCTAAAATTCACACAAAATATCAGAATTGCTATTGCCTTAGCATTACAGAAAATATTCCTGATACATAGAGTTTAAGATATGCTTGCTGTTCTTTTTCTTTTTACAATGAGAACAATGTATAAACCATTTTCTTAGGTAAATTCTTTCCTGAATTTTCAATGTGGTTATGTTATACTTTTGAAATGCTCTATTTGGAAATAGATTTGCTGATCCCAAATCAGGAACAGTGTTTTTCTTTTTACTGTTAACGTACCTTTTCGTGATGTAACCGTGCCTAAGAGAGGGGGCACTTAGATATAGGGAAATCATAAACAGTGGAATTGGAAACACATGGTAATTGTCTTTATGACATAGAGCACATACTCAGATAATGGTGGTCACCAGTTTTCCAAATACACAGGAGGTATGAGGGGGTATAGCTCAGTGGTAGAGTGTGTACTTATCATGCACGAGGTCTTGGGCTGATTTCCCAGTACCTCCAGAGGTCCATTTTCTTCCCCGTGGCACTGTAAGAAGAGCTCCATGACCTTCCCCAGCTGTCCAGAATGTCCTGCCTTGTCAAGATATTTGGGTTGACCTCTACATCTCTCTCTCATACAGAGAGGTAATTCGTGTTCATTCACTTAAGGTTATTTGCTGCTTAAGATTATCCACCTATTCTTTCTAAGCAGTCCCAGCGGTCACTAAGGTGAACCACGCACTATGGAAGCAAGTACTACTCCTGGCCATCCAGCCTATTTCTAGTTGTAAATGAAATAATCAGAAACCATAGAACCACGTGGCGCAAGTCCTTTCCTGTGTGTGGTGTTTGTTTGTTTGTTTGAGACAGAGTTTCACTCTTGTTGCCCAGGCTGGAGTGCAATAGCACAATCTTGGCTCACCACAACCTCTGCCTCCCGGATTCAAGTGATTCTCCTGCCTCAGTCTCCTGAGTAGCTGGGATTACAAGCATGCACCACCATGCCTCGCTAATTTTGTATTTTTAGTAGAGATGGGGGTTTCTCCCTGTTGGTCAGGCTAGTCTAGAACTCCCGACCTCAGGTGATCTGCCCACCTCAGCCTTCCAAAGTGCTGGGATTACAGGCGTGTGCTACCATGCTTGGCCTTGTGTTTCTTCTTCTAACCCAGGTTGCAGAAGCCCTACAAGCTTTCACTAAAAGATTTCACTGCCGGTGGCTGAGGACCTGATGTGCTGGTGGTCACTTTTTCCATTAGAAACCCACAAACTCTAAAACTTAATGTAAACTATTTAACTACAAGAATACAATACATGGCAAATATAATGACAAATGAGAAAAAGATCACAGTCACTTCAGCTGACATTTGGTAGGGGGAACATACTTCTCTGGGTCCTCTAAGGAAGTTTCTGCCCTGAGATGCAAGCACTCGGAACTCCAGGAACCAAGATCAGTATAGGGTAAAGCTCATTTCTTTGTTTTCCATCAATAAAAATAATGAATGAACTTTTATTCTCCCAACCCCAATGGATCCTTTTCTACCTGCTGCACTTATTCTCCAGGAATAACCTCTTTCTAAGCTACTGAACAACCCACACCTCCAGATTAGAGCTCTTTGCACAGTTTCTGATGCTGGTATCACAGAGCTAAGCAGAATCCACGCGGGGATACTCTGCAAGCATCTCAATACTATCTCGTTAAAAGGAAATCGTCTTCTATTTTCAGCTCTATCTCATTTAAACAAAAGATAAAAAATTAAGTTACTCAACACCCAGAAGGCAGAAAAGAGACCTCTCTCTGCATCTGCAGAAGCCAAGCAAGCGAGTGGGGCTTCCGTATGCATCCTTTCTTTTACTCATTTTCCAAACGCTGTAATGGTCCACCACCTACCAGGTGGTCACAAGCCATCGCTAAAGTCAATTTTGAGGTCAACCCACTCAACTTGTGAGGGATTCACCTATATTACCTCTGCACCTGTAATAAGACTAAGAAGACGGTGGCTGCACATGTAGTTAACACCGATTGTACCGCGACTTCGCCTTTCCGCAGCCTTTGTACCAACCTGCAGAGCCCTTTTGAGCCAAGAGCTGGACTTGAGGAGTAAAGAAGCTCATTGCAAATGCCAGGAGGAATTTCTTCAGGGTGAAGTTGACTTTCAATCGGCTTCATTCTAAAGGAAACATGTGGAGCAAACAAACGGGAACTTTCTTTCTCATCTTTTGCATTTCAAGCCTAATAAAATTAGACGTTTCCACTGTCCTGCTCAGTCTCGAAGCTGTCGGCAGATTCCGCTTTTAACTCTCAACACAGACACTCAGGAAATCGGGAAATCCCTGCAGCTCCCTCAGAAGCTATCAGTATCAGCGGTTCCCGAACCCGCAAACATAAAACGCAACATCACGTGCTCCTCCAAAGAGCCTAGCCTGTCTGTCGAGCGATGGAAAGAGCGGCGAGGCGCTCTCGCAGCCGTGGCAGTCTGGACGAAACGAACCAGGTCCCTTTCCTGGTCTAGCCTACCTCCCTACCTCTCTTCCCTCATATCCAGAAGAAGCGACGGAGAGGTGAGTGCTTAGACTCACTCTAACATCCCGTCCATCCAAATCCTAATAATCTTGAGGATGCTTTTCCTTGTCCTCTACCCCTCTCCCTTTTTATGTTTCTTTCTCCACTTCACCGCACCCCGCCTCTTCCCTCACTCCGCCAGCTGGCCCTCGGCTCCTCTCCACCTTCCCTCCCGTTTACTTCTGAATGAACTTTTCACAATAGTGCAGTGCACTCCTAGAACCATTTACACACATTTTAAGCACTGTGCTGAGATTTATATGTAGCCACTGTTTTAATTTCCACATCACTTTCCTTTTTTTTTTTTTTTTTTTTCCTTCTCTATATGCTCAACTTCAAACGTTTTCTGCAGCATAGGCTGAGGCTGCGTCCAGATGGGGAGAGACGTCAGGCGGCGGGGATAAACCTGGAGGAATGTTGTTTCCTGTCTGGGGAGGTTCGGGCCTTACAAGAGGGAGAGAAAAAAAGAAAAAAGCCTGTAAGAGAATCTAAAATTTTTGAGGAAATTATTCAAAAAATATTTTAATTGACCCTCCCAACAAATTTTGGCTAAAAACAGAAAGCCTGGACTCTCTCGGAATAGGAGACTGAGTTTGAAAACTGTCCAGACATAGGGACGGTTTTATTAAAATTCAATTTGCAAGTCGTTGTTGGCTGTAGCTATTTCCTCATTCCAGAGAGGATTGTTTCTGAAATTTGGTAAACTCTGAAATTGTTTCTAAGTTATTTAACAAGAGGAGTCCAATGTTTTCACACTTTTGAAGTGATATAAGAATTTCTAGGCTGAGGTGGGAGAACGGATTGAGCCGGGAGGCGAAAGTTGCAATGAGAGGAGATTGCCACTGCACTCCAGGCTGGCAGAGTGGGACCCTGTCTCTCTCTCTCTCTCTCTCACTCGCTGGAATCTTCTCTCTCTCTCTCTCTATATATATATATATAGAGAGAGATACATGTATATTTTATATTATATATAATATCTACATCAACATAATATATTTACATTTTTAATTTATATATATTTCATATTTATGTGTGTGTATATATATATATATATATATATATATATATATATATTGCGTGGTCACACTAAAATAAACATATGCTTGCCTTTTCCACCCCTGGCTCTCTGTACCACCTAAGGTGGATGTG
Organism: Pan troglodytes; assembly: GCF_028858775.2. Classification (NCBI taxonomy): domain Eukaryota; kingdom Metazoa; phylum Chordata; class Mammalia; order Primates; family Hominidae; genus Pan; species Pan troglodytes. The sequence goes on along the minus strand of NC_072403.2, from coordinate 34,774,750 downwards.
TTAGCACTAGATCAGTAAAAGGAAGGAAACAGAGAAAAAGAATTGGCTCGCTCAGGATTTCTTCAGTCGGAAGCTATAAACCTACTACCAGGTTAACGTGTTCAATAATCTTCTGTTCCTTTTTGCCATGTCATTGAAGAGCAAGACAGAAAACAAAACAAAAAAGAGCCAAAAGGAGAGAAAAGGAAAAGTCTAGATAATTTCATTTTAGTTTTAGATAGTTTCCTTTAGTTTTCTGAGCGGTGTTTCCAAGGTGACCAAGCATGGGAGCATCTTCCTGATTTGACCTATTCCTCGCCTTTTTTTTTTTTTGAGACAGAGTCTCGCTGTCGCCCAGGCTGGAGTGCAGTGGCGCGATCTCGGCTCACTGCAACCTCGAATTCCCTGGTTCAAGCGATTCTCCTGCCTCAGCCTCCGAAGTAGCTGGAACTACAGGCGTGCGCCACCTCTCCTGGCTAATTTTTATATTTCTTGTAAAGAAGGGGTTTCACCATGTTGGCCGGGCTGGTCTTGAACTCCTGACCTCAAGTGATCCACCCTCCACGGCCTCGCAAAATGCTGAGATTACAGGCGTGAGCCACCGTGCCCGGCCGTCTCGTCTTTTCTTTCCCGTCTTTTGCCGGGGAAAATTGGATCCTATTTTCACACATAAATTACAGCAGAATTTATATTTTTGGATTGGGGGGAGGTAAGTGAATGACGGGTGATATTGAAGACAACCGAATTAGGCGTTGGAAGATACACTGACCTTACAAATTGCAGTTTTTATATTTTGAAGAAATGACCAACAGGACAGCTCCAGAGTAGCCGAAATAGCTCAGTTGGGAGAGCGTTAGACTGAAGATCTAAAGGTCCCTGGTTCAATCCCGGGTTTTGGCAGATACCTTTTGGTTGTTGCATAATTGTCTTTCCTTTATACAACACTTGCACACCAATCCCAGAGGTCTATATATAACTCCCATTTTTTGCTTTTTGAAAATTGCATAAAGGTAATGTATATATATATGTATGTCTATTTGTATCACTCTCTCCACTGAAGTCTTCCATGAAGTGTTAACTGACGGTATGTAAATTATTTAAAATCTTAAATCTAGAAAGTTACTAATTTTAAAACCTAAGAAATTCCAATATGCTATAGACTGTGGCAATTACAATTCATTTCTGATTTGATGTTATTTATGTGTGTTGGGCAGGGGTGTTTTAAATCACAAGAACTATGAAGAAACCTGTAGAAGAACTATTATGCTGTATGAGTGTATATATGTGGTAGTGGTATATTCAAGAAACATTTTGCAATTCCAAAAACCTCGGTTTGGCCGGGCGCAGTGGCTCAGGCCTGTAATCCCAGCACTTTGGGAGGCCGAAGCGGGTGGATCACGAGGTCAGGAGATCGAGACCACGGTGAAACCCCCGTCTCTACTAAAAATACAAAAAAATTAGTCGGGCGCGGTGGCGGGCGCCTGTAGTCTCAGCTACTCAGGAGGCTGAGGCAGGAGAATGGCGTGAACCCGGGAGGCGGAGCTTGCAGTGAGCTGAGATCGCACCACTGCAATCCAGCCTGGGTGACAGAGCGAGACTCCGTCTCAAAAAAAAAAAAAAAAAAAAGAAACACCTCGGTTTGTATCTTGAGTCAACTCCATAGCTCTGCAGTTAAACTGCTGGGAAAATAACTTTCTTTTTTTTTGAGACGGAGTCTCGTTCTGTCGCCCAGGCTGTAGTGCAGTGGCACGATCTCGGCTCACTGCAAGCGCCGCCTCCCGGGTCCACGCCATTCTCCTGCCTCAGGCTCCCGAGTAGCTGGGACTACAGGCGCCCGCCACCACGCCCAGCTAATTTTTTGTATTTTTAGTAGAGACGGGGTTTCACCATGTTAACCGGGATGGTCTCGATCTACTGACCTCGTGATCCACCCACCTCGGCCTCCCAAAGTGCTGGGATTACAGTGTGAACCACCGCGCCCGGCCCTGTTTTGTTTTTTTGAGGCAGGGTCTCACTCTGTCACCCATGCTGGAGTGCAGTGGTATGATCACAGCTCACTGCAGCCTCAGCCTCCCTGGACTCAAGCGATCCTCCCATGTCAGCCTCCTGGGTAGCTGAGACTACAGAAATGCAACAACAAGCCTGGCTTTCTCTCTCTCTCTTTTGTACTTTTTTTTGTAGAAACTGGGTTTCACCATGTTCCCCCAGCTGTTCTTGAAATCCTGGGCTCAAGCAACCTGCCCGCTTCTGCCTCCCAGCGTGCTGGGATTACAGGTGGGAACCACCGCACCAGGCCTAATTACAGGAATATTTTTAAGTTTCTTACTGACAGGACATTTCTTTAGCCTGGAAACCTTGTCTAGAATTTCCAAATCTTAAGTTATTTCCTCATTGGTATCCAGGAAAGAACAAAAACAAGTCTTTCTTTCTTTTTTCTTTTCTTTTCTTTTCTTTCTTTCTTTTTTTTTTTTTTTGAGACAGAATCTTGCTATGTTACCCATGCTAGAGTGCAGTGGAACGATCTCAGCTCACTGCAACCTCCGCCTCCCCGGCACAAGCAATTCTCCTGCTGCAGCCTCCCAAGCAGCTGGGATTACAGGTGTCCACCACCATGCCTGACTAATTTTTGTATTTTTAGTAAAGACGGGATTTCACCATGTTGGCCAGCCTGGTCTCCAACTCCTGACCTCATGATCCACCTGCCTCGGCCTCCCAAAGTGCTGGGATTATAGATGTGAGCCACTGCGTCCGGTCAAAAATAAGTATTTCTAAATTAATTATTCTGTCAAGACTCAGGTGGATGTGCCCCATTTTCCTTTTTTTTACTTCAACTCCTCTCTTGAAATTTTGTGTTGGGATAATGGGCCTTTTTTGTCCTGTTTTTTTTTTGTCTGATTTTTTTTGGTCATTTTTAATATCTTTTCTTCTTTCAAATTGGTGTTTCATTTTCAGTGTTATTTTCCCCTAACACCTGCATACTGTGTGAGGAGACAATAAACTACAGTACTCCAACATCAGAACTGCATCAAATTGTGAAAGGAAAATTGATACCAAATGAGAGACCAACCTCAGGGTGGGGACATTGACTGTACAGGAACTAGGAATCAGATACTTTACCCTTTAAGTCACTGAGGCTTTCTCAACTCAGAAGCCTGTGTTTTATTTCATTAAGAAATATTTGATAGGCTGGGCGTGGTGGCTCACGTCTGTAATCTCAGCACTTTGGGAGGCCGAGGCGGGTAGATCACCTGAGATCAGAAGTTTAAGACCTGCCTGGCCAACATGGTGATACCCTGTCACTACTAAAAATACAAAATAATAATAATAATAATAATAATAATAATAATAAATTAGCTGGGTGTGGTGGTGGATGCCTGTGATCCCAGCTACTCGAGAGGCTGAGGCAGGAGAATCCCTTGAACCCGGGAAGCGGAGGTTGCAGTGAGCCGAGATCGCAACATTGCACTCCACCCTAGGCAACAAGAGCAAGACTCTGTCTTAAACAAAGAAAAAAAAAAAAAAGGAAACATTTGATTAGACAAATGGCAGCATTGAATGTTTTCTTGTCTAGCACAGTAGTGATTCCTTTACATTTTGTTGAAATGAAACGCCTAGGGTAATTCTAAGCATGATTCGTCTCTCATTCAATACCTTAAAAATGAGGCTAATAATGATTATGTAAAATGGGATGTTGCAAACGTCTAAGGAGATCATGCATAGAAATGCATTTAGTCAAGTCCACTCGCGGCATGAAACCTAATTACTGGCAGACCATGCTCCATGTCCTTTGGCTCTGGGATTCTCCCAGAACAGCAACTAAATAGATAACATCGTCTCTAGACAATGCTGTCCAATCAAAAGATACTACAAGTCTTCTGCTTTAGCTTCTGGGATAAAAAGAATTTTTAAAAAAGTTAATACAAATCTTAAATGAGAGCCACTTCTGTAGTTTTAAATTTTCTAGTAGTCACATTTAAAAAATAAACAGGCAATACTTATTTTATATAATTTTTTAACAATTTCAACTTTTAGACAGGCAAGGTGGGTCATACCTGTAATCCCAGCCCTTTGGGAGGCCGAGGTGGGCGGATCACCTGAGGTCAGGGGTTCAAGACCAACCTGACCAATATGGTGAAACCCTGTCTCTAATAAAAATACAAAAATTAGCTGGGTGTGGTGGTGCATGCCTGTAATTTCAGCTACTTGGGAGTCTGAGATAGGAGAATCACTTGAAACCTGGAGGAGGAGTTTGCAGTGAGCCCAGATAGTGCCACTGCACTCTAGCCTGAGAGACAGAGCAAGACTCTGTCTCAAAATAATAATACTACTAATAATAATTTCAACTTTTATTTTAGATTCAGGGGGTACATGTCCAGGTTTGTTACATGGGTATAGTGCATGATGCTGGGGTTGGGGTGAGATTAATCCCATCACCTGGGTGGTGAACATAGTATCCAATAGTTAGCTTTTCAAGCCTTTCCCCTTCTCGCCTCCCCCTCTAGTAGTCCCCAGTGTCTATTGTTTCCATCTTTTATGTCCAGTTTTACTAATATATGTAAATCACCTTGCATGTCCAAAATATTATTTTAACAAGTAATCAATCTTAAAATTATCAGTGAGACATTTTATGTTTAAAAAATGATATTACATCTGGCCAGGGGCGGCGGCCCATGCCTGTAATCCCAGCACTTTGGGAGGCCGAGGAGGGCAGATGACAAGGTCAGGAGTTTGGGACCAGCCTGGCCAGCATGGTGAAACCCTGTCTCTACTAAAAAAAAAAAAGAAAGAAAAAGAAAAACTGCCGGGCATGGTGGCGCGCGCCTGTAGTCCCAGTTACTCAGGAGGCTGAGGCAGGAGAATGGATTGAACCTGACAGGTGGAGGTTGCTGTGAGCCAAGATTGCACCACTGCACTCCAGGTTAGGTGACAGAGCGAGACTCCATGAAAAAAAAAATTACATCTTTGAAATCTGGTATATATTTCTCACTTTCAACACATCTTAACTTAGACTAGGCAATTTTCAGTACTCAATACCCAGTGTGGCTAATGGTAACCATATTGGACAGTGCAGATTTAAACATATACTTTACATATTTTTAGGTTTTCGAAATTGAGTGTGTATGACAGGGTGTTCTGTCTTCAAAATTAAATGTTTAATTTCTCAGAAGAATGCTATGTTAAATGAGCTCATCCTACAGATTTCACACAAAAAACATGTTTCAATCGTGTTGCTGGTAGATAGTCTGAAGATAGCTACAGATATTTAATTATTTAAAATTCTCCCATTTTTATGATGCAACCTTCTTATTATGAATTCCCAAGAATCCAGTAGACAGCCAAATTTCTCTGGGTGTAACACAACATAAAGATGAAGGAGAGTTTCTGCAAACTGTCCTAATATTGCTTTTACAGCATCGAAGAGCCAAGATAATCCTTCCCATCATTTACATGCACACACGCAGACACAGTCAGGCAGGCAAACACACATGAATACACATCAATTTTGTCTATAACAATTCTCTAGTTTCTCCTTCAGTGAAATCTATCACTCAGTGTTTCCTATTTTTATTCTAGAAATCCCATCAGCCAACTGAAAAGCCAAGTCTGACATACAACTTGCAATTTGGCAATTTTGAAAGGCATCAATGTTACTTTATTAACATTGGCAAAGGCTCTTATATAGGCAAACCAGAATGAGAAAGAGTTAATAGTCACTAGAAATTTGGTGCTGAGAAATAGGTTTTCTTCTCATCTTCTTATGTAATTCAAAGGACACACGATAAGTCCCAAGATTCAAGAACTTTTTAGGAACAAACTTGTTTGTTCACTACAAATATCACGAATAGGTTTGTAATTTCCATATCTCAAAGTACACTTTTTAGTCTTTATCCATCCTCCATGTAATGTGTCTACTACTATTAATGCTTACAAATCCCAGGCTAGAGACAGAGTTAATTGCCTGAATTCTCTGAGTAACATCCTCACAAGTGTGCCCCACAGATACTTTAAATTGAGTATGAGCCAAACTAACTCATCTTCTCCATCTTCCAATCTATCTCTCATTCCTAAAAGAGCTGTTAAAACCTCTCCCCTTTTCTGCACCTGCTTGTGTTTGTTTTTCTAAAGCATTCTTCAACCCTGTTTGTATTTATCTTCGGTCTTATTCTCATAATTCAACCCTTCTCTCCATCCCCATAGCTGTTTTTCATTCACGCCTTATGAATCCCTTCCCATCACCTCCCCTCTTCTCCCCTCGTCTCCCCTCTTCTCCCCCTTTCCCTCCCCTCCCCTTCCCTTCTCTCTCTGTTGCCCAGGCTGGAGGACAGTGGCACAGTCATAGCTCCCTACAACAACTAACTCCCGAGCTCAAGCGATCCTCGTGCCTCAGCCTCTAGAGTAGCTGGGAGTACAGGCGTAAGACACCACGCCAGCTAAGGACCCTTATGAAAAAATGCTAAGTGCATCGCTGTCAGGTTTTCTTCTGATTGTGGCTTTCCTCCATCAAATCTTATTTTTAATATTCCGATTGAGCAAACAACAATTATGAAGCGTTTTAGGCAGGAAAAGGCTGAATTTCAATGGCTTTGTGTCGTATCTGGGAGAAATTAAAAGAAACGAAAACCAGAACTTGATTCTTGCCAAGCAAAATAGAAGGAGACCCTAAGAACTCAACGTCTTGAGGCCACAATGGAAACTTCTTGTGGTTATTATCTGACACTTTTCTAATCTTTCGTTTTTCGTTTCAAGTCCTACACAGTATTCTATAGAATCTGTATCCCCCATTAGTACCAAGTATCTCCCGCTCAGAACAGCTCTCCGCACTCCATAATACTGACCACTACTACCAGCATGCTCACGGAGTCTCAGGAAATGAAAGTTACCTCCTGAAAATTATTACAAAGAGGCCTTATAGTAAGGGGGTGTAGCTCAGTGGTAGAGCGCATGCTTTGCATGTATGAGGCCTCGGGTTCGATCCCCGACACCTCCAAGCGACGGTTTTGCTCTGGTAGTTTTCAAGCGACAGACTTCTGCCTCCTCACGTTTTTCTATCCTATTTCTGCACATATAGACAGTAAAAGTGTAGCCCAATGTTCAGCCTTGAACTATCTCCACTGGTTATGCTGTGAACCTCGATATCACCAAAAGCGATTGCCACAGCAGAAGGGAGACAAACAAGAAATGAGGGGGAAAGAAGAACGGGATCGCAACACGGTCTCTTGAACCCAAACAAAAGCGTGCACATTCACAGGCGGCTCGCGTTCACTCCCATTTTGTACTATGATTAATGAGACGCAAAGACAAAGGAGAAGGGAGAAAAGCGCCCTGAAGGCATCTATTTTTTTTAAGTTATTTTTGTTTTCTGGGCCAAAGAACAGAGCGAAAGCCTCTGTTCACTGATTTCTCCACCAGTCTCTCCCTGTCTACCTGCGCGGAGAACACAGCTACCAGTGTGATCCAGTACTGAGACAAGGGCTGTGGCTCTCCAGTCGCTTGAGATGGGAGTGGCAGGGCGCTGGACAACCACACGAAGACTGTCGGGGAATTAGAGGCCTTCAACGTGCGAGAAGCAGAAACCAATACGGATCAACATTCCCTACTGATATTCCATAAGACTGATTTGTATTCCTGTATTTCCTCAGTCACTCCATTTTCCTCTTTACAATAAAATATTGCCTGGGAACTTCTGGTAAGAGCAAACAGAGGCCCCATATGAAAAACTAGGAAAAGGTTTTCTGTCACAATGCAAAATACATGCAGACTAAAAGATAAGTAGATCGCAGGTGTGTTGGGCACTTCCTGCCTTGGGAAAAAACAAACAAACATTTCATGTTCTTTCTCGATCCACCTGATTACATCGCTTTTTTTAGAGAGGGAACTCCCAAGAAATCCTATGCACTCATGAAACCTTTTATGGTTTCCAATGGTGTATGGTTTCAAAACTGCTGTTCTCTCTGTACATATTTCCTGTTGAATTAAAGTGTCTTTGAGAGGCAAGAGAGTATGATGTTTGTTCCTAGTCCACCAGCCTATCAGGCTGGCATGATAGATACACTCTATGAGGCTGACATGACCTTACTTGATTCTTTTGTCCGGTGAGAATATCTATAACCAGCATCCAGGAGGGATACTGTCTGATGAAACCTGCTTAGCTGAGGACTGGCTGTGTGTGTGCCTCCAGACCAATCATATGTTTGTTTTGAGACACATTTTTTGGAGGAAGGTAATACACACATGCCATGTATTTTCTTTTTGTTTCATACTTTTTCTTCTTTAATTTCCTGGTATCCATTGGTTCTCTCCAGGCAAACAGTGGCATGTTAGCCACAGTGGACACTACATAGGAGAGCAAGGGGTGGAGGATTAGGGTGCTGCAATCAGAATAATAAATTTCAGGCCCAACCTTAGGTCTATTGAATCAGAACTGCTGAGTATGGATGGGGCTCAGCCTCCTGTGTTTGAATAAGCCTTCAAGTGACTCTGATGCTAAAGTTTGTGAAGCACTGCTCTAGAAGTTTCAGGAAGTCCCAGGGTCAGGCACCTGCTGAGGAGGAAGAGTTGGTCCTGGGGTTCCCTGCCTATTCTCAATCAAAAACACAAACCTAGGAAAGCCAGTGAGGTTTGTATTCGTCTTATGTCAGGGATGGGGTTGAATTTACCATTTCTTTGACCCTTTGAATATTTATGCAACCTTTCAGGTCACACACAACAGACTGATTTTCCTGTGGAGGAACTCACAGGAATTCTCTTGAACCAGGAGACTCTTTTGAGCTGAAATACCTGGAGCTCTCTCAAGCTATTTGGGCCTTGCAATTTGAAACCCAGGCTTGGACGATTCTAAGCCCTGTGGCAGAGAGTAATCATTTTCTCTCCACCCTCAGGGTGAGGACTCATCCTCAGGGTTGGGAGTGACTGCTGTCTCTCCAGCCCCCACCAATTCTACCAATGTTCTGGTTGTTAAAATCCAGCATATGCATGAAATGTAATAAAAGTATCTTTGCAGCAGTAAGTAGAGAGTTCCTTGTTGTGAGCAGACCATTCCTCTTCCTCCTTGGAAAAAATTCTGTATCCACTTTCTACATTTTCACGTTTGTCTCTTCCTCTACACACACCTCAGCTGCTGCTTTATTTACACTTGTCTCATGTAAGGATCTTCTTTTATGTGGTAACCTTGGCTTTTCCTACTGTTCTTGCTTCCACGAGTTGGATGCAGGCAATATAGGAGCCGACTGCAAAAGTGTAGGTGATATTGTCCAGAAAGAAACCCGAATTTCAGAGGCTTGCTGATGTGGAAGAAAGCCAAGATATTAGACTCATAGAGCTTCACTCTGCTAGGTAGGTTGAAATCTGGACACCCTGAATTCCATAAAAACAAGGTAGTACTCCTTCTGAAAACCCTCTTAAGTTTAAAATATACTGGGACTGCCTTACCTTTCTTGTTTTTCATGCCTTGTATTCCAAGCTTGACAAGCTATAACAAAAACAAAAGCAAAGAACACTCTTCCTATCTATAACAAAGGACCCTATGCTTCAGCGGGAGGGTCTCTCTTCCCGGTTAAACACTCTCCCCCTCGCTAACAGTAGGGATTGGAAATAGGCGGCTTCTCTGTCGTTTCCTTGGAAGCCACTAATACCACCCGCCTGTAACAGAACTCAAGGGTACCCGTGCTCTCCAGTGCCCCAGCCAGTAAAGGAGCTGCGAGGCGTTCTCAACGCCGCGACTGCCTTGAGCAAAACGAGGGAGATCTTGCGGGGAAAGTGTTTTCAGCTCACTTCTCCAACAGGGAATGAGCCCTCTCGCTTATCGCGGACAGCGAGGAAAAGCAGCGGAGATGGGCTTCCGGGCTGCACTCCGCCTTCCGGCCCACCCAGATCCTCTGGCAGCCTCGGGCGCTCGCCCACTTCGCTTCTCCTCCGCCTTTGCCGCCGCCGCCGCAGGTGCGCACCCCACCGCGTCCCTGCTTCCCTCTCGAACTCTTTTCGCAGGTGGTCCTCGTTCTCCTCTCCATCCATCTTTTCTTGAGTGTCAGAACTGGAGCCATAGCGTCCCCAAGACGAAATCCATGCTGGGTTTCGCGACCATGGTGCTGGCCCAGGCGCTGGCTGGGTAAGGACGGGCAGCGACCCACGCTCCTGGGTCTTCGTTTCTAAGAGCTGGGAATTCCACTTTCTCACCTCCTCACCTGCACCTAAATCCCCCGAGACGGTACTGACCCTTCTGTTTTAGTATCCATCTACGTTACTCTTGATAGAAGAGTACAGCCCTTGAAGGAAGAGGGAAAAGAAATTTGAGAAGGGAGAATTTAGAAAAACCTTTTTAGTTTGAAATTATTTCAAACCTACAGAAAAGTTGCAAAAATGATACAAAGAACTGCCACACACAAGTTACTCATATTTACCAATTCCCGATATTTTGCCACAATGATTCTCCTCTCTCTTTACGGCTAAACACACACACACACTATTATTTTTCTCATGTACTTTATTATTTATTTATTTATTGAGACAGGTCTTGCCCTGTCGTCCAGGCTGGAGTGCAGTGGTGCGATCTCGGCTCACTGCAACCTCCGCCTCCCGCGTTCAAGCGATTCTCCTACCTCTGCTTCCCAAGTAGTTGGGATTAGAGGCATGAGCCACCATGCCAGGCCAGTTTTTGTATTTTTAGTAGAGACGGGACTTCACCATGTTGGCCAGGCGGGTCTGGAACTCCTAACCTCTGGTGATCCGCCCGCCTCGGTCTCCCAAAGTGCTGGGTTTACAGGCGTGAGGCACCCCGGAGCTTCTGTGTTCTTTTAAATCATCCCCATCATTCTGGCACAGCAAGATATTTTAGGTTCATCTTGTAGTTTCCCTGGCACAGTCCTGGAGTCAGTGTAGTTGACACTAGTAGCTACTTTCTATTAGTATCTCTGGTTCCTTTTAGTAGAGAATGGTATTTGAAAATCAAAATATAGAGTCATCTTGCTCATTGTTTCTAAGGTATTTCTTCCAGGCTCAGTTAGCAGACAGATCTGTAGGGGAAATGTACTATTTTTATTTTTTGAGACAGAGTCTTAGTCGCCCAGGCTGGAGTGCGGTGGTGCGATCTTGGCTCGCTGCAACGTCCGCCTCCTGAATTCAAGCGATTATCCTGCCTCAGCCTCCCGAATAGCTGGGACTACAGGGGCGGCCACCACACCCGTCAAATTTTTGTATTTTTAGGAGAAACGGCGTTTTGCCATGTTGGCCAGGCTGTTCTCGATTTCTGACCTGAAGCGATCCATACGTCTCAACCTCCCAAAGTGCTGAGACTACAAGCGTGAGCCACCGCGCCCGGCCTATACAATTACATATGTATAATTTCATACTGATGCCTCCAATTCCCGTCAACACCAACAGGACTATTCTTTACCTTCTTTCTCTTACAGTGACAGCCTGTTTCCAACAACACACGCGCTCACACACACTCATTTTCCCAATCCTAAAATTCACACAAAATCTCAGAATTCCTGCAGCCTTAGCTCTAAAAAAAAAAAACCCCTCATACATAGAGTTTAAGATTTATTTCCTCTTCTTTTTGTACTTACAATTAGAACAACGAACTTTGTCAAGCATTTTCTTAAATCAGTTATTTCAATGGGGTTATGTTATTCTTTCACAATGCAGTTTTAATTTGCCTCTATTTGTGTTGAATTTTAGGGTATTTTCACACACACTTGAGTCAGTTTTATTTTTTGACCATGTGAGATTAACACGCTTCCAAGAGTCAAAAGAATACAGAACATTATAATCAGAAAATTTGCAAGAGAATGTTGTATGCCAGGACACACTCAAATGATTGAATGCAAGTATGCTCCAGGAAATCTAACGCGATGGGAAGCCCACCTTGGGGTGAGTTGATCTTGGACTGACCACAAATCAGGAACAGTGCCTTTATTTGTACTATTAAGCTACCTTTCTTTTGGTGTAGCAGGGCCTAAGAGAGGAAACACTTCCTGTAGGAAATTGAGAGTGGAATTGAAAACATAAAGATTGTCATGACACAGAGCCCAGACTCAGACAATAATAGTCATCAAAATATTCCCTGAAAGACAAGTTTCCCAGAGGGGGTATAGCTCAGCGGTAGAGCTCGTGCTTAGCATGCACAAGGTCCTGGGTTCAATCCTCAGCACCTCCTGGTTTTGTTTGCTTCCCCGGGCACTAGTAAGAAGCGGTCCATGATATTCCCCAACTTTAAATTTTTCTGTCTGCCAAGGTGAATTGTGTTGGCCTCTGCATTTCTCTCTCATACACAGAGGTGACTCGTGTTTATTCCTTTGAATCTATTTGCTGCTTAGGATTATCCACTTATATTTTCTAAGCAGTCCACCAATCACTAACATGAACCACGCACGAGGGAAGCAAGCAGTATTCCTGGCCATGCAACCAATTTCTAGTTGTAAATGAAATCATCAGAAACCATAGAACTGTGAGGCCCAAGTCTGATTTCAGATCGGAAGCTAAAAAGGCTCACGTCCTTTTCTGTTTCTTCTTCTAACTCCCTCTAACCAGGTTGAGAAGCCCTACAAGCTTTCACTAAAAGATTACACTGCCGGTGGTTGACGATTTGATGTGCTGGTGGTCACTTTTTCCATTAGAGACCCACATAGTTTGAAACTTAAACTATTTAACTACAAACACACGGCAAATGATGAAAAGATAGCAGTCACCTCAGCTGAAATTTGGTGGAAGTAAAAAGTACTTCTCTGGGTCCTCAAGGAAGTTTCTGGTCTGAGATGCAAATACTCTGAACTCCAGGAAACAAGATCAGTATAGGAGAAAGCTCATTTTGTTGTTTTTCATAAATAAAAGTAATGAACATTTATTCTCCCAAGCCCAACGGACCCTTTTCTACCTCATTGTACTTACTCTCCAGAAATAACCTCCTTGTAAGCTAGGGAACAACCCACACCTCCAGATTAGAGCTCTTTGTAGAGTTTCTGATTCTGGTATTACAGTACTAAGCAGAAATCCACAGGGAAATACTCTGCAAGCATGTTAATACTAATTTGTTAAAAGAAAATCTGCTTTTATTTTCATCTTTATTTCATGCCAACAAAGCAAAAAAAAAAAAAAAATAAGTTACTAAACACCCAGAAGGCAGAAAAGTGACCTCTCTCCATCTGCAGGAGCCAAGCAAGCGTGTGGGCTTCCGTATGCATCCTTTCTTTTACTCACTTTCTAAATGCTGTAACGGTCCACCATCTACCAGGTGGTCGCTAGTCATCGCTAAACTCAATCTGAGGTCAGCCCACTCGACTTGTGAGTGGTTCACTTATATTGCCTCTGCACCTGTAACAGGACTAAGAAGACGGTGGCTGCACACGTAGTTAACACCGATTGTACCTCGACTTCGCCTTTCTGCAACAGCTGTGCCGCTCTGCAGGTCCTGAGCCAAGAGCTGGACGTTAGGAGTAAAGGAGCTCGTTGCAAACGCCAGGAAGAGTTTCTTTAGGGTGAAGTTAGCTTTCGATTGGCTTTATTCTAGGAGATATATATGGAGCAAAGAAACGGGAACTTTTTCTCATCTTTTGCATTTTAAGCAAAAACTAATAAAATTAGATGTTTCCACCGTCATGCTCAGTCTCTTAGCTGCCGGCAGATCCCGCTTCTAACTCTCAACACAGGCACTTAGGAAGCCAGGAAATCCCTGAAACTCCCTAAGAAGCTACGGTATCAGCGGTTCCTGAGGCGCAAACCAAAACCCAACATCACTCCAAAGAGCTCAGTCCGTCTGTCGAGCGACGGAAATAGCGGAGAGGCGCTCTTGAAGCCGTGACAGCCTGGGCGAAACGAACCAGGTCTCCTTCCTGGTCCAGCCTACCTCCCTAGGGACACCTCTCTTCCCTCACGGCCAGAGGAAGCGACGGAGAGATGTGGCGCTTAGATTCACTCTACGGTCCCGTCCATCCAAGTCCGAATCATCTTAAGGATGCTTTTCCTTGCCCTCTATCTCTCTCCCATTTGTGTTTTTCTTCCTCCACTTCACGGCACCCCTCCTTTTCCCTCTCTCCGCCAGCTGGCGCTCAGCTCCTCTCCACCTTCCCTCCCATTTACTTCTGAATGAACTTTTCACAATAGTGCAGCGCAGTCCTAGAACCATTTACACACATTTTAAGCACTGTGTTGAGATTTATATGTAGCTGCTGTTTTAATTTCCGCATCACGTTCCATTTTTTTCCTCTCTGTATGTTCAACTTTTAACATTTCTGCAGCATAGGCTGAGGTTGCGCCCAGCTGGGGAGAGACGTGAGGCGGAGGGGATAAACCCAGAGGAATGTTGTTTCCTGTCTGAGAAGGCTCGGACCTTACAAGCGGGAGGACAAAACAAAGACTGCAAGCGAACATAATTTTATAAATTTTATTTATTTATTTTTTAGGAAATCATCTAATCATCCAGAAACAATTTTTTTGGGGGGGGAACGAAGTTTCGCTCTTGTTGCCCAGGCTGGAGCGCAGTGGTGCGATCTCGGGTCACTGCAACCTCTGCCTCCCGGGTTCAAGCGATTCTCCTGCCTCAGCCTCCTGAGTAACTGGGATTATAGGCGCCCGCCACCATGCCTGGCTAATTTATGTGCATTTAGTAGAGACGGGGTTTCACCATGTTGACTAGGCTGGTCTTGAACTTCTGACCTCAGGTGATTCACCTGCCTCGGCCTCCCAAAGTGCTGGGATCACAGGCGTGAGCCACCACTCCTGGCTTCAAGAACAATTTCTTATCGACCCTTCCATCAAATTTTGGCTAAAACTGAAAGCCTTGACTCTTTCAGAATAGGAGACTCAGTTTGAAAACTGTCCAGACATAGAGAGGGTTTTATTAAAATTCAGTTTGCAAGTAATTATTGGCCATAGCAATTCCCTCATTCCAGAGAGAACTGTTTCTGAAATTCTGTAAACTTCTTAAATTGTTTTTAAGTTATTTATCAAGAGGAGTACAATGTCTTGACACTTTTGAATTGATATAAAACTTCTAGGCTGAGGTGGAAGAACTGATTGAGCCAGGAGATGAAAGTTGCAGTGAGAGGAGATTGCCACTGCACTCCAGTCTGGCAGAGTGGGACACTGTCAAAATAAAAATAAATAAATACAATCTCATGATTACAGATGTGTATGTAAAAAGCAATTTTTTTTTTTTTTTTTTTGAGATGGAGTCTTGCTCTGTCACCCAGGCTGGAGTGTAGTGGTGTGATCTCGGCTCACTGCAACCTCTGCCTCCTGGGTTCAAGAGATTCTGTAGCTGGGACTACAGGGGCGCGCCTCGACGCGGGGCTAATTTTTGTGTTTTCAGTAGAGACAACATGGGGTTTCACTATGTTGGACAGGCTGGTCTCCAACTCCTGACCTCAGGCGATCTGCTCTCCTTGGCCTCCCAAAGTGCTGGGATTACAGGCGTGAGCCACTGCACCCAGCTGGAAAAAAAAAAAAAAAACAATTCTTATGCATCAATGTGCAGACCACAATTCTCTGAACCCCAAGGAATAGGCCGGGAACGGTGGCTCAAGCCTGTAATCCTAGCACTTTGGGAAGCCGAGGCGAGACCAGACTGATCAACATGGTGAAACTTCGTCTCTACTAATAATACAAAAAAATTAGCTGGGCTTGGTGGCGCGCGCCTGTAATCCCACCTACTGGAAGAGACTGAGTCAGGAGAATCGCTTGAACCTGAAAGACGGAGGTTGCACTAAGTCCAGATCGTGCCACTGCACTCCAGCCTGGGAGACAGAGCGGGACTCCATCTCAAAACAAAGAAAGAAAGAAACAAACAAACAAACATATTATACTTTCCATTTTCACTCCCTGGGTCTCCGTACCACCCAAGGTGGATGTGTGAGCAAAAGACTGGTAAAAGAAAGAAAATAGAAAAAAAGAACTACCTCGCTCAGGATGTCTTTTTTTCGGAAGCTATAAGCCCACTACCGTGTTAAAGTGTCCACTAATCTTCTGTTCCTTTATGACATGCCATTGAAGAGCAAGCCAGAAAAAGAAAATCCGAAAAAAGAGAAAAGGAAATGCCTAGATAATTTCATTTTGAATTCCTTAGTTTTCTGAGCAGTGTTTTATACGGTGACCAAGCATGGGAGTATCTTCCTGATTTGACCTATTCCTCGCCTTTTCTTTCCCATCTTTTGCTGGGGAAAATTGGATCCTATTTCACACATAAATTGCAGCAGAACTTATATTTCTTGGGTGGAGGGGAGGTGAGTGAATGACGGGTGATATTGAAGACAACAGAATTAGGCGTTGGAAGATACACTGATCCTACAAATGGCAGTTTCTGTATTTTGAAGAAATGACAAAAGGAGTAGGATCACAGTGGCCGAAATAGCTCAGTTGGGAGAGCGTTAGACTGAAGATCTAAAGGTCCCTGGTTCAATCCCGGGTTTCGGCAGTTGCACTTTGGTTTTAGCATAATTGTCACTCCTTCAACACAGCGCTTGCGCACCAATCCCAGAGGTCTATATATAACTCTAGGTGTTTGTGTTTTTTTTGTTTCTTTTTTCTTTTTTCTTTTTTTTTTTTTTTTTGGCTGTTTTCTGAAAATTCCATAAAGGTAATGTATACACACACACACACACACACACACACACACACACATATCTATATCTATATATATACACACAAACACATATATATATATATTTGTAACACTCTCTCCACTGAAGACTTCCATGAAGTGTTAACTGATAGGACGTAAATTATTTAAAGTCTTAAACCTAGCAAGTTATTACTTTTAAAACCTAAGAAATTCCAATATGCTATATGCTGCGGCACTTACAATTCATTTCTGATTTGATGTTATTTATGTGTGTTGGGCGGGGGTGTTTTTAAATCACAAGAAATGTGAAGAAACCTGTAGAAGAAGAACTATTATACTGTATGAGTGTATATATGTGGTGGTGGTATATTCAAGAAACATTTTGCAATTAGAAAAAACCGGGTTTGTACCTTGAGTCAACTCCATAGCTCTGCAGTTAAACTGCTGGAAAAATAACTTTTGCTTTGTTTTGTTTTTCTGAGGCAGGGTCTTACTCTGTCACCCATGCTGGAATGCAGTGATATGATCACAGCTCACTGCAGCCTCAGCCTCCCTGGACTCAAGCGATCCACCTATGTCAGCCTCCTGAGTAGCTAAGACTACAGAAATGCAACAAGAAGCCTGGCTTTTTGTTTGTCTGTTTGTTTTTTGCGTTTTTTTATTATTATTATTTTTTGGTAGAGACTGGGTTTCACCATGTTGCCCTGGCTCTTCTGGAAATCCTGGCTCACCTCTGCCTCTCACCATGCTGGGATTACAGGCTTGAGCCACCACACCAGGCCTAATTACAGGAATATTCTAAGTTTTCTTACTGACAGGAAGCCTGGCACCCTTGTCCAGAATTTCCAAATCTTAACTAATTTCTGTGTTGGAATCCAGGAAAGAACAAAAATAAGTACTTGTATATGAATTATTCTGTCAGACATTCATGAGGGGCCCTAGAATACTGAAAATGAAAGCAAATGGGCAGCAAAGTCATCAAGATTCAGGTGCATGTGCCTCATTTTCCCTTTTCCACTTCAACTTCTCTGTTGAAATACTGTGTTGGGGGTAATGGGTCTTTTTCTTTCCTCCTTTTTTCTTTCAAATTGCTGTTTCATTTTGAGAGTTATTTTCCCCTAACTCCTGCATACTGTGTGAGGAGACTAAACAATCTACAGTACTTCAACATCAGAACTGCAGCAAGTTGAAAAAGGAAAATTAGTACCAAATGAGAAGAAACCTCAGGGTGAGGACACTGACTGTACAGAAACTGGGAATCAGATACTTTATCCTTTAGGTCACTGAGGCTTTCTCAACTCAGAAGCTTGTGTTTCATTTCATTAAGAAATATTTGATTAGACAAATGGTAGCACTGAATGTTTTCTTGCCTAACACGGTAATGATTTCTTTATATTCTGTTGAAAGGGAAGGTCTAGGGTAATTCCAAGCATGATTTGTCTTCTATTCAATAGCTTAAAAATGTAGCTAATAATAATTATGTTAAATGGGATGTTGTAAAGATCTAAGGAGATTATGCATAGAAATGCATTCTGTCGAGAACACTCAAGGCATGAAACTTAATTACTGGGAGACCATGCTCCATGTTCTCTGGCTCTGGGAATCTCCCAGAACAGCATTTAAAGAGATAACATCATCTCTAGACAATGCTGTCCAATTAAAAGATAATACAAGTCTTCTACTTTATCTTCCGGAATAAAAATAATTAAAAAAATACAAGTCATAAATGCGAGTCACTTTTGTAGTTCTAAATTTTCTAGTAGTCACATTAAAAAAAACAGGCAATATTTATTCTATATCTTATTTTTTTATTTTTTATTTTTTTTTTGTAGATGGAGTTTCGCTCTTGTTGCCCAGGCTGGAGTGCAATGGCGCGATCTCGGCTCAGCGCAACCTCTGCCTCCAGTGTTCAAGCGATTCTCCTGCCGCCTCAGCTTCCCGAGTAGCTGGGATTACAGGCACTCGCCACCACCCCGGCTAATTTTTTTTTTTTTTTTTTGTGACGGAGTCTCGCTCTGTCGCCCAGGCTGGAGTGCAGTGGCGCGCGCTGCAAGCTCCGCCTCCCGGGTTCACGCCATTCTCCTGCCTCAGCCTCCCGAGTAGCTGGGACTACAGGCGCCTGCCACCACGCCCGGCTAATTTTTTGTATTTTTTAGTAGAATTGGGGTTTCACCGTGTTAACCAGGATGGTCTCGATCTCCTGACCCCGTGATACGCCCGCCTCGGCCTCCCAAAGTGCTGGGATTACAGGCGTGAGACCCCGCGCCCGGCCCCAATTTTGTATTTTTAGTAGATACGAGGTTTCTCCATGTTGGTCAGGCTGGTCTTGAACTCCCGATCTCAGGTGATCCGCCTACCTCGGTCTCCCAAAGTGCTGGTATTACAGGCGTGAGCCACCGAGCCCGATCTCTATATTATTTTAAAAACAATTTCAACTTTTATGTTAGATTCAGGGGGTACATGTGCAGGATTCTTACATGGGTATATTGCATGATGCTGGGGTTGGGGTGGGATTAATCCTGTCACCCGGGTAGTGAGCATAGTATCCAATAGTTAGCTTTTCAAGCCTTTCCCCTTCCCAGCTACTCCCTAGTAGTCCCCGATGTTTACTGTTTCCGTCTTTTATGTCCAGTTTTAATAATATACGTAAATGGCCTTGTATAACAACATTATTTTAAGTAATCCATCTTAAAATTATAAGTGAGTTATTTTATATTAAAAATGATATTGCATCTTTGAAATCTGGTATATATTTTATACTTACAACACATCTTACCTTGGACTGGGCAATTTCAAGCATTCAATAGCCAATGTGGCTGATGGTAACCATATTGGAAAGTGCAGATTTAAACAGGTACTTTATATATTTTTAGGTTTTCAAAACTGAGTATGTATGACGTGAGGGTGTTCTGTCTTCAAAATTAAATGTTTAATTCCTCAGAAAAATGCTGTGATAAATAAGCTCATCCTACACATTATACGCAAAAAAAAAAAAAAAGTGTTTCAGTCATGTTGTTGGTAGATAGCCTGAAGACAGATATGGATATTTAATTATTTTAAATTCCCCCCTTTCATGTGGCAAACAAAAAAGCATATCTTCTTATTATGAATTCCCAAGAATCTGATAGACAGCCAGGTTTCTCTGGCTGTGACATGACATAAGGATGAAGGAGTGTTTCTGCAAACTGTCCTAATATTGCTTTTACAGCATCAAAGAGTCAAGATAATCCTCCCAAGCATTTACATGCACACACAAACAGACACAGACAGGCAGACACGCACACACATGAATACATATGAATTTTGTGTGTAACGCTTCTCTAGTCTCTCATTCAGTGAAACCTATTACTCAGTTTCCTATTTTGATTCTAGAAATCCCATCAGCCAACTGAAAAGCCAAGTCTGCCATACAACTTGCAATCTGCCAATTTTAAAATGGATCAATGTTATTTTATTAACACTGGCAAAGGCTCATATATGGGCAAACCAGAATGAGAAAGAGTTAATCGTCACCAGAAATTTGGTTCCGAGAAATGGGTTTTCTTCTCATCTTCTTATATAGTTCAAAGAATCCAGTCTCACCATGATAAGTCCCAAGATTCGAGAACTAGTTAGAAGAAAACTTGTTTGTTGCCTACAAATATCACGAATAGGTTTGTAATTTCCATATCTCAAAGTACACTTTTTAGTCTTTATCCACCTGCATGTAATGTGTCTACTACTACTAATGCTTACAAACCCCAGGCTGGAGACGGAGTTAATTGCCTGAGTTCTCTGTGTAATATCCTCACAGGCGTGCCCCACAGATATTTTAAATTTAGCATGAGCCAAACTAACTCATCTTCTCCATCTTTCAATCTTTCTCCCATTCCTGAAAGAGTTGTTAAAACCTCCCCTTTTCTGTGCCTGCTTGTCTTTGGCAATAGCATGTTTGTTTTTCTGAACTACTCTTCAATCCTGTTTCTATTTATCTTTCGTCTTACTCTCATAATTCAACCCTCATCTCCATCCCCAAAGCTGGTTTTCATTTATGCCTTATGAATTCCCTCCCCTCACCTCCCGTCTCCTTCTCTCTCTCTCTCCTTTCCTTCCTTCCCTTCCTCTCTCTTTCTCCTTCCTTCCTTTCTCCCTTCCTTCCCACTTCCTTCCCTCTTTCCCTCCCTCCGTCCCTCACTCCCACTTTCTCTTGCTTGCTTGCTTGCTTGCTTTTGTCACTCCATTGTCCGGGCTCGAGGGTAGTGGTGCAATCATAGCTCCCTACAATCGCTAACTCCCGAGTTCAAGCGATCCTCGTGCCTCAGCCTCTGGAGTTGTGAGTACAGGAGTAAGACACCACGCCAGCTAAGGACCCCTGTGAAAAAATGTTGAGTGCACCGCTCTCAGGTTTTCTTCTGATTATAGCTTTCCTCTATCAAATCTTACCTTTGATATTCCGATTGAGCAAACAACAATTATGAAGAGTTTTAGGCAGGAAAAGGCTGAATTTCAATGGCTTTGTGTTATATCTGGAAGAAATCAAAAGAAACGAAAATCAGAACTTGATTCTTGCCAAGCATAATAGAAGCAGACCCTAAGAACTCAACGTCTTCAGGCCACAAAGGAAACTTCTTGTGGTTATTATCTGACACTTTTCTAATCTTTCGTTTTTCGTTTCAAGTCCTACACAGTATTCTAAAGAATCTGTATCCCCCATTAGTACCAAGTATCTCCTGCTCAGAGTAGCTCTCCACGCTCTATGGTACTGACCACTACTACCAGCATGCTCACGGAGTCTCAGGAAATGAAAGTTACCTCCTGAAAATTATTACAAATGGGTCTTATAGTAAGGGGGTGTAGCTCAGTGGTAGAGCGCATGCTTTGCATGTATGAGGCCTCGGGTTCGATCCCCGACACCTCCAAGTGATGGTTTCCCTCTGGCAGTTCTCAAGCGACAGACCTCTGCCTCCTCACATTTTTCTGTTCTATTTCTGCACATATAGTAAGTAAAAATGTACTCCAATGCATTGCCTTGAACTATCTCCAACCTCTATGCTGTGAGCCTCATCATCACATAAGGCGATTGCGACAGCAGAAGGAAGACAAAAAAGTAACGAGGGGGAAAGAACAGGATCGCAACAGTGGTCTCTTGACCCAAACAAAAGCATGAACATTCACAGGCGGCTTGCGTTCGCTCCCATTTTGTTTTGTTTTGTTTTTGTTTGTTTGTTTTGTTTTTTGAGACGGAGTTTTGCTCTCGTTGCCCAGGCTAGAGTGCAGTCGCACCACCTCGGCTCACTGCAACCTCCGCCTTCCGGTTTCAAGAGATTCTCCTGCCTCAGCCTCCCAAGTAGCTGGGATTACAGGCGCCCGCCACCACGCCCAGCTAATTTTTTTGTATTTTTAGTAGAGACGGGGTTTCACCATGTTAGTCAGGCTGGTCTTGAACTGCCGACCTCGTGAGCCACCCGCCTCGGCCTCCCAAAGTGCTGGGATTACAGGCGTGAGCCACCGCGCCCGGCCTTCCATTTTCTGCTATGATTAAAGAGACGCAAAGACCAAGAAGAGAGAAAAATGCCAGTGGGCATCTTTTTTTTTTTAAGTTATTTTTGTTTTCTGGGCCAAAGAACAGAGCGAAAGCATCTGTCCACTCATTTCTACACCAGTCTCTCCCTGTCGACCTACATAGGGACATAAGTGCGATCCAATACTGAGACAAGGACTGCTGTGGCTCTCTAGCCACTTGAGATGGGAGTGGCAGGACGCTGGACGGCCAAACGAAGACTGTCCGGGAATTAGAGGCCTTCTACATGCAAGAAGCAGAAACTAATACGGATCAACATTCGCTACTGATATTCCATAAGACTGATTCATATTCGTATTCCTGCATTTCCTCAGTCACTGTAATATTGCCTGGGAACTTCTGGTAACAGCAAACAGAGGCCCATAAGAAAAAACCAGGGAAAGGTTTTCTGTCACAATGGAAAATACATGCAGAGTAAAAGGTAAGTAGATCGCAATTGTGTGGGCACTTTCTGCCTTGGAAAAAACCAAACAAACATTTCATGTTCTTTCTCGATCCATCTGATTACAACTGCTTTTTTTTGAAAAGGGAACACCCAAGAAATTCTATGCACTCATGGTACCTGTTAAAGGTTTCCAATGGTATACAGTTTCAAAACTGCTGTTCTCTCTGTACATATTTATTTATTTATTGTTGAATTAAAGTGTCTTTGAGAGGCAAGAAACTACAATGTTTATTCCCAGTCCACCAGCCTAACACTCTATCAGGCTGGCATGTCTTTACTTCTTGATTCTTTTGTCCAGTGAAAGTATCTATAACTAGCATCCAGGAGGGATACGGTCTAGTGAAACCTGCTTAGCTGAAGACTGGCTGTGTGTGTGCCCCCAGGCCAATCACATGTTTGTTTTGAGATACATTTTTTGGAGGAAGGTAATACCCACGTGCCATGTATTTTCTTTTTGTTTCATACTTTTTCTTTTTTAATTTCCTGGCATCTATTGGTTCTCTCCAGGCAAACAGTGGCATGTCAGCCACAGCGGACACTGCACAGGAGAGCAAGGGGTGGGGAATTAGGATGCCGCAAGCAGAATGCTAAATTCCAGGCCTAACCTCAGATCTATTGAATCAGAACTGCTGAGCATGGGGCTCAGCCTCTTGTGTTTGAATAAGCCCTCAAGTGACTCTGATGCTAAAGTTTGAGAAGCACTGTTCTAGAAGTTTAAGAAGGAGGTCCCAGGATCAGGCGGCTGCTGAGGGGGAAGATTTTTTCCTGGGGTTCCTTGCCTATTCTCAATCAAAAACTTAAACCACGTAGGACAGCCAGTGGGGTTTGTTTGTTGCATTATGTCAGGGGTGGGGTTGGATTTACCATTTCTTTTTTGTTTGTTTTTGTTTTGTTTTGTTCTGTTTTTGTGAGAGAGAGTCTTGCTCTGTCACCCAGGCTGAAGTGCAGTGGTGCAATCTTGGCTCACTGCAACCTCCGCCTATTGAGTTCAAGCGATTCTCCTGCCTCAGTCTCCTGAGTAGCTGGGATTACAGGCGCCTGCCACCATGCCCAGCTAATTTTTGTTTTTTAGTAGAGACAGGGTTTTGACATATTGGTCAGGCTGGTCTCAAACTCCTGACCTCAAGTGATCTACCCACCTCGGCCTCCCAAAATGCTGGGATTACAGGCGTGGGCCACCATTCCCAGCCTCCTTCATCCTTTTGATGTCAGCTGAGTCTACAGTGATGTCCTCTTTTTATTCCTGATGTTGGTAAACTGTGTCATCTCTCTGCTGAAAATTTCTATCTTGCTAGAGTTCTTCTTTTATTGATCCTTGAAAGGAACTAGCTTTTTGTTTGTTTTTCTATTTTTTTGTGTGTGTGTGCGTGTGTTCCATTTCACTGATTTCTGCTTTTATTTTTTATTATTTCCTTTCTTCTATTTGCTTTGGGTTATTTTGCTCTTTTTCCCACCTGATTTCTACAAGTAAGAGCTTAGAGGACTGATTTGGGACTTTTTTCTTTTCTAATGTATGCACTTAGTGCTGTATATTTCTCTCTCAGCACTCCTTTAGGATATCTTGGAATTTTTAATATATTGTATTTTCATTTTTATTCACGCTACCTTATTTTTTGATATCTACTAAGGTTTTCTCTTTGTCCTATGAACTGTTTAGTAGTGTGTTGTTCATTTTCCAAGCGTTTGGACATTTTTTCTGTCTTTTTGTGACTGATTTTTACTTTAATTTCATTTTGGTCAGGGATTATACCATATTAGTTAATTCTTTTAAATTTGTTGAGGTTTGTTTTATGGCCCAGGATATGTTTTACCTTTACCTATATTCCGTGTGGATTTGACTAGTGTGTTCTGCTCTTCCTGTGTGGACTGTTTTATAAATGTTAACTGAATTCTGGTGGCTGAAGATGTTTTGAGTTCTTCAACATTCTTTTTTTTTTTTTGAAGCAGAGTCTTGCTCTGTTGCCCAGGCTGGAGTGCAGTGGCGCGATCTCGGCTCACTGCAAGCTCAGCCTCCCGGGTTCACGCCATTCTCCTGCCTCAGCCTCCAGAGTAGCTGGGACTACAGGCACCCGCCACCACGCCCGGCTAATTTTTTTGTATTTTTTAGTAGAGATGGGGTTTCACCGTGTTAGCCAGGGTGGTCTTCATCTCCTGACCTCATGATTCGCCCACCTCGGCCTCCCAAAGTGCTGGGATTACAGGTGTGAGCCACCACGCCCAGCCTAGTTCTTCAACATTCTTGCTGATTTTCTGTTTAGTTGTTCTATCAATCATTATGAGAGAAGTTTTGAAGTCTCCAAAGTAATTGTGGATTTGTCTATTTTTTTTTTAAAGTTCTGTTTTTTTCTCTTTACATATGTTGCAGCTCTCCTGTTTGGTGGATACATATTTAGGATTGTTATGACTTCTATTTCTTTCCCTGCCTCCCTCTCTTCTTTCTTTTTCTTCTTTATTTAACCAAGAAAGAACAAATTTACTATTACTTTCCCTACCAAAGCAGTCTCTCATCACCTCCTGACTCTGAGAATTAAATTCTGTTTCCTTCAGATGTCCTTAGTTGATTGACTCCCAAACAGGGAGTGTGAGCAGGAAAATAGAATAAAACACCTGTTAGATTTGAATACAAATTGAGAAATTTGTATCTTTGTTTCTGCCTGGAAACATTTAAAATGGAATGGGAACCACATGAGAAGCACATATTGTCCACATCTTGGGATCATTTCAGACCATCTTGCCTCTTCAACCAAACAATCAGCAACAATGGAATATATATATATATATATATATATATATATATATATATATGGAGAGAGAGACAGAGAGAGATCTCAAAGATTATTTCTCTAAACTATTTGATAATGATTTTCAGACATTATATCTTTTTAATCCCTAAATTCATCAATGTGTATTTCTTAAAACAAGATCAGTTCCTTAACACAGCACAATTATCAAATTCAGTAAACTTAACATTGATAAAATAGCATTATCTAACATACAATCTATAAAAATGTAACTAATTGTATCAATACAATCTTTTATAGAAATTTCTCTCCCAAGCTAGGAGCCATTTCACAGATACATATGAATCTAATTGTCTTGACTCTTTAGCCTCCTTTAATTTAGAACAGTTGCTCAATTGTGTCTTTCACAACTTTGATAATGTTTTTGAAGAGTGTATGTCAGTGGTTTGTGGAATATTTCTTAATTTGTCCTACTCATGGTAAGATTAAGTTTATGGAAATTGGAAGAAATGTCACAAAAAATCATATTATCCTCTATCACACCAAGAAGCATGTGATGCCAATTTTCCCCATTATTAGTGAAGTTAGCTTTCATCATTTGGTTAAGTTTGTAACTACTATTTCTTCCCTGCAAAAGTATCATCTTCCTCATCGTAATCAATAAGTAAGCTCTAGAGAAATACTCTGAGACTATATAAATATCCTGATCCTCATCAAAAATTTACCTATACTTTTAGCATTGACTTATAATTTTGCCTGCACCTATCAGCATTCTGATGGTGTCCAGATTTTCTAATTTTCTAATGGGGATTTGCAAATTTTATCCTTCTTTCCACATTTATTAGCTGGCATACCACTGTAAAGAAAATCTTCCCATCTTCCATATTTATTTATTTATTTGAGACAGAGTCTCGCTTTGTCGCCCAGGCTGTAGTGCAGTGGCATGAGTCCTGGAGTCGGTGTAGTTGACACTAGTAGCTACTTTCTGTTAGTATCTCTGGTGCCTTTTAGTAGGGAATGGTATTTGTGAATCAAAATACTGTTATCTTTGCTTATTGTTTCTGAGGTATTTCTTCCAGGCCCAGTTAGCAGACAGATCTGCAGGGAAATTTTACCTTTTTTTTTTTTTTGAGACAAAGTCTAAGTCACCCAGGCCAGAGTGCGGTGGCAGGATCTTGGCTCACTGCAACGTCTGCCTCCTGAGTTCAAGCGATTCTCCTGCCTCAGACTTCCGAGTAGCTGGGACTACAGACACGCACAACCACATCCGGCTAATTTTTGTATTTTTAGTAGAGACGGGGGTTTCACCATGTTGGCCGGGCTGTTCTCGAACTCCTGACCTCAAGTGAGCTGCCCGTCTTGGCCTGCCAAAGTGTTGAGATTACAAACGTGAGCCACTGCGCCCAGCCTATAAAATTACATATGTATAATTTCATACTGATGCCTCCAATTCCATCAACACCAACAGGACTATTCTTTACCTTCTTTCTCTTACAGTGACAGCCTGGTTCCAACACACCCGCTCACACACACTCATTTTCCCAATCCTAAAATTCACACAAAATCTCAGAATTCTTACAGCCCTAGCTCTACAAAAATAACCCTGATACAGAGTTCAAGATTTGTTTGCAATTCTTTTTAATCTTACAATTAGAACAACAAACTGTATAAACCATTTTCATAGATCAGTTCTTTCCTTTTCAAGTAGGAGTATGTTATTGTTTCACAATGCAGTTTTACACTTGATCCTAGCCAAAAGGCCGAGAAGCGATAGACAACGCCATTTGAATTTGCCTCTACTCGTATTGAATTTTAAGGTATTTTCACACGCACTTGAGTCAGTTTTATTTTTTGACTATATGAAACACCAACATGCTTCCAAGAGTCAAAAGAATACAGAAAGTTATAATCAGAAAATTTGCAAGAGAATGTTGTATAACGGGACACACTTAAATGATAGAATGCAAGTATGCTCCAGGAAGTCTAACGTGATGGAGAGTCCACCTTGGGGTGAGTTGATCTTGGGTTGACCACAAATCAGGAACAGTGCCTTTATTTTTACCACTAAGCTACTTTCCTTTCTTTTCTCTCTTTCTTTCTCTTTCTTTCTTTCTTTCTTTCTTTCTTTCTTTCTTTCTTCTTTCTTTCTTTCTTTCTGTCTCTCTCTCTCTCTCTCTCTCTCTCTTCTTTCTTTCTTTCTTTTTTTGAGAGGGAGTCTCGCTCTGTCGCTCAAGCTGGAGTGCAGTGGCCCGATCTCGGCTCACTGCAACCTCTGCCTCCCGGGTTCAAGCAATTCTCTACTTCAGAGTAGCTGGGATTACAGGCGCCTGTCACCACGCCCGGCTGATTTTTGTATTTTTAGTAGAGACAGGGTTTCACTATCTTGCCCAGGCTGGTCTTGAACTCCTGACCTCGTGATCCACCCGCCTCAGCCTCCCAAAGTGCTGGGATTACAGGCATAAGCCACTGCACCCGGCTAAGCTACTCTTCTTTTGGCACAGCCGTGCCTAAAAGAGGAAGCGCTTCATGTAGGGAATTAACAATGGAATTGGAAACATATAGTGATTATCCTGACACAGAGGGCAGGCTCACATATTGGCCATCACCAAAGCGTTTTCCGAAGGTTTTGAGTCCGGAGGGGGTATAGCTCAGTGGTAGAGCGCGTGCTTAGCATGCACGAGGCCCTGGGTTCGATCCCCAGTACCTCCACGCCATGTTTTCTTCCCCGGGACACCAGTAAGAAGCGGTCCATGATATTCCCTAACTTTAAATTTTCCTGTCTGTCAAGGTGAATTGTGTTGGCCTCTGCATTTCTCTCTCATACAGAGGGTGATTCGTGTTCATTCACTTGAGGTTATTTGCTGCCTAGGATTACCCGCCTATCCTTTCTAAGCAGTCCCATCAATCATTAACATGGACGACGCACGGGGGAAGCAAGTAGTATTCCTGGCCATCCAGCCAATTTCTAGCTGTAAATGAAATCATCAGAAACCATAGACCTGTGTGGCCCAAGTCTGATTTCACATCAGAAGCTAAAAGGCTCAAGTCTTTTTCTGTTTCTTTTTCTAACTCCTCCTAACCAGGTTGCAGAAGCCCTACAAGCTTTCACTAAAAGATTACACTGCCAGGGGTTGATGGTTTGTTGTGTGGTGGTAACTTTTTCCATTGGAGACCCACAAACTCTGAAACTTAAACTACTTAACTACAAACACACAACAAATGACGAAAAGACAGCATTCACCTCAGCTGAAATTTGGTGGAAGTAAAAAGCACTTCTCTGGGTCCTCTGAGGAAGCTTCTGGTCTGAGATGCAAACACTCTGAACTCCAGGGACCAAGATCAGTATAGGAGAAAGCTCATTTTGTTGTTTTACATAAATAAAAGTAATGAACGTTTATTTTTCCAATCCCAAAGGATCCTTTTGTACCTCACAGTACTTACTCTCCAGGATTGACCTCCTTCTAAGCTAGGGAACAACCCATACCTCCAGATTAGAGCTCTTTGTGGTATCACCGTGCCAAGCAGAAATCCACAGGGAAATATTCTGCAAGCATCTTAATACTATCTTGTTAAAAGAAAATCTGCTTTTATTTTCAGCTCTATTTCATGCCAACAAAGGAAATAAAAAATAAGTTACTAAACACCCAGAAGGCAGAAAAGCGACCTCTCTCCATCTGCAGAAGCCAAGCAAACTTGTGGGCTTCCCTATGCATCCTTTCTTTTACTCACTTTCTAAACGCTGTAACGGCCACTATCTATCAGGTGGTCACAAGCCATCGCTAAAGTCAATCTGAGGTCAACCCACTCGACTTGTGAGGGATTCAGCTATACTGCCTCTGCGCCTGTAATAGGACTAAGGAGGCGGTGGCTGCACAAGTAGTTAGCACCGATTGTACCGTGACTCCGCCTTTCCGCAGCCGCTCTCCAGCTCTTTAGAGTCCTTTTGAGTCAAGCTAGACGTGAGACATACAGGAGATCGTTGCAAATGCCAGGAGGAGTTTCTTCAGGGTGAAGTTAACTTTCAATCGGCTTCATTCTAAGAGAAATATGTGGAGCAAACAAACGGAAACTTTCTTTCTCATCTTTTGCATTTCAAGCAAAAACTAATAAAATTAGATGTTTCCACCGTCATGCTCAGTTTCGAAGCTGCCAGCAGATCCCGCTTCTAACTTGTAACACAGGCACGCAGGAAATCGGGAAATCCCTGCAGCTCCCTCAGAAGCTACAGTATCAGCGGTTCCTGAAGGGCAAACCAAAACCCAATATCACTCTCTACTCCAAAGAGTTCAGCCGGTCTGCTGAGCGACGGAAATAGCGGAGAGGCGCTCTTGAAGCCGAAACAAACCAGGTCCCCTTCCTAGTCGAGTCTTCCTCCCTAAGGACAAAAAAAGTACCTCTCTTCCCTCATATCCAGAGGAAGCGACGGAGGGATGTGGCGCTTAGACTCACTGTACCATCCCGTCCATCCAAGTCCTAATAATCATGAGGATGCGACAGAGCGAGACTCCGTCTCAACAAAACAAAACAACCCTAAGGAAGAGAGAGAATGTACTGGAGGATAGGAAGTACTTAGGAAAACCTTTTTTTTTTCTTGTATTTAAATTTAAGCCTTCATTTATATAAAATAAAACACATGAAACCTATTCAGCTTACGGCTTATTAAATAACCAAAATTCAGGCCAAGATACTGAATTTTTCAGCAACCAACAGCTGCCTTTTGCCTCATTTCAATTATCCTAACTCTCTGACCTCCACCTCCATAGATTATTTTTCTTATGTTTTAAATAATATAAATGGGATCATATAATATCATCGTAGTCTGTTTTGGGCTGCTACAAAATCACTCAAGACTGGTAATTTGTAACGAACAGAACCCTTTCCTTCCCTTCCCTTCCCTTCACTTCCTGACAGAGTTTCACTCTTGTTGCCCAGGTTGGAGTGCAGTGGCTCAGTCTTGGCTCACTGCAACCTCTGCCTCCCGGATTCAAGCAATTCTCCTGTCTCAGCTTCCTGGGTAGCTGGGATTACAAGCGAATGCTAGCACGCCCAGCTAATTTTTCTGTATTTTTAGTAGAGATGGGGTTTCACCATGTTTGCCAGGCTGGTCTTGAACTCCTGACCTCAGATGATCCATCCACCTTGGCCTCCCAAAACCCTGGGATTACAGGAGACAGCCACTGCACCAGGCCCAGAAACATTTTCTCACAGTTCTGGAGGCTGGGAAGTTCAAGATCAAGGCACTGGCTCTCATGTCTGGTGATGGCCTTTTTGTTGTGTTCTCACATGGCAGAAAACTGAGGGCAATAGAGAGATGAACTTCCTTTGTCAACTCTTATTATAAGGGTACCTAATATTATTCATGAGGAAGGAACCCTCATGGCTTAATCTTCTTAAAGGCCCTATGTCTTGATAATTATCACATGGTGACACCTAAGCTTTGGAGGGGACACTTTCAAACCACAGTAAATCTGTACTCATTTGAGTATGGATTCTTTCACTTAATTTTTGTTAAAAAAAAATTAGATTCATTTTCTTTTCTTTTTTCTTTCTTTTTTTTTTTTTTTTTTCAAGGTGGAGACTTGCTCTGTCGCCCAGGCTGGAGTGCAGTGGCGCGATCTTGGCTTACTGCAAGCTCTGCCTACCAGGTTCACGCCATTCTCCTGCCTCAGCCTCCCGAGTAGCTGGGACTACAGGTGCCATCCACCACGCCCAGCTAATTTTTTGTATTTTTAGTAGAGACAGGGTTTCACTGTTTTAGCCAGGATGGTCTCGATCTCCTGACTTCATGATCTGCCCGCCTCAGCTTTCCAAAGTGCTGGGATTACAGGCATGAGCCTCCGCGCCCAGCCTTCATTTTGTATATATTGTTGCTAGTAACAGTAGTTATTTTCTGTTGCTCTCGAGTATTCTATTGTCTGAATACTGTACATCATGATTTATTAATTCATTTTACTGTCCAAGTACATTTGCAGCACCCGTTTTTTGTTGAAATGTCTAATGCTGCTGTAAACATTCTGATACATGTCCTTCAAGGGAGATGCTCATGCACTTCTCTTGGGTATAAATGTAACTGTCTAGTTTTGGGGTCATAGCATATATATATATATTTAGTTAATATTTTCAGATAGTTTCCCAGTGTAGATATGGCAGTTTACAGTCTCATCAGCCATGTATGCACGTTCCAATTGCTTCACATACTCAGCAACACTTGATATTATCCACTTTTTGGGTTAAATGATTCCGATGAAGAGCAATATTATTTTGTGGTTTTTTTTTTTTTTTTTGACAGTGTCTTGCTGTGCTGCCCAGGCTGGAGTGCAGCGGCACAATCTTGGCTCACTGTAGCCTTTGCCTCCCAGGATCAAGAGATTCTCATGCCAAAGCCTCCTGAGTAGTTGGGACTACAGGGGCATGTGGCCGTCTAAATTTTTGTATTTGTAGTAGAGACCGGGTTTCGCCGTGTTGGCCAGCTGGTCTTGAACTCCTAATCTCAAGTGATCCACCCACCTCGACCTTCCAAACTGCTGGGAGTATAGGCGTGAGCCACTGTGTCCAGCATTGTTGTGTTTTTAATTTGCATTTCCTTTATAGCAAAAGATGTCGAGCATATTTTATTTTACTCAATAGCGATTTTTT
Source organism: Pan troglodytes (assembly GCF_028858775.2). NCBI lineage: Eukaryota > Metazoa > Chordata > Mammalia > Primates > Hominidae > Pan > Pan troglodytes. The sequence continues at coordinate 34,742,837 of NC_072403.2, read as the reverse complement.
GTGAAGTGCATATTAATTTGCTCTTTCTTATTGAAGTTTTAGTCTTTTTCTTAGTGCTTTGTAGAAGTTCTTAATACATTCCAGATAAAGATCCTTAGTAAAATATAAGTATTGGAATATCTTCTCCTAGACTGTGGCTCATCATCTTTTCTTAAGGAGGATGGGGCTTGAAAAACTTTGTAAGCAGATGAAAGAGAAGAAATGGAGACAGACAGGTTGAAGACCCCAGAGGAAGTTCCATCTGGACATCTTACCTGTTGGCTGTGGGAGAAAATGCCCCCAGGCAGTTTGCTGGAGAGGAAACCTCAGAATAAACTGATGGGATGAAATGTTCCAAAAGCAGAAACTGCTCTGGTCTGTGATTCTCTTACATGTCTCCTAGCAGCTTCAGGGGATATAGTTTAGAGGTAAGAAATAGTGAGATATGAGACAGTGGATTTTCTATCCGGCCAACTTACCATATTTTTGAAGACCTCTCAGAAATATGACTAATGCGTCAAAAAAGATCTTCACGATGTTTCTGTAGCGAGAGAGGTGTGGCTCAGTGGTAGTGTGTCCTTGCCTTGCACAGAGTTCAAAAGCATACATGTTCATCTGTTTTTCACAATTCTCGCCACTCTGTACTTTTCTCCTTTTAAAAACATGCCTTGCGTGGTCACACTAAAATAAACATATTATACTTTCCATTTCCACTCCCTGGGTCTCTGTACCACCCAAGGTGGATGTGTCAGCACAAGACGAGTGAAAGGAAGGGAATAGCGAAAATGAATTTTCTCGCTCAGGATTTCTTTAGTCAGAAGCTATAAACCTGCCACCACATTAACGTGCCCAATAATCCTCTGTTCCTTTTTGCCATATCGTTGAAGAGCAAGACAGAAAAACAAGAGCCCAGAGAAAAGGAAAAGCCTAGAAAATTTTCTTTTGAATTCCCTTGGTATTCTGAGGAACATGTAGGGGAGCATGTTCCTGCTTTGCTCTATTCTTCATCTTTGCCTTTTCTTTCCCTGGCTTTTGCTAACCCATTCATTGTCCTTAAAATTGGGTCCTGTTTTCAGACATAAATTGGGGAAGAATCTATATTTTGGGTGTGAAGGGGTGAGTGAATGACAGGTGATATTGAAGACAACAGAATTGGAAGATATACTGACCCTACAAATGAGTTTTTATATTTTGAAGAAACACCTAAAACAGCAAGTTCGGGAAGCCGAAATAGCTCAGTTGGGAGAGCGTTAGACTGAAGATCTAAAGGTCCCTGGTTCGATCCCGGGTTTTGGCAGGGTTTTTTTTTTTTTCTTTCTTTCTTTCTTTCAGTTTTGCCTAATAGAACCCTTATTTTGTTTATTTATTTATTTATTTGACGGAGTTTCACTCTTGTTGCCCAGGCTGAGTGCAATGGAGCGAACTCGGCTCACCGCAACCTCCGCCTCCTGAGTTCAAGCGATTCTCCTGCCTCAGCCTCCCGAGTAGCTGGGATTACAGGCATGCGCCACCACGCCTGGCTAATTTTGTATTTTTAGTAGAGACGGAGTTTCTCCATGTTTGTCAGGCTGGTCTCGAACTCCCGACCTCAGGTGATCGGCCCGCCTCGGCCTCCCAAAGTGCTGGGATTACAGGCGTAAGACACAGCGCCCGGCTAATACAACCCTTATACAACACTTGCATGCCAATCCCAGAAAGGTGTATAGAACTCCAATTTTTTGCTGTTGAAAATCCGATAAAGGTAATACACACACACACACACGCATATATATATATATATATGCATCACTCTCTGCTTTGGTTGCATATTCCAGTGAAGTCTTCCATGAAGCGCTGACATTAAATAAATTATTTAAAGTCTGAAACCTAGGAAGTGATTTTTTTTTTTTTTTTTGAGATTGAGTTTCGCTCCGATGCCCAGGCTGGAGTGCAGTGGCGCGATGTCGGCTCAGTGCAATCTCCGCCTCCCGGGTTCAAGGATTCTCCTGGCTCAGCCTCCCCAGTAGCTGGGATTACAGGCGCCTTCCATTTCAAGTCGTATACTGTATTCTAAATAATTTGTATCCCCCATTAGTACCTAGTATCTTCTACTCACAGCAGCTGCAGACGCTCCACAATACTCAGAAAAAGAAAGTTACCTCCTGGAAATTATTACAAGAAGGCTTTTGTTCAGGAAGGGGGTGTAGCTCAGTGGTAGAGCACATGCTTTGCATGTATGAGGCCCCGGGTTCGATCCCCGGCACCTCCAAGCGGTGTTTGTGTTTTTTTTTTTTTTTTTTTTTTTTGCTCTGGTAGTGCTCAAACCTAATTCTCAAGCAACATAGACTTACTTCTGCCTCCGCACCTTTTTCTGTCCTATTTCTGCACATATAGAGAGTAAAGACGTAACCCAATGGGTTGCCTCCATTTATAACCCATTTCTATGCCGTGAGCTTCGACATCACTGAAGGCGATTGTGACGGCAGAAGGAAGGTGAAAAAGAAATGAGGAAGAAAGAAGAATGGGATCCCAACAGGGTCTCTTGAACCCAAACAAAAGTGTGCACATCCACGGGAGGTTCACATTTGCTCTCATTTTGTGCTATGATTAAAGAGAAGGAAAGACAAAGAAGAAGGGAGAAAAGCGCCCCGCGGCCATTTTTTTTTTTTTTTTTTTTTTTTTTTTGGAGACAGAGTCTCGCTCTGTAGCCCAGGCTGGAGTGCAGTGGCTTAATCTTGGCTCATTGCAACCGCTGCCTCCCGGGTTCAAGCGATTCTTCTGCCTCGGCAGGTGGGTTTACAGGTGCGTGCCATCAGGCTCGGGTAATTTTTGTATTTTTAGTAGAGACAGGGTTTCACCATGTTGGCCACACTGGTCTCGAACCCCAGACCTCAGGTGATCCACCCGCCACAGTTTCCCAAAGTGTTGGGATTACAGGCGTGAGCCACCGCTCCCAGCATCATCTTTTTTGTTTGTTTTTTGTTTTTTTTTACGTTAGTTTTGTTTTCTGGGCCAAAGAACAGAGCGAAAGCATCTGTCCACTGATTTCTCCTCCAGTCTCTCCCTGTCAACCTGCGCAGAAAGCACAGCCACAAGTGTAATGCAATACTGAGACAAGGACTGCTGTGGCTCTCCAGCCGCTTGAGATGGGAGTGGAAGGACGCTGGATGACCGAACAAAGACTGTCAGGGAATAAGAGGCCTTCAACATGAGAGGAGCAGAAACCAATACGGATCAACATTCCCTTCTGATACAATTGATTCATTTTCCTGTATTTCCTCAGCCATTCCATTTTCCTTGTTAAAATAAAACATTGCCTGGAAACCTCTGTTAACAGCCAACGGAGGACTCATGTGAAAAAGTAGGAAAAGTTTTTCTGTCACAATGGAAAATAGACGCAAATTAAAAGGTGAGTGGATCGCAGGTGTGTTGAGCACTTCCTCAGGTAAAAACAAAAGAAAACAAATTTTTTTTGTTCTTTCTCTGTCAATCCCATCACAATTGCATTGCATGACCAGGGAACTCCCAGGAAATCCTATTCACTGATGATACCTTTTAGGGGTTTCCAATGTTGTATGTTTCAAAATTGCTGTCCTCTGTACATGTTTGCTGTTGAATCAAAGCATCTTTGAGAGGCAACAGAGTATGATGTTTGTCACCATCCACCAGTCTAACACTCTATCAGGCTGGGATGTCCTTATTTCTTGATTCTTTTATCCGGTGAAAATATCCATAACCAGTATCCAGGAGGGATACTGTCTGGTGAAACCTGCTTAGCTGAGGATTGGCTGTGTGCCCCCAGGCCAATCATATATTTGTTTTAAGATGCATTTTTTGGAGACAGGTAACGAAGAGATGCCATATATTTTCTTTTCATTTCTTAATTTTTCCCCCCTACTATCTACTGGTTCTCTCCAGGCACTTTAAGGAAATAGTGTCATGTTTGCCACAAAGGATGCTGCACAGGAGAGCAAGGCATGAGGGATTAGGGTGCTACTAGTGGAATGTCAAATTCCAGGCCCAACCTCAGATCTACAGAATCAGAATTGATGAGAGTGGGATCCAGCCGCCTGTGTTGAATAAGCCCTCAAGTGACTCTGATGCTAAAGTTTGAGAAGCACTGCTCTAGAAGTTTCAGAAGGAGGTCCCAGGGCCAGATGCTTACTAAGGAGAAAGAGTTGCTCCCGGGGTTCCCTGCCTATTTTCAATAAAAAACTCAAACCACGTAGGAAAGCCAGTGACGTATTTGCATTACATCAGGATGAGAGTGGATTTATTACCTCTTTGAGACCTTCAATATTTTAGATGACTAGAGATCACACAAAAGAGCCTCTGATTTTCCTGTAGAAGAACTCACAGGGGTTCTTTAGAGCCAGGAGACTCTTTCCAGCCAAAATACCTGGAGCCTTCTCAAGCTATTTTGGCCTTTCAATTTGAAACCTAAGGCCTTTCCTTAGAGCTTGGAAGTTTCTAAGCTCTGAGGAAGACACTGTAATCATTCTTGCTCCACCCTCAGGGTTGGAATTCACCCTGCTCTCTGTCAAGCCCCCACCAATTCCGCCAATATTCTGGTCTAAGATCCAGTTGTTAAAAACCCAGTCTATGTGGCTGGGGGCGGTGGCTCATGCTTGTAATCCCAGCACTTTGGGAGGCCAAGTCGGGTGAATCACGAGGTCAAGAGATCGAGACCATCCTGGCCAACATGGTGAAACCCGTCTCTACCAAAAATACAAAAATTAGCTGGGCATGGTGGCCGGGGAGGCTGAGGCAGGAGAATAAAAAATTAGCTGGGCATGGTGGCCATGCCTGTAGTCCCAGCTACGGGGAGGCTGAGGCAGGAGAATCCCTTGAACCTGGGAAGCGGAGATTGCAGTGAGCCGAGATGGCACCACTGCACTCAAGCCTGGTGACACAGCAAGACTCCATCAAAAACAAAAAACAAAAACAAACAAAAAAAGGAATCTAATGCATAAAATGTATTTAAAATATCTTCGCAGCATTAAGTAGAGAGTTCCTTGTTGTTAGGAGACTCTTCCTCCTTGGAAGATGTTCTCTGTCTATCTACCTTCTGCGTTTTCACATTTGTCTCTTCCTCTCCACACCTAAGCCAGTGCTTTATTTCCACTTATCTCGTGTAGGGATATACTTTTGTGTGGTGACATTGGTTTTGCCCACTCTTCTTGCTTCCAAGAGTTGGATGTAGGCAATGTAGGAGCCCACCGCCAAAGTGTGGGTGATATTCTCCAGAAAGAAACCTAAATTTCAGAGGCTTGCTGATATGGAAGGAAGCCTAGGATATTCGACTCATAGAGCTTCGCACTGCTAGGCAGGTTGAAATCTGGACACCCTGAATTCCTTAGGAACAAGGTATAAGTACTTCTGAAAACCAATTTAAGTTTAAAATATACTGAGACTCCCTGATCTTTCTTGTATTTCATGACATATTTCAAGCTCAAGAAGCTAAACACACACACACACACACACTCAAATACCAAAACAGAACACACTCTCCTACCTATAACAAAGGGGCTTAAGCAGGAGGGTCTAGAGAGACCTGGTTCAACACTCTCCCCCTCATGAACAGTAGGGATTGGAAATAGGCGGCTTCTCTGTCCTTTCCTCGGAAGCCACCAATACCACCCGCCTGTACCAAAACTCAAGGGTACCCCTGCTCCCCAGTACCCCAGCTAGTAAAGGAGCTGTGAGGCATTCTCAACGCCGTGACTACCTTGAGTAAAACGAGGGAGATCTTGCGGGGAAAGTGTTTTCAGCTCTCTTCTCCTACAGGGAATGAGCCCTCTCGCCTATCGCGGACACCGAGGAAACGCAGCAGACATGGGCACCCGGGCTGCCCAGATCCTCTGGCAGCCTCGGGTTCTCGTCCACTTCGCTCCTCCTCCGCCTTTGCTGCCGCAGCCGCAGGTGCGCACCCCACCGCGTCCCTGCTTCCCTCCTCGAGCTCTTGTGGTCGAGCTCAGGTGGTCCTCGTTCTCCTCTCCATCCGTCGTTTCTTGAGTCTCAAAACTGGAGCCACAACGTCCCCAAGATGAAATCCATGCTGGGTTTCAGCCACGGTGCCGGCCCAGGGGCTGGCGAGGGTAAGGACGGGCAGCGACCCACTTCCTGGGTCTTCGTTTCTAAGAGCTGGGAATTCCACCTTCTCACCTCCTCACCTGGACCTAAATCCCCCCAGGCGGTACTGACCATTCTGTTTTTTTATCCACCTACGCTACTCTTCGTGTGACAGCCCTTGAAGGCAGAAGGAAAAGAAGATGTAAGAAGGGAGAATTTAAAAAACACTTTAAAAATTAATTAATCTGAATACTCAAAGTATCCCCAGGTCATGTATCCTTTTAAGATATGCCTACATTGGCATAGGCGGTGGCCCATGCCTGCAATCCCAGCACTTTGAGAGGCCGAGGCAGGCGGATCACCTGAGGCCAGGAGTTTGAAACCAGCCTGGCCAACATGGTGAAACCCCATCTCTACTAAAAATACAAAAATTAGCCGGGCGTGGTGGCACTTGCCTGTAATCCTAGCTACTTGGGAGGCTGAGGCAGGAGAATCGCTTGAACCTGGGAGGTGGAGGTTGCAGTGAGCCGAGATTGCACTACTGCACTCCAGCCTGGGCAACAGAGCAAGACTCCTTCTGGGGGGAGGGGGTGGAGGGCGGGGGTGATGAATTATACAGTGAAACTTTCTTGAACCTGAAGAGTCTTTTTTTTTAAAGTTTTTATATCACAAATTTAATTTCCTTAGTAGTTACAAGGTTATAGAAAAAATATATTTCATATTGAGTGAGTTGTGGTAGTTTGTGATTTTCAAGGAATTAGTCCATCTCATCTAAGTTTTCAAATTTGTGTGTAAAGTGTTGTTCATAGTATTCATTTACCCTTTTGATGTCAGCAGAGTCTACAGTGATATACTCTTCTTTTTATTCTTGATATTGGTAATTTGTGTCATCTCTCTTCTTAAAAAATTATCAGTCCTCCTAGAGGTCTTCTTTTATTGATCTTTTAAAGGAACTAGCTTTTTGTTTGTTTTTCTATTTTGTGCGTGTGTGTTCAGTTCCATTTATTTCTGCTCATTTCCTTTCTTCTATTTGCTTTGGGTTATTTTGCCCTTTTCCCCACCTGAGTTCTTCAAGTAAGAGCTTAAAGGACTGATTTGAGACTTTTTTCTTTTCTTTCTTTTTTTTTTGGCCGGGCTGGTCTCCAACTCCTGACCTCATAATCCACCCGCCTCGCCCTCCCAAAGTGCTGGGATTACAGGCGTGAGCCACGCGCCTGGCCGACTTTTTTCTTTTCTAATGTATGCACTTAGTGCTGTAAATTTCTCTCTCAGAGATTAAGTTGTCTTGGAAATTTTGATATATTGTGTTTTCATTTTTATTCAGGTTAATTTATTTTTTTGATCTCTACTAAGGCTTTCTCTTTGTGCTATGGAATATTTAGTAGTGTGTTGTTCATTTTCCAAGTGTTTGGATATTTTTGTTGTCTTTCTGTGACTGATTTTTAGTTTGATTTCATTGTGGTTAGGGATCATACCATGTCAGTCAATTCTTTTAAAGTTGTTGAGGCCCAAGGTATGAGGTATGTTCTATCTTGATCTACGTTACGTATGAATTTGAAATGAATGCGTGTTCTGCTTTTCTTGTGTGGACTGTTCTATACATGGTGACTGAATTCTGTTGGCTGAAGATGATTTGGGGTTCTTCAATATCCTTGCAGATTTTCTGTGTAGTTTTTCTGTTATTATGAGAGAAATGGGGCGGGCGTGGTGGCTCAGGTCTGTAATCCCAGCACTTTGGGAGGCCGAGGCGGGTAGATCATGAGTTCAGGAGATGGACACCATCCTGCCTAACATGGTGAAACGCCGTCTCTACTAAAAATACAAAAATTTAGCCTGGCGTGGTGGCGGGCGCCTGTAGTCCCAGCTACGCAGAGGCTGAGGCAGGAGAATGGCGTGAACCCGGGAGGCGGAGCTTGCAGTGAGCCAAGATTGCCCCACTGCACTCCAGCCTGGGCGACAGAGCGTGTGAGGAGACGAGTGAAAAACCCAAAAAGAAGAAAAAGCAAAAGCCCCAGGAGGTTCATCAGGAGAATGGAATGGAAGACCCACCTATCTCTTTCTCCAAGCCCAAGAAAAAGAAATGTTTTTCCACGGAGGAGTTGATGAGTAGCGATCTTGAAGAGACCGCTGGCAGCACCAGTCTTCCCAAGAGGAAGAAGTCTTCACCCAAGGAGGAAACAGTTAATGACACCGAAGAGTCAGGCCACAGAAGTGGCTCCAAGAAAAAGAGGAAATTCTCCAAAGAGGAGCTGGTCAGCAGTGGGCCTGAAGAGGCGGCTGGCAAGAGCACCTCCAAGAAGAAGAAAAAGTTCCATAAAGCATCCCAGGAAGATTAGAATGCAAATGGACATTCTCTGGGAGGTGGGGCATACCATAGCCCAAGGTGACATTTCCCACCCTGTGCCGTGTTCCCCAATAAAAACAAATTCACAAAAAAGAGAGAGAGAGAAGTGAAGTCTCCAATGTAACTGCATTTGTCGATTTTTTAAATTCTATCTCTTTTGTTTTTTAAAATATTTATTTATGTATTACATTTATTTATTTATTTATGAGTCAGAGTCTCGCTCTGTCACCCAGGCTGGAGTGTAGTGTCACCATCTCGGCTCACTGCAACCTCCACCTCCCGGGTTCAAGCAATTCTCGAGCCTCAGCCTCCCTAGTAGCTGGGACTGCAGGTGCACGCCACTGCACCACCATGCCTGGCTAATGTACGTATTTTTAGTAGAGACGCGTTTCACCATGTTGGCCAGGCTAGTTTCCAACTCCTGGCCTCAGGTGATCCGCCCACCTCGGCCTCCCAAAGTGCTGGGATTGCAGGCGTGAGCCACTGCGCCCTGTCTGGGTTTTTTGTTTTGTTTTGTTTTGTTTTGAGACGGAGCCTTACTTTGTTGCCCAGGCTGGAGTGCAGTGGCACGATCTTGGCTCACTGCAACCTCCGCCTCCCAGGTTCAAGCAATTCTCCTGCCTCAGCATCCCGAGTAGCTGGGACTACAGGGCGCACCACCACGCCCTGGTTTTTTTTTTATTTTATTTATTTATTTTTTTTTATTTTTAGTAGAGACGGGGTTTCACCATGTTGGTCAGGATGGTCTCAATCTCCTGACCTTGTGATCCGCCCACCTTGGCCTCCCAAAGTGCTGGGATTACAGCCGTGAGCCAGCGCGCCCGGTCCTGTTTTTTGTTTTTTGTTTTTTGTTTTTCTTTACATGTTGCAGCTCTGCTGTTTGGTGTATACATATTTAGGATTGTTATGCCTTCTTGGTGGATTTTCTTTGTTCTTAAGTTTATGTTAATATAGTCACTTTTGCTTTCTCTTGATTAACTTTTCCATGTAATATATTTTATCCCCTTAATTTCAGCCTACTTATATAATTATATTTGAAATGAGTTTCTTTTAGACAGTGTATAGTTGGATTATGTTTTCTAATCTGTTCTGTCAATCTCTCCCTCCCTCCATTCCTTTCTTCCTTTTGCCCTCTCTCTTTCCTTCCTTTCTTTCTCTCTCGCTCCTTCCTTCTTTCTTCCTTCCTTTCTTTTCTTTCTTCCTTTATTTTCTTTCTATTTTTAATAGACGGGATCTTGTTTTGTTGACCAGACTGGAGTGCAGTGGCTATTCACCAGGGCAATCGTAGAGCACTGGGGCTTCCAACTCCTGACCTCAAGCTGTTTTCCTGCCTCCTCTTCAGCCTCCTGAGTAGGTGTAGCTGGGACTATAGATGCAGGCCACCACACCTGGCTCATGGTTTGTTTTTGTTTTTTTGTTTTTTTTCTCATCCTTCTTTTAAAGTCGCTAAATAAAAATCATACCTGGATGTCTGGAAATGTCAGTTAACATCAAACATGTTGCTGCCATGAAGTGCCAGACAATTCTTTTTTAGTACCTAAAAAAGTGTCCCTCCTCTGAGAAGAGGACAAATAGTTCACAGATGTCTAAGACATTTTAACTGTAGTGAAACAGCAGCCATTTCCTCTGCTGTTTCCTGTCCGTCTAATCACTTCTGCTTTTATTTTCTTTCTTTCTTTTTTCTTTCTTTTTTTTTTTTTAAGACGGAGTCTCGCTCTGTCTCCCAGGCTGGAGTGCAGTGGCGAGATCTCAGCTCACTGCAAGCTCCGCCTCTCGGGTTCACGCCATTCTCTGCCTCAGCCTCCTCGAGCAGCTGGGACCACAGGCGCCCGCCACCACGCCAGGCTAATTTTTTGCATTTCTAGCAGAGACGGGGTTTCACTGTGTTAGCCAGGATGGTCTCGATCTCCTGACCTCGTGATCCTTCTGCCTCAGCCTCCCAAAGTGCTGGGACTACAGGCGTGAGCCACCGCGCCCGGCTATGCTTTTATTTTCAAGGCTCTAATCAAAATTTCTGGCCTACTGATGGCCCTATTTAAAGGGTTTCCAGGGCTATGATAGTTTCAAACCCTATATTTCCTGAAGACTAATAAAGAGGGAAAGGAGTTCTGTTTGTCAACTTTACTGTTTCCTTTCCTCCTTCCCTTCCTTCCATTCTTTCTTTCTTTTTCTCCTGTCACTCTCTTTTTTTTGCTGCTTTTCTCCAAAAAAGAACAACTTCACTATTTCTTTCCCTACCAGAGCAGCCCCTCATTACCTCCTGACTCTGAGAAAGAAATTCTGTCTCTTTCAGATGTCCTTAGTTGATTGACTCACAAGCAAGGAGTGTGACAAGGAAAATAGAATAAAACACCTTCTAAATTCTAATACAAATTGAGAAATTTGTATCTTTGTCTCTGCCTTGCAACATTTAAAATGAAATGGGACCATCTGAGAAGCATATATTGTTCAAATCTTGGGATAATTTCAAAACATCTTTTCCTCAATGACGAATCAACAATACTGGAATACATATCATATTTATGTATTATGTATTATATATATATATCAGACAAAGATTATTTCTCTAAACTGATAATGATTTTCAGACATCATATCTTTTTATTCTTAAATACTTCAATGTATATTTCTTAAGAATAAGGTCAATTCCTTAACACAGCACAATTATCAAGTTCAGTAAATTTAACATTGATAAATGTGAATATAGACTAATATAAAGTCTATTAAAATTGTCTAATTGTACCAATAAAAACTTTTATAGAAATTTCTCTCCCAAGCTAGGATGCATATCAGAATCACATATGAATCTAGTTGTCTTGACTCTTTAATGCCCTTTAATTTGGAACAGTTTCTTAATCTTCTTGTCTTTCACAACGCCGACATGTTTTTGAAGAGTTTTTCCAGTGGTTTTGTGCAACGTTTCTTAATCTGTATTAGCCATGATAAGATTATATCGGGTTATGGAATTTGAGAGAAATGTCACAGAAATCACATTAGTACCCTCTCTCACACCAAGAAGCATGAGCTGACTGAAGTTAGCTTGATCACTTGATTTTAAGTTTGTAATTACTGTTTCTTCCCTGAAAAATGATCATTTTCCTCATTGTAATTAATAAATAATCTACAGGGAAATACTCTGAGACTACGTAAATATCCTGATCCTCATCAAATTTTTACCTATACTTTAACATTGACTTACAAATTTTGCCTGCATCTATCATCATTCTGATGGTATTGTTTAAATGGGGATTTTTAAATTTTATCCTCACTTTGTTTGTTTGTTTGTTTGTTTGTTTGAGACGGAGTCTCGCTCTGTCGCCCAGTCTGGAGTGCAGTGGCGCAATCTTGGCTCACTGCAAGCTCCGCCTCCCGGGTTCACGCCATTCTCCTGCCTCAGCCTCCCAAGTAGCTGGGACTACAGGCACCCGTCACCACACCCGGCTAATTTTTTGTATTTTTAGTAGAGACGGGGTTTCACCGTGTTAGCCAGGATGGTGTCTATCTCCTGACCTCGTGATCCCCCGCCTCAGCCTCCCAAAGTGCTGGGATTACAGGCGTGAGCCACTGCGCCCGGCCCTCCCTCAATCTTAAAGCTAGTTAACCGTCATGTGGCAAGTAGTGTGAGCTATTGTTGTCTTTCGGCTCCTTCTGGTTATGTTAATTCTGTTCTTCCGATACTCCAGCCCCCTAGGGAATGAGTTTTTCTGTCCGTGCTGGGTTTGATATCCCTGCTCAAACCTTGTCAAACTGCCTCCAAAAATGGGAAACTCCTCTTCCCGGCCCTGTAAGGATTGGAGCCCCCTCCAATGTATGCTGCAGAATTTTTCTCTAGGCTTCTCAGAGAATTATGGGGTCCGCCTTTAAAAAGGCAAACTCCGGACACTCTGCGAAGTAGAATGGCCAAAGTTTGGAGTCGGCTGGCCCCCAGTAGGGTCACTGAACCTAGCAATTGTTCAGACTGTGTGGCAGGTTGTTGCTGGAACTCCCGGCCACCCCGATCAGTTTCCCCACATTGATCAATGGCTGAGTTTGGTCAGAAGCCCCCCACCATGGCTCCGCTCATGCGCCATTCATAATTCTGCCTCCAAGGTCGTTTTGAGCCAGACCGCACTTTCGCCTGGACCCTCAGTCGGTTCGGCTCCCCCTGTACTGCCTCCCTCTGAAGAAGAGGAGAGTCTCCCCCACCCAGTTCCGCCGCCTTATAACCGTCCTGCTCCCTTAGAATCTTCCCTTGTCTCCTCGACTACATCCCCTGTAGGCTCGCCGCCTATTGCCTCTCGATTGCGGCCGCAGCAGGAGGAAGTAGCCCCCCTTCTACCGCTGAAAGAAGCACAAGTCCCTCCGGGTGATGAGCGCTCAGCCCCATTCTTGGTTTATGTCCCTTTTTCTCCTTCTGACCTCTGTAACTGGAAGGCTCATAATCCTCCTTTCTCTGAAAAGCCCCAGGTCTTGATCTCACTGATGGAGTCTGTGCTCCGGACCCATCGGCCCACCTGGGATGACTGTCTGCAGCTCCTTTTGACCCTTTTTACCTCTGAAGAGAGGGAACATATCCGAAGAGAGGCCAGAAAGTATTTCCTCACATGAGCCAATAGGCCAGAGGGGGAAGCTAGAGACTTTCTTGAGGAGGTCTTTCCCTCTACCCGGCCTAACTGGCACCCGAATTCCTCGGGTAGGAAGAGAGCTTTGGACGACTTTCACCGGTATCTCCTTGCAGGTATCAAAGGAGCTGCTCAGAAACCCATAAACTTGTCTAAGATGACTGAAGTCGTACAGGGCCTGATGAGTCACCGGGAGCGTTTTTAGAACGCCTCCAGGAGGCGTATCGGACTTACATCTCTTTTGACCCGGCGGCTCCCGAAAATAGCCGTGCTCTTAATTTGGCATTTGTGGCTCAGGCAGCCCCTGATATTAAAAGAAAACTCCAAAAACTGGAGGGATTTGCTAGGATGAATATCACTCAGCTTTTAGAGATAGCCCAAAAAGTTTTTGACAATCGAGAGTTTGAAAAACGAAAACAAACAGCACAGGCAGCAGCTGATAAAGCATACAAAAGACAAGCAAAAATCTTAGCTGCGGCCATCCGAGAGGTCAAGAAGGGAAGGCCCCCATCACAGAGGAATAGCCAGGGAAACTCAGGTCCCCACCAGAAGGGCAAAAGAGGTGAACAGGCTCCCCTAGAAAAGGACAAATGTGCTTATTGCAAGCAGACTGGGCACTGGAAAAAGGAATGCCCTCTACGGCCAGAGGAGAAATCAGAAAAGAAAAAGGTCCTCACTCTCCCCGCAACGGAAGAGTCTGATGACTGATGGAGCCAGGACTCCCTCTCTCTTGGCCCCCAGGAGCCCATGGTGACCGCTACAGTGAGGGGCCAGCCTGTATGCTTCCTAGTAGCTACCGGGGCGGAGCACTCGGTACTGCAGACCCCCTTGGGCAGTGTCTCTAATAAAAGAGTGGCTGTACAAAGGTCTACTGGAGCTATTCAGGAATATCCTGTCACACACTCACGAGAAGTGAGCTTGGGACAGAAAAGAGTGAGACAGTCATTTCTTGTGGTTCCAGAGTGTCCTTTTCCTCTCCTGGGAGGAGACCTGCTCCATAAGTTACAGGCCTCTATCTCCTTCTCAGCCCAGCAGGCTAACGTCATGCTAGGAAATACAGCGCCCCCCACTGCCCAACTCCTGCTAACTACCCCTCTGTCACAGGAAAATCTTTTAGTTTCACCATCACAACCACTGGAAAATAATACTAATCCTCTCCTGTTGGACTTACACACATTCTTTCCCCGAGTTTGGGCCAGTCAAACCCCCCAGGACTGGCTAAACACCATCCACCAGTGTTTGTAGAACTCCTGGCCGCTGCCTTGCCTGTCCAGGTAAAGCAATATCCTATGAGTCAGCAGTCTAGACAGGAGATTAATCCCCATATTCAACGACTGTTACAAGCTGGCAAACTCACACCGTGTCAGTCCGCCTGGAATACTCCATTTTTGCCGGTCCAGAAACCCGGAACGAATGATTACCAGCCGGTACAGGACTTAAGGGAAGTTAACAAACAGACCGTTACTGTCCATCCAACTGTCCCCAATCCTTATACTCTACTCAACCTGCTCCCGCCAGAACATACAGTATATAAACTGTCCTTGACCTAAAGGATGGCTTCCTTGCTATTCCTCTGGCCCCCAAGAGCCAACTGATCTTTGCTTTCGAATGGACAGATCCTAGCTCAGGAGACACTACCCAATTGACTTGGACTCAGTTACCTCAAGGTTTTAAAAATTCCCCCACCCTTTTTGGAGAGGCTCTCCAGCAGGATCCTATACCATTCCAAGCTAGTCACCTTAACTGTACTCTTCTTCAGTAGGTGGACAACATTTTATTAGCTACTGAAACTAAAGACAGTTGCCTACAACATACTAGGGACCTACTTTACCACCTTCAGGAGCTCGGGTATCGAGTCTCAGCCAAGAAGGTCCAGCTTTGTCTTCCCAGAGTGTCCTACCTAGGATACGACATAAGCCAAGGAAAAAGGGCACTCACCAGTGCCCGGAAAGAAGCCATCCTACGAATCCCCACTCCCACCACCAAGAGACAGGTACGTGAATTCCTGGGGGCCGTAGGATACTGTCGCCTATGGATGTCGGGGTTCGCGGAGATTGCCAAGCCCCTGTACACTGCTACAGGAGGGAATAGCCCGCTAGTTTAGATGGACACAGAAGAACAGGCTTTTCAAAATCTGAAAAAGGCATTAACTGAAGCCCCTGCTCCAGCCCTCCCAAATATCCCAAAGCCGTTTCACCTGTTTGTCCACGAAAGCCAGGGAGTTGCTAAGGGGGTGCTTACTCAGACTTTAGGACCCTGGAGATGCCCAGTGGCCTGTTTGTCTAAGAGGCTGGATCCTGTGGCCTCTGGATGGCCAACTTGTCTGCGAGTCATAGTGGCAACAGCAAGCCTAGTCCAAGAGGCTGATAAGTTAACTCTAGGCCAAAATTTAACCTTTACGGTTCCTCATGCCGTAGAGACTTTATTACGAAGTGCTTCTGGCAAATGGATGTCAAATGCTCGCATCCTGCAGTATCAGAGTTTACTGTTAGATCAGCCTCGTTTGACTTTCTCTCCCAGAAGGTGTTTAAATCCAGCTACTTTACTCCCTGATCCAGACATCACTACACCTGTCCATGACTGCCAGGAACTGTTAGAAACTACAGAAACTGGCCCACCTGATCTCCAAGATGTGCACCTAAAGAAGGTGGATGCCGCCATGTTTACAGGCGGTAGCAGCTTTCTCAACACAGGGAGTACGAAAGGCTGGTGCAGCCATTGCTACAGAGACAGATGTGCTATGGGCCCAGGCTTTACCGGCAAATACCTCGGCACAAAAAGCTGAATTGATCGCCCTCACTCAGGCTCTCCGATGGGGTAAGGATAAACTTATTAACATTTACACTGACAGCAGGTATGCTTTTGCTACTGTACATGTACATGGAGCCATCTATCAGGAGCGTGGGCACCTCAGCAGGAAAGACTATCAAAAACAAAGAAGAAATTCTAGCCCTGCTTGAAGCCGTATGGCTCCCTCAGCAGGTGGCTGTAATCCACTGCAAAGGACATCCAGGAGAAAACACGGCCATTGCCCGTGGTAACCAGAAAGCTGACTCAGCGGCCCGGGATGCAGCCAGACTTCCAGTCATGCCTCTAAACTTATTACCCACAGTCTCCTTTCCACAGCCAGATCTGCCCGACAATCCCGCGTACTCAACGGAAGAAAAAAAACTAGCTTCAGATCTCAGGGCCAATAAAAATCAGGAAGGTTGGTGGATTCTTCCTGACTCCAGAATCTTCATACCCCGAGCTCTCGGGGAAACTTTAATCAGTCGCCTGCATTCTACCACCCATTTAGGAGGAGCAAAACTGGCCCAGCTCCTCTAGAGCCATTTTAAGATTCCCTATCTTCAAAGCTTAGCAGATCAAGCAGCTCTCCGGTGTACAACTTGTACCCAGGTAAACGCCAAGCAAGGTCCTAAACCCAGCCCAGGCCACCGTCTTTGAGGAAACTCGCCAGGAGAAAGGTGGGAAGTTGACTTTACAGAAATAAAACCACACCGGGCTAGGTACAAATACCTTCTAGTACTAGTAGACACCTTCTCCATATGGACTGAGGCATTTGCCACCAAGAATGAGACTGCCACCATGGTAGTTAGGTTTTTACTCAATGAAATCATCCCTCGACATGGGCTGCCTGCTGCCATAGGGTCTGATGACGGACCGGCCTTCACCTCGTCCATAGCTCAGTCAGTCAGTAAGGCATTACACATTCAGTGGAAGCTCCATTGTGCCTATCGACCCCAGAGCTCTGGGCAGGTAGAACGCATGAACCGCACCCTAAAAAGCATTCTTACAAAGTTAATCTTAGAGACCGGTGAGAACGGAGTAAGACTCCTTCCTTTAGCCTTTCTTAGAGTAAGGTGCACTCCTTACTGGGCTAGGTTTTCACATTTTGAAATCATGTATAGGAAGGCTCCACCTATCTTGCCTAAGCTAAGGGATACCAATTTGGCAGAAATATCACAAGCTAATTTATTACAGTACCTAAAGTCTCTCCAACAGGTACAAGATATCAACCAGCCACTTTTCCGAGGAGCCCATCCCAATCCAGTTCCTGACCAGACGGGGCCCTGCCACTCGTTCCAGCCAGGTGACCTGGTGTTTGTTAAAAAGTTCCAGAGAGAAGGACTCACTCCTGCTTGCATAGGACCTCATACTGTCATCCTCACCATGCCAACAGCTCTGAAAGTGGATGGCATTCCTGCTTGGATTCGTCACTCCCGCATCAAAAAGGCCAACAAAGCCCAGCAAGAAACATAGGTCCCCAAGCCTGGGTCAGGCCCCTTAAAACTGTGCCTAAGTCGGGTGAAGCCATTAGATTAATTCTTTTTATTTACTTCTCTTTTTGGTTTTTGCCTGTCATGTCCTCTGCACCTTCCTATTCCCTTCTTCTCACCTATTTCATGGCAGGACGTATATTCGCAAACAGTACTTGGAGGGCAGGAACCTCCAAGGAAGTCTCCTTTGCAGTTGATTTATGTGCACTGTTCCCAGAACCAGCCCGTACCCACAAAGAGCAACACAATCTGCCAGTCAAGGGGGCAGGAAGCATTGACCTTTTGGCAGGATTTGGACACTCCGGGAGCCAGACTGGATGTGGGAGTTCCAAAGGTGCGGAAAAAGGACTCCAGAATGTTGACTCTTACCTCTGTCCTGGAAATCACCCTGACTCTAGCTGTTGAGATATTTACCAGTTTTTCTGCCCTGATTGGACACATGTAACTTTAGACACTTACTCTGGGAGATCAACCCGATCTTCAACTCTTTCCATAAGTCGTGCTTCCCGTCCTAGATTGTGTATTAGAAAAAATTGTAATCCTCTTACTATAACTGTCCATGACCCTAATTCAGCTCAGTGGTATTATGGCATGTCATAAGGATTAAGGCTTTATATCCCAGGATTTGATGTTAGGACTATGTTCACCATCCAGAAGAAAATCCTGGTCTCATGGAGCCCACCAAGCCAATCAGGACTTTAACTGATCTAGGCGACCCTAGGTTCCAAAAACACCCTGACAAGGTCGATTTAAGTGTTCCGCCACCATTCCTAGTTCCTAAACTCCAGCTGCAGCGACAATATCTTCAACCCAGCCTGATGTCCATACTAGGCAGGGTATATCACCTTCTTAACCTCACCCAGCCTAAACTAGCCCAAGATTGTTGGCTATGTCTAAAAGCAAAACCCCCTTATTATGTAGGCTTAGGAGTAGAGGCCACACTTAAAAGTGGCCCTCTATCTTGTCGTGCACGACCCTGTGCCCTCACACTAAGGGATGTGACTGGAAACGCTTCTTGTCTAATTAGTACCGGGTATAACTTATCTGCTTCTCCCTTTCAGACTACTTGTAATCAGTCCCTGCTTACTTCCATAAGCACCTCAGTCTCTTACCAAGCGCCTAACAATACCTGGTTGGCCTGCACTTCAAGTCTCACTCGCTGCATTAATGGAACTGAACCAGGACCTCTCCTGTGCATGTAAGTTCATGTACTTCCCTGGGTATACGTGTACAGTGGACCAGAAGGACAACTTCTCATTTCTCCCCCTGAGTTAGATCCCAGGTTTCGCTGAGCTGCCCTGCTCCTAGTTCCCTTCTTGGCCAGCCTTAGCATAGCCGGATCAGCAGCCCTAGTTCAAGGAGAAACTGGACTAATGGCCCTATCTCAACAGGTAGATGCTGATTTAAGTAACCTCCAGTCTGTCATAGATATGTTACATTCCCAGGTAGAGTCTCTAGCTGAAGTAGTTCTTCAAAACCGCTGAGGCTTAGATCTACTATTCCTCTCTCAAGGAGGTTTATGCGCAGCTCTAGGAGAAAGTTGTTGCTTCTGTGCGAATCAGTCTGGAGTCATAAAAGATACTCTCCAAAAGGTTCGAGAAAATCTAGATAGACGCTAACAAGAACGAGAAAATAACATCCCCTGGTATCAAAGCATGTTTAACTGGAATCCATGGCTCACTACTCTAGTCACTAGGTTAGTTGGACCCCTCCTCATCCTACAATTAAGCTTAATTTTCAGGCCGTGTATATTAAATTAGTTTCTTAACTTTGTAAAACAACGCATAGCTTCTGTCAAATTTATGTATCTTAGAACTCAATATTACCCCCTTATTATAACTGAGGAATCAACGATTTGATTCCCCAAAAACACAAGTGGGGAATGTAATACCTAACGTTGTTTTTAGACTCTCCGTTAATCACCTAGCCTTATTTCCACATGAATAGGCTCTCCCTTAGCTGAAAAAGCTGGACGAACTCCATTTGGCGCCTTCATTTACAAAACATCAAGGACTCCTTACCCACCCCCTTCCTCAAGCAGTTAACTTGTGTAAGCTGACTCTCAACATATCAGAGTCCAATTAACTGATAAGGTACTGAAGCAAACAATGTACAAAGTTCCCAGGATTTCACTCAAGAGATAACACCATAAAGCCTTGAGTTTGTGTCTGGCAGAACCCCCATACCTAATGCCTTATGATAGATTTAGAGCCCCTGCACCTGGAACTGTTTGTTTCCCTGTAACCATTTGTCTTTTTAATTTTTTTGCATGCTTTTACTTCTGTAGAATTGCTGCAACTAAGCTCCCCCTCCCCTTTCTAAACCAAAGTATAAAGGAAAATCAAGCCCCTTCCTCGGGGCCGAGAGAATTTCGAGCGTTAGTCATCTCTCGGTCGCCGGCTAATAAAGGACTCAAATTCGTCTCAAAGTGTGGCATTTCTCTAACTCGCTCGGGTACAACAACTTCGCCTTTCCGCAGCCGCTGTCCAGCTCTGCAGTCCTTTTGAGAGAAGAGCTGGACAAGAAGAGTAAAGGAGCTCTTTGCAAATGCCAGGAGGAGTTTCTTCAGGGGGAAAGTTGGCTTTCCATAGGCTTCTAAGAGAAGTATGTGGAGCAAACAAACGGGAACTTTCTTTCTCATCTTTTGTATTTCAGACAAAAGCTAATAAAATCAGATGTTTCCACCGTCATGCTTAGTCTCAAAGCTGCCGGTAGATTCCGCTTCTAACTTTCCACACAGGCGCGCAGGAAATCGGGAAATCACTGCAGCTCCCTCAGAAGCTCCAGTATCAGCATTTCCTGAACTGAAAATAAAAATGCGACCTTACGTGCATACCCAAAAAGCTCAACTGGTCTGTCCAGCAACGTAAAGAGCGGTGAGGCGCTCTTGAAGCCGTGCCAGCCTGGGCGAAACGAACCAGGTCCCCTTCTTGGTCGAGCCTACCCTCTAGGGACAAAAAGGAACCTCTCTTCCCTCATATCCAGAGGAAGCGACGGAGAGATGTGGCGATTAGACTCACTCTACCATCCAGTCCATCCAAGTACTAATAATCTTGAGGATGCTTTTGCTTGCCCTCTACCCCTCTCCCTTTTGTCCTTTGCTTCCTCCACTTCACGGCACCCCGCCTCTTCCGTCTCCCCGCAAGCTGGCGCTCGGATCCTCCCGTTTACTTTTCGTTTTTGTTTTTTGTTTGTTTTTGTTTTTTGTTTCTGTTTTTGTTTTTTTGAGACGGAGTCTCGCTCTGTCGCCCAGGATGCAGTGCAGTGGAGCGATCTCGGTTCACTGCAATCTCCACCTCCTGGGATCAAGCGATTCTCCTGCCTCAGTCTCCCGATTAGCTGAGATTACAGGAGCCCCCCACCACGCCCGGCTAATTTTTGTATTTTTAGTAGGGACGGGGTTTCACCATTTTCACCAGGATAGTCTCCAACTTCTGATCTCAAGTGATCCGTCCGCCTCGGCCTCCCGAAGTTCTGAGATTATAAGCGTGAGCCGCTGCGCCCAGCTTTCAGAACGAACTTTTCACAATAGCGCAGCGCACTCCTAGACCCGTTTACGCACATTTTAAACACTGTGTTGTGATTCATATGTAGATCTTTCCACACCACTTTCTATTTTTTTTTCTTATTTTCCTTCTCTATATGCTCAGCTTTAAACGTTTTTGCACCATAGGCTGAGGCTGCGCTCAGCTGGGGAGAGACGCGTGGCGGGGATAAACCTAGAGTAGAGGAATGTTGTTTCCTGTGTGAGAAGGCTCAGAACTTACAAGGGGGGAAAAAAGTCTGTAAGAGAATCTAAAACTTTTTTTGAGGAAATAATTGAAAAAATATCCTAATTGACCCTCCCACCGTATTTTGGCTAAAAATAGAAAGCCTCGACTCTCAGAACAGGAGATTGAGTTTGAAAACTGTTAAGACATAGAAAAGGTTTTATTAAAATTCAGTTTGCAAGTCATCGTCGGCCTCAGCAATTTTCTCATTCCAGAGATGGTTGTTTCCGAAATTCTGTAAACATCTGAATTTGTTCCTATGTCTAACCAGAGAAGTTCAATGTTTTTACACTTTTGACTTAACGTAAGAATTTATATTGAGATATATACACTTCTGGGATTGGCGTGCAAGTGTTGTATAAGGGAGTGATAATTAGGCAGAACTAAAAAAAAACAAACAAACCTGCTGAAACCCGGGATCGAACCAGGGACCTTTAGATCTTCAGTCTAATGCTCTCCCAACTGAGCTATTTCGACTACTGTAAGCACGTGCCGTTAGCAATTTCTTCAAAATATAAAAATCTTCATTTGTAAAGTGGGCGTATTTCCTAATGCCTAATTCTTTTTTGTTCAATATCAACACAAAAATTAGCCAGGGGTGGTGGCGCGCGCCTGTAATCCCAGCTACTCCGCGCCGCTGTACTCCAGCCTGGGCGACAGAGCGAGACTCCCTCTCCCTCCGTTGAAGTGGGAGGATCCACTGAGCCGGGGAGGCAGAAGTTGCCGCGAGCCGAGATTGCACCACTGCACTCCAGTCCACGCAACAGAGCGGGACCCTGTCTCGAAAACAACAACAAAAAAGAGTTGTTATGCACCAGTGTGGAGACCACAATTTTAAAAACTCTAAGGAAGAGATAGAATGTACTGGAGGACATAAGAGATCCTTCTTTTCTTTCTTTTCTTGTCATTTATTTATTTTATTTATTTTTTTTAGACAATCTCCCTCTATCGCCCAGTCTGGAGTGCAGTGGCGTGATCTCGGCTTACTGCAACCGCCACCTCCCGGGTTCAAGCAATTCTCCTGCCTCCGCCTCCCTAGTAGCTGGGATTACAGGCGCGCACCACCACCCCTGGCTAATTTTTGTATTGATATTGAACAAAACAGAATTAGGCATTAGAAAATACACTCACTCTACAAATGACGGTTTTTATATTTTGAAGAAATGACTAAGGGTGTGTGCTTAGAGTAGCTGAAATTGCTCAGTTGGGAGAGCGTTAGACTGAAGATCTTAAAGTTCCCTGGTTCAACCCCGGGTTTCAGCCAGCATCTTTTGAGTTCTGCCTAATTATCACTCCCTTATACAGCACTTGTACGCCAATCCCAGAAGCGTACATATCTCCAATTTTTGGGAGTTTTTGAAAGTCTGATAAAGGTAATGTACATGTTTGTATCACTCTCTCCTTTGTATATTCCACTGAAGTCTTCCATGAAGTGCTGTCATTACATAAATTATTTAAAGTTTTTGGACGGAGTCTCACTCCGTCGCCCAGGCTGGAGTGCACCGGCGCGATCTCGGCTCACTGCAACCTCCGCTTCCTGAGTTCAAGCTATTCTCATGTCTCAGCCTCCCAAGTAAGCTGAGATTACAGGCCCCCGCAACCATGCTTGGCTAATTTTTGTATTTTTAGTAGAGACAGGGTTTCGCCATGTTGATCAGGTTGGTCTCGACCTCCTGACCTCAGGTGATCCACCCGCCTCGGCCTCTCAAAGTGCTGGGATTTCAGGCGTGAGCCACTGAGCCCGTCCTTATTTAAAGTCTTAAACTTCTTAGGAAGCTATTAGTTTTAAAACTTAAGAAATTCCAACGAGCTATATGCTGTGGCATTTACAAGTCATTTTTGATTTGATATTATTTATATGTATTGGGCGAGGGATATTTTTAAATCACAAGAAATATGAAAAAAAGAAACATACAGTGAAGTAACTATCATACTGTATGAGCATATATATGGGGGTGTGGTGTATGCAAGAAACATTTTGAAATTAGAAAAACCCGGGTTTGTATCTTGAGTCAACTCCATTATTAAACTGCTGTAAGAACTTTTTTTTTCTTTCTTTCTTTCTTTCTTTCTTTCTTTCTTTCTTTCTTTCTTTCTTTCTTTCTTCTCTTTCTTTTCTTTCTTTTAAGCAGGGTCTCACTCTGTCATCCAGGCTGGAGTGCAGTTATACAATCAGAGCTCACTACAGCCTCAACCTCCCTAGGCTGAAGTGACTCCACATGTCAGCACCCTGAGTAGATGGGACTTCAGGCGAGCACCACCATGCCTGGCTAAATTTTTTTTTTTTTTTTTTTTTTTTTTTGGTATTTTTTTTGTAGACAGTGGGTTTCACCGTGTTGCCCAGGCTGGTCTTTAAATCCTAGGTTTAAGCAATCCACCTGCCTAGGTAGGCCTCCCAGAGTGCTTGGATTACAGGCGGGAGCCATCGCACCAGGCCCAATTACAAGAACATTCTAAATTTTCTTGCTGAGAAGACATTTCTTTAGCCTGGCAACCTTGTCTAGAATTTCCAAATCTTAAGCTGTTTCCATGTTTGTATCCAGGAAAAAAGAAATATATGTATTTCTATATGAATTATTCTATCAAACATTCATGAGGGGCTCTAGAATACTGAAAATGAAAGCAAATGGGCAGCAAAGTCAAGACTCAGATGCATGTGCCCCATTTTCCCTTTTTCACTTCAACTCCTCTCTTGAAATTCTTTGTTGGGATAATAGGTCTTTTTTTGGTCATTTTGGTTTTTTTTCTTTCAAATTACTGCTTCAGTTTCAGTGTTGTTTTTCTCTAACTTCTGCATACCCTGTGAGGAGACAATAATCTACAATACTCCACTATCAGAACTGCAGCAAGTTGCAAAAGGAAAATTAGTACCAAATGAGAAGTAACCTTGGGGTAGGGACATTGACTGTACAGAAACTGGGAATCAGATACTTTATCCTTTCACTGAGGCTTTCTCAACTCAGAAGCTTGTGTTTTACTCCATTAAGAAATATTTGACTAGACAAACAGTAACTTTGAATGTTTTGTGCCTAACGCAGTAATTACATTCTGTTGAAATGGAAGGCCTGGGGCAATTCCAAGCATGATTTGTCTGCCATTCAATGGCTTAAAAATGATGTTAATAATGATTTTGTAAAATGGGATGTTGTAAAGATCAAAGGAGATCATGCATAGAAATGCATTCTTTCAAGTCCACTCACAGCATGAAACTTAATTACTGGCAGATCATGCTCCATGTTCTCTGCCTCTGGGATTCTCCCAGAACAGCACCTAAATGGATAACATTGTCTTTAGACAATTCTGTCCAATCAAGAGATAATACAAGTTTTAAATGACAGCCATTTTGTAGTGTTACCTTTTGCAGTAGTTGCATTAAAAAAGTCAATATTTATATTTTTATGTAATTTCAATTTTTATTTTAGATTTGGGGGTACACGTGCAGGTTTGTTACATGGTTATACTACATGATGCTGGGTAAATTGCATGAGGTTTTGAGTGCAATTGATCCCATCACCCAGGTAGTAGGCATAGTACCCAAGAGGTAGCTTTTCAAACCTTTCTGCCCTCCCTCCCACCCCTCCCCATAGTCTCCAGTGTTTGTTGTTGCTATCTTTTATGTCCAGTTTCAATAATATATTTAAATCACTTTGTATATCCAAAAACTTATTTTAAGAAGCTATCAATTATAAAATTATTAGTGAGATATTTTATATTTAAAAAATAGTATTACACATCTTTGAAATCTGGTGTGTGTATGTATATATATTTATATATATATATATTTTTTTTCTTTTTTTTTTGAGAAAGATTCTCGCTCTGTCACCCAGGCTGGAGTGCAGTGGCGCGATGTCGGCTCACTGCAACCTCTGCCTCCCAGGTTCAAGCAATTCTCCTGCCTCAGCCTCCCAAGTAGCTGGGATTTCAGGTGTGTGTCACCATGCCAGGCTAATTTTTGTATTTTTACTAGAGACGGGGTTTCACCATGTTGGTCAGGCTGGTCTCGAACTCCTGACCTTATGATTCACCCACCTCAGCCACCCAAAGTACTGGGATTACAGACGCGAGCTACTGTGCCTGGCCACATCTGATATATATTTTACACTTACAACACTCTTAACTTGGACTGGGCAATTTCAAGCATTCAATAGCCAGTGTGGCTAATGGTAACCATATTGGACAGTGCAGGTTTAGACAGATACTTTATATATTTTTAGGTTTTCTGAATTGAGTATGTATCACATGAGGGTGTTCTGTCTTCAGAATTAAATGTTTAATTCCTCAGAGGAATTCTGTGTTAAATAAGCTCATCCCACAGTTTTTACAAAAAAAAATGTGTTTCAGTCGTGTTGTTGTTAGACAGTCAGAAGAGAGCTACAGATATTTAATTATTTAAAATTCTCTCCTTTTCAAGAGGCAAACAAAAAAGCAGACCTTCATATTATGATGAATTCCCAAGAATCCAGTAGACATCCAGGTTTCTCTGGGTGTAACATGACATAATGATGAAGGAGTGTTTCTGCAAATTGTCCTAATATTACTTCTACAGCATCAAAGAGCTAAGATAATCTCCCTAGCATTTACATGCACACACAGACAGTCAAACACACACACACACACACACACACTAGTTTTGTGTGTAACACTTCTCTTGTCTCTTATTCAGTGAAACCTAGCATTCAGTGCTTCCTATTTTTATTCTAGAAATTCCATCAGCCAACCGAAAAGACAAGTCTGCCATATAACCTGCTGTTTTCTGCCAGTTCTACAAGAGATCAATGTTATTTCATGAGTGTTGGCAAAGGCTCATATATAGGTAAATCAGAATGAGAAAGAGTTAACAGTCACTAGAAATTTGGTGTCAGGAAATGGATTTTCTTCTCATCTTCTTATGTATTTCAAAGAACACAGCCCTAATCATGATAAATAATGATAAATACCAGGGTTCAAGAACATAGAGGAGCAAACTTTAAAAAAAATTTTTTTTACTTTATTATTATTATTATTATTATTTTTGGAGAGAGAGTTTCACTCTTGTTGCCCAGGCTGGAGAGCAATGGCATGATCTCACTCACTGCAACCTCCACCTCCCAGGTTCAAGCAATTCTCCTGCCTCAGCCTCCCGAGTAGCTGGGATTACAGGTGTGCACCACCACACCCAGCTAATTTTTGTATTTTTAGTAGAGACAGGGTTTCACCATGTTGGCCAGCCTGGTCTCGAACTTGAGACCTCTGGTGATCCACCCGCCTTGGCCTCCCAAAGTGCTGGGATTACAGGCGTGAGCCACCACACCTGGCTTTTTTTTTCTTTTAAACAAATATCATGAATAGGTTTGTAATTCCCAAATCTAAAAGGACCCTTTTTAGTCTTTATCCACTCTCCATGCAATATGTCTACTACTACTAATGCTCACAAATCCCAGGCTGGAGAGAGAGTCAATTGCCTGAGTTCTCCATGTAACATCCTCACAGTGTGCCCCACAGATACACCGAATTTATCATGAGCCAGGCTAACTTATCTTCTCCATCTTCCAATCTTTCTCCCATTCCTTAAAGAGTTGTTAAAAACTCCCGTTTTCGACACCTCCTTCTGTTTGACAATAGCCTGTTTGTTTTTCTAAACCATTTCCCCCTGTACCTCTTAAATCCTGTTTCTACTTATTTTTTATCTCACCCTCATAATTCAACTCTTCTCGTCTTCCCTAGAGGTGTTGTTTCACTCACACCTTATAAATTCTTCTTTTTTTCTTTTTGATTTTGATACAGGGTCTCACTCCATCACCCAGGCTGGAGTGCAGTGGGTGATCGTAGCTCCCCGCAGCCTCCAGCTCCCAAGGTCAAGTGATCCTCCTGCTTCAGCCTCTGGAATAGCTGTGAGTACAGGCGCAGGACAACACACCAGCTAAAGACCCTTAAGATGAAATGCTGAGCGCATCGCTCTCAGGTTTTCTTCTGACTGTGATTTTCCTCAATCAAATCTAACCTTTAATATTCCGGCTGAGTAAACAACAAATATGAAGCATTTTAGGTAAGAAAAAGCTGAATTTCAATAACTTTGCGTCATCTCTGAAAGAAATCGAAAGAATGAAAAACCAGAATTTGATTCCTTGCCAAGCATAACAGAAGAAGGAGATCCTGACAACTCAACGTTTTAAAGCCACATTGGAAACTTCTTTTGGCGGTTATCTGACACTTTTCTAATACTTTGCTTTTCATTTCAAGTCCTGTACAGTATACTAAAGAATCTGTATCCCCTCATTAGTACCGAGTATCTTCTACTCAGAGCAGCTGAAGGCGCTCCATGATACTAACCACTACTACCAGCATGCTCACAGAGCCAGTCTCAGAAAATGAAAGTTACCTCCTGAAAATTATTACAAAACAGTCTTTCAGGAGGGCGGTGTAGCTCAGTGGTAGGGCACATGCTTTGCATGTGTGAGGCCCCGGGTTCGATCCCCGGCACCACCAAATGGTGGTTTTGCTCTGGCAGTGCTCAAATGTAATTCTCAAGCAACATAGCCTTCTGCCTCCTCACCTTTTTCTATCCTATTTCTGCACGTATAGAGAGTAAAAACGTAACCCAATGGATTGCCTTCACTTATCTGCCATCTCTATACTGTAAGCCTCAACATCACCTAAGGAGATTGCGACGGCAGAAGGAAGAGGAGAAAGAAGAATGAGGTCCCAACAGGGTCTCTTGAAAGCAAATAAAAGCGTGCACATCAACAGGCGGCTCACTTTGGCTTCGGTTTTGTACTACGATTAAAGAGAAGGAAAGGCTGAGAAGAAGAAAGGCAGAAAAGCGCCCCCCCCCACCCCCGGGCATTTCGTTTTGGTCGTTGTTTTTTGTTTTCTGAGCCAAATCCAGAGTCAAAGCATCTGTCCACCGATTTCTCTCCCTGTCGACCTGCGCAGAGAGCACAGCCACAAGTGCGATCCAAAGCTGAGAAAATGTGGCTCTCCAGCCGCTTGAGATGAGAGTGGCAGGACGCTGGACAAGCGAACGAAGACTGTCGGGGAATTAGAGGTCTTCAACACGGAAGGAGCGAAATCAATAAGGATCAACACATTCCCTACTGATATTCCATACGATTGATTCATTTTCCTGTATTGCCTCAGTCACTACATTCTCCTCGTTAAAATAAAACACTGGGGTCCGGGCGCGGTGGCTCACGTCTGTAATCCCAGCACTTTGGAAGGCCGAGGCGGGGCGATCACCTGAGGTCGGGAGTTCGAGACCAGCCTGACTAACATGGAGAAACTCCGTCTCTATTAAAAATACAAAATTAGCCGGGCGTGGTGATGCACGCCTGTAATCCCAGCTACTCAAAAGGCTGAGTCAGGAGAATCTTTTGAACCCGGGAGGCGGAGGTTGCTGTTTGCTGAGATACCACCATTGCACTCCAACCTGGGCAGCAAGAGAGAACCTCCGTCTCAAAATAAAATAAAATATAACATAACATAAAACATTGCCTGGAAACCTCTGTTAACAGCAAACAGAGGCCCCATATGAAAAAGAAGAGAAAGCTTTTCTGCCACAATGGAAAATAGATGCAAAGTAAAGGTGAGTAAATTGCAGGTGTGTTGGCACTTCTAATTTAAAAAAAAAAATTCTTTTTTCTTTGTCAATCCTATCACATCTGCTTTGTATGACGAGGGAACTCCAGGAAATCCTATCTACTGATGACACCTTTTAGGGGTTTCCAATGCTGCATGTTTCAAAACTGCTGTCCTCTGTGTATATGTTTGCCGTTGAATCAAAAGTGTCTTTGAGAGGCAACAGAGTACGATGTTTGTCATCAGTCCACCAGTCTAACACTCTATCAGGGTAGGCTGTCCTTACTTCTTGATTCTTTTGTTCAGTGAAAATATCCATAATCAGCCTACAGGAGAGATATTGTCTAGTGAAACCTGCTTAGCTGAAGACTGGTTGTGTGCCCCAGGGACAAACCATGTTCGTTAAAAGATACATTTTTTTTGTTTGAAGGAAGGTAATGCAGACATTTTCTTTTCGTTTCATACTTGTTTTCCCTTCTATCCACTGGTTCTCTCCAGGCACTTTAAGCAAATAGTGGCATGTTAGTCACAGTGGACACTGCACAGGAGAGTAAGGGGTGAGGGATCAGGGTGCTACAAGAGGAATGCCAAATTCCAGGCCCAACCTCAGATCTATTGAATCAGAATTGCTGAGGGTGGCGTCCAGCCGCCTGTGTTTGAATAAGCCCTCAAGTGACTCTGATGCTAAAGTTGTTTTGTTTTGTTTTGTTTTGTTTTTTGAGACGGAGTCTCTCCCTCACGCCCAGGCTGGAATGCAGTGGTGCAACCTCGGCTCACTGCAATCTCTGCCTCCCGGGTTCAAGCGATTCTTCTGCCCCAGCCTCCCAAGTAGCTGGGATTACAGGCGCGCGCCGCTATGCCCAGCTAAGTTTTGTATTTTTAGTCGAGACGGGGTTTCACTATGTTGGTCAGGCTTGTCTCGAACTCTTGACCCCGTGATCCGCCCGCCTCGGCCTCCCAAAGTGCTGGGATTACTGGCGTGAGCCACCCGCCCAGCCGCTGATGCTAAAGTTTGAGAAGCACTGTTCTAGAGGTTTAAGAAGTGGGTCCAGGGCCAGGCGCCTGCTGAGGAGGAAGAGTTGTTCCTGGGGTTCCCTGCCTATTCTCAATCAAAAACTCAAACCACCTAGGAAAGCCAGTGAGGTTTGCATTTGCCTTACATCAGGGGTGGGGATGCATTTATTATCTCTTTGACAACGTCAACATTTTAGATGATTTTGGTGGTCACACACAAGAGACTGATTTTCCTGTAGAAGAACTCACCAGAGTTCTTGTCAGGCAGGAGACTCTTTTGAGCCAATTTTCTTTATTTCTTTCCTTTCTTATCATTCTACCCTCCCTTCTCTTTCTTTCTTTTTCCTTTCTTTCTTTTCTTTCTTTCTTTCTTTCTTTTTCTTTCTTTCTTTCTCTCTTTCTCCTTTTCTTTCCTTTTCTCTCATTTCTTTCTTTTCTTTTCTTTTCTTTTCTTTTTTTTTTGAGACAGGGTCTCACTCTATCACCCAGGCTGGAGCGCAGTGGCGTGATCTTGGCTCACTGCAACCTCTGCCTCCTGGGTTCAGGTGATTCTCCTGACTCAGCCTCCCAAATAGCTGGGATTTCAGGCGCGCATCACCATGCCCAGCTAATTTTTAGTAGAGGTGGGGTTTCACCATGTTGACCAGGCTGGTCTTGAATTCCTGACCTCAGGTGATCTGCCCTCCTTGGCCTCCCAAAGTGCTGGGATTACAGGCATGAGCCACTGCACCTGGCCACCAATTCTGTCATTTCTTTGTCACATAAAAAGTAAAAACATGACCTAATTCATTGCCTTTACTGCTCTCTTATTTCTATTTCTATTTCTATTTGGTCAGCCTCTGTACCAGCCAAAGCAACTGACATAGCAGGAGAGGAAAGGAGGAAAAAAGAACCAGCTTTTACAAGATCTCTGGATCATGTTTCACTGTCAACTGTAAAATTATTTGTCTAGCCCTAGATTGGAAATATTATCTTCCATATATTTTCCTCAAAGTTTTATAGTTTTACATTTTATATTCATATCTGCGATCCATTTTAAGTTCACTTTTGTGAAGGCATGAGACTTATTTTTCTTCCATGGAATTACTACTTAGGCAACTTTGTCAAAAACCAGTTGAGAATATTTGTGTAGGTTTATTTTTCCATTTTCTCTATTAACCACGTGCCTATCTCCTTGCCAATACTATACAGTCTTAATTACTGTAGTAATAATACAATAGTACAAGAATACAACAATGTAATGAAATAGTCTTGAAATCAGGTAGACTGTTTTTCCCTCCTAGATTTTAAATACTTATTTTAATTCCTTTGACTTTGTGGGAGAAACCTGGTGGGAGGTAGTTGGAACATGGGGATGGCCTCCCCCATGCTGTTCTGGTGATAGTGAGTGAGTTCTCATGAGATCTGATGGTTTCATAAGTGTTTGGCAAGTTCCTCTTTTGCTCATACTTCCTTCTTCTGCTGTCACGTAAAGAAGGTCCTTGCTTCCCATTTCCCTTCCGCCATGATTGTAAGTTTCCCGAAGCCTCTTCAGCTATGTGACTCAGTTAAACCTATTTCCTTTATCAATTACCCAGACACAGTGGCTCACGCCGGGAATCCCAGCACTTTGGGAGGCAGAGGCGGGCGGATCATGAGTTCAGGAGTTCCAGACCAGCCTGACCAATTCGGCGAAACCCTGTCTCTACTAAAAATACAAAAATTAGCCGGGCATGGTGGCCTGCGCCTGTAGTCCCAGCCACTCGGGAGACTGAGGCAGAAGAATTGCTTGAACCCAGGAGGCGGAGGTTGAAATGAGCCGAGAGGAGGCCACTGCCCTCCAGCCTGGGCGACAGAGCAAGACTCCATCTTAAAAAAAAAAAAAAATTACCCAGTCTCAGGTAGTGTCTTCATAGCAGTGTGAAAACGGACTAATACACATTCTGTCTTTTACCGTGATGTACAGTGTTAGCTGTTCTCTATTCCTATTTTTCTGAGACTTTTTGTCATGAGTAGCTATTGAAGTTTGACAAATGCTTTTTCTACTGTGATATGATCACGTGATTTTATTTTTTAGCCTGTTAATATGGTGGATTGCAGTGATTGTTTCTAAATTTACCTAGTCTTACGTCTCTGGAATAAACCCCACTTGATCATGGTGTATAATGCTTCTTATATATTCCTGAATTCTATTTGATAATATTTTGGTAAGTATTTATGCACCAATACTCATTATTTTGTACTGTATTTACCTTGTTTTGGCATCAGGATACTATTACCTTCATAAATAAATGGAAAGTTTTTTGTCCTCTTCTGTTTTTTTCAGAATAGATTGTGTAGACCTTGTTTTAATTCTTTAACCATTTTTTTTTTTTTTTTGAGACGGAGTCGCGCTCTGTCGCCCAGGCTGGAGTGTCACTGCAAGCTCCGCCTCCCGGGTTCACGCCATTCTCCAGCGAGTAGTTGGGACTACAGGCTCCCTGCCACCACGCCCGGCTAATTTTTTGTATTTTCAGTAGAGACGGGGTTTCACCGTATTAGCCAGGATGGTCTCGGTCTTCTGACCTCATGATTCGCCCACCTCGGCCTCCCAAAGTGCTGGGATTACAGGCATGAGCCACCGCCCCTGGCCTCCTTAAGAACTTCTTAGAATTCTTCAGTGAAATTTTCTTGGATTCAAAGATTCCTGATTTTTTTTTTTTTAAACGAAGTCTTGCGCTTGGCCTCCAGGCTGGAGTGCAATGGTGCGATCTTGGCTCACTGCAACCTCTGCCTCCCAGGTTCAAACGATTCTCCTGCCTCAGCCTCCCAAGTAGCTGGGATTACAGGTGCCTGCCACCACATCCAGCTAATTTTTGTATCTTTAGTAGAGACGGGGTTTCAGCATGTTAGCCAGGCTGGTCTCGAACTTCTGACCTCAGGTGATCAGCCCGCCTTGGCCTCCCAAAGTGCTGGGATTACAGCCATGAGCCACCGCGCCCGGCCAGATTCTTGATTTTTTTTTTTAATTATGTTACAAATTTAATTCCCTTAATAGTTACAGGGTTATAAAAAATGTATTGCATATTGAGTTAGTTGTGTTAATTTGTGTTTTTCAAGGAATTAGTCTATCTCATCTAAATTGTCAAGTTTGTGTGTAAAGAGTTATTCATAGTAAGGCAGAAATTTAAAAATAAATATGCATTCATTCACTCCAAGAAAAGTAACAGGAAAGGGTTAAAAAGAAAAGAAACAAGTTTTCGTTTGCCTAGCAGCTCACTTCAAGGACAGTTACAAGATAACACTTTCCGAAAAGCCAAGGCCAAAGGAATGGGTTCCAGACACGCCCTTCCCCCACCCCACCCAAGAACAAGGTTGAAGGGAAAAAAAGGAAAGGCAAATTCCTATACTGTTACTCCTTTCCCTGGCTTCTTAAGCATAACTGTTTTACAAATGTCTGTATTTAGTCAGTTTTTGTTTTTCTTTTGACGCAGCTGCAAGGCCACAAGTTAAGCACTGTATGATTAACTGCCTTTGTTTTGCTTATAAAAACTCCTGCTCTGTCTTTGTTCAATGCTCAGCATTTTTCGTTTGTTTGTTTTGTTTTGAGACAGAGTCTTGCTCTGTCGGCCAGGCTGGAGTGCAGTGGCACGATATTGGCTCAATGTCACCTCCGCCTCCTGGGCTCAAGCAATTCTGCCTCAGCCTCCCGAGTAGCTGGGATTACAAGCGTGTGCAAGCACGCCCGGCTAATTTTTGTATTTTTAGTAGAGACGGGGTTTCACCACGTTGGCCAGGCTGGTCTCGAACTCCTGACCTCAGGTAATCTGCCAGCCTTGGGCTCCCAAATTGCTGGGATTATGGGCGTGAGCCACCAGGCCCGGCCAGTGCTCAACTTTTTGGATGTTAATCCACTCAGTGGCTGCTTACCTTAAAATAAATATCCTCCTGTTCTCCCGTATCAGTCTGTCCGTTCCTCAATTTACCACAACAATAGTATTCCCTTATCCTAATATTATTTTTATATATTAGGATATATCATACTACATATGATATATAAAATATTATGTTGATAATATGTTATGTTAATATTATATAATAATATAATTATAAAATATATTTATTTATATTATTATTTAACAAGTTATATATTATTATTTACTTATATTATTAGGATATAATATATCCTTATATATTATTAGTATATACTATGTATATTATATATATATATATTCTGAATAATCTTGAGGATGCTTTTCCTCCTTCATTTTTTAACCCTAGCCTGCCTCTTCCCTTTCCCCACCAGCTGGTTCTCGGCTCCTCTCCACCTTCTTTCTCATTTATTTCTAAATGAAGTTTTCACAAAAGCGCAGGGCACTCCTAGTCTCGTTTATGCACATTTTAAGCACTATGTTGAGATTGCTATGCAGCTGCTATTTTAATTTCCACATCACTTTCCTTTTTTTTTTTTTTTCCTTCTCTACATGCTTGACTTTAAACATTTCTGCAGCATAGGCTGAGGCTGGGCCCAGTTGGGGAGAGATGCGAGGCCGGATAAACCTAGAGTAGAGAAATGTTTTTTCCTGAGTGGGAACGCTCCGACCTTACAAGGGGGAGAAAAAGTCTGCGACGGAGTTTCGCTCTTGTTGCCCAGGCTGGAGTGAAATGGTGCTATCTCGGCCCATTGCACCCTCCACCTCCCGGTTCAAGCGATTCTCCTACCTCAGTCTCCCGAGTAGCTGGGATTACAGGCACCCGCCACCATGCATGGCTAGTTATTTTTTAAATGCTGGGATTACAGGTGTGAGCCACCGAGCCCGGCTAAATTTTTTAAAGGAAATCATCCAAAAACATATCCTTTTGATGTCAGCAGAGTCTACAGTGATATCCTCTTTTTATTCCTGATATTGGTAATTTGTGTCATCTCTCTTCCTAAAATTTCTCAGTCTTACTAGAGGTCTTCTTTTGTTGATCTAAAGGAACTAGCTTTTTGTTTGTTTTTCTTTTTTTGTTTGTGTTCCGTTTCATTGAATTTTGTTCTTATTTTTATTGTTATCTTTTGTCTATTTGCTTTGGGTTTATTTTGCTTTTTTCCCCACCTGTGTTCTTCAAATAAAAGTTTAGATGACTGACTTGAGACTTTTTTCTTTTTCTAATGTATGCAGTTAGTGGTATACATTTCTCTCTCAGTGTTTTTTTAGGTTGTCTTGAAAATTTTGGTATATTGTGCTTTCATTTTTATTCAGGTTAATTTATTTTTTGATATCTACTAAGTCTTTCTCTTTGTCCTGTGTACTATTTAGTAGTGTGTTGTTCATTTTCCAAGTGTTTGGATGTTCTTCTGTTGTCTTTCTGTGATTGACTTTTAGTTTGATTTCATTGTGGTCAGGGATCATACTGTGTGAGTTAATTCTTTTAAATTTGAGGTTTGTTTTATGGCCCAGGATATGTTCCATCTTGACCTGTGTTCTGTGTGTTCTGCTTTTCTTGTGTGGAGTCTTCTTTAAATGTTGACTGAATTCTGTTAGCTGAAGATGATTTTGAGTTCTTCAACATCCTTGCTGATTTTCTGTTTAGTTGTTCTATCGATTATTATGAGAGAAGTGTTGAAGTCTCTAATGTAATTGTGGATTTGTCTATTTTTTAAAAATTCTTTTTTTCTTTACATATTTTCAACTCTGTTTGGTTTATACATATTTAGGATTGTTATGCCTTCTTGGTGGATTTTTAAAATTTTTCTTTGTTCTAAAGCTTATATTAGGCCAGACGTGGTAGCTCACGCCTGTAATCCCAGCACCGTGGGATGCTGAGGTGGGTAGATCACCTGAGGTCAGGAGTTTGAGACAAGCCTGGCCAACATAGTGAAACCCCATCTCTACTAAAAATACAAAAATTAGCCGGTCATGGTGGTACATGCCTGTAATTCCAGCTGCTTGGGAGGCTGAGGCAAGAGAATCACTGGAACCCTGGAGGCAGAGGTTGCAGTGAGCAGAGATCGCGCCATTGCACTCCAGTCTGAGTGACAAGAGTGAAACTCTATCTCAAAGAAAAAAGATAAATAAATAAAGTTCATATTATATTAATATACTCACTTTTGCTTTCTTTTAATTAACATTTGAATGTTATATATTTTTATATGCTTAATTTCAACCTGTATGTATAATTATATTTGAAATAAGTTTCTTGTAGACAGCATGTAGTTGGATTATATTTTCTAATCTACTCTGTTAATCTCTGTCTTTTAATTGGTACCTTTCCACCATTTACATTTAATGTAATTATTGATATGTTAGGGCTTAAATCTAGCAGTTTGTTTTCTATTTGTACCCTGTTACTGCCATTTTCTGGGGATATGTATGTATGTATGTATGTATTTATTAAAGCCTTCTTTGTGGACTACTAGTATACTTTTTTAGAATTTCATTGTCATTTATCTGTAGCGTTTGTGTGTGTGTGTGGTTTTGTTTTTTTGATTTTTTTTTTCTCCTGCCTCAGCCTCCCAAGTAGCTGGGATTACAGGCATGCGCCACCATGCCCAGCTAATTTTTGTAGTTTTAGTAGAGACAGGGTTTCACCATGTTGGCCAGGCTGGTCTCGAATTCCTGACCACAGGTGATCCCCCTCAGCCTCCCAAAGTGCTGGCATTACAGGTGTGAGCCACTGTGCCCAGCCTATCTGTAGTGTTTTTAAATGATCTCTTTATATAACTCTTTTAGTGATTTGTCTGAGTATTACATGATATTTATTTAATTTATCACTGTGTACTGGTATCATTATTTTATCAGTTAAAGTGACGTGTGTCATCTTTACCTTTTTGTCACTTTGCCTCTCCTACTTGTAATATAATTGTCTTAAATTATTTCTTCTACATACATTTCGAACCACATCGGACCATGTTATACTTTTTTCTTTCTTTCTTTCTTTCTTTTTTTTTTTGAGACATTGTCTCACTCTGTTGCCCAGGCCTGAGTGTAGTGGCGTGATCTTGGCTCGCTGCAACCTCCGTTTCCCTGGTTCAAGTGATTCTCCCTCCTCAGCCTCTCGAGTAGCTGGGACTACAGGTGTGTGCCACCATGCCCAGCTAATTTTTTGTATTTTTAGTAGAGACGGGGTTTCACCATGTTAGTCAGGCTGGTCTTGATCTCCTCATCTCATGATCTGCCCACCTTGGCCTCCCAAAGTGGTAGGATTACATGCCTGAGCCACCGTGCCCGGTCATGTTACACTTTTTGCTTCAACTGTTAAACATAATTTAGAAAGCTCAAGAGGAAAAGGAAAATGTATTGTTTTTACCTTTTTTTTTTTTTTTTTTTTTGCTTACCATGTTCTTTCTTCTTTCTTGATGTCAATTATTTCTTCTTTTATCATTTCTTTCCATCTGGAGAAATTTAACTATTTTTTAAAGGATAATTCTGCTAGCAGCTAATTATCTTAGTTTTCTTTGCTCTGAAAATGTCTTGATTTCTTCTTCAGTTCTAAAGGATATTTTCTGTGGATATAGAATTCAGAATTAACAATTCTTTTCTTTCGGTCCTTGAAAACTGTTGTGCCACTCTTTCTGACTTCTGTGATTTCTGATAAGATACCCACTGTTATGCAAATTGGTTTTCTCTGTAGGTAAGGTGTTTTGTCTCTTTTGTTGCTTTCAATATCTCTTTCTCTGTTTTTAGAGTTTAGAAATTTTGATTGATTTTGTTTTCAGTTAACCGTTGAAGGAGATTCTCTAAAAAATACGTAAAAATGCAAATCTCCAGGTCAACAGTCTCTAAAATAGTTTAGATTTCTGTATTCTGGTGTTTGGAAAACAACTTCACTAAGGCAATCCCTTAGGGCTGGTAATTTCATGATGTAAATCATTCCACATTTGTAAAGCATAAAGTAGCAAAGTTTTAGTCACTGTACAAACAAGTATCTGAACTTCTTCCTGTGCTTAATTGGTATAAACTATCTTGGGCGGCAGTTCCCCACCTTTTTGGCACCAGAGACCGTTTCATGAAAGACAGTTTTTTCCATGGATGAGGGAGCAGGGGTTGGGGGGGATGATTTTGGGATGATTCAAACACATTAGATTTATTGTGCACTTTTTTTATATTGTTATTATATTGTAATATATAATGAAATAAGTATCCAACTCACCATAATGTAGAATCACTGGAAGCCTTGAGTTTGTTTTCTTGCAGCTAGACAGTCCCATCTGGCACTGATGGAAAACAGTGACGGATTATCAAGCATTAGATTCTCATAAGGAGCCCACAATCTAGATCCCTTTCATACGCAGTTCACAATAGGGTTTGGACTTCTGTGAGAATCTGACGCCCCCGCTTATCTGGGAGGAAGAGTAGCTCAGGCGGTCGCAGGAGCGATGGGGAGTTGTTGTATAAGGACAGATGAAACTTCGCTGGCTCTCCTGCCGCGCTGCCTGATACCCGGTTACGTTTACTGGAGGTTGGGGACTCCGGAGCTAGAGTAAAATAGACAACTATTCCGCCTGAACAGGGACTTGAACCCTGGACCCTCAGATTAAAAGTCTGATGCTCTACCGACTGAGCTATCCAGGCCCCCGGTAGACGCGACCCACGGAGTCTGTAATCTAGATTTCTCCATTTGTTCAGTTCGTTTTATGTTTCATGTTGCAATTTGTAAATCACATTACTTGAATTATCCTCTTTTCGAAGACTCTGCTTAAGAGAGGCATTATAATCCCTAGGAATATTTTCCTTTTCTCTTTTTAAACATCTCCTTTCTGTAGATTTTCGTAACCTGAGATGGAGCGTCTTCCACACAAAGCACTGCGGAGTTGCTAGATACAGAGGGTTTCATTCTCGCCAATTACCTGCAACCTAAACTTCTCGAGGCAACTGTGGAGCTACTTTTGTTCGTATCCCTCAGTATTGTCTTGTATCTCTTTCTTGAAGCCTTTGTAGGCAGAGGGTAAGAGAGACGAAGGAGGAAGAATTTGAAGAGGCAAGAGAACATTCCATAATGGACCCCTTTCTGTTGGTGGATGAAACTGCCAGCCAGGCATCACTTTGGCAAGTGGACCTCAGACCGGCGGTCTGGCTGGCCAGAGAGGGAAAACCGCGTGTAACAGTGTCTTTTGGTTTAGTATTTAGTGCCGCTTTTGCTGGTCACAGTCTAAAGGTTTTAGAAATAGTGATGTTAAACACAGCAAGCATTTTTCTGCCAGATATTCGTTCTCCAAACACAGACAGAGAAAGGCAGTAATTAATAATGGATCTTTTCTTTGTTTTTTTCTTGTTTTATTTTTGAAGATATTTTTTCTTCGTCTATGGATCTTTTTTTACTTTTTAATTTTTATGGCTGCATAGTATATATATGTATATATATGATACATGGGATATTTTGATGCAGGCATACAATGTGTAATAATCATATTGGGATAAACGAAGCATCCATCACCTCATCCATCGCCTCAACACCTTATCATTTCTTTGTTACAGACATTCCAGTTATAATCTTTAAGTTATTTTTAAATGTACAATACATTTTTGTTGACTATAATCGCCCTGTTGTGCTATCAAATGATAGATCTTATTCATGCTAACTATATTTTTGTATCCATTAACCATCTCACTGCCCCCTCCAATACCCTTCCCAGCATCTGGTAACCATCATTCTACTCTCTGTCTCCATGAGTTCAATTGTTTTATTTTTGGCTTCCACAAATGAGAGAGAATATGTGAAGTTTTACTTTCTGTGTATAGCTTAACTTAATGTCCTCTAGTTTGTGGAGGAAAAGTTACGTATTAAATTTGAACTCAATTGAACGTGGACACAAACAACGGTCACCAAATCCTGAACAGGTTGTATGAACCCCTTGAGGTGTTCATCCAGTGCTGTTTCGGAGAAATCTCTATTTCAATCTATTCCTATACGTTAGTTATTGAAAAACAACAGACAATCGCAAAAACAAGTTGACCTTTTCTTGTTCCTTGAGCTCAGTGGCGAAGGGCTCTCGTGAGCTTCATGAGACCTCTCCTTCTCTGTGCATGGACGAGTGGCCGACTCTGGAGCCCGGGCTGTTGCTTCCCGGTGTGGTGATGAATCTTTCATAGTCTGGTGAGTGTACATATATATAAATATATATATTTATGTATATATATTTGGTGAGTGTGTATATATATATATATATATCTTTTCCCTTCTCCCCTTCCCATTGCAATTTGCTTATTGTATCATTTGTTTATTATATCTGCATTGCCGTTTACGTGGGATAAAGGTTATTTACCCTTAAAGGTATTGTGTGTGTGTCTTTTCTTCTCCCCTCTCGCATTTCCCGCACAGAACATAGTTCCATCCACTTTGCAAATGACAAGACCTCATTCTTTTCATGGCCGAATAGTACCCCGTTGTGTATACGTACCACATTTACTTTATTCATTTATCTGTTGATGGGTACTTAGGATGCTTCCCAATCTTGGCTATTGTGAATAGTGCTGCAATAAAGATGACAGTGTAGATATCTTTTCGATATACTAATTTCCTTTCTTTTGGGTATAGGCCTAATAGCGGGATTGCTGGAATATATGGTAATATTTTTAGTTTTCTGAGGAACCTCCATACTATTCTCCAAAGCGGTTGTACTAATTTAAATTCCCACCAAGAGTGTACTAGGGTTCTCCTTTCTCCACGTCCTTGCCTGTCTTTTGGATGAAAGTCATTTTAACTTGGGTGAGATAACATTTCATTTTAGTTTTGATTTGCATTTATTTGATGATCAATGGTGTTGAGCACCTTTTCATATATTTGCCATTTGTATGTCTTCTTTTAAAAGACATATAGACAAAAGAATGGTAAATAGATATGTGAGTAGAAAATCTTTACTTGGCTGAGTTTTCTTTATCCTTTCCTTTCACAGTAGCCCCCATAGCCAACACACACACACACACACACACACACACACACACACGTCAGGTCAATAACCAGACCATAAGTGCTGCAAATCTTAGTTCTTTCTGTGTGTGTGAGTGAACGTTTGTGTTGTACACTGGATCACACCTCACAGGAAATGCTGAGTTTTCCAAATTCTAAAGTTAAGAAGATAATTAGGGTCATGCATTATGGGTTTTTGTAAAATGGCTAAAGTAGCTACATTGGGAGATTCTTTGTCTAAAGGTGTAATACATCCCCCAATTTGATTCAGGGCTTGGAAAGTTGTCTGGTTTCATCTAAACAAATAAATAAATTCTATTTTTTTTCAAATCTCAATTATAGAAACCTTTATCTACAGACACCCTCCTCCATTCATTTCTTCAGTGAAATTATCTAGACAGATTGTTATAGAGAGATTAAGAATGTCATGCTTTCAAATCTCTCTTGGATTCGTCACAAAATACTTTTGTTAGAAATATTTAAACATTTTAAAGGAATCTTGCCTGGAACCCATCAGATAAAAATCAAAAGGCATCAGAGAAAACACTGAAAGGCTTTGGAAAGGAAATGGTATCACTGGTATAAACAAACATTTCATACAATTTAATAGTTTCTTAGCATTATTCTTTCAAATCTCAGTGCCAATCCTTTTTAGCATCTTCCTGAAGAAAGAAATTTCAGGCTACTTTGGACACACTTTCTATAGGGTACCCCTGCTCCGCAAACAGCAGGAATAAATAAATAAATAAATATAACAATAAATAAATAGATTTCAATGGTTTGGCTCTGTCTACCAACCTTACTAACTGTGCCAACTTTACTATCTGCTGCCTTTGTCTGCCAGTTAACTTTTCCTCCTCCAGACTGAACAAAAAATGCCCTTTTATTTAAATTTGTTAGATTTTGAGATTTTGGATTGCTATTCTTTGGGCACAAAATCCACTAGTGAGAAGGTGAGGAACCAAAACTGAGAACAATTTCAAAACATGTGAATAAGTTTGAGTCTGTTGAAACATAAGTCATAGTAGTGCATCTTGCCCAAAATGGAGTTGGATTCTTCAGCACTGACTAGAGCAAGTAGCCTCCCCAAACTGAATCACACCAGAAACCCTTATTCAATCTAATGCTCCTCATAGGACGCTTTCTGAGAAAGAAAGGGACTTAACTAAATCAGTTTCATAGGGAACAGCAGAAGACCTTTCTTTGGTCTACCCAGACTCATCTAGTCCGGCCCCAGAACTAGAGTTCGGTGGTCTCAAACATGGGTCATTACTTAATAAATTAGTGTACATAGGATACACCATCCAAAATATGGCCTAAAACAATTCTTGAGTTTTGACTGGAGAAACCTGGAGAAAATGGTGTACAAGGGATCCAGGAAAAGTTTAGGGCTGAGAGATGCATCTCTCTGGGGAAAGGAGATAGGACTGGGCACTGGAAAAATGAAATAGTTTCTTCCCAGTAACTCGTCATTTCCATGAAGCCAAGACGATGCGAAAACTGAGGGAATCTGTGATTGGTTTACTTTACAAACTTGGTTTTGTTTTTTTTTTTTAATCTTTCCTACCCTATCAACATAGGGGACATAGCTGGGGAAAGGGTCACAGAAAATCGCCCCAGATTGTTTTCTGGATCAATCCAAAGGTGAGCTTAGAGCAATCAACCTTTAGGCAAAATACTTGGGGCTTTTCTGACAAGGGGGAGCTTTTTTTTTTTTTTAATTTCAACTTTTATTTTAGATTCAGGGAGTACAGTGCAGGTTTGGGACAAGGGTGTATTGCGTGTTGCTGATGTCTGGAGTACGATTGAACCCGTCACCCATGTGGTGAGCATAATACCCAACAGGCAGTTTTTCAATCCTTTTCCCCCTCCCAACCTCCCACCTCTTACGGTCTCCAGTGTTTTCTGTTCCAGGGGAGCTCTTGTTTGAGCTTACAGGCTTTTCTTCCTGGAGGAAGCACCATCGTATCTTTGAGACGGAAAAGGTTAAAATAGATCAAACAATGATGCTCCCTCTTACGCTGTCATGTCCACTCCTTCATTGCAGACTTGAGTTCTTGGCTCATATTTCTGTACCCGAACGTGCATTATCATTATTAGTAACTTAGAGAAGAGAGCCTTCAAAGAAGGCAAAGATGTCACTTCTGATCATCTCGCAGTTTATAATTCTAAGGAATTGCTATTAGGAATTTTAGATGGAGTTTTATTCCTTCTGCCCACCTCCTCCCCCGCCTCTCCCCGCCCCCCTTCAAGTTGTTAAATCTCTAATTACGAAGTTAAAGGTTTGAAAACAGAAACTCAACGTTTCCTCACTACACTTCAGTCTTGATGTGTGCAAATCAGTACCCGCGTGCGGCCGCGTGGCCTAATGGATAAGGCGTCTGATTCCGGATCAGAAGATTGAGGGTTCGAGTCCCTTCGTGGTCGTGTTCTTACTATTGTCAGGAAATATCTTTACTTTCTGCACATCTCCTTGAGCTTTCTGCAAGCCAGTTAAAAAAAAAAAAAAAAAAAAAAAAAACCGGCTTGTTCCCAAGACTTTGGGAACTTGAAATGAAAGAAGACTATTGACAAAAAAAGCAAGAACCCGGTAAGCAACCTGTGTATTGACTATTAAAGTGCACTTTGTCCCTGGCATAGGTACTACCGGAGGCATTCGTAATTTGGAATGGGCTTGGTTTTTCAATTTATGGTCTTGTCCTACTTGTTTCATGAATTTAACAAACACAACACAAAATCACCCTTTTCTTTCTTTCTTTTTTTTTTTTTGAGACGGAGTCTCGCTCTGTCACCCAGGCAGGAGTGCAGTGGCACGATCTCGGCTCACTGAAAACTCCGCCTCTCCGGGTCAAGCGATTCTCCTGCCTCAGCCTCCCGGGTAGCTGGGAATACAGGCGCCCGCCATCACACCCGGCTAATTTTTGTATTTTTTTAGTAGAGACGAGGTTTCATCATGTTGGCCAGGTTGGTCTCAAACTCCTGACCTCAGGTGATCCGCCCGCCTCGGCCTCCCAAAGTGCTGGGATTACAGGCGTGAACCACCGTGCCCGGCATTTTA
The DNA here is from genome assembly GCF_028858775.2 of Pan troglodytes. Classification (NCBI taxonomy): domain Eukaryota; kingdom Metazoa; phylum Chordata; class Mammalia; order Primates; family Hominidae; genus Pan; species Pan troglodytes. The sequence goes on along the minus strand of NC_072403.2, from coordinate 34,699,335 downwards.
TTTATTTATTTATTTATTTTTGAGTCTCACTTTGTCGCCCTGGCTGGAGTGCAGTGGCACAATCTCTGCTCATTGCAATCTCCACCTCCAGGGTTCAAGCGATTCTCCTGCCTCAGCCTCCCGAGTAGCTAGGATTACAGGTGCCCGCCATCATGCCTGGCTGATTTTTGTATTGTTGGTAGAGAAGGGGTTTCACCATGTTGGCCAGGCTGGTCTCGAACTCCTGACCTCAAGTGATCCGCCCGCCTTGACGTCCCAAAGTGCTGGGATTACAGGCGTGAGTCATCGCGCCCGGCAGAAAAGTACCATCTTAATAGTAAGGACTATCATAATAGTAGGGGTATTGGGTGCAGGGTATATGGGAACTCTAATATCTTCTAAATTTTTCTGTAAAGCTAAGACTGTTCGACAATTATACTCTATGAAATAAAAATGATTTGTTTTTTTAAAGATAGACAGCCATGTGTTTAAAAAAACTTAGAGCAAAGATCTTGCCCTAGAAAGCAAATGCAACTCTAACGGGGTTCTTGTACTGGTTAACATCCGCATTAAAGATGATGGTGACTTACAGGGCCTATGCCATTCTCTCTGATTTCTACGATTTCCTTATTACTCTCAACACAAGGTTAAATAAAACAGTAAACAGAAAAGTAAAATCTTTCCAGACCTTGGTTAACAAAAGCAGAAACAAGGAGGAGAACGAGGAGGAGAAGGTGCAGGAGAAAGAAAAGAACAAAAAGAGGAAGAAGAGGAAGAAGTCACAATCAAGGAGAGTATATCACCAAGAAAAGAAAGTTTCTATCAAAAACTTTCTTTGGGCTCTCAAAACTCGAGAGTCAAACATTGTTAATAAATTTCCACAAAAATCTGAAGGTCACAAATCCAAATCCTAATAGGAAAAGCTTTCATCAAAATGTACTGATAAAGTCTCAATTACAACAACCTGGAACTCATGTGGTTGGGACACTCACTCGAGCTCATAGTTTTGAAGGATGGCCAGAATTTAGAAACAAAGTGGTCAAAGAATGCACTATTATCACAGTAAGAGTTTGGCAACCCTATCAGCAAAATGAGCCAGGGCCCTCTAAGAAATCTCACAGGACCCACATATTGCTGAGGAAAAGAGGTATTTACTCACAACTGAAAAAACAAAACTGAATGTATGTCTTGCTTGAGCAGGGGTGAACTACAAGCAGATTGCAGTCTCTTAGTAAACAAACAAAACAAGAAACAAAACAAAAAGACAGGATATGCAGAGGAGTTTAATTAATTGTCAAGTGAAATTAAATTCACATAAATCAGCCTTTTGGGTGGTTCAAAGTAGAGACGGCTGTGAATTGTTCCTAGATTGACATACAAACAAATACTTTTTATTTATTTATTTATTTATTTATTTATTTAATTTTTTGAGACGGAGTGTCGCTCTATCGCTCAGGCTGGAGTGCAGTGGTGTGAACTGCGATCTCGGCTCACTGCAACCTCCGCCTCCCGGATGCAAGCGATTCTCCTGCCTCAGCCTCCTGAGTAGCTGGGACTACAGGGGCATGCCACCAAGCCCGGCTAATTTTTTTGTAATTTTAGTAGAGACGGGGTTTCACCATGTTAGCTAGGATGTTCTTGATCTCCTGCGTGATCCGCCCGCCTCGGCTTCCCAAAGTGCTGGGATTACAGGCGTGAGCCATCGCGCCTGGACTTACAAATCTCTTTTACTTAGGAACTACTGAGTTAAGATAAATGTGGGTGCTAAATTCCAATTTGGTCCGGGCATGGTGGCTCACGCCTGTAATCCCAGCATTTTGGGAGGCCGAGATGGGCGGATCATCTCAGGTCAGGAGGTCAAGACCAGCCTGCCCAACATGGCGAAATCCATCTCTACTAAAAACACAAGAATTAGCTGGGTTTGGTGGCGTGCGCCTGTAATCCCAGCTGCTCGGGAGGCTGAGACACGAGAATCACTTGAACCCGGGAGGTGGAGGTTGCAGTGAACTGAGATCACGCCACTGCACCCCAGCCTGGGTGGCAGAGTGAGACACCATCTCAAAAAATAATAATAATAAAAATGAAATAAATAAATTCTGATTTGTTGTGTGAATTCATGGTTAATTATGCAAAAGTGGAATATTCTATTCTTAATTGACTCAAATTAAAATTTCATTTAAATGTCAAGTTTCAAGATACCAAGATTGAGTGCTGATAGTATTTTTATTACTTGAGCACAAACTCCTGGACTCAGTTCTCTTGTCTTGGTCTCCGAAAATGCTAGGATTACAGGCGTGAGCCACTCTGGCTGTCTCCTCAGTAATTTTTTTTAAGTAAAGTTTATTTTATTTATTTTTTGAGTTGAGGTCTCGCCCTGTCACCCATGCTGGAGTGCAGTGGCACTGCAAGCATGGCTCACTGCTACCTCAAACTCCTAGGCCCAGGCAATCCTCCTGCCTCGGCCTCTGGTGTAGCTGGGACCACAGGTGTGCACCACCATACCTGGCTAATTTTTCTATTTTTTTGTAGAGACAGGCTCTCACTATGTTAGCCAGGCTGGTCTCCAACTCCTGAACTCAATTGATCCTCCTGCTTTGGTCTCGCAAAGTGCTGGGATTTGAGGTGTAAGCCACTGCTCCTGACCAATAATTTTTTATATTAATAAATTTATGGCCGGGTGCTGTGGCTCACGCCTGTAATCCCAGCACTTTGGGAGACCGAGGCGGGCGGATCACCTGGGGTCAGGAGTTCGAGACCAGCCCGAATAATATGGTGAAACCCTGTCTCTACTAAAAATACAAAAATTAAACGGGTGTGGTGGCGGGCGCCTGTACTCCCAGCTACTCGGGAGGCTGAGGCAGGACAATCGCTTGATCCCGGTAGGCGGAGGTTGCAGAGAGCCGCGATCGCGCCACTGCAGTCCAGCCTGGGCGACAGAGCGAGAGTCCGTCTCAAAAAATAAATAAATATAATAATAATAAAATTTATGTCTACCAAAATAATTTATCTACATTATGAGCAAAATATGTCTATGTTTTGACTTGACACTTTTTGCACTCTCAACACTGCAATCCTCCTCATATCTTAAGTCAGCGTTTTGTTCATCCACTTGACAGTAGGGCAGAAAAGAGCCTTGAATGAATACCTCTCTGCAAATTCGACTTTCCCCGTTCGAATCTTGTCTCTTCCGCTGAGACTAGAGAGAATATAAGTAGCAAAACGCACCGCAAATACCCTCCCGGTTGCTCCAGGAGAAAGCTGGGTTCAGTAGCCTGTTGAGTATGAATCAAAAAGAAGTATGGGAAAATGAAAAGTATCTGCATCAGAACAGGATCGTGATTCCTAAATTTCCGGACTAGTGGCCTGATGCATTTCCAGCTGAGCTAGCCAGAAGTACGATGGTTTTAGTGGGTATCCACTCTAACCCAAAACGTTCAGTCACTACTTAACCTTTCTTCCTCGTTGTTTCTCTTGTATTTTAAACCCAAACACGCGAAAATAAACAAACAAACAAAAAGAAACACAAACAAAATAGTTGCTGCCTGTATCAAAGCTGCAGGCTGCTTCCACATGAGAACTGACACAACGTCACTTTCCTCAAACCTCCAATACCAGGGGCTACTGCTCCACGAATACTCAACCACATGCCCTCGAAAATGCTCAGCCTGTTTCCTGCGATGGAGAGTGCAGTGCAGTGAGGCACTCTCAGAGCCACAAAATCTTGGGAAACACGAGCCGTACCCTTCTGTGGGATATACACTTTGAAACCACTCACCTAGAGCCTTCTCTCTTCCCCAGGGCGTAGAGAAAGCTTAGCAGAGACGCGGCGCTTGGCTGCTTTCTTCCTCCACGCTTGTCTCAATACTATCCGTCTTTAAAGACGCGTCCCCGATTTTTCTTCTGCCTTCTTCTCCGCTGCTTCTTCTCTCCTCCACTCAGTGTTATCCCTCCCGGCTCCAAGAGCCCTTCCTTCCTTTTCAAAGCCTTCCTTTGCGTCCACTCCTCAGCTCATTTCAGTTCCCAGCCACTTGCCTTTCTAGTGTAGTAAGAACATAACCTGTACATTAGGGACAAACTTCTCCCTACTCTCCCTTACGCCCCTGCTGGGTTTACAATGTTCTCCAAAATTCGTATCTGGATTAAACAGTCGCACCGCATTTTGGCTACAGATGGGAAAGGTCTACTTTCTGCACTTCAGGGACTGATGAAATTTTCTCACTTGTGGGGGTGTAGGGAGGGTTTTACAAAGGCTAAATTGGTTTTCTCAGGTTGAGACCAGCTTCCTTTGTGCTTTCCTCCTTGCTCAAAAAAATTTGCTCTGAAAGAGTCCTCTGTCTTCGGCTTCGTTTGTGTTGTCTTTAAAACCAGAGCTAGTCAGGCTTGGCGGCAAACACCAGTAATCCGAGCACTTTGGGAGGCGGAGGCGGGAGTATTGCTTAAGCCCAGGAATTCAAGACCAGCCTGGGCAACACAGGGAGAAGACCGACCCCCCCCCATCCCGTCTCTATAAAAAATCAAAAACAAAAAAACCCATAGCTGTAGAGTCGCCGATGAAGCCGCTGCCACATTTCCAAATCCAGATGTTGGACGCAACCTTGTGCAAAACTGCTACCTTTGTCACTCTTTGTTTTTGTCAAGTGTTGTGAATTAACCTCTTGTCTTTGCTTGTTTGGTTGTTTTTCAGGAGTTATTAACAACTTTATTGAAGTACAGTTGATATATGCAAAACCCCTACACATGTTGAAGGTAAGCATATGAGTGAGGACATATGCATACATTTATAATGCTATTTCCACAATCAGGGTAATAAACACACTTATCAACTCCAAAAGTTTCTTTGTGTTCTTTCATGTTCATGGGTGGTAAGAAAACTTAAACATCAGAGTTATCTTTTTTTTTATTTTTTAATTTTTTTATTTTGAGACTGAGTCTCTCCTGTCGCCCAGGCTAGAGTGCAGTGGTGCGATCTCGGCTCACTGCAACCTCCGACTTCCGGGTTCACGCCATTCTCCTGCCTCAGCCTCTCGAGTAGCTGGGACTACAGGCGCCCGCCACCGCGCCCGGCTAATTTTTTAAAACATTTTTAGTAGAGACGGGGTTTCACCGCGTTAGCCAGGATGGTCTCGATCTCCTGACCTCGTGATCCGCCCGCCTCGGCCTCCCAAAGTGCTGGGATTACAGGCGTGAGCCACCGCGCCCGGCCGAGTTATCTTTTTAACAAAATTTTAAGTGTACGTTATGGTATTGTTAACTGAAGGCACTAGGTTGTGCAATAGATCTCTAGAACTTATTCATGTTTCATAACTAAAATTTTAACTCACTGAGCAACAACTCCCCATTTCCCTCTGCCTCTGGTCCCTGACAATCACCATTCTGTTCTCTGCATTTATGAGCTTGACTATTTTAGATACCTCATATAAGTGGAATTATGAAATATTTGTCCTTCTGTGACTGGCTTATTTCACTTAGCATAATGTCCTCCAGGTTAATCATTGATGCTGGTGCAAATGGCAGAATTTCTTTTTTATAAAAGGCTGAATAATATTCCATTGTATGTATATACCACATTTTCTTTGTCCACTCATCTCTCAATGGACATTTGGATTGTTCCCTTAACTTGGTTATTGTGAATAATGCTGCAGTGAACATGGGAGTGCATATGTTTCTTTGAAATTCTAATTTCGATTTTTTGGGGACGTATACCCAGAAGTGGGATTGCTGGATCATATGGTAGTTCTATTTTTATCTTTTGAGGCGACCCCTTACTATTTTCCATAGTGGTGTCATCATTTTACACACCAACAGTGTAGAAGGGTTCCAATTTCTCTACATCTTTGCTAACACTTATCTTTTGAGTTTTTTCTTTTTAATAAGAGACATCCTAATAGGTGTGAGGTGGTATCTATTGTGATTTTGATTTGCATTTCCTTGATGATTAGTGATGTTAAGAGCACCTCTTCACATACCTAGTGGCTATTTGTATGTCTTCTTTGGAGACATGTCTATTCAAGTCCTATGCTCGTTTTAAAAATCAGGTTATTTGGGATTTTAAGGTGTGTGTGTGTGTGTGTGTGGCTATTGACTTGTAGCGGTTTAAAAAATTTATTTTGTATATTAACCCCTTATCAGATAAATGATTTGCAAATATTTTCTCCCATTCCATAGCTTGCCTTTTTCCTTTGTTGATTGTTTTCTTTCCTGTGAAGAAGCTTTTTAGTTTGCTATAGTCTCGCTTATCCATTTTTGCTTTTGTTGCCTGTGCTTTTGGTGTCATACTCAAGAAACCATTGCCTAAACCAATGTCAAGAATATTCCCCCCTGTTTTCTTCAAGGAATTTTACAGTTTAGGGGCTTAAGTTTAAGATTTAAATTCGTTTTTAGTTGACTTTTGTGCATTAACATCTTGTCTTGTCTCCTCACCTGGATCTACGTTTCCTCTGCAGCACTCACAGAACTCGTCTTTATATTCTCTGGCACTACCGCGCGCGCGCGCGCGTGTTTGTGTGTGTGTGTGTGTGTGTGTGTTGGCAGCTCCATAGAGGAGATTTTTTTTAAAAAGGAGAGAATCTGAAGACATACCAGAAGATTCAATCTTGGAACTTCGCTCCAGGTGGACGGAAACTGACAAAGAAAGTTGGCTAAAAGCAGTCCTTAAAATAGATGACGGCTGTTAGAGGATCCAAGGGTCTTTCGGTCCAGAATGCCTTTCTCCTCTTGACACAGCGTCAAGACAAGATTCCATTCAGAAGTTTCAGAAACAGGAGTTAAAACATAGCGGACTTTAACCTATCATGCCTTAAGCCCTCACCTTTAGATAATAGCATATAATAAATCAGTAAGAAAACAGCATTGTAAGTGGGGGTGTAGCTCAGTGGTAGAGCGTATGCTTAGCATGCATGAGGCCCTGGGTTCGATCCCCAGCACCTCCACAAGTACATTTCCTTATATCTATCGTTGAACGTTTCGTTTCAGTCTTTGAATACTTCGTTTCAGTCTTTTCTTTTTTCTTTGTGCATACACTAGCTTGTGTTTTTCCTACTCACAGCGAAGGTAAGCCATTTGGTACTCATTCATTTGTACTATAGGTCCTAACACTCCTTCAGCCTCCCAACCTGACTGCTTCAGCACAGCTTTATAGTTATTTACTGAAATAGAGAAGCTGCTTATTCAAGGTCCCCTGAGAGTGAAGCAACAGGCATGCCGGTCATAGAAGACTCGTTCTCCTAGACCATCCTGGCTAACATGGTGAAACCCCATCTCTACTAAAAATACAAAAAAAAAAAAAAAATTAGCCGGGCGTGGTGGCGGGCACCTGTAGTCCCAGCTACTCCAGAGGCTGAGACAGGAGAATTGCATAAACCCGGGAGGCTGAGCTTGCAGTGAGCCTAGATCGCGCCACTGCACTCCAGCCTGGGCGACTGAGCAAGACTCCATCACAAAAAAAAAAAAAAAAAAGACTCGTTCTCCTTTGCTGCCGTTTCTCATTACTATTAAGAAATCAGGGGGGAAATAAAAAACAGAAAGAGAAGGAAAAAAAATCGCCCTTGGAAAACATCCAATAGATTTCTCTCCTCCCCCCCCACCCCCACTCCACCCATATCTGACAGACTACAGACCTTTCCTCATTCTCCCCTACATTTCCATCACTCACAGAATCTTGGTTGGGCGGCAAAAGTGGGTCCAATCATTAGTCATGGGAGCGCTGTGATCCCAGCTTTCTCTAAAGAAGGAATGTTTAGAATTTTGTCCGAACGAAAGACGCTTCTGGCGAAACTCCGAGACTTTCAAAATCCACAGTTGAGAAAATTATTTTCAGAGATGGAAAAAGCCGCTGGTCGCTCTCAAAGCGGTGTCAGTTTTGGACAAAAAGGGTTATGTTTTCCTGTGGAACAGAAGCTTGTAGTTCACCTCCCTTGGGAGGGAAAGACCTGGTTTCCTACAGCCAAAGAGGAGCCGAGGGGCCGGGCTCGGTGGCTCACGCCTGTAATCCCAGCACATTGGGAGGCCGAGGTAGGCGGATCAGCTGAGTTCAGGAGCTCGAGATCATGGCGGAAACCCTGTCTCTACTACAAACAGGAAAATTAGCTGGGGGCGGTGGCGCTCGCCTGTAATCCCAGCTACTTGGGAGGCTGAGGCAAGAGAATCGCTTGAACCCGGGAGGCAGAGGTCGCAGTGATTCGAGATTGCGCCACTGCACTGCAGCCTGGGCGATAGAGCGATATTCCGTCTCAAAACAAAACATTATAGAGGAGCCTAGGAGACATTGGCAATGCGGGCAATTTCAGGGCCATCCAAATCTTAGGCCTCCGTAAAGATCCGGCTTGAAGCTCTCTCCTTCGTCCCTTCCTCTTCTGCAACCACCTGCCTCCACCTATCTCCCGACTCGTTTTCTTCACCACCTCTTGTCACCTTCACTTCTACTTTTTCCCATTCCCGTTGATTCAGTTCCACGGCTTCCTCCTACCTAAATAAATGTCCTCCAGCAGCTCAGCTCACTACAGTTTCTGCAGCTCCACTTCTTTCTAGGTTGGCGTTCTCAAGCCTGAATGATAATCGTCTGAGGGAGACCTTTCAATTGTGAAGATTCCCATCTTTCTCCCTATCCGGTGATTATCGGTCCACTATGGAGCTGTAAGTTACAAACGGGTATACCATTGAAGTTCTCAGGGCGGTTCCTCAGGCTCAGGAAACACTGCATTCCAGTCTAAAACCTTTTGACTCTTTATTGGAGGTTGTTTCTGGTTGGCTATGTTATAAATGGCGCCTTGCCTCTAAACGCCCATCTCAGTGACTTTCAAGCCACAACTGAGCCTCACTCCCTTAATTCTAGCGGGGGTTGGGACAGGAGACAAAAGTTGGGAAGGAACCACTAAGTTGATACATAATTTATTCACATATTCAGGAAGATAGAGATTTTGCACAAATAGGAAAAATATTAGAGAAAGGTAAAAGTAAGAGAAGACACAATGGTTTAGGATTACCTCCTAAAATTTATGTGGACATAGTTGGACACCCCAAAATTTAACAACAGGAGGAAAGTGTCTGTTATTTGTGCCATTGTGATGGTTGAGGTTTCAGAATCTCTCCAGGAGCACGGGGTAAGAGTAAAGAGGTTGTAACAGAAGTTTAAGTCCCTTAAACTTAAATGCCTCCTATGTGTTTCTTTGTAGGTCTCAGGAACGGAACTGCAGCGTCCCTGAGATGAAGCCACTGCTGAGTTTCCTGATCATGATGATCCACTGAAGAGTTTGCTAGAGCAGTGACTGTGACAGCATACACTTAGGTTTTTCTTTTTTCTTTCTTTTCTTTTCTTTCTTACTCTTTGTTTCTTTCTTTCGTTCGTTCTTTCTTTCTCTCTCTCTCTTTCTTTTTTTTTTGAAACTGATGTTTATTTCCCGTCAATGTTATTTCCATGTTGTCTAAGAGCCTGTGCAAGAATAGCTTAAGACCATTCAGTGGTTGCTTCTACCCATTCAGTGGCGTGAGCAGTTTGAGCTGCAGATCAGTCTTCTGTGTCAGGCTGAGCGCTCCAGTCTTCAGTAGGTAACTGCTGGATAGGCACAGACGGCACCTGCAGGCCTTCAGACCTGTCTGCAACCTCAGGCTGGGTAGCAGTGAACTGAGGAGCTGGTGCAGTCCATTCACCCTGAAATTCCTCGTTGGTCACAGCCTTTTCAGCAGCAGCTTGCTTTTCTTTTTCAATCTCTTCGGGATCTCTGTAGAAGCAGGGATCAGTCATGACCTCCCACGGGTGTTCACGGGAAATGGTGCCACTTATGCGCCGAACTTCTGGGACCAACATCCACCACATCACACCCACTGAGTGAGCTCCTTTGTTGTTGCATGGAATGGCAATATCCACATAGCACAGAGGAGAATCTGTGTTACACAGAGCAATGGTAGGTAGGTTAACATAAGATGCCTCCATTAAAGGCTGGTGGTCAACCCTGGGGTCAGTAACCACAGGAAGCCGTGGCTCTCGGAAGGCTGCCTGGATCTGGCTAGTGAAGGTTCCAGGAGTGAAGCAGCCAGCAATTGGAGTGGCTCCAGTGGCAGCAGCAAATTTCAGCACTGCCCTCTGGCCAGTATTCCTGGAGGATATAACACTGACATCAGCAAGGTTTTCAATGGCAGCAATGGCTCGAGCTGCCAGCAGAAGCTTCTCTCAGGTCCTTTTCAGATTTATGATGTAGATGCCATCGCTTTTACTTTTATAGATGTACTGTTCCATTTGGAAGTAAAGATTGGTGCCACCTGAGTGGGTTCTTGCCGCAAGGAACTTAAGGACATCCTCCTCATTCATCTGCAGTACATCAGGGGCTCCGAACATTGTGAAAGTTTCCCTTCAAGTTACAACGGGAATCCAGAACAACGCCCTATGGACCCCTCTGTGGGTAGCGCGGAAAAGCACACATAGGTTTTCATTTGGGACTTGTTTTCTTCTTCCATCTGAATCTAGATTTCCCCAGACAACTTTCTGAGTTCTGCTCTTTTGTACCCTCCTCCTAGTATTTCTAATTGTGCAGACAGCCAGAAGCAGTGAAAATTCAGTGGCTCTGGTGCAATGGTGTAGGAAATCTGTGATAGGGTGGAGACTACCTGGAGAAAGAGAAACACACTGGAGTTCCAACCTGAAGCCAAGTGTGTTAACGTTGGCCAGGCTTGTTTGTGTGTGAAGCTTTGAGGTCGTGGGTCTTAGCTATTCCCTTTTCCTGGAAAGGGGTCTCCAAAATATGGATTCCCTCATGGATTACGATGGCCAGAGTTCTACTGCTTCATGGGGATGTTTTGTCTTTCATCGTTCTTGATAGCTGCCTGAGAGATGTGTTGAGGGCTCCACACCAAATACTGTAGGGTTATAAACAGCAAGAGGTAAAAGATGCCCTGAGAATCCATGCTTGGCAAAATGGAAGGTGGTCCAAGCTGTTTTTCACTGATTTGGCAACTCTGCGGGCCAATCAGGAGTCAATGAAATGAGGGTCAAAGAGAAAGAAGGTCTATCATTTTTTCTTTGCCCAGAAATAATTGAGACAGCAGCATGACCATAACACACCTGATGGGGATAGCCCTGCCAGGGGACTCTGTGACTTAGCTGGTTAAAACCTCTGTCCTGGGTTTGGGTCTCAGAGATAACTGAGCTAGTGATTCATCCTTGCTCCCTCTCCTGCTCCTTAAGGAACTAGGAGGAGCACGCTCTTAGTTTTTTCAAACAAAGGAAATTTGACGCTATATTAGGAATTTCAACTTCACATTTAAAACATCCTTTTCTAATACAAAAGGTAGCATGCAAAGGCTTTGACAAAGAAAACTGGTATCAATTTTGATACATTCACCAATACACGATTTGTATGGAAAAGAAAGTGCAGAACAATGATATACCATAGTTTTTACTTACTCTTTAACAAGTGTTTCTTTCTAGAAATTCAAGCAACTTTATCTAGTCCTATTCCTCATCCACACACCTTTGGCCACACCTGCCTTTGGGGCCTTTGGTACAGTGATATGTGAAGTATTATTAATTCATTTAAAGATTCAAGAACAAACAACCCTGAAATTCATCGAGGAAATGTAGAAGGCAAATAATTTAAATACGCTATTTGGCAACGCTTCTGAGATTTTTACTTCAGCTAGATGTTTTGGTTTGAGGAATGGGGGGAGTTATTTGGTGTCTTCTATTACACATTTTGTGTACATTTCCTGTGAAAGTCGATTTAATATGCAATAAAAATAACTGCTGCCAAAACCAAAGACCTAACCTTTTTTCTCTTTTCTTTTCTTTTTCTTTTCTTTTCTTTTTTTTTTTTGAGACGGAGTCTCTCTCTGTCGCCCAGGCTGGAGAGGTGCGATCTCGGCTCACCGCAACCTCCGCCTCCCGGGTTCAAGCGATTCTCCCGCCTCAGCCTCCCGAGTAGCTGGGATTACAGGCGCCGGCCACCACGCCCGGCTAATAGTAGAGCAGAGGTTTACACCATGTTGGCCAGGCTGGTCTTGAACTTCTGACCTAAGGTGATCCACCCACCTAGGCCTCCCAAAGTGCTGGGATTACAGGCGTGAGCCAGCGTGCCCAGCCAAGACCTAACTTTTAAAACCTGTTGGTAGATCGCTTGCTGTAGGCTGTAAGCTATTGCAGCGAACGAGAGCTGGCTGTTTTCAGTCACCCAAATGATGTTTTAAGCGTTCGCGAGGCAAAGCGCTGAGTGCCACCTTACATTTAGACAACCTTTACCCACTAACTCACCCAGAAAAACTTGGGACCTAATGCCCAGCCTCTCTGCTGCTCACAATTCAATTATCAGCGGCAGAGGCGGCTGTTGGAGGAGCCCCGAGGAGAGAGGCGGAAGGCAACCAGTGGGAAGATTTTCTGCTCCTCATCCTTGGACGACCCAATGCCCACAAAGCAGAGATGCACGGAAAATTTTCTCTGAGCTGCCTATTTTTTCTTATTTCCATTCTTTTTTAGTCTCTCTCTTTAGGGATACCGCCAAACGGAAATCAAAGTGCATGGGTCCGTAATGTGACTGCAGGGTTCGTGCTTCCTGCCAAGGAGATCTTGATGGAAAATTTATCTATTTAGGATTTTTTATTTTTTTTTACGCTGGGCTACAAGTCGATATCTACATACAGTTAGAAATGATGCCATGACCCACACACAGCTTTGATGTAAGCCTAGAAAGTTTTAACATTAATGAACATAATTTAAAAGATATTTGCGTCTGGAAAAAATATAAAGAAGAACTCCTTGTGGAGTAATTTGTGTCCCCCTTTCAATGTCTGCTTGTTTCACTCACGTTAGCAAGACATTCTTCTCAAGCTAAGTTTTATAAAAAGCCACAGATGAGTGCCCGAATAAATAGCATAGTATTAGAAGCAACACATTTGACACTGTCCTCTTTTTATAGGAGTAGGAGAAAAGTAACAAACGCATGCAAAGAACGAGAAAGGAGAATGAAGAAAATGGACAACTGGAGGAGCCGGGGGTCGAACCCGGGGCCTCGTACATGCGAAGCACGCGCTCTACCACTGAGCTACACCCCCTGACCGAAGCAGAGTTCTGTTGGCTTATATATAAAATATCACTTGGTTTTCAGTTTGTTGGTTTTATTTTCTGTTGGTTGGAGAAAGGTCGCTGGATTAAATTCCACTACTTTCGTGAAATCACTGAACTGGACACTGTTTGGCAGCTAACAGTATCCTAATATACTTATAACAGTATACTAAGACACTAAGATTATAGACCAAATGACGCAGTTTCTTATCCTCGGACTTTCCAGTTCCTGTTAGCCTGCTTCAAGCTCCATTCACAAGCAAACTGCATGAAAGCTACTTTCCTCCACCAGCAAAAAGCACAAACTTCCAACATTGAGGACTGTCATGGAGAAGGATCCCTGATTTTAGTCTAGACCTTTAGTCCAGAGCTCTTCCAATTGAGCTATGTTTGCCACACTTCTACTTTCTCCCGCAATACTGACTCAAATGAAGTGCTCCTCAGTCCAGAGGCAGCCGTCGGCGAGCTGAATTCACACTGTATTTGTCGGACAGTGTGACAACATCCATTTTCCAGCTGACTCTCAATCCTCGTTAATGCATCCTAATAGCTGTAGTCCCAGCTGCTCGGGAGGCTGAGGCAAGAGAATGGCATGAACCTGGGAGGCGGAGCTTGCAGTGAGCCGCGATCAAGCCACTGCACTCCAGCCTGGGCGACAGAGCGAGACTCCGTCTCACACACACACACACAAACAAAACAAAACAAAACAAAACAAAACAAAGAAACCTAATAAATTTTTTCCCTTCTCACCATTCCTGTTCAACTAATAATTTTTACAGCAAAAAAAAATTTTTTACATTACACATCTAGTATCCTGATGTAATACAATTGTATTTGGCAGTTCTTTTTGATATTGTCTTTCCTAAATTTAAGTTCTACATTTTTAATAATAAAAAATGTATGATGTTTCTTACATTAAAACTAGCTCCTAGTTTCCCAATCAGCTTCCGATCCACAATAAAGACTTGTTCTAGCTCTTAATAAAAAGGGGAATATTGAAAATAATTAGCAGTAATGGGTTCCACACTTTAATTAGGTCAAAACAATTGTGACCATTGTCTGTGACAAATCTCACAATGTGAAAAGCAAAAGAAAACAAAGCTCTATCAGTTCAAAAGAAAGAAACGTATTCACCCTAGGTTAATTATGTACAAGTAAAACAATATTCATATAAACACGTTTCAGCAATTGTCTACCCTTTTCAGGTTGGACTGGGAATGTCCTAGAAGCAGATGCATTGTCATTTAGTCTGCAATTCAGTAACCTTTCTCGTGGTATAGCGATTAAACGAGATCCAGTTTAGTGATTTCAGAAATAGTGGGATTTATCTCAGTGGATTTTCTCCCGCCAACCTTTATGTTTTGAAAATTAGAAATACTGACACTGATATATCAAGATGTATCTCCAAGAGAGCTTGGCTATCACAAGAATGTTGCTTGGTGGTAGAATGCATACTTAAAATGTGTGCCGTCTTGGTTTCATTTCCTGAAAATGTTGCTGTTCTTTAGCTACTCACCAACAGCCACCCCTTCTTTTCTCATACGCTTTACTCGCATACATGATCCAAAGTACTCCCTTTAGTGCTACTCCATTTGTACGGCATAAACTTCTGCACCACCCAGGGCAAAAGACTATGACAAAGACTAGATGAAAGAGGATAAAACAAAGGATTAATAGCTCATTCAAAATCATCGCTAGGAGACAGAAACCTGACCCCACATTAACAGAAAATAACCTTGGGTTCCAATTCTCCGCATCTTCGAAGATTATTAAAGACAAAAAGAAAAGAAAAACAAAGAACGCCACCACATTTTATTTTTAAATTATCTTTGCTGTGTCTGGCTCAACCAACAGGATGTGGAAGAGCAGAACGTTTTTTGTTTGTTTTTTAATTCCTGTTACTTATCTTCTATCTCCCTCCTCCACCTATCCATTCCACACTGCCAGGGAATTGGATTCAGCCATCATATGTAGGAGTCAATAAGTTCCAAGTCTTTCTTAGTGGGTAAATACATTGTATAATAAAAGTACTTAAGAAACCTGAAAGCTAAAAAGTTGGAAACAATCGAAGTATTGAAAGAGAAATTGAATAAAATTTTCAGTCTACAGTAAGCTGAGATAGCTCGGTTGGGAGGGCATCAGCCTGAAGATCTAAAGGAGACTTGTTCAATTCTGGGTTTTGGCAACTTTTCCTTTTCAGAGACTCTACCAGCGATCTGCATTTGCAGTCTTAAAATTTCATATGAACTGCATCTCTTAATTTATATTTAGTAATTGATATTCGGGGGAGCAAAAGAGCATGGCACATAAGCAAAGGAATTTCGTGTCTGACTTCCTTTGCTTCTCCATGTATAATAAAGCAATCGCGATGCCCCGTGAATTTTGATGTGTGAAATAAAGATGAACTGTAAAATTCATTTTGATACTCACAATTTTATTTTATTTTTTCTTAATTAGAGTGACATTAGACAGAAAATGGAAAATGCCATGACAGGCCGAAAAAAAAGCGACTGAAAGGGAAAAGCTTTGTATTTTAGCACTTTCGATGGCAGTTGCCCCTGCTTTTTGAATAAGGGACCCTGTATTTTCATTTTATACTGGGCCTGTAAATTATGTAGCTGGCCTTCTTCAATATTAAACCGACATTCACAGTACATGTAATTGTAGTATCTATAATCGGCATTCATAATTACAGATTATTAATTCACAGTTGACATTTTACAAATTTGGAGAATTGAAGACATTCTAACTCTTCGCATGCCTATAGTTGAATTATAATCCCAAGAGCACTGGCCAGTACTGTATTAAAATCCACGCCTACAGTATATGTTCCCTCTCTAAACTTCAATTTGTTGTTCTTAACTCTTTATATAAATTGGAATACTTGAAACGACATTGCACAGAAAATCCCAATGGAAGATATGGCTTGTATTTTTTTTTAAAGCAAACAAAAAAAAATGGGCAGTATATTATAATTATTGTCCTGATCTTTGCTATTTTTATGTAGTCTTATATTGGGAGGATGTACAGTTTCAGTTTGCTTCCAAAGCCTTTGGATGCCACCTGTTATGTCCAAAATCAGGGGTGGAGGATCTCCGAAGGTAGACAGGAACGATAGAAAAATCTCAAGTTTTAAGAGAGTTGGCAGAAGGGCACACTCACCTTGCCAACCAAGGCCCCGCTGGGAGTCGAACCCAGGATCTCCTGTTTACTAGACAGGCGCTTTAACCAACTAAGCCACGGAGCCCACGGAAACTGTTTTTGGTTTCCTTCTATCAGAGTATACCTTGGTATTTGTGGTAGAATTTAGATTTTCCTTTTTATTAAAAAAAAGTTGTTCATTTCTTGGATTTTTATTTGGCCTTTGATTCCACTCACAGCCACTCAAGACAGTGAATAACAGCTTTAATGGAAGCACTGATTTGCCAGTCTTTTTCTCTTGCTCTTCATAACCTCACTGTAGTTGTCTTGGAGCCTTGTTGCTTCATGGGAACTCAAGCCGAGGGAAAAATTCAAGCAAGATCAAAGAAGGAACTATGAGTAAATATTTTTATTTCAGGCTCATTTTAGGCTTTCTAAGGCATTTGACGTAATGTTTCGATTGTGCATCTGTGACAGAAGGGAAATGCCACAAGTTCTTTCACTTTAAAAGTCAACCCATGGAAATGAGCTCAAGCAATTCCTATGATTTACCAAGTTTGAAAAGGAAGGAAAATGAGTGAACGAGTTAATAACCTCAGTGACTTTTTCTAGGGAACATTACAACTCTTTATCTAGACTCATAAAGAGATGGAAGACAAGGAAGACAGGAGGGAGGAAAACAGCCTTCTGGAGCTTTAGCGACTATACTGTCCCTTTAAAATGGAACTTTCTCTGCCAAGAGGAGAATTCAAAGGAGATTCACAGATTAGGACAACAGCTACCAAATGAGTTAGTGGAATATATATGTGTGTCCCAGCTAGATTGATAGATTCATGCAGTTCAGTTGATAAGCATTCAAACTATTAATGTAAGGAATGAAGACTCGAGTCTCTGTCACCAGAATTTTTTTTTTTTTTTTTTTTTTTTTTTTTTTTTTGAGACGGAGTCTCACTCTGCTGCCCAGGCTGGAGAACAGTCGCACAATCCCGGCTCATTGCAACCTCCGCCTCCCGGGTTCAAGCAATTCTCCTGCCTCAGCCTACCGAGTAACTGGGATTACAGGCATACACCATGACACCCGGCTAATTTTTGTGTTTTTAGTAGAGACGGGGGTTTCACTATGTTGGCCAGGCTGGTCTCGAACTCCTGACCTCAGGTGATCCACCTGCCTCGGTCTCCCAAAGTACTGGGATTACAGGCATGAGCGACCACGCACGGCCTAGAAGTACAGTATTTTCTAAGAAGTTGAAAAACAATAATTCATTGCAACCTGCAGCTAAATCTGCTAAGATATGTTACAGCTAGTGATGGCAAAATTATGAGAAGGAGAGGAAGAGGCTTAGTTGAAAAAGTTTTAAAAACTTGTGATAAATGTAAACCTATTGTTTTCTATCATATTATTGATTAACAGATAATTTGTGGAAAAAATTTCATGGTATCAGGTGTTATTGAACAGTAGACTTAATTTGCTCTGGTGGACCAGGCATCACTTTTACAAATTTTTGACAGAAATTAGAAGCTGAAGGTCCTGACAAGATGGATCACACAGCAGTTTAATGACTTAACGCTGACAAGTTGTGTGTGTGTGTGTGTGTGTGTGTGTTTAGGACTGAGATGGAAATTTTTTTTTGAAGGGGATGAACTGCCCTCAATTACTATGATCAAACACTGACTGGCTTTGGAAGTTAGCTTTTGTTTCAGATTGGATAATGCTTTTCAATAAATTCAGCCCAAAATTACAAGGTAAAACAATGTTTATGTATAAAACTTGTACTGCAGTAACGTCATTTTGATGACAGCTAACACTGCTAGAATCATAGTAATATCAAGCTGCCCTGTGCATTGCTTGTGCTGTCAAAAGTTAAAAGAAGCAATTCTCCAATCCCACAGAAATTTTCAGCAGATATATTCTCCTAACTCGAACTATAGTACCAACAGTGTGTTAAAAACTTAATGCAAGTGCAAAAGCAATTTTCATATTTCAAAATCTACTTAATTGTGCAGTTGAGGAGCTTCCCACTAAGCCTCACTTTGAAGTGACTAATTTGCAATGTAACGACATGCTAAAAGCAAACATAAAGAGATGAACCTACTAGAATCCATAAATGTCTTCCATGCAATGAATATGCCCCAAATTATATACTCACAGATTAATATTAGCCATTTGGCATCTCCTATCTTTATGAAAAGATATTTTCAAAGATGAAATAAATAAAATTGCACTACAGGTCATTAACAGATGAGCATTAGCAAATGACTTTGATGATAGGAAAGGCTAACTTTGAGCCCCCATCTGTAATAATAATAATAATTATTATTATTTAATTTTTCTCATTATCAATAATTATACTCAATTAGTATTGTGTTTTGAATTTCATCAATAAATATGAGTAGACTTTTTTTCTCCCTTGTTATGTAAGTACCTACATAATATCCTTGATTTGGCCATTTGACTTGCAAATCCTAAAATATTTACTACTTGGCCATTTACAGAAAAAGGTCTCTCTCTGGCATATTTTATAAGAGCACTAATCCCATTCATGAAGATTCCACCTTTATCACCCAATCACCTTCCAAAGGCCCTAAAGCCTAACCTAATAATATTGGTGATTAGGTTTCAACATATGAATTTTCAGTGATGGGGCAGTCACAAATATTCAGATTACAGTAGGAGTATATTTAAAAGCCTGGAAAACACAATTAATTTTGCACAATCTTACTTTGACAAAGATTCCCTAGGTTGATCTCCAATAATTTCTACCTCCTAGTGTTCAAGTATTTGTGTAATACCCTTCCCTTGAGTGTGAATGGGACTTGTGATTTACTTCTAACCAATAGAATATGGCAAAGGTAAAGGGATGCCACTCCCATAATTACATAAATATGTATATAAAACATACAATATATTGTTTATATTATTTATATACATACATTATTATAATCTATAATAATAGGTGTATATAAGCCATTTTTATATAGATATGTAAGCAATTTTAAATATATGTACACACACAAATATATATTCAAAATAGAGCACAAAAACCCTGCCTAAGTCATTTGATGATAATGACAGCACTTCGGGTGGAGAAGATCCAGAGATTGAATCTGCAGTGAAAAAGAAGAAAATGACAATGGGAGATGTTAGGAACAGAAGAGAGAAAGTCTGGTTTATTTGGCAGGCTTGAGTCTCAGGGGAATGACAACAGCATTCACTCCAAAAGGACCTGTAAGCAGCGACTGACATCTCTACTAGAGAGGGGAGAAGTCTTTAATACAATTCATTTATGCTGTAGATTTCAGGAACATGCTCCTATAATATGTGCTTGGCTGAATTACCAGACATTAGGGTGGATGGTCTTTCTGGGAAAGTGGAAGGAGTGTTTTCTGTGGAAAATGTAATTTTGATGCTACATAAAGCTGGTGGCACGGAATGGCTTGGTGTGGCACTTTTTGCATGGAAAAGACAATTCCCACTTACTTTGGATGGAGCATGTGTTCTAGAGCTTGTGTAATTTAGTTCACAGAACAGCTGGTGACTTTTTGTGACTCAAAGTTGTCCAAATTTGTGAGGTAGGAGAGATGCAGGTTTCTTTTTTTTTTTTTTTTCAGATGCAGTTTCCCTCTTGTTGCCCAGGCTGGAGTGCAGTGGCACGATCTCAGCTCACCACAACCTCTGCCTCCCGGGCAATTCTTCTGTCTCAGCCTCCCGAGTAGCTAGGATTACAGGCATGCACCACCACACCTGGCTAATTTTGTATTTTTAGTAGAGACGGGGTTTCTCCATGTTGGTCAGGCTGGTCTCGAACTCCTGACCTCAAGTGATCCGCCTGTTTCAGCCTCCCAAAGTGCTGGGATTATAGGTGGGAGCCACCGCGCCTGGCCTGAGATGTAGGTTTCCTAAACTCCTTTATTGAAACATTTGCAGTGGCCTCTGACTTTATGTGACCACTTGGTTTCTTCTAAAAAGTGGCGAATTATTTGCAACAAGCACTAAATTAACACAAACCAGACCAATCATCTTTTCTGTGACCAATGTCCTTTTCTCATGTTTCATGGAAATATCCTTAGACAAGTTTAAATTTTAACTGGGCTTATTTGAGCAAAGAACAACAAAATGAAACATAGCAAAACAAAACATAAACGATTGAAGAATCAGGCAACCCTACAAACCAGAGCAGGTTCAGAGAATGCCAACCAATAACATGGCCTAACAGCATTTGTGGGAAACAGAAGTACAGTGGAGACAACCTCATTGGTTACAGCTTACTTTGTTAATTGGTTACAGAGCCTCCAGCAAGTAATTAAAGCTCAGCTACTGTATTTCAACTCCATATTAGTTTGATCTGTTAGGCTTAGTGGAGGAGCCCAGTCCAAATCAATGGCCTCCTAGACATTTTATTCAACAGATACAATAGCCTTTATCTTTCCTTCAAACCTCTTGTCTTATGCACTTAGGTCTCCCTCTATAATATTTTCTCCTGGTTTAAGTGAAACACAAAAACTATTTTCTGTCATAAACTGGATTGTGTGATCAAATTTATGTTGATTCATCAAAGTTATTATTAGGACTACAAATTTAGACTACTGGGAGGGAAAATGTAGAAATATCCCACAAACATAAGGCGATTGTCCTAACTCAGTGCAGAGGGTGTGTCTGTGCCCCCTGTTCATGTGATGGTGTGTCTGTGCCACCTGTTCATGTGGTGATGTGTCTGTGCCCTCCTCTGATGTCTCCATAAATGCTTAGGACTTCCACTCCCTTTCTTTTTTTGCAGCCTTTTCAAAAGGGGGTGCTCTCTCAACAATACCCAGAGTCTGAGCTCAGCACAGGTAGAAGACAAAGGAGTTTTTCTGCACTCTCACTTCTTTCACTTCAGGATTCAAACCGGGCAGGACAGGGTAGCAAGTCTTTGTGGTGAATAAGCATATCCTGCTTCCTCAGCTCAAAACTGGCATTGTTGAACACCTACTTTTCTATCTCTTAGGAGAAGGTAAAGAAACAAGAAAACGGCTTGTTTGTTTGTTGGGGATGATCTCTTCTACACCTGTCATCAGGGCCAGCTTCATGGGTCTATGACCAGTGCGGTTCACAGGACTTTGGGCTCCACACATTGTGTAACGAAGTCTTGCTTTTCATTACTGGGTTCTTCATCCCACAGGATGCTGCTTTTTCCAAAGTACTCGAGCAGGCTGACTTTTTAAAAATGTTCCAGCCTTGCCGGACGGGGCGGCTCACGCCTGTAATCCCAGCACTTTGGGAGGCCGAGGAGGGCGGATCACGAGGTCAGGAGATCGAGACCATCCTGGCTAACACAGTGAAACCCTGTCTCTACTAAAAATACAAAAATTTAGCGGGCCGTGGTGGCACGCCCCTGTGGTCCCAGCTACTCGGTAGGCTGAGGCAGGAGAATCGCATGAACCCGGGAGGCGGAGGTTGCCGGGAGCCGAGATCGCTCCATTGCACTCCAGCCTGGGTAACAAGAGCGAAACTCCGTAAAACAAACAAACAAACAAAAACAACAACAAAAAAAACTGCAGCATCCTAATATTAATATTAAACTTTCCCCCAAATCCAAGAACGAACCCTCTTGAACTAATTCCTGATGCTAGTCTGAGGTGCATGAAAGATGAGGTGGAAGTGTGGTTAAGTGTCTAAGGAGATCCTTTTCAAGTTAAGGTGATTTTTCTGCCCTCGGAACTTTAATTTTTCCCACTAAATTTTTGTGAAGTATAAGACTGTAGCCAACATAGCAGTGATTGCTCAGAGTGGCTAGAGAGAGTAAGTGAGTAACAAAAATGTCAACAAGTAACTTTGGTAGGGTCGGGGAAGCCTTGGGAAGATGTTGGTAAAAGAATACAAAATTACAGTTAGAAGAAGTGCAAGAAATCTATTGTAAAACATGATGACTATAGGTAAAAACAATACAATGTATTGAAACATGAAGAGATTTTAAAGTGTTGTCACTACAAAAATGATAACTATGTGAGGTAATGCATAAGGTAATTAGCTCGATTTAGCTACTCCACAACGCATGCGTGTAACATTTTATTTTTCATTTGTATTTTAAATTTTAAATTGACAAGTAAAATTGTTTTTATCATATGAGATATGTATCTCAAAATAGTATGTTGTAGATAATAAAAACGTAATTTTACTTGTCAATTTAAAATTTAAAATACAAATAAAAAATGTTACATAGCACATTTTTTTAGGATAGGATAGTAGCACAGATTATCTTCTGGTAAATCAAGATGGTTTTGAAAACCCCAGGAAAATCCGAGACTCGGGGGAATGAAACCCACCATCTTCATTGGTGGTGATACACAACGTGGTATCAACTACTGGAGGTGGCGGGGATTGAACCCAGGGCCTCGTGCATGCTAAGCACGCGCTCTACCACTGAGCTACACCCCCATTGCGATGGTTTCTTTTTGTTCTAAACATTATAATTTAATCTTTCTCTTTGCTTGTGAGTTTTGAGAATCTGAAATTTAATACAAAGATCCCTTATGTATGACTCTATTTCTGAAACCTCTAGGTTTTTCATTCTATTTTACAGGTACATCAGAAGAGTAATTTGATGCTACACAAAAATATTACCATTCCAGTCTTGTCAGCCCACCCCAAATTTGGCTCCCAAGAAGAGGCCTGAAGGGCACTTCCATTCCTCCACCTGAGAGGGTCCCAAGATGTAACAATCTCCAGCAGCTTGAAAATTTCTCTTGAGTGATACTTCTCTGTATAGTTTTGTTTCTTAGAATCATGTTAATGGTTTACACAGTCAAATTTAAAAACAAAACTAGCAACTATAGAGAAAAAGTACTTTAAATTTGAAAACAAACAGAAAAAAATAAAATCATTTGAAATGAATAATATCGGAATTTAAAAAGAGAACCAATCCAGGTAAATGTTTTACACGGTAGTTTGACCTTATAACTACATTCTAGATACAAAAGAACTGCAAATAGATGATCTCCCCTACAGTAGAACAGAATAGACAGCCTCAAGTCATACAGTTACACTGGCTTTTCTTACTTCTGCTGAGCGAAAATAACACATGCAAGGAGAATGAAACATACACAAGTTTATCCAGGAGAAAGCTGGGTTTTACTAGGATTCTATTAGAACTGAGTAAGGGAAACAAAAAACATTATCAGGATCTGAAAAGGAGCTCAAACACTGGACCATCAAATTGAAAGTTTAATTTTCTAACAAATTATTCAGGGTTAAAGACATTTTGATTTTCAAAATCTCTTCAATTAAAAAATATTTGGTTAACGTCCTAACATATATTTTTTTAATATGTGTATATATAACATACATACACATATATATATTTAAAAATTATTCTATTTATTTATTTTTGAGACAGAGCCTCGCTCTGTCACCCAGGCTGGAGTGCAGTGGCATGACCTCGGCTCACTGCAACCTCCCCCTCCCGGATTCAAGCAATTCTCCCTGCTTCAGCCTCCAGAGTAGCTTGGATTACAGGTGCCCACCACCACTCCTGGGTAATTTTTGTATTTTTAGTAGAGATGGGGTTTCACCATGTTGGCCATGAAGGTCTCAAACTCCTGACAGGTGAGCCACCCGCCTCGGCCTCCCAAAGTGCTGGGATTATGGGTGTGAGCCCTAACCTATATTTTTTAATGCTTTCCTTTGCCTTATGATCCAGTGTGCTAGTAGTCACTCCTAGCCAAAACTTAGGTACCCAAGCTCAAAACTGCCAACAGATCCTCCTTCTCATTCCAATAGGTTCCACCACAACCACAATGGAGTCAGGGAGTGGCTTTCCTTCTGTTTTCTTTGAAGCCACCAATATCAGTGGCTACTTTGTCAAAAACAAAAATTAAACTCTATGCATGCTTTCCAATGTGCAGTTTGTCTATCTCATTTATTGATCTAAAAGAAGTTTTAGCAACTTGATCCTCGACCAAAAAATTAACTGAATTACTAAAGAGGTGAGTGAGTGAAGAGGTGGCCAAGGTGAGAGTACCCCTAACTTTTTCTCTGAGGGTGAAAAGAATGGTTGTGTTATCTGTTGTGGAACTTGGGGCTTCCAAACTTAAGTTTAAACTGAGAGCCCAGTGGCCAAAACAAGTCAATCAGACACTTGGATTAAATATCTAAAACTCCATGTATTTTGGCTAGAGTGGGACCCCAATAAGTTTATTGTGAGTTCATTTACAGAAAAGTCTAAGGTCATTTTGTGTGACTTTCAATGTTGCCTAAAAGATTGGTGGGCTATAAGATGTAAGAAACCAGCCGGGCGCGGTGGCTCATGCTTGTAATCCCAGCACTTTGGGAGGCTGAGGCGAGCGGATCACCTGAGGTCGGGAGTTCAAGACCAGCCTGACCAACATGGGGAAACCCCATCTCTACTAAAAACACAAAATTAGCCTGCACATGCCTGTAATCCCAGCTACTTGGGAGGCTGAGGCAGGAGAATCGCTTGAACCCCGGGAGACGGAGGTTGCGGTGAGCCATGATCATGCCATTGCACTCCAGTCTGGGCAACAAAAGCGAAACTCCGTTTCAAAAAAAAAAAGAAAAAGAAAAAAAGATGTAAGAAACCACAAACTCTTGAAATAGGGCAAATGTAGTACGCTCTCTCTCTTTCCCCTTTCTTTCTTGCTTTCTTCCCTGGCTTCATTACTTGAATTAGCAGGGAGACTTGGGGACAGCTCCTTCTTCTGTAGCACACATCAAGCACTGATCATCCACTTCTAAGGCTTCCAGAGTATGGCAGACAAAAGCTGAGGAAACAAAAATGTGTCTCATGTTTTTAGTACAGATGAGCTTTCATTTAATTGACATTACCTGAACATCTTCTTTTCTTCATTATAGGGGCTGTATATTGCTTTCCTCCCTAAACTAGAGAAAATGGAAATGGGCATTTCCATTTTTTTGTTTTGTTTTGTTTTATAAGCTTTTATTGGTTTTAAAGTTTTTCCCAAATCCAAGATTTAGTGCTCTTAAACTGAATCATAATGTCTTTTCCAGGTGAGTGATAGTTGAGGTACATTTACTACCAGGTGCAGGGAAGTTTGAATTTTGAAGGCACTGAATTTTGAAGGCACTGAATTTTGAAGGTAGTAAATGAGGTACATTTACTACCAGGTGTAGGGAAGTTTGAATTTTGAAGGCACTGAATTTTGAAGGCTTCTCAAGGGCAACTTTGAATCCTGCTTATAGAATCCAAGGTCGAGTTCTGACTGTGGTCAATATGACCCTGAATGCTTGAGGTAGCTGGAGATAACACGTGGATAATGTCATAACAACGGGTTGCATTAAATGAGCACATCACTCCTTTGATAAACCAACTTTTTCAGAGGTGAAATAATTGGCCACATAGTTCACAGCCAACATGTAGCAGGACAGGTTTCAAAGCCAGACAGATTTCCTCCAAAGCACTTGCTCCAGATATTTTCTTTAGAGACAAAAATCCTGAATTCAAAAGACAGTTTGAAAAAGAGTGACTTTTGGATTCATTTTCTCTTTGACAATGTCAGTATCACTCATAGGAAGACATGTTGTCTTCAATGTTGAACAGTTCTCAGTTCTCATCCAATCCTTCAATCAATAATTCTAGATGTCCACTAGGAAACTTGAAATCCCATCATCTGATCCATTCAGTAAGTTTTTATTTGTTTTGAGACAGAGTCTTGCTCTGTTACCCAGGCTGGAGTGCAATGGCGTGGTCTCGGCTCACTGCAACTTCCGCCTCCTGGGTTCAAGCTGTTCTCCTGCCTCAGCCTTCTGAGTGGCTGGGATTACAGGCACCCACTACCATGCCCAGCCAATTTTTGCATTTTTTAGTAGAAATGCGATTTCGCCATGTTGGCCAGGCTGATCTCCAACTCCTGATCTCAAGTGATCCACCCGTCCCGGCCTCCCAAAGTTCTGGGATCACAGGCGTGAGCCACTGTGCCCTAGTGAAGTCTTTTTTTCTTTTCTTTTCTTTTCTTTTTTTTTTTTTGAGACGGAGTCTTGCTCTGTCGCCTAGGCTGGAGTGCAGTGGCACCATCTCGGCTCACTGCAAGCTCCGCCTCCCGGGTTCACGCCATTCTCCTGCCTCAGCCTCCCCAGTAGCTGGGACAACAGGCGCCCGCCACCACGCCCGGCTAATTTTTTGTATTTTTAGTGGAGACAGGGTTTCACCGTGTTAGCCAGATGGTCTCGATCTCCTGACCTCGTGATCCGCCCTCCTCGGCCTCCCAAAGCGCTGGGATTATAGGCGTGAGCCACCGCGCCCGGCAGTGCGGTCTTATATAATGTTTGCTGAAGATTTGCCAAGAGGTTGGTGAGGAAAGGGCAGATCTTGCCCTCCACAAATCTTGTTTTCAGGATTTGTAGTATGAATGTGTCTCAGGTTGATTTTATTTTATTAAAGCTCTTAAAAATCAGAGACAAAGAAACAAACTTCCGAACTCATATAAGTTAGTGGAGGTTTTGCACCAGTTTTCTCATACTCCTTGCTTTAGAACTCATTAACCAAAGATATTTAAAACAAGATCTAAGAATGCAGCCATTGAGTAAAGAAATGGAATTTCCTTCTTGGGGCTAGAATGTGAAGAGGGGCTGCCAGGTGAAAAGAAAAAAGTAAAGTTGGCAGATAGAAATTGCTTTCCTCTGGCTAATTCAATATAAAAAAAGTGTATTCATATTCATACCTTTGAAAACCTTTAAAAATATCAGTCAGTTGACTAGAAATACTGAGTAGCAGGGTAATGAAAAGCATGGTGATCATATTGAAGAAGAGGGAAAAAAAGCAAAGGTAGCAACTGCTCTTGTTTACACTGTAAATGTTCTGGCTCACTTGTGAAATATTCACCTTTTTCTTTGCAGTTGATAATATCCATTTTAACACAAAAATAATTTGCTTCTTCCACATGGGATGTCTTCTGACGATAATGGATGTTTGCAGAAAATATTTCATTTATCTATTCAAAAAGAAGAAAAAATGAGATGAGTGAAGAAATACAGAGAACTGGATAGGATAAAATATTTTGGCATGGTAGGTTATCTAATTCATTTAATGCAGACTTGTTTATTTTTTCACCTATTATTCTTGGCAGTATTGTAGTTAATTGAAAGCCATTGTTCTGTTGTCCAATGTCCATCCACCCACTCACCTAGAAATTGCTGTTATCTACGGCCATCTGTTTGCATTGTTAGACCAAACTTTTGATGGCAGGTACTGTGAAGATTGAGGTGAAGGGAGGAGACTAGTAGGATGATCAATGAGAAAGTGCTCTGTTCTTCCACCTTCTCATATATTCATTGATGCTTTCCTGGTTTTGATCATCACACTGTGTTCACATAGATATTAAGATTAGAGGAAGACAGCAGACAGTTTGGGTATGCCAAAGAGAAGCCATAAAGTGCTGCCTGTAAGTGAAAAGGGGAAAGTTCTCTATTTAATACGGAAAGAGAAAAAATTCGTATCCGACGTTGCTAAGAGCTATGGTAAGAATAAATCTATCCTTGAAATTGTAAAGAAGGGGAAAGTTCTCTACTTAATAAGAAAAGAGAAAAATAATTCGTTTCCGAGGTTGCTAAGAGCTATGGTAAGAATAAAGCCTCTTTCCGTGAAATTGTAAAGAAGGGAAAATAAATTCTTGTTAGTTTTGCGAAAGCTACTGCTACAGTGTGTGATAAGTGCATGGAAAAGGCACTAAATTTGTGGGTGAAATACGTGAACAGAACACGTGTTCCACTTGACGGGGTTTCTACGGTGGTGGCAGCTTATGTGTTTTTCAGCTTCTCTCATTCTTACGAGGAGATGAAACATGAATAGCTATGAAAATATCACTGGGGAAGGAAAAAAAAGCCTGTGTAGAGGGAGTACCCTGCATTCCTGACTATGGCCTTCTTTGTCCTGGCGCCGCTCCTTGAGGAACCTGGCACCTCTCCTTGAGGAACATGATTTTTGCTTAATCCTTTCATATTCTAATTGATAATTAATGCCCGATAAAAGATAACCACTATGTATACAAAAAGTATAAAAAGATTAGAAGAATCTAGGTGGGAAATATAAAAACTCTGTATTTGTTTTGTAACTTTTCTGTAAATCCAAAGTTAGTTGTAAATGTAAAAGTCTAAAATTTCCACTAGAAATAATGAGAAGTAAGCCGGGCGTGGTGGCTCATGACTGTAATCTCAGCACTTTGGGAGGCCAAGGAGGGCGGATCACAAGGTCAGGAGTTCGAGACCAGCCTGGCCAACATGGTGAAACCCCGTCTTTACTAAAAATACAAAATTAGATGGGTGTGGTAGCACACACGTGTAGTCCCAGCTACTTGGGAGGCTGAGGCAGGAGAATCGCTTGTACCCGGGAGGCGGAGATTGCAGTGAGATGAGAGTACGCCATCGCACTCCAGCCTGGGTGACGCTTTGTCTAAAAAAAAAAAAAAGAGGGCGGCCGGGTGCGGTGGCTCACACCTGTAATCCCAGAACTTTGGGAGGCCGAGGCAGGCGGATCACCTGAGGTCAGGAGTTCGAGACTAGCCTGACCAACATGGGGAAACCCTGTCTCAACCAAAAATACAAAATTAGCCCGGCGTGGTGGCACATGCCTGTAATCTCAGCTACTCGGGAGGCTGAGGCAGGAGAATCGCTTGAACCTGGGAGGACAAGGTTGCAGTGAGCTGAGATCGTGCCATTGCACTCCAGCCTGGGCAGCAAGAACGAAATTTCATCTCAAAAAAAAAAAAAGAAAAAAGAAATAATGAGAAGTAAAGGAAAATTTTCATGAGCCTCTTCTGTTTCTCCTTTTCTTCAATAATAGGGAAAATTAGAAGACAAACTGAACATACTCATTATTGTGATAGTACATCTTGATGTCAAAAGAACCTGTGTAAATCAGTTCTGTTACTAATTTCTATCCTCCTTCTTTCGTGATGACAGTTGTTTGGATGGTGCCAAGACTCACAGAATAAAAATGGGGCAGAGCCACCCCTAGGATGTTGAGTAACCCAGACAAACACATTTGTTTTTTGTGGGGCCCCTGTCCATGTGAATAATATATATATATATTTATATATATATAATGTGAATAATATATATATTTATATATATAATGCGAATAATATATATATTTTTATATATAATGTGAATAATATATATATTTTTATACACATAATGTGAATAATATACATTTATATATAATATATTAATATATTATATATAAATATATATGATATATAAATATGAATATATAAATATATATATTTATATATAAATATATAAATATAAATATATATAAATATATAAATATATATAAATATATATTTATATATAAATATATATAAATATATATAAATATAGAAATATATAAATATATATGTATATATAAATATATATACATATATAAATATATAAATATATATAAAAATATATATGAATATATACATATAAATATATAAATATATATATAAATATATATAAATATATAAATATATCAATACATAAATATAAAAAAATATAAAATATCGATATATATATAAATATAAATATATAAATATAAAAAATATATAAATATAAAAATATATATAAATATATAAAAATATATAAATATACATAAAAATAAATATATAAATATATATAAATATATACAAATATATATACATATATAAATATATATACAAATATATACATAAATATATAAACATATATAAATATATAAATATATATAATATATAACTATATGCAAATAAATAAATATATAAATATCTATATAAATATATATATTAATATATAAATATATATAAACATATATATAAATGTATATAAATATATATAAACATATAAATATATCAATATATAAATGTATATAAATATATAAATATATATAAATATATAAATATATATATAAATATATAAATATATAAATATATATATAAATATATATATAAATATATAAATATATAAATATATATATAAATATATAAATATATAAATATACATATAAATATATATCAATGTATGAATATATAAATATATAGAAATATATGAATATATAAATATATAAATATATGAATCTATAAATGTATATATAAATATATAAATATATAAATATATATGAATATATAAATATATAAATATATATGAATATATAAATATATACATATAAATATATATGAATATATAAATATATACATATAAATATATATAAATATATAAATATATACATATAAATATATATAAATATATAAATATATATAAATATATAAATATATATAAATGTATATAAATATATAAATAGATATATAAATATATATAAATATACAAATATACAAATAAATCTATAAATATATAAATATATAAACATATATAAATAAATATATATAAAAAATATATA
The DNA here is from genome assembly GCF_028858775.2 of Pan troglodytes. NCBI lineage: Eukaryota > Metazoa > Chordata > Mammalia > Primates > Hominidae > Pan > Pan troglodytes. The sequence continues at coordinate 34,668,807 of NC_072403.2, read as the reverse complement.
AATATACATAAATATATAAATATAAATATATAGAAAAATATATTTATAAAAATATAAATATATAAATATATATAAAAATATAAATATATAAAAATACATATAAATATATATAAATATATAAATATATATAAATATGTATAAATATATATAAATATAAATATATAAGTATATAAATATATAAATATATATAAATGTATATAAATATATTAAATATATAAATATATATGTAAATATATATAAATATATATATTTATACGTATAAATATATACATGTATATATTTATACGTATAAATATATATATGTATATATTTATACGTATAAATATATATATGTATATATTTATACGTATAAATATATAAATATATAAATATATAAATCCATATATAAATACATATAAATATATAAATATATAAAAATATATATAAAAATATATAAATGTATATATATTTATTTATTAATATATAAATCTATAAATATATATTTATATATTAATATATAAATGTGTAAAGATAATATTTATATATAATATATATTATATTTATATATATCATATATTATATATAATAAATATATAAATATTTATATATAAATATATAAATATACTTAAATATTTATATATAAATATTTAAATATATAACTATATATAAATATTTATATATAAATATATAATATTTATATATAAATGTATAAATATATAAATATTATATATAAATATATAATATTTATATATAGATGTATAAATATGTAAATATTATATATAAATATATAATATTTATATAAATGTATAAATATATAAATATTTATATATAAATAAATATAAATATTTATATATAAATAAATATAAATATTTATATATAAATAAATATAAATATTTATATATAAATAAATATAAATATTTATATATAAATAAATATAAATATTTATATATGAATATATGTATATAAATATAAATATGTATATATTTATATATGAAAATATAAATATAAATATCTATATATGAATATATAAATATAAATATCTATATATGAATATATAAATATAAATATCTATATATGAATCTTTATATATGAATTTTTATATACAATATCTAAATATATAAATATATACACAAATATATAAATATATAAATATATATAAATATATAAATATATATAAATATATAAATATATATAAATATATAAATATATATAAATATATAAATATATAAATATATATAAATATATAAATATATAAATATATAAACAGATATAAATATACATAAATATATAAATATATAGAAATATATATTAAATATATAAATATATAGAAATATATATTAAATATATAAATATATAGAAATATATATTAAATATATAAATATATAGAAATATATATTAAATATATAAATATATATAAATATATATTAAATATATAAATATATATAAATTTATTTGTGTAATATATATTTATATATAAATTAATATAAATTTGTATAAATATTATGTAAAAATTATATATATTTATAAAAATATTATAAATATATAAAAATACATTTATAAATATATACGTATATATTTGACACAGCGTATCACTCTGTCGCTCAGGCTGGAGTGCAGTGGCTGGATCTTGGCTCACTGCAAGCTCTGCCTCCTGGGTTCAAGTGATTCTCCCACCTTACACTCCTGACTAGCTGGGACTACAGGCAAAAGCCACCACATCTGGCTAACGTGTATATAATTTGATTAAAAAATGTTTTACAAAATTTAGGGGATCCTTTGAGGATCTTGTTGTGTATTAATAAAGATTTAGAATAATGGGTACTTACATATTTGTTTACAGCCTAATCAATACTCAGAAACATTTTTCGTAGTGTTCTGGCACCAACTCAACCTTTTCAGTCCAGAAACTATCTCTTCATGTTATTTATTGTTAATCACACTGTTTCTGCCTAATTCTATGTTTCCTACCATGAGTAAAAGGTAGCAACATTGTTATTACTCACAATACCGCGGCTCTTTGGAACTCCTTTGTGTTGAAACAATATGGATCTTCCTGCCTGTACAGTTCCCAAATGCCTTTTGTTGGATGCTGACTGCATCCTTACTCATGAAGCTGCATCAACTTTGTTTCCACCTGTAAATGCTGGCTTCCAACTTCTCTTTAGAAGGTCATTACTATGACTATGTTAATAATGACCACAAATGTAAGTCATATCCAGAGTATGTAGGAAAATGTGTACAGGTTAACTTTTTTTTTTTTTTTTTTTTTTTTTTTTTTTTTTTTTTTTTTTTTGAGACAGAGTCTCTGTCACCCAGGCTGGAGTGCAGTGATGCAATCTCAGTTCACTGCAGCCTCTGCCTCCCGGGTTCAAGTGATTCTCCTGACTCAGCCTCTCGAGTAGCTGGGAGTACAGTTGTGCACCCCATGCCTGCCTATTTTTTTTTGTATTTTTAGTAGGGACAGGGTTTCGCCATGTTGGCCAGCCTGGTCTTGAACTCCTGACTTCAGGTGATCCACCTGCGTTGGCCTCCCAAAGTGCTAGGATTACAGGCATGAGTCACAGCGCCTGGCTAGGTTAACTTTTTCAGTCAAGTTAAATTTACTATTTGAAATTTAATAGCATAAATGTAGAATAACACATCTAGCAATATGTTCTTCTGAACTCTTCAGAGTGTAATCATTGGATTCGTAAAATGTGATTTCTTCATTGGCAGACGTAGCCTCTCCAATAATTTTTATATTTTTCAGTCCAAACCTATTCCTGAATCTGTGTAACCATCCCCTACTTGCAATATATGGGTTGGTGTCAATCATTTCAGAGGATCCCTTGATGAAGTCTTCATATGGGCTCAGTGTTTTCTGGTATAACGTGTTGCCCTCAAGTAGATTAAGTGTTCTGTTCACGTGTTTCACCCACATATTTACTGTCTTTTAAATGTTAACTATGCACTTATCACACACTGTAGCAGTAACTTCTGCAAAACTAGCACAAATTTCTTTTCTCTTCTTTACAATTTCATGGATAGAAGATTTATTCTTACCATAGCTCTTAGCAACCTCTGATATGAATTTGTTTCTGTTTCCTTATTAAGTAGAGAACTTTCCCCTTTTCACTTAAAGGTAGCACTTTAGGGCTTCTCTTTGGCATACCCAAACTGCCAGCATCACTACTCTTGCACTTTGGGGCCTTTATTGAGTAAAATAAGGGTTATTTGTACACAAGCAACGTGAGGACAGTAGCTCAGATAACTCAGATGGCTACTGACTGACTAACTAGTGGGTGGCTTACTACGCAGCGTGGATATGCTGGACAAATAGATGGTTTACTTCCCAGGCGGGATGGAGCACATGAGGCGACATTTCATCATGCTGCTCACAACAGAGAAATTGAAAACTTATGAATTGTTTATTTCTGGAATTTTTCATGTAGTAATCGCAGATCGCGGTTGACTGTGGGTAAGAAACAAACGATGAAAGTGGATTACTGCTATTCATTTTAATTCCAAGGGCCTTGGTTCTTCCTAATCCCACGCTTCAATGCAGCATTATTTAGACATACTACCCAAAACGTAGACCTTAGGCTACTTTTGTGTCGGTTGCCACTCATGAAGCAAATCGTGCTGTTTTCTGCCCAAGGGTCCCTGCTCTGGGCCGCTAGGCAAATGAGCAAAATACATGGAGGTGCTGGGGATTGAACCCAGGGCCTCGTGCATGCTAAGCACGCGCTCTACCACTGAGCTACACCCCCTGAAAGCTGGCTTTTTTGCTATAGTTTATAACTGGCTGTCACTGTTATCTGCTAGTGTTCTACGATTTAAACCGAGGTCAAAGTCTACTCTATCCAACTCTACTATTTCTGAAACCCTCAAGTTGCATTCTGGACCGAAAGATCCCTTTAGTGCTATTAGGGTCTTTCATAATGGCGGACCCTCCAAAGACTGTTCCTAGGGAACTTCCCGAATGGCAGCTTTTGTCCACCACCAAGGAGAATCCCAGGTAGAAATATTATCTTAAACAGTCAACTTCCTACTTTTCTGTCTGCAGTGCTCCCAGAAAAACATAAACGGTACTACTAGGGAATACTAAGACCAGTACTAGGAGAGCTACTCAGGGAACGTAGGTCCAAGGGAGGAGATAAGACTGGAGGGGAATTAATTCACAATATCAGCGTGAAATGAAGTGCAAAGCATGTGTCAGTCACAGCTCTCCCAAGCCGCTGGGCCCAGCGTCTACGGAAGCGTGGAAGCGGCATTCTGTCCAAGACGCTGCTCACTGGCTGAGATCCCTAGAGAGCGAAGACCAGAAAGAAAACAGCTCCAGGCGACTTTCATCTCTTTCAGGCAAAATCCTTTCACGGTGAGGCGAACACAAAGAAAGCAAGAGGAAGGAATTTGCTCTTTTTAAGACCTCCCTGCGCCTGGACAGGTCCTCAGACCCTGTGTTCCTGGAGCACAAAAGGTAAGGGTTTCCTGTCTTTATTCAACATGCGTGTGCCACAGTCAACCCAGGCAAGTGTTTTGGAGACAATGGGGGTTGGGGGCAAAAATGTAAGTAATTTAAGAACTCCCCCAGGTGACTCTGAAAATCAGCACGGTTCGGTTACAAGTGGAATGTCTGAGAACGGAAGAGAACTGAAGAGGAGGACGAGAAGAAGGAAGGAGATAGAGAGTGGAGGGTATTATGGGCGAGAGTGGGGAAAGTGGAAGAGATGAAGCAGCGAAAGACGAAGAAGAAGAAGAGGACGAGAAGACAGGAAGCGGGTTCAGGCAGGGGACTCGAAACACCATCAGCATTTAAATAGGGAGGGAGACTGGACGTATCCAAGTTCCCCTATCTGTCGCGTTTTCACCAGGCCCACGGCAAGACAGAAGGTTTCACTCTTCTAAACAAAGTAGGCTGAAAACGTAGGTCCTGCACGAAGATTTGGTTTGTTTTGTTCTAGATTGTCGCGGGTTGAGAGCAATTCGTTGCTCTTTTCCTCTCTGGATAAACAGGTTGAGCGCTTCACCAGGCGTTCGTGTGGCTGAATTTTTGTGCAATAGGTACTGGGAATGGCAATTTTTTTGTTTGTTTGTTTGTTTTTGTTTTTTGAGACAGAGTCTCGCTCTATCGCTCAGGCTGGAGTGCAGTGGCGCGATCTTGGCTCACTGCAAGCTTCGCCTCCTGGGTTCACGCCATTCTCCTGCCTCAGCCTCCCGAGTAGCTGGGATTACAGGCACACACAACCACGCCCGGCTAATTTTTCACTTTTTTTTTTTTTTTTTAGCGGAGACGGGTTTCACTATGTTGGTCAGGCTGGTCTCGAACTCCTGACCTCGTAATCCTCCCGCCTCGGCCTCCCATCGTGCTGGGATTATAGGCGTGGGGAAAGGCAATTTTATAAAGAACATCTTGAAAGCCACGCCCGGACTCTTTCGGTATTCTTTACTTGCATCCTGCACTTGTCTTAGCTGGAGTCAGAAGAGAAACAATTTGAGCAGAGAAAATATGTTTGCCATAGTGTTGTAGAACCACACTATTGTCTGCCTCATCTCATAGGGCTTAATTAATGGGCTGAAGATGAGGGACCATTCTGACAGGTGTGTAATGACATCTCATTATGGTTTTATTTTGCATTTTCCTAATGGTTAATGATGCTGAACATCGTTCCATGTGCTTCTTTGCTACCTGTATATTTTCTTTGGTAAAATATTTCTTTATATCATGTTCTAATTAATTTTTTTTTACTGTTGAGATCGGAAGTTGTATTCTAGTTCTTTATATATTGATACTAGGCCCTTATCAAATGTGTGGATTTATGTCTGCCACTTTCTTATTTGATTTCCATTTGTTCTCTCTGGTGTTTTTGTTGTAGCATTTGTTGTTCTGTTATCCTTTTTCTACCTTTTTTTGGATGTCTTTGATGTTTTTCGTATTCCATTTTAACTTAATCATTGGCTTTTTCTCTATATCTTGTTACTTTAGTGATTGCTCTGTGATTTAGTGATTACAATATGCACGCCATCCACTTAGACTTCATGAAAGTCCAGCACCAATATAGGATCCTTTACCCCTTCACCAACTTTGTTATAGTTGTCAAATGTATTACACCGACACATGGACAATTCCACTAGATATACACCCATATATATTTAAAATAACCTAGGAGAAAAAAATTATTTTATATTATCACAGATATTTATCATTTCAGTGGCTTTTCCTTCACTCCTGAAGATCCAAGTTTCCCTCTGATATCATTTCCTTTTAGCCTGAATAATTTTCTCAATATTTCTTGCACAGAAGATTTGATGGTAATGCATTCTTGTAGCTTCCCTTCTTTGAGAATACCTTTATTTTCTCTTCATTTCTGGATTGTCTCTCTAGATACTGAATTCTGGATTAATATTTCATTTATCATTTTAAAGATGTTGTTCCACTGTCTTTTGACTATCAGTTTCTGAAAGAAAAATCCACATATTTGGATTGTGGTCTCTGTTTTAAAATTGTGTTATTTTCTGTAGTTGTTTCCAAGATTATTTTTTGTTTGTTTTTAAGATAGGGTCTCACTTTGTCACTCAGGCTGGAGTGCAATGGTGTGGTCACAGCTCGTTCCAGCCTCGATCTTCTGGGCTCGAATCATCCTCCCACCTCAGCATGCCTCTCTGCCTTCTGTAGCTGGGACTACAGACATGCACTACCGTGCCTGGCTAAGATAGCTTCCTTCCTTCCTTCCTTCCTTCCTTCCTTCCTTCCTTCCTTCCTTCCTTCCTTTCCCTTCCTTCTTTCCTCTTTTTTTTTTTTTTTTTTGAGATGGAGTCTCACTATGTTGTCCAGGCGGGTCTCAATCTCCTGAGTCCATTGATCCTCTTGCCTCAGCCTCCCAAAGTGCTGGGATTACAGGCGTGAGCCACCATGCCCAGCTCCAAGATTTTTAAAAAAGCTTTTATTTTCAGCAGCTGGATGATAATGTGTCTAATTAGTTTTTTAAATTTTGATTGGAAGTTTCTTGAATCTGTAAATTTACATCTTATTTTTGTCATTATTTATGTAAATATTTCTCTACACCAGTCTTTTTTCTCCTGAGACTTCAATGACATCTATTTTAGACTATTTGATATTATTCTACAGGACCTTGAATTCATTGTTTTCAGTCTTTTTTTTCTCTCTCTTCCCATTAAATTGAATGGTTTCTATTGATCTATCTTTAAGTTAACTGATTTTTTTTCTCTACATCTCCACTGAGTCTTTCCATTGAACTTTTAATTTCAGATATTATATTTCAGGTCTAAAATTTCCAGTTGGTTTCTTTTTCAATACTTTCTATTTCTTTTTGTTTTTTTTGAGACAGGGTCTTACTCCAAGGCCCAGGCTGAAGTACAGTGGTATGTTCATAGCTCACTGCAGCCTTGAACTCCTGAGCTCAAGTGGTCCTCCCATCTCAGCCTCCTGAGTAGCTGGGACTATAGGTGCATACCACCACACCTAGCTTTTTTTTTTTTTTTAACCTTTGATAGCAGATATCTCTAGCTGTGTTGCCCAGGCTGCTCTCAAATTCTTGATCACAAGCAATCCTTCCCCTGAGCCCCCGTAAAGTGCTGGGATTACAGTTGTGAGCCACCATGCCTGACCAGTTTCTATTTCTTTTAATAAAAATTTTTACATGTTGGTTCGTTAAAGTATGCTTGGCATAGAGCACAGTTAAAATAGACACTGAAAGTCCTCATCTGATAATTTCAAGATCTGAGTCACCTTGGATTTGCCATCTATTGATTGTATTTTGTCTTGAAGATTGAATATATCCCCCTGGATCTTTGTATGTTGAGAAATTTTTTATTGTGAGGATTTTGTGGAGAATGCTTGATTTATTTACTTGTTTTTAGCAGATAACTTACCTGATTAGTTCAGACTGAAAGTTTTATGTCTCAGCCAGGCATGGTGGCTCACGCCTGTAATCCCAGCACTTTGGGAGGCGGAGGCGGAGGCGGGCAGATCACAAGGTCAGGAGATCAAGACCATCCTGGCTAAAACGGTGAAACCCCGTCTCTACTAGAAATACTAAAAATACAAAAATACCAAAATTAATTAGCTGGGCATGGTGGCGGGCACCTATAGGCCCAACTACTCGGGAGGCTGAGGCAGGAGAATGGCGTGAACCCGGGAAGCAGAGCTTGCAGTGAGCGGAGATTTCACCACTGCACTCCAGCCTGGGCAACAGAGCGAGACTCCATCTCAAAAAAAAAAAGTTTTATTTTCAAAGCTTTTGTTATGCTGTTTCAGGTCTTCCCTTGAGCATGTCCCACTTGGTGTTAGTCTGAGATGGAGGTCTTCGTATAAATATACTGTTAGTTTGGAAAGAATTTGTTATGCTGTTCTGGTTCTGTCTATAGCATGCACAGCTCAGAGCTAAGCCCAAGACGTATGTGGCTTTATATACAGATTTTAGGGAATCCTTTCTTCAGTCTTTCAGGACTCTCCTTAACTCTTCAGACTTTTCTCAACTTTTCCTTGATAATTTGGCTAGAAATATGGAGTTTCTGTCACAGTTTCTGTTGCCTACACAACTGCTTCAAGATTGGGGCTCACTCTCAGTAAAGAGCTGTGAGAAAAATACTAAAAATAAAAAAACTCATCTTTAATTCCTTGCGGGTCACCCTTCCAAGTTTTTATTGCCTCCATAATCTAATTGCTTTTGTTGCTTGATAAGTTTGGTGGGGGTGGGGGGGGTGTGTGTGTGTGTCCCATCTCCCCATAATTTTTGCTATAATCAGCAAGATATATTGTGATGGGATTATGCAAACATAGAAAACCTGGAATCTTCTGCTTGTAAAGTTTTACTTTTAGTTCTTGAAATGTTGAGCTTGATTCTTAGAGCTCCCAAGGGAAAAATGCTTTCACCAGAGGCCACCAAAGGAATGGTTCCATTAAACCGGAAGTTGAGAATGACATTTTACCACTTTGGCCTTTTTGTGCCAATAAACCAGCAGGCAAGGAAGGGGCTTACTCTTGGTGATTGCTCATGGTGATTGATCCTGATACCAACTTAAATTGGGACGTTACTACACAAATGGGGTTATGAAGGAATATGTCTGGAATGTAAGGGGTTTTTTAGCAGTGCCTTTCAGTGAGTAATATCATCCACTGTGATTAAAGTCAATCAAAAACTAGAACAATCTTTTGTACAGGGCACTGTTAAATGTCATAAACTCTCTAGGAGTGAAGGTTTGGTTTACCCCATCAGGCAAAGAGCCTTAACTGCTGAGGTACTTGCCGAAAGCAAAGAGAATATGGAGTGAAAGAGATAATTACAAATACCAATCAGCTGCAGATACAAGTGCTCTAATAGTTATGAGCATTCTTTCTTTGTGTGTTTATCGTAACCAGTCTTTTTTCTTTCCTTTTCTGGCTCACCCACTGTATTAGTTTCCTAGGGCTGCTATAACAAATTATCACAAAATCAGTAGCTTAAAACAATGGAAATTTATTCTTTCATAGTTCTGGAGGCAAGAATTGTGAAATCAAGGTGTGAACAGGGTCATATTTTCTCTGAGACTCTGGGTAGAATCCTTCCTTGCCTTGTCTTAGCTTCTGGTGGTGGCCATCAATATTTTGTATTCTCTGACTTGTAGCAGCATCACTCCAATCTCTGCCTTTCTGGTCACATGGCATTCTCACAGTGTCTCTGTATACAAATTTCTCTCTTCTTGCAAGGACATCAGTCATATTGGATTAGAGTCCACCTTAATAATCTTGTCTTAAGTTGATTACATCTGCACAGACTCTATTTCCAAATAAGGTCACATTCTGAGGTTCCAAGAAGTTTATGATTTGGGGGGAAGGACAGTATTAACCCAGTACAACTACCACCTAACATAAGATATATTAATACTAGTTACATTTATATCCCTGAATTTAAGTAACTGTATATCGAAAGAGGAGTGGAATAAACATCACCAAAAGAGGGTTCCATGGATTGTGTTTTTGTTTGGAAGGTAAGTACGGCTTAAAGATGTGTGTGGGGTGCTGAGCAAGTTGTAATACATAAGCCTTTGTCAGCATAGGCAATGGTTGAAAACAGGAACAGAAAATACAGGAAATTAGAACCCAGGCTTGTCCAGTCAAACAAACAAACAAACAAACAAAAACAACAACAAAAAAAGAAAATACAGGAAAGTTTGAGACACAGGAAGAAGAGGAGAAAAAGAAGCAGAAAAAGGAATAACAAATAAAAAAGAAAGAACAGGGAGAACTCCACAATATAAATGGGAAAATTATTTACCACTGAAGGAAAATAGATTTAGAAGAAGCCAGGTAACACTGAAGAAGCTCTGGAGGCAGAAGAAAGAAGCTCCGATGGTAAGGAAACTATCCCAGCATTTTTGAGATTTGAAGCCCTAATTCCTCAGTCCCTAAAGAAGAATTATAAATCCAGACTAAAGAAATTAGTTGCAATTACGTTTTTGCTGCATTACTTGAAAGGAATCTCATGCAACTATTGTTTCCCTTCAAGAAGAATAAAAAACAGTAGCTGTGCACATTATCTTCCATTCATTCAATCAAAGATAAGTATCAGCAATGTACAATGGGGCAATTATCGGGTTAATCTCTTGATTCAAAGATGTGAATGAAATAATCCCTGACCTCAAGGAGTTAGAACTGGAGAAGATCAGAAAGTAAATACATCGAAACCCACAAGACTATTTGATAACTTACTATTCTCTGGTCCTACCAGCTGCAGTGTACAGCCATTTCATAAGATACGAAATTGAGAGAAACAAGACAATTGGAAATGGGAGTCAAAAAGGAGTCACTAATGTTAACAAAACCCTGACAAATAAAGCAGGGGAAAACCATGAAGAGAGGATTCTCATGCTTGTATGCCTAATAACAAAAACTATCACAAAAGACTGTGAAAACCACAACCTTGCAATCTTACACACAAAAAATATGTCTACAAGGACATCTGCCTAGCAACTGCCTGTCCAACCTTGGACTAGTGTCACCCTTGTTATCAATATTTGCAGCCAAAGATAATTATTTCAAAAACAATTATGTAGCCCTCCTCAACTTTTCTTTAAAAACTTTTGTCTTTCTTTACCTCCCTGAAGACATACATCGTTTACTATGGCATGCCTATTCCCACTGCAATGCTCTGTTCACAAATAAACATATTTTCTTTTAGAGAACCTCTCTCTGTTATTTAGGTTGACACATGGAAAGTCTCAGGGTGGAATATTCTGTTGGGTCTTCAGTCTCTTCCTCACTACAATTTCTTTTTTGTTTCTTTTTTCTCTTTTCTCTTTCTTTCTTTTTCTTTTTCTTTTTTTTTTTTTTTTTTTTTTATGGTATAGACCAAGCTATCCAGTCTTTCTTGGCCATTTTGTCCATACCCATGTGTTCAAAAATGTTATCTATCTAGAAATAATTTCCACCTTTGCTTTCTATATCATGCCCTTCTTTCTTCAGCAGCAATCAACAAAGTCCAAAAAAACTTCTTGAAAAATTAAGAAGCGTCTCAACATCAACATGTGCAAAATAAAAATTATTGTCTCCCATTTCCACTTTCACATGTGTAGGTGGCTCAAAATTAAAAATAAAAGGAAGCTTTAGACCAGTGACAGGATCTGGGAGAGGACTTACTTGGCAGGTAAGATTGAGCAGGGGCCAGGCACTGTGGCTTACAGCTGGGAGGCCAAGGTGGGTGGATCACTTGAGGTCAGGAGTTCGAGACCAGCCTGCTCAACATGGTGAAACTTTGTCTCTACTAAAAATACAAAAATTAGCTGGGCATGGTGGCTCATGTCTGCAGTCCCAGCTACTTGGGAGGCTGAGGCAGGAGAATTGCTTGAGCCGGTAAAGTGGAGGTTGCAGTGAGCTGAGATTGTGCCACTGCACTCCAGACTGGGCAGCAGAGCAAGACACTGTCAAAAAAAAACCCAGCAAAAATGGTGTCATATGCTTTAGAATGTATTATCCTTTCTTTAACATAGGTGTGAGAAAGGATTTAGGAAAAGATTATTGAAATGGACTTTAACAGAATAGACATTTACTTTTAAATGTTACACTTTCACAAAACCATGTAAAATGTAAAACTAGGGAATATGAAACAAGAAATTGCAACAGTGATGGGGCTGTGGCTTGATGGTATAGCTTTTCTCTTGCAAGTGTAAGGTCTCAAATTTGATCCCTGGGAGCGCCAGTGCTGCTTTCTTTTTCCACAATTCTGACAATGTGGAATCGGCACCTTCCTTTATTCCCCCTTTTCCCCTCATTATTTTCTGCTCCCTGGCAAAGTAAAACAAAATGCAATGGGTTGCCACTACACAGAGTTATTGGGAAAACACAAGAAAGGCATGAGTGCAAAGCACCAAGTAGCCAACAGATTAATCAGCTTTTTAAAATTTACCTGGTCTAGGCTGGGTGTGGTGGCTCATTCCTGTAATCCCAGCACTTTAGGAGGCCGAGATGGATGTATCACTTGAAGTCAGGAGTTCAAGACCAGCCTGGCCAACATGGTGAAACCCTATCTCTACTAAAAATTCAAAAATTAGCCGGGCGTGGTGGTGGACTCTTATAATCCCAGCTACTCAGGAGGCTGAGGTGGGAGAATTGCTTGAACCCAGGAGATGGAGGTTGCAGTGAGCCGAGAACCCGCCACTGCACTTCAGCCTGGGTGACCAAGAGAGACTCCATCTCAAAAAAAAAAAAAGAAAAGAAAAGAAAAATTTACCTGGTCTACCATTTAGCAATAGTACTGAAGAGAAAGAAAGACTATGAAATGAGGAAAAAGAAGCTCATAGGCAGAAAATATGCCACTCCCTCCTGATCCTCTGTGCTTTCTGTCTTTGCTGTCATTCTCCATTTTTATCTACACAAACTTCATTGCAGACTTCATCTCGTGGGTCAGACATTTTCACCATCATTATCAGTGAATTACGTGCATATCACATGGCAAAACCATGCCACTTCTTTTCATTTTAAAGTGGATTATGTCTAAGTAACAATATACAGAGTTTTTGGAAGGCACCCTAATCTCTGAGTCAGAAACTCTGCAGACATGACATCTCTTACCGTGAGTTTTGCATTTTCATGAGGCTATGAAGGAGAGGTCCTCTGGAGAGTGGGTAGCATGAGGGCTCAAAATTACCCATTCTTATCAGAAGATAATAAGATTTTTGAGTATTGTTCCAATTTTCATTGTGAGCTGTCAGTTTTCTGATTGGGAATTAAGTGTTTTTCCATTTAACCTCATGGGTTCTTCATGCTCAATTTTCCTTAATGCCAATACAAAACCTAATGCCACATAACAATGGGAGGGATTTTGTTTCTTACTTTTAATTCAAAAGGTAATCAACCTGACAGCAACAAAAAACCTGGCAGAGATTCTGCTTATATTTCTGTACTTACTAGCTAGATAGAAGACTAATCAGGCTACTTGGAATTCTCCTTAAGTAAATCCCTCACTCACTAAATCCATAACTCTAAATCCCCCGTCAGTCTGCATTCTTCCTCGTTCTCTTAAATCTGTTTTTCCACTTTCATGCCTGTAGTCACTCTTCTGGTAACCCATTTAATTCTCATAAGTCTTCAAAGTTGGCTTCTGCCTACAGTGGTAGAATAGAGCAGAAAATTGCTGGGTTGCATCTGTTTAAACCATGGAATTCTTATTTTACTGCAACCTTGGTTTTGCTCCCTCAAACTCTCGACTTTTAGAATCCAGTTGAGCAAACAGGAGGATGTATGGAAGGATGTGCTCACTATAAACACTTAGTTTCCTAAGAGAAAGCCAGGTTTCAATTTACCTCTATCTAAAAGTTAGAAATACATAGGTGAAATAAAAGATTAGCTTTACCAAGGGTTTAAATCCTGAAATCTCACCTTAAAAGACTAAACCTCCACCAAATGGGCTATGCCCCTTCATAGTTAAAGAGCTTCTTGAAATCTTGTCAAGTGAATATTTTAAAAATTATACTCTAACCTGTTTGCCTCATATTTTCTCTTTCGTTTCAAGTTTCCACACTTTTTTTTTTTTTTTTGAGTCGGAGTTGCCCTTTTGTTGCCCAGGCTGGAATGCAGTGGTGCGATCTCGGCTCACCACCACCTCCACCTCCCGGGTTCAAGTGATTCCCCCGCCTCAGCCTCCTGAGTAGCTGGGATTACAGGCATGTGCCACCACACCCAGCTCATTTTGTATTTTTGGTAGAGACGGGGTTTCTCCATTTTGGTCAGGCTGGTCTTGAACTCCCAACCTCAGGTGATCTGCCCACCTTGGCCTCCCAAAGTGCTGGGATTACAGGAGCGAGCCACCGCGTCCGGCCCTCCACACTGTATTTTGCTTACACACATACCTGAGATGCTGAAGCCAAAATCAGCCATAAATTCCACTTCTATAATTAACATTGATTGCAGTGTAACCACTCACACTTTGCACACTGTGGTGCTTATGGAAGCCACCAATAACAGTGGCTCCTGCACCATGCACCTTCAAATCAGCTACACACATGCCCTCCAAAGTGCTCATAGTGTTTGTCCAGTGACAGAAAAGGGCAGCGAGGCATTGTCAAAGCCATAACAATTTTAGACTAAACAAGTCAGATCTTCCTGTGGGACAAATGTCTTTAGTGTTTTTTCTTCCAGAAGAAAGGGGAACTTGTATAGATAAGAACTTGTACTCTAGTGATAACAAGAAAGATATAGACCTTTGGATATATCCTGTCTACTATATGTTCACTTCACCTCCTCTTCTATGAAATTTTCCTAAAAAATTAACTCAATACAGCCTCTGGGTGCTTGACTTCCTAGGCTATTGGGTCTCAAAGCTGACTGATTACTGGAATCATCTGGGAAGCTTTAAAATCATGTACATTACTGGCTGCTTCTGCTAGAAGGTGCCCTAGGGTTTTCTTCAAGGCTCCTGTGAGGGTTGACAGTCACACAAAAATATTGGCAAAACTCACAGGGACTACTCTTCGTGTCTTATGTGGCAAAGTTTGAGGACTTCTCTAGGCCTAAAGAGGCTTCACAAGGATCTGGAATTTTTTTTTTTTTTTTTTTTTTTGAGATGGAGTTTCACTCTTGTCCCCCAGGCTGGAGTGCAGTGGCAAGATCTTGGCTCACTGCAACCTCTGCCTCCCGGGTTCAAGCAATTCTCCTGCCTCAAATTCTCCTGCCTCAGCCTCCCTAGTAGTTGGGATTACAGGCATGCACCACCACACCCGGGTAATTTTTGTATTTTTAGTAGAGATGGTGTTTCACCATGTTGGCTAGGCTGGTCTCCAACTCCTGACCTCATAATCCACCTGCCTCGGCCTCCCAAAGTGCTGGGATTACAGGTGTGAACCACTGTGCCCAGCAGATCTATCTATCTATCTCTCTCTCTCTCTCTCTCTCTCTCTCTCTCTCTCTCTCTATCTATCTGTTTGTTTTTTTACAAAGACGTTATAAAGGCTTAATGTTCCAGCTCACATATTGTTTCTTTTCCACTTTCCTTATTCTGGACAGAATTTTATCCAAATGAGGCTTTATAATACATTGCAGCTTTTCCCTTCCTCTACTCTTTCCCTTTCCTTCTATGGGGCCTCCTTAACTAGAGCTGAAGCATCCATTAATTGGGTCCAGGCCAGGGTTTGCTAGAACAGTGACTGTGAAACACTATTGTTGCTCTTCATTTATAGCCAGACTTTCAGATAAATTTTTTCCTCTTCTGTCTTATCTACCCAACATTAGCCTATATTTTGAGATTGGCACTCATGTCTCTCATTTTGTCATACTTCATTTCTCAGCAAGTATTATTAATTTATTGCACTTCTATCTTTCCCACTTACCTGGATCTAAATCCCCTGAGGTAACACATTGCTAATATTCTTTATGTCCTTCTGCACGGTCTTCTTCTTTTTGTCCTTCTGCATTGTCTTCTCTTTTTTTTTTTTTTTTTGAGATGGAGTCTTGCTCTGTCACTCAGGCTGGGGAGCAGTGGCATGTTTTGGCTCACTGCAACCTCTGCCTCCTGGGTTCAAGTGATTCTCATGCCTCAGCCTCCCAAGTAGCTGAGACTACTGGCATGTGCCAACACCCCTCACTAATTTTTGTATTTTTAGTAGAGGTGGGGTTTTGCCACGTTGACCAGGCCAGTCTCCAACTCCTGACCTCTGGAGATCTGCCTGCCTTGGCATCCCAAAGTGCTGGGATTACAGGCATGAGCCACTGTGCCCGGCCTGCACTCTTTTGTCTTTTTTGATACTTTGTAGACAACATGGAAGTTGAAAGAAAATAATATTGAAAAGAAGTAAATATCTCAACTTGGGATTCTCCTCAATGAGTTGAAACTGATGCTCTGTAGTATGTTGGTGAGCAGACCTTGGAGTGGCCTGACTGGAGTGAGAAAATTGGAGGAGGAAGATCTTAGTAAACAAAACTGTTTTTTGGTCTAGCATTCCATTACTTTTCATGGCATAGCTGCAAAAAGGGACTGGTCTAGGATTTTCTGAAATAGTGAGGTTGAATACAGTAAACTGTCCTACCAACCACTAGATATCCAGAAATTGGGACAATCATCAGTTTTAGAGGATTTACTGAAATGTAGGGTCAATTGGGGTATATAGCTTGGTGGCAGAGCACCGGCTAAGCATGTAGGTGAGTCCAGGTTTATTCCTTCAATACTGCTTTTCTCTTACTTCTTCAAAGCTGTACTTAAATAACACAACCCTGCTGCATAAGCATAAGACAAGAAGAATTGAGAGAGAAATATCCCCCTCACTCAGGATCTCCCAAAAGGAGAGGAACAATCATGTCACCACCACATTAGTAAGCTCTCATTCTTTTCGTTCCATTACACAGTTTCCTGAGGAACAACCATGAAAAAGAATGATCAAGGAAAAGAAAAAGAGGCCCTTAAGCAATCTGTGTTAACAACTCTTTTTGTGGTTGTTCCTGTGTGAAGCCTGAGGAGCCGAAACTCACCCACTGATTTTTCTCTCCCCTCACTGCTCTTCCATGCACACAGATGGCAGTAGTTTCAATCAATTACCAAATGTGGCAGGTTATTGATCCCAAATTCTGAGTGAGGGATCAAGGGAAAGACATCTCTCAAATAATGCAGTGCTTTCGAAACTCAATAGCTGAGATAATTACTAGTGTCAGTGAAGGTAGAGGTGCAGCTGACATAACTCAGTTGGGAGAGCCCCCGATTAAAGGTCTAAAACTCCCATATCCCTCCTCAGAGTTTGAAATCAATGATTTGTTTCAGCAGCATGTTGCCTGATCACAAACATCCTCCTGCACTCACTTTTCAAGGAAATCTTCTAGAGGGCTAAGGCGAGGAGAATCAAAATTGGGTGGCTTAAATGTTCCTTGCCTTTGCCAGTGAACACTTTTTTTTCAGTGTTTTGAGGCTTTAAAGGAAAACTTGCTTGATATAACTTTCGTCAGTGTTACACAACAGCTCTTTGATAAAGAAGCAGCCCAAGGCTTTGACGTGAATATGTACACCCTTCGCCTTATATGCTAAGCTGAAAGCTTCCCGTGAACAAAGGGCTCTGCTCGTTCCCAGACAATTCAATTCTATTTGCTTTGCCATATCCAGGACCTGCTCGCATTTCCCAATGCCCCGGTGGCACTGCTTGAAGGTTTCCGGGCCTCTTTGACTTTTTCTTTCAAATATGTACATATATAGCAGAATTCCTCCTTGTGTCCGTGGGTTCTCAAAGGGAAGGCAGTTGGAAATTCTCTCCGCTGCCCTGCGTCTGACCTTGCCCTGTTTATTCCCTAAGTCTGGGTGGGAGGGAATATGTCACTCCATTTAAAGTTGATGGAGTTTTGAAGTCGCTGTTTTAAAACCCGTTTGTGGATATAATAATCGTCAAGCGAGAAATAGAGATGGGGTGTGGAATCAGAGCAGGACAATCTCAGAACCTGGGACTCACGAACAGAGCTGGAAAATGGATGTTGGCAGAGCCTCCGACCCAGCATGGTGTGAAGATCAAGGAAAGCCCGCGGCTGCCTCTGGACTGAAAAACACTTTTTTCTGAGTCATTATCGCTGCTATATATGTTGGAGACTTGAGACTGTCTCAGGACCTTCCTGGTGGAGGCAAGAAACTCTTACCGAGTCGCCAGCAAGTGGACCTTGGAGCAAGTTAACAGGAATGGGAAGGTCCTAGAATCAAAAACGGTGCTATTCAGACTAAAATCTGTTACTCGTCTAATGAAGCCACTACACAGTATCCAGTCTTGTAACTTCAGAGATAATGAAATTTAATCCAGTGGACTTTCTCTAGCTAACTCTTAAGTTAAAAAACTATAACAAAACAAAACCAACAAGAAAAATAGCAACAACATTTTATAAAAGAACCCAGGCAGTTTGCGGGTCAGGGGGTGTAGCTCAGTGGTAGAGCGCGTGCTTCGCATGTACGAGGTCCCTGGTTCAATCCCTGGCACCTCCATTTTTCCTTCAGCCAATCCATCCTCTCATGGACCTCCATTGATTTGGGAGAAGCAGATCTCATGTCTGTTTGGGTGAGTGATTGGAAGAACTTGGATAACCCAAACCGCGTTTTTAAGGAATGCGGAGCTTGCCAATGTGAACTTTGAAAACTCATTTGCGGCCGGGCGCGGTGGCTCACTCCTGTAATCCCAGCACTTTGGGAAGCCGAGGCGGGTGGATCACGAGGTCAGGAGATCGACATCATCCTGGCTAACACGGTGAAACCCCGTCTTTACTAAAAATACAAAAAAATTAGCCGGGCGTGGTGGCGGGCGCCTGTAGTCCCAGCTACTCGGGAGGCTGAGGCAGGAGAATGGCATGAACCCGGGATGCAGAGCTTGCATGGAGCCGAAATCGTGCCACTGCACTCTAGCGGGGGTGACAGAGCAAGACTCCGCTCAAAAAAAAAAAAAAAAAAAAAAAAAAAAAAAAAAAAAACAGAAAAAGAAAACTGATTTGCAAGTTTGAGGGCCAGATGCTATCAGCATGCAGGGAGAATTAGATATGGTAGGGGGCTTAAAGTCTTAAAAGTTTTCTTCTCGACGCCGGATTTTGGCAGAGTGATTAGTCTGGTAGATAGTAAATAGATTCTCATTGAATATTTTGACACGCTGTGTTATCGCATACTTAGTTGAAATAAAATTGCAAGAGCCTTAGTGGGCGATGGGTTAAAATTTCTTCTCTTACACTTGCCTTCTGAAAAATCAAGTTGCTTGTGTTTACAGTTGTACAACCAGAAAGTAGAATTCATGAGTTAACAGCACACCAAAGATCCCTGCGGTAGATGCAGCCAAAGGGGCAGTGTGTGTGTGTGTGTGTGTGTGTGTGTGTGTGTGTGTGGCGGGTGGGGAACAGTTTAAGCATAGACAGATGCCTAAGTTCTTGAGTTTCCTGAAATAAACACTGACGGTATAAACAAGGGGCCAGTAAAAATGATAAGACGAAGAACTCCTTCGTTTCTAAGCATAGTCCTACACTGGAGGAATGTACCAAAATCAGTTCCATTTTTGTTTCCTTTTGAATGCTAGTTCATGTATCAAAGCGGGGGACAAAAAGTGAAAAAGCTGGAATTGTGCTGAGAACTTGCTTCTGGAGCTCTGGATTTTCCCGTGTCTAGGGAGAAGGCCTTTGAAGTGAGGGTAGCAGGAAGACTGGAAATGCATTCATATAGATTTCTGGAAAACAAAATAAAACTTGGCCTTAGACCGATTTTGGACCCTGGGATTCATTGTTTCTGCTTCACACATCTTCCTACCTGTCAGCTTGCTCCAAGGTCCGCTCCACAACCGACTCCCTGGCAGGCACTTCCATTCACAAAGCCCCAGGAATGAAGCATTTTCTTGCCTCTTCAAGTTGCCCCTTTCCCTCAACTTCTTCTGCCTAAGGACACCAAAGGTAACACAGAAAGGAAATCAAAGAAGTAAAGTTAAATGCTGCTTGGCGAACTCTAGGTCCTAATGGAGGATGTAAAACAGAAGCTTACAGAATTCACAAAACCTGGCCTGAAATGCAGAGCGACAGCGTGTGTCTGGCAAATCTGGGGTGGTTACACGGCCAGGACCGACAGCTGCTTTTCCATCGCCGAAGCTCTGATCTGAAAGAGAGCAGGCGGGGTAGGGAGGAGGAGGGAGAATGCTGCAGTCGGATACATAGCCTCTTTCAGATGGGATTCTCTCTGGAATCAGGAGAGGGCAAGGGAGAAGGTGTGTGGACTGGGGCACGATCTATGCAGGGAACTAACACTTTGTACGCCTGGTGAGCGTCTCAAACGTGATCTGACACAGCTCAAAGGGTCGACGCTGTCATCCTCTCGCCAGTGTTTTGTGTGACAGTCAACCCAGACAGGAGTTTTGGATGACGACCGAAATCACAGTCCAGGCGGGGCCGGGCAGTTAAGTTACATCATTTAGAAAGCTCCCTAAATTCGAAATCCGGCAGATTTGGGAAATTCTGGCCTGGAAAATCAAGAATTCAAGCTGGATGGAGTGGGCTGAGTTATTGGGAAGTCGTCGCCTAGGAGGAGGCAGTGAGGAGACCAGAAGGGAAAGGGTGAAGGGATGGGTGGTTGGAGAGAGGGGTGAGGCGAGGTTGGGGTTAGCAAAACAGCACGTACAGGATTTGGATGGATGAGTAAGTAGGACGTGTCCAAGCTCTGCACGTTTTCTCTGAGTCCTCTAGGTACGAAAAAATATCACAGTCTTGTATGTTTGAAAGGAAGTGGGCCAAAACCTTTCGTCCCCTAGTAAGATACCATTCCTTTTTACACAAACAACTGTCGGCTTTTGAGAGCGTCGTTGGACTGTTTCCAGAGCTGAACGCTTCGGGAGCGTACCCGCGTAGCTAGGTTTTGTTTGAGGTGTAGTAGCGGCTGGTATTGGTGGCTTTCGAAAAAAGCCAGATGGTTGTGGTGGGAGTAGGTTGGTGAGTGTAGAAATGGGATTTGCCGGCTGCTTTTGGTTTGAGCACGTGAGGTAGTTCTGCAAGCGATTGTTTTCGTTTGGAATGGAAGACAAAGCTGACGATAACTGAATGTATTTCTCTGTACTTAAGCTATGTACTTAAGCTATGAGGGAAGGTTGCTGCCGTGAGCCTGGGTAGCTCAGTCGGTAGAGCTATCAGACTTTTAGCCTGAGGATTCAGGGTTCAAGCCCTTGCTGGGGCGTAAGGCCTTGGCCTTCTGCTGATGAGTGTTTTATATACCAAGCAAGGATTTTAATTCACCTTGCTCTATTCTGGACATTTGAATTTGAGCTGTTAGGCCAGAAAAATAATGGCTGAAGCCATCAATCAGAGGTTTCTGGTGCTTGGGGTTTTGTTTAAAGGCAAAAATTAAGGAAAGGCCGGGCGCGGTGGCCCACGCCTCTAATCCCAGTACTTTGGGAGGCCGAGGTGGGCAGATCGCTTGAGCCCTGGTGAAGGGGTGGCCTGCCCCTCCACACCTGTGGGCGTTTCTTGTCAGGTGGGATGAGAGACTGAGAAAAGAAATAAGAGACAGAAACAAAGTATAGAGAAAGAAAAGTGGGCCCAGGAGACTGGCGCTCATGTGCTGGCACTGGTCTCTGTGTTCCCTCAGTATTTATTGATCATTATCTCTACCGTCTCGGAGAGGGGGATGTGGCAAGATGATAGGGTAATAGTGGGGAGAGGGTCAGCAGGAAAACATGTGAACAAAGGTCTCTGTGTCATAAATAAGTTTAAGAAAACGTGTTGTGCTTTGATGTGCATGTACAAAAACATCTCGTACACAAACATCTCTGGGTGCATTAAAGAGCAGTATTGCTGCTAGCATGTCTCACCTCCAGCCTTAAGGCTGTTTTCTCCTATCTCAGTAAATAGAACATACAATCGGGTTTTACACCGAGACATTCTATTGCCCAGGGATGAGCAGGAGACAGATGCCTTCCTCTTATCATAACTGCAAAGAGGCCTTCCTCTTTTACTACACAGACCCTTTATGGGTGTCGGGCTGGGGGACAGTCAGGTCTTTCCCTTCCCACGAGGCCCTATCTCAGGCTATCACATGGGGAGAAACCTTGGACAATACCTGGCTTTCCTAGGCAGAGGTCCCTGCAGTGTATTGTGTCCCTGGGTACTTGAGGTTAGAGAATGATGATGACTTTTAACAAGCATGCTGCCTTCAAGCACTTTTTTAACAAAGCACATCCTGCACAGCCCTAAATCCACTAAACCTTGAGTCAACACAGCACATGTCTCTGCAAAGCACAGGGTTGGGGATAGGGTTACAGATTAACAGCATCTCAAGGCAGAAGAATTTCTCTTAGTACGGAACAAAATGGAGTCTCTTATGTCTACTTCTTTCTACATGGACACAGTAACAGTCTGATCTCTCTTTTCCCCACATTTCCCCCTTTTCTTTTCAACAAAACCACCATCGTCATCATGGCCCGTTCATCATGGCCTGTTCTCGATGGTCGCTGTCTCTTTGGAGCTGTTGGGTACACCTGCAGACTAACAACAGACAGAACAGGCACACAAGGATTAATATGAAATTTATAAGAGTAGTACTTCCGATGGTCTTAACCCAAGTGACAGGGTTAAGATTTGCAAGACCATCAGCAACTCCTGCGATTGCCTCAGTTCCTGGTACCAAATTTAAATGGGCTTTTGATGCTTCAAAAATTTGTTCTTTTAATTTGGAAATGTCTAAAGTGAGGTTATCTTCTCTTCCCTGTAGATGGCATCTAACCATGTCCCAGTGATGCTCAGACTCATTATAAACTCGGGGTGTAATACAGAAATCTGACCTATTCCAGTCACACTGTAACTGGAAACGATGTTCCAAGCTCATGAGTCTATCTCCCATCCAAATGACAGTTTGTCTAAGATCATTAATTTGATTTGCCAGTTTTTGATTAATACCAGATTGTGAATTCCACAATCTTGTAGAATTCTTTTGCCAATCGTTAACAAAGTTTACTGTCTGAACAGAAGAGTGCAATGCAACTCCTGCCACAGCGGCCGTAGCTGTGACTGCACTTAATCCGATAACACTGCAATTAAAGTAAAAATGAATCTTTTGGATCTATTTAAAATGCCTTTTAATACTTCAGTCAAAATATGGACAGATGGCGAGGCCTCCCACGGTCGGTCCATGGACACGGGGATCCACACGCCTTCTCTTGCTCTCACTAGCAGAATACAGTGCTGCCAATTAAAAGTTGAATCAATGCAAGTAAACAGTCTGCAATTTTCACAGGTTATAGTTTGGGAGTCTGGTTTAATAACTATATTTCCTACAACTAGCATATAAGGGGGCTTTACACAACTTTGTGAAGGAACCGTTAGACTGGAATTTAGGTTGATAGTATAACACGGCTTATGATCTCTTGTTTTTATAGCTTGATTTCTAGACCAAATTCTAATGTGGTAATGAGGCCACATTAAGCCTCCATAATTCTGGATGTTCAGGACCAGAAACAGGACTTATTATTTTTCATCTTGGAGTAGAGATTTCTTTTTCTCCTCATTCTCAAGGGTAGAAAGACTATACTTTTTCGTGCTTATGTTTGTCTAGACTTTCTGTTATGTCGCTATCAACATCTGGACTCACTTGTGCACTGGGACATGATTGAGTTTGTCCTGTGCAATTGTGGTAGAATTGACCTCGAGGTGCCCAATCTATAACAGTTCCAAATTCATCGTTTTGTAATATCACTGCTCTATTGGCCACACATTCTTCCCAAACTAAAACTTCTGTGTCTTTTGATCCTTTGGGAATTTCCTTGGGGCAAGGTTTCCCTTTAGGCCTAAATTTTAATGATCTTTGATAAGAAAAGTCCTGTAAATAATTTACCTGTGGCCTGAGTGACATTCCACTTACCATGTGATAAGTAAATCTACTGGTGGTACTGACAGTAGGTACGTTTACCAACCAATTTTGGATTGCAGGCATTAAACATCCTGGTGTTCTCCCTAGGCAAATAGGAGGAGAACAATACCCAGTGGAAATATTTATCATCATTCCTTCTTCCTCAGGTTTGGCAGGGCAATAATCATCTGTGGGGCCAGGTAGCCACACGCTATTATTAACATGTAATTCAATAGGATTATCCATCCATGTGACTCCCGAATTAAGGGCGGGAAAGGCACATAGGCCCAGTAGGTATAATTAGCTGCAGCTACTCCTGCAGGCATGGGGAGACACCACCGTTGATACAATCATCAAAGCTGCAAGCAGCATACTCTCTGGAGTTTGTGTCTCCTTTGTGTTCTCTAGACATTTTGTAGCTAACTGCGTCAGCTTTTTTAATTGTGCCCAAGTCAGCAGCTTTGTCTTCTTGGTGGATGGCAACTTCACCTATTCTTCTGACATCACCATTCTCTTCATCTTGTGAGTCGATGGTGCTCGATTGCTGTGTTTCCATCTCCGTGGAGGCGCTTTTCTTTGCATCTCCGATGGGTTCATTGTAGAACTTCAAATGTCTAGTGGGTATCCAAACAGGAAGCTGATTTTCTCCTGGTGAAACACAAGAAAAACCTCTCCCCCATGTTACCACCTTCCCTATTTCCCACGTCTAATTTTTGTTGTCTTTCCACCAAATCAGTTTTCCTTCATGTGGGCTGTTCTTTTTATCAGTAAGATGTTGTTCTGCAGAAGTAGTAGTCTGATATCTATAAATGTTTAAAACATTTAAAGTATAGAGTGCTAGATTAAGTTGCATCTGAGGAATGGTACACTCCTTACTGTCTCCCCCTTCTTTTTGTTTAACTAATTGAGTTTTGAGTGTTCTATTAGTTGTTTCAACTATGGCCTGTCCTTGGGAATTATAGGGAATTCCTGTTGTATGTGTAATTTTCCACTGATATAGTATTTTTTGGATTTTGGAAAGCTTTACTACAGTATCCTGGTCCATTGTCAGTTTTAATTTTTTCTGGAACTCCCATTACAGCAAAACAAGATAATAACTGTTTTTTTAACATGGGAAGTACCTTCTCCACTCTGGCAGGTTGCCCATATGAAATGTGAATAAGTATCAACTGTTACATGGACACATGATAATCTTCCAAATGAAGGTACATGCATGACATCCATTTGCCATAACGCATTGGGACACAGACCTCTGGGATTAACTCCTGCCTCTTGAGTGGGCAGGTGTAGGACTTGACACTGGGTGCAATGTTGTACAATATTTTTTGCCTGTTTCCATGTGACATCAAATTTGTTTTTTAATCCTGCTGCATTTACATGAGTCAAAGCATGAAGTTCTTGTGCTTTTATGAATGCAGATGATACCAGTAAGTCAGCTTGTTCATTTGCTTTAGTTAAAGGCCCTGGTAAATTAGTGTGTGCTTGAATATGAATAATATAAAATGGGAAATTTCTTTTTCTTACAGTTTGTTGTAATAAATTGAACAGCTAGTTTAACTGGTCATCCATGCTATATTTAATTAGAGCTGTCTCAACATCCCTTGTAGCCTGTAGTACATATGCAGAATCTGATACAATATTAATAGGTTGATCAAAATCTTGTAGCACTATAATGACTGCAGCCAACTCTGCTCTTTGAGCCGATTGATATTGAGTTTTGATTACTCGCTCTTTTGGCCCTGTGTAAGCCGCTTTCCCATTGCTGGAACCACCAGTAAACACTGTCAGAGCATTTTTTAAAGATTCATGTCTGGTAATTTTAGGTAAAATCCAAGTAGTCAATTTTAAAAACTGGAAGATTTTTGTTTTTGGGTAATGATTATCAATAATTCCCATAAAATCAGCAAGACCAATCTGCTATGCACCCGAATTAATAAAGGCTTGTCTAACTTGTTCCTTGGTTAAAGGAACAACTATTTTGTCTGGGTCGTTTCCACAGAATTTTATTATTTGTAATCTTGCCTGACCAATTAATGTAGCTATTTGATCCGAGTACAACGTAAAAGTCTTCATTGTACTGTGAGGAAGGAATGACCAATCCACAAGATCAGTATTTTGAACAAAGATGCCTGTTGGAGAATGTGCAGGAGCAAAAATCAAAAGTTGGAGTGGGGCTAAGGGATCTGAAGGGGTGGCCTGCCCCTCCACACCTGTGGGTGTTTCTCATCAGGTGGGATGAGAAGCTAAGAAAAGAAATAAGACACAGAGACAAAGTATAGAGAAAGAAAAGTGGGCCCAGGGGACAGGCGCTCAGCATACGGAGGACCCGTGCCGCCGGTACTGGTCTCTGAGTTCCCTCAGTATTTATTGATCACTATCTCTACCATCTCGGAGAAGGGGATGTGGCGTGCCGCCGGTACTGGTCTCTGAGTTCCCTCAGTATTTATTGATCACTATCTCTACCATCTCGGAGAAGGGGATGTGGCGGGACTATAGGGTAATGGTGGGGAGAGGATCAGCAGGAAAAAATGTGAACAAAGATCTCTCTGTCATAAATAAGTTTAAGGAAAAGTGCTGTGCCTTGATGTGCACATAGGCCAGATTTATGTTTGACTTTACACAAACATCTTGGTGCATTAAGGAACAGTATTGCCGCCAGCATTTCTAACCTCCAGCCATAAGGCGGTTTTCTCTATCTCAGTAACTGGAACGTACGATTGGGTTTTACACCGAGACATTCCATTCCCAGGGAGGAGCAGGAGACAGATGCCTTCCTCTTATCTCAACTGCAAAGAGGACTTCCTCTTTTACTAATCCTCCTCAGCACAGACCCTTTAGGGCTGTCGGGCTGGGGGACGGTCAGGTCTTTCCCTTCCCACAAGGCCATATCTCAGGCTATCACATGGGGAGAAACCTTGGACAATACCTGGCTTTCCTAGGCAGAGGTCCCTGCAGTGTATTGTGTCCATGGGTACTTGAGGTTAGAGAATGATGATGACTTTTAACAAGCATACTGCCTTCAAGCACTTTTCTAACAAAGCACATCCTGCACAGCCCTAAATCCATTAAACCTTGAGTCAACACAGCATATGTCTCTGCAAGCACAGGGTTGGGGCTAGGGTTATAGATTAACAGCATCTCAAGGCAGAAGAATTTCTCTTAGTACGGAACAAAATGGAGTCTCTTATGTCTACTTCTTTTTACATAGATACAGTCACAGTCTGATCTCTCTTTTCCCCACAGGGATCTATTCTATTTATTTGCGCTGACTGAATTTTTTCTTCCACTTATTTAATTTCTTTTGTTGCCTCTGGGGTTAGTATTCTTTTACTATTTAAGTCTGGGTCTCCTCTTAAGATAGAGAACAAATTTGACATGGCATAAGTAGGAATGCCTAGAGTTGGCCGAATCCAGTTAGTACCTGCTAGCAATTTTTGAAAGTCATTTAATGTTTTTAATGTGTCTTTTCTTATTTCTATTTTTTGTGGCTTAATTTTTCTATTTTCTGTCTGCATACCTAAATAATGAAAAGGAGTAGAGGTCTAAATCTTATCAGATGCTATTGCCAGTCCTGCGTTGGCAACCTCTGCTTGCAGAAATGTGTAACAGTCAATTAATTTGTCTCTCGTTTCTGCAGCACATAAAATATCATCAACATAATGAATGATATAACAGTCTGAAAACTTATCTCTAACTGGTTGAAGAGCTTGATCTAGGAAAGTCTGACAAATAGTTGGACTATTAAGCATTCCCTGAGGTAACACTTTCCACTGAAACCTGGTGGCTGGTTCTTTATTATTTATAGCTGGTATAGTAAAGGCAAATTTTTCAAAATCCTGCTCCTCCAGAGGAATGGTAAAAAAGCAATCCTTCAGATCAATTATAATCAAAGGCCAGTCTTTTGGGATCATGGCCGGAGAGGGCAACCCGGGTTGGAGATGCCCCTTGGGTTGAATTACGGCATTTACGGCCCTTAAGTCAGTTAACATACGCCATCTGCCGGATATTTTCTGAATTACAAACACAGGAGAATTCCAAGGCGAGAATGAGAGAATGAAGGCTCAATATGTCCTCTTTCGAATTGCTCCTTTGCTAATAAATGTAAAGCCTCCAGTTTTTGTTTTCGTAGTGGCCACTGATTTACCCATACCGGTTTTTCTGTTTTCCAAGTTAATGGAATGTGTTTAGGAGGCTCTACAGTGGTAGCCCCTAAAAAGGATACCCTGTTCCTTTTCTTTCTCGATTTTTCTCACTCTCAATTGGGACTTTAATGCCATTTTCATTTTTTCCTAGTCCCTTTCCTGGTATATACCCATTTTAGTCATGATTTTTTGACTTGTGGGGCTGTATAATGGAGCAGGCATAGTGATTTCTGCACCCCATTGTTGTAATAAATGACCCCACGGATTAACAGGAAATGAAGTAATCATTGGCTGAACAGTACTTTCTTGATTATTCAGCCCTGAACAATGCAAAATCATAGTAATTTGATACACTTCTGAGGCAGTGCCTATGCTGACAAGTCCTGTAACAGCCTTTTGTTTAGGCCAATTTTTTGGCCACTGATTTAAAGCAATGATAGAGACATCTGCTCCAGTGTCTACTAACCCTTCAAACTGTTTTTTTTGAATAATGGCCTTACACACAAGTCTGCTCTCTGAGACTTGACTTGCCCAATATGCAGCCTTTTCTGCCAGATCAGTGCTTCCAAACCCTCCTGTTCTTTTTATCTCACTGTTTCCAACTTTAATATAAGGCAGGAGTAATAATTTAACAATCCTGTCTCCTGAATTGCCACTCCAAGGAATTGAGGAGCTAATAGCCAATTGAATTTCACCTTCATAGTTTGAATCAACCACACCAGTATGAATTTGAACTCCCTTTAGATTTAGACTGGATCTTCCTAAGATTAGTCCTACAGTCCCCTCAGGCAGTGGGCCATATACCCCTGCGGGGATTTTTTGTGGGGGCTCCCCTGGAAGCAGAGAGACTGCTTGCATAGTACATAAATCTACTGCTGCATTGCCACTTGTGGTAGGGGACAATTGCTGTATTGTGGTAACTGGCTCATTCGCTGAGGCACTTGTGACAGTGGGGGTTGTCTGTGAAAACCCTGAGGAAAAAGGGGCTGAATTGGGAATGCCTCAGTTTGTTGTGGGGCCGGAGGCTGGCCCCTCTTCTCATTTTCCCACAATGGTTGCCCACTTTTATCAAATTTAGAAGGACATTGATTATCCCAATGTTTTCCTTTTTTACATCTTGGACATAAGTCAGGTGGCTCTATCTGTTGTTGTAGTAGCTTGAATATTTTGTTTATTTGAGGCTGGGCAATTTTTTTAGATGAACAATTTGTCCACAATTATAACATTTTCCCCCAAATGTTCTAACTTATCGTCCTAAAGCAACTCCCGTTGTTGCTTGAGTCATAAGCATAGCTTTATGCATAGCTCCTCCAATTCCATCACAGGCTTTTACATACTACGAGATTACATCTGATCCTGCTGGGACCTTTCCTTTTAATGGCTTAATGGCTGATTGACACTCAGGATTGGTGTTTTCCTATGCCATCAACTCCACTATGACCTTACAGGCATTCTCATCGGTGATTGACTTGGAGCCTTGCCGCAAAATCAGGCTAGGTCTCTTTAGAGCCTTGTCTTATTGTATTGAATGAGGGGAAGGCGGTTCCTGGGTCTTGGATTTTTTTCCCAGGCTCTAAGGCATATAGCTCTAACTTGCTTAATGGCCTCATTTTGCATTATTGCTTGTTGATTGGTAGTGCTCCAATTGTGACCTGCTCCTAATGGTTGATCTGCATCTATGTTAACTGGAGGATTGGCAGCCCTATTTTTTTGGATCTGTTCTTGTGCCCCATCAATTCACCAAGTCTTAAATTGTAAAAATTGAGAGGGTGAGAGTGATGATTTGGCCAAAATCTCCCAATCATAAGGAATGAGTCTCTGTCCATGAGCAATGGAATCTAATAATATTTTCATATAAGGGGAGTTGGGTCCATACTGTTTTACTCCCTCTTTCATATCTTTTAGCATTTTTATAGAAAAGGACTCATATCTGGCCTCAGCTAGGGGAGGCGCTCCCTCTTGGGCCCCTTCTCCAGGTGGTATCAGTTCTAATGTTACTGGGAATTGTCACGCCTCAGTATCTCCTTGTTTTCTTGCCTTATCAATAATTTTATGTAATGCACTATGCTGTCCACTAGGTAGTGCTGTAGGATTAAGTCTCACAGTGGACGGCTGAGGATCTAGAGCCCTGCCCTGTGGTGCTGGAAACATTCCTGGGTGTCCATACTGATTTTCTGGGGGCGGCCGATACTGAAGTTTGGCTGGCGGCCAGTATTGATAGGCTACTGGCGGTTGGGTCTTATTTTCTACCTGCTGATATTGTGGATACTGTATCTGGATTGGCATTGCCGTGGCAGAGACTTTATCGTTTTCTATTTGATATTCTTTTGGGGTTTGTACTTGTCTAACCTGCATTTGAGGTTGCAATGTTACAGGCATCTGAACTGCTGGAAGAGGAGTTGGCCATTGTGGTTTAGACTCTGACGGCCCCGCTAATTTTGGACCCTTTTCTTCTAATTTTAATGTTTCAGGATATATTACTTCCTGTAATTGATTATAGTCTACATTTTGCATTGACCGAGTCATTACCGGCTCTGCTACATATTTACAATGTGAACTTTCCGTTCCTTTCTGAGATTCTATCCCAGCCTCTTCTTCACAATTGATTACACAGCTTTCAGGGGCATCAGAAACTGAAACGCTGTCTTCTCCTGTTTGAAACAGTTCTAAAGCTTCTTTAATAATGACCCAATCATTCCATACTGTAAGTGGGATGATTTTACCCTCCCTACTTGTTTGTTTTAATTCTTTGCCAATTTTTTCCCAATCTTTTAGATCTAAGGTTCCCTGTTCTAGAAACCATGGGCAGAATTGTTCTATTGTTTGAAATAGCATGATTAGATTTTTTGTAGAGACTCTAACTCCCCCTCTTTTTAAAAGAATTTTAATAGAGCTGAGATAAGAGGCATATTTACTTTCAGTTTGTCCCATTGTTACCCTAGGTTCTTCCGAGCGCACAAGCTTACAGCAAGGCTGACTGTAGATGTACTCGGGAATCTCTCGTCGACTTGTCCTCAATGACTACGCTCTAGTGTACCTTCACCCTAGAGAAAAGCACCCACGTTGGGCACCAGATTAAGGGGTGGCCTGCCCCTCCACACCTGTGGGCGTTTCTCGTCAGGGGGGACAAGAGACTGAGAAAAGAAATAAGAGACAGAGACAAAGTATAGAGAAAGAAAAGTGGGCCCAGGGGACCGGCGCTCAGCATAGGGAGGACCCGCGCAGGTGCTGGTCTCTGAGTTCCCTCAGTATTTATTGATCATTATCTCTACCATCTCAGAGAGGAGGATGTGGCACGATAGGGTAATAGTGGGGAGAGAGTCAGCAGGAAAACATGTGAACAAAGGTCTCTGTGTCATAAATAAGTTTAAGAAAATGTGCTGTGCTTTGATATGCAGGTACACAAACACCTCAGTGCATTAAAGAGCAGTATTGCTGCTAGCATGTCTCACCTCCAGCCTTAAGGCTGTTTTCTCCTATCTCAGTAAATAGAACATACAATCGGGTTTTACACCGAGACATTCTATTCCCCAGGGACGAGCAGGAGACAGATGACTTCCTCTTATCACAACTGCAAAGAGGCCTCCCTCTTTTACTAATCCTCCTCAGCACAGACCCTTTGTGGGTGTCGGGGCTCGGGAAGGTCAGGTCTTTCCCTTCCCAGGAGGCCATATCTCAGGCTATCACACTGGGGAGAAACCTTGGACAATACCTGACTTTCAGTGTATTGTGTCCCTGGGTACTTGAGATTAGAGAATGGTGATGTCTTCTAACAAGCATACTGCCTTCAAGCACTTTTTTAACAAAGCACATCCTGCATAGCCCTAATATATATATATATATATACATATAAACCCAGTCTTTGTCCTGGTGTAGGTAGTGGTACCTTTTACCACACTACAGGAAACGAATGCTCTCCTGTTTGTTGTTAGGTTTTATTTTTGCTTTGTGGGCATTGGATGGGGCCAGAACGGGGGGAGGAGCCCGGGTTTAAACGTGATTAATTTAAGATGCCTACAAATTTAAGATTCGGTCTTGAGAATGTATTTGGCAAGCACAGTGTAACAACTCTGAGACTGCAACTCTGCAGGAATCCCTGACTGGGATTCTTATTAATTATGTAGCCACAGAGGAGAGGAACAGTAGGTAGAGTGAGAATTGAAAGGGTTAATTGTGATTTGAAGATTGGGAGCTCATTCGTGGTATTCATGGAAAACCTTAGGGTAAGCTACAGTAATCTTGGCTCTGTATTCATTCTGGACAGCATAATGTTCTTGGAACCTACTTAGAAATCCGAGGAAATTATTAGAAATCCAGGTGAGGTTATTGCTATCTGCGTTTTGCCCTCCGCAGCCCTTACAAGACTCTTCACGTTCAGAGACATCCCATGAAGTGGTTTTGAACCTGGAAGGATCCCACTTGTCTGGCAAGGTCTCTTGGTTGGTCCAAAAGGCTCATCAGACTGCTAGAATGTAAGAATAGAAAATAGAGAAAGGGCAGGTCTCACCAAGGGAGACAACTAAGGTGGTGTCACACCCACAGGTGTACAGGTATCTATGTGTAGGTTGGGGAGATGGAGCAGGTTTTAACTTGGCTTGTAGTGTAGAGCACAACTAGCATCATGTCTAGTGTCCCTGGTAAATGATTACTTTCCATTGTGACTAGAGCAAACTGTATTCAAAGTAGACTCGTATATTCCTCATATGGAAGACTTTTTTCCCTGTCTGCCTCCAGCTGTATCTCCAAAATTATTTAATAATTTTTTTGCGGCAAGTTCCAGTCTTTGAATAGCATTATTGAAACATCTATTCAATGGGAAGTTGTGGGATTAACTCATAAATTACAGAATTTTCTGAGAAACCCAACATTTTACTCAAAAGACAGAATATAACCATGCTTAATATACAGTATTCAGAAAACCCTAAAACATATGTAGCATGTGTCTAACCCATCTGTGTCATAAGAGAAAATAGAAGCCCATTGGGTGCTGTTTTGGAAGGAGTCACATAGAAAGCATGTTAGAATATAATTTGAGTGTGTTGAAATATCATTGTACACACCAAGCATGATGTTCTTTGATATCATAAAAATCCTTTTACATGGTCCTGGCTTTTGTTTTCGTTTGTTTTGTTTTGTTTTTCAGATAGAGCCTCACTCTGTCACCCAGGCTGGAGTGGCATGATCTTGGCTCACTGAAACCTCCTTCTCTTGGGTTCAAGTGATTCTCCTGACTCAGCCTCCTGAGTAGCTGGGACTACAGGTGTGCACCCCCATGCCCAGCTAATTTTTGTATTTTCAGTAGAGACAGGGTTTCAGCATGTTGGCCAGGCTAGTCTCAAACTCCTGACCTCAAGTTATCTGCCTGCCTAGGCCTCCCAAAGTGCTGGAATTACAGGCGTGAGTCACCATGCCAGGCCAACATGGTCCTGTTTTACAGATATAAAAAGAATAATGAAATATGCTCCAAAATTTACCCTATCTCACCAACTTTTAAATGGCATTAGATTACATACCCAGATTATAAGACTGCAAATCATGGGTCCTTTTCTCATAACATTATACTATACTCATACATACTCATACACAATTTAACGGTTTTCTTTAATTTCAAGTGTTGTGTTAGATATCGAAGACAGCATTCAATTAGACAGAAAATAAATATAATTCTATAGGTCATTTTTTTTTTTACAAGTGTTACAGAGGCATTTTAGTCAAGGCCCATTGTAGGTATTGCAAAGGCTATTTGTTTAAGGATGTTTCAATTTTTCATTTAGCATCTTTGATAAAAAATTCCACTATATATCATAGATTAATTGCCAGAAGTTAAGTTAAGTAGCTTCTATCATTTCTGCAGTTTGGCATGAAAAAGGACCACAAGAAACAGAGCAATCACGAAGGGACCAAATCTAAGGAACATGATGGCTTTTCAATTAAGACATATGGTTGTCCTGTGCCAGAGTTGCTCTCACTTCTTTTACACAGTGGAGAGTGTAAGGACAACTTTGTTACTTGATTTAACAATCTTTTTTTTCCCAAGAATCTCTTATAATAAAGTAATATTTACCAATATTGAAGGAAAAAATAAAACACCTTCTAAAATATTTGAAAACGATTATCTATAAGTAATGAACTAGGAAAGAAGAGAAGGCAATATGGTTCTTCAAGTTCACTCTTCCCGAAATCACTGGTCATGGTGATGAGAGTTGGGGTGGAAAAACCTGAGGCAGGAACTATGGTTTATCATAAGAAATTAAATTTGTTTATACTCTTCATGATAATTCACTCAATGTTTACTTTCTTATTAGGGCTTGTTTAGGAAAATATTTCAGAACCTGTCTCCTACTTATTTACCAATCAGAGAAAATAAATGTGGTGATATTTCCAAATGCTCCTATATACATACACACATTCATATAGATAATATGTATTATAGTATATATATAAATTATGTGCACATGCAAATACACACATAACCACCCGTCATGAGGTGTCATTCAACCATACATTTTCCATGGATTATCTAATTTAATTCTAACAAGTTATGAGTAAATACTGAGCTCAAGATTGAAATCAGATTTTATCTTACTTTAGAGACTCTAATATTTTATAATTATATAATTGATAAAAAAGTCACTTCTTAAAGTTGATAGTTATTTCTGTTGTATATGTTAGCTAAGAAAAATAGCAAGATAATACAAATTCTTTAGCATGGCAAATTATGTACATTTAAAACCATAGTCATTATCTTACTGAAAATAATAATTTGGGACTAATAGACAGAATATAGAGTGAGCTCAAATAACTTAATGGGGGAAAAAATCAAATAATCCGATTGAAAAATTGGGCAAAAATCTGAGTAGACAATTCTCAAAAGAAGACATACAAATGGCCACGAGGTATATTAAAAACGTTCTTCAGATGTTGGAGCGCTCTTAAAAAATGAAAAAATGCTCAACATCATTAATCATCAGAGAAATGCAAATCAAAACTATAATGAGATATCATCTCACCCCAATTAAAATGGCTTTTATCCAAAAGACTGGCAATATCGAATGATGGTGAAGATGTGGAGAAAGGGGAAATCCTTGTACACTGTTGATGGGAATGTAAATTAGTACAACCACTATGGAGAACACTATGAAGGTTCTTTGAAAAACTAAAAATAGAACTACCACATGATCTGGCAATCTCACTGCTAGGTATATATCCAAAAGAAAGGAAATCAGCATATCAAAAAGATATCTGCACTTCCATGTTTATTGCAGCACTATTTACAATAGTACTTCCACGTTTATTGCAGCACTATTTACAACCTAAGTGTCCATCAATGGATAAATGGAAAAAGAAAATGTGGTACATATGCATAGTGAAATATTATTCAGCTATAAAAAAGAATGAAATCCTGTCATTTGCAATAACATGGATGGAACTGGAGTACATTATGTTAAGTGAAATAAGCCAGGCACAGAAGGACAAATTTCGAACATTCTCACTCATAGGTGGGAGCTAAAAATTAAAACAATTGAACTCATGGAGATAGAGAGAAGAATGATGATTAGCAGAAGCTGGGAAGGGTAGTAGGGAGGGGGTTCTAAAGTAGGGATGGTTAAATGGGTGCAAAAATATAGTTTGATAACACAATAAGGTGACCGTAGTCAACAATAATTTATTGTATATTTTTAAATAATTAAAAGAGTGGAATTGGAATGTTCCTAACACAAATGATAAATGTTCGAGGTGATGAATACCCAAATTACCCCAAAATGATTATCATATATTGTATGCCTGTATCAAAACAACACATATACCTCATATATCCACCTATTATATACCCATAAAAATTAAAAATTAAAAAAGAAATTTAAAAAAAAGAATAATTTGTCCACCCAAAGTCAGGACAAACAGCAGTAATAAAGGAAAAAAAGCAGCATCAATATAGAAAAAATTACATTTTTTTTGTTAAAAAAGTGCAAAATTACATTTATGTTCTGATAATATAATTTTCTATATCAAGAAAGAAATAGATGTAACAAAAAACCCATATTAAAAAGTTCATACAAAGGCTAAGTAGGAAATAAATGTATACCAATGTATTAGTTATCTGTTGCTACATAATAAATTACCCTGTCTTTTGTGAGCCAGTCTCTGAAGTTATACAACTCATTTGCCTCATTCTAATCAATCACTCATAAGAACAGTATTACACATTAAAACAACACTGACTATGAAGCAAGATTGGCCATCAGCTGATGATAAAGCTGAGTAATGAATAGATGGGAATTCATTATAATATCTTTTTGCTTTTTTTTTTTGGAGACAGTCTTGATCTCTCACCCAGGCTGGAGTGCAGTGGCACCATCTCGGGTCACTGCAACCTCCGCCTCCCGGGTTCAAGCGATTCTCCTTCCTCAAATCCCCTAGTAGCTGAGACCACAGGCACGCGCTACCATGCCTGGCTAATTTTTGTATTTTAGGTAGAGATGGGGTTTCACCATGTTGGCCAGGCTTGTCTTGAACTCCTGACCTCAAGTGGTCTGCTCGCCTCGGCCTCCCAATGTGCTAGGAATACAGTCGTGAGCCACTGCACCCAGCCTTTTTGCTCCTTTATATGTTAAAATAGTCTCCGATAAAGAGGAAAAGAAAGGAAAAACTACACTGATTGCTTCACAAGAAGAAACGAACAATCCAAATAGGCCTATATCAATTAGAGAAATTGAATCTATAATCGATAACCCTCTAAAACAGAAAGGATTAGGATCAGGTAGGTTCATTGGTGAACTCTAACAAATATTTTAGGAAGAAACTTTACCAAGTCTTTCATTATTTAGTGAAAATAGAAGCAGAGACAATAATTTCCAACTCATTCTATGAAGCCAGCATTATATCCTAATACTGAAACCAGACAAAGACATTACAAAAGAAAGCTACAATGCAATATCTCTCATGAACATAGAAGCAAAAATCCTCAACAAAATATTAGCAAACTGAAAGCATAAAGTATAAAAGGAGGTCGGTTGGGGCGTCAGGGGGCTTAGGGGAACTCTGTACTTCCTCTGTTTTGCTGTGAACCTTAAACTGCTCTTTTAAAAAAAAGATTAGTATTAAAAAGTAAATTAACAAATATCAGGCTCATTTTCTGTGTTGTGTAATATTCCAATTTAATAAACTAAGGCAGCCCAGCTGTTTTTATCATCTACTGAAGAGCCAGATTTTCTTCTCAAATTGTTCAGTAATAAGATCCTTCCCTCATGGGAGCACCCCGCAACATGAAGTTTCCTTGTCAGTGGTCATGTAGTTTTCCATAGTCTCTGCATCCTCACCATTTTTTTGTTTTGTTTCGTTTTTGAGCCCCGGTCTCACTCTGTGGCCCAGGTGGGAATGCAGTGGCACGATCATGGCTCACTGCTCCTCCACCTCCCGGGCATCGTCCCACCTCAGCCTCCTTGGTAGCTGGGACCACAGGCATGTATCACCACTCCCAGCTAATTACTATTATTATTATTATTATTATTATTATTATTATTTTGTAGAGATGAGGCGGAGTCTCACTTTGTTACCCAGGCTGGTCTTGAACTCCTGGGCTCAAGCGATTCTTCTGCTTTATCCTCCTAGTGCTAGAATTACAGGCATGAGCCACCACACCTGGCCTCACCGCCATTTTAAAAGACAATATTGAAACAGGTTTCTATGTTTCAAGGAAGCTGCTGTGAAAGCAGAGGGAGCAAAAGACATTAAAATATCTTAGTTATCTCCCAAGTAGCCAGAGCTGAGATTTGGACCTGGATTATGACCCTGTTTTATGGCAGCATTTTTGACAGTCTAGAAGCAGAGTCCGTAGGAGTAGCCACACAGTACTGGATCTCTCACATTTTTTATGAGGAGATGCAGCTTTATGGACTGGCCAATCCTAATCGTTGTTTTTTTTTTGTTTTTGTTTTTTGTTTGTTTGTTTGTTTTTTGAGATGGAATCTTGCTCCGTCTCCCAGGCTGCAGTGCGGTGGCACGATCTCGGCTCACTGCAAGCTCCGCCTCCCGAGTTCACGCCATTCTCCTGCCTCAGCCTCCCGTGTAGCTGGGACTACAGGCGCCCGCCACCACGCCGGCTAATGTTTTGTATTTTTAATAGAGATGGGGTTTCACCGTGTTAGCCAGGATGGTCTCGATTTCCTGACCTCGTGATCCGCCCGCCTCGGCCTCCCAAAATGCTGGGAGCACCGCAAAATACAGGTGTGAGCCACCGCGCTCCGCCCCTAATCGTTCTTACTAGCACACAATGGGAAACAGTTTCCTTTTGCCTTTTCCTCTAACGTCAATAGGCAGCAGGCAGAGGCTGCGGATGTAATGGCACACCTTCCATGCTTCCATGTCACTGTCCTGAGTCCATGAAGGTTTCATTCTCTTTTTTTTTTTTTTTTTTTTTGAGTCTTTATTTTTTTAGAGCAGTTTTAGGTTCACAGAAAAACTAAGTGGAAAGTACTGAAATTTCCTGTATATCCCTGCCCTCACACAGGCAGAGCCTCTTCCACCAACAGTATCCTGCACCAAAATGGTACATTTGTTATAACTGATAAGCCTATATAGACACACCATTATCACCCAAAGTCCATAGTTCACTGTAGGGTTCTCTCTTGGTGTTGGGTAATTTATGGGTTTTGACAAATGTGTGATGACATATATCCACCACTATAGTATTATACAGAGCATTTTCACTGCCCTAAAAATCCCGTGCTCTGCCTATTCACCCTTTACCCCTAACCCCTGGAAACCACTACTGTTTTTACTGTCTCCATAGCTTTACCTTTTCCAGAATATCATATAGTTGGAATCATAGTACATTGGCTTTTCAGATTGGCTTATTTAACTTAGTAATATGCATTTAAGTTTCCTCCATGTTAAGTTTCCTCCATGTTATGTTTCCTCCATGTCTTTTAATGGTGTGACAATTCATTTCTTTTTAGCACTGAATAATGTCCCATTGCCTGAATATACCACAGTTTGTTTATGCATTCACCTACT
This sequence comes from Pan troglodytes, assembly GCF_028858775.2. Classification (NCBI taxonomy): domain Eukaryota; kingdom Metazoa; phylum Chordata; class Mammalia; order Primates; family Hominidae; genus Pan; species Pan troglodytes. Next base: position 34,629,884 of record NC_072403.2, on the reverse strand, counting down.
GAAGACGTCTCCGTTGTTTCCAAGTTTTGGCAATTATAAATAAAGCTGCTATAAACATGCATGTGCAGGGTTTTTGCATAGATATGCTTTCAACTCCTCTGGATAGGTACCAAACAGTGTGACTGCTGGGTCGTATGATGAGAGTATGATTAGTTTTGTGAGAAACTGCCAAATTGTCTTCCAAAGCAGTTGTATCATTTTGCATTCCCACCAGCAATGAATGAGAGTTCCTGTTGCTCCACATCGTCATCAGCGTTTGGTGTTGCCAGGGTTTTGAATTTTTGCCATTCTAAAAAGTGTGTAGTGGTATAATTGTTGTTTTAATTTGCATTTTCCTGATGATATATGACGTGGAAACTTTTTATATGCTTATTTGCCATCTGTACATCTTCTTTGGTGAGTAATCTGTTCAAATGTTTTGCCTACTTTTTAATCAGGTTGTTTGTACTTTTATTGTTATGCATTGAGTTCTTTGTATATTTTGGGTACCAGTCCTTTATCAGACAAGTGTTTTGCAAATATTTTCTCTGTCTGTGGCTTGTCTTCTCATTCTCTTTGAGAGTGCGTTTCGCAGATCCGATTTTTAGATTTTTAATGAAGTATAAGTTATCAATTACTTCTTCCATGGATCATGTCTTTGGTGTTGTCATTTTCCGTTTGAAGAGTCGCTGTTCTTTACTGTACAACATCTGAAGCAAGAGACAAAAACCTTTGTGCCCGCGGCTGCTGCAGGGGCGTCTGAGGGCAGAGAAGCGCTTTCAAAGGTTGGGGGCGTTGCGGCTGCCGCCGCCGGAGCGCCTGGCCAGAGCCTATCCCGGGTCCCGGGAAAGGCTGTTGCGTGCAGCTTCATTCTTCCGCGCAGCAGCCTTGCGGAGACTCAGAACGAGGTGCGGGGAAAGAGCTGACGGGTGGATCAAGAAAAGAGGGAAACAAGCAAACGCACCTTCTTAAACTAGAATTCTTGGTGAAGCCAGAGTTCCCAGATAAAGCTTCGGTGTCAGGTGAGCTAGATGGTATGTGTGGCCCGAGCCATTGCATGTGGGGAGAAAGGTCAGGCAGGATTTTCACGTTTTCATCTATTTGGACAGTTCCTTCTTCGAGCCGGGTCGAGAGCGAGAGGAGCGACAGCTCCCAAGGTACATTTCATCATTCAACGTACTCAGATGCAGGGAATTTGGGTTGCATTTTCCATGAGCCTTCGGCTAGCAGAAAATCTGTCAAAAGATCTTGAACAATCCCTTAATTCTTTCCGCCTGGGATTCAATTGCGCCAAGAGGACTAATTGTGCTAAAGCTATAAAAGTGTGCTCTGCTCTCAGTAACGACACAAGCTGGATGTTGTTAGTGTGTCCCGGAAGGAGGTTACTCAGGTGTAATCTGGGTTAGGCTTTAAGTGGAATTCATCCTCAGAGTTGGTTACTCCCTGGCCGAGCACGAGGTAATATAAAATGCTTCGCGTTTTTAACATGACAGGAATTCTCCGTTACCACCGACTTGTGCCAGGGGATGTAGCTCAGTGGTAGAGCGCATGCTTCGCATGTATGAGGCCCCGGGTTCGATCCCCGGCATCTCCAAGGCGATTACGTAGATTTTGTTTAATTCAGCCTCTGGCACAGAATATAAGAAAAACAAAGAAAAAACTATTTTAGTCCTTTCTCATTTTTGCCATTATCATTTCCTTTAAATCGATCAATTTCCTGTCTTTATGTTTGTTTCTCTTCTATTTGGTTGACTAGCCACACGCCATATTCCTGTTTCCTGGAAACTTCCAAGGTGTTTTATTATGCGGTGAGTAATACAAAGTCAGAGGGACAATTCAGAAATGTACTGTTCCTATGAATGCATCCAGGAAGAGGGAATAGAGCTGAATATCCAAGAATGTTTTAAGATCTACTAAATGAGGCCCTAATCCATTCCCAGTCTCCAGTGAAAAACTATCACTAAAAATAAAATGTCTCCGTATCATAGTTTTTTTTTGGGGGGGGGGGGGAAGTGGAATAGGATGGGAAAGAGGAAAGTAGCATGCTTTTTTTAGTTTTAGTATTCAGGTGGGGGTTGCTTTCAACTTAAGGTCCACTCTATCACCTTAAGATAATGTAGATCTTGTCCTACAGTTACTAACCTGGTAACCATTTTCTCACTGCACCTTTTCAAGGTTTTTGTGTGGGAAAGCTGGTCATAGAACATTTGGGACATTTGGGAAAGTAGTAAAGGTTAGAAATAGCCTGTAGAAATGGAAGGCAGAGTTGGTTAGAAACTCACAACAGGTGGAACGCGGTGGCTCACGTCTGTAATCCCAGCTACTCGGGAGGCTGGGGAAGAAGAATCACTTGAACCCGGTAGGCAGAGGTTGAAGTGAGCCAAGATGGCGCCACGGCACTCCAGCCTGGGCAAAAAAGAAAATCATAACAGATTTCCTGACAGCACTGAGAACCCAACTGAGGTTGCATTCTGGGCAACTGTAAGTAAATGAATTTTTAGGTTTATGTTATTTCTGCATTGCACTTATGTTCATGCTTTGATTCATTTGAGTGCTTTGGAATATTGATAATGAATTTGTTCTGTTGCTTCAGTTCACATTTAAAGATACACCAAAAATGCCAATGAGTATTTCTCTGCCATTGTTAAGAGGAAATAATTAAACATGATAAAAAAGAGAGGATCACAATAATAGTGAAATATTACAACGAAACATTATAAGAGGAAATAATGAAACATTATAAAAGCAAGAATCACAATAATAAGAAAACATTACAAAAAAATTAGCCAGGCATGGTGGCAGGCACCTGTAGTCCCAGCTAGTTGGGAGGCTGAGGCAGGAGAATCACTTGAACCTGGGAGGTGGAGGATTACAATCAGACTTGAATTTTACAAAGTTAATTCCATAAATAATGTGGAAAATGGATTGGGAATGGTGGTGAAATAAGATGAAAATAAGACTAGTTCAGATATTACTGGAAGAGTCCAGAAGAATTTTGGTGGGGACTTTCACTGAGAAGTAAATGTCAGAACATGAAGACCTGTCCCATGACCATTCCTTAGGAAACAGAGTAAGAGTAGCCAGATGCTGGAACTTTCCCAGGGGCCTGAACTGTAGACTTTTCCCAAGAGATTGATATCCAGCAAGATCTACCTCAAGGATGAAGCTATCTGTCTCAATCTCTTAATTTCTCAATTAACCTCATTTCCCACTCAGTTTTCTACTTCCAGTGGGATCTTTTGGACTGTGGGGAATGTTTAATTTACTTGGAAAACATTTGATTCGCTAAACTTACTGTCTCATATTCCTGCTATCCCAGTTACCACTCTGGATATATGTCCCTCTAATTCTCCACCTATACCTTCATCTCCATACCCCTGTGTTCTTCTGTTTCAATAATGTAGACTTGCAATTTGTCTCTCTGCATATTTCAACTCCACTCTTTGTATCTCACATTTCCGTGTTAACAACCACAATCCTTAACTACTTATCCAAATGTTCCTGCATTAACTTAAACCTAGATCTCCCTAATGCATTGCTATTTAAATTAGAAACTACACATTCTCCAATCTCAGGATCAGGAAATAGGTTAGTACCTTCTGAGGCCACATTCCAATTTCCAAATCATTGCATTTCATTTTATTTTATTATTTTTTGAGACTGAGTCTCACTCTGTTGCCAGGCTAGAGTGCAACCTCTGGCTCACTGCAACCTCTGCCTCCCAGGTTCAAGCAATTCTCCTGCCTCAGCCTCCCAAGTAGCTGGGACTGCAGGTGACTGCCACCACGCCCAGCTAATTTTTTTTTGTATTTTTAGTACAGAATGGGGTTTCACCATATTGGCAAGGCTGGTCTCAACCTCCTGACTTTGTGATCCGTCTGCCTTGACCTCCCAAAGTGCTGGGATTACAGGCGTGAGCCACCGTGCCCAGGCTTCTATCTGCATTTTAAAAACCCTATTCTGGGTTGGGCATAGTGGCTCATGCCTAGCACTTTGAAAGGCCGAGGCAGGCAGATCACTTGAGCCCAGGAATTTCAGACTTGCCTGGGCAACAACATGGCGAAACCCTGTCCCTATAAAAAACATACAAAAATTAGCCAGATGTGGTGGCATGCGCCTATAATCCCAGCTACTTGGAAGGCCCAAAAGGGAAGATGGCCTGAGCCTGAGGAGGTCAAGACTGCAATGAGCTGTGATTACACCACTGCACTCCAGCCTAGGCAACAGAGTGAGACTCTGTCTCAAAACAAAAGCAAAAACAAAAACAAAAAAATCCTATTCTGGCCACGTGCAGTGGTTCATGCCTGTAATCCCAACACTTTGGGAGGCCAAGGCAGGAGGATTGCTTGGAGCCAGGAGTTCAAGACTAGCCTGGGCAATATAGGTAGACCTCATTTCTAAAAAAAAAATTAGAACAACCACTCTCCCCTAAGCAAAACCCTGTTCCTTGGAGGCTTTGCTTTATGAAACACAATCTGGGCCAGGTGCGCTGGCTCACACTTTTAATCCCAGCACTTTGGGAGGACGAGGTGGGCAGATCACCCTGAGGTCGGGAGTTCAAGACCAGCCTCACCAACATGGAGAAATCCTATCTCTACTGAAAATACAAAATTAGCTGGGCATGGCGGTGCATGCCTGTAATCCCAGCTACTCTGGAGGCTGAGGCAGGAGAATCGCTTGAATCCGGGAGGCGGAGGTTGGGGTGAGCCGAGATCGCACCATTGCACTCCAGCCTGGGGAACAAAAGCGAACTCCATCCAAAAAACCCCAAAAAACAAAAAAACACAATCTCACATTTCTCAGCAAGAAAACTCTTCCTAATTTAATGAAGACCTGGTGCCTCTTTTCTTCCACTCACCCTTGGTGACTTCAGGGGCCATGTGGACAGATCATCCAGCACCCCAGCTTCTCATTCATTTGATCTCTCTTTTCCCAGGAATCTTTATTTCCAGTCTATTTAGTCACTAGCACAAATGGCCGTGCTCTGGACTTTGTCATGTATCAGTATTATGCCAAAAGAATAAATCCATCAGTATTATGCCAAAATAATGACTCCAAAATAATATAATCCAGTATAGAGTAGTTTATAAGAACACAGACTCTGGAATTAGAATACTCATGTTTAAATCTCAGCTTTTCCGCTACTGTGAGACATAAGGCAGACCATTTAATTTATTTAAACTTAGGTTTTATCATGTGTAAAATGGGGAGAAAATGATGCCAACTCGCAGGACTTTGTGAATTTTAAATAAAATAATGCATTTAATAGTTTCTACTTATTAATAACTATGGTAAGAACTCAATGAAAATTAAATATATAAGAATCAATTGGCTGGGTGTGGGGGCTCACACCTGTAATCCCAGCACTTTGGGAGGCCGAGGCGGGTGGATCACCTGAGGTCAGGAGTTCAAGACCAGCCTGACCAATGTGGAGAAACCCCATCTCTACTAAAAATACAAAATTTGCCAGGCATGGTGGTGCACGCCTGTAATCCCAGCTACTTGGAGGCTGAGGCAGGAGAATCGCTTGAACCTGGGAGGCAGAGGTTGCAGTGAGCCGAGATCGCACCATTGCACTCCAGCCTAGGCAACAAGAGGAAAACTCCATCTCAAAAAAAAAAAAAAAAAAAAGGGCCGGGTGCAGTGGCTAACACCTGTAATCCCAGCACTTTGGGAGGCCAAGGCTGGTGGATCACCTGAAGTCAGAAGTTCTAGACCAGTCTGGCCAACATGGTGAAACCCTGTCTCTACTAAAAATACAAAATTAGCCAGTCGTGGTGGCAGGCACCTGTAATCCCAGCTACTCAGGGAGGCCCAAGCAGAAGAATCACTTGAACCCAGGAGGCGGAGGTTGCAATTAGCTGAGATCGCGCCATTGAACTCCAGCCTGGGGGAGAAGAGTGAGACTTCATCTCAAAACAAACAAACAAACAAAAACAAAAACAGAAAAAGAATAAATTTAGTTAAAACTCATAGGAGGACTTGTGACAATATCTTAGAACAATATACATGCTCAACAAATGTTAGCTGCTATTATTATTAATATTATTACTATCTGCATTATTTCCCTGTAACTGCCACAAATATAATGACTTAAAACTGCCACAAATATAATGACTTAAAACAACACAAATTTACTATCTTACATTTCTGGAGTTCAGAAGTCTGAAATGGGTTTCACTGGGCTAATATAAGGGTGTCAACAGGGCTATGTTTCTTGTGGAGTCTCTAGGGAATAATCAGTTCCTTTGTCTTTTCTAGCTTTAGCGTTTGCCTGGATTGCTTGGATTGTGGCTCCTTCCTCCATCTTCAAAGACAGCAGTGTAACATCTTCAAATCTCTGACTCTGACCCTCATGCCTCCCTCTTTCACTCATAAGGACCATTGTGATTACATTGTGCCTATCCAAATAATCCAGAATAAATGCTCCATCTCAAGGCCCTTAAATTAATCAAACTGCAACGTCCCCTTTGTCATGTAAGGTATCATGTTCACAAGTTTAGGAATTAGGATATGGACATCTTTGTGGAGGGTGGCAGGGCATTAGTCTGCCTACCATAGTGTCCCTAATCTGCTTTCTTTTCTGGCGACCTCATCCAGTTACTTCCTCAACATTTGTTTATCTACTGAAATGCAACTTCTATTTCCTTAACATTTTTTTCTCTCCATGGATCTTTCTGTTCCTACCTTTTCTTTCTTCCATTTCCAGCTTAGATTCCTTGTTCTTTCCCTTCAGCCACATTTCAGCAGTGTCCTCACACTCCTTTGTTTCATAGTGAACATCCTCCCTCAGAGTTCCAATTGTAGATTATTCCATATGGATCTTATTCACTCCACACAGACTGTTTGGTGCTCCTAGAGAATATCACACCACGGTGAAGATTAGTGCCACTCTAAATAAGGAGTAGGCCTTCCAGTCCAGGATGCCTGTACCCACAACCTCCCCTGCCTTCCCACCCACCACAAGGCCTGGAATGCTCATGCTGCTGTTACTCATACCCCACCTACTTGAAATAAAAGCAAAGAGGCCAGGTGGCTGCTGCACACTCTTCTAGGGGTGGGCTCAAGGGGCAGTTCTGTACTCACCATCTCCTCCTGCATAAGGATTCAACTTGGTATCATCTTCAAAGAGGAGAGAAAGAGCAAGATTAGTGAAATAATTACGGCCTTTGTTACCTTGGGTCCAGATAGGACTTTTGGGAAGTTCAGTCCAACCCTTCACTTTAGAGGCCAGGAAACTTAAGTACAGAGAAGAGGGGTGACTTACTTGTTCCCTTCAATGCTATCCCACTCACTTGCATTTCCCTAATAGGATTCATAGTAGCTACTTCAAAAAGGCTTGACTTCCTCAAGATATCTAATCCTACTTTCTGTACCTTCAGCTGATGACTTTGCCTCCTACTTCAAATTTAAAAATGCCATCAAATGAAAACCATCTTAACTTCCTTCATTAACTTATAAATGTACCTATATTTGTATGCATCCTTTTTTTCATTTCTGTCTGCTAAAATGGAATAAATATCCCTTGTATCAGTGCTACACAAGCTTTAATGTTTATATAGCATCACCTGTGAATTTTTTTAAGATGAAAATTCCATATGTCTGGGGTAACCCCTGAGATTCTACATTTATTATTTTTATTTATTTGTTTATTTTGAGACAGAGTCTTGCTCTGTCACCCAGGCTGGAGTGCAGTGGCACGATCTTGGCTCACTTCAACCTCTGCTCCCCAGATTCAAGCGATTCTCCTGCCGCACCCTCTCGAGTAGGTGGGATTACAGGCGCGTGCCACCATGCCCAACTAATTTTTGTATTTTTAGTAGAAACAGGGTTTCAGCATTTGGTCACGCTGGTCTTGAACTCCTGACCTCGTGATCCACCCGTCTCAGCCTCCCAAAGTGCTGGGATTACAGGTGTGAGCCACCGCATCCGGCCGAGATTCTACATTTATAACTAGCTCTCAACTGATGCTGATGCTGCTGGTCTCTACGCTATACTTTTATTGGGGAGAGCTTAAAGTGTCCACAGCTAGTTCTTCAAAGGTCCTCAGGCCATCTTGTCCTGTATTCACAGGGAATTTGTGCTGTTAATTATTCCTGTTGTCTCTGTCTTCACCCTGTCCTCTGCTGGTTTCTTTTTATTACTATTTAAAATGGTTCAAGTCTCTTCATATTAAAAATCTCCCCTAGCTCCACATTCTTCTGCAGCCAGCACAATTTCTTTCCTTCCAATTCCAGCCACATTTCTTGAAATGGATATTTTTACTCTGTGTCTCCATTCCTCATCTTACTCTCATTTCTCAATCTTCTGAATATAAACTTGATTCTTAGAATTGCAGTGAAATGACTCTTATCAGAGTCACCAATGATTCCCATGTCTCTAAATCTAATGAACTTATTAGCCTTCACTTTACTAAACTCATTTTATCATTTGACACAAATGATTCTTGCTTTGAAACAGCCTTGTCTTTCCATTACAATATATTGCATTGATTTCACGTAAGTTATTTGTAAAATTTCTGTTGTTGTTGTTAAATGTGAGTGTTTTTTAGAGTTCAAATGTAGGCATACTTTCTTCATGCGCTACACATTCTTCCTAAGCATTCATATATATTACACTTGCTCTACATATCCTCTGTATGCTGCTATTTCTTAAATATATATCTTTAGTCTCTACCACCCTCATTAAATGTTAAGTCCATATAGCCTACAGCATGTCGCCACTGTATTATTCCACAGGCACCTTGCTGCCTTCCTCCCACACATATCTAATTAACCACCAAAGACACTCAACGCTACCCTCTACTATCTCTCAAAACCATACACTACTTTCCCACTCATTTAATCTAGTTTGCATCTCCAGAAATTCTTCTAACTTATTGTACATATTCATAAGTCAATTTCCCTTCTGTCCTTGTGATGGCCTTTTCCAGTAAGGACCTCAATCCTGGTTAAAACTAATGATGCAGGCCTGGAGCGGTGGCTCACACCTGTAATCCCAGCACTTTGGGAGGCCGAGGCGGGCGGATCACTGGGTCAGGAGATCGAGACCATCCTGGCTAACACGGTGAAACCCCGTCTCCACTAAAAATACAAAAAATTAGCGGGGCGTGGTGGCACAAGCCTGTAATCCCGGCTACTCGGGAGGCTGAGGCAGGAGAATCGCTTGAATCCGGGAGGCGGAGGTTGCAGTGAGCCGAGATTGCTCCACTCCAGTCTGGGCGACAGAGCGAGACTCCGTCTCAAAAAACAAAAACAACAAGAAAAAAACAAAAAACGAATGATGCGCCTTGTCCATATGAGGCCTCTGCAGATCTCATAGTCTTCAGTTAATACAGGTTAAGAGTTTAGCCACTAAGTTGAGAGGAGTGCGTATTTACCAAGATAAGAAAGAGTGAAGGGAAGAAATTTGGAGGTAAAGGAAAAACAAGGTTTTAGTTTTGAACATGTTGAGTTAGAGATGCTGATTAGATATCCATGCGGAGATGTCAAGCAGGCATGAGATCTGTGGAGGCCAAAGGGACAGGTTTTATTTTCTGAGAAACAATGTATACGCTGGGAAAATTCAATCTTCCCAGTGTTTATTCTCAATCAGGTTCATTTAAGCAAATGAGGGATTCAAACTTGCTTAGTTCCAATTGGTTGATACAGCTGAGCCCTGATTGGACAAGGCAGTTGAGCCCCGATTGGGTGACTTTTAAGCCCAAAACTACAAGTCTTGTTGATTGGATGTTTCTAGGTGGTCGACTGGGGATTTCTTGCTAGAGTTTATCTTGGCCCTGGTTACAAGAACTACTCTGGTCTAGGGTTGCAAAGCAGATGTTTGTCATGGGTCATGTTTTCTGAGAACCCAGAGTACATGACTGTTCCCTCACCTGGGCCATGGCCTCTGGACCCTGTTAAATTTTGAGCGGTCTCCATTAGCCACAGGGAGTGCATTTTGTCAGCAGGTGTTCTTTAGATTGAGGCCATTTCACAGCTGGCTGTTATCTTTTCTCTGCTGTCCAACAGAACACCATATCTATTTTGTGTCAAAAGTGTGTCTGGAATCCACCCACACCTCTCTTCCACTTTAAACTGCCTAAGCCAAAAACATTCACTCAATAAATGTTGACTAAGCACTACCTAGTTGCCAGTACTCTTCTAGAAACTGTAGATACAATCGTGAACAAAGATAGACAAATTCCCTCCACTCAGTGAGCTTACATTCTGGAAGACGTCACACTCTCTTGCCAAGATTACCACAGTAGCCTCCTAACCAGTCCCCTAGCATTTCCATTCTTCCTAAAATTCATGCTCCACATGGTTGCCAGAATTATCTTTGGAAAATATATCTTACCGCCGGGCACGGTGGCTCATGCCTGAAATCCCAGCACTTTGGGAGGCCGAGGGGGCAGATCACTTGAGACCCAGGAGTTTGAGACCAGCTGGCCAATATAGTGAGACCCAGTCTCTACTAAAAATACAAAAATTAGACCGGGTGTGGTGGCTCACGCCTGTAATCCCAGCACTTTGGGAGGCCAAGGCGGGTGGATCACCTGAGGTCAGGAGTTTGAGCCTGGCCAACATGGTGAAACCCCGTCTCTACTAAAGATATAAAAAATTTCCTGGGCGTGGTCGTGGACACCTGTAATCCCAGCTACTCGGGAGGCTGATACAGGAGAATTGCTTGAACCTGGGAGGAGGAGGCTGCAGTGAGCCGAGATTCCGCCATTGCACTCCAGGCTAGGCAACAAGAACGAAACTCAGTCTCAAAAAAAAAAAAAAAAAAAATTAGCCAGGCATGGTGGCGCGGGCCTACTCGGGAGGCTGAGGCAGGAGAATCGCTTGAACCTGGGAGGCGGAGGTTGCAGTGAGCTGAGATCCGAACTCCAGCCTAGGTGACAGAGAGACTCTGTCTCAAAATTAATAATAATAATAAATGTAAATATATATATTACATTGTATCATTTCCTACCTCAAATTCTGCTTCAGTTAGCATATGTTTTGCTTCCATTAACGGAAAACCTGACCATCAGTCGTTTAAATGAGAATGGTTTATTGGTCCCACATAACAAGAGGTCAGAAGGAAGGGTTGATGAAGCACCTTAACAACGTCATCAAGGACCCAGACTTCTCGAATCTTTCTGTTAGAGGAACCCCTGCTTACTAGGCCTCTGGTTTAATAAAACATGACCAGAATGAAATAGCGAGGCACTTACAAGTTACATATAAGGTTAATACTCATGGTCTGAAAATAGTCACATTCTAATCTGACCACCAATTGTAATTGCAGAATATTTATGGGTCATACAGAACACCTCCCACCAAGCCTGCAGAATGTCGAGATGTCCTAAAAGTACAGCCCACTTTACTGAAAGATAACGTTAATGAGCAGGCTTAATGAGTTGAAGAATTAATGGTCATTGACAGAAACAATAGCCCCTACCTTTAGTAAGCACATTTACATATTACAAGTTTAATTATAGCTCCTCATAGTTTTTTGTCTGCTTTTTTTTTTTTCCTTTTTTCTTTTTTTTTTTTTGAGAAGGAGTCTCACTTTGTCGCCCAGGCTGGAGTGCAGTGGCATGATCTCTGCTCACTGCAACCTCAGCCTCCCAAGTTGAAGCAATTCTCCTGTCTCAGCCTCCTGAGTAGCTGGGATACAGGCGCAGACCACCACACCTGGCTAATTTTTGTATTTTTAGTAGAGATGGGGTTTTGCCATATTGGTCAGGCTGGTCTCGAACTCCTGACCTCAGGTGATCTGCCCGCCTCGGCCTCCCAAAGCGTTAGGATTACAGGCGTGAGCCACCACGCCCAGCCCCTCAAACTAACAAAGGATAGTACGTTCCTCCTCCTGCTTTCTGACACCCTACTCGGTAATGGAGTAGCTCCAAGACTCATCTTGAAGTCGTTCCTGGGTGAGATCCAAGAACCTTTTCTTGGGATCTGGATCAGGCCCTTCTTTTTTCCAGCGACATTTTCATTCTGTCATCCTTAAGTGTCAAGAGTGTCTCTTTCATGATCACAGTAGCTCCAAACACTGTGTTTTGTCTTCAAAGTAGTGTTTCTGAAGCAAGAAAGTAAAGGCAAAAGCAAAGAACATTCTTCCTTAGCACATTTGTCTTCTAACAAGAGAAATACTTGTCCCAGAAACCTCTCAGGAAGGCTGTACTTACATTGCATCAGCCACAACAGTGTCTCATACTCATTTCTAAATCAATTGCTATAAACAAGAAATAGATGATAATAATTGAATAAGCGTTTCTCAGGACAGTTCCACTTGGACATTTTTAGAGGGGTTGATTTTCACAGAGACTAGTGGCTGCTACAGACATCTAATGGAAAGGGGTAAGAGTATCTTACAAATAAACACAGCAATTCCTCATAACAAAAATGGTTGTACATTCTGCAAGACTTTTATATGGTTTCTGGAAAATTCATGCAGGTAAGAAAAAAAACAACTAACCTGTTTACAGTTTCTGAACCTTTGTTTTATGTATAAACACAAGTTCTTTATTTCTGAACAATTTTTTTTTTTTTGAGACCGAGTCTCACTCTGTTGCCCAGGCTGGAGTGCAATGGCAAGATCTCGGCTCACTGCAACCTCTGCCTCCCGCGTTCAAGCGATTCTTCTGCCTCAGCCTCCCGAGTAGCCAGGACTACAGGTGTGCGCCACCATGCCTGGCTAATTTTTTTGTATTTTTAGTAGAGACGGGGTTTCACCAGATTGGCCAGGCTGGTCTCGAACTCCTGACATCAGGTGATCCACCTGCCTCGGCTTCCCAAAGTGCTGGGCTTACAGACGTGAGCCACCGCGCCCGGCCACACTTTTCACATACAGCAAATAATCCAGGAATGTAACTACATTGTAAATTGTGGAAATGTTTCATAGTACTTTGTTTGGAACTTATTAAAAATTGTTAACCTGCTGGGCGCGGTGGCTCACGCCTGTAACTCCAGCACTTTGGGAGGCTGAGGCGGGCGCATCACGACGTCAGGAGTTCGAGACCAGCCTGGACAACATCGTGAAACCCCGTCTCTACAAAAATTCGCCGGGTATGATGGCACCCAGCTACTCGGGAGGCTGAGGCAGGAGAATCACTTGAACCCGGGAGGCGGAGGTTGCAGTAAGCCAAGACCATGCCATTGCACTCCGGCTGGGGTGAGAGAGTGAAACTCCATCTCAAAAAAAAAAAAAATTGTTTACCATATTAACAAATCAGTTTGGCAAGGCAAGCATGGCTCTTGGCTTTAAACATCCAACACTACATACCTGTGCCTTCATTACTGTTTCATTCAAACTAATTCTTTTGAAAGGTACAAGAACTTGACTGTATAATGTTTTCTAAAATAGTCATTTATTGGTTTTGCTGAGAGTATTAAAAAGATTGTAATTCCCTACCACTTCCATAAGGAAATATATGTTGTCTTATTACCCATTTTGAATTACTATCTTTTTATTTCTCATATGTATACCAGTTAAGGAGTCTTACAAATTTGAAAGAAAAATTGTATCTGTAGCTAGTTTACATTAACTATCACTTTTATTTCAGGATATTAATTGATGTGCTGCAAAAAACTTGTTGTAAAGAGAGAGTATTGGTTCTGTTAAGGTTAAGAACCATGCCCTAATTACATTATGATTCATCCCCTGTGATGAGGCACATCACCCTCTGAAGACAATTAAAATTTTACAAGGAGGAAGGACTGAATGTTAGGTAAACAACCAAAGTAGCACCCTCCATTTCACTACCTTTAGCATAAAATTTCAACTCTTATTTGCCTTTACAAAGTTCTACAATGTCTAGCCTCTAGAGTCATTTATCAAACTTCAATCACACTTTCCTTTTTTATAATTTTTGAACCAACTAAGTTAATTTCTACCAGAGAGCTTGTTACCTTATCTATTCTTTCTCCATGGAATGTTCCATTTCCTTATCTTTATATGATTGACTCCTTATTGTTCAGATATTTTTTCAATCTACTCCTAGTGGCGTCCCTCTCTCCCTTGCCTTTCCAGTTCAGGGGAACATTCTTTTCAGTAGCTAAGACGGTTTTCCAGACATGATGGCACAATATGAACCTATTGATACATATGTGACATGATGTGATATATATTTTTCAAAATAATTCTGGCATCAAAGTCTTGGTGGCAGCTTTTACGACAAGACAAGAATGCCTATACCATGGAATGAATACACCTCAAAATATATCCACCAGAAATTCCCTTCTTGATTCTTGAAACAACTCACATCATCAGTGTTCTCAGTGCACTCTAAGGTCCTGCTTTTTGCTCTCTGAGATAGGGAATTCTGGTTATCCCATACAATTATTTCAAGTGATTGTGGTAAAGGGAGGCCTTCCTTCCTCTCTTACCAAAGAATAGTCAACTATCTATTAAAAAGAAAGAATGATTTAAACTTATATTTCCCAAATCAGTGCAGTGAATGGATTCCTTTTTAAGAAATTGTTAAGGTCTTGCTTTTAGGATTTGTTAGGGAACATCATGCCGATAGTTAACAAATGTTGTGGTCTTGAGTCTGGAGGCAGCCTGGAGGTAGAATTCAGTCCTCTTGTTTTCCCTTTTCTTTCAAGTCAGCTGATTGGGTAAGGCCCATCCACACAATAGAGGGTAATCTGCTATACTCAAAGTCTACTTTCTTTTTTGAAACAAAGTCTCTCTCTGTTGCCCAGGCTGGAACAGATGCAATCTCAGCTAGCTGCAACCTCCGCCTCCCGGGTTCAAGCGATTTTTATGCCTCAGCCTCCTGAGTAGCTGGAATTACAGGCATGTGCCACCACGCCTAGCTAATTTTTGTATTTTTAGTAGAGACAGGTTTCACCAGGTTGGCCAGGCAGGTCTTATTCTCAGGTGATACTCCTGCTTCTGCCTCCCAAAGTGGTGGGATTACAGGCCTGAGCCATAGTGCCCAACCTAGGCAAAGTCTACTGATTTAAATCTTAATCACATCTAACACCTTCACAGAAACTTCTAGACTGATGTTTGACCAAGCAACTCTGACCAAGCAACTCTGAAACTTTGACCAAGAGTTTGACCAAGCAACTCTGCATTCTAACCTAGTCTAGTTGATACATAAAATTAACCATAACACCTGTGTGGTGGCCTGGAGATACCTCTGAAGGCAGTAAGCTGAGGCATTCGTTGTGCTCATCTTGTTTCGCATTTCTCAGAGATCACTGTCCTTCATTGCCTAATGTTCATTGTTTCAGATTTTGCCATTTTAGAAATTTTTGGTTGATTCAGGTGGAATAGTAACTCTGGTTCCTGTCACTCTATCCTGGCCAGAGGTTTTCACTTCCCACACTTATCAGATTTAAAGTTCAAAGTGAATCATGTTGGAAGAAACAAGAAGACACACTACGATTCCAAAAAAATCTTGTTTCCAAGCAGAGGTGTTAATGGTTGTCTGAGTCTTTTGTTAGATTTGTTCCTAACCTTCCAGGTGTGTACTGGGGTCTAGAGTAGTGCATGATTAATTATGTGAATGTCAGATCTGGAAAAGATATTTAGTACTATTACTTCCATTTTCCACTCAGCAGTGAGAAAACTTTTCTGAAAGTGTTGTGATTATTACATGTTTTTCCCTCTTTTAATCCTCTAATATGTTGCATGAGATTAATGAATTTTATAATATTCATTGACACATGTCCATTCCTTTAACAAACTCCACCTTTTAGTCACTTCCGGCTGCTATAACAAAATACCATAAACTGGGTGGCTTAAATGACAAGCATTTATTTCTGGAGGCTGTAAGTGCAAGCATTTAGTTCTGGAGGCTCTGGACAAGCATTTAGTTCTGAAGGCTCTGGACAAGCATTTAGTTCTGGAGGCTCTGGAAAAGCATTTAGTTCTGGATGCTGTAAGTGCAAGGTAGGGTGAGAATTGCTGGTGTCATCTTGCCAAGCTACCTTTTAGAGCCTCCTCCCCACCTTGCTCCTTCTCCCAACTCCAACCGTTCTGAACACTCCCAAGCACAGCCCTTCCCTCATTTCTACTTGGCATTCCTATCCATCCTTCCAGATTCGGTCACAGGTGACTGTAACCGAGGACTTCTGCACTCTCTACGCAGGTATAAAGCCTTCTCTGTTCCCTTGGTGAGACAGGAGTCTGAACCATCTCTACATTTTCTGTAGAGAGAACCATTCCCTCTACAGAAAATAATGCGCCACAGAAGCAGAGATTTAGCCTCGATCTTAGAAGTAACACGTCTCCAACTTCATTCTGGGCTCTTCATTTCAAAGAATCAGAGTAGGATCTGAGGATTCCTACTCTCTGGATTTTATTTGTATTCTCTGGATAAAATGCGGATCAGGGGGCCGCGGGAGGCAATCCAACATCTTTAGCCTTTAACGGTCCCAGTTGCTAACGGAGTGGAACAAGTTTATTTTTATAACAGAAATTCCTTCACTACCTCCTTGTTTTCTAAGAAAAGGCGCGTAGCGGTTTCTGGAGTTTGGGAATAGGACGCAGAGATGGGGTAAGGAATTGGAGGCAGTTCAGTAGTTTCCCTAAGTAAAGACAGTAGTTGGTAAAACATTTGCTATCTTTTCTGGAAGGATCTTTCCTGTGTCCTGAAAATCTTTTTTACAAATGAGAAAAGCATTCAGAAAAGGAAGGTCTGGGAGGATGTTTCTTAACTGAAATTTCCTCCTCTAGTCTGTTCTTAATCCTTACCAAATGTCTGCAAGATGCTGGTTAATCAAAATTTCTTGGTGATAGAGGGCTACAAAAAGGGGAAATGAAAATTTTAACGTCCGTTCATGAAAGAATAAATAAATGTTAAAAAAAAAAAAAAAAAAAAAAAAAAAAAACCTGAGGTAAATTTCTATATTCTTTCATAAAAGCAGTTTAAAGACTAATGTTTTTCGAGGTGGGGATGTAGCTCAGTGGTAGAGCGCATGCTTAGCATGCATGAGGTCCCGGGTTCGATCCCCAGCATCTCCAGTGTTTTTGTATTTCTGCTCCGGAACCGTCCTTCTTTTACAGATATAGTCACAGCCTATTTCTGTAGAATCGGAAAATTAATCATATTGCCCCCACTCCCATATTTATATCTTGCTTTGGTTACGCCTGTAGCTCTTTCATTTTTAAAATTTCATTCCTGCCTGGCCAACACGGTGAAACCCCGTCTCTACTAAAAATACATAAATTAGCCAGGCGTGGTGGCAGGCGCCTGTAATCTCAGCTACTTGGGAGGCTGAGGCAGAAGAATCGCTTGAATCCGCGAGGCGGAGGTTGCAGTGAGCGAGATCGCGCCATTGCACTCCAGCCTAGGGGACAAGAGAGAGACTTCGCCTCAAAAAAAAAAAAAAAAAGAAAAGAAAAAGAAAAAGAAATTTATTCCTCTCCATTCTCAGCCGCATTTACATATGATGAGTGACTTTGGACCCTGTTCCATTAGGGCGGTGCTGGAAGGAACATTTACCAATAAAAGGACAATTATCAATAAAAATCCTAAATGGATGTTTTGTGAACGAATTCATCTTTTCACTGAGTTTTGCTGCTGGGTTTGTGGTGGGGGATCCAACGGTAGGCTGAGGTCCGGTCTCAGGTTTCACCTTTTGGGGCTTAGTGGCAAAAATATGGATTTCTCCTCAAGCTCGCAGGAAAGAAAATGTACTCTTCCCAGGCCGGAGGCTACGAAGGTATTGGGTAAATTCAGCATCTCCAAACGTGGCAGTTCTCTCAGAAATCGTACACAAAGAGGTGAAATAGTAGCATTTTGACACTGACGTTTTTCCTTCAGTGACTGCATTTTGCCAGTGAGTTCATAGCGTTCCCATGATTGTGTGGATTTGATCCCTTCTATATTGATCTCTTTTGAAATCTCTAAATTTGCTGCACTGATTCTAAAACTGCTCGCTTCAATTATGCTTCTCAAACAAAAAAACAAAAATACTTCTCTTTTTAAAGCTGGTGCTTTTATACCATGCACGTGTGTGAGGACTTTCTTTGGCTAGCCCTTTTGTGTATTTCGCAGAATACACAAAAATCTCCTTTTGGGATGCCGCGTCTCTTGTATCTTGGTGCTTTAGTCTCAACTTCCAACTTGGGACAATGCAGAGATGCAGTAAGGAATCGGGGGGCAGTTCAGTAGTTTCCCTAAGTAAAAACAGTCGTTGGCAAAACATTTTCCATCTTTTCTGGAAGGATCTTTCCTTTGTCCTGAATATCTTTTTACAAATGAGAAAAGCATTCAGAAATGGAGGGTCTTGGAGAATGTTTCTTAACTGAAATTTCCGTCCCCACTCTGCTCCTAATGTCTGCCCCCAGTGGCCCTCAGTGCCACTCTTTCCCCCATCAGTTCCCTAAATTTATTTCATATAAGAGACCTGGAGAAGTTACACATTTCATTGATTTAATACTTCAGCTACCCACAGGTTAAAGGTGTGCATTCTTTATATCCCCTCCAAGAAAAAAAAATAGATTCTTTTATTTTGGTCACAGAAAGCCTGAGTCTTCCATTTATTCCTTCAGCAAATAATTTAAGTGATAGATTTATAGTTATTTATTTATTTATTTGAATTTTCAGTGCGTAACATGTAACTGTCTTCCCCTTCCCATCTACCATCTTTCTCTTAGGTCCTTTATATTGTCGCAGGGTAGGGCGGTACCCAAAGTCTGCCTTTCATCCCAGTTGACCACAGGTTATAACTTACTTCGTATTTTAGAGATTCTTGCCAAACACTGCCAGATTTCCTCCCTTGAATGTTTAAACTTTCCCAGGTTTGCCCAATACAGACAAGAAAGAAGAGAGAATCACTGTTAAATTTCTGTCTACCCACCATGATGTATTTTATTTCAAATTACTGAGGTTATTGATCACAACCTAAGAATAAACCGTGTGAAGATTTTCCTACATTATGTTGTAGGTCTGCTGTATCTCATTTCTCTTTAACATGAAAATAATAAATTATATTCCTCACTAAATAACCTTGATTCACATCTAATTTTCTCTAGCACAAGACTGTAGGAACCACTAAATGGAGGCTCAGAGCAGTTTCATTCTGGTAACAAAAAGGAGTCTTTTTAGCTTTTCAATGCTAAGGAATAGGACCAGCAAATAAAAGATTTTTCTCCAGGTTTCAGCTGTCCGCTTATTTTTATGTTTTCAGAAAATTGCCCCTTTTCTTTCTTCCTTTTGCTTCTCTTAATATTCTTTCGGGAGAAAAGCTACAGAAAATTAGGCCTGGTTTTACCAATTAAAATAGCGATCTTTTGAAATATTGTTTAAAATTTTTTTAATTTTCCTATCAGGAACCCAGAGTTATACGATCAATTAAAACAAGCCTTTCCTTAGTAAGACAGTCCCAAGTTATCAATTTCCCTTTTCCATGAGATAAGTTTATTTCAATTGTCTTCCCTTGCTTTAAGATGAGGTCAGAGCCATCTCAGACCACTGGCAAATAACCTCAAATTTCGATTTGGGGGAACAGAGTTTAAGGGTCTATTTCTTCCATCCCAGAAGGCCCTGAATTCTTAAGGGATCGGCTTTTCCCCCCAATACCTAGCTTTGCAAAGTAGGGATCTCAAGGAGTGGCAATTCTGATTTCTTAGTCCTGGGACAATTTTGGAAAGACAAAACATAAAATAGAAGCTTCTCTCTACTTGGCAGAACTGTACCTGGTGAGATTAAGTTACATCACTTCCACCGGCCCTTGACTTTTAAAATGTCTGCGAACTGCTCATATGTCTATGACTAAAGGGCCAGTGGATACCGAGATACTGCTTTGACTCTTATTTTCCCTAAGAGCCTCTCCACCGTGGGAAAGCCTCTGGAGTCTCCTAGCCTCCTGCAGGAGCCTCAGTTCTGTATCTCTGCCCCAAAATAGGCCCCAGGCCATGAGTTCTGGCTCTGGAAGCACTAAGGTAGAGCTGCCATCTTTGACTGAGGCTTCTGTCTGTGCCTCTGGGTTAAATGGTTTTACTTCGAGCACTTACTATGCTGGACTTGAATTACTGGTGGGTTTTTGTTTGGTTGTGTTTGGTGGTTTTGTTTTTTTTTTTTTTTTTTTTTTTTGGAGATATCTTCCTCTCTTTATTTCCCTTATGATATGGTTATGTATTTATTTTGTAGTTATTTTATATTTATAATGTCATTTTACATTTATATTGTTGTCATTTAAAATCATATTGGATCTATTGTTGTTGTTGTTCAAGTGGGTAAATTTTTCTCAGAGATATCTCCAATAATAGATATTCATAAGATAAAAATCTTTTTTTTTTTTTTTTTTGTGATGGAATCTTGCTCTGTAGCCCAGGCTGGAGTGCAGTGGCACGATCTCAGCTCACTGCAAGCTCCGCCTCCCGGGTTCACGCCATTCTCCTGCCTCAACCTCCCGAGTAGCTGGGAGTACAGGCACACCACCACGCCCGGCTAATTTTTTGTATTTTTAGTAGAGACAGGGTTTCACCGTGTTAGCCAGGATGGTCTCAATCTCCTGACCTTGTGATCCGCCAGCTTCGGCCTCCCAAAGTGCTAGGATTACAGGCGTGAGCCCCGCGCCCGGCCAAAGATAAAAATCTTTATACAGTCGTGTGTCAATAAGGGGCAAATGTTCTGAGAAATGCATTGTTGGATGATTTCGTCATTGTGCGAACGTCACAGAGTGTACTTATGCAAACCTAGATGATATAGCCGACTATACACCTAGGCTGTGTGGTATAGCCTATTGCTCCTAGGCTACAAAGCTGTACAGCATGTTGCTGAACTGAATACCGTCGGCAATTGCAATACAGTGGTATTTGTGTATCCGAACATACGAAAGGTACAGTAAAAATGTGGTATAAAAGATAAAAATGGGGCCAGGAACAGTGGCACACGACAGTAATCCCAGCACTTTGGGAGGCTAAGGCGGGTTGATCGCTCGAGCCCAGGAGTTGTAGACCAACCTGGGCAACATGGTGAAACCGCATCTCTACAAAATACAAAAATTAGCTGGGTGTGGTGGCACACGCCTGTGGTCACAGCTACTCAAGAGGCTGAGATGGGAAGATCAAGTGAGCCCAAAGGTCGAGGCTGCAGTGAGCTGAGACTGCACCATTGCACTCCATTAAAATGGTACAATCGTACTGGGCACTTGCCATGAATGTGTCTTGCAGGACTGGTAGTAGTTGTTCTTGGTGAGTCAGTGAGTGAGTGGTGAGTCAATGTGAAGACCTAGGACATTACTGTACACTACTGTAGATTTTATAAATGCTATACACTTAGGCTACACGAAACTTATAAAGTATTTATTTCTTCAATAATAAATTAACCTTAACTTATTGTAACTTTTTTACTTTATAAACTTAATTTTTAAAAACTTTTTGACTCTTTTGTAATAACACTTAGCTTAAAACACAAACACCTGGCTTGGCATGGTGGTTTATGCCTGTAATCCCAGCACTTTGGGAGGCTGAGGCATGCTGATCACTGGAGGTCAAGAGTTTGAGACCAGCCTGGCTAACATGGTGAAACCCTGTCTCTACTAAAAATTTTAAAAAATACAAAAGTTAGCCAGATGTGGTGGCGGGCGCCTGTAATCCCAGCTACTCGGGAGGCTGAGGCAGGAGAATCGCTTGAACACGGGAGGCAGAGGTTGCAGTGAGCCAAGATCTCGCCACTGCACTCCAGCCTGGGTGACAGAGTAAGACTCCGTCTCAAAAAACAAAAACAAACAGACAAAAAACCCAAAAGACCACAAACACCTGTAAAGCTGTACAAAAACGTTTTTTCTTTATATCTATATTCCATTAGCTCTTTTCTATTGAAAAGCTTTTTTTTTTTTAACTTTTAAAACTTTTTTTTTTTTTTAAATGAAGACACAAACACACACATTAGGTTAGGCCTAGACAGGGTCAGGATTATCAATATCACCATCTTCCACCTCCAAATCTTGTTCCACTGCAAGTTCTTCAGAGGCAATACCAAGTAGGAAGCTGTCATCTCCTATGATAACAATGCCTTCAAGAATCCCTTGTGAGGGCCTGCCTGAGGCTGTTTCACAGTTAACTATTTTGTAATAAGCAGAAAGAGTACACTGTAAAATAACAATAAAAAGTATAGTATAGTAAATACATAAACCAGTAACATAGTCATTTATTATCATTATCAAGTATTATGTACTGTACATAATTGTATGTACTATATTTTTACACAACTGGCAGAGCAGTAGGTTTGTTTAAACCAGCATCACCATAAACATGTGAATAATGCACTGGACTATGTTACCACAGCTACAATGTCATTAGGTGATCAGAATTTTTCAACTCTATTATAATCAGTCTTATGGGACCACTGTCATCTATGTGGCTCATTGTCGACTACAATGTCCTTATGTGGCATGTAACTGTGTTTCTACCTTTAAATGTCAAGTACTTCATCTTTCCTTCAGTTATATCTGGTTGTTCATCAAGATTTTTAATGCACGTTTATGGTTCAAATAACTATTTCACTTGAGTAGTAATCCAAAGTGTGATGATCTAATATTCATATTCCTAGGCTACTTGACATAATGCAATTTCTTCTCGAAAGCCAATCCATTTGATATAGGACTAGCAATTCTACTGTGCTTAACTGTTATTAAGTACTTTTACTTTCTCTTGCCTCATTGTGGTGAAATCCACACTCAAACATAGCCTTTTCAGGCTGGAAAAGGACCACACTGGGGTACTGTGCTGAGTTGCTTGTGTCAAAGCTACCATTGGAGAAGTTTGAAAGGACTTTCTGGTAACCCAGTGTCACAAATGCTGTATTAAAATCACTGGTGAATGTAGATGGTGTACACATGGTATACCAACCTTATTCACTAGACACTGAATGGCACTTCAATCTCATAACGAAGTTTTATTAGGGCAAAATGTCCAACACTTTAGCATAGATACCTGCCAATTGCCTGCTTTCCACTGACTGACAGTCTTATTCCTCTAGCTGATTTGGTGTTCCCAACTTGCATTTCTCTAGCTTCTCCTTAAGCCCACCCATTCTGCAGGGCCCCTTCTATAGCCACCACCTGTGCCTCTCACTTCTGTGTCCTCCCTCAAAATACCTTCTCCAGTGCACCCACTCCATCCTTTATTCCTAAATTACCTTCCCACCTTAATCTCAGATCACATTCATCTCCATCTTCTGTTCTCCAGATGCTCTTACTTTCCCCCACCTCAACTCATTCACTACACTCACTATAGTAACTCACTACCCTCAGGATCCAGCCAGCTTTGTTCTCCTAGCTCACAGTCTTTGCTTTTACCACCTCCTACGATGGCCTCTTCCACTACCATCCCTATTCTATCCTTCGGTTTCCATCCTTTCTAATTCCTATTCTTAGCTTAACTTTTTTTCCCAGGTTCAAGCTCTCTTCTTCCCACACACCTGTGAGATACTCCCTTTCTGAGTGGTCCTTGCTTATCCCCACCTCTGGTTGTTCTCAGAAACTATGGACTGGGATCGCTAAGCTGACACATACTTTTCCTTGTGCCTTTTATTTTCTTCTATCTTTGAACTCAAATTTTTGTTCAGCTTTTTAATTAGGCATATGAACCTGTCATACTTACTTCACCTCACCTCTTATTTACTAGTTTTCTTTTTAAATAAGTTCATTTTAATAAAGTTTGGGGAAAATCTTAGGACACAACTTAGTTATTTCTCAGAGGATGCTGCTTACTGCAATAGTTTCCTCGGGCTGCTATAACAAAATAACACAAACTAGGCAGCTCAAACAACAGAACTTTATAATCTCACAGTTCTAGAGGCAAGAAGTCCAAGATCGAGGTTTCAGCGGGGTTTGTTCTTTCTGAGGGTTGTGAGGGAGAGTCTGTTTCAGGCCTCTCCTCTAGTTTCTGGTGGTTTTCTGACAATCTTTGAAATTCCTTGTGGATGCATCACCAAATCTCTGCCTTCATGTTCACATGGTATTCTCCCTGCATGTGTGTGTATGTTCAAATTTCCATCCCCCTACTTTTTTTTTGAGATGAAGTCTCGCTCTTGTCCCCAGGCTGGAGTGCAATGGCGTGATCTTGGCTCACTGCAACCTCCGCCTCCCAGGTTCAAGTGATTCTCCTGCCTCAGCATCCCGAGTAGATGGGATTACAGGCCCCTGCCACCACACCCGGCTAATTTTTGTATTTTTAGTGGAGATGGGGTTTCACCATATTGGCAAGGCTGGTCTTGAACTCCTGACCTCAGGTGATCCACCCGCCTCCGCCTCCCAAAGTCCTGGGATTACAGGCGTGAGCCACCACCGCACCCAGACAAATTTCTCGTTTTTATTAGAACACCAGTTATATTGAATCAGGGGTTCACTTTACTCCGTATGACTTCAAGTTAACTAATTACCTCTTTGATTACCTTATTTCCAAATAAGATCACATTCTGAGGTACTGAGGGTAGGATTTAAACATGAATTTTCAGGGGACTAACAGCTACTAACTAGTAGTATAGTAAATCACCCTATTCTCAACAAAGAAAGCATAACTGAGGGTAATATGAAGTCACTGCAGTTGTGACAAATCCCCATGCTCCAGTATTGATATTCATATCCCTCAGTCAGCTGTCTTGGATTCTGATGTTAGTTGAGCACTTTTGCATCAAATTGGCTGGAGATCTCATGTTAATTATTTAGCCTTTCAATTCACTCACATTTTTTTTTTTTTTTTCTTTTTGAGTGCAACTCTATTTGGAGGAGGATCCCATTGGGCTAGTGATATGGTTTGGCTGTGTCCTCACCCAAATTTCATCTTGAATTATAGCTCCCATAATTCCCACATGTTGGGGGAGGGACCCAGTGGGAGATAATAGAATCATAAGGGCTGTTTCCCCCATACTGTTCTCGTGGTAGTAAGTCTCACGAGGTCCAATAATTTTTTTTTTTTTTTTTTTTTTTGAGACGGAGTCTCACTCTGTCACCCAGGCTGGAGTGCAGTGGTGTGATCTCGACTCACTGCATCCTCCACCTCTCGGGTTCAAGCAATTCTCCTGCCTTAGCCTCCTGAGTAGCTGGGATTACAGGCACCCACCACCATGCTCGGCTAATTTTTGTATTTTTAGTAAAGACGGGGTTTCACCATGTTGGACAGGCTGGTCTCCAGCTCCTGACCTCAGGTGATCTGCCTGCCTCAGCCTCCCAAAGTGCTAGGATTATAGGCATGAGCCACTGCGCCCAGCCATATTCTTTATTTTGTTTAAATATCTTGGATTAACTTGAACGTATTCCAGGTGTGTTCAAGTACTAATTGTGACACTAGGGGGGAAAAATCTATTAGGAGTTTTTCCAGCAAAAGTCAAAAAGAAATTTTAAAATTAGTTGAACTGGGCAATGTCAGAAATATACCTAAAACAAAGTATTATGCTTTGAACTTGATTACTGGGACCTGCTAGGCACTCAACTATCACATTGTACTTCTTTTATTGTGATACTGTTTCTTGTTTGATTTTTATCATCTGGCTACCTTGTGCCTAGTTGTGTCTACAGAAGTTATTTCAATGCCTGACACATAGTAGGTATTCAATACATCGTTCTTGTTGGAAAAAACTTGAACAATATTTCCCTGGACATGATGCCATCCCAGTTATATTTTAGTAACTGAAGTTAGTACAATCCTGATCATAAACAATTCAGCTGATTCAAATTCAGAAAGGCTATGATTCCTGGTCCTTATGATTTTGGGGGATGTTGCTTCCCAAACTCAGTAAATATACAGTAACTCTTAATACAGTAACTGTTAGTACAGGTCTAATCATAACAGTTTGTTAATCTATATTAAATTAAAACGTGACTATCTTGGTTAACAGGAAAATAAGTTTATATTCACTACAAAAACATTCTGAATGGGATACGAAACGGCAATGCTCCAAATTTTGGCTCAAGAGAGGAATTAAGAAAGACTTTAGGATTCAAGGGCATTATCTGGCCCAGAGCCCCTTACAGCCTTTGCCAGGTTAAACAGGGAATTTTGTAGTCCTCCCTGTTGTCTTTTTAACATGGCGGGGAAGCTGGGTAATGTGCAGAGACGCTTGCTTTATTTGGTGAACTCACTCCCTCACTTTGGCACCAGCCTCAGTACTAAGCAAAGGCAGAAAACTAGGATACAATCGTTAACAGTTTCAGAATGGATCTTAATTTGGGGATTTTTCAATCAATTAATGTTTGTTTAGCTTCTACAAGGTGCGGATCCATAAGGAAGATATTAGGAAACATCTAATTGAAGCTTGAAGAACCAAAATGAGGAAGGCAGAATTAGGAAAGACCCTGTCCGGTGACGCCTCCCCTTCTGGTTTCCATCTGTGCCCCCTCTCAGGAGCCGCGGGAACACAAGCCTCGAGCAGGCAAAGGCTCTTTGGATTTGAAATACAAAACCGTTAAGTGAGCTCCGACCAGGTCGCCTCCCAGCTGTCGCCTGCTTTCTCTAAAGCAGTGATCTGGCAGCTGTTTGGAGAGTCTGAACGCGTTAACAGTTTTTGTTTTTCAGCGCATCCGTGTGCTATCTTCTAATTGGCCAGAAAAGCCATTAATGTGATGAAAATTCTGAATGATCTGTTTGGCTAGCAAAGCTTTTCACTCCACTTTTAGAATCCAACCACTTGATGATTCGAAATCACCGCAATGCCATGGAATGTAAAAACTGCTCTCGCCACGTCTAGAGACCGATGCCTCTTCCTCCGCTAGGAACACGCTTCATCTCCACTCTCCGATTTCACGGTTTTATTTGCCCTCTGGGACGCGCTGACATTGTTCTAAGCACATTTTCTAAGTGATTGTGTGAGTGTGGGTGTGTTTTGTTGGACTTGAAGGGAGTCTAATTTCTAGAAGTTCCTTTCAGGAGTCTGCCTTTACTGCAAAGTTGATGTATTCGAAAACACAGTAACTCTTAATGGCAACAGAATTTGTCACCTAATTAAGTGCAATTCCGTCATAAAAGAAGCCACAGGGTCTGCACAGCTGGCTCTGTGGCTTAGTTGGCTAAAGCGCCTGTCTCGTAAACAGGAGATCCTGGGTTCGAATCCCAGCGGGGCCTTAGGGTGTGCGTGTTTTTTCTCTTTCCCCCTTTAATAAGGGCCGTCTGTTTTTGTAAATTTATCACAATTTTTAGTCTATAATCCTTAATCACAATATCAAGTCCACTGCATAGAGCTTTAATCTCTCCAATCTCTCTTATTACACCTGCATCCTCAAAGACTATTAGTTTCTGATGATCTCTCAGACAGTTATATTGGAATTTCACCAAACTCAGGGGTTCAAGTTCAATCACGGATAAAAAATCTCTAAAATAAAATTGTAAAACTCTTAATTGAAAACATTAAAAATATATTCTTCTGGTTTCTCAAACTCCATGGTAACCTTGCTTAAAGTCCACATGGATGAAAAATGGTTGCAATTTATGGAACATTTACTAAGTTGCACTTTGTGTATTTTCTCACATGCTTTTAATTCCTAGAATATTCACTGAAGTAAACATTATTATGCCAATTTTACAGATAAAAAATGAAGTATCAGAAGGAAATAAACTTGCCCAAATCTTACAGCTGATAAATAATCAAGGTAATATTTAAATCCAATATTTCTCAGTTACTTAAGTCAAAGTTATTTAAGTCAAAGTCTTAAGTAACAAATAATATTATTTATAAAAACAAACAGTATCCAGTGTGATTTAGAATAATGGTTCTTAAAATTGTATGGCACATGAACTCATTACATTATCTAAAAAAAACTTTTGTCTATAAACACACAGACACACACATACACAGACTTACGGACAAATTTTGCATATTCTTTTGAGATTTTCTCTGACCTCCTTAAGTTCTTGGGTGTCCATGTGCCACTGAAAAAAATCCATGACTTTCATAAATCAATAAACAGTAAATCGCAAATGAATGTTCAGAAAAAATAAGCTGTTTTAGGGACGGGGTTATATTTTATTTCTTGACATTGATTTTTATAGTACTATCACTCCCTTCCCTTGGTTGATTTAAAGTGGGTTATTAGAAGCAGATTTCCCAACAGGAGTGTTATGACTCTGAGCCAGCATGCCAGTTTCAAAAAGTTATATTTCTGGATGTGAGATCACTGAAGTGAATTCTGAAAAGAATTCTATGTGGTCCATAAACACCTCTTAAAGCTAACTTCAAGCAGTGGAAGATATGCCTTCATCTGTTTTATGTGATAATTACAGAACTCTAGTCATCCCCTCATTCATTCCCCAAATTATTAATTCTATGCCTACTCACACCAAGGTGTGGAAAGGTAAACTGAACAGGCCTGGTCTCTATCCCAAAGGAGATAAGAGCTTAGTTGGGGGTGGGTGAATGGATAGAAGTTATTTATATAATGACAAACATAACATTGTGGCTATGATAAGTGCTGCAAAAAAAGAATGACTGTGATTTAGAACATACCAATGGGATTTGGTTTCATCAGGGAGATAAGAGGAGAGTCTTCAGTTGCAAAGAAAGAGGACAGCGTAGGAAAGGGAGACAGAGCATAGGAAAATCCAGGCAGAGGAAGTTGGACAAAGTGCATTGGACTGGAAAAAAGCTGGTATGAGTACAATGGGAAGGCCATGGGCAAGCAGCCTGAGAGATGGGATGCAGAAGGATAGGACCAAACTGTGCCAGAATTTTAGAGGCCATGCCAAGGAGTTTTAATTTTATATTAAGAGCAACCAAAATCCATGTGTAATTGAACATAAACACATTTCAAAAATTATGAGTGAAGAAAAAAATATAAGGTTTCAGATGTATTCTCCTATTTATTGTGTTCTTTTCGGAAAATAAATTTAAAATTAACTAGAAAAGCAGATAACCAGTAACATAATCAGAAGTGGAGAAAGTATAAATGTAAGAAATACTTAAAAGGAATTGGCATCAAGTTTTAGGGGGAAAGCCCCCCAATTGAGAAAAAGCCTATATCTGCAACCTCAGGGGAGTTATTGCTCACAAATGACTCCTTTTCCAGATGTTTTAAGAGTAAAACTTCATCAGACAAGTACATCAATGCCTTTGTTTAATTTTTGATTAATAAGAAATAATCCTATCCTCTTTCTCTTTACTTAATGGTGATGAATTCACTAAGGTTTCAATGAGAATTTAGTTGTGCTTGCTGGGAGTTCTCTCGAAAGTTTAGCTTTCTATTCTGTTTCTTATATAAAGTTCCTAGCTGCCAGAATAAGAGAGGCTGGAGTCAAGTCCTCTAAGGTCTTTTCATCCCCAAGGTGAATTATCTAAGGAGCCTTAAAAGAGCTTTGCAGTCCTCTCACACTCAGCAAAGAGCTGAGTCAGTCTCTGTGCAAACTTAGCAAACAACTTCTAAGTTTATGTACTGGACCACAGATTGAAAAGTGAAGTGGCTCTCAACTCAATCCAAAGATGCTTTCCTTCCTCTAGTGAGAGCAATGCTCATTCAATGGATCAAGTCACACCAGAGAAAAATCTGTTCACATATAAATGCAGAGAAAAGGCTGGCAATAAAGTGACTGACTGTGCACAGGAGTGAAAGGAGCATGGAGTTGTCAGTGACAAAGTCTGTATGCATGTCCTGGATCCTTCACTACCAAATGTGGACCTTTGGTAAGCAACTTGACTAGCCTAAGGTCTATCTCATTCTTTTCTTTTTATTTTAATTTTTACTTTTAAAATAATTTCATTTTTACAGAAAAGTTGCATCCTTCACTCAATCTTCCCAAATATGGACCTTCTCTCATATGTATATCTCATATGTGTATATATATGTATACATATATATTTTATACATGAGATATACTTTTAATCTCTTATACATATGAGATATGCCTTTATCTCATATACGTGTGAGATATACTGTTATCTCACATCTCATATGTATATATGTATACATATATATTTTATACATATGAAATATACATATGAGCTAAAAGTTCCTATATACATGTATACACACAGACACACACACAAGCACACATACTAAACCATTTGCCATTTAAGAATAAGTTGCCAGGCATGGTGGCTCATGCCTGTAATCCCAGCACTTTGGGAGGCCAAGGTGGGTGGATCACAAGGTCAGGAGTTTGAGACCAGCCTGGTCAATATGGAGGAACCCCATCTCTACTTAAAATACAAAAATTAGTCAGGCGTGGTGGCGCGTGCCTGTAGTCCCAGCTACTCAGGAGGCTGAAGCAGAAGAATCGCTTGAACCCGGGAGGCAGAGTTTGCAGTGAGCCAAGATAGCGCCACTGCACTCCAGCCTGGGTGACAGAGTGACACTCTGTCTCAAAAAAATAATAAACATATATAAAAATAAAGAAGAATAAGTTGTAGATATAATGATCCTTTACCCCTAAATACTTCAATGTATGTTTCCTAACAGGAAAACACCCTCTTACATAACCACAGTACAATGATCAAAATCAGAAATTAACATTGATACAATACTATTGTCCAATATATGGGCCTTATTCAGACTGTGCTAATTGTCCCTAAAATGTCCTTTTTAGCAAAAGAAAATCTTTGAGCATATGTTGAATTGTCATGTTCTGTAGCCTTTCTTTTTCTTTTATAACATTGGTATTTTTAAAATAGTACAGGACAGTTATTTTATAAAATATTCCTCTATTTGGGTTAGTCTGCTATTTCCTCATGATTGGATTTAGTTTATGTATTTTGGGTAGGAATACCAGAGAGCTGACATTGTGCCCTTTTCAGTGCATTTTACCAGGAGATATTTAATGGCAGTTGTCCCATTACCAGTGGTATTAATTTTGGTCACCTGGTTATGACAGTGTTTGCCAGGTTTCTCTACTGTCATTAATAAGTATCCTGACTTTGAGACTATGTAAATATCCTGTTATCATTCAACTTTGATCAACTTAATTTAGCACCCATTGATGATCCTGGCCTGAATCAGTTAGAAGTATGATGGTTGCCAAATGATGGTCTTGTAAATCCATCATTTATTCTACATTTACAAGTTATCTTTCTGCTATAGGAAAAAAATGTTTCCTTCCCCTCCCAGCCACCGGGCCCGGCCCAGTAATGTACTTTCTATTCAACAGTTGACTTTAAATATGATCACTTGTGGCCGGGCGCGGTGTTTCACGCCTGTAATCCCAGCATTTTGGGAGGCCGAGGCGGGTGGATCACGAGGTCAGGAGATCGAGACCATCCTGGCTAACACGGTGAAACCCTGTCTCTCCTAAAAATACAAAAAATTAGCCGGGCGTGGTGTAGTGCCAGCTACTCAGGAGGCTGAGGCAGGAGAATGGCATGAACCCGGGAGGCGGAGCTTGCGGTGAGCCGAGATTGCGCCACTGCACTCCAGCCTGGGTGACGGAGCTAGACTCCATCTCAAAAAAAAAAAAATATATATATATATATATATGATGTATATATTATATCATATATATATCATATATATATGATATATATATGATCACTTGTAAAATAGAAGGAATGAGAAATAAAATACTTGGTTTTCGCCTGGAAACCTAGAAGCACTGTGAAAAGATCAAAGAGATGTTGAAAAAACAAAGGGCAGAGGTGGAAACAAACAAATCCTTTTTTCTGCCTAACCTCCTTTCTTACCCCTCCCACTTTCCAGAAAAGGAGTTACAGCTCCAGAGCCTGAGAGACCTTGGCAATAACAGTGAGCGGAAGATTTGCTCAGCAGCACATACGTTGAACAAGAATCAGCGCTAAAACCTTAATACCTATTGGAGATGCCGGGGATCGAACCCGGGACCTCATACATGCAAAGCATGCGCTCTACCACTGAGCTACATCCCCACACATAGACGGTTGTCGTTCCAAAAAAAGTTTTTAAAAATATACTGTATTCGATCAATTTTTTTCCCCCAAAATTAGTTTTAGTTTGTTGTGCAAGAATTGTGTGAATTTTGCAGGTCATGAATGTGAGAAAGAAGATTTAAATCAATGTCACTAAGTCCTTTAGCGTAATTGGAAACTCACCAGGCCCAACACAGAACAAGGGGTTGCAAAACTGGCTTTTATCTGAGCAGGACTATGTATATAAATCATTCAGATCCAGTCAATTGAAATGGCCAGAATAAAGAAAAGTAGAACCATAGATGGTTACAGCAAACCACTGGGAAATTTCCTGATGTATTATACAAAGTCTAACTGTAATCAGAAGCCAGTTCAGTGGGTAAAGTACTGGGATAGATTGATCTTGTAAGGCATACCCAGTCTTAGGTTTTGGGCTTGGAATTATCCACAAACCAACCCTCCGCCTCGTCTAAGAAGAAAAATCCCACTCAGTAGATTGGGTGAGTAAATCTGTACCTTGTTGAATAAAAAGCATAAGAGAAATGTGAATGTTCAAATATAAATCTGGGTTACAAAATGTGAGAAACAGAATTCAGTGTCAGGCAGTAGATCTCAAAATGTGGTCCTCAGAACAACAGCATCAGCATCACCTAGGATCTTACTAAAAATACAAATTCTCTAGGACTACTCCAGACCTATGAGTCAGGGACTGTGGAAGTAGGGCTCAATAATCTGTGTTTTAGTAAGCCCTGAGGGTGATTCTGGTACACGCTTATGTTTGAGAACCGCTGATGTAAGGTATTGATGAATACAACATTGCTGTTTCATTTTCTTTCTTTTTTTTTTTTTTTTTTTGAGACGACGTTTTTGCTCTTGCTGCCCAGGCTGTAGTGCAATGGCACGATCTTGGCTCTCTGCAATCTCCGCCTCCAGGGTTTAAGCAATTCTCCTGTCTCAGCCTCCCGAGTAGCTGGGATTACAGGCGACTGCCACCATGCCCGGCTAATTTTTGTATATTTAGTAGAGATGGGGTTTCACCATGTGGACCAGGCTGGTCTTGAACCTCTGACCTCAGGTGATCCACTCACCTCGGCCTCCCAAAGTGCTGGGATTACAGGCGTGAGCCACCGCGCCCGGCCTGCTGTTTCATTTTCTAACAATAACACAGTACTAAGGTGTTTCTAGCATTTAAAAATAAAATAATTTGACATATTAGACCTGAATTTTTATGAGTGTGTATTAAAATATTTAAACGTGTGAGGGAAATAAAAGTGATTTTTAATATATTGTGAAAATAGTATGTGAATTTTTAAAAATTACTTGTGTATTAGACAAACAGTAGCAGATATTTCTGTATATATTTGAAAGCCTTTGAACATTAAAGAATCTATCCACCATATTAAGAGAAGAGGAGGAGTCAGGAGAGAGAAAATTTGTTTCTGGACCTCAGTTATTTTCCCAATTTTGGTTGTTTTGAAGCAGCAACGTTTGTCTCAGTGCACATGCAATTTGGGCTTTAGAGAGGATGTCCACCAGCTGGCTTCCTAGAGAGTTTAAACTTTTGTTTCTTTAATGTGCTGTCCATGGCTGAGTTTATGCAGTAGTACATGGGTTTAGCAACCACAAAATATTTTACTAAGAAACTGTTTAAAAAATAAACAGTTTGGCTCTGCTCTTCTCCATAGAGCAAGGATAACATCGTAAAAGAATCCTATTTTTATTTTAATTATGCAATGCAAGGTGTCCTTGATAGAAGTCTTGAGATATGGTTTGATCTGTGTCCCAGCCCAAATCTCACGTCTAATTGGAGCAGGGTCCTGGGTGAGAGGTGATTGGATCACGGGTGCAGTTTCCACCTTCCTGTTCTCCTGATAGTGATATCAGATCTGGGGATCTGATCGTTTAAATGTGTGTGGCACCTCCCCCACCCCTCTGACCTGGTCCGTCCGGTAAGATATGCTTGCTTCCCCTTCACCTGCTGCTATGATTGTAAGTTTCCTGAGGCTTCCCAGTCATGCTTCCTGTTAAGCGTGTTGAACTGTGAATCAATTTAAACCTCTTTTCGGCCGGGCGCGGTGGCTCATGCCTGTAATCCCAGCACTTTGGGAGGCCGAGGCGGCTGGATCACGAGGTCAGGAGATCGAGACCATCCTGGCTAACACAGTGAAACCCCGTCTCTACTAAAAATACAAAAAAAATTTAGCCGGGCGTGGTGGCAGGCGCCTGTAGTCCCAGCTACGCGGGAGGCTGAGGCAGGAGAACGGCGTGAACCCGGGAGGCGGAGCTTGCAGTGAGCCGAGATCGCGCCACTGCACTCCAGCCTGGGCAACAGAGCCAGACTACGTCTCAAGAAAAAAACAACAACAAAAAACCTCTTTTCTTCATAAATTACCCAGTCTCAGGTAGTTCTTTGTTCCAGTATGTGAACAGACTAATTAATCTTCGCTCTTGTGTTACAAGGGACACCTCATTTGAGATCAGTCTGCTGGCACTGCAATGAAGTGCTTTGTATCAGCAAACTGTACACTATTTACCTTTTTTTCTGTTCACAGCTGAGCCACATGTACATAATCTATATTCTGTTTTCATAGTTTTGTACTTTTACAGCCTATTTTTGAAGATTAACACATTTGCAAAATGACTGACACGATCTTTGCCTAACCCAATCAGTGTTAAAGAAAGCTTGCTATAACTAGAACTGTAAATCTTTTTTTTTTTTTTTTTTTTTTTTTTTTTTTTTTGAGACGGAGTCTTGCTCTGTCACCTAGGCTGGAGTGCAGTGGCACGATCTCGGCTCACTGAAATCTCCACCTCCCGGGTTCAAGCAATTCTCCTGTCTCAGCCTCCTGAGTAGCCGGGATTACGGGCACCCACCACCACGCCTGGCTAATTTTTGTATTTTTAGTAGAGAGGAGGTTTCACCACGTTGGCCAGGCTTGTCTCGAACTCCTGACCTCAAGTGATCCCCTGCCTTGGCCTCCCAAAGTGCTGCGATTACAGGCGTGAGCCACCGCACCCAGCCTAGAACTGTAAATCTTAAAAAAAAGGTATGTGATAATAGAAGCCTGAAATTAAAACCTGCATTTTAAAAAATCATCAAATCTATTTGAAAACAAGTCAATTTGTGTTGAGAGGTGACAGCGTGCTGGCAGTCCTCACAGCCCTTGCTCGCTCTCGGCGCCTCCTCTGCCAGGGCTCCCACTTTGGCGGCACTTGAGGAGCTCTTCAGCCCGCTGCTGCACTGTGGGAGCCCCTTTTTGGGCTGGCCAAGGCCGGAGCCGGCTCCCTCAGCTTGCCGGGAGATGTGGAGGGAGATGCGCGGACATGAACCGGGGCTGCGCGCGGTGCTTGCGGGCCAGGGTGAGTTCCGGGTGGGCGTGGGCTCGGCGGACCCCGCGATCGAAGCGGCCGGCTGGCCCCACCGGCCCCGGGCAGTGAGGGGCTTAGCACCTGGGCCAGCAGCTGCTGGGCTCAATTTCTCACCGGGCCTTAGCTGTCTTCCCGCAGGGCAGGGCTTGGGACCTGCAGCCCGCCATGCCTGAGCCTCCCCCTACCCCCGTGGGCTCCTGTGCGGCCCCAGCCTCCCAGACGAGAGCCGCCCCCTGCTCCACAGCACCCAGTCCTATCAACCACCCAAGGGCTGAGGAGTGCGGGCGCAGGGCGCGGGATTGGCAGGCAGCTCCACCTGCAGCCCTGGTGCGGGATTCACTGGGTGAAGCCAGCTGGGCTCCTCAGTCTTGTGGGGACGTGGAGAACCTTTATGTCTAGCTCTGGGATTGTAAATCCACCAATCGGCACTCTGTATCGAGCTCAAGCTTTGTAAACACACCAATCAGCACCCTGTGTCTAGCTCAGGGTTTGTGAATGCACCAATCGACACTCTGTATCTAGCTACTCTGGTGGGGCCTTGGAGAACCTTTATGTCTAGCTCAAGGATTGTAAATACACCAATCGGCACTCTGTATCGAGCTCAAGGTTTGTAAACACACCAATCAGCACCCTGTGTCTAGCTCAGGGTTTGTGAATACAGCAATCGACACTGTATCTAGCTACTCTGGTGGGGCCTTGGAAAACCTTTGTGTGGACACTCTGTATCTAGCTAACCTGGTGGGGATGTTGAGAACCTTTGTGTCTAGCTCAGGGATTGTAAACGCACCAATCAGTGCCTTGTCAAAACAGACCACTCGGCTCTACCAATCAGCAGGACGTGGGTGGGGGCCGGATAAGAGAATAAAAGCAGGCTGCCCAAGCCAGCAGAGGCAACCTGCTGGGGTCTCCTCCCACAGTGTTGAAGCTTTGTTTTTGTTGCTGTTTGCAATAAATCTTGTTACGGCTGACTCTTTGGTCCACACTGCGTTTATAAATTGTAACACTCACCGGGAAGGTCTGCAGTTTCACGTCTGAAGCCAGCGAAGCCACGAGCCCACGGAAAGGAACGAACAACTCCAGAAGCGTCGCCTTAGCAGTTGTAACACTTACCTGGAGAGTCTGCAGTTTCATTTCTGAAGCCAGCGAGATGGGCTCTGGAAGGATGGAGCAACTCCAGACGCGCTGCCTTAAGAGCTGTAAAACTCACAGCGAAGGTTTACGGCTTCACTCCTCAGCCAGGGAGACCACGAATCCATCGGAAGGAAGAAGCTCCGAACACACCTAAACATCAGCGGGAACAAACTCCGGACATGCTGCCTTTAAGAACTGTAATGCCGCGAGGGTCCGCGGCTCTGTTCTTGAAGTCAGTGAAACCAAGAACCCGCCAATTCCGGACCCAGTGTTATGCTGAAATTTTTAGGGGCTTTCAGATTTATTCTTTTAACCACATTTCTGAATATATGCAAATATCAGTATTTCCCCATAGCCCTTTAGCCGTTTGTACTTCAAAATATTTTGTTTAGTGTTTTTTGTGTGTGTGTTTTTTTTTTTTTTTTTTTTTTTTTTTTTTTTTTTGGAGATAGAGTTCTGTTCTGTAACTCAGGCGGGAGTGCAGTGGCCGGACTTCAGCTCACTGCAAGCTGCACCTTCCGGTTTGAAGTGATTCTTCTGTCTCAGCCTCCGGAGTAGCTGGGATTTTAGGCACGTGCCACCACACCGGGCTGCTTTTTGTATTAAAGGAGACGAGGTTTCATGTTGGCCAGGCAAGTATGGAACTCCTGAGTTAAGGCAATCCACCCGCCTTGGGCTCCCAAAGTGCTAGGACTACAGGTGTGAGCCACTGTGTCCATCCATGTTTTATTTTTTTTCTTTGAAACAACAGTACATATAATAGAGATACAATTAGGATTAAAAAAGGAAAATAAAACAGTAAAAACAGTCTGGATTTCCAGTTTAGGGTTTTGCGTGTAAGTAGCTTGGATGTTGCCACTTTGCTTTAACAACTGAGAAGCTGAAGGAAATGAAAAATCAATAACTTTTTAGATTCATAAAAGAAGATAGGTCACAGAGGAAACTGGTGCCCCCCCCCCCCCAAATTGGAGAGACAGACAGATAGACATTGAAGATCACAGCACACTGGAGCAGAAATATCTGTGGGAACCATTGCATAGATAAGAAAACCTGAATTCTAATCAATGAACTGCTGGAGGCTAGGTGTGGACAAGTCTGAGAGTTAAAAACTCCAGGGGGACCCAGTCACAGCAAGGCCCCATGCTTTTGTGTATTTTACTTACAGGAACTTGACCAGATTCTTGCAGTAAATATTAGAGAAAAATCCCCTTGTGCTTCCACATGGGGAGAGGAAAAGGGACTATTTTGAATAGCACCTGTTTGTCTTAATAAATTCTGCCCTCAGGAGAAACTAATCAGAGCCTAACCTGCTGTGGTTTTATCAGCTCTTGGGGGAGGAAAATACCCAACCCAGACAGCTCTAACCTTCCATGTCATGGAAGGGAAATATTTAACTCCAGCCCACTCTAGCCATCCTGTCCATCTAAGAGAAGAGAAAAACATCTAAGCAACACTTGTATGATTCACAGTGCAGAGGTGCAGGCTTACTAAAAGACAGGCCTAATTGCAAGAACGCAGAAATCTTTCTGTCCCCCTGCATCTTGCCCTCACATTACTGAAGATCTATTTGCAGCAGTTCCTTTAACCCAGTGCATCATGTTGAGCTATCAAGAAAAAAGCTACAAGGCAAACTAAAAGGCAAAAAAAAAAAAAAAAAAAAAAACAGCTTGAAGATGGAAAGCAAGCATCAGAAACAGACATGGGCAGGGATTTTGGGATTACCAGATGGGGAATTCAAAACAACTATGATTAATATGCTAAGGACTCTAATAGATAAATTAGACAGCATGCAAGAACAGATGGGCAATGTAAGCAAAGAGATGGAAATTCTAAGAAACAACCACGAAGAAATGCTAGAGATAAAAATAAAATACTGTAACAGAAATGAAGAATGCTGTTGATGGGCTTATTAGTAGACTTCACATGGCTGAAGAAAGAAGCTTTGAACTTAAGGATATATCAGTAGAAATTTCCAAAACCGAAAAGCAAAGAGAAGAAAGACTGAAAAGAAACAAACCCAGAACAAGTAGCAACTAAGCCTGTGAAAAGATGCTCCACATCATATCCCATCAGATAAGTGCAAATTAAAACAAGAGACAACACACACACCTATTAGAATGACCAAACTCCGGAACCCTTACAACACCAAATACTGTTGAGGATGTCAAAAAATAGGAACTCTAATTCATTGTTGATGGAAATACAAAATGGTATGATGTCTTTGGAAGACTTTAGCAGTTTCTTACAAAACTAAACATACATTTATCATACAAGCCAGCAATTATACTCCTTAGTATCTATCCAGAGAAGTTGAAAACATATGTACACATAAAAACTTACACATATATTTCTATAGCAGCTTCATTCATAATTGCCCAAACTTGGAAACAACCAAGATTTCCTTCTGTAGGTGAATAAACAAACTGTGGCACATCCAGACCATGAAATATCATTCAGTGCTAAAAAAAAGAAATGAGTTATCAAGCCGTGAATAGACATGGAGGAAACATGTACCATATTATTAGGTGAAAGAAGCCAATCTGAAAAAGTTACATACTGTATGATTCCAACTATATGGTATTCTGGAAAAGGCAAAGCTGTGGAGATAGTAAAAGATCAGAAGTTGCCAAGGGTTAGAGGGAGAGGGAGGGACTGATTAATTGGTGGAGCACAAAGGATTTTTAGCTCAGCGAAAATACTCTGTATACTATAATGGTGGATGTATGTCATTATATATTTATCCAAACCCATAAAATGTGCAACACCAAGCGTAAGCCCTATTGCAAACTGTGGACTTTGAGTAATACTGATGTGTCAATTTAGGTCATCAATTTTAACAAATGCACCGCTTTAACTAAACACGCAGGGCTAAGCAGTAGACAGGGATTGACATCCCTAGAACCTGCATTGGCCTGTTGGTTACCAGCGTGTCCCGCAGCCCAGGCCGGGGGATGGACGCCCGAGTCAGGTCACCCAGATCTCTCCGCCACCCGTTGCGGTCTGTTAAGGAACCACTTGCGGCAGCGGGGAGCGGCAGGTGGTGGGTGGAAAGGAGTTAGTCTGGGATGCAGAGAAGCGCAGCAAGAGAAATAAGCAAAGAGCCAAAGGTTTTATCCTCCAGTTAGGCTCTCTTTGCTTATTTCTAGAGATTTATATTTATTTATTTTGGGGCCCCTTTTACTTGATTCAAAAGCTTTCATCTTAGCTTTTGCCTTTTTTTTTTCACATTGGTTTTCTATTCTCCCTTTCCCTCCACAACACGGCTGCGGACAGAGGGATACAGCAAGGGGCAGGGCACCCACCGCTACTCTCTGGTATTTTTGGGGAGATTTCGAGTGTTCTAGGGGACCCAGGAACATCCACACTGACGACCGAGCAAGGCTTGTTCCAATGACAAGAGAGAGGAGGTCCTCCACAGGGAGGTGAACCGGCAAGGACAAGGAGTCCGCAACAAGGAGGAAGGGGCGGTATGGAAGGCGGGGAATAGTATCCCTGTCCGCCACACTTAGGCGGGCAAGAAAGAAAACCGGGATGACAGGCAGGGCGAGGCAAAGGTTGGAGATGTGACGCGGCCGCAAACGCTAGGAGCTCCCTGGAGAAGTCAATGGACCACCCCAAGCTGAATCCTAAGAAGGCAGAGACGAGGCTTGGTCTGCGAGGAATGTTAGTCCGCTGAAACTGCGATCTGCGGGTTAAAATTAACCGCCCGAGAGCGGAGAGAAAGGGCCATGTTTTTATTGCTGAAGGGTAAAAGGACATATGTCCAAGGCCGAGCTGATAAACGGTTCCGGAAAATACTTAACGGTCCCCTCCCGCTAGCGCAGTGAGCATCCTACCGGGGAGACGCGGTGCTGGAGCTCGCATGTCATTGCTTAACGGTGGTGGTCGCCCTTACCCATCCTTACCCATTCTGTCTCTAGCAGGATTATCAAAAAAATCACTCCAGCCTCGCGTCTATATCAGCGTCACTGGGAGGCCAGAGCTGTTCCCTCCAGCGGCGAGCTGGATCTTATTTTTCTGTAGGTCTCTGCTAAGCGTAAATTCAGTAAAAACCAGCTAATGCATTTTAGGCCCGCAAGCTCCTGCCTAAGACCTGAGGTCCGCAAAGCCCCAGCGTTAGCCGGGCAGATCACTACTGGGTGTTCATTTCGTGCAACGAAGCTCCACCCACCGGCGCAGAGAACTTTGGCCTGAATCCGAGAAGCACAACCCATGTTGGTTCTCGTGCGTAACTCTCGGCCTTTATTTATTTGGTCAAGTCTTTCAAAATTCCTGGAGTCGTCAATTTTTGATCAAGAAAGTGGTATACTTTCTGCTTAATGCCATAGTTATATATGCTTATCTTTGCCAGAGCACTTGTCATACGCTATTGGAATGATCTGTTTATGTAATTTTGAATCCTCCCTCCTCCACCTTCACACTTCATTGCAAGTCTCTGTACTGTGAAATATATCCTGAACAGAGGGCACCTGTAATTTATTTCTCACTGCTCTGTGAGTGGCTGCTGTACTCCACCTCTATACTAAGGGTGTGGGAAGCCTGATGAAAGAAAAATAGCCTCTGCCCTCCAGAAGCTACCTTACTAGAGAAGGGAACAAACTTAACATAAATCTACTCTTATAAGGTGTTTGTGGTAAATGAAATTTAGGGAAAGTACAAGGAAGTTATGTATGGCATTAATAACAATTTGTTGAACCGACTTGATTTTCTATGAATATAAATTGAAAAAGCCGACGGAATTGGGTAGTGCTACTCTATATTGTTAAGGGCTATATGAGTAAATAAAAGGAAAAGAAGGTTTTAGCGCATAGGTGGTTGTAGCTCATCGGTAGAACGCGCGCTTTGCATGTACGAGGTCCCGGTTTCGATCCCCGGCGTTTCCACTTTAGCACACTGGTTGGTTACTCCTCTTTGTTTAGGCTTGGGTAGAACTTCCTGACGTCTTCAAATACTTGGAAATAGGTCGGTGGCTTTAAAGGTCAAATGTATTTAACACGGCACACTTTCATAGTGCCAAACTTTCTCCAACTATCAAAATCCTGTAACTGCTAACTGCTTTAGAACACCTTTAAATCTTACCACTCATTAACAAAATTCGGTTTACATTGTTATGACTGAAGGTACATGATTTGTAACCAGAAATACAGTTATTTGGAGCACAGTTGAAGATGATTCTATCCTCTCTCAGCCACGAGGATCATCTTAAGAGTTAGTTTTGAGGCGGAAGTGTTGGGCAGGGGCCTCCTCGTGGCTGGGGCTCCAGCGCAAACCAGCTGCCTCACCAGCTCTGGAGCTCGCGCCGCTTGGCCTCACCCCACTCACGCGGTCCCTCCCATTGGCTTGCCTGGCTTTGTCTCACCTGACGCGCCATGCCTCGCCTACCCGGGCTCTGTCCTCAACTCTGCCACCACCGCTGCGTGGCCCTGCTCGCCCTGCAGCCCGACCCCTGCCTTGCCCACTCTGAGCCTCCGCGCCAGCCCATGTATGCCATGGAAATATGGCTGTTGGAATTCTGGTGTTTTACGACCTTCTTAACACCGTCTGCGTATGTGCTAAGCAGTCTGAGCCAGTTCAGAAAGGAGTAAATGGAAGAAGATGTTGAGCGCCTGTTAACGTCCAAAAAACTTTAAGAAAAAAAAAAAAAAACCACAAAACAAAACTGTCTTCATAAACTGTAATACCACATT
The DNA here is from genome assembly GCF_028858775.2 of Pan troglodytes. Classification (NCBI taxonomy): domain Eukaryota; kingdom Metazoa; phylum Chordata; class Mammalia; order Primates; family Hominidae; genus Pan; species Pan troglodytes. The sequence continues at coordinate 34,587,980 of NC_072403.2, read as the reverse complement.
ACAACCATTGTGGTATTCAGTTTCATAACCATCTTTATGATAAAAATTTTGGACTTTTTTAGTATTGTGCATTATAGAGATGTATAGTCAAAAATGTTTTGCTTAAGTATTAAATATAACTGAAACACTTAAAAAAATTAGCTTTGAGCTTTATATCAGGAACCGTCTGAACTATTTGCCTTAAGATACCTTTTCTGCCGTTGTTACCCTGGTCTTTTCACCAATATGCTATCTTTTTTTGGTGGGGGGGGGGCTGTCATATATACAATCTATGATATGTTTATATAGCATATATTGTATTGTAAGCCATTTTTTCAGTTGCTTGTTGAATGAGACCTGGTCTGGTTCAATTGAATTTAAGGTCATTTGAATGAACTAAAGGGTAACTTTTTCTTCTCAAAAATAAGACGTGAATTATTGATACAACCTTGAAGAAACAGCTATGCAAATTGTGTTTACGAAAATTTTTTGGACTCAAGATTGGGGAGAGAACAGAGATGGTTGCAAGGATATAAGTGCTAGAGCTTACAATTTGCATGCCTAGGGTTCCCAGTTCGATCCTTGGTATCTCCAATTTGTCTTCCCCACAAGGAGCAAAATGAAGCAAGACCTATTCTGTTTGTTCATAGGTTATTTCATTCCTCTTTCGAGGTCACTGCTAGTGTTTGCTTTTCATCTTTGTTCCCACTTCCTGGTAGTTATTCTGCAAGAAACTATATAAAGACGCCATTTTTGTGGCAATTTTGGTCAACAATCAGAATAGTCAGTAATACCTACAGTGGGGATGTGGTTCCGTGGTAAAGATTGGAGGACCCAGATTTGTTCCGCAGAACTTCCTCTTCCCACCTGTCTTTTTAAAGAGTGAGACATTGCATGAATTCTGTAAACAAAACAAGGCTTTTGTCTTTCTCCCCTTAACAATTTTGAAAATAGATTAAAACACCAGAAGTTGAGGCAGTTAAATACAGACATAAATGTTTATTTAGTTTTTTATTGATGTATCATTCCATGTGCTGGCTGGCTTAGTAGATTAGATGCTGATACTGAGTGGATTTTTGATCTTTGCAAGGACCTTTTTTTGGTGTGGTGAATTAATTAATTAATTAATTAATTTATTTATTTATTTAATTTATTGAGAAGAAGTCTCGCTCTGTCTCCATGCTGGAGTGCAGTGGCACGATCTTGGCTCACTGCAACCTCTGCCTCCTGGGTTCTAGCGATTCTCCTGACTCAGCCTCCTGAGTAGCTAGGACTACAGGTGCAGGCCACCACTCCTGGCTAATTTTTTGTACTTTTAGTAGAGATGGGGTTTCACCGTGTTAGCCAGGATGGTCTCAATCTCCTGACCTCGTGATCTGCCCGCCTTGGCCTCCCAAAGTGCTGGAATTACAGGCATGAGCCACCGCGCCCAGCCTTGTGTGGTGAATTTAATTGATTCTTTTGCAAATCTCCCAACATCTCCTTATGTCCTGTCTAATATCACTTGATGAATGTTTTCTCCCTTTTGGTTCCAGCAAAGAAATTTCTTTATTTTCAGTTATTGTCCTATTATTTCTTTCTTTCTTTTTTTAGACAGAGTCTCACTCTGTCAGCCAGGCTGGAGTGCAATGGCGCTATCTTGGCTCACTGCAACCTCCGCCTCCTGGGTTCAAGCAATTCTCCTGCCTCAGCCTCCCAACTAGCTGAGATTACAGGTGCCCGCCACCACGCCCAGCTAATTTTTTTGTATTTTTAGTTGAGACGGGGTTTTACCATATTGGCCAGGGTGGTCTCAAATGACTGACCTCAGGTGATCCACCCACCTCGGCCTCCCAAAGTGCTGGGATTATAGGCGTGAGCCACCGTGCCCGGCCTGTCCTATTATTTTATTTTCAATATAGCACACTTGCTCTGGTGTACCGGCTGATGACCTAAGGGATGAGAACTTGACAAATTACTGATATCACACTGACGCTGTATGCCTGTGAGTTCTTGTGTTCTATGACATGTAAACATGGAACATTTCCAAGTAATTTAAATGTAAAGCAACTAAGTCACTACCACCTTTCTTTATCTTAGTTTTAAATAGGAGTGCATGCAGATGGTGAAATAAAGCCACATTGTTTTCAATGCTAGGACCTCTGGCTCCATCAACTTCTTGGTGGTGGAGGGAGCAGGATAGGGGAGAATAGTGCATGGGTATGTATCCCACTCAGCCATTTGTCTTCCAGTAACACTATGATTGTTGCCACTATGTCATTTACTCTAGTTTCTCCTCTTCCTGGTTTCCCATTATAGCCAACTGCTTTTAAAATATATGTACCATGGAACACACATAAGCTGAAGTAGAATGGATTCTCGTGATAGATTAGAACAGGACTTTAATGGTTCTGAAGGAAACAAAAAGTTTCTCATGAGAAAGGTAACTGAATATATATATTAGTCTGTTCTCATGCTGCTAAGAAAGACATACCCAAGACTGGGTAATTTATAAAGGAAAGAGGTTTAATGGACTCACAGTTCCACATGGCTGGAGAGGCCTCACAATTATGGCAGAAGGCAAAGGAGAAGCAAAGGCATATCTTACATGGTGGCAGGTAAGAGGGCGTGTGCAGGGGAACTGCCTTTTATAAAAACATCAGATCTCATGAGACTTATTCACTATCACGAGAACAGCAGGGGATAAACGTGCCCCCATGATTCAATTACCTCTCACCAGGTGCCTGCCATGACACATGAGGATTATTACAAGTCAAGGTGAGATTTGGGTGGTGACACAGAGCCGAATCATATCAATATGTAAACTAGCTTTCCATATTCACTCCACTCTGGTTGCCCTATCAGTAGGCAAAGGAGTTATTACATTGCTTTTTGTCATTTTTGTTTTTTAAATTTTAGAGATGTGGTCTTGCTATGTTGCCCAGGCTGGCCTTCCACTTCTTGGGCTCAAGTGATCCTCATGCCTCAGCCTCCTGAATAGCTGGGACTACAGGCATGGGTTGCCATTGTATGCCCAGCTATTATTGTGTTGTTGTGATTAATGGTTTTGTTCTGTTTCTTCATAATAACTTCTAATAATGACCCAGTTTTGTTTTCATTTTTATTTTACTTTTTACTTTTGAGACAGAGTCTCACTCTTTCACCCAGGCTGGAGTGCAGTTGCATGATCTTAGCTCGCCACAACCTCCACCTTACAGGTTCAAGCGATTCTCCTGCCTCAGCCTCACTAGTAGCTGGGATTACAGATGCATGTCACCACACCCAGCTAATTTTTGTATTTTTAGTAGAGATGGGGCTTCACCTTGTTGGCCAGGCTGATCTTGAACTCCTGATCTCAAGTGATCCACCCACCTCGGCCTCCCAAAGTGCTGGGATTACAGGTGTGAGCCACAGTGCCTGGCCAACCCAGTTTTAATAAGAAATAGTAAGAAACAATTTTAAAAGAAATAAGAAATTTAATAAGGAATAGTAATAAAAAATTCTTTCTTCCCTATTATGCACACAGTAAATTACCTGCTATCATCATTATCATTTTTGTCATCATCATAGTTTTCATTATCATTATTATCCATTGGCATGCCACACGCTAACAAGCACAGTCCCTAAAGTCAAAAAAAGGGAGAGATAAATTTAATTAAATCAAAATTAAAAATGTATTTTTAAAAATTTAATTTTAGCCTTTAGTTTTTGTTGTTGTTGTTGTTGTTTTGTTTGTTTGTTTGTTTTTGAGACGGAGTCTCTCGCTCTGTCTCCCAGGCTGGAGTGCAGTGGCGCAATCTCAGCTCACTGCAAGCTTCGCCTCCTGGGTTCACGCCATTCTCCTGCCTCAGCCTCCCGAGTAACTGGGACTACAGGCGCCCGCCACCGTGCCCGGCTAATTTTTTGTATTTTTAGTAGAGACGGGGTTTCACCGTGTTAGCCAGGATGGTCTCGATCTCCTGACCTTGTGATCCGCCTGCCTCGGCCTCCCAAAGTGCTGGGATTACAGGCAAGAGCCACCATGGCTGGCCAAGCCTTTAGTTTGAAAGAAATTGGAGATTGTTAAAGATTTCAAATACCTTAGAGACAAAGAATACCTTAGAACAAAATTAACACATTGATGAATCTGATAATTTTATGGGTCAATTTCACTGGGCCACAGCATGCCCAGACATGTGATTAAACATCATTTCTGGGTATGTCTGTGAGGGTGTTTCCAGAAGACAGTAGCATTTGAATTGCTGGACTGAGTAAAGCCGATGGCTTTCCTCAATGTGGGTGGACATAATCCAATCCATTGAGGGTCTGAATAGAACAGAAGGAGGGGAAGGTTGGATTCACCTTCTCTCTGCTTGACAGGTTGTGCAGGAACACTCACACTCTGCCCTTGATGCTCCTGGTTCTCAGGCCCTTAGATTTGATAAGAATCTATGCCACCCACCCTCCAGCTCTTAGGCCTTCCAAATACAACACTAGCTTTTTTGGGTCTCCAGCTTGCAGATGGTAGATCATGGAACCTCTCAGCCTCCAGAATTGCGTAAAGCAAAACCTTATAATAAGTCTCTTTATATATATAGTAAATATGCATAATATTTATTATAGTAACATAATAAGTATTATTATATTAGGATATGTTATAATATATACTAATTATAATTATACTACAATGTTATAAAATTTACATATAATAAATTATATGTATAATAATATATATGTATATAATCTGTTACTCTGGAGAACTCGGACTAACACAACGACAGATTTAGAGAAGTTATTTGCAATATTTAAAACCAGCAATGAAATAATTCTTAGAATATGCAAAGAACAATTGCAAAGCAATAACAAATCTAGCAACTCTTGACATTAGATTTCTTTTAAAAAAAAAATTTATTGGCCTGGCGCGGTAGCTCACGCCTGTAATCCCAGCACTTTGGGAGGTCAAGGCAGGTGGATCACAAGGTCAGGAGTTCGAGACCAGCCTGGCCAAGATGGTGAAACCCCATTTCTACTAAAAGTACAAAAATTAGCCGGGCGCAGTGGCAGGCGCCTGTAATCCCAGCTACTCAGGAGGCTGAAACAGGAGAATCACTTGAACCCAGGAGGCAGAGATTGCACTGAGCTGAGACTGCGCCACTGCACTCCAGTCTGGGCAACAGAACGAGACTCTGTCTCAAAAACAAAAAAACAAAAAACAACAACAACAAAAAAACAGATTTATTGAGGTATAACTGATATACAAAGAACTGCCCACAATGTGTACAATATGATGAATTCGGGCACAAGGAAATACCCATGATCCATCACCACAATCAAGGTAATAGACATATCCACCAACCAAAGTTTCCTTATGTCTCTTTGGGTTTTTTTGGTTTTGTTTCGTCTTTATTTTTTGTATGTGGTACAAACATTTAAAGTGAGAGCTGTCATCTTAACAAATTTTGAAGCGTACAATACCTTATTGTTAACTGTAGGTGCTATGTTGTACAGCAGATCTCTAGAACTTATTCATGTAGCATAACTGAAATATATCCATTGAGCAACAATTCCCCATCTTCTTCAGCCTCCCAGCCCCTGGCAACCACTATTGCATTCTCTGTTTCTGAGTTTAACTGTTACAGACACCTCATGTAAGTGGAATCATGCAGTATTTGTGCTGTGACTGGCTTATTTCAGTTCCCATAATGTCCTCCAGGTTCATCAATATTGTTGCAAATGGCAGGATTTTCTTCTTTTCTAAGCCTAATAATTTTCCATTGGATATATATGCCACACTTTGTTTTTTCATTCATCTGTCAATGGATACAGGTTGTTTCCATATCTTGGCTATTGTGAATAATGCTACAATGAACATGGAAGTGCATATATCTCCTTGAGATTCTGATTTCAATTTTTTTGCAAATATACCCAAAAGTGGGATTGCAGGATCACATGGTAGTCTTTTTTTATTTTATTTTATTATTATTATACTTTAAGTTTTAGGGTACATGTGCACAACGTGCAGGTTAGTTACATATGTATACATGTGCCATGCTGGTGTGCTGCACCCATTAACTCGTCATTTAGCATTAGGTATATCTCCTAATGCTATCCCTCCCCACTCCCCACACCCTACAACAGGCCCCAGAGTGTGATGTTCTCCTTCCTGTGTCCATGTGTTCTCATTGTTCAATTCCCACCTATGAGTGAGAATATGCGGTGTTTGGTTTTTTGTTCTTGTGATAGTTTACTGAGAATGATGATTTCCAATTTCATCCATGTCCCTACAAAGGACATGAACTCATCATTTTTTATGGCTGCATAGTATTCCATGGTGTATATGTGCCACATTTTCTTAATCCAGTCTATCATTGTTGGACATTTGGGTTGGTTCCAAGTCTTTGCTATTGTGAATAGTGCCGCAATAAACATACATGTGCATGTGTCTTTATAGCAGCATGATTTATAGTCCTTTGGGTATATACCCAGTAATGGGATGGCTGGGTCAAATGGTATTTCTAGTTTTAGATCCCTGAGGAATCGCCACACTGACTTCCACAATGGTTGAACTAGTTTACAGTCCCACCAACAGTGTAAAAGTGTTCCTATTTCTCCACATCCTCTCCAGCACCTGTTGTTTCCTGACTTTTTAATGATTGCCATTCTAACTGGTGTGAGATGGTATCTCATTGTGGTTTTGATTTGCATTTCTCTGACGGCCAGTGATGGTGAGCATTTTTTCATGTGTTTTTTGGCTGCATAAAGGTCTTCTTTTGAGAAGTGTCTGTTCATGTCCTTCGCCCACTTTTTGGTGGGGTTGTTTGTTTTTTTCTTGTAAATTTCTTTGAGTTCATTGTAGATTCTGGATATTAGCCCTTTGTCAGATGAGTAGGTTGCGAAAATTTTCTCCCATTTTGTAGGTTGCCTGTTCACTCTGATGGTAGTTTCTTTTGCTGTGCAGAAGCTCTTTAGTTTAATTAGATCCCATTTGTCAATTTTGTCTTTTGTTGCCATTGCTTTTGGTGTTTTAGACATGAAGTCCTTGCCCATGCCTATGTCCTGAATGGTAATGCCTAGGTTTTCTTCTAGGGTTTTTATGGTTTTAGGTCTAACATTTAAGTCTTTAATCGATCTTGAATTAATTTTTGTATAAGGTGTAAGGAAGGGATCCAGTTTCAGCTTTCTCCATATGGCTAGCCAGTTTTCCCAGCACCATTTATTAAATAGGGAATCCTTTCCCCATTGCTTGTTTTTCTCAGGTTTGTCAAAGATCAGATAGTTGTAGTTATGCGGCGTTATTTCTGAGGGCTCTGTTCTCTTCCATTGATCTATATCTCTGTTTTGGTACCAGTACCATGCTGTTTTGGTTACTGTAGCCTTATAGTGTAGTTTGAAGTCAGGTAGCGTGATGCCTCCAGCTTTGTTCTTTTGGCTTACGATTGACTTGGCAATGCAGGCTCTTTTTTGGTTCCATATGAACTTTAAAGTAGTTTTTTCCAATTCTGTGAAGAAAGTCATTGGTAGCTTGATGGGGATGGCATTGAATCTATCAATTACCTTGGGCAGTATGGCCCTTTTCATGATATTGATTCTTCCTACCCATGAGCATGGAATGTTCTTCCATTTCTTTGTATCCTCTTTCATTTCATTGAGCAGTGGTTTGTAGTTCTCCTTGAAGAGGTCCTTCACATCCCTTGTAAGTTGGATTCCTAGGTATTTGATTCTCTTTGAAGCAATTGTGAATGGGAGTTCACTCATGATTTGGCTCTCTGTTTGTCTGTTATTGGTGTATAAGAATGCTTGTGATTTTTGTACATTGATTTTGTATCCTGAGACTTTGCTGAAGTTGCTTATCAGCTTAAGGAGATTTTGGGCTGAGACAATGGGGTTTTCTAGATATACAATCATGTCATCTGCAAACAGGGACAATTTGACTTCCCCTTTTCCTAATTGAATACCCTTTATTTCCTTCTCCTGCCTAATTGCCCTGGCCAGAACTTCCAACACTATGTTGAATAGGAGTGGTGAGAGAGGGCATCCCTGTCTTGTGCCAGTTTTCAAAGGGAATGCTTCCAGTTTTTGCCCATTCAGTATGATACTGGCTGTGGGTTTGTCATAGATAGCTCTCGTTATTTTGAGATACGTCCCATCAATACCTAATTTATTGAGAGTTTTTAGCATGAAGGTTGTTGAATTTTGTCAAAGGCCTTTTCTGCATCTATTGAGATAATCATGTGGTTTTTGTCTTTGGTTCTGTTTATATGCTGGATTACATTTATTGATTTGCGTATAATGAACCAGCCTTGCATCCCAGGGATGAAGCCCACTTGATCATGGTGGATAAGCTTTTCGATGTGCTGCTGGATTCGGTTTGCCAGTATTCTATTGAGGATTTTTGCATCAATGTTCATCAAGGATATTGGTCTAAAATTCTCTTTTTTGGTTGTGTCTCTGCCAGGCTTTGGTATCAGGATGATGCTGGCCTCATAAAATGAGTTAGGAAGGATTCCCTCTTTTTCTATTGATTGGAATAGTTTCAGAAGGAATGGTACCAGTTCCTCCTTGTACCTCTGGTAAAATTTGGCTGTGAATCCATCTGGTCCTGGACTCTTTTTGGTTGGTAAGCTATTGATTATTGCCACAATTTCAGCTCCTGTTATTGGTCTATTCAGAGAGTCAACTTCTTCCTGGTTTAGTCTTGGGAGGGTGTATATGTCGAGGAATTTATCCATTTCTTCTAGGTTTTCTAGTTTATTTGCATAGAGGTGTTTGTAGTATTCTCTGATGGTAGTTTGTATTTCTGTGGGATCGGTGGTGATATCCCCTTTATCATTTTTTATTGCATCTATTTGATTCTTCTCTCTTTTCTTCTTTATTAGTCTTGCTAGCAGTCTATCAATTTTGTTGATCCTTTCAAAAAACCAGCTCCTGGATTTATTAATTTTTTGAAGGGTTTTTTGTATCTCTATTTCCTTCAGTTCTGCTCTGATTTTAGTTATTTCTTGCCTTCTGCTAGCTTTTGAATGTGTTTGCTCTTGCTTTTCTAGTTCTTTTAATTGTGATGTTAGGGTGTCAATTTTGGATCTTTCCTGCTTTCACTTGTGGGCATTTAGTGCTATAAATTTCCCTCTACACACTGCTTTGAATGTGTCCCAGAGATTCTGGTATGTTGTGTCTTTGTTCTTGTTGGTTTTAAAGAACATCTTTATTTCTGCGTTCATTTCGTTATGTACCCAGTAGTCATTCAGGAGCAGGTTTTTCAGTTTCCATGTAGTTGAGCGGTTTTGAGTGAGTTTCTTAATCCTGAGTTCTACTTTGATTGCACTGTGGTCTGAGAGACAGTTTGTTATAATTTCTGATCTTTTACAATTGCTGACGAGAGCTTTACTTCCAACTATGCGGTCAATTTTGGAATAGGTGTGGTGTGGTGCTGGAAAAAATGTATATTCTGTTGATGCGGGGTGGAGAGTTCTGTAGATGTTTATTAGGTCCACTTGGTGCAGAGCTGAGTTCAATTACTGGGTATCCTTGTTAACTTTCTGTCTCATTGATCTGTCTAATGTTGACAGTGGGGTGTTAAAGTCTCCCATTATTATTGTGTGGGAGTCTAAGTCTCTTTGTAGGTCACTCAGGACTTGCTTTATGAATCTGGGTGCTCCTGTATTGGGTGCATATATATTTAGGATAGTTAGCTCTTCTTGTTGAATTGATCCCTTTACCATTATGTAATGGCCTTCTTTGTCTCTTTTGATCTTTGTTGGTTTAAAGTCTGTTTTATCAGAGACTAGGATTGCAACCCCTGCCTTTTTTTGTTTTCCATTTGCTTGGTAGATCTTCCTCCGTCCTTTTATTTTGAGCCTATGTGTGTCTCTGCACGTGAGATGGGTTTCCTGAATACAGCACACTGATGGGTCTTGACTCTTTATCCAATTTGCCGGTCTGTGTCTTTTAATTGGAGAATTTAGTCCATTTACATTTAAAGTTAATATTGTTATGTGTGAATTTGATCCTGTCATTATGATGTTAGCTGGTTATTTTGCTCATTAGTTGATGCCGTTTCTTCCTAGCCTCGATGGTCTTTACAATTTGGCATGATTTTGCAGTGGCTGGTACCGGTTGTTCCTTTCCATGTTTAGTGCTTCCTACAGGAGCTCTTTTAGGGCAGGCCTGGTAGTGACAGCATTTGCTTGTCTGTAAAGTATTTTATTTCTCCTTCACTTATGAAGCTTAATTTGGCTGGATATGAAATTCTGGGTTGAAAATTCTTTTCTTTAAGAATGTTGAATATTGGCCCCCACTCTCTTCTGGCTTGTAGAGTTTCTGCCGAGAGATCCACTGTTAGTCTGATGGGCTTCCCTTTGTGGGTAACCTGACCTTTCTCTCTGGCTGCCCTTAACACTTTTTCCTTCATTTCAACTTTGGTGAATCTGACAATTATGTGTCTTGGAGTATCTTTGTGGCGTTCTCTGTATTTCCTGAATCTGAATGTTGGCCTGCCTTGCTAGATTGGGGAAGTTCTCCTGGATAATATCCTGAAGAGTGTTTTCCAACTTGTTTCCATTCTCCCAGTCACTTTCGGGTGCACCAGTCAGACGTAGATTTGGTCTTTTCACATAGTCCCATATTTCTTGGAGGCTTTGTTCATTTCTTTTTATTCTTTTTTCTCTAAACTTCCCTTCTCCCTTCATTTCATTCATTTCATCTTCCATCACTGATACCCTTTCTTCCAGTTGATCACATCAGCTCCTGAGGCTTCTGCATTCTTCACGTAGTTCTCGAGCCCTGGCTTTCAGCTCCATCAGCTCCTTTAAGCACTTCTCTGTATTGGTTATTCTAGTTATACATTCGTCTAAATTTTTTTCAAAGTTTTCAACTTCTTTGCCTTTGGTTTGAATTTCCTCCTGTAGCTCGGAGTAGTTTGATCGTCTGAAGCCTTCTTCTCTCAACTCGTCAAAGTCATTCTCCGTCCAGCTTTGTTCCATTGCTGGTGAGGAACTGCATTCCTTTTGAGGAGGAGAGGCGCTCTGCTTTTTAGAGTTTCCAGTTTTTCTGCTCTGTTTTTTCCCCATCTTTGTGGTTTTATCTACTTTTGGTCTTTGATGATGGTGATGTACAGATGGGTTTTTGGTGTGGATGTCCTTTCTGTTTGTTAGTTTTCCTTCTAACAGACAGGACCCTCAGCTGCAGGTCTGTTGGAGTTTGCTAAAGGTCCACTCTAGACCCTGTTTGCCTGGGTACCAGCAGCGGTGGCTGCAGAACAGCAGATTTTCATGAACCGCGAATGCTGCTGTCTGATCGTTCCTCTGGAAGTTTTGTCTCAGAGGAGTACCCGGCCGTGTGAGGTGTCAGTCTGCCCCTACTGGGGGGTGCCTCCCAGTTAGGCTGCTCGGGGGTCAGGGGTCAGGGACCCACTTGAGGAGGCAGTCTGCCTGTTCTCAGATCTCCAGCTGCGTGCTGGGAGAACCACTGCTCTCTTCAAAGCTGTCAGACAGGGACATTTAAGTCGGCAGAGGTTACTGCTGTCTTTTTGTTTGTCTGTGCCCTGCCCCCAGAGGTGGAGCCTACAGAGGCAGGCAGGCCTCCTTGAGCTGTGGTGGGCTCCACCCAGTTGGAGCTTCCCGGCTGCTTTGTTTACCTAAGCAAGCCTGGGCAATGGCGGGCGCCCCTCCCCCAGCCTCGCTGCCGCCTTGCAGTTTGATCTCAGACTGCTGTGCTAGCAATCAGCGAGACTCCGTGGGCGTAGGACCCTCCGAGCCAGGTGCGGGATATAGTCTCCTGGTGTGCCGTTTTTTAAGCCCGTCGGAAAAGCGCAGTATTGGGGTGGTAGTGACCCGATTTTCCAGGTGCCGTCTGTCACCCCTTTCTTTGACTAGGAAAGGGAACTCCCTGACCCCTTGCACTTCCCCAGTGAGGCAATGCCTCGCCCTGCTTAGGCTTGCACACGGTGCGCTGCACCCACTGTCCTGCGCCCACTGTCTGGCACTCCCTAGTGAGATGAACCCGGTACCTCAGATTGAAATGCAGAAATCACCCATCTTCTGCGTCGCTCACGCTGGGAGCTGTAGACCGGAGCTGTTCCTATTCGGCCATCCGGTAATCTTATTTTTAATTTTTGGAAGAACCTTCATATTGTTTTCCATTGCTGCTTCACTATTTTACATTCCCACTAACAAGTGTACAGGGGTTTCAATTTCTCCACATCCTTGCCAACACTTGTTATCTTTGTTGTTTTTTATAATAGCCATCTCTACAAGTATGAAGTGACATGTCTTTGTAGTTTTGATTTGCATTTTCCTGATAATAATGATGTTGAGCATCTTTTTATATACTTGTTGGTTATTTGTATGTCTTTTTTGGAGGAATATGTGTTCCAGTTTTTTGCCCATTGTTTAATTAGGTTATTTGGTTTTTGTTTGTATTCCTTTTTTTGCTATTGTGTTTTATGAGTCCTTTATATATTTTGGAAATTAGCTCCTTTACAGGTATATGATGTGCAAATATTCCCTCCCATTCTGTAGGTAACCTTTTTATTCATTTGTTTTTGCTATGAAATTGTTGAGACTTCTAACTTTTGCTTGTTTCAGTAGTGTAAAATGAAGTTTTATTGTTATTTATTGTTGATTACTAACGAATACTGCATCTTCACATCCTCATTAGCCTCTTGTATCTTTTCTTTTTGTAAATGCCTGTTTATGTCCTTATTTGACTTTCTATTTGTTTGTTTTTGGTTTGCACTGCTGGGTAAAGTGCAGAATAATATACAGCCATCCTTAGAGAAATTGGCTAGTATTTAGGCAATCATGTTAACACATTCTCTATGACCAAATGTAATAGACACAGATGCTCTGCCCAGATCTACCTGCAAGGAAGGACTAGTTGTTGCTTCAGCTATTACAAGTGCATTCAGCAGACGATCCACAACTGTCAGGACTTTCAGGGATTGTTTCAGCTGCAGAGCTGCCTGCCCAAGATCACATCCTTTTTGAGGCTGTTCATATCAAATGGGTGAAGGGGCAAGAATATATATATATATATTTGGAGATGGAGTTTCACTCTTGTTGCCCAGGCTGAAATGCAATGGTGCGATCTTGGCTCACCGCAACCTCTGCCTCCTGGGTTCAAGCAATTCTCTTGCCTCAGCTTCCCAAGTAGCTGGGATTACAGGCATGCACCACCACGCCTGGCTAATTTTGTAGACACAGGGTTTCTCCATGTTGGTCAGGCTGGTCTCGAACTCCCCACCTCAGGTGATGTGCCCTCCTCGGCCTCCCAAAGTGCTGGGATTACAGGCGTGAGCCACTGCACCCAGCCGAAGGGGCAAGAGTATTAAGGGCCCAAAGTGGAGCAGATGGACTACTTAGCCTCAGACCTCCCCATAGTGTTAGCTGAGGCTGTCAGGCATGCATCCTACCTTGCATACATCCTAGCTTGACTTCTTCTCAATCTTGAGTCTACTCTCTGCCTTCCACAGATGTGGATCTCAAAGAAACTGCGTAATAAACATCCTGCACATTAAACTCTATCTCGCTGGGCACAGTGGCTCATGCCTATTGGGAGGCTGAGACGGGCAGATCACTTGAGGTCAGGAGTTCGAGACCAGCTTGGCCAACATGGTGAAACTTCGTCTCTACCAAAAAAATACAAAAAAAAAAAAAAATTAGCTGGGCATGGTGGGGTGAGCCTGTAATCCTACCTACTCAGGAGGCTGAGACACGAGAATCGCTTGAATCTGGGAGGTGGAGGTTGTAGTAAGCAGGGATCGCGCCATTGCACTCCAGCCTGGGTGACAGAGTGAGACCTTGTCTCAAAAATAACAAAACAAAACAGAACAAAACAAAACAACTATATCTCAAGGTCTACTTCACAGATAATCTAACCTGTGACACCAAGCCACTATGCTCCTGTGTATATGTGGAAAATTGCAAGAAAATTCTTACACATACATGTACAGGGACATGAGGAAATATTTTTATTGCATCATTTATTATCATATATTTATATATTACATTTTTATTTATATACATATTTATATATTAGCATATATCATCTATATATATTATTATAAACTCTGTCCTTCTGGGTTTTTATGGAGGCTTCATTACATAGGCATGACTGGTTAAATCATTGGTCATTGGTGATCAACTCAGCCTTTAATGCCTCTCTTTTCCTTGGAGGTTTGGGGTTGCAGCTGAAAGTTCTATCCCTCTGATCACATGGTTGGTTTCCCTGACAACCAGTTCCTGAGGCTATCCAGGAGCCCACCAAGAGTCTCCTCATTAGAAAAAAAGGTCTTAGGAGCTCTGTGTCAGGAACTGGGGCAAAGATCAAACATTAGAACAAAAGATTTTCCTACTGCCCACCTAAGGGTTTCAGAAGTTCTATGTCAGTAACCAGGGGCACAGACATATTGTGTGTGTGTGTGTGTGTATGTATACACACACACACGAACATAATACACATACACATATTATATATATATATACACACACACACATATATCTATAAAATATATATATTTCTTTTCTTTTTTTTTTTTTTTTTTTTGAGAGAGGGTCTCTGTCACCCAGCCTGGAGTGCAGTGGTATGACTGTAACTCACTGCAGCCTTGATCTCCCAGGCTGAAGCGATGTCCCACTGCAGCCCCCCAAATAGCTGGGACTACAGGTGCGCACAGCCAGCCACGGCTAATTTTTAAAGAAATTATTTTTGGTAGAGACGGAGTTGCCTAGGCTGGTCTCTGAACTCCTAGGTTCAAGCAATTCTCCCGCCTAGGCCTCCCAAAGTGCTGGGATTACAGGCGTAAGCCACTGTGCTGGTCTGTATTTCTTATTTCAAAATATCATAGTGGTAGACCTACACATGAACTACTCTGCATCCACTATGTGGCAGGCCAGGTTTCACCAACTCAGGCCTGTATCACAACTGTTTCAGTACTGACTGACTGGTTAAGTTAAATATTAAAAGCTAAGACAAGCCAGTGCCCTTATACAAAGGCTGGAATGTAACAAAAGCCCCTCAGAGTTTTGCCTAGGACTTTCGTGGGCCTTATAGCATGACAAAATAACGAAGGAGTTCTTAACAGGACGCATTTAGGATTAAACAAGTTTTATTGGGAGTCTGAAGAAACTCACCAGGCCTCCACAAACAAGTTCATTGGAGGTCTGAAGGAACTCCCCAAACCTTGATTTAGCAGGGGACAAGATAAGGGTAATCACCCCAGCACCTAGACTCATTTAGATTAAGTAATCTTACTGAGGCTCCAGAGGAAAGTCTTCAAGACTGAGACCTTAGTTATAGATTGAAAGAAGTTAATCACTTATGTCTTTAGATGAATGCACATTTACACATAGACATATAGCTTAAAAGGTATATAAGCTCTGGAAAACTTTGACATTTTGAGTTGGTCTGGCAATAATTTCCAGGCCTTCTTCCTGTAAGCAGTTACAGGAATAAAAACTCTCTTCCTCCCCAGTTCATCTGCATCTCGTTATTGAGCATAGAGAAACAGCAGCCAGACCCTTAGTTTGGCCAGAAACAATTAGAAACAATGAAGAAAATATACATGTAGTAACATACAAAACATCATGTTTAAAGAGTAAGAAATAATACTGAACTCTATAAATCACATTATTTACATATATAAAAATATATGCACAAAAGCAACACAAGTTACAATAAGACATACAAATAAAAAGGCACATTAAATACATTCAAATTATGGGAGAAATCTGAGACAAGAAAGGGAAAATTAGATTTTTTAAAAGGAACAAATAGGCGGAGCGCCCGTGGCTCATGCCTGTAATCCCAACACTTTGGGAGGCCCAGGTGGGAGGCTCTTGGAGACCAGTCTGGGCAACATGGGGAAACCCCATTTCTACAACAAATACAAAAAAATTAGCCGGGCATGGTGGTGCATGTCTATAGTCCCAGCTATTCAGAAGGCTGAGGTGGGAGAATCACCTGCGCCTAAGAGGTCGGGCACCAGTGAGCCCAGATAAATAAATAAATAAATAGATAGGCCAGGCGCTGTGGCTCACACCTGTAATCCCACCACTTTCGGAGGCTGAGGCGGGCAGATCACTTTAGGTCAGGAGTTCGAAGCCAGCCTGGCCAACATGGTGAAACCCCGTCTCTACTAAAAATATAAAAAATTAGCTGGGTGTGATGGTGTGCGCCTGTAATCCCAGCTACTCAGGAAGCAGAAGCAAAAGAATCGCTTGAACTCGGGAGGCGGAGGTTGCAGTGAGCCAAGATCATGCCAGTGCATGCCACTGCATGCCTGGGTGCCACTGCATGCCTGGGTGACAGAGACACCATCTCAAATAAATAAATAAATAAATAAATAAATAAATAAATAAAAATAAGAGAGGAGCCTTCTACAAACTGCTGTGGAAGAGAAGGGAAGACCATGATTATCTTAAATCTACCTGAAATAAAAATAGACTAAAATGAGGCAGAGTAGAAAGGGGGCTTGGCTGCAGGCTACCCCCACTAGGGCATTCCTTCATGCATCTCCACTGATCACAAAACCTACCCCACTGCCTCACTGACGCCATAATGTTAGAACTATGCATTTAAAAGAATTCCAGGAACTGACCTTAGGAGACAACCAAGGTTGCCCAGTGTCCCACTTTGGGAAGGAATGTTGAACAATCAATCGATTTACAGTCTCTTGCCTCCGGCCAGACGACAGGGTGGCTCATTAACTCAAGATAACCAGAGTAACTAAGTATGCCGCCCTGCACGCCCTACCCCGACGTCAGTTCCCGCGCTTTGCCTCTTAAGAAAGCTTTGCCTCTTAAGAAAGACTCGGGCTCTGGAGCTCCAGCAGAGCCGGGGCCTCGGCTCCAACCCGTCGGGCCCCGACTTGAAGCAGCGGGGAACCTCTCCTCACACCTCGGTGACCGGGTGGCCGCCGGGACACAGAGCCTTTGGGTGGCGGCGTGTTTGCGGGTCGGGAAGAACCGCGCAGAGGCCACTAGGGCGCAGGGACTGGGAAGGCGGAGCTAGGGACTGGCTCGGCCTCCTTTTTAGGCCACTGCGCCGCGCAGATCCGGTCCTCGGGCGACCGCTCTGTCCCAGTTGGGCGAGACTACCTGGTCCTGATAACAGTGGACAACGGCTTTAACGGCCAGAAGGTCAGCGCAGTCCCGGATGAGGACGAGTAGAACGGTAACGGCCATGGGGCGGTTGGCCTTCCTTCTACCAGACCTTGATGTGGGAAGAGAGAAATGGAGTAACAAGCCACATTTGGCGCTTTGGAGATGCCCACCACGCTTTGGGAAGATGTACCAGCGTTTATAGAAGGCCCGAGTGTATAAGGTGAGAAAGCTACTCTCAGCTTCCCCGAAAACTTTTACAAGAAAACATTTGCCACATCTAGCCCCTCCAGATGTAAAGAAGCTGCCGACGTATGATAGACTAAGAATATCACACATCTTGTAAATTCCCATTTGTTTAAAAAAATCGTAGAAAATAAACATCTTCTGGAGATGACTTTTTGAAATGGAGATGTTGCATCACCTCTGGAGCAGACACATACACGTTTGTTCAGTGGGTTAGACTAGGACATGGAGAAGATCTGAGAAGGACGAGAAGAAGGTCCTATGCCAGACTGGTTATATTTAGAAGACGTTTACATATTATAATCATTGTCTTGTGTGTGCATTTTATTCCTCACTACTGTATATGTAGTTGACAACTCCAAGTACTTTTTGAAATGTCTAGTCTTTTTTTTTTTTTTTGAGATGGAGTCTCTCTCTGTTGCCTAGGCTGGAGTGCAGTGGCGCGATCATGGCTCACCTCCCACGTACAAGTGATTCTCCTGCCTCAGTCTCCCAAGTAGCTGAGATTACAGGCGCGCACCACCATGCCCTAATAATTTTTGTATTTTTAGTAGAAACGAGTTTCACCATGTTGGCGAGGCTGGTTTTGAACTCCTGACCTCAAATGATCCGCCCACCTCGGCCTCTCAAAGTGCTGGGATTACAGGCCTGAGCCACTGCTCCCGGAAATGTCTAGTCTTTCTAGATGGTCTGAAGTGTCTAATACGTGTTAAATTTAGAGATAGTAAAATATTACATTTTGTAAATATCTTTTGGTTAAAATTCATATGAAATGTTTTGAGAGGGGAATGGCCAACCACCAGTTCAGTAACAAACATTGTGTTTATGCACTGGTTCAGGGCAGGAGGAGAAGGAGGCTGTGCAGAGAGCTCTATGCCACCAGTGTGCTTACGGTGAGGCAAGATTAACTATTGTCTCTCATGTCTGTGCACTTTGTTTTCCTTATCTGTGTATACAGTGTTTATAGAGGAAAACAAGTCCTAATTTACATCTAGACTTTCTAGACATTAAAGAGGTTTCCAGTATATGACAAAAGTAGAGTTAGTAAACTAATATATCTTGAACATACTGTTTTAAAATTCCTTGGGAAAATTGTCTTCTGAAAATCTGAGCATTATTGGCCACTGGGTTGACTGAGATGGGAAGGGTTCTAGGCTGGAATATTTTTATTTGGAAGACTCTTTCAGATTTTAACTATTGTTACATGTGTACAGTTTATTCAAGACTGCTTTGCAGGACCAGCACGGTGGCTCACACCTGTAATCCCAGCACTTTGGGAGGCTGAGGTGGGTGGATTGCTTGAGGCCAGGAGTTTGAGACCACCCTGGCCAACATGGTGAAACCCCATCTCTACTAAAAATACAAAAATTAGCTGAGTGTGGTGATGCATGCCTGTAATCCCAGCTACTTGGGAGGCTGAGACAGGAGAATCACTTGAACCAGGGAGGCGGAGGTTGCAGTGAGCCAAGATCACACTACTGCACTCCAGCCTGGGTGATGGAGCAAGACCCTGCCTCCAAAAAAAGAAAAGAAAAAAGAAAACTGCTTTGTATATAGTGGACAACAAATATACTCCTTACCTGAAACATCTAGCCTATCTAGATGTTTAGAAGTGCCCAGCATATGTTAAATGTACAGGTAACATTTAACCTCTAATGTAAAATGATCACTTAAAAATATCTTTTTGCTAAAATTCATAAGAAATAGTGTCTTTTGAAAGTGGAATTGTTGCCAGGCGCGGTGGCTCACGCCTGTAATCCCAGCACTTTGGGAGGCCGAGGCGGGTGGATCACCTGAGGTCAGGAGTTTGAAACCAGCCATGGTCTGTTAACATGGTGAAACTCTGTCTCTACTAAAAATACAAAATCAGCTGGGCATGGTGGTACATGCCTGTATTCCCAGCTTCTTGGGAGGCTGAAGCAGGAGAATCGCTTGAACCTGGGAGGCAGAGGTTGCAGTGAGCCAAGATCACGCCATTGCGCTCCATCCTGGGCAACAAGAGCGAAACTCCATGTAAAAAAAAAAAAAAGAAAAGAAAAGAAAGTGGAATTGTTAAACCGCCCCTGTGAGTGGTATAGTAGTGTCTATACTTGTTTAATGGTTTAGTGGAAGTGGGAGGGAAGATATTGCAAAAGGTAATACGCTAGTGTGCTTATACTTGGACTTTTTAGACACCATTTTTCTGTATGTTTTGTGGATTTTGTTTTGCTGTGTATAAAGTTTATAATAAACAAATGAGTCATAATTTTGCAACATCTAGTCCCTTAGATGTTTGAGGTTGCCAGTGTATGACAAAGTACTCAGTAAAATTAGCTCATTTTGTACACTTTGTGTTGAAATTCATAGGAAAGCTTGTCTTCTGTAAATGACTTTTGGATACTAATTTGTTCAACCATCTCTAAGCATTACATGTGCCTGTACATGTCCACTGAATTGAAGGCAGAGAGAAGGAAGTGAGGAGGGAATGGTTCAAGACTAAAATGATCATATTTGGAAGATACCTCAGATTATAACCATTGTTACATGTATGCAATTTTATTTAACAGTGCTGTGTACATGGTGGAAAAATTATATGAAATATCTAGTCTTTTCAGCTATTTAGAAGTGCTTGATGTATTTAAAAGCAGAAGTAGTTGAATAAAACTTTGTAAATAGCTTTTAAAGACTGATGGGAAATACTGTATTTGGAAGTGGAATTGTTAAACCACCTCTCTGAACAGTGTGCTCTCTACTTGTTCGTTGAGTTGAGGGAGGTGGGAGGAAAGAAACTGCAAAAGGTGTTTTGCTAGTGTGTACTAGAAAATTTCAGCTTATCCATTGCCTTATATGTTATGTGCTTTTCATTTAACTTTGCTATACTGCGCATATTGTGTATATACTGGACAAATGAGTTGTTGAGTGTATATTTTATAATATATAGTCTCTATATATTAAATTTTATAATATCTAGTCAATTTTATAACATCTAGTCTCTAGATATTAAAGAGGTTGCCAGCGTATGACAAAAGTAGTGTTAATAAACTAACCCATTTTGTACACTTTGTGTTAAAATTCATTTAAAGACTGTCTCCTGAAAAGGACTTTTGGAAGTGAAATGATAACATCAGCTAAGTGACACAAGTGCCTATATCCACTGAGTTTGTGGTGGAGAGGAGTGGGAAGAAATTAAGGATTCTAGAATAGAATGTTTCAATTTAGAAGACACTTTCAGATATAACCACTGTTACATGTGTGTGGTTTATTCAACACTACTATGTATATAGTGGACAAACTTAAGTCCTTAATTGAAACATCTAGGCTTTCTAAATGTTTAGAAATGCACAAAATGCATTGTAGACACCGTTTTGATTCGTATGAAATATTGTCTTTTGAAAACTGATCAAACTAATTCCCTGAGCAGTACACATTATTATATTTGTGCTGGTTCAGGGAGGAAGGAGAAGAAAGTGCAAAGGGTTTTATACCAGTGTGTTTATGGTCTTTTACTATGCTGTGTATATAGTGTATATAAATGCACAAACGAGTCCTAATTTACAACATCTAGTCTTTCCAGATGTTAAGGAGGTTGCTAGTGTATGACAAAAGTAGAGTTAGTAAACTGATACATTGAGTACACCTTATGTTAAAATTCACAGAGTGTTCTTAAAAACACAGAAGTGATCACGGCCCAGCGGCTCACGCCTGTAATCCCAGCACTTTGGGAGGCTGAGGCGGGCAGATCACGAGCTCAGGAGATCGAGACCATCCTGGCTAACACGATGAAACCCCGCCTCTACTAAAAATAAAAGAAAATTAGCCGGGCACATGGTGGCACACGCCTGTAGTCCCAGCTACTCAGGATGCTACTCAGGAGAATCGCTTGAAGCTGGGAGGCAGAGGTTGCAGTGAGCTGAGATCGCGCCACTGCACTCCAGCCTGGGAAACAGAGTGAGACTCCGTCTCAAAACAAACAAACAAACAAAAAAAAAAAAACAAAAAAAACCCCACAGAAGTGAAATTGTTAAAATCTCTAACTGGATGCTTATACCTCTTCTGGATGCTCATACCTGTCCACAGGGTTAATTTAGAGGTGAGAAGGGAAACGATTCTAGGCCGTAATGTTCCTATTTAGAAGACACTTTTAAATTATAGCCTGTGTTATGTATATGCACCATTTATTCACTGCTACTGTATATACAGTGGGAAACAACTCCTATTTGAAACATCTTGTCTTTCTAGATGTGTAAAAGCACACAACATAGGTTAAAAGTAGATACTAAAGTAACACCTTTCACCAAAATTGTCTGGGAGTGGTTGTATTTGGGAATGGAATTGTTAAACTTGAGGTTTTGGAGAGTACACTGACTTTTCGCTGGGTAGTGGCAAGTTGTGGGGAAGAAGTATGTAGGGGGAAGAGTTCTGTGCAGGTGAGTTAGATTAGTTCAGATGGTCTAACCATTGTTCTATATGTGCATTTTAGTTAATATTGTTGTATATTAAAATGCAAGTCCTTTTGCTCAAAGTGTGTTGGAAGCAGAGGTAGTAAAACAATCCATTTATATCCTTTTGTTAGTTTTTAGGAAGGCCTGTCTTCCAGGAGTGACCTTTGTTAATCCACCTCTTGGAGCTGGACATAGCCACCTGGACGGTGGAAGAGGGAAAAGAGGAAAGTTGAAGGGAAGGGCTCTTTGCTAGTATCTCCATTATCTAGAACATGGTTTTAGATGATAACCATAGGTCTATATGAGCACTTTACTTTTCAGTAAACATCTTTAGAAAAGATGTATCTTGGACATGGAATTGTGAAACCACCACTGGGTAGTGTATACCAGGACTTGTTCATCAGGTTAGCAGTAGAGAGGCAGAAGGAAGTATAAAGGGAGAGATGAATGCAGATGTGTCCATATTTCCATTTTGACGATAGCCATTGGTGTATGTGCATCTCTTTTGGCTGTACTATAGGAATACATGAAGTAATTAAAAGGAAACATATCTTCTTGCTAATATTTTAATGGTATAGATCTGTTAATGAATTCTCTTAGAAACATTATACTTAGTGTATTCAGTTGCTTTATGTTTTATTTTAAATTGAGCACTAAGGGAATGCAGTATTTTAATCAGAACTCTGCTAATGCTTTTATCTAGAGGCATGTCTCCATTTTTGCCTTCTATAAAATTTTTGTCCCAAAAAAAGCAAGAGTACATTGTTTTTCTAACAGACTGAGTTGGTGCTGTATATTCTTGGTTATCAGAATACTCATATAGCTTTGCAATTTTGAATTGGTAAATATTTATGATGTGTAAAAAAGCATAATATATACTATATACTGTAGAATCTCAATCCCATATAACTGGATGTTATGTCTACACACACAGGACCTAGAAGGACACATCAAAGTATAAACTACTTGTGATTGTGGATGACTTTGTTCTTTGTTTCTTGTGTTTTACTTTTTTCTCCTTCCTTCCTTCCCTCCATCTCTCTCTCTTTCTTTCTTTTTTCAGAGTTTTGTTCTTGTTGCCCAGGCTGGAGTGCAGTGGCGCGATCTCGGCTCACTGCAACCTCCACCTCCCAGGTTCAAGCAATTCTCCTGCCTCAGCCTCCTGAGTAGCTGGGATTACAGGCACCCACCACCACACACAGCTAATTTGTTGTATTTTTAGTAGAGATGGAGTTTCATCATGTTGGCCAGGCTGGTCTCGAACTCCTGACCTCAGGTGATCCACCCACCTCTGCCTCCCAAAGTGCAGGGATTACAGGCGTGAGCCACCATGCTTGGCCTCTTGTGTTTTTTAATTTACTATAATGCACATATTACCTGTTAAAAAAAATTAAGGTTATTTTTAAAACCTGGGGGAAAAAAGCCTTACTGGCTTTAAGCCATTCTTGTACCTCAGCCTCCTGAGTAGTTGGGATTACAGGCGCCTGCCACCATGCCCGGCTAATTTTTGTATTTTTAGTAAAGACGGCGTTGCACCCTGTTGCTAGGCTGGTCTCGAACTCCCAAACTCAAGTGATCAGCCCACCTCACCTCCCAAAGCACTGGGATTCCAGGCATGTGCCAACGTGCCTGGACTCCATGCCATTTATTTCTTGAAGGTCAGTTTGTCCAGGAGAATTTTCCACATTCTGGATTTAGCTGATTGCATCATTATAATGTTATTAAACACATTGCTGTATCTCCAATATTTACTCTAAACAAATGGTTTTTATCTATTTGATTATAGAAATTTAATTTTCAACACAAGTATTTATTGTGGTCCTGGGTATGTTCTACTTTACTTTATTATGGGTTACATGATATGTGGTTGTCTCACATTTGATGATATAAAATTTAGCTTTGGTTTTAGGTGACATCAGCCTAATCCAACCATTCTAGAGTCCTTCATCCAATTTCACCTCATGGTTATAGCAGCCATTGCCAATTGTGACCTGGATGTGTTATAGCAATACCAGTTGCAAAATGTTGTAGTTTTATAATCTCTCCTGCATTTATTAGCTGTTATTTCCTGAGAAGAAAAATCTTTCCCTCATCAACTATATGTTTATCCTGAAATACATTCCATACAGGAGAGATAGGATAAATGCTTGATTCTTTTCCTTCATGTGTTAGCTTTCAAAATAAAACTGATATTCAAAAACCTCCAAAGGTTGAATATGGAAAAGCTATTTTGTGTGTGTGTATGAGTGTATATGTTTATGTTAACTTTGCAACCAGCTTCTTTACCAAATTCTCTATAGTAAGTTTTTCATTTTGAGGGGTGGCTTCCAGATATATAATCCTACCAAGATACATAGATAGCTTTATCCCATTCTATCCAATAGTTAATCCTTTAATTACTTTTTCATGTCTAAATGCTTCGGCTAATACCTCCATTACAATGTTAAGTAGTAGTGAAGATAATGAATATCCTTGTCTTGTCATGAAAAACAATTTAAATGTATTTGATCCCAAAATACCATAAATAGACTTAAATGGGAATACATACCATGAACAGCGCCCTCCCCCCAACCCCCGCTTTTTTTTCAGACAGTGTTTCGCTTTGTTTTCTGAGGCTGGAGTGCAGTGGCACAATCACAGCTCACTGCAGCCTTAACCTCCTGGGCTCAAGCGATTCTCCTGCCTCAGCCTCCCAATTAGCTAGCTGGGAATACAGGCATGCACCACCATGCCCTGCTAATTTAAAAGAGACATCATCTCTCTATGTTGCCCAGGCTGGTCTAGAACTCCTGGGCTCAAGCAATTCTCCTGCCTCAGCTTTTCAAATTTCTGGGATTACAGGCATAAGCCACCATGCCCAGCCTCATAAACATCTATTAACATTATATATTATACAGAATAATTTATCAGAATAAAACATAATTTCTAGAAATCAGTAAGTTAAAAAGGGAAAAACTGGTTTCTTTCCTCTCATATTATGTATTTAATCAATATTTCATACTAGCTCTGGCGTAGGCAAATCACCTTTGATTTGGATTAACATATGTAGGTGTTGTGGGATACTTTTTTGTGTTGGGGCAGTGGAGGTGGTCATCTAGTTAAATGTGTTTGTAAAATGAGTTCAACATGTGTTGGGGACCAGCCTCAACACCACCCGTAGGGTACCCAAAGTCCGGTGGCGACAAAGGATTGAGAAGAGACAAGAGTAAAGGTGGGGAGCCAGGGGGCCAGTTGCAAAATGGAGGCTGCAAAAGGCTCAGAGCTCTGGTCTCCACACTATTTATAGAGTACAATAACTTAGATCTAAGAAGCAGATGTTCAGGGCGAAACAGTGAAAAGGTGGCAGTGCGTCATAGCCGTAGTTTATAGCAATAGCGGTTTAAATGAATCTCCTTTGTGCTCAAACAGCATATCTTTAACTTATCGGAGAGTAGCTAGTGGGAGCGGGCTTAACTTGGAGTCTGTCCACATTCCAGTATTTCAAAGGAGTGTCTTTCTCCTTGAACGCAGTGTTTACAGATAAGAGAGCGGGTCTCGCTCTGAGCATGGGAACATGATGGCAATTAGGAGGCTTTCCTCCTCAGAGGACTCTTGTGGCTTTCCACAACATATTGTCTCATATTTTTATGGCCAGTTTATGCAGGCACCCCACAAGCCCTTTTCCCAAAAACATGTCATTTATTTTTACTGAAATTTTCTTGAACAAGAGATATTTGGATGCCTGGTCTCTCACACTCCCACTAAGCTATTTCAGCAAAAGGACAGTAGTTCTGGTTTCATTTAACCAGCCAATCCATTCTGTCTCATTCAGGTTAGACTTGGGAGGCACCCCATGCTATGACAGACAGCATTTTATTGTCCTTCATGTACCTATCACCGCACAATACTAACGGGGCCCACTGCTTCCATATCTGGTGATTCAAGAAAAGGTAAGGTATAGGGTGGTTGGAAGCTCAGAAGAAAGACATCAATAAGATATGTTTCTGCTATTCCACCTCCATGCTGTTCTTTGCTCTAAGAACTCTTCAGAATTCAAAAAAGTAAAGGAAAAAAAAACAGTGAATAAAACAAAGGGTCTTTTATTATTTTTACATTTTTTCTGTTTTTTTCTTTCTGTTTTTCAGTAATACCATAGCATGAAATCCAAAGAAACCAGGCTGATTAATTTGCGAAAATGCTTTTACAAATGGTTCAAGACCTTCCTGGTGTGGCAATGCTATCGATACAGATACTTAACACTGCAAAGGCTGTACAGACAAGCAGAAAATTGAATGAATGAGACTAGGTTTATTTAACGGGAGGGAGAAAGGAAAGTGGAAACGCGGTCCATTGAGAGGAGAAAGTGCGCACTCCCAAAACTGGTGGAGGTGCCGGGGATTGAACCCGGGACCTCGTACATGCTAAGCACGCGCTCTACCACTGAGCTACACCCCCAACCACAGAGAGCTTGCTTTGCATTTCTTTCATGATTTATAATCAGTATTTCTCAAAGATTCGGTAAATTGCAATGAAATCATGAATGCAAACTCCGCAATTTGTGAAACAGCTAGGCTGGGTCCTGCACAAGCAGCGTCCAAAGAAAGCAACACAGTGAAATTACAAAGGAAGGAGCCTGAAAGCAGACAATCTGTTGTCTCTCGCTTTTTCCAGCTTCATTTCCTGCTGTTTTCAACCATAAGGCCCCAGGAGGCCAAAGCCAGTAGCGCAGCCGGGGTACCAGCTGAGACCTACGTGTTTGAAGGGAAACTGTAGGGGGGCGTCAAAGGGGATCCTCGCCTACCGAGTTCCAGTCCCCGCGCCCAGCACCGCCTTTCTTGGAACAAAGACCCTCAAATCACTTCCGTTTCCAAAAGCCCAAAACGTCCACTGAACATTTAGTGGTGATGGCAGGGAACGTTCTTGCGAGCTCAAGATGTCATGAATCAATCACAAGGACAAACTGGAAATCTGGGCCCGGGTGAGAGGCATCACGTAGGCACCCAGATCCGCACGTCTAGAGTAGTTTACCTCCGACAAAACTCTGAGGGTCCCCTGCTAAGCCAAACTGGTGGGGGTTGGGGTAGGGTAGTAGCGTTATCTGAAAAAAAGATGAATTAGGTAAGGCAGGGCTGGCATCTGTTGCTTGGCGACCAATCTGTAGGAAACCATGGAGCAATGAAAAATTATTGGTTTCTCGAATGGTGAGGGGAGGTGGGGGAAGCTTCTCATATTTTAAAGAGCTGGCCCAGCCCAACCCAAATTCACAACTATTGACTTCTGAGGCACCTCCGTTGAAATCTCTCCCTCTCTCATTCTCAAACAATTTATAACTCACTAAAAAGTTGAAAAAATAAAAATAATACAAAAATACCCTTCTATCCTTTACTCAGATTTAGATATTATTAATATTTTACCCCATTTGCCTTATGAGTTGCTTCTTCTCTCTCCTGTATTTGCATACATCACGTCCATTTCCTTTACTTAAGTACTTTTCTATATACCCACAGTACTATTAGGAACTTTTGTAAATTTAACATTGATACAATAGCTGTATTTAATCTACAGTCTGCATTTCAAGTTGACCAATTGACCTGATGTTTTCCTCTCATAGAGGATCTAGTCTAGGGTCAGGCGTTGCATTTAGTTGTCCTGTCTTTTTTAGTCTTCTTTAATGAAAAATATTTGCATAGTCTTTATTTTTTTGACATTGATATGTCATTTAAAAAATAGTGTTATTTTCATTTCTTTCTTTCTTTCTTTTTCTGAGACAGAGTCTCGCCCTGTCGCCCAGCTGGAGTGCAATGGCGCGATCTCGGCTCACTGCAACCTCCGCCTCCCGGGTTCAAATGATTCTCTTGCCTCAGCCTCCTGAGTAGCTGGGATTACAGGTGCCTGCCACTATGCCTGGCTAATTTTTTTTTTTTTTTTTTTTGTATTTTTTAGTAGAGGCGGGGTTTCACCATGTTGGCCAGGCTGTTCTCGAACTCCTGACCTCGTGATCCGCCCGCCTCAACCTCCCAAAGTGCTGGGATTACAGGCATGAGCCACTGCTCCCGGCCTCATTTCATTTTTAAAAATAGAATGTCTTTCACTGACTGATACTTTCGCATGACTAGGCTCAGGATATACGTTCTCCATTGGAATACTAAATAGATAATCTTGCGTGCTTATATATTTTTCAGTCATTGGTCTGTACTTTTTTGTTCTTGCTTTAAAAAAAATCTTCCCAACAAAGTCTCTGGATAGTACACTTTTTGTGACATTTCTGGTCTCACAAAGGATTAAGGAATTCTTTAGAGGTCACTCAAAACAAAAATAAATGAATATTTTCTGGGCGCTAAAGTGACTTAGAAACACCTGGAGGAGCCCAGATCAGGGTAGTGAGTAGTCAAAGCCATAGCTGTGGGAACTCTGCCTAAAGTTCCTGGGAGTTGGAACAGTTGGGAGCAAGAACTGCTGGAAGCCAACTTGGACCAACAGAGGAGTGGGTTTAACCTGAAGTCAGATACCAATCGAAAAACAACTGTGAGGATGAATATTTAATATCAGAAAAGCAGAGAGTTGGAGGAGCTGAGCCTGACACTCTTGTTATGGGCCAAAACCTATAGTGAGACCAAGTGGTTCAGGGTCAAATTTGTCACCTAGCTCCTGGCAGAAGTAGAAATATATCCTCTCTGAAAGAAAACTTCCCCGAGTTAGGCCTGCAGAACTCTCTTATGTTAAGATCACACAATAAGGTTAATAATAAAGATTACTACAAACCTAAGAAGGTAAATTACTATGCTTGAGACTCAACAGATACAAAAAGTCATACTGAAACCTAAAGAACTGTAGATGTTAAATTTTAAGGTACAAAATGTATAATAGCTATGTCTGACATATATCAATAAATTAAGGATATGATTACAAATGAAGTATGCAAAAGAGTGAGTAAAATTATGTAAAAATTTAGATTCAAGAAATAAATATGTAATAGTTAAAATTTTTTTTTTTTTTTTTTTTGAGACAGAGTCTCGCTCGGTCAGCCACGCTGGAGTGCAGTGGCATGATCTCGACTCGCTGCAACCTCTGCGTCCCGGGCTCAAGCAATTCTCCTGCCTCAGCCTCCCGAATAGCTGGGATTACAGGGGTGTACCACCACGCCCAGCTAATTTTTGTATTTTTAGTAGAGACGGGGTTTCACCTTGATGGCCAGGCTGGTCTTGAACTCCTGACCTTAGGTAATCCACCCGCCTCAGCCTCCCAAAGTACTGAGATTATAGGCGTGAGCCACAGTGCCTGGCCAAAAAAAAATTCCTAATTTTTTTGCATATTAGCTACAGCTGGGGAAGGAATTACTAAGCTGAAAGATAAAGCCAAAACCTTAACCCAGAATACAACAAAAATAGTTAAGAACATGGAACATGTGAAGCAAGCTGAGATAGATAAACACGACTGCGAATTCTTTGCATCTCCTCCCATCAGAAGGTGGGGCCAAATCTTTTTCCCCTAACCCTGGAATGTGGGCTGCCTTTGTGATCTGCTTTGACCATTGGAACACAGTGGCAGTGATGCTGTGCTACTTCTAAGTGCAGGTCTCAAGAAAGCTTGCAGCTTCAGTTCTCAACATCTTGGAACACTATCACCGTATAAGAAATCTGGGCAGTCCTGTTGGGGAGATCACATGAAGGAAAACTGATGAACTCCAGAAAATAGCCCTTGCCAAGTATCAGACATCCAGGCATTAAGGGCATCCAGGAGCAGCGAGTCCCAGCTGACCTGCCAACTCACATTGAATTTGTAAATCCAGCTGATTTTACAAGGAGATGAGATGATACATTTCAGCTGAGTTCTATGTTGTTTTAAGCCACCGAGTTTGGAGTACTTTATTACACAGCCACAGAATACTGATTTAAAAAATAATAATAATAGAAATGGAAGATTATGTGAAAATTCTGAAGTACATACGATTAGAGTTCAGGAATAAAAGAAGAGAAAAAAATGTAAGTGAGGTAATATTTAGATATAATATACCTGGAAAATTTCACAAATTGGAGAGAAAATTTTCCCTTAGAGAGTCAGAAAGCAAATGTGTCACAAGCACGTTAAAGAGAAACAACTATAACTACACACCTCATACTGAAACTGTGTTATAACAAACATAAGAGGATGTCTCAAATCAGCAAGAGAGAATGTATAGATTTTCTGCAAAGAAAGAACAATTAGAATGTTAACAAGCATCTTCATGATAAAATCCAGGAAACAATAAGATATATTTTGGAAGTGTTGAAATAAAACAATTGCCAGTCTAGACTTGTGTACCCATCAAAGTAAACTTTAAGAATGAGAAAGTGTTTAAAATTTTATTTAAAAATTTATTTTGGGCGGGCACGGTGGCTCACGCCTGTAATCCCAGCACTTTGGGAGGTTGAGGCGGGCAGATCACGAGGTCAGGAGACCACCCTGGCTAACACGGTGAAACCCCGTCTCTACTAAAAATACAAAAAAAATTTAGCTGGACGTGGTGGGGGCAACTGTAATTCCAGCTACTATGGAGGTTGAGGAAGGAGAATCGCTTGAACCCAGGAGGTGGAGGTTGCAGTGAGCTGAGATTGTACCACTGCACTCCAGCCTGGGCGACAGAGTGAGACTCCCTCTCAAAAAAAAAAAAAAAAAAAAATTTTTTTGGTGGCTATAAATGGGTAAATCCCAAAGTAGCAGCAATACAGAGTATTTAACAATATTTTAATATTTTCTTTTACTCAACAGTCCACCTTTGTGATTTGCTTTCCATAAATACACTAGATTAAAGCAACAATACTCCAAGTTCAATCTGAGTTTATTGAATACTTTATTTCCATTCAGAGTTTAGTAATTACATTATTCTGTCACCAACAATAATCAAATGGCCTACCTAAGTAGCAAAAATCATAAAGCTATTATAAGCCAAGTCAATGGAATTTATAAAGTTAATATAAAACAGTAACTAGACTAATACACATATGAACTGGGCCCTACTAGAAACATGCCAAAATCATAAGCTTTATTTAAAGAATGAGGTATTGGGGCAGAGAAGAAAGAGAGGTCGTTATCATCAAAAATTATTAGGAAGATTTAGGCAAAAAGAGGCTGGGCACTGTGGCTCACGCCTGTAATCCCAGCACTTTGGGAGGCTGAGGCGGGCAAATCACCTGAACTCAGGAGTTTGAGACCAGCCTGGCCAACCTAGTGAAACCCTGTCTCTACTAAAAACACAAAACTAGGTGGGTGTAGTGGTGAGCACCTGTAGTCCCAGTTACTCAGGAGGCTAAGGCAGGAGAATCACTTGACCCGGGAGGCCAAGGTTTCAGTGAGCTGAGATCATGCCACTGCACTCCAGCCTGGGTGACAGAGCAAGATTCCGTGTCGAAAACAAAACAAAACATCACTATTTAAGTGTCATGAATTATCATCATCATATGTAAGAAAAGATAGCCCATCAGAAAAAATAAATAAAAATAAAATTAAATTAAAAAATAAACCAAAGGACCTATATAGATCAAACTTTCAGTGAGTCTTTCTTTCTTCTTCACAGGCATTATCTGCACTATCAGCATAGCCATAGTTCCCATAGCTGCCAGAAGGTACTCAGGCCTGCATGCTTCATTATGTCAGAAGAGAGAGGGAAATGGAGGGCATAGAGGGGTGGGTGGGTAGGAAAGAGCTAGGGGTTACCCAGATCATGTCTTCAGCACCAGGGTCCCACAGAACAACAACTTTCCCTCCCTCAAACACCTCAACATCGGTGGAGCCTTAAGAGTGAGAATTCTGCCTGGGCGCAGTGATCCATGCCTGCAATCCCATCACTTTGGGAGGCCGAGGTGGGCGGAAGTTCAGGAGTTCAAGACCAGCCTGACCAACATGGCAAAACCCCATCTCTACTAAAAATACACACACAAACATTAGCCAGGTGTGGTGGTGCATGCCTGTAGTCCCAGCAACTTGGGAGACTGAGGTGAGAGGATCATTTGAGCCTGAGAGGCGGAGGCTGCAGTGAACTGAGATCACACCACTGCAGTTCAGCCTGGACAACAGAGCAAGACCCTGTCCCCCTTCTCCCCTCAAAACAAGAGTGAGAGTAATTTTGAATATCATTGACAAAAACAGGTAGTTGACAGCTAACGCTTGCATCGAAAAAAGCTCTTCTAGTTTTGTTTATTAAAGCTTTCAAACTTACATAAAATTAGAGAGAATGGTGTAATGACTTTCCATGCACATATCAACCAGGTTCAACAAAAATTAGCATTTACCATTCTTATTTCATTCATCTCTCCTTTTCTCCACTGAAGTATTTTAAGCTACTTCTAAGCATCATGTAATTTGATGTTTAAATACTTCAGTATATGTCTAAGAGAAAAGAACATTTTAAAAAATGGGCACATGTGGCCGGGCGCCGTGGCTCATGCCTGTAATCCCAGCACTTTGGGAGGCCGAGGTGGGCGGATCAGGAGGTCAGGAGATCGAGACCATCCTGGCTAACACGGTGAAACCCCATGTCTACTAAAAATACGAAAAGAAATTAGCTGGGCGTGGTGGCGGGCGCCTGTAGTCCCAGCTACTCCGGAGGCTGAGGCAGGAGAATGGCGTGAACCCTGGGAGATGGAGCTTGCGGTGAGCCGAGATCGCGCCACTGCACTCCAGCCTGGACGACAGAGTGAGACTCTGTCTCAAAAAAAAAAAAAAAAAGAAAAGGCACATGTTGTCAGGACCTCCTGAGGCTGTGTCACAGAAAACAAAAAGAATGAACAAACAAAACCATAATTTTAATAACTTTATCACTTCTAAAATATTTAACTAAAATTCTTAATATTATCTAATACCTAGTCCGTGTTCAATTTTCCCAGTTATGCAAAAAATTTTTTATGGGTGAGTTGTTCGATTTATGATCCAAAGTAAGTTCATATATTATTTCTGGGTGATAAATTTCTTAAAACTCTGTTTACTTTTTTACATTTTACTTTTTTGAGACAGAGTCTCACTTTGTCACCCAGGCTGGAGTACAGTGGTGCAATCTCAGCTCACTGCAATCTCCTGGGCTCAAACAGGCCTCTCACCTCAGCCTCCCAAGTAGCTGCGACTACAGTCACGCACCACCATGCCCGCCTAATTTTTGTATTTTTAGTAGTGATGGGGGTTTGCCATGTTGGCCAGGCTGGTCTCGAACTCCTGGCCTCAAGTAGTCCGCCTGCCTTAACCTCCCGAAGTTCTAGGATTACAGGCATGAGCCACCACTCCCCACCTGCTGTTTTGATTTTTAATTCCCTAGTGATGTATGATGTTGAGAATCTATAAATAAGCTTAGCCACCACCTTCTTTAGTGAAGTGTCCAGATCTTTTGCCTACATTTTAACTGGGTCGTTTGTTTTCTTGTTAAATTTTTGAGAGTTCTTTGTACATCTTCTTTTCATTCCCTTAACGGTGTATTTCACAGAGAAGTTTTTAATTTTAATAAAATCCAACTTATTTTTTTTCCAGATGTTTTGCTTTTGGTGTTGTTTTTATAAACTAATTGCCAAAGCCAACGCTACCTAGATTTTCTCCTATGTTATTTGCTAGAAATTCTATAGTTTTGTGTTTTACATTTAGGTGTGTAATCAATTTTGGGTTAATTTTTATGAAAGTGTTAAGGTCAGTGTCTAAAGTCTTTTTTTTTTTAACATATGGATCTCCAATTGTTTTATTAAAATTTGTTAAAAAATCATGCTTTTCTCCACTGAACTGCCTTTGCTCCCTTGTCAAAGATAAGTTTACTATGGGTCTATTTCATAATTCTCACTTCTTCCCATTGATTTATTTTTCTATTATTTTGACAACTGTATTAGTCTATTTTCACACTGCTGTTAAAGACACACCCAAGACTGGGCAATTTACAAAAGAAAGAGGTTTACTGGACTTACAGTTCCATGTAGCTGGGGAGGCCTCACAATCATGGCAGAAGGTGAAAGACATGTCTCACATGGTGGTAGACAAGAGAAGAGTTTGTGCAGGGAAACTCCACTTTTTAAAACCATCATATCTCATGAGACTTATTCACTATCATGAGAACACCATGGAGAAGACCTGCCCCATGATTCAATTACCTCCCACAAGCTCCCTTTCAAAACACATGGAAATTCAAGACGAGATCTGAGCAGGGACACACCCAAACCATATCACACCACCACCACACTGCCCTGATTACTGTAACTTTGACATTGGGTAATGTTAGTTTTTCAGCATAGTTCTTTTGCATGTTGTTGGCTATTCTGAATCTTTTGCCTTTCCATATAAATTTCGAGTTTGTTTGTTTTTTCTACAACTAAGTATCTCACTGGGGTTTTCATTAGGATTGTGTTGAATCTATAGACCAAATAGAACTGATGTCTTGACAATATTGAGTTTTTCTATCCATGAACATGGAATATCTCTCCATTTATTTGGATTCTCTTTGATTGCTTCAGTCAGAGTTTTGTAGCTTTCCTCACATAGATCTTGTACATAACTGGTTAGATTTATATCTCAGTATCCTTTTTCTTTTTTGTTTTCTCTTCTGTTTCTTTCTTCTTTTCTTTTTTTGGTGCTAATATAAATAGTGTTGCTTTCTTAATTTCAAATTCCAAATGAGTATTGCTAGTATGTAGAAAAGGAATTGACTTTTATGTAGTAACCTTGTGTCTTGCAACCTTGCTATAATTACTTTTTTTCTTTTTTCTTTTCTTTTTTTTTTTTTTTTTTTTTTTTGAGACAGAGTCTCACTCTGTCACCCAGGCTGGAGTGCAATGGTGTGATCTCAGCTCACTGCAACTTCCACTTCCTGAGTTCAAGCGATTTTCGTGCCTCAGTCTCATGAGTAGCTGGGATTACAAGTGCGTGCCGCCGCACTCAGCTAATTTTATTTTATTTTATTTTTTTGTATTTTTAGTAGAAACAGGGTTTCACAATGTTGGCCAGGCTGGTCTCGAACTCCTGACCTCAAGTGATACACCCACCTCGGACCGGAAAATCATAACAACTGTCCTCATTCAAATAAATAACTACAATTGTTTGAATCATTAAATAAACAAATCTTTAGTCCTCTAACCCAGGTCAGTTTTCCATGCTGGGTAGTTGTATGGTGAGGATGGATATATGAAATTTGGTAAAGGAACATGATGGGGAGAGAAGACAGTCCCTTCTGCCTAAAGAGAAGTAAAGATTTCAAAGGAAGGAAAAACAATACAAAACAAAACAAAAACAAAAACACCCCAGCATTTGGGCAAGAAATAATCTCTCCAATATTTTCCACCAAATATAGAAAAGCCGAGAAGCTCTAGTGAGTAGATGGGTTCCTTGGTGCTGGGTTTATTTGAAATTGCCAAAGTCCGCTTCTTCCTGGATAGATAAAAATTATGGGATGGAGTTGGTTAAGTGGCCCGCCCAGGTCACACGGTGAGTGGGACAGAACCCCGACCCAAACTAGCTGGCTCCTGCTCTAGGAAGCATTGCCCCACCCGACCCCGTAAGTGTTGGTGGCAGCCAGGCTAAATCATCTTACGCAGTAACATTCCAAACTACTCTAGAACGAAAATGCTCACATCGGGAAGTCTTTCTACCTTTTTTCCAACCCCGTTTTGACCCATTGCTGCATATCGCAGCAATGCAGTAATTCCAAACCCCAGATAAAGAACTAGAGAGAAATGAAAGCGTCTCTTTGCTGTCCGGCATATTTCAGAAGCAAAAATGTATAAGGAATCACAGAGCCGGTTTATTGTTCGTTGTAGTTTGTTTGCTAATTTCTGGCACCTCCCAGAAAACAGGAATCTCTGGAGATGTTCTCATCAGGAGAAGGAATAATCCGGTCCCTCCAAAGGGAGAACACAGAGGAGCTAGCTGGAGCCAGGTCAGCAAACCAGGGTTCAAATCCTATGTCCATGCATTCCGGTGTTCAGCAAGGATCTACGTGTTTAATACCTAGGCGTACTGTTTTTATCTGTTCGTTTGATATGTGCCAAGTAACTGAACCACTCTAGGTGTCATTTATCACTCTTGTGGTTGCTGCGAAATGTACCTAAAAATACCCGATTCTGGGTGTGGTTGTAAGGACTGAATCAGGATTAAGCCAGAAAAAGAGCGATTAAAAATATATTATTACAGGACTAACTGTGCGGAGGAAGAAAATGACTTTGCCACGCTTAGCATGTGACGAGGTGGCCGAGTGGTTAAGGCGATGGACTGCTAATCCATTGTGCTCTGCACGCATGGGTTCGAATCCCATCCTCGTCGTTTCTGGAGGTTTTTATTTAACCCTCTGAAAGGATGGGTCTGAGTGCTGCCTAGTTAGCGTTTATCTTTGGTAGATTAATTTGCCAAGAAACCAAGTAAATTACTAAATGTATCTTAACTGGCCTCTGCTAATTTTCAGTTCTGAGTACAAGATTCTCTCAAATCTCAGGGACAATTCTTCCTCAGCAACATTGATCATACTTGTAAGTTAAATTAGCCAGTTGAAACATTTGGGTAGTGTTTACTTTTCCCTCCAGATGGTAACCTTCTTAAGGGCAAGAAATATATGTGTTCTCCATTGAGTTTCCAGCTCTTCTGAAGGAGCAACTGAATAATTAATTGAGGGCTATAGAAAAATATTGTCAATAAACTTAAAGTAAATGATAAAAATCATCCACATAAATATGTACAACAAGTTATTGATACTATATTTTGCAGGTATTTTCAGCCTAATTTTAACCTTACTGAAATTTTTACTCTTTGCTAACTTTAAACTGCCCTCCCCCAACAAAATACTTAACCATTATTGTCTGCTGGTCTCTAGCTTTGAGGAGGATTTGTCTCTGCTCAGAGATGTGACAAAGCTGAAAAATATACTCCATACGACATTCCCAGTTATGTCTAAAGATGCCTCCATAAGCAAGACAGAGAGGAATGTCCATATTGAATAGTTTCTACTTGTGATTTCCATCGTGGGCCTTCGGAGAAAAAATATATATTTTTTTTATTTTATTTATTTTATTTAAGTTTTTGAATAGGCACTGCATTCACATGATTCCAGAATTATAAAGCTATATAAAATCTTGCACCCACCCATAATTATTCCCCAACCACCTAATTACATTCTTTACTTATAACCACTGTTGTTAATTCTTTCCAGGATTATACTAAGCACATATGAATATATATTACATAACATATATATTTCTATTTTTATCTCAAAAAAATCACAAATGACAACATACTATGAATATCATTCCTTATCCTGCCCCATTTCCCTAACCAATATATCCTGGAGAGCTTTCCGTATCATCACAAAAAGTGAAAGCTTATTCTTTTTTAAGGATGCATTGTATCCCAATGCATACTTTACCATATATTATTTAACCAGTTCTCTATTGGACAATTTGGGTTTTCTGTATCTTTTGCTATTATAAACTATGCTGCACAAATAACTTTATATATACATACATAAAATTTTGAATGTGTATATCTGTAATACTGCAATATAAATTTTTAAAAGTGAGTTTGCTGTGTCTTAGGATATACTCATTTAAAATATTTATAGATATTGCCAAATGGCCCTCCAAAAGGATTTTATTAGTTTACACTCTTAACCAGTAATGACTAAAATTCTTGTTCCTCTCACCCTCCTCTGGACTGTTACATCAGAATGACCCAAAGTGTGTGTTATGAATGAAGAATTCTGGGCCTCGATCACGATCTATTGCATTATAACCTCAGTGGCAGGGCAGTGGGGGATGGGATGTTCTTGAATCTGTGATTTAATAAAGTATTCAGATGTTTCCTATGTTGGTCTTAAGGCTTGTACATGGCTGAAGTATCTACATGTTATATCCATTCATCTAGAATTTTCTTTTTCTTTCTTTTTTTTTTTTGAGACGGAGTTTCGCTCTTGTTGCCCAGGCTGGAGTGCAATTGTGTGATCTCAGCTCACTGCAACCTCCACCTCCTGGGTTCATGCGATCCTCCTGCCTCAGCCTCCCGAGTAGTGGGGACTACAGGCACGTGCCACCAAGCCCAGCTAATTTTTGTATTTTTAGTAGAGACGGGGTCTCGCCATGTTGGCCTAGCTGGTCTGAATTCCTGACCTCAGGTGATCTGCCCGTTTCGGCCTCCCAAAGTGCTGGGATTACAGGCGTGAGCCACTGCACCTGGCCTAGAATTTTCTTTATTTCTGTAAATGTTTGCCTCAAGAAAGCTGCTTTCTTCTTCCTCCTCGTCCTCTTCTTCTTCTTCTTTTTTTTTTTTTTTTTTTTTGAGACTGGGTTTTGCTCTATCACCGAGGCTGAAGTGCAGTGGCTGATCCT
Source organism: Pan troglodytes (assembly GCF_028858775.2). Classification (NCBI taxonomy): domain Eukaryota; kingdom Metazoa; phylum Chordata; class Mammalia; order Primates; family Hominidae; genus Pan; species Pan troglodytes. The sequence continues at coordinate 34,549,991 of NC_072403.2, read as the reverse complement.
CCACCTCCCAGACTCAAGCGATCCTCCCAACTCAGCCTCCTTAGTGGCTGGGACTGCTTTTTTTTTTTTTTTTTTTTTTGGTAGTGACGGGGTTTCACCATGTTGCCCAATCTGATCTCGAACTCCTAAGTTTGACCTGACCCTCTCAGCCTCTCAAAATGCTGGGATTGCAGGCGTGGGATTACCGCTTCTGGCCAGTTTCTATCTTCGATGTTCCCAGGTACACATCTCATAACTTGGACAGGTTTTCTTTTTTAATTTAATTTCACTTTTTAAATTATTGTCGATAGCCACCCTACTGTGCAATAGATCTCAAAACATTCCTCTTGTCTATCTGAAACTTTGTACCACTTTGACTAACAACTCTATTCCTTCCCCAACTCCCACCCCATCCTGTAACATCTGGTAACCATTATTCTAATCTCTCTATTTCTACGAGTTCAACTTTTTTTTTAGATTCCACATATAAGTGAGATCATGAAGTATTTTTCTTTTTGGGTCTGGCTATTTCTCTTAGCATAATGTCCTCCAGGTTCATCCTCATTGTGAAAAATGACAGAATTTCTTTGCTGAATAGTATTTCATTGTATATATAGCACATTTTCTTTCTCTTTTTTTTTTTTTTTTTTTTTTTTTTGGAGTTTTGCTCTTGTCACCCAGGCTGGAGTGCAATGGCACCATCTCAGCTCACTGCAACGTCCACCTCCCAGGTTCAAGCGATTCTTCTGCCTCAGCCTCCCAAATAGCTGGGATTACAAGCATGTGCCATCATGCCCAATTAATTTTTGCATTTTTAGTAGAAACGGGGTTTCACCCCATTGGCCAGGCTGGTCTCAAACTACTGATCTCAGGTGATCCACCCGCCTCGGCCTCCCAAAATGCTGGGATTACAGGCTTGAGCCACTGTTCCTGGCCTAGCACATTTTCTTTATATATCCATCTGATGATGGACACTTAGGTTGATTCCATGTCTTGGCTATTAACTGCAATGAACATGAGAGTACAGATATTTCTTTGATATATTGATTTCAATTCCTTAGGATGTATTCCTAGACGTGGGACTGCTGGATCATAAGGTAATTTTATTTTTAGTTTTTGAAGTATCTATATACTATTTTCCATAATGGTTGTACTACTTTACATTTTCACCAACAATGTACAAAAGTTGTCTGTTCTCCATGGCCTTGTCAACGCTTGTTACCATCTTTCATCTTTTTGATAAAACCCGGCTTTTATAAAAAAGATTTTGTCAAAAAGGTGAAAGATTGTTACGGGTGTGGTGGGTCACGTCTGTAATCCCAGCACCTTGGGAGGCCGAGGTGGAAGGATCGCTTGAGCCCAGGAGTTCGAACCCAAGTGTTTGAGAGCAGCCTGGCTAACATAAGGAGACCACCATCTCTACAAAATAAATAAAGATCAGCGGGGAATGGTGGCGCATGCCTGCGGTCTCAGCTAATTGGGAAGCCGAGGCAAGGGGATCACTTGAGCCCAGGAGGTTGAGGCTGAGTGAGCCGTAATCTTGCCACTTCACTCCAGCCTGGGCGACAGAGCCAGGCTCGGTCTCAAAACAAAAAGCAAAACAAAGCCAAAAAAAGAAGTTTTTGTTTTTTTTGAGACGAAGTCTCGTTCTTGTCCCCTAGGCTGGAGTGCAATGGCGAGATCCCGGCTCACTGCAATCTCCGCCTCCCGATTTCAAGCGATTTTCCTGCCTCAGCCTCCTGAGTAGCTGGGATTAGAGGTGCGTACCACCATGCCCGGCTAATTTTTGTATTTTTAATAGAGACGGGGTTTCACCATGGTGGCCAGGCTGGTCTTGAACTCCTGACCTCAGGTGATCCGCCCGCCTCAGCCTCCCGAAGTGCTGGGATTAGAGGCGTGAGCCACCGCGCCCGGCAAAAAAAAACTCATTCTAATGGTTGTTAAGTGATACTGTGGCTTTAATTTTCATTTCCTCCATGCTTAGTGATGCTGAGCATCTTTTTTTCATATGTATTGCCATTTGTATATCTTCTTTTGAGAAATGTCTGTTCAGGTCCTTTGCCTATTTTGTAATCAGGTTGATTGTTTTCTTGCTATTTAGTTGTTTGAATTCATTATATATTTTGCATATTAACCCTTTATTAGATATAAGGTTTGCAAATGTTTTCCCATTCTGTGGTTTGCCTCTTCACTTTGTTTCCTTTGCAGTGCAGAAACTTGTTAGTTTGATGCAATCCCATCTGTCTGCTTTAGTTTCTGTTGCTTGTGCTTTGGAGTCAAAAAAAAAAAAAAAAAATCATTGCCCAGACAATGTCATGGAGCTTTTCTCTTATTTATTAATTTTTTCGGTATATAGGTTTATAGCTTCCAGTCTTGTATTTTAATCCATTTTGAGTTGATTTTTATATATGGTGTAAGATAGAAGTCTAATTTTATTCTTCTTCATGTGGATAACCAGTTTTCCCATCACCATTTATTAAAGAAGCTGTCCTTTTGTGTGTTCTTGGCACCTTTGTCAAAAATCAATCGACAATAAATACATGGGTTTATTTCTGGGCTTTCTATTCTCTTTCAAAGGTCAGTATGTCTGTTTCTATGCCAGTACCATGCCTTATTACAATCACTTTATAATAGATATAAATAGTGAATGTGATGCTTCCAGCTTTGTTCATTTTGCTCAAGATTTTTTTGTCTATTTGAGGTCTTTTGTGGTTCCATACAAATTTAAGAATTGTTTTTTCTATTCATGTAAAATATGACATTGGAGTTTTGACAAGGATTGCATTGAATCTGTAGATAGCTTTGGGTAGTGTAGACATTTTAACGATATTAATTCTTTCATGAACATGGAATATTTTCCATTTATTTGTGTTTTTGTCATTTTATCAGAGTTTTATAGTTTTCAGTGTACAGGTCTTTCATCTCTTTTGTTAAATTTATACCCAAGTATTTTATTTTGTTTTTGTTGCTATTGTAAATGGGATTGTTTTCTTAATTTCCTTTTCAGACAGTTCATCATTATATAGAAATGCTACTGATTGTTTAATGTTGATTTTGTATCCTGCAACTTTACTGAATTTATCAGTTCTAACTTTTCTGTAACATCTTTAGGATTTTCTATTTGCTGATCATGTCATCAGCAAATGGAGTTAATTTCAATTCCTTTCCTATTAGGATGACTTTTATGTCTTTCTCTTATCTAATTGCTCTGGCTCTATAAAACTAATCTTTTGAGAGTTTTTATGATGAAAGGGTGTTGAATTTTGTCAAATACTTTTTCCGTATCTATGGATATAATCACATTGTTTTTATCCTTCATTTTTGTTAATGTGGTGTAACACATTTTTTGATATGGACAGATTTTAAAGTCTGTTTTAATTTCCTCAGGAAATCAGCTACCATTAATTTGCTTGGTCCTCTATTCTGAACACATCTTCTCTGGGCAGCTGATCATATTCTCAATCCTTAGCTGGATATCTTCTTTGGAAAAGAAGTTTTCCCAGGATATGCCTATACATCTTTGATGAAACTGTCAAAGAAAAAATGTACCAGATGGAGTTAAATAGGCAAGGAAGACTTTATTCCAGACAATTGCAATAGGGGAGAGAGATTAAATAAACTCAGATCCAAATACATCAGGGACAGCTGGGGATCTATAGCTAATAGTAAGGGTAAGACAACCATTTGATAGAAAATGACTACGAGGAACTTGATTAGATATCAAGGGTGGAAAAAGAGAAACTTGATAGGATTTTGAGGTGAGGAATTCTTACTGAATTGGCTTAGCAGGATTCTTGCTAAAACTAGGCTCAACTGGATTATTTGCTGAAATTGGGCTGGACAAGCCAAGGATGGGACCTAGTTGAGAGGAGGGCTCAGAGGAACCTAACTAAAGTTTGTTCAAGGGTGGAGTTTTTATAAATACCCAAGGGAATTTCCTCAGCTTCCTAAAGGAATTGGTAGACCCACAGAACATGTAAGGCATCAGGGGGAGCATCTACATATGCTCCCAGCCTCTCCCAGTGTTGGTGGCTGCTTCCGCCTCCTCATAGCAGCTGCTCCTTGGCCTTCTGTTCAGTTCTGGGTCACGTTGTGCAGGCACCATCTCCAATCAGGTCTTGTCCATTACCTTAATTTAGAGGCTTGGGATAAAGTCTGAGTTACTGGTTTGAGCTAGGATAAGTGGATGCTTGACGATGGATGTGATCATAATGATTACTTACAGTAACACAGGCAGGCTATGGTGTTGGTCGGAAGGATGGCTGGACTTATAAGCATCCCAAACAGGCAGAAGAGGCTGTTAGGCCATTAGGAAAAGGGAGAACACTTTGGGTGAGATCTCATCACGCTAACGTCAACAAAGTGGAAAGAAGGTGGGGCCACACTAGCTAAGGCAACACCACAAGAAAATGTTATTTCCCTCTGCAATTAGCACCATTGCAGACCATATGAAGTACAATCAAGCACACATAACGGGAGCCAAAATAATGCTTTCATGAATTTTGTAAACGTAGTTACAGAGTCTCTGTGTAACCAATGGTAATTCAAAATATGAGCTAATGAATTATTAATGGTTTAATGGACTTGGTGAAAGTAGGATTCGATTTGGTTTTTTGGTATGTATGCGAAAATCAAAATGTCAAAGTAAGAAATCTGAAAATAAATAATTGGATTTAAAGTTTGTCTCTTACATCATAGAAGAGATTAATTTGTACGAAACACAAATACTTGTTTCTAATTTAGTTCTTGTCCTCTCTGTCCTCTAGGGCACACCTTTCCCTCACCTTGCCACCTCACATTTCCCACCTCATTCTAACAGCTAAATGAGTGTCTATAAGGAATTTTCCAGACCTTCCAGGTTTCATCAACTCTATCTCCAATTCAATCCTCGTCTACACACACAGTCCAGGGGAGGCAAGATAGCGGCTACATTTTCTGTTCTTGACCCTCAGCTCCAAGGGACTGTTTCCCAGATGCTTCGGACCGAGTGTTTGGTAGTGTCTGGGGAGGACTCGGTCAGGGAGCCCCCTCCTTTCACCCTGGTACTAGGAGCTGAAGAGGCGAGATGCCAGGCGAACGGCCGAAGGCAGAGGTCTTTTTACCCCCATCTCCCTTGTCTCCCACACAAGTTGTAGGGCCCCTCCACCGTGTCTGGTCCTGAATTGGGAATGCCAGCTCCCAGCGCGGCGAGGCCCAGGTCCGGTCCTAGGTGAGTTTTTCTCTCCGGCTGGAAGACCCGACGCCGTGGATACCAGGGACCCGAGCCCTCCGGGGCTGCTGGCTTTGGAGGGATTTCCAGACGTTGCAGTCGGGGTGAGCGGAGAGACTAAGAAGTACAGGGGACTAGAGAAAGCAGATGAGGGTGAATTGTCTCATCAAGATGGGGGATAGGGAAAAGGGGCGAGAAGTAACCCGGGGCGCAAGGTCCACAGCGAAAAAAACAAACAAACAAACAAAAGAAACACGCCCGAGACAAAGGCTCAGCCACTTTACGCGCAGGACTTGGTTGTGGCAGCGAGGAGGGCTTCGAACCTAGGAAATTTTGAGGAAGCGTTTGTCTCCATCACAGGAATTGAGTTTCCACGTTGCTGCTGGAGCTTTTCGTAAGTCGATAAGAGCAGCATCTTTCTCTTTGTCTCCAAACCCGTGAATTGGATACGCTTTGAAAGCGTTCTTCTAGGCGAAAGAGCTTGGTACTTTCATGCTTGGATAGAAGGGGAGAGTTCAATACCGTGCACGCGACCACAAAGTTGTTTTCGACGAGAATTCGATGGGAAGCGGAGGAACGAGTTTTTCCCACATTCAGAGGCCAAGCCAGGAACTGTAAAACGTTCACCTTTGAAAGGTCCCACCGAGATTCGAACTCGGATTGCTGGATTCAAAGTCCAGAGTGCTAACCATTACACCATGGGACCAACCACAAGGGTACAGTAGGTATGTACAGTCGTGGTTAAATACCTCCTTGATAATAAACTTTCTAGTTCCGATCCGAAAGAGTTAGGTCAGGCTTCAGTGAGACTCACGCTGACAGGAAAGCTGACGCTTTGCTGCTGAAGAAGGAGTAACTGTCAAAATAAAATTCAGGGAGATCTCTTCACTCTTTCCTGCGCTTTTGTTAGGAGCATAAATTAGCTTCCAGAAATCAACCGGGGCAGATTTGTGAGGTCTGAAACTTAACAATTTAGAAAGTCCTCTTTAAGAAAAAGAACAGCTGTTATCAACATAAAATTATGGGTACTCTAAGGCCTGTATGATGTATCTGAGGATAAGCTGGAGTAGGGAGAGGAAGCTGTCTTAACTAATTTTCACTATACTAGCATACTTTTGCAAATCTTACAAAATATGTTTCATACAGAGCAACCTCTTCCCAAGGCCTTGGAAAGCACAGCGCAAGGAAAGGATCTTAACACACTTTAGCGAGACTCACGATAAACATCCCTCTGGGGTGCAGATCTTTTAGCAATATCTATCAAAATAGTCTCTTCTACAGCCACTAAAAAGAATGGGATAGACATGTAACACATGTTGGCTTGGCAGTTTCTGGGGGAGGATTTAAGTTTAAAACAAACCAAAAAAGCCCAGTAACTTGGTGAATTGTAGTCTAGTATGATTTAAGTTTTGCAAATTATAATGAGTTATAATTGTGACTCAGTTATATTTGTACATAATAATATTGTACTCAGTTTTGTATGTACATTTTAAAAATAGGTTGGAGGTACATACAACAAACTCGGCATCAATTTTTCTGAGGAATGGAACTGAGGATGAAGAAACTTCACTTTTTGCCACGTTGACTTTTTAAATATTTGACTTTTTTTATAAGTGTCTATCACTGTTGTAGTAATTAACAAATGCAAATCTACAAAACAAAACAAACAAAACAGTAAGGTTCGTCAGTAAAGGACTTAGAAGTCATGCTTACTCCATGTTAACTGCCTACTGTGCTCAGCATGGCAGAGATCACTGCCTTGCAGAATGAGAAAAAGGTAGTAGAATCCCTGATTGCAAAGGATAGTTAGGGGGGGAAACAAAAGATAAGTTCAGCACGTTAAAAGTGACTGGGAAAATGATCCTTTCAGAGTTGGATGACACAGGCACACAGACAAAAATTTTATACAGAATTTTACTCAAGACCATTCACAGACTCTAAGCGTAAGATTTCTTTTTTATTTAGAGATTTCTAAAAGAGATGTTCTGATTATTCAAAGACTCTCTACTCAGAAATGCCAAAATGTGAGAAATCAACATGAGGACCACAGCAGAAGGAAACAGAGAATGGAGAAGGGAACCAGGCAGCAATTCAACAAATATTCCTTGGGCATCTCTGCGCTACCAGAGGTATGGAGGAACCCAGTGACTGCTTGAAAGGAATGTTCTGGTTACTCCACTCCAGTGATTCGCTAGGCGCTGATCAGCCGTCCAGATTTTGTTAGATTTCTGGGACCAGTTTCCCACAGTTGTTTAGTCACGGCTCTGTGCTCCGTGACTAAACAACTGAGGCTCATTCTCGGTGGTCTTGGTTTTCTAATCCGTAAAATGGAAACAATGGACTAACTCTTACATTTCTTTTTAAGTCTGATTTAGGGTGAAAGGGAAAGGTGAAAGTGGCCCGAAATTAACGAGGAAAGGCGGGGGACGATCCTACAGATTCGCTGACGTGGTAGTCCTTAGGGATGCTCCTCTCCATTTTGTTTCAGGTCGCTGCGGTGAGCACCACGGGTCTGAGTGCCAGCGATGGTTTATCACGGTGACAGGAAAACACAGACCAGCAGCATCTACTCCAGCACTACTCACACTGTGAAACTCTTTTCACCGTGATGCCAGGTAACTAGGTAATTCCGGAGTTAATTCTCCGTCGTTTCCAGAGTACTTGCCTCCCCAGAATTACTGGTACCGTAGGTGTTTGCACAACCAGTGAGAAGACGGCACCACCTGGAATCCTAGAGCGGACCGGAAGTGAGCGTGGCTCACCGGGCCCGGCCGGAACCTACGGGCACAGCTGCGGGTGTGTCTGCGGAACCTCCACCTGAGCTGTAGAGTGTTTCCCTCGACCCACTAGTCTGGGTTCGACAGGGTCTGAGCTCCTCAGAGGTGGGAGCTGCGGCCGAGGGAAGGGTGCATGTGCGCGGCGACAATCGGGCCTCTTCCCCAGGCAGCTTGTGAGCCCCTCTCCCTCTCCGCCCTCGCCCAGGCTGCTCCGATCTTCGTTTCCTTGCCTAGGCTCATACACCCAGGCTTTATTTAGGGCCAAAGTATCCGTCATAACCTCGGTTTTCTGTCTCGCAAGTATCTTGCCGCTCAATTTGTGACCCTGAAGCTTTAGTGAGTCGCTCTGTGCTCACTATTTCTGGTCTTTTCAGAGGATGGCTTCACTTTCAATGGAATTGCCCGAGTAACTGCCCTGTGTTGTCACGTAAACAAGTCCTTTTAAACTGAGTCTGTAGTTGTCCTGTGTTGAGTGTTTTCTTATATCAAAAACTTTCCTGACCAAGAACAAAAAAGGAGCTCAAGTAAAATCACCCATTTGCCTAGACCCCAACTGGAGAGAGCCTTTGCCTGAGCTGTCTAAGCTCGGGATGGAAGCAGTCTCTAGGGTCTTCCCAGCCTTGGCTGGCCAGGCTCCAGAAGAACAAGGGGAGATTATCAAAGTAAAGGTTAAAGAAGAAGACCACACTTGGGATCAGGAATCAGCCCTACGTAGGAATTTGTCTTATACCAGGGAACTCTCTCGTCAGCGCTTCAGGCAGTTCTGCTATCAGGAGACACCTGGGCCCAGGGAGGCTCTGAGTCAACTGCGGGAACTTTGCCGTCAGTGGCTGAACCCAGAGATACATACCAAGGAGCAGATCCTGGAATTGTTGGTGCTGGAGCAGTTCCTGACCATCCTGCCTGAGGAGCTCCAGTCTTGGGTGCGGGAGCATAATCCTGAGAGTGGAGAAGAGGTGGTGACTTTGCTGGAAGATTTGGAGAGGGAGCTTGATGAACCTAGACAGCAGGTGAGAAATTGGAGGTGCCATCTTCTGTGGAGAATTTGGGTGCATGGATCCAGAATGGAGTAATGGGAGTAATTTCGCGCTGGTGGTTGGAAACCCTGGTTTGGGGCATTATTTCTTATTTGATCACTGGTGTAGATGAATAGATGCGTGCATATGAGATAACAGTTTTTGTGTATGATACAAATAATTAAATGATTTAACCAAATGGAAAAGCTTGATCTATTTTTTACATGTAGAAAATATATTTTATGTAGTGACTATGAGATTAAAGAAATATACAATAGTAAATTTTTTTTAAAAAATTACTGTCTTTTGAAGCTATCTAGGCTCTGTTACTAATTAGCTGTGTAACCTTGGGCATATTACACCTTCTCTGGGACATTAATGTCTTCATCTGTACAATGAAAATACTAATTGCATGATTTCCTTGGTTCTTTTCAGTATCTAGAGTTGGTATGTAAAATGTTTTGAGCTCAAAATTATTTTTAGAAGAATTTTAAAAGCTTTTTGCCATTACAGTGGAGTTGTTTCTAAAGGAGTATATTTGCCTTCTTTGACAGTAATTTTAGAACATTATGGATATTGCCAGACATTCTTATATTTTTTAGTGATACTATTCATACATTGATCTGAACTCTTTCAGAATGTGAACCCTTTATGTATACAGTCTGATCTGTTAAAAACACATGTTTCTGGAATGCAAAATCTTTAAAAATGAGGTCAGTATGCCGGAAATGAGTCAGTATAATGCTGAAATTGTGTAAGTTCATGTATCAGTTTTCCCAGCAAGTTGATGTTTGGGGCCACCAGGTGGGAGTAGCTGAATTCAGAGTATCTGATTTAGCTGAGCACAGCAAGTCCTGAATACATACAGTACTGTACATAATTCCCATTTGCCCCCACATCCTTCCTCTGGCTGTCTTGGAAGCACTTATTTACATTGTTCCCTCCCATCTTTGTGTATTTTTTGCTAAAGTTTTTTGTATTCCAGAAAAGGAGCAAGCAGAGGGTTTTGCAAGTGCCATAGAAGTGTGCTTGTGATAAAATTTCTGCTAGTGAGTATAAAAGAAGAAAAGCTTTAACAATTGAAGACAAGTTTGAAACTATACAGTGTTTTGAAAGAAAAGAAACTGTGAGATTGGTCATGCAACTGGCATAAAGGAGTAAATGTATGTACAATTAGAGACAATGATGGGAAAAATAAAATTATCTAGCTGGAACAACTGCCAGTGTTATGAAATCTGTTGGAACAAGGAATAAGGAAATGGAGGAAATGGAGCATTTGTTAAGTGTGTGGATTGAATACCAAACAAGGAAGCAATCCAATGCAGTCTTTCTCAGAGTTAAAGAAAATATCTTCACAATGTATGGAGACATTAAGAAAAAAAGATGGAAGTCCCGCAGAAGTGCCTTCATTTAGTGGAAGTAGTGCCTGGTTTAGTATCTTCAAGAACTACTGTACTTTCCACAGTGTTAAACTGTCTGTGCAGACGAGGCTGTAAGTGCAGATGAAGAAGGTGCAAAGACATTTTCCCCTCATTAAGAAATTAGATTGATAAGGAAGGCCATCCCCTGGCTCAGATTTTTACTTTTTATGAAACCAGTCTCTACTGGAAGCAGATGCCCTCAAGGGGATATGTGGAGAATTTGGATGCATTGATCCAGAATGGAGTAAGCAGGACTGGAAGTACTCTAGAAACACACTGTGGGGTTTAAGGCTACAAAGGATCAACTGATGGTGATGCTGGGTGCAAATGCCAGTGGAATTTTAAAGCTAAAGCCTGTGATTATCATTCTGCCAATCTATAAGCTTTAAAATGAATTGTAAAGACTAGCCTTGGTGCCTACTACAGGTCTAGCAAGAGAGACTGGATGACAGGGCAGATATTTTCTGATCTTTTGGGTGATTTTTTTTGTAGATTAAAAAAATAAAACATTGCAAGAGAAAAAAATTGTCTTTTAAAATTCTTATAATTCTCAGTGATACACCAAGCCACCCTCCAGTAGTCACTGAGCTTTCCTCAAATATCACAGTTCTCATTTTACCTCCCAATACAACTTCTTTACTGCAGCCCCTTAATCATGGTGTGATTGCAATCTTTAAAGCTTATTATTTAAAGCAAACGTTCAAGATATTGATTGCCTATACAGGGGGTGACAGTGCCCTAACATTTTTTGAATTCTGTAAATGATTCAACATTAAACTTCTTATTGATATTATTGTAGAGGCCTGGAATGATTTCACAAAAGCCTGTTTGCACGGGGTGTGATATACAATTCTCCCTGATTTAATTTATGATTCCAAAGCCTTTGAGCCTTCAGAAGATCTCCCCAAAACCAACCCAAGCTGTATCGCTCTTGCAAAGGGGGTTGGATTTGAAGAAGTTGCTAGTGAGGATAATGTGGAGCTGCTGCAATCTGACACACAGGATCTTTCTACAGAAGAGCTGCAAGTTAGTTGCTGAGGCACAAATGGAAGGTGTGGAGGAAGAAGAACATGCAGTTCCGCAAGCTACAAGCTGCCTCCCAAGAGCTTTTCACTTCTCAGTTATCTTCTGCTTCAAGTATGATAGAGAAGCAGTTGGAGTAGATAAAAGATAATGACTACAATGCAGAACGCAGCATGATTTCACTTCATGACATAAAGCCCTAATTGGACCCATATAAACAGCTTCTTTATGAAAGAAGGAAAGTGTTAAAACAGCAAACACTGGGTATCTTTTTATAAGCCAGTGTCAAATAAATAAAAACAAGATGATAAATGGGAACCCACATCATGTTTCTTGTAGTATCACTATATCCAAGGGTGGAAGAATATAACATCAAATGTTCAAGCGTCTTCACTTGGACTTTTGATGATTATATCTTTCCACCTTTGAATTGTTGTTGTTGTTGTTTGTTTGTTTGTTTGTTTTGAGACAGAGTCTCGCTCTGTCCCCTGGGCTGCAGTGTAGTGGCACGATCTCGGCTCACTGCAAGCTCTGCCTCCGGGGTTCAGTCATTCTCCTGCCTCAGCCTCCCGCGTAGCTGGGACTACAGGCGCCCGCCACCACGCCCGGCTAATTTTTAGTAGATACAAGGTTTCACCGTGTTAACCAGGATGGTCTCAGTCTCCTGACCTCGTGATCCGCCCACCTCGGCCTCCCAAAGTGTTGGGAATACAGGCGTGAGCCACCGTGCCAGACCCACCTTTGAATTTTTGATGATTATATCCTTCCACCCTTGCCTCGCCCTTTCCTCACACTTGTTTCTAACAAGATAACATCACCTTTCTAAGGTAAAATCCTATACTTAAAGTAAGATTTATTAATGTCTTATATTTTTACTAGAGTTGTTATAGTGTTTTTTATTTTATTTTATTTTATTTTATTTTATTTTTATTTTTATTTTTTGAGACGGAGTCTCACTCTGTCCCCAGGCAGGAGTGCAGTGGCGGGATCTTGGCTCACTGCAACCTCTGCCTCCCTGGTACAAGCGATTCTCCTGCCTCAGCCTCCTAAGTAGCTGGGATTTACAGGCAAGCGCCACCACGCCCAGCTAATTTTTGTATTTTTAGTAGAGACGTGGCTTCACCATGTTGGCCAGGATGGTCTCGATCTCTTGATCTCATGATCCGCCCGCGTCAGCCTCCCAAAGTGCTGGGAGTACAGGCGTGAGCCACCGTGCGCCAGCCGGGAGTTGTTATAGTTTTAATAATGCTCTAGTGACAAAGTTGTGTAGGTGTTAAAATAGTCCACCCTTTAACCGTATTTTCTCCATAAATCCTGTCACTTTTCTGCAGTTTTGCAGAAAGCATGTTTTTTTAATACATTCATATGTTATGTTGCAGCACAAATGCCTATATAAGCAGTTTCTCACGTCTAGTCAGCACACCCTTTTCTCTTTGCTTTAAATAACAAATACTGTAGTTTTTTTCCCCCTTAAGATATGCCTGTTACTTTAGAATAGGGGTATCCAATCTTTTGGCTTCCCTGGGCCATATTGGAAGAATAATTGTCTTGGGCCACACTAAAATACACTAACACTAACGATTGCTGATGAGCTTAAAAAAAAATCACAAAACAATCTTACAATGTTTTAAGAAAGTTTACAAGATTGTGTTGGGCCACATTCAGAACTGTCCTGGGCTGCAAGTGGCCTGCAGGCTGCAGGGTGGACAAGCTTGCTTTAAAATTTCCCCTTCTAGCTTTGTTGAAAAATGTAGCTTCTGGTAGGACTTGGTGTTTGGTCAGTTCCTTGGGTATTGTTCAGGTTATACGCTGATCATGTTTGATAGTTTTTTTAATGTGGTCAGAGTTATAAATATCTCTTAGTGTTGTTGAATATCAAGTTTGTATAAATGTTTCTCATTTTTCTTGTTTTTGTGTGATTTCCCCCACAGGGGAAATACCACTGGCAGACACTTTTAGCTGCCAACCCAGTGTCTATTCTACCCTTCTTTCTTCCCGACAAAATGTTGGTTTTGTTCATACTGGCAATATATCTAATTAAATTCTTTTCCAGGCTTCCTTGTTCTAGAGTTAACTATGCAACAGAATTCTGGCCAGGGAGAAATAAGCATATTTCGGGGAGGAGGTTCCTGGGGAAGCTTTTATTTTCCTGATGGGATAGGGGAGATTACTTTAGTTTCACCTTTTCTCACTTCCAGTCTTGAACACTAATATGATATCTGGCCATCTTGTGACCATTAAGTGATGGTAAGCATGAGGCCAAATGCTAGTGTTAAAAGTGACAGAGCAGAAATATGAAGACAGCTAGGGTCCCTGAAAAACTGTTAGATAAATGAGTTGGTGCCAGCAACTACCTTCTTCTAGGCTTCTTGTTATGTAACAAAAATAAACCCCTATTTGTTTGTGCCACTGTAAGTTAGATGTTCTAATTTATTGGAAATATGTGCATTTCTAATGAACACAGCAATATTTACTCTACCATATTACAACCAAAAGTTTCTTTCCAGCATTTTTATTTATTTATTTGAGATGGAATCTCACTCTGTCACCCAGGCTGGAGTGCAGTGGCACGATCTTGGCTCACTGCAACCTCCACCTCCCAGGCTCAAGCAATCTGCCCTCTTCAGCCTCCTGAGTAGCTGGGACCACAGATATGTGCTACCATGCCTGGCTAATTTTTTGTATTTTGGGCAGTGATGAGGTTTCACTTTGTTGCCCAGGCTGGTCTCGAACTCCTGAGCTCAAGCAATCCTCCCACCTCGGCCTCCCAAAGTGCTGAGATTACAGATGTCAGCTACTGCACTCAGCTTCTTTCCAGCATTAAAAAAAATCAAACCCAGGAATTGAATACTGAAAGACTAATGACTGTCATGACCAATTTGAAGTAACTTCAGTTTTGTAATTTATTACCACTACCCAAGGTACTCTTCAAACTTCTGTGGTAGAGGCAGAAGTGGAGTTCCTCCCGGTTCTAAGACCAGGCCCACCCATTTTGGTCTAGTCCAGCTGGTGGAAAAGTAGAGGAATCAAGAGGCTAGATTTGTGTTTGTGCTTGGGGGGTGGGGGGGTGGGGGAGAGTCAGTGAATAATTCAGCACAATGAACCATATCCATATTTTGTTTCTTAGTTGCTCCAAAAGCTGGGATTGTGTATACTAACATTACAGAATTGATACATTGTTTAATTATAAACAGCAGGTGGCCCTCTTTCACAGATTCTGTTTCTGGCAGTTATGCAAAGATTTAGACAAATTGAAATGCATGCTATTATATTATACAAAGCAATTTACATAAGATACCTTATTAAGCTCAGAGAAGGGAAAAACATACCAAAGGGAACTGGCTTAACCATTTTATGAATTTTGAGAAAATGATTTTTTGAAATGTGCTTTGCACAGTTTAAGAATTTTTTTTTTTTTTTTTTTTTTGAGACGGAGTCTCGCTCTGTCGTGCAGTGGCATGATCTCAACTCACTGCAACCTCTGCCTCCTGAGTTCAAATGATCCTCCTGCCTCAGCCTCCTGAGTAGCTGGGACTACAGGCGTGCACCACCTCGTCTGGCTAATTTTTGTGTTTTTAGTAGAGATGGGGTTTCATCATGTTGGCTAAGCTGGTCCCGAACTCGTTACCTCAGGTGATGCATCCACCTTGGCCTCCTTTTATTAGTCCCAAAATGCTGGGATTACAGGCATGAGCCACCATGCCCGGCAAGAATAAATTTATAATGTGGTATCCAAGTTGGAGGAAAGGAGCATGACACAGAATCTTAAATCCCAACATGATATTCTAATAATATGTAGGCTTTCTTCTCCTCCTATGTTATTGGATATTCCCTTTTAGAATATTCTGGTTTATGTGCAATTTTGGGATTCACTATCCATGGACATTTTCCAACTCGATGTAGCGTAAGTGTAACCATTAATAACTCTGTAATCCTTTAACAATTTGTACATTTTCTTAGGCCTGGTGAATCTGCATTATTAATAGTAGAGACAGGGTTTCTCCAATGTTGGCCAGGCTGCTCTCAAACTCCTGACCTCAGGTGATCCACCTGCCTCGACCTCCCAAAGTGCTGGGATTACAGGCATGAGCCACTGCGCCCAGCCCAATATTTACTTTTAATTAACCACACTGAAACTCATTTACAATTTTTTTCAGTCATCACGGCTTAGGAGATATTTATTTAATGTGCTTTCATTGTTATTCCCAGAAACAGAAACCAAAGGGATGCGTTTTAACTCCTGTCCTATAGAGACATCAGTTTCTGTTGTATGGCTCTGGCTTTATTAGTCCCAGCATTTTTCATTTCTCTTCATGTTTTATCTTGTACTTAAGAATTAAGTAAAGACTGATTTTTTTCTTCTTACATTCTATTTTAGTGGAAGAATACAAGTTTAGCTATGACAAACTACAATTATTTGTATTGTTTACCAAATGCACCTACTTGTCCACAGGTCTCACAGGGCACATATGGGCAGGAAGTTTCTATGGAAGAAATGATCCCTCTGGATTCTGCAAAGGAGTCTTTAGGCACCCAGCTTCAGTCTATGGAAGATAGAATGGAATGTGAATCTCCAGAGCCACACCCACTTCAAGATAATGGTGAGAATAATTTAGTTCTAAGAAAGAAGGTGAGACTTGGGAGAATGAAGGGTCTAGTATTGAAAGTTATCAAACCTCATTCCATTTCAGCTTCTACTGAATGTATTAATAGTTGAAGGAAAAGCCAATCAGTATAGTGTAATGTTATTAAGGGAGTTGAATTAAAACAGTCAGATAATAATGTCAAAAATACTTGAACACAAGATTTTTCATGGATACTTTGTAATGAAGTTAGTAAGTACCTGTGGATAAATCAGATACCTCTGTATGTAAATACTGAGCACTTGTCAGTGTAGTCATGGGTCCCATTGCTGTAGCCTCTGACCACAATTTTTGTCACATAATGACTGTGTATACATTGGAAATACTATTTGGAAATTCTACCTTAGAATATGGAATTTCTGAAGTCTATGTTTATTAGTGTTCTAAGGTCTGTTATTGGTATAATGTATAGTAGAGGTGGAGTCTGGCCTGGTTCTGGAACAGCTATCTTTTCCATTTAAAAAGGATTAGGTAAAATGGATACAATGTTTTTCTCCTCTTATAGTCCTAACAATTTTCTTAGACATTGATATTGATTCTACAAACTTCTGGGGCTCATATTTTCCTGGTTCTCTTGACATTGCCCTGTATTTCTTCTTCTAATTCATTCTTGTTTATTTTCCTTCTCTGCTTCTAGTTCTATAGCATGGCACAAAATGGATCAGCATGGAAAGAAATGCTATCCATAGGATGGTCTTTTTCAGTCACATTTTGAGATAGCACTTACCATTATTGTTATTTTATTATAAAGTTAATTAACAATTTTCTATTGAACACTAGATGTAGTAACGTGTTAGATAATGTGAAAGATACTAGAGAAATAAGTGATCTCTGTTTCTTTAGAAACTTACAGTCTTGTTGCATCTACCTATAAAACAGTTAAAGAAAAAACTGCGATAGTGCTAACTTGTGTTATAAATAGATAATGATTTTCAGGAAAGGAAAACTCACTGTGAGTTTAAATTTAATGATCAAAGAAGCCTTACTGGAACAATTGAGAGTTAAATGAGGCCAAACCACACAGTAACATATCATTAATTTTAACCTAGTTTTAGAAAATATAAACATTTTAGATGATTTAAATTTAGTAGTTCATTACTGCTACAGAACCAAACAGGGGTTCACTTGCCTGGCACAGGAAAGCCAAACATCCACATCAACAGGAGAAAAGAGGGCATTTATTTGCAGAGTGTCAAGCAAGGAGAATTGGGCCCCTCAAAATTAAGACCCAGTTTCCCCGATGGTTTGCAAGTAAAGTTTTTTTAAAAGAAGGGAGTCAGAGGTTACAAGCAAAGTCATAAATCAACACGTGGACACTGTACATTATTTTGACCTAAAAAGGTAGGATGGACATCTCAGAGAAGGGGCTTACAGGTCATAGGTAGATTCAAAGATTTTTTGATTTGCAATTGGTTAAGGAGGCAAAGCTTTGTCTAAAAATTTGGGATCAGCAGAAAAAAAGGTTAGCTCTGGCTTGTGGGTGTGACTTCTTCCAAGCCCCACAGGAAGAACTTTAGAACAAAGCAGCGGTTGGAGTTCAGTCCTCAGTTCCCCATTATCTGAGGTCTTCAGACCAGTGGATCCATTTGGTGGAGGTATGGGTTTCTGAAAAACAACTTAGGGATATATGTTAAGATGCTATCTTTAGTTAATATAGGGAACATCTCATGACTAACTTTTTTGGATGTTGTTTTAAGGTATTACCTTCTTGTTTATCAAGTTGCTCATTTACTTCTTAAAGATAGTTAGATGCCTGGAATTTCCCTTGAAGGAACTCAAGATTTTCTGTTATTACCATGCTTGGGGTTAGGGGTGGCTGACAGGCCCCTAAGAGGGGTCCCTGCTCTGTCTCACTATTTGGTATGCAAATTGATAGTATAAATGATGTTGACTTGAGTGAAAGTATTTTTCCAAGCAACTATAAAACTATCTAGAGATGTTATGCTAATTCCAAATTATTATTTTTTACTTTTTCCAAAATAGTTTTTTTCCTTAACACTTAGCCAAATTTGAAGTATTCTTAGTGT
Source organism: Pan troglodytes (assembly GCF_028858775.2). Classification (NCBI taxonomy): domain Eukaryota; kingdom Metazoa; phylum Chordata; class Mammalia; order Primates; family Hominidae; genus Pan; species Pan troglodytes. Next base: position 34,531,896 of record NC_072403.2, on the reverse strand, counting down.
TTCTGTTATTATGAGTATTCTAGAAATTTATTTTAATAAGCTTTATTAAGTCAGAAATTTTTCACTGATTTTGACTCATCCAGTACTCTTATTAAAATTAGTAATGAAGCTATTTGTATTGAGTTTGTAGTTAATAGCCCTAAAAGAGAGCTGATATGAATATATTAGGTTGGAACTTACTCCTCAAATGTTGATGTAATAGCTAACCTGACTGAATAAAAGAGAAAATGTGTAGTGTGGAGATTTTTTAAAAAATCTATTATTGTCTTGCTGAGGTTCCTCCAAAAAAAAAAAGTCTGAGACCGGGTGTGGTGGCTCACGCCTGTAATCCCAGCATTTTAGGAGGCCAAGGCAGGTGGATCATGAGGTCAGGAGATCGAGACCATCCTGGCTAACACAGTGAAACCCCGTCTCTACTAAAAATACAAAAAAAAAAAAAAGTCTTTGCATAGTAAACAAACAAGTAAATGTTAATTTGCATCCTATTTTACATAAAACAGTGCTTCAATCCTGAAAACTGCTCTGGAAATTCATGTCCTGGCTTTCTGCTCTTTATTGTTTGAAACTTTTTGTTATTGGCTGAAGTTTCATTTACGCTCTTCATTCCACCAAGGTTGGATTCCTTAATCAAAATGGTATCCCCCTGGCCTGGTGCAGTAACTCACGCCTGTAATCCTAGCACTTTGGGAGGCTGAGGCTGGCAGGCAGATTGCTTGAGACCAGGAGTTCAAGACCAGTCTGGCCAACATGGTGAAACCCCATCTCTACTAAAAATAAAAACATTAGTCAAGTGTCATGGTGCACACCTGTAGTCCCAGCTACTCGGGAGGCTGAGATAGGAGAATTGCTTGAATCTAGGAGGCAGAAGTTGCAGTGAGCTGAGATTGTGCCACTGCACTCTAGCCTGGGCAACAGAGTGAGACTCTGTCTCAAAAAAGAAAGAAAATGGTATCCCCTTTTGTGAGTCCATATTCCCTACTTCTACCTCAAGCACTACTGGCTCCTTTGGCAATATATGTCTTTTAAATTATATTCCTGAATATTCTAATTGATTTTTTTCCTTTGTTTTTAGGGTCATTTTTGTGGTTTTCCATGATGTCTCAAAGCATGGGTGGTGATAACCTCAGTAGCTTAGATACTAATGAAGCAGAAATTGAACCAGAAAACATGAGAGAAAAGTTCTTCAGAAGCTTAGCAAGGTTACTGGAAAACAAAAGTAATAATACTAAGATATTTTCTAAAGCAAAGTACTGTCAGTTGATAAAGGAAGTGAAAGAAGCTAAAGCTAAGGCGAAAAAGGAATCAGTTGACTACCGTCGCTTGGCTAGATTTGATGTTATCCTTGTACAAGGAAATGAGAAGCTAATTGAGGCTGTAAATGGGGAAACAGATAAAATACGGTATTACTTACACAGTGAGGACTTATTTGACATTCTGCATAATACACATCTCAGCATTGGACATGGTGGACGTACTCGCATGGAGAAAGAGTTACAAGCGAAATACAAGAACATCACAAAAGAAGTTATAATGCTGTATCTGACCCTCTGTAAACCATGCCAACAGAAAAATTCAAAACTCAAGAAGGTTCTAACATCAAAATCAATTAAGGAAGTTAGTTCAAGATGCCAAGTAGATCTTATAGACATGCAGTTGAATCCTGATGGGGAGTACAGATTTATTTTGCATTATCAAGATCTCTGTACAAAGTTAACTTTTTTGCGGTCATTAAAGTCTAAAAGGCCTACGGAAGTTGCACATGCTCTTTTAGATATATTTACAATTATTGGAGCACCCAGTGTCCTACAATCTGACAATGGGAGGGAATTTTCAAGCCAGGTTGTCAGTGAACTCAGTAATATTTGGCCAGAATTGAAAATTGTCCATGGGAAGTCTCAGACCTGCCAAAGCCAGAGTTCTGCAGAACAAACTGAGGATATCCGAAGGAGGATTTTCTCCTGGATGCAAACTAACAACTCATCACACTGGACTGAATTTTTGTGGTTCATTCAGATGTCCCAAAATCAGCCCTATCACAGAAGCATGCAACAGACTCCATGTGAAAGTGCATTTAGCTCTGAAGCTAAACTGGGCTTGTCCCATTCTCAGCTAACTGAAGAACTTGTTGCCAGCTCGCATACAGAAAATGAATTAGATCAGGCTGACAAAGAGTTAGAAAATACTTTAAGAGCCCAGTATGAAGAAAACATTGAGACTGGAACAGACAGTAGTGATATTGAAGAGAATCTTTCTGTCACTCCTAAGGTGGCTGAAAAAAGCCCTGCTGAGAGCAGACTAAGATTTTTATCCTGTGTAGTTTGTGAAAAAGAATGCACAGGTGTTAATAGTTGTATATCATGTGATGGAAATATCCATGCAATTTGTGGAGTGCCCTCTCAACATGGGACTGAGGGCTGTGGTCAGCAAATAACTTGTAGCCTTTGCTATGAAACCAGCACAATGAAAAGGAAACATGATGAGATTCAAAGAAGTTTGCCTGTTAAACCTTCCAAAATGCTAAAGCCATCAGGGACACCATTTTCACCAGACAAAGTAGGAGATTGGGTAAGATTGAATATCTGCTGTAGATGAAAGCAGGGGAAGAATCTCATTACAGTGTACTGTGAATAAGTGTTGTGTGACAAGGTATATGAAAGCACATTTTTATTACCTTGGATATATTTCCCCCAAAGAAGGCCTAATTACTTTTAATGCTTCTTCTCTTTTTTTCCAAGTTGGAAGTTGTAAAGTTGTAACCGTGAATCCTGCCTTTTTTATTATTCTAGGGGTGATGAACAGTATCTCTTTTACTCCTTTTTGATGTCACACACTTCTTGGGGGAATGAGAAAGCTAAGATTGAGGGAATAAATAGTGTGGATGCTGGTATGTTTCTACAGAGAATGAGTTTGGTAACAGATGAATTTAGCGTTTCTCTGTTTCAATCATGTGAGTTTGGGTTCGGGGTAAGCTAAGAAAGGACATTTCAAATCAAGTGAAGAAGTATTTGTAGGGGTAGGGGATGATAAATTTGCTTGGAAGATATGGGTTTGTGTTGGGAAAGACTTCAGTTTGGGAATTTAAATGGAGAGCATGAAATAGAACCAAAAAAATTTAATATCAATAGGCTTTATGAAGTAGGGTTAATGTTTTGAAATATGGAGGTTACTTATGACTTAAACTAGTGGTACGCAACGTGTGATCAGTAGAGCAGTACTGGTATAAAAACTCCAGTCCGTAAGGAAATCAATATAAAAATTAAGCGTAAGTATTTAGAAACCTTTATAACAATTGACATTACTGCAACATCCAAGCACATGATTAATGGACTCATCTTACTGAATAGAATATAGACCAATTTAGGTATTGTTAAACTCTCAAGGTGAGTCACGTGGTGGCAGTTACACACTAGTCAAACACAATAGGTCCCCATTACAACCTGTGATACTTTATGTTTCGTTTATCAGCCATAACCCAAAGATGTATAAAACTCTGAGAAAATATAGGCATTTATTTATTTTTATAACTTAACTTTAAAATAATTTTTTATTTTAATCAAATCTAGTTTTTAACTTGTGGTATAACACTGTTAGCTGAAGGAGGAAAGTAAAATTCATATTATTTACTTTTATTCCTAATTTCAGATGGCGAAACAAGCTTCACTGGACTTTTTTGTCAAGAAAAGACATGCCTTTTCTGAACACAGTAGTAGTAATAAAAGAAATGTTAACAATAGAAGTTATCCTGAAGAAGGGAAAACCAAAAGAGTTCATGCTAGTTTCACTCGGAAATATGATCCTTCATATATTGAGTTTGGTTTTGTAGCTGTAATTGATGGTGAAGTACTAAAACCACAGTGTATTATTTGTGGAGATGTACTGGCTAATGAAGCAATGAAACCATCAAAGCTTAAGCGACATTTATATTCAAAACATAAAGAAATAAGTTCACAACCAAAAGAATTCTTTGAAAGAAAGAGTAGTGAATTGAAAAGCCAACCAAAGCAGGTGTTCAACGTTTCTCATATAAACATTAGTGCTTTGCGGGCTTCATATAAAGTAGCACTTCCAGTTGCTAAGTCTAAAACACCATACACAATTGCTGAGACACTAGTGAAAGACTGCATCAAAGAAGTTTGCTTGGAAATGTTGGGTGAATCTGCAGCAAAGAAGGTAGCTCAGGTACCACTTTCCAATGACACCATAGCTCGACGTATTCAGGAACTGGCTAATGATATGGAAGATCAACTCATAGAACAAATAAAACTAGCAAAGTATTTTTCATTGCAACTTGATGAATGCAGAGATATTGCTAACATGATAATTCTTTTAGTCTATGTGAGGTTTGAACATGATGATGATATAAAGGAAGAGTTCTTTTTTTCAGCCTCTTTGCCTACAAACACAACTAGCTCAGAACTGTATGAAGCTGTAAAGAATTATATTGTTAACAAATGTGGTTTGGAATTTAAATTTTGTGTAGGAGTATGTTCTGATGGTGCAGCTTCAATGACAGGAAAACATTCTGAAGTGGTAACCCAGATTAAGGAACTTGCGCCAGAATGTAAAACAACACATTGCTTCATTCATCGAGAAAGTCTTGCTATGAAAAAAATATCAGCTGAACTAAATAGTGTACTTAATGATATAGTAAAAATTGTGAATTATATAAAATCTAATGCATTGAATTCAAGATTATTCTCTTTATTATGTGATAATATGGAAGCTGATCATAAGCAACTGTTACTGCATGCTGAGATACGGTGGTTATCACGGGGAAAAGTTCTGTCAAGAATGTTTGAAATACGAAATGAACTCTTAGTGTTTCTGCAAGGCAAGAAACCCATCTGGTCCCAACTTTTTAAAGATGTGAATTGGACAGCCAGACTTGCTTATTTGTCTGATATCTTCAGTATTTTTAATGATCTTAATGCTTCTATGCAAGGGAAGAATGCAACTTATTTTTCAATGGCAGATAAAGTTGAAGGACAAAAACAGAAGTTAGAAGCTTGGAAAAACAGAATTTCTACAGATTGTTATGACATGTTTCATAATTTAACAACAATTATCAATGAAGTAGGTAATGATCTTGATATTGCACATCTGCGAAAAGTTATCAGTGAACATCTTACAAATTTGTTAGAATGTTTTGAATTTTATTTTCCATCAAAAGAAGATCCACGCATAGGAAATCTGTGGATCCAAAATCCATTTCTTTCATCAAAAGATAACTTAAATTTAACTGTAACTCTACAGGATAAGTTGTTGAAGCTGGCTACCGATGAAGGATTGAAAATCAGTTTTGAAAATACAGCATCACTTCCTTCATTTTGGATAAAAGCTAAAAATGACTATCCTGAGCTTGCTGAGATTGCTTTAAAATCGCTGCTGCTTTTCCCCTCAACATACCTCTGTGAGACCGGATTCTCTACTTTAAGTGTTATTAAAACAAAACATAGAAACAGTTTAAATATACATTATCCCCTGAGGGTAGCATTGTCATCAATCCAACCTAGATTAGACAAATTAACAAGCAAGAAGCAAGCTCACTTATCACATTAAAAGCTTTAAATATTGATATGTAAGGTATTGGTTCAAAGTATGCATATAAGCATTGAGTGTGAGGAATTTGCTATTTCACTTTAAACTTTCTGTTTAGTTACAGTTATGGAAGTATGAAAAGTTATGAGTGAAACAGCAATTTTCTATATAAATTGCCTATATGTATATTTTCAATTAAGAATGTGTACAGTTTTTATAATTCTTTTATTTTTCCTCATATTTGTCGTATTTATTAAAATATAATTTTAAATCTGTTGATTCTAATATTAAAACATTTGATCTTATATTTTGTGTCTTCTTCTTGTATTTCATTAGCATGTTAAGATTGTAGGACAACTTCAGGATGGGAGATGGTTTCTTTGAAATAGACAAGGTCAGTGAAGGGAAGTGAATTCAAAGGGGTAGGCTTAGAATTCAAATGCAGGGGACAGGTCAGTAGGGTATGAAGTTTGTTAAACTGATCCAGAGTGGTTAGGTTGGAAGTTGATGTTGTTTGTTTTGTAGGTGCATGTTTAGACAAAGCGTGTGAGTAGGATGGAAGGGAACACTTATTTTGTAATGGTGTTATGGCCTTGGATTCATATTGATAAATTTTTTTTTTTTGAGGCAGGGTCTTGCTCTGTTGCCCAGGCTGGAGTGCATTGGTGCAATCTCTGCTCACTGCAACCTGTACCTCCTGGGTTCAAGTGATTCTCTTGCCTCAGTCTTCCGAGTAACTGAGATTACAGGCACCCACCACCATGCCTGGCTAATTTTTCTATTTATAGTAGAGATGGGGTTTCACCATGTTGGCCAGGCTCATCTTGAACTCCTGACATCAGATGACCCTCCCACCTCGGCCTCTCAAAGTGCTGGGATTACAGGCGTGACCTGCTGCGCCCGGCCGATAAATTCTGATTTCATAAGGATGGGCGATTGGGCCATACTGACAAGTTTATGTTAGGTGGTTTCTAGATTTTGCTAGAGCTGATTGCCTTTAAGGTGCTCTGGGACAAAGTCAGAAATTATTGGCACCTCAATTAGATTTAACAACCTCTATTTTGTTTGGAGATGATTCAGAAAAATGCCACAAATATCTGCTCTTGTGTCTGTGAACTCATTTAGAATAATCGAAAGCAAATTAGTCCGATAAAACAGGTTCTTTAGCATCAAAACATGACAGAATCCATGAAGAAAATATCTTTTCCTAGACAGGGTAGCAATTTACAGTAAGTGCTTCATTTCAAATAAATGTGATATTCAAAGTTGAGGAAAGGAAGGCTATTTAGTGATTCAGAATGTTACTAATAATTTAACCTTTTGGTAATGGAAGTTTCAAGGATCCTCCAAACCTTTGAAAGTAGAGGAAAGGTTCATATTTAGTCCTGAAACCTTAATTGGATTATGTTTTATTGTGTGTTTGTTTTAATCTTACAGCTTTTCAAAAACAAAAAACCTTATCATTGTGGATAGATTTAGAAGACAGTGGTTTAATTTCTCCCACTGACAAATTATATGCCCTCTTTCTTATCTGACCATATTCTAGAACTAAGGGATTTTAAAATGTTTTACAGTTTGTTTTATTGATTGAATAAAGTATTGTGTTTCCCATTTTTAATTTCAAAAGGCAATGTGGTGATTTTATATTTATTTCTATAAAAACTTAAAGTAGTCTGGAAGAAATTAAGAGGGAATTAAGAGTACATATTAAAAGAGAACTAAATTCCCTTACTTTCTCTCTAAGAAATATAAAGTATTGGATGTCTGAGATTGGTCCAAAGCCTTCTCATATACTTGAACAACTATTTTTATTTTTTTCTGCAAATGATTCAGTGCCAGGAGGCTAACTTGCTTTACCTTTTTTTTAAGACATAGGAATATTTGTCTTTCCTCCCTTACCTCCCTGTTTTATTGTCTCACTGTAAATTTTTTTAGGGCAACAGCTTTATTGAGATTTTTATTGAGATCATGAAATCTTACTGCCTATTCTTAACGTGAATTTGATGACTAGTTATTCTGTAGATAACCTGATTTTCTCTTCCTATTTTCTGCTTGTTTTGCAGCAAGTTCACATGTCTATAAATGTGGTATATGAATACAATGCAAAGGTATCTTTATTTGTGTATACTTACAACTACTGTATGCAGTACTGTTTATTTCCATCTATCATGTATATATTGTGCTGGTTTTAAAAAATTGTATTTATGTATAACAGGAGGTTGTGTTGGGCTTTTCCTATTACTCAAAGAACAGCAACTAGGGAGGAGTCAAAGACGGGTCAAGGGAACGCTAAGTACTTCACTTTTTAAAGAAATCTGACAATGACTAGAATCAGAAAACCCCACCACCCACTGCCTCCATGCACACACCCAGACCTAACTTGAAGGATGATTAAGAAGTGGTAGAACTAGCTCCCAAAATTGTGCTTTCTGCCAAGGGAATCACTGGTAGTGATTGAAGATGCCTTCAGGAAGGAGAGACTTGTATTTTATTTCCAGATTGGGTGTTAATTTAGGCAGCAAACTTGTTCATCTGCTTTCTGCCTACTTTATCAGGAAAATAAAAGGGAAGGTGGGGTGGGGAGGGGAGGCGATTAGACTTGCAGTAGTTCAGTCTGTAGTCTCAAAATTTGGGGTGGCAAAGATATGCAAGTTTCCTGTGGGTCAGGTGACACGAAGGAATGTAATTAATTCTGACCTCTCGGCTAGTGTCACATTCAGGAAAACTGTCCTTCAGCCTGGAGAACTCTCCAACAAAGCCTGTGGGCATTTATAGCTATGGACAGATGAAGGAGGTAAAAGCCATTATCTATCTATTTATATATTTGTGGGTAAGGCCCCCATAAATATCTTGGAGAATTCTCACATGGTCCCCATGAAAGAATGAGAAAGCTTGAATTCTGGGGCTTAGAGGGCAAATTACAAATTTACCCTTGGTACCCGTATGTGTGCGCGCGTGCACATATTTTGAAGTCTTTGGTCTAGCCCTGGTTTGAGGAAGCAGGATACAAGAGGGAATTGCAGCTAAGGGGCCTGATGGCCTTTGCAACCTTATACCCAGATTCCTCTATATTACCCCAGCCACCTGGATGAAAGACCACTTCTCCTTCAGCTCTGCTGGTGAGAAACTTGAGAAAGAACCAAAGTGAGGGGAAACCCAGGGTGGGGCTTTTATGGCAGAGAAAGGAGGGTAGAGATTACTTGAGTGATCTCAGTGGTGCAGTCAAACTCTGGGGTTTTGGAGTTTGGCTGTTCTGGTTTGGCTGGCTGCTTAGATATTTCAAAGACAAAAGAATCTTGAGTCAGGTTCTAAAAGGATCCCTGTTAGAAAGTGTCCCTTCTCTGATATATGGCTGTGTACTTTCTGCAGTGAATCTCTCCTGAATAACTCCCAGAATGTCTTTGCCAGTGTTCACCAAGATAGAAAGATTGCGAAAGTTTCAAACATTATACAATTAGAAATTATTATGATAAAGAATAAGACATTTATTTACTGGTTCAAATAACATACTGTGTGCTTTGTATTCTGACATATGTGTGTTAAATTGAATTTATGATCAATTTGTTATGATTGAGAGTTATAGGAGTTATAGTTGTTTTAATAATCAAACCTTCGGCTCATTAAAATTATATAAAAGTGAAAAGCCTGAGGTTGTTATGGATTGCATGACTTCTTTTTTTTTCTTTTTTTTTTTGAGATGGAATCTCACTCTGTTGCCCAGGCTGGAGTGCAATGGCATGTTCTCGGCTCACTGCAACCTCCATCTCCCGGGTTCAAGCGATTCTCTTGCCTCAGCCTCTAGAGTAGCTGGGACTACAGGCATGCGCCACCAAACAGGCTAATTTTTGTATTTTTAGTAAAGACAGGGCTTCACCATATTGGCCAGGTTGGTCTCGAACTCCTGACCTGGTGATCTGCCCGCCTCAGCCTCCCAAAGTGTTGGGGTTACAGGCATGAGCCACCATGCCCGGCTGGATTGCATGACTTTTAAGAGTTTATGCTGAAATAATGATGTGCTTTATTTTAGGATTTAAATGCAAATGAATTTGTGGCTGAAATCTCTTTGGGAGAGCAAATTTTTCAAATTGCCATTTTCTTCTTCCACTTGAAAGCAGAAAAACCTTCTTTCAGTTGATTTGAGGAACCAAAACTGAACTCAGAGTGACAGGAGCACAAAGAAATGCAAGATGATGTAGGTTGGAAAAAGATGGCCAGAACAGAAGCTGGTTCATAAAGATAAACCAAGTTGAGGAGTTTAGCCATAATCCTGGGGGCACTGGGAAGTCAATAAAAGATTGATAAGTAGAAGATGACTTGAGTTACATTTTAGCAAAGCTTTTCCAGGTACAATGTAAAAAATAGATTGGAATGCTGAAGGACAGCAGGACACTAGGAAGAATTTTGTAATGGAATAGATTTATGATAATGGTGTGAACTGAATAAATGGGAGTAGGGATTCAAGAAAGTGGATATAAGGGAGGAGACCACCCCTCATATTGTCCTATGCCCAATTTCTGCCTCCAAAGAAAGAAGTAAAAACTAAAAGGCAGAAATGAAATCCACAAGCAGACAGCCCAGTGCCACACCTTGGGCCTGGTAGTTAAAGATCAACCCCTGACCTAATCGGTTATGCTATCTATAGATTACAGAAATTGCATAGAAAAGCACTGTGAAAATCCCTGTCCTGTTCTGTTCTGTTCTAATTACCGGTGCAGGCAGCCCCCAGTCACGTACCCTCTGCTTGCTCAATCGATCATGACCCTCTCACACGCACCCCCTTAGAGCTGTGAGCCCTTGAAAGGGACAGGAATTCCTCACTCCGGGAGCTTGGTGGTTGGAGATGTGAGTCTTGCTGAAGCTCCCGGCCGAATAAAGCCCTTCCTTCTACAACTCGGTGTCTGAGGGGTTTTGTCTGCAGCTTGTCCTGCTACAGACATATCTGAAAGGCTCCATATTATAAAGGTGCCGGTTAGCAATTGTATTGAAAATACCAGTAGAGGCCAAGTGAAGTAGCTCACACCTGTAATCCCAGCACTTTGAGAGGCTGAGGCAGGAGGATCACTTGTGCCCAGGAGTTTGAGACTAGAGTGAGATATGATTGTGTCACTGTACTCCAGCTTGGGCTACAGAGCAAGATCCTGTCTATCCCTCAAATTTTTTAAATTAAAAATATTTTAAAGATAAAATAAATATGTAGTAGGATGGGTCGCAGACAAAACCTCTCAGACACCGGATTTAGGAAGTAAGAGGCTTTATTCGGCCGGAAGCATCAGCAGACTTGCGTCTCAAGAACAGAACTCCCTGAAGAAAAAGTTCCTGGCCTTTGTAAGGGCTTACAACTTTAAGGGGTCCACGTGAAAGGGTCATGATTGATTATGCAAGCGTGGGCTACCTGACTGAGGGCTATATGCATCAGTGGTGAGGGCTAGCAGAACAGAACAGAAAGTTTCACAATGCTTCTCCATACAATGTCTGGAATCGACCAGAGCTTAACCGCACATGCGGTTAGGGTGGGGGTTAATCTTTTACATTCAGGCCTGGTCAGTGGCGTCAGTCAGTCTGGCCACTGACCCTACTTCTGTTATTTTTCAGCTTTTACTTCCTCCTTTGCAACTCTACCACAGGAGGCAGAGGGAAAATCCAAGGAAAATGTTCTCTTTCCTCAAATACACCAATAGAGGTTTCATACTATGCTACAACTGTGTCTAAAATAAGAGCAAAGGTCAATACTTGCTTAGAGACATTTAAAAACAAAAACAGGAGAAAATTTGCATTATCAGATAACAAAACTTATTATAAAGCTATAGTGCTTAAGACATGATATTAAGACAGCAATTGATAAACCATTAGAACAGAATAGGGAATCCAGAAACAATCTTGTGGGTATAAGGAAACTTGGTATATAGCAGAACTTTGCTCCTCAGTGAGGAAGAGAAAAAATTGATGGTCCATTTAGAAGAAAATGAAATTGGATCCCTGCATTCTAAATATTTTAGACTTAAATGTGAAAGTCAAAGCTATAAAACTTTTTGAAGAGAAAGTGGGAGAATGCGTTTTTGAACCTGAAGAAGGAAATAGTTTCTTATGATGCAAAAACACAAACTATAAAAAAGAAATCTAGCTGTATTAAAATGATTAACTTCTGCCTACCATAAGACACCATCAAATGTGAAACCATTAATCAAAACTGGAGTGTATATCTGCAACACATATGCTTGACAAAGGATTATTATTGAGAATATAAAGAATTACTATAAATCAATGAGAAAAAACAAGCAACTAAATAGAAAAATTAGCAAAATAGGCACTTCAAAAAGAAAAAGTCTGTATGCCCAACAGACATATAAAAATATATTTGAAACCAGGTTGGGTGTGGCGGCACATGCCTGTAATCCCAGCACTTTGGGAAGCCGAGGAGGGTAGATCACCTGAGGTCAGGAGTTTGAGACCAGAGTGGCCAACATGACGAAACCCCATCTCTACTAAAAATACAAAAATTAGCCGTGCGTGGTGGCACACGCCTGTAGTCCCAGCTGAGGCTGAGGCAGGAGAATCGCTTGAACCCAGGAGGTGGAGGTTGCAGTGATCCTGGGCAACAGAGTAAGACTCCATCTCAAAAAATAAAAAGATATTCAAAATAATTTGTAATCATAGAAATACATATTTAAATTACAATTACACTCACCAGACTGACCCAAATTAAAGTATCAAGTGTTGGCAAGAATGTGAATCAAACTCAAGCTCTTATACTCTGAATTTTATGTACATGTTGGTACAAGCATTTTAGGAAACAATATGACATTATCTGGTAAAGTTGAAGATGTGCATGCCCTACAATCTTTCAAATCCACTCTTAATTACATGCATTGTGAGGAGCCATGTCTTTGAGTGTTTATAACATCAATATATAACCCATATTGGGAACAACCCAAATGTTTATTCACAAGACAGTTGTAATATATTTATTCAACAACTAAAATTTGTACTATATTCAACAACTAGAATACAGTAGCAAAAATGAATGCTTACTGAGAATCTTGGGGGGTAATGAAGTGGACTATATCTTGATTAAGTAGTGGGTATATATATATGTAAATGCATATATGTTAAAAATCATCAAAGTATATAAAATGGGTGCATTTATTCTGTGTAAATTATACCTCAATAAAGTCAACTTTAAAAATAAATGACCTACATTTACATGCATCAACATGGATTAAATTTAACAATACAATATTGAGAAAGAAAACCAAGTTGCAGAAGAATCACAAATATTGTACCATTTATATTAAAAAACTTTATTAAAATTTTATATATGTGAAGAAACTAAACAGCATAAATTAGAGATGCTACGTGGTAAAACTATAAAGCAAGAGAAAGCCCACAAAATACAAAGAGAGAATTTTGGATAGGGATTATCTCTCTTGGGTGACAGAAGAAGGGAGGGATTGTGATTTTGGCAGAGCCACTAAGGTCATATTGTTTCTTAACATGCGTCGGGGGAACAAGGATGTTCAGCTTATTATTTTTTGTAAATGGCTTATAAATATGTTATAAATATTATTTTATATGTTTTTGAAGTTTAAAATATAAAGGAATTAAATATAAATCTGACAAAATTATGCTGAAAGCAGAATAGAAAGAATAAAAAATAATGAAAGAAGTGAAGTTATCAAGGAGAAACCAAAGTGTTCCAATATCTGCTCCTAAGGAGAGAACAGGGAGAAGTAATTGTCAAGATAAAGGATAAGAACATTCTAGAATTGATCAAAGTAGTTTAAACCATGAACACATATTTTATGTCACAAGATAAAGTGGTCTGAACATTATTTCAATGGCCAAGAAATGTATGTCAGCAGGGACAGAGTGTTTTTGTCCTGTTTTCTCTTCCTTCCTCCATCTGTCGGCCTTTGCCCTCAGGTTCATCATTGGAGGTCACAAGTGGGCTTTGTCACCCGCAGTGTTAGCTACTCACAAAACAGTAATTAAGAATGGGAGTGTCATGAGGCAAAAGAGCTTTTTCTTGGAACTCTCTTCCATCAATTAGGAAAAGTCTTTTTTAAAAATCTCTAGCAGATTCCCCCTTCAGCTAAGTAGCCTTAATTGCCTCACATAATTTACCCTACACATGTTTACTTAAGGGGAATAAGATTGCCATAAAAAATACCTTAGAAAAATCATGATTCACCCCCTATGCCAGGGTACTTTACCATGCAGTAGGAACCCTGTTTCCAAGAAGAGTAGAAAATAGCTCTCGGGTTGGCAACCCTCAGTGTCTGTCAACATTGATAAATATGAGGGCAAACATTTTCTGGATACTTGCTGGAAAGAGTAAATTTTTACAGCCTTTCAGGAGGATGATTTAGAAATAAGTATAGAAAAGTTTAAAAACAGTTGGCCAACTATAATTGTTAGAATTATATAATATATATACAAATCTAATTATGAGATTAAAACATTAGGATAGTTTATATTAGTCTAAGACAGAGAAGGAAACCATCTAGACAGGCCAACTTTAGAGGAACTGCTTACTCAAGTAGTGTTTCTTTCATATATTTAAATACTAAGCAATCCTAATAATAAAGATTTAGATGCATTTTCTTCCATGAGAAGCTGGTCAAAATATTGTGTTGACTGGGACAAAGAGATTATAAAACAGTTTACATAGTACAATCTTAATTTGGAAATTGTATTCTATGTGTATTAAGAATATCTGAAAAGTTATTTCCCAAAAATGACAACAGTGCAAATCAAGACTGAGGTAGTAGAGTTTGCAAAATCATTAAGTGATGGATGGGTCTAATGAATATACATTTATAGGCTTAAAATACTCTAATTCAGCCAGGTGCTGTGGCTCACACCTGTAATCCCAGAACTTTGGGAGGCTGAGGCAGGCAGATCATGAGGTCAGGAAATCGAGACCATCCTGGTGAAACCTCGTCTCTACTAAAAATACAATATTTAGCTGGGTGTGGTGTTGTATGCCTGTAGTCCCAGCTACTTAGGAGGCTGAGGCAGGAGAATTGCTTGAACCTGGGAGGCGGAGGCTGCTGTGAGTCCAGATCACACCACTGCACTCCAGCCTGGGCAACAGGTCGAGACTCTGTCTCAAAAAAAAAAAAAAAAAAAAAAAAAAAAACTGTAATTCAACTTTGATTAAAATAAAATTTACTTTTAAAACTATAATTACAATGAGTTTAAAAATCTTGAAAGTGAAAGATAATTGTTGACTCAAGTGCTTTTGAAAAAACAGTCATTTATAAAAACACTCTTTGTTATAAAGAAAGGGGAGAAGTTAGGGAAATATTTATATCCTAATTGTCACAAAAGTATAGTGCATTTACCAGGTGAGGTTAAAGTCATACTTAAGTTTTATGTATATAGTCCTCATGAAATTTAATTTCTGGCTAACTTATTTGCTGAGATGAACAAGAAGTTTTTATGTAAAATTTAAAGATTTTAATATTAATTGCCTTCAGTATTTGTTAGTAAAATGTTTTATCACAGGAAACTGTGTTTGTTAAGGATACATGTTAAAGAATTTTGAGATTTTTCCTTAAAGTTATAAATTATGCTTTTTTCATGAATTTCCATGCTAATCCTGGTTAACTAACCTTCTACGAACTTACTGATAGTAGTATAATTAATTTTACTATATACAAAACCAAAAATTATCTTGTGGGTTAGGAAAAGTATACTGTCTAAACCCTTGACATAAATACTGATCTTTCATTTTTTAAAGGAGAAGAAAATTTTCTTTGTGTTGAAAGAGGATAAGCTGAAACAAGTGTCACAGAGATGAAAATCTACTTCACAAAGAAAATATCTGTAATTATATGTATAAGTGATCTCTTTTTAAAAGCTTCAAAATATCTGCTTTTTTAACATGGATACTTCCATCATACCAGCATAAGAATTTTGCCTCGTCCTTATGATGGCCTATATTTTACCTCAGTGCAGTTATAGTTGCTATTTCACTGATTTGGGATCAGAGAACAAGGGAGGAATTGATAGAAGACAGTAATCTTGGCCAGGAGCAGTGGCTCATTCCTGTAATCCCAGCACTTTGGGAGGTTGAGGCAGGTGGATCACAAGGTCAGGAGTTCAAGACCAGCCTGGCCAAGGTGGTGAAACCCTGTCTCTACTAAAAATACAAAAATTAGCCAGGCGTGTTTGGTGGGCGCCTATAATCCTAGCTACTCGGGAGGTTGAGGCAGAGGACTGGAATTGCTTGAACCCGGGAGGCAGAGGTTGCAGTGAGCTGAGGTCGCACCATTGCACTCCAGCCTGGGCGACATAGCAAGACAGCAAGACTCCATCTCAAAAAAAAAAAAAAAAGAAGAAGAAGAAGAAGGTAACCTTTTTCTGACTCGATGAGTTTGGAGCGTTTGCTGGGAAATTCAGGTCTCCAACCAGAGTCTACATCATGAGTTTGGAGCTAGGGTGAAAATTTTTGGTTAGCATGAAACTGAATAAAATAATCTAAGAGAGAATGTATGAAGTGATAGAAGAAATATTCTAGGATCAAACACTTGGTAACACCACATATAAGGTTCAGACAGAAAAAGAGGACTCAAAAAAAAAAAAAAGATACAGAGAAGAAAATGGTAAGAAGTCAGAAGACAGCTGGGAAGTAATAATTTAATGGTAGCCATGAAATGAGAGACATGCATGTGAGTAATTGTCAACCATAAAAAATCCTTGATAAGATAAAATCTTGGTAAGATGGGTCTAAAGGGAACTTGGACAGCCTCTTCAGCAATTCTCCTGCCCTTCTCCTGGGAACCCTTATTTTCTCCTACGTACCCCAGCCACATCCTCTTGGATACTTTGGCAAGTACCTTGATCTTACACAAATCCACCGACCTGACCAGAATTGATTGTTTCATGTTGCACAGCTGATATAAGCTAGGCTTGTGATGGACTTTCAAGGATTTTGGATGTGAGGGCAAATAAAAGGATCAGCATACATTCTGTCTCTTGGCTTAAGTCAAGATGTAAAGCTTGAGAGTTTCTTTTTCATGTTAAGACAGCGATTCTGTAGAGAGTACAGAATAGAGATAATTCAAGAGACAGAGTAAAGCCAACTTGCAGAAGGAAGTAGATATAATAGAAAGCCCTTGACATCACTAGAGTTCCAGGTTTCAATTGTCACCAAGAATCAGCTATATTCTTGTTCTTTCCAAAGTTCAATTATTTGAATTTTCCTTGGATTCTATCAATAGGACCTAGTAAATTCTCCTTTTTGCTTAAGCTAGTTCAGGATTTGTGCCATTTGATACCATAAGTTTTAATTAACACAGTTTATCAATTTGGTAAAAACAGAGGTCATTGATTACTCTGTTCAATTCAAAGTGGTTTCAGTGGAGTAGTAGAAATGAAAACATTACAGTGAATCGAATTATTAAGAAGTAAGAAAGAGGTAACAGCTAGTGTAGACAGATTTTAGCTTTGTTCATTTCCTTAATAAATATTTATTGGGGGCTTACTGTATGACTTTACCAGGGATAAAGATGAATCAAAAGATGAGTATGATATAGTCTTCTATTCAAGAAACTCTCAGCCTTTTGAAGGAAGCTGATAAGAAGGTATTTTCAATGCAGTGTATAAGAGTATGGCTCAGAGAGGAAGGGGAGAGAGAGAGAATGACAGGAAGAGACTGGAGACAGAAATAGGGGTTACTGATGGATTTAGACTTCAAGGAGGCAAGTAAAAATAGAGTTAAAATCACAAGTGGACAGATTTACCTAGATGATGAAAAAGGACCTTCTTTTGAAAAAGGAAGTCTGAGTCTAAGATGGCATTTAAAAAAAAAAAAAGGAAAAAAGGAAAAGGAGGGAAGCAAGGATACTTGGAATCCACTGAGGATCACTTTAGAGACTATATTCTCTGCAAAAGTTGCTGTGGTAATTAATCCTACTTTTATGTCTTATGAAATGGCTGTTCCTCTTCCTAAATAAACTGTCCTCAATCCTGTGAGCACTTCTACCCAGGTAGCTTGCCTGGTTATGTGCAAAGGGAAGGAGAGAGCAGAAAACAAATACTTCCTAATATTCCAATACTGAAAACCAGGAATAACTTTTTCATATTCACATGACAGTATACTGTCACTAAGAGCAGAATCTCATACTTTCCTCTACACCATCTATCACATTAGTAGCAATACCATTCAGTAAGCACTCAACAAAAATTTAATCTAGTGATATCCTGTGGATTAAAAAAATTTAAGTAATACTGGTGGAATGAATGCCCCTTCTCAGAAATCCTTGTCTTTGCTGCCAACTTCCTATCCAGATGTTAGAGCTCAATTATCTGTGTGGAAATGGGTAGAGACCAAGGAATGGGGTGACGAGGGTCACAAATACACTGTTTCAATAGGATCATGATTCTCAAAGGGTGATCCCAGATCAGTAGCACTTGGAAATTTGTCACAGATACAAATTCTTGGGCCCCACCCCAGGACCTAATGAATCAGAAACTGCAACATTTGTTTTTAAAAGCCCTCCAGGTAATTCTGCAGCATACTGCCTTGTCTGTTCTGGCTGGTATAACAAAGTATCTTTGGGTAATTTATGAACAACAGGAATTTATTGCTCATATTCTGGAGGCTGGGAGGTCCAAGATCAAGAGGCCAGCAGATTTGGTGTGTGGTGAGAGCCTGTTCCTCATAGATCACACTTCCTATGTGTCCTCACATGATGGAAGAAGCAAACAAGCTCCCTCAGGCCTCTTTTATAAGGGCACAAATCCCATTTATGAGAGTGGAGCAATCATGAC
Organism: Pan troglodytes; assembly: GCF_028858775.2. Lineage (NCBI taxonomy): Eukaryota > Metazoa > Chordata > Mammalia > Primates > Hominidae > Pan > Pan troglodytes. The sequence goes on along the minus strand of NC_072403.2, from coordinate 34,513,581 downwards.
CTAATCACTTCCCAAAAGCCCCATCTCATAATACTGCCACACTGGGCATTAGATTTCAATATATGAATTTTGTGGGAATGCCAACATTCAAACCATAGCACACATCAAAATGTGAGAACCACTGTTTTTGGGCAGTGATTCTTAACTGTAATGGGTGTATGAATCACCTGGGAGTTGTTGAAATGCACATTCTGATTCTTTTGGTCTGGATGGAATTCAAGATTTTGCATTTCTAACGTTCTCAAATGGTGTTGACATTTATTTTCCGCAAACCATGCATTGAGTAGCAAGACATGAGGACCCGGAAGTGGGGAGGGCAGTTCAAAGCCAGGAGTAGTGACAAGGCTGCTGCTCAGCAGCAACTGAGGTACCTATTGGCTTTATGCAAAGTTGTCAAGCAAGGTCTCAGATGGGGATGCAGCTGGGTGTACAGGGGACAGCTGCCAAAACAACCTTGTTTTTATTCCTCTTAGTTAACTGCAATTCCATTTTTTATCCTTTCTTCTACTCCTCATCCAAGACACATATCAACAATAGATTTTGTTGACTGAATTTCCACAGTGACTGCACTAGCCCAGTTTATCAATTTATAAAACTGATACTCATATTTTCCAAACTACAAGCTTAAAAGCCCCAAAATTGAGTATTTTTAAACACAGGGAGATGAAAAAAGGTAAAAAGAGGCTGGGCACAGTGGCTCATGCCTGTAACCAAGGCTCCACTCATTAACTAAAATGCCATGATTTCTTTTCAAACATTTTTCCCCTGGAGTATGTTGGTAAGAATTAATTACTTTGAGAACTGCCAGTGGAGAAATTTCCTAGAACTCAATTTTGATAAATGTCAGGTTGCTATTCAAGGACTTGTTTTTTCAATGACAAATTGTAGTGTTGGAAAAGAGCCCTAAATCCTCTGTTTCAAAAATGGATTTAGATTTATTTGAGCATCTCTGAGCTCACTGTGTTTGCATGGCTTTGCCCAACTGCTATACTTCTTGGGCCAACTATGGTTTAGTAGTATTTTTTAATTATTTTATTTCATTTCTTCTTTTTTTTTTTTCTGAGACGGAGTGTCGCTCTGTCGCCCAGGCTGGAGTGCAGTGGCACGATCTCGGCTCACTACAAGCTCCACCTCCTGGGTTCACACCATTCTCCTGCCTCAGCCTTCCGAGTAGCTGGGACTACAAATGCCTGCCACCAAGCCCGGCTAATCTTTTTTTTTTTTTTTTTTTTTTTTTTTTTAGTAGAGACGGGGTTTCACTGTGTTAGCCAGGATGGTCTCGATCTCCTGACCTCAGGTGATCCGCCTGCCTCGGCCTCATAAAGTGCTGGGATTACAGGCGTTAGCCACCGCGCCTGGACTTCATTTCATTTTTGAGATGGAGTCTCGCACTGTTGCCCTGGCTGGAGTGCTGTGGCGCGATCTCGGATCACTGCAACCTCCTCTTCCAGGATTAAAGTGATTCTCCTGCCTCAGCCTCCTGAGTAGCCGGGATTACAGGTGGGTGCCACCATGCCTGGCTAATTTTTTGTATATTTTAGTAGAGATGGGGTTTCACTATGTTGGCCAGGCTGGTCTCAAACTCCTGACCTCGTGATCTGCCCGCTTCAGCCTCCCAAAGTGCTGGGATTACAGATGTGAGCCATCACCGCTAGCCAGTAGTATTTTAAAAATTGTCTTCTAAGATAGGCCATTGATAATATTCAGTCATATCCTGTACCTCATTTGGGTATCCAGGTGGCTGTTGTCCAACCAGATTTTAGCATTTTCCCCCAAATCTTCCATGTCATGCTCTAATCAATTAATAAAAATAGGAACCACAATGCCACTCCCATTTGTATTGGCATCTGTGATTCTAGAGTATTATAAAAAGATCTGAGTCAAGAAGAGTCTTTGTAAAGAAAATCCTAACATCCTGTAGGATCTGGGCCCCTTCCTTTATTTCTCTGATTTCATCTTCTATCCTACCCTCCTTTACTCCACCCCAACCTCATTGTCCCTTTGGGGTTCCTTGGACACTGCAGGCTCATTCTTGCTTCAGAGCATCCTCACTTTTCTTCCCTCTGCCTAGAATGCTCTTTTCTTAGATATCTTCATGGCTGGCTCCTCTATTTTTTTTAGTCTTTATTCAAAAAATCATCTAAATGAGGCTTTTCCTCATTTAGATAAAATTTCCTCATTTAGATAAAACCACACTAGATAAAATTTCAAACCTCTCAACATATCTTGTCCCTCTTTTCTGCCTTTTCTCTTTAGAATTTATTATTATTTAACATAATATATTTCATTTTTATCTGATTTATTTATTGTGTCTTCTCCACTAGAATATCAGCTCCACGAAGGCAGGAAATATATCATTCACTTCACCCTACTATTGTATCTTTAATGTCTAGAAAAATGTCCAGCACATAGTTGGTGCTCAATAACATTTACTACTGAATGAATATATTAAATGAAAAAGTAAGGTACAGAGAAGTGTAAATAGCACTCTATCATTTGTGTAAACGTGGGGAAAATAATATACACGTTTGAATTTATATGCCAAAAATTGCCCTGTAAGGAGACACCTGAACCTGATACTAGTCAACTGAGGTCTTAAGAACCCAGGACTGGCAAGGGCACTGGGATGGGGGTGAGAGGAAGACATGTTACTGAATATTGTTTTACATTTAAAAAAATTGTAAACTATGTCATATTATCTATTCAAAACATTAAAGTTAAAAACAATAAGAAAGAAAATAATTTCCCTGGCCAGGTGTGGTGACTCATGCCTGTAATTCCAGCACTTTGGGAGGCTGAAGCAGGAAGATCACTTGAGCCCAGGAGTTCAAGAGCAGCCTAGGCAATACAGTGAGACTCTGTAACAACAAAAAATTTAAAAATTAGCCCAGCGTGTGTAATCCCAGCACTTTGTGAGGCCAAGGCAGGTGGATTGCTTGAGGTCAGGAGTTTTCAAGACCAGCCTGACCAACATGGTTAAACCTCGTCTCTACTAAAAATGCAAAAATAAGCCCAGCACAGTGGCGGGTGCCTGTAATCCCAGCTACTCGGGAGGCTGAGGCAGGAGAATCGCTTGAACCCGGGAGGCGGAGATTGCAGTGAGCTGGTATCGTGCCACTACACTCTAGCCTGGATGACAGAGCGAGACTCCATCTCAAAGAAAAAAAAAAAAAAAAAGAAAAGAGAAAAAAAATAGCCCAGCATGATGGTGAGTGCCTGTGGTTCCACCTACTTAGAGGCTGTGGTAGAAGGAACGCCACTGCACTCCTGCCTGGGAGACAGAGTGAGACTCTGTCTCAAAAAAAAAGAAAAAAGAAAAAAAAGAAAGAAAATAATTTCCCTTTGGACTCAATATAGTACCCTTTGATATGTAAGAGAGGAAGAGATTGTAATAGATTATTTCCCTTTGAATTTTTTAAATGTATACATAATAGATGCACCTGTTTTCAGGATACATGTGATAATTTCATGCCATTCATATAATTGGTAAAGATCAAATCAGTGTATCAATCAATTATTTTAGAAAATATGTTCCAGGAAACTTTTTAGTAATCTCATAGCAATAGGAGTGCCAGGAGCAGCACAAATGAGAAGATAAATCTAAGCAACCACATCACCTCACTTTCTATGTCTCAGGTAAGCCTCGGTTCCTGAGACATTGGCTGGAGGCTGTGGTGAGGACCTCTTTGACAGTCCTGTTTATTTACTCCCAGAGTGTGGGAGAACTAGGGTCATGCTTGCTCAGGAGGAAAAAAGAACAACACATTATCCTCATAGGGCACGCCAGCTGATTCAGAGGTCGTTTTTACCAGTTCCTGTGTGTTTCATCTGAAAAGGGGGTGGCATATCAGCAAGACAACTCTCTTTCATAAGCTACTTTCTTTCATTTCACTCTAAAATTACTGATCACCTATTACACACAAGAAGAGGACTTCATCTCCATGGGCATCAAATAAAAGAGAAAATGATCCTATCCTTTGTAGAGTTAAGGAGCTGAACTAAGATAACTCAGATTCACACACTGTGGCTGTATTCTCAGAAGGAGGCTGAAAGACTCCTTCTACGGACTTGATTCTGATCCAAAGTCAGAACATTTTCCATCAAGCTGTATGGACCCACACTAATCACTTCAACTTTCTACTCTATTTCTTTTGCCCTCCCTTTCATTTTTCCTTCTCTCCCAGCTTCCTTCTCTGTTATCCACTACTTAATTTAATCAGTTAAGATCTAGTCAGAAGGCAGAAACTGCATGGCAATTTGAACAAGAAATGTTCAACTTAAAGAATTATTAACTAGTAGCAGGACACTGTCTAGTAAGAGTAGAGAACTCTCCGGAGCAGCCACTGCCTCTAGGCCTGAGGCAGAGCATCCAAGACAGGAACAAAGCGGAAAAAGCACTTCCCACTGCCACTGGCTGAAAAGTTCTCTGTGCCATAGGCTGGAGCTGGCATGCAGGCAATCACCCATTATGAGAGTGTGGAATGAGCTCTCTGGGGAGCCGCCTGCTAGGGCTTGTGTAAAGTTCCTTGGAAAGTCGTCAGCCGGGAGTTTCACAAACTCGCTGGGGATGATCATCCTGGGTGTCCCACAGCCCCACCGCACACAGCAGTGTTATTGACCTGGTTTGTTCTGCCCACGCACAGAAAATCAATCACTGTGATAAGCAGTTTGTGCAAAAGAGAAAAGATTTATTCACAGGGCTGCCCAGATCCGTTTCCCGGAAGAGAAGGCTTAGGGATAATTACGAGTTAGGGAAGTGGGGTGGTCTAAGGTGTGGGGAAAAGTGATTGGCAGTTAGGGAAAATGAAGTAACAGGTTCGTTCTGCGCAAAAGTTCATGGTATTGCATTGGACATAATGTACAGAAAATGGCGCCGTTAGTGTGATTTGAGGGTGGAGTTTTTGGCCACCTCTTGGGCACTTGCGTGGGTCCAGTTGAAAGGTCGGTAGTCTCAACCGGTTTAAACTGGACAGGAGTTGCCCCAGGTTCCTGAAAAACAACTGAAGCGACCGTTACCATGATGACTTATAGACGTTATCTACAAGGTCGCCGGTGAGGGTTAAGTTCTAATGTTCAGCGGAGCAGCCCTCAGCTTCACAGGGGGAAAAAAATCACAAAAAGACAGCGGCCAAAAGCAAGCAGGGCAGGCTAAATTTGGCATACCCGCTCAGATTAACACCTTGGTTTCAGCAGGAACAAGCAGAAAAATCATGGGGTCCAGAGGCCCCTTCCTCTTGCAGTGTACTCCCCTAGCACAGCTTAAACATTACCATTTGGCCAAATAGAAATGTTTTCAGGGTCCACCTCCAGTATCATAGAGCAGGGCAAGGAAGGGGCGATTTGGAGCTGGCAGCCAATACATTGATAACTGGGCACACTGTCTTTCCCTTTGTTCCTCTTTCCTCCCTTTTCTTTCTGTCTCATCCCTCTCGCCCTCACTTTGTTCTCCCTTTCCCTCCTTCTCTCTCTAGCTCCCCGCCTTCTCCTTCTTCTCTCCCTTGCGCTCTGGCTCCAGTCATCGCTCTCACTATCCCTCTGTGTCCTTTTCTTTCACTATCTCACCCTCTTTTCCTTTATCTCCCTCTCTCTTCGTTTTCCACTTTGATATCAAAGCTTTGTGTTTCACCTTGACTCTCCTCCTCTTTTTTCTATATGAGCTTACTGAATTAAATGATAATCTATTGCGCTTCACCTTTTCAACCCTCCTCCCCTCCCCACAAACTCCTGGCAATCAAGAATCATTTAACTATCTCTGTAGTTTTGCCTTTTCAGCAGGTCAGTGTCATGTAATCGGAATCATAGTCCGTAATCTGTTCAGGCTGACTTTTTTTTTCACTTAGCAATATGCACTTAAGGTTTATCCATGCCTTTTCATGGTTTTATGGCACATTTTAAATTTCTGAATAAAATTCCAATGTATGAATGTACTACATCTTGTAAATATATTTGCCCATTGAAGGACATCTTATATGCTTCCAGTTTTTGAAGAATACTATGAATCTTATGAATAAAGCTACTATAAACATTCATGTATAGGCATTTTGTGTGGACAAGAGTTTTCAAATCAGATGGGCAAATACCTATCTAGGACTGTCCTTTTTTCCATTGAATTATATTTGCTCCTTTGTCAATGATCACGTGGCTATATTTGTGGGGGTCTATTTCTGGAGTCTCTATTCTATTGTTCTACGTGTCTATTCTTTTACCAATACCACACTGTCTTGATTACTGTAGTTTTACAGTGATTCTTGAAGTCTGGTAATGTGAGTCTTCTTACTTTTTTATTCTTCAATATTGTGCAGAATCTTTAAGAGCTAAAGAGAATGATTTACCAAGCAAATCTTTGTTTCACTTATTTTCAATTTTACTTTTGAACATTGGAGTTTCTGTAAAGCTCCCAAAGATGAGACAGGAATCCACATAGGTGACTTCCTGGTGTTTACCCAACTCAGCAATAGGAGGTGTGGACAGCAGCGATGGGGAATTCGGCTCCATGGGATAGGGCAGGGATCAGAGTGGGGAGGACAAGGGAATCTGTCTCACTATTGTCCTATTCAAGTGGTACCTATGCATCAGGAAAAACATCTAGGACACCTTGTGCCTTAGAACTGCAACTGTTCTTCCTCTTCCTTCTCTTTGTCTTATCTCCTTGTGTCAAAAATTTTTTCTTTCTGCCCACTACCATTTCCTCAAACTGTGACAGCTTAACAAATATGACAAAGCTAGTTTATACAAGAGAAATTAATGCTCCTATACCAAAGTTCTTTAAAACATTTCAATTTGAAACCTCATCTCTTTTCTCATAAACCCAGATTCATCTTTATAACTTTGTTTGCTTATAATCAATATATTTATTGCTAGAGCAGGAAGGTGACTTATAAATCAGTTGTTTTAATATCATCATTGCATAACTGATAAAACAGAGATAATGTTAACTGCTCAATGGTATCATCTCCTGTCATATTAAATGGAATATATCACTCAAAAGAATATGTGTTTGTGTGTGTGTGTGTGTATTACATAAGTAACACTTGCTTATTCTTCCCTAAATCCACAGCATGTCTCTCTAGGGCCACTCTTTTAGAGGCAACCATATTCAGCAGTTCCTTGGTTTTCTTTTCTGATATTTTTAATTTATATATTAAAAAGTATCTGGGTATATATAAGCTCGTAAAAGATTCTGCTTATTGCTTAAGAAGATAAAAGTAGAAGGGCTCACACTACCTGACTTCAAAACTTATCATAAAGCTACAGGTAGAAAGTTAGGTCACTGATTTGACATCTTTCTTCTTTTTTGATACAGGCATTTACAGCTATAAATTTTCTTCCAAGCACTGCCTTATCTGCATCCTATAAGTTTTTGTATGTTGTGTCTTCCTTTTTATTCATCTCAAAGTATTTTCTGGTTTCCTTTGGTATTTCTTATTTGACCCACTGGTTATACAAGAGTGTCGCTTAATTTCCACATATTTTTGTGTTTTGCACATTTTTTCCCTGCCATTGATTTATAATTCCATTACATTATGGTAAGAGAAAATGCATCGCATCATTTTTACCCTTTTAATTTTTTGAGGTTTGTTTTATGGCCTGGAATGTGGTCCTCATGGTGAATGTTTCATGTTACTTGAGAGGAATTTATCTTCTGTTCTAGGCAACTCAACAAGAGAATGTCTGTACCTGCCAAAACCAGTCTATAAGATTGGAAGAAGTTTTTCTTCCTTCAAATGCACAGACACCAATGCAACACCACACAGATCATGAAGAATTAGTCAAACATGATTTCACGGAAGAAAACTATTAATGCTTCAGTAACTGAACTGTAAGAAATAAAGATCTACATATTACCTGATAAAGAATTCAAAATAATCATCTGAAATAAGCTCAATAAGGTATAAAAGAATGTACATAGACAACTAAATAAAAATGAGGAAAACAATGCATGAACAAAAGGAGAAGTTTAATAACTAGAAACCATGAAAAGGAACCTAACAGAAATACTGCAGCTGAAGAATACAATGACAGAACAGAAAAATTAAATCAAGGATTTCAATAGCAAACTCAATCATGCAGAAGAAAGAATCAGTGAACTCAAAGACAGATTATTTGAAATTTGCCAACTAGAGGAATGTCTTGATCCATTTTGTGTTGCTATAACAGAATATCACAGACTGAGTATTTTATAACGAAAAGAAATTTTTTTCTTACAATTCTGGCAACTGGTAAATCCAAGATTGAGGGTGCCACATCTGGCATGGGCCATTGTGCTGCATTATCTCATGACAGAAGGCAGAAGGGCAAAAGAGTATGCATGTGAATGACAGAGAGTCAAACTCACTTTTATAACAAATTTACTCTCACCATAATGAGCCCACTCTTGCAATAATGAGCCTACTCCTGTGATAATGACACTTATTCATTCATGAGAGCAGAGCCCTCAAGACCTAATTGCCTTTTAAAGTTTCCATCTCTCAACAGTATTGCACTGGGAACTTAAGTTCCCAACATGTGAACTTTAGGGGACACATTCAAACCATAGCATTCCACCCCTGAATTTCAAAATTTATGTCCTTCTCACATGCAAAACACATTCACTCCATCCCAATAGCTCTAAGATCTTAACTCCTTCCAGCACCAACACAAAACTCCAAAGTATCATCTAAATAAGGTGTGGGTGAGACTCAAGGCATGATTCATCTTGAGGCAAATTTCCTACAGCTGTGGGCCTATGAAATCAAAACAAGTAATCTGCTTCCAAAATACAGTGGTGGCCCGGGTATAAGATAGATGTTCCCATTCCAAAAGGGAGAAATAGGCAAAAATAAAAGAATAACTAATGCCAAGTAAGTCTAAAACCCAACAGGAAGAGCACATTAAGTATTAAAGCTCCAGAATTCTCTTCCTTGACTCCATGTCCCTCCATCTGGGCACAATGGGGTAGTGGTTAGGTCCCAAGGCCTTGGGCTGCCCCACCCCTATGGTTTTGCTGGGTGCAGGCCATGTCACAGCTCTCACATGTTGGAGTCTCATGCTTGAAGCTCTCCCAGGCTGGAGTTACATGCTGGTTGCTCTACACCTCTAGGGTCTTGGAGGCAGTCCTGATCCCACAGCTCCACTAGGTTTGATCTAGTGGGAACTCTCTTTGGTGGCTCTAACCCTACAACAAGTTTCTGTCTGGGCCCCCAGGCTGTCCATTTGAAATCTAGATGTGGGAGGCCCCACATCTCTTGTACTATGCATGTCTGCAGAATCAGCAACATGTAGACATCACCAAGGTTTACCATTGTGCCCTCCAGAGCCATGGCTGGAGCATCCAAGGAGCTCTGTGCCAGAGTGTGGCAAGCAGCTTCCTGAAGCATCCCTGGGCAGCAAATGCTGAAGTCTCCAGAGCACCTCTCTGGAAATTTTGCCCTCAAGGCCCTGCTCTGGGCCTACAATGGGAGGACAGACTCTTCCACATGTTGGGAGGATAGCACATCCCAACTTCATGGGAAGGAAAGCTCTTGTGCTCTGGACCCTTTCAGATCACACCCTGTTTATCTCTTTATCTGGCTGTTTGTTTGCATCCTTTATTATATCCTTAATAATCAACCTGTAAACATAAGTGTTTCCTTGAGTTCTGTGAGCTGCTCTAGCAAATTAATCAAACTCAAAGAGGGGGTCATGGGAGCCCTAACTTGAAGCTGGTTGGTCAGAAGTTCTGGAGGCCCAGACTTGTGGCTTGTGTCTGAAGTGGGGGCAGTTTTGTGAAACTGAGCTCTCAACCTGTGGGATGTGAAACTATTTCCAGGTGGATAATGTCAGAATTGAACTGGGTTGGAGGATGCTGAGTTGGTTTCTGCTACAAAATTGATTGCTTGTTTGGTGTGTGGGGAACACCCCCCTACACAGAAACATTTGGTCACAAAAGACGTTGGTTGGTGTTGAGGCTTCTGGGTGGGAGAATAGAAAAAAACAACACTTTGAGTGTGTTTTTTTTTCCACTGACAAATACAAAGGATTGTAATACACTTTCAATAATTATATGCCAACAAATTGGATAACTTAGAAGAAATGGATAATTCTTAGAAACATACACTCTGCCAAGACTGAACCATGAAAAAATAGAAAATTTGAACAAACCAATAACAAGTAAAGAGGTTGAAGCAGTAATCAAAACCTCCCAACACAGAAAATCCCAAGACCTTATGGCTGCACTGCTGAATCCTACCAAACATTTAAAGAACTGGTAACAATCCTTCTCAAACTCTTCCAAAAACTCAAGGAGGGGGAAATACTTCCAAACTGTTTCTATGAGGTCAGCATTGCCCTGATACCAAAGCCAGACAAGGACATTACAAGATAATTGTAGGCCAATATCCTTGATGAAAATAGATGCCAAAATCCTCAATAAAATAGTAGCAAACTGAATCCAACAGTACATTAAAAGGATCATGCGCCATGATCAAGTGGAATTTATCCCTGGAGTGCAAAGGTAGTTAAACATATACAAATCAATAAATGTGATATATCACATTAATGGAATAAAGGATAAAATAATATGATAATTTCAATAAATGTAGAAAAAGTATTTCACAAGATTCAACAACTTGCATGATAAAAACTCTCAGTAAATTAGGTATAGAAGGAATGTACCTCACAATAACAAAGGCTATATATGATAAGCCCAGAGCTAACAAACTCAATAGTGAAAACCTGATTTTCCTCTAACATCAGGAACAAGCTGAGGAGGCCCACTCTCACCATTTCTATTCAATATAGTACTGGAAGTCCTAGCCAAAACAATTGGGCAAGAAAAAAGAAATAAGATATCCAAATCTGAAAGGAAGAAGTTAAGTTGTATCGGCAGATGACATGATCTTATTATTATTTTTTATTTCAATAGGTTTTTGGGGAACAGATGGTCTTTGGTTACATGGATAAGTTCTTTAGTGATGATTTCTGAGATTTTGGTGCATCCATCACTCAAGCAGTGTACACTGTACCCAATGTGTAGACTTTTATCCCTTACCCTCCCCCCACACCTCCTGAGTCCCCAAAGTCCATTATATCATTCTTATGCTTTTGCGTCTTCACTTAGCTCCCACTTATAAGTGACAACACATGATGTTTGGTTTTCCATTCCTGAGTTACTTCACTTAGAATAATGGTCTCCAACTTAATCCAGGTTGCTGCAAATGCCATTATTTCATTCCTTTTTATGGCTGAGTAGTTTTCCATGGTGTATATTTAATACATAACACATTTTCTTTATCCACTTGTTGATTGATGGGCATTTGGGCTGGTTCCATATTTTTGCAATTGCAAATTGGGTGGCTATAAACATGTGTATGCAAGTGTCTTATTCATATAATGACTTACTTTCCTCTGGGTAGATACCCAGTAGTGGGATTACTGGATCAAATGATAGATCTACTTTTAGTTCTTTAAAGAATTTGCATACTGTTTTCCATATTGGCTGTACTAGTTTACATTCCCACCAGCAGTGTAAAAGTATTCCCTTTTCACCACATCCACGCCAACATATATTATTTTTTAATTTTTTTATTATGGCCATTCTTGTAGCAGTAAGGTGGTATCACATTGTGGTTTTGATTTGCATTTCCCTAATTACCAGTGATGCTGAGCATTTTTCACATTTGTTGGCCATTTGTATATCTTCTTTTGAAAATTGTCTATTCATGTCCTTAGCCCACTTTTTGATGGGATTATTTGTTTTTTTCTTGCTGATTTGTTTGAGTTCCTCATAGATTCTGGATATTAGTCCTTTGTCGGATATATAGTTTGCAAAGATTTTCTCCCACTCTATGGGTTGTTGGTTTACTCTGCTGATTACTTATCTTGCTGTGCAGAAGCTTTTTAGTTTATTTTACTCTGCTGATTACTTATCTTGCTGTGCAGAAGCTTTTTAGTTTATTTATCTTTGTTTTTGTTGCACTTGCTTTTGGGTTCTTGGTGATGAACTCTTTGCCTAAGCCAATGTCTAGGAGAGTTTCTCCGATGCTGTCTTGTAGCATTTTAATGGTTTCCAGTCTTAGAGTTAAGCTTTTGATTCATCTTGAGTTGATTTTTGTATACATGATCTTATATATAGAAAACCCTAAATACTCCACCAAGAAACTGTTAGAACAATTCAGTAAAGTTGCAGAGTACAAAATCAACATGCAAAAATCAGTTGCATTTCTATACGCCAACAATGAACACTATCCAAAAAGGAAATTAAGAATCCCATTTACAATAGCATCAACAAGAATAAATGCTTAGGAACAAATTTAACCAACTATTGACATTGATGAAATTAATTGGTGAAGACACAAATACATGAAAAGATATTTCATGTCCATGGATTGGAATAATTAATAATGTTAAAATGTCCACACTACCAAAAGTGATCCATAGATTAAATACACTTGCTTATAGGCTGACCTAAATGTGAGGCAGATAGATCAAAGAGAATAATGGGTTTTGAAAGCTGTCAGCAAACATTAAAAATCGATTTATTCTCTTTATTTTAATACCCAGTAAAACTTGTGCACATATATGCCAAAAAAAAAAAAAGCAAGTCCAAGAGTTTTCCTACAGGTACGGTTTATAATATCCCCAAACTGGAAACAACCCAAACATCCATCACCAGCAGAATGGGTAAACAAACATAAAAAATTGGTATATTCATATTGTGGAATATATACACAGCAGTGAGAAAGAACAATTGTTAAATGCAACAACATGGATGAATTTCACATATTCCTGCATAAAAGAAGCCAGGCATAAGAGAGTATTTATTATATAATCCTATTTATATGGAGTATGAAAATATGCAAAATTCAAAGATGATATTAGATGTCAAGAAAATGGTTATCCTTATGGAGAACGTGATTAAGAGGGGGCATGAGGGTGGCTTCTGGAGGGACTGATAATTTTCTATCTCTTGACACAGCTCAAGTGACAAAACTTAGTTCTGGGATCTTATTTGATGGAAACAGTGGCAATACACTGAAACAGAAGATCTGGGTGGGAGTTCAAAGATACATTCTCTTCATATACATTCAATGATCTATATATACTTGTATTTGGGCACTTTTCTGTATGTTTCTTATACTGCAATTAAAAATTTTCTTAAAAAATATGAAGTCACATTAAGAAAGACAGCATTACCACTATTTTAGAAACTCCATTTACCCCACTTTATAGTATATCTCTCTCATTCTCATGCTGAGATAACCACTATAATAGTGTTTGAAATAATCATTCTCTTGCTCTTATTTGTTAGCTTTACTAATTATATTTGTATCCATAAACAATAGATATTTTAGGATGCTTAGTTTGTAGTTTCTATAAATGAAATTATGCCATATTTTTGTGTTTTTTGTTATTAAAATATCTCATTTCCTGTGACTTCTAGGTTTTTCTGCATTGCATGTCATTGCTTTCGTAAATTGTTACAGCTATCAAGGGAAAATGTGTTAAGACTCTTAATAATATAATAATTTAATTTTAAATTTGTTAATTTTGCACACAAACAATCTGTTAAAGAAAAAACAGGAAGAAAAGATAGTTCTGTTTCTTCCTTTCTAAGAATTATAACTTTTTAACTTTCCTTTTGTCTGGGAAGGAATGGAAGTCGCAATTCCTGGTATACCATTTGTAGTCCCAATCTCAAGTGAAGTGTTTTAAACTTTTTACCTTTAAGAGTTGTTTTTTGTAGATTATTTTTATCTTTTAAAAATTAAGTAAAAGAAATTTGCTTCTATTTCTAGATTGTTAACAGTTGCATTGTGAGCAGACAGTGAAATTTATCCAATGTTTTTCTGCCTCTTTTGAGGTGAACATATTTTTGTTCCTTTAATTTCTTAATGTACTGAATCATAACACTGTTCTTCTCACGTTAAATTGACATCTTGCTTTTGGTATAAATCTGGATTTGTTATGATTTTTAAACATTGGTGGATTCAGCTTTTTTTTTTTTTTTGATTTCTGATTTTATGTTCGTTAATGAGATTGACCTGTGATTTTTCTTTCTCTCATTGTCTTTTTCTGGTTTGGTATTAGGATGAAGGTGAAAATGAGGTGAAAAGTCTTCCCTCTGTCACTACGTTTGGAAAAGTTTGTATCCAATTGAAATTATTCTCCCTGGATTGTTTTGAAGAACTTTCAGGTGAAAATATCTGAGTTTAGGACTTTCTCTGTAGGACAATTTTTGACTATTCGATTTATGTAACAGTTACTTGCTATTTCCTCTTGAATCGAATTTCATAACTGATAACTTTTGCAGAATTTACTGTTTTAATTTTCAAATTAATTGGGCAAAATTTTTTATACCATTGCACATACTGATCCATCTGCTGGATCATCTATTTGGCTTTTTTTTTTTTTTTTTTTAAGAGAAAAGACAGAGAGAAGTTTCGCTATGTTGCCCAGGATGGTCTCAAACTCCTGGCCTTAGGCAATCCCCCCCTGCCCCCCGCCAACTCCCCCCTCCAACTCCCCCCTCCAACTCCCCCCTCCAACTCTCCCCTCCACTGCCCCACCCCCCTACCGCGTCTTGGCCTCCCAAAGTGTTGGGATTACGGGCGTGAGCCACAACGTGTAGCCTCTTTCTGCACTTTTTTTCTTTTGAAACTAATTCTTTCTCATCTTTTAGGTCTCAAGAGTAAGTTTGGTTCCTAGGTGTTCACTGAACCCCTTCAGGCTGGGTTAAGAACAGATCCCTGCAAGCTGACACTTTGACCAGGTGGGTGAGAGAATCCGGGTGGTGCTTTCGTGGACGGCAAGAGAAAGAGAGCGCAGCCTCCTCAGGGTGCAGTTGCTGAATAGAAGAGCTTTTCAGTAAATATATGTTTCTCCAGCCCTTCTGGAATATGAAAAATCTGTGTAACAGACTTTGAGAGAGCCGGAAGCCAGGATGAAGAGGCAGGTCCCATAGAGACTCAAATCAGGCTCTCAAAGAGTTCCCAGTAATGGGGAATGAGACCACCAAATGCACCCCGTTGCTTTCACCACGCCTCTGGCACTCACAGGAGGGGGTCCACGCAGGCGTCGTTCGTTCCGGGGGCAGGCCTCGCGCGCGCCTTTCCTTCCTGTGTGTTTCCCACCGGCACATCACCAGTGGGAGGTCAGAATCCTGCCAGTCAAGGATGGCTGGGTCAAATGAAGAACTGAAATGAAAGTACACAACCACTACGAAGTGGTTCGAACAGCAACTTTCCGGGCCTAAAGCCTGGCTGCTGCCCCCTCTACCACACAGCGCCACCACCGAGTGGTTGCACAAGATGATACGCATTTTCTACATTATTCTCTAAGGGCCCGCTATACTCTTGGGCTTTTAACAAACGTCTCACTAGAGACTATTCAGCAGGGCCTAGTTTTGGTTACCAAGCGGAGCCAGGCCTAGGAAGATGCCTCTATTTAATGCTAATTGCAGCTGTTGCAGCTGAATTGGACGCCAAGCTGAGAAGGTCGCCTGAGGGGGTCTTTCTCGTTCACCTGGTGATTTTCATTTATTTCCAGAGGGTCTCAATGCTGAATGCAAACTGATCATGTGTAGTAGTGATTATAGAGAGACATTCAATGCTTTTCTTTTTCCCTTTCTTTACAACTTTTTGTCACCAGCTGAGAGAAGCAATGTGGTGCATGTGCAAAATTTGGTGTAACATTTGGTGTCAAGTTAAGGGTAGGAGTTTGGAGAAAATCGAAATACTCACTTTGCATTACCTTGTTATTGTGTGACACTGGCAAGTTATTTAGCTTTTGTATAATTTACAC
This sequence comes from Pan troglodytes, assembly GCF_028858775.2. Classification (NCBI taxonomy): domain Eukaryota; kingdom Metazoa; phylum Chordata; class Mammalia; order Primates; family Hominidae; genus Pan; species Pan troglodytes. The sequence goes on along the minus strand of NC_072403.2, from coordinate 34,497,822 downwards.
TATCTTTGAAATTAGGTTAACAACAGAAATCATGTCATATAAGTAGAACCATACAATATATATAAAATCCAGGTTAATAGCCAATCTTACAACATTTCTTACATTTTTTGCAGCTGCTAAGCCATGGGACCACGTGGCCTAATGGATAAGGCGTCTGACTTCGGATCAGAAGATTGAGGGTTCGAATCCCTTCGTGGTTGACTCTCCCTTTTTCACTCTAAAGCAAGACTGCACAACCTCCCACACCACAAAATTATAGCATCCAATTAATTTCGGAAAGTGAACGTGAATTCTCTGCAGTCCTTTCCCGTGGAAATGGGAAGTTGCATCACACACCTCTTTGGAGTTGCCAGTGATTCAGGTGGGACCAGCACACCACCTTTCAGCTGTTTGTACTTTGGAGGAAACGCTTGGCCAGGCTGGCACACAGGTGCCTGAAGTCCCGGGTGGGATGGAGAAAGCGTGAACCCTGGTCCGGGAGTATCCTCTTCCCGCCTGTTGAATGGGCTCAGTGAACTCAGTTGAATGCATCTTAAGGAGCTTTATTCACCTGGTCCCGCAGGGGGCGACCATCACGTTTCCACTGGTCCCCAGTAGGCGCTCGGTTACAAGTTTGACTCGCAGACTCACAAAAGAGTGTAACTTGAGAGCCTTGTCTTTTTGAGGTCAGTTTAAATATCGCCCCCTTTCTAAAATTTAGAGGAGCTGAAGAAACACACGCCTTAAAACCTGCTCACGATTCAGGTGGATGTGGTCGTTGACCGGAAGCTTCTTTCTCTGCCGGAGCCCGCTCCTGGGTTCTCCCTCACGTCGCGGGGCGAATTAGACTGTCTGCAATATCTGAGGAACCAAGGTGTTAACAGAGACCTGAAAACAGAAGAAGAGGCGAGCCAGGAAAAGATCTTGAAGAAGAGGAAGCAGCTTCTCCAAAAGGCGAAAGAGAGCCTTTGTAATGCCCTTTATAATAAACCAGTGAAAGTCAAAACAATTGTCTGGTCAGGAAGATATAAAAAATAGAACAACAAAAAAATTAAACCAGTAAACGTTAAAACAAAACAAAAGGGGAAAGAATCTGGCCAAATACATTTGAATACTTTTATGAAATGGAGAAATTATTAGGACGACATGACGTATTAAGTACGATTCAAGAAGGAATAGCAATAATGAATAAACTACGAAATAAATTGAAAAAGTTGTCAAACATCTTCCTACTGAGAAAACCCCATGTCCCATCACTTACCCAGGGTTTACGAGGTCACCATCCCGGCCAATATGGTGAAACCCTTTCTCTACTAAAAATAGAAAAAATTAGCTAGCTGGACGTGGTGGCGGGCGCCTGTAATCTCAGCTACTGGGGAGGCTGAGGCAGGAGAATCGCTTGAACCCAGGAGGCGGAGGTTGCAGTGAGCCGAGATCGCACCACTGCACTTCAGCCTGGCGACAGAGTGAGACCCCGTCTCAAAACAAAAACAAACAAACAAAAAATCCAACAAGACACGATCTCCTCCATAGTATAGAAAAAAGAGGGAAAAGACCCACAACTATACTTGCAGAATGGCATCATGATATTTTTCCAGACAATGTACTCTAAACAGTTTTATTGAGGCATAATTCCCGTGCAATAAACTGCACAAGTTTAAACTATGTGTAAGTTTTACACATCTATGCAATCATATATGTGTAACGTGTAATCATGAAACGACCAGTACAATAAAGATAATGAACATAGACATCACCCCCAAAAGCTTCCTCCTGCCCTCTTGTAAGCCCTGTTCCCCTCTTACAACCAGATATGCTTTCCATCATTATATGTTCATAGTTTTCAGAATTTCATGTGAGTGGGATCATACAGTAGTATGGACTCTTAAAAAAATTCTTTCATTCATTATCATTATTTTGAGGTTCAAGCAATTCTCTTGCCTCAGCCTCCCGAATAGCTGGGACTACAGGCACCCACCACCGTGCCCAGATAAGTTTGTATTTTTAGTAGAGACAGGGTTTCACCATGCTGGCCAGGCTCGCTTCGAACTCCTGACCTCGTGATCCACCCGCCTCAGCCTCCCAAAGTGCTGGGATTACAGGCGTGAGCTACTATGGCCAGCACTTTGCCAGAGACTTTTAAATGGTTGATTTGAAAAAAATAATTTTCACCAGTTTCACTTGGGAGCTGGTCTGCAGAGCTGTTTTCACTTCATGTTGAAAGTCAATCTCTGGAGGTACCTCTCATACATTACTCATCCCTGCATATATATTTCCCCTCCCTCATCCTTCCTACTTAATTTCATCATAATTCTAAATTCAGGGTTTATTGCTTATAAAAAATTATTCACAGCTGTGCCATGTAGTACTATGATTATATTTCTTATGTGCCTTTTAGTTTTCTGCAAAGTTATTAACTGCCTTTTACTTTATCTTTTATGATCATGTAACCAATTCATTCGCAACTGATTTTCCTTGAATTTAAGCAACTCTCAATATGGTGAAATACCTCAAAGAACCTATCAATTTTAATATTTTCCTTAGTGGTCTCCTCTCTGGACCCTTTGTACCCCTGCTTCAATCTGGACTGGTTGTTCTCTAGGCATGTTACACAGGTGTCTTCTTGGGGCTTTTCTTCCACCGACCTGGGATATACTTTGCCTTCTTCCTGTTTTGGACCCTTATGTTTTCCTTTTTTTAGTGTTGTATCATTTTGATGGAGGATAACCTCTAGGAATTTTCTGAGAGGGTGACTCTGTCTATAAATGGCTTTATAACATACTCAGTTTTGATTGATAGTTTGACTAATAAATTAGACAGGAAATTCTTTCTGTCATAATTTATGACATTGTTCAATTGTCATTTTCAACTCTTTCTTCTATCAAAGGAAACATTTCTAAATAAAATACACAGATGCTGCTTTCTGTTTAGATTTAGTTTAAAATCCAAAGCAAAAAAGAAAATTTTTTTTGCCTGAATCTGGTATTTTGCCTGGTGGGAAGCTACTCAGGAATTGCTGGAAAACAGAACTGTATACTCTGCTTCTAGCCACCATGATGACAAGTATGTGACACATAAGAATTGTCTGCTATGGAATTTTCTTGAAAAAATATTAGGCAAACTGGAAACAAGCTATCAAGTATGACTGTCTGGCATCTCTAAACTACTACAATTATTTAAAAATAAATATTCAAATGTCTCTCAATATGGATATCAAACCCTTTTCTCCTTGTCACGGGTGACAAGGCAAATCAGCACACCTACCAAAAGGACAGCCAGCACTAGGAAAATGCAGCTAGAAAGGACTGTGGACTCTGCAGTTTAGTTTACAAAATCAGGCAAGGACTGTAGGACACCTCTATCCATTCATACCTCAACTCACTCTAGAGATCTGGAAGCTCTTGGTCTTTCAGAGCAGGAACTCTGAGCTTGGTGCAAGGACACAAGGAGTCAGAAGCTTACTCCAAGGATCAATTTGAACAACCCAGGATTCCAAACGATTCTGGAGTTTCCGTGTTGTGGCAAGAGGAGAGAAGACCCACTTCTTGGGGCAATGAGAAGATCCCCAAAAGTCATAAACTCCTAACTTACCCTAGGCTCTTACTTTGTGCTCAGAACTGTGCTTAGTGCTTATATCCATCATTTATATCTGTGTAACAAACCTTACGCAAATTTAGTGGCTTAAAACAACAATTGTTTCTTCTGTTTACAATTCTTCAGGTCAATGATTGGAGCTGTGTTTAGCTGGGCAATTCTTTTGTTGATTTTGTCTTGGGTCGCTCATGTGACTGTAGTCATCTGGCAGCTTGACTGAGATTGGATGGTCCAAGATGGTCCCACTAACATGTGTGGGGTGTCAGCTGGACTGCCTGGGATGGCTGAGATAGCTGAGACTCTTTCTCCATGTGGTCTTCCACCTAAGATGCTTGATGAGGTTTCCAGCATCTTGTACCAACTTGGTATGAAGGTTCTAAGAGGTGAGTGACAAGGTTTCTTGAGGCCTAATTTTAGAACTCCTACACCACCATTTCTACATCATTTCACAGAATTCTGTTGGTCAAAGCAAATCACAAAGTCAACTCACATACAACAGGGAGGGAAACAGACTTGGCCTCTTGATGAAAGCTGCTGCAAAATCACATTACAGACCTGGTGTGGTGGCTCACGCCTGTAATCGCAGCACTTTGGGAGGCTGAGGCAGGCGGACCACTTGAGCTCAGGAGTTCGAGAACAGCCTGGGCAATATGGCGAAACCCTGACTCTACTACTATAAAAATACAAACATTAGCCATGCATGGTGGCGCATGCTTGTAATCCCAGCTACTTGAGCAGCTGAGGCACAAGAATCGCTTGAACCCAGGAGGTGGAGGTTGCAATGAACCAAGATTGCACCACTGCACTCCAGCATGGGGGACAGAGCAAAATCCTGTCTTGAAAAAACAAAACAAAACAAACACACATACGCACACACATTACAGAGGGATATGCATACAGGGATGGGAGGAACTTGCAGCTGTTAATCAATTGTTAATTTATTATCAAACAACATGGTGAATAGCCTTCCTATTGATATGTTCATTGTACATCTTGTTTAAGTAAATTATCCACTATCACTTTTTTTTTTAAACAAGTGTTAATTCAAGTTGGTCTGTAGGTCTTGTTTTGAACCCACTTTTACCTGGTGGGCAGCTCAGGATGGGACCAGGGAGAATGTAAACATTTCAAAATGCAGCAGCAGCTAGAAAAGAACGGGTAGTGCTGAGCATTTGCACATGGGCAGTCATAAATCTGTGAAGAGGGAGAGCTGTATTGTGTCTCCAGGATGTCACAGATGTTTAAGATCCAGAGGGTGAGATTAGTGGCCCACATGTAGGCTTCCTGCTCAGCTCGGAGGCTGTAATGGGTTGGTTTATTTTTTGAGACTCAATACCTGTGTCTCTGTCATAACTACAGACATCATAGGCTCATTAAGAATCCCAGAGGAATGAAGAAACTGAGGTAGGGAAAGCAGATTCAGACACAAGAAAATTCCCACTAATATAGTGATTTTAAAAACCTAAGATCATCCTTGTTTCACAGAGTTGAAAAGTCACACAGAAGTACTAGTCATGAATTTTTATATATGCCTGATCTATCTGGGCCTGAGACTGTGAAGGTCAGGTTTCTTTGTTTGAGACAGGGTCTCACTCTGTCACCCAGGAACCACAGGCACGCGCCACCACGTCTGGCTAAATTGTATTTTTTGTAGAGACAGGGTTTCATCATGTTGCCCATGCCTGGTCTTGACCTCCTGGGCTCAAGAGACCAGCTCTCCTCAGCCTCTCAAAGTGCTGTGATTATAGGTGTGAGTCACCACGCCCGGTCAGTTTCTTATTGAAATGAATACTGTGAAGAGCTGTTTTAGCGACTGTCATACACTTGTTGCCGAGGTATTGGACAAAGGCAAGCATCAAAAAGGACCGTGTGACGACGTTTATCACCCATGATCTTAACCAGGGAATTTTAAGTCAAATCACGCGAGGGTTCTGAGTACAGTCTAAATCTGAGTACATACATCGCTGAAAGAAATCTCAGACGCAATAAGCTCTCCCTGTTTTCGAATTTCTACAGGTCGGAGAATAGTAAAACTGCTCCAGGTGAGGCTTGAACTCACAACCTCGGCATTGCTCACAGGTGCACTGTCTTATAAGTACCGCGCGCTAACCGATTGCGCCACTGGAGCCACAGAAATGATAAGGATTTGGAAAGGTATAAGAGAAGATGCTCTTACAGATTGACGATGAACTCTTTAAACATTGTTTTTTAAGGCATTAAGTAATATGAACTTTAGGCACCTTCTAATACGGGACTTCCACGAATGGGATTAAAAGCAACAATCAAGAGAACCCTGGAATTAGCTGATCCGGAGCCCTTTTCCTTCCAACTCAGAGATGCCCTAGGGACTCAGGGTTGACATCACCGGTACCTTGAATTTCTGCTCAGATTTTCTTACGGCTTCTCTAAAGTCAGACAATAATTTAAAAACATTTGAATGAAAGTCGCATCGGTTCACCAAAAGCAGGAAGCTAAGATGGCTGCATGTAAAATAGACGTGTCAATCACTACATTCCGAGTGAAGTTTCCACCAAGAAGCGCGTATTCCGCCTGCACAAAACCAGCGAGCGCATTTTCCATTGTTTCGGAATCCCGCGGGCTTTTCATTTTCGCCATTCTACTTCCTGTCTCTCCACTCTGCGTTCCGCTACACTATTTGCTGCTTTACATGAAATGCCAACCTCCCACTCCCATCCAGACACTCGCTGATTTTAAATCTAATAATGTTAAAATACTTTGCTACTCGGAAACACTCAGAGAGCGAATATTTCCTTTACAAAAATCACTGTTTTCGACGTATAGATGCAACGCAGGCTAAGTAAATGCAGAAAAACAGTAATATAATTATTTAAAAATTTGCCAAAGTCTCATATCTTGAGAAATCCATTGTTTACATTTGTTATATTTCATGTCAGGCTTTTTCTATGAAGGTTTAACAGAGAAAGATTAAATATTTTTAAAATTTTTGTTAAAGTAATTGAACAACATAACAAAATGGCCCCTCTCACCAGCACATTCCTTTTTTGTTTTTTCAAACTGAATGTCCTTTGGCCTTCCTGTGAGGTACAGTTATCTAGTGGGGTTCCCAGCACTGCATGGTAAACCACTTGAACCTACCCACTTTTCTGAACTTTTGATCCCCTATTTCTACCACCTGCTGAAACAGTTCTGGTGTTTCTACTACATTGAGAGAGAGACATTTTTCTTTTTTTCCGAATAGGAGCCATCCGAACAGTGTGTTGGTTTCTTGACAGAGTGTAAAAATTCTGTATTCAGGGAGAGCACTCCCGTATCAGTGAAGTCTCCTTATCTAACTTTAGGTTGCACTCCCCTTCTTCAGGAACTCTGAGAACCTAGTTTGACATGAGGCAGATTCTGAGTGGGAGCAGAGGCACATAATATTTGGCCAGACAGAGTCATCTGCATTGTTTTCAAGCAAGAAGGATATGCTAACCCTCAATAAGAAGGGATGGGCCACTTCTAAAAGTTTTGGGGGTCCTGGAAAATTTGGAGATTTGGATATTCTAATACATCAAACCAGATGTCTCCATGTTGAGATCTCAGCTCACTGCAGCAGCCTTGACTTCTGGGCCGAAGTGGTCCTCTTACCTCAGCCTCCCTAGCAGCTGGGATCATGGGTGTGTGTGCCGCTATGCCTGGTTCTGTTTCTTATTTTGCAGAGATGGGCTTTCCCTATGTTACCCAGGCTGATTTTGAACTCCTGGACCCAAGAGATCCTCCCGCCTCTGCCTCCAAAAGTGCTGGGATTACAGAAGTGAACCACCGTGATAGCTGGAAGCTAACTTCTTTTAGAGTTGTACATACTATTCCTATGATTAAGTCTTGAGCCTGAACTTTCGGTTTTGCTGCTGTTAAGTTGCAGATAGGAGAGGTCCTTTATACATCCCATGGAGAAACACTTTCACAGTTAGCCTTAATTTAATAATATATCATCCTCAGTCTTTAATTATCTCTCTCCAAAACATCAATTCCTCTGGCAACGACCATCCAATTCTATTACGTTATAATTACCATTCCCCCTCATGTTTCTCAAGCACCTAAAACTTCATGTCTGCTAGTGCATATTCTTCCACCAGTTTACCATGCCAGTTCAGGTTTGGCAAAAGTTTTGACAACCGCACTGCTACTTGTGCCAGTAGTTGTGCTCCACCCATCTTCTCATCATCAACCAGACGGTGAATAATTCAGCTTCAAAAATCTCCTCTTAGTATCTTCTTTCTCAAATCATATTTGGTACCAATAATTACTGGTTGGATTCCCTAGACAGTAGACTCTAAGATGGATATTTGCATTCAGAAAGTTTACTAGGGCATTAACTGAGAATCAGTGTGGAGGGTTAGGGGGGGTGGCAAAGAAGAGGAGCAGAATTTGTCAGAGGGAAAAATTGGGGTGCAGTGCAAGCACAAAATGCCACCGGCCTACCCCTTGTGCATGTCTAGAGCTAGTATGGCCCTTCAAAGTTGTGCTAAGTTGAGCAGTCAGGGTTTGGCCTCTATGCCTCTCAGGGATGAGTAACTGGATACAGGCTGCCCTGGAAAGGGGAAAAACTTAGGCTGAGGCAATTCCTGAAGAGGAATGACAACTGAGAGGCATCAGGTGACAACCTTCCAAACATAAATCTTTCTGTCTGGGGGGCTCAGGTCATGTGGGCAATACATCATTTGTGACACAGTAAGAAGGAGGAGGGAGATAAAATGAGTTCAAGCACCAGACAGGATTTTAAAACCACCATAGAGATTGTCGATGCTGCAGAAAACATTTTATTGGAGACAGTGGCAGGGCTCGTTCTGAAGGTGAGGAATCCAGGGTTGAGATGGGAAATCCCATCCTTCAAAAGATAAAGGGCATTCCTCTCCAGGTGCCATAACCTGAATGCACTAAAGATCAGACAATTAGGAAAACTTTTGTAGGGCCAGAGACAGGTTTTGGGTCCCACAAGCATGGAGATGCCCTCTCTTCTTTTGAAGCAATGTTCTTGCTCCCACAGGAGAATGGCTGGTAGGGGGAGGTGTCATGGATGAAAACTGAGCCAAAACAGTTGGAAACTGATGATACACGTTTGTCCTAGGAGACAAAAAATGTTATGAAGTGGAACCTAAATTGTGTGACTATGACCCCATTGCTATTTCTACACCTCCAGGGTAGAGAGAGATGGAAGAGTCAGAATGTCTAGGAATGTTCTTCAGGATGTGATGGCCGACTGAATCATTGTCGTGGAAGGATGATTTCCCTCTGGTGGATATGAATGATTCAACCTGTAACAGAGGTCTGGGGATTTTAGGTTTCCATTTTTTTCAGTCTTCACCCACATACTCTTGAGAGGCAAAAGAGCAGTAGCCTTCCAAATATAAATCTAGTTTGTGGAGAGTGGGAATTCTGGCAGTATGTGGCGGTGATTTACTCAGGTGGAGCCCATGCAGGAAGAGAGTGTGGTGAGAAGATGGATATTCCTTTTTTTGGGGGGGGTGGGGAGAGCAAGTCATTAGGTGAGAAGTAGGGTTGCTCCTGCCCTTAACTCCACCTTCCTATTTGGTTTTGAATTGCTTCAAGTACGCCAGGATGTCTGTCTTGACTGAGCTGACCGTAGCCCGGTGGGACCAGCGCATGACAGGGATTCCATCAGGCCCCACCAGGAACTTTTCGAAGTTCCAACGGATGTCATGGACCTTTACAGGGTCCCAGGATATAGATTTGAATGTGCCCAAAATCTCAGAGGGATGAGGACAGGAGTGCTAAAGCAGAGAGATGGAAAAGAGAAACAATGTTATTTCTGCTCCTGGATGATCCAGGCTATTTTTACCCACAGGTAATCCACCCCTTCCTATACCTAGATATTTTAACTTCCTGATATTCCTAAAAAACTCCATAGATTCTTGAATCACCACTATGCCAACTACCAAGAATATTATAGATATTATAGCAAAATCTGCTCTCTTTCAGTTTCTCCCCATAGCCCCATCACAAAATTTTGCTGCCATGGATAAGACATGTTACCTTTTATGCTTTTGGTTTCCTTTTCTTCAAAGTAAATAGCTTGGATTGGAATGTGGTTTTCCAGGTCTTAGGGTTCCATGGGCCACTAATATTTCAATAATTGTCTTTTGGGACCAACACTGAATTACTAATATTTTGTCAAATAACAAAAATTTTTAAAACACCATCATTTTGTCACTTAATTTAAAAAGACCATTGGAAGAATAAACTGCGTGTGGGTCATAATTTGTGAATAAAGGGAAGTCCTATAAGTTAGACGAGTTGAGTTTATAAAAAACTTCCCACAATGTTCTTTTTTGTTTTTGTTTTTGAGACAGAGTCTCGCTGTGTCGCCCAGGGTGGGGTGCAGAGGCATGATACACTGTTCTATTGTCTTCAATTTATTGAGGATATATAAAGTCTTAACATGGACTGGTCTTGGTTCACAGTCCAGCATTTAGGAACAATTCACTTTGGTAATCTTTAGGGTTGTTTCAGCTCTGGCATTCTCTATGTCTAAAAATCAGTGTTTCATAAAAGGTACCTACTACACTGTATCATACCTGTTGGTTTGTTACTTTTTTTGTTTTTGTTTTTTTGAGACAGTGTCTTGCTTGGTTGCCTAGTGTGGAATGCAGTGGCACAATCATAGCTCACTTCAGCCTCCAGCTCCGGAGCTCAAGCAATCCTCTGGCCTCAGCCTCCCGAGTAGTTGAGACTACAGGTACGTGCCACCACACCCAGCTAATTTTTTGATTTGTTTTGTAGAGGCAGGGTCTCACGATGTTGCTCAGGCTAGTCTTGAACTCCTGGCCTCAAGCAATTCTCCTGTCCTGCCTCAGTCTTCCAAAGTGCTGGGATTATAGGCATGAACCACCACCCCAGCTATATAGCTAATGGTTTCTAACTCTCTCTCCATTATAAACTCATCAAGGGTACAGACTATGCCTTATTCATCTTTATATCCTTATTATTTAGTTTGCTTTATAAATAGCGGGCATTCATCAAGTGTTCCTGGAATGAATTAATGAATGAATGTCAATGAGCAAAAGAGGGTGGTCCTAGTAAAAGTTGCCATTCCACACAACTCTCTTCACCACACAAAGTTAGAGCCCCATAGATACTCACAGATTAATCTCCAGATCAGCATGTGCAATGTGGAATGCTGATCTGGAGATTTTTCTCCACAAAGACCAATCCCACCACTGGGCATGAGCCCTTGGATCCATTTCTGCCACATCAACTCTATGTTAGGAATATTAGAAAAGAGGAGGAGGCTTATGCCAGGAATTTACTCACCTTCAAGAAACTGAAGACTTTCTGTTCTTTTTCACCATTCACATCCCCTTTCTCAAAAAGCTGGAAACTAGGTACAAATCCTCCCCCTGGACGGACATACCTGCAACAAGCCATAATGTTCCCAGGAAGCTCCAGGATATGCAAGTAAAGATTATAATGAGACACTAGGATTTGAAGTCATGAGAAAGGAGAGAAAGAGGGAAGTATCGTTGTGGGTGGGGAGGAATATGGCCATGTTTTGACTTTGGGCTCTCTGACTCACTTTATTTCTCTCTATCCCATGACTTGTCTCTTTTCCTCCATCCCTTCTGTCCTCCATAGGCCATCCAAGTCTCAGCCAGGGATGGAGAGAGAGTCTGGAAACTGCCAGACGCTCATCACGGTAGGCCAAAGTTAAACTCTGCTTGTAATGCTCCTGAGCCTATTAATCCATACCTCCCCAGAAAGTTCCTGAGCTGGAAGGGCCTCTGGAGACTGAGGAAAGGTACACAGGCGCCTCCTATTGGATTTCAAGAAGACACTTACTTGAGCGCAGGAAGAATCTCTTTGTTATCTCCTGGTTCTTGCTTTCCAAATTGGTTGCAGGGAAAGCCCAACACAACTAGACCATAGGGCTTCAGCTCCTCCTAGGGTGCATTTAGTTCTGCAGTTAGAGGAGGAACAATTTTGGTCTGGGTAGAGGTTCTGCCTTGTGCAAGGATGATTCCCTGGGATTACCCATTTTACAGAGAAGGAAACAGAGGCCCAGGGAGGGAAACAGCTCTGCATCAGAAGGGCTGTTAGTAGCATAGCTGAAGTTAGAGGCCGGATCTTCAGACGTGCACTCAAAAGCCCTTTGTCATGGTGCAGTGTTTTCCATACCTGCAGCACATCAGAATCAGCTGAAGGCCCGTTCCTAAAAATAGGGATGCCCAGGTCCCATTTCAGAGAGTTTTCTGTTCCTCTGAAATGGGGCTTAGTCATCTTTATTATTCAAGAGTTCAACAGGTGACTTTTCTTTTCTTTTCTTTTTTCTTTTTTTTTTTTTTTGAGACAGATTCTCACTCTGTCGCCCAGGCTGGAGTGCAGTGGCGCGATCTCGGCTCACTGCAACCTCCGTCTCCCAGATCCAAGTGATTCTCCTGCCTTAGACTCCCGAGTAGCTGGGACTACAGGCACTTGCTACCATGCCCAGCTAATATTTCTGTATTTTTAGTAGAGACGGGGTTTCGCCGTGTTAGCCAGGATGGTCTCGATCTCCTGACCTCGTGATCCACCCGCCTCGGCCTCCCAAAGTGCTGGGATTACAGGCGTGAGCCACCGCGCCCGGCCTGAATCTTTCTTTTTTAAAGGAACAGACACAGACAATGAGGACTGAGCTTCTCTCCTCTGTGCAGCCTGGCTCACCCTGAGTGGAGTGGAAGTAAAACTGACAAAGGCAAAGACAAACAGAGAAATTTGAAATCAACAATCCTAACATTTTTCAACAGTCCTTAAGATGCTGAAGATGCATTCTTCCTAAAAATCCTCAGTGATATGCTGAAAAACAAGCTTCAGCTGCCTTCGTCCACTACCAGGAAGTTTTCCAACTTGTCTGCTCAGACTTTTATAATCATCTTCTTTGTTAACCCTTTCTGAGCCAGATGCCTTTAGTCCGTTGACAAACACTAACCAGTCCCACTCAGATTCAGCTCAGCCAACTGGTACCTCCTCTAGGCCCTTTTAAAAAACAGAGATTGCCTTCCTGTTTTCACAGGGTTCCTCAGTACCCCTCCCTATGTCCTTCTGTTATCTGTTATTCGCAGGGTGGAAACTGAATAAATCGATTCTTAAAGTCCCTATAAACTGGGAAAATAAATTGTGGTCCAATAAATATTATTCAGTCTTAAGAAAGAATGAGGAAATGATCTGAACTCAAATGTATTTTATTAATTAAAAAATCAAGGCAGCAAATAGTATTTATTGTGTGTTATCAGCTGGGGAGGGGGGAGCAGAAAAAAGAATATCTATGTATTCTGTAAACAAGATAATATTGGTCTACTGAAGGGAGGGGAAGAAGGTGGAAACCTTTGGTTCTAAAGTTTTTTTCTTTTGAACTTTGAGACTTGTGAATATAATGCTTATTCAAAACATAATTAAAAACAAAAAATGAAGGTCTTATTACTTCAAATATAAGAAGTACATTTGTCTCTGGTATAATCCATCCTGATTGTTATTCACTGATTTTTAAACCACATGCCCTAAAATATGAGAAAATTCTTCCCTGAATAATGTACAAAAAGGGAGGAAAAACTACATCCTAAAAAGGGGTTGAGGTTGGAGAGGGAGTATTTGCTTCTATTACAGCCTCATCCGCCAGCCCTCACTCTAATCAAATGCAGTTCCAGGTATAAAACTCCTTATTCTTGTCATTGTAAGTTACCTGTAAAACCTTGCAAAAGTCTCAAAAACATGGGTCTTCTGTCCTGTATTTACCAAGAAGACTTCTGGAATCTTCTGAGAGGCTCCTAGTTCTCAAGTATATATTGATTCCCCTGGAAATCTCAGGAAAAAGCAGAGGCAGGGCATGGGGAAGGGGTTAGCACATTTTTTCTGTAAAGGGCCAGATAGGAAATATTTCAGACTTTGTGGGCCACATGGTTTCCTTCATCACTACTCCTACAACTACTAACCTCTATTTTACAGCATGAAAGCAGCCATAGGTGATGTGTAAATGAACGGGGACGGCTGCATTCCAATAAAACTTTGTTAACAAAGCCAGGCTGACCAAATTTGGCCTGTCCGCCCAAGCTTGCTGACTTCTGATATGGGGGATGAAGTCACTTGATTATGAGTATTTATTTTGGTACATAATTATAATTAAAATATAATTCCAAGTATAATTTAGAATATGATCAGCTGGAAAATTTAGTCCCAAAGAGAAGTAACTATGAATTCTCTTACCAGGATATTGCGCTGTCAGACCACAGTAGGTGGCCACGTTGACGAAGAGGATGTGCTTGCCCACATACTGCTTGAAGGAAACATATTCATTCTTATTAAGTGCGATGGCCTCATAGTCATAGATGGTGCCTTTCTCGTCTTTGTGGCAATCCATCTGGAAGATTTTTTTTAAGTGATAATACTGGTAACAATAATTCCTGGCATCTGTGTAATCTTTCAAAGAAGTCAAAGAATAGTTATGTTCTAACCAAGATCTAGAAAACAAATAAGACTTGTCTAAAGTGTCAATGACAAGACTGAAACTTGGTTCTTGTAACTTGGAAATAAAAAATCAAGTCTCATAAGCCAGGCAGAGAAAGACAAGCATTGCATGTTCTCACTTATTTGTGGGATCTAAAAATCAAAACAATTGAACTCATGGAGATAGAGAGTAGAAGGATGGTTACCAGAGGCTGGGAAAGATACTAGGAGGGTGGAAGGGAGGTTGGGATGATTAATGAGAAAAAAAAAAGATAGTTAGAAAGAATAAATAAGACCTAGTATTTGATAGCACAACAGGGTGACTATAGTCAATAATAACTTAATTGTACATTTTAAAATAACTAAAAGCATATAATTGGATTGTTTGCAGCACAAAGGAGAAATCCTTGAGGGGATGGATACCTCATTTTCCATAATGTGATTATAACACATTGCATGTCTGTATCAAAACATCTCTTGTACCATATATATATATATATATACATATATATATACATACATATATATATACATATATATACACACTTACTATTTACACTCCCCCCTCCACACACACACATAAGAATCAAGTTTCCTATTATTTTGAAAGATGTGAGATACCAGGAAATACACGGATAATGGAAAAGGATATTGATTCATAAGCTGGGATGGTAGGAGCTGGAAGTAAGTGGGGCCGAAGAGAAAAGCACACTTGCCTTACATGCTTCTGTAAAAAACAGGCTACTCCTTGGCTCTGGATTGAAGGCCTCCTGTCTGGACTCTCTGAGAAGGGAGGGTTTTAAATTGCTGAACTATTTTTAGGATATCTTAGTTGCTTATCTTTCCCCAGGTCTTCTGACCTCTTACTCCACTCATCAGCAGGTAGAGTAGAAAGAACACTGCCCTGGGAATCAGAAGCCAGCTCCATTGTTAAATTCCTTTGTGAACCTGGGCAATTCCCATCCCTGGCCTTCAGTTTCCCCATGAGTAAAATGAAGATATTTATCTAGATTCTTACTAGAACTCCAAGTGGGCTTCCATGTTTAACATTCTAGAATCGAATATTATCCCCACCTTGAATAAATTTCTCCTGTCACTCTCTTACTAACATGGTGGTCATGTAAGCCAATACTCCGAAATCCCAGCTTTTGGTGGCTCTCAAGAAAGGAGATGGAGAACCCTAAAGTCCATCTGCAAGTGAGTCCCTGAAATTTGTTGGGCAGCATCACCCAGCTCATCAGCCCATTGTGCTCTAGGTGTCTAATATCCACTTTCATCCTCCATTCCACCTATCCCATTCCTTCTCAAATCTCATGAACATATTAATATTTGAGCAGACTTCCATGCAACATTTGTTAAGTTCCACTTAATACAAATTAGTCCTGCCTGAAATTCTCATTGCATGTTCTTTTATTAAATTCCTCTACAAGGCAGGTCTCATCTTACTCCTCCTCTGTCTCTACCCTTACAGTGTTCATGCAGTACCCCAAGTGTACCGATGCCACAGTGCTCACCAGCACATGCTGATCCCTTTTCTTATACTGGGGAAGCTGCCACAAATTGCTCATGGAATACAGAATATATATGACAGGAATATGAAAAGGAAGCTCTATGTCCAAACCATCCGGTGAGAAAAAGGTGGAAAGGAACTGGCTGGAGAAAAGAGAGAAGGGCGTTATTTGATAAGGAATGTCCAGACAAACTAGGATTAAACTAGACTTCCTGGAAATGCAGTAGTCTAGTAAGGATTTTGGTTGAACATCATCTGCCCCCCATTCAGAGAAGGAGTAATGCAAAACAAAGCAAAACAAAACACAACTTTTTTCTAGTCCTGTTATCCCACTGATTTTATCACCAGCATACTAGGTTGTAGCTACTCACTTCTTACTCTTGAGGAAAAAGATATTTTTCTATGCAGGTTTTTACACCTTTCCCTAAATTTATACACATATACATGCACCAGCAAAATTGAGGGATCTATAAAGAGAATATTGTGTAAAAGTATCTGTTTCTATCTCCATGTTACCTAGTTTCAAGTTAAACATTTGCAAGAATTTGCCTTTTTTTTTTTCTTTTGCTACTGCAATGACAATCACTCACAGTCATGTTGGGTACCAGTATGCAAAAGCTTAGAGAGACTCTCAATTTGAAGACTTCCTTTAGTCCAGTTTACTTCTGATATTGACTGCTGTTTCAAATTTATTGAAGTCCACATAACGTGTCTCAATTATCTCTAGACGCAGCTTTTATTAAGCAAATTCTGCAGCCCAGAGTCTCCACACTCAATTAAGCACCACAGGTAACATAAAAACCATATCAATTCTCAAAATAGAAGTTCACCCAGGATGTTATCTAGTTAATTTTAGAGGCGAGGGATGGGGAGATGTTATTAGAACTGCATTTTGTAGAATGTATTATATGCATAATAATTGTTATTCACCCACCCATAAGGTAGTTACTGTTACCCATAAATTTACAATGAGATAACAGAGGTTAATTTGTCCAAAGTCAAAAGTGGTAACCCATTATGTAAATGAAAGTTTGCCTTTACCTAACTTCATGATTATTTTCTGCCTCCAAGTTATCGCATTCATTATTATCCTTTCCTAAACTGCCCCTTCTGCTGCCAGACACATGTGTCTTATCAATAAGGTAACGAGCCATGAATTGGGCGTAGAACTGAGGCCAGAATCCAAGATGCCTGACTCCAAATCCAGTTGTTTTAGGGCTCTGATTTTTTTTTTCATGTTTTATGTTTCTCTGATAACTCTCTGACTTTATCCATCCTTAAAACTTCCACATTCGTTTTTTCCTCCTCTTCAAGGGGTTGTTGCTGAGCTGTGTCTGAGACAAGTCCACTCAGCTTCTCCTCCAAACCCCAGTCCCCACCTACTCTAAAGCCCATCGCTGTCCCAGCCTCAGACCCAGCTCTGAAGCAGAGACTGATGTGGCCAGAGAGGTCTCCAGGGGACCTCCACCTGAAGAAGGTATGGAGACCCTTTCTTCCCTAGTCATATGGAGACCCTTTCTTCCCTAGTCATATTCAACGCAAGGAATACCCATCCATAGGAATGAAGAAGATTCAAGGAGAAAAAAAAGCAAGGTTTAGGGGAACTGGCAAAGAAGAAGAAAGCAGGAGTTGGAGTCTTACAAGAAGGAGTGGAGGGCAGGGTCTAGAAGTAGGACAGAAGAGTAACTACCATGCCCTCTCTGAAGCTCACTCACCTTCATCTTCTCCTGCTTGGGACTTGTTTGCACAAAGCAGGCTAGGAGAAGGGGAAGCAGATGGACGACCCTTAACTGTGTAGTCATGACTAGTGTTTGTAGATTGCTAGTCTAGGGGCCTGAGGTCTTTGCCCACCTCTGCAGTCTTTTGGTATCTTGGCAGGGACTTAGCCCAAGCCCCCACAGGCCAATCACAGGGCTGCAAGGATTCCCGACGCATGAGGTCGGGGTGAGGATCACAGAACTCAAACCACATCCTGTCCCACACACACCCCCGTGAGCACTCAGCGCTCACCACTGCAATGAGGACCTGGGACTCATAAGTTCTGGGAAAATTATAAATGGGTGATAGCAAGCCCTCTGAGGTCCTTAAACACGGCTGTCTGTTTTTCCTCAATGTATGGAAGTGTCTAGATGCTTATGCAACCTCCCAGTAAAGTCACTGCAAAAGGGTTGGTCTAGGCATTTCAAATGTTATTTCTAATATTATTTGAGCTTAAAGATAAATCAAAGAATGGGCCGGCCATCTAGGATCTCTCAAAAAGAGTTAGGAGGAAACTGGCTCGAGGAGAGGAAATAGTCACAATGTATGCGAAGGACAGCAAATTAATACAAATCCTTAGAAATGATTTCAAGTGCTTATATATCAGTAAGAAAAAACTACCAGACCAACAGAAAAAAATGGGCATGAGGCAGAAAATCAAATGGCATCTGTGGTAGGATACAGTGTTCTCTCTCACCAATAATCAAAGAAGTATAAATACGAAAAGACACATTCCACACTTATCAGATTGGCAAAAGTTAAAAGGAATGGTGATTCCCAGCCTGGGCTCCGTCTGGTATAGGAGGCTCTTACACGATGGGTGGGGGAATGGCGAATACTAATTGTTGCCAACTTTCTGGACAATAATCTGACATTCTGAATGCAGTGCTTTAAAAAAGTAAATAACTTTAAAAAAATAATTATATATTTACAAAAATTGCAAGCATTCCTCTTTTTTTTCTATTTTTTTTAACTTTTATTTTAAGTTCAGGGGTACATGTGCAGGTTTGTTATATAGGTAAATTTGTGTCATAGGGGTTTGTTCTACAAATTATTTCATCACCCAGGTATTAAGCCTAGTGCCCAGTAGTTATTTTTCCTGATCCCCTCCCTCCTTCCACCCTCCATCCTCTAATAGGCCCCAGTGTGTGTTGTTCCCCTCTATGTGTCCAGGTGCTCTCATCATTTATCTTCCACTTATAAGTGAGAACATGTGTTATTTGGTTTTCTGTTCCTTCATTAGTTTGCTAAGGATAATGCCCTCTAGCTCCATCCATGTCCCTGCAAAGGACATGATCTTGTTTTTTTTTTTTATGACTGCATAGTATTCCATGGTGCATATGTACCATATTTTATCTAGTCTATTATTGGTGGGCATTTAGGTTGATTCCATGTCTTTGCTATTGTGAATAGATAGTGGCAAGTACTACTCTTAATAGCCTGGAAGCCCAGAGCCCAAGAAGAATCATGGAAATGAGACACAAGTCCCTCTAAAAATAAAGTTGCTTTGCCTTTCAACTGGTATACAAGCCCCATTCATTCAGCAACAGTTTCCAATGACCTCTCAGTAGTCTTGGCTAAAATTTTAGACTATATGAATTGATGAATGCAGGCCTGGAGCCCTGGGAATTTCTGGGTTTCTCACATAAATAACATAGTTAATCACTGCTGACTTCACAGGAGATGGACCAAGACATTCTTCCCTTTTGTCTACCATACAGTTTTAATTTTTGGACCCCTAGCACTAATATTTAATTAATCATGCTCCTAAGTTCACAATCATTTGTCCTTGCAAGTCCCCTCTCTTGTTTTATTTATTATTTATATCCTTTGCTTCCCAAACTCCACTTTCCTTCCCCTCACTATCATAAGTGTATTTAATATGTTTAATATGCATATTATTTGTATTCTTGAACAATTTGTATATTCCTCATTAGATTATTAGCTCTTTAAAATTAAAAAAAATTAGTTACTCATTTTTTCCCCCTATTTGGACCTGAGTTTCAAAGGGTTGAATTATACTCTTAAATTTATGGCATTTGTCATCATTAGGCTGTGCAGGGATTCTCTCACATTAATTAAAAAAATTTTTTTTGTCCCCAATCCACTGGCATTTTCCTACCTTTTAGAGAGAGGGAGTGGCAAAGGAACAGATATTACAGACTGGAAAGTGTTGGTGCATTGGCTGTTTCTAATGCTTTGAAACTACAAGAAAGGAGTGAATTCAGGAACTTAATGGGCTCTAATGAGATAAAGAAATGCTGAAAAATCTGTGGATTAGTGAAAAGGCTCAGGGTTGTTTCCCTCACTGCTCTTCCCACACATCTCCCCACCTCCCATAAGATTGGCACTGCCAGCCCAGCTTTGCTGAACTTTCATGTTTAGGAAATGATAAATTCTTCCTCTCCAGTTCTAAGTTCGTTTCCAACCAGCCCCCTCCACCAGCCCTGCCTCTTCCAGGTTCACACAAAATCCTGCCTCCACCTCCTTGTAACTGAAGTCTAAGTGAGGTTTAATTCTTGAAGTCTCACTGGGTTTAATTTTCCACCAGTCTCGGGGAGTCTGGGCATTCAAGAGCTCTCTTGGAAAACAGAAGCTTTTTGTTATCTCGGATTTCTGATCTCTTCTTAGAGCCCTTTAATCTAAGAGCCCTCTAATCTAAGGGGAGGAGCCCATGCAATGCCTCACCCTGCCACAAAACACCCCAAGCCCTTCAGGTTTCCTGCTTTGTGGCACCTCCTGGCCCCAGATGCTGACTCGCCTGCCCGTCTCCCCTCTATCACAGTTCAAAGAACTGTGGAGATCAAAATATCAAACCTCATTCCTTCCCAAGTTATGTGACTTTGGGCAAGCTGCTCTCTGTGCCTCTGGCCCTCATCTGTAAAACTGCTAGAATAATATGAACTTCATAGGGCTAATTTTAGGGGAAAAAAAGAGATTAGTTTAAACTTACCACTGGACCCAGCCCAAGAAAAACACCCAGAGTTAATTCAACAGATGAACAAACAGGTGCTCAAATAGAAAATCTGACTTACCCAGAGCTTGTGTTTAGAGATGGCTGCTCCTCCCTTGCTATTATAAATTCCTTACTTTCCTCACCACTTTATCTTTGCTTGTCACACAATAACTAACTTCTAGAGCAGAAGAGAAACTTTCATCATAAACTATGCCTCAATGGTCAGATCAAATGGCCTTCTCAAGCCCCTTGTTCCATTGTTTCAGTTTCCCTGGAGGCAAGATATCTGTTCAGGGAGCTCATGCTCAGCAGGAGGCCACATGGAAGGACTTCTTGTCGTCATCCCCTGACTGTCTCACATAGTAGCTGCCTCCCAGCCAGAGCCACATATCAAATCCCTGTTGCCTCTTTTCTGGAATGCTGAAATCATCTCCTACTTGTCTTCTCTCTTCCAGACTCTTCCTTTCTATAGTTTTTCCTTTACCCTATTGCCACTGGAAACTCTAAACACCTATCTGATATCTTTCCCCCTAAAAAGAGCCAGCGATGCTAACCAGTTTATTATAGCATCAAATCCAGAATCTCCAGCAAGGTATTCGAAGCTCTCCTGATGTGCTCTTAACCTCCTAGTTTTCACTCCCAGTAGCTCCCTATGTGAATCTCTCAGACAGCTACAGTCTTTCCATTCTTCAAAACACACCTCCTTGGATTTAGATTTTTGACCTTGGAGGTCAATGGTGCTGAGAACATTGAGATCCCACCTCCCCTGGTCCAAATTATATACATTATGCAAATTATACATACATATATGTAATTTGACAGGAGAAGGAATTCCCACTGAAAGACAGGAAATACAATTTTATCAAATTTTACCTATCAAGATTTTTTTTTTTTTTTTTTTGAGACACAGTTTCGCTTTTGTTACCCAAGCTGAAGTGCAATGGCATGATCTCGGCTCACTGCAACCTCTGCCTCCCGGGTTCAAGAGATTCTCCTGCCTCAGCCTCCTGAGTAGCTGGAATTACAGGCGTCCACCACCATGCCTGGCTAATTTTTTGTATTTTTATTAGGGACAGGGTTTCACCATGTTGGCCAGGCTGGTCTCAAACTCCTGACTTCAGGTGATCCACTTGCCTCGGCCTCCCAGAGTGCTGGGATTATAGGTGTGAGCCACCACGCCCGGCCTACCTATCAAGAATTTAGGTGAAAATGTTTGTAGCCTGAGCCATAGATTAAGGCTGAAAAGCCAATCCAGGCCTAAATTAAGCTATAAGGTCTGTCACTTCCTGACTTTAAAAATCCTATAATTACAAGCAGTTCATGATCTTAAACGTGGTGGGACACCTGGGTGGGAAAAATCAATGTCTCAATTGCTGCCTAGTTTTCTCAACCAGACTCCAATTTTTCCTTGAGGTCATATTCTTATGAGAATAAGTTTTCTGCCCAAGGTCACGTAGTTAGTGTGTGGCAGTTTACAAATTGAAATGAGGGCTTTCAGACTCCCTGTCCTAGTTTCTGGTAATGACTTAATCCTACCTGAAAGTCAACATCAAGTTTTTTGTTTTTAGTTCCTTTGATTAGAAAGGAAATAGGTTTGATTCTTTCTCAGGGACAGTACACCTCTTTATTCAGATTCAAACCATAGCCTCTGAGACCACCCAAGTCTAACTTAGAGAACTCTGTCCACCCTTTGGTTTTACTTGACTATTTTCCGTGAATTAGAAAATCTCCCTTGGCATCTGGCATCTCCATTCAGGCCTCCAGGATTTTTCTTACTCTAGTTTTGTAAGCATGAAGCATAGGATCTACTCCAAGTCTGCCATTTTAAGTTACTATTACTTAAGTTTATACAGAATTTATAGTTTACGAGCCTCTTTCACATCAATAATTTCGTTTAGCCCTCACAATCAGCCAGTTACAGAGGTAGCATGGGCATCTTCAGCTCAAATTCGCAATGGAAAAGTAAGTTCAGAAAGGAAAGGCGACTTGGCCAAAGATTCACAATAGTGTAAACGTAGACCATAAACTTGAGTTTCAATTTCAAATCCGCTAGTTGCTTCACCCTCAAGGCTCAATTATTCATAATGTATGTGTTTGGAAATGGAAGCAAATTCTAGAGAGATCACTGAATGTCCTTTGGCATTTAATTTTCATTCTCACGTGTTCTTAACTTTCTGATCTTCCCCAAACATGATGAAGTTTGGGACTCACCTATGGTTGAAGCTGGCTCTGGCCCTAAACCTGAGCCTTCACTGAGGCAGCTGGCCCTGACACGCAGACTTCCTGAAGGGTCTCTTGTTTATGCCAAGCTTTCCTCCTCCAACCTGCTCCAGGAAGAACTCTGCTTCTTGGAGGCTGGGGTGGGGAGGTGGTGAGAGAAATAATGTGCACTCCCCTAGATGGTGTTCCTATTACTCCTGCTTTGATGGATTCGGAAGGACGCTGGGGAGAGAGCACTGTGTCCTTGCCCACACACAGGAATTTGAGTGACCCACACCATTCCAAACCAGATGCCCTCACACCTGGAAATTCTGCAGTCTATGACTCAGATCCTTACTGCTCCCCAGGAAAGAATAAATATGCCTCACATCACCAGCACACACTGCAGACCATCACCAACAACTCAATAGAACTGTGGAACATGGAGAATGCCGCTCCTCTACAGGCCTGAATTTACCTATTTGCACAAAGCGGGAGTTGGATCAGAAAAATCACCAAATTCCCTTTTAAGGCAGACAGTTTATTTTCTCAGCTTTTCAGAGATTCTCATCATTGGCACTTATCTGACCAATTCTTACTCCTAGAAGACTGGGAAACACGAGTAACAATCAATACATTTTGAATTCAAACATACGCCTTATAGGTCATGTTTTTCAGGCCACAACAATATACATAAGAAGCAGATGCTCAGTAAAGTTTAGAGATTGTCTCATCCAAGTCACAAGGCCTAGGCAGATAAATCTACAACTGTGTCCCCATAACAGTTGCAATCAGAATCTGATTTAGAACAAATTAAAGGCTGAGACAATTTGGCTTCTCCTTTCTCGCTCTGCAATCCCTCAGCCTGTGGCAACTTGTGAAAGGCATCAAAGCCAGTAATAAAACACCAGGTTTTGATATAGAAACACCCTGTAGACATCCCAGAAATATCCCAGGGACAAATATTGGCTGTCTTCCTGGCTATGATCAGAAGGGGCAGACAATATTTACAGGTGAAGTGATATGTTGTTTGGAATTTAGTTCCGAATAATTCAGTGAGTATGGGTATGTGTGCAAGGGTGGGGGCTGTGGTAACAAGCTTTTTCAGATGTAGGTAAAATGAAATTAGCGGTGAGTTGTATTGATTATAGATGCAGTGAGTAACAGGTATGTGAGCTTAATTATACTCCTCTCTACTTTTTATATATGTTTGAAATTTTCCTTAATAAAAAAGTTGAATTAAAACGTAACAAGCTGGGAGCTTCAAGGTTGGGACCTTCTTTAACTGATGGATAGAAAAGGAATAGAGCAGATAAGAATATATATAAGAGATAAATGGAGCAGGAAGGAAAATGAAAAAAGAAAGAAGAAAAAGAAATAATGGGAACTTATATCAGCATTTATTGAGTTGTTACTGTGTATGCCAGGCATTTCCAGATATAAATTCTTACTTAATCTTTAAAAGTCACACTGTCATGTTCTTTCACACAAAAAAAGAACTTGATACACTGAAAAATTAAATAACTTGCCCAAAATTGTGTAGCGAGAAACAACTTAAAGCCAGGATTGTTTAAATCCTGAATCCAAACTCTTTTTCTCGTACACAATGAGGAGAGAGAAAAGGAGAAAGTAATGAGAGGTGGCAAAGGGTAAAAAGTGTAGAAGAGAAAAAAAAAAAAAAGAAAAAAGTGAGATTCAGTGAATTCAGAATCAGGGAAGCAGTTAAGAAGCCTTCCAAAGCTATCACTGGAATAGAAGGTAACTAGGGCTGGCATTACTCAAACCTTGACCCTTCTGAGGGATGATTAATCTTTCATTTTAGGCAAGTTAGCAGAAAATTCATTACCTGCCTTCTGCTGCGCTTGCTGCTGGGAAACAAGAAATTTTATAGTCTTCAAACAGTGGCAACAACCAGGAGGATCCATGATCTCCCAAATATTTGTGCCTCCCCTCTGATGGCCCTGCACTGACTTCTTGTGTCTGTGTGTGTGTGTGTGTGTGTGTGTGTGCTCAAGCTAAATTATAACAGAACAGGAATAAGGAAGAGGTAATACAGAATTTGAGTAAAATGATAGAGTGTTACGCCTTGACAATGATAAAAAGCTACTCTCTTTAACACATCCTTTGCTTCTTTCTTCTCCAGTAAGAAAAATGCATTTTTTAAATTTAAAAGAAGAAAAAAATGTAGAACAAAGAGGAAATATAAAGTTAAACCTGAGATATTAATAAAAGTCACCTACTTGTTCTATGTGAATTTGTTGACACAGCACAGACAAGCAGATCTCAAGATAAAAAATTAAAACCTTACATTGCCTGTATTGGTTCTGCAATCAAAGCTGATATTAAAATATTTAGCAGGGCTGGGTTGGATGGCTCATGCCTGTAATCCCAGCACTTTGGGATGCCTAGGTGGGTGGATCGTTTAAGATCGCCACTTCGAGACCATCCTGGGAAACATGACAAAATCCCATCTCTACCAAAAATACAAAAATTAGCTGGGTTTGGTGGCATGCGACTGTAATCCCAGCTACTCAGGGGGCTGAGGTGGGAGGATGGCTTGAGCCTTGGAGTCAGAGGTTACAAGTGAGCTGAGATCACACCACTGCACTCCAGCCTGGGTGACAGAGCCAGACCTTGTCCCAAAATGTGTGTGTGTATATATATATTTAGAAGTATGCCATGGACACAACCAATCAGAACAAATCTTGGGCTCCAACAACTGCCGTGCATATTCCTGTGTATACACACTGAGGACCATCCCTGCCTGCAAGCATGAATGCTAGATGTCTTGGTAGACATGCAAATGTTTTGACTTTCCAAAGCAGGGGAAATGAACTTCAGAACCTAAGAAAAAGCTCCATTTGGTGCTTCTACTACTTTTTAAGACAAATTTTAAACAAGTGAGTTATGAACATATGTGAGTGCTGATCACTGAATGGGAACATAGCTTAACCAAAAATCAACCACAAGCATCTTGATTAAGAAATAAGGAGTAAGTTAAACTCTAGTCCTGGGCAGAAACTTCTTCACTTGGCTTCTTTCTATCCTATAAACTTTAATGTATTTGGTAGAAGACACAAAAGGTATGCTGATCAAATGTGTAGATCATTGATAGATGATAAATATAGCTAGTCTGATAGATGACAGAATTCAGATTTAAAAGATCAATTGCTTGGGTGGATAGACAATAATAGGCACCAGCATTGCAGGGGCAATTCATATAAACTTTGATGTTTATTTGACCTTAAGTTAAAAGTGAACCAATAAAAATTAAAAACTAAAATAAGTGAACCAATAATGTTTCAAAGATACTAGAGAAAATAATGCCATCTTGGACTCTACTGATTAGTATCTAAAGAGTATGCTCTTGATTGATGAAATCAGACCTGAAATAATGTTTCTATCTGTGGACAGAATAGGTTTTAAAATGTAAATTAATAAATCAAGCCAAATTCTAAGGAGGAGGGTGAGGATGTGAACTGGCTCCTAATATATATTAAGGCCTGGTCAAGCTCACCAGAATCCTGATTTGTGACTCAAGTCTCAGAAAGTTACCTCAGAAGTCTTGTTTGATAAAGCTATATCCATCATTTTGAATAAAAATATGTAATTTGTATATCATAAAATCTCTCAGGAATGATCCCAAAGTACTTGCCAAGATTTGATCTAGAGTCAACCCCAGATAGGTGGACTCTGGTGATGAAGACAGTTCTATCTACCAGAATCAGAACATTTCTGGAGGGAAGGTTACATCAGGGAAATCTGGCCGATGTCAAATCAGAAAGGACCTTGAGTGCTTCATGGGAGAATTTCAAACTAAAAGTGTAAGAATTTAGGAGGAATTGGGGCACTTTAACATAAGTGATATCAACAAACCTGACCTTTAGAAAAGTCATAGAGTCAGAGTGTGAAGGAAACAGGGACTGGAGAAGATCCTGGAAGTGAGGAGATAGCTAAGGGATGAAAGCAAAATTCCTGGAAGGAGATAACAGGGAACTAAGGCTCCAAAGAAGGATGGGTGAAGGGCAATTGCAGCCCCATGATACCTTCAGGTGCACCAGGGACATGAAATGTTCCTTGTTTCCTCCTGTTCCATGTGTGCTCCTGTACCTTCACTTCTCATTGCTGGAGGCAAGGACCCAAGGTACTCAAAAGTCTATCAAGAATGTGGGAACACCAAAACCTATGAAGTTGGGGTTTTAGGCCATTTGACCTACTGATGAGGTCCATAATGAAATGTCTCCTTACCTCTCAAGGGCTCATTACTACAAGGTGAGCAAATGTAAATTGTCCCAGATAGTAAAGATTTCATCACAATAATTATGATCCAAATGGAACCAGAGCAAGAGCTCTGGAGTAGGACGCAGAAGTTGCCTTCATTTCACTGTTACCCACTTTGTGACTTTTTATATGTTATCTCTCTCTCTGAGCTTCAGTTTTCTCATACATGAAACTATGTGAATACAGTTCTAGTTGTTTACCATTGTCAGGCCATGTGGTAAGTGCTTTATAGTTATTATCACATTTAATTGTTACAGCAGCCCTACAAGGTAGATAATATTATTATTCTGATTTCACAGATGAGAAAACTGGGGACAGACACATTAACTTTGATTTCAGATTCAAGGAGCTAGTCAGTGGCACTGACAGGTATTGAATTCAATGGTCTTTATAGCCTCGTAGTCAAAGTTTCAGCCATTTTTTTGAGCTAAAAGCAGAAGGGTAAAGAACTTGGGAATGTGTGTAGGTCTGTTCCATAAGAGGCAAGCATCTGACCTGCTGCCTTAAGGAGCTGCATAGCTGGATCAGGTATCAGTGATCAGGACATAGATTATAGGCTTTTGAAAAGAGTTCAGAAATCTGAGATAACTAAAAGCTTGTCTTTCAAGAGAGTTCATAAGAACTCAACCCCACCCAGACTTTAGTTTCAAGAGGCAGAGAATGCCTTTTGTGTGAAGCTGGCAGAGGCAACGCAGGTGGAGCAGGCTCGATGGTGAGGGGTTTACAACTGAAGAGGAAGGGGGTGTGTGTAGGGAGTGGAGGTGGGTGTGTATGAATGCCACTCTGCGATTGGAGGGTGCTTCTTCAAACTGGTCCCTGCCAGGGGCTCAAAAGGGGCTGAAATCCTGGGGACCTCAGAGTCATCTAAAACTCCTAGCCATGTTCCGGCAGTTCCAGGCCTCCTGTCTTGTCCTGTTGTTCCTGGTTGGCTTTGCTCAGCAGATCCTAAAGCCTCAAAATAGGAAGGTGAGCATGGGGCAGGGGATCCGAGCTGATTCCAGCACGTGATGACCAACCTGGCTGCCAGAGTTGCGAGGAGTTCTCTCCTCTCCTTTCGAAGGACAAGATCTGCATTCCCAGCCCTTCTTCACAAATCCTGACATTGCTATCCTTAGCAGGCTCTCCCTAAATCCACTGTCTCTTACTTGCATCTTTTCCTCTGCACCTAGTAGCTCTTTGAACTGAATGTATGTGGAGTGGGGTTGGGGAGCTGCCTCA
The DNA here is from genome assembly GCF_028858775.2 of Pan troglodytes. Lineage (NCBI taxonomy): Eukaryota > Metazoa > Chordata > Mammalia > Primates > Hominidae > Pan > Pan troglodytes. The sequence goes on along the minus strand of NC_072403.2, from coordinate 34,469,872 downwards.
GCACATTCCCCTTTGCCACTTCCCCCTGGTGGCCCCTTGATAGCCTAGAGCCTGTCCCCTTCATGCTGGTCCATAACTTGGGGTAGCGCTGTGGATCCCAACAAATGAGGCATGAAGTCGCAAATGGATTGACAGGGAGGCTGCCCTGGTTACTCCTGGAGAGGCTGCTCAGCCAGAAACTCAGAGGGAGAGGTGAGAGAATCTGGGGTTGCGATCTGCACTAGGAGTTTCTAGGTCACAGAAAGAGGAGCTCCCCACCACCACACCCCTAGAAAAATAAAATGCATAAGGCCAATATGGTTGTCCACTAATATTAATTTTAGGGAAGGTCATGAGGTGAGGTAGAGACAAGGCTCAGCTCAGAGTAGGCTTTGTTCTCAGATCTTGGTGTTGCTCCCAAATCTCCTGATGCCATTTAGAAAAGTCCCCCCACTGGATGTCCATAGTCACCCCTGTGAAAGATGTGTATATATGTCTTAGGATGCGGACTGAGCAGATCACTTGAGGCACCCGCAAATTTTAACTTTAAAATCAGATGAATTTATTCAAAAGCAGCCTCAGTGGTGGCCATATGCCCATTATATATCTTTTGTTATTTCCTTTCTGTCCTCTATAAAAGGTGGCGTACAATGCCTATCATATAATGCAGTGATTCCCAGACTTGAGCTTACCTAAGAGATAGCTGGTTAAAGCACAATTGCTGGACCCCACCCAAGAGTTTCTGATTCAGTAAGCCCGGGAATTTGCATTTCTAAAATGCTTCCGGTTGATACTCATGCAGGTCTCCACACCTGAAGCTTTGAGCTTTAATCTCTGTTACTGGATTCATATGAAGTGTAAGATGGTGCCTATTACAAGCCATAAGACAGCTTACTTACTTACTTTCCAGAAAGGTAACAGATGACTTGAACGGACAACCTCCAAGGGTCATCAGATCTATGTCAGCCACTGCTGCCTGGTTGGGTGTGGAATTCTCGATGTAAAATATCATCTTGTGAATTAAAAGCTGTGTTCTAGGGTATTCTGTCTTCTTCAAACAGATGTAAGCAAACTAGAGCAGAACTGAAAACTGGGTAGGAAGGATTGAGCTCTTCGAGTCTGCAGTTTTCGTCGGATTCTGCATCTCATTTCACAGAGTGACATCCTCATGAGAACCAAATCTTTGGAAGTTGTTGCACCCAGAGCTAAGGTAGCACAAAGGCAAGAAAATGGAGGCATACAAATGACAGCTCACATGGTGATTTCCGTGTGACTTTTTATTATAGTAGCAAGAAAGACAAATGCTGGAAATTATTTAGCTCAGACGTAAGGTGTCATGAAGGCAAAAAGAATGCAGGCATATAGATGATAACTCCATCATAGTGGGTTTCTTAGGCTAATGTTCCCAAATATTGTGACTAATGTATATGCACAGATGTGTACAGAAATATGGACTTAAAAGGAAAGGGCTTGCCCCTTGGTCAAGCCTCCTTCTCTCCAAGGATAATGAAGGAGAAGCTGTGGCCTTGTGTCATGGTAACAGACTCAGAAGATGATAAAGAGTTTCTTGCCCCACTCTGCCCACAGTAGCTCACCCACAGGCAATTCCTTCCCTGCATGGGGTATGCTTTTATGGACTGAGATCCTGTGAAGCCCAGTTTAAATTACTCTAAAATTCTATGAGTTTTCTTCATATGGCCAGGACTATAGCCTCTCTTACCAGATAACATGTTAGCCTTTTGTTCCAGGTTCTGTATGCCTTTTATGCTTGGCATGCTTGTGGGTAGAAAAGTTTTTCCGCTCTGTGCTATTTTATGAACTTTAATTCATGAGCAGTTCAGGCTGTTTCACCACAATATAAAGAAGTGGGTGCCAAGGATGAGTTTTCAAGGTACCAGTGAAACCGGAAAAGTTCCCTTGTCCCTCTCACAGGGCATGCGACGGGGGGTGTGGCTCGCTGCTTCAGTTCCCCGCCGCTCAAACCTGTACGGGAGCAGAGGGGGAAGCATACAGACTAGCAGATTGTGGAGCTCCAACCTTAAGGCAGTGTCTAGGGGTGAATGTTTACAGCTGAAGCCCCAGTGGGCATGTTACAGGGTGCTCTTAGTTCAGCCACCCATAGGCAGCTTGTGTTAGCTCCATTAGACCCCTACCTTATCACAAAGACAGAGGACTTTCTGTATCCCAGGGATCTTGCCTTGGTTTACGGGAAGAATCGGATCACACGTGGGCGTGGAGAATGAGTGCAAAGTTTTATTGAGTGGAAGTAACTCACATCAGATGGGGGAGCCAAAACAGAGATGGTTTTTCCCTGGAGCCCGGCCAAACTCCATGTTCTTCCGCTGTCAATGGCCTTCCGGTGTGCTCCTACTGTGTTCAAAATTGGTGGGTTCTTGGTCTCACTGACTTCAAGAATGAAGCCCAGTTCTTTAAGGAAGCGTCTCCAGAATTTGTTCCTTCTGATGTTCGGATGTGTTCAGAGTTTGTTCCTTTTGGCGGGTTCGTGGTCTTGCTGGCTCAAGAGTGAAGCTGCAGAGGCTCAAGAGTGAAGCTGCAGAGCCTCGCGGTCAGTGTTACAGCTCTTAAGGCAGCGCGTCTGGAGTTGTTCTTTCCTCCCGGTGGGTTCGTGGTTTTGCTGGCTTCAGGAGTGAAGCTGTAGAACTTCGCGGTGAGTGTTACAGCTTGTAAAGGCAGTGTGGACCCAAAGAATGAGCAGCAGCAAGATTTATTGCAAAGAGCGAAAGAACAAAGCTTCCACAGTGTGGAAGGGAACCCACGGGGGTTGCCACTGCTGGCTCCGGCAGCCGCCTTTTATTCTTATCTGGCCACACCCACATCCTGCTGATTGGTCCATTTTACAGAGAGCCGAGTGGTCTGTTTTGACAGGGTGCGGATTGGTGCCTTTACAATCCCTGAGCTAGACACAAAAGTGCTCCACCTCCCCACTAGATTAGCTAGATACAGAGTGTCCACACAAAGGTTCTCCACATCCCCACCAGAGCAGCTAGATACAGAGTGTCAATTGGTGCATTCACAAACCCTGAGCTAGACACAGGGTGCTGATTGGTGTGTTTACAAACCTTGAGCTAGATACAGAGTGCCGATTGGTGCATTTACAATCCCTTAGCTAGACATAAAGGTTCTCCAAGTCCCCACCAGACTCAGGAGCCCAGCTGGCTTCAGCCAGTGGATGCTGCACCGCGGCCCCAGGCCGAGCTGCCTGCCAGTCCCGCGCCCTGCGCCCGCACTCCTCAGCCCTTGGGTGGTCGATGGGACTGGGCGGCGTGGAGCAGGGGGCGGCGCTCGTCGGGGAGACTCGGGCGGTGCAGGAGCCCACGGAGCGGGAGGAGGCTCAGGCATGGCGGGCTGCAGGTCCCAAGCCCTGCCCCGCGGGGTGGCAGCTAAGGCCCAGCGAGAAGTCGAGCACAGCAGCTGCTGGCCTTGGTGCTAAGCTCCTCAGTGCCCGGGGCTGGCTGGCCGCTCTGAGTGCAGGGCCCACTGAGCCCACTCCCACGTGGAACTCGCGTTGGCCCGCAAGTGCCACGCGCAGCCCTGGTTCCCTCCAGCGCCTCTCCCTCCACAACTCCTCGGAAGCTGAGGGGGCCGGCTCCGGCCTTGGCCAGCCCAGAAGGGGGCTCCCACAGTGCAGCCGCGGGCTGAAGGGCCTCTTAAGCGCGACCAGAGTGGGCGCCAAGGCCGAGGAGGCGCAGAGAGCGAGCAAAGGCTGTGAGGGCTGCTAGCATGTTGTCACCTCTCACCACGATGGTGCATTGCTCTCCACGTCCAGCCAGTTGAGTGTGTTCCTCCGCTGATGTGCTCCTCTCCACATCCAGCGCCAGTGCCTCTGGCTGCTAGGGTCTCAAGAGTTTTTATAGGCACAGGCCCATTTGAGTGAGAAGGCAGGAGTGCCTGTCCTCATGTAGGTCCGTAGGCACAGGCCCGAGGGTGGAGCCCTAGTTAGGTACCCGCCTTTCTCTACCCAGCACTTCCCGGCCGCCCCTCCCCCATCACCAGTGATTACCCCATTGGCAAGCTTGGAAAGGCCCTTCGGTGGCATCTGGAGAAGTTATGGGCCTGATTTTGGGGGACAGGAATTACAATATAAGAACACGTAGATGAGAAGTTTGTGCAAAACTTACTTATGAGAAATCCTGCAAAATCTTTTAAGAGTATCTGAGAGAGGACGGCATGACTTGAACGGGGTGTTAGCATGTCGGGGGAGAATGCAGTGTCAGGGAACAGAGGTAAATGTTATTAATCTTCTGGAAACGGGAAGAATATTATGAAATGCTTGTCTTGCCACACACACACAAAAATGGCTTGTAATTTAGAAGACATAAATTCTAGCTACGGCATCAGCTCTAACTAAAAATTTTACTTGGAAAGATCCCTTCAGTTCTTAGAATTTCAAGATATTACATGAAGGGTCTTCGAGTGTTTTGAAAAAGTCCACAAATGTTGGGAATTATTTTTTATCTTATATCGTTATGGTTATTTTTGTAACATTCCAGGTGGATTGCAACAAAGGGGTGACAGGCACCATCTATGAGTATGGAGCCCTCACCCTCAACGGCGAGGAGTACATCCAATTCAAGCAGTTTGCAGGCAAGCACGTCCTGTTTGTCAATGTGGCCACCTATTGAGGCTTGGCAGCTCAGTATCCTGGTAAGAACTCACGTTTCAACTCTTTTGGAAGCAGCATTGCCAGATAGCCATATTCTAATTCCAGAAGGTTTTACCAATGTGTTATTGGAGGATGCGATGGGAGAACTGATCAGGTGACTCTACCTCCCTAAATGCTGCTCCTGCTCTGCTCCTTAGAATATCAGGATAATTATTTCCAGATTTGAGAACTAAGACCTTCCCAAAGACTTAAAGACCACCAGGAGCACACTTGCAGTTGAACAAGTTGAATGTGTTACTCGGTACCCTGAAGGAGAACATGTTCTATAGAGAACCATGGGGTTTCTTAATAAGAAAGTATTAGAAAGGACTTACTATAGAATCTGAACTTTTGTTACGTGATTTGGAGACGAGTTCAAGGAATTGAAGTTCTGTTCTGGATTGGATGCCATCAAGAACTGTGAGCAATTATATGATTTGGTGTCTTAATCAATCATATCTACATGGGGAGAGAAACGAAGACTAAAGCTGTAACTGGTAAAGAAGCAGCAGTCACTCATATTGGCAAGAATAGGGTGGTACCTGGTCATTGTTGCGATTTGGACAATGTTCGTGCTTTGTCTATGTTCAGTTACAATTATGCAGTGGCCTTGTTTTTGCCTTGATTCATCATGGTCACATGTTATGTGATATTGTTTGTATGAAACTGTTCTATGAAATTGTTTATGTTTCCTAGGAGAGTGCTAAAGCCTAGCTGTGACTCCCAGGCCAGATACCTGGCTTTCAAGGAATGATTTTATGCTTCTCATCGGTTACTTCTGATAAAAACAGGAGAGATGAGTGATCTTTGATATTCTGGAAAATGCCCTTGGGTTCTGTAGGCACCTGCAAATGACCAAGAGGGAAATGAAGTTTTCTGTCTGGGCAGCCTTTGATTGGTACAAGGGCTGTGTAGTGTGACTGGCAATGTAGAAGAATGCTCCATCTCGCCAACCTTGGCCTAACCTTCTGTGGTAGCTGAGGTGTGTTTCCATTTTCTTTGTGCCCTTATTGGAGAAGAGTTTTGCATTACTGTTGGTCCAGAAAAGGTTATTTAAAATTCTAGATCAATTATACTAGAGATAGATACAGCTTTGGACAGGCCAAGAACTTTATTTTATGCTTTTAAAAAATGGCTCAAGATAAATTTAAAAGATTTATTGCACCAAATGCCACAGAGAAGTGGATCAAAATAATACATGAACAAATTTTGTTTTGTTTTGAGACAGTCTCGCTCTGTCGCCCAGGCTGGAGTGCAGTGGTGTGATCTCAGCTCACTGCAACCTCTGCCTCCCAGGTTCAAGTGATTCTTGTGCCTCAGCCTCCCGAGTAGCTGTGATTACAGGCGTGCACCACTATATCTAGCTAATTTTTTTTTTTTTTTTTTTTTGCATTTTTAGCAGAGGCAGTGTTTTGCCATGTTGGCCAGGCTGGTCTCGAACTCCTGACCTCAAGTGATCCACAAGCCTTGGCCTCCCAAAGTGCTGGGATTACAGGCGTGAGCCACCGCACCTGGTCTATACAAAAACAAGTTTTAAGAAAAATTTTCCACACATTGACACTATTATCTGTTCAGCTGATCAAAAATATATAAACCCTATCAATTTTTCTTAATGGATTTTCAGTAATAAAAATCCCAGAATTTTAGCCCTTTTAAGTAACACTTAAAGTCAAGCATATTGTAATCTCATGTCTAAAAGATCTGGCTCACCAAATTTTGACATTTTAAAATTAACATTCAGAGGATGCTACATGATTTAAGCCAAAATTCTAATAAAATTCCGGCTCCTCCAAAGTACAAATGGCTCACATTTACCAAGAGTAGCTGAATACTTTTCCAATTTAATGGTAAAATTATGCATAAAAAGATGCACTCAAAAGTACAGATTAGGATAAGAATCACACATTTAAAATAATTTGGGGGTCCCTTTGTTATTATTATTATTTTTGAGACAGGGTCTTGCTCTGTCGCCCAGGCTGGAGTGCAGGGGCACAATCTTGGCTCACTGTAACCTCTGCCTCTGGGATTCAAGCTATTCTCTTGCCTCAGCCTCCCAGATAGCTGGGACTACAGGTGCATATCACCTCGCCCAGCTAATTTTTTTTTTTTTTTTAATAGAAACTGGGTTTCACCATATTGGTCAGGCTGCTCTCGAACTCCTGGCCTCAAGTGATCCAACTGCTTCAATCTCCCAAAGTGCTGGGATTATAGGCATGAGCCACCACACCCGGCCTCAATTTTTTTATTTTTATGTACACTCAAGTCTAGGGAAAACCTGAAAAGCTACAGACTAAATTTTTATTATAAGAGCCCAAACAACAATTTAGTATCATTTAGTAAGTGAGAAAGTTAAAAGAACTTGCCAAAGGAATAGAATCAAGTTCTGCCAATTGTGTCTACTATAGGACCTCAGGACCTAGGTATTAGAGCCCAAACGACAGTTTTGTATCATTTAGCAGGCAAGAATTCTCCTCCCTTCAAAAAGTTAAATTTGAAAAATATGGTAAATTTTAAAAGTTGTGATGTGTAAACAGCAGTTCCATGGAATGTGAAGCTGCTCTTAAATTTGTTTTAATTTAATTTAATTTTAACTTAAATTTGCTACATATTGAATAGGCAATATACTTCCAACATTCAAAATTCAAGAGATATAAAAAGGTTTAACAGTGGCACTTGCCATGTTCCCTTCTCTTTAGGCAACCATTATTATCAGTTTATGGTGTATATTTCCAGAAATCTGTTATGCATATACAAGCAAACATTTCTCTCTCACTTTCTTTCTCTCAAGCACATACACATACACAAACATACACACAGAAATGATTATGCACATTGCTTTTTCACATATATCACATACAGTGGGGACAGGAGTGGTGGCTCACACCTATAATCCCAGCACTTTGGGAGACCAAGGTGGCCGGATCACTTTTGAACATCAGGAGTTTCAGACCAGCCTTGCCAACATGGTGAAACCCTGTCTGTACTAAAATTACAAAAAATTAGCTGGGCATGGTGGCACATGCCTGTAATCCCAACTACTCAGGAGGCTAAAGCATGAGAATCTCTTGAACCCGGGGGCGGAGATTGCAGTGAGCTGAAATCCTGCCACTGCACTCCAGCCTGGGTGACAGAGAGACTCCGTCTAAAAACAAAACAAAAAAACATGGTGAGCTTCCTCATTCATTTTAAGGCATAGTATTCCATTGTGTTGCTGTGATATAATTTATTAAATTAGTTCATGAGAATTTTAAAGAGCACCTCATTCAAATTTTACTCCAGATGAGAAAATTGAGAGAATTAAAGAAACTTGCCAAAGGAATAGAATCAAGGTCTGTTAAGTGTGTCTGCTATAGAAAGGAAATATTCTTGATGGTCAAAGATAAGAGAGAGATGAGTTTCGATAGCAACCGAAGAACTATAGAAAAACAGGAAGGCACTCTCTATTTAAGAGGAGGTTCTTAGGGGACATTCCAGCAGGCAGAGCTGAATCTGAATGACAATGGCCAGTACAGGTTCTGAGGTCTGAATAAATCTTACCTGAAAATAGCTGAAGATAGAAATTATGATTCAAGTCTAAACAGACAAGCTGGAAGGTTCCTGACAGTAGTAAAGAGCAATTTGGAGTTTATGGCCTGGCGTCCCAGGGAGTGTTCCAGGGCATGTTGCAGCATCAGTTAGGTCACTGGAATTGAGGAGAGGGTACAGAATACTGTAGAGGATAGCCTTGGAATTTCTCTTTCTCTACCACTCCCAGGGTGGAGCACCAAGGAGTACTCCTGGGAATGGGACTGGAACTGGAGTGTCTGGTTGTGTCACCATGGGACATTGTATGAGTGGGGCCGGGGGGATGCGGGGATAGGTGGGTAGGATTTCCATTTTGTTTGCTTTTTCCTTACAATTTTTTTTGATCAATTCATCAACTAAGGAAGACAGTGGCATTCAAATCTGACTTCTCTTTAGAATCAAACAGGACTCCCACACAAGGCTACCAACGTGTGTGTGTGTGTGTGTGTGTGTGTGTGTTTAAAAAAAAAAAAAGAATTCTCATTGGATGGTAAAGTGTAGCCAGGCATGGGAGCTACTGTATAAGAAAAACAGCAGCCATTTAGATGCATTTCTGGAAACGTGTGCTCTAGTCTTTTTTTTTTTTCTCTACTCCTTTGATCTCTGTAATCTTGAATCTTTCCCTTCTTAGTCCTCGGTTTATTCATGTGATAAATGGATACATTCAGTGATCTTTCACTGCTTGAGGTAGGCCTCCTGACCAGCCCACCCCTGCTATTCATTCTCCACTTACAGAACTGAATGCACTACAGGAGGAGCTGAAGAATTTTGGTGTCATTGTGTTGGCCTTTCCCTGCAACCAGTTTGGAAAACAAGAACCAGGAACAAACTCAGAAATACTTCTTGGTCTCAAGTGAGTGCTTGCATGGGACCCTGCAGATGCCCTGTCGGGATTTCCATTCCTCATTCCACCTAGATGCCTGCCTATTCTGGAAACTTCTGGGATAGGCCATAGATACATGGGTTGAAGCATATCCTTATGATGTTTTGAATTCAATCTATTCTATTCACAGTGCTCAAATATTCTCTTTACTTTTGAATTATTTGATGGTGAGGCTAAGGGAAGATTGAATGGAAAAGAAGCATAGAGAAAAGAAGGGAGTATAAGAAATAAGAAATGGAAATGAAGCAGGAAACCTAAGCTCAAAATATTGCCTTCCAATTTTCTTAGAATTCTCTATTGGCGCCATAAAGCCTATTGCATAAAATCCTGCTTCCCACAGACTATCTTTTCTTATCTTCCCTGTGCACAGCCACTTCCCTTTATCTTGAATTTCCTGTGGTAGTGAATTGGTGGTGGCCATTATTTTCCATCCATGTCTTAATTTGTATCTTGCTGGGAACAACTTTGGTTCACTGCAGGTATGTGTGTCCAGGTAGTGGCTTTGTCCCCAGTTTCCAGCTCTTTGAGAAAGGGGATGTGAATGGAGAAAAAGAACAGAAGGTCTTTACTTTCCTGAAGGTGCGTGAGTATAAACCTGGCATGGATTGGTTAGCTAGAAATGCTCTGAAAGCAGTGGGGCTCATGTCTAGGGTTGTGGTTGGACTCCTTGGAAAAGAGATGCTCAGATAAGTTCAAGGCTCATGGCAATATCTGCTGTGATGCTTTAGCTTTAAGTAGAGGAAACCCATGATAGACAATAGCTCTGACATGGACTACCCTCCTGTATTGAATGGAATGATTCATTCATTCAGCAATCATTTATCAGATCTCCAGTATGTGCTATATAATGAGTTAACAAACATTAATAGCGCATAGTCTGTTCCCTGAAGGAACTCACATTTAATCAGGAGACAGACATGGATGATACAGAATACCATGTGGTAAATGCTTTTAGAGTCACAGAGTGGTAGAAATACAGAATACCAGGATAGAAGGACCCCCGAGGGTCTCTTTGTCTACTCAGCCCCAAATGCTGGTCTGCAGAACAATGCTGGTCCTGCTGAAATTTTCACTCATCCACAGCAAACAAGGGAAAAAAGACAATGCAGAATTTTTCATAAAGCTCAACTTATTGAATATAAGACCAACATTTATTCTGACATTAAATTACTATTATGTTTACCCATATAAATTGCCCTTTACTTACTCAAAAATGGTGCTATAATCAATTTTGTGTGGTTCAACTGAGTATTTAAAAATCCCTTAATTTTTAAATGTGTGCTTATAGTAGACTTTTAATTTTTCTTATTGGCAAAATGAGTATTAGTGATTCTATGTTAATATCCAAGGAAATAGTTATTGAAATTTTACTGGCTTATGAAGCCTATGAAGCCCCAAACTCTGCGAGCCACTACTCTAAATCAATCTCTTTTTTTTTTTCTGCTAAGGAAACGAACTGTAGAAATGATATGACTTGCCCAAGGAAACAGAAAATAGTCTTTTACTGAATCATCGTGATAAAATCATGGGAATAGAGGAAAGACAGGGAAAGGAGGAATGCTTTCTATTTACCATTATACTCTCTAACTCTCAGTTATTTGGTAGTTGGTGTATTGGTATTGATACATTGCAGTGTCTGTGGTTGATTGGAAGCATGCAAAGTAGTTAATATATTAAAATACATAATGGTGAGTAGACTCTCTAGTCTGGAGATAAAACTGTACCACACAGAAGTAGAAATAAAGTAGAAATAAATGTATATCTCTACTTTCTATATCTCTGCTCCAGAACTCCTGCCCTCCGACCTCTGATCTTTTGGGCTCATCAAGCCAACTCTTCTGGGAGCCCATGAAGGTCCATGATATCTGCTGGAACTTTGAGAAATTTCTGGTGGGGCCCGATGGAGTCCCTGTCATGCGTTGGTTCCACCAGGCTCCAGTCAGCACAGTCAAGTCAGACATCCTGGAGTACCTAAAGCAGTTCAATACCCACTAGGAAGGGCTAGCGACTGACAGAAATAACTACCCTGTCTCCCACCTGCAGGAATGTCTAACAAAGCATCCATCTTCCTCCATCTTTGCTCCACACTCCTGCCTACCCAGCCTCCTGATGACCAAACCATCCTGTACTACCCAAGCAGCTGCTTAGCATGTGTGTGTAGCTGTGTGTGTGTGTGTGTATGGATATGTAGAATTGTATTTGTTGGTATATGCATAGGTGTATGTATGGTGTGTGTGTGTGTGTGTGTTTGAAGATTAAGGAAAAGAACACCTATCTCTCCAACTCTCTGATCCTGAAATATCTATTCCAAAGGAAAATCATATTTTAGGGTAGATGAATCAGACTATCCTGTGTCCCTAAAAAAGCAATCCCGAGAAGTTGTGACATCTATCCCTTCCCGTTCCTGAAAGTTTTAAAGAAAGCAGGAGCTGGCCGCAAGACTCTAGGCCTCCTTCATAGCCTCTCTCCTCTAAGATAGGCATGCATTGTTAAACTCTTCTCTCCTTAATTCTCCTTTATTCCCCTGCCACCCAGTAGTTCTCATGTAGGACCTCTGAAGGCAGAGTGAGAGCAGAAACCCCACCTCACATGAAGGGAAGGGCATCTCCATGATGGTGGATCCCAAAACCCCTCTGGGTCGCACCCTGCCAGAGCCTTCCTTGGTGCCTGTCCCTTAGCGCATTCAGGTCATGGCACCTGGGCAGGGGTGTCCCTGTATTCTGAATGATGGGCTTTCTCCTCACCCTGAGCCTCCGCAACTTTAAGCTTATTTTGATCACTGTCTCAAATTTAAAAATTCTGCAGCAACCTGGCTCTGTGTGGTGTTTTCCCAGTCCCATATTATGTCCAGTCATACTTCTTCTTTCTCTGTCACTTTGTCCCTGCTTTCTTGATTCCCTTGCCTTGTTCTTCAGTATTTTGTTTTTCTCAAAAATGCTCTAGAACTTTCCTTGGCACATATAAAAGCACGGCTGGAACTGGTTGCTCAGAGCTGCTGTGACCGTGAGCACAGATCTCTTCGTGTCAGGTCCCTCTGCACCCTCCCGTTCAGGTCTCTTGACCAGGCCCCTACATGACAGGAATCCTTGCCTCTCAAAGAATCCTCTCTCTCTCTCTCTACAACAAATATGCATATGTTTTTTTTTTTTTTTAAGTATTTATTGATCATTCTTGGGTGTTTCTCAGAGAGGGGGATTTGGCAGGGTCATAGGACAATAGTGGAGGGAAGGTCAGCAGACAAACATGTGAACAAAGGTCTCTGGTTTTCCTAGGCAGAGGGCCCTGCTGCCTTCCGCACTGTTTTTGTCGCTGGGTAGTTGAGATTAGGGAGTGGTGATGACTCTTAACCAGTATGCTGCCTTCAAGCATCTGTTTAACAAAGCACATCGTGCACTGCCCTTAATCCATTTAACCCTTAGTGGACACAGCACATGTTTCAGAGAGCACGGGGTTGGGGGTAAGGTTGTAGATTAACAGCATCCCAAGGCAGAAGAATTTTTCCTAGTACAGAACAAAATGGAGTCTCCTATGTCTACTTCTGTCTACACAGACACAATAACAATCTGATCTCTCTTTCTTTTCCCCACATTTCCCCCTTTTCTATTTGACAAAACCGCCATTGTCATCATGGCCCGTTCTCAATGAGCTGTTGGGTACACCTCCCAGACGGGGTGGCGGCCGAGCAGAGGGGCTCCTCACTTCCCAGACGGGGCTGCCGGGCAGAGGGGCCCCCCACCTCCCAGACGGGGCGGCGGCCGGGCAGAGGGGCTCCCCACTTCCCAGACCGGGCGGCTGGGCAGAGGCGCCCCCCACCTCCCCGACATGGCGGCTGGCCGGGCGGGGGCTGACCCCCCTTCCCGGACGGGGTGGCTGGCCGGGCGGAGGCTGCCCCCCACCTCCCGGACGGGGCGGCTGCCGGGCGGAGACACTCCTCACTTCCCAGATGGGGCGGCTGCCGGGCGGAGGGGCTCCCCACTTCCCAGACCAGGCGGCTGCTGGGCGGAGGGGGTCCTCACTTCTCAGACGGGGCGGCCGGTCAGAAACACTCCTCACCTCCCAGACGGGGTGGCGGCGGGGCAGAGACACTCCTCAGTTCCCGGACGGGGTCGCGGCCGGGCAGAGGCACTCTTCACATCTCAGACGGGGCGGCAGGGCAGAGGCGCTCCCCACATCCCAGATGATGGGCGGCCGGGCAGAGACCTCCTCACTTCCTAGACGGGATGACCGCCGGGAAGAGGTGCTCCTCACTTCCCAGACTGGGCGGCCGGGCAGAGGGGCTCCTCACATCCCAGATGATGGGCGGCCAGGCAGAGATGCTCCTCACTTCCTAGACGGGGTGGCTGCTGGGCAGAGGCTGTAATCTCAGCACTTTGGGAGGCCAAGGCAGGCGGCTGGGAGGTGGAGGTTGTAGCGATCCAAGATCACGCCACTGCACTCCAGCCTGGGCAACGTTGAGCACTGAGTGAGCGAGACTCCGTCTGCAATCCCGGCACCTCAGGAGGCTGAGGCTGGCAGACCACTCTCGGTCGGGAGCTAGAGACCAGCCCGGCCAACACGGCGAAACTCCGTCTCCACCAAAAAATACGAAAACCAGTCAGGTGTGGTGGCCCGCGCCTGCAATCCCAGGCACTCGGCAGGCTGAGGCAGGAGAATCAGGCAGAGAGGCTGCAGTGAGCCCAGATGGCGGCAGTACAGTCCAGCCTCAGCTCGGCATCAGAGGGAGACAGTGCAAAGGGGAGAGGAGGACCGTGCAAAAGGGAGGGGGAGGGGGAGGCGGAGGGGGAGAGGGAGAGGGAGACGGAGAGGGAGAGGGCATATATTTCTGTTTATAAAATTAATTCATGCTCACTGTTAAAATCTGAAAGCACATAAAAGTAAAAAAGCATAACAAAACAAAATGGAACAAAACCCACTCCTAATCAGAGGTGCAAAGGACCTGCTAGGAAGCCCTATCTGCCCCGTGCTGTTTTATAGTTAAAATACAGTGTTTTATAATTCAAGCAGATTTCAGAAAACCAGATATTAAGGAAAGAAATTAGATGAGGAAGTAAAATAAAATCACTGTTTTTCTTTCTCTTTTTACAAATTACTTGGAACATAGGTATTAGCACTTAAAAATATTTTTTGCACTTAAAAAATGCAGGAAATTTAAATCAGTGAGTAATTTCAAACATTATGGGGATCGTAATCCTGCTGTGTACCTAAATAGAAATATGGGCTGGGCACAGTGGTGCACACCTGTAATGCCAGCACTTTGGGAGGCCAAGGAGGGTGGATCACCTGAGGTCAGGAGTTCGCGACCAGCCTGACCAACATGGTGAAACCCCGTCTCTACTAAATACAAAAAATTTAGCCGGGCATGGTGGCATATGCCTGTAATCCAAGCTACTTGGGAGACCGAGACAGGAGAATTGCTTGTTCCCTGGAGGTGGAGGTTGCAATGAGCCAAGATCGCGCCATTGCTCTCCAGCCTGGGTAACAAGAGCAAAACTCCATCTCAAAAAAAAAAAAAAAGGAAGAAAGAAGAAGAAATGTGATCCATGCCTTAATCTTTATTCAGCAACATGAAAATTGACTAAACCAAAAACTGTTAGGAAAATGATTTTTAAGACCTTAAAATTCATAAATGGTGGATATTTGATACATGAAAAATGGGAAATATTATCAAAATATTTGGATGTTTTCTCTTCTTAAACTTAACATCTAGTAAGAAAAAATGAGTTTTAAAAATCGGGCTTTCCTTGGCTGTAAACCATAGGATTTGAGATTTCCATAAATCTTTTACTAACCACTATGGCGGTTGTGAGAGCAGTGAGGAGATTACAGAACCAGCTACCAGTGGTGTTAAGAAATATGTTTCATTTTTTAGCTTCTTTTAAATCTCTGAAGTGGTTAAGTACCTCTGGGACCTTAATAGTCTTCAGAAGGGTTCCAGACCTGGTAAGATCTGGATAACCAAGGTCCAGAAAGTAGGTGGAGAGGATGAGCTGACACAATGTATAAAATTCTCTCCAGTTACTGGTTCAGCCTAACCCGGGAACCTGCAGTTGCTCCAGGTGACCAACATTCCTATAGTAATGAAGAAAGAGGACTGCAGCCTTCAGCCTGAATGCTTTGTGCCTGAGTATGCGGGAAAGGTCTTCATCCTGCCACTGCTCTGAAAATCCAGGTTCTATCCTCCTAATGCCTTCCAGTGGCTGTCCCTGAAGAGAAAATAAACATTGTTCTGGAGAGAGCCAAGACCATAGAAATGAGAAACAGAAATGTCCTTGCAGTGGGAGGTGGGCATAGGTGAGGGGCAGGTTTGGGGGCCAGAAGTCCAGATCAGAATGTCACAAATGATGACGATGATAATGATGGCAATAATAATAATAATGTAAAATATAATAATAATGTAAAATGTCTTTATAAAGAGAGGATCAAGACATAAAATTTTCCACTTCTCTCCTCCTCAACCAATCCCAATAGCAGAGCTTAGTCCCCAATGAAAGTTACACTTAGAACCTTCTGGAAGTGGGTCGACTTCTCAGGAGTGTCTAAGGAGCTCCAGTCTGTCATAGTAGTTAAAAGGTTACTATCAGGTGATTATCATCATTACCATCACAGGCACTATTATTGCTGTGGAACTTTTTTCTTCTAACCAGAAGTTCCCACAACTTATTACGCAAATCAGGTACACTAGAGCTAATTGGGTCCATAAATCCACTACCCCACGAACAACCTACCAGGCATCTAGAATCATTAAGGCTCCACTGATCACAAAACTTTTGGAGAGAGTTCTCAGGCAGGACGGGAAGGTTCTAAGGTCCTAGAAAACCAGGACTCAGACCCTCTCTAATCAACCTATTCCCAGATTTGCAAAGCAGCCTATAGCAGGAGGTAATAAACCACTATGGTCTCCCCTGTGGCAGTTAGTCTGTGGATGTAATATATTTTCTGTGGACTGTGTGGACACAGGTGGCTCTTAGCCTTGGAGAGTACCCGTGTCAATTCTGGGAGGTGAATTCTCAAAATATGAGAAGTAGGACACAGTCTATCCCAGAGCACATCAAATCTTGCTTCTGTGGTCTTATGAACACCTCTTGACTTGGCTTCTGTTCTCCGTAAACAGAATCTGAGACAAGAATTGAGGCACATATAGCTTATTGAAAGAATGGTCTCAGAAGAAGGGAATCTGTGAAGCAGGATAAGGCCAGGAAAAGAGAGAATTAAAATGCAATTTCTGCTGGAGCTTAGCTTCAGAAAAAATCACACTATAATCAGTCCCATCTTGAAGGATGAGACATAGCCTCTTGTAGCCCATGTGAGTCAGTCATTGGCTTATGGGCCCACCCTTGAACTCTAGAGGCATAAACTCCCAGGCGAGGTGGCTCCCTTTGGCTGAAGAAAATTCTTTGGAGAAGGTGGCCACTGAGAGTTAATACCCTGGAGAAGGGGCAGCTCTGAGCCATTAGCAGCCAAAACTCATAGCAAGTGGAGATGCAGGCACTAGCCCAGTAAAGCCCATCTGGGTAAGGCTGTGGAGACCACCTATTACTCTCCACAAATGAGTCATTATTGAGGGAAATCTCGAGTAGAGCCCTGAGAAAAGGACCTTGACAATCAGTCATCATTTTCCCTTTCTTGACTTCTGTCTCTAGGAAATTGATTCTCAAAGCATAGTCCTCTGGCCAGCAGCAGTAGCATCACTTGAGAACTTAGAAATGCAGTTTTCAGATCTCTCCTGGGCTCACTGACCCAGAAGCCCTGGGGTAGGTCCAGCAGTCTGTTTTCAAAAGGCTTCCAGTTGATCCTAATACATGCTAAAGTTTGAGGACCACTGCTCTAAGGAATGGAGAATTTACAGAAAATATTGTCATTTTGACATAGGATGAGTAAGGAGAACTTCTCTTGTACTTCATGTGGCTACTGACTGCTCTGCACAATCAAGCCACACTGCCTCCCACTCAGTCCTTAGGTGCCCCCAGAGTTAACATGGACAATCCAGCCATGCCCTTGGTTTATTAGTTTCCTCAGTCTCTGATCCACATCATCTTCATTTAGGTCCAAATTCAATATGTGTTATCTGACAAAGACTCCCTCCTTGATCCAACTTTAGTCAGGGTTCTCTGAGCCTTTGTGACATCATAAGAAATATGTTTATTTGGTCTTTCCTCCCAACTCGTGGCACAGAGCTTCTAAAATCCTTGTAACTTCCTGAGTGATAGGGATGATAAGAGGTTCTTTTGTTACATTTGGTCTTAGTCCCTGGTTCCCAACACAAGAACTTTTAAGACCCGTGGAATCTCCTAAATAATAACTGTCTTTGTGTATGTTAATTAGATGACTGGTGGCTGAAAGTCCCCAGATAGCTTCAGAGTGAGGTCTGGTTGCCAGAGAAACCATCCATGGCGATTAAAGATTTGGAACTTTCAGCACCCCAGCCCACTTCTGAGGAGGGCAGAGGAGCTGATAATTGACCCAGTCATCAAAAGCCAATGATTTAATCCATCATGCTTGTGTAATGAAATCTCCATAAAACTCCTAAACAACAGAACTCATAGAGCTTCTGGGCTAGTGAACACACGGAGTTATTGGGAGTGTGGTGCCCCCAGAGAAGACACGAAAGCTCTATATTCCTCCCCATACCTTGCCAAGTGTATCTCTTCATCTATATCCTTTGTCATATCCTTTATAATAAACTGATGAACGTAAGTAAATGTTTCCCTGAGTCTTGTGAGTTGTTATAACAAATTATCAAACTTCAGGGGGAGGTCATAGGAACCCTCAATTTACAGCAGTTGGTCAGAAATATGAGCGACAACCTGGGACTTATGATTGACATGTGAAGTGGGGGGCAGTCTTGTGGAACTGAGCCCTTCACCTATAGGGTCTGCACTAATTACAGGTAGTTAGTGTCAGAATTGAGTTGCAGTGTCAACACCCAGTTTGTGTCTGCAGAATTGGAGAATTGCTTGGAGTGGAAAACCCACACATATGGTGTCAGAAGTATTGTGAGAGTATAGAAACACAGTCTTTTCTTTTAGCCTTCTCAAGGAGGCCTTGGCTTTTGACTACCTTCAGCAAGACTCCTTCTATCAGTTTACTGAGAATCTCCCCAAGTCTGGTATCTGCACAGATTATTAATCCTCTACCCTTAATTTCTAAGTCCTTAGCCTACCATTAGCAAGAATCCTGTTAGGCCAGTTTAGCAAGACTCTTCCTCCTTTTGATATTTGTGCTTAGTAATTTTCCATCATCTACGACACCTTCACTCTGCCTGTTGGCTTTAAATCCCCATTTGTCCCCATTGAGTTCAGTCTCTCTCGCTACTTGCAGTAGTCTTAGTCTTTACTAGCACTTTATCAAGTGCCAAAATAATCTTTCTTTAATATATATTTTCAAATACATTGTGATTTGGAGTAAAATAAAAAGTTCTCATTTTCTCTTCTTTCTTTACCGCTTCCCTTCCTGACCTCCAGCTGGCATTGCTCTGATTGCAAGTTTTCTCTTGCTCTTTCAAGTGTTAGTTTACAAACTTTCTTTTCTTTGAATCTCTGTGAAGTTCCTGGATAGGGATTCCATGCCCCTCTAAAATTTTCCTTATGAAACCATATTGACTGTCTACCTTTTCTTGATTCCTTGTAAAGGGAAAAGCAAACCAGTTTTAATTCTTTTGGACTCCTTTTGGCCTTTGAAATACAGTGGGGTCAGGAGTGGTGGCTCATGCCTGTTATCCCAACACGTTGGGAGGCCGAGGCAGGAGTTTGAGACTGAGCAACATAGTGAGACCCCATCCCTACAAAAAATAAAATTAGCCAGGTGTGGTGGCACACACCTATAGTCCCAGCTACTAAGGAGGCTGAGGTGGGAGGATTACTTGAACTCAGGAGGTCGAGGCTCCATTGACCAGAGATTGCACCATGTACTCCAGCCTGGGTGACAGAGTGAGACCCTGTCTCAAAATAAAATAAAATAAAATGAAACAAAACACCGTGGCCTCAACTCACCATATGAACCATTTTATAACCTCAGAGTGCCACCTAGAGTGTATGTAGAGCTTATACCAATTTTTAGATTATAACTTCAGAGGAACTAAGGCAAAGATACCTCAAGGATCTTCCCTTTTTCCAGGTCTTTATTCTTTTCTCTCTTTCCAATTTCCTCTGTATTTCTTTGCCTCCAGCCAGACAAGTTAATAGAAATGGAATTATCACCTAATAAGTTATGTTTGAAGACACTCTACACCTGGCAAAGAGAGCTTTATCTTTATCTGTAGAGCCTCAGAGTCATTTCTATTCAGAATACTGACTTTCTAGGGCTCCCCTTCCAAAAACAAAGAGTTCTAAGTTCAATGGCTCCTGAAATATGAGTTTGCTGTATGATTTTATTATATTCAGATATAGGAAATAGGAAAACAAATTGGATGGATAAAACCAATATAGATAGTACGTAAGCTAATAGCTTACAAGATAAGGCAAAATTCAGAAGATGTGTTAACTATAGATAAATTAATAAGTAGCTTGTGAGACAGAGGCAGAATTCATAAGTTGTGTTAAATACACATACAAGTACATTAGTAACATGGAAGATATGTTACAGATAGAATAAATAGAATATATGATGGAACAAACAATAGTGTTATTTGGAAAGGAGCAGAAAGATGAATGGTAATCAAAACTAAATGACATTCAATTTTTCTATCCTCTTATTAGAGAAAAATTGAGTCCTCAGACTGTAACTTTCCACCAAAGGAGGAGAGGAATTATTAATGGCTTTAATAATCTATTTTAAAAGCCTAATATAAAGTTTAAAAAATTGGCCAGGCATGGTGGCTCATGCCTGTAATCCCAGCGCTTTAGGAGGCCGGGGCAGGCAGATCACCTGAGGTCAGGAGTTTGAGACCAGCCTGGCCAACATGGCGAAACCCCGTCTCCACTAAAAAATACAAAAATTGGCCAGGTATGTTGGCAGGTGCCTGTAATCCCTGCTACTTGGGAAGCTGAGGCAGGAGACTCTCTTGAACTCGGGAGGTGGAGGTTGCAGTGAGCCGAGATTGCGCCACTGCACTCCAGCCTGGCTGACAGAGCGAGACAATGTAAAAAAAAAAAAAAAAGTTGAAAAAGTAAATTTGCATAAATCACTGTATTTTAAGAGTTATAAGGGCACATGAGTACCTTCTGGCTTCAATCTATATTCATAATTTGCAACATTATGTAAAAACCAAGCTCTCAATGTCTGCTGTCAAGGAGTTCTGAAACCAGCCACTTCATGCCTTCCTAAACCAGCACTGCATTTTCACAGACCCTATCTAAGTCCCAAATATAAACAAACTTTCAACTCTTTTTTCTAACTTGTCTTCTCTCAATTTAAGAGTGAATGGATAACTGATGTGGGCCTTGCATTATATGTATGGGGTATAAGGCCCAGGGGGAAAAAAAGACTTCCAGATCCTCCATAACTGGGTCCTTTGATAAGAACCAAAGCTCAAACCCATCCTACATTTTAAGGGGCCCCATCAGTTGGGGGACAGAAGGGACAGAAAACAGTATTCATGTGGGGGATGAAAAGCTTGTCTCAGGATTTTGAGGTGCTGTGGGGATTATGGTTCAACTCTGCTCTTGACAGTCCAAACTAATCAGGTCAATTTCCACAATTCCCTTCATGCAAAAAAAAAAAAAATAAATTTGGCATAATATATGCCATCATTTATGATTATTTCTCATAAGTATTTTGGCAAATTTAAGTATCTCTTTATGCCAAACTTGATTCAGATTTTTTAATGTGTGCATCAAAACATCAGGTTTGTATCTCTCTGTTTAGAATAAAAGCTTCTCGAGAGACAAAACAAATATCAAATTAAAAATAGAACTTTACATTTGGCATATTTGACTCACTAAGAGTTTAACTGAATAGCAAAAACTCTCAATTCCATCAAATTATGTTTTCACAACAGCAGGTTCTGCTTAGAATATCATACTAATTGCCATGGCTAGTTAGGGAAGGATCACTATTTGAATCTAAACAGCAGTGACATCATATTCACTTGATGAAAAAAAATGCATGAGGGGACAAAGAGAGTCATCTACAGTAATCACACAGTTTTCACTTTAACAGACTAGGTTGTGGTGCCACTCAAAAAGAAAAGCAATAATAGGAGGAACTTGATGAGTCCACGGTGTCTATGAGATACTAAGGTGGAAATGTCTTGTAGGCAGTTGGCTATAATCATATGGCATTCTAAAAAGGTTTATGCAAGATTGTAGGGGTGGGTTGCCCCTACACACCTGTGGGTGTTTCTCGTAAGGTGGAACGAGAGACTTAGGAAAGAAAAAGACACAGAGACAAAGTATAGAGAAAGAAATAAGGGGACCCGGGGAACCAGCGTTCAGCATATGGAGGATCCCATATGGAGGATCCCCTATGGAGGATCCCGCCAGCCTCTGCGTTCCCTTAGTATTTATTGATCATTTGTGGGTGTTTCTCCAAGAGGGGGATGTGTCAGGGTCACAAGACAATTGTGGGGAGAGGGTCAGCAGACAAACACGTGAACAAAGGTCTTTGCATCATAGACAAGGTAAAGGATTAAGTGCTGTGCTTTTAGATATGCATACACATAAACATCTCAATGCTTTACAAAGCAGTATTGCTGCCCGCAGGTCCCACCTCCGGCCCTAAGGCGGTTTTTCCCTATCTCAGTAGATGGAGCATAGAATCGGGTTTTATACCGAGACATTCCATTGCCCAGGGACAGGCAGGAGACAGATGCCTTCCTCTTGTCTCAACTGCAAGAGGCATTCCTTCCTCTTTTACTAATCCTCCTCAGCACAGACCCTTTACGGGTGTTGGGCTGGGGGACGGTCAGGTCTTTCCCTTCCCACGAGGCCATATTTCAGACTATCACATGGGGAGAAACCTTGGACAATACCTGGCTTTCCTAGGCAGAGGTCCCTGCGGCCTTCCGCAGTTTTTGTGTCCCTGGGTACTTGAGATTAGGGAGTGGTGATGACTCTTAAGGAGCATGCTGCCTTCAAGCATTTGTTTAACAAAGCACATCTTGCACCGCCCTTAATCCATTTAACTCTGAGTTGACACAGCACATGTTTCAGAGAGCACGGGGTTGGGGGTAAGGTTATAGATTAACAGAATCTCAAGGCAGAAGAATTTTTCTTAGTACAGAACAAAATGGAGTCTCCTATGTCTACTTCTTTCTACATAGACACAGTAACAATCTGATCTCTCTTGCTTTTCCCCACACAAGATATTTGAAAGTTATCAGTATTCCAAATATGCAAGATATTTGGAAGTATTTTGAAAGGTTCAAAGATATGAGTGTGTGGAATATTCCTTTGAATACCATCTCAGAAAAAAGGGCAACCAAATATGGAACCTAGAAAACATCAACATTCAAAGGTTGAATCTTCTACTTGCACTAGATTTTCAAGTTGGGAACATTTTACTCAAGCCTCTGGGAAGTTCTTGGCTAGAATCAGAGATTCCAGTGCCACAATTTCTCCACAGAGCTACACATTTGATATATTCAATATCTCAACTGTAATTTTCACTATGACCACATAAACCAGTGGAAGATTAAGTATCTCTTAATTAGGGTCATTGGCTTTTAAAATGCTGTGAAAATAAAAAACTAGTCTCTCTGAGCTCTTTGTTTCCTGCATATACCTTGTCACACTGCCTCCCCACAGCTTGCTACTTACCCACAGGCTTGGAAACAATCAGGAAGTTTGAAAATAAAGAACAGACAAAAATATCAGGCAAACTCACAAAAAGAAAGGACTCAAGGACTTAAAATCATGTGAGGTGGGATTTTGGACAACACTCATTAAATAAAACAAAGAAGGGTACTGCAAAATGCTAAAAATTACAGTTTAAGTGGAGATAAAGATTTTTGGTTTTTTTGATATTCATGCTCAAAATAAAGCAGCAACTTTCATTCAGCAGAAATTCAGTGGAGACACAAGTAGAAAGGCAGAGACAATTTAATAATTGACTTCAATTTATTGCTTTAAGTTCAAGAAATATCAGTGGACAAAGAAATAAGTAATATTATAAAAGACAAATAAGAATAAAACATTGACCTGATAGATATCATAAAATTCTTTATAGAGAAAGCACAATTTTTAAACTGCCCAAAGAAATTAAAGAATTGACTATACAATGATCTAATAAGAAAATAGCAAAATACTTTTTAATTTAGAAAATTAATACTGTGCTAGAAAATAGAGATAGAAATCAGCATCAAAATATAATCAGAAAAGTATAAAATGTTATACTTAATGTCAAATGCTTCTAAAAATATCTTTGCTCAAAGAGAAAATCAAAACTAAAATTACAGGCCAGGTAGAATGTCAATAAGACAACATATATCATTACTGTGGAATGCTACAAAAGCAGGTCAGAGGGGAACATCTGTAACTTAAGTGCATTTTTTAAGTAAATGAGAAAGACTTTAAATAACTGAAATGCTGGTGAGTATTTCTCTTCAGAAGCAAGTAAAAGACCAACAAAACATACCAAATGAAAGCAGAAGAAAGGAATCAACAGAGAAAATCTGTTTACATGCTAGGAGAGCTAAGAAAGTATTTTTTGTAAATAAAACTGAAATACAAATCTGTGGAATGTCTAATTAAGGGAAAATATAAACTTAGAATTCAAAATTAGTGAAGAAGACACATTTACAAATAGAGATGAGATGTGTATCTCAAATAAAAAGCATTTTTTTTACAACTTTCTACCTCTGTATCTGATAATCCCTGATAATCTAAGCATAGTGAATGAGATAGGATTTAGGACAATATAAATTACCAATATTGATGTGATAATAATAAATAACATTGATTGAAGGCTTGCATGGCCCAGGCATCATACTAGAATTTTAAAAGCAGTAAGTCATTTAATATTCAGTATCATTATCTCTCAACAAATAAGCAACTGAGAATCAGAGGCACTATATGACACACTCAAGTGACACATCCTCACAGAATAATAACCACGGTAATAGATGAAGAGGCTGTCAAAAGTCTCTTTCCATTTCTAAGCCCCATGAAAAGGCCCCATTCTCTTAGGCCAGGTGCTGTCAAATTGTCAAGGATCAGGTAACTCTTGTGGGTTGAATAGTTTCAGGGCATAAGAAGTGGAAAACTGCCGAATCCATTCATTAAGGTTACCAAAACCTGACATAAATAGAACCCAAAGTAAAAACAAAACAAATCAAATGAGAACAATCAAATTCATACATCTAAAGATCAACATATCAAATAAAATGTTAATAAGTGTACGGACCAGCCCCACAGGGTCGGTGGGTCTCTCCCTGTGTGCAGCGACGAGAAAGTGTAGAAATAAAGACGCAAGACAGATAAAAGAAAAGACAGCTGGGCCCGGAGGACCACTACCACCAATGCGCGGAGACCGGTAGTGGCCCCGAATGTCTGGCTGCGCTGTTACTTATTGGATACAAGGCAGAAGGGGCAGGGTAAAGAATGTGAGTCATCTCCAATGATAGGTAAGGTCACGTGGGTCACGTGTCCACTGGACAAGGGGCCCTTCCCTGCCTGGCAGCTGAGGCAAAGAGGGAGAGGAGACAGAGAGAAAGACAGCTTACGCCATTATTTCTGCATATCAGGGACTATTAGTACTTTCACTAATTTACTACTGCTATCTAGAAGGCAGAGCCAGGTGTACAGGATGGAACATGAAGGCGGACTAGGAGTGTGACCACTGAAGCACAGCATCACAGGGAGACGGTTAGGCCTCCGGATAACTGCGGGCGAGCCTGACTAATGTCAGGCCCTCCACAAGAAGTGGAGGAGCAGAGTCTTCTCTAAACTCCCCCGGGGAGAGGGAGACTCCCTTTTCCGGTCTGCTAAGCAGCCGGTGTTTTTTCTTGACAATGAGGCTCCTGCTAGACCATCGTCCGCTCGGCAACGGGCGTCTTCCCAGACGCTGGCGTTACCACTAGACCAAGGAGCCCTTCTGCTGGCCCTGTCCGGGCATAACAGAAGGCTCGCACTCTTGTCTTCTGGTCACACCTCACTATGTCCCCTCAACTCCTATCTCTGTAAGGCCTGGTTTTTCCTAGGCTATGATTATAGAGCGAGGATTATTATAATATTGGAATAAAAAGTAATTGCTACAAACTAATGATTAATGATTTTCATACATAATCATATCTAAGATCTATATCTGGTATAACTATTCTTGTTTTATATTTTATTATACTGGAACAGCTCGTGTCCTCTGTCTCTTGCCTCGGTGCCTGGGTGGCTTGCCGCCCACAAATAAGTAGAATCTGGTTAGTGTGTGTAAGAATAACAAATTCAACAGAACCAAACAAAATTCACTCCAATAATTCCATTTTAAGTTTCAAAACTCATTATTTAACAAATACCACATAGTGGTTTCATGACTTCTGTGGCTAAACAGGCTAGAACCTCCACACCCCAAGAGATTAGAGCCTTCATCCAGCGCTTTGGACTGCTTAGCCACTTTGCCTCCACGAAAAGCAATTATTTTAGAACGTTGTGTATATTACCTTCTCTATTCCCTTTTAACATACACTCATCAGGAATTTCATGTCCTCCAAACTGGCAAAAGTAGAGTTAAAATTGTGTGCACAGACCGTCTCAAAGATTCCCACCTGCCAAACATCCATCCTGATTATCTACCCTGTTATGAGTCCTCCCAGATATTGAGAAAAGACAGAATTCTTTTCGGGCCGTTCATTGCCCCTCTCTCCAGCCAACCAGGACCCAGGAGACCCGAGTTTCGGTCCCAGCGCTGTCTTTTATGTTACCCGGGTGTGAAGCAGGAGGTAGCCTTTACACCTGGGAGAATAAAATCCATTCGCTTCTAGAAAAATCAGTCATCGAGAAAACGCTTGAAAACCCCCATGGACGACCTGGCTCTGGGACTGAAACGGCGCTTAGTTGACGTCTCATTTTTGCCGGCTGCGTTTAGGAGTAGGCAGCAGAGAGTTACTCTTAATGTGCACAACCAGAAAACAGAGGACGTCCCCATCCCCAGCCCCAGCCTCCCATCTACCCACCTAGGATTCGAGTGCCTGCTTTTTAATAAAGTCCTTACTATGAAAGACGTGGAAAGAAACGTCTGTACAGACAGATCTACTTTTTGCTCAATGTGTTCAGGGCCTTAATTCCCAAAGTCCAGGACGGGAATCCTTTTGCGTTATGCGTGTCTTCGCATACTACCGGGCCCAGAGACGCTGTGTCCTGCCCTCTCCAACCCCACGAAAGCGTTCTGGGCGGGTCCCGGGTCTCCCCTCCCCAGTCCCAACCTCCTTGTCCCTCAACCCTCAGTCGTCTCAGTCCCCGCCTGCCCTGGGTGCCCTGGGCCCCGCAGACGCACCTGAATTCCCCCGGCCCTACGTAGGGCCTGCTCCTGGACGCGGAGCCGAAATCGGTTCAAAGCCCGCGGGCGGGGCTCCTTGCAGGTCCCCGAAAGGATGAGAACCGGGACCCCCCCCCCCCCACCAACGGGACGTGCAAGGACGGGTTACAGAGGAGAACGCGTTATCTCCTCTGGGAGGCGATTTTCAGAACTTACTGCGGGAAAAAAAAAGAAAAGAAAAAAGAAAGAACCCCCCAAAAAACAAAAACAAGCCCAAGAGGAGCAGAAGAAAACAAAGGGTGGGAGACAACTGGGACAAATTACTTTTTCTTGGTCAGTCTTCAAGTGTCGACCAAACTCCTTGAGGCCAAAGCAGTGGAGTCCTGCTCCCCGCCCCTCCCCCACCTCCGCACCCCTCCTGAGAGGCCCCACGTGACACAGAACTTTACTGGCCTCTTGAAAATGACATCACAAGACCTTAAGAGGAGCTAAACGGGCTGCCACCTGTAGCTGAAGAGTGCCTTAACGCCGAGGCCCACGGCTCCATGCGAGAGATGCCTGTTCCTTCTCTGATAAATTTGGCAGCTTCACGTACCCTAAGTGAGTGACTTTCAAGATTCAAAGGTTTTTTAAAATTATGTATAGATATATTCCTTTTAATCGTCTTCACGTATTGTATAGCTTTCTGTAATGCTCTTTCTTGGATTAATAGAAAAATCCTTTGACACTGTAGACTGCCGAATACGTTTCCCCGTGTATTCGTATGTCTTCAAAAGATACTGAGGAAATGAAGTGTTTCTCGAGTTGACATATTTTTTGAAGACAGCAGATAACTAACTAAACTCATTTTGTCAAAGTAAAATGAGATAGATTCACTTCTAAAGGGCGCTTCCGCGTGGCTCTATGGCTTAGTTGGTTAAAGCGCCTGTCTCGTAAACAGGAGATCCTGGGTTCGACTCCCAGTGGGGCCTGATGTTTTCCAGAGAAAATCAGCTGTTTCTGAAAATTGTTTTCTTGACGAGGAACTGCGTCCTCCCACTAATTCCCAAACATTCTCACCAAACTTAACAGCAGTAGAACACAATTGGATAAATCCCAAGTTGTTTAACTGCATCCTGCTCAGATTCCTTACTTTTAAAAAGTAAATTTTTAGGAGGAAGACAATGCAAATGCAAAACAGTGCGAAAGAATAATGCATGTGACCCACCTCAATCAATTTCGTATGTCTTGCTTTAAACTGTGGTAAAATGTTTTTGAGCACTTACAATGTGTTACAGTTTAAAGCATGTAGATAATTGTTGTAGGCATGCAGATAAATAAAATCTCTCTAGATTCTAAAAATCTCCAGCTCTATAATTGAATTCATAAGATAAGAAATTAATGAACAACAAACCCATTAGTAGCTACAAACAAAAATTAGGACATTTGCAGGGGCATGCTTGCCTTTTTTTTTTTTTTTTTTTTTTTGAGATGGAATCTCGCTCTGTCGCCCAGGCTCCAGTGCAGTAGCGATTCTCATGCCTCAGCCTCCAGAATTGCTGGGATTACAGGCGTGCACCACCACGCCCAGCTAATTTTTGTATTTTCATTAGAGACAGGGTTTCACCATGTTGGCCCGGCTGGTCTCCAATTCCTGCCTCAAGTGATCCGCCTGCCTCAGCCTCCCAAAGTGCTGGGATTACAGGTGTGAGCCACCGCGCTTGGCCTGTTTTTTTACTTTTTAATGAGAAATATTCACAATGTGGCTACTATGTTACTCTAAGTATCGTAAGTAGCAAGGTAAAACATTGGAAAATTGTCCCTATGTTTGGACCTCACTGCTGTTCATTTTGATTGGGACCTTGTTGAACTAGGTCACATCGGCTGTATTCAAACCTCAGCTGCTACATTTGATGGCTAAGGGACCTTTAGCAAATTGCTCTAGCTCCATGGGCATCACTTTCTTCACATGTGGAATGGAAATAGTAATAAGCCTACCTAATATAGTTGATGGGAGAGCTTGTTGAGTAAGTATACAAAATATTTTAGAAGGATATTTGGCACCTAAACAAGCAATAAAGTTCACTATATTGTTGCTTTTTATAATTTTTCTTATTTATTGAACAATTAGGGACAAGTGTTTAATCCTTTTACTCTGAAACTGCCTTTGCAAACCTATGACAGTAACAGAAATCTGACATGGCTGTGGCTGACTCCATCTTGCTTCTAGCCTCATGGGCTGGCTGTCTTCTCTCATTTCTGGGCATGGACCAAGTTAACTGTGGAGTCCCAATTGGGAAAAGGAGTCAGACTGGCGGGACCAAGGGAAAGCAAGAACAGAAAGCAGATAAGCTATAAGTCTGCCTTTCTTCATGGTCCAGGACACATAGCCCTCTTGTACAAACAACTCACAATCTTCCTGTGCTCAACTATCACCACACACCTGCAAGGCAGTTCATTTCAACTTTGGCATTATCAGTACTGCACAAAGCCCTCTTCAGTTTACAGCATAAACACTATTCTATAAAATCTCCAGCAAGCCTTTGTTTCTTTGCAGTCAGCTTCTCTCATGCTGATTTAGCCATTGCTTTCTTGCAACCTATTTTCATACTTTCTCTAATAAATCTGCCTTTCTAGGGTCTTTGCAGAAGTAATCAAGTTATGATGAGGTCATTCTGGATTAGGGTGGGGCATAATCCAGTGACTGGGATCTTTATTCGAAGAGAGGGAGGTTTGGACACAGAGACACAGACATAGTGGGAAGACGGCCCTGTGAAGATGGAGGCAGAGATTGCAGTTACTGGCCACAAGCCAAGGAGTGAGACTGCCATTGCAAAATTATAACTGAGAAAATTATTACAGTAAAAGAGATCTGACCTAACTGACTCCATCTTGCTTCTAACCTCCAAGCTGTCCTTGTACATTCCTGGGTGTAAGCTGCAGTAACTTTGGGAGGAACTTAGTTTATAGTTTAACTTTGAAACAAGGATGATAACAGCTCTTTCCCAAAACAAACCCCCTTCCTGCCTAGGGACTAGACTGCTTTTGTAGGACTAACAAATTAGCCACAAGATTAGAAATTATGGTTTAGGAGTCATGCGGCTGGAGGCTACAAGATTCTGACACTCCCCAAATTGCTACTGGGGATAACATCACTATTCTATTGTAAACCCTACACTCAATGGATCAGCTGTACCACCCAGGTCAGTAAACTGGCTCATCTGATCTTGTGGCCCCCACCTAGGAACTGACTCAGCACAAGAAGACAGCTTCAACTCACTATGCTTTCATCTCTGACCCAATCAATCAGCACTCCCAACTCACTAAACCCTACCCACCAAATTATCCTTAAAAACCCCAATCCCCATGTTTTGGGGGAGACTGATTTAAGGAATAATAAAACTCCAGTCTCCTGTACTCCTCTGCATGAATTAAACTCTTTTTCTATTGCAGTTCCCCTGTCTTGATAAGTTGGTTGTGTCTAGGCAGCAGGCAAGGGGAACCTGTTAGGTGGTTACAGGAACACCAAGGATCTCTGGCAATCATCACAGTTGAAAGAGGCAAGGAAGGGTTCTTCCCGAGAGCTTTTAAAGGAGCATGACGCTGTCCACATCTTGATTTTAGACTTCTGGCTTCCAGAACTGTGAGAAAGTAATTTCCTATCACTTTAAGCCACCCAGTTTGTGGTAATTTGTTATGACAACCCTAGGAAACTAACACAAAACACTAAAACAAAATTAGTGATTTATACTAGCAAGTAAATGAAATCTATTATTTTTCCTAAATAACAGATGACATCTGGGATATTCACACCTCAACTTAAAATTACAAACCTAGGGTATTCCACTTCTTTAGTTGTTTTACAGTAGCACAGAATCTTGGAAACCCTCTCAATTCTTTTTCTTCTTCCTAGTTTGTTTTTTACAGGCCACTACACCTGAAACAGCCATTGCAAAATTATGACAGTAAGAGAAATCTGGCATGCTGACTTCATCTTGTTTCCAGCCTCACTGGTTGGTTGTCTTTGCTCATTCCTGGGCATGGGCCAAACTAATTTTTGGAGAAATTTAGTTTATAATTTAAATGGTAATACCCCTTCCCAAAGACTAAACTGTTCTTATAAAACTAATGAAAGGCCACCAAGTTAGAGGATGAGAAGGGTCTGAATTCTAAATAACTACCAGCCATTATACTGGAGGTAATATGATTTGCAACTTCCCCAATTACTCTTGCACATAACATCACTATTGCACAACCTACAATATGGTGATGTCTTTTCAGGTTTTTGCATTTCTGACAACCACGTGTCCTCACCTGGACCCGCCAACCCATCCTGTGGCCTCCACCCAGGAACTGACTCAGCATGAGAGGACAGCCTCAATTCCCCATGATTTCATCTCCAACCCAACCAATCAGCTTGCCCCCTACCCTGGTCCCCTGCCCACCAAACTGTCTTTGAAAAACCCATAACCTCCATGCCTTCAGGGAGATAATTTGAGTACTAACGCCATCTCCCATGGGGCATGGCCGACCTCGTGTCTATTAAACTCTTTCTTTACTGCAATGTTGTGGTCTTTCTGGGTGCAGTGGACAGGAAGGACTCCTTGGGAAGTTACACACCTATCCCCACAATGGTGTAACTCTGTGAAGTTGTCCCATGAATCGCCCTTGGCTGTTTGGAGACATCTAGTAGATTACACCACCATTCCATTCCCAGCAGCTAATAACTGACGGATGGGGGAAGAAGTATAAAAGTCAAGTCCCTTGACTCAGTGACCACTCTGCTATGCAATTTATATTCCAGAGCCCCTGTCTCATGGGTCAGGCCAAAGCTAGACTTTGTGTGAGACCACATCTTTGTTTTGTTACTTGTCCTTCCCCATCCAGAGGATCATTTCCTCAATAAATCACATACTCATTAAGGCACATCCTTTGTCTTGGGGTATGCTTTAGAGAGTCTGACTTTGCTTCCCAGGCTGGAGTGCAGTGGTGTGATCTCAGCTCACAGCAACCTCCACCCCCCAGCCTCAAGCGATCCTCCCACCTCAGCCTCCCAAGTAACTGGGGACTATAGACGCAGGACACCATGTCCAGCCAACAAGTCCGGCCTAAAAAGACTTTCAAAGTAAATTTCTGGCCAGGCATAGTGGCTCACGCCTGTAATCTCAGCACTTTGGGGGACTGAGGCAGGCACTTGAACCTGGGAGTTCAAGACCAGCTTGGGCAACATGGCAAAAATCCCTCTCTATCAAAAATACAAAAGTTAGCCAGGCATGGTGATGCATGCCTGTGGTCCCAGGTACTGGGGAGGCTGAGGTGGGAGGATCGCTTGAACCTGGGTGGGTGAAGGTTGCAGTGAGCCAACATTGCACCACTGCACTACAGCCTAGGTGATAGAGTGAGACTCTGTCTCAAATAATAATAATTTAATAAATTTGTTTTACTAATTCTCCACACTCAATCAATTGAACAAAGTTTTCACATGGTAAAGTTCAGCCCAAGAACTTTACACATGAGGAAGGCATTCACATCGTGCATCAGATCCTGAAAATGAAACCTTTTGAAAATCCAGTGTGGAGAATGTGAGGGGTACCAAACAAATTGGTGGTTGATTGACCTTCATTGTTATGCTATTATAACTCTGTTTTCTTTCAGTGTCTTTTTTGCTTTGAATCAGAAAAACAAATTCCATTTGAAAGTCATTACTCAGGATTTATCTTCATTATTGAATTTACAAGGTGCAAGACCCTGTAAGGTATTCAGTAAAGTACCTATACATTATGACTGAGTATGAGCCCTCAAGTTACGACAATCTAGTACATGAGATAACAGCTTTAAAAAAATAAGACCTACATTGTGAGTCCGTAAATTATTAGTTTCATGGATATGATGTAGAAAATAGAAATAGTGCTATTCTTCAAATAAAAAGACATATAATACAGTATTTCTATGAAATTATCCTTTAAAAATGAAGGAGAAATAAAGACTTTCTCAGAGAAACAAAAATTGAGGGAATCTGTAGTCAGAAGATCTGCCTTGTAAGAAATGATAAAAGTTCTTGAGAAAGAAGGAAACGATACAAGTCAGAAACTTGGATCTACATAAAGAAAGGAAGAGGGTTAAAGGAGAATTAGAGAAAGTAAAATAAAACATTTTAGTTTTCTTATTCTTAATTGACCTAACAGGTAACACTTTGTTCAAAATAATATCAACAATGTTTCAATGATATAGCTTACAGACGCTGTGAAATGACTGACAATAATGTCATAAGGGGCTAGAGGGAGGAACTGGGAAGACTTATGAATACCTTTGTAGTGGTATAGTGTAATTCGAAAACGGAGTTGAATTAGTTGTCAGTGGATATTGCAAATACAAGGACAACCACTAAAAATGACAAAGTAAGAAATGTAGGCTGGGCACTGTGGCTCATACCTGTAATCCCAGCACTTTGGAAGTCCAAGTTGGGAGAATCACTTGAGGCCAGGCACCACTGTACTCCAGCCTGGGTGACACAGCAAGACTCTGTCTCTAATAAATAAATACATACATAAGAAGTACAGATGAATCCTGCTGGGCGTGGTGGCTCACGCCTGTAATCCCAGCACTTTGAGAAGCCGAGATGAGCGGATCACCTGAGACATCAGGAGTTAGAGACCAGCCTGGCCAACATGGTGAAACCCCGCCTCTACCAAAAATACAAAATTAGCCGGGTGTGGTGGCACATGCCAGTAATCCCAGCTACTCGGGAGGCTGAGGGAGGAGAATCGCTTGAACTCGGGAGGCGCAGCTTTCAGTGAGCCGAGATTGCGCCACTGCACTCCAGCCTGGGTG
Source organism: Pan troglodytes (assembly GCF_028858775.2). Lineage (NCBI taxonomy): Eukaryota > Metazoa > Chordata > Mammalia > Primates > Hominidae > Pan > Pan troglodytes. The sequence continues at coordinate 34,436,630 of NC_072403.2, read as the reverse complement.
ACAGAGCGAGACTCCGTCTCCAAAAAAAAAAAAAAAAAAAAAAAAAAAAAAAAAAAAGCCGGGTGCAGCGGCTCACGCCTGTAATTCCAAAACTTTGGGAGGCCAAGGCGGGCGGATCACAAGGTCAGGAGATCGAGACAATCCTGGCTATCACGGTGAAACCCTGTCTCTACTTAAAATACAAAAAATTAGCCTGGCATGCTGGTGGGCGCCTGTAGTTCCAGTTACTCGGGAGGCCTAGGCAGGAGAACCGCTTGAACCTGGGAGGCGGAGATTGCAGTGAGCCGAGATCGCACCACTGCACTGTCGTCTGGGACAGAGCTAGACTCCATCTCAAAAAAAAAAAAAAAAAAAAAAAAGGAGAGAGAGAGAGAGAGAGAGAGATGAATCCACTATTAGAGCTGGAGAGACTTCAACAACCCTCAATCAGTAATTGACAGACCCAGCAGGCAGAAAATCCGTAAGGACACAGTTCAACAGAACAGCACCACCAATCAACTGTAAATAATTGACGTCTATAAAATACTTCATCCAACATCAGAATACACATTCTTCTCAAGCTCACATTCACCAAGGTAAACTACATTCTGGACCATAGAACACATTTTAGTAATTTTAAAAGAAAAGAAATAATGCAAAATATGTTACCAAACCACAATGGAATTAAACTAGAAATCAGTAACAAAAAGATAACTAGAAAAGTCCAAAATACTTATAGATTAAACAACATACTTCTAGATAACAGATAGGTTAAAGAAGTTTCAAAAGAAATTTTAAAAAGTTTCATAATTAAAATGAAAATACAACTCATCAATCATTTATGAGATGAAGAAAAAACAATGTTTGGAGGGAAATTTATAGTATTGAATGAACATATTAGAAAAGAAGAAAGATCTAGAATCAATTATTTAAGGTTGCACCTTAAGCTACTAGAAAAAGAATAAATTAAACTCAAAGTAAACAGAAAAAAAGAATTAAAAATAAAAGCGGAAATCAATGAAATAGAAAACAGAATTAATAGAGAAAATTAACAATACTACAAGCTGGTTCTTTAAAAAAAATCAGTAAAATTGATAAACCTCTAACTGTTAACTAATAAAAAGAAGAGAGAAGACACAAATTACTAATATCAGAAGTGAAGGAGAGGCCACTACTGAGTCCGTGAACATTAAGACAATAATAAAAGAATTTTATGAACAACTCTGTGCCCACAAATTTGACAACCTAGTTGAAATAGACCAATTCCTTGAAAGATATGGTCTACCAAAACTAACATGAGAAGAAATAAATAACCCAGTTAGGTTTATATCTACTAAAGAAACTGAAGCAATAGGAGAAACAGGCCCAGCTTTCACTGGTGAAATCTACCAAATATTAAAGAAAGAAATTACACCAATATTCTAAAATGTCTTCCAGAAAATAAAAGCAGTGAAAATACTTCCTAACTCTTTCTATGAGGCCAGCATTACCCTAATACCAAAACCAGACGAAGACATTACAAGAAAGGAAAACTACTGACCGTTATCTCTCATCAATATAGATGCAAAACTTCTCGACAAAATATTAGCAAATCTAATCCAACAAGGCATAAAAAGAATGATACATCAGAACCAATTGGGATTCATTCCAGGTATGCAAGACTTGTTCAACCTTCAAAAATCAAGGCAATTTATTACATAAAAAGGCTAAAGAAGAAAAATCATATGATTATATCAATAGGTGCAGAAAAAGCATTTGACAGAATTCAACACCAATTCATAATAAAATCTCTACTAAACTACAAATAGAGGGGAACTTCCTCAACTTGATAAAGCACATCTACAAAAAATGCCACAACCAATACCATACTTAATTGTGAGAAACTAGTTGCTTTCCTGCTAAGATTAGGAACAATGCGAGAGTCTTCACTCTCACCATTCCTATTTAACACTGTACTAGAAGTTTTAGCTAATGCAATAAGACAGGAAAATGTCATCAAAGATATGCAGATTGGGAAGGAAGAAATAAATTATCTTTATTCACAGATAACATGATTATCCATGTAGAAAATCCCAGAGTTAACAAAAACTCCTGAAACTAATATGAGACTATAGCAAGGCTGCAAGATACAAGGTTAATATACAAAAGTCCATTGTTTTCATATATGCCAGCAGCGAACAATTGGAATATGAAATTTAAAACACAATACCATTTATGTTAGCACCAGAGAAGAAATACTTAGATATAAATCTAACAAAATATATGCCATACCTGCAGGCGGTAATCTACAAAACTCCTGATGAATGAAATCAAAGGAAATATATTAATAGAGAGATATTCCCTTTGCATGGTTAGGAGGACTCAATATTATCAAGATGTCAGTTTCTCCCAATTTGATGTATAGATACAACATAGTCCCAATCAACATCTCAGCCAGTTATTTGTGGATATTGACAAATAGATCCTAAAGCATATATGGAAAGGCAAAAGATGCAGAATAACTACACAACATTAAAGAAGAACAAAATTGAAATACTGACACTATCCCAGTTTCAAGACTCACTATAAAGCTATAACAATTGAGACAGTCGCAGTGACTCACGCCTGTAATGGTAGCACTTTGGGAGGCTAAGGCAGGTGGATCACCTGAGGTCAGGAGTTCGAGAGCAACCAGGCCAACATGGTGAAACTCTGTCTCTCCTAAAAATAAAAAAATTAGTCAGGCCTGGTGGCACATGCCTGTAATCCCAGCTACTCGGGAGGTTGAGCCAGGAGAATTGCTTGAACCTGGGAGGCGGAGGTTGCAGTGAGCCGAGATCGTGCCACTGCACTCCAGCCTGGGTGACAGAGTGAGACTCCGTCTCACAAAAAAAGAAAAAAGATAAAGACAGTGTGATATTGGTCAAAGAACAGACACATAAATCAATGGAATAGAATATAGAGAGTCCAGAAATAGGCCCACACAAATATAGTCAACTGATCTTTGACAAAGGAGCACAGGAAATTCAATGGAGAAAGGATAGTACTTTCAACAAATGGAACTGGAACAACTGGACATCTACATGCAAAAAATGAATCTAGACACCGACTTTACATCTTTCACAAAACTTAACTCAAAATAGATCACAGACCTAAATATAAAATGCAAAACTATAAAATTCATAGAAGATAACATAGAAGAAAATCAAGGTAACCTTGAGTTTGGCAACAGCTTCTTATGTACAACGTCAAAAACATCTTCGATAAAGAAAAAGACTGATAAGCTGAACTTCATTAAAATTCAAAATATCTGCTCTGCAGAAGACAAGTAAGAAAACGAAAAGGCAAGCCACAGGCTGGGAGAAAATATTAGCAAGACACATATCAGATAAAGGACTGGTATGCAAATTATACAAAGAATTTTTAAAGCTCAACAATAAGAAAACAAACAACTCAATATAAGAAATAGGCAGATCTAAACATATATAAGATATACAGATAGCCAAGAAGCATATGAAAATATGCCCCAAATCACATGTAATTATGGAATTGCAAATTAAAGCAACAATGTGATACCCCTACACACCTATTAAAATAACTAAAATTCAAGACATTGACAACACCAAATGCTGACAAGGATGTGGAACAACAAGATGGTAGCTGATGGCTGAAGACTGCCAGTGCAAGTGCCCCAAGAGAAAATGGTAGATGCTGCAAAACCTTTTCTAACCTAGACTTTAACAGTTGCATAGCATTGTGTTTACCGCATTCTATTAATGGAGGCAGTCACCAAAGTCCATGTAGGTGTAAGGAAAAGTGACATACAATATAACTTGATGGGATGAGTTGCAAAAAAGAAAAAGTTCAGGCATGTTTTAAAACTATGAAGTCCACATCTTTATCTGAGTGACTGCACACATATATGATAATATAGAAGGCAATATATATATATACACATTCTTTCAATGTGTGTATGTATGTGTATATATATATATGCATAATCATTGAAAGGATTAAAATCACAGAGAGTTTTTTCTTGTACACAGCAAAAATAACCTGAACATCAATAACATTTGGAGATATTTGAGAAAGCCACACATATCTGGAGATTAAACCATGGAGTTCTAATAACCCATAAGTCAAAGAAGAAATCACAGAGAAATTAGAAAACACTTTAAACTGAATAAAACTGAAAATACAACATATCAAAATTTGTGGGATGCAGCAAAAACCATACTTAGTGGGATAATTTTAGCATTAAACATTTATATTAGAAAGGAAGAAATGTCTCTAATCAATGTTCTCATCTTCTGCCTTAGAAACTTAGTAAAAAAGATAAGCAAATTAAATCCAAAGCAGGCAGAAGAGGAAAATACTAGAGTAAATGCCAATGAAATAGAAAACTGAAAAACAATAAGGAAAAACAATAATGTCAAAAGCTGGTTCTTTGAAAAGATTAACAAAATTGATACATTTCTAGCCATACTCTTCAGGAAAAAAAAGAGAGAAGAGACACAAATATCACAAATGACAGTAGCCTGGGCATGGTGGCTCATGAACTAATTCCTGAGCAACATACCGAGACCCCATCTCTATATTTAAAAAATAAAAAATATATTAACAGAGAAAAACAAAAGAAACAAATGAAGGAGTAGATATCACTAGGGCTTCCACAAATAATAAAAGGACACAAGGAAATGTTTGTGTTATGAATGTATTTTACCAATAACTTTGACATCATAGATGAAATGGAAAAACTCCTTGAAAGACACAAAAAGTGTATTCAAGAAGAAATAGATAACCTAAATAGACCTACATCGATTAACTAAATTAAATCCGTGCTTTATAACATTCTTACAAAGAAACAAAATCTGGCCCAGATGGCTCCAAAGTAAATTCTACCAACTTTTTAAGCAATAAATAATATCAATTTTACACAAATTATTTCAGAAAGCAAAAAAGGAGGCCACACATCTGAACTCACTTATCAGGCCAGCATTACCCTAATACCAAAACCAGACAAAGCCATACAAGGAACGAAACTGCAAACCAGTGTTCCTCCTAAGAAGAAAAAAAATCCTTAAAAATTCAGCAAATCAAATTCAACCATTTATAAAATGATAACACATCATGACGAAGCAGGACATTCCCGGGATTAAACTCCAAGAATCCAAAGTTAGTGAAACATTCAAAGGAAAGACAAATTGGATTTTTAAACAAAAAGATACCGTTTACAAGAGCTTCAAAACTATCAAATACTTAAAGGTAAGTTAAAAAATGTGTGCAAGACCTGCACACTGAAAAACTACAAAAGATAACTGAGAGGAAGTAAAGAAGACTTAAACAAATGAGAGAAATACCATTGTCACTGGGTGGAGGATAACAAAGAGTGTAACACAGTCTACCACCAGAAGCAATAGTCCAGGATGTCAACCTACTGCATAGATTGTTTTAGTTTTTTGTTTGTTTGTTTTTGTTGTTGTTGCTTGCTTGTTTTTTTGAGACAGGGTCTTGCTCTGTCACCCAGGCTGGAGTGCAGTGGCTCAATTGTGGCTCCCTACAGCCTTGACCTCCAAACACTGTGGTTGGATATACTGAGATAGGGATTCCTCAGGCGTAGACACATCAGGCAACCACGCTTCCAAAGTCAGCATTGCCCAGCAGGCATTGCAATGCCATGTTTCCCTTTCACTGGAGGGCACAATTTAAGGTCCAAATACTTTCATTAAGCAGGAGTACCACCCTTCGTTGAGTTGTCCTTCCCGATGGTCCTTTTTGTAGTTGTTGCTTGAGTTATTCATTCTAGTGCTTTAACACCACCCCTCCCACTCTGGGTGCCTGGAAGTGATGGAGCAAATCAAGGTCATTGTACGCCATAGGAACATGCCCATTGCTGCATTATCTGGGCTGTGAAGAAGGTGCCTTGGTCAGATTAGAGTCTGAATAGATATCTGAACACATGGCAGAGGTGTTTCTCCAGTATTTCAATTTTGTTCTTCTTTAATGTTGTGTAGTTATTCTGCATCTTTTGCCTTTCCATATACACTTCAGGATCTATTTGTCAATATCCACAAATAACTGGCTGAGATGTTGATTGGTATTATGTTGTATCTATAGATCAAATTGGGAAAAATTGACATCTTGATAATATTGAGTCCTCCTAACCATGCAAAGGGAATATCTCTCTATTAGTATATTTCCTTTGATTTCGCCATGTTGGCCTGGCTGCTTAATTATCCGTCCAACAGTCACTGGACCATATGGCTAGCCCATTTATAACAGCCCATGAGTCTATAAATAAATAGCAGGGAGTTGCTGTTGGAGTAGCCTGCACGGCCATCAGTACCTCACAGAGTTCAGCACATTGGGCAGAGGGTCCTCATCCACTCTTAGTCAAAGCGTGGCCACCCTTGGGGTGGAGGACCACTCTTCTTGCATGTGTCCTGACTTTACTCCCTCCAGAAAGAACAATTAGGGGTAGGGCCACGGTCTCCTGGTTTTTGCTATGGTCAAGTGACCCTACATACCAGCAAGGGTAGAAGGGGAGAAAGGAGTGGGGGTTCAGATGTTTATGGGGTTTTTGGACACTGAGGTTTAAAAGACAAGAATCCTGATTTCTCGCAAGGGTAGAGGTAAGCCGATAGCATTGGAGGGCTTCAGGAGTGACACCATGATCCGTGGCAGGCAGGTGCTCATGCGCTATGGGTGGGGCCCTTTGGTCCATTTCTGACGGGGCAGGAGGACCTGCCTTTGAGGAGGATCTTGTCTCGTAAAAGCCTCCAAGGTCACTGGGACGGGACCACGTTGTCCACATCTTGTCGGGGAGCAGGATCCTATTTCTAGCTGTCTATTGCCTTCCCACGCAAGACAGTTATGACTTCATGGACAGTTTTCTAGAGGGTTCTTCCTCTTGGGGAAGCCTCCTGCAGTAGGGAATACAGCCCTCTTGTTCCTATCAACACAAACTAAGAATGGGATAGGTTTATCTCGATCCCTGTCCTGCTGGTTCTGTCATTGGGTGAAGGCAAAACTAGAGCTGCAACACCAGAGTTATGGTCAGTTTTCTCAAACTGCGCCAGTCGGGTGACATTGAGTTTGCACTCCCCATCACCAAACAGATGCATCAACCAGGCTGCATGAGACTCCCCAGAGTTGGAGAAGATGTAACAGCAGAAGCAGAGATCAATGATGCAGCCATGAGCCGAGCAATGTGGCAAGGAATGGATTCTTCCCTAGAACCTCCAGAAGGAAATCAGCTCTGCCACATGTTGATTATAGCTCCCTAAGACCCATTTTAAACTTCTGACCCCCAAAAATTTAAGATAATGCATTTGTATTATTTTAAGCCACAAAATTCATGGTAATTTTCAAAAGCTGCCATAGGCAACTGATACAGATTTATGGTATTTGGTGTAGATTGTGGTATTGTATAATACTGCAGTCAGGGCATTAAAATAGCATCTAGCTCACAAAGGAAGTTGGTAGGGTTCTTGAGGGACTGCAGCCTCATTTTTCAGTTGTGTTGTCTGTCAGTGATCCAGGAATCCAGATTTCATACCGAAAAGTTTAATGGGTGGGATATTTCTTTCTCAAGCAGAAGTATATGGAAACTACAAAATCACCATGCCCTCTCTGAGGTTCAAGCTCGGGACCTTCAGATTATGAGACTGATGTGCTGCCTCCAGGGCTAAGAAGGCACTGCTAACTGTCTTAGCAAGTCCGTTAATTATACTCTTTCAAGTTTATGTGAACTTTCTGAAAAGTTAGATTTTAAAAATAGAGTGTAAAATGAGAATGTATGCTATGTCATGTGTTTACTGTCCTTCCAAGTATGTCGTATGACTTGCAAAAATCATCTCGGGACTTTCCCCTTGTTTAAATAAATGTACAACACAGTGGATTTTCCCACTGTGCCTTAAACACCACTTTCTCCTGGGAGATGTTAGACTTCATTAGATTGCACACTACCCCCCAGCACAACATGTGTAAATTATGTAACTAGAAGGTGACATATGGATGCAAGGGGACTGAGCTGGGTCCACAGCCTGAAGATTCCCAGCCGGAAGCAATGACAGACGCAGAAAGCAGATAAGTTCTAATGAGATCATAGCTGCAGGCTTACCTGGGTCTGAAGCTACACCTCCTTGCCTGCCAAAGTTCTCCTTAAAATCAGTGTCCCTAACCATGTCACCTGAAGGATCTTTACAGGTCTAGAGCCCCAGAATAGTGTAAATAGAGGTGAGAGAAGGGGGAAGAGATGAAGTGAAATGATTGAGAAGGGAGAAACAATATACAAGGTAAAGCGATCTGACAAAGTGAAAATTGTCTGACGTTTGAAATTGTAGGGTTGAGGTGTAAATTTTCCACGTGCCATCTTAACTTAGGAAAAATAATTCACTCGACTGTCTTGTAAATACGTTACTTTAAAAAACTTCACTAACTGTAAAATGAGATATCTCACTGTCATTCATGAGACTGAGCACTTGATATAAAAAGTTCAGTAAATGCTAATAAATGATACCAATACTGATAGTAAACTTCACTGAGTGCTTATTATGAGCCAGGTGCTGTTTTAAGCAATTTACATGCATTTGCTAAAAATAAAAATTCTGCTATAGTTTTTTAACTCTTTTATTTCAATAGGTTTTGGGGGGAACGGTGGTGTTTGGTTACATGAGTAGGTTATTTAGCGGTGATTTCTGAGACTTTGGTGCATCTGTCACCAGAGCAGTGTACACTGTACCCAATGTGTAGTCTTTTATCCCTCAACCCTCCCCCACCCTTTCCCCCGAGTCCCCAAAATCCATTGTATCAAAACATTCTGCTGTAATTTTTAAAGGCAAGTTTTATTGTCTCGGTTTTACATATGAGGAAAGTGAGATCCAGTGAGCTTAAGTGACTTGCCAATGACCCTGCAGCTATTAAGTGGAGCTGCTGGCATTTGAAATATTCCAACTGGGGCTCTTTTAAAAAGGGTCAGCATCTAATGGGACAGGTGGGACTAAATAAGAAGATGAGCGGCGTTGGGGCTGCAACAGGGAAGAAGTCGGAGTGCCAGCCCAGACGGCGTTTGTGGGGTTGGAGCGAGCAGGCGACACATCCTGTTAGGGTCCGGAGAGGATGTGATACTCCGCACCAAATACAAACTGGTCCTCGCCCTGAACTTTAAAAACTAAGGTCATGAACACATTCAGCAAAAAAAAAGCAGGTCTGTTTGCATAGTTCTTTCCACCTCTTTCACAAGAGGGAATCACGCACAGACACATAAACCAAGACGCGAGTTCCGGGTGGATGGGGATGACAGCTCCTCTGTTTTCTGGTTGCAAACATCAAAAATAACATCTTGCTCCAGACCCCCAAACGCAGCTGACAAACTGGAGACTCGATCTCAGAGTCCTCAGAGTCCCCGTGCTGCGTCGGCCTAGGCGTGGGATTTCTAATCATGTTCTTAAGAACCGATTCTCTTGGGATTTGTTGGATATTAGGTACTGGCTTCCTGTCCCTTTACTCTCAGGTATTAGAAACAGCATGGGAGACAAATGCAAATCTCTGCTGCAGGACAAAGGACTGGGACTAGGAACCTATTTGTAGATTTTATCGGTAGTTGAGACCGCTACGGAATCATTTGTGTAGAAATGCTCTGAGAAAAAAAAGTAGTAAGACGCAGAATAATCTTGTGTCTTTTAAATCATTAAGATGAGTCCTAATGCTGCACTAGCGTGGTAGCGTGGCCGAGCGGTCTAAGGCGCTGGATTAAGGCTCCAGTCTCTTCGGGGGCGTGGGTTCGAATCCCACCGCTGCCAGGTTTATTGCAAAATCACTAGGGATATCTAAAGCTCGTTGAGATTTGCAAGAAAAACATTTTCCACTGCGAGCACAAGGTAGGTGTTTAATCCTGATAATGGTAGGTTGAAAACCAAATAGCAGCTGCAAAATCAGACTGCCATCAGTTATTTCTAAGACCTCCCCTCCAAGGGAGTATGTTCCTTTTTATGTTTTAAAAATGCTCATACAAAAAGTACAACTCACATGATTCAAAATTACAAAAATTCAAGAATACATACATAATGACAGTCTATTTGTGCCCCCACCCCATCCTGCCGGACACCCAATTCTGGACCCTCAGGCAACCAACCATATTAAAATCTGGAGTTCTATTAAAGGCATATTCTTTGCATATAGTTTTTTCACTATAAATACGCTTTCCAAACCCATTCTATTACACCTTGCCTTTTTCACTTTATGTATGTTGCAGCAATTTCCATGTCAACAAAGAAAGAGCCTCTTCCCTCTTTGTTTTGTCTGTATAGCATTTAGTTTTATAAATGTATCTGAATTTATTTCAGCAGCCATTTTTCACAATATAAATAATGTTGCAATAAATTAACTTGTATATCCGCATTTAATAAGTGCCTGGGATTAGAAAACGTTCTAAGAATGCAATCGCTAAATCAAATCATATGTATGTGATGATGATTTTGGTGGCTCTTGCCTTATTCTCCTTCCCTAAATATTACTAATTTATTCTCCTATAGGGCCCAGAAAGGACCTGTTTCCTCAACACCCTGACCAGCACAGAACATTGTAATAATGACAATTATCAGTCATTTAGCTCCAACTAAGCCCCAGATATTGTCATAAATTCTTTACATATATTGAGTCATAGAATAATCTCAATAATATATAAGGATGTTCATATAATCCACATTTTACAGAAAAGAAAATTGGAGTTGTGACCAATTAATCACATAATCACAGTCGTCTAAATCACATAGATTGTAGATGGAGGAATAAGAATGTCAGTGCCTGTGATTGAATGAAAAATGCCCCCAAAAGATATCCATGCTCTAATTCTTGGAATCTCTGAATATTACCTTACTTTGCACAGACCCCCAAAAGGGGGGTCTTCGGAGAAAAAGTTAAAGATGAAGAAATTATCCTGGATTATCCAAGTGGAGCTCAAATACCATCACAAGTGCCTTTAATAGGGAGAGGCACAGGGAGATTACACAGTTACAGAAGAGAAGAAGACAATGTGACCACACGGACACAGATAGAAGCAATGCCACCACCAGCCAAGGAATGCGAGCAGCCACCAGAGGCTGGGAAAAGGTAAGGACATATTCTTCCCTAGAGCCTCCGGAGGGAGCATAGCCCTGCCAACACCTTGATTTCAGACCAGTGATACTGATTTTGGACTTTTGGCCTCCAGAACTGTGAGAAAAGAAGTCACTTATTTTAGGCCATCAAGTTTGTGGTACTGTAATTTGTTACAGAAGCTACAGAAAACTAATTCAACATCTTTAGGTGCTATTCGGCAACACTACCACAAACAACTGTTTTTGTTTTGCTGTTGTTTGCCAATCTGATATGTTAAAGACATTATCTCACTGTATTTCTATAGTTTCATTTTTTAAACTTCTTTTACTTCTTACTTCTATATTGCTTTTATTATTAAATTGGTTGCACCAACTGGGAACAACAGATTTTATTGTGTCTGCTATCAACCTTATCTCAGGCAACAGATAGAAATGAATAGAATTAACTCTTTAAAACATAAGTTACAAATATTTTCCCCCCAGTTTTACTTGATGTTTTGTCACTTTGTTTATGCCTTTTTTGAGGGGATGAGGGTACATCCCAGCGGAATTTTTTAAATGTCGTTTAATGCAGTGAATTATGTTAAACTCTCATTGTCTCTGAATTTTGTGTAAAAAATTAGTTTTCTGTACCAAAGTTATATAAAATTTCTGTCTTGGAATTTCTAGTAATTATAACTGTGGGTTTGTTTCATTCTTTACTTTTACAATTTGCTTGTATTTGGAATTTATTTTAGTCTCATAGCTTTAAGCTTTTCTTTTCCTAAGTGGCTGTCCAATTAGCCCAACACATGTTTTGAATAATCTGCTTATTTCTATTGATTTAAGTTGCCAATGATTACAGTCTTAACCATTTTTTTCCCTCAACTTTTGAGTGTTTCCATTGGAGAAAAAAAACTATTTTGGTGGCCTAACAACGGTTTGTTCACTCTCTCATAATACCTGAGCATGTCATTTACTCAAGGCATACATTGACAGAAGATTCAAGTGTGGGAATTCAGTATGTCTGTTGTTTACTATTCTATTTATGAAGCAGCAGAGTCAGCCTCAAACATATTAGCAATCCCTGTTAATGTTTTTATAAATACAAATATTTATTTTTAATTTTCTAAAAGTAATACAAAGTTGTAACTAATTTAAGCTTTTATTATTAAATTAGTTGCACTGACTGGTGACAACAGATTTTATTGTGTCTGCTGTCAACCTCATTTCAGGCATAGATAGAAATGAAGGTGATTTCCTTTATTTTTAAAATCTAATAAATGTAATCCTTTATTAAAATTGTGTCTGTGGAAGATTCAAAATCTACAAACTATTAGAATTAATAACTAAATTTAATAAGGTGTCTTTATGCAGGGTAAATATAAAAATGAATTGTACTTTTAAACACCAGCTGTAAACAAGGGCTGGGCGCGGTGGCTCACGCCTGTAATCCTAGCACTATGGGAGGCCAAGGCGGGCGGATCACTTGAGGTCAGGAGTTCGAGACCGGCCTGGGCAGCATGGTGAAACTCCGTCTCTACCAAAAAATACAAAAAAAATTAGCTGGGCGTGGTGGCATGTGCCTGTAATCTCAGCTACTCGGGAGGCTGAGGCACAAGAATCTCTTGAACCTGGGAGGCAGAGGTTGTAGTGAGCCGAGATCGCGCTATTGCACTCCAGCCTGGGTGACAGAGTAAGATCTTGTCTCCAAAAAAAAAATAAATAAATAAAAATAAAAATTTTAAAGTATAATTTATAATAACATAAACATCAAATTTATAGGAATAAATTTAATAAAAGAATAAATTGAATGTTATGCCATATGTATGGATTAAAAGTTTATCAGTTCTCCCTAAAATTTATCTAGCAATCCAAAGGAATTCCCATCTAAATCCCAGGATAATTTTCCTTATTGCTTTTGTGGCAAAGAAATGAAGGTGATTTCTGATTTTCGCCCTGAGCTCTGTAATTATAAATCTTGGTAGAAACTTCAGAATTAATTGCTCAAATAATTCATTTTGGAAACAAGACTGAGATTCCAGAGAACGTTCGGAAGTTTCCTTTAATCAGCTCTAAATGTATTAACCTTTCCTAACCCAGAGACACATTCAAACCGATTCCCCTGTCTTGCCAAGTGCAGCCCAGAGAAGTAAGATATTATAAAATAGAACCTGACTGGTCCTGAGAGCGAGCTGAGATCAAGTCTAAAGAAAAATAAGCCCAGAAGACAATCTCTAGAGCGATGCTCACATTGGGAAGGGGTTGACGCTCCGGTCCTCCAAATAGCTGCCTCCTGAGTGCAAATGACTGTCAGAACACCATATGCCCAACTTGGTAGCCTACGAGTCTCTTGTGGAGTTCTTTTGTTAGAGGTTTTCCCTTAGGACATTGGAACGACGAATCATTAAAATGATAAAGAGTAGCACCTGCAAAATTTAATTTTAGGAAACTTTATCACATTTGGACAAACTAAGTAGCCTTGACTTTTACTTGTGGTTATCCTTGGACTAGCTGAAGCATTAATGGTCCTAACATTTAAGCTGCCCGAAAATTTTTTCGTTTGTATTAGTTCCGCAGTGCATCTAAGTAAGCAAAACGTATTTTTGGAGTTTGCCCCTTTTCTCACCGCAAATTGTTGCAGACTGTAGAGACGCTATGCCAAGAAGCTTTTACTTAAAAGCAGGAATAGATTCAATAGGCAACTTTACTGCGCATGTGGGCTCTATGGCTTAGTTGGTTAAAGCGCCTGTCTTGTAAACAGGAGATCCTGGGTTCGAATCCCAGTAGGGCCTCAAGGTTTTCATTTTCACTAGAAAGCCAGTTCTTCATTAACCTCTACTGTACCTAAATCTTCCACTGTATTCACTATACTGCAAGTTCTAATGCAATCAATTATAGGTTACGTGAAGGCAAAATTCCCAGGCTCAAAGAAGAAAATGAGAACTTTGTGAAGTTTTGAATTAAATTCTGGCAGCAGATCTTTTTTTCCAACAAATATTTATTGAGCTTCTCTGTGTATGCACAGATTCAAAACCTATGTAGATGTAGATTATGTCATCCCTAGAATCCAATAATGTCCAGCTCTTTGGCTGATTTCACAAGAGTTCATATAAATTAATATACTACCATAAATTAATAAGTCTACCATAAAACAGATGGGAAATTAGCATATTTGCAGGGTCCTACTTGCCTTTTGAAGAGAACAGGAGGAAAATAATTTTTAAAACCCTGTTAACCCTCTTATAAAATGAACTAGGAACACTTTATAGTGACAGCCAGTTAGAAGCTATATTTGCCAGAGGCTGGTGCATCTCTGGGGTTGGAACAAAAGTGCTGAAGGAATAGAGCAAATCAAAGAAAATTTTCAAACATCCAAAGCTAATAAGGGCCAACCTTACTTGATTAGTTTCATTTGCATGTGTTTGCATATCTCATTATTTTGACCGTTAATTCAACACAGACGTATTGACTGCCTTCTATGTGCAAGGTACTGCTCCAAGTGCCAGGGGTAGGGCAGTTTAATAAATGCCAACCCCTCACCATCCCTCCACCCCCAAAAAATCTTACCCTCATGGACCTTATTATCTAGAAGAGTATGGAAGATAATGAATAGATAAAAACATAAAATAAATATTACGTCAGATTGTGGTGAATTCTATGGAGAAAAATTAAGCAAACAAAGAAGACGAGGAGTGTATGAGTAGAAACCAAGATTTCTCTGCCCTTCTTATAAGGCACTAGCAGATCTATTTTTTGTTTTCCTTTATCTTTTATGAGAAGTGATCATAGGATGACTCTGATCACCATGTTATTCTAACAACCCTAGGTAACATCCTTAAACAGTGAATTGACTTTCAACTTTACCTTTGCTGCACCCTATTACATGCTGCCCCTCATTAGATCCCGACCCTGGACAGGGATCCATTCGAAGTCATATCAGAATGCCTGTGTACATCCCTCAGCTGTCCTCTTTAATAACTATGTAGTTTTGGCAAACTACATAACTTCACTGGGCTTCACTTCCCTTGTTTGTTTAATGATAATGGAATTGTTATAAGAATGTTTTCAAGAATAAATACAAATAAATTACTTTTTAACAAAAATGCTTTCGATAAGGGTCAGCATTATTATTATTATTTGAACAAACTTTTTTGGGGCCAAGTGTTTCGTTCTTTAAACCACACTTTAAGCTCTTATTTCATTTTATGATAAAAATCCCAAAGCTTAACAATTTACTAACTTCTACTAGCAAGTAAAAAAAAAACTATCTTTTTTTCTATTCATATATGTACAGAAACAATACAGAATTTTAAAATAATTAGGGAAATAGATCAACAGTTAAATAAAATATTTAAGAGAGTGCATAAAAATGTTAGCCTCATATATTCTAATTGAGGTAGCAAACATATATAGAAATTTACACAATAATAAAAATCAGGATCATCATGATTAAATTACATGCCTAAAAGCTCTTCTCTGAATTAAATTATGCTATGCACAAAAAATTTGGTTCATAAATATGCATTTTGGTGCATTCAGTGTGCTTTTGATTATGGCCACCAAGTATTTGGATATGTAGAAACACCTCAAAGCATTTCTAAGTTTAGCAATATATCTGTTTAACAGATAGAATTATGCTTCTGTTTTATTTTCTTTTTGTGAAATTTCTGAATCTCAAACTGCTATCAAAAGACTACATCTGGTTAATAAATTTTTTGTAGAATAGAAAAACAATGAAGAAAACATCAAACAACTGTCATTGACAGTGTTTTCAGAAAATAATTGTAGCACATCATAATGTAATAGATTCTGGCTGCATATGATCATAGTGGCCAATTTCATTATTTTTATTTATTCAAAAACACAGTAGACAATCCACACATGATTTTGCAACTGTTTTCTTTTTTTTGTACTTTTTTTTGTTTTTTTAGTAGAGATGGGGTCTCACCGTGTTAGCCAGGATGGTCTCAATCTCCTGACCTCGTGATCCACCCGCCTCGGCCTCCCAAAGTGCTGGGATTACAGGCGTGAGCCACTGCGCCCGGCCACAGCTGTTTTCTTATACAGTTGTAATGATTTTACATACTACGGAATAGTTGACCTAACATATTTTAAAAGTTGCATATGATAGTCTCAATACTTCAAAACTTACTGATAATCACAAATTATTTGCCCCAAAACTAGATATATGCTGGAACTTGCTGAAAAAGTAACCAAAATAATAGGCCTTGGGAGCAAACGGTTTTCTTATACATAACCTATTAAAAAGATTCTCCTATCAGCATCCCAGGATGGAACTCATACTGTGACAAAAGAATATACCTGTGTTACAAATCTATAAAACAACTTCATTGAAGGAAGTAGAGTAGAAAGCTGCTGAACTAAGTAACTTTGGAAATATAGTAGAGTCTGCAAGACTAAAGTCAAAAAGAACTGTATATAACATTGTACTCTAGTTGATTAAGTCGTTTAACAGGGGAGTATGGATTAAAAATTCTGAAACCCCTCTACATGGGTACTGGAATTGAACAATTAAATAAATGAATGCTAGATGGTGAGAGCCAGGCTTCTCACTTTGGGAGTGAAATTTTATAGACAAGCAAGGGAAGAAGGCTAGAATGATACAGGTGGTAATGGATTAAAATTGGAAATATCAGTATGAACTCAAATTTAGCTTAATATGGATACAAATGGATATATATTTATAGATATTTGTGTGTATATAATATGTATACATATTATGTATGTACACATGAAACACACATGCATGTATTTTGTTGGTCTGTCAGCTGAGAGGGCCTAAAGGCAACAATATCCCATTAGCAATAAGGACATCTATTGCCCAGATCTTGGTTTCTAAAACTATTTTCCAATAAAAGGAACCAGGGCTCCTTGGAGAAGTGGTGAATGGTAGGACCGGGTAGGAAATATACAAGATGAGCCTGGAGAATCTTGTAGTGCCAGAAAGTATGAAAGTGCTCAGAAACAACACGATGATGAGGGTATGTCAAGGGACATAGAACTCAACTAAAAGTCTTTCTAATTGCCAAAGAACCTCTGCAGATCTTCAGAACTCTCCCTCTCTGTAGCCCTCTTCTCCTTGGTACTTTGCCCGAGAATTTTAGTTACTTTGGCTTCCTTGAATGCTAACTCCCCAACTCTAGAAGATAGTTGGGCTCTGTTTAGGTTCCTGTGACTAAATGAGTAGTACTTTTTATTTACTGATACTGGATTAAATTTATAAATTTAATATAATTTATATTAATTTTTAAAGAAAAGTGATATATTTATGATGACCAATCCAAGAGCATAGAATGAATGTCCATTTATTTAGGTCTACTTTTACGTCTTTTTTCTTTGTTCTTAGTTGTTTAATGTGAATGTGGGATTGTTTTGTTTTTTGAGATGGAGTCTCTCTCTGTTGCCCAGGCTGGAGTGCAGTGGCGCTGTCTCGGCTCACTGCAGCCTCTGCCTCTCTGGTTCAAGTGCTTCTCCTGCCTCAGCCTCCCGAGTAGCTGGGATTACAGGCACGCACCACCACTCCTGGCTAATTTTTGTATTTTAGTAGAGACGGGGTTTCACCATGTTGGCCAGGCTGGTCTAGAACTCCTACCTCAAGTGATCTGCCCACCTCAGCCTCCCAAAGTGCTGGGATTACAGGCCTGAGCCCCTGTGCCCTGCCATGGTGTGGGTTTTTACTATAGAAAATTCCTTCATTTCAAGAGTTCACAGGGCCCAGACAACCTCGGCTCCTTGCACTTACTTATGAATCAGAACCTGTAAAGACTCTCCCTTTTAGCCACTGTAATTAGATCAATTTGCTGAGCTTCTATTCTTAGATGGAGCCCTCTCCTCCTTTTAGCAGGCGAATTTCTGGATTTTCCAGTTCTGAGGGCCATCAGACGTTCATTTCCTTTCTCCTCATTTCCTCTCTTACAGTTGTTGTACCTTGCATTTGTTGGTGAGTAGTTCCTACTCAGTCATATTTGACAGTTTGTGAGAATACTTAATTACCTAATTTTGTTGAGGATATTGCTGATGGGATTTTGGTTGGTTTTCTATCCTAATTGTTATGCCTTTTTAATGGAGTGATTCAGAAAGACTCAGCACGTATATTACATCAATCATCTTGCCACAAATCTATTATTTTATACTTAACCAAAGTACTCTTTCTTCCCAAGCGACATATTTAAGTGTATGTTTTTAAAAGGCAGGATTATTTTCTACTGTTTAAATGTGGACAATCATATCACTCATTCCAAGTATCACAGAAGAAATCTGCTTGTCTTCCAGAGTTAGTGTCTATAGTGTTTCCTCTTCAAATCACTTATTCTGAGCTCCTCTCCTGCTTGATCCAGTCAAGTCTCTGAAACGAGCTCACAAGCTCATAGCAGTCACTTCAACCAGACATAGTGAGAGGTGACAGCGTGCTGGCAGTCCTCAGAGCCCTCGCTCGCTCTCGGCGCCGCCTCTGCCTGGGCTCCCACTTTGGCGGCACTTGACGAGCCCTTCAGCCCACCGCTGCACTGTGGGAGCCCCTTTCTGGGCTGGCCAAGGCCGGAGCCCACTCCCTCAGTTTGCAGGGAGGTGTGGAGGGAGAGGCGTGAGCGGGAACCGGGGCTGCGTGCGGCGCTTGTGGGCCAGCTGGAGTTCCGGGGAGACGTGGGCTTGGCGGGCCCCGCACTCGGAGCAACCGGCCGGCCCTGCCGGCCCCGGACAATGAGGGACTTAGCACCCGGGCCAGCGGCTGCGGAGGGTGTACTGGGTCCCCCAGCAGTGCCAGCTCACCGGTGCTGCGCTCGATTTCTCTCCGGGCCTTAGCTGCCTTCCCGCGGGACAGGCCGCGGGACAGGCCTCGGGACTGCAGCCTGCCGTGCCTGAGCCTTCCCCCGCCTCCATGGGCTCCTGTGCAGCCCGAGCCTCCCCTACGAGCGGCGCCCGTTGCTCCACGGCGCCCAGTCCCATCCATCACCCAAGGGCTGAGAAGTGCGAGCGCATGGTGCGGGACTGTCAGGCAACTCCACCTGCAGCCCCAGTGCGGGATCCACTGGGTGAAGCCAGTTGGACTCCTGAGTCTGGTGGGGACGTGGAGAACCTTTATGTCTAGCTCAGGGATTGTAAATACACCAATCGGCATTCTGCATCTAGCTCAAGGTTTGTAAACACACCAATCAGCACCCTGTGTCTAGCTCAGGGTTTGTGAATGCACCAATCGACACTCTGTATCTAGCTACTCTGGTGGGGCCTTGGAGAACCTTTGTGTGAATACTCTGTATCTAGCTAATCTAAGTGGGGACATGGAGAACCTTTGTGTCTAGCTCAGGGATTGTAAACGCACCAATCAGCGCCCTGTCAAAACAGACCACTCGGCTCTACCAATCAGCAGGATGTGGGTGGAGCCAGATAAGACAATAAAAGCAGGCTGCCCGAGCCAACAGTAGCAACCCGCTCGGGTCTTCTTCTGCTATGTTGGAGCATTGTTGTTTTGTTTTTTGTGATAAATCTTGTTGTTCATTCGTTGAGTCCACACTGTCTTTATGAGCTGTAACACTCATGGGGAAGGTCTGCAGCTTCACTCCTGAAGCCAGTGAGACCACGAGCCCACCAGGAAGAACAAACAACTCCCAATGCGCAGCCTTAAGAGCTGTAACACTCACCACGAAGGTCTGCAGCTTCACTCCTGAGCCAGCAAGACCACAAACCCACCAGAAAGAAACTCTGGACACATTTGAATATAAGAAGGAACAAACTCCAGATGTGCCACCTTACGAGGTGTAATACTCACCACGAGGGTCTGTGGCTTCGTTCTTGAAGTCAGTGAGACCAAGAACTCAGCAATTCCAGACCCAATAGCATTCCACCTTCAGACCTTCACATATGCCCTGCTGTTATGTACTTTGTTCATATTCTTTAGTATTAGATAAATGATATTTTTCCCAGGAAAACAAATCTCAGCAAAATACCTCTGAGGATAGGAACTTGTTTTTGTTTATTGTATTCCCAGAACATGGAAAGCCCTGGCATGTTATAGGTTTTTTCTGAAATATGACTGCTTCCATAGCAGTCTGTATTTCACCAGTGAGAATTTGTGACTTTTATGTTTAGTGTATTTTTTAATTTCGTTTAGAGACGGGGTTTTGCTATGTTGTCAACGTTGGTCTCAAACTCCCACCTCGACTTCCCAAAGTGCTGGGATTACTAGTGTGAGCCACCCGTACAAAGCCTCCTATTTTACTAGAGTCAAGAGTGAAGTTTCTGGCCACACAGCTAAACAAAATTAAGCTATTTAGACTGCTCTCAAACCTTAGCCCTGTGGGTTAGGAAACCTGAGTTAACTTTCCATTTTCTGTGAGGAGAAGATAGCCTAATAAACAGCTATTTAGCCATTTTAGTGTTGGAGAAGTTAAATAGAAAATAAAATGTTAGATATCTATGTAGGAGGTTCTCCATGAAGAATGAACAGGCCATACGAACAAGCTGTATATGCATCTTGTCTATCTCTTGGGCTGTGTATATCTGCTTCTGTTTTGGATTCATACTCCGTTCATCTTGATTGTTTAGATTTACAAGTAGGCAGAAGGGGGAACTGTGTGACATAGCTCTGAACAACTTAGTGACAGCACCTAACAGCTTCTGAAGGGCAACTTAGAAAGGGAGCTTTGTGGATGAAAAATGTTGAGGTAAAAGTATTGTCAATTAAACAAGGATTTGGCCTTTAAAGCACTGTTTAAATTGCTTCTGTTCTACCTTGTCCAAAGGAGTGATTCACTTTGAGATATTCTTCATGTGATGGAATGAGTTAAAATTAAACCAGCCTGCTTAAGAAATAAAAGTAGGACCTTAATTTGATTGGCATTGTGCATAAGCCAGTTGAAAAAGATCATGAATCTTTTTTTTTTTTTTTTTTTTTTTTTTGAGACAGTCTTGTTCTGTCGCCCAGGCTGGAATGACGTGATCTCAGCTCACTGCAACCTCCGCCTCCCAGGTTCAAGCTATCCTTCTGCCTCAGCCTCCCAAGTATCTGGGACTACAGGCAAATAACACCACGCCCAGTTAATTTTTTTGTATTTTTAGTAGAGATGGAGTTCACTATGTTGGCCAGGCTGGTCTCAAATTCCTGACCTCAGGTGATCCACCTGCTGTGGCCTCCCAAAGTTCTGGGATTACAGGCATGAGCCACTGCACCTGACCAAAAGAACATGAATCTTGTCCTCAAGAAGCTTTTAATATGATTGAAAAGACCAAATAAGCACATACCCCAAATACTATAGACATGAGAAAAACAATTGTTTACTCATAATGTGTGCAAAGCACTCACTTAGTGTTTGAATTCTGAAAATGTGTGAGCCTTGCAAACCTTGGACAAATTACTTACCTTCTTTAAGTTTCAAATACCTCAATGAAAAAGACAATTAATAGTGTCCACCTCAAGGAGTTGTTAGAAAGCATTACATAATTCATGTAAAGTGTCTAGGATATATTAAGCTATTATTATCATTATTATTATTAACACAATATTTATTTGCTTTCTGAAAATTGATGGGGTAAATCTGCTTTCCCTTGCTATTAAGATGAGATTAATGAGTGGAAAAACTGATGCAATCTATAATCATAACCAAAATGGTAAATTCAAGACTGGGTTAAATGATGTTTCTCCAGGGAGATTCACTCACAGTGACAGTCTCTAAGGGATCACTTATATACTGGGTAAGAACTGGTTTTAACTGCCTTTAATCAGACTTGGAGTGAGAGAATGTTCTCTGCCTTCAGAATTACATTCACCCTACCTGCTGTATTAAGACCTTTTGTGGCTCTTATTTAAGCCTTGGCCTGATCGTACCTGCTCCCATCTCTCAGGACTTTCTCCTGAGACTTTTCTCCTATCTAGACTTCAATAGCCGACAATGCCTGCTTAATACAAGCTCAAATGGAAGAGGTATGCTCTAGTGATGTCTCTTTCTACTCACACCAGCCTAAATAGCCTTGGATTTAGTTTTATTTTATTTTATTTTATTTTATTTTGAGAGAGAAAATGAAGGTTCTGAATGCTGGATAAAATCAGCAAAGGTAAGATGCCTCAGTGAAGCATTATGCCAAATCAATGACTGTCACTTGTTCATCTCAATCCCAAGTTATGTCCAAAAGATCCAGTTGTCTAGGAAAAAGGAAGGCATGAGAGAGCAAGTCAAGTCACTAAACATCAATTCTCTAAAAGCCAACACTCTGAAGGTCAATTTGAGAATCAAACAATATAAACAATGAATAATAAGCAAAATATGGAGAATATTTTTGAGCGGGAAGGATCTTGTTTTGCTTTTCTCCTCTGCCATTCTATATGTTAATGCATTTACTTTCTGTCAAATGTAGCTTATTGTCTTCTCTGTTTGTGGAGGCATATTCCTTTGCCACTGCCTCTGCCTCTATATTTGTCCTGGTCCCTGCCCTTGGTCATTCACCAGCAGCAACAAACCATCCTAGCCATGGATTCAGTTAGTTGTATGACATTTTGCAGATGAGTGGCTGGTCAAATTGACCTAGAGGTGACTGGAAGAGTCAGGAATCCAGCCTAGGATGAATAAATCCTCAAGCTAATCCTTACAAGCCAAGCTTAAAATTTACCATGTTTAGGAGGTCTTTCTTAATTAAATCATCTATTTCAATCAGTCCACACATAGGGGCCCCTTTCTGTTAATTGCATTTCTAATCTCCCAGCATCTCAGATGAAAGCTTCAGTTTCTTTTAACTCTTTGCTTTTATACCCATGCCTTGTTCTTGATTTCCACTGTCACTAAACAGCTGATCCTCTCAGCCTCTCTCCAGTAGCCTTCCAGACTTCCAGATGACCTCCTAACTTCGTGGCTTTTATTTATTTATTTATTTATTTTTCCACAAGAAAACATCTGCAAGTACCAGGCTCTTTTTTAATTCCCCATTTTGTTGCCATAAGAAATGTTCTAAAGTGCTGCTCCAATCATTGCACATCCCTCCTAAAAAATCTTTGTTTGATCAGACTCCTTAACCTAGTATTTAAGATTTCCATATCCTGAATCCAAGTTACTTTTACAGCCTGATTTGCCATTACACCACTTTATGCATGCTGTGCTGCAATAATCAATGATGTGTGTTTTTCATCCTTTCAAACAATGCATATCCCTCTAATGTTCTTCATAATCATTTACAAATATTAAGATACCTTCTATTCTTTATTTTTTATTTTTATTAAATACATATATGTTCAAGGTTAAAAAGTAAAATAATACTATGAGTTTGCAATGAGAAATAGCAGTTGTCTTCCTCATCACTCCTCACCCTCAATTCCTGTTCTCCTGAAGCAATAGGCTCTTAATATTTCAATGTTTTCTTCTATTTGCCCATTTTTCATTGTTTTTTTTTCTTTTTCTTTTCTTTTTTTTTTTTTTAAAGACAGAGTCTCACTCTGTCGCCCAGGCTGGAATACAGTGGCACCATCTCAACTCACTGCAAACTCCACCTCTCCAGTTAAAGCAATTCTCCCGCCTCAGCCTCCCAAGTAGGTGAGATTACAGGCGCCCGCCACCACGCCCAGCTATTTTTGTGTTTTTTTTTTTTTGTTTTTGTTTTTTTGTATTTTTTGTAGAGATGGAGTTTTGCCATGTTGCCCAGGCTGGTCTTAAACTCCTGACCTCAAGTGATCCCGCACCTTGGCCTCCCAAAATGCTGGGATTACAGGCATGAGCCACCATGCCTGACCTATTTGCCCATTTTTCTAATAATGAGCTTTACTCTATTTGAATTTTTCAGTTTTAAATATTATTTCTTACTTATCATAAGAAAATAAGATCTTTTTAACCCTTAATAACAAAGAGAGCAAGCAAGTGAGCAAAAGAGAAAAACGTATGCCTCACCTTTCAGATACTCACATATCACACTTTGGGCTAGATCAGCATTCAAGGTTTACACTTTTTTTGTTGTTGTTGTTGAGATAGTGTCTCATTCTGTTGCCCAGGCTGGTATGCAGTGGTGTGATCACAGCTCACTGCAGCCTCGACCTCCCAGGTTCAGGTGATCCTCCCACTTCAGTCGCCAGAGTAGCTGGGACTATAAGCAGATGCCACCTCAGCCGGCTAATTTTTTGTATTTCTTGTAGAGATGAGGTCTTGCTATGTTGCCCAGGCAGGTCTCAAACTCCTGGACTCAAGTGATCTTTCTGCCTTGGCCTCCCAAAATGCTCGGATTATAGGTGTGAGCCACCGTGCCCGGCCCTACACTTTCAAAATGCATAAGCATTAGCCATGGTGGAATCATGTAATGACCTATAGTTACCTAAAAATCTCCTCTCAGTGAGTTGTGTCATACTAAGTGTGACAGATGTTACCAATTTCATTCTTACTCTTTTCTTGGAGACATGGCTCCTGGTGCCTGTTCAATCCTGGTTGTTTTCTAGCAGTATCCAGAGCCCTGCCTTCACCATTGCCTTGGAAGTTCCTGTCATCCTCTTGTGTGGGTTTTCTGTTTCTTGTATGTTTTCCTCTTTTTCTACTTAATCCCTTATTTTGGTGACACATAACCTCTGAATAGTGGAGTTCCAGCAAGAAAGAATAAAAAAAATAGGGCAGAAAATTAGCAAAGAGATTCATAATAAAATATTATGGCAGGATAATGAGGGGTTAAAGATTAGAAGAGGTGGAAGTTGAGGGGTCATCTGGAAGGCTACTGGAGAGAGGATTGTGGCAGTGGAAATCAAGGACAAGTCATGGGTATAGGACAGATTAAGGAGTTAAAAGAAATTGAAGCTTTAATCTGAGATGCTGGGAGATTAGAAATGCAATAAACAGAAAGGAGCCTATATGTGAAGATTGATTGAAATAGATGATTTAATCAAGAAAGACCTTCTAAAAAATGATAAATTCTAAGCTTGGCATATGAGGATTAGCTTGAGGATT
The DNA here is from genome assembly GCF_028858775.2 of Pan troglodytes. NCBI lineage: Eukaryota > Metazoa > Chordata > Mammalia > Primates > Hominidae > Pan > Pan troglodytes. The sequence continues at coordinate 34,411,669 of NC_072403.2, read as the reverse complement.
TATTTATCATAGGCTGGATTCCTGCTTCTTCCAGACACCTCTATGTCAATTTGTCCAGCTACCCAGCTGGTGTCCCCAAGCTGGTGTCTCTAATAGCTTCCTAAGAAGCTGTTTCTGGAAAATAAAAACTACCCAAAAATGTCTTATTCTAATTTGATTGATTTTTTGCAGATAGAATTCTAGGTTGGAAATTATTTTTCTTCAGAATTTTTCAATCATTACCCCTTACCTTTTAACATCTAGTGTTGCTGCTAGTCCAATATAATTTTGATTTACACACACACACACACACACACACACACCCCTTCTGGAAGTCTTTGGGATCTTATCCTGATTAGTCTGAAAATTCAAGAATAACACAACTAGTCGTTAGTCTTTTGCCTTTCAATGTGCTGAATACCTGGCCACTCACCAGGTCCTTAGTTTGTCCTTAGTTTGGGAATATTTTTTTACTGTGAATTTCTTTGCTAATTTCCTGCCCTATCTTTAAAATTCTTTCTTGGTAGAACTCCACTATTCAGATTTGAACTTTGATGAGGGAGGAGGGAACACTGATTCTCTAATGTGCATTTTTCACAGAGTACAAGCATTTTTATTACATTCACCAGGGAGGAAATGTCTGGGAACAATGTTTCTAGTTTTTCTCAACTCTGTCATTCAGTTTTGAGAAAGGAAGAGGAATTTATCAGATTGGTAAATCTGACAGATGCAACTAAGCATGTTTGACTCAGCCACTTCCCTTCTGTCTGGTTGAATCCAGTCTGTCTTCAAAATTCATTCTGCTCTGCTTCTCCATACCCCGACCTACGCACAGATCCATTTTCTGTGTGTGTGGGGGTGTGTGTGTGTGTGCATGTGTTGAGGGGGTGGCTGTCCAATTGAGTCAATGACTGACAGGTACATCCTCTCAGGGATGCAGAAAAAGCAAGATGATTTGATTGCATAACTAAAACCATGATCTTCAAACAGCACTAACAACAAGGTGAACATTTTGACCTAAGTCTTTCTGGCATCAATGTCCATTTTTCATTTTGTTCTAAATTCAGGAAGAGAAGGCAGATGTGTTATTAATTAATTCCCCTAAACTCTGACAAGTCATGTACATAATCCTTTTTAATATATTTTTATTCATTTCTATATATTTTTGTTCTACTTTCTGAAAAATTTCCACAACCTTTCAGCCTTTTAAATTTTTTAATTTATACCATATTCTTAAGTTTCAACTGCTGTTTCATGTACTTTGTACCCTCACTTTTCCAGTAATCCTGTTCATGTTTCAAGGTGTCAATATCTTTTCTATGTTATCTCTCCTCCCTACACTGTTTTCATTCTGTTTATTTTTTTAATTATGTATTTATTTTTGTATCTCTAATCAGAAGCTTTCCTAGGACATTCAGTTATCCTGGTCCATTCCTACTTAAGAGTGAGACGCTACCATGCTAATTGACAGCTCTGTGTTAATATGTGGAGCTTGGCGATGTGTGGGTTTTGCTATTGGGTGATCAAGTGCAGATGCAGATTTTCATTTTAAAATCTTCATTTGAAAATGTAGGTGTTTCCAGAACTGTTTCTCAAATGATAAATCCTCAAAATTCTTATTTAGACTGTATAGGCATGACTACCAATGTTCTGGTTATTGAAAGGGGTTGAGAGTTGGGGGTCTCATAAGTCAGCAGGCAGACTGTAATTTAGTTGCCCCATTTTAATTCGGCTCCGTTACTCCTGTTCTCAGGTTTGCTGGTGTCCCCAAGCCTAGGGTGCCTTTAGTTCACCCTTACAAAGGAGCAAACCTGCTGCCCTGTGCCAGGGTAGGGGAGAAACAGGTATTTGCTATCATTGAAGAAGTTGGGCATCCAGGGCTTTAGCTGTTTTTAATACAGTCTCTCAGACAATGCTTTTGCTTTCAAGTCCATGCCACGCCCCTCACCTTCAGTGATCTGGTTCCTCCAATTCTTATGCCTTTATGGGTTTCTCCCATATGAATCTATTTGCTTGTTGACTCCCGGCATTGCTGAGTAAGTTTTCTGCTTTCTCAGGTCTTCTAAGACAATTACCACTAAACCACCTAATTATCAGCTTCTACAAAGTTGTTGACATTGTGTTTCTGCTGTGATCTCCTTTCTCATCCTCTTTTTAGGAGTTTATACTTTTTTATTCTTTTACCCCCATTTTAGTAGGTATAGACAAATGCATATGTTATATATGCCATGTTTAGCCTGGAATCTGTATCTTCAAGATCTAGTTAAATAGCACTCACAGGCCGGTCACGGTGGCTCACGCCTGTAATCCCAGCACTTTGGGAGGCCGAGACGGGCAGATCACGAGGTCAAGCGATCGAGACCATCCTGGCCAACATGGTGAAACCCCGTCTCTATTAAAAATACAAAAATTAGTCGAGCATGGTGGCGAGCACCTGTAGTCCCAGCTACTTGGGAGGCTGAGGCAGAAGAATCACTTGAACCCGGGAGACAGATGTTGCAGTGAGCTGAGATCGCACCACTGCACTCCAGCCTGGAGACAGAGCAAGACACTATCTGAAAAAAAAACAAATAGCATTCACATTCATGATCCCACCATCGGCTGGATTCCTACTTACAAGTAATTTATTTCATTTTCAAACTGTCCTTGTCATCGAGGATGACACTTAGCACATTCTTGGTTGTTGTTAGTTATTTATGCACATGTAGAAAGGTCCTGGTGTATAGATTTCTTGGAACAGAGGGTGGGTATGGTTGGTTTTTCCTATCCCACACTGCATAATATGGTGCCCCATGCTTGGTAGGCACATAAGTAATATTAATTTAATGAGTGAATGTATAAATAAATGACTGAATAATCAACTAATATATTCTCTGAATTTAAACATTAAGACTACATTCTATGTTTTGGGAATTGTAAGTATGATAATTTTCTTTTGAATGTATTTCATCTTATGAAATATTTGTCTCTAAGATTAGTTTATAAGGTCTTTAAATGGAGGAGCCATGTATTTCATATCATTTCTTGCAGTTACTACTTTGCCCTTTAGATACAAAATGCTCAAAATTAATTCCTTCTGAGTGGGAGGCAGAGGAGATGCAGGGCAAATTTAGCTCTCCCATTCAAAGGGTGATCTTGAGGGATACCTGCACCATCTGAAAACTGGATTTGGAGACATGAACTTACTCTTGGTGAGTAAGGCTTATGATTTAGAAGAAATATAAAATTACCTATGACCTTTTATCCATTCTTTCTATTCTCATTTTCCTCTCTAAACAGACAGCTAAAATTTTACTTTTTCTGACAAGCAGTCCACAATTACTGAGCTCTTATTGCAGTATATTTTTGCTTCTACTCAGTCACACCCAGTACACCTCTGTTTCAAGATTTATGCTGTACCTTCTACCTGAATGCTCTTTCCCCAAATTTCACATCTCCTTCCTTCTCTTTATTCAGGTCTTTACTCAAAATGTCACTTTATCAGCGAGGACTTCGTCAACTTCTTTATATAATAAAAATCCTTTCAGCATGCCTTATATCCCTTTGTGCTGAGTTATTATTCTCTCTAGTACTTATCACTACATGACCCATTAGTTATTTATCTATGTGTCTGGCGTCTGTTCCCTCCAACTGCACTGTAAGATCTGGAAGGGCAATATCTATTTTTTCCAATTGTGTACCCCTAGCACCTAGAATAGCGAATAATCCTTAATAGGTGCTCAAATAATTCTTATCGAATAAATAATTTCCTAAAGTATAAATATTTCTAAAGCATGGTCCAAAGACCACTTGCATCATCTGAAGTAATGGTTGAAAATACAAATTCCTGGGTCCACCAATGACTTACAGAATCAATATCTATGAAGATGCAAGGCATGAATATATATTTTGAACATTTACATTAAACAATTACAACACAAAGATAAAATGGCCTAATTAAATGCATAATCCAAAACCCAGTAAGAACAAACTAACATAATGAAGAGTAGATACATTGGTTCATAGGTGGATAAAACAAGAAAAAATAAAAGAATAAGCAGATTTGCATAGAATTAATCAGAAGAATTTCTTGGGTTTGACATAGTTATCCAAAGTGGCATAAATAATGTAATTATTGGCTTGGAGCTGGATGAAAGGCAGACCAGCTGGGTAAGGAGTATGTGATTTCTATAAAGAAACCTGCTCCAGCTTCAAGTACAAGTGCAAGATAAGAAAAGACGCAGATCTAGATCAAGCAGAAACCTCTCTCAGTGTATTCATTTCAAGAATTCTTTCTAATTATACTTGCACATAAATGTAGTTAACTTCGCTGGGTGCAGTGGCTTACACCTGTAATCCCAGCACTTTGGGAGGCCAAGGTGGGAGGAGGATTACTTGAGTCCAGGAATTCGAGACCAGCCTGGGCAACATAGTGAGAACTTGTCTCTGAAAAAAAAATTTAGTTAATCATGAATTAGATGCCTATCTCTTGTTTTACGTGACACAAGCATGTATCACTATTACTCACATTTCATACAAAACATTCTCCTTCATATACTATAAAGATAGAATTGATAAAAGTCGAGGTTTCTTGTACTTTGAGTTGCTTTTTAAGGAGAGGGGTTACTTTGTGCTGATCCATCATCACATGATGTCACTCATTTAAAATAGCTTAGAATAAGGGTGTAGTCTGATTGTAGATATGGTCCTTTCCCTTTGAAACCAACTGAGCCATGTGCAATAATGATCTTGTCTTCATAACCAGTCTGTTCTTATTTATTGACTTAACTCATCTGTTACATACACCCACAATCCCTTCAGGGTTCATAGACCACACACTAAGGGAATTCTGATAAATCAACATTGTTTAGGTGGATCACTTTAAAACCAGATTTTAGTCACCCAGCAGAGAAAGAAATTAAAACCACACTTATAGATCCAGCCAGCAGACTGAAACAAGTCTCTCTGGTAGAGGTAATCATTATGACAAATAAATATGTACTTTCTTTGGTAAAGCACTCTCAGAATTCATTCTCACATCTAATCTCCAAATCTCTGCTCCAAACTAGCAAACTCCTACAATGTTTCTTGTGTATTATCCTTTTGCTCAGCATTGTCTTTTAATTAGCCTTGGAAGAGCCTGCTAGGATCTAACCCTGTTTACTTGATAGGTATGGAGAGGGCCATGAGGAGACTTGGCTTCCTTTTACCCTGTGTCCGTCTCAGTAAGGAGGTACAGCATTTTGTAAATATTTCATTTTTTAGAGCAATTTTAGGTTCATGACCCTCTGCCCCCACAAATGCATAGTCTTCCTCATTATCAACATCCCCACTAGGGTAGTTCATTGGCTACAACTGATGAACCCACATTGACACATCATTATTAACCAAAGTCCATATAGTACACATTGGGATTCACTCTTGGTGTTACACATTTTATGAGTTTGTACAAAGTTATAATGACATGTGTTCACTGTTATAGTATCTTACAGAGTAGTTTCGGTGCCCTAAAAATCCTCTGTGCTCCACCTGTTTATTCCTCCCTCCCCCTTAATCCCTGGTGACCACTGATCTTTTTATTGTCTGTGTAGTTTTGCCTTTTCCAGAATGTCATATAGTTGAAATCATATGGTACGTAACCTTTTCTTATTGTCTTCTTTCACTTAGCAATATGCATTTAAGTTTCCTGCATGTCTTTTTATGACTTCATAGTTCATTTATCTTTAGCATTGAATAATATCTCATTGTCTGGGTGTTCCATAGTTATCTATTTACCTACTGAAGGATATCTTGGTTGCTTCCAAGTTTTGGCAATTATGAATAAAGCAGCTATAAACATCTGTGTGCACATTTTTGTGTGGACATAAGGTTTTAACTCCTTTGAATAAATACCAAAGACTGCAACTTCTAGGTCATATGGTAAGATTATGTTTAGTTTTGTGAGAAATCACCAAAGTGTCTTCCAAGTGACTGTATCATCTTGCATTCTCTACCAGCAATGAATGAGAATTCCTGGTGCTCCACACTGAACTGGTATTTGGTGTCATCAGTGTTCTGAATTTCGAACATTTTAGGTGTGTAGTGGTATCTCATTCTTTCAATTTGCATGTCCCTGATGACATACGATGTGGAACATCTTTTTATATGTTTATTTGCCATCTGTATATTTTTTTGGTGAGCTGTCTGTTAAAACCTTGGCCCATGTTTTAGTTGGGTTGTCTGTTTCACTTATCATTGATTTTTTTTGGCGTTTTTGATGTATTTTTAACAGTCTTTTATCAAATATGTTTTCCGCAAATACTTTTTCTTTCAGTCTATGGATTTTCTTTTCATTCTCTTGATGGTATGGGATTTTCAAGCAAGGCAACTTTATCAGACAAAAGAGGAAGACCATCTTGTCTAGAATAGGAAGGTGGGGGTGGGGTATCATGAACACTGTGTATGTACCATATACCCTCATTCTAATTCTTGGGTCCTACTCTTTATCATCAGTGCTCTGACTTACAAGAGACCTGCAGAATATTTTCAATTTATTATCTGGTGCCATTTTCTGTATTAGTCAGTTGTAAACAAGAAAAGCAAGTCTGATAACAAAAAGATAAGCAAAAAGAAAATATTAGAGGAGTAGTAGTTCATAGAATCAATAAGAAGGGTAAAGAATAAAACTTGGCACACACACAAAAGGCAGAAATGAGGAGAAGCAAAACAACCAAGATGCCACCCCTGGAAGAAAGCATATAGGACACATCGTTTGAAGTTGTCATTATGGGACATCAATCCAGGAAGGCAGCTTCTCTGTACTTTTGACAATCCCTTTCTCCTTCTTCATTCTTTTGCATAATTTCTACCCAGACTCAAGTCAGGGGTAGAATCATGTGATTAACCAAACTGAGGTGACATACTCCCTTTGCTGCCAGGCATCTGGGAGAATATGCAGCCCACCTTCCACTGGTTTCCTTAGTCAGACATAAAAGCCATAACAACTAAAGTCTACTAACCTATCACACATGGTTTTGAGTTGGGGGAAAAATGTGAAACCACTTTCTTTACTGAAAGAGCTTTTCAAATATTACTTCATAATGTTAATTATAGTAATTATTATATTCATTCATTCATTCACTGATTCATTATTCATTATTATTGTTATGATTTCTATTTAGGGTGTGTCCCATCTCTCCCTACTAAAACTATTTTTTCCTAGAAAAAGTTCTGTCTTCAGAACTTCTACCAACTCAGAATATTTTAAAAATCACTCTTATCTTACTTGATTTTAGCAGGTTGGTGTCACTGAGATTCAGTGAAGTACTTGAATGAAAGTTTCCCAGAGGATTTCATTCTCATGGGCTTTGTCAAATATCCATGGCTGGATTTTCTTCTCTTCTGTGTCCTCTTGACCTTCTACATGTTCACATTGTTGGGAAATAATGCTATTATTCTGGTCTCTCAACTAGATTCCCAACTTCATAGTCCTATGTATTTCTTTCTCACCAGTCTTTCCGTCTTATATCTCTGTTTCACCACCACAACAGTACCTCAAATGCTGTTCAATTTAGGGGGCCCAACAAGAACATCACTTAAATAGGCTGTATGGCCCAGGCCTATGTATTTCACTGGCTAGCCTGTATTGAATGTGTCCTTGTTGGCATCGTGGCCTTAGACTGCTATGTGGCTGTCTGTAAGCCTCCAAGGTACACTATAATCATAGACCATAAGGTCTGCCTGCACCTGTCCAGCACTGCTTGGCTAATTGGTCTGGCCAATTCACTGCTGCAGTCAACAATCACAATTCAGTTGCCCCTGTAGAGGTGTATAGCTCAGATCTTCCTTTAGTTAGAGTCTGTCACCTAACAGTCTCTAACTGTAACAACCTTTGAGATCTGCTACAGCATTCTATCTGAGGCCAACTTCATGCCAGGGAGCTCCAAACCAAAGATTGAAGATGGTGAAGATACCAGGGCCTGCCAATTTCTCGCATACCTGGGATTTCTCTAGTGAGAAACCTTTATTATAGAGCTCCCCATTGGCTGGCAATGGGGATGTGAAGTAAGAAGGTAGAGCTTAAACACCAGCAACCAAGGGACTGCAATTATCATAACAACCAGCACACACATAACTAGCACAATGAGCATGTGAATGGAGTGGCCAAGGTGGCAGAGATAAAGACTACACAAGAGTGCAATAGAATAAACTCCCATTTACTAAAGCAGAAATAACAGATGCTGCCTGTAAAGGTCCAAAGTTCCAGCAATAGATACCAATGCTAAGACTTCCAATGTCTTAGCTATTCTTGGTATGGGTTTAACATTCTTGTTCATATAGCCCCAGTCAAGACCACTATATAGGGATATTTGGGTTCATAAGCATGGAATCTCACAAAAGCTAGTGTGTGACCATACAAACTGGTGAGGAGACCCGCTTCCAGTAAGCCCATAATGATGGGACTCACTGGTCCTATTCCAAACCACATTATCTAGAAGCACCTGATCTGACAGAGAGTTGAACTGGCTTGCTGAAGGCACAGCTGCAGCACCAGCTCAGAGGTAATACGGCATTCTCCAGGATGCAATGTATGTACTACTGAATTAGAGCTCCTAAATGGTGCTGTGTCTCCAAAAGGAAGAAAACGTGAGTCCAGGAACCAAAACATGGAAGCAGGAGTGGCCCCATTAATCATTACTTCCAGTAGACCACTTGGGGATTTGTATTTCCCATTCCCACAATTCTGAGCTTGGCAAAATTAGACTCCTAGTCTCAAAGACAGTCCACTCTTGCCAGGGGATATAGCAAGAAGCCCATTGAAGTAAAAGCTACAACTGCCACCTAGGCATTTTGAGATCTTTGTGTCCAGGGATCAGAAGAGAAGAGAAGAGAAGGTAGAGCTGTTTTTACATAGTGAGATCAGGGTGGAATACATATGAAGCTCAGATGGTTCACTTAGTTGCCTCTTGATATACCCTTGTTCAACTGTAGTCATAGATGGAAAACTAGACAAACAGAATAGAACAAAGAACCAAGAGAAAAAAATACTTTTATTCATAAATAAATGGGCCTGAGGATTAGTGAAGAAAAATGAATTATTCAGTAACAAGTGTGAGACAATTGAGTATTCATGCAGAAAAATACAAATAAAATGGAATCACTGACTCATATCATACCCCTCCAAAATGTATCCTAAATGTAAAATATTACTTTATAAAAACAAAATTTTATATCATTTGAAAAAATATAAGATCATATTTTAATCTTATAGGGTTAGAAAAATTTTTCTTAAACAATATCCAAATAGTACAATCCATATAAAAATAAAAATAAATTTAACTAAATTAACCATAAAATCTTCTGTGCCTCAGAAGACACCAATAAGCAAAACAGAGAGATAGGCCTCCAATTGGGATGTCAGAGATGGATCCAGGTTTTGTAGAACCTGAATCCTGTATAATCTGGGGGACCCTTTTCAAAAGTAGAATACAAAATTATGAATGTATAATTACTACAAATGCTCTTGCAGCCTTCAAAGCAACCCAGGCAAGTGAAGAATCCTAAATATCAAAGACGTGTAAGGAGCTTTTTATAAATCAGTAATAAAAAGACCAGCAGTCAAAGAGGAAAGCATAAAATGATATGAAACTAGTAATTAACAAATAAGGAAATACAAATTAGAAGATTCTCACTAGTAATAGAAAAATGCAAATTTTAAAAATCATATATAAAATTATACCAATAAAACCGGAATAAGTTTTAAAGTCCAGGGATATCAAAAGTCGAAGAAGCCACTGTACTCCATAGGCGACAGAGCCAGACTCTGTCTCAAAAAAAAAAAAAAAAGGTCAAAGAGGATGTTGACCAGCAAGAACTCTCACACACTATTAGAAGGAGTATAAACTGAGAGTAAGTTAGCAATATCTAGTGCACAGATTTCCAGGTAGCCCACTGTGGCACATAGTTGGGCTATGAATGTGTGACAGGTGTGCTGTTGAGATACGGATCTCCTTACAGAGGCCAGGCAAGACCATAGGAAATTAATAACTATAGTTCTGGTTGCTTCTAGCCACAAGCAGCTTTATACATCGCTTCCAGTTTGTTATACAATTGTCACTTACTTATGTACCATGAGAGAAGAAGGGTTGAGAATAACTGTTTCTGTTAGAATTCTTAGTTGCAAGCATCAGAATCCACTCTACAGATGAAATAGTATAAGAATTTATTAAGAATATCAGTTGACTTAGAGTCTCCTGAAAGGCCAGAGAAACACTAGAATTATGCAGTCAGGAAAAAAAATGCCCAAATTTCACTCCCAGACTGCTCATACAAGCAATCCCACAACAGTGGATAATTATCATCACTTTCAATATGAACACGAAACACAGGACACTACAGCATGGATCTTGGTCACTTTTGCTTCTCAAAGTTCTTAACATGACCACACTGCTACCTCATTAACAGAATTCGGCATAGCATCCCCTTCCTCACAGTGCTCTCTTCTAAATTGAAGTTTTTCATGAATGCATCTTATTGGCAAAACCTATGTTACATGCCTGCTCACTACCTGCAGAAGAAGTTAAAAAATGGGTTTTTCTAGCACCTACCTTAAAAAGGTAGAAGTTATAATGGGGGAAAGTCATAGCTATAGGAAGGGTGCTCCAAGTATTCTGGGTAGCCACAAATATGTCAAATATTCACAACATCCAATACAATAAAGAGAAACATATCCCCTTCAGCAATTTCACTACTGGGTAAATGTCATTTTAAAAAAGCTAAATGCACTAGTGATGTCCTCACACATGCACAAAAGAAGATGTACAAGAATGTTCATGACAACATTGTTTGTAAACAATTTAATTCACACCAATAGGAGAATGATGAGTAAATTGGGGTACATTTATAATCTGGAATAGTGTACAGTAGTGAAAACGACCAGGCGTGGTGGCTCACGCCTATAATCCCAGCACTTTGGGAGGCCAAGGTGGGCAGATCACGAAGCCAGGAAGGAGTTCGAGACCAGCCTGACCAAAATGGTGAAACCCCCGTCTCTACTGAAATACAAAAATTAGCTGGGCATGGTGGCACATGCCTGTAATCCCAGCTACTCAGGAGGCTGAGGCAGTAGAATCGCTTGAACCCAGGAGGCAGGGGTCACAGTGAGCCAAGATTGCGCCACTGCACTCCAGCCTGGGTGACACAGCGAGACTCCTTCTCAAACAAAACAAAACAAAACACAAAACATGTAAAGCGTTAAGCAGAACAGATTAGTAAAGAAATAGTTTTAAAACATATATATACACACACACACACACACACACACACACACACACCACTTACGGATATTTTTAAAGTTATAGATAGATGCACAATCTAAAATGCACAAAAATGAAAGCCATCAAATTCTGGGATGATGGTTGCCATTTCTTTTTTGTCTTTCTCTCTTTCTTTTCTTTACTTTTTCAGACAGGGTCTTATTCTGTTGCTCAGCTGGAGTGGAGTGCAGTGGCACAATCACAGCTCACTGAGGCCTCTACTTCCTGGCCTCAAGCGATCCTCCCATCTCAGCCTCCTGAGTAGCTGGGACTGCAGGCATGCACCACCTCAACATTACTAATCATCAGGGAAATGCAAATCAAACTACAATGAGGTATCATATGATTCCAGTTAGAATGACTATTATCAAAAGATGAAAAAAAAACATGCTAATGAGGATGCAGAGAAAGGGGAACTTTCATACACTGTTGGTGGGAGTGTAAATTGTATAGCCATTATGGAAAACACTATGGAGTTTCTCACAAACTAAAAATAGAACTATCAATCCAACAATCCCACTCCTGGTATTTATCAAAAGGAAAGGAAATCAATATATCAAAGAGATCCATGGACCCCCATGTTTATTGCAGTATTATTCACAATAGCAAAGATACCAGATCAATGTACATGTCCATCAGTGGATGAATGGATAAAGAAAATGTGGTACATTTAAGTAATGAAATATTATTCCACCATTAAAAAAGAAGAAAATCATATCATTTGCAGCAACATGAATAGAACTGGAGATTATTATGCTACGTGAAATAAGCTAGACACAGAAAGACAAGTATCACATATACTCACATGCGGGAACTAAAAAAGTTGATCTAATGAAGGCAGACAGTAGAATGATAGTTATTAGAGGCTGGGAAGGATGTAGGTGTGGGGGTGAAGAGAGGTTGGTTAATGGATACAAACATACGGTTACATTAAAGGAATAAATTCTAACGTTAGTTGAGTAGGGTGACTATAGTTAACGATTTATCATACATTTTAAAATAGCTAGAAGTGAGGACTTGAAATGTTCTCAACAGATAGAAGTGATAAATGCTTGTAGTGATAGATATCCTAAATACCCTGACTTGAGCATTACACATTCTATGCATGCAACAAAATATCACCTGTACCCCATAAATACGTACAAATATTATGCATCAATAAAATAAATAAATACATAAATATTTTGAAGATAAATTTGATAGGAGTTTGATGGATTTTATGTGAGGGTTAAAAAACAGAAATGCCCAAGTTTCTGATTTGGACAAGTGAACAAAAGGGATGTTGGAAGATCAGATTTGGGTGCAGAGATTACAAGTTTGGCTTTGAACATGTTTTGTTTCAGATGCCTTTAAGGCACTTAAACATAGAAGGAAAAACAATCATGACATTCAATCATGGATTCAAATCAAATCTGGAGATGTGAATTTGAGACACATCCACAAATAAAATGAGATACCAGTAAACTGACCAAAAATTTAGAAAAGTTGTAACACTTGTTGCTCTTTGAAGTGTGAGGTGGTTACAGCCTTTTGGAAAGCAAACTAACAGCATCTATTGCTAAAAATACATATGTTTTTCCATCTATCAATACTACTTATGAGAACCTATGTCCTATAAATAAAATTGTCTGTGCAAAACAGGCGTGCATAAGAATGTATATTGCTGGATAACGAGGTTAAGAGATGGAGACCATCCTGGCTAACATGGTGAAACTATTTTGTATTTTAGTCTCTACTAAAAATACAAAAAATTAGCCGGGCGCGGTGGCAGGCGCCTGTAGTCCCAGCTACTTGGGAGGTTGAGGCAGGAGAATGGCGTGAACCCGGGAGGCGGAGCTTGCACCACTGCACTCCAGCCTGGGTGACAGAGGAAGACTCCGTCTCAAAAAAAAAAAGTGTATATTGCTAACTTGTTCATGATGATACAAACTGGAATAGTATGACTGTTAATAAATTAGCTATTAAAATAAACACGTTGGGGCCATTTTAAATAATGCTTAATAATCATTCCAGATGACTCACAACAGTTTCTAGTAGGATTCTAGAGGTATAAAGAAAATATGGCCAGGTGCAGTGGCTCACACCTGTAATCCCAACACTTTGGGAGGCCAAGGTGGGTGGATCACCCGAGGTCAGGAGTTCGAAACCAGCCTGGCTAACATGGCGAAACTTCGTCTCTATTAAAAACACAAAAATTTGCCAGGCATGGTGGTGGGCGCCTGTAATCCCAGCTATCGGGAGGCTGAGGCAGGAGAATCGCTTGAACCTGGGAGGTGGAGGTTGCGGTGAGTTGAGATTATGCCATTGCGCTCCAGCCTGGGCAACAAGAGCAAGACTCCCTCTCAGAAAAAAAAAAAAAAAAAAAAATCCACATATAAGGGTACCTAGTTAACTAACCCCTCAAAGCCAAGGGAGCTAGCGGATCAGGAAAACTGGATATGAGTCCTGGGTCTGTTGAGCTCAGCAACACACTTCATGTATCTGAGCTCTGGTTCTTTCAGCTCTAAAATGAGTAGTTTGCATATTTTTTAAAAAATTATTGAAATATGCATATACTTAGAAATACATAGCAATATGTGCACAGTGAAATGAAATACTGCAAAGTAAAACCATTCATATAACCACTACCAAGGTCAAGAAATAGAACCGTTACCTGTGCCCCACAAGGCCCCAGTTGTGCTCCCTGCTAAACTCTGTTCCTTTCCTTCTCCCTGTTGTGACTTCTAACATCAGATATTGGTTTATTCTGTTCTGAACCTTATATAAATGAAATCATGAAGTGTGTTTCATCTTTTTTCTTTTCATTTTCTTCTCTTTATTTTAGAAGAAAGTGGATGATCAGCTCACTAGCCACATCAAAGGTGCCAATTCTCTAAAGGGTAGACTCTGTGCAGCTTTGAAGCCTGGAAGACAATACCTACCAACATGTCAAAGCCACAGTGGAGCATTTCTGCTATGATGAAGATTAAATGGAAGAATAACAGTTCCAGGATAACATTGATTCCTGACAACAGCGTGAGATTTCAACAGAACTTGTTTGGAACAAATACTCACTTAAAACTTCAGCAGAAGAAAAATTACTTAGTCCTTAGGCCAACAAATTTAACTGCAGTGTCATATGTTTCACAGGCCTTCCTACATTTAGAAATCATCACACAGCTGTGATAACAGTAGATTATTTTACTACAAAATAATTGGAACAGATGAAAACATAAAATGTGAGAAACTGAATGTATTATTCAGGAAGAATATTGAGTGCCTTCATTTAACTAAAGTTGAATGTAAAAGTCAATTTGCACTTCTTTATAATCCTCTGGTTTGGAATTATAAATTGTTAAAACCTTGATGATTGTCATTTAATTACATTTCAGGTGTCCTGAACATGTCACTAGACTCTACATTGGGCAGCCTTTAAATATGATTCTTTGTAATTCTAAATAGTCTTTTTTTCTCTTTTTACTGCAACTTAACTTTTCTGTTTGGAACACAGAAAATGAAAATATTCAGAATAAGTTGTACATTTGATGACAAATAAATCACTATTAAAATAATTTACACTTTTTTTTTTACAAAGGTTTGTTTCCAGAAGAACTTTTGATGTCAGTAAATCTTCACAATCCCACTTGTACATTTTAGCATTCATGGACTTGTAATGATGATGCTTTGGCTAGCAGCCTAGTAGATGTATTTTATTTCAATTTCATGACACTACAATTTCAAAGTAATTATTCAGAACTCTGAATATAAAATAGCCCTAAATCTTAAAGGACAAATCAAATTTGAAATAAGAATTTAAATATTTGGACAAGCTGTTAGGGCTTGGTGACTCCTCTTCTACTTTGAGCTTTTAAAATACTGACTGTTCATAATGAAGGAAAATAGCAACCAACTCTTTTAGACATAATAAACATGGTCAGAAGTTCTGGCCTATGACTTGAAACAAATAACCCTGAGCATTCATTTTTGAAAAACATTGTCAGATTCTTTGCTATAAGTATGAAGAGTTAATAATCTGGAAGGGAACTATAGAATTAAGCTGAACCCATGCCTGCATATTTAAAAAACAAAGCGGCTTATTTTAATGCTATCAAACTCTTCAGTATGGTATTGAATAGTCACTCATATATTCTAGCTAGGCATGTGGGTTTGTTATGATAAAAGCTGAACTTGTTCTCTCAATTTTAAGTGAAATAAATTAGTTGAGAAAAAATAATTATTTAAAATATAAGGCTTCATATTATTGTACAATATTTCTCGTTTGAGAAGATAGGATACATGATTTTCCCAAAAATCACAACTTTGAAGGAAGACTTAGTTGCTGACTTCAGTTATATCCTGGAACTGGCAAATTGTGCCCTTCCTTTGCTTCAAAAAAAGTGTAAGAAAGAGTGATAAGATCAACATTAATCATTCTTGGGTCTTTAGCAAATTCAGGATCAATGTAGAAAAACACTGGCATATCTACTTCCTCTTGGGGATTAAGCCTTTGTTCTTCAAAACAGAAGCACTGTATTTTATTGAAATACTGTCCAGCTTCAAATGGAACAACATTGTATGTAGAAATTCCAATTAGTGGTTTGTCAGCAGGATTCTTAGCTCTGTAAAACCCCAGTGCAGTGTCTCCTGGCACCACATATATTTCTGTTTGCTGAGGTCTAAAGTTCCACTGAAGACTTGCATGCACATCTGCATCAAAGTTAATTTTAATGATTCGATCCTTAACAGGCACCATGTTTTCAATCTGGTCTGAGGCATGACCTGAAACTGCTGATCCTCCAAGTCCAGTAGTCTGGCAATAGAGCCGATAAAGGGGAACGGCAGCGTAGGACGCCCCCAGCATGCCCACGGCGACAGCGGCCACGTTAAGTGAGGGTCGTCTTGTTCCGCCGCCGCCGCCGCTCCTCCTCTTGCGCGCGCCTGAAAGGGTTTGAGCTCTTAGGCCGCCGCGGCGGCTGCAATGCTGGATACCGGGCTCAAAGGCTGCAGCGCTTCCATGTCTCAAGCCACCACAGTCGTCTCTGGGCACCTCCTGTCCCACTCCACTCTGGCCTAAGAAACCGCTCTACCCTCTCTGCAGCCGTGGCTGGAGACCCAGGGTGGATCCAGCGCCAGCCACAGAAAGCGACGCGCCTCCATCCCGGATGCCAGAGCCCTCCCATAACCCCCTGAACTAACAACCACCCGCCTCTCAGGGACGAGAGGTCAAATGTCGTGTTTTTTGTCTTCTTTTACTCACTGTTCTGGCTCCTTTTACTATTATGTTTGTGAAATTTATCAACGTGGTTTGTAGCTGTAGTTCATTCATTTTCATTGTTACATAGTATTCAGTTGTCTGAATAAACTTTTTTTTAAAACCCATCCTACTGTTAATGGACATTAGGGTTTTTTCCAGTTTAAAGCAATCACCAAAAAATGCTTCTAAGACATGTCTTTAGATGCAAGCACATATGCGTTTCTGGTGGCTGGGTCACAGAATACGGATACATTCAACTTTAGTAGATATGCCAGAGTTTCCCCAAAATGGTTTCACCAATGTACACTCTCATGAAAAATATGTGAAAATTCCCATTGTTTCATAATCCTTGCTGAAATTTGGCACTGTGAATCCATTTCTAGCAGGGATTTCAGCATTGCGTTTGTGATTCCTTAAGAAATATCAAAGGACCTATCATACTGGCAATATGTAAAAGCCTGAAAACATACAGTTCATGAGGCTGTGTGAAGACAGGCACTCTCACACTTTGCTGTTGAGAGTACAAAATAACACAACCTCTACAAAAGTCTCTCTCTTATTGTTCATTGCAGCATTATTTGTTAAAGCAAAATATTGGAAGTAATCCAAATACCCACCCCCAAGAAACTGGTTAAAAAAATTATGGTACATCCACAGAATGAGTTATTATGCAGGTGTGGAAAAAGAGGACTACTTCAAAAACAGGACATTTCTAGGCTTTTCTGTTAGATGATAAAGCAAGGCATGAAAGAATGTATATAACATAACTTATGGGGTACAGAAGATAAATACTCATTTTTGCAAGAAAAAAGAGAAAAAGTAGGGAAGGGAGGAGGGAAGGAAGAAGGAAGGAAGGAGAAGATAAATAAATAATGAAAATTGGGTATGAGTATATGCGGTAAAGGGACTGGGGATGGAAGCAGAACTCCTCTAAACATACCTTTTTATATAGTGTGGATTTTGAACTAAGTAAATGTTTTGAATTGTCAAAAAAATTAAAAAGGGATGAAAGCAAACCCTGAAATGGAATATAAACAGAAACAAATGCTCCTAACCATATATCGTTTAAAATATAACCACAGAGAAAAGAATTAATTCAAATAAGGTATTTACACAGCTATACTCCCTTAATGGGATATAATTCAAAAACAAAACAAGCAAAGAAATTTTGAATTCTACATAGTAGATATGTTATTGCTAGTGATGTATTGGTATTATAATCTTGAAACTATTTTGTTTATAAGAAACTATTTTGTTTGAGTGAATTTATTTATGCTGTTGGGAGCCAGAGTTTTCACTGTGGGTGAAAAGAAAAAAAACAAATGTGCAACGGTGAAAAATGTAAAAGAATTCTGTGGAGTTGTTTTTGAACAGAAAGTATCTTATAAAATCCTCCATAAATATATAATATATATTATATATGTATATGGAGGATTTTATATCTGTATATAATATATATTATATACATATAATATATAGTATATATTATATATGTTATATATAATACACATATTATATATAATATAAAATCCTCCATATATAATATATATGATAATATATAATATGCATTATATATAATATATAGGATAATATATAATACGTATTATATATAATATATTATATATGTAACATATTCATATATTCTAGCTCTTGTCCACTGAAGGAGCCTAGAGGCAATAATATGTCCTAGTAGTGAGAGGTGAAGCTGGCTGGGCTTCCGGTTAGGGTGGGGACCTGGAGAACTTTTCTGTCTAGCTAAAGGATTGTAGTAAACACACCAATCAGCACTCTGTGTCTAGCTGAAGATTTGTAAATGCACCAATCAGCACTCTGTGTCTAGCTGAAGATTTGTAAATGCACCAATCAGCACTCTGTAAAAATGCACCAATCAGCACTCTGTGTCTAGCTAAAGGTTTATAAACACACCAAGCGGCACTCTGTGAAGATGGACCAATCAGCACTCTGTAAAATGGACCAATCAGCGCTCTGTAAAATGGGCCAATCAGCAGGATGTGGGTGGGGCCGAATAAGGGAATAAAAGCTGGCTACCACCCCCGCTCCAGTCAGCAGTGACAACCTGCTAGCATTGATTTTTGTGCTGTGGGATCTTTGTTCTTTCCCTTTTCACAATAAAACCTTACCACTTTTCAGTTTTTGGGTCTGCACTACTTTTAAGCATTGTAATGCTCACTACGATGGTCTGCAGCTTCAGTCCTTAAGTCAGCGAGACCACGAACCCACCAGAAGGAAGAAGCAACTGTAGGCACGCCACCCTTAGGAGCTGTAACACACTGCAAAGGTTTACGACCTCACTCCTGAAGTCAAGTGAGACCACGAACCCACCGGAAGGAAGAAACTCTGGACACATCTGAACAGCAGAAGGAACAAACTCCAGACACACCATCTTTAAGAACTGTAATGCTCACCATGAGCATCCGCGGCTTCATTCTTGAAGTCAGAGCAGGAACCCACTGGAAGGAGCCAATTCTGGACACAGTAGACTGGCAGGAACCAATGCCGGACACAGTAGCAATGAGGTTATTCATTGCCCGAAATCCAGATCT
Organism: Pan troglodytes; assembly: GCF_028858775.2. NCBI lineage: Eukaryota > Metazoa > Chordata > Mammalia > Primates > Hominidae > Pan > Pan troglodytes. Next base: position 34,392,620 of record NC_072403.2, on the reverse strand, counting down.
TGGTTTCTATATACCATTTTTCACTGATGTACTGTAGCTTCATGAAGCAATGGTGATTCTAGGTTTAGGGTAGGAATAGTATAAAATGGGACTGAAATATCTTTTGTGAGAAAGTGAAGTGCACAAAAACTGTTGGGAACTTATCAAAGGACATAGAAACCTGTTTGTGGCCGGGTGCGGTGGCTCACTTCTGTAATCCCAGCCCTTTGGGAGGCCGAGGGGGCAGATCACTTGAGGGACAGGAGTTCAAGACCAGCCTCACTAAGGCATAGTGATGTGTTCTTGTAATCCCAGATACTCAGGAGGCCGAGACAGGAAGATCACTTGAACCCAGAATGCGGAGGTTGCAGTGAGCTGAGATCGCATCCACTGCACTCCAGCCTGGAGACTTTGTCAAAAAAAAGAAAAGAGAGGGAGCAGTGTGAAAGGGCTCCAACTGACCAAATTTTAAATAATTTGAGCATCAACATAATAATGACAGTAATTATTTGTAAAGGAATCCATGAGTTCATCGTGATAAAATGAGACGGCAGGGAAAAGAAAAGGTATTCTTTGCAGGAAATGGCAACTAATAAATGTAGAAATGTGCTTCAGTTTCCTCACCTGTTAAATGGAGATAATTGTACCTAACTCACAGGGTTGTTATGCGGGGTAATGAATTAATACGTGTTAAAACACTATGTTGGCCGTTATTATATTGCCGCGTGGAAGACAATGTGTCACCTAGTATCTCACTTAAGACTACAGACGGGATTCAGAGTGACGACCACAGAGGTGTGGAAACCTCCGGCCTTCCTAGAAGGAACACAGCCGGAACCGCTGTTCCGCGGAGAGCGGGCCGCGGTGACGCATTTCCGGCCTTTGTAGTTTATCATTCTTTGGGCTGCGGTTGTCAAGGATTCAGAGCCGGTGTGATCTGCGCCAGGTGGCATCTCCTCTCACGGATTCCTCGGTGAGCTTCGGAGTCGGGCTACCGCTGAGGGGCTTCGGAAGGGCCAGTCTGTGCACTGCGACCTGGACTGGGTGTGGGGATTTGGCGGCAGGGTCTTCCTGGCCAGAGATGGGCCGGGCAGGTGAAGGGCAGAGGAGGTTGCTCCGCAGCCTGGAAGGGCCTTGTTAACCAAAAGTCAGCGTCGTTGCCCCTACCCCTTTCCCCCACCCTATGTCTGTTCCTGAGCTCTTCAACCTCTCTGCCCTGTACTGATGGCACTCTGAACTCTCCGTATCTGCATCTTAGGATTCAAATAGATTCGGATATGAAGAAATGTTTGTATTTTCCGATGTCTTATTGTCTACTGTGGACTTATTTTAAAGAATGAGCAGGGATAGTTTTAAACTATGCCACAGCCTTTCTTAGTCTAACTCACATAGTATAAAGGCTCTTGCTGCTATCGAATTTTTTAAAAGAATAAATAGCATCTACTATGTGCCAGCCCAGCACTGTTCTAAGCACTTTACAAATATTATCTGCTTCTCATAACTCTATGAGATAGGCACTATTATTATGTAGACTACACCCCACTTCTCTGTCCCGCCCCTTTTTAAAATTAACATACAAGAAGAAAATGAAGTTAGTAACTTGCCCAAGGTCGTAGAGCGAGTAGGGGGTGTAGGCAGGATTCAAATACAGGCAATTTGGCTCCAGACTCCATTTTCTTAAAACCTTTGCTATGCTAACTCCACTCTGTTCCTATATTAGCTTTACAGCTATAACCCGGGAAGTTACTTCGCTCATTTGAATCCCGTCCTTCTTTTGTATCTCAGTAGTCCTGGGCTTCTAGTTAGGATTTGATTGGAGAGAATATATCTGAAGACGTATATCTTTCAGTGTTTCTGCAAACCTGATGAAACAGCCGTTTTATTGGTTTGTGTGCATGTTTTCACCCACTCATCTTGTTCTTTGAGCAATAGAAAAAGATTACAGTCTTGGCCCTAAGGGAAAGTAGCAACTATTAATTAAACTACCATTGTACCAAAATTGTACATTATCTTATTAAAAGATTAATTTGCATGTTTATATGCCAGGTTTTGTGCAAAAACACTTTGTATGCATTATCTCATTTAATATTCTCAACAAGTTGGCAAGGCAGTTGTTGACCTCATTTCATATATGAGCTTGAGGCTTAGAAAAATCAACTAACTTGCCCAAGATCACTGCGTTAAAATTCACAGATGGCCTGGCACTATGGTTCATGCCTGTAATCCCAGCACTTTGGGAGGCCGAGGTGGGCAGATCACCTGAGGTCGGGAGTTCGAGACCAGCCTGACCCATATGGTGAAACTCTATCCTACTAAAAATGCAAAAATGAGCCAGGAGTGGTGGTGGGTCCCTGTAATCCCAGCTACTCCGGAAGCTGAGGCAGGAGGATTGCTTGAACCTGGGAGGCAGAGGTTGCAAGTGAGCCGAGATCGCACCACTGCACTCCCGCCTGGGCAACAAAAGCAAGACTCTGTCTCAAAAAAAAAAAAAAAAAAAAAAAATTAACAACCAGATCTGCCTGTGTTCTCTGCTATCTCATACTACCTTCTGCTTGTCTAAGGTAAATAAAATATATGGGCTTATATCAACTCTATGTGTGCACATGTGTATACATGTGTATATACGATTGCAAACGCATAGAAAAGGACACATTCCAGTATTTAAGACTGTTTATTTCAGGGTAATAGAACTTGGTGAAAGAATTCTATATTCCTCTCTACTTTTTGGATTTAAAAAAATGGTTCTGAAGAGAAGTAATGGTACAAGATAAATTGTGACTGAGGGTGAAAGGTGGGACTCATACAGTACCTGACATATGAGTGGGCAGTTGGAAGAGGGTGAGCTGAAATGGATAAAGACTTCAGAGAGGATGTGAGATTTGAATCAAGCTGCAGAGATTGGGTAAGGTTCCAATAAGGGAAGAAGGCAAGACCAAGCTCATGGCACAGGGATGAGAAACGCCTGATTAGAATAGTGAGAAGAAAAACCTGACTGGAGCTGAGAGTTTTTGCTTGTGGAATAGAGGAAACCAAGAGTGGAGCCAGACAACAGAAGCTAAAGGTCTGACTGGTTTTAAACTGTGCTTGAGAGTTTGGGAATTCATCCAATTAGTGAGGAGCCATAGATGGTGTCAGCGGAGGTGAGGGTCGTGGGATATATGATGATAAAGGCACATTTGTATTACATGCTGCTTAGTCTTCACCTACGTGCATGTCCTTGGTTAACAGCATCCTTCCATGAGGATGATGGTAGATTTGGGGGTGTTCAGCTTGCTGAGGCTCTAGGAGGAACCAACTTTAAAATGCAGATGTATTTTTTAAGGTAAGACTTATTATGCTAATTATATACCTGGCATATACATTGAGGTTGTGATCCTGAATGGAAGATTAGGAACTCTATGTTTGTGACGAGGAGGGCAGTATTACAAAAAACTGGGGAAGCCTTTTGGAGACACCGGGTTCAAAGAAGAACTCAGGTATGCTGGTGCAAGGATCTGGGTATTAAGGCCACCAGATAAAAGCAAAATCAGGTGAAGGAAAGCAAAAATGAACCCAGAGTATACACAGAAAATAGGGAAATTTGTATTTGGGAAACTGTATAAAGATTTGAAACACCACATCCCAGAAATGAATTTTTCTGGGCAGAGCTCTAAGCTTCAGCTACATTGCCTTTGAATAGAAAAACTTTGACTTGAAACCAAGCGGCACAGGTGGTAAATAAGAAAAAGACATTTTCGGACCCTAAAAGATTGAAAAAACAAGAAAGCATAAGTGGCTGTTTCATCCTTTGAATCCATGGTACGTTTATTGAGTAATGTGAGAGTATATATTCTGGATTTAGCTATTTGATATTTCTACCACAAAACTTTCTTACCCTAGAACAAATTCAGCAGACCATGTTTCAAGCCATGATGATCTCTTCCCTGGATGATTATCATAGCATCCCTCTCTGCCTCCACTTAACCCCAAGGTCATTGACACAGCGGCTAGAGTTATGCTTTTGTGTTAAATGTAAGTAAAATTTTGTTACCCCTTGGCTCAAAAATCCCCAGTGGTTTCCATATCTCATAGAATACAAGTTAGAGCCCTTACCACTGCCTTTCATGATCAGTTCCCAAGCTCCCTGCTTTATCTCCTGTTACTTTCCCTTTTGTTTTCTTTGTTCCAGCCATTGTTCAACTAGCTATTACCTGAAGAATCCAGGTGTGTTCCCACCTGCAAAAATTTGCACTTGGCAGTTACCTTTGCATGGAAGAGTCTTTCTCCAGATAGCCATGTGACTTGCTCCTCACTTCCTTCAGGTCTGTTCAACCATTACCTTATCAAGGCCTTCCCTGACTCTATAAAATAGCAACCTTTCTTTCCCCTTACTCTCTATCTCCTTACCTTTATTTTCTCTATAGCATTTATCACTACTTCACAAATACTTAATTATTATCTGTTTCCTCTGACCCCTTTTCCTCATCCTGGCCCCTCTTTTCCCCAACAGAAGTTAGTGTTGTAGCAGTGGAGACTGTAAATTCTGATGTCAGATTTGTTGGGTTTGAATTGCAGCTTCACTGCTTACTATCTGTAACTGACTTGAACTTTGGACTAGTAACTTAAACTTTTCATATCTCAGTTTTCTCATCTGTGATATGGGGGTAATAATAGCACCTTATTTATGGTCGTTTTGAGGATTAAATGGGTTAATATATATAAAGCATCTGTAACAATACCTGGCACGTTAAAAGCACTATAAATGTCTGCTATTATTAATACTGTTATTAGGATGTAAATTCCATGAGACTAGGGACTTTGTTATAATTGCAGCTGTATCCCCAGTGCCTAGAACAGTACATGGAATATGGTAGGCTCTGAATATATATTTGCTGGTAGGCTCTGAATAAATATCTGCCAAGTGAATGAATGGTGTATGAAAAGTTATGACAGAAAAAGATAGTATGGTAGTCACAGTGGTGGTGAGTCGCACCAAGAAAAGTGGAGGAAGGCTGGGCGTGGTGGCTCACACCTGTAATCCCAGCAGTTTGGGAGGCTGAGGCAGGCAGATCACGAGGTCAGGAGTTCGAAACCAGCCTGGCCAACATGGTGAAACCCTGTCTCTACCAAAAAAATACAAAAATTAGCTAGGCATGGTAGCGGGTGCCTGTAATCCCAGCTACTCAGGAGGCTGAGGGGAGAATCATTTGAACCTGGGAAGCAGTGAGCTGAGATCGTGCTGTTGCACTCCAGCCTGGGCGACAGGGTGAGATTCCGTCTCAAAAAAAAAAAAAGTGGGGGAAAACATGAATTTGCAGATTCTGTCTTTAGAGGAAAAAAATCCTCTGTACACTTCCTGGGGTAGTGATTACAGAAGGTAACCAAACCAAAGATGTCAGAACTTTATGGAGAGGATTATGTGTGCAGGTTATCCGGAAGGATGCTGTCCCATGCCAGTAGTTTGTTTCCCCTTTGATAAATATAACCAATAATCACAATATGAATCTAATTTTTCTTCGGGTTGTAATGTGATCAGTGTTCACTTGTAATTTAAATACCTGATATGGTTTGGCTGTGTCCCCATCCAAATCTCATCTTGAATTATAGTTCCCAATTTCTCATAATCCCCATGTGTCGTGGGAGGGACCCGGTAGGAGATAATTTAATTATGGGGGCAGGTACCTTCATGCTATTCTGGTGACAGTGCGTTCTCATGAGATCTGATGGTTTTATAAGGGGCTTTTCCCCCTTTTGCTCGGCACTTCTCCTGCTGCTGCATGTGAAGAAGGACATGTTTGCTTCCCCTTCCACCATGATTGTAAGTTTCCTGAGGCCTCCCCAGCCATGCTGAACTGTGGGTCAATTAAACCTCTTTCCTTTATAAATTACCCAGTCTTGGGTATGTCTTTAGTAGCAGCTTGAGAACAGACTAATAAAATACCCTATTCTTATTTAATTTCACAATGCATGTCAACACCTTAAGAATAGTGTAGGGTTGCTGGGCGCGGTGGCTAATGCCTGTAATCCCAGCACTTTGGGAGGCCAAGGCGGGTGGATCATCTGCGGTCAGGAGTTCGAGACCAGCCTGGCCAACATGGTACAACCCTGTCTCTACTAAAAATACAAAAATTAGCCTGGCATGGTAGTGGGTGCCTGTAATACCAGCTACTCAGGAGGCTGAGGTAGGAGAATTGCTTGAACCCAGGAGGCGGAGGTTGCAGTGAGCTGAGATTGCGCCACTGTACTCCAGCCTGGGCAATAGAGCAAGACTCCTTCTCAAAAAAACAAAAACAAAAACAAAAAACAACAAACAGAATAGAGTAGGGTTATTTTTGCAATGGATTACAACAATTTTACTTAAAACAAAAATATTTTATTCTACAGGTTATTATTCATTTGTGGGTCATAAAATCTATGTGGTGTGTCACAACCCACCACATAGATTTTATAACCCACAAAATCTGTTCCCAGCCTTTTTTTTTGTCTTTTAATGAAATAGGTTTAAAAATAATTGTATGTCACTATATAGAGCAAGGATACATAGTGTTTTGTGAAATTATTATTTTAGGTATTTGTGTATCTCATAAATGCACAAACATATACTTATATACATATGCATGTGTGTTCTGGGTTATAATATAAAATATTTCTTAATAAGAGTCCTGGTCAAAAAAGTTTGAAAGTCTCTACTTGAAGATGGTGCTTAGAAATCACTGGGTCATATAATTGTTTTTCTTTCAGAAAATTGTCTTCATTAATTACTATCCTGGTAAAGATTGCTCATAAGTTTGTTTTTGTTTTTGTTTTTTTGAGACAGAGTCTTGCTCTGTCGCCCAGGCTAGAGTGCAGTAGTGTGATCTCAGTCCACTGCAACCTCTGCCTCCGGGGTTCAAGCGATTCTCCAGCCTCAGCCTCCTGAGTAGCTGGGATAACAGGCGTGTGCCACCACGCCCAGCTAATTTTTGTATTTTTTAGCAGAGACGGGGTTTCATCATGTTGGCCAGGCTATTCTCGAACTTCTGACCTCAGGAGTCATAGACATTTGTCTTTTTATTAGCAGTAATTTTATTTTACATAAAATTGCCTACTCTCCACCTTCAAGTAGCTTCAAAGAGAAAAAGTTTCAAAGAAATTAAAGGGCAAGAGAAAGGTCAAATTCTACTCCTGTTTTAAAGTACTGGAACCAATATTTCCGTCATTTTAGTATCTCTGAGCCTAGACCACTGCAGTCAACTACTTTCTGATTCTTTTGCCTTAGCCTTAAACCACTAGGATATTCATTTAATCATACAATAACATAAGAAAAATAAGTGTTACCACTTTGGAGTTTACTAAGTAGCCAACTTCTTTGTGCTCATTATCCTCGTTTTATCTTTGTATCAACCTAGAAAGATAGGCAGTGTTGGTTTTAGGATTCCTGTTTTATAGATTGAAGAGACCAAGGCTCAAAACATGAAGCCCAAGACTCTGGAGGGAATACCTGCAGGTTGATGTCTCAGTCCAAGACCTTACACACTTTAAACCTAGATCTCCCTCCTCCATACCTCCTATGGCTGGAGGGACTCTGCCTCCTCTCTCCAAGTGCATTTCTTACGGTTCTTATTCTTTTTATATTCTTTACTTTCCCTCCATCCTCCATTTGTTTCCCTTTTCTTCTTAATTCTTGGTGTCATCTGTGACCACTTGGGCCCAAAGTGTTTTTTTACCTTCATACAGCTAAAATTTACCCTGAATTTAGTATCTTGCTATTCAAATGGAAACCCAATATACTCAAGCTGATTTGAGCTGTTTCGGTCAGGATGATTGAAACAGTACCTTCCTTCAGAAAACTGTAGGCGTTTTTGTTCCATTTCTTTTTTCTTCCTATATTATCTGGATTCGTATTTCTAAAGTATCTATCATTAATCAGGTTTTGGTGTTCCTTCATGAGACAGAGTGACTGATTTTAGTGTAAATACTCCAGTCCCTCCTTGTCCTGAGGTTTCCTGCATTTTTATATTTTTTTCTTCGTAAATTATTGTCTAGATCTCGGGGTTTCCAGAAGAAAAGATCAAGGGAGAATTATCAAGAATAGATTATTTTTCTGAATAGTTAAACCTTTGATGGCCATAACCTTGACCCTTCAGACTGCAGAGATGCAGGAAGGACTTCTGGCAGTGAAGGTAAAGGAGGAAGAGGAGGAACATTCCTGTGGGCCAGAATCAGGCCTGTCAAGAAATAACCCTCATACCAGAGAGATCTTTCGTAGACGCTTCAGGCAGTTCTGCTATCAGGAGTCCCCTGGGCCCCGGGAGGCTCTTCAAAGACTCCAGGAGCTCTGCCATCAGTGGCTGAGACCAGAGATGCACACCAAGGAGCAGATCCTAGAGCTGCTGGTGCTGGAGCAGTTCCTGACTATCCTGCCCGAGGAGCTCCAGGCCTGGGTCAGACAGCACCGTCCTGTGAGTGGAGAGGAGGCAGTGACTGTGCTGGAGGATTTGGAGAGAGAGCTGGATGAACCAGGAGAGCAGGTGAGAAGATGGGAGAACAGGGATTTATACCTGTAAGAACAAGTATGGGGTTTCAGTGCAACAAGAAAAGGTAGAGGAGGAGGATTTTTTTTTATGCCAGACTTGATCTTCTGTAGGCTTTTAGTCTCTCTGCCTCTGTTTTTTCTTTGCCAGCTTCTTGGTCCTTCTTTTCTATCCAGGCCTGAGGAGGCCTCCTTGCCATGTTCTCTCTGATATTGGGTTCCCAACTGTCCTTGATTTCCACCAGGTCCTGAGCCATGCTCATGAACAGGAAGAGTTTGTAAAGGAGAAGGCAACTCCAGGAGCAGCTCAGGAGTCATCAAATGACCAATTCCAAACCTTGGAAGAGCAACTTGGGTATAATTTGCGAGAGGTGTGCCCAGTTCAAGAGATTGGTGAGGATCAGAATTTCCTCAGACAGCCTACCTCATTCCCTGAATATTTATCAATTCAACCCATTTATTTAGTGTCTGCTGTATGCCAGGCACTGTGCCAGGTACCAGGGATACAGTTGATAAACAAGGCAGATGTGGTCCCCACTCTCACAAAGTTTACAGTCTAGTGGGAGAGGCAGACAATTAAGTAAGCAGTTATAATACCGTGCATCTTTTCCCTGAGGTCTGGGTATAATAGCTTTAGAGTGGAAAAATAAACAGAAAAAGTGGCTACTTGTCCCCTTCCACCCATTCTCCTGGCCACTTTTTTTCTTTTGTCTTTGGAAAGATAATCTGTTATTTTTCATACTTCATGTTATCTTTCATGTTATCATTATTTTAGATGGCAAGGCTGGGACTTGGAATGTGGAGTTAGCCCCAAAGAGGGAGATTTCTCAGGAAGTGAAATCTCTTATACAAGTTCTTGGAAAACAGAATGGTAATATTACTCAGATTCCTGAGTATGGAGATACCTGTGACCGTGAGGGCAGATTGGAAAAGCAAAGGGTGAGCTCTTCAGTGGAGAGACCCTATATCTGTAGTGAATGTGGAAAAAGCTTCACCCAGAATTCCATCCTTATCGAGCACCAGAGAACACACACAGGTGAGAAGCCTTATGAATGTGATGAGTGTGGGCGGGCCTTCAGCCAGAGGTCAGGCCTATTCCAGCACCAGAGACTCCACACTGGGGAGAAGCGCTACCAGTGCAGTGTTTGTGGTAAAGCCTTCAGCCAGAATGCCGGGCTTTTCCATCACCTCAGAATTCACACTGGGGAGAAGCCTTACCAGTGCAATCAGTGCAATAAGAGTTTTAGTCGACGTTCAGTCCTCATTAAGCATCAGAGAATTCACACTGGAGAGAGACCTTATGAATGTGAAGAATGTGGCAAGAACTTCATTTACCATTGCAACCTAATCCAGCATCGGAAAGTCCACCCAGTGGCTGAATCAAGCTAGCTCCTTGGAACAGGTAGGGGATAATATTTCTTACTTTGTCCCTGCTGTGTCCTCTAGCATAGAAAAGTTCAAGGGAAAGCCAGTAAAAATTCCCTTACTTTTATGCAGACAGAAGCATAATATCTTAAATACATCTGCCGAGTTCTCTGATCAGTGACATCCACAGCTTTGCAATACTGAATGTTGCCTCTTGTGTTGATTTCATCATGTATGCTGTAGACCTAGTTTCACACACATCTGTGCAAGAAGTTTTCTATTTCAGGAAAACTTCTTCATCCTAGTTTTTAAAAACTTTTTTTAAAAGTTTAAAATAATTATATGTAGGCTGAGTACAAAATAATCTCAAATGCAGTTCACCGAGTATTTAAAAATTAACTTAAAAATAATTGTAATAAAATTCATAATATAGGTTTCCTGACTTCTTTCTATTCACATAAAATATGATAATTTGCTTTGTAACCTACAAAAAGGGGCAGATGAATCCTCCTATATAAATGTAGATTTATAGTAAGTTAGATTTCTATAGATTTTTTAGGTAGCCTTTAGGAACCAAGGAACTGAAGCAGCCATATGTTATTAGCAGCTCAGTGGCTCCTCATAACAAATATTGCTCATGATTTTAAATTTACGCAGAGGCTAAGAAACTTAGCTAAAAATCTGATATCTCACCTCAGATTTCTTATTGGAAAATACAGGCCTCTTTGTATTTTTCCCGTAACATATAATGAGCATTTTTTTGTTTTTGTCTTTTTCTCCTTTATTCAATATTTTGTATGGAAAATTTGAAACATATTCAAGATTGAAGAGTATGATCACTCTTTCATGTTGATTGTTTTTATAACCTCCACATTTCTCAGCATTTACTATTGATAACCACCAAGATCATAAATAAAAAAATTTATTTCCCTTAACATTGACTTAGTAACTCTTTACAAAGCTTTACACAACGTCCAGGAGACAAAGAAATGGAAAACCTATGGTGAAAACAATCTGGTTTGGAATACACCCAAATACCCAATACATAGCAAGTAACTTAAGAATAACAGAATCACTCTAAGGGACCTTAGAGATCACTTCTGCTTGCTCTTATTTGACAGATAAGAGAAAAGGAAGTTCTGGGAAGTAACTAAGATCATACAGCCAGTTAAAAGCAGAGCTGGAACTAGAACCCTGTCTCCTACTTCCTAGTGTAACACTCTATTAAGCCACTGGAGGCATTATATCACCAAATAAAAATTACAAGTATATGGAATTTATAGGATTTATAAGTCACTGAAGTTGCTCAACAAACCCACCCATTTATATGTTTCAATAAATGCACAACTCCTCTATTTAATTTACAGTGGAGTCCAGGAAAGACTCTTCTCATTTATTCCTCATTGAAAGCATTTTATTTTTGTAATTATTATTTTTAGCTTTTAAAATTTAATTTACTCAGTAGGACTTTTTTAAAAAGATAATTCATTCTTCACCTGGTTCAAAAATCAAAATAATACAAAAAGGTCTACTTTCCCTTTATAAGTAGCCATTGTACTAGTTTCTTATGTATCTTTCAGTGTTTCTTTATGTAAATATAGGCAAATATGAATGTATAATCTTATTTCTTCCATTACTCAGGAAGATGGCATATTATTTATACTCTTCTAATACCTTGCTGTTTTCATGAAAGAATATAATCTTTAGAGATGTCCACATCGTAACAGAACTTCTTCATTCTTTTTATAAGTGAATAGAATTTTATTTGTTCATACTCCATAGTTTATTTAACAAACTCCTATAGATGAAAAATCTCACTATTTTAAAATGTTACATATTCTGTTTCATTCTTTTCCCCAGTTTAGTCCAAGTTAAATTCCTTCTGTTCAAAAGCTAACAGCTTTCATATGAGCTAGGAAACAAGGCGTGGGCAACCAGAATTGCACATAATTCTTCTACAGAGAAATGGAGAAGTGATGGGTGGTATTTTTCAGTTTAGTGTATTTAGTTCTATCACATATTCTTACACCTTACATATCAAACTGTTTGTGTCACTACTTAAGGCTTATTGTGGGTATTATAAAAAACTTATATTTCCTGAAGAGTATTTTTTATTGTGTCTTGAGGTTAAATTATTTCCAAGATAAATAGCTACAGATTTTTGAGTGAAGTTAAGAAAAATATAGTAGACTCGATTTTGAAGTAAAATCAACTTCTTAAGTAAATATGTATTCCATAAAGTGATGTAATACATATTCTATAGTATTCTGAGTTTATAAATATCTTAAATGCTTCTCCATTTAAGATAATGAGAAAAGTGAAGTCCAAAGTGCTTAAGCACTTGTAGTAATCTTTCTGTCTTTTATTGCCTTAAAAATTTTGTAAAGGAAACCAATTATGAACAAAGATAATTGTGAATTATATATGGTTTCATAGACACTTACACTTGGAGCCCTGAGACCCACTGTAGGCATCTGCAAACAACAGCAACAACAAAGTGGGATGGAAAGAAAAAAGAACAAAATATAAGAACATAAAAAAGAATCAGACAGAAGGTAAAATTAGATGCTAAAACTCTAGATTGGGCAAAAAATGTTGACCAAAGGAAAAATAAAAAGATAGATGCAGAGACAGAGTGTTGCCAAGAAACATGCTTCATCTTCATAATAATTATTAGAAATCTCTCTTATTTATCAACTGGTCCAAGTTTTTAGATACTATTGTCTTAAGCAGTGAAAATCTCACTGCCTTTTACTCCTCACACTTTTTATTACTTTCCATAAAATGGAGGACAGGGAGAAAAGCATAGTCTATAAACCACTGTGATTTTTAGATCTCCTTGAACCTATCCCCAGTTTTCTATGCCAACTGCCAATGGGCAGTGTTGAAAGCACTATTTCTTGATGATACCTGCACTAGAATCACCTGGGTTGTTGGTTTGAAGTGCAGTTTTCTCAGCCCCACCCCAGACCTACTGAATCAGTTTCTGAGGCAGAGCCTGAAAATCTGTATCTAATTAGCATATTAGTGGTCCACACACATAAGGTAACTATATAATTTATTGTCCAATCTGGGACACTTGAAAATGAAAAGGAGTGCTGTTAATAATTACACCAAGACAACAGGTATAAACCAGGAGGTATGATCCCCATACTAATAATTTTTGCAATAGGCAGTATTTTTTCAACCAAGCATATAGAAGAGACAGAGAATCAGAAAGATTACAATGTTCTAGCATGAAAGCTAAGGCAGAATATATATGAAAAAGGCTGTTGGAGACTTAGGTGTAGCCACCTAGCCTGGTAACCCCCAGTAATAGATCTATTGGATTAGGAAAGAAAGGATGGGATAATATGTCTGCACAAACAAAACAGAGGGCCCCCCCATCCCGCCCCTAATTAAGACAAACCCATTGTTAACATAACTAGTTACCTAAGATTAACCTATTGAGTGAATGGTTTACCAGACAAGATGGACAACATCCTGGAAGCACAGGAGTGTTTCAGTGGTATAGGGACCGATGGAGTACAGTGTTCAACCTTATACTGTAGAAGAAAGTGAGAAGATAGAGTACTGGATCAGAGCTTGCAGTGTTAAGGCAAACAGTGAGCCATTTTAAGCAGGTAGTCGGATGAAGGGGAAGGGGGCAGATATTGTACCAAGTAGTTTCATAATTTATCACATTCACTCCACATTATTTGTTGGCTGTGGAGGAGTCCTCTTGCCACTTGATGGTACCAAAGACAGCTGACCCTGCCTTAAGTGTGTCAATAGATCTTCATAGCTATTCAGCAATTGACTCAAGATCATTGACTGCAGGGGTGGGGGTGGTGGTGGCCTCCCCTCATCACCCCTGACTTCTGCTAATTCATTGTAGAGGGGTATGTAGTCAGGGATCTATAAGCCCCAAACTTGCTAGTGGTTAAGTTACTCGGGGGGACCCGATTTATTTAAACAGTTTTAAAACAATGGAGAGCAAGCCAACATCTTCCCCGTTTTCCTCAGGTGGGTGTTGATTATTGCATTTGACCCTTGGGGGCAGAGTGAAGGTAATTGGACAATTTGTGTGGTACAGATAATACCAGACCTGGGGTTGGTTGGTTGGTTGGTTGTTTTGTTTGGAAAGCCCTTTATCTTCTGAGAGACATGACTAGGGCTGTGGGAGGAGCTCTGAGTGTGCCTGTGCCCAGACTCCTACAGCCCCATCAGCCATCCCAGGATCTTGGTTGGGCTCTAAGGTGCTCGCTGGGGCCGAATTGAGGAATCTCCCTGAGGATAGAGGGAAAGACCCTGACGCCTGAGACCCTGGAGGACCGGGGACCTACGGAATGGAGGACACGGCAGGATCCAGTGCGAGCAGTCAAGTGTCTTCAGCAGGGGAGAGAGAGAAGTCAGCCCAGACTGAGTGGCTGCTGGACACAAGAGGTTACGACCCCTGTCGGCCTCAGCCTTTTTGAGGCGGCTTCTGCGCTCACAAAGGCGAGCCAGGTGGTGTGCACAAATGAACCACTGAGATTGATGGATCCTCCAAGAATCCTAGAGAGGCGGCAGAGGAGCCGGCCGAAGTGCGTCCTTTCTCCTAGAGAGGTGTTCAGGTTTTAGTGTCCTGGGACTGTGTGTGTAGGCGGTGTCCTGGTCTCTTCTACCCATGCAAGATGCTTTATACTTTCTCAGCGATCCAGAGATAACGGTACTCGGAGGGGGTGCTGTTGCCCCCTTTTCCAGGGCTTGCTCGAGTTCCCCTCTTTTATGTAGATCTCTCAGGATCAGGATTTTGTGTTTTGTGTCGGCTCCATCAGACATTTCAGAGATACAGAGAACTGAACAAAGCGCCGTACAGAGCTAGGTCTGTATGGATCACCCCCTTCTGAGATGAGGGCACAGACTTACCAGCAAGGAGGCCTCACCGGAATCCATCAGCTGACAGGTCCTTATAGCCAAAAGCTGGCTTCCGTATACGTTTTCTGAATCCTACGGCTGTTTTAACCTGAACAGTTTTTTCAGAGTTTTCATAAAAATCCCCTATGCTAATGGTCACGATATTGTGTATCTGTAAAGGCTTAGTACTTAAAGAAAAATACTTTACATGGTCCCCACAATTCTGCAAAACAGAGGGAAGTGGTACGTGAATTTCTCTGGGTAAGAAAACATTCAGAAGTTAGAACATTCAAGCAAGCATTTATTGAGTGCCACATAATGGGCCAGGCTTTATGTTGCAAAAATGGGAATAAGCCAGATAAAAGGCATTTCTTACTGTATAGTGTAATGGGAAAGACATGTTGCCTTGAGGAAAATAAACTTCGTACATAGGGATTTTGGAGGTGGAACGTTAAAGATAACTTCCCTGAGTAGGCAATAGCAAAGCTGTCTCTGTGGACTCTCAGAAGTTGGATAGCAAAGAGGAAATGGACCTTGAGGGATAGTTATAGTATGTGAAGGAGGGATCAGAAAACCATTTCAGAAAACCACAAGTAAATGAAGATGGGTGCATTCCAGCCTGGGCAACAAGAGTGGCAGAGGTGGGGCAAAGAGAGTAGAGAGTAACTGAAATATGCTGAGGAATTTAAAGTTTATAGGGTGGTGTGCTTTTCCATTTTCTTAATGTCACAGCACATAAAGAAAATTTGTATGCACACTTCCTGGCCACCCTGGTAGCTGAAGAGATCAGTATGCTGGTGGTACTCCTATAAGCCATTTGAAGCACCCAGTAAACTGTGGCAATGCACAGTAGTTGGGCAGTTATATGCTCTGTCTGGATTTAAGCAGAGGAGTAATGTAATCTTACTAGCTTTCTAGAAATATTCTAGAAGTGGTGTGGTGAATGAATTGGAAAGGGGCAAAACTGAAAGCAAGAGAGATAAGAGACTTGTAGTTGTTAAAGAAAGAACCAAAACCATAAGTTGGTGAAAGTAAGTCACTGGCTATAGAAATAAAGAGGCACCAAGTGGAACTGTGTTAAAGATTACAGATTTAACTAGACCTGATAACTAATTAGATTGATGAAAGTGAGAAAGAAAAGGTACTGAGAGCACTGCCTGTCACATACTAAGTGTATTCTTTAAATAAAATAAATGTAGCCAGGGATAAATAGGCAGGTTTTTGGATTAAATTATTAGGTAAGTGTGGCACAATTTTATAAGAGATGGCTAATATTGGAGAATAAATTGGTCACAAGGGGAAAATGATGAATTTTTGGTGGTGAGTTGAAGATGCTTGTAAGACATACAAGTGAAAAGGTCTAATGCACCACTGGACTGTAAGGGCCTGGAGCTCCAAAGAAAGATTGGTATGAAAGAATCAGGCTTAGGAGTTTTCAGGTGAAAGCTGATGTCATCAAATGGTTGAGATTGCCCAGAATAAATATGGGATGAGAATAAGGCTGGATTTCAATTTAGGATACTAAACATTTTTTTTTTGATGGAGTTTTGCTCTTGTTGCCCATGCTGGAGTGCAATGGCTAAACCTCAGCTCACCACAACCTCCGCCTCCTGGGTTCAAGTAATTGTCCTGCCTCAGCCTCCCAAATAGCTAGGATTACAGGCACGCACCATCACACCCGGCTAATTTTGTATTTTTAGTAGAGATGGGGTTTCTCCATGTTGGTCAAGCTGGTGTCGAACTCCTCACCTCAGGTGATCCACCCGCCTCAGCCTCCCAAAGTGTTGGGATTACAGGTTGGAGCCACCGTGCCCAGCTGGATACTAGACATTTTTGACAGGCAGAATAAGAGCTACGAAGTAGACTATAATAGTCATTAGAAACATATTTAACAGGTACTTATATAATACAGTCATGTGCCACATAGCGATGTTTCAGTAAACAGCAGACCACGTGTATAATAATAGTTCCATAAGATTATAATAACATATTTTTACTATACCTTTTCTATGTTTAGATATACAAATACTTGGCTTTGTGTTATAGCTGCCTACAATATTCAATACAGAAACGTGCTGTACAGGTTTGTAGCCTAGGAGCATTAGGTTATACACTATAGCCTAGGTGTATAGTAGGCTCTACCATCTAGGTTTGTGGAAGTACAGTCTATGATATTCTCACAATGATGAAATTGCCTAAAGACACATTTCTCAGAACATAACCATGTGATTAAGCAATGCATAACTGTTCTTCCTGAGTGCCAAGCATTAGGCTAAACGCTACAAAAACCAACTTATGGAAGAACAACCAGAAGAGTATAGTGTTTCTTAGAAGATTGGGGGTAGTTAGCAGTGTTAGGTGCTGCAGGGGCATCTGGTAGGAAAAGGACTGAAAAATACCCACTGGGTTTGTGTACCAAGGGGGCCCTGTTTGTTTAACTTCGGACTGATAAGTCAGATGTGAGGTCCCCTGACTGACATGCACACTATTCTAAAATTAAAAATACTTTTGGGCCAGGCGCGGTGGCTCATGCCTGTAAACCCAGCACTTTGGGAGGCCGAGGCGGGTGGATCACCTGAGGTCAGGAGTTTGAGACCAGCCTGACCAACATGGTGAAACCCCGTCTCTACTAAAAATACAAAATTAGCTGAGTGTGGTGGCACATGCCTGTAATCTCAGCTACTTGGGAGGCTTGAACCCGGGAGGCAGAGGCTGCAGTGAGCCGAGATCGCGCCATTGCATTCCAGCCTGGGCAATGAGAGAAAAACTCTGTCTCAAACAAACAAACAGACAAACTTTTGAAATCATCTAGCACAATTCTTGGCACAGAGAAGTTGACTTATACAGGCATATGTCATTTTACTTGCACTTTGCTTTATTGCACTTCACAGATACTGTGTTTTCTGCAAATTGAAAGTTTGTGGCAACCCTGCATCAAGCAAGTCTGTCAACACCATTTTTCCAACATCATGTGCACACTTCGTGTTTCTGTGTCACATTTTGGTAAATGAGTATTTCAAAATTTAAAATTATTATTATATCTATTATGGTGATCTGTGATCAGTGATCTTTGATATAATTTGCAATTGTTTTGGGGCACCGCTAACCACACCCATATAAGATGCCTAACTTAACTGATAAATGTGGTGTGTGTTCTGACTCTTCCACCAACCAACCATTCCCCCATTTCTCTCTCCTCAGGCCTCCCTATTCCCTGAGACACACAGTGTTGAAATGAAACCAGTTAATAACACTACAGTGGCCTCTCAGTGTTCACATGAAAGGAAGAGTCTCACATCTCTCTCTTTAAATCAAAAGCTAGAAATGATTAAGCTTAGTGAGGAAGACATGTTGAAAGCTGAGATAGGTTGAAAGCGAGGCCTCTTGTACCAAACAGCCAGTTGTGAATGCAAAGGAAAAGTTCTTGAAGGAAGTAAAACCACTCCACTGAACACATGAGTGATAAGAAAGCAAAACAGCTTTATTGCTGATACGGAGAAAGTTTGAGTGATCTGGAAAGAAGATCAAACCAGCCACAACATGCCTTTAAGCCACAGCCTAATCCACAGCAGGGTCCTAACTTTCTTCAATTCTGTGACGGCTGAGAGAGATGAGGAAGCT
This sequence comes from Pan troglodytes, assembly GCF_028858775.2. Taxonomy (NCBI): domain Eukaryota; kingdom Metazoa; phylum Chordata; class Mammalia; order Primates; family Hominidae; genus Pan; species Pan troglodytes. The sequence continues at coordinate 34,374,286 of NC_072403.2, read as the reverse complement.
GCAGAAGAAAAGTTAGAAGCTAGCAGAGGTTGCTTCATGAGGTTTAAAGAAAGAAGCTGTCTCCACAACATAACAGTGCAAAGTGAAGCAGCAAATGTTGGTGTAGACACTGCAGCAAGTTATTCAGAAAACCTAGCTAAGATAGTGGATGAAGGTGGCTATACTAAACAACATATTTTTAATGTAGATGAAACACTTTATATTGGAAGAAGATACCATCTTGGACTTCCATAACTAGAGAGAAGTCAGTGCCTGGCTTCAAAGGACAGTCTGCCTTTCTTGATAGGAGCTAATGGAGCTGGTGACTTGAAGTTGAAGCCAATGCTCATTTACTAAGCTGAAAATCCTAGAGTCCTTAAGGATCATGCTGGCTGGGCATGCTGTAATCCTAGCACATTGAGAGGCCAAGTCAGGAGGATTGCTGAGCCCAGGAGTTTGAGACTAGCCTGGGCAACATGGAAAAACCCTGTCTCTACAAAAAAATACAAAAATTAGCTGGGTGTGGTGGCACACACCTGTGGTCCCAGCTACTAGGGAGGCTAAGGTGGGTAGATTGCTTGAGCCTGGGAAGCAGAGGTTGCAGTGAGCCAAGATTGTGCCACTGCACTCCAGCCTGGGTAACAGAGAAAGACCCTGTCTCAAACAAACACACAAACAAACAAAAAGAATCATGCTAAATCTACTCTGTCTGTGCTCTAGAAATGGAACAACAAAGCCTGGACGATAGCACATTTATTTACAGCATGGTTTACTGAATATTTTAAGCCCACTGTTGAGACCTACTGCTCAGAAGAAAAAAAGATTCCTTTCGAAATATTACTGCTCATTGACAATGCACCGAGTCACTGAAGAGCTCTGAGGGAGATGTGCAAAAAGGTTAATATTGTTTTCATGCCTGCTAACACAGCTAACCATTCCACAGCCCACAGATCAAGGAGTAATTTCAACTTTCAAGTCTTATTATTTAAGAAATACATTTTGTAAGGGTATAGCTGCCATAGATAGTGATTCCTCTGATGGATCTGAGTGAAGTACATTGAAAACCTTCTGGAGAGGATTCACATTCTAGATGCAATTAAGAACATTTGTGATTCATGGGAGGAGATCAAAATATCAACATGAACAGGAGTTTGGAAGAAGTTGATTCCCATCCTCATGGATGACTTTCACAGGTTCAAGACTTCAGTGGAGGAAATAACTGTAGATATAGTGGAAATAGCAAGAGAACTAGAATTAGAAGTGTAGCCTGAAGATGTGACAGAATTGCTGCATTCTTATGATAAAATTTGAATGGATGAGAAGTTGCTTCTTATGGATGAGTAAAGAAAGTGGTTTCTTAGGATGAAATCTACTCCTGGGGAAGATGCTGTGAAATTGTTGAAATAACAGCAAAGAATTTAGAATGTCACATAAACTTGACTGATAAAGCAGTGGCAGAGTTTGAGAGGATTGACTCCAACTTTGAGAGTTCTGTGGGTAAAATGCTATTAAACAGCATCACATACCACAGAGAAATAGTTCATGAAAGGAAGAATCAACTGATGCAGCAAACTTCAGTGTTGTCATGTTTTAAGAAATTGCCACAGCCACCTGAGCCTTCAGCAGTTATCACCCTAATCAGCCATGAGTCAGCAGACATTAAGGTAAGACTCTGCAGCCTCAAAGATTATGACTCAGTGAAGAGTCCTGCATTTTTTAGCAATAAAGTATCTTTTAATTAAGGTATATGCATTTTTTAGACATGCTACTTCACACTTAATAGACTGTCATGTAGTGTAAACATAACTTTTATATGCACTGGAAAGGCAAAAAAATTGTGTAACTCACTTTATTGCAATATTTGCTTTTTTGCAGTGGTCTAGAACCAAATCTGCAATATGTCCAATGTATGCCTGTAAATGTTAATTGACCCATCTGACATGCAATATAAGCATACCAAGTTGTGTGCATTACTTTTTGCACCTATTGTTTTTGATAATCATCTGAATATTTCACTGAATTTTCTAGATCTAAAAGCTAATAGTGTCTTATTCTTCACTCTTGAAGTAACTGAAATGTCTTTTAGTTAATTTTATGTCATGTTTTGCTTATTTATCTTTCACAGAAATTTTTTTTTTACCTTCACATTTTTTGCCTTGATACAGCCATTCACTCTGAGTAAATATGTTCCAGTTTGGAGCTGATCTCAACAATGATGTGTTATGCCTTACCATCAGCCTGAAGCATACGCACTGCTGCAGTGAGCCAGTCTTCTGAGCTGTTTCACCCAGGAATGCATTCAGACCAACTGCAGAAGAACGAAAGAAGTGTCAAATAGTTAAAGAATCTAGCCCGCACAGAAAGGGAGCTTCTGGTCAGGAGTTCTTCAGAGAGGATATGGTGGGTATTTACTTGGGCCTCAAGGGTCCAGCTTCAGGTTCTTTGCCATCAGTGGTGGAGACCAGTGATACACAGCAAGGAACACGTCTTGGAACTACTGATCCTGACCATCCTGCCCAAGAACTCCAGGCCTGGGTATAGGAGCATCCCAGAGTATAGGAAAGAGGCTGTCTGTACTGAAGAACTTGGAGAGGAAGCTGAATGATCTGAGAGGAAAGGTAAAATGAAGAAATGTCTTGTCAGATAGCAAGTATTATCTCCAGAGAGAGATAAGAGAGTTGAGATAACTTCTCTAGCGTAGTTAGAGAAAATGGCTAACATGTTATTGGCCAGAGTTATTTATTTTTGTTCTAGTTTGGTGAGTTTTTTTTAACTTGTAGGCCCTGTGTATTTTCCCCTCTTTGTCCGTTTATCCCTGCCCTTGCAGATGACAGAAAACTGCTTTCTGCCCTCCCATTGTGTGTTCCACAGTAATAATGGGATTTTAAGCTCTAACTTTCAGCAAATGTCACCCTCATTGAACTCCATCTAATTGTGCCCAGTTCCCCACCCTCCTACAGGGGACAAGAAGTGTCCCAACGCAAATAGTGTATCTGGCAGCCTCATAGGACTCACCTGGAGTCCGGCTCCAGCCAGTAAAGGGTCAACTCAGCTCTGAATGTTGGGAGTTTCACACTGTTAAGGAGAACGCTGAGGAGGAGATAGCAAAGAAGAAGTTAGGAAATGTTGGTGTCTTTTTGCATTTTTCCAAATGAACCTTGTCACTAAAATCTCTGCATACCTTTCATTTAATCTCTATTGCCTATTCCACTTTTAACCTGTTCCTCTAAGCATACCACTTTAGCCTAGATTATGATTCTTTTCTTTCTTCACTTCTTTGCCTTAAAATTGTTTTTTTTAAAAAATCCTGCTACTCATGTTACCTTGCATGGTTCAGTTTCTCCCTTCTAATACTGCCAACTTCCTTAACCCAGACCTCTTATCGCAAAGACAGGAGAATGTTTTTCTATATTGAAGCCAATAGAAAACTACTAAAAGGCTACATGCAATTAGTAAATTTTTAAATGTACATTTTTTAAATGAGTGTAGGAAACATAAAACTTTAGTAGGTGCATGCTTACTGGGAAAGCACGCATGCATGCTAAAATGTCATTATACAGTACATATTGTTTACCACTTGTTTTTTAGTTTAATATTACATTATGGATATCTTTTCAAGTTACATATAATACCTATATGTAGCTGACATACATTTCACTGCAAGGGTATTGAATTATTTTGTAACTGGCCTTAGAGGGTTTTTACATTGCTGCTTTTTTCTTTTTTTAAATACTACCAACTAAAAGCCATAAATTCTTTTCTTTTTCTTTTTTTCTTCACTCTGTACTATGAAAAAAGTTTAAGCATATATAAAAGTACAATTGTACTACTTCTAATAAATCCCCACAAACCTGTCACCCAGCTTCAACATTATCAGATTATGGCCAATCTTGTTTCACTTACAACTCTACTCATATCCCATGCTTTTATATATATATAATTTTAAAGCATATCTGAGCTAGCATAGTCTTTCAAATGTAAATATTTCAATATTTGCTGTAAAAGATATGAATTTTAAAAATGTAAACATAATACTATTTTCATACCTAAACAATTAACAGTAATTCCTTAATATCAATTTTCCAGTTTTCTCAAAGATGTCATAAACTTTTTTTTGTTCATTTTGTTTTTTAACTTATTTGAATCAAGATCCAAGGAAGAAAACACATTGTGATGGGTTGATATGTCTCCTAAGTTTCTTTTAATATATGGGTACCCTCTCCTGTTTTCTCTTCCAACTCACTTGTTAAAGAAAATGAAGTTGTTTGTCCTGTAGAGTTGCACACAGCATGGGTTTTGCTGTCTGCAGCATGTGCTATAGTCTAAGATGTTCTGTTGTCCTCTGTATTTTCTGTAAATTGTAGTAATGTACAGGCTTGATCAAAATCAAGTTTTAAGTTTTTTTGACCAGATAAATTTAATGAATTTGGCAAGATGGTGTGTTCTATTTGAAGCCTATTATTTTCTGTTTGTCTCTTTTTCTGTGGTGTTAGCAGCTATTGATCCTCAATACCTATAGCCAATAATCCATTAGGGGTCCCAAAATGGTGACATTCTAATTGTATCCTTCTTTCTTCATTTAATAAAGCTGGAATAGTTATATAAAGAGACATTTCCCCTGATTTTTTGTTTAGTTATTCAATGGTTTGTTTAGGAAAGGCAAGATAATTGCTTAAGTCACTCCCCACTACTTTGCTTTTTAAATCAGTTTTCAAAACAATGAATTAGTTTGTAGTCATCCTTTAAAACAGTGACCAGTTGTTAGTAATAGTGTCATTAGGAACTTTTGGATTGAAGCGTTATTTGATGTTTTTCAGTCCATAATACTATCCTTACTAAAGCTCATTTGTCTCCTCTTTGAGCAGTAGAAACCTTTTCAGTTTGGCATGTGAATCCTTATGACATGAACCTAGTCATCTTTGATAGTTTTCTTGCTGATCTGTATGATAAGATGTACGAGGCCCATCTTATAGTTTTCCTTACATAGTCCTAGAATTAATACTTTTTCCAAGGACCCCCGATTCTGCCTAATGGGAAATGGTATTTCAAAACCAAAAATAGGGCATTAGGAGTGCTTATGGCTTAGTCATTGGTCCTAGGCCTTTCCAGTACTCAGAGTTAGGAAAAAATTTAAAAGAAAGTGTGTATCATGAGTTCACATTGATAGTTCTAATTCACATTTACTACTTCGGGGTCTTAATCTCTTATCTTCATCTGTATCTCCTTTTAGAGGATTCTCAAAGACACCAGGAATGATAGAACATCAAATAATTACTCATTTGCTGTCCCACAATATATACACAATAGCCTCATAATAAAAAACATCAGCATTACCCACAAATATGATTACTGTAAATAGCTTAATGGTGGCGTGTGTGTGTATACACATGTTTTCTGTTCTTTTTGTTCTTAAGATATATCTCACTTGGGCTATACAAAAAAAAAAATTTACTGCTTTAAGGACATATGAAATAATTACTCTTTTATATGGTTATGCCACCAGTGGATATACACATAAGTTCCTTCTGTTATCTCTTCTGGCATGTAGTTCTAAAAAGTGCTTATTTCGTGAGCAAGTGATTGAGTAAAGTATATGTGAATGAGTGAATTATGCTGACATTTTCAGTCTCTTCTTTCAGATGATTTGATCAAAATGAAGAATGAGAATGTTCTTCCCAAACAAAAGAAATGAAATAACATGCCAACAGGAAAACACTGTCAGATTTGATGGCAGTATTCCTGAGAACTTTGTGTAGATGTCCAAATGTATAAGGAAAGACTAGGAAAATATCCAGAAAATACCACAGTGATGAATGTGGAATAATTTCTGCTCAGAACTCTGTCCTAATTCAGCATCAGAAATTCACACTGGTGAGGATTCCTATGAATGTAACAAGTATGGGAAAGCCTTTACTCAGGAGTGTAGGCTTCATGCAAATAAGAGAATTCACACTGGAGTTAGATATATAAATGAGAAGAATATGGGAAAGCTTTCAATGCAAACACTGGACTCATTCATCGTTAAGAGAATCCATACTGGAGAGAGACCCTATAATAAATGTGACAAGTGCAACAAAGCCTTTGGCCAGTGGTCAGTCCTCAACCAGCACCAGAGGCTTCACACCAGGGACATATGTTACTACCAGTGTAACAAGTGTGGTAAAGTTCACAGTCAGAATTCAGCTTTTTCATCATATCAGAATCCATGTTGGAAAGAAACCCTTTCAGTGTAATCAGTATAGTAAAATTTCTCTTTAACATTCATTCCTTATTCAACACCAGAGAATCCACTCAAAAGAGAACTTAGGAAGTTGATAAATATGGATGGAAAAGGCTTTGCATAATAGCTTCTCACCTGACATTGAAATTTTGTGAGTGTCCAGCATCTGAAATTGGCAAGGCAGAATTTCTTCCCACCAGACCTTGAACTTGGTTTGGATGAGAACTGGCCCTTCAAAATGGTCCCCACCAAAATCCCGTCATTTAACAGAACAAGCCACTTACTTTTCCCCTAACTGCTAATCAAATAAAACACTTTTGTGATTCAGAGTGGCCTGTGGACCACCAGTTCAGTTTCCAGATGTTTTACTAGTTGTTCCAAATTACAGTTCTCACAAAAGCTTAGACTGTTGTTTAATAATACTTTTTAGTGAAAACTTAAGTTGTACATAAAATGCAAATATTAGATGATTAATGTATTTTAAATGTAGCTGCAGTGGTGATAATTTGTCAAGTCAAACATGTTCAGCATCCTTTTAGGGACAGCACAGTGAATTCTTGGGCCTTCCATTCCTACCTAAGTTCTGATGTATAACATGTACCTCCTAGCCAAGACTCCAAACAAGAAAGATGCTTTTTTTTTTTTCCTCTCTCTCTCTCTTAGAGACAGGATCTTGTTATGTCACCCAGGCTACAGTGCAGTGGTACAATCATATAGCTCACTGTAACCTCGAACTCCTGAGCTCAAGCAGTTCTCCTGCCTCAGCCTCTTGAATAGGTAGGACTACAAGTATATGCCAACATGCCCAGCTAATTTTAAAAAATTTTTTTAGATGGAAACTCACTGTGTTGCCCAGGCTGGTCTTGAACTCCTGGCCTCAAGCAATCCTCTCACCTCAGCCTCCCAAAGCTCTGGTATTATAGGCATGAGTCACTGCACCTAGCTGCATTTTTTTTTTTTAATAGAGGTGTGTTAATTTTAATTTGCATTAGGAAAACACTGGAGATACCCAAGCTGGTCTTCAAAGGAAGGAAATAAGCAGACTCAGATTTTGTTTATGGGCCAGGCAGGTAAATGAGTAAAGTAGTCCTAGAGTCAAAAAAAAAAAAAGTGAAAACAAAACAAGTTTTATTGATTTATTATTATTATTAATACATTTTATTAGGGGTTCAGGAAAATTGCCAAAATCCTCTTTATTGATTTTGAGTTCTACTGCAGGAGAAAGATGATCAAGTTAATTGTTCATTTTGACCACCATAAACATAATGATCTTTTTATACTTTTGAGTATAGTGTAGAAAAGCTTACTACGTTTTACTGCTGAATCATTTAAATAATCAACTAATAGTCTTTGAACCATCATTAATTTTAATACCAGTCTGTAAATTATGTCATATGTATCCAGATGTGGTGGCTCATGCCTGTAATCCCAGCTACTTCGAAGGCTGATGTGGGAGGGTCGCTTAAGGTCAGGAGTTAGAGGCTGCAGTGAGCTACATTTGTGCTGCTGCACTCCAGCCTGGGTGACAGAGTGAGATCCTGTATCTAAAAATAAATAAATAAATTGGCCGGGCATGGTGGCTCATGCCTGTAATCCCAGCACTTTGGGAGGCCAAGGCAGGCAGATCACGAGGTCAGGAGATTGAGACCATCCTGGCTAACACGGTGAAACCCCGTCTCTACTAAAAATAAAAAAAATTAGCTGGGTGTGGTGGCGGGCACCTGTAGTCCCAGCTACTCGGCAGGCTGAGGCAGGAGAATGGCGTGAACCCGGGAGGCAGAGCTTGCAGTGAGCCGAGATGGCTCCACTGCACTCTAGCCTGGGAGACAGAGTGAAACTCTATCTCAAAAAAATAAATAAATAAATAAATTATGGATATCCCATTCTCCATTATGTGCTTATTTCACATTGCATGCCTGTATCAAAATATCTCATGTGCCTTATAAATATATATACCTACAGTGTACCCACAAAAATTAAAAAATTAAAAATAAATAACATAATCATACAGTGTTTCACAACTTGAAGTCAACTTCACAGGGGTCTTACTGTGTTGCCTAGGCTGATCTCAAACTCCTGCCTCAAACTATCCACCCATTTTGGCTTCCCAAAATGCTGGGATTACAGGCATGAGCCACTGCACCTGGCCTTAATATTCTTTATCATGAATATAATCTGTATTCTTATGTGAATGCAAAATAATAAATGGGAAGCTCTGGAGAAATAATTTGTCTTTTATCTTTGATACTCAAAATCACTTAGTAAGAAATTTTCCTGAATGGTCATCAGTATAAATTCCTCCAGAGGCATTTGTTTATTCCTCAGTCTAGTTTTGAAATGAAACCAGAAGAAGGTAAATAATACACAGCTATAAAGAAGTGAAGCTGGTCTGACTCCAGAGTCTGCATTCTTTACCATTATACCACCTCACACTTCTAACAGCCTTGAAGAAATATTTTTACATATATTACCTTTTGATTCACATAGTCACCCTATGAAGTTGTCAGGACCAGTTATTCCCGTTTTGCTGATAGGAAGTTGAGACAGTTAAAAACAAAATATGTACGTACATACCCAATGCTAGGAAGCAAATTAATAAATACTAGGGCTCTGTATCCCAGTCCATTGTTCTTTCCACTAGATGTCCATGGACTTCAATATCAGAAGCCCCCAGATTAAGATGATCTGGCTCCTATGTAAACTTTATCTTAGCCGGGCGCGGTGGCTCAAGCCTGTAATCCCAGCACTTTGGAAGGCCAAGGCGGGTGGATCACGAGGTCAGGAGATCGAGACCATCCTGGCTAACACGGTGAAACCCCGTCTCTACTAAAAATACGAAAAAAATTAGCCGGGCGCGGTGGCAGGCGCCTGTAGTCCCAGCTATTAGGGAGGCTGGGGCAGGAGAATGGCGTGAACCCGGAAGGCGGAGCTTGCAGTGAGCCGAGATCGCGCCACTGCACTCTAGCCTGGGCGACAGAGCGAGACTCCGTCTCAAAACAAACAAACAAACAAACAAAAAAACTTTATCTTAAAGCAATTGTTTTCCCTTTCAGGAGTTGCACAGGGAAGAAAATTATCTCTTACAAGCCCTCAGAAGTGCTTCCTTCTTAAGCTTTTAGCCTCCAACTCTTAGAAAAATTGTTACATTTTCAGCAATTGTTCCAAGTGTCATGAATTCACAACTGAACGTAGAGTTTTAAAAAATTGCCTAGCCTACCTACTAGTTATCTGCGTAGGAAAACAGCTTACTTGGATGCTGTCTTTAATCATAAGCATGAACAAGATGATTGTTTACTATCTTTCTTCAATAGGTTTAGACTCTTTTTACTCAAAGTGGTCAGAAGATCAGCAGCCTTGGCATCACCCCAGACCAACTGAATCAGAATCTGCATTTTAACAAGATCCCCAGTTGATTGTTATATACCTTAAACCTTGGAAAACACTGCTCTGCCCTATTTTCCAGATTTCCCCATGAAAAACCTCACAAATATACTGTTTTTAATTGCCAAAAGTATGTGAACTATTGAACAAAACCTCTTAGGTTGGTTAAAGAACAAATAAATTGTTCTATTTCATGAAACTTTTTTTGAGGCACAGGGAGAAAAAGTTTATCAAGTTAGTTCCCAATAACAAACGTGCCTAGCACTAAAACCTATTGTGAACAATTTGGAATTTACATCTTTATCGTTTTTTCTAAAGCTTATAAAATGTTTTCAGATGTTCTCCATTAATCATTACAACTCTGTGAACTAGTTATTGTCTGTTTTCTACAGATAAAGAGGCTAAGAAAGGTAAAGGTTTATTTAATGTTAGAAAGTAATAAGCCAGAGAACTGGTTTAAGTTCAGTGGATTCCAGGTCAGTGTTCTGCAGTCCAGATCAAACAATTCAGCAGCGTCTATAAATTCCTAGAACATAGGCTGTGAGCAACTGAAGACATGTAAAAAAAGTTGAGTGCCTATTGTATGCACAATACTATGCAAAATGCAATAATATCTTGCTAAATTTTGAAAGCAATGTGAATTGGGTATTTCAAAGCCATGAAGGAGGGGTACCAAATAATTTGGTTTCTCTTGCCATTTAAAGTGGATTTTTCCTCCCAGAATCATAAGAGTGTATACATTTTACCTACTGGACGAACACTGATAAGTAGCACAGGAAGTTGAACTTTTGTTTTATTTAATCAGTTACTGACTAGAATAAAGTGATTGATTTATGATTAAATTGACTAATTTCTATTCATATTTGAGTATTTCTGTATCTCCCAAGTTGTTTTATTAGTTGTGCATTTCAAAGTTCTTGTTAATTGATGAAAACGTTTTGCCTTCTAGAGTAATTCTCCAAACTACCACTTTTCCTGTTACTTCCACACCTAATTAGGTACTACTCATTTGAGTTAAATGAAAATGATTTGAACACCTATGTGTAGTACAATGTAAGCTGCTACAGGATTGCAAAGATAAACATGGTGTCATGCCTGCATTTCAGGAAATCTAAGTTATAGTATATGAGAGTCAATATTAATAATTACATTTGCTTTGAAAGTCCTTTCAATTATATTAACTAATCCGATCTGTCATGACAGTGCATTGGTAGTTATATCTCCTAGCCTAGGAGTAGGTCTCAGTCTATGCCACGTGGGATGACTGAAAAAGGACTGGAAAATCCGCAGTCTTACTGGTTTGAAGAACCAAAGGACAGAGTTTAGGGGATCCCAGCAACTGTAAAGGGAGTGGGGTGGGAATCCTAGGAAGGCAAAAAACAGATAAGGGCAGCCCCAAGTTCTATATATAAAATCCACCCAAATTTCCCCATGGTTCCTGAACCATGCATCACAGAGTAGATTTCAAGTAGTTCAGCTATGGCTAAAATGTCAACTTAGGTTTCAGTTGCCATCCAGTACGGGAGTGACAATTTAAAGTTATCTACCTGCAGCCAGGCGCGGTGGCTCACGCCTATAATCCCAGCACTTTGGGAGGCCGAGGCGGGCGGATCACCTGGGTCAGGAGTTCGAGACCAGCCTGGCCAACATGGTGAAACCCCATTTCTACTAAAACTACAAAAATTAGCCAGGCGCCTGTAATCCCAGCTACTCAGGAGGCTGAGGCAGGAGAACAGCTTGAACCCGGGAGGCAGAAGTTGTGGTGAGCTGAGATTACACCACTGCACTCCAGCCTGGGAGACAAGAGCAAGACTCCGTCTCAAAAAATAAATAAATAAATAAATAATAAAGTTATCTACTGCTTAAAAATACAAAACTCAATACTTTGGAAGAACATAACAGAATCCAGAGAGCCTACAACATATTCCCTTTTCCAGGGCTGCATCCAAAATTAGTTTATTAAAATTAGTAAATTGTGGTTAATTTTCAAGAGAAAGTAGAAACCACCCATAAGATGACCAAGTTTTAACATGTGAAGTGTAAAAATCCACATGGAAACTTATGTTTCTGAAATCCTTAGGTGACAAATATATTGAGCACATATTGGATGCCATCATCTCATTATTAATCCCTTTTAGATTAGGGAATCCCTTTCCTCAAGGAATACACATTCTAGGGACAGAGAACCGACAAACACAGAAGTATTGATAATTTTAGGTACTGATAAATGCTATAAAGAAAATAAAATAGGATGTTGTCATGGTGACTGGAGTGTGGTTAAAGGCTACTCTACCATAATCAGGAAAGGCCTCTATTAAGAGCTTAATAATTGACTGTATACTGTTTTTAAACCTCACAAATTTATTTTTTTAATGTTCTCAGACAATGATAAGCAAGTTTATTTTTTAACCTACAGACACTTTAAGCATATTAAAGGCCTATAAAAGGCCTTTAAAAATCAGCACAATCATTGGCTTTCAAACTGTTCTCCAGAACCTTAGGTGACTCCTCAGATGTTACTTGGCAGTCAGCCATGGGCAGGATCAGGTCAGTCAAGCAGGGTTCTGGCATCCAGCCCCCTTTGCTTCACCTGAGAAAAGGCTCTGCTTTATTTTTAGGAATTTATTCAAATTCCTAAAAATGGTTTTTGCCAAATGCAGTAGTTCACACCTGTGATCCTGGCATTTTGGGAGGCCAAGACAGAAGGATCACTTGAGTCTAGAAGTTCTAGACCAGTGTTGCAACATAGTAAGACCTCGTCTCTAAAGAAAATTTAAAAATTAGCTGGTCATGGTGGCGCATGTCTATAGTCCCAGCTACTCTGCAGGTTTAGGTGGGATCGCTGGAGCCCAGAAGGTGAGGCTGCAGTAAGCTGTGATCACACCACTGCACTCCAGCCTGGGTGACAGAGCAAGTTCCTATTTAAAAAAAAAGAAAAAAGAAAAAAAATTCCTTTTACTGGTCTGTAAAAAGGAAGGGGGAATGGGATTAAAATCTAATGGCCTAATTTCTTGTTTCATTGGTTACAAAATAGACTCAGAGTTTATGTTACTTGCTCGAGGTCAATTTTTTAGTTGGAGACAAAATGAGGCCAAAATAATTGAGACCCCAGTCTGGTGCATATTCCTTGGCAACCCTGTCTCCATATTTATCAACCATGGCTAGTGAGTCTTCTCATTTTTGAGCCTGATTGGGTTTCTATTGTCTTTTTTTTTTTTTTTTTTTTTTAAGACGGAGTCTTACTCTCTCACCCAGGCTGGAGTGCAGTCGAGCAATCTCTGCTCACTGCAACCTCCATCTCCCAGGTTCAAGTGATCCTCCTGCCTCAGCCTCCCGACTAGCTGGGATTACAGGCAAGTACCACCATGCCCAGCTAATTTTTGTATTTTTAGTAGAGATACGGTTTCACCCATGTTGGCTAGGCTGGTCTCAAACTCCGAGGCCACCCAAAGTGCTGGGATACAGGCATGAGCCACAGTACCCAGCCAGGTTTCCATTGCCTTTCATATATTATTTCACTTCCTTTTCCTTAAAAATTCCTTATTTCGGTGAAATTACTACTTTTTTTAAAAAAATTTGCTTTATCAGAATGTATACTGCTGCTATGGTCTGAATGTTTGTGTGTCCCCAAAATTCATATATTGAAACCTAATCAGTCATCACTGTGATGGTATTAGGAGGTGAGGCCCTTTGGAGATACCCTCTTAAATAAGATTAGTGCCCTTATAAAAAAATGGCCACAGAGAGCTGCCATACCCTTCCACTGTGTGACGACATAGCAAGAAGTCACCATCATTGACCCTCACCAGACACCAGATCTGCTGGGGCCTTCATCTTGTACTTCTCCACTTCCAGAACTGTGAGAAATAAATGTTTGTTGTTTATACATCACCGAGTTTATGGTGTTTTTGTTATAATAGACTGAACAGATTAAGACATATGTACACTTTTTTCTTTCTTCCTTTTTTTAAGAGACAGGGTCTCACTCTGTTGCCCAGGCTGGAGTGCAGCAGTGCAACCATAGCTCATTGCAGCTTCAGACTCCTGAGTTCAAGGCTCAAGGGATCCTCCCACCTCAGCCTCCTGAGTAGCTAAAACTACAGACATGTGTCAACATGCCCAGCTAACTTTTAAATTTTTTGTAGAGACAGGATCTGACTATATTGCCTAGGCTGGTTTTGAACTCCTGGCCTCAAACGATCCTCCCTCCTTGGCCTCCCAAAGTACTCAGATTATAGGCATGAGCCACCACACCCAGCCACATGTATACTTTGCTTTCATTCCTCCTTTCCTTCCTCCTTTCTTTCTTCCTTTTTCAACTGAACCATCTAAAAGCAAGTTGTATGCAATCCCATTTACAATAGATACAAAAAAAAAAATACCTAGGAATATATCTAACCAAGCTTCAAAGACCTCTACAAAAAGAACTACAAAACACTGCTGAAAGAAATCATAGATGACACAAACAAAGGGAAAAGCATTTCCTGCTCATGGATTGGAAGAATCAATATCACTAAAATGACCATACTGGACAAAGCAATCTATAGATTCAACACTATTCCTATCAAATTACCAATGTCATTTTCACACAATTAGAAAAAACTATTCTAAAATTCATATGGAACCAAAAATAACCCAAATAGCCAAAGCAACCCTAAGCAAAAAGAGCAAACCTGAGGGCATCACATTAGTTGACTTCAAACTATGCTGTAAGACTACAGTAACCAAAACAGCACAGTACTGATACAAAAACAGACGCAGAGACCAATGGATCAAAATAGCCCAGAAATAAGGCTGCATACCTACAGTCATCTGATCTTTGACAAAGAACAAAAACAAGCAACAGGGAAAGGGGCTCCCTATTCAATAAATGGTGCTGAGATAGCTGGCTAGCCATATGCAGAAGAATGAAACTGGATTCCTACCTTTCACCATATAGAAAAATTAAGATGGATTAAAGATTTAAAAGTAAGACCACAAACTATAAGAATCCTAGAAAAGCATGAACCCGGGAGGCAGAGCTTGCAGTGAGCCAAGATTGCACCACTGCACTCCAGCCTGGGTGACACAGCGAGACTCCATCTCAAAAAAAAAAAAAAAAAAAAAAAAAAAATCCTAGAAGAAAACCTAGGAAATGGCATTCTGGACATCAGCCTTGGGAAAGAATTTATGATAAAGTCCTTTAAAGCAATCTCAACAAAAATGAAAATTGACAAGTGGGACCTAATTAAACTAAAGAGCTTCTTCACAGTAAAAGAAATTATTAACAGGTAAATAGACTACAAAATGAAAAAAAAATACTTGCAATCTGCATCCAGCAAAGATCTGATATCCAGAATTTATAAGGAAAACAAACAATTCAACATGCAAAGAACAACCCCATTAAAAAATGGGCAAATCACATGAACAGACGCATCTCAAAAGAAGACATACAAGCATCCAACAAACATATGAAAAAATGTGCAACATCACTAATCATCAGAGAAGTGCAAATAAAAACCACAATGAGAACCATCTTACACCAGTCAGAATGGTTGTTATTAAAAAGTCAAACAATAAGAGATGCTGGTGAGGCTGAGGAGAAAAAGGAACGCTTATACACAGTTCGGCCACTGTGGAAAGCAGTTTGGTGACTTCTCAAAGAACTACCATTCAACCCAGCAATCCCACTACTGGGTTATGTACCCAGAGGAAAATAAAGCATTCTACCAAAAATATATATGCACTTACATGTTCATCACAGCACTATACACAATAGCAAAAATGGAAGTAAAGGCTCCCCCATGTACCCCATGCTCCATGGAATCAACCTAGATGGCCATCAGTGGTGGAATAAAGAAAATGTGGCAAATATACACTGTGGAATACAGGTAGGCGCCACCACGCCTGGCTAATTTTTTTGTATTTTTTGTAGAGACGAGGTCTCGCTATATTGCCCAGGTTGGTCTCGAACTCCTGGGTTCAAGCGATCTGCCCACCATGGCCTCCCAAAGGGCTAGGATTACAGGAATGAACCACTGCCCCCGGCCAAATTACATATTCTTTATGTTTTTTACACATTTAAATAAATGTGTAAATGTTTTTTATACATTTAAATAAATGTGTAAATGTTTTTTATACATTTAAATAAATGTGTAAATGTTTTTATACATTTAAATAAATGTGTAAATGTTTTTATACATTTAAATAAATGTGTAAATGTTTTTATACATTTACACTTGATCTTAGCCAAAAGGCCGAGAAGCAATGTTTTTATACATTTAAATAAATGTGTAAATGTTTTTATACATTTAAATAAATGTGTACATGTTTTTATACATTTAAATAAATGTGTACATGTTTTTATACATTTAAATAAATGCCAAAACCACAGTATATTTTTATTAGACATATTTAACTTCGTTTCTTATACTAAGTAGCAGAGAAGGATCTATTTAAGAAGTCTTGGATAAAAAGAGACTCCAGGGCACCATCAGTTGTTGACTTAGGATAATAAGTATCCCAAATGGAACAAGACTTCCACTAAACCTTGACTTGCTTATTTCTAGAGTGTCTCTGTCACATACTCTCATATTTACTGTGATCCCCTTTTTATGGTTGTCCATTATTAGTGAGTATAAATCAACCTCAGAATCATCATCTTTAACGGTCCTTTCCTGCTCCTTACCACTGGCTACTTTTCCAAAGATTTTATACACTTAGTCCATATTTCTACACTTACCCATATGCATCACTTTACCACTGCAAAAGTTTCAGACAATGTCTCCTTGCTCTCAAATATTGTCCCTTCTACACATCTTGATTGGCTTCCTATTGTGCTTTGCATTTTTTCAGTGACCTTCATCAGTCTTCTTGCTAACTACTTCCCTCTCCTACATGCAGAAGCCCTGTTACCCTCATCCTAAAATACTTGCCTCATAAATCTAAATTGTACCAATTGAATTTATGTTCTTCCTTGGATAGTTCGTCTATTTGTAGCTTCAGATGGTGATTCTAGAAACAAATACAGAAATATGTGTCCAAAGCAAGAAACATGAAGAAAGGGAACCACATAGGGAACTATCTGGCAGACCCAAAGGAAAATTTTGCAGAATCTCAAGGAGCAGTTAGGTACACTCCACGATTAAGAAACAAGTCAAACTCAATGACTCCAAAACGAACGTTATCCAGAATTTAGTACATAATCAGCATCAGAGGCTCATCTGAACACAGAAAGTCTTGCAGCATGGGGTACATGGGGGAGCCTTTACTCCAAATACAGACCTCGCTGAGCAGCAAAGAAAGCAAACTCTGAGCCCACCCACTGTTATGTGAAGAGTGTGGGAAGACCCTTAGATCAAAAAATGGCCTTATTCATCAAATGGGAATCCAGGTGGAAAGAAAAACCCTGTAATGTGATGGGTGTGGGAAAACTGTTAAAGATCAGTTTTTAGTCAACATTGGAGACTTAATACAAGTGAAAAACACTTGTTGAAAAGGCTTTACTCAGAATGCAAGAGTTTTTGATGATCTTGAAAAACATTCGGAAGAGAAATGCTTTGGCTGGAATCAGTGTAGTAAAACCTTGATTCATCGGTCTGCCTTGATTCAGCATCAGGTAGTTTATATAGCAGAGAAAGCTTGTAAGTGCCATGATGGCAGGAAAGCTTCTGTACACAACTTATCCCTCTTCAGGAGATCCACTAGATGAAAACATTCTTTAAATGTATTCAGTGTTAGCCTTCAGTTAGAGAGCAGGCCACACTCAGCAGCAGAGATCCACTACGAAGATCCATTATGAGGTCCTATTTGCAGGATTTCTCCTGCGAATAGGACCGGCATGGGCAACCCAACATCTGTACTAAGAATGCTCACTCAGAGGAGAAAGAAGATACCCAGTAGGAAAGTGAGAGTCACAATGGAGGCCTTCCTGGAAATGATTTTCTGAAAAACAAGCTCTGTGAGCATAATGAGATTGAGACTAGTGACTCAGTAAAAGTCTTGTGAAACATCAGAACATACACTCTTCAAGGGAGAAATACCTCGAAGGTACTGACTGTGGGAAGCACTTAAGCCCAGGGCTTACTGAACTTTAGAAAACTTATGCAGGAGACCAATCCTACAATCTTCATTTTACATGAAGAATGTAAAAAGACTTTAAGTGCAAATGGTAGCTGTATTAGACATTTTTTTAAAAAAACACACTGGAGAGAGGCCCTACAAATGTAATGAATGTCAGAAAGCATCCTGCCAGTTGTTAGCCCTTAACCAGCACCAGTTTTTCCATGCTGGAGAGGAGCACTGTTATTGCAATGAGTGTGGCGAACATTTCAGAACACAGGCCTGTTTTACCATCTCTGAGTACAAACTGGAGGAAAACCCTTTTCAGTGTAAACTATGTAGTAAGTTTAGTAAACTATCTTTTAATTTGAGACTATCATAAAACAGCATAGTAAACAATATTGATTAAACATCAGGACAGATTTTATGATTGCTTTTAAAGTGGGAAATCTGCCTTTACTGTAAATACCTTATTTATCTCCCAGATTATTGACAAAGAAATTGAATAAACTGGTGTCAGACATCAAAGCAAGTTGTCTATATTATTGTAAATTCCATTTATTGTGAATGTATTATAACTAGGTACTAGTAGTAGAAGATACTTCACACATGGAAATTTTTTAGAGGTGAGGCAACTGAAGCTCAATGGAGTGGTCGTGTGCTCAAGGTCACTGTGACATATTTCACAAATGCTATCTTGACCCAGTTTGTAAGTTATGGCTAACAAATCTTCAATTCCCCTTTGCAGATAGTTTGCTAACCCCTATCCCAGTCTCTTTACTTATTGGTCCTCCACTCTCTGAAGCCACTGTGCACACACCACAACTGCCTCCCTTATTAGGGCCTCATTCTCTGAGGACAGGTACTAGACAACTAGGGACAGCCCCTATGACCCAGAGGCTATGAAATTAACCAGTTCACATGGAGCCCCTGAAACCGAGCTAACTCCACCTCCTTGCCATATATACACTGCCTTCTGCAACTCCAGCTTGCCGTTACTCTGTCCCTGGGTCCAACTCTGTGTAGCCCTGCATGGCAGCTTCTCTCTTTTGGAGTTGTAAGTAACAAAGTTCTGCTTTTCATCATCAGTATGTTGTGTCCCTTCATCAACGAATCTTTAAATTTTATAAAACAGTCACTCGGTTATTAAGTGCCAGAAGTGAGGTTCAGACCTATATCAAAATCTCTTAGATTCAGACTCTCTCTTAAATTGATGCTCTGCTTCTGTGTCACACTGACTCTCTCCTCGTGCTATCAAAATTACCTACTGTTGCAGCTCCCAACAGTGTTTCTTTTAGTGTTTGTGGAAGATATAGATTGCAGCCTTCCTCTTTTCCTTTATTCATACTCATATTCTTAATGCTTTGATTCAATCCTAGATGGAACTCAACAGTCTTCAATGTGGGAGTAATTTCCTACAGGGTCTCTAAGAGGTCATACAAAAATATCAGTTTTATCAAAAGATCAAAGTCTATGTTACACATACACACACACGCAGCAGATATTGTAGATTGGCCATGATATCTTAGTGATCTGTGAATTTCAAAACCTAAGGACCTGTAACTCAGAGGACAATCCAGCCCTCCCAAAGAAACCATTTGTATTAAACAACAGAACTGCCTAGATGATGCTTCTAGGATAGGTACATTTTACTATTTTGTTAATATGTTCATATTGTTCATCTTGGGTATTGTTCGCCTTGGGCAGTAGCATCCGCATTTTGACAAATACTCAAAATGTTAATTTTCCTTTTTCGGGGACGGAGTCTCATTCTGTCACCCAGGCTGCAGTGCAGTGGTGCAATCATGGCTTACTGCAAGCCTCAACTTCCTGGCCTCAAGTGATCTTATCACCTCGGCCTCCCAAAGTGCTGGGATTACAGGCATGCACCACTGCCCTTTAATTTTTCTTTTGCTGTTGTCTTTTTCTTCTCTCTTTTTTTTTAAAACATGAAAACTGCCAACATGCTGTTGTCTTTTTCTTTAATCAAAGTTAGATAGGCTTATAATTTTTATCGACCACTTTGCACTGAAAGGTTTATAATATTTAAAAAATCAAACAGCAAACCAGGTTTTATGATGAAAAGCAGCAGACCTACTTTATTATTTGACAAACTCCCTGGTAGTCCTGAGGGGTACCTTTTCTATCTCTGGTTCTCCTAATGGTCACCTCCATATCACTAAGCAATTTAGTTCTATTACTTGTTGTTGTTAATTTTGTTTATTTACTCTTAACACTGCCTATTGAATATTTGCTATGTTCAATTAGAACTTAAGTCACAATCTTCAATATATGATTATGTTACTATTCTCAGTTTCTACTTTTGTCTCCTTGGGATGAAGGGCAGCTTAAATTTTTACTCACTTTTTACTTTTTTACTCGCTCACTTTTTAAAACAAGGTTTTATTCAATTTATGCCCAGTTATATGGCTCAGTATCTGCTTACCAGCATGGACCTATTGAAATAGTTTTCAGACTTCTTCTCAATCTGTCGCACATTTCTTAAAGGTAGATGAGAGATGACCGGCAAAAAACAAATGGTATCAATGGTTCATCAATTAGATACAATTTGATTTTTTTTTAAACAGCTAGTTATGGACTCTCCCATTAGAGCTGTAGATAGGAAACAAAACATTCTATTATATCCATGTGAACCCTGGAAGTTCTTCCTTTATTGACATATTTACCTGTGTTCTTAACTATATGCTTTCTCTGAAGTACCTGTTTTCTCAACTATATACTTTCTGAAGCTCACAGAATTCACATCACAAAACTTTGTTTTGCTTTTGGCTTCTGTTTTCAAATCTGTAAATGAAATACTTCCTTTATTATCACTAATGATGATTTAGAGTTAAGAAATTAGTTTTTTGTTTTGTTTTGTTTTGTTTTGTTTTTGAGATGGAGTCTCACTCTGTCGCCCAGGCTGGAGTGCAGTGGCGTGATCTTGGCTCACTGCAACCTCCGCCTCCCAGGTTCAAGCAGTTCTCCTGCCTCAGCCTCCCAAGTAGCTGGAATTACAGGTGCCCACCACCATGCCCAGCTAATTTTTGTATTTTTAGTAGAGACAGGGTTTTACCATATTGGCCAGGCTGGTCTTGAACTCCTGACCTCAGGTGATCCTCCCCTGTCGGCCTCCTAAAGTGCTGGGATTACACGCATGAGCCACCATGCCTGGCCAGAAATTAGTATTTTTTAATAAATATGAGAATTTAAAATTTGGCAATATGTTAAATGTTTATATATTGAGTTTAAATACTAACATTTTTCCAGGTGAGAAATATGGATTTAAAATACAAAAATGTGATTTGACAACAACTGTTTTAGTATAGTTACCACAGGATCCCACAGTTTGATTTTTTAAAAAGGTTTCAGGTCTAACCCTGATTTGGTTTAGTGTCTAATGTGATTAAGAAATTGGTTAGTAACAAGAAATGGGGAAAGGATTCCCTATTTAATAAATGGTGCTGGGAAAACTGGCTAGCCATATGTAGAAAGCTGAAACTGGATCCCTTCCTTACACCTTATACAACAATTAATTCAAGATGGATTAAACACTTAAATGTTAGACCTAAAACTATAAAAACCCTAGAAGCAAACCTAGGCAATACCATTCAGGACATAGGTATGGGCAAGGACTTCATGACTAAAACACCAAAAGCAATGGCAACAAAAGCCAAAACAGATGAAGGGGATCTAATTAAACTAAAGAGCTTCTGCACAGCAAAAGAAACTACCATCAGAGTGAACAGGCAACCTACAGAATGGGAGAAAATTTTTGCAATCTACCTATCAGACAAAGGGCTAATATCCAGAATCTACAAAGAACTTAAACAAATTTACAAGAAAAAATCAAACGACCCCATCAAAAAGTGGGCAAAGGATAGGAACAGACATTTTTCAAAAGAAGACATTTATGCAGACAACAGACAAATGAGAAAATGCTCATCATCACTGGTCATCAGAGAAATGCAAATCAAAACCACCATGAGATGCCATCTCACACCAATTAGAATGGCAATCATTAAAATGTCAGGAAACAACAGGTGCTGGAGAGGATGTGGAGAAATAGGAACACTTTTACACTGTTGGTGGGAGTGTAAACTAGTTCAACCATTGTGGAAGACAGTGTGGCGATTCCTCAAGGATCTAGAACTACAAATACCATTTGACCCAGTGATCCCATTACTGGGTATATACCCAAAGGATTATAAATCATGCTACTATAAAGACACATGCACACGTATGTTTATTGCAGCACTATTCACAATAGCAAAGACTTGGAACCAACCCAAATGTCCATCAGTGATAGACTGGATAAAGAAAATGTGGCACATATATACCATGGAATACTATTCAGCCATAAAAAAGGATGAGTTCATGTCCTTTGTAGTGACATGGATGAAGCAGGAAACCATCATTCTGAGCAAACTATGGCAAGGACAGAAAATCAAACACCGCATGTTCTCACTCATAGGTGGGAACTGAACAACGAGAACACTTGGACACAGGGTGGGGTACATCACACACCAGGGCCTGTCGTGGGGTGGGGGGATAGGGGAAGGATAGCATTAGGAGAAACACCTAATGTAAATGATGAATTAGTGGGTGCAGCAAACCAGCATGGCACATGTATACATATGTAACAAACCTGCACGTTGTGCACATGTACCCTAGAACTTAAAGTATAATAAAAAATAAATAAATAATAAAAAAAGATAAAAAAGAAATTGTTAACTATAGCCTATAAAAAATTACCTTATACTGTACATAATAATTTCCATAAAAATTGGAGCTATACCTGGCCTAAAATTTAGTTCAAGTCCTCGACATCAAGCTTTTTCCCAACTGGAAATTTAAATATCAACTACAAATTGAAAATTGCATGTTGACTATGTCATTGAAACGAAGGAAAGTTAATATTCTTAGGAAATAGTCTAATCAAACCGTTACAATCTAGTAAACATCTGATCTTGTTATCTATTGCTGCATAAACAGTTACTCCAAAACAGTGGACAAAAACACACCATCATGTTTTGGGCCAGGAATTTGGGGAGGACTTAGCTGAGAAATTCTTCTGTTTCATGTGGTGTCAACTAAGATCACATGCTGGTATTCATCTGGCAGTATAATTTGTCTGGAAAATCCAAGACAGCTTCACTGCCATGCCAAGTGCCTTGGCAGGGACAGCCAGAAAAGTGGGCTTAGCCGGGCTGATCTTCTCCATGTGGTCTCAGAGCTTCTTTATGTGGTCTCAGAGCTTCTTTATGTGGTCTCGGAGACACACAAAGCTCACTTTGGGGTCATTTTTTTGGCATCTTGAAGGATTCTTGCAACTCAGTCACTGGAAAGCAGGGTTGGCAGACTTCTTCCATGGTGGCTCAGGACTTCAAGAGCAATTGTTCTAAAAGACAAAAAGTGAAAGCTGCTGCTCTCCAAAGGCTCAGGCCAGAAACCACAGCATCACTTTTGCAGTATTTTATTGGTCAAATTAATGATTAACCCCACTCAGATTCAAGGGAAAGTGACATAGACCCCACATCTTGATGAGAAATGTCAAATAATTTGTAGTCATCTTTAATTTTCCACAATACCTTTATCCACCTCAGATTTAAAGTCTGAAGGAAAAATAAGCCTTTTTTTGAAATCTTTTCCCAAATAACTTTTTTCTCAATTGTCTCCATCCCCTTTCAACCTCACTAAATAAACCTGGCACAATTATGAGCTAATCAAGTTTATACATGCTTTCATTTTCACAAAGTAACAAAGTGAGCTTCCAATATTACAGTTTTACCTTTTCTCTTAGTCTTTGAGTCCTAGATCTCAACATCTGCTTTTTTTCCCTTTTAAGTGCAGTTAGAAGGCTTATCAATATATCACAGGAAGCTTTCTCCTTTTTAAATGTTAGAGTTATTTGATTAGTAAAATGGTCAAAAAGTGTTAGTAATAATGTTAGACAAAAATTGTTTAAAATAAAGGTATTCTGGAGATCCATTTTGTCTGCTCTTTGTCTCTATATCCTTGTGTTTCTCTAGTGTCAAAAGACGGAGATTGGTTTTACTCAGAGTTCTGTCTTAAGCTCTCTTTGTGCTTAGATGCTCTTTTCTTCTGGCTACATTGCATCTGTGACAAAAAGTTGACTGTTTCACCTAGGTCCCTGGGAACTATGCCAAGTCAATCATCCTTGGGCAAGCTGACTTTTTAAGTGAGACTTTCATATCAGCTTCTTACAGTAAGTCATGCCAAGTGGAACTTGGAAAACAACTGCGTTGCAAAAATCCTTCAAGATGCCTAGAAAAGGACCCCAAAGTGAGCTTGAGGGTCACTTCCAGGTTGAATTCAAGTTGTTGTCCAATAATTTCTCTGTCTGTTGTTTTCTGAGATGTTCTACGGCTTCAGGTGAGATTTGAGCCCTGGCACAGTGTGAGGAGGGATCTCTCTCTCCCTTCTCCGCAGACGCCCTGAAAGAAGAATCTATAGGGCTGGCAGTAGGGGGCAAAGGGCACTCCAGAAATCTGTCTTAGGCTGTTTTTTAGCACCACACACTTCATGAGATATCTTAATCGTTTTAACCATTACTGAAAGGTGGAAGGCTCCAAAATATGGATCTCAAGCTAACTCTCTTCTCATGACTCCTAGACCCACAAATCCCTAAACCAATCCATTAACAAATAGCAACATCTACAATGTAATGCTTCCTAGGATTTCGAACTTAACATGGCCAAGCTGTGCTCATAAATTTCTTCTCAAAATGCTACTTGTCATTTAGTGTCCCCTGTCTTGGTGGAGGGACCACCATCCTCTGACGATACCAGGCTTTTTTTTTTTTTTTTTTTTGGTTCTCTTATCCCCCACATAATCAATGATGAAGCCCTGATCCATTTTTCCTCCTGAGAATTTCTCAATTTCATCCCCTCATATTTAGCATTTTAAAAATCAGGCCTCCCCTGATCCCATTTAATCTTGTGTGTGTGTCACTTCATATTTTTGTCAAAGTATCTTTGAGATGGATTTCTAGAAGTGGTATTGCAGGAACAAAGGGTAAACTTACATATATAATTTTGCTGTATAGTATTATCTTTCCTACCTATGGGTTGTACCATTTTGCATTCCCACTAGAATGTTAAGAGTTTCTCCTTCCTCATGAGTAGAGCATGCTGTCAAACTTTTGTACCATTGCCAATCTGATGACTAACGGTACCTCAGTCAGCATAGTTTTTAATTTGTATGTTCATATTTTGAGTGAAGTTGAACATATTTACAGATGTTTGAGGGCTGCTAGCATTTCTTATTCTGTCAACTATTTATTTCTTTTGGCCATTTTCTCTATTGGGTTATTGGTTATTCTCAACTTTTAGGAGCTCTTTAGATATTTGGAAAACTAGCCCTTGCCTGTGATATGTTGCAAGCCTTTTTCTTTCCTTATTTTTTTTTTTTTTGACAAGCAATACATTTTATTTTCATGTAGCCAGATTTATTATTTTTATGGGTTTTAGATTTTGAGTCATATGGTTAGATAATGTTTCCCCATTCCCACGTGTTAGAATTATTATTCATGTTTTCTTCTAATACATGTATAGGTGGATTTTTTATATTTAGATCTCAGATCCATTTAGAATTTATCTCTATTGTGATGTGTGGTGGGAAATACAAATCCAGTTTTACCTTTGCCAAACGGTTATCATCCCAGCACAACTTCTAAGTTCTTCATTTCCCTGTTGATATGTGGTGTCACCTTCATCATTTACTCAATATCCTTACATACCTGGATCCATTTCTGGTCTATTCTTTCTCTCTGTTAATACACTAAAATTATATGGGTATGTTCCAGTATCTGATAAGGTTGACCCTCACCATTTTTCTTTTTCATGGGTTTCCTGGCTATTCTTATTTCCCCACTTGAATTTTATAATCAGTTTATCTAATTCCAGAACAATATTTGTTGATATTTTTGTTGGAATACTACAGTTGCATACGTATTTAGGGAGGACTGACCTCTTTGAGTCTTTCCAAGAACCTCATATCGCTTTCTGTTTGTTTAAATGTATACTTGGCCTTTTAGGAACGTTTTAAAGCTTTCCCCATAGAAGTTTTGTCCATTTCTTGTTAAGTTTATTCCTAGTTTCACTTTTTTGCTGCTCTTGTAAATATGGTCTTCTCTTCCATTATATCTCGTAACTCGTTATCATTGATTATTCACATATATGAAGGCCGTTGATTTTAGTGTGTTAACTTTATATCTTGCTATTTTACTAAATTATCCTTTTTTTATAGTTTTTCCATTGAACCGGGTTTTCTGACATATAATCATACATCAGCACATAAAAGAGAACATCAAAAGAATCGTGGATGGCGAAAGAGCCGGCAGAAACCAGCCGGCTGGCCGTTGAGAAGTCTGTGTGGAAGAAGTCCCTTCGCCACCGCTAAGCGCGGATTTGGGAAGGTCCCCCGGAGAACATCCCTTTGAGGCATCTCTAACCTCAGAGACACAGAATCCCAAAGTGAATGGAGATGCAAGGGATTTCCCTGTCTTAAGATCAGTTCTACAAGCCTCGACCACCCATCGGGTCGGGGGAAGTGTGGACAATGGCTGGGTAAAGAAGAGGAGAAAGATAAACCCGTTCCATTTACCCGCCGGCCTGAAAGCCATCAGCCTTCCTCTCACGTAGACGCGCGGAAACACTACCGAGTTGAAAGCCCCTTTCGCTCCCTTCCTAGAGCGGCCGCGGAAGTGCGCCCCGCGCGGGCTGGTTCTTAGACCCCCCGTGGCCGCTTCCGGTCTTTATGGGTCACTTTTGATCGGTTCCGGGTCCCAAAAGGGTTCGAGGCCTCTTGCCTTCGCTCCGTAGGAGAGAGTTCTCTTCTGGCCCTGGGGGCCGCAGGTGAGCGATGTTGTGCTCTGTACGCTGCGAGCAGGTGGGCGGGAGATTGCTGTATTCCAGCTGCTGGGCCCCTCAGGCTCTGGCCGGTGCAGAGTGGACCCCGGTCCTCCCAAACCCAGGCGGATCCGCGGGAAGCTCTCCCTCCCCAAAGTGCGTTGGGACATTAGGATGAGGGTTTGGCTCCCAGTCTCTGCAGCAATTCCAGGCTGTAAGGCCCATACCTTCCGCGTTTGCTTCGGGCTGTGTATCCTTGGGTTCAGCGCTTACCGACATTTCTGGACAGTGGTGGGTCACAGACGCTCGCCGGCGTCCTAGGGACCCTTTCCTGGGCCTTCCTCACTTCAGATTATAATCATAGACCACGAGGTTAGAGGGAAGCCTTAAAGAGTAACCTCTTCAGCCTTCTCACTTTATAAATGAAGAATGAGGAGCAGAAAGATTAAGTCCCTGAAGAAATAAATTTACATGACTGTAGCTTTTGTGATTTCATGGTTTCCACCAGACATCTGGACATTCAAAAGATAAAAGTAACTAATCAAGGATGTCCTAACCTTTTGTTATTATTATTTACTTGATCTAAATGTTAGTTTTATTCCATTTGTCTTTCATTTAGGACCAAATGAGAATAAGTTTACCAACAAGTCTTACTCTTAAGTCCTGAAACAACTTGGCACCTTTCCTCAGTCTTTCTCTTTAAATTAGTCTAATCTTTTTTTTTTTTTTTTTTTTTTTTGAGACGGAGTCTCGCTCTGTCGCCCAGGCTGGAGTGCAGTGGCGCGATCTCGGCTCACTGCAAGCTCCGCCTCCCGGGTTCACGCCATTCCCCTGCCTCAGCCTCCCGAGTAGCTGGGACTACAGGCGCCCGCCATCACGCCCGGCTAATTTTTTTTTTTTTTTTTTTTTTTTTTTGTATTTTTAGTAGAGACGGGGTTTCACCATGTTAGCCAGGATGGTCTCGATCTCCTGACCTCGTGATCCGCCCGACTCGGCCTCCCAAAGTGCTGGGATTACAGGCGTGAGCCACTGTGCCCGGCCTAAATCGGTCTAATCTTAAGTCTTTTCTATCAGAGTATTTTTCTGAGTAAGTATTGTACATTAATCCGGAGGTCAGATTTCAAAGGTCATAGTTAAGTTCTCAGAATTTGCAGTTTTACTTTATGGTGGAGTTTGTATTAATAATGATGGCTTATTCTTCAGGACTGTCCAGGAATACATTTTCCAGGTGAGATCTTACTTGAAACACCGGTAGTTCTAGCACAGCTAAAATGGCATCTACTTGGGCTATCCAGGCCCACATGGACCAGGATGAACCTTTGGAAGTAAAGATAGAGGAAGAGAAATACACCACCAGACAGGATTGGGACCTGCGTAAAAACAACACCCATAGCAGAGAGGTCTTCCGTCAGTACTTCAGACAGTTCTGCTACCAGGAGACATCTGGTCCCCGTGAGGCTTTGAGCCGACTCCGAGAACTTTGCCATCAGTGGCTGAGGCCAGAGACCCACACCAAAGAACAGATTCTGGAGCTGCTGGTGCTGGAGCAGTTCCTGACCATCCTACCTGAGGAGCTCCAGGCCTGGGTGCAGGAGCAGCATCCAGAGAGTGGGGAGGAGGTGGTGACTGTGCTGGAGGATTTAGAGAGAGAACTGGATGAACCAGGAGAGCAGGTGAGAAAAAAGATGTGACTTCTGCTTGAGAAAACATAAATTGTGGATTTCTAGGCCAGAGTGAAGAACAGCCATTTTTTCACAAAGCATGTTTTTGACAGTTTGGTGCATCAGAAAGGGGCATGAGTTTCACGGAAAGTTGGCTAATGTGGTCCCAACTTATTTATAACTTTTCTGTGGAAGGATTTTATATTTCTCTATTAAGCTACAAAATTCTGTTTGATAAACATGCTGCTCATCTTAGAAAACTTCTAAGACAAGAGAAGGTATCAAAGAGATGACAGTAGCAGGATGGGAAGCAGTCTCTTGGAGGGGCATCACTCTGTTGCACAATACAAATAATTAAGAATTAAGGTTTTGCAGATAGATCCATTGCTCTGACTCCATTACAGGGTTTTAAAATGAAGAAATTAACTATTTCAGGGGAATGAGATGTGGGAGTACAATGGAAAGTTAGTGAGGAGAGCAGGGTGGGGAATCTGTGTTTCTTTGAGTAGCAGAAAGCCCAGTTAGGTTGGAAAGGTGAATTCCGAATAGCAGAGTTGAGATAGTGTCCAGGACCTTGAATCTCAACCTCTGGAATTGAGATTTTATTCTGTAGGACAGATGCCCCTAACCTTTTCTCCTTGAGTCTAAATGAGCTTTACTAATTGTAAGATGTAAAAGAGAACCAAATTATGTAGAACGTTTTTGTTTTGTTTTTAATACTAAAATGAGACAGTGGTTCTCAACCAGTGCCAATTTTGTGCACCAGAGGGCATTTGGCAATGTCTTGGGACATTTTTGGTTGTTATAACTTGGGGAAGTGCTGCTAGTATCTAGTGGATCACTCGGGGAGGTGCTGCTAGTATCTAGTGGGTAGAGAGGGCAAGGCTAATGCTAAACCTCTTACAACACACAGGACAGCCCCAGACAACAAAGTCAGTAGAGCCAATGCTAGGAACATGTCAGTAGAGCCAATGCTAGGAAACCCTGGTATAAAGAGTTTGAAACTTAGGGAAATAATGAAACAGAAGTATAATCTAGCACTGTGATACAAAATGCAATAGAGAGGGTAGGAACATGTGGCAAAAATATCTAAGTTTGAAATAGGATCATGAGGCCAGGCACGGTGACTCATGCCTGTAATCCTAGCGCTTGGGAGGCCAAGGGAGGTGGATCACCTGAGGTCAGGAGTTCAACGCCAGCCTGGGCAACATGGTGAAACCCCGTCTCTACTAAAAATACAAAAGTCAGCCGGGTGTGGCGGGACATGCCTGTAATCCCAGATACTTGGTAGGCTGAAGCAGGAGAATCACTTGAACCTAGGAGGCAGAGGTTGCAGTGAGCCGAGATTGTGCCACTGTACCCCAGCCTGGGCAACAGAGTGAGACTCCGTTTAAAAAACAAAACAAACAAACAAACAGAAAAAAGAAATAGGATCGTGAAAGTGTGATTACCAAGGATGAGGCATGTCTTAGGTAAGAACTGTTTGGAAGTGATGACAGATTAGCTCTATTAAATAAAGAAGGAAGAACCAATGGAGAACTCTTTACAGAGCAATGTATTCTAAGCTAAACACTAGGGATTTTAAGCTTGAAAGACTAGTATAATGGAGACACTCCTAACAAAGTTAAAGACTGCAGGAAACAATTAAGCACATATTTACCGAATGTCTGTTTGGACTAGGTACTGTTTTAGGCACTGTGAATGCAACAGTGAACAAAACACAGGGGTTGCTGCTCTCATGTAGGTTCTGGTCCACTGAGACAGATAGTAAATTAAAAATCAACAAACCAGCCTGGGCAACATAGTGAGACCCCCATCTCTATAAAAAATACAAAAATTAGCCAGGCAGGTGTGTGTAGTCCTAGCTACTTGAGAGGCTAAAGTGGGAGGATTGCTTGAGCCCAGGAGATCGAGGCTGCAGTGAACCACGATCATACCACTGCACTCCAGCCTGGGTGACACAGTGAGACCCTATCTCCAAAAAAAAAAAAAAAATCAACAAACACCTACAAGATGTAGGTGGTAATAAATTCTGTTCAAACAACAACAACAATAAAAGCAGAGAAAAGGAATAGTGAAATAAGTGGGGATTGTGCTGTTTTCTGTAGACTTGTCAGAGAAGGTTTTTCAGATAGGTGACATTTACAGGAGAAATCTGATTGAAAAGAGCAAGCCATAAGCTATCAGGGATAACAGCATTCAGGCAGAGGGTCTTAAAGTGAGAATGTACTTATCATGGTGGAGATGTGTTTGTCAAGGAGGAGATGAAATAAAATGCTTATAAGATTATATTATGTCAGAACTTGTAGGCCATTATAAGAATTTCGAATTGTATTCTGAGATGGAAAGTCATTGGAGAATTTTGAACAGAAGCGAGATATAATCTGACTTGAATTTTAAAATAGTCACTCTGGCTACTGTGAGAAAGTTCCACAATGGGGCTGGGGTAGGCATAGGAGTAAAAGGTAGAGGCAACGAAACCATTTTAGGAGCAATAATAATAAGCAATAATCCAGGCAAGAGATATTGGTGACTTGGACTAGAATAGTAGCAGTGGGAGTGGTAAAATGTGATTGGATTCTGGATATATTTTGGAGCTAGAGCTTGACAGGGTTTGTTTTTATATAGAATGTGGAATATGAGAGAAAGTAAGTTAAGGATTATGCCGAAATATTTGGTCTGAACATCAGATAGAGTGGATTTGTCATTCATAGAGATGGTAAAGACTGGGAGAGAAGTGGGTTTGGGGTGGAAAGACAGGAATCAAAACTTAGGGTTTGAGCCAGGCACGGTGGCTCAAGCCTGCAATCCTAGCACTTTGGGAGGCCCACGTGGGCAGATCACCTGAGGTCAGGAGTTCAAGACCAGCCTGGCCAACATGATGAAAGCCTGTCTCTACTAAAAATACAAAAATTAGCTGGGTGTGGTGGCAGGCACCTATAATCCCAGCTACTCAGGAGGCTGAGGCAGGAGAATCGCTTGAACCCAGGAGTCGGAAGTTGCAGTGAACCAAGATCTTGCCACTGCACTCCAGCCTGGACGACAGAGTGAGACTCTGCCTCAAAAAAACAAAAAAAACAGGGTTTGGACATGTTAATTTTGAGATTCCTATTAGAATCCAAGCAGAAAAGTTGAGCAAACAACTAGATATAATAAACTGGAATTCAGTGGAAGGGTCTGTGCTAGAACTACAGAATTGGGGCTTTTCAGAATATGCATAGTATTTAAAGCCACGAGATAGGATGAGATCATGAAGGGAGTAATGAGCAGTAGAAACAGAGTAACTAGGGAGGTACAAAGAATGGGATTCTTAGATGCAGGCAAAAGTAATTTGGTTTTAAATGTGCTGAACTTGTATTGCCAACCAGTTCTTTCTCTGAAAGCACTGCAGGGGCATATAATGGAGTTTACAGCTTGATTTCTGAGGCCTGACCAGAGATCCCAGAATAGAAGGCACAGCTCACAGTACTGGCCTTTTCCCCTGGCTTTCTTTTTTCAAAATATGAGATATCAAAACACCATTTTCTATACATCTGAGATAGCATTTTGCTGACTCTCGCTTTTATTCTGAAGACTGAGGCTACAAAATGAAAATGTATCAGGGAAATAGAGGCAGTATATGGTGATTTCTTAGTTATAAAATTTAACCTTTGAAGAGAATGGGGGAGTAATTTGAGAACCTGTTGTATGCCAATCCCTGTGCAAGGTGGTTTATACAAATGTTATTTATAATCTCAGAGAGAGTAAGTAACTAGCCCAAGGTCACAGAGCTACTAGACTAAGAGAGAGAGTAAGTAATCCATGTGATTCCAAATCCCTGCTTTTTACAATACCTTGCTGAAGAAACCTGTTATTTTTAAATGCAAGAGGAAATAGGCCCATGGAAGAATGGGAGCCACCCAGTGGCTGAAATTGAATAAATGAGTTAACTGAGGGAGCAAGGGTCAGAGGGAAGCCAAAAGATTGAAGGCAAAAGTAGAGATGTAAGCCTTGAAAAAGAGAAGACATCATCCTAAGATAGAAGAAATGGAGAGGAGTATGAGGGTGGAGATAGATAAAATGAAGAGTAGATGATTTTTGAGATGATTGTGATCTTGGATAAATAGAAAATAAGATAATCTTCCCAGAGAGAAGTGGGACGGGCACCTCAGAAGAGCAGAGACTATTGGGAACAGCTTAGGGAATGAATATGGAAGAGATTTCTCTCCTTCCCTTCTTTTCCCTTTCTTTCTCCTCATTTGTTCCCTTCAACCTTTTTTTTTTTTTTTTTTTTGGAGCTACAGTGTCTCTGTCACCCAGGCTGGAGTTCAGTAGTGTAATCATAGTTCACTATAACCTTGAACTGGGCTCAAGCAATCCTCCTGCCTTAGTCCCCTGAGTAGTTAGGACTACAGATGTGCACCACCATGCCCAGATCATTTTTAATTTTTTTGGAGAGATGGGGTCTTGCTATATTGCCTAGGCTTGTCTCAAACTCCTGGCCTCAAGCAATCCTCCCACCATGGCATCCCAAGGGTGCCTTTTTTTTTTTTTTTATCATTTCTCTACATTATTTACCTTTACATATCCCCTTTCCTTTTCCTCTTTCTCTCTTAATGTTTTATTTTACCCTAAGTTCTATCTTATTTCCTCCTTTCTGCCTCTTTTCACCTTTTTCTTCTCTCCTTTATTTTGTCTTTCTCCCTTTCCTTTCTCCACTTCTTTAAGCATAAGATAAGGAGGTAAAAGTGGCACAACCAACATACTTTAGCGGTAACAACAGGAGAAATTACATCTGGGTGGAGAAGGGAAGATTCCCCAGAGGAGGCGACATTTATATTGGCCTTGAAGAATGGGTAGGGTTATGGCAGGCTTATATCTGGGAAAAAGGTCATTTCAGGGTTCAGCCACTGCCACAAATAGTATACTTTTTGTTTTCTGTTATCAGAGTGAGTCTGTCAGCTACATCTCATTTTCCTCAGGTCTCAGCCCACACTGGGGAACAGGAAATGTTCTTGCAGGAGACGGTACGTCTACGAAAAGAAGGAGAACCCAGTATGTCCCTCCAGTCCATGAAAGCCCAGCCAAAGTATGAATCTCCAGAACTTGAATCCCAACAGGAGCAAGGTAAAGAAGAAAGACCCATCTTGGGAGGAAGGGGAAGATGGGTAACATAGGACATTGGGGCTTTTTTGTACTTGCTACTGTTTCTGATCATTAAAGTCAAAAAGGCCGTCTCAGAATCTGATGGTTCATATATAGACTCTCAGACAGCCTAGTTTGTCACTCTTCAACCCTTACTTTTTTGTATATTCATATTCTTCTAAATTCTGGCTTTACCACTTAATTTAGTCCTTCTGATATTTATCTCTATTTATACTGACCTCCTTGCTATTTTTAGCCTTTATCCTATCAGACAATACCTCTATCTTCCACTTGCACTATATCCTTTCTGCTTCACTAAATAAGCCTTTGCTCCATTATGTCTGCAACTAACTTTCAGATGGTTCAAGAAAAAAAAAATTTGTATACTTACAAAGAAAAGGAGTAATAGGCTGGGTGCGGTGGCTCACGCCTATAATCCCAACACTTTGGGAGGCCAAGGTGGGTGGATCACGAGGTCAGGAGTTCGAGACCAGCCTGACCAACATGGTGAAACCCCGTGTCTACTAAAAATACAAAAATTAGCTGGGCATGGTGGCGCGTGCCTGTAATCCCAGCTACTCAGGAGGCTGAGGCAGGAGAATCGCTTGAACCTAGGAGGCGGAGGTTGTAGTGAGCTGACATCGCCCCACTGCACTCCAGCCTGAGCAACAGAGCAAGACTGTCTCAAAAAAAAAAAAAAAAAAAAAAGAAAAAATAATAAAACTAATGTTGCAAAATATTAAAAGTTGGTGAATGTGTGAAAGATCCGCTACCTTATTTCTACTTTCTCTGTATCCTTTTCATTTTCATTTAATTTTTTAAGTAGGTAAAAATGTACATGGCTCAAAAACAAAAAATTTTTAAGTTATTTAATGAAAAGTTTCTATTCTACTCGATTTTCCCAGCCACCTAGTCTCTTCCTCCTACTCTGAAATAGGTTGTAACTGTTACTAATTTTTTGTGTGTCCTTCCAGATATTTTTTTGATGCATATGTTTTCCATATTGAAACAAATATATTTTGCTCTCTTTATCACTAAGATGTTAGACTCTTGCATTTTTTTTTTCTAAACAGCTGCTTAATATTAAAATGTATGGATACATTTTAAAGGTAGAAAGAGGTAACATTTATGATCCCTTCTTAGTTTTAGATGTTGAGACTGGAAATGAGTATGGGAATTTAAAGCAAGAAGTTTCTGAAGAAATGGAACCACATGGGAATACATCCAGTAAATTTGAAAATGATATGTCCAAGTCTGCTAGGTGTGGAGAAACTCGTGAACCTGAAGAAATAACAGAAGAGCCCTCTGCTTGCTCCAGAGAAGATAAACAACCTACCTGTGATGAAAATGGAGTAAGCCTGACTGAGAACTCTGACCATACTGAACATCAGAGAATCTGTCCAGGAGAAGAATCTTATGGATGTGATGACTGTGGAAAAACTTTTAGTCAGCACTCACACCTCATAGAACATCAGAGGATCCATACTGGAGATAGACCCTACAGATGCGAAGAATGTGGAAAAGCTTTCCGTGGGAGAACTGTGCTTATTCGACACAAAATAATACACACTGGAGAGAAACCGTATAAGTGTAATGAGTGTGGCAAAGCCTTTGGCCGGTGGTCAGCTCTTAACCAACATCAGAGACTTCACACAGGAGAAAAACACTATCACTGTAATGACTGTGGCAAAGCCTTTAGTCAGAAAGCAGGCCTCTTTCACCATATCAAGATCCACACAAGAGACAAACCTTATCAGTGCACTCATTGTAATAAAAGTTTTAGTCGGCGTTCCATACTTACTCAGCATCAAGGAGTTCATACCGGCGCCAAGCCCTATGAGTGCAACGAGTGTGGAAAAGCCTTTGTTTATAACTCATCCCTTGTTTCCCATCAGGAAATCCACCACAAAGAAAAATGCTATCAGTGTAAGGAATGTGGGAAATCCTTCAGTCAGAGTGGCCTTATTCAGCATCAGAGAATTCACACTGGGGAAAAACCCTACAAATGTGACGTATGTGAAAAAGCCTTTATTCAAAGGACAAGTCTTACAGAACATCAGCGAATTCACACTGGAGAAAGACCCTATAAATGTGATAAGTGTGGGAAGGCGTTTACTCAAAGATCAGTCCTCACGGAACATCAGAGAATCCACACTGGAGAGAGGCCCTACAAGTGTGATGAGTGTGGGAATGCCTTCCGAGGAATCACCAGCCTCATTCAGCATCAGAGAATCCACACTGGGGAGAAGCCCTACCAATGTGATGAGTGTGGAAAAGCCTTCAGACAGAGGTCAGATCTTAGTAAACACCAGAGAATCCATAATAGAGGTGGTACCTATGTGTGTAAAGAGTGTGGGAAATCATTCAGGCAGAACTCAGCTCTTACTCAACATCAGACTATCCACAAAGGAGAAAAATCTGTTTCTGTGTGATGACTACAGGGAAGTTATCTCACAGAGTTCAGGCCGGTGAGAAATACTATTTAGCTTTACAATTACTGGGGCAAAACTTCAGTCACCATTGTTATAAGGAAACCTCAGATATTTAATAAGAATTCACTGTGTGCTGCCCATTGTACTAGGTGCTGTGGAGAACAAGAAGATAACCCCAAACTCTTTTCTCAGAGAGTTTGTAGCCTAGTTTGGGATAGATAAGATCCACATATTTAGTCATATAAGACTACAGGAGAGTAGAATAGATGCACCAGATGGTGTCGAATGAAAGTGGTACTTTGTAGACTATAAGTGCTGTAAATTCTAAAGGACAGGTTACTTTTGCCTGGAGTGGTCAAGAAAGATTTTATTTAAAATAAGGATTTGATGGGCAGACTTAGCAGTCAAAAGGGAGAAAGCGGGTAAAACAAATGTAAGCCAACGTAAGAGTGCATGTGGTTTGGAAGCATCAGGGAAAAGACTAGCCAATCTGAAGTAAAAGGTTCGTGCAAATTGGGCAATCAATAGCATTAAGTTGGAAACAGCTTGGGGACAGACACATAAGAGGGCCAGAGTGTGAATAATTTCATCTAATACTTTATAGCACTTGGACATTTACAGAGCACTTTTCTCAATTCCTAAAATACCTTGGTAAATCAAAAGCATTCTCCATTTTAAAAAT
Source organism: Pan troglodytes (assembly GCF_028858775.2). Taxonomy (NCBI): domain Eukaryota; kingdom Metazoa; phylum Chordata; class Mammalia; order Primates; family Hominidae; genus Pan; species Pan troglodytes. The sequence continues at coordinate 34,337,894 of NC_072403.2, read as the reverse complement.
GAGAATACTCTTGCCTATGGAGATGGCAACATAGCTATAATCCCACACAAAGAAAAAGACCAGTAACCTAAGTGCAGGTCTTTTGACTTCTAGTCCTGGCCATTACTCTAGTGATCCTCCAACTTTGATGAACATCAAAATCACGTTTGGAGCTTGTTTAACATCCCTGAATCCCACTCACATTCTGCTTCATTAGGCCTAGGATGGGAGTTGAGAATCTTCATTTTTATAGCTCCACAGTTACTTAATATACTTTAAAATTTGAGAAACGTTGAGTTGAATGACAGCTGACTTCATGGCTGTCTGTGAAGTGGGGAAGCCTGAACACAGTCCTATAAACTAAAGGCCACTGCAGACTTTTAGCACAAGGAGATCCTTACGGGGAACATGTGCCATCAGCTCTTTGGAGTGAACAAGGAATTAGACCCCCATCATGCCAAAAAACTAGGATTTTTAGGTGGTCTTTCCATCCCTTCAGATTTAAGTATTCAAAGAAAGAGAGACAGACCTACATTCCAAGGGTCTTCTGAGTGCAAGGCCTTGTGTTGTTTGTTTATTTAGGGGAGGGCCTGGTGCTCTTCTGTTTTATGCTTTACCTTCTTTTATTTCTCAGATCTCATGTTAGCACTATGTTCTGAATTCCCTAATAATTGCTCTTGAGAACTGATTTACATTTTGTTGGTTTGTTTACTTCTTGAGCACATAAAAGGACCCCAAATTAGAGATACTATCCCTTGGGCTTCTGAAAAATGAATCAACCAAAACTGGTTGACTCTAACCTTGCCTTGCTGAGTAAAAATTCTGCTTTGGATGAGAACCTGTCTTGATTATTTTAGTGGACAACAGATAAGCCACATGGAAGTACACATGGCTCCTGATCTGTCTTTTTATTTACAGAAATCATTCTTAATCTCTACTGAGATGGCCTGTTATTTCCTTCCTTTTCTACCCTACCACAGCAAACTCCACAATTTCTGGGACTAACTTCCTACTACACCCCAACACAACTCCAGTCCTCTCTTCTCTTCACACTTCTAGCTGGTTAGTGGGTTTGAAGTGGTGAGACAGTGACAAAAGGGGAAGGGGAAAAATAAAAGAAGGGTAATCTGCATTCTTCCTTAGTAAGTCCCACTCCTAATTACCTTTCTACACAGCCCTGTGTCTTTGTCCCATCTTCTCTTCACTCCTGTAATATACTCCCCACCCCCATTTTCTTAGTGCCCCTGTCTCTTGCCTCTCTAGCCATAAACCCTGTATAGAATTTCATCCCTGGGTTGGAACTAGAAGCGTCTCTGGTCCTATAGGAATATTATGTTTCTAGCTAAGTTGTAAATATGAACACATATTCCCATAGAAGTCATAATGGTATAAGTATTATAATTCAGGTATATTAGGTGTCAAATTGGCTTCTGGGATTGGAACTTACATGACTTTCTGTGTGGAAAAATCTTCTTGAGTTCACAAGAGAGAAAGGCAAATGAACAGTTGAAAAACAACTTACTCATAAGTTGAGGACTGCTTAGTTAGGCTTTTTTCATAACCCCAGCATTGGAGTTGCACACATGAGGCACTGAGGCAACTGGGATTGGAAACCTAGTTTTTTTCCTCCAGGAAACAAGGAACCCAGAGTGAGTCTGGGAGCTCTGTAGCTCTAAGTATGTGAGGCCTATGCTCTACCTAAGTTTACCCTGCCTCCCATTTCTCACATAATGAGAATGCAAACTTGTAACCAAACCAAGGTTCAGCTGCTTGCGGCTCCAAAGCCAAAACTCGGGAGAGAAGAAAATTGGTGCGAGGAAAAGCAGATTTATTCGGAGAGCCAGCAAACTGAGACGATGGTAGACTACTGTCCTAAAGTACCATCTTAAGTCAGTACAAATGTTGGGCTCGGCTCTTTTTATGTTAAGGGCAAAGGGAAGAGGACAGAGTTGGGATGAAGAGGTGACCTATGACCACAGACATCTGGGCGCCAGCAGGAGTCCAAGGAGGTTGGGAACTTCTTTGTCATTGGTTGGGTCACAATGCTCCTGCAAATCTTCAACAAAACATAATTGTTATACATACTTCTTTAATCCCAGAGTTAGTTTTTAAAACTACATGATTGCTGTTTTTGCATATTATCTCTGCTCTAAAATTAGCCTACATGGAGGAATAGGTAAAGGGTCCTTAAACAAAAATGGAGTTAGTTATGGTAGTTCTTTTGCTGTTTCACTGTTAGAAACTCTTCTCAGTGGAGGGGACTTTACTTAGTGATGAGAACCTGTGTGAGAATGTTCTCCTTACCAAACATGCTATGCATACTCCTTATCTAATCTGATTTTATAGACTTGTTATCCAAACTGAAATTACTGTTCATAGTAACTTCAGAGCCTCTCTTTTAATCTGACTGCTCGCTGGAATGCAATCGTTGTTTTAAACTTGCCTTCTACTCCTCTGAGTGCCTTTACTTGCGGTCTTTCCAGTTCATTTTCTGCTTAATATGTTCTGTCATTGCGCACATTCCTGCATTTGCCTTTCTGCACACTACTTAATCTTTCTTATATACCTAATATTATAAAGAGACCATAAACAAAGACTCAGAACAATGGAATATGCCTATTATAGGAGGGTACAGTTCATACTTGTTTAAAAATAAATGTGGAGGCTGGGTGCAGTGGCTCACACTTATAATCCCAGCACTTTGGGAGGCCGAGGTGGGCGGATCACGAGGTCAGGAGGTTGAGACCATCTTGACAATGTGGTGAAACCCCGTCTCCACTAAAAATACAAAAATTAACCGGGCGTGGTGGCACATGCCTGTAATCCCAGCTACTCGGGAGGCTGAGGCAGGAGAATCGCTTGAATCCGGGAGGTGGAGGTTGCAGTGAGCTGAGATGGCACCACTGCTCTCCCGCCTGGTGACAGAGCAAGACTCCATCTCAACGTAAAATAAAATAAAAATAAAAATACACGTGGGGGTTTTGTTCTGGTTATTTCTCATGCTTAAATACAGTTGTAGTACCAAAAAAAGGTGGAGTGACATGGAATTTCCAGGTAGGCATCAAAGAGGATTAAACTAGCTTTCCAGGATAAAGAGGAAATATAGTAGAATAAGGCTACTAATTGGAGCTAAATTGGCAATATAGGCAAATTGAAGGCCCTGAGGGGCAAATGGAGGATGTGACATGTTAGATATGGAATAGGAGTGCTACATTAGGGAATGCAGTGAAGAGAGAATGCTTTGTGATAAAGTCAGGAGTACATTTTGTGGATAAAATATAGATGTGGTGTGACAGTGACAAGATCCTAGGAAACCAGAAACCTCTGAAGCATTTTATGTATGTGGATTTTGAAATAACAATAACAGGGGGTGGGATGGAAACGAAGAATATAAAAGCGAAGCAGGTGCAAGGTAGAAATAATGGTCATCAATTGTAGTAACAATGGCCAGATAGAAGTATCTGTTGTAAAACTTGAATGAATCATAAAGCTTGCAAATAATATTAAGAATAAGAATAAGATTGACTGGCTTGTCTTTTCTAATTGGTTCAAGGTAAACAAGACATTAAGTGTTTAAGGCAAAAAGCATGGAGAGGTTGGGGAAGAGCCAAGTTTCTAAAGTAATGAAAAGTGAGGTGAGTTTCAACACGGGCTGTGAATGAAAACGTAACCTGACAATCAAACTGATTCCAGAGAGTGCAGTGGGAAGTGACTGCAGAGGAAAAAAGAATGGGGCCCTCCTTCCAAAAATAAATTGTATTAAGAGGTTGCCAGAGTTTGAGGTATGAGATGAAGCTAATGAGGAAAGACAGTGGGATTGAGCAGGGCTCCAAATTGAGACATCTCAACTGTATAATGAGGTTGGTTGTAGAGACCTCTAAGATACAAGAACTTAGACAAGTCTGCATTCCTGTACTCAGTACAGAAGTAGCCACTTTTGTTAATATACAGATTATTTGTAGAGTTGTTATAGTCAAAACAAAGCTGTTCTTATTGGCCATCTTCTGGAATTGAGAAAAGGATTTATTAATGACAATACTGCACACTTATTAGCTGCTTACTAAGGGCCAGACATTACTAAATGCTTTACTTACAACATTTCACTTTCAGCTGGGGAAACTGAAATAGATAAGCTAAAGCTGCTCAAGGTCCCGAAGTTGGTATGTGGTCAGGCCAAGATTTGAACCCAAGCAGCCCAGTTCCAGAGTTCACACTTTTAACCTCTGTGATACACTTCCTCTCTTTATTTCAGTTGAACAAACCATGTGTTGCAGTGGTAATTCAGTGTCTTGAGTAATTATCTGTAAAAACTTTTTATCTCCAGTCATTATTCTGAAAAATGATTCAGAAAGTCCTGGAGTCCAAACACCTCAGGTAATAATATTATCACCCCCTCTGCATACCAAATCTTGGATGAGGTTTGGCCAGCATAAACAGCTCTACTTCTTGTTGCCTGCACAGTGAGGGTGTCACAGGAGACATTCCACTTTAAAAATGGGCTCTTTATATGAAAAGATCACCCTTCTTAGCTTAGAATGATAAATCACTCTGCATTATTCTCACAGAATAAGGAATATTTGGCTGTCTAATTTAATACAGAAAGATTTAAAGATTTGTCCCCAAGTGTTGATAACCCATTATGTATCTATCTTTAATGCCAGTTTTCAAAAGTGATTTTATATTAGAAGATACTTCTTGGATTTAAAAATGCACACACACACATATATGTGATATATGATATTTTTCTTTGCTTAAGACTTACCAATTTTACAGTTCAAATGGTGACCCTCCTAACTCCACAAGGCCAGAATTTGAGCAAATGCTTGTTGTTCAACCTAGACATAATCATTCGATAGCCTTTAATTGAATCTCTTCCCAACTTTTATCCTTTAAACCGAAAAGTTATATACCACAGTCACTACAGCAGCTCATTTTATTGGAATTTCTTTGGATCCTCTCCCTCTCAAACGTTCTGTGTGCTTTTGGTAAGGAGTCCTCACACATTATTTTTTACTTGTATAGTATTTCTACATATATATATAAATGTGTAAAAAGTATGTATGAATATTTTTGTGTTGTAATTTGTATTTTATATATATATGACCTCATGTATATAATTTGATGTTGACAAAGCCAACTATGATAAGTGTTTTAAACTTTTCAGTTGATTAGCCCCCTAGCTTACATTGTAAGACCATCATTTAGAGCCAGCAGTTTTCCCTTGATTTCATCTCTTGAAGAGACAGTTGATTCTCTTCATACACGTTAAAAACACCATTTAGGTGTCAGAAACCCATCAGTCAAGGCTCCCAGAGCTTTCACCTATCATAGTTCAAGTTAATCTCTAGGGTATATGTCTGTTTGCTCCTGCCAGTCATTTTCCTAAGCCCAGTTGGCCTGCTCCTGGAAGTCCCAAGAAGGGCTCCATAGTGGAAGCCATTTGTTACTTTTGATTTATGATTACATCATCATTACTCCTCTTCAAGCTTAGTGGGCATATCTTAGTGTTTTGATCTAGTGCCTTAGTTCTGCCTACTTGAGTAACGAATTTAGGAGTAGATGTCTCCTCATTTCATCCCTGATAAAGATTGAGGCAGTTTAGGGACTCTGCAGCTTCCTCTGGCCAAATTCCCTACTTATTCCTGAGATAGGGTTTAAGAACCTGGATTCTAGAGACGGATTGCCATGGTTCGAATCTCAGTTTACTAGCTAAGTGACTTTGGGCAAGGGATTTAACCTCTCGTCCCTCAGTTTCCTCCTATGTAAAATGACAAGGATAATAGTACCAACCCAATGTAGATTAAATGAGTTTACGAAGTGTTAGAATAGTGCTTGGCACATTAGTGCTTTACAACTGCTATTTTGATTGTTGTTGTGAGCTCTCTCAAATGCATTGTCTCTAGATGCCAGTGACCCAGGTCAAAATTTACCTTTAACCAAGCTGCATGTTTCCCAGACTGCTGCACAGTCCTCCTAGCCCTGAGATAAAAGCTCCCACCCAGGTATACTTTTACTTTCCTGCTGGAGAACTGATGAGCAGTGGCCAGCAGGGGACACTTATCACCCAAGCTGGAAAGGAGAGATTTCTTCCCTTTTGTCTCCGCCCCTGTTAGTTATCAGAGGTACCTAGCGGCCCCTGCTACCCGAAGTTTGCCTTCCGAGCTGCTCTTCCGACGTTCTGCAGCTGGAAGGCCGGCCTCACACGGGTCTGACGCGCCCCGGCCTGGGAGCATGGGCCCCTGGGGTTACCTGACTGCTCAGCTGGAACTCGCGCTGCTCAGCTGGGGCGGGGTTCGGCCGGGCAACCACAGAGAGGAGAAAGCCTCCAGAATCCTAGAGAAGCTGAATGCTGAGACAGCCGTTGACGGCAGCGGCACGTGAAAGTACCGACCTTTCTGGCCTTTGTGACGGACCTTTGGAGGCGGGTAGTCTCAGGTTCGTGCGCTCCGGCCTTTCAGTGTCTCTGGTGAGGTTGGGCCTGATAGGTTGAGAGCTGCCAGGGGAAGTTAAGGATGACTTCCAAGTTTTGAGGTATCAGGAAAACTGGCTGTTGAGAAAAAGGAGTCTGGGTTCCCCGTTTGGTGAAAGGAAAGTTGGGTTCATTTGGGGAAATTATGTGATTCATGATTTTCCCAAGATCGACGCTGAGTACAAGAAAAGACAGAATCCACCTAGCTGTTGTGTGACTTTGAGCAAATTACTTAATCTCTCTGTGCCTCAGTTTTATTCCTCTGTCAGTGAGATTATAAGTGTCTACTTAAATGGCTGCATGCATGGTGCATTTTAAATAAATATTAGCTGTTGTTATTTTTCATTTCTGATGTTCTTATCTCCGCCGTTTATATAGGATATTGCATGTATGGTGCATTTTAATAAATATTAGCCGTTGTTATTTTTCATTTCTGATGTTCTTATCTCTGCCGTTTATATGGGTATTTTGAAGTGGGGGGGAGCCAAGGGAAGAGGGTCATGATCTTTAAAGTTTTATTAATAAAAACTTTTAGAGAGTAAAAGGCTAGCAGATGGGGCTAGCTAATAATTTGCAGTCACTTCTGCTTTCCTAATTTATTTACCTTCCTGACAGAGTGCCGTTTTCTTTCAGTGCCTTGTTCAGATAAGTGAGTTCTTGGCTAAAGAAGTAAACAAAATTTAGCTTCTGTTAACATTGTTATTTTATGCCTCAGGAAGAAGACCAGCTACAAGGAAATACTTCTGAAAAATCACTCTGAACCCCAAGCTGGAGTGAATCTTCTCCTGAGCTCTCTCATTCCAGAATGGCAATCTTGTTTCAGGAAAGATCTCTAATAGTGACTGATGGTAAAGGAAGAAGGCTGTGCCTAGAACAAAGAATCAGGCTGGCAAAGAAATCACAGGTCTTTCCTCAAACTTTAAATTGTTACTCTCTGGAGATAGCTACCTGGACTTTACAGAGCTGTCAGAAGACTTGGGAAGGTTTGCCAGCATTGGAAAAAGCCACTTGGACTTCACAGAGCTGTCAGAAGACTTAGGAAGCTTTGCCAGTAGTTCCTGAGACCAGAAATACATATTATGAAGCAGGTGCTGGAACAGGCCCTGGCCCCTACTTGTGAAGCTGCAGATATAGGTAAGATAATATCATCCAGAATGTGGAGACGAGGCAATCGATGATGCTGGAAAAGTTGAAGAGACAGTTTGAATGAAGGACAAACCACCGATGGGAAAGCTTGGGAGGATCACTTATAGCTTGACTAGCAAAAGGCTTTGGGAATAGGATAGAAAGCAGCAAACCTGAACTTTAGGATCCACCAGATGTCTCTGGAGCCATAACCCAACATTTCCCATAAATAGTAGGTTTTAATTCTCCTGCTATTTAGGTGCATCTCTGGGACCTCCTCTTTCTATATTGGGTTTTTTGTTTGTTGGGTGTTTTAACTTAGGATTTAGCTTCAAATTCCATTTCCCAAGACCAATTTTATCACATTGCCTTTAGGTCTCAGGCTAAAGGATATAACAAGATATGCTTTTGGCAAAGATAGTACCTTGGAATGAAAGGTTTCAGATCAAACCTAAGATCCTACCTTAGTTTACCTCTCAGTGTTATTGCCTTTTGATATGGAAAGCTGATGAGAGAGCATCTCTGGAGAGAAAGAAGAGGAGAGCCTCACGGGAAGCTTTTAGAACTTTTAGTAGCATCCTCTCCCCAGAAAACTTGTCTCTACTCATCTCTTTCTCATTATCTACCTGATTCGTTAAGTAGGAAATCTCAGCCATATTTGTAGGGGATTGGGGTTTTGATTTTTTCGACCCACTTAACTCCTTTAGCTTCAAAGTGTTGCTTTCTTACATTTTAGACATGAATATTATCTAGAAAATTTATTTACCCACTGTTGATTTTCCAGTTTATTGATTTCCCCACATCAGATTAGTGTGTATTTTGAAACTGGTTTAGCTATTGTTTCAAGTTAACTTTGATCATATCCCGTTGTTTACTGATCCACTCAACAAATATTTATTGAACATTCTGTAGGTTTATAGTAGTAGCCAAGATACTTAAAGTGAGTAGAAATAGTCCTTTTAACTGTCCTTAACAAATTAAACTTTCTCTTGGTTTCATGATATTCCTTGTTTCTCAGCTTTGGATTCAAACTGATCTTCTCTTTTTTGATTATACTTTCCTGATTTCTTTTATTGTCATATTTTTGTGAAAAGTCTTCCATGCACTTCCAGTCTCTTTCTGCCTAGCTGTCTCTTCTCACCCAAATTGGACCCCCCTACTCCTACCCTGCCACGTGCCTTCACAAAAATGAGATGCTTGTTTAGAGACTTAGAAAAGGCATGCACTTTAGGTAAAAGTGGGTTTTATTTTTAATCACTGTACCCTATCATAAATCTCATTTCAGAAGAGACAACTGACATTTGAATTGTCTGTGCATTTTGTTTTAGATGGTGTTACTGAGAAGGAAACTAAGGACTTGGCTCCAAAACAAAACAAAACAAAATCTGGAGATGCTGAATTTTGTTGGGGGGAATGTCTGTAGAACTGCAACATCAATGCAGTAAGTGTAGTAAAAGCTTTAGTTTCTGGTGAGTCATTACTCAGCATCATGGAGTCCACGATGAAGAGAATCTCTTTGCAATCTGTGCAGTCAACAAGTTTTTGAAAGGCTTTTGTTTATAGTGGAACCCTCTTTTCCCCCTAGAAGAACCACCACAAGGAAAAATGCTGTCACCATAAGGAATGTGGGAAAGTTTTCAGCCACATGGCCTTATTTGACTTCAAAGAATCCACATGAGAGAGAGACTGCATAAATGTAATAACTGAGGAGGCCTTTGTTCAGCAAAGAAACCTTATACAAACTCGTATAAGGAATGTAGGAAGACCTTCACCCAGAAGCCAGGACTGACTGTGCACCAGAGAATCTGCACAATAAACATGATGAATGTGGAGATGCTTGCTTCAGCATTGGAGAATTCACAGTAAAGGGAAACCCTGCCAGTGTGATGAGTACGGAAAAGTCTTCAGAGGTTGGAACTTGGGAAAAATCAGTGAGTGAATTCATATTAGAGAGGCTCTTATAAATGAGAGGATTGTGGAAACTTGTATAGACAGAGATCAGACCTCAACAAGGGAGCCTCCACAGTATTGAAAAGTTAATATAATTACTGTAAGTGAGCAAGTTGTATGGGGAATGGGTAGTCTAAATTGCTCATTTTAGCCAGTAAAAACATTAAATTAGTTTCTTAGATCAAGAAAAGGAAATGTTAGAAGTTATTTTTCCCTTCCAGAGGGGTCTATATGTGTAAGCAACCAGGACTTTTGAAATAAGTTGCATCTCTGGATTTGTGATCTGTCTCCTGGATGATTATCTCTGTTTTAGGAGACAGGTATTTTTTCTTCATGCCTGCTCTAGTCTCATCTCATATCTTTAATTCATTCAGCAAGTATACACAATAGTATTATCATCTACTGTTTGTTGTAAATATATATATATTATTTTCTTTTTGGTCTGAGTAGGCTTGTATTGGTACCCTAGGACATAAAAATCACATATATCATGTTTCAGTAAATGCAGTGAAAGGAACTATATTATTAAATTGCTGGGAATTTCTATAAATTTGAGACTACCTTTATATTCTCCAACACAAGACCGTGTAGGTGTCCCTTCAGAGAGTATATTTTTCTAGCTTTGGCTTCTTTATTTTCTTTATTTTTTTGAGATGGAGTCTTGCTCCTGTCGCCCAGGCTGGAGTGCAATGGCACGATCTCGGCTCACTGCAACCTCCGCCTCCCAGGTTCAAGTGATTCTCCTGTCTCAGTCTCCCGAGTAGCTGGGATTACAGGCACTTGCCACCACTCCCAGCTAATTTTTGTATTTTTAGTAGAGACAGGGTTTCACCATGTTGTCCAGGCTGGTCTCGAACTCCTGACCTCGTGATCTGCCCACCTTGGTCTCCCAAAGTTCAGGGATTACAGGCATGAGCCACCATGCCCGGCTGTTTTTTTAAGATAGAAAAATATACTTCACGTATAGCCTATTGACAGATAATGACTGATATTTTTTCTTATAGATAACACATAATAAACATTGTGAAGACTAATAAGTAACTTGCTTATTCTTTTCATTTCTAAAACCTGTAGGAAAGAATCTTTAGAAGCTGTCAACAAGTTGATAATGTAGCCCAATCTCTACCCATGATAGGAGAGTAAGGCTTATATATTTTATAGTAGGGCACTAAATACAGGAACCATGTATTTAAAAACTTTTTAGTGATTATCTCAGAATTCTAGGTGTCCCTCTGCTGTACATCCCTAAATTTTTTGCATAGGTATTATTAATAAATTCATTATTTTCAAAGATGGACTGTGTTCTGTAAAAAGCTTTTCCAGTATCTGCAAATCACACAGTTTTTTTTAACTCTATTACTATTATATAAAATGATTTCTTAATATTGAACCAACCTTGCATTCCTAGAATAAACCTCACTTAGCCATGATGTGTTATTTTCTTAATATATTAATGGGTTTACTTGCTAATATTTTGCTTAGTACATTTCCTTCAATATTCATGTGAAATTGGTCCATAATTTTTATACTATATTTTTCAGGTTTAGATTTCACTCTTTTACTTGCATTATAAAAATAATTTAAGTCTGTGTTCATTTTTAATGCTCTAGAACAATTTATGAAGCATCAGAACTAGCTAATCTTTGAAGGATAGATTCTGATGTGAAACCTTCTGGGTCATATGCTTTTTTGTGGGATAATTTCTTGGTAACTTCCTCTATTCTATGAAAGTTATCTATTCAGGCTTTCTATTTATAATGGGTTCCATTTTGGTAATCTTTATTTGCCTTGGAAATTATCCATTTCATCAAGGCTTTCAAATTTATTTGCCTAGAATATGCAATGTAACCTAATGATTTTTAAAACAAATTTTATTTATTTATTTTTTTTAGAGACAGGGTCTTGTTCTTTTACCCAGGCTGGGGTGCAGTGGTGCAATCGTAGCACACTGCAGCCTTGAACTCCTGGGCTCAAGGAATCCTTCACCTCAGTCTCCCAAGTAGCTGGGACAACAGGCACACACCACCACACCTAGCTAATTTTTTTGTTTGTTTTTGTAGAAACAGAGTCTTTGTTGTTCATGCTGGTCCTAAACTCCTGGCCTCAAGCAATTCTCCTGCCTCAGCCTTCCAAAGTGCTGCGATTACAGGCATGAGCTACCATATCTGGCTTCCTTATGACTTTTTAAACAGCTTTATGGAAGGAAATTGATATGTAGTGAACTGTATAAGTGTACAGCTTGATAAGTTCTAACATGTATACACCTGTGAAACAGTCACTACTATCAATATGTCACCCAAAAAAGCTTCCTCATGTCCCATGATAATTCCTCCCACCCTTACCTGCACTCTTCCCCCCTCTCCAGGCAACCTCTGTTCTGCCTTCTATTGCTAATTTAGTTTGCATTTTCTGGAATTTTATGTAAATGGACTCATACAGAATGTTCTGTTTCCGGGGGGGTCTTGCTTGTTTTATTCAGCATAATGATTTCAACATTCATCGATATTGTTGGATGTATAAATAATTCTTTTTTTTTTTTTTTTTGAGACACAGTCTCACTCTGTTGCCAGGCTGGAGTGCAGTGGCATAACCTTGGCTCACTGCAACCTCTGCCTCCCGGGTTCGAGCAATTCTTCTGCCTCAGCCTCCCAAGTAACTGGGACTGCAGGCATGCGCCAGCACGCCCAGTTAATTTTTGTATTTTTAGTAGAAACGGGGTTTCACTATGTTGGCCAGGATGGTCTCGATCTCTTGACCGTGATCTGCCCGCCTCGGCCTCCCAAAGTGCTGGGATTACAGGCGTGAGCCACCACACCCGGCCTGCTTTTGCAATAATTTTATCAGCTAAGCACCAGGTCTCCTGCCAGGTATTTGCACTACAGAAGTGTGAAATATTTACAGTTTATTGCTTGTATTTCCTGCGTTGGTCCTTTTATTTTCTTTTATCATGGGCTCTGAATTTATCTATTCTTAGAAGGTTTTGCATTCACCCTTAATGTATATATCTTATTCAATCGAGTTATTTGGTCAACTTATTTTGTAATTGGAATCATTATTGAACTCCTACTTTAATGAAGGTAACACTGAAGATTCATAATAGCTACTTAGTCTAATTTTATTTAGATATTCTAATCTGTTTTTGTTTCCAGTTCAATATTATACTAGTAAGATAATCTACATAATATCTCTATGTCCTCAAATATACTGATTTTAATTTTTTCTCATGGTAATTCTGTACAAGTTAGTCATTTAAGATATAAACAGTTTTCAGAAATGGTAGAAGAGTTCCCAACCATTTTACCACAGGACTGATGCTGTCTTCCACCACCCTGTTTTTGAAATATTGTGCCTGTTAAAATATAATTACTTAAGGCTGGGCTCAGTGGTTCTTGCCTGTAATCCCAGCACTTTGGGAGGCCAAGGCAGGCGGATCACCTGAGGTCAGGAGTTCAAGACCAGCATGGCCAACATGGTGAAACCCCGTCTCTACTAAAAATACAAAAATTAGTCGGGTGTGGTGGTGGGTGCCTGTAATCCCAGCTACTTTGGAGTCTGAGGCAGGAGAATCACTTGAACCCAGGAGGCGTAAGTTGCAGTGAGCCAAGATCAAGCCACTGCATTCCAGCCTGGATGACAAGAGTGAGACTCTGTCTCAAAAAAATAATAATAAAATAAAAAAAATATATAATTATTTAATATCTTTAACTTACTTTCCTGTTTCTTATTAACTCTCGAAAAGCATAACTAGCCAAGTTCACTCTCATTATCTGATGTATGTCTATACTAACAATCCATCAGCCACATAACAAGAATTCCTATCATTTCAGCAGCCACCCAATCTGAATTACCTGATTTACTCATTCAACAAATACTTATGTGCCAGGAAATGTAGGTATTGTTGTTAAAATGGTAAACAAAACATGCAAAATTTCTAGTTTTCACAAAGAATCTACATTCTAAGAGATGTAGGCCAGTTGACCAATGAACAAGTGAAAAATAATGTATGGGCATCCAGTTCCTGACAAGATGGAGCAGATACACTTCTCCCTATTTCTCCCACTAAGTACAGCTAAGACCCCTAGGCATTATATGTAAAACAAACAAGAAGACACTGCAAGTTGGAGGGGAAAAGGCATTTAGGACCTTCAGGATACAGAGAAAGACACAGAGGTGAATTCCCGTGGTATTTTTATTTTTATATTTTTGTTTCTGCTTCATGTATCTTCCAGTAACAGTGGAGACCACATGAATTGGGTGCTAGAGAAGCCTACAACTCAAAAGTGCTGCAGTTGATTCTACCCAGGGAGTTATTTCAGTAATTGGATTTTTCAGTTATAAAATTTCTATTTGCTGTTCTTTGAAAATATCTTCTAGCTTTTGCTGAGACTATTTCTTTGCTGAGACTTTTTTTTTCAAACATTTAACTAAATGCTTCCTGAAGCATTTTTATGGTGACTGCTTTAAAATCCTTGTCAAATAATTCCATCCAACAATACCAGAATACATTTTTTCTTTAAGTATCCACAGAACATTCACAAAGAATGACTACATACTGGGCCATAAAACAAACCTAACCAAATTTGCAAGATTGAAATCATACAGAGTATATTCTCTGGCCACAATGGAACCAAACTAAAAATAACAGACAACAGGAGAATCTCCAAACATTTGGGACTAAACAAAACAGTTCTAAATAATGCCTAAGTCAAGGAATAAGTCTCAAAGGGAAAAAAAAATTAAACATAGGCCTGAATAAAAATACAACTTATAATATGTGAGACATAGCTAACGAATGCTGAGAGGGAAGGTTAGAGCTCTGACTGCTTGTGTTAGAAAAGAGGAATAGTCTCAAATCAATAATTAAGTTCCTACCTCAAGAAACTAAAAGATCAAGAGCAAAACAAACCTAAGGCAGCGGAAAGAAGGAAATAACAAAGATAACAGAAATCAATGAAATTAACGGGATAACAATAGAGAAAATAGTTGAAGCAAGAAAACCTGTTAGAATTTATATCATAGAAGCAGAGAGCAGAACAGCAGGTTGCCAGAAACTGGAGAGGGGAGGATGGAGAGAGGTTGGTCAACAGGTACAAAGTTACGATTAGATAGGAGGAATAAACTCTGGGGTTCTATTATTGCACAGTAGGGTGACTGTGGTTAACAGTAAAATACCGTATATTACAAAATAGCAGGAAGAGAGGCTTTTGAGTATTCTTACCACAAGAGAAGTGATAAATGCACAAAATGATGGATACACTACACTGATTGGATCATAATACAACATAGATATTTATCAAGATGTCAAATTGTACTCCATAGATATGTAAAATTACATTGTGTCAAATACATAAAACAATTTTAAATCAATAAAACAGGTAAACCTCTAGCAAGACTGGCAAAGATAAAAAGAAAGGCCAAATCACTAATAACAAGAATGAGAAAAGGGATATTATTACAGATCCTGCATTCGTTTGAAGGATCATAAAGGTAGATTTGAAAATTTGCACTCATAACTTTGACAACTTAGAAGAAATGAACCAATTCTTCAAAAAGTCCAGGTGGCCAAGATGAAACAGATAGTTTGAGTAGTCTTATAATCATTAAAGAAATTGAATTCATAATCTAAAAGTTTCCAAATCATCAGGCCCAGATGCCTTCACTGGAGAATTCTACCAAACATGTGAAGAAGAATTAGCACCAATTTTACAAAACCTGTTCCAGAAAATAGAAGAGGAAAGTATACGCTCCAACTCATTTTATAAGGTTAGAATTACTCTGATACCATAAGGAGACAACGGCAGCACAAAAAAGAAAACTACAGTCTAGTATCCTTCATGAACTTAGATGCAAAAGTTCTCAACAAAATATTAGCAAATTGAATCTAGGTATTTATAAAAAGAAGTATACACCATGACTAAGGGGGATTTTTTTTTCCAGTACAAAAGTTTGTTTTAATATTTAAAAATCAGTGTATTTCATCACATCAACATATATATATAACAGAAATATTGTATAACCATACAATTGGCACAGAAAAAGCATTTGACAAATCCAACACCCATTCATGACAGAAACTTACAGCCCACTAGAAATAGAAACTTCCCACTTCATAAAGAACATCTGCAAAACATTTACAGATAACTTCATATTTAACAGCAAAAGACTATGCTTTAACCATAACATTGGGATGAAGACAAGAATGTCCACTCTCACCACTCTTATTCAACACAGCACTGAAAATACAAGCCAAAGCAACAGGCAAAAAATGATTAAAAGCATACAGATTGCTTGTAGATTTCATGTACACGCACAAAAGAAAACAAAATACAAATTGGAAACAAAAAAACCTGCTCCTATTTGCAGATTATATAATTGTGTGCATAGAATATTCCAAATAATCTATTACAATTTTTGAATCTAATACAAAATGTAGCTAGAACTAGTAAATGAATTCAGCAAGGTTGCAAGATACAAATCAACATGCAAATAACAATCCTGTTTTTATGTACTAATAATGAACATTTGGACATTGACATTTAAAATGCAAAGCCATTTGTAATCACTCCAAAAATAATGTAGAAGTCTAACAAACGTACAGGATCTGTATCCTGATAAAATGCTGAAGAAAGAAATCTGAATAAATGGAGAGACATACCATGTATGTGGATTAGAAGATACAACATGGTAAATATATCGATTCTTCCTATGTTTAGGTTTGACACAAATCCTATCAAAATCTCAGCAAAAATTTTTGTAGATATAAATTTATTCTAAAATGTGCATGGAAAGGCAAAGGACTAATAACTAAATTTTGAAAAAATAAAGTGAGAGGAATCACTGTACCCGATGTCAAGGTATACTATAAACCTACAGTGATCAAGAGAGTTGGATATTATAGAAGGACAGACATATAGTTGAATGGAACAGACTGGAGGACCTAGAAATAGATCCAAACAAAAACGCCTAATTCTTGACAAAGGTGCAGAAGCCACTGAGTGGAGGAAGGATAGCTTTTTCAGACAATGGCAATAGAGCACCGAACATCCGTAAACCAAACAACAACAACAACAAACTCAAAATGGGTCATGGGCTAAAATAATACCTAAAATTTGAGACCTCTTAGAAGCATCAGAGCCTAGGGCTAGGCAAAGATTCTTAAAATTGACATCAAAAGCATAATTCATTAAATGAAATGTTTATGACTTTGTATTTATCAAAATGTAAAATTTATGCTCTGAAAGACCCTGTTAAAAAGATGAAAAGACAGCCGGGCACAGTGGCTCATGCCTGTAATCCCAACACTTTGGAAGGCTGAGGCCGGTGGATCACAAGGTCAGGAGATCAAGACCAGCCTGGCCAACATGGTGAAACCCCGTCTCTACTAAAAATACAAAAATTAGCTGGGCATGGTGGCATGCGCCTGTAGTCCCAGCTACTTGGGAGGCTGAGGCAGGAGAATCGCTTGAACCCGGGAGGCGGAGGTTGCAGTGAGCCGAGATTGTGCCGCTGCACTCCAGCCTGGTGACAAAGCGAGACTGTGTCTCAAAAAAAAAAAAAAAAAAAGAAAAGAAAAGACAAGCTACAGATAGGGAAAAATATTTGCAAGCCAAGTCTTTGACAGAGGACTTATAAGTAGAATATAAAAAGAATTCACCAAATCTCAACAGTTAAACAGCAAACAATTTAACTAGGTATGGTCAAAAATCATGAACACACATTTTGCTGTAGAGTGTCCAACAATGGGCAGCTACTTGTGTCATTCACTGGACCATTTATGCCCCAGTGAATAGCGTCTTCCAGGTACCCTCACTCACAAGGTTGCTTAACTTTTTTCTTTTCATTGCAAGTTTTCCCCAAACTCTTATCAGCTGAATGTAGACACTTAAAAGAAAAAAAAAAAAAAGCAGATAAAGAAGTTTTGTGCAGACATTTAAAAGGTTACAATAGCAACTATCAGGAGAGCACGTAGTCTGTTGGCCGGGAGCTCGCGGAGTGCCAAGTAATGTGGAGGAGTCCATCATGCAGAGTTAGCTGGAGCACCAGAGAATCTTCTTTCCTCAAATAAACTGAGGTTGCGATATAGGCCAGAGAGAAATCAAGGGAGCACAGAAAGACCTGTTCCACACTGGTAAGCACAGACTTGCACTTTCATTTTTAAGTGCAAATCATCCACTCAGTCATAACAAACTTATTTTTTTTTTTTTGAGACAGGGTCTCGCTCTATCGCCTAGGCTGGAATGCAGTGTCACCATCACAGCTCGGCTCACTGCAGCCTAGACTTCCTGGGCTCAAGGGATCCTCCTACCTCAGCCTCCTCCTGAGTAGCTGAGACCACAGGCATGTGCCACTATGCCCAGCTAATTTTTTTAATTCTTGAAATTTTCTGTAGAGACAAGGTCTCGTTATGTTGCCCAGGCTGGTCTCAAACTCCTTAGCTCAAGCCATACTGCTGTCTGGGCCTTCCAAAGTGTTGGGATTACAGGCATGAGCTACCATGCCTGGCCTGCAACAAACTTTTAATAACAACTAAGGCATTGGGCAACTGGGTTCAATCCTACCTAAAGTAACTTAACCTCTAAACATTCATCAGGAAGTGGCATATGATATTGGA
Organism: Pan troglodytes; assembly: GCF_028858775.2. Lineage (NCBI taxonomy): Eukaryota > Metazoa > Chordata > Mammalia > Primates > Hominidae > Pan > Pan troglodytes. Next base: position 34,319,760 of record NC_072403.2, on the reverse strand, counting down.
TCCTGGAGAGTCTATTCACATCCTATAATCTAGCCAATGCAGTATAGCTATTAATACAATGGGAAGACTCTTACTCCTTCCTTCTTGCCCACCACTTAGGCAAGAACATGTGCTACTAGATCCTGGGAAGTCTCATCATGTGTCCTATCCAGTCCTGTGGGAGCACATCTATCTTTATTCTGAAAGGGCATTGTAATGTCACCAGCCCCATGTTTGGCACCAATTTGTCAAGGAAAGGCTAGCATATAGTCATGTGTCACTTAATGAAAGAGGTTATGTTTTGAGAAATGCATCATTAGACAATTTTGTCATTGTGTGAACATCGTAGAGTGTACTTACACAAACTTAGGCTGTTACTCCTAGGTTACAAACCCATAGAGCATGTTACCATACTGAATTGTAACCCAATGGTATTTGTGTATCTAAACATAGAAAAGGTACAGTAAAAATATTATAATCTTTTTTGTGTGACAGTGTTTTGCTTTGCCACCCAGGCTGGAGTGCACTGGCACAATCATAGCTCACTGTAACCTCGAATTCCTGGGCTCAAGTAATTCTCCCACCTCAGCCTCCTAAGTAGCTAGGACTACAGGTGCATGCCACCACACCCCGCTAACTTTTATTTTTGTTAGAGATGGAGTCTCGCTGTTTCCCAGGCTGGTCTCAAACTCATGGCCTCCAGAAATCCTCCCACCTTGGCCTCCCAAAGTGCTGGGATTACAAACGTGAACCACCATACCTAGCCTGTCATTATAAACTTATGGGGCCACTTTTGTAGATGTGGTCTGTTATTGACCAAATTATAATTGAGCAAAGTGTCATTATGCAGTGCATGACTGTACTTGATCAGAAAAGAAATAAGCCCTTTCTGGATTAAAACAGTTCAGCTCTCTATGTCTTTTTCTCACAAGATGGCATCAGAAGAAGCCATGTGACTGCAACACATATGGTGAAACATTTCGTTGCTGAGGAGCTGATGTTGTTCTGCAGATAAGCAGTTTATAGCTTGCAGTTATACCTTAAATGGGGAGAGGTAGAAAGCCTCATTCCTCATCAGAGGAAACTGTCTCAGGACAGCCTCCATGGTAGATAGGGAGGTGTGTGAGAAATGGCATTGTATCAGCTTCTCACACAACCTACCATGCACTCATGTTCTAGGTGAGTTATAGGGCTTACATCAGCTGGTGTTAAATCCTGGTCTATGTGGCTCATATGAAGAGATGCAAGTTGCCAGGCAGCCATGGTGCAGTCATTCCTCTGAAGGAAGAACTATTAAGTCGGCACCAAAGTGAGAACAGAAATGGATAAAATACCTTGTAAGACAGAAGATGGTTTAGGTCTTAGGTTCTTTGGGGGCAGAGATAATGTCTTGTTCATCTTTGATTCCTTAGCACCTGACATAACACAGTCAGGTTTGCTGAATGAATGGCTATAAACACATAATTTCTTTAGAAATAAGGGAAGACTTTTATGTCTGGAAATATGAATATGAATACTTTGGTCTCTGGCAGTCAGTGTCAGGAGATTTTATGTTATGTTAATAATACAAAAGAACAAATAGAACCAGTCAATTTTCAGAATCATTCATTTATCAGGAACTCTGCTAGATGCTGAGGATACAATGGTGATCTAGTTGTTTATCTCTTGTCCCTCAGCCTGCCTCATACCAGCCGTTCCCTATCCTGATCTGTAAGCAGGGTAGGGAGGCTACAAACATTATTTCCCAGGCTCCTACTGCCAATTGGAAGAACTGACAAAAGGGGGAAGCACGGGTTAAAGGTTTTAATGCTTTACCGAAACTGTAATACTATACTGTAGTTTTAATGTTGAAACTATAGTATTGTGATGGCCAGTTTTATATGTCAACTTGACCAGGCCACAAGGTGCCCACATATTTAGTCAAACATCATTCTGAGTGTTTGATTTTGGATGTGATGAATCATTGCATCAGTAAACTAGGTAAGGCAGATTACCCTCCCTAATGTGGGTGGGCCCCATCTGATTAGTTGAAGGCAGGAAGAAAACAAAAAAGATAACGCTCCCTCAAAGGGTACTCCTCCTGCCCATCTTGAGGTGGGACATCAGTCTTTTCTGGCCTTCAGACTCCAACTAGAACACTGGCTCTTCCTGGTCTTGAACCTGCTGGCCTTTGGACTGGAGCTAACACCACTGGCTCCGCTAGGTCTCTAGTTTGCAGATAGGAGAACCTAGGACTTCTCAGCCTCCATAATCATATGAACCAATTCTTTCCAATAAATAAATATATATATACAAACCTATATTATGTATAATATACATAAACCAGTATTATAAATACAAATATATATGTATACACATACAGACATATACATACATATTTAGACACAGATCCTATTGGTTCTATTTCTCTGGAGAATCCTAATATATGTTCAGAAAGTTTGGAAATCATGCAATGCATTTTTCTCAATTTAAGAATCCACTCAAACAAAGTAACCATATGGTTTATTACTATAATACAAATAATATACATTAGGATTTGTTAGATTTGTGTCCCCTAGATCCCTGAAAACCTTGAAGGACCAAGCCTTGGAAACTAGCATAAAAACAGGGACTTGGATAGTTCTATAAAGGATTTTGGATAATGATTCAATTTCTACTAAACAAAATACATACAGCAGGAGATAATATATCACAATGCCCAAGTCATTAACTATCAAAGGTGACCAGAAAAGTCTTGTTATATTTGAATTCCAGAGTTTTTGACTGATATTATAAATATGGAAGAGATTGCTGGTGCCAGAAACCGAGTGAGAAATGTGAGTAGATGCAATAATGAAAGCATATTTCTACAATAAGTAGAAGTGATACTAACAAAAAAGGAACTGTCTTTCCACAGTTGTCACACTCATAAGGCTTCTCCCATTGAGGGTTCTCTGGTGTTTGATAAGACCTGAGCTGCGACTGAAGCCCTTGCTGCATTGTTCATTTTGTTAGTGCACTTCTCCTTATTGTAGGAATAAGGTGAAGTGCTTACACAAAAGTTTGCAGCAGAATAGTCATTCCGAAATACTTTTGTAGAAACAACTCCACTGAATGTATACATAATAAATACTACTTGTATAATGCTGACTAAAAATTTTCTCACTTGAATACACAAGACTAAAATTTTGACTATCATGATGGGAAAAAAAAAAGATGGTCTACACAGTATGTTTAACAAAAAAGTAGATAGCCTGAGGAATTAAATTAATGGTTCAAACCGTCATCATGAAAAATTGAGATGCTGTTACCACACAGGTGATTTGGGAATCAATGTATAAGAAGACCAAGACAGTCAGACACTAATAATGGCGTTCTGAAACCATAAGTGATACTTGGGCCGGGCGCGGTGGCTCACGCCTGTAATCCCAGCATTTTGGGAGGCCGAGACAGGTGGATCACGAGGTCAGGAGATCGAGACCATCCTGGCTAACACAGTGAAACCTCGTCTCATCATTCTCAGCAAACTATCGCCAAGAACAAAAAACCAAACACCGCATATTCTCACTCATAGGTGGGAATTGAACAATGAGAACACTTGGACACAGGAAGTGGAACATCACACACTGGGGCCTGTTGTGGGGTGGGGGGAGGGGGGAGGGAAAGCATTAGGAGATACACCCAATGTAAATGACGAGTTAATGGGTGCAGCACACCAACATGACACATGTATACATATGTAACAAACCTGCACGTTGTGCACATGTACCCTAGAACTTAAAGTATAAAATAAAAAAAAAAAATAGCCCGGCGTGGAGGCAGACGCCTATAGTCCCAGCTACTCGGGAGGCTGAGGCAGGAGAATGGCATGAACCTGGGAGGCGGAGCTTGCAGTGAGCCGAGATCGCGCCACTGCACTCCAGCCTGGGTGACAGAGATGACTCCGTCTAAAAAAAAAAAAAAAAATTTGGTGTGAATCCATTGAGCTGGAGAAAGTATGAACTTAGCAGGAATAAGTTTTGATGCAGTTTACTATACAGTGTGTGTTGGGTGGTAGGGTGGGGCAGGATAGTATCGATTGTTTTAGGAGGCATTGGTTAGGCCCGAGAGAACTAAGATACTGAGCATTAGAATATTCATCATTTTATTCTGACTTGATGACTGATTTTCACACTGTCTGAATAGGAAAGTTTTTTCCTTAAAGAATAGCAACAGGAAAACATTAAAGAGTGAAATTTGGGCTGGGTATGGTGGCTCACACCTGTAATTCCAGTACTTGAGAGGGTGAGGCAGGAGGATTGCCCAGGATTTCGAGACCAGCCTGGGCAACATAGTGAGACCTCATATTTACAAAAAAAAAAAAAAAAGCAATTCCATGGATGGCACACATTCATAATGATTTAGTGATAAGCTTTTTAAGGCATTTGCACTAGAATAGAATTCCTAGTCTGGTAAAGAAATATGGATTCTTGGCCAGGCATGGTGGCTCATGCCTGTAATCCCAGCACTTTGGTAGGCTGAGGCAGGAGGATCATGAGGTCAGGAGATCGAGACCATCCTGGCTAACACGGTAAAACCCCGTCTCTACTAAAAACATAAAAAATTAGCCGGGCATGGTGGCACACACCTGTAGTCCCAGCTACTCAGGAGGCTGAGGCAGGAGAATCGCTTGAACCCAGGAGGCGGAGGTTGCAGTGAGCCAAGATTGTGCCACTGCACTCCAGCCTGGGCGACAGAGCAAGACTACGTCTCCAAAAAAAAAATGGATTCTTTCAATCACAGTAACCCTGCTCTGCGTATGTACTTGGTAAGAAACACACTAGATTGAGTCACAATCTAGGTCAGAGAATTGGACACAAGCACAAATGGCCTTGGCGAGAAGTTCTTCAGAAACCTGGATAACATCAGATTTTCAGATCTATGAAGGTAATCTCACTGGTACATTCAATAAACATTTATTAGCACCTGCAGAAAAGGCACAGAGGGGGATATAAGACTTTATGAATCTGACCAACTGTGGAGGATTCATTACAGTCAAAAAGAATGGTCAGAGAAGCAGCCCCCAAATCACAACCATCCACCCAGTAGACATCACCAAGTGCTGGTTTAGGGCAAGTAGCCAGTCTAAACATCCATTTAATTCTAGTGGGAGAGAACAAACAGTTTCAGGTCTTACCTCTTCTAGACAACTCTCCCGTAGCCTCCTATCAAATATGTTTTGATTACAAACCCCTTCTAGAACTTAGAAGATAATTTGTCTAACCCAGTCTACATTTTCTAACACCTGATAATGTGTAGTGGTAAATAAAGCTCAGCCCACAATTTCTATAGTTGAGACTCCAGGGGGAGTGGCTTCAGATCAGTGACAAATGAGCACCAACTCTGGCATGTATGGCATGGGTCACTGTGATAGGATGTTTTTCCCTACATGGCTTCTCTGATGTTGAACAAGGTATGAAATTCGGGTGAAGCCTTTTCCACATGCATTACACTGATAGGGTTTCTCACCAGTGTGGATTTTTTGATGTTCAATGAGGCCTGTATTCTGAGTGAAACTTCTTTCACACTCATTACATTTATAAGACATGGGAGTTTCAACATTTTCCAACTGGCCTTCCATCCTACTTTTCCAGGCCTCTCCCTGCTCAGGTTCCTGAACATTTTTATCCCCAGTATGGATCCTCTGATGTCTCAGGAGATGTGAACTTCGCCTAAAGGCTTTGCCACACATACTGCACTGATACGGCTTCTCCCCAGTGTGGATTCTGTGATGTTCAAGGAGGCTGCAGCTCTGGCTGAAGGTCTTCCCACAGTCATCACACTCATAGGGCTTCTCCCCAGTGTGGGTTCTCTGGTGCTTGATAAGGTCTGAGCTATGACTGAAGGCCTTACCACATTCTTCACACTCATATGGCTTCTCACCAGTGTGGACTCTCTGATGAATGACGAGGGCAGAGCTCCCAATGAAGGCTTTGCCACACTCTTCACATTCGTAGGGTTTCTCACCAGTGTGGATTCTCCTGTGTTTACTCAGGCCTGAGCTTTGAGCAAAACTCTTTCCACATTCATGGCAGATGTGCCGCCTCCCTCCTGTGGCATTTTTCTGCTTTCTTTGTAGCCTGCCCTCCTGTTCACCAGCTTCTGCACATGTAGGAATCTGGGCAATGTCTTCTCTCAGGTGGCACGATATCTTCCCATGCTCCTTTTCTGGAAGCTCCTCAGCTGGAGGCAAGTCCCTGCTCTTAGTCTGTTTTTCATCACCTGAAACAACAAATAACTGGCAACTGTGGCTTACGCCATGGAAGGAAAGCTCTGTGATGAGTACCAGGGAGGCAAGAATTACAGAGGTCTATAAATGCCTGGGATGAGGATTTAAGTGCTAGAATAAGGATGGGAATAAAAGGGGAGAACAGGAGTGCTGGGGAGGAGAGAGACCTAAGAATGGGAATGGGGCCATTGGAAAGGTACACACTGGGAGTGGAGGGAGTGGGTAGAAGACAGTGAGGATCCAGGACTATGCTGGGGATGTATGTGGTTGGATCCAGGACTATGCTGGGGATGTATGTGGTCGTTCTAAGTTCTAAGAATTGTAAGGCAGGGCCATGCACCTAGGATTAGATACTAAAACGGTTGAACAGAAAGTGACAGTAAATGGAGCATGTGGAAGGATTTCTGAAATACCTTTGAGAAACAGCGACTGGGAGGCTCAGGCTGGCAGATCACTTGAGGTCAGGAGTTCAAAACCAGCCTGGCCAACATGGTGAAACCCCATCTCTATTAAAAATACAAAAATTAACCGGGCATGGTGGTGGGTGCCTATAATCCCAGCCACTCAGGAGGCTGAGGCAGGAGAATCACTTGAACATGAGAGGTAGAGGATGCAGTGAGCCAAGACTGCACCACTGCACTCCAGCCTGGGCGACAGAGTGAGAGTCCATCTCAAAAACGAAAGAAATAAATAAACGAAACAGCGAAAGTGGAGAGTCAGAAATTGGGCACTGATCAATGATACGATAAAGACAGTTGTCTCGGTTCATATCCCAGGCAGAGGCAGGGTCCCCAAACAGAACTGGATTCAGTGCTGTGAATTTTATGCCACCAATTAGCTACGTGGCCTCAGACAAGTCAGGCAATCTTCTCAGCCTCTGCACCTTCATCTCTGAGGTCAGGGTCTATAGTCAATGTCTAAGGACACTTCTCTCACACTCTATGGTCCCAAGGCCCATTTCCTGAAGAGGCCTCCCAGCTTTCCTCTTCAGTCAGGGATAGGAACAGGAGGACATCAACATTTAGTGGGCATCTCCTGTGAGCCAGACCTGTACTCGGGGTTGTATCGACTTCAACCCATTTAACTTAACTAGAATACTGGCACGGAGAGGAGAAAGCAAGGTCAGAAGGGATAAGCAGGCCAGGTGGAGTAGCTCATGCTCATGCCTGTAATTCCAGCATTTTGAGGGGCCAAGGCAGGAAGATTGCTTGAGCCCTGGAGTCCGAGACCAGCCTAGGCAACATAGCAAAACTCTATCTCGACAAAAAATTAAAATTAAAAAATTAGCCAAGTGTGGTGGTACATGCCTTTAGTCCCAGCAGTTTGGGAGGCTGTGGTGAGAGGATCAATTTAGCCCAAAATGTTGAGGCTGCAGTGAGCCATGATTGTGTCACTGCACTCTATCCTGAGTGACTGAGCAAGACCCTATCTCTCAAAAACAACAAAAAAAGAAAGGGTAAGGAGCTAGTCAGTTACAGGCTTTCAGAAATGGTGATTGTGAATCCAAACATAACAGGGCTCAACAGCTTCCAATAGCTCAACAGGTTCTAATATACAAAGAATGCCAAGAAACCTTAACAGAAATTAGTGCCCTTTAGTCTTACCCAGGGAGACCAGGCTGCCATGGTTCTCCTGCTTTTCATCTCTACAGAGATTCCCCTGAGATGAATCCTGCTGTGTCCATTCAGGGGTGAGGGTCAGGGCCACATCTTCCACTTTCAACAACCCCTAAAACAATAGGTAATCCCATTGAAGAAGGGGCTGACCAAAATGGTGGAGTGGGGAAGATCTGGGAAGCACCCCCAGGCCCCATTCCTGCCAACAGCTAGTAATAAACAGGAAAAGCCTCTTAAGTGGGCACCTAAATAAAGTTAATGATAAACAACCTCGAGATAGATGAGAAAATGCAGATCCCATTTGAGATCTGTATGGAGGATCTAGGATGGGGGTAGAGGGGAATGGGGAGTGAGGAGTCTTCACAGGAAGCTCAATAGTAGTGAGGGGCATTGGGGGAGGGATAGGGCTCCAGCTCACCCGGGACTCTGGAGTAAGCCTAGAAGCTACCACTGCATCTTCTCTGCAGCATCCTCCATGGGCAAGCATGGGGACCTGGAGAACTAAGAAGGAAAGAAGCTCTGGATGAGATGTACCCTGGCATTCAGCCTCCCTGCCTTGTGCAATCTAAGTTAAATAACTGGATTAATAGATTCCTGTCTCACTTGATTGAGCCCAGGAGTCTGAAGCTGCAATGAGCTGTGATTGAGCCACTGCACTCCAGCCTGGGCAACAAAGTAAGACCCTGTCTCTCTAAATAAATAAATTCCTGCCAAACAAGTTTATACATAGTGTGCTCCTTTCCAAAATTCCTGGTCCCTACCAGCTCCAATCCTATGGCTAAAGATAACTGTTGTGCTCTGCAGATACACGAAAACAATGCAAAAAGGCAGGATCCTTGTGAGCAGTTGTGAAATAAAAAGAACATAAAAAACAAAAAAGCTTTCCATCTGAAGATCCTTTGAATTTTGCTAGAGATAGGAGGAAAAATCGGATTTTGGGTCAGTATGTCCTTAGTAGCCATTAGGGTGCTTTTTGCTCTGGATTTGAAAAGCTAAAAGGAGTCAGACAAAGCTGGGCTATGAAAGGCTAAGTAAGGGTCTGGCTTTATACAACGTATGGAAATTCAAGAGAGAGAAAAGTAAAGAACTTCAGGTTTCCTTATTATTCCTTATATAACTTCAGGAAGCATATATATATTCCTCATATATTCCTTATATATTCCTTATATGACTTCAGGAAGCATATATATTCCTCATGTATTCCTTATATAACTTCAGGAAGCAAATTTTTAAAGGGGCACAAAACAGGTGGTTTAGGCTAGAACCTCTGTTTAAAAATAAAGATCGCATGTTGGCTAGAACATCCCAGTGATGTGTATCTTGGGAACTTGTACATGTGTTTAAGACACATGAAAGGACATCTCAGAACACATACAGCCATTTCCTATGCAGTGAATTTCATATTGTTTTAATAACAGACCCAGGATTTAGAAGATTTATACCCTTTAATTTGCAATAGTCCTATAATTTATGAGATTGGCTGGCTGGCTTTACAGATTCTGTTTACTTTCTGCATAAGACTTCCCACTGTCATACGAATTGTATTATTAATGTGTTTATTTACCATCTTCCTCACTTAAATGTAAGCTCCACTGGGACAAGAACAGTTTCACTCACAGTTCCATTCCCAGAGCTAACTGGCCACCACACTGGAGGCCTCCATAATTACAAGTTAAAGAAGAACAAAGACAAGTAGCTGGTATACACAAGTGTGGTAGCTTACACCTATAATCCCAGCACCTTGGGAGGCCCAGGCAGGAGGATCACTTGAGCCCAAGAGTTTGAGACCAGCCTGGGAAACATGGTGAGACCTCAAATCCACAAAAAAGTTTTTAAAACCTAGCCAGGCATGGTGGTGCACACCTGTAGTCCCAGCTACTCGGGAGGCTGAGGTGAGAGGATTGCTTGAGCCCAGGAAGTGGAGGCTGCAGTGAGCGATCCAGAGGATCGCTTGAGCCCAGGAAGTGGAGGCTGCTTGAGCCCAGGAAGTGGAGTGCCACTGCACTCCAGCCTGGGTGAAACAACAAGACCCTGTCTCAAGAAAACAAAAACCAATACAACAAAACAAAACCCAAACAAGAACCAATTCTTTCCAAACCTAAGTTTTACTAATATCTTATTTACTATGTCCAGTCTTGGTTGAAAAAGCTTTCCATCATTATGTTGGAAATACTCCTTTTAGTCTCAGTCTTAAATGAGAGTTGATCTGTGATGGGCATATAAGCCCCCTATCAATGAATTTTGTTGGCTATCCTTAAATGAAATTGGATGAAGTCTGCAGAATTCATACTGTCTAGAAAATAATCCTTACCTCTATCTTGTAAGGGCTGGGATCCCAGAGATTCATGCTTGAGCAGAGCCTTCATTAGCTGAAATTGGCTACTTTGTGACCCTGGGGCTGGTGTCAATAGTGCCATCTTGCAACAGAGCAGTTCTTGCCCCTGGTCAACACCTGAAACCTAGAAATCATTTGTTCTTATTTTCATGTTTTCATCAAACACTTCCATAGAACTACCTAGGTGGCTGGCACTATTTCCAAGTGCATTATAAATGTTAACTCATTTAACGCAGAAAACAACAATCTTATAAGGGAGGTATTATTATTATACCCATTTTACTGATAGGGAAATTAAGGCACAGCCAGTTTAAGTAGCTAATCAGTGGCAATGCTAGGATGGGAGCTCAGGTAGAATGATGCCAGAGCACATGTTCTTATCATTACTCTATGCTCCTTCATATATACATTTGTGCTTTTATGAAAATCCATTGGAAACTGGTGCAAAATTCTCAGAGAATATTAATACCTTTTATTATCTGAAAAGGGGATTACAATCTCTAGTTTATGGAGTTTGGGGGACCCAAACAACATCACAGTATGTGAAATCACCTAACATGGCCTGGCATACGATATGTATGCAGGTTTCCTTCCAGACATTTATAGTTATTATAAAATTACAGTTTTCAAGTTACTTTCTCATGTGCAGCTCAGAATTTCCCACATCCTTTATAAAGAATGAAGCTAAGAGACTCGCACTGACTTTCCACTGTTACAGGCCTTGGGTGCAACAGACCCAAGTCAAGAACCTTGGTATCCAGCTCACCATTTAGAAGGCTCTGGCCACACAGGTCCTCTGACCTCTGAGGGTGTGTGCACAGGGACACAGGATGATGCAAAGAGGACACAGTCTCATAAAACAGGGAAGAACATGGAGGTAAAAGTCGGCCCATTTTCTACCAGAGGTTCATAACCAGTGGTCCATGAACTCCTTCCCACGTAGTCCATGAACTTGAACAGGACAAAAGCTAATCTTATTTTTAACTAGTCTTTAAGAGAAAGTTAGCATTTCCTTCCAATTATGAATGGAAGCAACAAATCAATGTAGCATAAGCAGTACCCACGACTTTGTCACCAATAGAACCTGCAGATGTTTTTACATCACATTACAACCAAGCAAACAGATACTTATCACTGCTTTGTAATTGCCAGTTATAAGACCTGTCCGTAGGTTTTATTATTTAGTGTACTAATAAAAAAAGTATGACTTTAATACAAATTTAATACTTTGCAAACTGTATGTTGATATGACTGCGTTCTTTTGTAATCCTTTATGGTTTCTTTATGTATTTTAAAAAAAAATTATTCTGAGAAGGAGTCCAGGGACTTCACCTTACTGCCAAGGAGGTTCACGGTACAAAAAAGAGATGAAGAACCCCTGGATGTTAAAGGAATGCCCCTCACTCCGATCTGGGATTTCAGGAGGAAACAGACCACAGCGCTCAGATACTAAACCTGTTCTTTCTACCTGCGGCGCCGGCTCATCCAGCTGCCTCTCCAAATACTCCAGTAGCACCACCACCTCCTCCCCGCTCTCTGGATGCTGCTCCCGCACCCAGCTCTGCAGATTCCCCGGCAGGATGGTCAGGAACTGCTCCAGCACCAACAGCTCCAGGATCTGCTCCTTGCTGTGCATCTCAGGCTGCAGCCACTGTCGGCAGAGCTCTCGGAGCCGACTCAGCGCCTCGCGGGGGCCTGCAGCCTCCGGGTAGCGGAAGCCTCGGAAGCGCTCGCGGGAGCCCTCAGAACCCAGATCTGGGCTACTGGGAAAACCGGCTTCTTCTTCCTCCACCTTTATGACCAGAAGCTCCATCTGGTCTTCTGTAGACTGGGCATCCAGGGCTGTGCTTTCACTTAATTCTCTAGCCATCCTAGGCCAAGGCAGTACTCAGGCCTCACTCTAGCTTCCAGCGCTATTTCTGCAGAAGATCCCTGAAAGGTGGGAAATCATTATTAACCAGTAAACTTGCAAGTAGTCCCTTCTCTCCTGCCCAGGAGCCCAGAGACATCTCTGGGGAACTGCTGCAGAAATTTCTCCATGTTCAGTGGTTCTGCAGCTTAATCCTCTACACCACCCCAAGCCTGAATCCCATAGTAAGGTTCCCAAAGGATGTCCTGGAGTGATCCTGGACACCCCCAAGCCCCTGACTAATCAGGAAAAAAACTGAAATTGGTGAGGATCCAGGGCACTTCCTGGACTCTCTAGGAAGCTCCTCTCAGTGACTTGCTCAGAGTTATCCCATTAACAACCAGGTCTGTGGTTGTCTAAATTCTAAGATGACCCTAACGATTTCCTGCCCTAATCCTCAGGACTTTCAATATGAGATAGCAAGTCCAGACTGACTGGACTGATCCCAAAGAGCTGAATTCTACCGACAACCTCAATGACCTCATAAGTAGATTCCTCTCAGAGCCTCCAGATAATAGCCCAGCCCTACCAACACCTTGGCTTTGGCCTGGGAAGACCCTAATATTGAACTCAGCTGAGCCTGCCTGGCCTTCTGACCTATAGAACTGGAACAAATAAGCTGATTTTTTTTTTTTTTTTTTTTTTTTTTTTGCTTATTTGTTTGTTTTGAGACAGAGTCTTGCCCTGTCACCCAGGCTGGAGTGCAGTGGCATGATCTCGGCTTGCTGCAACCTCCACCTCCCATGTTCAAAAGATTCTTCTGCCTCAGCCTCCCAAGAAGCTGGGATTATAGGTGTGCACCACCATGCCCAGCTAATTTTTGTATTTTTAGTAGAGCCGAGGTTTCACCATGTTGGCCAGGCTGATCTCGAACTCCTGACCTCAAAAGATCTGCCTCGGCCTCCCAAAGTGCTGGGATTAAACACATGAGCCACTGCGCGCAGCCCAGATTTTGTTTTAAGCTGATAAATTTGAGGTAAATGTTATACAGCAATAGAAAACTAATACAGTTGATTCTATATCTGTGGGTTCTGCATTGAGAGATTCAACCAACCACAGCTGGAAAATATCTGGGAAAAAAAAATAACAAAAACAACAATTAAAAAATACAAATAAAAATACAATATAAAAAGTGTTTACAAAACATTTACATTGTATTTGGTTTATAAGTAATCTAGAGATGATTTAAAGTGTACAAGAGAAGTTGAGCCTGGTGCCGCACTACTGCAGTCCCAGCTACTCAGGAGGAAGAGGCAGGAGGATCACCTGAGCCCAGGAGTTCAAGGATGCAGTAAGCTATGATTGTGCCTCTGTACTCCAGCCTAGGCAACAGTGCAGAGACTCCATCTCTTAAAAAAAACATACAGAAGGATGTGTGTAGGTTATAGGAAAATACTATATGCCATTTTATGTAAGACTTGAGCATCCACAAATTTTGGTATCATTGGGGATCCCGGAATGAATCCCCCACAGATAGTGAAGGATGGCTGTACCAGGTCTTATCTGTGGTCAAGGTACTGTAGTAAGGGGAAGAAGAAAGAAAAGACAGAAGGCCCTGGACCAAAAGAAATAGAACTGAATTAAACCTTGGCTGCCTGCTAGTGAGACCCTCAATTATATCTGAAGTGAGGCTTGCCCAAAAAACTGGCATAATATTCACATTAAAATTCAGCTGAAAGAAGGATTTCTGCAGGCTCTTCGGATCTTTGGGCTGAAGGCCCTTCAGTTTCTCTCAGAAACATCAAGGCAGCCGAAAACATCACCAAGCCCTTCCCCTGGAGAGAGCATAGGCTGCCCCTGGTCTTTGCCACCTCCTCAATCTGCCACTTTCTTTCTTCCCCTTCAAGACTGAACTTCTTGAAAGAAAGTCCTTAGTCCCTGATTCTAGTCCTCACCTCCCACTAAGCCTTCCACACACTGTAGGCTGCAACTGCCAACACCACTAAGATTTCGCATGCAGAAGGAACCAAAGGTGCTTCCCTCAATTCCCATTTTCCATGGCCTCTTCTCAGGCAACTGGGCTGAGGATACTGTCCACTTCCAAAAACTCACTTGTCCTTACTTCAAGGAACTTGCTTTCTCCTGCTTTCCTCCTTCCTGGTTCTTCTCAGCTCCCATCATAATCTGGTTAAGTGTTCTGAAGCCAGGTTTCCTGAGGTCGTCAAAATCCTGGCTTTACTACCTACTAGCTCTGTGCCTCCCTCTCCTTATCTGTAATAGGGATAGTGATAGCAGATAGGGCCATTGTAAGCATTAAGTAAGTGAGTGTATAAAGCTCTTAGAACAGTGCCTGGTGTGTGGTTGTAAGGAACATGGCTGTGCTGCAGCGAAGCAGGCATAGGCCGAGGTAAACATCCTGCACGACTCAGCAGGATTGGAGCGCACGCACACAATTCCGTGCATTATATAATCACAGTTATGTAGCCATAATCTGGGGAGGCTCATCACCTGGCTCTAAGATACTACTGTTTGTGAGGTGTATAAATGTGGCACTGACACTGTGAAAGAGCTGCTGAGTAAAGCCATGTCCCATCTACCTGCTGTCTCTCGAGTGTTCTTCCAGCTCCCTGCCCCCCATCCACCCACTCCCCTTGGACCTCAGCTGGGGCTCTAACCTGACATTTGGCATAGTGAGCAAGATGAGGTGAGTGGGTCTTCAGCCCCCAGGCTCCCGGAGCGGCTATGCAGCCACAGCATGAGCTGTGGCACCCAGTGGCAGCCGTGCTGCAAGGATGGGCTCTGGTGGAAACATGGGCGGCAGTGGACAGACCCTCCACGAGTGTGGAGAAGGTGCTGAAGCACCTGGAAATGCACAGGACCGAGAAGGAGTGTGCCTTTGCCAACAGAGTCAGATGGGCATTTGTGACTGTGCTGCTGGAAGGGCATGCCCAGTCCCTGCTGGACGCAGTGCAGGGAGGAGGAATAACCTCCGTTACAGGCTCACCCAGTGGTATGCAAGAAAATAGAGCATGAACAGCCACTGGGCCCCAAGGGTGGGCCTAGAGACCCCCTACCATAGTGAAGCACACTTCTTATAGTGCTTGTACCCCCCACTGAGTTGTGGGAGTTAGGCAAGCAGTGCCAGCAGCATTTGGGGGAGACTCCCTGCCTGAATTCTGTCTCTCCGGGACAAAGGAGCTGATCCATTTCCTGCTCCGCCTCTGAGATGGAAAAGCTGGCTTCTTTAATTACAGTGTGGTCTGATGCCGGTGAAATACCAGAAACTGTCAGTAGATGGCAGTTGTATATAGACTTAGTGCAAGTCATTCGGGAAAAGGACATTGCTGGGCAACTAGGTCCCGCCGGAGCGTTCCAGATCAAAGATTACCTGCTGCAGTCAGGCAGAAATGTAAAGTCTTTCCTGTTTGATTGGGAACTGACCAAGGTGCCGGGCTTGGGGGGACACCGGACAACCAAAGGCAATATATGGAATCGGCAAGCCACTGGTCCCTAACCCTGAATAAGTTTCCGGGCAGAGCTGCATTTATTGACGGTTATGAAAGCTGGTCAGTGAAAGTGAAACCTGTATCTTTGGACCTCGGCATCGGCCGCTTAGCTCCCTGCTTATGCACTGTGGATGTCTCTCCCATGCCTGAGGACAGGCTGTGGGTGGATGTTTTGCACGGCTTGGCAGCTGTGCCGTCTATCATGGATTTGATAGGCCACTTGACAACAGAACTGGGATGGTGCCACTGTGTGGTGGACTTGGCCAATGCATTTCTCTTAATCGACATTGCTCCAGAGAGCCAGGAACACTTTGTCTTCATGGGAGGGTGACAATGGACTTTCACAGTGTTGCTGCAGGGATATATGCATAGCCCCAACATATGTCATGATCTTATTAATGATGTTATATTAACCTCTGATTCTCTTGCAGATTTAGAAGCAGCAACGCAGCCTCTTGCCTGGAATTGGGATGATGCGGCTGAAACCACCTTCCTGGCAGCCAAACAGGCTATTCAGCAGGCACAAGCCCTATGGGTAGCTGATCAGGGGCACCCATTTAAACTTGATGTGCATGTGACCAGATAGTTTTGACTGGGGCTTATGGCATCACACAGAGCTCTTTAGAATGCCAGTAGACTTTTGGTCCCAACTTTGGAAGGGAGCTGAGCTCCAGTATTCCTCGACAGAGAAGCAGTTACTAACTGCATATGCTGCCCTTTAGACTCGCGACAGCCTGGCAGGATGGGCTACAGTCGTCGCGCGCATGACTTACCCAATAGCAGGGTGGGTATGCTCATGGGTAACAACCCACACACTGGGATGGCACAGACATCCACTTTTGTAAAGTGGGGTGCTTAAGCCTACTTGGAACAGCAAAGTATGCTAACTCAAGTCCCTTAGAAGCACAATTACAGGAAGTCTTAGGACCTACAGTCCTAATGCAAGAGAAGGTTATGGGACCTGAGGCACCCCTAGATCCTGAGCCTTCACCTTTTAAGGAAGGGCATTCCCGCATTCCCAATGGGGCATGGTACACAGATAGGTCTAGCCAGGGTGCTACTGCTACCTGGACTGCTGTTGCAGCCCAGCCTAGTACCAACACCCTATGGTTTGATACCAGGTATGGACAAAGTAGCTAATAAACTGAACTCAGGGCAATGTAAATGGTGATCACCAAGAAGGTGACACCTATGGTAATCTGCACTGATAGCTGGGCAGTTTATCAAGGCTTAACCTTGTGGCTAACTACCTAGAAGTTATAGAAGTGGCTAGTCACTGACCCATGTAGGGCCAGGCCATGTGGCCAGATCTATGGGAGAAAGGATGACTTCCTCCAACCAGGTATGGGGACAAACAGTAACCTGTTGTTGCCCGCCCCAACACCCTAAAGGTAGGGAAGCAAAAACCCTGGATTAATATATAAAGCAACACTGGGGTAACATCACCATGTAGTGATTGCTCACTATAACCTGAAATTATTGCTCCCTGTATTACTGTGGCCCAAGTGCCCAGAGCTTATGTGCCAGGCTTATGTGTCAAGCCTCTATGTATACATTGGGCCTGTGTGCCCAGAGCCTATATGTCAGACTTATGTGTCAAGCCTGTGTGTATCAGCCCTGGGTGCCCAAAGTTTATATGTCAGGCCTGTGTGCCAAACCTATATATTGGGCCTGTGTACCCAAAAACCTATGTCTCCCTCGGCCAAGGGGGTGGAGTGTAAGGTAAATGGATGTGCTTTGGTCAAGAATAGGCCGAGGCAGATATGCAGGCCAGCGTGACTCAGCGAGTTTGGAACGCAGGCGCACCACTCCACTTGTTATATAACCTGTTTGTGTAAGCTCATACTTGGCTTACAGCCACTATTGTCTGTAAATGGTATAACTGCCCTGCTGACGCTGTACATAGGACTTGTGCCCAGAGAGAGAGAGAAAAACTGCTGATCCTGTAAGAGAGAACTGGCCATCTTGCAGACAGACAGAGGTGAGCCAGGAATTAACAAGTGTGCCAAGGAGTACAGCTGTAAGTGTGGGAGCAGCAGGAGCCACAGAGCCGTTTGCTGAGAAGGGCTGCGGTCGGAGGAGGCAGCCGAGACAGAGGCAGACAGTGTGAGAGCTGCAGCAGCTGCTGCTGAATAAAATCATATTTTACCTGCCTACAGCCCCGAGTGTTCTTTCAACTACCTGCCACCCATCCAACAACTCCCCTCGGACCTCAGTATGGACTGGAACCTGACACTTGGCATGACAGTGGTAAGTACCATATACATGTTGGCTAATAGTATAATTCACTGGTCTTTCTTTTTTTAAATAAGAGTAGGCCTGGTGGTTCTGTTCTTGACCTTTTCTTTTCTCTATCCACAGTCTTCCCCAGAACTATCTTTAATCACTCGCAAGGTTTTAACTTCTATTTCTAGGCTGTAGACTCCTGATCCCTATCCTGAGCTGCCTTCCAGACAGTCCTATATGGAAATCTTGCAAACAAATCCAATTCAATATGCCCCAAATCAAAGTGATTTTCTTGCTTCCTAATCTACTCCTTCCTCAGTATGGTATTATCTAGAAACAACAGCACCAGCCATCAGGTTTCGTCAGAGTCATCACTTTGTAATGGATGATTTCTGTATTTTAGGAGGGAAAAGTAAGATATTCTGAAAGACAGCCTATCCCAGAAGCCATGAGACCTGGGCCTGATCTAAGAGGGAAGGGAAACCTGAGATTCCTGTGAACCAGCTGGGACTAGATTTTAAACTAGAAGTGAGTGACTGCAAAATTATTTGACTGGACTCGGATGTCAGTAAGTCCCTCTTTACTCAGTGGAATGGAGAGGCTAGAAAATGTAAGGCTGGGCTGGGCGCAGTGGCTCACGCCTGTAATCCCAACACTTTGGGAGGCTGAGGTGGGCACATCATGAGGTCAAGAGATCGAGACCATCCTGGCCAACATGGTGAAACCCCGTCTCTACTAAAAATACAAAAATTAGCTGGGCGTGATGGCATGCGCCTATAGTCTCAGCTACTTGGGAGGCTGAGGCAGGAGAATCGCTTGAACCCGGAAGGCGGAGGTTGCAATGAGCCAAGATCGCACCACTGCACCTGCACTCCAGCCTGGCAACAGAGCAAGACTCTGCCTCAAAAAAAAAAAAAAAAAAAAAGAAAAGAAAAGAAAAGAAATGTAAGGCTGGTAGAGGTTACAAAGGGAAAAACAATTCCAAGTCCGTATCTTCCTGAACCTCTATTCCTCAGTCCAACTCTCTACAGTTCAAAGGATGGTAGGGAATAGAAGGAAATTAGGAAACTGAGAGAAGCCATTGATTGTCACAAATGAAAAGTACCAGAAAATACTTCCTCCTAATAAGCTGCCACAAGAGATCTGGGGTACTGCTACATGAGCTAATAATACCAAAATAAGTGAGCCTAAATCTAATCTAGTCTTTAGATCCAAATACCAGTGTACAGGTGAAATATAGGAGCAAATTACATTAAAGGCTTTCAAACTTTGTTACATATTAGAATCACTGGGGAGCTTTTAAAACATCCTAATGCCTTGGGTACAATCAAGATCAATCAGTCTGGGTGCAGTGGCTCACACCTGTAATCCCAGCACTTTGGGAGGCCGAGGCAGATTTCCTGGGGTCAGGAGTTCAAGAACAGCCTGGCCCATATGACGAAACCCTGTCTCTACTGAAAATACAAAAATTAGCTGGGCGTGGTGGTACACACCTGTAATCCCAGCTACTTGGGAGGCTGTGGCATGAGAATCACTTGAGCCTGGGAGATGGAGATTGCAATGAAAAAAAAAATCAATTAAATCACTCTCTGGGGGTGGGACTTTTAATACATCAATAACTTTTAAAACTTTCTAGGTCATTCTGATGTGCAGCTGAGTTTGAGATCTAATAAGTTAAAGATACTAAAAAGAAGCAATCGACCAAATCCAGAATGTGAGGCATTTTATAAAACAGAAGGTTCAAGTTCCTCAACAAATAAATGGCATTTTAACCAAAAGGAGTGGGAGGGAATGGGAACTGTCATAGATTAGAAGACTGAACAGACTTATCAAATAAATGCAAATGGTGAACCATATTCGGACCCCACTGAAAACAACAACTGTAAAAAGACTGTAAAAAAAAAAACTCTAGAAATATTTGAGACAATTATTTGAAAATCAAGATAATGATATCAAGGAATTATTGTCAATTTTTTTGCATGTGATCATGATACTATGATTATATTAAAAGTCCCTGTATATAAGAAATTGACACTGAAGTACTTGTACTTGTGAGTGAACTAAAATGTTTCCATCTGCAATTTGCTATAAAATGAAAGAGAAGAGAGGGACGAAATGAGGAAAAAAGAGATAAAGAAAGAGGGGGAGAGGGAGGGAAGGAAAGGAAGACAAAGAAAGGAGGGAGAGGGAAAGAAAGGAGAGAGGGAAAGAGGGAGGAAGTAAAAGGGAAGGAGGGAGACAAAAGGGAAGGAGGAGGAGAAGGGAAGGAAAGAGAGTGGAAAGGAGGGAAAAGAAGAATGAAAGAAAATGACCAAAAGATGATGGCTGAAGCTGAGTCATGGTTATATTGGTGTTCATTGTAACATTCTCTCTACAATTAAATGTGTTTAAATTTCTCTCCAAAATTTTAGAAAATTAAACAATGTCCTAACTTCTTTCCTTCCTGAATAATACAGTCAAAAAGCATTAAGGTAGGGTCAAGGAAGGCGAGAGAGAGCCACAGCCCAACCCAGAGTGAATCTGGAGCCCAAGTGGAATGAGGAGGGTGTCCACGGTGGGGAAGGGAGGAAGTCTATGGCAGGAAAACAACACTGATACATTTACATCATTTATTCTACAAACTCCATTTAGGTTTCACTACCTGGCCCCTACTTGGATCTGAGCCAAACTGATCACAGTGGGAAGGCACAAGATTGGGAAATTGGTTGCAAACACAAAGTATTTATCAAATCAGTAAATATACTGAAGATAAGGAAAGGAAAGTTTCTCATTAACAGAAAAGAGTTACAAGTCTATGAAAGAGCTAACCCTGTAAAAGTTGGGTTGAAATGAAGGGTGTTAGTATGAAGCCAGTTTCAGGCTAGGGCGCTCCTGGAAGCTCGAAAACTGGTGGATCTCCAGCACTAAGCAGGACATCAGATTTTTGCAAAAACCAGGGGTCCTAGTCCTTTTTCACTATTAAAAACTTCTATTGTTCCTCCTAATCTCCAGCCAAGGAAAAGGTACCCCCGAGTCTTAAAGCCTTTGAGAGTTTGAGTATCACAACGTCCAACACAAACCAGTTTTGGTCTTTGCTTTGGGATAGGCTCTTTTTCAGAGTATCTTATTTTTCCCTCCTAAAATATAGAAATCATCCATTACAAAGTGAATTGATGAATGACAGTAAAATTGAAAGCAACCGTACAAAAGCCAGTCACTAATGTGTCATCATAGTTATAAATAATAATAGTACCACTAATAAAAGCAAATCTTTAAATCATGCTTACTCTGTACCTTACCCATACGAATGCATTCAATCCTCACAACAACCCAGTGAGTTAGGGAATATTATCCCCATTTTACAAAATAGTAAAATGAGGCAGAGAGAGAGCTTAGGAACTAGTGAAAAGTCACACAGCCAGTAAGTGGCAGAGGCAGGATTTGAACCAGATAATCTGACTCCAACGTTCTGGCTCTTGGCCAGTACCACAGAATAATTTAAAGACCTTGAAACTGACCTTGTTACCAGGCAGTGCAAAAATGTAACGGCTCCCATTCTCGAGGCTTGTCTATGTGACCCATGCATCCCGTCTCCAAATACCCTCAAGAACCGACCCGGACACTCGGTAACGGCCCTAAACAAGGGACACCCATATTGGGCTCTACGCGGGAACGCCGAGGACCACTTCATTCCGCCGCAGAGCGCCCTTCCCTCCCCCACGGCTTCTCGCAGGGGTCTCCCTCCTTGGGAGCCGAGGCTGCAGGAACTGGGGAGGGAAGGGCCTCTCTCCACAAACACACACACACACACACACACACACACACACACACACACACACACTCCTGCAAACGCACCTCTACCCGGGGACAAAAGAACTGCAAGACCGACAGGAGGAGAGCCGCGGGATGAGATTTAACCCCACAGTGGAAGGCAGACGCCGATTCACCCCATACTCACAAAGTGCTTCAAACTAGCAAACCACCCGCAGGGCGGGGCACAGAAGCCACTTCCGGGCCTCTCTAGCCACCTCCCTGACAGACTCTGTCGTTTGCTAGCTCGGCACCTTGTGTCCCCTCCCCTTTTGCTATTAAAGAGGCTTTAAAATTTTTATTTTTCCAGCTATAACTAAGGGAGAAAGGCAAGGTGCAGAATTCTTTTCATAATTTGCTATATTTGCGAATAGAAGAGAGTAAAAAGAATCTAAATTATGTGTGCGTGTGTGGCACAAAGAAGCCCTGGAAAAATCGGAAAATTAATAATAGTGGTTACCTACGAGAGGTGAACGGTCAGAAACTGAGTGAAAACGGGCACAAGAGTGAGAAGGAAAGTGTTAGGGTGCATGTTTTAAATGTACTTTTAATTTTAGAGTTGATTGCATTGCCTAATTAGAATATGAATTCTAAATACATAAATTTTAAGGAGCATGCTGCGTGGTTTACATAAAAAATCCAAGATAATCTAACACTCAAATTATGATGATTAATAAGAGAGTTTAGCAAGTTGGCTGGACTTTTTAAAATTCATGTTCACAATGACATTCTCCATCAAAATTATAAAAATAGAATTTTTAAAAGACATCTATCACAGAAGCAAATACTTACAAAAGATACCTGAATGGAAACATTAGTAACTTTATTCATTAGGGATAAGTAGTTGAAATTATGAGACATATATATGCACCTATATATATGAGACATATATATGCACCTATATATATGAGACATATATATGCACCTATATATATGAGACATATATATGCACCTATATATATGAGACATATATATGCACCTATATATATGAGACATATATATACACCTATATATATGAGACATATATATACACCTATATATATGAGACATATATATACACCTATATATGAGACATATATATACACCTATATATATGAGACATATATATACACCTATATATATGAGACATATATATACACCTATATATATGAGACATATATATACACCTATATATATGAGACATATATATACACCTATATATGAGACATATATATACACCTATATATATGAGACATATATATACACCTATATATGAGACATATATATACACCTATATATGAGACATATATATACACCTATATATACGAGACATATATATACACCTATATATGAGACATATATATACACCTATATATGAGACATATATATACACCTATGTATATGAGACATATATATACACCTATGTATATGAGACATATATACACCTATGTATATGAGACATATATACACCTATGTATATGAGACATGTATATACACCTATGTATATGAGACATGTATATACACCTATGTATATGAGACATGTATATACACCTATGTATATGAGACATGTGTATACAGCTATGTATATGAGACATGTGTATACACCTATGTATATGAGACATGTATATACACCTATGTATATGAGACATGTGTATACACCTGTATATGAGACATGTATATACACCTATATATATGAGAACTCAATATCATAAAGATATCATTCCTTCCTAAATTGATACACAAATTCAGTACAAAGCAAATCAAGATTCCAATTGTGCTCAGTGGAATTTGACTAGTTGATTTTAAATGTATATGGAATAATGAAAGAGTCACGAATCCAAGACATTTTTAAAACAAATGAAGGAGCTGCAGAAACTTGCCCTATATAATTTATTATAAAATTATAGCAGCTAAGACAATATAGTATTGGCACAACTACAGACAAATAGACCAATGAAACAGAACTGAGGACTGAGCAACAAACATGTATGTGTGGATGCTTGATATACGGTGGAAATTGCATTACAAATCAGTGAGGAATAAAGGAGCTACTTGACAAATAGTACTGTAATATTTGGATATCTAAATGGAAAAATAAAATAAAATTGGGTTTCTACTTTATATGTTGCACAAAAAATCAGTTCCAATCAGCTAACTTTCAGACTTTTAAAAGAAAATTTAGAATAATTGCTCTTTTTTCTATTCACAAGTTTGCTTCTATAGAATCATTTTTTTATGAGCTCAAGTAAAACAAGATTTCTTTTAAACTGCACAAACATACAAACTATAAGGAAAACAATAAATAAATTTGACCTCATTAAAAATTAAAACTATATCAAAAGATACTAGAAACTAATGGAAAAGACAATTAAATTAAAAGGTTGGGAGAAGATATTTGCAACACATATAGTCAACAAAGGATCAGTCCACTGAATATATAATGAACATCTACAAATGAATAAGAGAGAAAAAAGCCAACAATCATACAGAAAAAAAATGGCAAAAAATATGCACAGGCAATTCCCAGAGAGGAATCTCGAATGACCAATAAACATAAGCATATACAGTTAATCATTAGCAATTAAATAAAGGCAAATTTTAAATCATTTTATACCAACACCTGAGTAATAACATTTGCTGATAAGAATGTGAAAATTTTGAGACTGTCATACACAGTTGCTGGGACTATAAATTGGTACACTCATCTAAAAAAGCAATTTTGAAATATATAGTAAAGTTGAAATATATGGTAAACCTGAAAATGATACACACATTGGCCCAGCAGCTTCAAAGTACTTACCCTGTAGGAGCTCTTGTACATAAACAAAAATGTTAATAGACTAGTCTAGGCCAGACATAGCTTTAGATGCTCAGGATATAACAAGGGCAATAAAAGGTAAAGACCCCTGTTCTCATAGAGCTAATGTTCCAGGGGAGACTGGGCCAAAAAAAATAAAATAAAATAAACAAAAACAAAGAAAAGAATTAAGCAGAATAAATAAATACATAAACTGGAATGGAAGTTGATAAGCACTGCGATTTTTAAAAAGGGGAAGGAGAGGAAGAAAAAGAAGAAAATCAGGGTAGAGAGATCAGAAGTCCTGGCATGAGAGGGGGCTAACTGCAATATAAATAAGATGGTGTAAGTCTAGTGACATTCTGGCCAAGATCTGAAGGAGATGAAGGGGTTAGCCCTGTGCATATCTAAGGAAGAGTGTTCCCAGTAGAGGAAACAGCAAGGGAGCCAGATTGGCTGAGGTGGAGTGAACAAGAGAGGGTATCAGAGATAAGGTTACTCTGGGATTTTTAAGCAAGAATTTTACTGAGCTGTGCTTTCAGGAATAACACTCACAAGAAGTTAAAGAAATAGGGCTAGGCAGAGTAGTTGAACTGTGGTGCAGTTACAAGAGAGGCTCCAGCTGATCCTCTCAGGAGCTCAAGGGATGGGACAGTCCTTAAGAATTGCCTTGCCTTGATATAAGGGGTATAAGGTGGAAGGAAGGTAACCTTCTGTGAGGCAACTTTTTGACCAAGGAAAATTCCCAGAGACAGGCTCAATTAAGAGACATCAGCTACCTACTCTCCTGTTCGTTTGGTATAGTAAGAAATGGAAATAACTATTCCAGAATTATTCTTTCTTTCTGAGGAAATTTATAAGAATAGATTAGTAGAAAGATTTACAGTTCCTAGTGTTGTAGCATATCTTAAAGTCATAAAGGATATTTACTGTCTCTCTCCTCTACTATCCATTCTAGATTCCCCTCATCCTTTACTATCATCTTTGTTCATTTAGGTAGTTTACCTTGTAGGTGACCAAAACACTCTGGTAACTATGTTCTTCTCAATTGTGGCTGCTGCACTTGTCCATTTAATAATAAAGACTGTACCGAGGAGGCTGAGTGCCGTGCCTCATACCTGTAATCCCAGCACTTTGAGAGGCTGAGATGGGTGGATCACTTGAGGTCAGGAGTTCAAGACTAGCCTGGACAACATGGTGAAACCCCGTCTCTACTAAAACTACAAAAATTAGCGGGTGTGGTAGTGGGTGCCTGTAATCCCAGCTACTCAGGAGGCTGAGACATGAGAATTGCTTGAACCTGGGAGGCAGAGGTTGTAGTGAGCTGAGATCACGCCATTGCACACTGCACTCCAGCCTGGGAGACAGAGTGAGACTCAGTTTAAAAAAAAAAAAAAAAGATTGTACTGAGGAGAAGCAAGAAGCAAGAGAACACCTAATGGATAACTTGAGTGACAAACTTCATTTTTCCCTGTCCCCACTGTGTAACAGCAGCCTTACCTTCTCTTGATATTGGAACCATCAACTTCTGCCAGGGTGGTGACTCCACTTCTTGTGTGCTGATGTCAGAAAAAGGAGGCAAAAAAATCTGTGTGGCAGCCCTACCTTTCCATTTACAGGGACTCCCTGTTTGTCATGGTGAAAGTGTTCTTCTAGGAATAAAGACTTTTGAACTCACGGAGCCTAGAATCAAGAGGGTACATAGAAAGCACGTCTTTCCCTATGTGGGTCTCTAGGAGTGAGGGAATTCAGAGCTACTTCTACCTCTACTCCTTTGTTCCCAGGCATGCATAGTTGCATACTAGGAAACAAACACTACATAATAATTATTGTCTTAGGGTGTTTATACTTTGCTCTGGAGGATGACACCCCATTGTTTCAGGGTATCATATGTAAGTTGGCACTTTAGCTATGCTTTCAAAGGTTGTTCCATTGCTCTATCTGGCCAGCATGTTCCTGGTGGCTAAGTGTGTGATAGAACCAGTGGATCCCATGGTCATGTGCTCACTGCTACACCTCCTTTGAACCCATGTAAAGTTATGCCAGATCCTATGTCAGTGGATCAATGATTCTGTATGTTCTTGGATAATAGTACTAGCTGAGTCCTATGACCAGAAAAGGCAAACCCACACCTAGAATATGTGTTAATTCTAGTCAAGATGAATCACTTGCCACTGATGGGATTGGTCCCCTCATGATGTTGTATCATATCAATACTCAATATTAATTTTTGTTGCAAGTAAGTTGGACATTCAGTTGTAGCCAGGCACCACTGAGCGGGGAGGGACCATGCTGTTAGGCATAGATAGCCTCCATCTCTGCTGCTATGTTTACCTTGTCCATGAGTCCATCCTGCCAGCACTGGGGTAGCTAATGATGGAGGCTGGTTAATATAAACCAGCAAGGTCATTCTGTCTGCTTATTTGTTCATTGCCTTTTCCATGGTGAATATTCTATAATGAGTTTTAATGTGTACAACAGAGATCTTTGGACTTTCTTCCCACTCTTATAGGTCCATCCACATGACTCTTTCCCAGACCTCTTTGTTTTCAATCTTCCAATCATTTTTCTTTTCTTTTCTTTTCTTTTTTTTTTTTTTTTGAGACACAGTTTCACTGCGTTGCCCAGCTTGGAGTGCAATGGTGCAATCTCAGCTCACTGCAACCTCTGCCTCCTAGGTTCAAGCAATTCTTTTGCCTCAGCCCCCTGTGTAGCTGGGACTACAGGTACATGCCACCATGCCGGCTAATTTTTTCTTTTCTTTTTTTTTTTTGTAGTTTTATTAGAGAACGGGTTTTGCCATGTTGACCAGACTGATCTGGAGTTCCCGACCTCAAGTGATCCACCTGCCTTGGCATCCCAAAGTGCTGGGATTACAGGCGTGAGCCACCATGTCTGGCCCAATTTTTTTCTTCTAGTTCCCTAAAAATCAGACAAGACATTCATCATTACCCTAAATGTACTATATATATTTTTACCTGTAGCCACAAAGATAACTAAGTGCACCTAACTAGGTGTACCATTCAAAACTCTGCCCACTGGGTGGAATTCCCTTGACTACTAATGCCAGGATCACGTCTGAGAGGAGTTCTAAGATAGCCACCATCCATTTTCAGCCTTTAGTAACATACCATGATACTTAATCCAAATAATCCAAACTCAGTATTTTTCCTCCTTTGTCAATTAGTCATAAGGAACCTCCACCAATCACAACTATCACACACTCAGATAGTCACAGGGATGAGCTCAAAGATAGGTGCTAGTGTGGTTGAGATGGATGACAGGAACATGTGGGCCACCTACTCAGAAAGCTTATTTGTCCTCTAGTCCTGCACATGTCCAGTGCTGAACATACCACACACATCTTATGATGCACTGTTGCTGGACCCATCCAATCTGATATCTTGGTGGATCTGATAGAACTATGATAATTCTTCATTGAATATATCATTGAAGATATATTGGAACCATCAACTCCTGCCAAGGTAGTGACTCCTTTTCTTGTCTGCTGATGTCTTAGAAAAAGGAGGCCAAAAAACCCGTGTGACAGCCCTACCTTTCCATTTACATCTTCATTGAATATATTTCCCTGCTTCTGTAGAAAATGTATCTTATCAAGGCCTCCAACATATCACATTTTGCTCATGTGGTCTGAATAATACATTATCAGTAGAGTGAACCAATATAACACCCTTAGAATTGTATCTTTAGTCCAGATCCCTTCTGACTATAATATGATAAGGGGCAGGAGAGATAACATAGCCCCTGGGAAACAACCAGAAATGGAAACCTTTGTCCATCTTTTCATGCTTTTGTTCCTCCTTTCTAAGAGGGATGGAAAAGAATGCATTTACCAAATCAATGACTACACATTATATACCTGAGGTCATATTAATCTGTTATAGAAAATATACTGCATATAGGCCAGGCACAGTGGCTCACACCTGTAATCCCAACACTTTGGGAGGCCGAGGCGGGCGGATCATGAGGTCAGGAGATCAAGACTATCCTGGCTAACACGGTGAAACCCCGTTTCTACTAAACGAAATACAAAATATTAGCCGGGCATGGTGGTGGGCGCCTGTAGTCCCAGCAGGAGAATGGCGCGAACCCGGGAGGCAGAGCTTGCAGTGAGCCGAGATCCCGCGACTGCACTCCAGCCTGGGCGACAGAGCGAGACTCCGTCTCAAAAAAAAAAAAAAAAAAAAAAGAAAGAAAAAAAAAGAAAAGAAAATATGCAGCATATAGCATTGTAGCTGCAACTGGGGCTACTAGTTGGTTGAGTTTGCAGTAGTTAACTGTCATTCTTTAGAGTCTGCCTGGCTTTGTAGGGGGCTGGTGAGAAAAGGTGGGGGATGATCATGTCTACCACCCTTCATTCTTTTCATCTTTAAGATTGATATTAACCTTTCCACTCCCATTGGGATGCAAAAAATTTTTTTCTGAGTACTCTTTTGTTTGGGGAATGGGTAGCAGTTTCAGAAACTACCACTTGGCTTTTTCCAGTACAATAATTCTATAATAAACCCTAGCCCAAATGATCAATATGGGGTTACTCCAACTCAAATATGCTCATTCCAGTTTTATATTCAGAAATGAGAGAAATGATCAATGCAGGCAGAGAGTGTCTGTGGACCCACTATGAGCCTTATCTGGGCCAGAACTTTATTTCTTATCTGGCCCCTATATGACCACATCCTAACAGGGGGCCACAATGACACTCTGGGTACCTAGGTATCAATGTCAACTCACACTGTGTAAAAGGTTCATCCTAAAAAGCTTTGGATATTCCCCCTTTCTCCAATATATATCTAACTAAATAAATGTCCTGACTGCAGTCTCTCTGTAGAAGACTTGGAGAAATGTTCCATATGCTATTTGGTTTAGTGCTACATGGTCTTTCCTCTTCGGGACACAGCCAGTTCTGAGAACTAGCTGTAGTCCAAAAACTGCAGAAGGACTTGAGATGTTTTATTATGATAGTTGCCCTCAGCCTTATCACTTACCCTTGATTTTTAAAAAAGTATTATGGATCAAACAATAGCCATCTGTATATAAGCAACATCTCCCAGGGCCCTTGCCAGAATATTAAATCATAGTAGAGTGCCTCTATCTTGATACACTCTTTCTTATCCAACTTTATATATCAGATTCCTGTTGATCCAGCTCTCTTAGGATCCAATTATATATGTGTGTTCCTAGGTTCTGACACTACATGTTGGCTAGGTCCTACTGCAACTTTGGTAGATAGTGTTTTTACTCCCTTTGCAGACCCAGTACTTATCTAGCCAGATTTTGCTGTGATGTAACCTTAGGAACTAACGTAGTGTCCAGGTGTGGTGGTGGGGTGTGTCCTGAGCAGGCACATCATCTTCAAGCAAGTAGAGAACACTAGGGAGGAATGGGATACTTTTGAAGGTCCACAGGGTTCAGGAGAATCTGAGGAGTCGAGACTTTTTGGTGCTTTGGCCTAGATATCCCTATCCTAAATCACAGAGTTCCATTCCTTTCCAATTAGCTCTCTGGCATTAGCTTAGCAGGCCTGCTGGATGTGACATCTTTTCTCGAGCTCTGCCACACATTCAGTTGAGCTCCAGGCCTGATCCTCAGCCTTTGCTGCCTTTCTGGCTGAAGGAGACTCTTTATATGGTGTCAGGGATGTCTCTGAATTTTTCACTTTGCCTTACATTCATAATCACCCAATTCCATTGCCTTCTTCCAATGCATCTGTGGTCCTCAAAAACAACTGTACTATTTCAAAGTCATTATAAATATGTTTTCTACCTAAATTCTAAAAAAAAATATTAGAAGAACATTCCTTCTAGGGCCTTTTGTGTTCCTACACATCTTACAGTGTATGCCAACAATGCAAAGCCCTGACCATTCTTTTGCCCACGCCATTTCTCAGGGTTGTTTATGCAGGTTGTAAGCTACCCCAACTTTTCTTTGTTTTTAGCAGCCCCCAGGCATCCAAACCATGACAGTTCCATCAGCTCTCCAAATGAGGTAAGATAGAAGCCAGTCCCTTGGGCCATCCTCCAAAGAGCCAGAACAGAGGATGCATGCTCCAATTTTTTCTTTCTCCCAAGGAAGAAGTCATAAGCCAAGACATTCTCTCCTAGCTCTGAGCTGTGCGCACTTGGGGGAAGGGCTGACATGAGTCCTATGGTCTGAAGTTTGTGTTCCCCCAAAATTCTTATGTTTAAACCTAGCCCCTAAGGTGATGGCATTAAAAGGTGAGGACTTGGGAGTGATTAGGTAATGAGAGTTCTGCCCTCATGAATGGGGTTAGTGCCCTATAAGAAAAGGCTAGAGGGAGCCTGTTTGCCCCATCCACCAGAAGAGGACACATAGAAGGCACCATGTCTATAAAGTAGAGAGAAGCTTTCACTCTATGCCAAATCTGCTATTGCCTTGACCTTGTACTTCTCAGCCTTCAGGACTGTGAGCAACGAATTTCTATTGTTTATAAATTACTCAGTTTAAGGTATTTTGTTACAGCAGCCTGAATAGACTAAGACATTGTGTAAAGTGAAATTTCAATGTAGCTGTTTTGGATTTGAGCTCACCTGGGGTACTGCAACTTTTTAACTTGATTCTGGAATTCTCATAAGGATATATTGATCCATATATAATTGTTAATCAGCGTTTCTGCAGGGGAACAGGGCTAATACTTCCTATTCTGCCATCTTTCTCTTGTAACTCCTAACCCAGAATTTTAAATCCAGTGGAAATGTCCTTCAAAAATAAGAGTGAAATAAAGACATTTTCTATTAAATGAAAGCTGAAAAATACTTCTCCAGCAGACTTGCACCTGCACTGCAAGCCAACCAACCAAACCAAAAGCAAAACCAAACCCTAAAGAAAAACAAAAAACTTCAGTCTGAAGGGAAGTGACAGCTGAAAACTCAGATCTACAAGAAGGAATTAAGAGCATCAGAATGGTGAATATGTATGTGAATATAAAAGCCTTGCTTTTTAGTTAATTTCCTTAAAAAACAAGTGATCATTTAAAGCAAAAATAATATCATTTTAAGCTGGCAGTTATAATGTACAGAGAAGTAAAATATATAAGAATACTACAAAAGATGGGTGTTTTAGTCTGTTGTCATGCTGCTATAAAGAAATACCCAAGACTGGGTAATTTATAAAGAGAGGAGGTTTAATTGACTCACAGTTCAGCATGGCTGGGGAGACCTCAGGAAACTTACAATCATGGCAGAAGGAGAAGCAACATGTTCTTCTTCACATGGCAGCAGGAGAGAGAAGAAGAGAACAGAGTGAAGGGGGAAACCCCTTATAAAACCTCAGATCTCATGAGACCTTAGTATCATGAGAATAGCAAGGAGAAAACCGCCCCCATGATTCAATTATTTCCCACTGGGCCCCTCCCACCACATGTGGGGATTATGGGAACAATTCAAGATGACATTTGGGTGGGGACACAGCAAAACCATATCAATGGGCAAGAGCAAAGGAATAATAGTGTCATAAGTTTCTGTCTATATGTGAAATGTAAATTGTTAAATATGCAACTAAGACTAAAATGTGAAGTGATACAATATTATTTCCAATTAGGCTGTGATAAATTAAAGGTGGGTATTGTAATTACTGTAACAGTCATCAGATTCCTACCTATTTCCACTGCAGCACTTAACTTATTCAGAAGTGGGTTTATGATTAAGTCTATAAAGTGTAAGTGATTCTACATTTGCATGTTTCTTCAAATGCCCTGGCCTGGAATGATACCTAGCAATGTGTTTACATGGTTCATATGCTTGTAAAATTTGAGGGGAAAAAATGGATTCTACACTTGCAGTTTCTTCAAATGCCCTGGCCTGGAATGATACCTAGCAATGTGTTTACATGGTTCATATGCCTGCAAAATTTGAGGGGAAAAAATGGATATTTTAGCAACAGGTGTTTAAACCACTGTTTGTTTCCATTTCTGACTCCCCATCTCTTATTTTTCTCTTGTTGAGTGGCACTGAAATAACAATAGAGAATTTTAGCATCTGGTAAGGGGACACTATCTTAGAAATAAGTCATTTTAACTACAATTTGAAAAGATATTTTGGCATGATTTAAGCAATAAATGCTAAATTACAAAATTCAATAATTTATTAAAGAACTGAGAGCAAATTTAAATTTAAAAATTAATGGAGGCTAGGCGTGGTGGCTCATGCCTGTAATCCCAGCACATTGGAAGGCCGAGGTAGGCAGATCACCTGAGGTCAGGAGTTTGAGACCAGCCTGGCCAACACGGCGAAACCCCGTCTCTACTAAAAATACAAAATTTGCCAGGCGTGGTGGCACATGCCTGTAATCCCAGATACTCGAGGTATGAGAATTGCTTGAACCTGGGAGGCAGAAGTTGCAGTGAGCTGAGATCAAGCCACTGCACTCCATCCTGGGAAATAGAGCATGACTCCTTCCCCACTCCCCTGCCAAAAAAAATTAATGGAATGTGAGAAACAAAAGAAATAAAGATAATAAAATCAATGGAAATTATTCTGACATCAGGAAGCAAATTATAACAAAAGAAACAATGTCAAATTATATGAAATCAGCAAGTCATTAAGAAAAAAAGCTAAACTTTGAATACAGTAAAAAAATATGCTCTTGGATTAATTCTCTAGTGAAGAAAAGTGAATCACTGAACACATTGAAAAGAGATTTAAATTTCTTGCACATTTTACATAAAATACTGATATTGACAAAGACATCATAATATGCCATTGACAATGAGGACATCTAAGACCAACTAGTTAATGTGTCATCAACACAGAGATTCTCAGATTAGTCCCCATATAAAAAAATTTGAATGTCCTGAAATCTTGTAGCTCATAATTGAAAGAAACTTGATAGAAGTTTACTCAAATGTCAACAATTTTAAAAAGCTTTTGATCAACCATGCTAGAGGAATGGCTACATTAACTTTTTATTCTTTCTAGAAAAATTTAAATTATGAAATTAACATACAAAGAAGCAGTCCAAGAACATAAAGCCAACAAATTAGGGGAGAGTTACTATAGAGGAGTCAGGCAGTTAAATAATAAAAATATTTTGTTATTTTTCTGATTTTTGTTTGTGATATTTGGAAGACTTTAAAATTTGTAGTATAGCTGGATGTGGTGGCAGCAGCTCACACCTTTAATCCCAGCATTTTGGGAGGCAGAAGCAAGAGGATTGCTTGAGCACAGGAGTTTAAGGTTGCAGTGATCACACCACTCCACCCCAGCTTAGTTGACAGAACGAGACCCTGTTCTGTCTCGTTGTGTAATTGTAATTATCATTACAATTACAAAAAAAATTGTAATGTGATGTAAAGAATGTATTTTCCATTCTATATTTATTTATTTATTTTTTGAGATGGGATCTCACTCTGTCATCCACGCTGGAGTGCAGTGGCACAATCTCAGCTCACTGAAAACCCCACCTTCCAGGCTCAAGCAGTCCTCCCACCTCAGACCCACAGGCATGTGCCACAATGCCTGGCTAATTTTTGTATTTTGGGTAGAGATGGGGTTTCGCCACGTTGCCCAGGCTGGTCTTGAACTCCTGAGCTCATGCAATCTGCCTGCCTCAGCCTCCCAATGTGCTAGGATTATAGGCGTGAACCACCACGCCTGGCCTATTTTCCATTCTAAATCTCCATTTTTGTTTTTTTTCTTTTTCCTTCTTTATTTATTTATTTATTTAATTTTGGAGACAGGGTCTCAGTCTGTCACTCAAGCTAGAGTGCAGTGGCACGATCATGGCTACTGCAGCTGGTGATTCTCCCTGCTCAGCCTCCCCAGTAGCTGAAACTAATAGCATGAGTAACTGTGCCTGGCTAATATTTTTTATTTTTTGCAGAGACAGAGTCTCACTATGTCGCCCAGGCTTGTCTTGAACTCCTGGACTCAAGAGATCCTCCCATCTTGGCCTCTCAAAGTGTTGGGATTACAGGCGTGAGCTATTACACCTGACTTAAGTCTCCATTTTCATATCTATGTTTGTACTTGTAATTTTGTATTCCTTTTCTCAAATAGGGTCTCTTGAATTGTATAAGCTGGGTCTCTTTCTGTCTGTATTCCTTGTTACATTATAAACCCCATGAGGATGAGGACCTTGTGTCCTTCATTATTATTATATCCAGCAAGCCCTTGGCACAAAGATCGCATTCAATGGGAATCTATATAATTAATGAATGAGTTGTAAAAAATCAATTCAACCTCTTAACATGTATTATCTGTCTTCTCTATTTCTATTGCTACTGCCTTGATTCAGGCCCTCACTCTCTCTACCCTGGATTCTTGTAGTAGTCTCCTAGCTGGTCTCCCTGCCTGTAGTCTCATTTCCTTACAGTCCATCCCCACATGGCTGCCAAGATAACATTTCTAGATGTAAATTTGATCAGACTGCTCAAATTCCTTGGTTAGGGATCCAAAAAAAGTAAGAGCTGGTGCCCCTGCCACATATACCACTCTCCAGTCATGCTGATCAGCCCAGTTCTTTGGATGTACCAAAGGATTTCACCCCAGTTCTGCTTTTGTACATTTGATTCCCTCTCCCAGAAATTTATTTCCTTTGCTCCTTTTCCAGTGTACACTGGCAGATTCCTGCTGAGTCTTGTTTTGCCCCATTAGTTTTCCTCTCTCTTCCACGCCACGAATTCAAACTAATACATACATTTATTTCCTACATACGTACTTAGCATGTTCCAGAGGCTATTCTCATCGATTTACAAGCACTTATTTTATTTTACTGCATTTCACATGCACGTCTGTTTTACGCAGTTACTTGTTTACACGTTCTTCTTCTAGACTTTGGGATTCCAGAAGACAGAGGTTTGAGTGTAAAACACAAAATAACAAAACCACAACAAAAACAACTCTGTATTCTCGTCCCCACCATTACCATCTCTCCTTTGTGATGTCAAAGAGACCAGAGGAAGTGGACAGACTCGGGGAAGAATAGGTAAGTATTAGAGACAGAAAAAGTATGAAGTCCCTTCTGTGAGGACTAACAATAGTGATGCCATTTTACAACCTTGATGACTGTGTTCTCAAGAAACAAAGCAAATGTCAACCCCGTCCATAGCTTCAACAGAGCATAACAGCTCTAACCGCAACAGAGCCTAACGGCCCTAACCACATCTGTCCCCAGTTGGAAAGTGTCCAAACAGTTCCAACTAGCCAGCACTTCCCCAACCCCTCCCCAACAGAAATTTTATTATAAAAGCCTCAGCTTGTAAGCGATCAGGATCTCAGCCAGATTCCTAACTGGAACTCTTCGCAGGCTTTTCCTGTAAATAAACCTGTTTGGCCGTGGAATTGCCTCCTGTTACTCGCTCTCTACGTTTATATCTTCCTAACACCTTCCGGCTCTAATGTTTTGCGTCTCGATGACCATCTAACTCCTAAATGCTGGGGGCCGCTCCCCATAGAAATGCCTCGCCGGATTTCTCTGCCTCGCACCCAGTGGGACTGGGATTTTTGGCCCCGGGGTTTGCAATAAGGGAGTCACCAAGAAGCAGCCACCTCTGGAATTCCTAGGAAGGAAAGAGTTGCCTGGCTTCAGCCAGTGGGCTCAGAACGGCTGACGCATTTCCGGCCTTTGCGGTTGATCGGTCATTGGGGTGCTGCAGCCCCGCCACCTGTTCCGTAGCTTGCCGGTGCCCCGAAGGTGAGTCTTGGCCCCTTGTCGCGACCCGCCAGGTTCCCAGAAGATTTCAGGTCTGTGCCTTGGAGTAGGCGGGGAGGGAACGTCTGCGCAGGCGTGACCCCCGCCCCTACACATTCACTGGCCTGAAGCCCCCGTGGAGTAGGTGGAGGTCCCGCCCCTTATCCTGAAGATTAAACAGTCTTTCTTTGTCTGAGATAACGCCCGGAGTTCTTTGTCCTGCCTCCAAGACGATAAAGGAGCGCAGACACAAAGGTGAGGTTAGAGCGAAAGTTTAATAAGCGAAAGGAAAAAGCTCTCTGCCAGCAGAGAAGGGGTCCCGACCGGGAGTACCCATTATGGGGCCCGTTCTGGGGTTTTTATGGACTGGAAAGGAGAGGGAATGCGCTTAGTCTGCGGGCTGTCCTGGCGAACGCTTGACTCAGCTTGGTCCGGGACCAATCAGGAGCTGAAATGATGATTCATAGCTGCTGCTTAGCTTGGCCCAGGACCTATCAGAAGCCGAAGTGAAAGTTTGGCCCCGGACCAATCAGGGGCTGAGGTGATGATTCACAGAAGCTGGGCTTATAGTCCTAATAAAGGAAAGTAGAGCGCCTGCCGGAACCTACCAGAGCCCACCGTGTCCATACCCACAAAAGGAGAAGAAACTTTTCCTGGGAACCTGCTGACTATACAAAGGACAAAGGCATTATGTGTCAGGCCTTGTTCCCTTATCTGAGTGAGCTGGAGGTTCTGTGCAAGTTTTTATCCAAATGGCCCCGAGGTTTTTCTATCTATGCAGCCGTGGGCATATCTCTAGGCACAACACCCTGTGCTAGTTCCCTTATCGGTGCCTGCAACCTGGTTTTTTCCCCAGGCTTAGTTTTATGTTATGTGGGGATAAGACACTAAATCATGGGCGGGGGCAGGCTCTCCAGGGACCCTTCCCTTGCTATCTACCTAAGGCAAGCTAGGTAGCCCTTTCACAGGGTGGTGGGAGAGACCCCTAGAGAGGTCGGAGCTTTGCGGCGAAACCGAGGTCCAGAGGTAGAGAAGGGTCTCTCCCTGTCAAAAGCCTTATTACCTATATACACGTAACTTTTATTTAATAAGTCAACATTATGCAATGTTTGTCGCATATGTTTTCTTTAAATATTGTAAAAACCACCAACCTCATAACTTGTCACCTCTAGTTTCTAATGCATCTCTAAAAATTAGGGACATTTCCCTACATAACCACAAGATTATTAGCACACCCAACTAAGTGTAGGCGCTTCACCTAACACCTAGTTCATGTTTAAATCCTTCCACCCCCTGTTGTCCCACAGATGTCTTTTATACCTGTTTGTACCAACTAGGATCCAATCATAGACCACTCACTGCATGTAGTTGAGTCTTAACCTAGGGCAATTTTACTCTTTGCCTCCCTTCCTCCCATCCCATTGCCTTGTTGAAAAGGAGGCTCTTCCAGTCTTCCTGTAGTGCATCCCCATTTCTGGATTTGACTGTTCCCTCATGGTATTTAAGGTCTTCTTCTGTTTTCTTGTCATCGTAATTGGTATCCTTTGAGATTTATTTTACAACACACATGATTTGTGATTTACATGATCTCTTTGTTGCTGTTGCTAATTATGCTGACGTGAATGAAAACATTCTCATGAATGAAAACATTCTCTTTTATGCTCTTTCTGCCATGTTTTTATTTCAGTGAAGGACAGTGGGGACACATCAAATTCTGCATTGTTTCACTCTTTGCTGTCTGACACCTCATAAACACTTAGTAAATATATGTGAAATGAATTCCTTTGTGGATTACAGGCAATGCATAAAAACTTAATCTTGTATTTAGGATGAGCTCTTCCACTTCCTCCAGGGGTATACCTTGTATACATTTTTAAAATTATGGCTTTTATTTTATTGTATTGTAACTATGTCCTCATGAGCTATAAACACCTCTATATTCCAAGCTCTTAGCTCAGCTCCATAAATTGATTGTCCAGTGACTGAACTGCTTTTACAAAGGTTAAGCTCTTTCTCCTTTCACTTGTACAGTAACATCTAAACTAAGTGGAAGTCTTTCTAGATTCAGTGCAATAGTCTTCACCCCCTCCACTTTACCCTTTTTTTAACTCTTGCCTCTTCTGCTTCTACTCTTGCTTTCTGCTTCCACTTTTGCCTCTACCCTCATTCCCTCAGCTCATTCTCCATCCAGTAGCAGAGCTTCTCGGTACAGAATTCAGCCTTGTCACTCCCTTTCTTAAAGCCTTCAGTGGTTTCTCATTGCATTTATAAAATCCTAACTCCTATGCCCTACATGATCTGACTCCTGCTTGGCTTGCCAGCCTAATATTTTGCCACTCTTCTGCCACATGACTGTAGACACTCCAGCCTCCTTTCCTGTCTTTGATGGCAGCATGCACTTCCTCAGGGCCTTTGGATAGTCCAGAGTGCTCTTCCCCTCCCTCATCCCTATTCTGTATGGCTCACTTCTTTTGCACTTAAGGGCTCGGCTTAAATGTTACCTCACTTCCCACTACCCCATCTAAATAGGCTGTTCATTTATTTGGTCACTCAGTGCCTAGTTTATTATCCTCAGTAATCATCACAACTCATAATTATTTTATTTGCCTCCTTACTTATTTTTGTTGTTGCTTTTATTTTTGGTTTGTCTTCCCCGTTAAAATGTATGCTCCAGCAAAACAGGGCCTGGTCCCGTCTTTTTCACCATTGTAGCCCTAGTGCCCAGCCAAGTACCTGGTATGTTACGGGTGCTCAATGAACATTTATTGACTAAATGAGCAAATAAATAGGTTAGTTACTAGTAATGAGTCTCTCCTTGTCCCTTGCCTCCTGGGCCTTAGTTGCTGATAAAGTCATAAGCTGAGTCAGCAGTCAACTACCTTTTATTTTTCCGTCTCCCTTTCATGAGTGTGGAAGTCCACTGCAGGTCCTGGAATGAAACAGTGAGCCTGGTTCCCTACAACCTGAGACACACCACATTTAATCCCCCAGGAGTTGAATTCTAGGATGTCTTTGACTGTTTCTGCAGTCAAGTCATCAGCTCCACTAACTACTCTGTGTTTGTGTTTCTGGTCCACTGAGATTTTTGTCTTGTATTTGCAGCTGGCCATGTCTTTCTCTTTATCCCCTTTTATATATCATCTCCCAATGCCAAATGTTTGGAGTCAATTTGGTAATTAATCATAAATTGGCCTGTTTCATATCACCCTGGAAATCTGAATCCAATCTTTAATGTTGCTTTTGAGCTGTTGTTGGGATGTTCAGGGGGACACCCCTGGTGGTATCTAGAGATGGGCTTCAGTACACAAATGGGAGGTCACCACTGGTCACAGTCTGTCCTGGATTTTCTTGAATATTTCTTCTAGTATTTTCAACTGTCTACTGACTATTAACATATAAAGTCAATATTTTCTTTTGTTGGGTCTGTTTCCTCTATGAAATGAAGATATTCAATTTACTAATACTACTTTACTAATAATACCTGCTCATTGATATTTATGTAATAATTGCTATGGGCCAGGTACTGCGCTAAGCTTTTTATATGCGTTACCTTGTATAATCATAACACCTATAAGAGGAGTACTATGGTCATTAACGCTTAGAGAGGCCACAGGATTTGAACGTTATTCACTGTACTGCAGTGCTTCAGTAAAGATCATTTTAAATAGTTTATTCTATTTAATTTGTCAGATGTCTATCAAGTATTTGTTCCCTGCTAGGATATCAGATGACACCAAATTTGCATTTAATCGAATAAATCAGGTAAACAAAACATTGAAGATGCGTTCATAATTTTGTGGTAAGTCCAGACTTCTAAGTCTTCTAGGCATTTTAAAAATAAGAAGTGTCTGTAATCTGTAGCAGTTTGGGAGAGGAGATAGGAAGAGATGGGAGGACTGGCTGGGAACATAGGGTAATGCATATACATCCTGGGAACAGGGGTGGTTTGGGGGACAAGAAGAAAGAGTGTATTTTCCCTTCTGTGTTCCTTTCCCTGTCCTTACCATGGCTTGATGAAGTGAAAGGGGATATAGGAGGGGAGAATATATTTATTTGCCCAGAAAACATTTATGGAGCACTGACAGTGGGCCAGGCACTGTGCTATGCATTAAGGATAAAGACAGTTCATGGTGGCATAAGACCAGGAGGTAAATCCTAAGCACCAATTATGGGGAGAAGAATACAATTGATGGAGAAATACTCCACCTGTGGCTTTGGGTATGTGAGAGATTGCCTGTAGTGATCAAGAAAACAAAAAACAAAAAAAGCCAACTGTATCTCCATGGTTTCTCAATAGCATTAAAGTGCAGAACGCATATTTGCAGAACAATTTTTGCCTATAAACCTAAGGCCATGAGAAGCTACATGTTTAATAATAATGGAATCCAATACAAATTCATAATTAGAAATTTTCAGACTTTCAGTCTTCTGCACTGAAGACTCAACAAACCAAATTACCAGATGCTACAGTAAGGAGTAAAAAGATATACATTTGGCATTGGACATTGACAAAGAATAAATGCCATGATCTTTGTAACTCTTCAAATTCTCAATTCTGTAACATCATTTTATGTGAATATTTTATTAAGGTCTGTCTTTCCCATGGTAAATACCATAAAGTTAGGGACCGTTCCTTTATTCCAGACACCTAATAGACACATAATATTGGAATGAATTGAATAAATGCATTTTCACCCAATAAAGTGTAACTGAAAAACTTCCAAGTGATCTCAGACCTTAATAATTCAATTAGCATTGGGCAAAAATCATATAAAACTTAAATTACACCACTAAAGTCAACATTGTATCAGTTTAACTACCATTAAACTTCCCAACTTAAATGGCCACAACCTTGCAACATATTCTTACCATTTCCATCCTGAATCTTAATATTTTCTATAAATACAGATCTAACACCATAACAATGAAATAAAAGCCTTGATGCCTCTCAGTTTTCCATAAAGTCAAGTCTAACGTCTAAGCCTAGAGTTGAAGGCCATTTTCTATCCCATATAATGCATCTTTCTAACCTCATCTCCTCTCACAATTTTACCCACAACCCATATTCTATAGTTCAGCTTTGCCTGTCTTTATCGCCATTGTGTGTGCTCTTAAATACCTTTCCTCATGTTGTTTGCTTGATTTATGATGCCGGATACCTTCCTTTCTCTGCCTGATAAATTCCTTTTCATGATTTTAGTCTAATTCAAGTGTACTTTCCCCTAAGTCATATTCTTTCAATATTCCATACCCTGTCAGAAATTCTTTTTTCTATTCTTTACTCCCTGAATATTCTGGTGAGGCCTCTATTATAGCATTCATCATCTGATATTATAGCTGGTTTTATATATCCTGTTCTCCTCCTAGAGCTACCATATACACATATTGCCCAGGCTTTTAAATCACTTCTACAGACTGAATATCCCTTATCCAAAATGCTTGGGACCAGAGTGTTTTGGATTTCAGATTTTTCTGGATTTTGGAATATTTGCATTATACTTAACAGTTGAACATCCCTAATCTGAAAATCTGAAATATGAAATGCTCCAATGAGCATTTCCTTTTAGCATCATGTCTGTGCTCAAAAAGTAAATATCTCTTGCTTTTTTTATTCCACAGTTACCTAATTCTGCTTCCCAGAGGTTCACCCTTCTATATCAGTTATCTATTGCCATAATAATGTGGTATAATAAATAGCCACAAAACGTTGGTGGCATATAGTGATAAACTTATGTTTAGCACATAAGTATATGGGGCACAGCTTACTTGGGGTGGGCAGGCCCTATTTATACATCTGCATTCAACAGCTCTGCAGACCTCAGGCTAGGCCTGCTCACATGTCTGGCAGTTAGCTGGCTGTCAGCTAATCCAGGATGG
The DNA here is from genome assembly GCF_028858775.2 of Pan troglodytes. Taxonomy (NCBI): domain Eukaryota; kingdom Metazoa; phylum Chordata; class Mammalia; order Primates; family Hominidae; genus Pan; species Pan troglodytes. Next base: position 34,277,893 of record NC_072403.2, on the reverse strand, counting down.
TCTCATCTGCTCCACTGGGGTGATCTGGCTCTGTCCTGCATGTCTCTTATCATCTGAAAGATATCCTTCTTCTGGCAGTTTCAGAGGGCAAAAGTAAGCAAACCCAGTCACATAAGTACTGTTCAAACCTCTCCATGCATCACATTTGCTAATATCATTGGCAAAATCAAGTCATATTGTTGAATCCAGTGTCACAATGGAAGGGCACTGCAAAATATTAATACATGGCTATAGGGAAGGGGGAAGAATTGAGGCCATTAACATACTCTGCCATAGCCTTTTCCCAGTTGCTAAACATATGTAAGTCAGTAACTATATATACATTTTATTAACATAAATGATAGAATACCATTCATGTTTCCATACTTGGCTTTTTTCCCCACTACTTTATGATTTATTTCCATTAATATATAATGCTCTATCATCAGGTGTCTTCTCCTAAGGAAGATTAAATCAGAAAATTTTAAATCACAGTTATCCCTTTACTTAAAGCCAGAGTAAGCCTTCCAAATTAACCCCAGGAATGGCTTCAACAGAGGAACAGTACGATCTTAAGATTGTGAAAGTGGAGGAAGACCCTATCTGGGACCAAGAAACCCACCTTCGAGGGAACAACTTTTCTGGCCAAGAAGCCTCCCGACAACTTTTTAGGCAGTTTTGTTACCAAGAGACTCCTGGTCCCCGAGAAGCTCTGAGCCGGCTCCGAGAACTCTGTCATCAGTGGCTAAGGCCAGAAATCCACACCAAAGAGCAAATCTTGGAGCTACTGGTGCTGGAGCAATTCCTGACTATCCTGCCTGAGGAGCTCCAGGCCTGGGTGCGGGAGCACCATCCGGAGAGTGGGGAGGAGGCTGTGGCTGTAGTTGAAGATCTGGAACAAGAGCTTAGTGAGCCAGGGAACCAGGTGAGAGGAGAAAGATGGACTTCTAGACATTAAATACTAAATGAAAGGTGGGGTTTGGTGACACAGGTTGGTTGGCTATAGCTATATGTATTAGTTCTCTGTTTTGTAACAAATTACCCCTAAACCTTAATGGCCAAGACTATGGTCATCTGATGACAAGACTCAGGTGGGCGGATCCACTTCCAAGATGGTTTACTGGTACAATTGTTGGTAGGGGGCCTCAGCTACTCACTGGCTGTTGGCAGGAGGTCTTAGTTCTTTACCATGTTGGTACTCTTCATGGGGCTGCTTGAGTGCCCTCACAACATGTCAGGTGGCTTCCTCCAGAGAGGAGAAGGAGAGAAAGAGAGAGAAAGGAAAAAGCCACAGTGCTTTTTTGTTGCGGGAAGTCAGGGACCCCAAACGGAGGGACCAGCTGAAGCCATAGCAGAAGAATGTAGATTGTGAAGATTTCATGGACATTTATTAGTTCCCCAAATTAATACTTTTGTAATTTCTTATGCCTGTCTTTACTGCAGTCTCTAAACATAAATTGTAAAGATTTCATGGACACTTATCACTTCCCCAATCAATACCCTTGTGATTTCCTATGCCTGTCTTTACTTTAATCTCTTAATCCTGTCAGCTGAGGAGGATGTATATTGCCTCAGGACCCTGTAATAATTGCATTAACTGCACAAATTGTACAGCGTGTGTGTTTGAGCAATATGAAATGTGGGCACCTTGAAAAAAGAACAGGATAACAGCAATTGTTCAGGGAATAAGAGAGATAACCTTAAATTCTGACTGCCAGTTAGCTGGGCGGAACAGAGCCATATTTCTCTTCTTTCAAAAGCAAATAGGAGAAATATCCCTGAATTATTTTTCTCAGCAAGGAACATCCCTGAGAAAGAGAATGTGCGCCTGGGGGTAGGTCTCTGAACTGGCCCCCCTGGGTGTAGCCATCTCTTATGGTTGAGACTGCTGGGGTGAAATAGACCCCAGTCTCCCATAGCACTCCCAGGCTTATTAGGAAGAGGAAATTCCCACCTAATAAATTTTGGTCAGACCGGTTGATCTCAAAAACCCTGTCTCCTGATAAGATGTTATCAATGACAGTGGTGCCCAAAACTTCATTAGCAATTTTAATTTCGCCTTGGTCCTGTGGTCCTGTGATCTCACCCTGCCTCCACTTGCCTTGTGATATTCTATTACCTTGTAAAGTACTTGATGTCTGTGACCCACACCTATTCGCACACTTCCTCCCCTTTTGAAAATCCCTAATAAAAACTTGCTGGTTTTTGTGGCTTGTGGGGCATCACGGAACCTACTGACATGTGATGTCTTCCCTGGACACCCAGCTTTAAAATTTCTCTCTTTTGTACTCTGTCCCTTTATTTCTCAAGCTGGCTGACGCTTAAGGAAAATAGAAAAGAACCTACATGAATATCAGGACAGATTCTCCGATACTTTTTACGACTCAGAAGTTATATACCATCTCTTCTGCCTCACTTTCTATTCAGTAGAGTTGAGCTATCAAGTACAGCCCACATTCAGGGGGTTGGGGGCGGGCAGTTAGATTCTACCTGGTGGATTTATTTTAAACCACCACACTTGATTGGGCCACTCTTCCCTGTTTTGCTTTTGGGTAATGAATTAAACTCTGGTCCTTCCACTGTGACATCTCTCTAGAAAATGTTTCATATAGTTCCATGTGATATCTTTCATTTAGTATTAGCTTGTACTCCTATAATCCCCCTCTTTAACCAAATATGCCTACCTGCCTTCAGGCTCCAGACCATGAACATGGACATTCTGAAGTGCTCTTGGAGGATGTGGAACATCTGAAGGTCAAGCAGGAACCAACAGACATACAGCTTCAGCCTATGGTGACACAGCTCAGATATGAATCTTTTCACCTCCACCAATTTCAAGAACAAGGTAAGGATTTTGACAGGTCCCTTCAGGAGATCTCTGGTGGGTCTATATAGGGCGATAGTTAAGACTGTGGACTCTGGGGCTAAATTGCCTGGGTTGGAATTTAAACGCTGCATTTAATAGCTCTGTGACAATGGACAAGTCAGGTAACCTCCCTGTGCCTTCAGTTTATGCATATTTGAAGTGGGGATAATCATAGCACTTCAGTCACAGAGTCATTTGAGATTTAAAAAGTTAACATATGTAAAACACTTAGAACAGTGCCTGCCTTGTAATGATTATAATATAGTGCCTGCTTATGTACATCCTCACTGGGAGCCTCTGGGTGCTCCCTCCAGCCATTTTAGCAGTGCTGATGACCCCTTACTCTACCAGCCTAAACATCCCTGTTTAACCCAACCTGCTCCTTAACTGACAGTTCTTCATTCCTAGAACATGTCTGTTTGATATCGATCTTTCTATTTCCATCCTATGATTGTATTCTTTCATAAAGGAAAGAGATTACATTGTTTGGTCCATTTATTATTCCAGATGGTGAAAGTATACCTGAGAACCAGGAGTTGGCATCAAAGCAAGAAATCTTAAAAGAAATGGAACATTTGGGGGATAGCAGACTCCAAAGAGATGTATCTTTGGATTCTAAGTACAGAGAAACTTGTAAACGAGACAGCAAGGCAGAAAAGCAGCAGGCACATTCCACTGGAGAGAGACGCCACAGGTGCAATGAATGTGGGAAAAGCTTCACTAAGAGTTCAGTACTCATTGAGCACCAGAGAATCCACACTGGGGAGAAGCCATATGAATGTGAAGAATGTGGGAAGGCCTTCAGCCGGAGGTCAAGCCTGAATGAACATCGGCGGAGCCACACTGGAGAGAAACCCTATCAATGTAAGGAGTGTGGGAAAGCCTTCAGTGCCAGCAATGGCCTCACTCGACACAGAAGAATCCACACAGGGGAAAAACCATATGAATGCAAAGTGTGTGGGAAGGCTTTCCTCCTCAGCTCATGCCTTGTTCAGCATCAGAGGATACACACTGGAGAGAAGCGCTATCAGTGTCGTGAGTGTGGCAAAGCCTTCATTCAGAATGCAGGGCTTTTCCAGCATCTCCGAGTCCACACTGGTGAGAAACCCTATCAGTGCAGTCAGTGCAGTAAACTCTTTAGTAAGCGGACACTTCTTAAGAAACATCAGAAAATCCACACTGGAGAGAGACCATAAGGGTGATGTTTGGGAAAGCCTTCAGTCATCATTGCAACCTTATTAGGCATTTTAGAATCCATACTGTTCCAGCAGAACTGGACTAATTCTGTGGACCCTCAGACCCCTAAATGGGGCCGTCTTGGAAAGTAAGATTTTCAAGTGGCTTATTCTGTTCTTATAAAATTTATTTTGTATTGCATTGAACCACTTGTCTACAAACCAGGTGTTGGTGTCTCCTGTGTGGATGACTGTGATTGTAGGGGGTTGCTGGGTGGCCTTCTTATTCCCTAGCCTTTGGTCCATTTCTTATGATTTCCTTTAAAGGGACCAAATCTTATCTGGAAATAAATTGTTATGGAGGGGCTGTTTTTGAGCAATACTGCATATTGAACAATTCTAAAAGACCAGTATCTATGTATACTTTTTAAAAAAAGATTTGCTAAGATCAAAGGATATTCAGAGGTGCATCTTTTTCTGTAAGAGTGACATTTTAAACAAATGTAAGGTTTTGGGGAATAAGAATCGTCCACATTCCCACAGGAAATCATTGCTATGGTCTCCCCTAGGAATGTGATAGATAGCTTCTATAATTATGCAGCATTATCCATGGTATGAAACCTGTAGTTTTAATGGTTTAGAAATCTATGTCTCATTTCATATCTAACTCATGTTTTTGATATGAATCAATATATATGTTGATATCATGAGTTAATATGAGTTTGACATGAATCATCAACATAGTATATACATATCAACATAACTGTGTTGATGATTCATATCAAATTCTCAATGCAGGTCATTACTGTAAGTTTTCCATTTTTGTTACAAATAATAAGTAAGATGATACTTCAAAATCTCTGTTCTTCACAAGGTACCTCTTTAATTCATAGCCTTTTATGTCAGCATTATTCTTCTTTTGGGGGTTGGTCAGCAACTTTGAGTGCCATTGCAAGCAGCATCATTTAAGTAGTTTTATAAAGAAAAGAAGTCTGATATCTTGGGCAGCTTGCTGCTTACTGGGGAGACCAGCATGCTTAGACATTTATTGTCAGGGTTAAACATATGCTCTGGCACCAAGTTCAAATCTTTCCTCCCCATTTGTGAGCTGTGGGACTTTAGGCAAGTAATCTAAATGCTGCTATGCTATAGTCTCCCCACCTGTAAAACAGAGGATGATACCAGTACCTTCCTCATAGGGTACATAAGATTAAATAAATACAAACTTGTACTTAAAATGTAGCTCTCAATAAATGTGCATTATGATTTACATACGAAATAATAGCATTTAACAAATGTAGGTAGAATTTTAAGTATCATGTTAAAATTAGGATACGAAATGCCTCTGCTGACATTCTTGTTACTCTTTTCTCCACAGTCAAAACCTGAATCAGAATATTTCAAAAGAGAGGAAATAAAAGTTCAGCTTAAAACTGTTCTGCCCTAAACCTTTGTCTTTGAAGTTTATTTTTAAAGCGTTAAAGAATACATACATATGTGTGTGTATTTTTTTTTCCTCATGGCTTAGGAACCATAAACAATTCTTTAAAAGTCACTTACTATTTTATTTGTCAATAGAACAATTAGCAATTAGCTGAATTCAGATTTTCTGGAATAGTGTTTATGAAATTTTATAATACCTACAAATCACTTGAGATCTTGTTAAAATGCAGATTCCTACTTCAAAAGGTCAGAAGGGGGCCCAGGAATCTCCATTTTAAATGAGCAATGCACTCCTAGGTGCCTCAGATGCTGCTGGTTCATGGAGTGCACTTTGAGTATCAAGGTCCCAGACTACCCTGAGGATTAGTATGGTCCTTTTAATATGATACAGGCACCAAGCACATAATAGCTTCCTTTCCATCCTTCCACTTGCAACCTCTACATCAGTAGGTAGTCCCTAAACCTGTGCTCCCCTCACTGACCCACTGCCTGTCCCACCCTAAGAGGACTGAGATGCCTGTGAAGTGCAATGGGCAGGTGGGTTGAGGTGAGTTTGTAGAGCAAGGCAGTGTCCTTTGCTCTGGAATAGGCAAATAGAGCTAAATGTTTACCCAGGCAGTCTAAACAGGACCCATAAATGTTTACTTTAGGAAAAAGCTACTTCTACAGAGCTTCTGCTCCTCTTGCATGAGCTCACAGGGTGAAGGGAAAGGGGCTGTTTGTTGCATGTTTACCAGCACCTTGCAGACCTGCCAGTCCACACCCCCAGTCCTCTCTTGGGCTCTCCAAACTGCTTGGGCCACAGGAACAAGGTCTCAGCTGAGGTTTCCTTATCTATGGTGCTATGGCATGCCACACTTACCTTCAACACTGAAGCCTTGCGTGGTCCTTCTGTGACTCCAACCCCAGTGCTCAGATAGTCCCTTTCTCTCTCACCTATTCAGAAAAGCAAAGTAAAGCTGACAGAGGAAAAAGCCACAAAATAGAAGACATAAGGGTGAAGGAGGAACATTAAGGGCATGAGATACATCCCAAATGAGTAAGAGAGGAGGAGGGGAGAGATAGGGATGTAAAAAAGGGCCCGAATGGGCATGCCTGTAGTAAAGAGAAAATTGAAGGGAGAATTTGGGAATGTTTCTGTTTTTTTTTTTTTTTTTTTCCTAATTCTGTTTCATTGATCTGGTCCAAAGTGTTGTAGTAGTTGATGCCACTACTTCCTGCATTTGGCCTCATTGACAGTAACAAGAAGGATTTTCAGTGCCCCTGTTATTAGAGGAACACCAAGAGACCTAGAGAAGAAGGAAGGCTCAGACTGTGGATGGGGGCACTCTGTCAATCAGCAAACATCCACGGGGCACTTGTTAGGCCAGTGGGTACCATTGTAGGAACTTGGGATGCATCAGTAGAGCAGACAAAGTTTCCTGCCCTCATAAAGTTAACATTCTAGCAGGAGAGAAAAATAATAGACAATAATCATAATAACTACGTAGTATATTAGAAGGTGATGAAGTGCTTTTGAAACAGAAGAAAGTGGAGCAGCATGAGGAGTAAGATTTCCTTATATAGGGCGGGGGATGGGGGTCAGGGATGCTTCATTGAGGAGGAGACATTTGAGCTAAGATGTGGAAGTGAAGAGGGAGACAGCTTGATGCTATCTAGAAGGAGGATGTTCCAGGAAGAGAGATCAGCCAGTGCAAAGGCTAAGTCATAGAATAAAAATTGTTTTCCCACTGAGGTTGTCAAGTGATCCTCACAATCATCCTAGAAGAGGAAGGCACAGGTGTTTGCCATACGTGTTTATTGTGTAAACTGAGCACAGTGAAATAAAAGTGATTGCTCAATGTCACATGCCTGTGAGGCGGCAAAGGTCTGCATTCAAGACTGACTGATTCCCATCTAGTGTTCTTTCCTATTAGGTATTGAGTAATTATTTTGAATGAGTAGCTGCACCCTGAAAGCACTGGAGGGAGGGGATGTGGGAGATAACCTGTTGGTATACAAGAGGAAGAAATGAATAGAATTCTGGTAGGTCAGCTGCATTAATGCAGATGAGGTACAAGAGGCTGGGGAGTGATTGGGAAAGTGCAGCATCCTGGGAAGGAAGGGCTGGGAAAGTGAAGACATATTTAAGTTTGCTGCTTGGTAGCATAGCGTAGCTGTAGTTTGTTACTACCCAGCTGTGTGACTTCTGCACAAGTTACTTCACCTCTCTGTGCTCTTGTGGAAAGACATGAAGGTTAGGTGGGTGAGGAGAGAGCTCTCAGGAGGTAAAGCAATACAGGTAAAGCCTGTAAATCCATCTGTGGGGCAAGTGGTGTACAGGGGTGGGGTGGGATCCAGGGTGGTTAGGAACTGGAAAAGAAGAACTAAACAGACGGTCCCAGGATGTTTGAGGAGTAAGGAAAAGAGTCTCCTACTTGCCTCTTTGCCCTAGATGGGCCCAAAGTGAGGAAGTTAATGACATGAAATATTCTCCAAACCACCTAAGGAGGCAGCAGAAGGTGGGTCAGTGGTGCAGGGCTTGCCCAGGCTTTTCCAAAGCCTTTTCAAGGTCCCCAAAGGCTTTGGAAAAGTCTCTGTTAAAGGTCGGCTCAGCTCAGGGTGAGTCCCAGGGTGAGTGGGGTGATGCAGGGTGGGGATGTACACTGGGCTCCAGGCTAAAGCCCAGGAGTGACTGGGGGTGCATGGTGCAAGGGGTGCCAAGAACTGTGGTTGGATAAATGCCAACATTTTAAGAATAAATATAATAATGATAATAGACACTTCTGAAACACCATATGCCTAGCACTGTTCTAGTTCCTTGACATGTATTAATTCATTTAATCCCCATACATGATCTAAATGTGTAGTCAACTCCATTTTAAAGAGGGGGAAACTGAGGCACAGGGAGGTTAAGTCACTCACCCAAGGTCACACAGCTTGTAGGCAGCAGAGGCACCCTGCTGTATATGTAATGTTTCTGTAACAAACTTTTAATACATTACAAAAAACTTTTCCTTATCATCTATGTGGTTACCAAGTGGTGTACAGTTCCTATGGAAAAGGCAGGATAAATACTTGTTTCCCTTTATTTACCTGTTTTCAAAATACATGGCTCCCTAGCATTCTCCAATGGTGACCATTTTCTTTTTTTTAAGAATAATTACAAACTCATGGATATAAACATACTTGAAGTGTTTCAACTCATTGCTGTCATTATCTTTACTGGTCCTCAAATTTTCCCATCTTCAAGTGGGAAGGTCTTCAACTTGGCACCTGAGTACTTCTGACTCAAGACCCTTGCTTTATGGTATGACAAGATGTTTCAGGCTCATGCCATACATTTCTTGCCTCTGATCTGGATTCAGTCATGTCTCCCAGGAATCCTGATTTCTTTTTGGGGATATGGAATTTCAAGATGACAAATTGGATGCTAGCAAAGGCTCATTGTTTGGCTGGTTATTGTTTCCAAGCCTTTTCAATAGAAAGACCTAGGAGACATATATCTGTGTATGCCTGTTTGTTTTTCTTTCTAATTCAGAACTACAGGGTTTTTACTTCTCTTTACATTTGTATCTCCCCTTGTATTATTATCATGTATTGCTGTATAATGAATTAACTAAAAACTTAGTAGTATAAAACAACGCACATTATCCTTTCCATGGGTCAGGAATCCAGGTATGGCTCAGCAGGGTCCTATGCTTCAGAGTCTCTCAAGACTGAAATCAAGGTGTTGGTCAGAGTTGGCGTCTCATCTGAAGGCTTAACTGGGGAGGGATCAGCTCTAAGTTCACATGACTGTTGTCAGAAATCAACAAACCCTTTGAGGGTTTTTGGACTGAGGGCCTCAGTTACATGCTGACTGTTGGCAACAGGCAATCCTCAGTTCCTTGTCATATAGGCTTAACATGACAACTTGCTTCGTCAAAACCCCCAAGGGAGAGCATCTGCTAGCAAGACAGAAGTCACCGTTTTCTTTGTAACCTAATCACAGAAGTAACATCCTCTCAACATTGCTGTATTCTATTAATTAGACGCAAGTTATTTAAAAGGAGTGTGTTGGGGGTGATAAAGGGGAGGCTGGTGGCTGTGGCTGCTGCAGTTTTCTCCCGGTGCCCAGCAGAAATGGTGGCCGTGCAAGGTATGATGGGGCCGACCCAGTATCCCCGGGACCCTCCTTTCTGTGCAATAAGGGCTCTGCACTTGCCAAGGCCGAGGGGCAGGGGTGAACGTGGCCCCTGTGGCTCTGTAGCCTGATAGGAATTTAAACCATCTCTCAGATGTCTATGGTAGAACTAAAAAAGACAGACTGCCAAGGGTCATCTGAAATTGTGATTGGGTCACTAATAATAGCAGGACAAAGTTAGAGATCACTACTCAAGCATAAGCCCCGGGTTCATTCTCTTCTTTTTTCTTTTCTTTTCCTTTTATTTTCTTTCTTTCCTTTCTTTCTTTCTCTTCTTCTCTTTTTTTCTTTCTCTCTTTCTCCCTCCCCTCCCCTCTCCTCCCCTTCCCTTCCCTTCTTCGCTCCCTCCCTTCTTTTCTTCTTCTTTTTTTTTTTTTGAGGGAGTCTTGCTCTGTTGCCCAGGCCAGAGTGCGGTGCCACAATCTCTGCTCGCTGTAACCTCCACCTCGCAGGTTCAAGTGATTCTCCTGCCTCAGCCTCCCTAGTAGCTGGGATTACAGGCATGCACCACAATGCTCAGCTAATTTTTGTATTTTTAGTAGAGATGGTGTTTCGCCATGTTGGCCAGGCTGGTCTTGAACTCCTGACCTCAGGTGTCCTGCCCACCTTGGCCTCCCAAAGTACTGGGATTACAGGTGTCAGCCACTGCGCCCAGCCCCCAGTTTTCATAAGACTGCTATGAAGATGTTTGATATAAAGGCTTGTGGAATGGGCTGCAAAGGACCCATATGACTTCCTTACAACTGTTATTTTGGCCCTTACTCCACTGTTCCTAGCAAGTGTTGTATTGTGTTGGAAATTGGCCAAGATGATTGAGGCCAGGGGTAAGGAGCAAAAGAAGAAACAAAAACGCCTAGAAAACATTGCAAAAGCTAAACAACTATGAAAGGATTGAAGGACTGAACAGGCTCTGCAACCAGAGGAAATAATGTAGAAAATTATGCAGCTTTGGAAGGACCTACTAAGGTTTCTTCTTTGGATTTCTTGACAGTATTCTTTAGTAAATGAAATTTGACCAAATGGAAGAATCATGTTAGTTCCGACCTCAATACTGTAGTAACTTTTAGGCTTGGGTGTAGGCATTTATAGGTTTCTATTGACACTTATTGTAAATTAGCATTTATTATGGTACAAATTCTTTATAACTGACTTAGTCATTTGCTGTTTAGCAGTTTACGTACTGAAATGAAAACATCCTGTGGGGAAAAATGACTTTATATTATGAACCCTACTCAAATGAACTCTATTTAAAATGGCGTCCCATTTTGGACAAAGGAAATCAAGAAAGTAAAAGTCAGAACTGTCCTGTCTGAGGTGAAAAATGTGCTTTGGCTTAAAAGAGATAATGTATTAATTACATCTTTTATTATTATTACTTCTTAGAATCATTTCTGGCTTTCTCAAAATAATGTTAATCAACGAGTACTTCTATTTGCTGCATTTTTCTTACTTTAGCCTTTGAGACAACTGGTAATTATCAAGACATTTTACATTATTATTATTATTTTTTGAGATGGAGTCTCACTCTGTCACCAGGCTGGAGTGCAGTGGTGGGATCTCGGCTTACTGCAACCTTCGCCTCCCAGGTTCAAGCTATTCTCCTGCCTCAGCCTCTTGAGTAGCTGTGACTACAGGTGCACACCACCACACCCAGCTAATTTTTGTATTTTTAGTAGAGACAGGGTTTCACCATGTTGGCCAGGATGGTCTTCATCTCTTGACCTTGTGATCCGCCCGCCTCAGCCTCCCAAAGTGCTGGGATTATCGGCGTGAGCCACCATGCCTGGCCGCATTTTTTAAAATGTAATTTTATAAAAAGATTCCTCTTACCTTGACTATGTAAAATACCACCTATTGGATAGAACACTTTTTGTGCTTTCAAACACTGCCATTTTCTTAGAGATGGCTTGTTGAGAGGAGTAACACTATAGTTTAGAGCTTGCAGTAAAAATGCCAAACACTGTAGTACCTTGGAACCAGTTTATTCTTGTGCTAAGCAGAACTGTAAAATAGTTAAAATGTCCTATCAAGTAATTCACTGATTACATAGACACCACTTTTGTTTTTTATTCCATTTTTTGTTTTAACTCATGTGGTAGTGATATTTAATACTTTCTGATCAAACAGGTTCAAAGTGTATCTTTAAATTTCAAATTTCTTTTAAAGCTTTTTTTTTTTTTGAGATGGAGTTTCACTCTATTGGTAGGCTGGAGTGCAGTGGTGTGATCTCAGCTCACTGTAACCTCTGCCTCCCGGATTCAAGCAATTCTCCTGCCTCAGCCTCCCAAGTAGCTGGGACTACAGGTGCGTGCCACCACGCCCGGCTAATTTTTGTATTTTCAGTAGAGACGGAGTTTCACCATGTTGGCCAGGATGGTCTCAATCTCTTGACCTCGTGATCCACCCGCCTTGGCCTCCTAAAGTGCTGGGATTACAGGGGTGAGCCACAGCATCCGGCCAAAGAACTCTTCATGAGTAACAGTGAAGTCATACTTCATAAGTGGTAAAGAAAAGTACAACATTTGGAAACATTTTGTTGGGCATAGTAGTAATTGGGTGAAAAAGGATAAATGATCTCAAAATAAGAATGTGCTGTAATTGGAAGGAGCTAAAGGATGTTTCTTTCAGTTAAGAAGTATAACTGGGATGTTTTACTATTAAACATGGCTTTTATAAATGCATGGTCCAGTAATTTTATTCACTGTTAGTATCTAATTCACTGTCAGCTTATTAGTGTTTTCTGTACCCCGATAATGAATTTTAAATTACAAAAATTGTCCAGTAGCTACAGTTTAAAAATGAAACTAGATATTGTAATAAACTTGATGATTTTTTATAAAGAGGTCCTGGGTTTTATTTTTTTTTGGAGAGACTAACATTTTAAGTTACATTATGTTATGCAGGTTAGAATTTCAATTACAACTAAGCATACTTGTAAACTTTTAGGACTATGTTCCTCAAATTTGAGAACCTAAGAACCACTGAGAATGTTTATGGACCAGTTTGAATAACACTTAATGCTATTCTTTTAGATTATCAGTCTCCACTTGGTGCCAGTGTGAGCAACACATTGTAACTGAAGGCACTGAAACAGTTCAGTATTTAGTCAAGATATATCTAAAATATGTTTGGTTTTCTGGAATCAAGCTGTTCATGGAAAGAATTTATGTACATATGTTTTACTTATGGTCATATTTTAGAGCAAAAGTATTGAAGCAAAGGATATAGTCATAATTCTCAGTTATCTACGAAAGTTATGGTTTCATCAGTTCTGTTGTAACAACGTAAAGGTATTTAACTAAAAGTGTTTTTCTATAATTTCTGTTAAAGTCTTAACACATGCCTATTTTGTATTTCTTTGACATATGCTGTTATTTTTTCACTTTTTCCTGTCATTTATAGAGCCTTTCTATATATGTGAGATCAAGATTTTACATTTGTGTGTGTGTGTGTGTGTGTGTGTGTAAGGGGCTGGGAAATATAGAGAATATTGTGAGGTTTGGGATTCTTCAGAAAAATCATCTCTCACTGCAACAGAGTACTATTGTTGAAAGAATCCCATTTACTGTTATCTAGAATACTTCTTTTAAGAACTTGTTTACCTATTATGTTGCTTCTGAAGTTCTGAGAACTAAGTACAATCAATTACCTTTCTATAGCTGGTTTGAGGGGAAAAAGAAAGCTATTCCCAGGTTGCCTGTAACAAACATTTAATCAAAAACAAGCAAATAAATAAAAGTTTGTGTGTCAGAACTTGAAAAAAAAAGGAGGGGATTATGCAAGGCCTTGAATACTGGGAAGTGGGAGTACTGGGGGACATTTTAGAGGCTGTCACCCATACTTAGCTTCCATGTCAAGTATCCTAGTTCTCAAAGACAGTGGAGAATGACAGAATTAAAACATGATATCATATGTGCATTTAAAATTTTAATACCACTAAAGTGCCACCAAATTGGCTGTATATATATATATTGCCACCAATTGCCAATATATATTCCCACTAGCACAGTATGGTTGTTATTCTGTATCCTTGCCCATTATCAAACTTTTAAACATTTACCAAGCTGTTAAATGTGTAATGGTATCTCACTTCAATTTTTAATCCTTGAATACTAATGACACTGCATCTTTTTATACCATTTATTGGCCATTTGCATTTCCTCCTTTGTGAATTCCTTATTCATACCCTTTGTCTGGTTTTCTGGTGAACATTTTAACTTTTTCTTATCAGAGGGTAGAAATTCTTTATATTTTAGATATTAATCCCTTGTTGTATGTGTGTGTGTGTATTTATATATAGAATATATGTAGATATACATATATATTTATTATATAATTTTGTTTTTTATAAAAATTAGGACTAACTCTGAAGATAAAATGCTGAATGGGAATCTTCCTGAATTCCAAAATTCTAGGCAGAGTGAACCTGCTACAAATTTTCAAGGCTCAACCTATCTGGAGAACAAGAGAAGTCCTAGTTGTGGCCATGCCAGTTCCCTGAGGTACAGAAAACAGCTGTGCAAGTCAAGGTGGAAAAAAACAGTCGTGTATGCTTCTTTAACATGACAGCTTGCCTGGCCTATTTTCTGTCCTTTCTTATCATAAACTTCCTACTGCCTGCTCCTGGTTTGCACTAGTCATTAGACATGGAATCAGGAATACAGACTTCTAGGAAAGAGTCCTTCATATCATGAAATCTGCAGATGACACTTCAGGCACCTCTGCTATCAGGATTCCCCTGGGCCTTGAGCGACTCTGAGACACCTCTGGGAGACTTGCCAACAGAGACTGCAGCCAGAGCACCCACACCAGGGAGCAGATTCTGAAGCTTCTGTTGCTGGAGCAGTTCCTGACCATCCTGCCTAAGAAGCCCCAGGCCTCAGTGAGAGAGCATCATCCAGAAAGCGGAAAAGAGGCTGTGACCTGCTTGGCCATGTAGAAGAGAAAGACTGATGGATCAAGACAGCAGGTAAGAAGGTAGAAGGCTTGGAGGTATAAAGCCAGAATGAGGGGCACTGACAGGTTGGCAGTGAGGAGATTATTTCTGAGAAACTTCAGTCTTTACTGAGCCAAGCTAAAGTTATTAGTTATTTGCATTTTTCTTTTCAACTTTCAAACATCACCCTTGCAGCCCTTGGTCTAATGAAACACTAATTTTTCTATGTCCTGCAATCTCTTCTCTAAGGATTTAGCCCTAATTCTCGTAATAAACCTACTGATTCAGGGTCCAGCCCATCTCCATAAAAAGGACAAAATCTTGAGGGAAAAATTATCTTTGAAGGCATAGAAGGCATACTTAGTCATCCATCTGCAGCCCATAAAGACCCAGGTAAATGAGAACCTCCAAAACCATGTACCTTTCCAAAGACTGGTGAGAAGCGGAGTTTCTTCTGAGATGGAAGTATTGCCAGCTAAAGACATAGAAGTAATGTTCGGCCCATTTTTTATTCATTTCCCCTTTCATTAAAACTCTACTCTATCCATCTTCTTATGCCCAGTTGATGCATACAAAAAATTTATTAGCTAAATGAATGAAGATATGTGGGCAGAACCAACATCTACCCATTCCTTTTGGAAACCAAGTGTGTTTGGCCTCTTGTTTGTCCTATCATTTGAGTGGCCTGTGTTTAGTCTGTGTCTCAGCATAGACAAGAGAGAACTGACTATAGCCTTTACCATAAGAGTGTTGATGTGACCTTTTGAGAATGTGTGATCAGTGCTTAAGACACCTTCACATTAGCATGTAAATGTGTACCCATGATTACATAGCCATACACACAATTCTAGACTCAACCATGGCTCTAGGACCACGTGAAGAACCTTGTGTACTGCCCCTCACAGTTGGATGGCTGCCAGGTTAATTAACTCTGGCCTTTCTTGGCTTAGTCTCTCTCTCTGTGCTACAGGTACCTCCCTAAAGGAAAATAGCAAGATATAGAAAATATAAGCATCAAAGAAAGAAAAGAACATTAAAAGACTTCCTGGTGGCTGTTTCTTCCTATGAACTGGGGAGAAAATAACTAGAACCTACTCTGTAGAATCTCCTTCGTTAATTACAACTTCACCTCTCACATCTGCCTAATTTTGTTATACTCCTTTTCCTGGCTATAATATTTCACTTACTCCCAGTCCTCTGGCCCTAGAATAAAAATGTGAGCCACCTTTAGCTCTCATGCCTGCATTGACAAATCCCAGGTTTCACCTGGATATCCTTACCTCCCCACCAAGCTTGTTTTAGTTTCAGACTTGCCGATCTGCACCTCAAACCCCAAATTCTCATAAATGATAGCTTTTCTGCCTGCTTTTCTTTTGATGCTCTTCCTTGACCCCAGGTGAGACTATATAAACTATATTATTTCCCTTTCAACCAACCAGCTCCCCTCCCCAACTCTTGGGCTTCCTTAAGTCCAGGATGTGAAGAAGAATTATCAGCAAACTATATCCATATTTTTAAAAATTCCTTTTTGTCCATGCCATAGGTTCAACATATATTTGGTTGAGGCAATATATGGTTTTCTGGTTTCAGTTCATTGATGATTTGTCCTAGCACCTGTGCTGAAGGAAATTACTTAATGTGCCTCAGTTAGTCACGGATATCTAGATAACATTCAGCAGTCGACATGACAGTTGGGAATAGTGATTCCTAAATCTTAGAATTTAAATTTTATATATACATGTCATCGTTCAGGAATTAAAAAGTCAATTTTGTTAACTCTAACAAAACCTTAAGCAAAGAATGAAAGCAAGGGGTCCAGAGAGTCAGGATCCAGAGTGGCTCCTCATGATTCAGTGTTCAGCTTCAACAGAATATTTTCTGTCCTTTCTTTTTTCTTTTCTTTCTTTCTTTCTTTTTTTTTTTGGAGACAGATTCTCGCTCTGTCCCCTTCCTTCAGTTTTTGGCAGTGATCCCTTGCACACCTTTACCAACCCTCAAGCTTACTACACTTTTGTTTCACTTGATTCATCCTGTTCTCCCCCAAGATGGGGACCGGTTGACAAATTTCTTTTATATTTTCAGATCAGAATCTAAGGTTGAAGATATGGAGACTAAGAACAACAACAACAACAACAACAACAACAACAACAACAACAACAACAAGTGAAATAGCCTTAAAGCAAGAAACACCTGAATAAGTGAAACCCCCTAAAGCAATCCTATGCAGACCTCGAATCAAAGTTTTTCAGTCCTAAATGAGACAGAAGCAGTGAATGGGCAAACCCACAAGGGAAAAAAGGTTCACGTGACCTCCAGATCCACCCGAGGATGCATTTCCTTGCAAGGGAAAGACCATAAGAGTGCGCCAAGGGGAAGTCGGCGTAGGAGCAGCACTCCAACCAGACCCAGCACCTGCGTGGGCCTAGGGACTTCGGCCACTCCCCCAGCAAGCACTTAGCACCACCGCTGTGCGCATGCCTCCGGCAGTTAACCGTCTTCTTCCTCAGCGTCTATCTCGTACTCCACGCAGGCCCTACGCAAGCAAACGCTGCCGCAAGCGCTTCCTAAGGAGCTCAACCCGCTTGCAGCACCCGCAGGTACACACACAGGTGAGAGGCCTGATCACTGCAGCGGCTGCCACGAAACTTTCAGCCAGAGTTCCTGCCACATCCCGCACCAGCGGGTCCACATGGGCGAGAGGCCCTATCAGTGTGTATGTGGCAATGCGTTTGGGCAGATCTCAACACTTCTTGGGCATAAGAACCCTCTATTTAAAAAAAAAAAAAAAAAAAAAAAAAAAGCCCAGAAAAGATGCTAATTGGTAGTGTGATGGAAAGAAAACCTTCGAGTAGAACTTGAATAAGTTTGGATTAATCAATATATGAACATTAAGAGAAGAAATGAAGAGCTTAATTCTTATACCAGAACTGCATCTATTACAGCATAAACCAATTATATCTTTGACCAGAACCTATACTTTACTAATAGTGGTAGTCACCTATTTCTGAGAGTGTATCAAGCTGGAGCAGGAGCATGGAAAATAAAACAGAGCTGGAGCTTGAATTGACACTGACATCATCCCTACCTTAGAAGACAAATATATGTATGTGTATATATACATACACACACACACACACACACACACACACACACACAGCAGAGCCACAGATATAGTCAATCTGAATACTTTGGTAAATTTGTCCTGGAGAGAAAACTTATCAGACAGTTGAATTTGGTGCTATCTTCCTTCTTCAGTCTGACTTCCAACATCAGAAACTCCATGTGCGCAAGAAGTCCCACTTTCATTTTGCTCTGAATGACAGGGGAGTGAAACCTCAGTAAAGAATGAATTTTACGGGACAAGACAGGAAAATGGTGAATAGGAGGCAGGACTAAATTGCAGCTCCCACTCAGATGGACAGAGCAGTGTGTGGAGACTAACATCGTGAACTTTTGCTCCAAGAACTACCACAAGAACATACCAGGAAAGCCAAGAGAACCCATAGAACCTTTGAAGGAAGTGGATTGCTCCTGCAGGCCCCAGCAGACAGCTGAAAAACTGTGGTGCCCAAAGTATGAAAGGGGGATCATCTGCCCCTGAACACCCACCGTCACTAGGGAACCTGAAGGTCCAAATCACAAGAGAAGGATTTGACTTTACTTGGAGCTGAAACAAAATTAGAGAGCTAAGTGAAACACAGGGGTAGAAGCAGCAGCGGGAAGAGCCCTATGGGCGCTTGGTCAGGGAAGGGAAAAAGTCCAGGGACAAAGTCCAGGGAAGCCATTTCTGACTTTGTCTCAAAGAGGTCTTTGGGGAAGGTTGCTAGAGGAACTGAGAAAAGACCACAGAGAGAAGGAAACGTCCAGCTGAACTTTGTAAGAATTTTGACCAAATTCAAAATTTCTTGTACAGAACTCCCAGGAGGGGGTGAATCGGGAGTGCAGACACAACACAGAAACCACATCAGGTGGGGAGGCACAAAACCTGAAAGCACTGCTTGCTTTCTCAGCTAGGAGGTTGGTAGGCTGGGGCAAGTTCTCAGCCCTGCTCACCTGCTGCCTGGAAATAAACTCAGTGCAGCTGGGGGAGTACAGTGGGCGTAAGACCAGTCTTTTGGGCTGTGTGGGAGCTGCGTGAGGCCTGGCCTATAACTGCCAGCTTTCCCCAACTTCCCTAGCCACTCACGTGACTCAGCAGAGGCAGCTATAATCCCCCTGGGAACATGTAACTCCATTGGCCTAGGAACCATAATCCCATTCCTCAGCGGCCACAGCAAGCCCTGCCCAAGGGGAGTCTGAGTTCAGACATGCCTGACCCTGCCCCAACCTGATGGTCTTTACCCACCATGCTAGCTGAAGACAAACGACATAATCTCTTGGGAGACCTAGGGCCCCACCCACTGTCTGATCCTCCGTACGCTACCACCGCTGATGCTGTCTTGAAAGTACCACCTCCTGGCAGGAGGCCAACCAACACAAAACTAGTGCAATAAACAAAACTACAACTAAGGATCCTCACAAGAGCCCATTTCACTCCCCTGCCACCTCCACAACAGCAGGTGCTTGTATCCATGGCTGAGAGACCTGAAGACTTTCACATTACAGGACTCTATGCAGACTCCCCCAGTACCAGCCCGAGCTGCGTGGCTAGATCCAGAAGAGAAGACAATCACTGCAGTTCAGCTCTCAGGAAGCCACATCCATAGGGGAAGAGGGAGAGCACAACATCAAGTAGTCCCCGTGGGACAAAAGAATCTGAACAGCATCCCTAAGCCCCAGATCTTCACTATGACATAGTCTACCCAAATGATAAAGAACCAGGAAAACAATTCTGATAATATAAAAGGTTCTTTAATGTCCCCCAAAAGATGATACCAGCTCACCAGCAATGTATCCAAACCAAGAAGAAATCCCTGAATTGCCAGAGAAAGAATTCAGGTTGATTATCAAGCTAATCAAGGAGGCACCAGAGAAAGGCAAAGTCCAACTTAATGAAATTTAAAAAAAATGAAACGAGCTACGAAAGGAAAAATCTTCAGTGAAATAGATAGCCTAAATAAAAATCACAACTTCTGGAAATGAGGACACTCTTAGAGAAATGCACAACACACTGAAAAATCTCAGCAATAGAATTAAACAAGCAGAAGAAAGAACTTCAGAGCTTGAAGACAAGGTTTTTGAATTAACCCAATCCAAAAAAGACAAAGAAAAAAGAATTTTAAAAAATGAAGAAAGCCTCCAAGAAGTTTGGGATTATGTTAACCAAATGCAAGAATAATTGGTGTTCCTGAGGAAGAAGAGAAATCTAAAAATTTGAAAAATACATTTGAGGAAATAATTGTGGAAAAATTCCCTGGCTCTGCTAGAAATCTAGACATCCAAATACAAGGAGCTCAAAGAACACCTGGGAAATTTATCACAAAAAGATCATCATCTAGGCACACAGTCATCAGGTTATCTAAAGTAAAGACAAAGGAAAGAATCTTAAAAGCTGTGAGGCAAAAGTGCCAGGTAATCTATAAAGGAAAACCTATCAGATTAACAGCAGATTTTGCAGCAGAATCCCTATAAGCTAGAAGGATTGGGGCCCCATGTTCAGCCTACTTAAACAAAAGAATTATCAGCCAAGAATTTTGTATCCAGCAAAAATAAGCTTCATAAATGAAGGAAAGATAGTCTTTTTCAGACAAACAAATACTGAGAGAATTAGCCACTAACAAGCCAGCACTACAAGAATTGCTAAAAGGAACTCTAAATCTTGAAACAAATCCTTGAAATACACCAAAATAGAACCTCCTTAAAGCACAAATCTCACGGGACCTACAAAACAAAAACACAGTAAATAAAAAACAAAACAAGGTATTCAGGCAACAAATAGCATGATGAATAGACTAGTACCTCACATCTAAATACTAATGGTGAATGTAAATGGCCTGAAAGCTCCACTTAAAAGATACAGAATGGCAGAATGGATAAGAATTCACCAAAGAAGCATCTGCTGTCTTCAAGTGACTCACCTGACACATAAGGAGTCACATAAACTTAAGGTAAAGGGGTGGAAAAAGATATTCCATGCAAATGGACACCAAAAGTGAGCAAGAGTAGCTATCCCTGTATCAGACAAAACAAACTTTAAAGCAACAGCGTTAAAAAAGAAAAAGAAGGACATTATATAATGATAAAAGGACTTGCCCAACAGGAAAATATCACAATCCTAAATACATATGCATCTAACACTGGAGCTCCCAAACGTATAAAACAATTACTATTAGAACTAAGAAATGAGATAGACGGCAACACAATAATAGTGAAGGACTCCAATACTCCATTGACAGCATTAGACAGGTCATCAAGACAGAAAGTCAACAAAGAAATGATGGATTTAAACTATACCCTAGAACAAACAGACTTAACAGATACTTAGAGAACATTCTTTCCAACAACTGCAGAAAATACATTCTATTCATCAGCACATGGAACATTCTCCAAGACAGACCATATGATAGGCCACAAAGCAAGTCTCAATAAATTTAAGAAAATTGAAATTATATCAAGTACTCTTTTTTTTTTTTTTTTACTTTTTATTTTTTATTATTTTTTTATTTTTTATTGATCATTCTTGGGTGTTTCTCACAGAGGGGGATTTGGCAGGGTCATAGGACAATAGTGGAGGGAAGGTCAGCAGATAAACAAGTGAACAAAGTTCTCTGGTTTTCCTAGGCAGAGGACCCTGCGGCCTTCCGCAGTGTTTGTGTCCCTGGGTACTTGAGATTAGGGAGTGGTGATGACTCTTAACGAACATGCTGCCTTCAAGCATCTGTTTAACAAAGCACATCTTGCACCGCCCTTAATCCATTCAACCCTGAGTGGATACAGCACATGTTTCAGAGAGCACAGGGTTGGGGGTAAGGTCACAGATCAACAGGATCCCAAGGCAGAAGAATTTTTCTTAGTACAGAACAAAATGAAAAGTCTCCCATGTCTACCTCTTTCTACAGACACGGCAACCATCTGATTTCTCAATCTTTTCCCCACCTTTCCCCCCTTTCTATTCCACAAAACCGCCATTGTCTTCATGGCCCGTTCTCAATGAGCTGTTGAGTACACCTCCCAGATGGGGTGGTGGCCGGGCAGAGGAGCTCCTCACTTCCCAGTAGGGGCGGCCGGGCAGAGGCGCCCCTCACCTCCCGGACAGGGCGGCTGGCCAGGCGGGGGGCTGATACCCCCACCTCCCTCCCGGATGGGGCGGCTGGCCGGGTGGGGGGCTGACCCCCCCAACTCCCTCCCGGACGGGGCGGCTGGCCGGGCAGAGGGGCTCCTCACTTCCCAGTAGGGGCGGCCGGGCAGAGGCGCCCCTCACCTCCCGGACGGGGCGGCTGGCCAGGCGGGGGGCTAACCCCCCCACCTCCCTCCTGGACGGGGCGGCTGGCCGGGTGGGGGGCTGACCCCCCCACCTCCCTCCCAGACAGAGCGGCTGGCCGGGCAGAGGGGCTCCTCACTTCCCAGTAGGGGCGGCTGGGCAGAGGCGCCCCCCCCCACCTCCCGGACAGGGCGGCTGGCTGGGCAGGGGGCTGATCCCCCGACCTCCCTCCCGGATGGGGCGGCTGGCCGGGCGGGGGGCTGACCCCCCCACCTCCCTCCCGGACGGGGCGGCTGGCCGGGCAGAGGGGCTCCTCACTTCCCAGTAGGGGCAGCCGGGCAGAGGCACCCCTCACCTCCCGGACGGGGCGGCTGGCCAGGCGGGGGGCTGACCCCCCCACCTCCCTCCCAGACGGGGCGGCTGGCCGGGCAGAGGGGCTCCTCACTTCCCGGTAGGGGCGGCCGGGCAGAGGCGCCCCTCACCTCCCGGACGGGGCGGCTGGCCGGGCGGGGGGCTGACCCCCCCACCTCCCTCCCGGACGGAGCGGCTGGCCGGGCAGAGGGGCTCCTCACTTCCCAGTAGGGGCGGCCGGGCAGAGGCGCCCCTCACCTCCCGGACAGGGCGGCTGGCCGTGCGGGGGGCTGACCCCCCCACCTCCCTCCCAGACGAGGAGGGAGGACGCTCCTCACTTCTCAGACGGGGTGGCTGCCAGGCGGAGGGGCTCCTCACTTCTCAGACGGGGCGGTTGCCAGGCAGAGGGTCTCCTCACTTCTCAGACGGGGCGGCCGGGCAGAGACGCTCCTCACATCCCGGACGGGGCGGCAGGGCAGAGGTGCTCCCCACATCTCAGACGATGGGCGGCCGGGCAGAGACGCTCCTCACTTCCCAGATGTGATGGCGGCCGGGAAGAGGCACTCCTCACTTCCTAGATGGGATGGCGGCCGGGCAGAGATGCTCCTCACTTTCCAGACTGGGCAGCCAGGCAGAGGGGCTCCTCACATCCCAGACGATGGGCGGTCAGGCGGAGACGCTCCTCACTTCCCAGACGGGGTGGCTGCCAGGCAGAGGCTGCAATCTCGGCACTTAGGGAGGCCAAGGCAGGCGGCTGGGAGGTGGTTGTAGCGAGCCGAGTTCACGCCACTGCACTCCAGCCTGGGCGCCATTGAGCACTGAGTTAACGAGACTCCGTCTGCAATCCCGGCACCTCGGGAGGCCGAGGCTGGCAGATCACTCGCGGTTAGGAGCTGGAGACCAGCCCGGCCGACACATCGAAACCCCGTCTCCACCAAAAAAATACGAAAACCAGTCAGGCGTGGCGGCGCGCGCCTGCAATCGCATGCACTCGGCAGGCTGAGGCAGGAGAATCAGGCAGGGAGGTTGCAGTGAGCTGAGATGGCAGCAGTACCGTCCAGCTTCGGCTCGGCATCAGAGGGAGACCGTGGAAAGAGGGGAGAGGGGAGAGGAGAGAGGGGAGAGGGGAGAGGGGAGAGGAGAGAGGAGCAAGACCTTTTTTTCTAAATCTATATCAAGTACTCTTAGACCACAGTGGAATAAAATTGGAAATCAACCCCAAAAGGAACTCTCAAAACCATGCAAAGACAGGAAATCAAATAACCTGCTCTTGAATGATCATTGGGTCAACAATGAAATCAAGATGGAAATTTAAAAATTCTTTGAACTGAATGATAATAGTGACACAACCTATCAAAACCTTGGGGTTACAGGAAAGGTGGTCCTAAGAGGAAAGTTCATAGCCTTAAATATCTATATCAAAAAGTCTGAAAGAGCACAAATAGACAATCTAAGGTCACACCTCAAGGAACTAGAGAAATAAGAACAAACCAAACCCAAACCCAGCAGAAGAAAAGAAATAACAAAGATTAGAGCAGAACCAAATGAAATTGAAACAACGAAAAACAATACAAAAGATAAGTGAAACAAAAAGCTGGTTCTTTGAAAAGATAAATAAAATTGATAGACCATTAGCAAGATTAACCAAGAAGAGAAGAGAGAAGATCTAAATAAGCTCAATTAGAAACCAAACGGGAGATATTACAACTGATACCATAGAAGTACAAAAGACTACTCAAGGCTACTATGAACACCTTTACATGCATAAACTAGAAAATCTAGAGGAGATGGATAAATTCTTGGAAATATACAACCCTCCTAGATTAAACCAGGAAGAAATAGAAACTCTGAACAGACTGTTAACAAGCAGCAAGACTGAAACGGTAATTTTAAAAAAGTCCAGGACTAGATGGATTCACAGCTGAATTCTATCAGACATTCAAAAAATTGGTACCAATCCTATTAACACTATTCCACAAGACAGAGAAAGAGGGAATTCTCCCTAAATTAATCTATGAAGCCAATATCACCCTGATACCAAAACTAAAAAAGGACATAACAAAAAAGGAAACTATAGACCCTGATGAATATAGATGCAAAAATCCCTAACAAAATACTAGCTAAGTAAATCCAACAGCATATCAAAAAGATAATCCACCATGATCAAGTGGGTTTCATACCAGGGATGCAGGGATGGTTTAACATATGCAAGTCAATAAATGGGAATTAAAGCAAAAATCACATGATCATCTCAATAGACACAGAAAAAGCATTTGACAAAATCCAGCATCCCTTTATGATTAAACCTCTCAGCAAAATCAGCATAGAAGGGACATACCTTAATGTAAGAAAAGCCATCTATGACAAACCCACAGCCAACATAATACTGAATGGGGAAAAGTTGAAAGCATTCCCCCTGAGAAATGGAACAAGACAATGGTGTCCACTCTCACCACTTCTATTCAATATAGTACTGAAAGTCCTAGCCAGAGCAATTGGACAAGATAAAGAAATAAAGGGCATCCAAATTGATAAAGAGGAAGTCAAACTGTTGCTGTTTGCTGATAATATGATCATATACCTAGAAAACCCTAAAGCCTCCTCCAAAAAGCTCCTAGAACTGATAAATGAATTCACCAAAGTTTCAGGATATAAAATTAATGTACACAAATCAGTAGCTCTGCTATACACCAACAGCCACCAAGCTGAGAATCAAATCAAGAACTCAACTCCCTTTACAATAGCTGCAAAATAAAATAAAATACTTAGGAATATATCTAGCCAAGGTGAAAGACCCGTACAAGGAAAACTACAAAACACTGAATAAAGAAATCATACACAACACCAACAAATGGAAAGACATCCCATGCTCGTGGATGGGTAGAATCAATATTGTGAAAATGACCATACTGCCAAAAGCAATATACAAATTTAATGCAATTCTTATGCAAATATCACCATCATTCTTCAGAGAGCTAGAAAAAAATCCTAAAATTCATATGAAACCAAAAAAGAGCTCATATAGCCAATGCAAGACTAAGTAAAAAGAACAAATCTGGAGGCATCACATTACCTGACTTCAAATTATAAGGCCATAGTCACAGAAACAGCATGGTACTGGTATAAAAATAGGCACATAGAGCAATGGAACAAAATAGAGAATGCAGAAATAAAGCCAAATACTTACAGCCAATTGATCTACAACAGAGCAAACAAAAACATAAAGTGGGGAAAGGACATCTTATTCAAAAAATGGTGCCGGGATAATTGGCAAGGCACATGTAGAAGAACAAAATTGGATCCTCATCTCTAACCTTATACAAAAATCATCTCAAGACGGATCAAGGACTTAAACCTAAGACCTGAAACCATAAAAACTCTATATTTAAAAAGCCCTTCTAGACATTGGCTTAGGCAAAGAGTTCATGACCAAGAACCCCAAAGCAAATGCAGCAGAAACAAAGATAAATAGATGGGACCTAAACCAAAAAGCTTCTGCAAAGCAAAAGAAACAATCAGCAGAGTAAACAAACAACCCAAAGCATGGGAGAAAATCTTCACAATCTATACATCTGACAAAGGACTAATGTCCAGAATCTACAAGGAACTCAAACAAATCAGCAAGAAAAAAAACAATCCCATCAAAAAGTGGGCTAAGGACATCAATAGGCAATTCTCAAAAGAAGATATACAAATGGCCAACAAACACATAAAAAAATGCTCAACATCACTCATTATCAGGGAAATGCAAATCAAAACCACAATGCAATAACTTACTCCTGCAAGAATGGCCATAATAACAAAATAATAGATGTTGGCATGGATGTGGTGAAGAAGGAACACTTTTACACTGCTGGTGGATGAATGTAAACTAGTACAACCACTATGGAAAACAGTGTGGAGATTCCTTAAAGAACTAAAAGTAGAATTACCATTTGATCCAGCAATCCCAATACTGGGTATGTACCCAGAAGAAAATAAATCATTATATGAAAAAGATACTTACACACTTATGTTTATAGCAGCATAATACACAATTGTAAAAATATGAAACCAGCCCAAATGCCCATCAATCAACAGTGGATAAAGAAATTGTGGTATATATACAACATAGAATACTACTCAGCCATTAAAAAGGAAGAAGATAATGGCATTTGCAGCAACCTGGATGGAATTGGAGACCACTATTCTAAGTGAAGTAACTCAGGAATGGAAAACCAAACAACGTGTGTTCTCACTAATAAGTGGGAGCTAAGCTATGAGGATGCAAGACCTGAAATTTGCTATATTACTCAGCATACTTAGAATACATTGCAATTTGATGGGAAAATTTTCTTTGAACATCTTGCATGGAATAGGTGAATCTGTGACTACATTACACGCAGCTTACACTTTCACCAGTCATCCACATAAGAAACATACCCGTTGAAAGAATTCAAACCTGACCACCTGCCTTCCAGCCAGGAAAGGGACTGTAAATATTAGGGTACGAAAGAAAGGCAAAGAGCTGTTGTGGCTACAACCCACAGAAATGAGGTGGAGCCTGTCTTCTCTACCCTCCAGACTAATCCACCAATACTAGACTTCAACACTAAGGAGTCACAGTCCGTATCATTCACTTTTCCAAGTGTTTCTCCTTCAGTTACCTATCACTGATGGCCTTAAGCCTAGACATCTCCTCAGGTGATTTCAACTTGGCCTTTATGTTGACTTTATGCCTATCTTTTCCTTCACTCTCCTGGTTACTTGTTACCCTGATTTGCCTGTTTCCTTGGTTTTCTTTACTCTTCTGACTTCTGCTGCCAACTCACACAGTCACCGTAGGATACACCTATCATTTCAATATTCAAAGGCACTGCTTCACCTCTGGTTTTTCCTTTATAGCACTCTCCTTCAATATCCATGCCTGACCCTTCTCACTTACACACAATCCGATCCAGTTTTACACCAATGCTAAGGTTTTTAGTCTCTTACCACCTATGTTTTGTTTAGATCATTCTTACTTCATAGGCTGTGTCACTAGTTTGAACTATTGAGTCAGCACCATTCTATGGTTTCTGTAACATTGCTTGCATCTTAAAAATGGCATTCTCCAGAGAATTTTTTTTAAGAGGTAGGATTTCCTTCTTTAAATGCACAAAATAGCTGGGCATGGTGGCTCACGCCTGTAATCCCAGCACTTTGGGAGGCCGAGGCAGGCAGATCATGAGGTCAGATCGAGACCATCCTGGCCAACATGGTGAAACCCTGTCTCTACTAAAAATACAAAAATTAGCTGGGCATGGCAGCGCGTGCCTGTAATCCCAGCTACTTGGGAGGCTGAGGCAGGAGAATCGCTTGAACTAGGGTGTCAGAGGTTGCAGTGAGCCAAGATTGTGCCACTGCACTCCAGCTTGGCCACAGAGCGAGACTGTGTCTCAAAAAATAAATAAATAAGTGCACAAAATAGTCAATTGAACAAATACATGATTTCCCATGTCTGACACAAAATTTGACATAGAGAAAGGTACTACAGTTCAACATTTTCACAGACAATTTTTAACATTACTTGTTACAATAGTCTTTGAAACTCTATATAAATGTCTGATTTTTAAAAGTATTATTTAATAACTTCATTACATATATCAGATTTACTTTGGGAGGGTACAACAGCATGTATAATTATTATTTTTCTATCTTATTAATGTCTGCACTATGTCCATTTTATGTACCCTAATCTGACAGATCAGCATTGTGTTCCAAGTAGAAATGTGCAACAAATCTCCGAAAATCCAAGGGGTCTAGAGAAGCACCTGGGTTACAGGCTCTGTGTAGTTGCCATGCATTGTTCATGGCTACATCAATCATGTAGCTCACCAAAATTGAGTACCATTTCTGGCTTCTTATCCTCACCCTGTATTTCGAAATAATTTGATCCATTTTAGCTACACCTTCCTTGCATTCATCATACACTTTTACTATGGATGGTTGACTTATCTGAGGGATTTCTTCGTTATCAGCATCACAACAGCTTACCTCATTGACTGGTTCTATGCCCACAGCATTGGAGCACAGACTGATAATGCCATCCCCATACCAACGACACAAAATTATCTCATTGTTTTCTTCTACTCGGAAATCAAAATACCCTCTCTTCATTTTTTTCATATGTTCTACATTCATAAGGGGACATTTTTCGGTCCTGTTCTCACGAATTGTTCCTGTTGCCCTCACCCCCTTCTTCTTCAAGGCTGACAACAATTTGACACTTGTAAAGAAGCTATCAAAACACAGGTGATAGGGATACTGACCTCTCTCTAAAAGAACATCAGCGAAGTTCATCACTAGATTTCCACCTAATCCAAGATCAGGATCCTCATCTACCTTCGTAGTTGATTCTTCTTGATAGGGTTCAAACCAAACCAGATAACCCTGTGTGGTTGTACCACACCAAATTTTATAGCCAATTCTAATAGGCTTTCCATTCAGGAATTGGTCACTATCAAAGCATTCACACATTGACTTATCAAAGCAATAGTATTCTTCCAGGGGAGCATACAAGAGGAAATTTTTATTCATTTGTTTTATGAGAGGTCTCAACTTCGTAAACTTATCTTTTTGATCTAGGTGGCCATTATCTGCAAAGTGCAGGTTTGAGAAAATCAATTCAAATCTGTCCCTTCTGATTGCATCTCTAACCAGGTTCTGAGCGGTGTCAGAGATTTCCCAATACATTTCCCTTCTAGGATGCCTCAAAAATCCACTCAAAAGTAAGACACCAAACACACACCTCATTTCCTGAACTGTGACTTCCAAGCTGACATTTTTCTGAGAAGCATAATTATTGGTTTCATTGACAATTAAGTTGAATGTTTCATCATCAAAAAATAATTCAAAAAGCTCTACTGGGTTCAACTTTTCGCTCTTGAGATTCAAAAGTCCAGAATCCAGTGCTGACCAGCTTGGAAAATTGGGTTTAATGTCTCTTTTGGTCCAACTCTTTTCTGGGAAACATGATACCTTTAACTTCTTTTGAGCAGGCTGGATCTCAGGCTCATTATCTTTTTCCACATCTGAGTCACCAGAGAATGAGAGGCCTTGGAGCAGTTCACTCACTCGAGCTTTGTCTTTTTTTCTCCCTTTTCGGGTAATGTCTCCTGCAGCATATTCCAAGGATGAGATGTGCATGCGGGCCCACAAATCACCTGGGTGACGGTCCTTCAGAGTGTTCAAATGTGCAACTGTCCTTTCAGTAGCAATAGGAGTACTACAAGGAATCTGGGGTGCACACTCTCTGGGAAAGAAAAAAAGAACATGTTATAAAAATCCTCAATCATATTCTCTCACACATGATAAATCTGCTGAAGCTTAAATCTTTTGGGGCTTGGGGTGGGTGTGGGGGGATACTTACTTATTTCTCTTAAGTTTCCATGGGGAGGACTTTGGCTAGATTAAACATTTCTAGCCACACTCCACCTCTCACTCACTCCTCAGGATGGAACTAACTGTTGAGCCTGGGAGAAATAACTGAGTATCCTTGGTACACTCCTCCCTCTGTCCTCTTTAGGAGCAGGATGCAGACATCCCATGCTCCTTGGTGCCCCAAGTTGCATTGAGAAGACCTATGCAGAGGGACATCTGCTACACACCTCCTCTGCCAGTACAAGCCTATTTAGCTCTGCCTTTAAGCCGTTTTTATCCAGTCTAACTTCTGTCAGTAAGAAACTGAGGTTTCCAGAACCATCTATTTTACTCCTGCATCCCTGTCAATTGGTTCTGAATCTGAACAAGAAAAAAAGGTTATTATTTACCAGGTCTTCTGACATCTCTCACAGAATTTCTGAACATGGAAGGACTTAGCCCCTGCTAGTTCTACATTCATCTGATGGACATACTACTCTGGGGAAAAACAAATGAAACTCAACTCATTGCACTTGGACTGATTTTTATGGGGTTTACAAGGAAGTAAGCTAAAGTTACAAAGATGAAAAGTTTTTTTTTTTTTGGGGACAGAGTCTAGCTCTGTCACCCAGGCTGGAGTGCAGTGGCATGATTTCAGCTCACTGCCACCTCTGCCTCCCAGGTTCAAGCAATTCTCCTGCCTCAGCCTCCCGAGTAGCTGGGACTACAGGCACGTGCTACCATGCCCAACTAACTTTTGTATTTTTAGTAGAGACAGGGTTTCACTGTGTTGGCCAGGCTGGTCTCAAACTCCTGACCTCGTGATCCACTCACCTCGGCCTCCCAAAGTGCTGGGATTACAAGCATGAGCCACTGCACCCAACTGAAAAGTATTATTTTACACAAAGTTTTTAATTTTTAGATATGTGCATTTAATTTATTAGTGTTCTGTTGGTAAACTAGTCAAGTTTTCAAAGACATTTAAGAAGCATGAAGAGTATATTTTAATATAATTTACACTACATACATTTCTTTATGTAAAGTGTTTATCATCCAGGGTGTCTTCAATGTCTGCATGTATTCAACACATCCATCTTAAAGTTCCCTGACATCCATAACTTCAGTGACATTCCTTGATCACACTGAGTCTTTCTACTGTTGACATCTAAACTCTAAGAACCACAGTGCATTAAGCCCAATATTGTGAAGGAAGGAAATGGGAGTGAGAAATGGGAAAAAAGAGTAAGCTAAGAAAGTGGGGTGGGGGTGAGGGAGGGGGACTAGAAGGAGGGCAGGGGGCTAGACCTTTGATACCATGGTTAAGCTATTGCACCTAACCTGAAATAGCCTACCTTCACACTTTTTGTTATATGAATATCTTTATTATAGGCACTATGAATTACCTGTTAGTTGCCTGATACTAAATGTACCTACAGGCACAATAGCAGATTCCTATTCTCCAGTTGCATAACTCTGCTCTAAGTTATTGAACATCATATCTCTTCCTTTAGTGGAGCCTGGCTCAGTCTTCACTAATCTTAATGCAAAATTTCACTTCTCCTCTTGAGCTTTAAGACATTTCTACTTTAGCTGAGATTTAGCTCCCAGTTTCTCTAAGTTAAACAAATGTCAATAAGGAAAATTCACACCCCCTTCTCAGCTCTTTAGCCAAGTAGCCCACCTTGCTTACTCTCTCTTTTCTCAAGTCTCTGAGGACCAAATGGCCTCACCAGAAGCCAACCCTCTGCTTGTGATTTGTTCCCTCTCTTTCTGCAATCCTGAGAAGCCTCGGAATGTTGGGCATTCCCGAGCCTTCTCCACCTTGTTCCATTTCTTCAGAAGTTTCTTGCTTTGCATAGGAGTATCTGTTACAAGTTCATTCATTCCCACAACCAGCACTTATGAAGCACCCACCACTGTCATTCATTTCTACTTCATCAGCTAACTTTCCTTTTGACCTATACCTCGTTCAGGTCTCCCAATGGCGGTTGAAAATACAGGTTAATTTTCCCTTATCTGAAATGCTTGGGGTCAGAAGATTTTTGAATTTTGGATTTTTTTCAGATTTTGGAATATTTGCATTATACCAGTTTGGCATCCCTAACCAAAGATCCAAAATCCAAAACGCTCCAATGAGCATTTCCTTTGAGCATCATGCTGGTGCTCAAACAGCTCAGATTTTGGAACATTTCAGATTTGGAATGCTCAACCTGTACCCTGCTTGTCCTCTTCCGCTCTGACATTTCTTTCTTAACTGTCATGGCAGCTTCATCTGTAGCCCTCACTCTTGTTAAATTATCTGCCTTCTAGCTTCTCCACAGCTCCATAAAAATGTAAGGGAGCCCAGGGAAGGGTAATCAAGCAGGACAGACTGGATCAGGATAGGCTTCTTGGAGGAAACTGAGTATCAACTGAAGGTTTGGTATATTTATTGCATATTGAAAATTTTGAATAGGTCACTTTCTTGGCATGGACCTCCTATGATCACAGAAGTGAGTGGCAGTCATCATATCTTATTCCAGAGAAGCAGGCCTTTGACCAATTGGTTTCTCTGATTCCATTCCAATTTCTTATATCTGCAGGATTTGATTCACTGAGGACCATGGACACTCACCTGTTGGGCTTTCCTGAGGCTTCTCCACTTTGTTCCATTTCTTCAGAAGTTTCTTGCTTTGCTTTAAACAATCTATCTTTAGTTACAATTTCTTCAGCTAAAATATAACATTAATGATTTAAATGTCATCTGTTATGTGAATTTTGAAAAAAAAAAAAAAAAAAAAAACAACTTCCAGGGTAGGGAATAGATGTTCCAAATGAAACAAAAAACAAATCATATTGGTGTTTCAAGGGTGCACAGTTTCAGCAATCCTACAAAATGTGGCATGATATGGGAAAATGATAAGAAAGGTTAATTAAGGCACCAAAGCCCAGCTGCAGAGAGGGCCCAACAGGGCAGAGCACATTTCAAGAAAATTAGGCTGGGTGCTTTGTGAGGCCAAGGTGGAAGGACTGCTTCAGGCCAGGAGTTCAAGACCAGCCTGGGCAACATAGCGAGACTCCGTGTCTACAAAAAATTACCTGGGTGTAGCCCCAGCTTTTTAGAAGGCTGAGGTGGGAGGATCAGTTGAGCCCAGGAGTTTGAGGCTGCAGTGAACTATCATCGTGCCACTATGCTCCAGCATGGGCAACAAAGCGAGACCCCATCTTTAAAAAAACTAAAAAAAATAAAATAAACATGAACTGTCGTGTTCTTAGAGAGTGAAGATG
Organism: Pan troglodytes; assembly: GCF_028858775.2. NCBI lineage: Eukaryota > Metazoa > Chordata > Mammalia > Primates > Hominidae > Pan > Pan troglodytes. Next base: position 34,244,971 of record NC_072403.2, on the reverse strand, counting down.
ACCTCCTCTGAGGTAAAGACAAGGTCAGACAGAGGTGTTCATGGGGCTTCCAAGTATGAAGGGATATCTGAAAGACAAGTTATATGGAATCCTTGACAGGGAAGAAAAAAGGGGAAAAGGATACAAAGGAGTCACTGAAGGAATCAGGGAACTGGAAGAGATGATCAGAGAAGATAACCACAAGAATCAGTAAACTGATTAGTAACAGAAGAAAATGTGATTGGGAAGGATGCAAAGTGATAAAGGCTAGAAGTCTGGAGGCAGAGGCCAGAAGGGAAAGGAAGGGTGTGGGTCTGTAGGAAACGTGGCCTCCCAAGGGCCAAGCCAGGGTGAGTGACAGGAAAATGAGAGTCCAGACAGGGGTCCAGTCAGAGGCCTGGCCTTACTCATCGGACTGAGGCTCATAACTGTCTCCTGAGCTGAGTTCCCACAGAGGTTCCTCCGAGTCAGACTCAGATGTGACCACTTCTCTGCAGCAACGGCCTGGGCTGTTTCTTCCTCAGTCTTCACCAATGTCTAAAAAGACAAAAAAAGAAAATAGCCTCTTTGTTTTCACATGGTAAGGAATCCAGTTGTGAAGGGTGTTGAATACCACGCTGTAGACCGGTAGTTCCAGCCCCTCAGGGCATTTTGTAAACTTGTGGGAACCTTTCTGGTTATAACAATGAAGTCCACCACCACCTCAAGCCGATGCCATTCAGAGGGTGAGGCCACAGATGCTAGGCATCTTGCAATATGTGGGACAGTCCCACACTACAAAGAATTCTTCCACATCCTGCAGGACTTTTGAGTGTCCTCCTGAACCAAACCTACAATCAGTATAAATCAGCTACACTGAAACATAGGAAACCTGATGAGTTTTTATAGGATGATACTGAAAAAAAGTCAGTAATTCAAGAAAGTTAGAGAAGGAAGCTTACATCGATTAAAGACATTGTCACAAAAGTTGACTCACTTGGATTGTTCTACACACTATTTTACAGCATTTTCTATGTATTTGGTTGAACAGCACTTCAATATAATATTGCAGTTATAACAAATGCAATTAAACTGACTACAAATACCTAATGGAGTTTTGAGACTCCTTTTAACAGATTTGGAATCTAATGTAAATGCAGAAATCTCACTGAATTTCATGAACAAAGATTGTTTAAAAACATTTCAAAGCTAGTAATGATATGTAGGCTGGAAAAATCATACACTGAATTTATTTATTTGGGGAACTGTCTGAGATTTTCTATCTCTCTGACACTGTCCCAAAAGGCTACCACATGGTTTCATTAGCCTCTTGATTTTCTCTCATTTTCCAATCTACTTTCTCTTTCTTGTTGCCTGAAAAAGGACATAGTGCCAGTCTTTTACAGAATGAATATCTGTTTTGACAAGGAGGGGGTTTCAAGACAGAAGATGTTTTCTCTTTAACTCATGATCACCCTATTCCAAACTACAGATAATTATTTTGATAATAAAAGGCAAAGCCCACCTCATTTAAACATAGGCCTACCTCAGAGATATTGCAGGTTCAGTTCCAGACCACCACAATAAGGCAAATATCACAATAAAGCAAGTCACAGAAATTTCTTGGCTTCTGAGTGCATGTGAAAGTCATGTTTACACTATACTATGTAGTCTATTAATTGTACATAAGCATTATGTCTAAAAAAGTATATATCTTAATTTAAAAATACTTTATTGCTAATACATGCTAATAATCCTCTGAGCCTTCAGAGAGTTGTAATCTTTTTGCTGGTAGAGGGGCTTCCTGCGATGTTGAACGATGCTGACTAATCAATGTGGTGGTTGCTGAAGGTTTCGGTGGCTGTGGCAGTTGCTTAAAATAAGACAACAGTAATGTTGGCCACCTTGATTGACTCTTCCTTTCACAAAAGATTTCTGTGTAGCATGCAACGTTGTTTGATAGCATTTTACCCAGAGTAGAACTTCTTTCAAAATTGTAGTCAATCATCTCAAACCTGCTGCTGCTTTATCAACTAAGTTTATGTAATATTCTAAATCCTTTGTTGTCATTTCAACAATGCTTCACCAGGAGTAGATTCAATCTCAAACCACTTTCTTTGCTCACCCATAAGAAGTAACTTATCTGTTCAAGTTTTGTCATGAGATTGTAGCAATTCAGTCACATCTTCAGGTTCCACTTCTAATACTAGTCCTTTCCACCACATCTGCAGCTACACTATCCACTGAAGTCCTAAACCTCTCAAAGACAATGATGGGTGTTGGAACCAATTTCTTCCAAACTCCTGTTAATGTTGGTATTTTCACCTCCTCCCTTGAATCACAAATGTTAATGGCATCTAGAATGATGAATCCTTTCCAGAAGGTTTTTAATTTACTTTGCCCAGATCCATCACTATCTATGGAATCACTATCTATGGCAGCTATAGCCTTACAAAATGTATTTCTCAAATAATAAGACTTGAAAGTCAAAATTACTCCTTGATCCATGGGCTACAGAATGTGTATTGTATTGGCAGGCTTGAAAACATTAATTTCCTTGTACCTCTCCTTCAGAGCTCTTGTGTGACTAGGTGCTCTGTGAATAAGCAGTAATATTTTCAAAGAAATCTTTTTTTTTTTTTTTGAGTAGTATGTCTCAACAGTAGGCTTAAAATATTCAGTAAACCATGCTGTAAACAGATGTGCTATCATCCAGGATTTGTTGTTCCATTTCTAGAGTACAGGCAGAGTAGGTTTAGCATAATTCTTATGGACCCTAGGATTTTCAGAATGATAAATGAGCACTGGCTTCAACTTTAAAGTCACCAACTGCGTAAGCCCCTAACAAGTCAGGCTGTCCTTTGAAGCTTTGAAGCCAGGCACTGACTTCTCCTCTCTAGCAATCAAAGTCCTAGATGGCATCTTATTTCAATAAAAGGTGGTTTCATCTTCATTGAAAATCTGTTGTTTAGTGTAGCCACCTTCATTAGTGATTTTAGCTAGATCTGGATAACCTGCTGCAGCATCTGCATCAGCACTTGTTGCTGATGCATTTTATTTTATTTTATTTTATTTTATTTTTTTACTTTTTATTTTTTTAAGATACAGGTCATGGCCGGGCATGGTGGCTCATGCCATGACAGTTTATTTATTTATTTATTTATTTAATTTATTTATTTATTTATTTTTAATTATTTTTTATTGATAATTCTTGGGTGTTTCTCACAGAGGGGGATTTGGCAGGGTCATGGGACAATAGTGGAGGGAAGGTCAGCAGATAAACAAGTGAACAAAGGTCTCTGGTTTTCCTAGGCAGAGGACCCTGCGGCCTTCCGCAGTGTTTGTGTCCCTGGGTACTTGAGATTAGGGAGTGGTGATGACTCTTAACGAGCATGCTGCCTTCAAGCATCTGTTTAACAAAGCACATCTTGCACCGCCCTTAATCCATTTAACCCTGAGTGGATACAGCACATGTTTCAGAGAGCACAGGGTTGGGGGTAAGGTCACAGATCAACAGGATCCCAAGGCAGAAGAATTTTTCTTAGTACAGAACAAAATGAAAAGTCTCCCATGTCTACTTCTTTCTACACAGACACGGCAACCATCCAATTTCTCAATGTTTTCCCCACCTTTCCCGCCTTTCTATTCCACAAAGCCGCCATTGTCATCCTGGCCCGTTCTCAATGAGCTGTTGGGCACACCTCCCAGACGGGGTGGTGGCCGGGCAGAGGGGCTCCTCACTTCCCAGTAGGGGCGGCCGGGCAGAGGCGCCCCTCACCTCCCAGATGGGGCGGCTGGCCGGGCAGAGGGCTGACCCCCCCACCTCCCTCCCGGATGGGGCAGCTGGCCGGGCAGAGGGGCTCCTCACTTCCCAGTAAGGGCGGCCGGGCAGAGGGGCCCCTCACCTCCCAGACGGGGCGGCTGGCCGGGCGGGGGGCTGACCCCCCCACCTCCCTCCCGGATGGGGCGACTGGCTGGGAAGAGGGGCTTCTCACTTCCCAGTAGGGGCAGCCGGGCAGAGGTGCCCCTCACCTCCTGGACGGGGCGGCTGGCCGGGCAGGGGGCTGACCCCCCCACCCCCTTCCCGGACGGGGCGGCTGGCCGGGCGGGGGGCTGACCCCCCACCTCCCTCCCGGACGGGGTGACTGGCCGGGCAGAGGGGCTCCTCACTTCCTAGTAGGGGCGGCCGGGCAGAGGCACCCCTCACCTCCCGGACAGGGCGGCTGGCCGGGCGGGGGGCTGACCCCCCCACCTCCCTCCCGGACGGGGCGGCTGGCTGGGCGGGGGGCTGACCCCCCCACCTCCCTCCCGGACGGGGTGGCTGCCGGGCAGAGATGCTCCTCACTTCCCAGATGGGGTGGCTGCCGGGCGGAGAGGCTCCTCACTTCTCAGACGGGGCGGCTGCCGGGCGGAGGGGCTCCTCACTTCTCAGACGGGGTGGTTGCCAGGCAGAGGGTCTCCTCACTTCTCAGACAGGGCGGCCGGGCAGAGACGCTCCTCACCTCCCAGACGGGGTCGCGGCCGGGCAGAGGCGCTCCTCACATCCCAGATGGGGCGGCGGGGCAGAGGCGCTCCCCACATCTCAGACGATGGGCGGCCGGGCAGAGACGCTCCTCACTTCCTAGATGTGATGGCGGCCGGGAAGAGGCGCTCCTCACTTCCTAGATGGGATGTTGGCCGGGCGGAGATGCTCCTCACTTTCCAGACTGGGCAGCCGGGCAGAGGGGCTCCTCACATCCCAGACAATGGGCGGCCAGGCAGAGACACTCCTCACTTCCCAGACAGGGTGGCGGCCGGGCAGAGGCTGCAATCTCGGCACTTTGGGAGGCCAAGGCAGGCGGCTGGGAGGTGGAGGTTGTAGCGAGCCGAGATCACGCCACTGCACTCCAGCCTGGGCACCATTGAGCACTGAGTGAACGAGACTCCGTCTGCAATCCCGGCACCTCGGGAGGCCGAGGCTGGCGGATCACTCGCGGTTAGGGGCTGGAGACTGGCCCGGCCAACACAGCGAAACCCCGTCTCCACCAAAACCAGTCAGGCGTGGCGGCGCGTGCCTGCAATCGCATGCACTTGGCAGGCTGAGGCAGGAGAATCAGGCAGGGAGGTTGCAGTGAGCCGAGATGGCAGCAGTACAGTCCAGCTTCGGCTCCGCATGAGAGGGAGACCGTGGAAAGAGAGGGAGACCGTGGGGAGAGGGAGAGGGAGATGGAGAGGGAGGTGTTGATGCATTTTATAGAGATGGCTTCTTCCTTACACCTCACGAACCAACCTCTGCTAGCTTCCAATTATTCTTCTGTACCTTCCTCACCTCTCTCAGCCTTCACAGAATTGAAGAGAGTAAGAGATGTGCTCTGGATTAGCCTTTGGCTCAAGGCAATGCTGTGGCTGGTGTGATCTTCTATCCAAACCACTCAAACTTTCTCCATATCAGCAAAAAGCTTTTTGCTTTCTTATCATTCGTATGTTCAGCAGAGTAGCACTTTTCATTTCCTTCAAGAACATTTCCTTTGCATTCACAACCTGCCTGTTTGGCACAAGAGGCCTCCTAGCTTTTGGCCTATCTCGGCTTTCAACATGCCTTCCTTACTATACTTAATCACTTCTAGCTTTTTATTGAACCTGAGAGGCATGTGACTCTTCCTTTCACTTGAACACATAGAGGTCACTGTAGTAGTAGTATTATAAATGGCTTCATTTCAATATTATTGTGTCTCAGGACATAGCAAGGACCAAGGAAAGGAAAAGAGATGAGGGAACAGCTGGTCAATGGAGGAGTCAGGACACATACAATGTTTATTGATTAGGTCTGACATTTTAAACGGGCATGGTTTGTGGCACACCAAAACAAATTCAATAGTAACATCAAAAATAACTGATCACAGATCACCATGACAGATATAACAATAAAGTTTGAAACATTTTAAGAATTACCAAAACGTGACACAGAGACACAAAGTGAGCACATGCTGTAGAAAAATGGTGCTGACAGACTTGTTCCACACAGGGTCATCACAAACTTTCAATACTGCAAAGCACAATAAAGTGAAACACAATGAAGGAAGTGTATCTGTAACCTCATACCTCCTTATTTTCTCCTTTTATCAGTCCATAATTTGTTTTGTAACTTATATTGCTTTCCTATGGCTCTTGTAACAAAGTACCACAACCTCAATAGTGGAAAACAACAGAATTGTATTATCTCATGGCTCTGGAGGCTAGAAATCCAAAATCAAGATATCAGTAGGGCCATGTTATCTTTGAAAGCTCTATGGGAGGCCTGGCGTGGTGGCTCATGCCTGTAATCCCAGCACTTTGGGAGGCCAAGGTGGGCGCATCACTAGGTCAGGAGATCGAGACCATCCTGGCCAACATGGTGAAACCCCATCTCTACTAAAAATACAAAAATTAGCTGGGCGTGATGGCGCTTGCCTGTAATCTCAGCTACTCGGGAGGCTGAGGCAGGAGAATCACTTGAACCAGGGAGCCAGAGGTTGCAGTGAGCCGAGATCGCGCCACTGCACTCCAGCCTGGCAACAGAGCAAGACTGTCTCAAAAAGAAAGAAAAAGAAAAGAAAAGAAAAGAAAAAAAGCTCCATGGGATAATTTTCCTTGCCTCTCTCCAAGTTTTTAGTGTTTGTCAGCAATTCTTGGTGTTCCTCAGCTTGCAGATGTGTTATACAAATCTTTGCCTCAGTGATCACATGGCATTCTCCCTGTGTGTGTTTTCACTTGGGCATTTTTCTTTCTTTTTTTTCAACCCCTTGGTCAATTTGCAAATATGGACTTCTTATAAGAATATGAGTCATTAGATTAAGGGCTCACCACATGAATTTTTTTTTTCTGATTTTTGTGAAGAATGTCATTGGTATTTTGATAGTGATTACACTGAATCTGTAAATTGTTTTGGGAAGTATTGTCATTTTAATAATATAAATTCTTCCAATCCATTAGAACGGAATATCTTTCCAGTGTTTTTGTGTCCTCTTCAATTTGTTCCATGAGAGTTTTAGTTTTCCTTATACAGGTCTTTCACTTCTTTAGTATTTAAATGCTAAATTATAAATTATAAATAAAATACTAAAAAATATAAAATACCTAGGGAATTTAAACACTAAATTTAACTTAATTTGGTGTTTAAATTTTTAGTATTTAAATTCCCTAAGTATTTTATATTTTTTGTAGCTTTTGTAAATGCGATCATTTTCTTGATTTCTATCTCAGATTGTTCACTATTGAAGTATATAAATGCTACTAATTTTTGAGTGTTGATTTTTTATCCTGCAACTTTACTTAGTTTGTTTATCAGCACTAACAGTTTTTTTGGTGTAGTCTTCAGGTTTTTCGAGGTATAAGATTATATCATCTGCGAACAGAGTAACCTGACTTTTTGCTACCTGGTTTGGATGCCATTTATTTCCTTCTCTTGCATAATTGCTCTGGCCAGGACTTCAGGTATTATGTTGAACAACAGTGGTGAGATGGGCATTCTTATCTTGTTCCAGTCCTTAGAGAAAAGGCCTTCACTTTGATGTTAGCTGTAGGTTTGTCATATATATGGCCCTTATTTTGAGGTATGTTCCTTTCATACCAATTTTGACAAGGGTTTTTATCAAAAAGCAATGGATTTTATCAAATGCTTTTCAGCATCTATTGAAATAATCATATGGTGTTTGTTCCTGATTATATTAATGTGATATATCACATTTATTGATTTGCATATGTTGAACCATCCTTGCATCCCTGGAGTGAATCCCACTTGATCATGGTGAATGATCTTTTTAATGTGTTGTTGAATTCAGTTTGCTAGTGTTTCATTGAGAATTTTTGCACCTATGCTCATCAGTGATATTGGTCTGTAGTTTTCTTTTTATTTTGTATCCTAGTCTAGTTTTGGTATCAGGGCAATGCTGGCCTCCTAGAATGAATTTGGAAGTAGTCCCTCCTCTTCAATTTTTTTTTTTTTTTTTGAAGAGTTTGAATAGGATTGGTATCAGTTCTTTTTAAATGTTTGGTAGAATTCAGCAGGGAAGCCAACAGGTCCTGGGCTTTTCTTTGATGGAAGACTTTTTATTACAGATTCTATCTCGTTACTTGTTATTGGTTTGCTGAAGTTTTCTATTTTTTCATGGTCCAATCTTGGTAGTTGGCATGCATCTAGGAATTTATCCATTTCTTCCAGGTTTTCAAATTTATTGTCATAGTTGTTCATAATAGTCTCTAATGGTTTCTTTGTATTTCTGAGGTCTCAGCTGTTATGTCTTTTTCATTTCTGATTTTATTCATTTGGGTCTTCTCCTTTTTTGTTTGTCCAGCTAAAGACTTGATTTTGTTTACCTTTTAAAAAAAATCCAACTTCTTGTTTCATTGTTCTTCTGGGTTTTTTTTTTTTTTTTTTTTGGTCTCAATTTCAGTTATTTCTGTTCTAATCTTTATTTGTTTCCTTCTACTAATTTCGGTTTGGTTTGTTCTTGCTTTTCTAGTTCCTTGAGGTGTATCATTAGGTTGTGCATTTGATGTCTTTTTACTTTTCTGATATAGGTGTTTATTGCTATAAATTTCCTTCTTAGTACTGCTTTTGCAGTATCCCACAAATTTTGATATGTCACATTTTCTATTTTCATTAGTTTCAAGACATTTTTACATTTCCTTCTTAATTTCTTCCCTGACAAATTAGTTGTTCAGAAGCATGCTATTTAATTTCCACACGTTTGTGTAGTTTCCAAGGTTTTTCTTGTTATTGCTTTCTAGTTTTATTCCACTGTGATTAGAAAAGATACTTGATATGATTTATATTTTTTAAAAATTTGTTCAGATTTGTTTGTGGCCTAAGATATGGTCTATTCTTATGTCCCACGTGCTGATGAAAAGAATGTGCATTCTGTAGCAGTTGGGTTACATGTTCAGTAAATATCAGTTAGGCTTATTAGATCTAGCATGTAGTTTAATTCCATCGTTTCTCTGTTGACTTTCTGTCTGGATGATGTGTCAATTACTGAGAGTGGGGTGTTAAAATCTCCTACTATTATTGTATTGCAGTCTAACTCTCCTTTTAGATCTATTAACGTTTTCCTTATATACCTGGGAGCTCTGGTGTTGCATGCATAGGTATTTATAATTGTTATATACAGCTGGGCATGGTGTCTCACGCCTGTAATCCCAGAACTTTGGGAGGTCAAGGTGGGCAGACTGCTTGAGGCCAGAAGTTCAAGCCAGCCTGGGCAACATGGCAAAAACCCAGGTCTACAAAAAATACAAAAAATTACCCAGGCATGGTGGCACACACCTGTGGTCCCAGCTACTTGGGAGGCTGAGGTGGAAGGATCACTTGAACTCGGGAGGCAGAGGTTGCAGTGAGCTGAGATGATACCACTGCACTCCAGCCAGACTGAAAGAGTGAGACCCTATCTCAAACAACAACAACAAAAAACCTCTGTGGCTAAGTGATTTTCTCTTATAGTATGCCTTCCTTTGTTGCTATTTTTAGTGAATTTATTATAGGTTTTTGCATTGTGGTTATCATGAGGCTTACAAAGAAGACCTTCAGATACAATAAGTTATTTTAAAGAGATAACAACTTATCTTAGATCCCAAATACAAGAGTAGAAACAAAGGCAGAAACACACAGAAAAAAATTATATGCTTTAATTCCATTCCTCTAGATTTTGACTTTTTGTTGTCTCAATTTATATCTTTATATTACCTATCTCTTAACAGGTTGCTAGCCATTATTGTTTGTCTTGTTTTGTTTTAAAGATATGGTCTCACTCTGTCTCATTTCTCCAGGTATAGTGTCAGGATCTTACCATGTTGCCTGGGCTGGTCTCAAACTCCTTGTCTCAAGTGATCCTCCCACTTCAGCCTCCCAAAGAACTGGGTTTACAGGCATGAGCCACTGTGTCCAGTCCTATTATTGTTTTTGATAGGTATGTCTTGGGGCTTCACAGTTGTGAGTATACTGTATGTCACTATTACAGTAATAAAGTATTCTGGGTTTGTCCATGTACTTAATTTTATCAGTGACTTTTATGCCTTCAAAAGTTTTCTTTATGCACATTAGTCTTCTTTCCTTTTAGACTGAAGAATTCTTTAGCATTTCTTGTAAGATGTGTCTGGTGGTGGTGTACTCTCTCAGCTTGTTTGTTTGGGAAAGACTTTCTCCTTCATATATGAAAGATAATTCTGCTGGATACAATATTCTTGAATGTCAGTTTTTTTCTTGGAGTACTTTGAAAATGTCATTCCACTTTCTCCTGGCCTGTATGATTGCCATTGAGAAGTCTATTGCCAGACAAGTTGGAGCTCCTTATTTGTTTCTTGTCTCTTGCTGCTTTTCAGATCCTCTCTTTTTCCTTGACAGTTGAGAGTTTGATTATTATAAGCCTTGGAGTAGTCTTATTTGGGATGATTCTGTTCAGTGTTCTCAGATCTTCCTGTACCTGGACATTTATATCTTTCACAAGTTTTGTGAAGATTTTTGTTATTATTTCTCCATTTTTTAAATTTATTTTAAATTTATTTTATTTTAATTTTTTTGAGATGGAGTCTTGCTCTTGTTGCCCAGGCTGGAGTGTAATGGCATGATCTCGGCTCACTGCAACCTCCATCTCCCAGGTTCAAGCAATTCTCCTGCCTCAGCCTCCCGAGTAGCTGGCATTGCAGGTGCCTGCCACACCTGGCTCCTTTTTTTTGTATTTTTAGTAGAGACAGGGTTTTGCCACGTAGGCCAGGCTGGTCTCGAACTCCTGACCTCGTGATCCACCCACCTCAGCCTCCCAAAGTGTGGGATTACAGGCATGAGCCACCACGCCTGGCCTATTCTTTTTTTTAAATAGATACAGGGTCTTGCTGTGTTGTTCAGGCTGGTCTCAAACTCCTGGCCTCAAGCAATCCTCCTGCCATGGCCTCCCAAAGTTCTGGGATTACAGTTGAGAGCCACTGCACCCGGCCTATTGTTATTTCTTTGAATAAGCTTTCTATTCTTGCTCTTGCTCAGCTCCAAGAGCAGACTGTTTAAAGGATGGCTGCCTCTAATATGTGGTCTCCTTGCACACACTTGATTCTCCATCATTCCACTTTCTGCCATGAGCTAAAGCAGCATGAGATCCTAACCAGATAGGCTGATGATCTTGGACTTTCCAGGTTGTAGAACTTTGAGCTAAATAAACCTCTTTTTAAAATAAATTACCCAGTCTCAGGAATTCTATTAGCAACACAAAATGGACTAAGACAGAGCCTGTTTCCAAATCAGGTCACATTCACAGGTACGTGGGGTTAGGATTTTCATATATCTTTTGGAGGGACATAATTCAATTTACAACATCTAAGCCTTACTTCAATTAAGGGCCCCACTTTCTCTGTCTAGTCTTGTATTATCTGACTCAATACTAGTTTCATTCCACTGTCCACCTATACCATTGCCCTTTGATTTTCTTGGGCTTCTGGTCTTCTTATTCCTCCTTAATTTGAACTTACTAATTATATTTCAGTGCAAACACCTGACTACGTTATTTCCTTAGTTATAATCACATCAAGCACTTGCATTTTGAAACACTACTTTTAAAATAAATAACTTTTTTGTTTCTACATTATACCATTAAATTACATTTAAGGGAATTATGTTGATTTTCAGAATGTGCATGAGTAGGTTTTATTTTCTAGATACTTCTTATCAGGAAGTATTTGTTAATAACAGGAGGCACTGGGTCTGATAGAATTAAAAATTAATTAGAAGCCATAGAAGAGGACTGAGCAAGTGTCTCGAGGAAACTGATGTGGCAGCAGTATGCAAGAGGACTTAAATGAGAGAGTTATTTTTTTTTTTGTAAATAAATGACTAGGAAAATGAATGAACCACTAATAAGAAAAAAAACCAGAGTCCATTTTGTGAAGAAGATGTTAAGTATTACCTTGGATATATAGAATTTCCATTATTATCACCAAGCATTAATTGCATACATGCTGAATATAAAGTAGTGTGAGAAAGGGCCCTTATTCTAAAGCTGGGGAGATAAACCAGAGACTTCAAATGAGTGGAGCACTTTCTGAAACCAGGAGCCTCACTCCACCCCTCACTCCCATGCCTTGAGATTTGGACGTGCCTCCTGAACAATGAAATGAGGCAATGGCATATAATCAATACAAGCTCCTCGAATGATGCAACACACTTTGTGATATTCTGTGACAAGGTGAAGGCAGAGGGACTATGCCACCTGAATGGCTCTCAGGATGATGAGTGTGAGCCAAGAGAAGGGCAAGGAACATGGAATGAGGGAGAAAGACCACTACTGATATTCCTACAAGCTTGGGCATCCTACTTACCTGGGACCTGACAGGGTTAAACACAGGCACTACAGCCTTGTCTCTGGGGTTTTTTTCCTGGAGATGAGCTGATCCGTGGGGAACAGGCCCTGCAGAGAGAGAGGGCAAGAGTCCTAAATGAGACATGATGGCCTTTAGGGTACCCTTTTTGGAGACCCAGCCTTTTCCCCCAAATGTTATGTTTGTTAAACATTCAAGAACTAAGACGTAGATTTTACAGTGTGAGAAAGAGCATCACAACTGCTTTCATTCTGTCAGAAATTCTAAAATTCTACAACTTTAGGGTCTCTCACCCAAAAAATGGAGTGGGATTTATGAACTCATAAGGTGCTTTACAGTCATGCACTTTCACATAAAGAAAAAATAAAAATCATAGACAAAAATAAAGGGGAGGAAGAAGCTGGTGATAAAGGAAGGATCAAGGAGAGAACACAGAGGCAAAAGAAAGGATGTAGAGAGTAGAGAGATGAGACTGAGGGGAAACAGGAAAGCAGAAGAAAGGAAGATGGAGAGAGAGACAGGAAAATGAAGATATTTAAAAAAATAGAGAAGAGATGTTAGCCATGAACTAGAAAAACTGTTAGGAGGTACTGATCCCAAAGAACCAACAATAATCAAAATGGTGATGATGACTGCACAAGGCCAGCCACTGTGCTGTTACTTTAAAAGATTATTTCCAATCCTCAAAATAATCAAGAAGGTCCAAATTATTGCCTCCAAAATCCTAGGCACATTCAGAAGAATCACAGCTGAGTGCAGAGTACACACAGAGATCAAACAGATAATTGTTGATTAACTGAATAACCTATTAAATGACTTGCCTAGGTCACACAGTTGGCAGTTGGCAGATGGCAGAGTACAAAATTATCAAATGAAGAGCACATGTGGTAATTCTAACCCAAAAATATAAAACAGAACATCACTTTTCTTTGCTCTGCTTTTCTTTGCTTCCATAATGGATCACTATGGAATGTTTTTATTGCTGTTGTTGCATTTCTAGAAGGAATAAAGTTTGCTGGAAAAAAACAGCCTTGCCCCGATTCACTTTTACTATTATATGTACTTGTCCACAACACATACATACTAAATAAACCAGCTTAAAATGCACAGTGTAAAATAAAGCAGGTCTTTACAAGTTTGTTCAGATACAGGGTTAGACAAAAAAATAAAACTTGACGTTGGTCAAAGGGTATAAACTTGCAGTTATAAGATGAATAAGCTCTGAAGACCTACGTACAGAATGCTGACTATAGTTAGTAATAATATATTGTATACTTGAAATTTCATGAGAGTAGATCTTAGGAATTCTTACCACAGACACATAAAAGGTAACTGCAAGATATGTAAGTTAGCTTGTAGTAATCATTTCACAATGTATACAAACTTGAGGTCAAGAAGGCTGTGCAAGTGTCAGTGGCCAGCTCCCAGTGTCCTCACTAAACTCACTCTAGCACTCACCACTCACTTCTTGGGGGTTCCCTTGAGGACGCTGTGGAGGTTCACACTTCAGGGTGGTTATCCCAGGCAGGAGCTGGAGGCTCTGACACTCCAAAGAGACTCCTTGATATTCTGCCACCATTGGGTGCATGTCCTGTCCCTGAATATAGACAGAGGCCTGGAAACAAAAGATTTATTTTGAAAGGGCATGCATATATGGACTGCATGCTAAGAGCCTGGCACTGTTCTACATGCTGGGGATACAGCAGCAAACAAGGCAGAAAAGACAGGCAAAGGATCCCAGCCCAGAAAAACAAAAACAACAAACAAGTGGATGTTTAAACTAGCTGGTGAAAATTTAATGAGGAACAGGATATGTACACCACCTCAAAATGTCTCCCACAGATTACTTAGTAATTACAAAGGGGAAAATGGTAACTTTCTAGTGGAGAAATTTGACAGGTACCACCATAACCTCATCAGTAATGGGACAAATCATCACTACGCACCTCCTGAAGTAACACACTGAGAACACAACATTACCTCTGTGGTATTCTAGCCAAAACGTGCAGTCTGAATCATGAGAAAATATAGGACAAACTCAAATTGAGGGATAGTCTCCAAAAAAACTAGCTGTACTCTTCAAAAATAACAATGTCATGACAAAGACAGCAGCTACTCCAGATTCACAGACTAGAGATATGGCAACTAAGTGCAATATGTGATGCTGGCTTGTATCCTGAATCACAGGAAAATTATCACAAAGAACATTATTAGGATAACATGGCAAAATATGAATAAGGACTAAGGTTATATGATAGTATCATAAGTTTAATTTCCCTAAACTTGATTTTTGTATTCTTGTTATACAAGAGAATATCCTCACTCTTCAGAAATACACACCGAATAGCCAGGTGCAGTGGCTCATGCCTGTAATCCCAACACTTTGGGAGGCCAAGGCAGCATGATCACTTGAGGCCAGGAGTTCAAGATCAGCCTGGGCAATATAGTGAGACCCCACCCCCGCTACAAAAAATTAAAAATAAATTAGCCAGGCATGGTGGCATGCACCTGTAGTCCCATCTACTCAGGAGCCTGAGGTGGGAGGATTGCTTGAGCCTTCCACCATTGCAGTTCAAGGCTGCAATGATGCTATGATCGTACCACTGCACTCCAGCCTGGGCAACAGTGAGGTAAAGGGATATAGTGTTTGCAACTGACTCTCAAATAGATTCAGGAAAAAAAAATACTGCATATGTGTATGTATGTGTGTGTATACATATACATATGCATCTTGGGGGGGGGAATGCACTTCCTTGTACGAGTGTGTACACAACAATGGGACTTCATCAAACAAATGTTAACAACTGGCAAATTTGGATGAAGAGTTTTACGGGAGTTCTCTATTCTTCTAATACTTCTATAAATTAGGAGTTATTTCAAAATAAAACGTTAAAAATAAACCGATACATGTCCCCCTTTTCTTCTCCCACATCACCACACACATTCTCTTCCCACCTGTTGTCCTGTGTCTCCACTTCCTGTCTCTAGATTCTCCAGCACTGTCACTGCCTCCTCTCTGCTCTCCAGAGGATATGTCTTCACACAGGGCTGGAGCTCCTTGGGCAGGATGGTCAGGAACTGCTCCAGCACCAGCAGTTCCATTATCTGTTCCTTGGTGTGCATCTCCGGTCTCAGCCATTGATGACAAAGTTCTCGGAGTTGGGCCAGAGCTTCCTGGGGTCCGTGAGCCTCCTGGTAGCAGAAGTGCCGAAAGCGCAGGCGGCAAATCTCCTGAGTGTGGAAGCTGCCCTCCTGTGAGTTGCACACCTGCTCCCAGGTGGGATCTTCCTCCTTCACTTTCACAAGGCCATCTTCATTTTCAGGAGCAGGGCCTGGCAAAGCTTCATACATGTTGAGCTTAGAGGCTAAAGCTTCACTTAGCTTGGGGTCTATATTCAGAAATAGAGACCTGAGGCATAAGAATTTATCAGCAACATGCAAATTATAAGAGCTTCAAAACTGTATGTAACCTACTTACATTTTTGTCCCCACTGTAGGTAATGCTCAAAAGCTGAGCCTGCTTGCTTCTATTATCAGTGAAATGAATCAGAAGTATATTTTGAACTAGTACTAAAGGGCCTGAGTCCAAAGGTAAGGGATGTAGGACATAAGGGAAGAAGTGTTAGCAATAAGAAAGCTCGAGTAGCTTGCACTTCAGCTGGGGAGAAGGGATAATTTACCCATTGAGGAGGCAGATGGCTGCCTTCATGGACAAATAATACAGTCTCAAAGGTCATCTATATCTGTGTAACTCTCATTGAATATTCCACTTTAAATGTAGGTGTAACAGAATGTTTCCAAAGTCTCCCATTCTCAAATACCTTTTGTGATGAGATTTTGCCACTGTTGTCATTCAAGGGGTGGAGTCTCTTTTTCCTTCCCTTGAATCTGTTCTGGCCTATGACTTGCTTTGACCAGTGGAATACAGCAGAAATGACATTGTAAGAGAGAGTGCTGCTGTAGCTCTTGGCTCAGTGCCATAAGACTGCCATGCTGTAAGGAAGCCCAAGCTAGCTATACAGAGGTCATGTGGATAAGAACCAAAATGCCCAAGTTAAAGCCCAGCCAGGCCTAGTGCTCAAATAATTCACCAGCTGAATGCAGCTCTATTAGTAACTCCAGGTGAGACCAGTAGAACCGCCTAGTCAACCCGCATAATCCTGAGGAACAATAAGCTGAGCTTGTTTTCAGCCACTAAGTTTAGAGTTTTATTTTTGATGCAACAATACATAACTGAAAAACAGTAGACATGCATCAAGTTCTTTTATTCCCTCTTTTCATTTTTTCCTTTGTGATCTCCTTAGTCACACTTTCAATAAATCTCTGTTCCAAGAAGACTCAAATCTTTGGCACCAGCTTGCTTTTTGCACTCCAAACCCACATCTTGAAATGCCAGCAGCTGTGGGCCTCTACTGCACTATAATTTCAACAGATCTCAAACTGAAATCAGAGTCCCTCAAAGCTGCATTCACTCGGTATTTCTCCATTTCTACTGGCATCACCATCATCTTCCACGCATTCAGTCTTTTAAACAGCCTCTATACACAATCAGTGAGTCAATTCTTAAAAACGCCTCTTGCAGCCATTCTTTCCTTCTTATAATTTTACTATTATTTTCATTCACTGTTACAATAATGTTCTGTTACGGTATTCCTGCCCAACTCCCCGCTTCTATGGTCACTGGATTAATATTCCCTAAAGCACAATTGTGACCATATTCAACATACCTCACACACACATAAACACACACAAAGTTTTCATTAAACTCGTTGAAGTAAATTCAAACTCCCCAGGATCTAATCTTTACTGGGTTTTGCTGATTTGTTTGTCACTCAATCAACATTTGTGGAGCATCTCATTATTTTCCAGGCATAAAGTTAACTCTGGAATAAAAGACTTGGTTCCTGCTTTCAAGAAAGCCATGGTCTTCCCAAATTTCTTATGTCACTGCCATGCTAAGTACTCAATTTTTTTCCACCCACTCTATACAGTCAGGACCGCCCTTCTAAGGGTAAATTCCCAAGGCCCAGCGTAAATGTTCTATTGTAAAACCTTCCCTGGCAACCCCTAACCCTAACATATAGACAGGAAAAGTAAGCCACACAGGTTGAGATGGGGTATTCCCATAGAAAACTGCACCCAACCCTCATCTCCATCTCGTATTACAGATCACCAACCCCATCCCCACCCGGGTTCTTGAGGACAGGAGTTTATCTCTGCATAGACTCTACATGCCCGGCACGTACCTGGTATTCAACAAATACTGATGGGCTTCTTCACGAATGCACGTAAAGCACCTGAGATGCCAGCAGCCAGCACCCTCAGGCGCGCCCCTGAATGTATTTTTCTGAGACTACACCCAGCATCTAGCACCGCGCCAGGCACTGAATACCGGCGTGTCTAATTGTTGGTTAATGGACCAGAAGTTCAGGAACGCGCACAACAAAGACGTAGCTGACCTCGTGAAAGGCTCCCGAGGGAGCTTAGAGGCCCGGTGCTCCCCTGTCGGGAGCGCCGGTTTCCCCAGAGCCCGGGCCGCTGGGCTGGCGGGTCTGGCGGGCTCTGCCGGCGCCTCCAGCAGCTGGGCGGGTACAAAAGCTTCTCCCTGCGCCGCGCCCGCAGCGGAGTGGCGGATTCTGGCGGGTTCCCTGCCTCTCTAGGAGCACGGCCGCTCGTCTCTCTGGTGAGCCGGGAGGACCCCCGCTGCCACCTCCCGCCCCGCCCAGGTCACTCTCCGCCGCCGGACCCCAGGCCCATTCGGACGGTGCAAGCACGCCCCAAATTTATGTACATCATTTCGATTGAAAACCAACACAGTGGTAAATGTCTGTCTTCGGGGTCATCACTGGCTGGTAGGAGAGACAGATCAATAAAAAGACCATTATAGTAAGCTGTACAAATTATTTTCTTTAAGTATACATAATATATGCACAATAAAAAAGTCAAGTTGCAAAAGGACCATAAAACGAAAAGTGTCCCCTCTTTAGAGTTAACCATTGTATTTTGTTCATATTTATCTAGGACACTACCTGCCACACAGTAGCACTTAATGAACATTTTGTTTAGTGAATAAGTATTTATACATTTTAAAACACTTATGGTATCATAATGTAATTTTGCACCTTAGCTCTTTTCGGTTAAGACAACTTGGAGATCTTCACAGAGCAGCTTATTCTTTAACAGCCAAGTAATACTGTATGGGTGTTCCATAATTTACTTAACTATCCTATTGATGCATACTTAGGTTATATTTTTTCTTTAAAAGCAATGCTAGAGGGAACACCATTCAATACCTTTACATTCTTTTAAGAATATATTTCTAGGATAAATGCCACATATTAGAACTGATCAGCCAAAGGACACGTGCATTTAAAATGCTGATATGCAAGTTCCCTATTTGATTTTTAAGGGCACTTCTGTTTAAGAGTAAAAGGAGACTTTAGTAGAAAAATTAGTAAAGGATATGAACATTACTACACACAAGATAAGTGACAAATTAACATGTGAAAAGATGTTCAATAGTAAAAATATAAAAAACTCTTTAAAAAACAGACCCATTATTTATTCATTTACCTACTGAGTTTTGGCAATTATGAATAAAGACGCTATAAACATCTGTGTGCAAACTTCTGTGTAGACACTGGTTTTCAGCTCCTTTGGGTAAACACTAAGGAGGGCGATTGTTGGATCACATGGTAAGAGTATGTTTAATTTTGTGCGAAACTACCAAACTGTCATCCAAAGTGGCTGTATCATTTTGCATTCCCACCAGCAATGAATGAGAGCTCCTGTTGTTCCACATCCATACCAGAATTTGATGTGTCAGTGTTCTGGATTTTGGTCATTCTAATAGATGTGTAGTGGCATCTCACAGTTGTTTTAATTTGCAATTTCCCTGATGGGATATGGTGTGGAGCATCTTTTCATATGCTTATTTTCCATCTGTGTATCTTCTTTAACGAGGTGTCTGTCAAGGTCTTTGGCTCATGTTTGAATCGGGTTGTTTCCTTATTTCTGAGTTTTAAGAGTTCTTTCTGTATTTTGGATAACAGTCCTTTAACAGATATTTCTTTTGCTGTGGTATATGCAGACAATGGAATATTATTCAGTGCTAAAAAGAAATAAGCTGGCCAGACACGGTGGCTCAAGCCTGTGATCCCAGCACTTTGGGAGGCTGAAGCAGGTGGATCGCTTTGAGCTCAGGAGCTGGAGACTAGCCTGGGCAACACAGTGAAACCCCATCTCTACTAAAAATACAAAAAATTAGCCGGCCGTGGTGGTGTGCGCCTGTGGTCCCAGCTACTCAGAAGGCTGAGGCTGGAGAATTGTTTAAACCCAGGAAGCAAAGGTTGTAGTGAGCCAAGATCGTACCACAGCACTCCAGCCTGGGCAACAGAGTGAGACCTTATGTCAAAAAAAAAAAAGAAAAAAAAA
This sequence comes from Pan troglodytes, assembly GCF_028858775.2. Lineage (NCBI taxonomy): Eukaryota > Metazoa > Chordata > Mammalia > Primates > Hominidae > Pan > Pan troglodytes. The sequence continues at coordinate 34,225,261 of NC_072403.2, read as the reverse complement.
AAGAAATGAGCTATCAAGGCATGAAAAGACATTGAGAAAATTTAAAAGCATATTACAAAGTGAAAGAATCCTGTCTGAAAAGCTACATACTGTATGATTTCAACTACAAGTTGAGTATCCCTTATCTGAAATGCTCGGGGCCAGAAGTGTTTCCAATTTCAGATTTTGGAATATATACATACACTATGAAATATCTTAGGGATGAGGCCCAAGTCTAAACATGAAATTCATTTGTTTCATATATACCTTACTCACATAGAGCTAATTTTATACAGCTTAAATAATTTTGTGCATGAAACATAGTCTTTTTTTTTGAGATTGAGTCTTGCTCTGTTGCCCAGACTAGAGTGCAGTGGCACAATGTTGGCTCACCACAACCTCCGCCTCCTGGGTTCAAGCGATTCTCGTGCCTCAGCCTCCCAAGTAGCTGGAACTACAGGTGCATGCTACCACACCCGGCTAATTTTTATATTTTTAGCAAAGACGGGGTTTCGCCATGTTGGCCAGGCTGGTCTCAAACGCCTGACCTCAGGTGATCCACCCACCTTGGCCTCCCAAAGTGCTGGGATTACAGGCTTGAGCCACTGCACCCAGCCGAAACAAAGTCTTGACTGGATTTTGTCTATGACCTCTCACGAGGTCAGGTATGAAATCTTTCACTTGTAGCATCATGTTGGTGCTGAAGTTTCACATTTTATCACAAGTTATGCATTTTGGATTTTGGGTTTTCAGATTAGCTGTACTCAACCTGTATACATGACATCCTGGAAAAGGCAAAACTATAAAGACTGTAGAAAGGTCAGTGGTTGCTAGGGGCTGGAAAAAGGGAGGGATGAATAATAGGTAAGGCACAGAGGATTTTTAGGGCAGTGAAACTATAATGGTGGACACGATATTATGTATTTGTCCAGACCCATAAAATGAACAATACCAAGAGTGAACCCTAATGTAAACTATGGTCTTTGGGTGATAATATGTCAATGTAGGTTCATCAATTGTAACAAATGTCACCCTGGGAGGGGATGTTGATAATAGGGGAGGCTATACATGAATGGGAGCAGTGGGTATATGAGAAATCTTTGTATCTTCCTCTCAATTTTGCTGAGAACTTAAAACTGCTCTAAAAAATGGTTTATTAAAAAAAGCAATCCATTTTGTACACATCAGATTGTCAAATATTCAAAAGAATAATTCCCAGTTTACGTGGGTATAGAAAATTGGGCATTATCATAGGCTGTTAACAGGGTGTACAAATTAGTGTAACTTTTCTGGAGGGCATTCTGGAAAATGCATCAAAAGCCTTAGAAAATATGCCTACCTTCTGCCTCATTGATTCTCATTATGGGAACTGAACAAAGAAAAAAATTCTGTAAGTAGGCAAAGTTGTATATACAAGGATGTTCACTGAAAAATTGTTTATGGTGATCAAACTGTAAATGACGTAAATGATGAACAATGGGGACATATACCATAGAATACTGCACAGCTTATATGGAAAATTATCTTCCACAAACACTTTAAATAAATCTGCAGGGATTTGTTTGAAACCTTTATTAGAAGGAAACAGTATTCTATGGACTCCCAAGACCAGGATATATATGGATTGCAGAGGCTGAGGGCTGAAGTTGCCACACCTGATTCTCTCGGAGCCCTCATGGGATTCCCACTTCAGGAGTCCGCTTCATTTTTTTGTTTCTCAGTTTGTCTCTATTTGGTTTTCATGTGGCCACAAAAATTGTTCCAGTGTGCACTTGTGTCCTCTCTTTTTCTATGTATATTTTAGACAGGGTCCTGTTCTGTTGCCCAGGCTAGACTGTAGTGGTGCAATCATGGTTCACCACAGCCTTGATCTCCTGGACTTGAATAAGCCTCCCATCTCTGCCTCCCAAGTAGCTGGGACTACAGGTGTGTGCCACCAACCTAGCTAATTTTTTTTATTTTTTGTAGAGATGGGGTTTCGTCATGTTGCCCAGGCTGGTCTCAAACTCCTGGGTTCAAGTGACCCTCCCATCTTGGCCTCCCAATGTGTTGGGATTACAGGAATGAGCTACTGCACCTGGCCTCCAACTCTGTATTACTTTTGGGTTCAAATGCCTAATAAACACCAATCAAAATCTGTGATCCAATGTCAAATTCCTATGGGCATCTAAAGCCTGGCTTGAGGGTCCCTTCCTGATCCAATCATCAGTGGTGGGGGACAGGTCACATGGCAGGCTGCACACTCAGAATTATGGCAGGAGTGGATTAGAACAGGGTGTGAGGATAGGTAAACTGACTATCCTGTCTGTTACAAATAAAAATTGTTCATGACAAAGTCCAATGAGAAAAGTCAATTGTTCATGTGTGAAAAAGACCAGTTATCTACAAATCTACATTAACAGGTTATATCTGTACCATGAACAAGATGATTTGTTTTCTTCACATTTTTCAAGTTTTTTAAACAATGGATATGAACTTCTATCAGGCATAAATTAATTTAATAAGAATTTATGAAGATATTAATACAAACTATTAGGGTTATTTTTCCCCTTTCCTATTTTCCCATACTACTTTTAATGGCAAACTACTTAGTAACTTTATCAGTTTTTTAAACAGTGAGTGAATGGGAAATGGAGAAACAGCGACTTCCCACTTCACTGTATATTTGGATATTACAGGATACTACTCAAACAGAAATGCCTGATCAGTAGAAAATATTGCTGCAATATATCCCTCCTGGGTTCCTGTCCTCTGAATAGGGATTTTTAATTTACCTTTCAGGGTGTCTTGCACTGCAAGCAAAACCTTGAGATTTGTTATGACATTTGCCCTTTGTTAAATGTTTCTATAACTTTTAAGAATTAAGTAGTAAGAAGACATTATTAATTAAATATACCTCTAGTTGACATTTATGCCCAGGTGGATATGGGTCTGACCCAAGGGAAATAACGAGAACACCATTTCCTTTGGATCCATAAGGAAGAAGTAAGTTGTTTAAGGTGTCAATACATTAAGAATGTTTACACCTGTTCTATAAAATCATCATGGAGAAAGCCAATATACGTCTTCCAGATAATTGTGAGGGAAAGTACTTCACACTTTGAATCTTTTCATTTTCATAATAGTAATATATTCCATGTACTTTCTTAAACTGAACAGAATCAAATAGATTTAAACTATGAGATGGTGCTAAATGTTTAGATACCGATCTTAACATAGTCCTCAAAATACTTGGGGGAAAATTCCGGACATCAACTTAATTTTACTCATAAAGGCAGAATAAAATATACATAGCTTTCTGGCTTCCTAAGCAACACACTACAACTGATTTTACATGAAATCTTTTAGTGTCTCAAAAATTTATAGCTGAAGGCCGGGCGCTGTGGCTCACGCGTGTAATCCCAGCACTTTGGGAGGCTGAGGTGGGTGGATCACCTGAGGTCAGGTGTTCAAGAACAGCCTGACCAACATGGTGAAACCCCATCTCTACTAAAAATACAAAATTAGCTGGGCATGGTGGCACATGCCTGTAATCTCAGCTACTTGGGAGGCTGAGGCAGGAGAATTGCTTGAACCCAGGAGGGGAAGGTTGCAGTGAGCCAAGATTGCATTATTGCACTCCAGCCTGGACAACAAGAGCAAAACTCCGCATGAAAAAAAAAAAAAAAAAGCTACAGCTGCTTCTATGACAGATTTGTTTTCCCTCCAAGAAATTGTACTGATTGTTGCTTTTGATCAGCTTAACTCTCCCCTTTATCCTTAGTAATGGAAGCCTAATTTTCAGCTGGGCACTCTGCAGTCCAGAATAAGACACACTTTCCAGCCTTCTTTGCCTAGGTTTTGCCTATGACATACTTACTAAGTGATTTTTGGAGAGGTTGCTCAAAAGGAGGTGACTGAACTGGGATAAGCCTCTTTTTTGGAGAGGTTGCTCAAAAGGAGGTGACTGAACTGGGATAAGCCTCTTTTTGTTCCTCTGCCTTTTGTCCACATTTTGCATGTGATAACTGGAGCTTCAGCAGCCATCAAGGATGGACTAATTATCTCCAGTCCTTTTCTATTAGAGAGAAAAATAAACTTGTATGAAGTCGCTCATGCTTTTTGTTTTTAAATTATATGCAGCTGAATCTAGTCCCAACCACTACATGAGGGTTCACTGATCTTTTCACATTGGAAGACCGAGAAGTCTTCTCTGGACAGGAATATCCTCTGCAGCTACTAACGATTAGTAAGTGGTATTTGTCACTCTGGTGATATGTTTTGGAGTGGACGCCCCTAATTTTAATATTCTTCATCTGTGACATTCTGGTATTCACAATATAAAGATCATGATCTCCTCTCCAAGCTGACTTTATTGTTTAACTTCCGAAGTATTCCAGAACAAGCAACATTTCAAAATTGCATCATCAATATTAAAGGGAAAAAGTCCAATTTCTTTCATCAGACATTTACTGAATAGTGTCTATGCAGCAGCCACTATACTGGTACTGGAGTTATCAAGTCAGACAGTTGCTATTCAGATTAATTCAGCAAGGTTCATTCAAATTACTCATGAAATCTCTTTCAAAGTCTAAGTAAAACGTTGATTTATAACTTGAATCTTGACATAATGTGGTGGGGAATGGGGATGGGAAATGGTAAAATTACATGAAGCTAACCCTGAAGGCAAGTTCTGAAGTTCACCAGCGAAAATTATCTTTGCTTTTGAAAATGCTTCCACTGGGGAAGGAAGGGGTAAGGCCAGTGGGAGGAATGAGGTGAAGCCACTGGGGGAAAATGTTCACCATTAATCTGTACTTTAAAGACACCTTTGAGAGTAGTATACTTCCAAACATCATCAGTTTTCTTTCATAGGAGAAAGTTGCTATAGCATATCCAAAAATATCAATCTTCCCTTGTTCTGCTTAAGCCTGCAAATCTGTGGGCACTTGATTCACTGCTGACTTCAAAACTCTTACTCAGTCATGAAGCTCTCTATTGCTTAGAGTATATAACCATGCAGTTATGTTACACGCTCTGAGATGTCCTGCAGTGAAGAATGCTGTTTAACTTTGATCCTAGCATATCATCTACAGTGAAATTATTGTGGTCCAAAGCTGACTTCAAGGAAAGCAAAGGAGAGAGAATAGAGGCAGGGAGCCTCCAACTCAGCCCCCAAGAATTTTCTGATGCCACAGTGGGCTACGGTGACTTTTCCTAAAGTGCTGTTTGCTAGTCAATGTGCCTTCTCTGATGTTCTACAAGGAGAGAACACCTCATCAAGCCAGTTTGTCTTTGTGGTGGTATCTCTGATGTTGAAAAAGACCTGACCTTTGCCTGAAGGCTTCTCCACATTCACTACACTGATAGGGTTTTTCTTCATTGTGGATTCTTACATGCTGAGCAAGGTGTGAGTTTAGTCGGAAGGCTTTCTGGCATATGTTACACTTGAAAGGTTTTTCTCCAGTATGAATTCTGTGGTGTCGAATAAGGTCTGAGGTCAAACTGAAAGCTTTTCCACACTCGTTACATTGATGGCTTTTGGAGTGACTATGGATTCTCTGATGGTGGGTGAGGAGTAAGGCCTGACTAAAGGTTTTTCCACACTCCTTGCACTCACAGGGCTCCTCCTGACTGTGAATTCTCTGATGTCGATTAAGGTGAGAGCTGCGCCTAAAATTTTTTCCACAATGGATACATAGATAAGGTTTCTCTCCAGTATGAATTCTGAGATGTTCCAAAAGGCCTGCATTCTGGCTAAAGACTTTGCCACACTCATTGCACTGATAAGGCTTCTCACCAAGATGGATTTTCTGATGTCTGACGAGGTGTGAACTCCTCTGAAAGGCTTTCCCACACTCATGACACTGATGACCTTTCTCTCTAGAGAGGACTTTCTTATGTCCTGTCAGACTGGAACTCTGACACACATCAGACTCGCAGAGTTTCTTTCCCGTGTGTGTACTCGCATGTTCAATCAGGTCCAAGTGCTGGATGAATCTCTGCTCACATTCTGAGCATTTATACTCAGTCTTCTCTTTGGGCTTGGCCTGATGCCTTTCCAAGTTAGAGCCCTCATTATGAGCCTCCATGGGTTCAGATATTTTCCCAGATGACTCTACTCTTCCACAAGAGTCTGTTACTACAATAAGCTTCCCATTCTCAATCCTTGTCTCCTCACCTGCAATATTAAATATATACCACCAATTACTTGTCTTTTGATGCTTGGGGAAAGGAATCTGCAACTAAAAGGAAAAAAAATTTAATGAAGCCATGTGTGCAAAGTAAAAACATTGTGGATGCTTGTGATTGCGTAAAATAGTTACAGAATGGTACACAAGACATTGTTAACTGTGACTGTCTTTGGGGAAAGATGGGGAATTCTGGTGGGAGGTGACTTAAATAGTTTAAATTTTATCATGGGATACCACACACAGAGAAGCTAGCAAGCAAGCAAATAAACTGTCTTAAAGGGCATGGCTGTACAGTCTTGAAGATAACTTGTCACATGGAAAATAAAAAAAGCTAGGTTAATTGAGGCCCCCAGGGCCCATAAGAAAGGGACGATATTTTAACTGAAAATGAAGAAATGTAGATGTGGTGCCCAATTTTATCACTAACTGTGTAATCTTAAAAAAGTAAGGTAAATCATCTGGGCTCTGTGTCCTCATCCATAAAGAAAGAATAATGTACTATAAGACCTTGACAATAACATGAAGTTCACAAAAATGCCTTCGCCTTTCCTAATCTCCTTGGACAGCAGTAACTGTTCTCCTGTGTGGTTCAACAGAGCTTTTATCTCAACGCTATGATAATTTATTCACGTCTGTCGCTCCCTGCACCCCTGATGCACAATGCCCCAAGAGACTGTAAGCACATGCAGAGCAGACTTTGTTTTCTCTAGCACAGAGCCTGGTACATAACAGACATTAAACAAACGTTTACTAAATAAATGGCCTGTGTCCTAAGGGTGAAATTAAATGAAAATAGAGAAAACTTAAGCTCAGATACACAAGCAGACGGGTGAGAAGAATGTGAAGTTTTTGTTTTGTTTCATTTTATATTTTTATTTACCAGTTTTTCTTGTAGCTAAGGATAACTCTTTAAAGGCTAGGAGCATGACTGGGGATGCAAAGTCAGAATGAGAGAGTAAAAGGAAAGCTGGATGGAGAAAATAGAAGAAAGACTCTAAGCAGCACTAATAACAAACAAAAGAGGGTTAATCAGTGTGAGCAAGTTAATTCAGCAGATAAGTAAAAAGGAAAGAGTGGATGACAGCTGAAAGGAAAAGTGAAAGTGAAGGAATTAGTAAGGAGACATCAGAGAAAGGAAGGTCACAGGTGGGGAGTGAAGAAATTAAATAATGTAATAATGTACTGTGTACAAAGACCCGCTACAACAGAATGAAGTATTCAGTCCTACACAGGGGCAGGGGGCAAGAGTGAGAGATTAAGGGAAAGGAATAAGACTCTTCCAGTAATGACATAATCACATATACAACTTTAAAAAAGCAAGAGAGGATGAAACCAAAAAACAACCTGAACTTTGAATATAAAATAACATTTTTAACAGATCCAGAGGGTAAGGGACATTTTCAAGAGTCTACTGACATTACATTCACTTTTTTTGAGACATGGTCTTGCTCTGTTGCCAACGCTGGAGTACAGTGGTGCAATCGCATAGCTCACTGCAGTCTTGAACTCCTGGGCTCAAGCAATCCTCTTGCCTCAGCCTCCCAAGTGGCTAGAACTACAGCTGCATGCCACCATGCCTAGCTATTTATTTATTTTTTGTAGAGGACAGGGTTTCACTATGTTGCCCAGGCTGGTCTCAAACATCTGGCTTCAAGCAATCCTCCCACTTTGGCTTCCCAAAGTAGTGGGATTACAGCAGCCACATTTACTTTTTGTATTTAAACTATACACCCATCACTGATTACATGGTAATCATTTCTGCAGGCTAATTCATTTCTGCAAGGCTATTGAGAAAAGGTAGGCCCCTTTCTTTCAGCTACTTTATTCAGGATGCTCCCAGAAGAAAGGTAACTTTGAAGCTGACTTGGAAATTGAACAGAGGAATAGGTAGCATGTAAAGCATGATTTTACATATAAAACCAGTCATTCATCAAACAGACATTTATTGAGGGTCTACACTAGGCCAGGGACTGTAGCTGACTCAGAAAACAAAACAAAACCCCTTCCCTTTTAGTCTGGCAAGAGAAAAAGAGAAGCAAACTAGAAACTGCAATATAATGTAATTAGTTCTATGACAGAAAAAAAAAGAAGAAATGAAAAAATGTAAGGAGCAAAAATTAGGAAGAAGAATTTCAGTGACAAAGAAAATAAAGGAGGCTGGGCGAGGTGGCTTGCACCTATAATGCCAGCACTGTGAGAGGCCCAAATGGGAGAAATGCTTAAGACCAGGAGTTCGAGACCAGCCAGGGCAACAGAGGGAGACCCTGTCTCTACAAATAATAATAATAAAAAGCCAGGTGTGGTGGCACACACACCGGTAGTCCCAGATACTTGGGAGGCTGAGGTGGGAGGATCACTTGAGCCTGGAAGGTCAAGGCTGTAGTGAGCTATGACTGCACCATTGTATTCCAGCCTGAAGACAGAGCAAGACCCTGTCTCAATAGAAAAACAACAACAAAAAAGAAAGTATAGAACCAAAAAAAAAAAAAAAAATCCAGGTGACATTTAGAAATGAAAGATAGTGGCCATTTACAATAATTTGAAGGAAATTTAAAAAAATGAGTAATGAAGCATGTGGCTTTCTTTGCCTTGATTAAGAAACTAGCAGTACTTGTTTTTTTTTGTTTGTTTGTTTGTTTTTTGAGACAGAGTCTTGCTGTGTCGCCCAGGCTGAAGTGTAGTGGCGTGATCTCGGCTCACTGCAATCTCAGCCTCCTGGATTCAAGCAGTTCTCTGCCTCAGCCTCCCGAGTAGCTGGGATTACAGGCACCCGCCACCAAACCTGGCTAATTTTTGTATTTTTAGTAGAGACAGTGTTTCACCATCTTGGCCAGGCTGGTCTTGAACTCCTGACCTCGTATACCTACCCGCCTTGGCCTCCCAAAGTGTTGGGTTTACAGGCATGAGCCACCATGCCTGGCCACTATTTGCTTTTTTAAGAGATGTTGCCCAGACTGAAGTGCACTGGCACAATCATTGCTCACTGCAGCCTTGAACTGGGCTCAAGTGATCCTTCTCCCTTAGCTTCCCAAGTAGCTGGCCTGGCACTGCTTTTTTTATTCACCCCTACAGTAAGAGGAAGAAGAGCAAGGTGAAGGTCCAGGTTCCCTTTGTACCCTTTTCTTGCTATTTTGTTCAGCTAAAATATTTGGGGTGATAGACATCTCTTATCTCTTGATAGTGGTCCTGATTAGACCACAATTATTTCGCATTTGTGAAAACTCATTGACCTGTACATCTAAAAAGAGTGAATTTTACTACATGTAAATTATGCTTCAGTAAACCTGACTCAAAACAAAAGCAAAAAACAAAATACAAGGGTGCTAAGCACAACCTCAGAGGGAAAGGCACAGTCCACCACGTCTCACACACAGAAGATGCAATCCAATTCTTACCCTTCTCTTTCTCAGGCTTTGTAACTTCACACTCATGCCGAACCTGCTGTTCCTGTACTCCTTTCAGAGGGGCCATCTCCTCCACAAGCATTTTTTGTTTCTTTGGCTGGTCTGGGTCCTAAGGACAATTAGGTATATGGAGGCATAATTAGATATATGTGGGTTTAGGAAACTGCTGTTCAGTAAAACACCTAGGTGTTAAAAAAGAGAAACCCCAGAGGGGCAAAGAAAAGAAGATGGGGAATCTGGTGCACATTCAGTTTTCTCCCAGCAAGGGCCAGGTAAGGTTGAGGTAAGACCTAAGGAAATTAACAGCTAGACTGGAACAAAACTGAATCAAAGCTTAGTAATTCTCCTTCCGCTGATGAGCCCATGTCCACCTGTCTGGCCAGAGATCTCAATTCCTGCATTCCTGAAAAAGAGCACATCTGACCCTTACCACCTGTTGTCCTGTTTCTCCAAGATCCAGCTGCAAATCCTCCAGAACAACAACCACGTCCTCCCTGCTCTCTGGGTGATGCTCCTGCACCCGGGCCTGGAGCTCCTTAGGCAGGATGATCAGAAACTGCTCCAGCACCAGCAGCTCCAGGATCTGCTCCTTGGTATGGGTCTCGGGCTGTAGCCACTGTTGACAGAGCTCCCGGAGCCGACTTAGTGCTTCTCGAGGTCCTGTGGTCTCTTCATAATGCAACTGCCTGAATTGTTTGCACAATGGCTCCTGTCCAAGGCCTTTACTGTTTCCTTGCAGCTTGAATCCCTGTTCCCAAGTAGAGTAGTGATCCTCCCTCACTACCCGAAGCCCCTCCTTCTTCAGATTCAGGGGAGCCAGGGAATGGGCACTCACCAATGCTGTTGCCATCCCCAGCTTCAGACTGCTCTCCTTGTTTTGGAGAACTTTCTTTGGACTGTATCTTCAGAGACACTCCTAAAATTATAGTAACAAGAGTGACAGAAACAGTAATAGTACTGCTAACAAGAACAGTAACATTTTCTTGGGTTTATACATTTCCTATTATCCATTTTTTCGCTCTGAAACAACCATTTCTAAACATACATATAGAAGGAAAAAACTATCTTACAGAATACCATCTAATGTAGAAGGAATAATAGATTTGAAAAATCACCATTTTGTAGCCCTCAAAATAACTGAGGCTAGGCACTGTGGCTTACACTTGTCATCTCAGCACTTTGGGAGGCTGAGGTGGGAAGACTGCTTAAGCCCAGGAGTTTGAGTCCAGCCTGGGCAACATAGTGACACCAGGCATGGTGGCACACGCCTGTAATCCAAGCTACTCGGGAGGCTGAGGAGGGAGAACTGCTTGAGCCCAGGAGTCTGAGTTCAGCCTGGGCAACCAGAGCAAGACCTATATCAAAAAAGGAAGAAAAGAGAGAAAAAGAATGAAAGAAAGAAAGAAAAAGAAAAGAAAAAAGACAAGTGAAAGACAAGGAAATAGAGAAAGTTTTTTCAGACAAAAAAGACACCATAAAGCTGTTGGATGTTCAGTGTAGTAGTTAGTTATGGCTGGGAAAACGTTATATGGAGCCGGAATCCTGGGAAACATCTACATGTAAGAAACAGAAGTGAGATGGAACTGGAAAGGTAGGAGGAGAAAAAAGACAATAGTATCCAGAAGGTCAAGGAGGTCTATTTCTGTAAATGTGGAAGGGTGGAAAGACCCTGGGCCTTAGACAGGCCTGGGTTCCAATCCAGCCCTGTCACTTACATGTTGTGACCTGGGGCAAGTTACTTATCCTTTTGGACTTAGTTTACTCATTTGTAAAATGAAGATAATACCTAATTCACAGAAGTTTTGAGGTAAATGAGATAATTCTAAAGAACAGAAGGAATTCACTGATTTATAAGGGAAATGATATGAGCACAGTGTTCAAGAGTGTGAAATGCTATAAGATGGTGAATTAATCTAAGATCTGGCATAGACACTTGATTCAAAAACAAAGATGTCATTAGCGACCTCTGTGAAGGTAATTTTGGTAGTGAGAATAGCTAGCCTGCCATAGGAAATGAGAAAATGGAGAGTGAGCATAAATGACAAATTTCAAAAAAGTAATACATTGAATGGAACAAGAAAAATAGGGCAGAAACTAGAAAGGGCTAATGTAGAGTATAAGTATTTTTGTGACTTCAATCACTGTCCTTATGCTGATGATTTCCTTATTCTTCAGGTCAGATATCTCAAGTGTCAGACTTGAATTTCCTTCTGCCTATTTGGGACCAGGATACCCTACAGAAGCCTCTCAAATCCAACATGTCAAAAATGAACTCAGACAATTCCCTACCATCCTTTGGGGCAGGCCCTGGTATGTGGGGATTTAGCATTCTTGATTTTGACTATGCTTGAGTATCCCTATAGATCAGTGAAACACCATCTGTCAGCTGCTGACACATGCCTTTGAATCAATGTGCATGCGGTAAGTGGGAGAACGGGAGAAGGCTCACTTAATCAGTGGCTTAGCCTCCCAACAGTTTGCTGTTATGTATTCCTGAATGTGTATATAGTTAACATTTCCCAGCTGATAATTATTTTTCTTAGTCAAAATGAACTTAAACTTTAAAAAGCCAATTCCTAGTATTCTTAATATAAGGAAAAAAGTCCAAGAAAGTGATGATTATCAGTGAAACCCCGTGTCTACTAAAAATACAAAAAATGAGCCAGGTGTGGTGGCACACGCCTGTAGTCCTAGCTACTCGGGAGGCTAAGGCAGGAGAATCACTTGAACCCAGGAGGTGGAGGTTGCAGTGAGCTGAGATCATGCCACTGCACTCCAGCCTGGGCGACAGAGTGAGACTCTGTCTCAAAAAAAGTGATGATTATTAGCCAGAAAATAAAAGATTGGTATTGTAATGGTTAATTTTATGTGTCAACTTAACTGGCCACAGGGTGCTCAGATATTTGGTCAAACATTATTCTGGATGTTTCTGTGAGGGTGTTTTTGGAATGAGATTAACATTTAAATTGGTAGACTGTTGACTAAAACAGACTGCCCTCCATAATGTTGGTGGGCCTCATCCAAGCAGTTAAAAGTCTGACTAGAACAAAAAGGCTGACTCATCCCTGAGTAAGAGAATTCTTCCTGTCTAAAATGCTTCAAACTGAATCATCAGCTTTTTTCTTGCCATCAGACTTGGAACTAAAACAGCTCTTACTGAATCTCAAGCCTATGGCCTTCAGACAGGAACTACACCATCAGCTCTCCTGGTTCTCAGGCCTTTGGGCCTGAGCTGGAACTAAACCATTTGCTCTCCTGGGTCTCCAGCCTGAAAACTCACTCTGAAGATACTGAGACTTGCCAGCCTCCATAATGACCTATGCTAATTCCCTATAGTAAATCTCTTTCTAGATCTCTACCTATCTTTACCGATATAGATACCCTAGTTATACAAATAATGACACAAATACAGGCATATGTATATATATACATAATTCGTATTATTGTTTAGGTATATATACCTGTATTCGTATTTTTTATATATACCTGTATTCGTATTATTATATCTATAGAGATATCTATACCCATATCAGTATATATCTATGCCACATACATATATATATACTGGTATCTATATCAGTATTGGTATATAAATAAACATGTGGTATGATGTTGATATGTATATATAGGGTATGATGTGTTTTTTTTTTTCTTTGAAATGGAGTCTGCCTCTGTTGCCCAGGCTGGAGTACAGCAGCGCAATCTTGGCTTACTGCAACCTCCGCCTCCCGGGTTCAAGTGATTCTCCTCCCTCAGCCTCCCGAATAGCTGGGATTACAAATGCCTGCCATGACACCCAGCTAATTTTTGTAATTTTAGCAGAGACAGTGTTTCACCATGTTGGCCAAGCTGGTCTCGAATTCCTGACCTCAAGTGATCCACCGTCCTCAGCCTCTCAAAGTGCTGGGATTACAGGCATGAGCCACCGTGCCTGGCTGGGTATGAGGCTGAATTAGTGGTGAGTTCATTCTATAATGTGATTAAATATATCAAACACAATATATAATAAATAATTTGATAAACTGTTTTGGGAGAAGCTCCATCTACCCAGCTATTTGAGCCAGAAAACTGACCATTCCTTCCTCCTTTAATATCTCATGTATCTGATCAATCAAGTTCTATTGATTCTATTGCTTAAATATCTCTCAAATCAATCCACTTCTCATCCCCTTTGCCATTGTCTTCTCCTACCCAGACCACTGTGACAAACAGACTGGTCTGAGACACCAATCTATTTTCCACACGCAAACAGTGATCATTCTAAGGAGGATATGAAATATTATTATGTCCCTGCTATGCCTGTTACATATAATGGCTGATTATTACCCTTAGGATCAAGTTCAAAACATTTAATATGGTTTAAATTGTTTTTTGATCTAATAAAGTACTTTATTTCATCAAATTTGCAATACTCCTTCTTGCTCCTTGGCCCTTCCACAGCTTATTCCTTCTGCTTGGACCACCCTCCAACCCTCCAATTTTCTTCTTGTTAATGCCCACTCACACTTCATGTCTCAGCATAATAAAACAATGAGCCAGGACAACTATACTACATGTTTCACATATATTAATTATTTAACCCTCACACAACCCTATAAAGAAGACACTATTCCTAATTTCTTCGTGCAGAGAAGGAAATTGAGACGGGGAGAGTTGAAGAACTTACACGAGGTACCAAAGCTAAACCTCAGATCTTTTCTCCAGTATCTCTTGCACCCACAGGCCCAAAACCTTGGATTTATATTTGCCTTCTTACTGTCACACCCTACATCTGACCCAGTAGCAAATATTATTGTCTCTATTTTCAAAGCAGATCATAATCTGATCACTGGCTCAAGATATCCTTATCTCCCACCTGAATTACTTGGAATTTTAAAAAATTACTCTTAACTTTTAAGTTTTCTTGATTCCATTCTTGCCCACCTACAATCTATTATCATCATGAGTCTCCAAGTAAAGAAGCTTTAAAACATAAGTCAGATCATGTTTTCTTCTGCTCAAAATCCTCCAAAAACACACACCAAAAAAAGACAAAATTCCTTACACGATACAGTTCCCATTTCCTCTACACTCTTCCTCTCCATACCCCACTCTCTCTGACATCATTCCCTACAAATGTCGCCTTTGTTCACTGCTCCAACCGCTCTGGTCTCCCCGTTATTCCTCAAATATGCCAAGCAAGCTCCTGCTTTAAGACCTTTGCACTTGCTATTCCCTCTACCTAGAAAGTTCCTGACCGCAAAAGCCACTTAGGTCTTTCCACCCACCTCCTTCAGATTTCTGCTCAAATATTACCTTCTCGGTGGCGCCTACCTTTAATATCTACTTAAAATTGCGCTGAATGGATGAAAAATATGCAGCAGAAGGTTGTACTCTGTTTACCAGATCCACAGCTTCATCACTCTCATAGGCCCCAGGGCCGACACCTCCGCTACGGACCCCGCCCCCTCGGTCGAGGGAAGATTCTCTGCACCCGCCGGGAAGCAGCTGCTCCCTAGGCCCCTAGGCCGCAGTTCCGCCCCAGCCCGGGGCCCAGCTCCAGGGTCCGCTCACCTGGCCAAGGGGCCTCAGAGGACCCAAACGCTCCGAAACACCGTCTTAGCTCATCGCCGAGTGTCAGCTCTAGCTCTTCGGAGCGCTTTCTTCTCCGCTCTAGGAACGCTGGAGGACCTTGGCTCGATGGTGCTGCCGCTTAGGCATCGCAGAAGGAGACTAACATGGGTGCTGCCTGCTGAGGACGGCTGGGAGGGTCATTTCGTTGTGAGCTAAGATTGTTGGGGGGTTTTTTTTTTGTTTTTTTTTTTTTGTTTCTGTTTTTGTTTTTGTTTTCTCATTTTAAAGTGGATGTTTATTTTATTCATGTAAAAACAGGCCAGCTCCGTTGAGTGTTATCACAAACAGCCAACATTTTCACTTTGCTCACATAAATAAAACACACATACTTCGCCATTTTTCGCAATTTAAAAATTCATCAAACACAATGGCAAAAATAATTGTCAAAGTATTTCGAAAATTAAACTAAACAATGGACATACGTTTGGATTGAAAGGTTTAAGGTAAGAAGAAATTAGGGCTATTACTGTGAGAGAAAATAAATCAACAACACTTTGCAATCAATGTAAGTTTCAGGGGGAATAAAAGGAACAGATATCACTTTATCAAAATAAATTCTACAACAGAGAACAGAAATAGTCTCTCTTGCCCACAGCATCACAAACTGGGTTTTTATAGTTTTTGAATAAGATAAACTCTTTGAATGCTTATACATTGCTAGTGGGAATGTAAATTAGTTCTGCCACTGTGGAAAGCAATTTGGAAATTTCTTAAAGAACTTAAAACAGAGCTCTCATTCGACCCAGCAATTCCATTATTGGGTATATACCCAGAGGAATATACTGTTCTACCATAAGGACCATGCATGTGTATGTTCATCACAGCACTTTTCACAATAGCAGAAACATGGAATCAACCTAGATGCCCATCAATGGTGGACTGGAAAAAGAAAATGTGGTACATAACACCATGGAATATCATGCAGCTAAAAGAATGAGATCATGTCCTTTGCAGCAACATGGATGCAGCTGGAGGCCATTTATCCTAAGCCAATTAACACAGGAACAGAAAACCAAATACTGCATGTTCTTACTTATAAGTGGGTGCTAAACATTCAGTAAACATGAACACAAATGGGAACAACAGACACAAGGACTTCTTGAGGGTGGAGGGTGAGAGGAAGGTGAAGATTGAAAAGTTACCTATAAGGTACTATGCTACCACTTTGGTGACAAAATCATTTGTACACCAAACCCCAGCAGTATGCACTTCATTCATGTAACATACCTGCACATGTACCCACTGAACCTAAAACAAAAGTTGGAAGAAAGAAAAAAAAAACCTTTAAAAAATCTGAACAAACTTTTGTGTTTAACTGATCAGTTGACAGAAGCTTTGAAATATCATTAAATATACAAAACATTGTACTGACATGTAATTTATTCAGTGTTTCAAGCATTGAAATTATCATAACAGAAAAAAAAACAACCAGTTTCATTATCACAAGCAGTTATCTTTTCTTCTTAAGTGTCTGAATGTATCTTTGAAAGCATATTTTTAAAGTAAAAATTAAATATGTTTACTTTAAAACTTTTCATTAGGCCAACAAATCTAGTCAATATGTGTTACTAATTAGAAGTCAATATTCTTTCTTGAGAGGAAAACTCATATATCTTATTTTTTAATATCTAGAAAAGGACCTTTTCAAAAATTATATAAGGGATAAACATAAAGAAAATTTAATTTAAATAGAAAGCAAATACTATATCCTATTTACTCCCCCTCTAAAATTCCCTACTATGACTAGTTTCTTAAATCTGTCACTTTTATTGTCAAGGCTGAGATTATTGCCATTGCACTGGATATCCCATGAAAATCAAAACCTTTAAAGTAGCTAGACAAAGAAGAGTTTTTTTAAATTTTCAAGGTGTGCATTTTTCATTTAAACAGTCTGTTTGTACCTTTTGGGAGGGGTAGGGGTAGATAAGGTGAGAATAACTCAAAACACTGTTATCACCAGGAGAGACAAAATACTAAAATACAAATCAATTTTCAAACTTGAGGTTTTCATTTTCCAGGATTATCCTTATTTTTGTAAACTATAGTGATCATGTTTCTGCCAGGTCCATTCATACGATATTCAAGATAAGAACTTTCTTTTCCATAATATCAGTAGAGATGCTATTGCATTATGAGTCATGTCACCATGCTCCAGCATAAGATTTACAGTTCTTATCTTCTGGTAATGATGCTTCCTGCTCTTTTCTCTGCTTCTTATACATATACAGCAAGGTCTCATTCATTACTCTTGAGTTTTAAAATAAGTTATTTGTCCAGTGATTGTTCTAAACAATCAAAGCCTACAAATGAATCTAACAAATTTATAGCTTAATATTAGGAACCTATAACTTTAAGTCACCCATATTAGGCTGATAAAGAAAAATCATATAATCTTCACAAATGCTACAATATCATTTCATAAAACTCAACATATATTTCTGACTAAAAGCAGAAACTCCTAATAAAAAATAAATAGATGGATGATTCCTTTATAAGGCAAAAATAAATACATCTCAAATATACCAAAAACCTCCCTTATATTTGATGGTGAAATCTTAGACATATCCCCCATAAATTCAGATTAAAGTCTAGCTGAATTCGTTAGGCTAAGAATAAAAAGAGCAATTTTGCTAAATGTATGCTTTCTTACTCCCTAAATTGCTGGTGGCTAAGGTTAAGAAACACCTTCCCTTGTGCTACAGAACTTTAAAACAAACAAACATGAAATACACATTAGACCCCTTATGCCAGTGGGAGATGTTTATATTTTGTGAAACACTACTTTTGTTAATTCCACAAAGTCATATAATGATGGTCTGTGAGAACATTAATGCTATTTCATAAAATGTATCAATTGTAAATCAGCACAGCCTCACTAGTTTGCTTTCTTAGGCTGTTTCTCAGCACTGAATAAAACTCAGTGTAACTCTAGTGGCTAAGACAAGTTATTTGATCTGTTCAACTTCCTGCTTGAGCAGAGTGAAATAATAAAGTGATTCTGATGGTTTCTTGAAATGTAAACGTAATACAAAATTTTCGTTATACTGTTTTTCTTCTATTTCACAATCCATAGCTACATACTCTGGGCAAAACTACTTCAAAGGAAAAGTTGTAACCCTTTTTATTAGCTCCCCTGAGACAACAGTGATCTGCAGTCAAATTCCAACTCTTGAAATCTCTTTTAAGGCAGATTTATTGGCCAAGTCCCTCTCTAATAGCAACATTAAATGGCAAGTTAAGCATAACTACAGCAAAAAAGCTATCATGAGTATTCCACTGTAGGCATTAGACATACTATTTGTTGCATGGTGTGTATTTTATCTTTCTGGGAAAGAAGCTCACCGATCTTACCTTGGCTTACTTAGAAGTCAGTTTCTCAGCTGCATCTTCTTCCAAGCGAGAAAGATAAAGATATTTGTTTGGCCACTGTTAGAAAACCTTTTTAGTCTTTAACGGGCATTATAGTCAAGTGTCTCTCAGAAAAACAAGTCAAAGGTAAATAACACGGAGATATATTTGCAAGATATTTGATAAAGATCTAATTTATTAAAGAGTTTTTATGACCAGTTAAGAAAAAAGACCAACAACGCTATAGAAGAGTGGACAAAGGTTATCAGAGGAGCAGTTCACATACACACAAAAGAATTTCAAAAGACTCATAAATACATCTATGAAAGGATGCTCTATCTTACTTTTAATAATAAATACAAATAAAATGCCATTTTCACCTTAGATTGGGAAAGATCAAAACGTTTGAAAATACAATATTGGTGATGATGTTGGTGAGTGTGTAAACATAGAAGGTGGTGTTGCAATATCTACTAAAATTTAAAAGCACACAGAGCTTAAATCTGGCATTCTTAGTCTTTCCTTGACCACTATATCAAAAAAGTTCCCCCCAATTCTGTCTCTAGCCCGTTACTTTTTTCACATCATACTGTAATTTGTAATTTTTGCCTGTTGGCTTTTATAAGTCTGTCTCCCCCAGTAAAATGTAAAATTCTATGATGGCAAGGAGCAAGTCTAACTTGTTTCTTGGTTTATCCTCAGTACCAGCCATAGTGCCTAATACATAGAAAGCACCTGATATTTTCCCTTTGTTTCAATAATTCTATTTTGAGGTTAGCATTTCTAGATGACCAAAAGGATTCTTTTTGACCTAATATTCATCTATTTTTAGTTGAATATGCTACAGATATACTGTCACATATCCACAGAGGCTTTCAATATAGTGCTCTGTGATAGTAAAATACAGAAAAACATCTTAACCATCCAACAAAATATGGTGCTTTCATATAATGGAATACTACAAGGTTATCTAAAAGAAAGAAAGATTCATATGTATTGATATAAAACATCTCCAGGATGTATTAATTGAAAAGATCAAGGTGTCAATCCATGTGTATCATGTGGTATAGTTTGTTCTAAAAATGGAAATACGCACATGTAACAGCATGTCTATCACCAATATGCCACAACACCCTTTGGCAAAAATCTCAAGGTGGTGTGGTCCAGTATCAGCCATGTCACATCCTGTGGAAGGGTAAATGTGCCCTTCCACATCACACTGCCCTGTCAGATTCTAGAACCCCATTTCCTCACCTTCAGTTCTCTGGGGGCTAATCAGTCTTTTGAACTTTGAAAAGGGGGTTATCCAAATGAGATAGTTTGGCTAGTGTTGAATTAAAGTCTCAGGGGCCAGGCACATATCACTGAATGACAACAAAGGCCTTTTAATAGACCATGAATGGAGCTCACTCGGAAGTTTTCCCAAGACTGGTGCCAGCCAGTCTCTTGTTGCTAATTCTCCTGTCCTTGTGGTCCCTCCTGATCTGGTCTTCTCCTCATGAGTTCTGCTAACTACCTTATTCTTCTTCTAGTTCTTTCTCTCTTGTTAGTTCCAACTGCATCATTTTGTAAGTCTCCCACCATTTCTCAGACCTTGATCAAAGTGAATCATTCCACGGGGGTTCGGGCTGTGAGAAACAGCCTGCCTTTTATCATATTCTGCTGGGAAAAAGTGCAAGGAACATCACATTCTGTGGGAACAAGAGCCAAACTGCCTCATCATGGGAACACCTTACCAACACATAGCAGTACATAGCAGCAAGCCATACTGCCCAGACCCCTCCCACCTAGGCCTATAAGTACCCCAGCCTGTAAGCGGTGGTGGGCACTGGCATTAGGCTGGTTCCCCACCTCTGTAGGTGTTATGCTGGACATAAAGCCTGCATTTCCTGTTGAACTGCCCTCTGTGTGTATGTCTTTCTTTAACCCTTGTCTTCCCTTCACAACCTAACGTGTGTGTGTGTGTGTGTGTGTGTGTGTGTGTGTGAGACTAGGTCTCGCTGTTATTCAGGCTGCTCTTGAACTCCTAGCCGTAAGCAATTCTCCCATCTCAGTCTCCGAAAGTGCTGGGATTACAGGCAAGCCATCATGCCTGGGCCTTCTTCTTTATACCTTATCATTTTTTCTTTCTCTTGCTAGTCTAGGTGGCCCTAATCTACTCAAGCGCTCTGATCTTCATCTTTTATATCTCTTTTTATGAATAAACCCTATATCCTGTTAAATTAGAATCTGACTTCTAATAGTCGAAGCCAAGTTTTTCTTCAAGAAAATGTTCACTTTTAGCACATGTACTTTCATTATACGTTTTTTAAAAAAGCATTCGAAACTGTAGTATGCGTCTATGGTTGTCTATCCCCCTTGCCCAAAATTACCCTGATTTTCATTCAAGAATCCATTCCTCTATAACTGGTCTATGACTCCACAGATAAGCCATTCTATTTCCTAAGCAACAACACTTGTTTTGAGTGGGCATGTGACCCAAGCTTATCCCATTATGGTGAATCTCTGGATTCTTGTTTGGATTAGCAACTAAGAAATGTTCTCTCTTCAGAGGTGGACCAGAAAAAAGATAACCAAACTCAGGAGCTTTGGCAGCCTTTTTGTTATATAAGGGAAACCAGCCCAAGGAAAATGACCCTTGGAAAAAAAGTGGAGAAGAAAGCCAATGTCCAATTAAAGCCATGCAGAAAATCCATCCTTCTTCTAGACTTTTCATTTGTAAGAGCCACTAAATCTTTTCTATTTTCTAAGCCAGTCTATTAACTGAAAGTAGAAGTATACACTTGATTGAATCCTTTGTTCTTTCTGGGCTTCTTTTGGTCCCCCCGGGGCAAATGAATGGCAAAAGAGTAACGAGCGAAAAAAAACTTTAATAGCTTTTAATCTTTATGCTGCAACATATACTCTTGTATATGCACAGAATGTATATTCTGTATATAAGACACCAAAATATATATTTTTGGGGGAAAGGTGTCAGGGGCTAAAGTGAAAGATTCACTTTTTACTAACTCTCCTCCTATAATGGTTGAATATTTTTAAAAGCATGTGCACATATTACTTTTTAAAGTTAAAATAACAAAAAAAAGCTGCTAAAGATATCTCAAAAGAAGCTTTTTCCTGAGAGACTTACTAATATGGTAAGTACAGTAGCACTGTAAAGCCTTTTAACACTTTTGGTCACATAAAATTTTTGTTGTTAAAAGTCCTGCTGTGCAACAAGTAAGTCCTTACTTGTCATCTTTCCCTTTTGTCTTTTTGTACACCATCTCTCGGAAACTGGCTAAAATCTTATTTTCTCTCTTTCGTCTCTCTTCTTGGTTAAAGGATGCAAGAGCTCTCTTCTCATCAGCACTGTAGATCTGGTTCTCCTTACGCAGTCGTACAGCCTCCATTCTGCGATGCCTGCTACCACTCATGACATAACCTGAGCATTCAAAAGAACCGATCTCTTCACTTGTCAACCCAATTTCACCTCTTCGTGGGATTCGCTTTCCAGCTTTTACATACTCAGCCATAGCTGCACCTTCACCGGGAAGCAAAGCATGGCCATACTTCAAAGGTTTTTCATCTTGAGAGGTATGTATTATAGGTGCTTCTGGCCCTATTAAATCCATAGTATCTGCCACATTTGGCTGCTCCATCCAGGTAGCTTCTGACAAGTCCTCTTCTGAGTCTTTACAGCTTGAGTCACTGGATTCTTTTTTGGTCTTCTTATTCTTCTTTTTCTTTGTTTTGTGTTTCTTTTTCTTCTTGGCTTTAACTCTCTTTTTATCATCATCAGAGTTAGAATTTGTGTCAGACTCTGAGTTACTGTCACTATCAGAATATTTCCTATGCTTTCTTTTAGACGACTTATTCTTTCTTTTTTTCTTGTTTCTTGAACGACTGGTCTTCTTTTTCCTATGTTCTTCCGAGTTGGAATCTGAACTGCTGCTTTTCTGATGCGTTACCTCTTCTTCATCCTCAACTGGGGTATATTCGTCAGAATCTGGCTGAGGGAACTTTGGAGACGGCCCCCACACTTCAGGCGCTCCCAACTCCCCAATCCTCTCTCTCTCCTTCAGCCTCCTCTGCCGATAGCTCTCTTCCTTCTCGTAGTCTTCTGCTGACTGCCGTTCTTCTGCATAGCAGTGACGATGGTGGCGATATCCACTATACGAGGTCGACCAGGAGGACGCGAAGGCGTAGTTGCGGAATCTTGGGAGCCGCCCTCGCGACCCAGAGCGACTGAAGAGGTAAAGAGCGCCCACGTCCGACTCACTCCAAGGAGGCCTGAGGCCCTCACGGCCGCGGGAGTGAGAGCGGGAACAGCCATCCCAAGAGGAACATCTGCTCTGCGGGGATGGTGGGCTCCCCGAGGAGCTGCGTCGCCTTCTCCGAGAGCCCACGATGTCCTCGGAATAGCTGGACCGGGATACTGGGGGCATGAGCCGCGCCTCAACGCTGGGCGGTTACTACAGACCCAGAGGATGGCTGGTGATTCGCAGCCACGCAGGCGCACTAGAATCGGCCTCCCACGCACGGCTTCCGCTTCCTGTCAGTTACCAAACGGAGAACGAATCCGCGCGTGTGCTATGTGGGGCGGGCCTTGGCTGCGTGAAGGCTTCTTGTGGGAAGTAGGTAGGATTAGGGTGCGCCTGTTTTTAGGACTTATATTCCCCAACTTGAGCCGTGTGGGAACATAAAAGGACGAATTTGCGTCAATGATCCCCTCTACTGTTGGAACACCCACTTCTCTTTTTCGATTTCGCTTTTACCATTTTGCTTCTCACCCTTTGTTCTTCCCTTTCATTTCCACCTCCTTAACTTTACTCCTCTGTGGAAGATCCCTACTACCAACGCTCCTCCTTTTTTCCTTCCTAAAAAAGGAACTTGTCCACCCTCTTCGTGGAGGAAATATGTTTAATTAATCACTTCCCAACCCCCCTTGTTACCACTGGAAGCAAGAACCAAAACTTCTTTTGGAATCAGTTTGAGCTCACCCTCTAAGCTAGGTGAAGGCCAGAGTCGTAATTTTTTTTTTTTTGGAGACAGGATCTCACTCTGTCGCCCAGGTTGGGGTGCAGTGGCACGATCATGGCTCAGGGCCGACTTGACTTCCTAGGTTCAAGAGATCCTCCCGAGGAGCTGGGACTGCAGGTGCCCACCACAACGCCAGGTTGATTTTTTTAATAATTATTTGTAGAGACCGTTGTCACTTTGTTTCTGAATCTGGTCTCAAACTCCTGGGTTCAAGCGATCCTTCCACCTCAGCCTTACAAAGTGCTGGAATTACAGGTGTGAGCCACCATGCCCGGCCCAGAGTCATGATTTTAATTATTAAATTCACAGACTTTTCCACTCTAGAAACACACAGAAGCATCCCACTCGATCTTGTAGACAGATGTCTTTCTATCTAGGGAGACTTCTTCAGAAACTTTGTAGTTTGGAAACCACTTTCTCGATACACATTAGATCTCATTCTCAGAAATGATAAACATTTTATGCAAGATCATTTATCTCTCATCTTAAAATGTAAATAGGCATTAACATCATCTTGGTTCTCTCTAATTAAGTTGATCTGCTCAGTTGTTTGACAGCCAGGTCAAAACTTAAGAATGATGCCTTCCTGATGCTAGAACTCTAAACAACAAAATGGGGGAAATTAAAATGAATAAGACCAAATTATATCATTTGCTCTAAGTAGAATTTTAGTACTTTGATTGAAGGGGATAAGAATTGGTTCCATACATAAATTATATGAATTTAGGAACTGGTAAACATCAGGGAGTATTATATGTGAATGGTCACATGTATAGTGAAAATATATGGATAGGGTGAGTACTATAGAGTTTGTGTAAGTAAAGAAAATTTTCTTTTGGAGTTATAAACTACTTGATAGGCCAATGAAATGGATATGTCTTACTTGGATAATTGTAAATTTAAGCCATTTAGTATCTGATGTAGACTTGAATTACGAAGCTGGTTGATGAAATACTTCTTTCAGGTAGCGACACAGGAAAATGAAATTTAGAATATATTTTTGATCTTTAGAAAAGTTATGACCTAGACTAGGGGCTGGCAATCCTTTTCTGCAAAAGGCCAATAGTAAATATTTTAGGCTTTGTGGGCCAAGAGGCAAAATTGAGGATATTATTACATACTTTTTTTAAGACAAAATATACATTTATTTTAAATGATAAAGCATAATCAACAATTTGTTCAATTATTCCAAGGAAGAGATAACTGTTTTTTTTAATTTTTATTATAAGTTCTGGGATACATGCGTAGAACATGCAGGTTTGTTACATAGGTATACACACGCCATGGTGCTTTGCTGCACCTATCAACCCATCATCTAGGTTTTAAGCCCCACATGCATTAGCTATTTGTCCTGCTGCTCTCCCTCCCATCCTCCACCCCCCACAGGCCCTTGTGTGTGTTGTTCCGCTCCCTGTGTCCATGTGTTCTCATTGTTAAACTCCCACTTATGAGAACATGCAGTGTTTGGTTTTCTCTTCCTGTGTTAGTTTGCTGAGGATAATGGCTTCTAGCTTCATCCATGTCCCTGCAAAGAACATGATCTCATTCCTTTCTTATGGCTGTATAGTATTCCATGGTGTATATTACATACTTATAACAAAAGAAAAAGCACATTTTCATTGATGCAATATAATTATATTATTATTCAAACTATAATAATTGAGTATAATTTTGCAATGCATGTTTTCTAATGGGAAGAATGAAATTGTTTTTTGGATGAATAACATTTTGCTTAATTAGGGTTCTGCCCTTGTAGGTCAAAAGTAGCCATAGACAATATGTAAGTGAATGAGTATGGCTGTGTTCCAACAAAATTTTATTTATAGACACTGAAGTGAATTTCATATGATTTTCACGTTACTAAATTTTATTATTCTTTTGATTTTTCCCCAAGCCATTAAAAAATATAAAGATAATTCCTCACTCAGACCATTAAAAAACAGGGCATGGTGCAATTTTGGTCTGTAGGCAGCAGTTTGCTAACCCCTGACTTAGCAGAAAAAGCAGTGGTGCAAAAAGTATGCTTATAGGGATAAAAATAAATGCCTACCATACCTTTTTAATGGGAGGATGGGCTTTTATTTTCTAAATTTTATTTATAGATGAGCAAATGTTCATTTGCATAGAGCATAGAAATATATTTGAAGAACTTTAAGAAAATAGGGACAGTTTTTGAAATAACAATACATTTTAATTATCAAGGAAAGTACCAGATGTTGAATGCTCAGCTAAAATGGAATTGTTCTCACAGGTAACCTTTTACTACCTTTCTTAAAATTTCTCAAAATTGTTTTTCATAAATCTTTCCTCTAGTTTTTATTTTATTATTTTTTGAGACAGGGTCTTACTCTGTTGCCCATGCTAGAGTGGAGTGGTACTATCATGGCTCACTGTGTACCCTTGACCTCCTGGGCTTAAGTGATCCTTCCATTTGAGCCTCCTGAGTAGCTGGGACCACAGCTGTGTGCCACCATGCCCAACTGATTTTTGATTTTTTGTAGAACTAGACCCTGTCTCTAGACAGATGTTGCCCAGGCTGGTCTTGAACTCCTGGGCTCAAGTGACCCTCTGACCTCAGCCTCAGAAAGTGCTAGCATTACAGGCATAAGCCACCATGCCCAGCTCCCAATTTTTATTTTAAAAACTTTCAAACCTACAGAAAAGTTCAAACACCCATATATCATTTACCTAGATTCACTAGTTGTTACGATTTGGTTTCTTACTCAATTGAAAGAAAATTGCAGACATTATGATGCTTCACCTCTAACTATTTCAGTCATGAATGCATATAAAGGACATTTTCCTTCATAATCACAATATCATCCTATGCCCTGTCTGAAGTCTCCTTAATCCTATTCTGAGAGTAGTCCCATTAGTTTTCTAATGAAGGATTCTAACTCAAGGTCATCAGGCACCCCTTTCCCTTATCCAACTAGCCCCAGCCTTTACCCCCCAGGGCCCAAAAAAGTAAGCCCAACCAGGACCACCAGGAGTAGGGCCCCATATAAGCCCCTAAAGTCAAACCTATGTCCATTGCAGGAGGTAGCTGATGGAAATGGAGGAACACTTAGAGTACATGGGGCATTGTCTATCTCTAATTTGGCTTTATACAAGGAAAAATTTGGCCAGTTTTCAGAGAATCAAAAAAAAAGGCTTATACATTTTACCATATTCTTTAATTTAACTTGTCATGACTTGCAAGTATTGTCATTTGCTTGCTGTGCCATGAAAAGAAAAAAGGTAAGGAAAAATTGTGTGGTTAAGCCAGTCATTTATGACAAGGTTATAGAAATAACTCAGGGAAAATGAGAAAATCCCACTCTATTTCAGGGTCATTTTGGTGAAACACTCAGGAAATATACTAATGCAGACTCAGACTCCCAAAAAGGACAAGCTCTCCTAGGTATGCATTTTATTACTCAATCTGCCCCTTATCCTAGGAGGAAGCTATAAAAAGCAGCAATAGGACCTCAAACCCCTATGAGCCATTTAAATATGGCCTTTAAAGTTTACAACAATAGGGACAGGGCAAAAGAGATTTAACAATAGCCAAAAAGTGCAATTATTAGCAAATGCTTTAAGTCCCCTGACCCCTGAGGGTTACCCATCCTGAAATAGTGTCACAAGATGGGTGTCTGGAATGCCCAGAGAAGAGCCCCTGACTTGCCAGCCCAAATGTATAGGTTATTTACTAGCCAAACAAGATGGAGTCTGTGCAATTAGTAATAAAACCTGCTGCACATGTAGTAACAACTCTGAACAGGTTGAATTTAACATTCACAAGATCTATAAGCAAGCTACCGGGTTACATATCTATAATCAGGGCACTGAACCCAACTATATCTGGTCAATTATCAGAAGTGCCATACAAAGTCTCACCTAGTTTTTATCTCTCCTAGGACCTTTAATAGCCATCTTGTTATTACTAATCTTTGGCCCTTGCTTGTTTAACGTCTTTATAAAATCTGTGTCTTCTAAATTACAACAGTTCCAGATAAAGAAAATGCTGTCGCAGGGCTTCCAACCCATCCCATCTACTGACCCAGAAAATAAAAGCATCCTGCCTTTAGATATGGTATCCAGAGATTTTTACTCTTCCAGTGCTAGGCAGGGCCTATGCCCATAAACTAAGCAGGAAGCAGTTACAGAAGATGGACCACTGCCCTTCTGCAGCCTGCTTAAAATTAAGAAGGCATATCTAATCTCTGAGGGAGGAATGAGGTAGGAGGCAGAATTCAACTCCAGAAGTGGGGCTCCAACACCTGACCAAATTGAGGACTAGCTAAAAGAGGGAAGAGGCAGTATCACCTCTCCACCAGACATACCCACCAGTGTGCAATGTCAGTTTACCATTGCCATGGCAACACAGGGAAGTTGCCACCCCTTTCCATGGCCATGACCAAGTGACTCAGAAGTTAATACCCCTTTTCTAGAAATTTCTGCATAATCTGGTGCTTAATTTGCATATAATTAAATGTAGGTATAAATGTGACTGCAGAACTGCTTTTGAGCTGCTAGTCTGAGCACACTGCCTAGGGGGTAGCCCTGCTCTGTAAGGAGCAGTACCTCTGCTGCTGCTGTACACTGACACTTCAATAAAAGTTGCTGCCTAATACCACTGGCTTGCCCTTGAACTCATCCCTGGGCAAAGCAAAGCATCCTTTTGAGCTAAGCCCTAATTTTGGGGCTCACTTGTCCTGCATCATTCTGTTCTATAGAATGTCCCACATGCTGGATTTGGCTGATTGATTTTTTAAAGTGTCATTTAATTCCTTAACTCTCAAACTCACCTGCATGTTGGAATCACCTAGGAAAGTTGGCCAGGCGTGGTGGCTCACACCTGTAATCCCAGCACTTTGGGAGGCTGAGGTGGGCAGATCACTTGAGGCCAGGAGTTTGAGACCAGCATGGTGATGCATGTCTGTAATCCCAGCTACTCGGGTGGCTGAGGCACTAGAGTCACTTGAACCCAGGAAGTGGAGGTTTCAGTGAGCCAAGATTGCGCCACTGCACTCCAGCCCTGGGTGACACAGCAAGACTCTGTCGCAAAACAAACAAAAACAACCAAAAAATGTTATTAATGCCTGAGTCCCATCCTGTGACATTCTGATTTAATTGATCTTGGTTGCAGCCTAGGTATCAGGATGTTTTAAAAGCTCCCCAGTGATTCTGTGTGACACAGAGTGTGAAAACTGCTAACTTATTTCTGTAAATATTTGGATCTAGAAAAGTACTTAGATTCAAGTTCACTTATAAGGATACTTCATGGGCAGTGCCCTCTACCTTCTGTGGTAGCTCATCAAGAGAAAGATATTTTGTAGTATTTTTCATTTGCAACAGTCTTTGGGACTTCTCATTTTCTTAAGTTATGTTATTTCTTAATCCTTGGAATGTAGAGGCATAGGCAAAGAAAGAAAAACTCAGGAAAGTACTGACATGATATTTTTTCCCCTCATAAACTACTGAACTTGCATTTTGTAGCTTCTCCATTCCACTGGGCAGAAAGGGGCTTACCGAAGTGTCCAGTCAAATAACTTACAGTCAATTATGGCTTAAAATCGAGTCCCATCTAGTTCAAAGAATTCTCAGGGCTTTCTTCTATTATAGGATAGGCCTAGTTTGTCACATGCCAGGCACTGTTCTAAGCACTTTACACAAGAGTGCTCGCAACATTATCTAATCCCTAGTAATGCCTACATATCTACTATTACTTTCCCTATTTACAGATTGGAAAAGTCGGGCACAGGGAGGGTAAGCCAGGATTACACAGGTAACCTGGCTACCTGCGTATCTAGCCACTGTGCTTGACTGTGATTGGGGGCTGGGAAGAAACAGGAAGGAAGAAAGCAGAAGAGAATGGGGTCCCTGAAGCCAGAGACTAGAGAGTTTCTGGAGGTGGAGAGCAGCATAAGCCTGATTGCCAGAGAAGCAGCCATGGAATGTGCAAAGTGGTGTGTGGGGGAGTGGGACAGTGTGTTGAGGATTAGTGGGAGGTGAGGGCTACAGTCAGGGTGGGGAGGAGTAGTCTGGCCTTAAGGAGGAGGAAAAAAAGTGACAGATTAAGGGGGTGAGTGGGGAAGGACCAAGGGCAGCCACTGCTCGCTCCAGGCAAGTGCCTGGTGATGTGTTCTGCTGCTTTGATGTTTCTGAGAGAGACTAAAGGTCCCCCTGCCAGGGTTCTTGGGGCTCTGGGGAACCCCTGCTTTCCAGCTCAATTTTAGTGTCAATTTTATGCCAGCTGCTTAAGCAAGCTTTACATAGGAAAGAAATATGAGCCACAGCGGCATCCTTCCAGGATTTAAAGGCTCAGTCCTATTTCTTATGATCCAAGGTCTGTCATCCTTTCCTTCTCTATCCCTTAACTGCCTTCCCTTGCGTGGAGGTAAGGACAGGGTAGCTAATGGGTTAATTCGGAGACAACCACCGAGAGAAGCTTCCTAGAGAGCCCAGGAAGTGGCCTTAGTTCCCATCGAGGCTTCCTGTGCCCCAGCCTCAACTTCCCTCCTACGTCTGGAGAGTGATCACTTTCACTCCCAAAGACATCCTTTGGTGATACTTACTGTGGGATTCAGAGTGGGGTGCAGAGGACGACCCTGCAAAGGCACGGACTATAAGAGAGATCTGTGCAGCTGCGCCTCAGGGGGTGTCCTGGGCCCCTGGGCATGACAGGAGGGGGACCACTTGCAGTTCTACTGGAAAATTTACCACCTTTCCAGAATCCTCTGAAGATATACAGGTCGCAACTAGAGTGAGACCCGAGTACTGCCTTGGGTCAGAATGGCTAGAGAACCGAGAAAAAACGCAGCCCTGGACGCCCAGTCTGCAGAAGACCAGACGGGGCTCCTGACCGTGAAGGTGGAGAAGGAGGAAGCCTCCGCCTTGACGGCGGAGGTGAGCGCACCCTGCAGCCCTGCTCGGGGCCCCGAACGCTCCCGCCAGCGCTTCCGAGGCTTCCGCTACCCGGAGGCTGCGGGCCCCCGCGAGGCGTTGAGCCGGCTCCGAGAACTCTGCGGACAATGGCTGCAGCCTGAGATGCACAGCAAGGAGCAGATCCTGGAGCTGTTGGTGCTGGAGCAGTTCCTGACCATCCTGCCGGGGAATCTGCAGAGCTGGGTGCGGGAGCAGCATCCAGAGAGCGGGGAGGAGGTGGTGGTGCTATTGGAGTATTTGGAGAGGCAGCTGGATGAGCCGGCGCCGCAGGTAGAAAGAACAGGTTTTGTATCTGAGCGCTGTGGTCTGTTTCCTCCTGAAATCCCAGATCGGAGTGAGGGGCATTCCTTTAACATCCAGGAGTTCTTCATCTCTTTTTGTACTGTGAACCTCCTTGGCAGTAAGGTGAAGTCCCTGGACTCCTTCTCAGAATTATATTTTTAAATATATAAAGAAACTATAAAGGATTACAAAAGAACACAACTATATTGACATACAGTTAGCAAAGAATTAAATTTGTATTAAAGTCATATATGTGGATTTTTATTACTGCACTAAATAATAAGACCTAGGGACAGGGCTTATAATTGGCAATTTCAAAATGGTGATAAGCATCTATTTGCCTGGTTGTAATGTGGTGTGAAAACGTGCAGGTTTTGTTGGTGACAAAGTCCTGGGTACTGCTTATGCTACCTTGATTTGTTGCTTCCATTCATAATTGAAGGAAATGTTAACTCTCTCTTAAAGACCAGTAAAAATAAGATTAGTTTTTGTCCTTTCTAAGTTCATGGACCACTTGGGAGAAAGTCCATGGACCACTGGTTATGAACCTCTGGTAGAAAGTGGGCCTATTTTTACCTCCATGTTCTTCCCTGTTTTATGAGGGACTGTTTCCTCTTTGCATCGTCCTGTGTCCCTGTGCACACAACTTCAGAGGACCTGTGTGGCCAAATCTTCTAACTGGTGAGCTGGATACCAAGGTTCTTGACTTAGGTCTATTGCACGCAAGCCCTGTAGCAGTGGGAAGTCATTGCAAATCTCTTAGCTTCATTCTTCATAAAATATGTGGGAAATTCTGAGCTGCACGTGAGACAGTAACTTGAAAACTGTAATTTAACTATCAATGTCTGGAAGGAAACCTGCTTTTAATGAGGACATAACTATGTGCCAGGCCCTGTGTTAGGTGATGTCACATACTGTGATCTTATTTACTGGTCTCCAAAACCTCATAAAGTAGAAATTATTATCCTCATTTTTCAGATTAGAAAATATATTAGTATTCTTTGAGAATTTAGCACCAGTGTCCAAAGGGTTTTCGTAAACACACAGATGTATATAATGAGGGAGCCTAGAGTAATGGTAAGAACACGGGATCTGGAGTCATTCTGTCTGAGCTCCCATTCTAGCATTGCCACTTATTAGCTGGGTGACATGGGCAAACTGCTTAAACACTGTCCACCCTTGGCTGGGTGCAGTGGCTCACGCCTGTAATCCCAGCACTTTGGGAGGCTGAGGCGGGCGGATCACCTGAGGTCGGGAGTTCGAGACCAGCCTGACCAACATGGAGAAACCCAGTCTCTACTAAAAGTACAAAACATTAGCCGGGCGTGGTGGCACATGGCTGTAATCCCAGCTACTAGGGAGGCTGAGGCAGGAGAATTGCTTGAACCCCGGAGGCGGAAGTTGCGGGGAGGTGAGATCATGCCATTGCATTCCAGCACTTTGGGAGGCTGAGGCGGGCGGATCACCTGAGGTCGGGAGTTCAAGACCAGCCTGACCAACATGGAGAAACCCAGTCTCTACTAAAAGTACAAAACATTAGCCGGGCGTGGTGGCACATGGCTGTAATCCCAGCTATTAGGGAGGCTGAGGCAGGAGAATTGCTTGAACCCCGGAGGCGGAAGTTGCGGTGAGGTGAGATCATGCCATTGCATTCCAGCCTGGGCAACAAGAGTGAAATTCCATCTCAAAAAAAAAAAAACAAAAAAACCAACAACAACAACAAAAATGCTGTCCACTCAGGAGAGAGGATCAGGGCCACATCTCCGTTTTCAGCAACTTATCATAAAAATCCAAAATAATAGCTCATAGGGTTGTTATCTATATTAATTGTGTTAATATAAGGCTTGTAGAAACAGTGCCTAGAAAATAGAAATCACTTGCACATGGAAAACATAGAAATGTTGGGTAGATAACTAAAAATCGTGACTTCTAGGTTCCCGTTGGTGACCAGGGGCAAGAACTGCTCTGTTGCAAGATGGCACTATTGACACAAACTCAAGGGTCTCAAAGTAGCCAGTGCCAGCCAATGAAGGCTCTGTTCAAGCATGAATCTCTGGGATCCCAGCCCTTACAAGACAGAGGTGAGTATTCTCTTCTGGGTTGTATGAATTCTATAGACTTCATCCAATTTCATTTAAGGATCACCTAAAAGATCCATTTACAGTTACTTTATATACTCATCACAGAGAGACTGTATTTTAAGACTGAGACTAAGAGAAATTTCAAACAATGGTGAAAAACTTTCCTAACCAAACTAGGACATAGTAAATCTGATTTTATTAAAATTGATGTCTAGAAAGAATCGGTTTTTTAAACAACATGGTGATCTCCATTCATTAGATATATTTAGGGAGCCTTCATCTATGGTAGCCAGTGTTGTAGGCACTGGGGAGAGAGCCACCAATAAGATAGAATTCTTGCTTTGATGGAGCTTACATTCTAGCAGGGAGGATAGCAAATAAATTAATAATATAATTTTAGATATTGTTAAGTGCTATGAAGAAAATAAGGCAGAATTTGTAAAGCCAGCCAGAACATTCCAGGGATAGTAGGACTGCTGCAAATAGAAGAGTGTAAATCTAAACCCTGTAAAGCCTGTGACTGGAAGAGTGAAAATCACTTAATAGGAAGCAGCTGTGTGTTCCATGCTGTTCCTCATCTGCTGTGAACATCTGGGCCGATTCCTAAGACATACAACACTTGGACGTGCCATCCAACATGCAATCTTTATTTCTCAGCAGAGTTTCTGGCCTAAACCAACTTATTTTCTGCCCCTTGCAAATTGACTTATTGTAGGGAAACCTAAGGTTTCTTCTGCTTCTGAGTCTGAGCAAGTTCTATTTAAGCAGTCTTCCATCTTCCATTGCCTCCTTTCTGGACCCAGCCTTATTTGACTCCTCCTAGTTTTTCTTTTTCTTTTTTCTTTTCTTTTTCTTTTTTTTTTTTTTTGAGATGGGGGTCTCACTCTGTTATCCAGGCTGGAGTGCAGTGGTGAGACCTTGTCTCACTGCAACCTGTCTCCCAGGCTCAAGCAATCCTCCCACCTCAGCCTCCTGAGTAGCTGGGACCACAGGCCCATGCCACTACACCTGCTAATTTTTTGTAATTTTGGTTCAGACAGGTTTCTCCAGGTTGCCCAGGATGGTCTCGAATTCCGGAACTCAGGCAACCCACCTGTCTCAGCCTTCCAAAGTGCTGCGATTACAGGGATGAGCCACTGTGCCTGGCCTCCTCCTAGTTTTTCATACCTGAAGTGGAAAGCATCCTAATATCTACTAAAGACATTTTAACCAAAACAAAACAAAAACAAAAAACCCTTTTTACTCCCCATCTCCTAGCAAAATTCAAAACCCAAAGGTCTTCAAATGGAAAGCTTTGTTATGTTGCATTCATTTCACCACTCCTACCAACGATTCTGCACGTGGTTTTTGTATATCTGCAGAGTGCACCGGACTTCTTTCGGCCCTAGGGCTGGAGCTGGTGGGAATCAGGCATTTTTGAAAGGAACACATTCTGTATAAATTTATTGGCAAGAACTTACTGCCCCAGTTTTTGAACTTGGATTTTGCAAGGTGGGGAGGCTGAATACTAGGGTAGTTCTCATCCAGAGCTTCTTTCTTTCTTAGTTCTCCAGGTTCCTGGGCTTGCCCAGGGAGGGTGCTGCAGAGAAGATGCAATGGTAGCTTCCAGGCTCACTCCAGGGTCCCAGGTGAGCTGGAGCTCCTCTCCCTCCCCAGCACCCCATACCTTTCACTACTGTTGGGCTCCACATTAAGTTCCTCCCTCCCCAGTCCTACCCCACCCCTATCCTAGATCTACATGAATTTGAGTTTTCTCATCTATCCCAAAGTTGCATATAATTGTCCACCTTCATTTTGGTGCCCACCTAAGAGGACTTTCCTGTTTCACAACAACCTTGGAGTTTTCTTTGTACTTCTCAGATCTTTCCTCCTACATTTCTTCGGTCAGCCTCTTCCTCAATGTGATTTTTCTCCTTCAACAAGGGCAGTTCCGCAAAAGCAAACTGAAGGTTTTGTTGGGATGGTCATTCTGTTTTGCTTTTTAAGATACAATAAGCTGTGCTGTTGGTGAGGGATATACAGGCCTGGCCCTTGCCCTCAAAGAACTTATACTTGAAAGGTCAGATAAGGCATAGTTATCTTGAAGTTATTTATATTACAATATGAACAATCTTTTCTCAACCTAGATTTCAATTTACTACTCAGCCTTTCCTGTCCTGCTTGAAGATCTCAGTGTTTGAGGCTGTGTAGTATCCTTTTTTTCCCCTAATTTTTCTCACTTCAGTTCTAGATTTCATTGTATTTTTGAAGCTATTAATGTAAATGAACCCCTACGCTCACTTTGCCAAAGCATACTGCAAATCTTTTGAAAATTTTGGACATAGTTCCATTCCTTTTGCTGCATTGACCCTTGTCTTCTAAACCTTTTTACTTTCTGGACTGTTTAGATATTTATATGAAAGTACTTATCCTAAAATGTGTGTAATATTTCTTTCATTTGGCAGGTTTTCTTGATTAAGATGTTATTAGAGATAAAGCTAAATTGGTGTAGGTGTGCCACACTTGCTCCTTTTTAAAGAGCCTCTTTAAAGGGGATGTTCATTCTTTGCTTTGGGGGTAATTTTGGGCAAGAGGAGCTAGTTAGGACTACCTATTGTTTTAGGGGTTGCTGAAAATGGAAGATGTGGCCCTGACCCTCACTCCTGGGTGGACACAGCTGGATTCATCTCAGGTGAACCTCTACAGAGATGAAAAGCAGGAGAGCCATAGCAGCCTGGTCTCCCTTGGTAAGACTGAGACACTAATTTGTCTTAAGATTTCTTGGCATTCTTTGCGTATTAGAACCTATTGGGCTGTTAGAAGCTGTTAAGCCCCCATTATGTTTGGATTCAGAATCACCATTCCTGAAAGCCTGTTACTGACTACTAGCTCCTTACTCCTTCTGACCTTGCTTTCTCCTCTGTCATGCCAGTGTTCTAGTTAGGATAAGTGGGGTGAAATTGACACAACTCCTTGTACAGGTCTGGCTTATAGGAGATGCTCAGTAAATGTTGATGTCCTCTTGTTCCTATCCCTGACTGAAGAGGAAAGCTGCGGGTGGCGGGGGGGGGGGGGCCTCTTCAGGAAATGGGCCATGGATTCAGAACGTGAGAGCCAGAAGCAACCTTAGACATCAACTACAGACCCTGACCTTAGGGGTGAGGGTGCAGAGGCGTAGATTACCTCACTTGTTTGAAATCTCATAGCTTATTTGTGGCACAGTGGGGGCTCTACCTCAGAACTCCTAGCGCCAATGCCAGTTCTGTTTGAGAACTTTGCCTCTGCCTGGGCACAGTTAGAGATGACGGTCCATGTCATTGATCCATCACCAATTTCTTTGCTTTTGCCATTTCTTGCAGGTGCTTCAGAAATCCTTCCACTTGCCCTGTTACTGTCACCCTCTACTCACCCCTTTCAAAATCTAATCCTAGGTGCATGGCCCTGCTTACTATTCTTAGAGCTTAGAACCACCACATATGTCCCCTGCATAGTCCTGGGTCCTCACCATTTTCCCTCCACTCCCAGTTTGTACCCTTCCAATGGCCCCATTCTCATTCTCAGGCCTTCTTCCTCCCCAGCACCCCTGTTCTCCCCTTTTATTCCCATTCTTATTCTAGCACTTAAATCCTCATCCTGGGCATATATAGACTTCTGTAATTCTTGCCTCCCTAGTACTCATCACAGAGCTTTCCTCCCATGGCAGGGCATAACCCACAGTTGCCGGCCATTTGTTGTTTCAGGTGGTGAAATACAGACTAAGAGCAGGGACTTGCCTCCAGTCAAGAAGCTTCCAGAAAAGGAGCATGGGAAGATATCATGCCACCTGAGGGAAGACATTGCCCAGATTCCTACACATGAAGAAGCTGGTGAACAGGAGGGCAGGTTACAAAGAAAGCAGAAAAATGCCATAGGGAGTAGGCGACATTATTGCCATGAATGTGGAAAGAGTTTTGCTCAAAGTTCAGGCCTGACTAAACACAGGAGAATCCACACTGGTGAGAAACCCTATGAATGTGAAGACTGTGGAAAGACCTTCATTGGGAGCTCTGCCCTTGTCATTCATCAGAGAGTCCACACTGGTGAGAAGCCATATGAGTGTGAAGAATGTGGTAAGGTCTTCAGTCACAGCTCAAACCTTATCAAACACCAGAGAACCCACACTGGGGAGAAGCCCTATGAGTGTGATGACTGTGGGAAGACCTTCAGCCAGAGCTGCAGCCTCCTTGAACATCACAAAATTCATACTGGGGAGAAGCCATACCAGTGCAATATGTGTGGCAAAGCCTTTAGGCGGAATTCACATCTCCTGAGACATCAGAGGATTCATGGTGATAAAAATGTTCAGAATCCTGAGCACGGGGAGTCCTGGGAAAGTCAGGGTAGGACGGAAAGCCAGTGGGAAAATACTGAGGCTCCCGTGTCTTATAAATGTAATGAGTGTGAGAGAAGTTTCACACGGAATAGAAGTCTTATTGAACATCAAAAAATCCACACTGGTGAGAAACCCTATCAGTGTGACACATGTGGAAAAGGTTTCACTCGAACTTCATACCTTGTTCAACATCAGAGAAGCCATGTAGGGAAAAAAACTCTTTCACAGTGACCCATGGTATTCATGCCAATATTGGTGCTCATTTGTCACTGAACTGAAGCCACCCTGGAGCCCTTAATGGTTACAGAAATTGTGGACCAGGGCTTTATTTACCACTATACATCATCGGGTATTAGAAAATGTAGTCTGGCTGAGATGATGAGTTATCTTCTACATTCTAGAAAGTGATTGGAAGAAGTCATTTGATAGGAGGCCATGGGAGAGTGGTCTGGAAGTTATAGGACCTAAAATAGTTTGTTCTCACCCAGTGTATTTAAATGGCCTTCTGG
Source organism: Pan troglodytes (assembly GCF_028858775.2). Lineage (NCBI taxonomy): Eukaryota > Metazoa > Chordata > Mammalia > Primates > Hominidae > Pan > Pan troglodytes. The sequence goes on along the minus strand of NC_072403.2, from coordinate 34,187,569 downwards.
ACTTGTTAATTGCCCTCAGCCAGCACTTTAGGACATCTGGTTGGATGGCTCTGATGTGGGGGGCTGCTGCTCTGACCATTCATTTTGCCTCTAATGAATCTTTCACAAATTGGTCAGATCCATGAGGTCTTTTACTCTTCTTTGTGCCTTGTATGATAGGTGCTAATAAACATTTATTAAATGTACCAGTAAAATGGCCTTTGTACCAAAAATTTGATGTTGTTTATATTTCTGAGAAATTTCTAACTTATGCCATTTGAATTTATGTATTATTCTCTGAGGTTCTAGATTCTGGGCCAATCTAGTGTATTTGTTGCCACGTACATACTGTTTTCAGAATTGGGGTGAGGGAATCCATATTTCTCTACCATGATAGTAGAGATGAGAAGAATGCCTTAAACAGCTTCTTTATCATTAAGACATTGTGAGATTGCTCCATCCATAGAACTCCACTGTTTGGTCAATGTTAATTATGTTAGTTCACATTAATTTTGCTACTCTTTAGGGGGAATCTTTCACATTCAGGTAAATAAAAATCAACTTATTGAGTTAGATCAAAATGATTATTATGAATTTTGAACACATTCTGTAACACTTACCATCTTGTTTCTTACCTTTTAGTTATCTTGGGCCGACCAAGTGCTAAGACGTCATCTGTGTCCCTCTTCCCCAGTTTATAGCTGACTGTGCATCAAGGCTTATGCCAGCTAAGCTTAAACTTTCTCCAGGTCCGAAGATTCATACCAAATATTTATAATTATTATTCATGGTTTCAAAACTGCCCTGTCAGTTGGGGACAGGAAGATCAGGTTAGAGGCAGTCTATGAGGATAGAAACTTACATCTGAGTGGTAGGAGAAAATGTATCTGTTCAGGCTGGGTGCCATGGCTTACACCTGTAATCCCAGCACTTTGGGAGGCTGTGGCGGGCAGATCACATGAAGTCAGAAGTTTGAGACCAGCCTGGCCAACACGGTGAAACCCCATCTCTACAAAAAATACAAAAATTAGCCAGGCATGGTGACACACACCTGTAATCCCTGCTACTTGGGAGGCTGAGGTAGGAGAATTGCTTGAAACTGGGAGGTGGAGGTTGCAGTGAGCCGAGATGGTGCCACTGCAGTCCAGCCTGGGTTTCAGAGTGAGACTCTGTCTCAAAAAGAAAAAAAAAAAAAAGGAAAATGTGTCTGTTCAGAAGCACATTGGGAATGCTAGGTATCTGATGAAAAAGATTGTACAATATCCAAAGTGTTGATATGTGATGTCAAGGCTCAATGCTGTGAGTTATTCACAAGAAATAAGAATTTTTTGATATCTTCTGCTTTCACCCAAATCACCTGCGATGCTTAAAGACTGATTTCTTCCGAAGTGCTCAAGTGCCTATTACCATCTTCCAGCATTGCCAGACTGTCATGAATGGATTCTGCTTCTGATGAAATCCCTGACCATGTTTTATTCAGTCACCAGCATGGTGTTCTTGTCTATCCTCAAATACCCTTTCTGGATTTCTCCTCTGAAATACCACAGGCTGACCAGAGACTTACAAAACCGTAGAGCTCTCCCTTTATTAATTCCCTACAATCTTTTATTGCCTTCATTATCTCCTTTTCAGTCTAATTTAAAACTTCTTTAGAATTCCAAAGTTCTGTAGACTTTCTCCGCTCAATCTTTTCTAGCCTTTTCAAATTTCTTTAAAATCAGCTTTATTTATGTTATTTCCACAAAGCTAGCCATTTCCTTTTCTCCTTTTTCACTTCTCCTAAATATTTGCTAAATAGCTCTGATTTTACACACTCAAACTCATTACAGACAACTCTGTTAACTTTTCTGTGATATTTGTTTCTGATGTTACATGAAGAGATATATGTGAAAGCCTTTTACAAACCAGAAAGCATTATACAAATATAACTTCCTGAGATTAACTAAGGACCACTGTGCCTCCTTTCACTCCTGCGCCTCCAAGCCTAAAAGTCTTCTCTGTAGAGGAGGGAAATATTGTAGAAAAGTACTTTTCAGTGTCTGCTATGCTAGAAAAGGGAAGAAATAAAGCCTCTATTTGTGTGTGTGTGTGTGTGTGTGTGTGTGTGTGTGTGTGTATACACACTTAGGCTTAGGTCTTTAGTACAGTCAGGTTGGTAAGACTTGCACACAAATAAGGCAGTGTAATGATAAAATGCCTTATGAGTGGTAAACTGAGGCTTGTAGAAATTCAGAGAAGGAAAAGGATGCTTCCAGCTGTGCAAGCTGTTATTATATGGACAGGGTGACATGTTAGAAAGCTGAATGGACTCACAACAACTTTGTCCAATTGAGTAAATAAAGCAAGTTTTAAGAGATAGGGACATTGTAGGGGCCTTCAGTGCCAGAGCAAAAAGTTTAAATTTTATTCAGTAAGCACTGGGGAGCCATGATATTTTATAATCAAAATATTATCTAGGAAACTTTATCTGGTGTATTATATAGTATCAAATAAAATCATTTTGCTTACAGTCTTTTAGATACTCCACTTTTGTATAAAACAGCGGTATGTGTTTATAAATAGCTGAATTATAAAATGAGTTTATCTGTAGCCTATTGAAAGGATGGCCAAAAAAGTTATTTTCCAATGAAATTAGATCCAGTAAATTACTTAGTTAAGATATAAGCAGTATATAAAGCACAATAAAATGCCACTTTTCATATTTTCTTAAATTGCTTTTAGGCATTTTAGTGGTGACTAGTCTGCCATTCTATTTCATTTCTGTAACTGAAGCAGCGCAGAAATCTTCTATTTTCTTTTTTCTCCCTTTGCTTGAATAGTAACTGGTTATAGCACTTTTTCTACTTCGATAGAATGAATGGTTATAATGAAAAAAGCTTTTGATGAATGGCACTCTTGGATTTGTTCTTAATTTTGGCAAAGATGTATATAATTCTGCAAAAGACTTTCTCTGCCTCTTCCTTTAGTGAGAGAAAAAAAAAGGTAGGAATGACAACTTAACTCCTAGGATTCTGAGGATCTGCTTATACAAATAAGAAGTGCTAAGTAAAAACTCTGAAAATGTTGCTAATTGGTAGAGAAATGGAGATTAACACTTTGTTAATGGAAACCTCCATATAAAGGAATTATAATTGTTTAATAATAAAGACTATATTTTAAAAGTGTCCTGTAACTATTTGACAGTATTGGTCTTCTTATCTTCTAATAATTTCCCAAACCTATCTGGTACCATTTCCTCAATTATTCATGATAAGAACTTTAACCACTAATTCAATTCAATTTATCTACTTTTCTCTGAACACTTGTTTTAGTCCATTCTTTGTTTTTCCTCATGATAGTCAAAATTGGGCCTGATAGATTCAAATGAGGAAGCTTTATTTTTCAGTCAGCCTTGTATAAGTAGTGTCTATTTTGTACATTTCAAAGGGAGTTGCTATGACAGAAATTTTTCGGGATGACTACTTTCCAGGACTACTTTCTTGTGAACTTTTTTGTTATGTATCATGTTCCCTTATTATAGAAGTATCCTTTCATTGTTGTATTTACTCAGATTTCTTACTTGGTTTCTGGCATTTGCAGTCCCCTTCTATTTACAATGTCAACCTATGACCCTGGATTTGAATGCAGCAAGATTTCCTGGACTCCTTTCCCAATTAATGGTTGAACATTGGGGTATATTCCTGCCTGCTTTTAAGTATTTTGTTGAATTGGAATATTACCCAAAATCCTCTGCACATTTTTTCAAATTCCTGTTTTTACTGCCATTTCTAAGGTTGGTACTTCAAGGTTTTCAGAGATCTAGGAAAGCAATCCTAATGTAACGTATTTGTAAACAAGTAATAAACCATATGATTATTCCTTTCCTCTGAGTGAATTCTTAAATAGATAATGGATTGCATAATTTCCAAACTGTCAGAAAATAACTATCATTTCAGGTATTAACTAAAGCATTAAAACCTTTAACAATTTTCTCCCTTTTTTCTCTCCCACCAGTTCTGCCCGTAAGCATTGGGAGCTTGGGAAATGGAGTTTGTAGCCTTACAGACACACTTAGAGCACAGGGTATACAAGGCCTGCTGCGGGGCTGAGATATATGAGGGATACAAGAGATAGACGAGATATATGACTGGCTTTTCACTGTAACCTCAGCACCTAAAAGAGTTCCTCTTAGATCAGTGAATGTGGAAATTGGCTGACTCAACTTTTTCTTTTGTACTGTTTAAGTAAATCAAGATGCCTTGACAGCCAAAGTATTTGCATATCTGCTTCCAGAAATACTAGGCTTTCCCTATTTCTAAACAAGTTATGTATTCCTAACCATTCATTCAACAACCCCCAATTGCTTATGTCATGTCTATGCTCAGGCACTAAGGAAATAAAGATGAACAAGATGTTGTCTTTGCCCTGGAAAAGCTTGAGAGCTACTCTCTATTTTTACCTGCTAGGTTTTGATTTGTAGTTTACTTTTAAGGTAGATTCAGAAGCTGATCATTTCTCACCACCTCCACTGCTACCATCCTGATCTGAGCCACTCTTGCTCTCCCATGATTATCACTATGGAAGCCTACAAATGAGTCCCCTTACAGTTTCTTCTCAATATATCAGTCAGAGTAACCCTTTTTAAATTCCTGCATAATCTAAGTGGGATCACACACATCATTCTTCCACTCAAAACCCTGCAATGGTTTCCATTTTCACCAAAATTAACAGCCCAAGCCCTTACAGAAGTAGCAAGGCTCTTCACAGTCTGCCTTCACATTACCTCTCTGACCTCAACGTTTTTTTTGTGTTTTGTTTTTTGTTTCTGTTTTTGAGGCAGGGGTCTCACTCTGTTGCAATTTACCTATATAACAAACCTGTGCATGTACCCCTGAACCTAAAATAAAAGTCTAAAAAGAAATACTTAAAGTGTTGAAGAATACAACTGTCAATCTTCTGAGCAGACTGAGTTAATAAGGGCTCTCTAACTTACTGCAGACACATAGAAACTACCATTCAGGGGTGACGGTTAAATGAAAACATGTTAACACAAAGCCTGAGAGAATCTGCAGTTGCTAAACAAACCACTGAAACATGTGCTTCAGTGAGAAGAAAAATGAATCTTCCAGAAAGCCCCAGTGAGTAAAACCAATTTGTTAAAATGTATACATGGAAATCTAGTTAATCATTGATGATAAAAATCCAATAATAACAACAATGATAATAACAATGATCACTTTGGGGGAAAGAAAGCTTAAAAACAAGTAGAAATAAAATATTAATCAATAATGTTATGTAATATTGGAGGGGGTTGATAGGAGGCATTCCAAGTTTTGTATAATATGGAGAAGGGTGAGGAAAGAGATTAGTTTCATAATCTCACAAGCCAGGTGGGCATATGGACATTTTATGCCCATGTGTAAATGTATAGTTTTCAAACATGTAAATAGGGGGAAAATAAGAAAATATAACCAACACAAGACAGGAACTAACAAAAAATCAAAGAAAGATCATGAAAAATAGAATGACAAAATCAGGTGGTGGAAATAAATCAGTAATCATAACAAATATCTATGGATGAAATGGATTCACAGTTATAAGATTTGGACATAAAAATATTGTAAAAGGATATTAAAATCAATTTAAAAAACATACTGCTTAGGAATGCATATATATGAAATAAAATTATATATAAAAAAGGAAAGCAAGAAATGATAAAATTGGGATTCAGGATGATGTTCCCGCAACTGGAAGAAGTCAGGTAGCTGAAATAAGGAGTACCAAATGATTAGATGTATATGTGGTTTTCAAGGTCTTTAGTTTTGAATGGCAGGTTAAAGAGTGCTAATTTAATTATTAAAAATAACTACTTAAATTAAGAAAGCAATAATCAAAAGCATGCCATTCGTGGGCTGACATCGTTTGGATCTGTGTCCCCATGAAATTTCATGTCAAATTGTAATCCTCAATATCGGAAGCAAGCCCTAGTGAGAGGTGATTGGATCATGAGGGTGGGTTTCTCATGAATGGTTTAGCACTATCCCCCTTGGTACTGTCCTTACAATAGTGAGTTCTTGTGAGATTGGGCTGCTTAAAAGTGTGTGGCATTTTCCCCCTCTCTTTCTTGCATCTGCTCTGGCTATGTGACATGCCCACTCCCTTTTCACCTTTCGCCAAGATTGTAAGCTTCCTGAGGCCTCCCCAGAAGCCAAGCAGAGCCGGCATCGTGCTTCCTGTACAGGATACAGAACCATAAGGCAATTAAACCTCTTTTCTTTATAAATTACCTAGTCTCAGGTACTTCTTTAGAGCAATGAAAGAATAGACTAATACATGGACCAATGATATTAGCGTGTTATGGATCACATAAAGGAATATAAATAATACAATTCTGTGCACTTGATATCCAAAGGAAATCATTTTTTAAAATGCAAAGGGGTGAGAAAGAGATACTAAGCTAATAATCTCTAAAAGATTTTGGCCTAGTTACATTAGTATCAGACCACATAAGCATTGTTAGTGATAAAAAACATCATGATTAAAGGAATAATTCCTCAAGAAGACATGCAATTCCTGAACTTCTATATACCTCAACTCATAACCTTAGAATATGCAAAGCAAAATTGACATAATACAAGGAGAAACTGACAAGTCTTTTCCCCACAGCAAAGTATTAACAAACCTCTCCCAATAATCAATAGATCAGGCCAGGTGGGGTGGCTCACACCTGTAATCCCAGCACTTTGGGAGGCCAAGGCAGGTGGATCACTTGAGGCCAAGAGTTCAAGACCAACCTGGCTAACATGACGAAACCCCAATTCTACTAAAAATACAAAAATTAGCCGGGCATGGTGGCATAAGCCTGTAATCCCAGCACTTTGGGAGGCCAAGGCAGGTGGATCACTTGAGGCCAAGAGTTCAAGACCAACCTGGCTAACATGACGAAACCCCAATTCTACTAAAAATACAAAAATTAGCCGGGCATGGTGGCATAAGCCTGTAATCCCAGCCACTCAGGAGGCTGAGGTTGTAGTGAGCTGAGATCGTGCCACTGCATTTCAGCCTGGGTGACAGAGAGAGATTCTGCCTTAAAAAAAAAAAAAAAAAATCAGAGGGCAAACAAAAACTTCGGCTATAGGAAAATTTGAATACAGTTAACAAACTCAAAAAACTGATATTTTAACAACAGAAAATCTGTTAATTCACCACATTAAGATCAAAGGGGGAAACACTATATCATCATTTTAACATAAGCAGAAACATTATTTGATAAAATTCAATACTCATTTGTGACAAAGACTTTTACTGAATGAGGACTAAATGGGAATGTTCTTAATATTATGGAGGATAATGATCAGAAACTCACAACAAATATGATATGAATCATTAGATGAATCCATTCAAAATCAGGAATAAGATGACTATTAGTATGATTTCTACCTAACATTGTCCAGGAGAGATTGGCCACTGCATCAAGACAAGAAAGGGAAATAAGAAAGGGAAGAAATAAAACCCTCCTTATTCACAACAATATTATTTTTAAAATTCAATGTTAGTTCTCAAACAGAGCTAAAGAAACAATCGAGGGAGATGTTTTGAGAGCAGAACAGAGGTAGTGAGTGGGGTGGGAAGAGCAGGGAAAGAAAGAAGTTAGGATCAAAGAACATTTAGATGGATTAGTTGAAACTATTGCAGAACAAATGGAATTTACATATGATTAAATGATTAGTTAGGGTATAGACATATATGAAAAATGGAGAATTTCATTCAATACAGAAACCTTTACTTTTTAATATTAATTTACTTTTAAAACCCATGTGAGTACAGTCTGTAATACACTTTAAAAAAAAATGAGGCAAAAGAAAAAGTCTCACAAAAACTCCAACTTAAAACTCTCTCACCAGTATGTCAGATACTCCTTTTGCCTTGGCATATTATATGCAAATTTGGTAATATCTCTTTCTATTTGTTTGATGCAGCATTTTATAGATTGCATTGTCCTTTCATATAGTCATGTGCTACATGTTTCAGTCACCTAGTGACATTGTAGCTATCTTAACAGCTTAGTGCAATGCATTATTCATGTGTTTGTAGTGATGGTGTCAACAAATATTTTAAAAATAAATTTGGTGTAGTCAAAGTGTACAATGTTTATAAAGTCTACAGCAGTGTACGGTCTTCACATTCACTCTTCACTCACTGACACCCTGAGCAACTTCCAGTCCTAAAAACTGCATTCATAGTGTCCTATACAGGTATACCGTTTTTTTTATCTTTCACACTGCATTTTTACTAGATTTTTCTATGTTTAGATACACAAATACAGCATTGTGCTACAAATGTCTGCTGTATTCAACACAGTAGCATGCTGTACAGGTTTGCAGCCTAGGGGCAACAGACTATACCATCTACCCTAGGTGCGTAGTAGGGTATACCATCTATGTTGTGTAAGTATATTCTATGATGCTTGTACAGTGACAAAATCATACAACAGCACATTTCTCAGGACGTATCCCTGTCATTTATAGGACTGTAATTGCTATCTGCTGTTTTTCAAAAACAATCCTGCAAATAGGAGGATAGGTGAAGAAACTGGGGCCTGAGAGGTTACATGTGGTGATGCATGCCAGTGGTATCCTGCCCAGGTCCCCTTTTCCAAGTCAGTACACCCATTCTCCAGTTGCCAGGAAGGTCAGTGCACCCACTCCCTGATTATCATGAGCACTGGCTGCTAATGGCTCACAGTCATCACCTTCTCTGAAGAATTGTCCTTGGACAAAGGGAGATAATCTATTCTCTCCGGGAAGTCCTCAATCCACAAGGCACTGATTGAGGTACAAAAGGCTGGTCCCTTGCCTCAAGGGTAAGTTTTGTTCCAAAGATCCTTCTTCCAAAGTAGACTAAACTAGACTTAAGCTCAGACCACATCTTGCTCAGCCCACTTCCTCTTCCATATCTTGCTTCCCTCTCTGCCTTGCAGCGTTTTTCCTGCAGCTTATTTTGCCTCAATAAATTCCCTAGACTTGAATCCATGCCTAGGCTCTGCTTCTAGGAAACCCAACCCAAGTGATTTATCCAAGGTCCAAACTCTAGAATTGATTAGGCATGGACTCCATCTCAGGGGTCCTGACTCCTGGTCCACTCCTGTTTTTTAACTATACCATGTGGTATTGAGACATAACAAAAAAAAGAGAAGAGGCTACTTTAATATTTAAATTTTTGAATTTTAACTCACTCAAGACGATTAATGTCATCAGTAATAGGTAATTCCCATACCATTTGTTTGGTATAGGAAGGTATTATATTTAACATTTCTGTCAGATGATCCTGGAGTTTATCATTTAAACCTACTATGACACGAAAATTCTTCTTAGGCTTCCCTACAATGTGTAGAACTTTTTCCTGACGCAAAAAAAGAAATGGGTGTCTTAGTTTAAGCTGATATTTTGTGGAGTTTTTAGGTGATGCTACGTATTAGGTAACTTATTTTCCCTCTGATGGGAAAGCGTTGCTAAGGGTTTTGACTTAAAATCCAACTTCCTTGGCCACTCATTCAGTGGAGAAACAAGAAAAAAGAAACATTTTACAATCTGCTCTCTCTGTGAAGTCTGCTACCTGAGAGATTCCTCTGCACAATAAAACTTGATCTCCACAATCCTTTACCTTAGCCTAAACATTCCTTTCCATTAATCCCAGGTCTTCAGATAAACTCAACCAATTGTCAAGCAGAAAATGTTTAAATTTACCTACAGCTTGGAAGCCCACGCTTTGATTTGTCCCGCCTTTCTGAACCAAACCAATCTATTTCTTAAATGTATTTGGTTGATGTTTCATGCCTCCCTAAAATATATAAAACCAAGCTGTACCCTGACCACCTTGGTCACATGTTCTCAGGACCCCCTTGAGGGCTGTGTCATAGGCCATGGTCAATTGTATTTGGCTCAGAGTAAGTCTCTTCAAATATTTTATGGAGTTTGACTCTTTTCGTCAACAAGTTCATGGGGTTCACTATGCTATTCCACTTCTGTTTGAATCTTACATAAAAGAGTTAAATTACATAATCCCCAATTCAAGAGTTGACTGCTCTGCAACACATTTAGGAGTTACTGAAAACAGTGCAAAACTCAACTGTGTATGGACTCATCCTGAGCAAATTGCAGCACTTCTTTTCCATCTCTCAGGAAACCTCCGAACATTTAAATCAAATACATAAAGGGAAGAGATGGGGTTGCAGCCTTAGTAATCATAAAAGGGAGTAAGGGAGGGCAGGCAAAGAGCCTTGGGAAACCTCAAGCCTCAAGTCTTTAGTCCTAAGAAAGGGAGATTCCTCTTCTCCATGAGTAAACTTCACTGAGAAAGGCTTCCTCTGGGGCAGAACACTTAAGGCGACGTAAGTCTTCTCCAGTTTTTAAAAAAATTTTCTTCCTTTTTAAATTTTTTGATGGAGGCAGCATAATTGATTTTTTTTGTTTTGAGACAACGTTTCTGGGTTTGTTTTGTTTTGTTTTGAGACGGGGTCTCTCTCTGTGGCCAGGCTGGAGTGCAGTGGCATGATCACTGCATCTCAAACTCCTGGGTTTAAGTGATCCTCTCACCTCAACCTCCTATCTGGGGACTACAGGCACACACCACCACACGCAGCTAATTTTAAAATTTTTTCTTTGTAGCAACAGGGTCTCACTATGTTGCACAGACTGGTCTCGAACTCCTGGCCTCAAGCAATACTGTGGCCTTGGCCTCCAAAAGCTCTGGGATTACAGGCTTGTACCACCACACCTGGCGTACAATTGATTTTCTTAAAGATCTACACAGGGAAGAAATTTTTTTCTCTAGACCTAAGCCAAGCAAACAGAAGAGAAAGACTGAGGACATTTCAGACAGTAGCTAGCATCTTACCTGGATTAATCCAGTTCTCTGATGTGGCCTGGTACTCAGGATACAGATGACTTTCTAACACTGAAGATGTGATAGAAAAACTCTAAGGGAGTTCCAGGTGACTAAAATGTTGACATCTGGTATCAGTACAAAGCTTGACATCATAAAGAAATTGAGATTTGGAGTTAAAAGCCAAGGTTTAACTAAAAAGGTGTGACGTTACAAGTTAACATTAGGAGAATCTAGGTGAAGGGAATATGAGAACTCCATCTCTGCAACATTTCTGTAAGTCAAATATTATTCCAAAATTAAAGCATTACTAAAAATAAAAGTTCAGGGTTTCAGCCTTGGCTCTGATGCTTGGATTTTCTAAGCCTTGGAGTCCTCATCTGTAAAATGCGATAATGATAACGCTCATTTCCCTGTGTGGCTGTTGTGAGGACCAACTATGGTTAAGTAAGCGGACACACACTGCAGACACTGAAACACACAGCCAATGCTGGTCACTTTCCAAGGGAGAGTCACGTAGGTGTCAGAGAGAAGCAGTAAGGTAGAAAAGGTGTTTATAGTGTAGACCCTGGTCACAGGGAACACCAAAGACCCAATTGTTATAAACCATCAGTAGAACTCTGTTATCCTTTGTAGTTAAACACAGATACCAAATCTTTCAGGCATGTTGGCTGTGGCAGTGCCATTTATTATATTATTAGAAGGGTTTAGCAGCCATCTCAAAAAAATAAATAAATTATAAATAAGAGGGACACAGCTAGTAAGAGTAAGAAAGAGGTAAAACGAACAAAAGAGAAAACAGTAGCTTCAAACACCCAACTTTCCTTTAAGGAAGTCCCTGGGCCTTAAGTCAGGATTTGTTTCAAACACATTTCATGGAGAAAGGAAGAAAGAGGCATTTTCTAGTCTCAACCTGCCCCACACAACTTGGGTGGTGATCTGGAAAACTTGCTCATAGCCAAGCCCTAGACCAGCTCAGCCACTGTGTGGATCTTCTGATGGCGAATGAGGTTGCAGTGTCGATTAAAGCTTTTCCCACATTCAATGCACTGGTGAGGTCGCTCCCCTGTGTGGCTTCTCTGATGTTCAATGAGAAATGAACGCCGACTGTAGCTCTTACTGCACTGGCTGCACTGATACGGCTTTTCTCCTTTGTGGATTCTCTGATGCTGGATAAGACCCGCACTCTGACTGAAGGCCTTCCCACACTCCTTGCAGTGGTACCGTTTCTGTATATTGTGGATTCCTCGGTGATTAAAAAGACCAGAACTTCGACTGAAGGCTTTCCCACATTCATTACATTCATAAGGTCTTTCTCCAGTATGAATTCTTTGATGTCGAATGAGACCTGAGCTCTGAGTAAAGCTCTTCCCACATTCTTCACATTTGTGTTGCCCCTCTCCTAAGAGGTTTCCCCACTGCCTCTCTATCCTATCCTTATGTTCACCAACTTCTCCATGTGAGGGATCCTGCTGTGATACCTCCCAGGTCTGCTCATTAAACATTTTCCCATGTGGTTCCACTATCTTAGGACAGTCTTTCCTTAGCACCAACTCTCTGTCCTCAGTCTTGATTACTTCATCTGAAACAAAGAAAAAGGCTAGGTAAGTGTCACTTGTTCCCTGAGCCTATGGGAAGGTGACTATGTCTATAAAAATATATCATAGAAAAGGAAGTGGGCTAGAAACAGAAGGGCTAGTGTGGTAACACCTTCCCCTACGTAGGGAGGAACGTTTGCCCTCTTTGGCATAATGCAGGTCAGTCCATCCCCATGTAGACTTGGCCTGAGTCGTTGTTTTTTATTTTGTTTTTTGAGCCAGTGTCACTCTGTAGCCCAGGCTGGAGTGCAATGGTGTGATCTCAGCTCACTGCAGCCTCCATTTCCCAGGTTCAAGCGATTCTCCTGCCTCAGTCTCCCAAGTAGTTGAAACTACAGGCACGCACCCCCATGCCCAACTAATTTTGTATTTTTAGTACAGACGGGGTTTCGCCATGTTGGCCATCCTGGTCTTGAACTCCTGACCTCAGGTGATCCACCCACCTCAGCCTCCCAAAATGCTGCGATTACAGGTGTGAGCCACTGCACCCAGCTGGCAGTACCTTTTTTATACTTCATAGGGAGGGATGGTTAAAGATTAGGGTGGCTTCTCTGGAGTATTCCCTTACACCTCTCTCTCCTTTCTGAGATAACCTCAAAGTGACCCTTTCCAAGGAAAGTTACTTCATGTATTCATTCATTCATTTTCAGAACAAGTATTAAACTTCTACTACTTAGGTGCTTCAGGCAGTCCAGTAGTCCCCACTTATCTGTGGTTTTGCCTTTACAAAGTTTCAGCTACCCACAGTCAAGCACAGTTCAAATATACTAAATGGAAGATTCCAGAAGCAAACAATTTTTTTTTTTTTTTTTTGAGACGGAGTCTCACTCTGTCGCCCCTTGGCTCACTGCAATCTCCGCTTCCCGGATTCAAGCGATTCTCCTGCCTCAGCCTCCCGAGTAGCTGGGACTACAGGCACACATCACCATGCCTGGCTAATTTTTTGTTTGTTTGTATTTTTAGTAGAGATGAGATTTCGTCATGCTGGCCAGGCTGGTCTCAAACTTCTGGCCTCATGATCCATCCGCCTTGGCCTCCCAAAGTGCTCGGATTACAGGCGTGAGCCACCACGCCCAGCACAAACAATTCTTAAGTTTTAAATTTGGCACCATTCTGAGTAGTATGATGAAATCTCATGCCATCTGGCTCTGTCTCACCCAGGACATGAGTCTTCCTTTTGTCCAGCATATCCACACTGTACATGCTGCCTGCCTGTTGCACAGATAGTAGCCATCTTGGTTATGAGATTGACTGTTGCAGTGTCTCAGTGCTTGTGTTTACATACCCCTTATTTTACTTAATAATGGCCCCAAAGTGCAAAAGTAGTGAGGCTGGCATATTATTATAATTGTTCCATTTTATTATTAGTTATTGTTGTTAATCTCTTACTATGCCTAATTTATAAATTAAACTTTATCTTAGGTATGTATAGGAAAAAAATAGTATATACAGGGTTCAGTATTACCCTTGGTTTCAGGCATCTACTGGGGGTCTTGGAATGTATCCCCCTTGAATAGTGAGGACTACTATACTTTATGACTTTCAAATCCACAATTATCCAAGGTGCATTCCCATCATAAGACCTTTGCTCTAGTGCTTCTCTCTTCCTGGAAACTTCTCACCTCAAATGAAAGCAAGGCCCACTCTCTCGCTTCCTTCAAGTCTTTGTTCAACTCACCTTCTCAATGAGGTCTATCTTAATTCTTCTATTTAATATCACAATCTGTTTGCCTCATCCGTAGCATTCTTAATCTCTCTTATCCTGTTCTATTTTGCCTTATTCCATAGCCTCATCACCTTTTAACACACTGTATCATTTCTTTACTTTTATATTTATTATTATCTCCCTCTTGCTACAATCTAATCTCTACGAGAGGAGGATCCTTCTGTTTTATTCCTGAGAATCATGCCTGGCACATAGTCTGATTTCACTTTGCAACCCAGAAAAAGGCCAAGGACAACAGACCCAGGCCTCCTCTTTTGACCAAAATATTTGCCTCTTTCTCCCATATCTAACTGTCCTGTCTCTCACACACAAGAATAGGTACCTCTTAGGACTCCTCTGTTGTTAGGCCATGTTTCTCCTCCTCCTTTTAGCTGGGGGATCACAACAGGTTTGGAAAATAAAAATGTGCCTGTAGAGAACAGATGGGCCCCAAGTGGGATCAGTACTGCCCTTCTCCTCAAACTTCGTATTAAATCTGAAATTCATAAGGGAGCTGGGTAGAATATAAAAATTCAGACATTTCCCACCTTTTAATGATTACCATTTATACAACTTTCATGATTTATGAAGCACTTTCAGATATATTATCAAACTGACTCACCACAAAACTCGATGTTATTATCCCATCTCTTTAAAGAACTATAGAAAAATATGGGCCAGGCGCTGTGACTCACGCCTGTAATCCCAGCACTTCGGGAGGCCGAGGCGGGCGAATCACGAGGTCAGGAGATCGAGACCATCCTGGCTAACACAGTGAAACCCTGTCTCTATTAAAAATACAAAACATTAGCCGGGCATGGTGGCAGGTGCCTGTAGTCCCAGCTACTTGGGAGGCTGAGACAGAAGAATGGCATGAACCCGGGAGGCGGAGCTTGCAGTGAGACGAGATCGTGCCACTGCACTCCAGCCTGGGCAACAGAGCGAGACTCCGTCTCAAAAAAAAAAAAAAGAAAAATATGGGAAGATACATATATATGGGTAGACAGACTATATAGAGAAACGTCTGCAAAATATGCAGCAAAGTGACAAGAGTAGCTACCTCTAGGGAGTAGGATTTGGAAAACTTCCATTTTTTACTATATAAACTTTTGTATTATTTGGATTTTTAAATAATCAGCATAACTTAAAAAGAAACTCAAGCTTACCTATTAAATATTGCTTGGCTAAGAATTTGAAAAGCTGGAACTTGAATTTGGTCCTTGTAATTTCAAACACTATGTTGTTTTATAATATTGGCTTTACCTAAATTTGTAACACATACCTGCGCTGATATCCTACAAGGAGAACACTCCAGTCTCCAGATGCCCTCTGGATATTCTCCTACAGCCATAGTAGATGCTTAATAAACACTTGTTGAATGATAGATGGATAGATAAGTGGATAGGTGGAAAATATAGATGTGCTTCTTGGAAAAGGGGATTCTCAGCAGGGTTCTAGATGCAGTTTGGAAGGTAGAAGAAAGGAAGTGGCTAGAAAATAAAAGGTCCAAGTTCATAGAGAGAGGAAGAAGAAAGAAACAAATTGACTGGAAAGATGCTCATAAAGAGGGACAATGATATCAGAAGCAATTTTAATCTGATAAAGTCACAGAAGCTATAAGAAGGTCTGCACAGAATTTACTCAACACATACACTTTAATTTAAATCAAGAGATGAGTTCCATGTAATAGAAATCCATAATTGCTAGGGTAAATGAAATAAACAGAACCTAGGGACAAAGAGGCAAGGGAAGTTGAAGCTTTGATGCATATAGGGGTAATATGAAACTGAAAACAGTAGAACCTTGCTACAGATTGATTGTCAGAACATTAACAAAAAGTCAGTAAGAGGGCATGATTTTATGTGTGGGAAATCAGACAAGCTAGAGCCAATTCCTGCAGGGAGGGCTAGAATGGGAAAGCAGCTGACTCAGTCCCAAGTGCTCAGTACTATATCCACAAGGGTGGTCACTGCCACCACTCAGAAGATTACAGAGAAGGAAATGGCAAAGTCTGATTTCACTGGATTCTCCCATACAGTTCTGCCACTTACTAAGCATATCTCATATCTTTCTACTGCAAGTATGAACCCAAATCAGCAAGGGTGGCACTGGTGATTTGTGACAATAGTGACCATGTATTAAGCATAATGCATGCCAAGTGCTTTTCATAAATTGTATTTGATACTCACAATGACTTTCTGAGGTACATACTGGTTACGGACTAAATTGTATTCCCTCACATATGCTGAGGTCCTAACCCCTCAATATGATTATATTTGGAGATAGGGCCTTGAGGAAGGTATTAAAAGTTAAATGAGGTTATAAGGAAGGGCCCTATCGGGTAGGAATGGTATCTGTCCTTATAAGATGAGAGAGCTTGCTCTCTCTCTGTATGCATACAGAAGAAAGGCCATGTGAGGATACAGCAAGAAGATGGCCATCTATAAGCCAGGAAGAGGCCTCACCAGAAACCATACCTGATGGTATCTTGATCTTGGACTACTAGCCTTTGAAAATGTAAGAAAATAAATTTCTGTTAAAGACAACCAGTCTGTGGTATTCTCTTAAGGCAGCGCAAGTAGACTAAACCAAAGCTATTATCAACCCCATTTTGTAGATGAGGGATCTGAGGTCAAGTGGTTAAGTAATCTGCCCAATACAAGCAGCTTCCATGAGGTGATGCCAGGATCTGAACCTGTCTGTCAAACCTTGAAGTCCATTCTCTGAAGCTGTGCTCCACAGCGATCCCTGAAAGCCTTCCTCATGTACCATGCATCAGAAGTCCAGAGAGCTTCCAGGGTGGTACTCAGGGAGAAGTCTGCACGCAGGGAGAAGGGTCAAAGATGAGCACACTAGGCTCTCAGAAGAACTGACCATTACTGCTATCTGGTAAGGAGTCTTTGGGTCTCCTGTTTTCCCAGCTCTGGGTTTATTGTTTGTTTTTGCTTGACCAGGTGAAATTCGTTCAACATCAAATAAATGCTGTCCCTCACCTGCCTCTCCAATAGAATGGCACTTCTGAGCAGAGTCACATGTGAGCTGTGGCTCCTTAGGCTGGGACTGAAGGCTCAGTGGTGTCTGCTCTGCTAGAGGCACCATCTCTTTACAGAGGACTTCTTGTCTGTGTCTGTGGGCCACCATCTGGGGACAAAAAGACAAGATTTGACTTTTGAAGAAATTAACTGTCTGAAATAAACACTTCCAAGAAAGAAGGAAACAGGAAGAGAGTATTTTATCACCAATGTCAAGGAGACACAAAGCAGAAGTTACAAGGATTCTTGGCATGCCAAAATACACATTTTTCTCTAGCAAATCTCCCTTCCTACCTCATGTTGTGGTTCATCGAGCTCTCTCTCCAGATCCTCCAGCAAAATCACAGCCTCTTCTCCACTCTCTGGACAGTGTTCCCTCACCCAGCCCTGGAGCTCCTTGGGCAGAATGGATAGAAACTGCTCCAGCACCAGCAGATCCAAAATCTGCTCCTTTGTGCTCACATGTGGCCTCAACCACTGGTAACAAAGTTCCTGGAGTCGAGTAAGAGCCTCCCTTGGTCCAGGGGTCTCTTGGTAGCACAGCTGTCGAAAGTGCCTTCGGAAGATTTCCCTTGCCAGTGGATTACTGCGTTTCAGTCTGGATTCCTGCCATTGAAGGTGACTTTTTGCTTCCACTTTCATTGTCAGAAGTTCTTCCCATGCCTCGGGAACTTGAACACCCAGGGATAAAACCTCCTTTGAGTTTGTATTCATCTTGACCTTGAACAGCTTAAAAGGTACCCTCCAGCTGGAGCTATGCTTCAAGACAAACCTTGGAGGCGCTTGCCTGAGCAGTAAAAATAAATTATTTATATAGAAAAATGATAATAGCTGATGACAGAAACTGATAATACAAGCAATTATCATAGGCCCTAAAGCTCTTCTCTGAAAAGTGATTTGGTGACCAAAGGATGGAAATAATGGAAATATATATATTCATAATGTGCAAAGAGCATAAGCTTTTAAGTTACCCAGATATGGGTTTTCTTTCTTTCTTTTTTTTTAAAATGGGGAATTTCACTCTGTTTCCCAGGCTGGAGTGCAGTGGCATAATCACAGCTCACTGCAACCTCAAACTCCTAGGTTTAAGTGATCCTCCCACCTTGGCTTCCCAAAGTGCTGGGATTACAGGTGTCAGCCACCACACCTGACCCAGACCTAGGTTTTATTCTGATCCTAATATTTACTAGTTGTGTGACCTTGTGCCAAGTTTTTAAATCTTCTTTCAATCTTGGTTTCTTTATGTGAAGAAGAAATAGCAATAATACTTCACAGAGTTCATGGAGGAAAACAGCCCATGAATTAGGGACTGCACCGATCACTCAGAAAGTCTGAATAAAAAGTTTGAACTCACTGTATAAACATCAACTTAGAGAAAGAATAAATGGAAATATTGTTACTGTCGACTAAATGAATGAACCAACATTTACTTTACTATTTACTTCAGTTTTCTTAATCTTCAAAACAACCATTTAAGGTTGGTATTATTTTCACTAAATTTACAGAAAGAAAGGCTTAGGTGGATTCCAAGTCCTGGAGCTTTCCACACCGCCCTGCTGCTACTGAAGAATAACAGTCAACACTGCACAAGTCTACAATATGCTTTCAGATACAAGACTATATTTCATCCTCACAATTACCCACTGAGGTTTTATTATAATAATTATTTCACTAGATAAGAAATGGAAGCCAGGGAAAGTTAAGTAGATTGCCCAAGGTCAACTTCTTTTTGAGGACAATCCTAAGAAGCCAAAGAAGCCCAAGTTTTCTCCACAGACGCAGGAAGCCCCTGAAACCCATGGGGGTGTTCCCAAAATGTGTGTCTCCAAAATGTCAGGAAGCACAGCGCAGCAGCTGAATTCCAGCTTGAAAGGCCCTATGGCAGACATCTGGGGAATCTGAATTGGGAGGTGGAGAGAAGTACAGGGAGACCCAGAATATGCCCTTTAACGGGCTCCTCAGTGATTTGTATGTATTATAAGGTTTGAGAATCAATGAACTAAGGAAAAGGGAATCGGGAACTGCTGCATTCTGCGCTTGAAAACCAGTCCATTCAACGCCCCTTAATTTGCTTTCAGAATCTAGAGGTAAGAGGATATACAGGTTCTCCATCGTGAAGGCTGCCAAAGTCTTAATTGTCCTTAACTTCCTCTCCCGGGTGTTTCTTTCCCTGAGTCCTAAGCCTGTTGTCGTTATTCACCGAGGTGACCCTTCAGCCTCGCAGTCCTCCTACAACCCTTTCTTGTACAATGTCCCCACAGCTGGGGATGACCACTCTGGTCTAGGGGACGCCCGAAGCCGCCCGGCACTGACCGCCGCCCCCTCCTCCGGCTCCCACTTCCCAGCGGCTGAGGTTCACTTTCCACACCCCTTTTCCAGCCCCACCCTCCCTGACCCGCCTCCATTCCCGGTCCTCACAGCCAACTCACGAGACCCGGAACGCGCAAGGAGGGAGAGGGGGTTACCGGCCCGGCGTTGCTAGAAGCGCGGCACGAACAATGGCCGGGCAGGGAAGAAAGATGCCGACCTCTCCTCGAAGGCGGACGGAGCAGAGGCACTTCCGGGCCGGTCTAGGATTCCATGTCTCGATGTCCGGCGTTCACCTTGCTTCGGACTCAACCCCCAATTTCCTGGCGTCCAGTTCTTTTTCAGCAGTGAATCACATAACCAGAATGTCATACGTGTGTGGGCCGCACACAGGTTTTAAACGGAAAACGTTGTTGAAGCATAGACCGTTAACTATTGAAAATGCTGATTTTTAAAAGCATTTTTAAAATTAATACATTATTTATGGTTTAAAAACCCTCAGACAATACCAAAATTAATAAAGTAAAATGTCAAACCCCACCTACCCCTCCTTAGTCCCACTCCCCGAGGCAGCCACTGTCACCGTTAGCCTGGAATTTGTATATCATTGTGATCCTCTCTCACACACACAATGGCATTATTTTATATTTAGCCTTTTCTCCCCCGCTTATTTTAACGTTTTCACTTCATGTATCCTAAACAGCTTTACTCATCATGTAAGTCTAACTTATTCTATGGGTGCATAACAGTCCATAAAGCAATTTATTTGTCCAGGCCCCTATGTATTCTTTATTTAGGCATCTGCCTGCGTGCTTGCCTTCTTTCCTCCCTCCCTTCCTCTTTTCCTACCTTCCTCCCTCCCTTCCTGCCTTTCTCCCATCCTCCTTTCCTTTTCTTTCTTTCTTGTTTTTGTTTGTTTTTTGGTTTTTTTGCTGTAAAAGTTTTCTGGAGTTTTAGTGATAATAATACAAAATCAAACCAAAACCAATTAAATAAATTTGTCACCCAGGCTGGAGTGCAGTGGCACCATCATAGCTCACTGCAGACTGCAACTCCTGGCTCAAGCAATCCTGCCTCAGCCTCCTGAGTAGCTGGGACTACAGTCACATACCACCATGCCCAGCATTTTTTTTTTTTTGGTGGGGGTAGAGACCAGGGTCTTGCTTTGTTGGCCAGGCTGGTCTCTAACTCCTGACCTCAAGTGATCCTCCCACCTCCGCCTGGCAAAGTGCTGGTACAGGCATGAGCCACCATGCCCAGCCTTAAATAAATTTTATTGGTACAAAAGAGCATAATTGTAGGTACTGTTAGTCATTCATCAGTTTTACTATGCCAACCAGAATGATGGTGTCACGTAGATTAAACTATATTCTGTTTGTTTTAACAGAATCTTATCATTTATTTTATTAAAGCAGTAAGAAAGTATCTTGTGTGTTAATGGAGGCTCCATGATCTGTTTTAACTCCAAAACGGTAGTAGCTCGGAAAATTTCTTTATTATTTTCCTCAACCTAGCCTTCTGAGGGCATTAAATAAACCCAAGCTTTATGCTTTACTTCTTTTTCTTTCAAATATCCAGTAAGTATATAATCAATAAGAGCAGTAACATGCAGAAAATTTGCTCAAAAATCCTCATCACTTTTTCTACCATACCATGTTCACTTGCAAATCCCTCATTACAAACTTTCCTAACAAACTATGAAATGAGAGTAAATGCTCAATTTCTCTTGGACTTGAATAGACTGTTTAAATATGTTATTATTTTCCATTTTGTATGACCATCTGTGACAAGTAAATGCAATTTAATATTTGTATGAAACTTCTTAAATGTCTCACTGGCAGTTGGTTAGGGTCTCTCACTGGTTTATATGTGCTTGCTAAGTGGGTCAACTATAGGGCTCAGGCAGGCTCCAGCCCAGAGTCAAGTGGGCAGCACGTTGGACTTCACCATGGTTAGCCCTGAGAGAGACTGGCTTTCATTTGTCTGTTTCCGGGAAGATTCCACTATAGCAGTACTTTGATGAGTGTCCTGGGACAGAAGGGATTATTTTTAACGTATAACTGGGAATCCGTACTGAATATTGAAAATGCCACACCAACTCAAAGACAAGAAATACTGACTGCAAAATCAACCAAAAAGGTTAAGGATTACCTGAATCTAGAAGCAGGCATATTGGGATACTAACTCGGCTGTGGGTTATGCCATAAGCTAAAAAAATTAAGATGAAATAAAACAAAAAGAAAGAAGACAGACAGAAAGAAAGAAAGACAAAGCAAGCAAGAAGGAAGGAAGGAAGGAAAGAAAGAGAAAGAAAGAAAAAGAAAGAAAGAAAGAAAGAAGAAAGAAAGAAAGAAAGGAAGAAAGAAAGAAAAGAAAAAAGAAAGAAAGAGAGAGAAAGAAAGGAAAAGAGGGAGACAGGGAAAAAGGAAGGAAGGACTTGGAGGATTGGTGACAAAGAGATTATTGATGGAACTAGCTCGTATGTGGATAGATCTCTTAGAATGGATACCAAATGTACAAATATTTGTGTCCTGTATGAATCTTCATTAACCCACTGTGTCAGAGGGTTTCAGTAAGCAAGTGAACAAGATGATGGTGAAACAGAACATGGACTCCTCCTCTTCACAGCCTACTGGGATCCCTCCTTAAGCATGAAAATAAAGGAAAAATTGTGAGTCCCTTCAAGGGAAATTCCAGGCACCCTGCAACCAGCAACTAGGGAAATAAATTAATAACCTGCTAAGCAAGATGATAATAATAGCATAAACAATAGTCACCCAAGTGAGTCAGAGTCATGAGATGTTTGTTTCCTTATAGAAACTAAAGATAACATTTGACATATGTCATTGAGTTGAGTTGTTTTTCAGAAACCAGGACCCCCACCAGATGGAAAATGTTGATCACTGTCATATAGACCTTGACAGACAGGAACCAGAAGATGGATAAGGAAGTTCTAGAAATTTTCCAGCCTTTAGCGCACATTGGAGAACCCCCTCATCCATGCCTTAAAAACTCTTGCTTGTAAGCCATCTTACAAAGAGTTCAGATCTTAAGTGTTAGTGGCCCAATAACCTTGCTTGGTGCTCTACAATAAATGCCTTACTTTCTCTCACTGCAAATCCTAGTGTCAATGTTTGACTTTGCTGCACTGGAGAAGCAGACCCAAGTTTTGTTGCTTAACAATCTGCTCTATGGGTATCAGCAACTCTTTTTTCAGCTATCTCAGCATTTGCTCAGGAAACTTTTGAACATAGTGACCATGGCTGCCATGATGAAGGCTGTACATAGGCTCAGAAAACAAGACAAAAGCTTTTCTGTTGAAATCCAATTTGCAAGAGCCAAAACCAATTCTAATCCCTAGAAATGATGTAATATCACAGTGGAAACAGCCAGCCACCTGATGGTAAATTGATTACATTCAACTCTTTCCATGATGGAGAGGACAAAACTTTTCTTCAAAGCAGTAGACACTTTGGGATTTGGATTGGCTTTTCATCCCTACCAAGTCAGTACTGACTTGTTGAAAGCCCCACTTACACCAGCCTCAACTTAGGTGGGCATTAAAATGAAATGATTTGGTCTTTTCCTTTTTTTTTTTTTTTTTGAGACAGTTCAACTTGTTCTTGTAAATCCTTTCCTGTCCCTTAATGATGCCTGGAGCAGCTCCCATAGCTTTCTGGCAATTTTAAGTATTAAAGGTCTTATTCAGCTTATTTTTAATTTTAAATTTTATTGCTTATTGAATAAGTTACATAGCCAAGGATTCAAAATATAAGAGGTACAAAAGGGCATACACTGAAAAATCTCTGTGATATTTTAAATTTTGTTATGTGTGATAATGATATTGTAGTTCTGCAGGAAAGTGTTCTTACTTTTTAGAGATGGGTACTGAAATATTCAAAGATGGTATGCCATGATGTCTATAATTTAATTTAAAATACTTCAGCAGAGAGAAAGGCGGGGAGTTAAATATGACAAAATGTGAACAATTATAAAATCTAAACGATAAGTATATAGATGTTCATTACATGTTATGTAACATAAACTAGAAATAAAATCCAATCCCCAACCCAACCCTGGCCAACTAAACAGACCCCTTGTGGCAAAAGTGATACCAGAAAAAACTTAAAAACTGAGTTCCCAGCCCTGACAGAATGAGAGGTCAGACACGACTCATTATACCCTCCTCTCTTGTGTGGTTTAGACACAACTGACCAGCATTAAAGTTAAAGTAGAGATCATAAGACTGATAGAATAGGCTCTTTGTGGCAATAAGATACCAAATTATAAGCAGGATCTAAGTCCATGCCAGGGAAGGTTTAAGTCACGCTTCCTTTCATTTAAAGAAGAAACTATGTTTTAACTGCCACAAGGTTTTCCTTTTTCTCTAGCAGCTAAACAAGCACTGCCCCGAGATAAGAAATATTCAAACAATTTGCAGCTCCACTAGATGCTGACAAACTGTACCCCTGTTCCACTAACTGTAACTATAGCTTTGACTGAACATGAGACTGATTTTAGTAACTTTCTCCTGATAAGACCAACCATGGACTCATTCTAGCCCTTTTACAGAGATTGTGCACTTCTGTGCTCTCATGTCCTAAAGTGACCATTTGACGTATAGAGCCTAGTTGTAATACATGCAAATGTTAAGTCTCTACTTCAAAGTGAACATGTAACATGCATGTTTGTTCAATGTGCATGTGTCAGGACCCCTTCCTGAATATTCATAGCTCCTTCAGTAACCTGTTGAATATGTATGTTTGGTCAACTCATTCAGCATAAAGCTTCTACCTCAACCCCTCCTCCTTCAAAATGCCTGTCTCTGGATGTGGCCAGAGGAAGGCTTCCCAGCCTGTAGTCTGGCCACCTTGCAGGCTGTAACCCTTAAGAAGAAATAAAGTCTTTTCTCTCTTTTTCTAAATTTGTATCTTGTGATATTTTCCTCAAGTTAAAAATACATAAACCTTTGGGAGCAGATGTGTTTCCAAATTCAGGTTTTTGTTTTTTTTTTATTTTAGAAAGATAATGTGCATACACTGTACATTATGTAACTTCCAGCAGAGTTTCAGAGCATATCAAACACCTCAATATTTCTGCTTTGCGATTTATGATTAGTCACTTTAAATGAGTTAAATAAAGGCTATGAAGAAGTTCAGGTTTTCCCCTCAGATAGATTGTAGTGCCAAATTTATGGAGGAAAGATTTGGAGTTTTTAGAATTTTATGGATTTTAGAACTGTGATTAAGGGATCCTGGACATGTACTAGTCTATTTTCTGTGTTTTTTGCATATTTAAACATCTTCAAAATAAAAATTTGTTAAATAGAAATATACAACTTATTCCTACCACTAGTCACCTAATTTCATCCACTAGAAACAGCCAAAGGTATTGATTTCTTTTTTTTTCTTCTAGACAGGATCTCTCTCAGTCGCCGAGGCTGAAGTGCTGTCACCAAGGCTGGAGTGCCGTGGCACGATCTCAGCTCACTGAAACCTCCGCCTCTCAGACTCAAGAGATTCTCCCACCTCAGGCCCCCAGGTAGCTGGGAACCACAGGCATGTGCCACCATGCCTGAAGAATTTTTGTATTTTTAGTAGAGATGGGGTTTTACCATGTTGCCCAGGCTGGTCTCAAACTCCTGAACTCAAGTGATCTGCCTGCCTCCTCATCCCAAAGTGCTAGGATTCCAGGTGTCAGCCACCATGCCCGGCCTTCATTTCTTATACAGCCTTTCAAGATATTTTAGATATGTAGAAGCAAATATTTATATATAATTTTGCCCTGGGATTTTACAGAAATAGTAGAAAATTTTCCTATAGCCATACATGTAGAGCTGCATCTCTGTTTTGACAGCTGCATACTATTTAATTATGCACCAGTCATTTATTGATAAGCAATTAAGCTATTAATATTTCCTATCACTTTCCATTTATAAACAATGCTGAGCTTCAGACACGTATTATCTTACATATGTGTGAGTCTGTCTCTAGGATAAATTCCTAGAAGTAGAATTCCCGTGTCAAAGAATATGCA
The DNA here is from genome assembly GCF_028858775.2 of Pan troglodytes. Lineage (NCBI taxonomy): Eukaryota > Metazoa > Chordata > Mammalia > Primates > Hominidae > Pan > Pan troglodytes. Next base: position 34,162,049 of record NC_072403.2, on the reverse strand, counting down.
CATTTAAAAAATGTATAGATTTCGGGCCGGGGCGCGGGAAGGTGCGGGTCGTCGGCGGAGAGAAGCCAGCAGCTCGAGAGACGCAGGGCCAGGAGGACAGGACCGTCCCGCGGTCACAGCCCGGTCCTTCTTCCGCTCCCCCCGCCCCCACCACGGGCCACCCTCCGGTCCGTTCTCCCCGCCCGGTCGCCGCCCGCCAGCCCTTCGTCCCCCAGCCGCCCAACCTCCTAAGCGCTGAAGGAATTATTTTTGGGAGTCATGACCATAGCTGCCTGCTTCCCCCAACCCTCGACGACGAAAAGGACTTCGGCCCCCGGCCGGGCGGCTCCGGGGGGAAAAAAGAGAGAGCGACCTCCGCCCCGCGCTCAGGGCCACTATAGAGGGAGAAGCTGCCCCGAGGCTGTCAGAGCGCCCAGCCGCGGTGGAGACCGGAAGCCTTCTGGAGCCCAAGGCTGTGCACGTCCCCTGTGCTGATTCTCTGCCTAGGAAAGGACCATGCAGCTGGAGATCAAAGTAGCCCTGAACTTCATCATCTTCTACTTGTACAACAAGCTGCTCTGGCGCCTCTGAAAAAGAAATAAGAAGCCCACTGGTACCCTGACAAACCACTGAAGGGCTCTGGCTTCCACACCGAGGAGATGGTGGACCCCGTTGGGGAGCTGGTCGCCAAGCGAAGTGGCCTGACAGTGGAAGATGTGCGGGCCAATGTGCCTGAGGAGCTGAGCATATGGATTGACCCCTTCGGGGTGTCCTACCAGATTGGTGAGAAGGGAGCAGTGAAAGTGCTGTACCTGGATGACAGTGACGGCTGCGGGGCCCGGAGCTGGACGTGAAGATCAAGAGCAGTTTCACTCCTGACGACCAGATGCTCTTTCTCCTCGGAAGCCAGGACAGCTCCTTGTCCAACTCCCCGTCGCTATGCTTTGCCCATCACCCAGCCTCACCTTCATCCTCTGCCTCGCCCAGCCCATCACCTTCACCATGGACTCCTTTGCTGCCACCAAATTAGGCTCCACTAAGATGAAGAAGAGAGGTGGGGCAACAAATGGTAGGGGTGCAGCCAGCGGTGAAGCAGGTGGCCAGCAGCCAGTACAGCAGCCTCCACGGCCCGCTTCATCACCAACAGCTTGTTGAAACACAGGAGTCTTTCTCTGTCTGTGCATTCATTGAACTTCATCCCGGCCAACCGGCCCCTCAATCCCAGCTCTCGCCCCAAGGCCACGTACAGTCTCAAGTACAACAGTGGTGGCTTGCCCAGTTTCTTCCTTGATGGGGCCAATGGCCAGGGTAGTGGCACCCGAGCCCTCTTTGGAGGCAGTGGGACTGTCACCTGCAACGCCAGCAGCTTCTACATGGTCTAGGTATTTGGAGGTGGTGCCACCACCTCTTCCTGGAGAAGGCACCCTTCATGGAAGACCTCAGCTACAACCTGAACACCATGCAATATCCTAGTCAACCGTTCCAGTCCGTGGTGCTGGCCAACTGACCGTCTACCTGCCCTGGGGCCAGGAGCACCCAAGACCACAGAAAAGAGAAAGAAAAGGAAAGGCCAAAAAAAAAAAAAAAAAAAAAAAAAAGAGGAAAAGAAAAATGTACAAAAAGATTTTCTATTTTCTCACTCTCACTTCTAGAAAAAAAGATCTAGTGCAGGCACGGAATGGGAGGGGCTTCCAAAGCACCAAAATGTGTTTAACTAACCCCCCTACCACTTACAATTCGCCCATCGGCCTGTAATTTGCTTGGTTTGGGTTTTATATTTCTTTTTTCTTTCTTTCTTTTTTTAACATGTAGTTCTTTATATAACATCTTTAATTGGTGGCTTCCTTTGCTAAGAATGGGCCAGAAATGAATTTCTGCTCCCTGTTCCTCCCTTCCTCCTCACACTCCTGGTGTAGGATTGGTGTGTTCAAGCTCACAGGGAGGAAAGAGCTGCAGCTGGAGCCTGACCCTCCCTGGAACAGGGAGAGGCTGACCTGTGTCACTGCCTCTGTCGCCCAGCTATTCTCACACTCAAAGCCATCCAAACTTGGCAGGCCTTCTCAGGCCCTGTGACCGAAATAGACCTGACTCCAGCCCCCACTCCCTTTCAGGCTGGGCCACAGGGAGCTGCCAGTTGGCCACTTGACACCCACCCCCACCACACCCTAGAGCTGATGTCTGTGACTACAGGAAGGTTAGCACTCTATCTAGTTGAATTCCTGTCATCTCTGTCCTGAGGCCCCGCCTCACCATTCCCTCAGGGCCCAGACCATCATCAAGGCCCTGGCCACCCAGCCACTGATGCATATGGCCTTTTCTTTCTCTCATGCAGCCTCTTCTCCCTGGGGCAGAGGTTGTGGGGAGGGAGGTGGTGTGTGTGTGTGTGTGTGTGTGTGTGTGTGTGTGTGTGGTTTGCTGTCCAGTTTTAAAGGATTCCAAGCCATGTGAAACTTCCTCACTAGATGTGATTCTGGGTTGCGGCAAGTGCTTATTAATGAGTGAGGCTGGGGAATGGGCTGGGGGTATTAGCAGTCCTTTTGCAGTGTGTGTGGTGGGGTCACACCACTATGGCTAAGCCTAAGACACTCCCAGAGAGAAGTACTGCAGAAGGAACTGGTTTCCGGACTGCAGAGGGATCTGCATTTTTGTTTTTGACCACCCCCACCAAAAAAATAGGTTAGCTCTGAAGGGCAAAGGGAATACCCAAGCCTCTGATGCCTATGAGAAGTCCCTGGACTTCGACCCTTCTGATGTGTGATGTTAGCCCCGTGGGGAGCTGCTCACCTGAGCACCTTTGGGGGTGAGAAGGGAGCAGGGAGGTAGGGTGGGATATTGGAGTCAGCATCTGTAGTGGGCAGCCCTGAGCCTGGAATAGATACTTTTTGGTCTTTTGGTTGTAGATGTTATTTGAGTACATTTATGCCCCTGGCTGATTGAGAGCTTCTCAGTACTTCTTGCCATCCCCCTCACTGCCCTGACCCAACCCCACTGGACCTTAATACAGTGAGGGGTAGTATCCTGGACAGGGACTCTGCACTCCCAGCTGTTTGGATCACAGAAGAGTGTTTGCCCCTCTGCCTTTGCCAGAAGAGGGTTTGTTTCTCCAACCCTACAAGGCCAGGCAGACGTGGACAGGAGCCAGGGGAGCAGGGTAATGAACTTTTTTTCCTTTGGCAAGTGGGGCACTTGGCATCAGGGTCCCATCACCAGAAAGCACCAAAGCCCCTGCCGCCACACCCACTCCATCCTCCCCAGGGACCTCAAGTGGGCAACTGCCGTGGCTGTGGGTCCAGCCCAGGCAGGCACTGCCAGCCTCCTCTCCCTGCAGTAGGCACTAGTTCTACTTCCCCCAGCAGGCAATGCCCTGGTTTCTCAGCCCAGCACTATCTGTTCCCCCAGAATTCTCAGGGGCCAGCCCAGTTTGGGCCACCCTCTCCCTCATCCATGGCTCTCACATAGGTGATAGGCCCAGCAGATAGCTTCTCTCTGGGAAAGTTTGGGTGCTGCCTTACATCCCCTTCTAGCCCTCCTATCATTCACACACACGGGCATCCACCCACATCTAGGTCAGCTTGTTTCTCACCACATGTAGGGAGAGAGGGGTGACCAATCTCTTCATGTCTTTGGAAATATGAGGAAAAATGTGTGTTCAGGAGCATGACTTCAGTGCTGGGCTCTAGGGCCCAGTTCAGTCTGTCTTGTCTCAAATGTAGGCATTTTTGCTTCAATTTTATTTTTTTAAGAAAACAAAAACAGAAACCTGCACTAATTTACCTGGTTTCATAGGAAAACTTTTGAAAATTTTTTTACATTTTTTGATGTCCATTTGTATTGAATAATTTGCTATACTTGTAAAATGTAAGAGGTATATGTAATAGATGTATATTTCTAACATAATAAACATAATTTTTTTCTTTTCAAGATTTTTCCTTAAAAGATGAGAGAAACATTTTTTTTTTTCAGGAAAAACAAACTTTAAAAAAGAGAATAAAATCTTTACTCCCCTTTCCCCATCCTGTCTCTATCTATCCCTCTTTTCCAGGAACAAATCAGAAGGTGGGTTATCTTGTAAAGAATGTAAACTGTTAGTCTGGAATGATGTCTTTTCCTCACTGCAGTGAGCTATAGATCCTCTAGTTTTCTCTCTAGGGATGGGAAGGGGGCATTGAGGCAAGCCCAGAGAGGAGCCAGGGGAGCAGGGTCATGAGCTTTTTTCTTTAGTGAAGGAAGAATGCAATCAAGGGGTTTGTATTCAGAATGTTGTGCAATATTTTGGAATGGGACATTGGTATGTTTAGAGATTTTTAGTTTAAAAACAAAACAAAAGGATTTATGAAATCTGTAGAGTTTCTACTGCTCCAGATTTTTTTAAGTTCATATGGAAAGCATGATATATTATATAATTTTTAAAAATGTATACATACTGCTAAATTGCCCCCAAAGTAGTTATAAAAATTTACAGCTCTCTAACAATACCTGACAGTTATTTCCCCTCCCACCTTCACCAAAGTTTTTGATCTTTGACAGTCTGATGGGTAAAAAATGGTATATTATTGTGGTATTAATGAACTTTTTTAAAAAACTAGCTCTGGCGAGTTTATTAAAGGAAATTTTTGCATGGTTTACTTTTCACTAGTCGGTGCTGGCATACTTCTAATGATATCAGAATCACCTGGATCAATGATAGCCGGTGTTCGTACTCTGTAGTATTTTCCGCATCCTGTGCCCAGTTCAATATTATTGCTGCTGTAGTAATGGACACCAGTTTTGGCCAAAATTGTGTAGTACTCTATTTCTGATTTCTGCAAAGGTGGGCAATTGTTAGTGAGAATGACCAATTTCGCTTTGCCTTGTCTGATCATCTTCGGAGTCCGCTTGTACCCCAGCACATCCTTTCCATTTTTCATAACAAGTGGGAGCCTAGAGTTGCTGGATTCCATCGATTTTTTGTTTTCTTTGCGGCCACCATATTCCTGCCTTAGGTGCCAGATGGCCTCCATCCAAGAGCAGCTGCAAGGGAGTGAGAAAGGAACATTTCTTTAAATATGAATGAGGTTGAATAAATTAGTATTCATGCATATTTCCTTTCTGTAAATTTTCTGTTTATGTCTTTTCCATGTTTTCTCTTTGTGACGGTGTTTCTTTTTGTTTTTGAGGCACAGTCTCCCTCTGTTGCCCAAAGCTGGAGTGCAGTGGCGTGATCTGGGCTCACTACAACCTCCACCTCCTAGGTTCAAGCGATTCTCATGCCTCAGCCTTCTGAGTAGCTGGGACTACAGGCGTGCCCAAAACACCCGGCTAATTTTTGTATTTTTTGGTAGAGACAGGGTTTCACCATGTTGGTCAGGTTGGTCTTGAACTCCTGAACTCAAGTGATCCACCCACCTCAGCCTCCCAAAGTGCTGGGATTAAGGTGTGAGCCACTGTGGCCGGCCTGTGATAGTATTTCTTTTGTTTACTTGTATGATTATCATGTATTAGGGAAACGAGTCCTTTGTGATAAACACAGACTTTTTCTATTTAACTTTGTTCGTGGCTTTTGTTATACAAAAATTTTAAATTTTTAAGTAGTTTAATTTAATAATCTTTTATGTTCTCTAGGTTTTGTGTGATACTTAGAAAGACCTCCCTCATGCCAAAACCATAAAAGAAAATTCTCTCTTTTATTTATTTATTTTTTTAGTGCTTCTATGGGATTTTTTTTTCTATTTAAATGTTGAACCCCCTGGTTGTGAGATGTGAGGTGTAGATTATGCTCTATTTTTTTCAGATGTCTATCTAGATATTCCAGTACCCTTTATAGCATAATTCATCTTTTCTCTACTGCCTTGAAATGTCAACTTTATCAAATGCTTAAATATTTGTGCCTGCTTCTGGATTTTCTATCCTATTTGTACTACAATGTTTTATTCACTATACCTTAAAATATGCCTAAATACCCAAAAGGCATATGTCTGCCTCATTATTCTTTTCTGAATTTTCTTGGCTACTAATGTGGTTTATTTTCCACATAAACTTCAGAAGCAATATATACAGTTTGAAAACAAAACTATTTTAATTTGTATTGGCATTATATTAAATATGTAGACTAACTTGTAGAGAAGATTAACAAAGTGTTCTTTATATTCATCTTGTAATTTCCTTCTAGATTTATTTCTTAATGTTTTATCTCTTTTGTTGCTATTGTAAATGGGATCTTTTCTTCTACCGTGTTTGTGGGTAGGAAGGCAAGTGATTTCTCTTATTTATTTGTATAAATATATTTAATTTCATAAATAAATCCTAGAGTACCTTCATATATCTAATGTAATGATACTTTTATCTACTTCTTTTGAATTTATTTATTTAAATAATTCTAACCCAAAACACTACAAAATACTTGTGATGAAAGTGGACATCTTTCAACTTGTTGCTAACTTCAAAGGCAATGCATATAATGTATTCTCTGAAAAGCAGGACGATGACCATTGATGTAAATTAGATATGTTTTCTAATGTGAAGTAAGGAGCTATCCTCTTTTATTAAAAGTTTCAAAAATTATTACTAAAAAATGGATCTTAGTGCAACCAAATGCCATTTCCACATTTACCTAAATCCTTTTATGCTTTTTCTCCTCACATATGCTAATATGGTGGATTATGTTTAAAGATTTTTCTATTTTAAATAATACTTATGCTCATCTCCATTTTGTCATTGTGAATTATTTATTCCTTTAGTGTGCTGCTGGATTCTGTTTGTTCCCATTTTATTAAGGATTCTGCATAAGAAAGAATAAAAAATGGGGTTTTCCTATTGGTAATTATCTTGAGTTTTGAGATTACTCTTAAATTGTTTCTGAAAAAAATTCCCTTTGCTTTTTACGTTCTGGAATCGTTTTAAATGCATTGAAATTATCTGTTCTATAATGGTTTATTAAAATTTATCTGTGAAACTGTTATGTCTGATGTTTTTTCTGGGGGAAGTCTGTTGACAACTTTTATTTGTTCTGTTGTAATTGGTATGTTTGATTTTCCATTTCTTCTAAAGGTTGTCTGGTATATTTTCTAGAAATACATTGCAACCAGGTTTTTCAATGACATTGCAGAGCACTGAAAAAAATAATATATTTTACTTTCATCTGCATTTGCAGTTACAAGCATTGCTACTACCATTGACTCTCTGGAGTGAGAGCAGTTATAGGAACTAACCACTGAGAGAATGGCAGAGCTCAGAATAGAAACTGAAGCGGAGGGGGAACTCAACTTCCACCTAACACACAGTATTGGCAGTGCGCGCTTTGTCAGCTAGGGTATTTAAATTTCGCGGGAACTGGAGGTGCAAAAGAAAGAAAAAAACCAACAGGTTGGGCGCGGTGCCTCGCTGTAAACCCAGCGTTTTGGGAGGCCGAGCGGGAGGATCACTTGAGCACAAGAGTTGGGGAGACTAGCCTGGCCAACTTGGCAAGACTCCGTCTCTACAAAACGAACAAACAAAAATCAAGATATTGGATCTGGATCAAAAAGGAAATTCCTCGAAAGAAAAAGGTCCGGGCCACGAGATTCTGCCAAGAGTGGAGAAGCACAGGACCCACTGCGTGGCCAGTCGGGATCGCATCTCCTGCGCTCACTGCGCTCTCCAACGAGTAAGAGGTGATTGAGGAATATTTATTAAGTAGATCTTCCTCACTCTGTTGTTTTCCTGCTTTGGACTCCGATTCTTAAATTTTGGTCTTTCTGATTCAGACATTTTAAACCTAGAAGGACCTGGGAACGCATCCAGTAAAGATTGCAGGTCGGCGCACCCACTGCTCTTTGCTCTGAGATTCCATCCCCCAATCCCACTTTGTGTCCTACCTTGAGGTTCCTGGATGGTCGCCAGAGAATCTCCGAACCCATGAATTTCAAGAGTCTTTCCTCAGATCCTTAAAGGGCTACCCAAATTGTCCCGCTGGACCAAGATCAGACCTCCCAATTACTTTGCCTAGACACTACTAACACCGCATCCCCGCCCCTGCCCCGTGCTTTTTAGCACTCCCACCTCCCATCTCTGCCGGGCAAAGGACGACAAATCCTTTGCAGGTAGAAATTCTACCTTTCACTTCTTTCACAGTCTTCACACTACCGTCACCACTGAGCTCAACGCAGTAGTTGGTCAGCGCCGAATGTAACATTGTCTCTGGAGTCCTATGTAAGTGACTATTAATTGTATTATACAGATTATTTATTATTTATTTAATGCTAGGTCTCTCACAGTCTCCCAGGCTGGAGTGCAGTGGTGCAATCCTAGTTCAGGGCAGCCTCCAACTCCTGCGTTCGAGCGATCTTTGCGCCTAGGCCTCTCAAAGTGCTGGGATTACAGGGGTGAGCCATCGCGCCCCACCCCAATTTTTTAATGATATAAAGTTATATGCTCCTCTGCCTGCCAACCCCTTCAGACGTTGCAAAAGCAAATTTAGTAATAATCAAAAAGTCCTTGCACCCCCCATTCAATTCCTAAAAATAAAAACAATAATAACCTTTAAGAGTTTGGCTTTGGCGTGTATTCCTCAAAGCTACTTAAAAATGAATATATAATTGTGTGTATACTTCTAGACTTATATTTACAAAAACAGAAACTGCTACACAATATTGTTCTGCAACACACTTTTTATGTCAGTTACTACCTGTCTATTTTATTCTTTTTGATGGTTATATGGTAGTACAATTAAGTTGATGCACCATAATTTGTTTAACCAACCTTATATCAACCCTCTATTTCAAAGGCTGCTACCTTGAACATTCTTTTATGCTCTTGTGCATACCTTGTTGAATTTATGCAAATATTTCTGTAGAATAAAGTTTTAGAAGTGGAATAGCCAAGTGATGATATCTACCTTTTAAAAAGTCAGTTTATTGAAGTTTAATTTCCATACAGTAAAATTTACCTTTTTATATGTAGTTGGATGAATTTTGGCAAACACATATAGTCATGCAAAGACCTCTACAATAACAAGATATACATTTCCAGCATCCCCCCAATATTCTTCCTCACTTCTCTTTAGTCAACCTTTCCCTCCACTCCTAGCCTGACAATTACTGATGTGATTTTTTACTTTATCTTTTGTTTTATTTGGAATAGAATCATACAGTATAAGTGTTTAAGTCTGGTTTCTAGTCTCTTTCACTTGGCACACTGCTTTGAGACTCATTAATGTTGTGTGTATCTGGTTTGTTCTTTATGTTGCTGAGTAATATTCCATTGCATGAATGTACCACAATTTGCTTATCTACTCACTAGGTGATAGACATTTGGATTGTTTCCAGTTTTGGCAATTATAAATAAAGCTGCTATAAACATTTGTGTACAGGTGGACATGTTTTCAATTTTCTTGAGCAAATATCTAGGAGGAGGATTTTAGGTCATGGAGTAAGAATATACTTAACTTCATAAAAAAAAACCTGTCAAACTGTTTTTCCAAGTGGCCATACCATTTTTGCATTCTCCCTGGCAAAGTATGAGAGTTTCAATTTTTCCATGTCTTCATCAACACTTAGTATTATCAGGTTTTTAATTATTTTTTTAAGTTTTGCCATTGTAATAAGCATGTAGTGGTTTTAATTTGAATTTTCTAATGACCAATGATATTGAAGTTTTTTCATGTTCTTGTTTGCTATCTGTATATCATTTTTGTTGAAGTGTAATTCAAATCTTTTCCCCATTTTTATTGGGGAGGGTGGAATTGTTTTCCTATTGTTGTGCAAAATCTACATATGTTTTCTCTGAGTCTGAGAGTTGTCCATTTTTACTAACAGTCCCTTTCGAAGAACAGAAGTTTTTAATTTTGACAGTTAAATTATCAATTTTTTTATGATTTATGTTTTTTGTATCGTATTTTAAAATTCTTGTCTAACAAAGTCATAAGGATTTTCTCTGAAGTTTTCTTTTAGAAATCTTAAAGTTGTAGGTTTAGTTTTAGGTTTTATTTTGGTCTGTGGGCCATTGTGAGTTAATTTTTGTATACAGTGTGAGGTAAGGATGGAGATTCATGTTTTTGTTTTGTTTTGTTTTTGCACATGGCTCTTGTCCAATTGGTACACCACCATGAGTTGAAAAGAGTTTCCTTTCCCCTCTAAAGGATTAACTGAATCACCTTGGCAACTTTGATGAAAATCAGTTGATAACATGAGTCTATTTTTGAACTCTAATATCTACTTTTAAATTGTGATAAATGATAGGCGAATTTGCCATCCCCACCAGAAAAGTGTGACATCAGCCTTACAGCTGACTCCCAGTTCATTTGGTCCCTTGCCTCTTCCTTACCAGAAACAGAAGTAGGGCCGTGTGCTCCAGTTTCTCTTCCCTCAGCCCAAACCCAGCTCTTCTTAAAGTCTCATGAGCTGATGCCACTGCACAGCTTGGTAGCAGACAGCATAGCAACTTCTACATTCGTCAGAAACTCTTTATGAGGCAGCCAGTTCATTTCACTACACTAGGTATTGCGGAGGCAACTGCTCTTGGGTTGGGTAAGGATTTATTACTGCGCTTGGAATCTGGGGATGTGAGTTCAAGACTCAACCAGACCTGGAGGTCTAGTTTTGCGTTTACCTCTCCAGTAACTGCTCATTTCTCTCCTTTTCTGAGTAAAACTCCTTTACAGCTTAATGATATATTTAATTCCAAGGAGTGAGAACGTTGTGTTTCAAAAAGAAAGAGTTCTTACGTTGTAATTTAATGCCTCTTCTCTGTGAATCAAGTTGGGCTGAGCCCTGGAGACCTCAGAACAGGTCTTAGGTTTATCAACTCCTCGGCAGCCAGGTGGAAAAGCCGAACGGGAAGCTTTCTCGGGATGAGACACCCACTGGCCTCATCTTCAGAAGATGGGAGCGCTCCTCGCCTCTCTCTTTGCCCCATAGCCCGCTCACGGACGCCCGGCCTCACCAGGTAGTGTTGCTTGATTTGTATGCAAAATGTTGTTCTTCCTTTATCTGAAATTCAAATTTAATTGGGTATTTTGTATCTTATCTGGCAATCCTACCGCCAACCCGACTTCAGGCCGGAGGAGGAGAAATTGCGTTCCGGGTAACTTCCCACCCCATTGAGCCGGAGAACAGTTTCCTAAGTTTTGGGAAGAGTGAAAACCTGTCACCACGAAAAGAAAGGAAATCTCCTCCAATTGAAAACAAACAAACAAACAAACAAACCCCAAAAGCTGTTACCGGGGGCTGGGAGGACAGGTAAAGCCAGATGCAAAGTTAACAGGAAACACTGTTTTCCAAGATCATGCAGCAGCCGTAAAATGTCGCAATGGTCCCCTCTTTGAGCAATTGCTGCCTTTTTACGAGTGCGCAGACCCGCTTTGCCACACCCATCCATGTACTACTGGGGATACCGAAGATCACTCTCTCCTTGTGACAACGCCCAATCCCTAGCTAATCCCCACTACTCCTAACCCCACCTCGGAAACACCAAGCAATCCAGAACTGATCCTGCTTCTCTTAGAGACTCCTCAGAATCCTCGAATGGGAACCCAAACCTTACAAAAGACAGTTCTCTCCAGCCTCTTGTTGAACTGCATTTCTCCGTTACTCTGGAATATCCTGTCACTTCATCTATGTATTAAATCTGATTTTGGTTTGTTCCTGGTGGTCTTTGGCTAGTGTCTTTAACACCACATTACTGCTCTGTGGCCCTCCGACAGTGCAGGAGTTAGAGGGATTAATCCTGGCAGGATAGACACTCAGTTGATGTTGGAATGATGAGAGGAAGGTGGATCCTGAGAGAGAGAAGATTTTACCAAATCACACAGAATCTAGATTAACCACGTTTTAGAAGGGGAGGGGGAGGCAAAACAAAACTAGAGCAGCAGTGCCAAACTTTAGCATAAACCAGGATCACCTGGAGAGCTTTTTAAAGCACAAATTGCTGGACCCCAGACCTAGCGTTTTTTCCCAGATGATAATGACGTTATTGTTCCAGAGACCACACATTTAAGAACCACTGAATTAGAGCAATCTCGTCGGCATAATAATGGTTTTGTTTTGTTTTGTTTTGTTTTGTTTTGTTTTTTTGAGACAGTATCTTGCTCTGTTGCCCAGGCTGGAGTGCAGTGGTGTGATCTTGGCTCACTGCAACTTCACTCTCCGGGGTTCAAGAGATTCTCCTGCCTCAGCCTCCGGAGTAGCTGGGATTACAGGCGTGTGCCACTGCACCCAGCTAATTTTTGTATTTTTAGTAAAGACAGATTTTAGCCATGTTAGCCAGGCTGGTCTCGAACTCCTGACCTCAGGTGATCCTCCCACCTCGGTCTCCCAAAGTGTTGGGATTACAGGCATAAGCCATCGCATCAGGCCAAAAGCTAATAATGCTTTGAAGCCAGTGATCCAATTTCAGACCTCTGACTTAGACACTTTAAAATTCTCATTCCCATTTAAAACAATCGAATGAGTCGTGCTCTCAAATCACACAAAGCTCAACACCATTAATCCCTAAAAATCCATTAAATATTGAATATTTATGAAGCCCAGTGTATAAACTGCCAGTAGTTACCCAGAAAATCTGTAATAAACCAAGGTCACTGAGTTAATGAGAATCCAGGATTCTCAATCACTTCCTCCTCACTGTGAGTACTTGAGCTTCCATTTAGATGATCTGGGACAACGCTAGTTGAAACAATAATCTCTCTTGTAAGGGCTGCATAAGCAGGTGTGGTCTGACCTCCTTTTCACTTTGTTGGGAGGGTAAGTCAACACAACTTCTATGGAAGAAATTTGACAGTATCTTACAAATGAATATTACCCAGGACACAGTATATCTACTCCTAGACATTTATATTGTAAATATAGACACTCACATAAAATGCTATATTCAAAATTATATATATATATGTATATATCTTCAGACACAGGTATGTTTACCTCTTTTTACAAGTAGCACCTATACATATTGTCTTGCATCATGCTTTTTTCACTTAAGAGTATATCTTTGAGAGATTAGTAGTCTTATATATGCAAGTCTTATAAATAATAGTCTTATATATGTTTCTGGAAGGATACATGAAAGCTAATAAGAGTGTCCTACTGATGGCAGTAGGTAATTAGTGGCAAAACTTTGCTATACAACTTTTCATATTTTTTGAATCATGTGAATGTAGTACTTATTTTTGAAATGAAAATAATTGAATAAACTGAATAAAATTATGTGTATTCCTTTTTTTCTCTCAAAAGATCAGCCAAGATGGAAGTTACAAATGGAAACTACATAATACTGACATTCTTCTTTCCTTTCTCAGGAGGAAATGCTTTAGTACTAACTAGAAATGTTCTATGGAATGTATTTGTAAGTTTTGTTATATCTCTAAGAGACACTCTCACTCTCCTTCCTTTTTCAAAGATGGAATCCTTAGGCAATAGTGACTGCTTTAAAAGTTAGCATTAAGATAATAAATGAAAATTGCAGTAGAGATATACAATTAGGCTGAAAATGCCTTAAGTAACCCATACGGTTCAATACCCATAATGTTGCATATGTAACTCTTTATGATTTTATAAGTACCTTTAAATTTTTCAGGCAATGTTTTTCTATAGCCCTCAATTAAATCTTCAATTGTTTCCTCAATGGGGAATCCCGCTAAGCAAAACTTGTGAAGGAATGAAAATTTGCATGAGAATGAAGCCTGAATCAAATAAATCAACTAACAAATTACATTCACAGCCAAGACAAGTGTTACTAAAGAAGCAGAGAACAGGAAAGATCAGAGGGAATTATTGAAATGGCTGGTGAATACGGAATGAATTTGCCAAATAAAGTGCTTACCATATCATTTGTGATTCCTGGAACAAAAGGCTTGCCATGCAGCCGACGAGGATGGGATTCGAACCCATGTGTGCAGAGCACAACGGATTAGCAGTCCATCGCCTTAACCACTCGGCCACCTCGTCACACGAAGAATCAACAAACTGAATTTCTTCGTCTGTGTAGTGCTCCCAGTGAGTCTTGTAGAAACATGATCTAATCGTTTTTTCCTGGTTTAATCCCCATAACCACAGTCTGAGTCAGGTGTCTTAATTAAGACGCATTTCACAACCACCATAAAAATGACGACTGTCACTTAGAGTAGTGAAGTTACTTGGCAAATATCTAATAATAGGTTGAACCAGTGCTGGCATTCATTGGTAGACAAAAATCACCTGCTTTTTTGTTGACCCGGCTCCAGCTGGCCGCCCTGTATGCCCCTCGAGACACGCTGGGACCTTCCCCGGGTCCTTCTGCCACTTTATTCTGCATTCAAAGGGTTGATTTGCTTCCCGATCTAAACTTTGTCCTTAGATTCCTGTTTTCTGTGACGTACCAGAAACCTGACTGTAATTCCTTTTCATTTGCTTCTGTAATATGCCCGAGGGCCAGGAGATGCCCTCCTTTCTCTTTTGTTACTTTCTCTAGGAGTTGGTGTTGATCAGTCTATGATAAATCAGCAACAGGTGAGAACATGTTTTTTTTACAAAAATTAGAGGCGCGCAGGCACCCCGATGGCACTCCTCTTGCTTTGGTTAGGACAGTGAAAGAAAGAAAGTCTTTTTGTGTTTAGCAGAAGATTGGCTCAGTCCAGTTGCTACCGACACTGGGAAGGGCCTGTGGGGTGGGTAACCCCCTGGTGCGGGAGTCAGGATGCCTGGTCCTAATTGTGGCTCTTAACTAAGCCCACTCACTAAATCCAACCCAACTTGAGAAGCAGAACAGTAACCCCTAACGTTCCTTCCAGCTCTGACAACCTCAATTATAAAATGATCAGCAAGAAAAGAAGCCTGAGGCTGTGTGCGGTGGCTCACGCTTGTAATTCCAGCACTTTGGGAGGCCAAGACGGGTGGATTGTTTGAGCTCAGAATTTCGAGACCAGCCTGGGCAACATGGAGAAACCCTATCTCTACAAAAATTGCAAAAATCAGCCGGAAGTGGTGGCCCGCACCTGTGGTCCCAGCTACTCAGGAGGTTAAGGCGGAGGATCGCTGGAGCCCTGGGGGCGTCAAGGCTACAGTGAGCCCTGATTGCCGCCATTGCACTCCAGCCTGGGCCACAGAATGAGACCCTGTCAAAAAAACAAACAAACAAACAAACAAACAAAACAAAAAACAAAACAAAAAAAAAACTGGAAGGAAGGAAGGAAGATTCTTACACTCGTTAGAGTTTGTGTGCTTTTTGATATTTGGTGCAGAATTTTGGAGGGGAAATTTTTCTTTTCTACCAGAAGAATGTTGGTGCTTTTTTTCCTCCCTGTGAAATGTCCTATCTCTGTTCTCAGCTTTGTTGGGAGAGGCTCTTTTTTATTCTCACACCTGTGTTAAACATTAAAACCACCCAATGTCCACCAAAGTGGAATACTTGGTTAAATAAATTATGATTAAGCAAAACATTAAAGTGGTATGTGATTATTAATAGGAATAATGCTGTTCTATACATAGTAGTTTATAAATATTTTCCCACTTTTTTTTTTTTTTTTTTAATGAAGTCTCGCTCTGTCGCCCAGGCTGCATGCAGTGGGGTGATCTCTGCTCACTGCAACCTCCACCTCCCGAGTTCAAGCAATGCTTCTGCCTCAGCCTCCCCAATAGCTGGGATTACAGACACATGCCACTATGCCTGGCTAATTTTTGTATTTTTAGTAGAGACGGGGTTTTGCCATGTTGGCCAGGCTGGTCTCCAACTCCTGGCCTCAAGTGATCCGCCCCCCTCGGCCTCCCAAAGTGCTGGGATTACAGGCATGAGCCACTGTGCCCAGCCTATTTTCCCACTTCTAAGTTTTTTTAAAAAAAGGCAAGTTGCAGAACAGTATGTATAGTACGGTTGTTTGTTTTAGATGATAGAGAGTTTAGATATTTAATGTTGGTGAGGGCCATTTAGCTTCAGGCTCAATTTTAAGAAGGTTCTAAACATAGACTTTTCATATTATCTTTAAAGAAGTATTATGTATGTGTATGTATATCTGTGTATGTATTATACATACAACTACTGTGTATTTTTTAAGAGTTAAAGGTCTTCAATATTCCCCATATTTTCAAATCTTATTTGGCATTTCTTTTTTTATACACTGAAAATGAAGATGGCATGAACCTTTTGGACTTCTGGAAGGCTCTGATTGATATAAACATAAAAAACCTCCAGAAGGATGTATATTACTTGTTAATAGCTGATATCTCTAAGAGTGAGAATATGAAGCTTTTTAACTTTCTATATTAAAGGTTTTTTCAAGATTTTACTTTTTTCATGATGAGTACGTTACTTAGTAATTAATGTTTTTAAAGTAAAGATAAATTTAAATTATTTAAGACATAAGAGTGAACAGAGTCAAACACAGCTGAGAAATAAAGTATAATATTAAGAAACGACCATTAGATTTACCAATGGAACGATTTTATGTAGGACAAGATGGAGTTTTTTCCTAACACCTTGTAGTTCAAGCTGGCAGACACTACCTATAAAGGGTCTGATTCCACAGACTGCTTCAGGACAGTGGAAACTCTTCTTTTAATCGTGTTCTCTGGCATAGTGATTCTAACTGCTATTTTTTCACCAGGTCCTGCCTGGGCTTTCTTCCTACCAGCTCCCAGCCCTGTTTGATTTCTTTGAAAGATCATTCTAGCTGCTCTGGAGAGACCAGGTGGCCAGAAATAGCTGTGAGCAGACCAGTTGGGAAGCCAGGGCAGCAGCTGTCATGAGAGGTGGTGGTGGCTCAGACTAGGAGAGTGGCAATAGGAATGGAGAGATGTGGATGGGTCCAAGATATATGTTGGAGATAAAATGGTGGACACACACTGTGAGTGATGAGTAGGGTGAACAATTTATCCTAGTTTGCTGGGAACTTTTCTGTTTCAGCACAGAAAGTTCCATGTCTCTGCGAGACCCCCCCAGTCCCAGGCAAACCTAAACAGTTGGTGACAGGGAAGGACCAATAATGAGTTTCCTGCTTCTTGCTTGAGTAGTGGGGCAAGTGGAAGTAGTGTTTATTAAAACTGGGAAGATTGAGGAAGTGGTAGGTATTGTGGAAATGACAATTTAACTTTTACATGTTAAGACTCGTCATAAACCAACCTATGCAGGCAGTCTGCAATAGAATGTTTTTTCCTTCGTCTTTGAGTCAGGAGAAGAATTTGTTATTTCAAAGGACTATAGGAAATATGAGATTTATATCCATCGTGGGGAACTCTCCTTATTCAAGATTTTAACTACAAATGATTAATATTCTGGAATTTCTATTTCTTGGAGTAAATCTAATTTACAGGAAATCATTTGGTGATTCCTTGGCTTATTTCCCATTTTAAATAACTATTCTGTATTTTGTCCATTTTTCTAAATACTGCAAGGGTAAGTTGTACATATTTAGTTAGTCAAAAGAATAAAAAACTTAAAAACAAAATATCTCCAATCTTACAAAAGTTTTGACAGCTAATTTATTCGTATCCAAACCAACTGGATTAAAAATAATTTATCAGTAGATGTCTTCTTAGCAAAGGTGACAGGTGAGCCTTGACTGCTAAAGATCCTAGGTGCAAACCTCTGAAAAGAGAGTATGTTTTCACCGAAGGAATATTCTGGGTTAATTATAAAGAGCACTATGTGAAATCCAGGGAAAGGAAATTTTTAGGAGACAAGTGCAAGGCATTCAATTAGAGCAGAGAGATGAGGCAAATACCACACTCTGTCAAAGACATTATATTTAGGTGACTCTGTTCTTGAACAATATTGTTGATTATGTTCAAATTAAATAGAGATAAGATCAGTATTTAACATTGGCCCTTAGAAGGAAAATTATCTTGCTGCCCATATAAGCAATAAGCAAAATTCTGCCCTAGCAACTTTGTGCTATGAAGTAATTCACCTAATCCTCTAAGTCCATTCTAAGAAAATTAACACACTGGTCAAAATAGGAAAAACAAAGAAATCTGAGAAAGCCATTTTAAAAATGAGGCATTCCCAGCAAATAAGCGGTAAGATATAGTGTTTTAATATATGTTTAAAAATGCTATTTCTCAAAATAAAAACAAAAGAAAAAAGCTCTCACTCTTACATAGTGAAGTTTTTATGAATAAAATAATATGCTTGCTTTAAAATGCAGAAAGACAAAGTTTGAAATATATATTAAAAATATTGACAAAATATTGTTAATTTTGAGGCTGGGTGATGGATATACGAGGCTACATCATATCATTTTTTCCCTTTTTTTAATATTTTACATTTCCATAATAAAAAGTTATAATATGTTTAACACCTTTTTTTCGTTGTATAAGTATCCCAAATGTTGTAGTCTCTGCACGGAAGGAATTAATAAAATGGTCAGGGAGAGTGTCAGTAGATAAGCAAATACACTATGCTGACAAAAGCAAAGGCCGAGTGAGGCTTAATACACTATTTGTCGGAAATTCCTAAAAAAAAAACCTAAAAAAAAAAAAAACAACCGTAGACGAGACTAGAGAATTGAAGAAACATCACTGTTCATGGGATTCAAACCTGTGCGGAAAGTGCTCACTGGTCTGAAGGCTCTGGGTGGTTGCGACCCCATGCTCTAAGCTGGGGCTTTATCTGCGGCGAAGCGCAGGAGGTGGAGGCGCACAACTTGGCAACGCCACGAAACCTAACATGCTCCACAAGGTCTTGCAGGGGCAGCGGCCGGGGTTTGGGGAGGGACGTCTCTGTAGGTTTACTTTATTCCTGGCTTCTGTCTTCCAAGATCCCTCACACCTTAACAACAACAATAATATTGGCAAACACCTAAATAGCGCGGACTCCGGCTAGCGCTCTCGCAAGCGCTTTCCATGCATTAATTCGTAGAATCCCAGAATCACCCTTAGAAGGTGCCACCCAGGGTCACGCGGCAAAGAGTGGCCGAGCTGAGGCTTTCCCCGGGTCTGTTTCCACGGCCCATGCTCTTAACCATCACGCTGTATTTCAGAAGCGAGAATCTTAAATTATTTTTCCCCAAAGCGCAATGGAGACGCAATCGAGTTTGAGTGGTTTGTGTGAGACTGGGGGGTGGGGTGGGGTGTGAAACCCGTGGTGTCAAAAAATCAAAAGCGGAGAACAAAGCCTTCTGAAGACCAGAAGCCACTTTTAGGACCCAGTTTCCCAAATATCAACCCCAAAGCTGTAAAACGAAGTTTGCTCAGTGAGCAGTTAAGGAGCCCTCTCGATATCTCCGGTGGCTTTCGAATGACGCTACTCCGAGCCGCGGCTCGCTCCGAGGGGGAAGTTGGGTTTACAATCAGTTCTACGCGCTGCCCCGCGGCCCTTCCCCTGGCCACAACCTCTGCATCCACCCAAATCAGCTGCCCCTGTTTGCAGCCACGAGGGAGTCGGGAACCAAGTCCTGACCACCGTCTCCTAGAGAATTACATGTCCCTGCACGCACGGAGAATAAAGCCAGGAAGGATAAGTGGTAAATTATAGGGAATTTGGGCGGTGGTGACATAGTTAACGCCATTCTCGCCCTGCTGGGACGCGCACTTTGCGTTTCTGAAATTCTCAGTCTATATGGTGTGACATCCCAGGAAAGGTGCCCGAGTCCTCCCATTTGTTGAGTACCCTTCGATTCATTCTGTGGGTAAATCAACTGTTAGTAGAGGAAATTGAAATTGTTTAAATATTCAAAGCCGTGAGTGCGGGGGCGGGACGTTAGGGTAGATGGTGACCAGGAGGAATTTCCAACATTTTCCCGTCTTAAGATCTGGAGCCCAGCAGGGCCATAATTTTCCACTCAGTTGTAATTGGTGCCAAGTAGCTTTTGGACATTCCAAGACCACAGATGTTTCTCTCAAATTGTCCTCCCACCCTGTTAAAATCTGTTGGGGAGCGTAGCTTACTTGCTCTCTCACCAGAAACGCGGAGAAGGTGGATGCAAGAAGGACTTTGCGGAAATTGATCCAGTACTGGAGCACTGCCTGAGTGCTGGGATTAAGAGCCCTTATCCAGTCAGCCAAATGAGGCCCATTCTGTAGCTGAAGGAATTACTTTCCCAGATTCTAATGAATCAGTGCTCACTTGTTATTTTGCCCGAGTTTTTTTTTATTTTTAAGATTGTGGTTACCTTAAAAAAATTACAAACATTCCTAAAATTCTTCCTTTAACATCACTTTTAGGAGAATACAAAACTGTCATATATCCAGAATTCAATAATAAACATTTTTTCTTTTTCCGTTTTCCGGGAGAGTCTGTTTGCCCTTGTTGAGGATCTTTGATATGGCTTATAAGATTTTACTGCTATGGGCCAGGCTGTACCTTATCAAAAGTGTATATTGTTTGATAATCCAGTGCTGAAGGCTGGAAGCCAGCATTTCCACGGAGATAAGAATCCCTTATAAGAAATTACATTAAACTTTGACCCTTGCCTACTTGTCTTATTTAGTGTTTGGAGACAATTCTCAGAGAAAATGTCTGCTTCTCAATAAATTGTGGCAAGAAACAAGCCAAACATTCTTCTTACCCTCTCAGTTGATCTTTCAGCGATGAATCTTTAGACATTTTCCACTATTTTTATTTCCCCCAGTTTCATTCAAAATGCTCTCTTTATTTGGGATTTTCATTCAGGTCTTTCGGATTGTGGATGGCAGTTGCTGTCCTAAGTAGACACTACCTTACTTTTTTCTGATGTCTAGAGTTTTGGCGAGACTTTTGCTTGGTTGTAGATATTCTTAAATGTTAATTTCTCCTAACTGGCTCGAAATGAGCAGATGATTAAATAAGAAGGTAGCTGGTCCTCAAAGAAAAGTTACATCATTATCCAACTTGTATTAGAGATTAAGAATTCATTCAATTAATGTTACCCACTCTTCAAATTGTTCCACTAGTATAATTTGATTTTTTAAAATAGTGATAGCATAGCTTGTCCAACAAAGGGCTGGCAGATTCTTGACACTTTCCACATTTTTGTTTTGCAACACTCTTTACCAGTTGCCTAACAAGGTAGCTATTTTGTAGTGGATTCTCTCTGAAAGAGAAAGAACAGCCTGTGCTAATTGGGAGTCTTCCTCACCTCTTTTCTTTTTCTAAAAATTAATTTTCTCTAAAAATAATTTCTGTTCAATTTTAGCCATACCCAAGACTATTCTGTTGGAGATGGCCAAAATAAAAATTGAGCTTTAAACAATTGAAGCCCAAAAAATTGAGCATTAAACAACTGGTCATCCAATCTTTTCTTGCCTCTGTTTTCTATTCTCTCCTTTCCACATCAACTTGAGACTGCATCAGTATAGTATAATGTTAGCCAAGGAAATTTTCTGATATTTCTCTTTCCAGTTAAGGATCATCTGGAAAGACAAGGGCTGTGTGTGTGTGTGTGTGGGTGTGCGCGCACGTGTGTGTGTGTATGTTGAAAGAGAAAGCAGATAGCATGCTCCCCACATCGGTGATCTTGGATTTATTTCTCTCACTCATGCCCTATTGTAGAGTGATGATAGTCAAGTGATGATAGTCAACATTTTTAAAAATTAATAAACTTTCTTTTTATAGAGCACTTTCAGGTTCACAGCAAAATTAAGCTGACAATACAGAGATTTCCCCCATATCCCCTGTTCCCATACTAGCACAACTTCTCCCATTATCAATATCTCCCACCAGAGTGGTAAACTTGTTACAATCAATGAGCCTTTATCGACACATAATTATCACTCAAGGTGCACAGTTTACATTAGCATTCACTCTTGGTGTTGCACATTTTGACAAGTGTATAATGACATGTATCCACCATTATAGTATCATAAAGAATAGTTTCACGGTCCTAAAAATCCTCGAAGTTCTGCCTGTTTATCCCTTCCTCCCCTCTAAACTCTGGAAACCACTGATCTTTTTACTGTCTCCACAGTTTTGCCTTTTTCAGGATGTCATCTAGTTGGAATCATAGGTATGTAGCCTTTTCAGATTTGCCTCTTTCATTCAGCAATGTGGATATAAGTCTCCTCCACGTTTTTCATAGCTTGATAGTTTTTCTTTTTTTTTTAGAACTGAATAATATTCCATTGTCTGGATGTATTACAGTTTATCCACTCATCTGTTGAAGGACAGTTTTGTAAGCTGAGCTGGTTACAAATTTTGGCAATTACAAATAAAGCCGCTATTAACATTCATGTGTATGTTTTTGTATGGGCATAAGTTTGGGGTAAGTACTAAGGAATGTGATTGCTGGATCATATGGTAAGAGTATATTTAATTTTGTAAGACACTGCCAAACTGTATTTTGTACTCCTTTCAGGAATGAATGAGAGTTCCTGTAGCTTCATATCCTTGCCAGCATTTTGTGTTAGCAGTATTCTGGATTTTGGTCATTTTAATAGATGTGTAGTGGCATCTCATTGTTGTTTTAACCTGTTGTGGTTTTAAATGAGCACTTCATATGATTTATTTTTCTCTCCTTTCTTAGTATATAAATTATGCCTCTGAATTTACTTTTTTTTTTTTTTTGAGGCAGAGTCTTGCTCTGTCACCTTACCAGGCTGGAGGGCAGTGGTGCAATCTTGGCTCACTGCAACCTCCGCCTCCTGTGTTCAAGCGATTTTCCTGCCTCAGCCTCCCAGGTAGCTGGGACTGCAGGAGCATGCCACCACACTCAGCTAATTTTTGTATTTTTAGTAGAGACAGGGTTTAACCATATTGGCCAGGATGATCTCGATCTCTTGACCTCATGATCCGCCCTGGAGCTTGCAATATGCATTTACAACTAATCCAAATACACTTTCAAATAACACTATAGTGTTTCTTGGGTAGTGTATGTACCTTTTAATAACAAAATATTCCTAATTCCTGGAACCCTCCTGTCCTTTGTATCATTACTGTCATTGGTTTCCCTTATACAAAAGCATACATAATTGAATACATTATTGCTATTATTATTTGAACAAACTATTATCTATTAGATCAATTAAGCATTAAAAAAGTATTTCGCTTTCATGTATTCATTTTTTGATGTTCATCCTTTCTATAAGTAGATCCAAATTTTGGACTTATATTATTTTCCTTCTCTCTGAATAACTTATTTTAACATTTCTTACCAGGCAAGTCTACTGGTAACAAATTCCCTCAGTTTTTCTTTGTCTCAGAAAATCTTTATTTCTCCTTCACTTTTGAAGGATAATTTTGCAGGGTACAGAATTCTAGGTGGACAGTATTTTCTCTCAACAGTTTAAATATTTTATTTCACTATCTTCTTGCTTACATGGTTTTTAAGGAGAATTAGATATAATTGTTATCTTTGATTCTCTATAGATAAGGTTTTTTTTTCCTCCTTTGGATTCTTTTAAGATTTTTAAAAAATCTTTGATTTTATGAAGTTTGAATATTGTGATATAATAAGAAATATATATGTGTTCTGTGCCCCTGCTTCCTGAGCTAATATTTGGTCTTTGACCAGGGTTCCTGACACAGAGCTCCTAAGACCTTTGTAATTTCCTAAATGACCGGAGTGTGTCTGACGCTAATCTTCTAAATCTCTTGGAAGAGATTTATAGGAACCTAAATCTCTTGAGTTATAGTAACATCTTTTGTACTGATGAGAAGAATCTTGGTGAGCTCCTAGGTAACCTCAGCAGGAGGGCTGGTTGCCAGGGCAACCAACCATACTATTCGAGAGTTTGAACTTTCAGCCCCACCCCCTACCTCAGGGGAGGGAGAGGGACTGAAGTTTGAGTCGATCACCAGTAGCCAGTGATGTATGTAACCAATCACGCTTACATAATGAATCCTCCATAAAATCTCAAAAGGACAGGGTTCCTGGAGCCTCCTGGTTGCTGCGCATGTGGAGGTTCTTGAAGGGTGATGCTCCTGAAGAGGGTTTGGAAGATCCATGTTTCTTCCCACATACCTTTCCCTATGTACTTCTTCCATCTGGCTATTCATCTGTACCCTTCATAATAGGCTTTATGATATATAATACATAATATAATATAATATAATGTAATATAATATAATATAATGGGTAAGCATAAGTAAACTGTTTTCCTGAGTTATATGAGTCATCCTAGCAAACCAAACCCAAGCAGTGAGTAGAGGGAACCCTAATTTATAATTGGTTGGTCAGAAGTATGGGTGACAATCTACTACTGGTGTTTGGCATCTAAAGCTGGTTGCAGTCTTATGAAACTGGGCCTTTAACCTATGAGATCCAACTCTAACTCCAGGTAGATAGTGTCAGAATTGAACTGGATTAGAAGACACCCAGCTGACGTTTGCTACAGGATTGGTTGCTTGCTTGCTTGGTGGGGAGAAATTCCCACACATTTGGTCATAGAAGTCTTCTGTGTTGATTGTTATGGTGTGAAAGCAGGAGGAAAAAAAGAGAAAATTTTGAGTTTTTTCCATTCAATTATTCTCATTCTTAGTGGATATACAGTAGTTCCTCATTGTGCTTATATATTTGTAGGGATTAGCATTGTAAGAATCAATTAAGCATCATTTCCTGTTAGGGCAATATTTCACAGGAAATAGGCCTGTGGTTTCATCTATTTAGAGACAGGTGGAACTAAGAAGATAATTTTAAAATGTTTTAAAAATCAGACTGTTGATAATTTAACAAAATTTTAAATCAACTTGTCTGTCTCTTACATATCAGTAAGGTATGAATGAGGCTAAACGCATTTGTTATGCTACCTTCTGATTTGTCTTCTTCAGTGTGATGTTATGTCATCATATGAGTTGAATTGTTATTTGCGTGAACTGGGTAGCTACAATCTTACCACAATAGCATAAGCATTAGAGACATATAAATGCTAGCACGGCCAAAATTAGGCGTTGAAATAGCCATCCCTCCCATTCAGGTAGTAATTTGGCAAGCCTAAGCCAAAGGTTGCAGGCTTCTGAGGAGTCATCTGTTATACCATGATTAGGCACTCCAGTTTTCTTTCTTTTTTTCTTTCCAGCAGACAGTTTGTTACATACTCCTTAGCAGATTCTGACATCCATGACCACTGTCTTGCCCAGTTTTCTTATTTTTAATATAATGTCTTTTACAGATTGCAATAAATTTTAAAATCCCAGATAAATTGGCAACAATATAACATTCTTCCCAGAGTTTCCTTCTCTCTAAATAATGAGAGTAGTAAGTTTATTCTAACTCAACAGTCAAAATAACAGCTATTATCCAGGACAATGATGCTTCCAAGACTGTAGTAAAGCCTATAAAATGTAAAATAATCAAGTTAATGTACAGCTGTGCAGAATTTAAAAAATTAAAAATACCTATGTCTTCCCTTTAGAAGCTAAATCTATTATGTCTCTGAACTCTCAAAGCTCTTGATCTATACCTACTATAGTATGTACAACATTCTTTGGATATTATAGTTATTTTTGCCCATGTCTCATTTTCTGTACACAGCTATAAAAATTTTGTAGGCAAGACCTTCAGTGACTGATTAATCTTTACATGCCCCAGCACATACCACATAGGCTTAGGTGTGCAAGTAACAGAGGTGAATTCTGTTGGGATTAAAGGTTAATGTAGGAGAAGCAGAGACAAATAACACTGAAAAACTAGGTACTGTCTAGTGCCTGCCATTAGTGAGGCAGTTTCCAAGTGCCAATTCCAATATTCATTATGTCTTTCCTAAGCAACAAGAACATTTATTGGAAAACCCCACCACTACCATCACCATCACCACCAGATGTCTACCAATGACATGTATAAATAAAAACGTTATGTGACCTCACATCTGTTAGAATAGCATATATGTATATATGAGAGAGAGAGAGAGAGAATTGTAAACACACTTGTTACTTTCATATATATTATATATATGCTATTCTAACAGATATGATGTCTATATCTATGTATCTATCTATGTATCTATGTATCTATCTATGTATGTATTTATCTATCTATCTATCTAGATATATACACATACACATATATACCTATATATGAAAATAACAAGTGTTGGTGAGAATGTAGGGAAATTGGAATTCTTGTGCATTGTTGGTGGGAATGTAAAATGGTGCAGCCACTATAGAAAACAGTATGGTGGTTCCTAAAAAACTTTCATATAGAATCACCGTATCATCCGGCAATTTCATTTCTGGGTATACACCCAAAAGAATTGAAAGAATGGTCTTAAAGAGATATTTGTACACCCATGCACATAGCGATGTTGTTCACAATAGCCAAAAGGTAAAAGCAACCCAGGTGTCCATTGATAGATGAATAATAAACAAAATGTGATATATGCAAACAATGGATAATTGTTCAGCCTTAAAAAGGAAAATAATTCTGACACATGCTGCAGGGATAAAACTTGATGACATTACACTAAATGAAATAAAGCAGTAACAAAAAGGCAAATACTGTATCATTCCACTTATATGAGGTACTTAGAATAGTCAAATTCATAGAGACAGAAAGTAGAATGATGGTTGCCAGAGGCTGAGGGCAGGGAGAAAATAGGTAGTTGTTTTCTAATGGGAATAAGGTTTAGTTTTGCAAGATAAAAATAATTCTGGAGATTGGCTGCAGAACAATGTGAATATTCTTTACATTATTAAACTGTACACCTGAAAAACAGGATGATAAATTTGTGTTACATGCAAAGTAGTCCCCCTTTATCCACAGTTTTGCTCTCTATGGTTTCAGTTATCCATGGTCAACTTCTATTCAAAAATATTAGATGGAAAATTCCAGAAATAAACCATTCATGAGTTTTAAATTGCACAGTGTTCTCAGTAGTGTGATGAAATCTCTCGCTGTCCCGCTTCGTCCCACCCAGGATGCAAATGATCCCTTTGTAAAGCATATCTGAGCTGTAGATGCTACCAGCCCATTAGTCACTTAGTAGCTGTTCTGCTTATCAGATTGACCATCATGGTACCACAGTGCATGTGTTCAACTAATCCTTATTTTATTTAATGGCCCTAAAGTGCAAGAGTAGTGATGCTGGCAATTTGGATATGATGGATAGAAGCCATAAAGTGCCTTCTTTAAGTGAAGAGGTGGAAGTCCTTGACTTAATAAGAAAAAAGATCATACGCTGATGTTGTTAAGATGTACAGTGAGAATGAGTCTTCTATCTGTGAAATTGTCAAGAGGAAAAATAAATTCATGCATAGTATATATAGGGTTTGGTGCTATTCACAGCTTCAGGCATCCACTGGGGATCTTGGAATGTACCACCTGCAAATAAGTGGAGACTATTGTATTTTATTATAATTAAATATTAAAAAGTTATGTGAGAATTCCAATAAGTGGCCCTCCTGTTTTCCCCCTTCCTAGAACAGATATGTGGACTGAGGTTCTAGAACTTCATTGGACTATGAGGTGATACTGAGAAAAAGAGCTACAAACCATGGTGTGGCAGAGATAAAGGGAGAATGGGTCCCTAATGCTCCTAGAGCAATTGACCCACCCCTGGACTGCTTTCCTCTCAGCGTCTGATATGGTTTGGATGTCTGTCGTCTCCAAATATAATATTGAAAATTGATCCCAGTGTTGAAGGTAAAGCCTGGTGGGAGGTGTTTGGGTCATGGGGGTGGATCCTTCATGAATGGCCTGGTGCCCTCCTTATGATGAGTTCCTGCTCTGAGTTCATGTGAGATCTGGTTGTTTTAAAAGTGTGGCACCTCCTCCGTAGCTCTCTTGCTTCCTGTCTTGCCATGTGACATGCTTCTCCTGCTTCACCTTCCACCATGAGTAAAAGCTCCCTGAGGCCTCACCAGAAGCTGAGCAGATGCCAGCACCATCTGCTTCCTGTAGAGCCAATGAGCCAATTGGCTTCCTGCAGAACCATGAGCCAATTAAATCTCTTTTCTTTATAAATTACCCAGTCTCAGGTATTCCTTCATGGCACCACAGAACAGATTAATACAGCTTCTACCTATTCAATACCTTAACTCTTTCCCTCTCTGTCCTATAACCCAATTGTATTTTGACCATGATATTTACTAGTGCCTAAAGTGCTTTTATTTGTTATTTATCTCACCTTCTTACTTCATGTTCACTAGAATATAAGCTCCATGAAAGGAGGGACTGTCTGTTTTGTATGCCACTGTTAGTTCCACTGCCTAGAAGTGCCTGACATATAATAAGCACTTAATACATGTTTATACAATAAGAGAAAGAATAACAACACAAATGGAAAATAAGGGACATATTTGAGCACTCTGTAGAGATAGAATAGTTCTGCTTGATTGTGGAGTGGAGAAACAAGATAGATGGAATCAAGGATGACTCCAAGGTTTGGAGCCTGGGTGACTAGGTCAGGTAGCATCAATACAGGAAGTCATCAGAACAAGATGATGAAATATGTAGTGAAGGGAAATGAAAATAAAACCTACATATGATAGGATACCAGGGGGTGAAATAAATGTAATATGGTGAAAATGTGGGGCATGGGTGTTTGGAGGAGCTGCTACACACCCACTAAACCTCAGTTAGGTTTCCAGTGTGGGATGGAAAGAGAGACAACTGACCTAACACCAAACTCTTTTTATATGTCAATGACCATCAATCACTATTAAGGGGGAAAAAAGTAGTAGCAGTACTGGCTATGCCAAAAATAATTAGAAATAAAGATAATATGCACAAAATAACATAAATTTCAAAAGAAAAAAGAATTTTCTATGGCAGTTTCAGCATAGCTATTTTATTGCATGAACACTTTATTGTATTGAATAGGGTCAAATCACAAATAAAGTTCTGTAAATCCTTGTTTTTTTCAGAATTTATTACCCATGCAGACTCACTCTCCAATGTGGCACCTAGGTGTTCCTTATGTAATAAGAGATTAATAACATTGAGTCTCATAATGGATAAGCCTTTTCATAGTGACTCTCATGTTGACAAAAAAAAAGAAAAGAAAAAATCAGCCTTGCTTAAAGTTCTCACTGAACATTGCACCCCAGAGACTGCTAGATGTCATAATTTTCAGGTTCAGACAGGGTCCTAAGGAATCCTAGCAGCAGCAGTGTCTAAACTGCTGGCTGAAGGTCTCCCAGGCAAGAGATTGGTTCTCTGGAAGGTAAAAATCCTAATCCCTGAGGTGGTCTTCCTCAAACTTCACCTTTACTATCACAAAACCCTCCAGGAGGAGCCGCTAGTCAGCAGGCTTCTTTGCATCCACAGCCATCTTGGACACCAGGAGTTGGGACCTCAGCAGTGTCTTGGTCGGGAGATGTTAGAGGAGCACTCTGAGGAACAAGAAATAAATGATAAGTGGAAATGGAATTTTTTGCTAAAATTGACATAAGTTAAAAAGGTGAATTACTGAGAGTACTTCATTAAAAATAAAGTGAGGATTCTGGGATGTGAAGTAAATGTACTTCTCCCTGTTCCTTCTACTAAGTACAACTAAAAGCTCTGGAGATTATATATAAAACAAACATAAGAAGTCTCTAAAAGGTGAAGAGAAGGCAGACTGGATAGGAACCTCAGGATTCAAGGAATGACCCAGTAATGAGTTCCCTAGGTCTTCTTTTGGCCGTATTTATCCTAAACTTGAAATTGAAGACAGTAGCAACCTGAAAATGCCAACAGAAGCAGATTTAACAGTAACAAAAGCTTGCTGCTGCAGCCCAAGGATCAAGAAAGGGGCAGCTTAGCAAGACAAAAAAACCCTTTTAGATAGTAACTGCTCTACTGCAGCCAAACATGACAGAAAAAACTGTGGCCCCAAGCTCTACCCATAACAGCAAAGGCCCAGTGAGAAGCCTAGACTTCTACCCTCACCAGGCTCCAATGGTACCCCAATATCTCCACTAAGTTGGTGTCAATAAAGGCCATGTGGAGAGCATGGACTCCTACCCCAATTTGGCAAAAACAAGGCACTCCTCCTCTTCTCCATTGGACTGGTGTCAGATGAGGCCTATTGAAGGCCCAGGGCTTTTACTATTACCCACCAGTAATGAGGTCATACCCATGACCATAGCATCAGTATAAACCACATGGGGAATTGGAACTCCCCTCCACCCAAAAATAATGAAGAGCTCCCCACCTTGGGTGTTAATGGAGGCTGAGTGGGGGTGTCAATGGAGGCTGGGTATCACAGAGGATGGACTTCTAGTTCCATCTGGTAGTAATGAGGCAGCACACCGCCACCTCCCCCTGCCAGAGTAGTATCAGAGAAAGCCAGGTTAAACAAAAGATTCTGAATAAGATCCAGAGTTCAGAACATAATATAACAATTTCCAGGTTTCAGTCAAAAATCCTTCTTCATACCAAGGAGCAAGAAATTCTCAGACTGAATGAAAAAAAAAATGAATATTAAAACTGAGGTGACAAATCTTAGAATTATCTAACAAAGATTTTAAAGCTGCCATGACAAAAAGGCTTGAACAAGCAATTACAAACATGCCTGAAACAAATAATAAGAAAAAACAGACACAGCAAAGACATAGAAAATTTCAGCAAATAGGACATAAAAGAAGAACCAAATGGAAACTTCAGAAATGAAAAACACAGTAACTGAAATAAAAAGCTCAGTAGATGGGCAGAATGGCAGAATGGCAGAATTGAGAGGGGAAAAGGAAAGAATCACTGAACTGAAAGAGAACAACAGAAATTAACCAATCTGAATGCCAGAGAAAACAGACTAAGGAAATTGAAAACAGCCTCAGGAATCTGTGAACTATAACCAAAGAGCTAATGTTCAATTAGAGTACCAGAAGGAAAGGAGAAAGGGGCAAGGATGAAAAAGTAAAAAAAAATGACTGAAAATTTCCCAAATTTGTCAAAAGACATAAACTTACTAAATTCAAGAAGTTGAGAAAATGCTAAACATAACAAACCCAAAGAAATCCATACCAAGACAGGTAATAATTAACCTTCTGGAAATCAAAGACAAAGAAAAAATTCTTGAAAGTAGCCAAAGAAAAATGATACCTTAAAAATAGAGGAAAAACAATGAGAATGACAGGGATTTTTCATCAGAAACAATAGAGGCCAGAAGGAAGTGGCACAATATTTTTCAAGTGCTGAAAGAAAAGAACTGTCAGTCCAGAATCCTATATCCAGAGAAAATATCCTTTAGGGATGAAGGCGAAATCAAGATACTTTTAGATGAAGGAAAACGAAGAGACTTTGTTATCAGCGGAGCTACCGTAAAATAATGGCTAATGGAAATTCTCTGAACAATCGGAAATGATTAAAAAAAATAAAAAGGAAACTTGTAACACCAGAAAAGAAGACAAAACACAGTAAGCAAAAATATTGGGCTGGGCACAGTGGCCTACGCTGTAATCCCAGTGTAATCCCAGAGGCTGAGACAGGAGGATTGCTTGGGGCCACAAGTTCAAGATCAGCCTAAGCAACATAGTGAAACCCCCATCTGTACAACAACAACAACAACAAAATTTAACTTAGTGTGGTGGCACTCACCTGTAGTCCTAGCTACTTGGGAGGCTGAGGCTGGAGGATCACTTGAGCCCAGGAGCTTGAGGCTGCAGTGATTTATGTTCATACCACTGCACTCTGGCCTGACAGGGTGAGACCTTGTCTCTAAAAAGCAAACAACAACAAAAATTGGCACATGTAATAGACTTTCCTTCTCCTCCTGAATTTTCTAAATTGTGTTTGATGATTGAAGCAAAAACTACAACACTGCCTAAAGTAATTCTAAATGTATGTAGAGTATGTATTTACAAGAATTATAAATTGGGAAAGGTAAAGTATGGAAATACTTTACATGAACTTGACACTGGTAGACTGTGACAACTTACATACATAAAATGCAATATATAGAGAATCCCCTAAAAATGCCATACAAAGAGATATACTTAAATATATATATATATATATACACACACACACAGATCAAACTGGACTTTAAAAAAAAGTCCCAGTTACCCACAGGAAAGCAGAAAAAAAAAATGCAACACAGAGAACAAACAAAAAGCAAAAAATAAAATGGCACCAAGTATATTCTGTCTACAAGAAATTCACTTCAAATATAATGATATAAGTATATTAAAAGTAGGCCAGATGCTGTGGCTCACACCTGTAATCCCAGGACTTTGGGAGGCTGAGGCGGGAGGATCACTTGAGGTCAGGAGTTTGAGACCAGCCTGACCAACATGGTGAAACCCCATCTCTATTAAAAATGCAAAAATTAGCCGGGTGTGGTAGTAGGCACCTGTAATCCCAGCTACTCAGGAGGCTGAGGCAGGAGAATCGCTTGAACCTGGGAGGCGGAGGTTGCAGTGAGCCAAAATCATGCTACTGGACTCTAGCCTGGGTGACAGAGCAAGACTCCATCTAAAAAAAAAAAGTAAATGGGGCCAGGCACAGTGGCTCATGCCTGTAATCCCAGCACTTTGGGAGGCTGAGGCGGGTGGATCACCCGAGGTCAAGAGTTCAAGACCAGCCTGGCCAACATGGTGAAACC
This sequence comes from Pan troglodytes, assembly GCF_028858775.2. Taxonomy (NCBI): domain Eukaryota; kingdom Metazoa; phylum Chordata; class Mammalia; order Primates; family Hominidae; genus Pan; species Pan troglodytes. The sequence goes on along the minus strand of NC_072403.2, from coordinate 34,129,779 downwards.
CTGTCTCTACTAAAAATACAAAACTTAGCCAGGCGTGGTGGCTTGCACCTGTAGTCCCAGCTACTTGGGAGGCTGAGGCAGGAGAATCACTTAAACCTGGGAGGTGGACTTTGCAGTGAGCCAAGATCACACCACTGCTCTCCAGCCTGGGTGACAGAGTGAGATTCCCTCTCAAAAAAAAGTAAATGGATGAAAAAAGGTAGATCATGCAAATATCAGTTAAAGTAAAGGAGGAGCAACTATATTAATGTGAGATAGAGTAGACTACAGAACAAAGAAAAGTACCAGTCACAGAGGGAACATTACATAATGACAAGAGTGAATTCACTAATGAGACATAATAATCCTAAACGTATCTGTACCAAAGAATAGGTAGGCAAAATATGTGAACAAAAACTGATAGAACTGAAAAGAGAGACAAATCCACAATTATATTAGAGAACAAGTGATAGTACAACTAGACAGAAAATCATCAAGGAAACAGAAGAACTGAACAATACCATCAGCCAACCAACTAATAGACATTTATAAAACAGTCTGCCCAACACCAGCAAAATACATATTTATTTTTAAGTACCCATAGAATATATAACAATATGGACCATATCCTGGGCCATAAGACAAACCTCAACAAGTTTAAAAGAACTAGAATGTGTTCTGCATCCACAAGAAAACCAAACTAGGAATTATAACAGAAAGATAGGGAAAAACTGCCAAATTCTTGAAAACTGAATATATTCCTAAATAAGTCAATAACCAAAGAGGAAGTCTTAAGGAAAATAAAAAAATACATTGAACTAAATGAAATTGAAAAAAAACAATATTTGTAGGACACAGCTAAAGCAGAACTAAGAGGCAAATTTATAGCAGTAAGTGCATACATTAGAAAAGAGGAAAAGTCTCAAATCAATAATTGAAACTTTCACTTCAAGAGCCTAGAAAAAGAAGAAAACCACAAAGCAAGCAGAAAGAAGCAAATAATAAAAATAAGAGCAAAACTCAAATGGAAAATTTAAAAAATCTATAAAAAAATAAATAAAACAAAAAGTGGGTTTTTTGAAAAGATCAATAAATTAAAACCTTTAGTAAGACTGATAAATAAAAAATTAGGGAAGACCATTAACTGCAATGAAACAGGAGATATCACAACAGACTCTGCAAACACCAAAAGGATAATAGGGAATACTATGGACAACTCTCTACATATATATTTATTTTATTTTTGAGACAAGGCTTGCTCTGTTGCCCAGGCTGGAGTGCAGTGGTGTGTGTGATCATAGCTCACTTCTGACTGGAACTCCTAGTCTCAAAAGATCCTCTTGTCATCCCCTTGGGTAGCTATGACTATAGGTGTACACCACCATGCCCAGCTAATTTTTAAATTTTTTTGTGGAGTTGGGGGTCTTGCTATGTTGCCTAGGCTGGTCTCCAACTCCTAGCCTCAAGCAATCTTCTTGCCTTGGCCTCCCAAAGTGTTGGGATTGCAAGTGTGAGCACTGCGCCCAGACTCTACACATAAATTTAACAACATAGACCAATTCTTTGAGAAACACCAACTATCGCAACTCATCCAATATGAAATAATTTTAATGTACTAATAAATACTAAGGAAATTGAGCTCAAAATTATTAATTTTTTTTTGAAACAGAGTTTCACTGTCACCCAGGCTGGAGTGCAGTGGTGTGATCACAGCTCACTGCAGCCTGGACCTCCTGGGCTCAAGCACTCCTCCAGCTTCAGCCTCCTGAATAGCTGGGACTATAGGTGTGCACCACCACATGTTGCTATTTTTATTTTTTGTAGAGACGGGGTCTTTCTATGCTGCCCAGGTTGCTCCTGGGCTCCTGCCTCAGCCTCCCAAAGTGCTGGGGTTACAGGTGGGAGCCACCGTGCTTGGCCAACATTTAACTTTTAAATCCACGATCCATTTTTTGTTAATTTGTACATAAGGCATGATACTTAGGTCAAGGTTCATAGTAAGACCGTCTCTACAAAAAAATTAAAAATTTAGCCAGGAATGGTGGTGCACACTTCTAGTCCCAGCTATTCAGGAGGCTGAGGCTGGAGGATCGTTTCAGTAGCTAGGACTACAGACGTGTGTGTGGTGGCACACATCTGTAGTCCTAGATATTTGGGAGGCTGAGTGGGAAGGATTGCTTGAGCCCAGAAGGTCAGGGCTGCAGTGAGTTGTAATAATGCCACTGTATTCCCACATGAGCAACAGAGTAAGACCTTGTCTCAAAAAACCAAAAGTAAAAAAAAAAAAAAAAAAAAAAAAAAGTTAAAAGGAAAACTATAAAAATTTTATGAAAAAAAAAAAAAAGCCATAGAAGATCTTTAGGATCTAGGGTTAGGCAAAGAGTTCTTAGACTTGATGCCATCAACATGATCCAAAAAAGGAAAAATTGACCGTTGGGACTTGATAAAAACTTAAAACTTGTGCTCTGTTAAAGAGGTCCTCTTAGAAGGATAAAAAGATAAAGTTGCGGACTGGGAGAAAATACTTACAAACCCATATCTGATGATACTAGTTTCTATAATACATAAAAAACCCTCAAAAATGAATAGTAAGATAGGAATCAGAACATGACAAAAGACATGAAAAGACATTTTACCAAAGAATGTTCAACATCATTAGCAATTAGGGAAATGCAAGTTAAAAGCATAGTAAGAAATTACTGTACTATACCTATCAGAATACCTATTAGGATAAAAACAGAGACAAACACCAAATGATAGAAAAAAAAGTAGAGAAACTGGATCACTCATATTTTGCTAGTGGGAATGTAAAATAGTACAGCTACTCTGGAAAAGTCTTGTAGTTTCTTTCTTTCTTTTTTCTTTTTTTTTTTTTTTTGAGACGGATTCTCCTGTGTTGCCTAGGCTGAAGTGCAGTGGCGCGATCTCCGCTCACTGCAAGCTCCGCCTCCCGGGTTCACGCCATTCTCCTGCCTCAGCCTCCCGAGTAGCTGGGACTACAGGCGCCCGCCAAGGTCTGGTAGTTTCTTTAAAAAAACTGAACATGTGGCCGGGCGCAGTGGCTCACACCTGTAATCTCAGGACTTCGGAAGGTTGAGGCAGATCTCTTGAGGCCAGGAGTTTGAGACTAGCCTGACCAACATGGTGAAACCCCATCTCTACTAAAAAGACAAAAATTAGCCAGGCGTGGTGGCAGGTGCCTGTAATCCCAGCTTCTCGGGAGGCTGAAGCAGGAGAATTGCTTGAACCCGGGAGCCAGAGGTTGTAGTGAGCCAAGATCATGTCACTGCACTCTAGGCTGGGTGACAGAGTCTCAAAACAAACAGACAAACAAAAAACAAAAAACTAAATGTGTGACTACCAGATGACCTGACAATTGCATTTCTGGTCATTATTGCAGAGAAACGATGACTTATGCTCACACAATAGCTGTACATGAGTGTTCACAGCAGCTTTATTCATAATAGCCAAAACTGAAAACAATCCAGATGTCTTTCAATGATGAATGGTTAAACAAACTTTGGTACACACATATCATGAAATAGTACTCTGCATCAAAAAGGAACAAGTTATTGATATGCCCAACAACCTGGATAAATCTCTAACAAATTATAGTGAGTGCAAAAAGCCAATCACAAAAGGTTACATACTACATGATTTATATAATACTACTGAAATGACAAAATGATAGCAGTGGAGAATAGATTGTAACTTATCCACACAATGGAATGCTACTCAGCCATAAAATGGAACAAATACAGGAAACATGAATGAGTGGTGGGTAGGAGCCTGACCAAAGAGACTCAGAGCTTGTTAAATTTTCAAGAATTCTGCAAGACATTTAAAAATACATTATTAAAACTGACAACTAAATTATTAATATTAATGTTTTTTTGAGACAGGGTCTCACTCTGTCACCCAGGTTGGAGTACAGTGGTGTGATCACAGCTCACTAAAGCCCTGAACTCCCATGTGATCATCCCACCTCAGCCTCCCAAGTAGCTGGGAACCACAGGGGTGCACCACCACGCTCAGCTACAATTTAATTATTAAAAGGTAATATATATTCAAAATATATCAATTCCCAATTTACTACATTTTATGATTACTTCTGCTCTTGAGGTTGTCTGTGTATCTATATAGTAGAAAGAATCTATAATCCTGTGCTACCCCCCATCTCTTCTCAACTCCATGACTTCAGTGATTTCACTGGAAATCAGCCATGGTGCAAGTACTATACACCACAGAAAGCTGGATGTTGGCAAACACTTCAAATCAGGGCTTGGTTTATTGTTTTCTTGGCTGTGCAGATTAAGGAAAATGTTAGATAAAATGTTAACAATGCAGAGTAAACTTAAAAGTATGTCATGTCTAGAGCTGTTACACTGTGACCAGCACAAAGAAGTGCAATTCTTCCAGTGTTTGAAAATGATTATCAGCTTCGGCAAAGAAGTCCCCCACATCCTTGACCAATGAGGGACACAGTTAGTGCTGAAGTTGAAAGGGGTTTCAGTTGAGGAAATATAATTTGTAGGAGGGTGAAAATGCTAGCCAAGGTAGGAAAGAAACAGAGACAACGCACCTTGCACATTCCAAGCTCTTAGATATTCCAGTGTCCTCAACTGGTACTCAAACAAGTAATTTCAACACTAGGCTATGCTAAAGTTAGTCAGAAATTGAAATGGCTTCAAAACAAAATAAATAATTCAGCAGAAAAATATAATTTTTAAACAACTGCCCTTGTATACTTTTTTGTTGCACTGATACTTCATTGCATTTACAAAAGGTAATTGCAGGTAAATTCCTCGATGTTTATTTTCCTAAATTCTCAACTTTCACAGTATTTATGATTTTTATAAAAAGTCTTAAATGTGGCATCCATGATGTTCTTAAACAATGAAGTTCAAGAAACATTTTATCGCAGTAAGAAAAAATCCTGGATACTACTTGAAGTTGTCACCAAACACGTGGGCAAGGTGTTCAGTTGTAGTGGATTCTCTGGGGATTAATCAGGGCTGAGCTTCCACTGCAGGCTTTGCACCACTCACCCCACTCCCAGGTCTTGGCACAATGTGGCTTCTCTGATGTTGAACCAGGGTTGCTCTCTGCCTATGGGCTTTCCCACACTCTTCACATTTATAGGGTTTTCCCTCAGAGTGGACTCTTTTATGTTTATTGAGATCTGACTTCCAGCAGAAAGCTGGCCCGCATTCAGAACACTCAAAAGGTTTCTCTCCTGGGGGGATTCTGAGATGGCAACTAAGACCTGTCTTCTGACTGAGGGCTTTGCCACACACTTGACACTGACAGAGCTTCACCTTGTTTTGAATCCCCTGGTGTTCGATAAGATCCTGTCTCCTTGTGAGGGCCTTTCCACACTCAGGACATTGGTAAGTCTTATCTCCAGTGTGGATTCTTTTGTACTTCCTCAGGCCAGTTGACAGAGTAAAGGTCTTTACACACTCATCACATTTATATTTTCTTGGCTCAGGAGGGTTTCCATGCTTGCCTCCTAACTTGTGTTTATTAAGCCTGAACATTGACTAAAGGCTTCAGACATTCATCACGTTTATAGGTCTTCTCCCCAGTGTGAATTCTCTGATGTATGATCAAGGTTGAGCTCACATTAAAGGTTTTTCCACACTCACCACATTCATAGGGTTTTTCCCCTGAGTGGATTCTGTGATGTATTATTAGTTCTGAGCTCCAGCTAAAGGCTCATCCACATACGGGACATTGAAAAGGTTTCTCTCCAGTGTGGATTCTCTGGTGTTGGTTAAGGCCGGCATACTGAGTGAAGGCTTTTCCACATACTTTACATTCATAGGGTTTTTCTTCTCTGTGAATTCGTTGATATTCAGTAAGAGGTGAACACTGCCTGAAGGCTTTCCCACATTCATTACATGCACAAGGTTTCTCTTTGTTGTGGAATTGCTGATGTTCAATGAGGTGTGAACTATGGCAGAAGGCTTTCCCACAGTCCATACATTCAAAAGGTTTATCTCCAGTATGGAGACTTTGATGCTTCCTAAGAACTGATCTCCAACTAAAACATCTGCCACATTTACTACACTGATGGGGCTTTTCTCCAGTATGGATTTTAAGATGTTGGAAGAGTCCTGCCTTTTGACTGAGGCTTTTCCGACACTCTTTACATTTATGGGTTTTTTTTCTTGCTGTGAAGCCCCTGATGCTGGGTAAGTTCCGCATGTGTGATGAAGGCCTTTCCACATTCTGTATATGGGTATGGCTCCTCTCCATTATGGATCCTCCTATGCATCTGAAGGCCTCTGATCCAGGTGAAAGTTTTCCCACACTCATCACATTTATATATTTTTTTCACCTGTGGCATCCCCATCGTGCATTTCCAAATTGCCATTCGGCTCACTGTCTCTTCTATGTTTGGCATGCTGAGACACAGTTTCATTACATCCATCAAACTCCTCCCTATGTGGTTCTGTTACTTCACAAAATTCCTGCTTCATGCCTAACATTGTGATCTCAGTCTTCATACCATCATCTGAAACAACAAACCACAAAACTTGAGGAGAAAAGACAACCCAAAAATAGTAGTTTAAGAGACAGACAGAAAGGACAGTCTTTATGTTAGGTTAATTTTAACAGTGGATTTTATATAGTCTCTTTATTTGGAGTTCAGAGAAATATGTCAGTCAAGGCAGAAGGAATGGTAGTAACACAGGTGGGGAAGTGAGAAAGAATAAAGCATGGCTGAGTTACCAGCAGAATATGGTAAATTTGACAGGATGTCTCTTCTGTGATTATAGAAGATTCCAAGTTCTATCTTGCTAGTAAACTCTTTCCATTGACATCCTCCCTTACTGACTTTGATGTAGACAGCCACTATATGGAGAAACCCATGTTGTAAGGAACTCAGGGTAACCTCTGGCTGGCAGTTAGCAGGAGAGTGAGGCCCTCTGTCTGAGAGCCTTCAAGAAACTGGGTCCTGCCAACACCCATGTGTGGTTGGAAGTGGATCCTTCCCTTGTAACAGATGAGATGCCAGCCCTAGCCAACATCTCATAAAAAACCTTGAAGCAAAAGACCCAGCTAAGCCATACCCAGACTCTTGACCCACAGATATTGTGGATAATAAATGTGTGTCTTCTTAAGCTGCTAACTTTGTGGTAATTTGTTAAGCAGCAACAAATAACTAATACACCACTAGTATACAAATGCAAAGTTTCCTAACTGTAAGAACTATAATTTTTTAAAAATGAGGAAAAACAAACCACACTTTGAAAAGCATATATATGTATATGCATATATACATACACACAATACATATCTATGTGTGTGTATATACATTTATACTTATGTTTATGTATTTGCATAAGTATGACCTGTAAACAGAAAGCAGAAGAAAATTATATTAAGATCAAACATAGCTGTCATATCAATAAATGCAAATAGGCTTAACCTACCTATTAGATCAAATTACATTTGATCAGAACAAAACTCAATTTTATTATGTATATAAGAGATATAACTAAAATAAAATGATTGAGAAAAGTTGCAAATAAAGAATGAACAAGAGTAAATTAAGCAAATACAAATAAAAAGAAAGAATTCATCAAAATCTCAATTTCAGAAAAAGACCAAAGCATAAAGTCAGATAAAGAAGAGTACTTTATAATGTTAAAGAATACAGTTTAAATAATGATAGAACAGATATGAATAATTATGCAGAAAATAACAGGAGTAACTTTCTTAAAGCAAAAATTATAGGAGATATAAAAAGTTTTAGAAAAAAACAGAGACTTTGTCCTCTGCCTAAAAAAACCACCAAATGAACAAAAATGAATGAAATCAATAAATTAAATCTTATGGATATTTACATATGTCAAACTCTATACCCTAAAAATAGAGAATTATCTTTTTCAGGTATACAGTGAACATTAATGAAAACTGATTACTTATTTGGCCACAAAAAAATCACAATAAATTCTAAAAGGTACAAAGAACATAAATATTCTCAGATAACAATGTAACGAATCTAAAATTAATAACACAATCGGAAAACAAACAAGTTCTTCCATCTGAAAATTTCAAAATTTTCACCCAATTACTTGTTCAAAAGCAAAATACAAATATAAATTTCAGATTTTCTAGAAAATAATAAAAATACTACATTTAAAACATTTGAGATTCATCTAAATCAGTGTTCAAGGAAATATTCATAGCACCATATATATCAGTAATAGAGGGAGAGTGGAAACAGAGAGAGAATAAAACCAACCCAGCTTACAAGTTTGGAAAAAAACACAATAGAATAAACCAAGATAGCCCTGCTCATTAATGCATACTTTGTTGGCTTTTTTTCCCTTTCCTGTTTCAGTAATCCCTCCTTGTGCTTCCTGGAATCACTTCTGATACAATCTACTACAACTTAAAATATGTAAATAAATAAATGAACCAAAGGAGAACACATGGAAGGAATTAACAAAAATAAATTCAGAAACAAATTAAATACTAAAAATGAAACACTATCATGTTAAAACTGAATTCAATACATCAACAGGAACTCATGAATTTTTAGAAAAGAAATGTCCATTGAGCTCTGTCCAGGAAATGTCCTAGAAGCAGTGTTACCCTAGTGATAAAGGACACCCCTAGCACCCAGATTTTGTTCTCCAATACTAGTCTCCATTAAAAAGAACCAAGGCTCCTTCAGAAATGCTTGAGACCAGATCTGAGAACAGGGGAGGTACAAAGTAAGCCTGGAACAATTAATTTTGCTCAGAAAGTAAGCATTCAAAAATCAATAGGGCCATGGCAAACAGATGTGAACACAAGACTGAAGATGTCTACACAAGCCAAAGATGTGTCAATTTGGGCATTAAAAAAAGTAATGACTATGGAGGATTAAAACACTGATTCTATGAAAATCTGTAAGTCTATTACAATACTAACATAGAGAAAGTCCTAAAATCTCATGTCACAATTTGAAGTGCCTATTAAACCACTCCTTGGACTTAAAAATCGGTAAATAAAGGGAAAAAAACTAAGTACTAATCATAACTTCCTAGTAGGAAGTGACCAAAATGACATATTTGATGAGGGAAAGCTCTACTATAAATAAAAATGTCAGTTAATAATGTATAAGGAATGGAATAATTATAAAATCATTCTGTCACCCTTGATAAAATGATTGACCCATAAAAAGATTATCAAACATTATGTATTTTGTTGATGAGAAACTGGCCATTCACATAGTGCCAAATGACACCACAAACTTAGTAACAAGGGGAAAAATCAGCTCTTCAATGGAGGGATCGGACTCTCATCATACTAAGAAAGTGATTTAATGGTGGGTCACCCAGATATCAGTGTCTCCTGTCACCTAATATTAATTCTATCCCCAAATGTTTAACTTGAATCCTTCAAGCCTTTTGATCTAACTTGTAATTTATAGGAAATATAGGGAATGTGGGTATGAAAGGAAGTGACATAATGAAGAAACAAACAGAAAATTTCAGAGGGTAAGACAACTAGCCTGGACTCACCAAAAGACTATTTTATGGGGGGAAAAAGACAGGAGGACTGCTCTAGAATAAAAAATTAAGAGACGACATAACAACCATATGTATCGTGTGGCTCTGGTTTGGGTAAATCAACTTTAAAGACATTATGGAAAAACTGGGCCAATTTGAATTTGGGCTGGATTTAGGCAACATTAAAATGTATTGACGGGGAAAGGAGAAGATGATAAACTGAAGAGAATCGGTTATAAAATACCACATATAATATGATCTCATTTTTGTAAAAGGTATATGTGTGTATGCATATATCCACACACACACATATAAACATGGAAAAAGATGTACAGATATAAAAGTCATCAATCATAATCTCTGGGTGGTAGAATATAATGCTTTATTTTCTTTATTTTTATTTTTTTTGGACGGAGTCTCGCTCTGTCGCCCAGGCTGGAGTGCAGTGGTGCAATCTCGGCTCACTGCAAGCTCCGCCTCCTGGGTTCACGCCATTCTCCTGCCTCAGCCTCCTGAGCAGCTGGGACTACAGGCGCCTGCCACCACACCCGCCTAATTTTTGTATTTTTAGTAGAGACAGGGTTTCACTGTGCTAACCAGGATGGTCTTGATCTCCTGGCCTGGTGGTCTGCCCGCCTCGGCCTCCCAACGTGCTGGGATTACGGGCACGCACCACTACGCCTGGCAAATTTTGTATTAAGAGATGGGGTTTCTCCATTTTGGTCAGGCTGCTCTCGAACTCCCGACCTCAGGTGATCCACCTGCCTTGGCCTCCCAAAATGCTGGGATTACAGGCGTGAGCCACCGTGCCCAGCTGGCTTTTTTTTTTTTTTTTTTTAATGCATATCACAGTTTCTGACCTATATCATTATTCTCCTTTCTGAAGAACTTCTAACATTTTTTGCAAATGATGTGTATGGGTGACAAATTCTCCCACTTTTTGTCTGAGGAAATCTTTTGTTTTTTCCTTCACTTTTGCGGGATAATTTTGCTGAATATAGAATTCTAGGTTAGTGGGTTTTTTTCAACATGTTAAATATTTCACTCTACTCTCTTCTTGCTTGCATGCTTTCTGAAGAGAAGGCCAATGTAATTCTTATTCTGGCTCCTATATAGGCAAAGTAAATTTTCCTCTAGCTTAAGATTTTGTTTCTTTGGTTTTCTGCAGTTTGAATATTATATGCCTAGGTGTAGATGTTTTGTTTATTCTGCTTCATATTCTCTTGGGCTTCCTAGATCTGTAGCTTGGTATTTATGATTAACTTTGGAAAAAATTCAGTCATTATTGCTTCAAATATTTCTTCTGTTCCTTTTTCTCTTCTCCTTATGGTATTTCCATTACATGCTATTATGGACTGAATGTTTTTGTCCCCTGCTCCTATTCACATATTGAAGCCCTAACCTCCATTGGGGTGGCATTTGGGGATGGGGCCTTTGGGAGGTAACTAGGGTTAGATGAGGTCATGATGGTGGGGCACTTATAATGGGATTAGTACCCTTACATTAAGAGACACCTAAAAGCTTTCTCACTGTTTTTCCTTTTCTTTTTCTTTTTTTGAGACAGAGTCTCTCTCTGTCGCTCAGGCTAGAGTGCAGTGGCGCGATCTCAGCTCACTGCAAGCTCCGCCTCCTGGGTTCATGCCATTCTCCTGCCTCAGCCTCCCAAGTAGCTGGGACTACAGTCGCCTGCCACCACGCCCAGCTAATTTTTTGTATTTTTAGTAGAGACGGAGTTTCACTGTGTTAGCCAGGATGGTCTCAATCTCCTGACCTCGTGATCTGCCTGCCTCGGCCTCCCAAAGTGATGGGATTACAGGCGTGAGCCACTGCGCCTGGCTGGAGCTTTCTCACTCTTTTTGTCATGTGAGTATACAGCAAGAAGGCAACCCTCACCAGAAACCACATTTTTAGCCTGGGAAATGTAGTAGGCAGAAATTTCCTCACCCACCCAAAGATGTCTATGTCCTAATCTCTAGGATCTGTGAATATGATGTTATGTGGCAAGAGGGAAGTTTAAGGTTCCCTATCACCTGACCTTAAAATAGGGAGATTATCCTGTATTATCTGTGTAGGCCCAGTGTAATTACAGGTATCCTTAAAAGTAGAAGGGGGAGTCCAAAGAGAGCTTGGAATGATATGATGTGAGAAAGACTCAACTCAGTGTTGGCTTTGAAGATGGAGAAATAGGGCCAAGGGATGTGAACAACCTCTAGAACCTGGAAAAGACAATAAACCAGACTCTCCTCATTAAGTACCCTAAACGAATGCATCTCTGCTGACATCTTGATTTTACCTCTCAAGTTCTTCTGCTCTGAATAAAAAAGATTTTAGCCCAGTAATACTCATTTTGGACTTCTGATTTCCAGGACTGTATGATAATACATTTGTGTTAAGTGACAGTTTGTGGTCATCTGTTACAGCAGCAGTAGGAAACTAATATAGCTACCTATTACTCACTGTTGAGGCAGACCCCTTCCAAGTACTTTACCTAGTGCTTTGTGAATTAGGAGATTCTTCCATCTTGCTGGTGGGAATATGTACTGTTTCCAGCCTTGTCTTGAGTGTTTTGAGGACATATAGATGATGACTTCTCTCAGTTTCTATTTATCTGAAAATGTCTTTACTTTTGTTCTTAAACAAAATGTTTTGCTCAGTACAGAACTCTGTGTTGGCAGTTACTTTCCACAAATTTCAGTGTCTTTTGGCACTGACTTTTTTTACTTAGCTGCCAATCTAATTGTTGCTCCTTTTAAGGTACTTTTTTTTCTTGCTTTTAAGATACTTCTGCTGGGTGCAGTGGCTCACATCTGTAATCCCAGCACTTTGGGAGGCCGAGATGGGCAAATTGCTTGAGCTCAGGAGTTCAAGACCAGCCTGGCCAACATGGCAAAATGCTGTCTTTACAAAAAATACAAAAATTAGCCAAGCATGGTGGTGTGCACCCATAGTCCCAGCTACTCAAGAGGCCGAGGAGAGAATTGCTTGAGCCTGGTAGGTAAAGGGTGCAGAGATTGCACCACTGCACTCCAGCCTGGGCGACAGAGCAAGACCCTGTCTCAAATAATAATAATAAAAAAGATATTTCTGTCTTTAATTTTTAGTAGTTTTACTATGATGTATCTAAATGATTTTTTTCATTTATCTTATTTAGGGTTCATATGGTTCTTATGGTCCCTGAATCTGTGCTTGATACCCTTCATAAATCTTAGGAAGTTCTCACCTATTCTGTCTTCAAATATTGTGTCTGCCTAATTTCCTCTCATTTCTCCTGCAATCCTAATGACAAATATTTTGGATCTATATTCTCTGTGTCTTACCCTTTTCCTATATAGCCAATTTTTTGTCCTCTTGTGCCTCATTCTGGATATTTTTTTCTAAACTATTGTCTTCAGCTGTTTCATCTGCTGCTATATCTATCCACTACTATTTCAGTTGTTTTCCAATTTCAGGATTTTCATTTGGTTCATTGTCCACCCCCAACCGCGTCCCCCCGTTCCCCCACCAGCATTTTGTTAAACTTTTTTTTTTTTGAGACGGAGTCTCGCTCTGTCACTAGGCTGGAGTGCAGTGGCATGACCTCCGCCTCCCGGGTTCAAGCGATTCCCCTGCCTCAGCCTCCCGAGTAGCTGGGACTACAGGTGCACGCAACCATGCCCCGCTGATTTTTTGTATTTTAGTAGAGACAGGTTTCACCATGTTGGTCAGGATGGTCTCAATCTCCTGACCTCGTGATCCGCCCACCTTGGCCTCCCAAAGTGCTGGGATTACTGGTGTGAGCCACCACGCCCGGCCTGTTAAACTTCTTAATCCTGTCACTTATATTTGAACACTGTATACACAGTTATTTAAAAATCTTGTATGATAACTCCAATTCTGTATTCCTCTTCAATGTATTTCTATTATCTGTTGCTTCTGTTGGGTTTTCCTTTGTGTCATTTTGTCTTCTCATATGCCTAGCTTTTAAAATTTTTTGCAAAATTGTTTGAGAAATAATTTGAGAGCTATGATACTATTCCCTCATAGAGAGGATTTCCAGAAAGCTATAGCATTATGGAATCACTTAAATCCAACCACAAAAGAATATTCAAAGCTGAGCTACAGTCCTGGGAAGGCCTGCCTGTCTGGTTCACCCTTACTCATAGAGTGCAATCCTTTGGGGTCACACATCATCAGTGAGGAAATTAATCAGTCCCGTCCTTCCCCAAGCCCCAACTTGGAAGTTCCCAGAATCCAACTTTGGTGTATTTTTCTTTTGTGAACTTATCAAATATTTGACTCACTTTCTCAGGTGCCCCTCCTAGAATCAGAAGATACCTAGAAAACAATGGCCCCAAAGACAGGGCTCATCTCTGTCTGTCTCCATGCTCTTCTAATCTAGATCTTTGACTCTAATTAGTTCTCTAATGCCATTAAGTATATATTTTTTAAAGCATTCTTCCCAGCTTTTCCACTTCTCCTCAGTAGAAGAGTTGGTTCATAGTACCTTGTCTGCTATTATCAGAATCAGAATTCTGGTCATATGTTTTTGCAGGGTAGATATAATTAGAAAAGTGATTTCAGCTCCAATTCCTATGAATTATTTTGATATTCTAACTTAAGGAAACATTTACACTTAACTCATTTGATTAAAAGTTCTTTAAAAAAGAATACACTATCAGCAATTCTTCCTGAGAAACGATAGATTTAGAGGCTAGAACTAACATTCCATAACTTTCTGAGGGACCCGGAGTAATTGAAAAAATTCTCTAATTTTAGACCAGATAACTTCAGGATGTCTTTCAGCTTTTTAAGCCTAAATCCTTTAAAAAATCCAAGTGAGGGCCAGGTGCGGTGGCTCATGCCTATAATCCCAGCCTTCAATTGCCTGTAATCACCTTGGGAGGCCAAGGTGGGAGGACAGCTTGAGCTCAGGAGTCCGAGACCAGTCTGGGCAACATGGCAAAACCCCGTCTCTACAAAAAATACAAAAATTAGCCAGGCATGGTGGTGTGCGCCTGTTGTCCTATTCAGAAAGCTGAGGCTGGAGGATGGCTTGAGTTGGGAGGTCAAGGCTGCAATGAGCTGAGATCGCATCACTGCACTACAGCCTAGGTGAGAGAGACCTTGTCTTTAAAAAAATAAAAAATAAAAATCCAGTTGAGAAAATACTGCTTTCTTAAATTCTTGGTTTTTAGCAGTGTCTGGGGTTAAGAGAAAAGGGGATTGCCTATAATTAAAACTTTCACTGAGACTGACAGGTGTGGCTGGGGAATGCTTCTGGACTGAGGGGCAGAAGCTGTCTCAAGAATGCCCCTTCCTTTTTCTTAAATGCCAAACTTTGTGTGAGGTACTAACAGGTATCCCAGACTTTACATGTTCAATAAAAATAAAAAACAAAAACAAAAAATCCCTGCTCCAATTGCATTCTCCCATCACTGTTAAAGTAACTCCATTCTTTCATTCTTTCAGTTGCTTAGTGCCAAAACATTGAGTCTAAATAAAAATAAAATGAGTCAAAATAAAATAATTTTGAGACAGAGTCTTGCTCTGTCACCCAGGCTGGAGTACGGTCACCAGATCACGGCTTGCTGTAGCCTTGACCTCCCTGGGCTCAGGTGATCCTCTCCTCTCAGCCTTGTGAGGAGCTGGGACTATAGGTGCATGCCACCACACCTAATTTTTTTTGTTGTTGTTGTTCTTTGTAGAGACGGGGTTTCACCATGTTGCCCAGGCTGGTCTTGAACTCCGGAGCTGAAGCTATCTGCCTGCCTCAGCCTTCAAAGGTGCTGGGATTACAGGCATGAGCTACCATGCTGGGCCTTAAGAGACATTCTTGCCTCTTCTTGTTCTCTGTAGCTCTACATCTAATCCATAAGCAAAATATTGGCACTGCCTTCAATGCATATCTAGAATCTGATCACATCTCACCACCTCTGCTACCTTTATCTAAGCCATTCTCATTTCCTGTCTGGATTAGCTTTAATTCATTAATGCAAATAAAAACTAAAGAAAGCCTAAATAGCTCCTAACTGTTCTCCAGCTCTTACCCTGGCCCCGTATAGTCTATTGTAAGTTTTGACTTTTTAAAAACTGACATGTCATATCTTTCCTTAAAATCCTGTAATAACTTTCAATTTCACTCTGGATAAAACTCAAAAGTCCATAAACTGGCTTACAAGTCTGTTTCTTTTCTTTTTTCTTTTTCTTTTTCTTTTCTTTTTTTTCAGGCAGAGTCTCACTCTGTCACCCAGGCTGGAGTGCAATGGCATTATCTCGTCTCATTGCAACCTCCACCTCCTGGTTCAAGTGATTCTCTTGCCTCAGCCTCCTGAGTAGCTGGGACTACAGACATGCACCACCATACCTGGCTTATTTTTGTATTTTTAGTAGAGACAGGGTTTTGCCACGTTGGACAGGCTGATCTCAAACTCCCGACCTCTAGTGATCTGCTCGCCTCGGCCTCCCAAAGTGCTGAGATTACAAGCGTGAGCCACCACGCCCGGCCTGCTTACAAGTCTGTTTCTACAGGCCCTCTCCCCTGTCTCTCTGACCTCATTTCCTACTACTGTCTCACTGGCCTTGCTGTTTCTCCAATGTCAGCACCTTTGCAATGGCTATACTCCCTTTTTGAGATGATGTTCTTAGGTAAAAAGCAAAAATATTTAATTTTCCCTTCGCTCATAGCATAGTCTGATATGTGCCTTCTTAGGTTACATTGTAGTTTAAGTAGTATAATCAATTTGCATCACCAGACCCTGAAAAGTCAGGCATTATTTCTGAGGTTAAGGTTTTCTCATTCTTATGTTGGAGATTCACCTCACTCCAGACTGCCAGCAGATGAGAATGTGCCTGTCTGGTTTAGTTGTCAGTTGCTTTCAGAAATTCATGCAGAAAAGGGGCTATCATGATCAGGCTAAGATGCCAGAGAGGTCTCTCAGTTCACAAAGAACAGAAACCATTACTTGCTAGTGATATTGACACTGTGCATACTTGTGACCCCAGCAATTGACTCCTGGGTATGTTCTCCAGAAAAACACTCCCAAAAGTGTTCACAGCAAGACTGTTTATTATAAAGAGTTGTTTAAAATGACCTTCATTTGAGGAATGAATCAATGACTAAGCATTGTACAGCAGTTAAAGGGGTGAACTAGACTTTCACATATTAATATGAATAAAACTCAAAAAGCAGAATGGTATAAAATGAGTCATATTAACACAAGACCAGTTTTGTAAATCAAGTATTTAAGGATGGGAGAAACAGGATTGGGATAAAAGTAAAGGAGAAAAAGTGTGTAAGAATGAAAGCAAGGCCTCACACAGACCAATGACTCTGATGTGCCATGAAGTGAGTTCATAATCAGTCCACACCGAGTACCCGAAGTTATTCATTGATCAGGTCTGGGAAGAGGGCAGAATCCTATGGCAAACTTAATTAGAGGCCCCTCTGTAGGCCGGATTGAGACCAACCCATAAACAGAACCCTGGGAGTAGTCATTCAACAAGCATGTTTTGAGGGCCTTTTCTGTATCAGTCATTATTCTGTATATTAGAGACACAAAGATGAACAAGGCAATAAGGTCTGTTCATCATATTGCAGGTTCATACAGTCTATGCACATTTCTACATCTTTTTTTTTTAACAAAGGGATAGGAAATTTTGGGAAATGATTTGCCAAAACACACATATTTATTTGCAGCATTTCTGAGACTAGCATCATAAAAAATAAAAGGAAGTAAGTCTGGAAGAAGTGATACACTTATTGGGTCCCAGGAATAAATGTCAAAATCATTCTTAGAAAAATTTTAATGAGCATTATGAATTCCAAACAAATAACAATATAGTCAATAATGTTTGGATTATCCAGGTTATAGTTAC
This sequence comes from Pan troglodytes, assembly GCF_028858775.2. NCBI lineage: Eukaryota > Metazoa > Chordata > Mammalia > Primates > Hominidae > Pan > Pan troglodytes. The sequence continues at coordinate 34,112,434 of NC_072403.2, read as the reverse complement.
GTGATTAGTTATAAAGACTTACCTCTACCCTCTACCTCTACTACAGAAAATAAAAAGTTAATCGTATCAAAGACAGTTAAATATCCATAGAGATTGGTCACAGAAGATTAATTCCTCAACTCTGCCCATGAAGTGACATGCTAATCTTTTTCTAATAACACTTGTCTTTAATTCCATAAAATAATGTCAGTTAAAGTGATTATATGCACTTGGTCTTTTTTTTTTTTTTTTTTTTTTACTGTCACCTCTTCTATTTAATGGTCTTTTCCTTAATCATGACAGATGACGTTGAAAAATTCCTCTACTATCTCTCTACCACATATTTGATTATTGAGGTTCATTTTTGTTGTGTATCCTTTGTTGCTTAGTAAAGGATGAGTTCATCAAAATGTTTTCTTACATTTGTCCAAGTCATAAAGCTTCTATCTAGTGTGGACTCTGATGCTGGATAAGATCTGAACTTTGACTGAAGGTTTTCCCACATAATTTACAAAGAGCTTTTCCCCATGCGGGAATCTTGATGCCCTTTAAGCAATGAGCTAACACTGTTAGCTTCCCTACGGTCATATGCATACAGTTTTGTTCCAGTGTGGATTTTCTGATGTATAAGATTGAGCTTTTTTACATTTTTACATTTATAAATTTTCTCTCCAGCATGGGTATTCTGATGATTGGTAAGTGCTAGCTTCCAAATAAAGGCCTTCCCTCACACACTACATTCATAATGGTGCTGCTCTCCAGTGTGGATTCTCTGGTGGGTGACCAGAGCTGAACCATAATGAACCTTTTACTATCTTCTTCAGACCAACAGGGTTTTTCTCCAGTGCAGATTCTCTGATGTTTAATAAGGCTGTCACAGCACTTTGAGGCTTTGCTGTACTCACGAATATAGATAAGGCTCTTGTCCAAAATGAATTTACTTATGTTCAATAATACTGAGCTCGCACAGAAGGCTTTCCATACTGAAGATATCCACAAGAGCTCTCTGATGTCTGACAAGATCCAGTGTCTGAAGATTTTGCCACATTCTTTACTCTCATGCAAGTCCTCTCCAGGATGGCTTCTCTGTAGTTTCATGGGACTTGGGTTTACACTGAAGGTCTTTCCATATTGAGGATACACATAGGGCTTTCCTCCAGTTTGGACATGCTGGTGTTTAAGTCAGGGCTGCTGGTGTGTTAAGGCTTTTTTAAATAGGGAGTGATATTTTCAGAGAAATGACTTTTCCACTAACTTTACATTGAGAGCCTGCTTGTTTTATTACAGTTGCTGAAGTTGAAAATCATGTGCTAACTGAAAGGAGGGTTTCCCACTCTCAGAGCATTGGCAGGACTGAATTTCAGAGCAAATTCTCCCAGATGTCTCAGGTTCCTTTATCAGTGATACTCTCCTTAGCTTTAGGCAATGTCTGTTGTGCTTCTTCAAAGGGGATCTCCCCTCACTTGGGAAAACTATTCAGAAGCCCATGAACTTGTTCAGTGTTGGGTCCCTGATAAATGTTTCTATTTAGCCCCCTGGACATCACTCTGTTGGACTTCTTCTGGAAAAGTCTTGCTTTGAAACAGGCTCCTGTTTAAGGCCAGGAGTCACCATCTGAAAGAACAAGTTGATTATGCAATTGACACCTTTTTCCTGAAGACAGAAAGGGGAATTCTAATGTAACATATATGAGTAGCCTACAGAGAGAACATACCTAAAACACACTCTTTATATATGAAGGCTCTAAGTAAGGATATATGTTTGCTTTTTCATTGATTTCTGTTCTTATCTTTAGTACTTTCTTCCTTCAGCTTTCTTTGGGTTTATTTTCCTGTTCTGAAACAGTAGGTCTCAATAAATGGTAGACAGTAGTAGTAGTAGTAGTAGCAGCAGTAGTGGTAGTATCATTAAAGTAAAACAGGAGAAGTAAAATGGAAGAGGATTGGGGAGATTCAATACTGATACAAGATCTACTATGAAGATAATAACATAGGAAGCAGAAGATGAAAGAGGTCATCATATCAACATCAACAAAATATTTTACTATCTACTTGGAGAAAAGATAAGAAATTCAAAGCTGAACGGGTATCAGAGAATATCTGGTCTGTTTACCCTATTTTTAAGGATACAGAAATTGAGGCCCAGGTATGGGGCATGAGCCTAGGTAATACGGTTACTCAGAGGTAAAGACAGGATGAGACCAAGGGCTCCTGAATCTCACTTTTAGAGTTTTTACTAGCACACTTCATGACTCTTTAAAGCCCAATATGGTACATAGACATAAACCTTCAGATTAAAACTCTCATAATACAGCACTGTGGGTAAGAGAAGATTGTGAAGTCAGACTTCTGGTTTCAATTCCTGGCTCTACCATTGCCTAACTGCATGATCTTGGACAAGTTATTCAATGTCTCTGTTCTTCTTCAGCTGTAAAATGGGAATACAGAAGTATCTGTCTCATAGCATTGTTGTTCATTGAGAAAAAAATATATATATAGGCATTCAGGAAAAGCCCTGGTATAGAAAGCATACCATAAATATTGGCTATCAGGGTAGATATGCTATCTCGATAATAGATTATGTATTGTTATTACACACTGACTTCTTTGTAAGGATTATTTTCCCCACCCCACAGATACTAGGCTTGGTAATTTGACTTGTTTTAGCTAATGAAGTGTAAGTGACATATGCTCCTCCAGAGTAGCTAATTTAAATCCATCACATCGTCCTACAACTGTTTTTTCTATTGCTGTAAAAGCAGCACATTCAAGGTAGGACTGCTCCTCCAGCCTGGGTCCTAGAATAGAGAGAATGTATTGCACAGCTGCAACTGACCCATAACTGATGTGCAATAAGAATAAACCTTTGTTATTGAAAGCCACTGAGATTTGAGAGGTTGTTGGTTACATGACAAAAAACTAATTGATCCTAATTAGCCCAAGATGACTTGTACAATCTCAAGCCATACTCAGGGCTGCAAAGAATCCATAAAGAATAATAATAATAATCCCTGCAGTCAAAAAACTCACAATCAAAGGAGCAGGACAAGAGAGACAGATACAAAGTAAAACAGGGCCGGGTGCAGTGGCTCACGCCTGTAATCCTAGCACTTTGGCAGGCCATGGAAGGTGGATTAGCTGAGCTCAGGAGTTTGAGACCAGCCCGGGCAACATGGTGAAACCTCATCTCTACTAAAAGTACAAAAATGAGCTGGGCATGGTGGCGCATGCCTATAGTCCCAGCTACTTAGGAGGCTAAAGCATGAGAATTTCTTGAAACTGGGAACTGGAAGTTGCCTTGAGTTGACATTGTGCCACTGCATCCCAGACTAAGCAACAGAGTGAGAAACTGGCTCAAAATAAAAAAAACAAACAAAGCAAAAGAGAAGATGAATGTTCCAAGAAAGAAACAACGTGCTATGGGAGGTGAAAGAAGGGGAAGATTGGAAGTAGTTACAGAAATGGAAATATGTTTGTTTAGAAATCAGACATCAATAGAGCTCAACCTAAAACGTTTTAATGAACTGTGCAACTTGTTCTAAACATCTTCCAGGCTGAAGCTTTCCTACTTTTTGATAAAGAAGTCTGGAATCCCAACTAAGCACCCAAACTGTGATGTAGAAGATCCAGAGTTTTTTCCTGAAGAACAAATTGTCTTTACTCAGAAATTCCTCTACTACTCATGCTCATGCTGAAGTGGGTTGGCTTTATAGCTGGGCAAGAATAAAGTTTAGCTATCTATTCACACATCCATCCCCTAAACCATCGCAAAAAGAATCTGAGGTAGCTATAAAGACTATGTGATCACAGATACTTGTCACAGAATTCAATCATGAATCTTAAGCCAATACTTGCTTAATGTATGTGAAATCTGAGAGACACTACTTGATAATCATTTAACTTTCCATCCATTTAGATTCTTGAAGTCGAACCCTTTTGATTATTAAAAGCAAGATTATATAAAGCAAATCCCTGAACATACTCTCTTAGCATCATGTAGAAATGCTTCAATAAGTTAAAATTTTCATGGGAGAATGAACTAAAACTATATTCAATAGCATGGATCCACCTCACAATGTCAAAAGAAACAAGCCAGCCACAAGAGTTACATGGTATACACAAAGTTCAAAAACATGCGTAACTCATCATGGTGTTACAAGGAATCATGGGGATAAAGGCTTCTGGAAGGCTGAAAATATTATTTCTTGACCTGGGTGTGGGCTACACAAGTGTGTTCACTTAGTTTAAGTGATAAAATTGTATGCTTATGATTTGTATATTGTAGGTGTGTTGTAATTTAATAGAACACAAGATTTTGTGGGATTGTTTTAGGGTTCACTATGACCCATTTTTTTCTCTTTTTAAAACTATAGTTGAAGACAATATCTATTATTTAATATATTTTACATAGGGATTCAAGCAATATGTTTACTTGAATTTAGTTCCAGGAAAAAGTTCACCTCTGCAGTCAAAGATAGTTGCTTTCTTTTGTTAGGCAAATAAAAAACAATATAAAACAACATATTTTCCCTTTTGCTAATTGCCAGAAAACTTCAACTTCAGTGCTCAAGTGTATTAATCAATTATTTCTGAGAAAAATTTATCATCTGCAGTAGGTTGAGTGGTGGCCCCCAAAAAGTTATGTCTATGTCCTAACCCCTGGAATCTGTGAATGTTACCTTATTTGAAAAAAGGGTCTTGGCAGGTAATTACTAAGTTTATGATCTCAAGATGAGATCAGCCTGGAATATCCAGGTGGGCCCTAAATCCTGTGACAAGGATCCCTATAAGAGATAGGAAAGGAGAAGACAGAGAGGATACAAAAGCTGGTGTGAATACAAAGGCTGAGATTTGAGTGATGTGGCTACAAGCCTAGGATTCCTAGAATCTGGAAGAGGCCAGGAAGTACCCTAGAGCTTTCAGATGGAGTGCAGCCCTGCCAACAACTGAATTTGGACTTTTGGCCTCCAGAGCAGTGTGAAAATAAATTTCCGTTGTTTCATGCCACCAAGTTTGTGGTAATCTATTATGGCAACCCTATGAAACTAATACCATCTGAAGAGTTCAAACAAGGGGACACTCTGCCTTCTTGTTTTAGGTATCATCAACAAGTTTCCTTTAGGGGCATCACTAGTGCCCCTTTTTGTGTGCTTTTTGGGGGTAATTTTTCTGTTTAAAATGGTACCCAAATATAGTGGTGAAGTGCTGTCTAGTGTTCCTAAGTGCAAGAAGACTGTCATGTGCCTTACAGAGAAAATAGGTGTGTTAGATAAGCTTAATTCATGCATGAGTGATAGTGCTGTTGGCTATAAATACAATGTTAATGATTCAACAATTTGGTACATCCAGAAAAAGGAAGAGAAAATTTGGTCATCTGTACATGAGGTCACTAGGGAAAGTGCTAAAAAGCAACATCTACAGTGTGGGATGAAGCTAAGAAAAAGCCGGGCATGGTGGTGCATGCCTGTAATCCCAGCTACTTGGGAGGCTGAGGCAGGAGAATCGCCTGAACCAGGGAGGCGGAGGTTGCAGTGAGCCAATATTGCACCATTGCACTCTAGCCTGGGCAACAGGAGTGAAACTCCATCTCAAAAAAAAAAAAAAAAAAATTGAGTATTCATGAGATGACAACTAATTAAAGAAAAAAACCCAAGAACACGTGAAACCCTTCTAAGTTAGTGCTGGCTGGCTCCCACGTTGATAGTGTGGAAAATGTTAAAGTTTCAGGCAAGACAGGTTCTAAAGATTAGAAGGCTATGGAATATTCTTAAAACATCTGTGTAGTATTATACAGAAAAGGGTTATGTGGAAGAGCTGCTTTCCTTATTTATTTTTATTTTTTATTTTTAGAGATAGGGTCTTGTTATGTTGCCTAGGGTGGTCTGAAACTTCTGGGCTTGTGATCCTCCTGCCCTGTCCTCCCAATGTGCTGGGATTACAGGTGTGAGCCACCTGCTCAGCCAAGGAAGAGCTGCTTTCAAACCCTGATGGGACTGGCTTGTTTTACAAGGATGCTGGCGAACGAATGTTTACAATGCAAATGACATATGGATTGATGAAAATATTATGACTACAGGCTCACAGGAATTTAACCCCCCCATTAACTCTAGGAACAACAGTTTAGTACTCACTAATTCAGTGTTTGCGGCAACATTATAGGACCCAACTAACTATAAGTAATGCAAACTGACTGTATATAGTTGTTCCTCGGTATCTGTTGGGGACTGGTTCCAGGACACCTCAGCATGCACAGGTCCCTTACATAAAACAGCATGGTATTTGCATATAGCTACACACATCCTCCTATATACTTTTAAATCATCTCAAGCTTACTGATCGTACCTAATTTAATGAAAATGCTATGCAAATAGTTGTTATACTGTATTTTAAAAATGTTCTATTATTTTAGAAATCAGCTATCAATGGAGTTCAACCTAAAATGTTTTAATGAACTGTGTAACCACCAAGTAAGACTTGTTCTAAAGTCTTGTTTTTATGCAAGTTAAACAGAGTCAAGAAAATGTGAAACCCTTCTCAGCTAGTGCTGGTTGGCTCGCACATAGGTAGTGTGAAAAATGTTAAATTTTCAGGCAAGGCAGGTTCTGAAGATCAGGATCAAGATAACTTTTATTTATTTATTTGTTTGTTTATTTTTACTTTATTATTTTTTTGAATACTGACAATACAGTTGGTTGAATCCATGGATGTGGAACCTGTGGATGGAAAGAGCCAATTTCTGAGGGTAACAAATGGGAAAATGATTTCGTTTGAGTCTAAGAGGTTGGCAGCTTTCTATTTCTCTTCTGCTGAGTGTAGCCAAAGAAGTGAATGGTTAGCACAGGCTTGGAATATCCAAGTCTCAAAAATGTTGGAGGTATGAGAGAAAGGTAATCTCAAGATGAGTCACTGGAGAAAGGAACCTACAGTTAAGGTCACAGCAGGCCTTCCAGACAAAGATGCCAGCTATTACCACTTCTTTTTATCATGGTAGTAGATGTCATACTAATGTAATAAGAGGGAAAAAAAGTATAAAGATTTGAAAGGAAGAAATACAACTGTCATCATTTGCAAATGGTATATGTAAAGACCCAAAATATCTATATGTTATTAGAATGCTGGCTACAAAGTCAATATATAAAAATCAATGCTAAGTCTCTGTAAACAGAAAGTAAATTTTTAAAAATGACACTACTAACAATTACATGGAAGAAATGTCAGATGTCTAGAAATAAATCTAATAAAGATGATCAAGACCGACACAGAAAACCATAAAATATTATTGGGAAAAATTAAGACCCTGAAGAAATGGAATGCTATACCATGTTCATGAATTAGAAAATTCATGCAAGAATGTTGATTCTCCCCAATAATCTATAGATTCAATACACTCTCAATCAAAATCCCAATAATTTTTTAGAAGGGAGTGGGTCAAATTTGACAGCTGATCCTAAAATTTATATGTAAATGCAAAGAACCAGGAACAGCCAAGACACTTATGAAGTAGGAGAAGAAGGTGGTGTTAAGAACTAAGCTGATGCAGAAAGAACTGAGCTGCCAGGTGTTGTGGTGGTCAGTTAAAACATGCCAAAATGATAAGGTATCAGTCAAGCCTTCGATCAGCAGTAGCATTAGCAAGAGGCTCAGCAGGAAAAACTGCTGGCTCCTGCAGTGTTACATTCTTACCCATGGAACAGAGTCAAACAAGCGTCAAAACAATCAGCAAAGATATGGGGATCATCTCGCTACTATGAGAAACCTAAATAAAAGGCTCCAGCTATTTTATGGGCCTAAGGGCTGGGAGGGGAAAGAGGGAAAAGTGCTAGGAGTGGAAAAGTACTAAATATTGAAAGTGAAGACAAGTGGCATCAAGGTTCCTGATCCCAGTAAAATGGTCTCAGAATTGTTTAGAGAAGGCCACCAATAAAGAGACCTCTAAATAGAGGTGCTTGGACTAGGAATGCAGATATGCGTAAGAGCATGGCTGGGCCGGGGGTCTGGGTCCTTGACTGCAACTTTCTTCAGAGACTGCAATGCATTGGCTGTGCCCCAAGTCTGGCATGGGGAGGGTAGCTTTCCTTCATGAGGTGTACGGCCTTTGTAACTGCCTATGGTTGGGCCTGAAAAATGACACATAGAAATTTGGCATGGAGTCTGACTCTTCAAGTAGGATGATTTGCTCCACTGGATACTAGAACAATGTAAAGCTACGATAATTAGGAAAATCTGGTATTGACGAAGGGAGAGCCAAATAAAGCAATGGAACATAACAGAGAAACTAGAAACAGATCCATGCATTTTTGGAAAATTAATTAATGACAAATTGGCACTGTAGAACAGTGGGAAATGACAGGCATTCCCATAAGTGATGAAGGATGAAAAGAATATCCATATGGAGAAGAATGAAATTAGACTTTACCTCACTCAGGCAGAAAAATAAGTTTCAAATGGATTACAGATATAAATGATAAAGCAAATTAGAAGACTTTTTAAAATGGTAGAGATTATCTTCATGATCTTAAGGGAGAGAAAGAATTATTCAAAAGACACAAAACAAGAAACACATGGAAGAAAAAGATTGATAAATAGGACTATATTAAAATTAAAAATGTATATTCATCAAAAGACATCATTAAGAGAATAAAAGGCAAGCTATAAAGATGGAGATAATATTTGCATCCTCTATGAAAAGAGCTCATATCCAGAATATGTAAATAATTCCTATAAACATGTAAAAAAATTGAACAGGAACTTTCCAAAAGAATACCAAACAGTAGTAAGTAAGCAAGCAAGCTAACCTACTCTTAGTCCAAGAGATGTCACCTCATCTTTCAAGGTTACTAGCTCCATGACAATAAAAAGTGGCCTGAGTAAGAGCTGCCATGCCCTTGCAATGTTGGCACACCCAGCAAGACATGTAGGAGTGCAAGGCCCAAGGAGGATGGTCTCTCCCAAAAATGGTACACCGAGTTACAACATAAAATGGGTTTCTTACTGCACAAAATGTTTGAAGAAACACTGGCCTAAAGAATATGTTTCATACTTCTTAGCAGAACAAAGAATGTCTGGTCTGGTCATAATATACTACTTTCATATGCATATTCTATGATTCTTGAAATATAATCAAAGTCCGTGAAAACTTCCTTCTTTACCCCCAGATGCACTGTGCTTTTTCACATGCTATTCTCACTGTACCTTCCCTCATTCTTCTGTATCATGTGGCTCAAGAACTCATTCTTTTCCTCCAAAGCCTTTTCAATTGTTTTCGTGAGTCATTGTTAAACCCTCTTCAATGCAAAGTACTCTACAAATCCAGCGGCTTTATCACAGTATTTGTTGTTTTCTATCTACTCTCTTCTCCCTGTCACCAAATAGTCTGCGAGCCCCGAGATTAGGGTGCTTTTTTCACTTATTTTTGTATTCCTAGAACCTGGCACAAGACCCAACCTAAAACAAATAATCACTAATACCTTACTTTGAGCTCAAAAGTAATAACCACAGTACACATATCCTGATCGCTTAATGGTTAAATTCTTCAACAAAATAAATTTATTTTCAGAAATAGCTCCTCCTTCAAAGTCTTCAGAATACCACTCACTGCTTAGTATTTATAGTTGTGCTGGTTTGGAGTGGGATATGGCGTCACTTTCAGTGCTGATCCCAAAAGGGTGTCCTCCACCCAGATGACTGTCTGTAAATCTCCATTCTAGAAACAAACCAAGATAGCTGGGGTTAGAAAGGTAAATACTAAAAACATTGAAGGTAATAGCACAGAAATGGGGTGACAGGTCAAATCAAGGAAAACCTAGTCTCCTTCAATTGCCAAAGACAGGAAGAAGCAGTGCAAAAGAATTCACACATGAACTCAGCAAAGCAAAGAGAACTTTCTGAAGCCCTTCACTTCTGCTGTAAGTACAGTACGTGTTTTACCTTCTCTAATGTGCCCCATTCCCTGAGTGAGGTCCATTTCCTCAACGTGAGCTCCAGAACCATGATCTTCTTTGCCTTCAATCCCCATATCCAGGCCTTGGGCAGGGCTGTAGGCACTACTCCAATACCAGAGGCTTCATCATGTGCTTTTCCATATGCGTCTCTGACCTTAGTGCCTACTGGCCACAAGTTGGCTCAGAGCTTCATGAAGTCCAGTGTGTTTTACAGCTGACTTGCCTGAAGTGCTGATTAGGATAATTCACGGAAACTGTGCATCCCTTTGCAACACAGAGCCTCTTTCTGAGAAGTGAACACCATTTCACCTTCCCAGAGAGTGTTCTCTATAATCTATTCCAAATGTGAACCACCAAAGCTATCTGCAATTTCTATCGATTTGGCACATCTTGAACCTAACATGAATTAAATTTCAGGAATAAAAAATTTCAGGACTATTACTCAGGAGGGAGAAATCATTGTTAAAATAGAAAAATAGCCTAACCCAGTGGCTCATGCCTATAATTCCAGCACTTAGGTAGGATAAGGTGGGAGGATCGCTTGAGCAGGGGAAATGGAGACCAGCCTGGATAACATAGTAAGACCTTGTCTCTACAAAAAATAAGAAATTAGCAGGCATAGTGGTGCACACCTGTAAAACCAGCTATTTGGGAGGCTGAGATGGGAGGATCACTTGAGCCTAGGAAGCTGAGGCGGCAGTGAGGTGGGATCACACTACTGCACTTCAGCCTGGGTGATAGAGCAAGACCCTGTTTCAAAAGGAAAAAAAGAGAAAAAGAAAAATAGTAACAAAGTAATTTTAAAGTCCAGATTTCTCTCCTGAGTTTCACATGTGCAAATACAGGCTTTGGGGATTAGTGTTAGGAAGTTAGATTATGGTCTGGTGGACAGCTCTAGTGGGAGTCCCATAGACACAGCAAAAACATTTTCAAAATCAAACTCACCTCTCAAATCTGAGCACTCTTGGTTGACATTAGGTATCAAGCTTCACATAGTCATCCTAAAATCAACACTGACCTCGAAAATTCCCCAAGTGTCCCATTATTATATCTCTGAGCTTTTGCATATATGACACCACACACAGCAGTGACCTATGATCAGCTATGAGCAAGGATCAGAAGTCAGAAACACTTAAATCTCCTTGGGAAGTTTTTGTCTTTGTTTTGTTTGCATTGGTTGAGGAATCTCAGTCAAACTCAAAGGCTTATTGAGTCAGTAAGTCAAAAGGTTTAAGGCTTTTTGACTATGCAAGAATCACCCTGAAAAATTATCTATTGGGATTCCTACCTAAAGATATGCTCTACCTTCTGCCAAGAAGTCACACACACATCTAATCATCCTAAGAGCACAGCAGTACATCAAAGGCAAAGAAAGATAAATGGGTTGGTATTTTCCAGATTCAACTAAGGATATGTCCTTCCTCTCTCACCAATTGCTTCAAATTTCAAATCTAATGTTTTATCTATAACACCAACAGCAAGAAAACAACAACAAAAGTCTTGCTCATAAGAGGAAAATGTTTGAATTGCTAGTTTGCTCTAAGCCAACACAAACTACATTATATACTATATGGTTTTTAAATGGCTTTACCTTATGAGTTGCAAAATTACCTTCTCAGAAGTAGATGTGATTTTAGAGCCTTAGAAACAATGCTGATGGAGTTACTTTTGAGTGATTTCTCACTTCAGTATTTCAAGGGTGAAGTGTCAATTAAGGCATTAACATTAACCATACTCTTCTTTCAATGGTATCTTCCGATGTAACAAAAGCCCTTTGGAATATATTTGCCACATAAATCACTGATGACACTTTCCTTTGGCATGTGTTTTCTGGTGTTTAGTAAGGTTAGAACTCCCACGGAAAGCTTTCCCACACTCTTCACACTCATACGGTTTCTCTCCAGTATGGATTCTCTGGTGATGAATAAGCGTTGAGATCTGGCTGAATGCTTTTCCACACTCTCCACACTCATAGGGCTTTTCTCCAGAGTGAATCCTCTGGTGATTAGTAAGTGCTGAGTTCACATAGAAGGCCTTCCCACATTCCTTACACTCATACGGCTTTTCTCCTGTATGGATTCTCTGATGCTTGATGAGGGCTGAGCTCACACTGAAAGCTTTTCCACACTCATCACACTCATAAGGTTTCTCACCAGTATGGATTCTCTGATGTTTGATAAGGTCTGAGCTCACACTAAATGCTTTGCCACACTCATTACATTCATAGGGTTTCTCTCCATTGTGGATTCTCTGATGTAGAATCAGGTGTGCCCTTACACTGAAGGCTTTCTTACACTCATTACAAGTATAAGGCTTCTCACCAGTGTGGATTCTTTCATGCACAGTGAGGGTTGAGCGCACGCTAAAGGCTTTTCCACAGTGATCACACTCATAGGGTTTCTCTCCAGTGTGGATTCTCTGATGTCGAACAAGGCCTGAGCTCTGGGCAAACTTCTTTCCACATTCATTGCATTTATACCGTCTTTCTTCCATGTGCCTACTCTCATGCCTTTCTAACTGGTCCTCATACAGAGAGACTTTTTCATACTCAGGAGTTTGTAAAGTATCCCCATTATATATGCTAGGGACCTTCTGGTGTGGGTCCATCCTTAGAAAAACCTTCCCTTCAGAGCTGACACCTTGTTCACACCTCTGGCCTTGATTCCTAAAATAATAAACAGACCTTTGAAATGTGCTTTATTCCCTGTTGCTAAAGCAATATAATATGATACAGACTAGAGCTCTCAAACACGTTCAGTAATCCCAGGACAAACCAATCATATGGCACTCACATAAAATGTTTTCACTCAGCCTGTATCATGTCTCAATAACATCAAATAACTGTTGGAATGAATATCTGACTCAAACGGCTATTTAAATATATCTTCATGGCACACGCCTATCATCCCAGCTACTTGGGAGGCAAAGGCAGAAGGATCACTTGAGTCTGGGAGATTGAAGCTGCAGTGAGCTATGATCATGCCACTGCACTCCAACCTGGGCAACAGAGCAAGATCCTGTCTCAAAAAATATAAATGAATAAATAAAATATCCTCTATAAAGTCATCTAAAACATACACATACAATCCGGAATATAAATGAATATAAAAATAATATATAGTTCCTACTTTTAAATGCGAATCATATTTAATTAAATTGGAAAACAAGACAGAAACGCAAGAGATTTGCAGATAGAGCAGATGAAGGAGTATGGGAATAGAAATGGCAACAGAAACAAATTCAACTGATAAGAAGTTTGGAAAAATGACAATAACACCATTAACAGGTATGTTTTACTGCCCACAGAAGTCCATACTATTTGAGATGGAAGAGAGAGACAGGGACCAAAAAAGCTCTGTTCATTGCTATGCCAGGACTATTTCTGCAGCTGTTGTTGCTATGATAAACAGTATCTCAGCAACAAGGATCCTTTGTCTCTGCTGGAACTGTGACAGAATAAACCCCTCACCTCTCCTAAGAAAAGGGATGGCTGCTACTTTCTTGGGAACAAACCCAGTTTTGTGTCTAAACTTGATAAAATTTTTGCTCCCAACTCAAATTACACTAATTACCCCTCTCTGCCTTTTTCCACCTTATAAATTGTTTTATGTCTTGACAGTTATAAGTTAACAGTGTGCACCCTTGATATAATGAGAATGGCACTTCACCTCTGTGGTCTTCCTCCCCAGAACATATAACCTCAGTATAATAATGACAAAAACAGTTAAATCCCAATTGAATGATATTCTACAAAATGAACAAACAACAATAGCAACAACGAAAACCAACACAAAGCAGAACTGAGGATCCAGGACCAAGAGAAAATAAGGTCTCCATTCCTGCACCCCACTCTCAGAAATTTAGCTGTCAGAAAAGCAAGTCGGAGTCACTCCTGTAATTAGGAGTCTTAAGAGCCTCAGAGACAGCCAAGGACAGGACTCAAGACATCAGCCTGTCCCAGCCATCCTCCCTCCCAGGGTTTCTGAGGGTCTACTCTGCCAGTGCAGAAGGGCCAGGCAGGAGATGGGGTAGTGAAGGGAAAGAAAAATAAGAGGGAGGATGATGAAGAGGGAGGAAAAGGGAGGAAAGAGAAAAGAGGAGGAGTGTGAGAAAGTGGGTGGAAGAGGGGAGGGGTGGGGAAGGATGGAGGGAAAAGGCAGGCCTGAGGCGACCTGGCGCAGTACATAGTTTCTCCCATCCTCCGAGGGTGTCCACCCCAGGGCACACGCAAAACTCTAGAAGAAAGTCAAGAGGGAACTCACCTGAAAAACTGAGATTAGACTATCTGACCAAGCGACTGAGGACAGCTGTCGGCCTAGAAAGCTTGACTTTGACTTCCGCAGATCCCGCGCCTGGGCATCTGGTCATCTACTCTAGGATCCTGGAGGCTTCCCTCTCAGGGATTTGTGAGTTGACCAGAATGGACCATGTGAAGAAAGGATTGCTTACTCCCAAGAAGGCATTTTATGCTTTTTATCTCATTTAATCCTACAGGGCAGACGTTAAAGTCCTCCTCGCATATATATAAAAACTGAGAAGCAAATAAATTTTCCGAGGTCAGGCACCTGTTAAAACAGCCAAGATGAAATTTCAATCTAGGGCTTGCTTCCCAGATTAAGCCACTTTACAGCTTCTCAGGGTAGTATTCAGCCAGTAATCTCCAAATTAATTTGTAAATTCAACACTATTCTCATGAAAATAGAAACTTTTTAGAAGATTTTAATGTTCACCTAGAAGACTAAACATGCAGGACTACCTGGGGAAACTGAGAAAGAAGGGCACTTGTCCTAAAGAACTTACTTATTATAAAGCCTTAATACTTAAAGTGTGTAGTACTCATGATAATGATACAGAACAGAAGGCCCAGAAATAGACACATAAATTTAGCATTATGATAAAGGTAGCAAATGAGTTAAAAAAAAAAAAAGTGAACTCTTCAAATGCATGGTGAGAACTGGATAACCATCTGGAAAGATGGTAAATTAGATTTCTACCTTACTCTATAAACTAGGATATATTCCAAATAAACCAGTTTTACATGTTATAAATGAAACCATAAAAGTACCAGAGGAAAACATGAGGTGAGTCCTTTATAACCTCAGAATAGAAAGGCCCTCCTCCTGGCCGGGCGCGGTCGCTCACGGCTGTAATCCCAGAACTTTGGGAGGCCAAGGTGGGTGGATCATGAGGTCAGGAGTTTGAGACCAGCCTGACCAACATGGTGAAACCCCGTCTCTACTAAAAATACAAAAATTAGCCAGGCGTGGTGGTGCGTGCCTGTAATCCCAGCTACTCAGAAGGCTGAGGCAGGAGAATCACTTGAACCCGGGAGGCGGAGGTTGCAGTGAGCAGAGATCGCACCACTGCACTCCAGCCTGGGTGACAGAGCGAGACTCCATCTCAAAAAAGAAAAGTCCTCCTCCTTATAAGCCAATATCCAGAGATCATTAATGAAAAGATTGGTAAACTTGACCCACATAGAATAAAAACTCCTGTGAGGTAAAACAAACAAACAAAAGCACTTTAAGCAGTCAAAGACAAAAAAATGGAAATATATTTACAATTTCTATTTCTGAAAACTGGCAGCCAAGATGAAGTTCCTGAACGATAAAAAAAAGTGTAAACGGCAGGTCAGAGCTGGATTCTCTCCTGCTCCAGCTTCACTCTGAACTTAATCAGACTCTGCTAAGCATTCACAACTCACTTATCCTGATCCTGTCATACAGCAGTTGTTGTTAAGTCACCGCAGGTCCCTTACTTCCAGAATCCCCAGAAGACCACAAAACGTCAAAGTTTAGCACAACTCTCCTGTAGAGGGAAGAGTCTGTCATTAACACTTCAGTGGCATATTCCTGGGTGGCACTAGAGAATAACTATCTTATTCTCCCTCTGCTTCCGGAGCTGGCATTTCTTGCCTACTTCCTGACTGTATCCAACAGCTGGGGCCAGAAAAAAATTAAACACATGAATTTATCAAAGAATCGCTGTGGAAATGAATAAATCAGCAGAACAGGCTAATTCCAGGGAGGTAAGGAAAGTAAGAAATAATTACAACAAATACCTGGATAGCACTTCCTATGTAGCAGGTACTGTTCATGTAATCCTCATAACAACTCTAGACAGGTGCTTTTATTATCCCTACTGACAGATGACATATAGGCACAGAAAGATAAAATGACTTGGCCAAAATCACAGGTAGTGTGGCTTCTGACTTACGTGCTTAAAAAGTAGGGGAAAAAAAGGGAAGAATCCCTAAGAGATCAAAAGTTGTAAGATGATAATCTCTCTCCCCACCTGCTGTCTGGATTCACTCAATTCCTTGAAATCATCCAGCTTAGCCACTTCCCCAAGGAAAATCCTCCCTCCCCTGGCCAGTGCTGCTCCCTCTCCCAGACCTGGTGTTCCTCAGGATGCTCAGGAACTGGCCTCAGCCACTGTCAACTGGGCTGCTGGAGCCAGCTTACAGAATGCTGGCCTGTGGAGTTTTCTCATTAACAGAATCCTTGGAACCAGCGAAACCATCTCCTCTAAAGATGCAGTCATGCAGCTTTTCCTGTAATTGAAGAGTTTTCAGGAACACTTCTGTAAAAGAAACATTTTACTCAAAGAAAAAGCAAAGATTGCCATAGGTGTTATACTACTAAGGGTTATGGGGGGAAAGAAGTGCAATGTTAAATAAGGAGCTAATTTGCAAAGGGCTCTCAGATCACATGCTGGGGCAGCAGGCCTGCAGTGGTAATCTTCCCCGTTGCCTTTAAGCACTGCTTGGGATAGTGGAAGGGCTCATGAGAGAACAGCATTAAGGTTGCTGTAAGGTGGTCCTGGCGTGGATGGAAGTGACTGCTAAAGGGAAGGGTAGCCATTTATTGCCAAGCTGAAGTAGAGAGAAAATAAATTCTGCATTCGAAATGAAATGTCACGGGCACAATTAAGTGGTGGAAGAAGCCTCTCCTGAATTTAGAGCACCGAACATTTATTTCCAATTATTTGCATTTTCCCCCTTTTGTTTGAAAAAGAGAGCTGAAGATCTGGTGGGCAGTGATACCAATTGGTACCAGAAGCACACTTGTAGTTGGCACTCAATGAAGCTCTGAAGACGGCAGTAAAAACCAGGGTTGTAACTGAAAGGGAAGTAGTCCCAACTCTGGGCCCCTGCGGCACTAAATCTCGAGGAAAAACCCTTTACTGGAAGACTGCATTTGGATACAATCCCCACCGTCCCAGGAGGGGTTGCCTCTCCTGGAGTTCCTGCACACATTCCACCCAGGCAGGCGCGGAGAGACGAGGTCTGAGGGGTTGCAGCTGTGCAACATCCACCCAAGCGACACCCAAATGCATACCAGCGTTTCTCTGCCTGTGAGCAGCAACCAGCTCGAGGCCTCGCCGCGGGGCGGAAGTCCCTCTCAGTACTTCCGGGGCGTGTCCCGGAAATTTCTGGGCGGGGCCTGGCTGCGCCCGAGGTTGCCAAACAGGGGTTGAAACCTCCACCTGTCCCCGCCGCGGTGTAGGCAGGGTCTAGCCCGGGAGCGATTTGCTCCGGCCCGTCGGCAATGCTCAGACTTCCTATCTCACCTCTCTCGAAGGTTGATTTTGCTTCCTGAGTTTTATCCAGGGCAGGACCACCCGTGTATGTTGGAATTTAAAGACAGTGCAGTTGGTGAAATTTCTCGTGTGGGCCCTACAGGATCCCTTAAAGCGACACATGGGGCCACAGAACTCTGGTCTTAATTATTAGTGATCTGAAAGCCAACACACTATATCCTGTGTGCTTTCTCAAAGATTAGAGACAAGAACCAAGAACAATATTTTCAAAACATGACTGCGATACTGCAAAATTTCTCCGGCTATTCAATTATTTATGAAAGAACTTAAAACACTGTAGTCAGTAAATATACTGGTTTGGATATAAAGATGGTAAAAGGAGTAATTCCTAAAATGAATCATTACAGGTGGAGGCACAAAGTTTGAATCCATCTTATGGCAGAGCATGAATTAAGAATATACAAGGGTCACACCTGAGGGCATAACTAGGGGAGAAAAGAAATGGGCAAAGCCCCAGGAAACCTAACCAAGTGGCCTCTTTGAGCCTCCATTTACAGAATAATGGATTGGAACACTAAACCTAGCATTCTAAACTATGAATATTTAAATATGACAGAGCAAGCAGTTATTTCTTTGGTATATTACACATTTAAACTGATTTTCTAACTTGGGTTGAACTTTTGAGACCTCTGTCGCCCAGTGGCATAATCATAGCTCACTGCAAGGGCTCAAGGGATCCTCCCACCATATTCTTTTGAGTAGCTGGGACTACAGATGCATCCCACCACACCCGATTAACTTTTTTATTTTTTAAGTTTTTTTTGTAAAGACAGTCTTGCTGTTGCTCAGGCTGCTCTTGAACTCCTGGCCTTAAGCAATCCTTCTGCCTTGGCCTACCAAAGTGCTGGGATTATAAGCATGAGCCACTGCACCCAGGGGTTGAACCTTTCTAAACCTGCTGAATTAAGTACCCCTGCTGCAAAAGCAAGCTAGTGCTTCTAAAGTCCTGCTTTTTAACGATTTAATTTAGGAAATCACATTTCCTCCTACATATTTGCCTTCCTAAATAGGATTAACACAGTATGTTAAAAACTACGTTAAAAACAAATAAAACTGGAATGGTTTTACTTGGCAAACTCTGACAATATTCTGGCTTGTGGTTTCCTTGACATGCTGGTAATTCCTGCCTAGAGGCTGTCCAAGGGACTGAGGGTCATATGTTGTCCTTAAGGCTAAATCTTTGATGTTATAGCCCCTCTGTTAAAGAGACAACCCCTAGTATTTTACCTTTGATGCTATAATGAACCAAGATATGGAAGACTAAAACTAGACTTGTACTTCTGTAATACTTGTATGCTGTAACACTTGGCATAGGGATGATGGCAGATCTGATGCTGAAAGCAACCTTAAAACATCATCAACTTTATTGTTTATCAACACCCTGACATATGTTGCTGTGAATGCCAAACATTAAGTCTTCTTTTTCTTTTATAGTCTTAAAAACCACAAAATATGCACACACACAGGATTCTCTTAAGGCTTGGCATAGCTAATTTTTCTAATTGTATTGCCAGTACTTCGTATCTCTTTCTCCTATTTACCTTAAATATATCAAGTCTCGCAACCTCAGCATTAAGGATTTTGGGCCAGATCATTCTTTGTTGTGGGGCGGGGACAGGGGCAGGGGTGGGGCGATGCAGGGTGGGGTGAGGTGCTGTCCTGTGCAAACATGATGCTTAGCAGCATCCCCAGCCTCTACCTACTAGAAGCCAGTAGTATCCCAGCTGCCCACCAATGGTATGAACAAAAATGTCCCCAAACATTGTCAAATTTCTCCCAAAGAGAACCACTAATCTCACATACAAAAGCCTATTCTCAAGCGCTTTTGGAATTATAACCTTCACACAATAGTCTTTAGTGCTTATTTTCTTTCTTGACCAATAAGGCTGGCCAAATAGAGAGCTTCAGCTTTTCACACATAATTTCCTAAAGATGAATTTTTTTTGGCCTTACTCTTAGGTAGAGGCAGATCCTGATATACTATGCTAGCATACGAAAATAGGTCTGTACATTTTTGAGCACCCAAAGTGGTAAGAGACATTCTTGAAAACAGCTTAAAAATTTCTGTAGATACCACCACAAATAATCCACACAATACTTCAACAAGCATTTATTAAATGCCTACTATGTGCTCAGCACTATACTAGGCACTCGGGGGTGCAGAGATACAAATGTAAAAGTTATTATTCCTGCCCTCAAGGAGCTTACAATTTAATTTTGGAAATAAATACAAATATGAAACTGTAACACAGAGTGCTAGAAAAATAATTACAAAGCAACATATTAGTAAGTACATGGACCACAGTACAAACTCAAAAGATAAGTGCTGAGGCAGCACAGAATGAGGGAGGTCATCGCATGAGGTGATGTCAATCAGGGAGAGCTCAGTCAGAAGATATAAAGGAAGAAAGGCTTTGAAGGGAGTGATGAACATGAGCTGGGACCAAAGAGCAATCTAAGCAAAAAGAATAGCATGAGAAAGGCACAGAGGCAAGAGCTTGTAAGACATCAGTAGAAGGCTGTAGGAAGTTTGAATCTGTTGAATCAAGGTGAATATGCTAGAGAGTAATGAAGGCTGATGAATATTAGGCATAGAGGTAATGGAGAATTTGGAACACCACTGCTCCATAGGAATTATCTACTGGGTGTTACTTAGTGAAAATGAAATTTTACAATAGAGATATTGTGAAAATGAAATTTTACAATAGAGATATTGTAAAAATGGGTGTTTGAGGAGGATCGTCTTTGAAAAATTATCTACTGGGTGTTACTGAAAATGAAAATTTTACAATACGGATATTGTAAAAATGGAGTTTGAGGAGGAGCACCTTGGAAACTTTATACAAGATGGGGATCCTGGGAGCAAGGAAATTGGAAAATAAAGAATTACAGTAACCTGGGCCTCAGATCTACATGAAAAGCTATAATGGGATGAGAGAAATGGGAGATCAAGCCTCAAGGAGAAAACTGATTAAAAACTGGACTGACAGCAAGTTTTTGGACATGGAGAATGGAGAGCAGAAAAAGATAACTCCAAGGCTGGGGTAAAAATATAAAGGTGGTGACACTTTTCAGGGCAAAGGAATTACGCAATGAGGCCTGTTTAAAAAGAAAACGGGGGCTGGGGATATATGGTGATGAATCCTGTTTTCAAATATCAAGTTGTACAGGTACCTGTGGAAAATTCCAAAAGTCACAAACTGACCCACAGGGTGGGAAAAATGAAGTCATTCGAATACAAATAGTAGGTATAAACAATCAAAATGGATAAATAGGAGTATAGAAAATGAAGTGAATAAAAGACAGGGAGATTATTCTCAGTGGAGAAGAGGAGAAAGGGGAGTGGGTGGAAAGATCAACTAAAAAAAGAAAGACAGATATTAGAGAAAAAGGATCCCACAAGCCAAAGGAGGGAGAATTCAACAATATAAAATATAAATTAGATCAAAAAGGACAAGAAATAATAATAAAGGCCTTATTATTTGTCCACTGGTGAGTCTAAGAACATTTCACTGGATGCTAAGTATGAAAGCCAGTAAAAAGAAGTTTTAAGAACAGATTAATGAAAAAGGGGGGTTGAAAAATCAAAGATATGTTTGAAAAACCATGAACAATAGAGGAGAAACAGAATGGTAGTTGGAAATGGGCAATGAGGTTGAAAGCATTTCACATTTTATGCTGTAGATGAACTTACTATTGTCATCCTAACTGACCATCTGCCTGGCCTGGTACATGGATATTTCATTTCCCTCCACAATTCTACTTTCCCTTTGGCAGTTTGGAGAAAAATATATTTGAATTTATTATTGCTTTATCCTCCCAATTACTCTGTTAAATATGTTTTATTTGCACAATTTAGCTTTGTAGTACTACAAAGCATCAACACTTAAAAATGATATAATTGTAACCCCAAAAGGCATTTTCCACCAATTTTCCAGTAATTGTAATGTATTTGCACTCTACTGCACATTCTTTTCCCCAGTACCTCTCATGACAAGCGCTACATATTTTTAAAAAGCTGGTTAGAATTACCATGTTCATTATACACACCTTAGCACAGTAGTCAGAACAGGCTCTAGAATCAAACTGTGTGGGTCAGAATCAGTTTGATCACATACTGGCTGGGTGATTATTGGTCAGCTCACTCAACTAAGCCTCCGTTTCCTCATTTATAAAATGGGGGATAAAATAATACCTATTGATACGGTTTGGCTGTGTCCCATCCAAATCTCATCTTGAATTGTAGCTCCCACAATTCCCACGTGTCGTGGGTGGGACCAAGTGGGAGGTAATTGAATCACGGGGGCAGAACTTTCCTGTGCTGTTCTTGTGATAGTGAATAAGTCTCACAAGATCGGACAGTTTTATAAAGAGTTCCCCTGCACAAGTTCTCTCTTTGCCTGCTGCCATCCATGTATAAGACATGATTTGCTCCTCCTTGCCTTCCACCATGATTGTGAGGCGTCCCCAGCCATGTGGAACTGAGTCCATTAAACCTCTTTCCTTTATAAATTACCCAGTGTCAGGTATGTCTTTAATAGCAGCATGAGAACAGACTAATACATTTATCATGAGCCTGAGAAAGGCATAACAGGGTTGGGCACATAGTAAGTGCTCAATAAACGTCGGCTATTATTATTTGGAGACTCAGAACCAAGAGTAAAGTTAACTGCTCTGTTTGGGAATCAACCACCATATTCTAGCACTGCACCTTGCTCCATGGAGAAAATCTCTGAAACCTAACATGCCTCTCCCAGGGCTATGTTGGATGGCATTAGAGTTATGAAAGAACCACCTTATCATGTCAGTTCCTAAAATGAGAAGCTTAGGATGGGAGGAGAAAGTACTGATGAATAGTTCATTTCAGATGAACATAAAGATAGAATCTATAGGATAAAGGAGCTTAATGAATGCCATTCACAGTTAAGAGCTCAAAATGTCATACAGCCTAGTCAATAATATTCTATGCTAAGAGTGTGAACTTGAGACAAAGAATGATTTCTAGTGATGTCCTCAAAGAATCCACAGCCTTTTTCTATTGTCTTATACCATTTGGCTAATTCTGTATATGTGCTGTATCAGCTTTGATAATTCTTTCAAGACACAGTCTTTTCTCACACCCAATATAACACTAATTTTTCTAGTCATATTATTTTCTCCAAATTTATGCCACATGCTTAGTAATTCTGAGATTTAAGTAATCTGGCTACATATTACTCTTAATACTGACACATAAAGAGACTTTAGCTAGTACATCTGTATACATTTCAATGTGTTGCTCTGGTCTATGGCCATACCACCCTGAATGCACCCAATTTTGTTAATATGTTGCATTGCTAAAAGGACTTTTTATTGGAATAGAAGAGAAGCGTTCTTCTAAAGTGTATGGCAGGTGTGTGTGTGTGTGTACATACACATGTGTACATACACATGTATTTTCCCTCTGACAATGCACCCATCATATGTAATATTTGCATACAAGGTAATACTGGCCCCAGGAAGAATCAGTATCTTACAGAGGGTAAGGCACAACTGAAACACAGAGCAAAGATCTAGATACAACGAGATTTACTTGTTTCTGGTTTCTTAAAATTTCAAGTACAAAGAAACTAGGAATGGTAACTTATAAATAAAAGAAACAAGAGAAGGGAGGATAAGAAAATAAAGGATAATCGAAAGGACTGTTGGAAACCAACATGACAAGTGATGGGTGTCTTCATTCACCAATGGCTCAATGAAATTGATGTAGATAATTCTGATGTTGTTAGTGGTCAAAGTGGGCCATAGAGAGGCAGAGAAGGAATGTTATAGGGAAAGAATTTATGATCCAAAAGGTGGTCCTCTATGACGTAAGACTTTGATTGCTTTTTTTGACCCATCAATCATAAAATGATAATTATTTCTTTTCAGGATAGTCACAGGGTGAAATTATGAAGCTTTCATCAGAACCTATATAATTTTTTTTTCTGAATAGGCTCAATGTAATCAATTTTTAAGTTTAAAGGTTAATTTTGGAAAGCCCAAAATTTCTCAATTCCAACTCTGGTGAATAAGTGGCTACTCAAATGGTAAAACTAAAGTGTAAGAGTAATAGAGGGCTTTCTCATATGGTTTATTAAATGGGAATTCTAAGAGTGTTCCAAATATTTGGAAGAATATAGTAGTATGGAATAATAGTACTTGGGAATAACAAGTGACAACCCACATTGGATGCGTAAGTTCTGGCATGTTACTTTAAACCAGTCTCATTACTTTATATAGTATTCCTTGGTATAACAAAAGCCTCAAAGATGAAATATAGTGCCTGGTGATACTGAGTTTAAGAGTACATCTTTGTTGGTAGATTACAGACATGGATTACAGTGGAGTGCACCAGAGTTCAAAAGAATGAAAACCTGTGAGGTAAGGTATTAGATTACCACTGTGGATATTAAAGTCATATAAACTAATGGCAAGAAACAGATGGAGAATAACGAGTGAGGTGCTGAGGCCATCTAAAGAGATGGGTGCAAGGTAATGATAGGAGTGACAGACCATCTAGTCAGGGAGTTTGCACAGGCTGTTAAGAACCTGAGAAAGCAGTATTGTAATGGGCCAAAAAAGATGAGTATACATTCTTTGTAAGGTTTTTATCTTCCTAAAGCATCTTCGTCTCCTTCTCCTACCTGATGCCATGACTAGGATAGTGCAAACTATTTGTACCACAGTGTACAGTGGGGAGGTGGAAGGAGAGTCAGAAGTCACCAAAATGTATAACTATCCAAGCTCAAGAGCAGCTGGGCTGAGTCTCCACTCACCTCTTTCTCTGTATTACTCCCATAACCATTACTAATGTGTCCACTTTCTTTACTGACACAGGTGCTGGGACTGGGGGTGGTGAAGGATATGTACAGATGCTCAACGACTCAATGGAGTCAGTGAAGGTGATACATGAAGAAAAATGCTGGAGTGCTGTTACAAATATAGCATTCTGAGTTTGTATGGGAATACAAATTTCCATTGACTAGAAGGACTATTAGAATAAAAAAATGCACACTTAAGCATAAATACTTTAAGTGTCTGTAAAATTTTCCTAGAAAGCTACATACAAATATAAGTTTCACACAGAAGCTACTTCTGACTCTACAGCAACTTCTTAGATCAGATTAGGAATACAAGGGCACCTTCAAGGGAATAAATGGGAGAGGGGGATCACAGGAGATGGGAAGAAGCACAGGAACTAGGAGTAGCCAGCCTCTCTCAAACCTATAGCTACTCATCCAAAAGACAAAGTTAAGCTCTTCAAGCCATGACAAGCAACTTGCTCTAATGCTATTTTAAATTTCTAAAGGATACATTAGGTCATCAGGAGCTCCATCAGATACTTTCAAAGACAGTCAAGCTAATCAACCTTCACCAAGGCACTGGGCCCAAATTACTAAAGAGCTATCATAACTTTGCCACCACTATAGATTCTGACACTAAAGTTGCGATGACCTTTCTGCCTTTTAGTACACTGAAAGACCTCTCACCAATGTGTGGTTTCCCTAATGCTGAATAATGCTCAAACTGTAACTGATGTTGTTCCTAAACGCTTATGGATTCAGATTTTTCACCACTGTGGATTCTCTGATGTCGAATGAGACTTGACCTCTGAATAAAGGCTTTCCCACACTCATTACATTGGTAGGGCTTCTCCCCTGTGTGAATTCTCAGGTGTTGAATGAGACCAGTGTTCCCATTGAAAGCTTTCCCACATTCTTTACATTTATAGGGTCTTTCTCCAGTGTGGATTCTCTGATGTTCAATAAGGCCTGACTTCTGACTGAAGGCCCTCCCACACTCATTGCATTTGTAGGGTTTCTCCCCAGTGTGGCTCCTCTGATGACCAATAAGATGTGAGCTCCGCCTGAAGGTTTTCCCACACTCATCACACTCATAGGGCTTCTCCCCAGTGTGGATTCTCTGATGTCCAATGAGGTGTGAGCTATGACTGAAAGCTTTCCCACACTCATTACATTCATAGGGTCTCTCTCCACTGTGGATTCTCTGGTGCAGAATAAGGCCCGCACTCTGACTGAAAGCCTTCCCACACTGATTGCACTGATATGGCTTCTCCCCAGTGTGGATTCTCTGGTGCAGAATCAGGCCTGTGTTCTGACTGAAGGCTTTGCCACACTCCTTACAGTGATAGCGTTTTACTTTGTTGTGGATATCCTGATGTGAAAGAAGGGCTGACCTGTAACTGAAGGCTTTACCACACACATTACACTGATAGGGTTTCTCCCCAGTGTGGATTCTCCAGTGGCGAACAAGGCCTGAGCTCTGAGCAAAGCTTTTCCCACACTCATCACATTTATGTCGTCTCTCTTGTGTGGGATTTCCCCGCTGCCTCTCTAATCTGCCCAGAAGGTCTCGGGCTTCTTCATGCTCAAGACCCCTGATAACATCCCCGTTGCATTTGGCAGCTGTCTCTCCATGTGGATGGATTCCAGTAGATATTACCTGTTTTGAAGCTAATTCCCTGTTCTCACTCCTGGTCTCACCACCTGAAATAAAAATGTAATAAATAAACATCAAGCCAATGTCACATCCTATTCTTTATGCTAGGAGAAAGGAACTGAAGATAGGGGAAAAGGAAAGTACACATGAACAGCTATAAGTAAACACAAAACTTCTGTCTCCAAAATAGCTTCTTAATAGTGACCTTGCTTAATATGAGCTAGTCAACTGGGAAAGAGGTACCATTAAAAAAAGAGAGTTAATTGGAAGGGGAACTAAAGTCAGGAAAGGATGAACTGAAGTGAGGTGAAAGTTGGGGAGAGGAATATGGAACTACTAAAAGAACTAATGAGCAGGACAGAAATGGGAAAATGCCCAAACAGTCATCAAAAGGGAGGAGATACAATTAATTTATGCGAGAAAAATATATGTAGGAATCCCATGACAACTTGGAGAAGAAATATATGAACTCAGAGAGCACCTGTGAGATGTCAATTTCCAACTGGCAAAAACGCCAGTACCCTGGTACAAAATGTAAGGAAGTTCTGGACAGGAGAACAAAAGTTTCACGTAACATTTCAAGAAATCTCAACGTCATATCCCTCTGCTGGATCCTGAGTTAAATTTGACTATGTCTTTCAGAAAGGCTGTAGCTACTATACACATAAACAACAAACAAACAAAAAATCTAAAATGACAATAATAACCACACCTCTCCTTACCCAGGGAGAACACGTTTCTGAAATCTTCTGGCCTGTTATCTCTACTCAGATCCTTCTGTGATGGATCAAGAAGCCACTCCTCTCGAATAAGGGACACAGCCATGTCTTCAATCTTCTCCAAAGTCTGAAACAAAACAAGATCCCCATTTGGGGACTGGGACTGTTCCACAGCTCAAACCTATAGAGCTTGAGAGATCCACCAGTATTGGGAGAGAATTACAACTTGGGAATGTACTATGTAAAGGGATCTGAATAGCTAGGAAGAAGAGGAAAATGCATGAGATTTACTGGGGGAAATTCAGGATCAATCTGTCCCTAGGCAAAAGAATTTTTGGGACAACTTTTTGGGTAGGTACTGCTACAAACTAGACAGTCAAGATATAGGGCAGATGCCACAAACACTGACAAGCACAGCTATGGGGTTTCAGTGAGAAGGAGCACAACTCACCTGGAACCCTGCTGTGAGAAGTGTAGCTGTCATTTCCTGGTCTCCAGAACTTCCTTTCTGGGAACGAGTAGGACTCTGGGAAGTAGACATGGCTGAGAGGAGAAAGGAGCTATGAATGAGACCAGTCCTGTCCTGTGGTTGTGGGAGCTGGCACTCACCCATTCCAAATTATTTTTATTTCAGCAGATATACATGTATGCCAAAGATTTTGCACATGAAGTGCTGATATCTTGGATTCTGGGGCCATATCTATGGCTGCCCCACAAAACATACGCACCCCGATGTCCCTGAAGTCAGACTGAAGTTACACTCAAAAATAGAAAGTATACTGGTTTCCTAACAGGAATCGCTTTTCAATTTCTTCTCTACCATCAAAACTACTTCTGTCTTTGTGGCTGTATACAGTATTTCCTTAGGTCCTAATCTCTTGGCAAACCAAGTATCAGAATCAACCAGTCTCTATTAATTAATTACCTTTCTGAAATGTCTACTATGGCTCCCAGTATTTGCTTTCTATAGATATTAAATGGCTTATTATTAAAATATAGATTACTGTATCTCAGGTAACAAGCTTTAGGACTTTAGACAAGAAGTATTAAGTGTTTTAATGCTTCTTTACAAATATTAAAAATTCATATTTATAAACTACTCTAAATCACATTAATGAAAAAATATGAAATGCAGGGGAAGATGAGACTGGAACACCTCATTCTGCAAAAAAGTAAAAAAATTCTCAAAAAAACAATGGGAAAATGTCAAGAGGATACAAGAGCCAGACTGAAGGGGTCTTCTATGGCCAAATCTGAGATGATTTAGCAAAATAAAGACAGTGGCCGAGCACAGTGGCTCATGGCTGTAATCCCAGCACTTTGGGAGGCTGAAGTGGGCAGATCGCTTGAGGCTAGGAGTTCGAGACCAGCCTGGCCAACACAGTGAAACCTCGTCTCTACAAAAATACAAAAATTAGCCAGGCATGGTGGCGTGTGCCTGTAATCCCAGCTACTGGGGAAGCTGAGGATTAAGAATCGCTGGAACCCGGGAGGCAGAAGCTGCAGTGAGCTGAGATCGTGCCACTGTACTCCAGCCTGGATGACAGAGTGAGACTCTGTCTCAAAGACAAAACAAAAACAAAATAAAGACAGTAACAGAATATTTATGGAATAAATACGAATTTGAGTCCATACTGATAAATAAAAAATAATAAAATTGGGAGAAGGGAGCACTCTCCTTTACAATAAAGAAATGTAGAAGGAATGACGGAGTTAGAAAATCACTATTTCATAACCATTCTAGTAATCACTAAGTCAGTCAAGAAGCACCAATGAACACTAAAACTAGTGTTTTAGCAACAAAAGTTTAATGAGGACTAAGATATTTAAATACACTCAAGAGTATCTTCCACAAATTATTTATTAGTTACAAAGGGAAAAATAGTAACTATACAATGATTAACCCTGCAAGAATAACCTTAACCAAGTCATCAAAGATAACACCACCAATAATAGGACAAATTCCTGTTGTACCCCTAAGAAGGAGTACAACATCTCTTGTTAAGATTTAGGTCATGTATCCTTGGCAGGGTGAGGTGTTCCTGCCAAATACATATGACCTCAATGTAAACATGATCAAACATCACGCAAATCCAAACTGCAGCCATTCTACAAAATAACACACCTGTACTCTTCAAAAAAAAAGAAAGGTTGAGGAACTATTCCAAAGTAAAGGAGACTAAACAGCCATGACAACTAACCACAAAGTGTGAAGCCAGACTAGACTCTGAACCAGAAAGAACATAATTGAGGCAACTGTCAAAATATGAACTGTGGCCTAGGTTAGTATTGTAGCAATACTACATTTCTTAATTGTGATAAATTTAGGAATTTATTTATTTAAGTTACCTAAGAAATGCTCTTGTCTGAGGAAATACATACTGAAATATTTCCAAATAAAGTGGCATGACAATACCAGCATAACCTCAAAAATGTATGTTGTAAATGTACTGCGGTAACAGAAATATGGCACATGTATACATATGTAACTAACCTGCACAATGTGCACATGTACCCTAAAACTTAAAGTATAATAATAAAAGGAAAAAAAATAAAAAAAAAATAGTCAAATTATTTAATTTGTTCATGAGTTTACCACTAGAAAGAATAATCTATATTTGAAGCCTAAACATTTAAACACAGACTTTGGGACTGGTCTGTAAACAGGATTTTAGTTCCTGGTTCTTCAGGAACTAGATAGGTATCCCAAATGGACTTTTATTTCTACTTCCCCCCCTTATCATCAATGAAATCTGGCTACTCACCTCTCTCTTGTGACTCTTGGGGCACTGGAGATTTATGTTGGGTTGCCTCAGATTGGAGCTGAGTATTTGGAGGCTCTGGTGCAGATGCTGAATGTACTACCTCCTCCCAGAGTACCCTATGTCCATGTACGCGAGCTGAGACCTGGAAACAACAGACAGTTGGATAATAAGGAATCCCTTTGCGAAATGTAATGAACAATGAAAGAGGACCACGAACACATCTACAGGGATATATGCTTGGGGAAGGAAGCAGCAGAATCTTCCTCACTTCTTAGGGACAGTAAGGAACACGAATACGTAATGAGCACAGAAAGAAAGGCATCATTTTTGCTTAGTACTAAAGGAAAAGATTTCTGCTGATGCCTTCCCTGTTACACAGAACACCAATATTTTGTGCTCCTAAGGCAGAGGAAGGAGGAAAACAACAAACTTAAAGCAGTGCTATGCAGTAGAAAAATCTTTTAATAAGGAACTAGAAAGCCTGATTTCTGGTCTCAAATTTACCTTTAATTATTTGGATACCCCTGAAAAATTAACTTAAGCTTCCTATGCATCAAGTTCCCATCCGGCAAACAAGAACAATACAGTCGTAGGGATGTTATGACGACAAAAACAAAATGGATTTATATCCTTTACAAAAGTAAAAAGAACTCTACAAGTCATACTACACTAAAACTATTGTCATCCTTATCCAACAGAAACTGATGCTAAGCATCTGCTCTCCCACTGTGATGCCTATGTCCCTCTACCAAGCTTCCAGGACTCCCACAGTCACAGCACGCACACCTCCTTCTACTTACTGGTCGTCCTAGTATATCAATCTGCCTTTCCAAATCCTCTAATAGGGTCACCACCTCCTCTCCGTTCTCTAGCTGATGTTCCTTAACCAGTGTCTGGAGCTCCTCAGGTAGGATGGTCAAGAACTGCTCCAGCACCAGCAGCTCCAGGATCTGTTCCTTGGTGTTCAAATCTGGCCTCAGCCACTGATGGCAAAGGGCCCGTAGTTGGATCAGAGCTTCTCGGGGTCCTAGTGTCTCCTGGTAGCATAACTGCCTGAAGCGCAGGCGGAACACTTCTTGGCCAAGAGGGTTATTTTCATGCAGACTAGATTCCTGGTCCCAACCATGATCCTCCTCTACCTTGACGATTACAAGATCCTCTTCAGGAGTCTGGTCTGGTGGGGATGGGGCTGAAGGCTTTCTTGATTCTTCAGCCATTAGAGCCTGAAAAGCTCAGGAAGTTCGTTTCCACTACCTTCTTTATCTTCTTAAGAGAAGACTCTTCTGAGGGCCTCTTTCTAAGGGTACTTCTTCATGAAGAAAATATGATAGTGTTAAGGCAAGTCAAAAGTCATTGTAACTAACTATGGTATCTTAACAAGTTCCTTAGTATGACACGGACTTCATGGTTCGGCCAATTAAATGATCCTCCCCACTGTTCCAGAAATAACTTCTTACTTCCTTAACTTTCTGTCATGCCAGTCATGCCAAACCCATCCATAGAAAAACCCCTTCCTTCTGCTTTCATCACCATGTTTGGGGATGTGGAACATGGCTAAGCAAAGTCAGGAAACCATGTAGACTGGGTCTAGTTGAAATTTTGTGTTTAATCTCAGCTGGCCTTCAGGGCTGCTCATTTAACCCCTTTTAGTCTTTGATACACCAGCTGTACTAATCTGGTTCTACACACTTCAGCTCTCAACCTTTCCCTTACTCTTAACAGATGAGACTAATTTCTACATAATCTAATTCAAGGTATTGTCAAAAACTTTCCTAACACTTTGCTCTTCTCCACCTAACATTCCTTATCCTACCTGTGCCCCTCATCTTTCCTCCTATCTCAAGGTTAACTTCCTCTACTATGGACGTGACCTCCAACTCAGAAACTCTCTATGGAGCACTCCAAGGAACCTGGATGCCCTATTGACAACTACAACCCAAAAGTCTACTCCCACACTCAAAAGGCTACATACTATATGATTTTATTTATGTGAGATTCTGGAGTGGGAATGTTTAAATGTTTATCCATTTCCCAGTTGAACAATATCTGAGTTGTTTTTGTTTTTTTATCACTATGAATAAAGCCACTATGAACATCTGCATGAGTTTTGGTGTGAATATAGTTTTCATTTTATTTGGGCAAATATTCAGAGGTAAAATTGCTGTGTCATAAAATACATATATGTATAACTTTATAAGAAACTGCAAAACTGTTTTCCAAAGCATTCTGCATTCCACTACTTGTATATGAGAATTGCAGTTGCTCACCAATCTGACTAGCACTTGATATTGTTTTTGTTTTTAATTTTAGATATTCTAATAGGTGTGTGTGTAGTGGCAACTCATTATGGTTTTAATATCTCATATGGCTTTAGTATGCATTTCTCTACTGACTAATAATGTTGAGCATCTTTTTATGTGCTTATTTAACATCTATATATCTTCTTTAGTGAAGTATTTGTTCAAAACTTCTGCCCATTTTTAAATTTAGTTATTTTAAAATTAAGTTTTGAGTTTCTTACATACTCTGGACACAAGTCCTTTATGAGATATGTAATTTGCAAGTATTCCCTCTTTTTCATCCTTTTCATAGGGCCTTTTGAAGAAAAAAAGTTCATTTTTTTAATTGACTGTGCTTTTGATGTCATATCTAAGAAATCTTTGCTTAATCCAAGGTTATAAATATTTTCTCCTGTTTTTTACTAAAAGTTTTATAGTTTTAGGTTTTACATTTAGGCCTATGATCCATTTTGAGTTAATTTTTATATAGAATTTGAGGTATGGATGGAGGTTCATTTTAAGGATTCTCCTTTATCTACTTAACTGTCTTTGTATATTTGTCAAATATCAGTTCACTATATGTATGTATATGTAAGGGTCTATTTCTGGAATCTCTGTTCTGTTTATTGACCTATACATCTATTCTTTCACCAATACAGAATAGTCTTGATTGTGTAACTTTTAAAATCTTGAAATCAAGTAGGTGGGTCTTGCAACTGTTGTTCGTTTTCAAAATTATTTTCACTTTCCTAGTTCTGTTGTCTCTTGATACACATTTTAGAATCAGTGTATTAATTTCTACAAAAAACTATTGAATTGGATTTGTATTGAATCCATAGCTCATTTTAGGGACAACTGATATCTCAACAATAGTGAGTTTTCCACTCCATGAACACAATGTGTCTCTCCGTTGAAGTCTTCTTTGACTTCTTTCATCAGTACCGACACTACTTTCTTAAAGGACAAGATAAAATACTGTTGCCTTTAAAAATCCTTTCCTGGTGACTCCAATTGGAAAT
This sequence comes from Pan troglodytes, assembly GCF_028858775.2. Taxonomy (NCBI): domain Eukaryota; kingdom Metazoa; phylum Chordata; class Mammalia; order Primates; family Hominidae; genus Pan; species Pan troglodytes. The sequence continues at coordinate 34,079,650 of NC_072403.2, read as the reverse complement.
TATTTTCCTCTCATTCTATACCTCTGTTACTTAAATGTGTATTGCTTTAATGTTACTTTTCCCATAACTGTATATTTATCAGTTCCAAAGGAATTCTGACTTCAAAACTTAATTGTATTTTCCCCATGGGCAAAGGTCCATATCTTTTATCTTATTGATAGAATCGAAGAACATTAGCCATATTTACAATTGCAAACACAGAACATGTTTATATTTCTTGTAAGAGTGAGATTTAGAAACAAGACCTGATGTCCGAAAAAAGTTCAATTTCATGATCCTATTTCTTTGTGAAATATATGTCTATGGTTTCCATCCTTGGTATAGACATCATCTCTTGCCTAGAACTGCAATGGTAACTTTGGTTATGCTTTTTTCCCATTCATGTTCCACAATATTGCCTACTGTGGGTTGAAATGTGTCCCCCAAAAAGATATGCGGACGTTCTAACCTCTAGTACCTGTGGATGTGACCTTATTTGGAAATGGGGCTTTGCAGATGTAATCAAGTTAAGATGAAGTTATACTGGAATGGGTAGGCCATTAAACCAATATGACTGGCACACTTTTAAAAGGAAAAAAGACACAGAGAGACAGACTCTGAGAAAGGAGAAGGTCATGTGAAGACACACACACACAGATGAATGAGAGCTAAGTGACTACAGAAGCAGAGATGGAGTTATGCAGCTGCAAGCCAAGGAATGCCAAAGTTTGTCAGTAAAAACAAGAAGCTAGAAGAGCATGGGTCTGGCGACACTCTGATTTTGGACATCTAGCCTTCCTAACTATGAGACAGTAAGTGTCTATTCTATTAAACTACCAGGTTTATGATACTTTTTTTTTTTTTACAGTAGCCCTGTACTGCCAGAGATTTTTAAAAAATATGTAATATGACTAACATGACTCACCTCCTGAAAATATTTCAATAGGGACCAAATTTTTTAGCATGGTATGCAAGGCCCTTTATGAATGTAAACCTGGCTGGCTATATCTACTTTAAACTCACTTACATAAAGCCTTTCTGGGCTGTGGCTTTCTCATACTTCCATTCTACTACAGAGTTCTTTACTCTAGCTTAGTGGTTCAAAACTGATGGCAATATTGTCCTTACCCCCATCCCAGGGACCTTTCATAATGTCTGTAAATATTTTTGTTGTCACAACTTGGGGGTAAGGGGTGCTACTATTATCTTGTACATAGAGGCCAGGGATCCTAAAATGCTCAACACAGCCCCCACCACAAAGAATTATTTGGCCCAAAGTGTCAATGCCAAGGTTGATAAATCTTGGTCCAGCTAAAACCATTCAACTCTTTTTTTTGTTTGAGATGGAGTCTTGCTCTGTCGCCCAGGCTGGAGTGCAGTGGCGCGAACTCAGCTTACTGCAACCTCCGCCTCCCGGGTTCACGCCATTCTCCTGCCTCGGCCTCCCGAGTAGCTGGGACTACAGGCGCCCTCCACCACACCCGGCTAATTTTTTGTATTTTTAGTAGAGACGGGGTTTCACCGTGTTAGCCAGGATGGTCTCGATCTCCTGACCTCGTGATCTGCCCGCCTCGGCCTCCCAAAGTGCTGGGATTACAGGCGTAAGCCACCGCGCCCGGCCTAAAATCATTCAACTCTTAACTCTAATTTATCTATTACCTTTTTCATGAGTTCTTCTCTGTCATCCCCCTGCCATTTGTCATTCCTACCAAAGCATTTTTAACATGGTCCAAATATAGGACTTATCACATTGTGAGAATGTGGCCATGGCCTTATTGCAAATGTTTGTTGACAGAGGTGACCATTATCTTTGTATTTCAAAGATACTGTAGAGAATGAAGAAGAGTGTAAGTAAAGGTAGCATACCCTAAACCAGTTGTCATGAGATGCTAACATCAAGATAAAACCAGAGACCTATAGTCCACAAAGAAGAGATAGGTACTTAGGAAAAAAATCAGATTACTGTACATACAGTTCCCCATACGGATCATCAAGGCAGTGCTTATCTTTTCAGTTTTTGGAGTTGTGGCACGGGGCGAGGGGGGTTGGTTTATAGACTCTTCAACCTAAAGAAAACACAGAACTTCTTTCCAGCAAAATGTCCACAGATACAAAATTGTATACTCAATTTCGGCAGAGTTCACAGACTCAAAGGCCATCCAAGAATGCCAGGAAGGTTAAAAACAAACAAACATACAAACAAATCCTACATAGAGAGTGTGTACAGAAAAGAAAGGGAATTTGAAAATTATTTTTCAAGTTAGACAAGGCCGGGAACAACAGGGTGGAGAGTAAACTACAGATCAGAAGAACCAAGGAGCAAAAGATATGGTTAAATATATCAATTAACATTGGGGGTATAGTTCATTGATTATGACTTTACAGGAAAGTGGAGGAATTTGCTAGAATAGTGAGATTTGGGGGAAGAGTGAATTTGAGGAAGATGCTGAGATTTTGTTGAGAAAGGGTAATCAATTTGGTTTTGACAAATTGTTTTTGTTTGAATAAATTACCTATAATTTTAAGATAATTTATTTTAAAATGGTCTTAGCTAATTTTAAAATAATTTAATTTTTCAAATCAAAACAAACTCTTAAATTTTCTTAAAATAGCTACTTATGGTTTAATGTTAAAAACTTAAAGGTCAATACATGGGACATAAATTCTAACTGTTTAGAATGTGATGTTATATAGTGGTAGTCTTACCATGTTTTCTTATAAATTTCCTCAAAGCCAAGGTTCATTTTTAACTACTGAACAACTGGCCATCTATTACTGAGCAATCCTCATCCATAATGGCTATAAAATATTATTATTATTATTTAGGGACAGGGTCTCACTATGTTGCTCAGGCTTGAGTGCAGAGTCTATTCACAGGTGCAATCCCACTACTTACCAGTACAGGAGGCTATGAAATATTTTAATGTGAAGTGCGCAGCATTCAAGAACTTTATATTGTTGATGTGGTATTAAAAAGTCTCAATAACAACACTGATGAAAACCAGCTAATTATCAGGTTTGTTCATTTTTTATACCAAATCAGCCAACAGGTCTTGCCCATTGCCCATCTTGATTATTCTATTTAGTGGCTAATTTTCCATTTTTTTAAGTCTCTTCCCTCTCTGATCAGCTAGTTTTTGAGAATTACAACCTATAAATAACTGAGTGCAAAATTACTCCAGTATGTACCTTCCTCTCAGTTTTGTGCGTACATGTCTGTATTAAGTTGGTGAGCACTTTGTGGATACAGACTGATTTTTACATAGTCTCCTTAAAGAACACCTAGTCAAGTTTACATGAGTTTAAAAGGCAATCTTTAAAGCTTCCTCTGGATTTTAAATACTGTAATCCTGTGAGATGCTGAAGGCACAACTCAATTTTAACAGTATTATTTTTTCAATAGTTGTGGAAGGAATGTATTCTTCCTTCAGACTATGTCTAATTTGAGAAATGTTTGGGAACTGAAAACAAAACAAAAAAGACATTTTCCAGGATTTAAAATCCAAGAAACAGTAGGTGAAGCCAATACTACGCTTTGTTATCTCAAATTGCATTAGCTGAAAGTTTTAATTAACATCTATCACATTTTACATTTAAACAACAGAAATTCAAAACATGTATGTATTTGCTAAAACAATGATTGCTACGTAAATATACTCAACGGAACTAACAAAGAACAGAAATATGTTTTTAAAGGTGGTGGTGGCAGTCAAAGTAGCCTGACAAAAATTACTCATGACTAACCAGAGTTTTGGAAATGGGGCCCTCCCAGAGTTCCTCGCTGGCTAACTTCAGTTTGCTTTAACAAATGAAATAGGCATTCTGATAATGTTGAATTCTGAATTACCCTGAAATTAAAAAAAAAAAAACTTTCGTACAATTATCTAATCAACACACCACCAGTTTCTGAATACACTAAAGAAAGAAGAGTAACAGCAAAAATTGGTTTCCATGGATAAACGGGGCTTCCAAAAGCAAAATATGTCTTTTTTAAAAACTGAGAATTTTGTTGTGACCTAAACGCAAAAGAGCGCTAAGTGAAAACAATTCAGATTCTGGAAATAGTTGGATAAAAAATAACATGGGGCCGTTCCCCATTTTAAGATAAACAAGATCGACTACAAAAACATACCACAACACGATTATCTATGAAGAAAGCTTCATAAAAGGTTCCCTCGCAAAAAGTTCAAGGGCAATTCGTGGGGACATACTCTGCCTGCACCAGCAACTAAGGCGTCAGAATCGGTCCGCGGCGCCGAACACCGCACAGGCCCCTCTCCGGACCCCTCAGGCCAGTCCTCAGCTGCGGCCTGGACCAGCCACAAAGCACCCACTTTCCTCCGGCCCAGAGCCCGACCGTACTCACTGTGAGTTGCAGAGGCGCCCCGTCTTGGGGAAGGGAGGCTGCAACGGATAAACAGACCCGAAGGAAGGTCGGGGAGTAAAGGCGATGAAAGCTGTACTCGGACCAGGCCCCTCCGGCCACTAACTTCTAAATCTGCGGAGGCACAACACCGGCCAGCACGCATCTTGCCCCAAAGGCACTTCCGGAAGCTCTCTAGGAGTCCTGGAGGTCTACAAGCTCTATGGTCGGCCGACTGAGGGTACCGGAGTACCACGCCCCTCACCTGCTGTGTGCTGTGCCTCGGGTTCCTCCCGCGTCTGCGTGCCTCAGGCTTGCGCTGTCGCTGGGGCAGTGAACGTGCTGGGGAATAACGGACCTTGGTGTCCCCTCCGCCTTGTGTGCCCGTGCAGCTCCGCGCGCTCGCTGTCAATAGTAACGGTCCCCTGGGGGTAGATATCGGACGTGGGGAGGCTGGAGCTGTGAATAGGAGGCTGGGAAAGTGTTGGAGGAGGGAGCACTTCATGGATCCTTAGGATTCCAACTGGATTCGCGTTTGGCTCCGTTACATACCCTGTACTTTACTGTTCTCGATTCATAAACATATCCAGACCTCTCACATAGAGTACAAACTTCATGAGGAATTCCTGCTAATCACAGTTCATAGTTTTGTGAAATCCCTATGGCATGGCACTTAGGAATAGCATATTTTATTAAGTATTCAAAAAAATCGTAATTAAATATATATTCTTTTTGGATCTTTACATATTTCCCACTCTTTCCTATCTTAATGAATTTCTATCGCTTACAGCATCTGCTTTGCTGCTTAGCTGTTTTAATGCTAAACCTATGATGTAAGCTTGAGGAGTAGACCCTAGGTTTAATACCACAAGATATGGGGAACAAATCTATGTTCATTCTTTCTTTGTTAGTCTTTTTTTTTTTTTTTGCCTTTTTTTTTTTTTTTTTTGAGACAGGGTCTCTATTGCAGAGTGTAGTGGTGTGATCATAGCTCACGGCAGCCTCAACCTTCTGGGCTCAAGCAATCTTCCCACCTTAGCCCCCCAAGTAGCTGGGACTACAGGTGTGCACCACCCTCAGCTTAAAAAAGAAAATTTGTAGAAACGGGGTGGCGGGGGGCGGGGGGGGGGTCTCACTATGTTGCCCAGGCTGGTCTTGAACTCCTGGGCTCAAGTGATCCTCCTGCCTCAGTCTCCCAAAGTCCTCGGATTACAGGCATGAGACACCACCCTGGCCCTGTGTTCATTCTTTACAGACCTGTTGCATTAGAGCTTTTTAACTTTTGAGACTAATAGGATTTCAGGGGTGGAGGTTGTGGCAAGTGTTATTTTTTGTTGTTTAAGTCTCATGTATTTATTTCCTTCAGCACCTTTCCCAACCACCTATTATTGAGTTCTCAGGGCTCCTCCAATTTTCACCTTAATTTCCCTCTTTATCTGCTCCTGCTGGTAGCCACCACCACCATTTCTATCCCTTCCCAATTACTAACTCCCCAATATTTTGCGTACTGACAAAGTCGTTTTGATTTAAGGGTTTTGTCATCTAATTATCACATGAAAACAAGTAAATAATAGTAAACACTAGGAAGCTACAGTGCTTCTGGACTCCTTCAAAGTACTTATTTTTGCTTTTTATTTCACAGCTGTTGCTTTCCACCTGGGATGGTAACTGGAAGTAACTGGTGACAGACTAGAACTCTACTTTCAGTTTCTTTTTTCACATTTTAAAAATAACTTTTTTGGCTGAGCGCGGTGGCTCATGCCTGTAATCCCAGCACTTTGTGAAGCCGCGGGAGGATCACCTGAGCTCAGGAGTTTGAGACCAACCTGGCCAACATGGCAAAAAACCATCTCTGCAAAAAATACAAAAATTAGCCAGGCATGGTAGTGGGCTCCTGTAGTCCCAGCTACTCCAGAGGCTGAGGCGGGAGAATCGCATGAGCCTGGGAGGCAGAAGCTGCCGTGAGCTGAGATCCTGCCATTGCACTCCAGCCTGGGTAATAGAGCAAGACCCTGTCTCAACATAAATAAACAAATAAATTTTTTTTAAGTCTGAAGTTGTGCACATATGTAGTTGTACAAATTCAATGTGCACACAACTATGACTGCACATACTATGTACAAAGTTGTGTACACATAGGAAGTAAAATAGCGTCATGCCATAGGCAGTTTTCTCAAGCTGGACACACAGACACTGATTATAATAGATAAAATTGATAAATTTGACTTCAAAATTTTAAACTTAAATTCTCATCAAAATTTAAATCTTCTCAAAAAAGCACCATTAAGAAAGTGAAGAAAAAGCTACACACTGAAAAATATTTGTAATACATCTATCTGACAAAGAACTATCCAGAATATATAAAGAACTCTCACAATTTAATGAATAAGATAATTCAACACAAATAGGCAAAAGATTTGAACACTTTCTTTACAAAAGATAAAAGAATGGCCAGTATGCACACTAAAAAGTAACCATTATTCATCAGGGAAATGCAAAGTTAAAACCTCAATGAGTTACCACCACATATCCGTTAGAATGGTTGATAATATCACTAATTTCTAAGTTATTCAGGCTTGAGAGGCTTCCTTAGTTTACTCAATGAAACATGGAGATAAAGGAGAAATTATCAGAGCCAGATTTCTCCTTTGAAATGTTACTTTTCTCCATTAATATGACCACCATCCTCAGTTCTAATTACTTCACACCTGTGTGACTGCAACAGCCTTGAGATAGCCTTCCTAACTATACAAGACGTGGTCCTTAAATATCATTATCATTCTTCCAATCACTGACCCTGAGTGGTTCCTTATCTCTAAGTAAAATTTGAACTTCTATGCTTGCCTTTTATTTTTTGTATTTTTAAAAATAAATGAAACATGATAAAGATTAATATTATATAAAATTCTTAAAACTGACATCTCCACCCTCAAATAGTATTTACCTAGAATGTTGGGAGATAATTCTTTAATGGCTTCTCAAATTACTCCTAGTCTTATGGTAGATTTTTCTTTGAGGTTAGCTTTTCAAGGATGTTTGTATCTCCTTCTAGAGCACAGTTGTTTCCTGACCAGGATAATAAAGATAATGGCTCATTCTGGGGCAAGGCTGAGCAAAGGTTGGGCTTCCTAAGCTTGGCATTCCTCTGCTAGGTTGCAAACCCACTGTTCCATCCTAGCAGGGGAATGCCAAGCTTAGGCCCCTCTGTGGGCTTTGGGAACATAAGCTTTGGGAACAAGGGAATATAAAGCTTATGATGCCTGTGTTATTAAGTAATAAAGTCTTCTGTCTCTGACGCAGGAGTCCAGTGTCTTCTGTTAGTATCCATAAAACTGTGGCAAGTTAAATTGTTAGCTTGCAAGTAGGGTAAAAGTTTCACAATTTTCAATATGGGGTAATCACTGTTAAGTTTGGAGTGCATCCTTTTCCTGTACAAATACCCCACAAATTATATCTATATAAACAATTTTTTTCAACAAAAATGGAATATATATTGTTCTGACACTCCTTTTGTCATTTGAACGGTTGAAAGGTATTCCTCAATAGCATATGTCATATGTAATTCTTCCGCCATTGATTGACATTGATAAACAAGTGTTTTCCTTTTTTTCTACCACTAGCGTCCTGTCTGCCTTTTATTGCCTTCCAGAATGACCTTCTCCCTATCCCATACCCCTGGTCATAATTCCCCTGTACCCCCAAGTCAAAGGACTTATCTCATTGCTCACTACTCAATCTACACACTCGTCTATTATTCTAATAACCCCCTCTCAAGAGTTTATTATTCGATTTTGCACTGATCACATTCTGTCTTATATTACTTGCTATGTTACATTTGCTGTCAATAGATTAAAGCTTCCGTAGTTGAGGTGTCGGTTCTGAGATCTCCCTCCCAGTTGCAGTAAGTGGCAGCCCTTGAAATATGCAGATGTGCCATACATTTCTGACAGGAAGAGTGGTTTGCCTTTTTTTGTCAAGCAGCTAATCAATCTGATTCATCCTTTCCCTTCAATTCTAGTCTTATTCAATAATTCCTTCTCCTTAGGTAGGTCCTCATTCACCCATGTACTTATCAAGCACCCACCATATGACAGACGCCAAGTGAGGTGAAAGTGCTGGGATGAGCACCTCTGTGGATCTCACAATGACCATCTATCTTTTGCATCCTTCTTGGTTTTTCCTTTACCCAAGTTCTGCACTTCACTCTTTACCCGTGCTTCAGAAAAGCGGAAGTTGGTTAATTAATTCCATTTGTCTGACACGGATGAGAGTGACAGCAGACAAGGGGAAAGGCAGGGAAATTCCCTTAGACTGTTCTTACATGCACTCTCACACTTAATAGTCAAAGCCACCCTATGAAATAGACACTACGTTATTAGCCTGAGTTACATAAACGAGTAAACAGAGGCTTGGAGAAGTTAAAAATAAATTGCCCTCAGTCCTAACTGGAGAGTGATGGAGTCAGAATTTGAATCCAGGTTTAAAGAATTCTAGTGCCGGCACTCTGCACCTATTTCGCTTTGGACACTCATTTCCCCTAAGGATCAGAGAAGCTCAAAGTAGGCCACTTTTCGTCTCCGTAAGTCCGCAAGGTCCTGCGAGATCACAGTGAGCAGGGTACCAGCAAATACAGTCTGCGACCGCGAGACGTAAAGGGAAGAACGCTCCTCGGCGCCCCTCCCCAGTCTATCCTAAAGTCAAGAACGTCCGAGCCCGCCTTTCTCCGGGGGCGGGCTGCAATAAAACAGTAAAATCCTCCATTCCCCATCAGCGGTCGATTGGGGGCTCTCCCGAAGCGGCAGCTCTGTAGGACCGCTCTTCTACCCCAAGATCCCTCGGCTTCGGCCCCCTAGGTGCCAGGGTCTGCGGGACCCCACGCTCAAAGCCGCCGGCCGGGGTCGACAACTGCAGAGAGGGTCGGGATAGGAAATTGCGGGTAGCGGCAGATGCGGGTCCCCAGGCATCCCGGAGGTTCCCACAGGTCTGCAGTGGGCCTACTTTGCGAAAAGGGCCCGGCTGCGCCGAGCCTCGTTCAAATCAGATGCCAGATAGTGTTTCTTGGGATCCATCCAAATAGGGCCCTTGTTTCTCTTTGTGGGAGCCCTGGGCCTCCTTCCAGGCCGGAACCCAAGTGCTTAGGCAGCTGGGAAAGGCCGGTCCCCTTTTTCAGTTCTCTCGCGACCTCTAGCCACTTCCGGTTGCTAACGGTTCCCAAACAGCCCCCGAAAACGCTACGTGAGTTGGGCCCTGGGCCAGAGGCAGAAAACGGACGGAAGAAAAGGTCTGGCCGGTGAGTGTCAGAGTGAGGGCGAGATTGGGTGGTGTTCTCTGCCGGTGGATAGGCTCGGCCGTCCGGTTTGGGATTGGGGTTAGGTATTAGGGAGCGGTTCAAAATTATGCTAATTGTTAAGATTACGAGTATTATTTAAAAACATACACAACAGCAACAATACAATGAGCCCACGAAGATCAAATGCCAGTTAACTGATTTAAGCAGCTTTGATAGGAAGAAAATGCTGAATTTAATGCTAACAAAAAGATCTAAGTGCGCTGTTAGGGGCTAAGACTTTTACAACATTATGGGCCAGCCACTGTTCTAAACCCTTCACATTTGGTCACTCATTTAATTCCTACTTTATGAGGTAGATATCATTATAATACTGTTTTACAGATGGGGAACCTGAGGCACAGAGAGAAAAGTGTATTAGCCAAGGTCATATAACTAGTAACTGGCAGAACAAAGATTCATACCCAGGCATTCTTCCTTTAAATTCTGTACTCTGGCCTTTCATTGATAACCTGGTTTTATCAGCTTAGGAAATTTGCTATCCAGATGGAAGTATAAGTTTCTACAGAGATATGTTATTGCAGCAGTGTTCTGAATCTCATCGGGTTTGTTGGCAATTTGCCTTTCAACAAAGGGTTTTTTTTTTTTTTTTTGATAAGGGTGGCTTCCACAGAGAGATTTAAGGAGAAGAGAACAATAAAAATTTTCATTTTAATAAATAAGCCCCATTTCAATGTCCCTTCTCCTGTATCATTCCTCTGATTCTTCTCTGTCGTTATTTGTTTCTATTAGGTTAAATCATTTTACATTTCTGGTATTTAACCATTTTGACCCACAAAAACAGGGATTTCATTTGTTTAACCTAATACAGAAACATCTTTTCAAGCAGAATTTAGGAATCTACAACAATGAGCAAGATTATATTTTCATCTCCAAAATGTACGTTAAGTCTGTTTGTTTCTCTTTATATCCACTGTGAACCCATGGTCCATGCCACTACCTTCTTTCACTTGGGTTACTACGGTAGCCTCTGGACTGATTTCCTTCTGCTCTTTTCTCATTCTTGCCTCTTTAAGGAGCCAGAATGATCTTTTAAAAACAAACATTGGATTATGTTCCTCCCTTCTAGTAGTTCCCCATCACGTTTAGAATACACATCCTGGCCCCTGTTCACCTCTCTCACCTAATCTTGTGTCACCTTCCCCTTAATCCAGTGCTTTCAACACGTGGCCTTTTTCAGTTCCTGTAACACACCAAATTCATCCCTATTCAGAGACTTTGCATTACCTCTCCCTTTCATGTGGAATGGTTTTCTGCAGAACTGAAGGTCAGTTCTATCTAATAAATAGGAATATAATGGGATTCACCTATGTAATTTAAAACCTTCTTATTAATAGCCATATTAAAAATGTAAAAAGACAGGTGAAATTATCTTTAGTTTAAACCATCATATCCAAAATATTACTATATCAACATCTAATCAATATAAAAATTATTAATGAAATATCCTATATTCCATTTTTTGAAAGCCAGTGTGTTTATACTTATTGGACATCTCAATTCACATATTATATTTTCATAAATAATCTATATTGAGATTACATAAAATTTAAAATAAAAAAAGATTCACATATCCAAATTATTTCAAACATACTTAAAAGTTATCTAGTGAATTATGAGTTTTAAAGTTTAATTAAAATTAAAAATTTAGTTCCTCAGTTGCAGAGCCAAATGTACCTCGTGGCTACTACACTGGACAGCACAGATTTAGATCAAGGATAAAATGTGTATATTCATGATTGGGTCAAGGGGCAAAGAAGAAAATTGCACCAGAAGTGTGGCAAGGAGGGAAGGGGAAGGTCTGCAAAAATGCAGTGTAAGCTCTTTATGCAAGTCACATTTAAGTCACATTACTAGTCCTCACTAGTAAATGAGGTAAGGCTTTCTAAAGTAGACTACTTTTTAGCATCAAGGCTGCATAGATTTTAGGTATGTTGGGAATAATTTTCTGGGGTAGGAAAAGGGTCCAGTAGTGCTGGTCACATGTAGCATTTCTTTCTTTCTTTTTTGTTTTTTTTTTTTTTTTTGAGATGGAGTTTCTGCTCTTGTTGCCCAGGCTGGAGTATAATGGCACGATGATCTTGGCTCACCGCAACCTCCGCCTCCTGGGTTCAAGCAATTTTCCTGCCTCAGCTTCCTGAGTAGCTGGGATTACAGGCATGCACCACCAGGCCTGGTTAATTTTGTATTGTTAGTAGAGACCCTGACCATGATGGTCGGGATGGTCTGGAACTCCCGACCTCAGATGATCCACCCACCTCGGCCTCCCAAAGTGCTGGGATTACAGGCTTGAGCCACTGTGCCCGGCCACATGTAGCATTTCTAAGTAGAATTTTATTGTGTATGATGTGGAAGAATCGTAGAAATCTGATTATTTTCCTATAGAGCAGGGGTTCTCAACTGGGGGTGATTTTGCCTCTCAGGGGACATTTGCCTCACTCAGCCTGCCCACCAAATTGCCTGGAGACATTTTTGGATATCACAAGTGGGAAGTGCTAGTGACATCTAGTGGGTAGAGGCCAGGGATACTGCTAAACATCCTACAGTGCAGAGGACAGCCCCGACATCAAAGAATTGTCTGGCCCAGAATGTCAATAGAAATAGTTTCTCAAGGTTGAGAAACCTTGCTCTAGAGGATCTGAGTAAGAAAGACTGAGATACCCACTCTTTTAAAACCTCAGCCTAACTCCCTTGTGATATTACCATGGGAAAAACAGGTTGTTTTGAAGCATTTCAGTTTCCATTTGTTTCCACTGTTGATGGATTTTGTGATCAGACTAAAATAGAATAATTTCATGCTCAAGATGAGATTGCAGACCATTTAATAAAGATAATATAGTGTGTGCTGTACACGTAAGACTCAAAGCACCTTGGGATCAGGAGCTGGTCTTTTTACCTTTATATGGCTTGTATCATATGATCCACTGTCTCCAACAATTGATGCCAATATATTAGAATCACTTGTCTATCTTTCCTATCTCCATCCCTTGTTTTATAGTTGTTCCTCTTTTCATCCTTTTCTTTTCATCAAATTATTTTCATCCCTTTCTCCTCGTTTTCCCCCTCTTCATCAATACCCACTGATACCTCCTATAGACCCTCCCTCAACACTCATCCATTTCTTCCATTCATACCTGTTGACACCCTTACTTAGAATTGCCAGTTCACTACCAACCCATCTGTGTCTGAGAGAGCTGTTCCCCATATTCCCTATAGCTGTCTGTTGTAATTACTGTCTTGTTAGTCCACGAAACTACAAAATATAAATTCTTGCCTCCTCCCTCAGAAAAAAAAAACCCTCCAAAAAGATATGAAGAACAATAACACATTTGCTTTTGACACAACTCTCTGAGGAACTGCTTTCCATGTTCAGGTTTTTGTTTTGTTTTGTTTTGTTTTGTTTTGTTTTCAGACCAGGTGCTGTCCATTCAGGATAGCTCTCTGCTAGAACTGATACAGTGTCCAACATATTACACCTCCTCTTCCAAGATGTGTGGCTGTGATTGAGCTGTGTTCTTTCCAACTAGTTGCCCTCCCACCAGTTTCTTCTGTGGGTTTCTACATGCTTACTAAGACATTGCCTGCATCTCCAGAGTACCAGCAACTACTTAGATTTTCTTTGACCTCATGCCTCTTTTGCCTTTTGCCTGCAGTTATCCTAGACCCCACTGACTGTTCTTCTCTTACCTACATCATTCTAGGCTGTCTCTGGCCCCATGTCTTTCTGTCCCTCCCTGACTCTTACCATTACCCTTCTGGTTAACATTAGACCAAACCTGTGGTGGGCACTGTGGTGGCAATTTGGAATCAACATAAAACCTAAAAAGGGTATAATGGTTGTAGTGCTCCAGACTACTCTTCACTCAGCCTTTAAGGGTGCAGGACTCTAAGACTAGAACAGTTCTTTGTACATAATAGGTATTCAAAACTACTAGCTGAACGGAATGTTCTGTCATATATAGCAGGAGTCCCCAAGTCCCTACCGTGGCCAGGAAAGCAGGAGGTGAGGGGCCAGTGAGCAAGCAAAGCTGAGCTCTACCTCCTGTCAGATGAGCAGTGGGATTAGATTCTCACAGGATCGCAAACCCTATCGTGAACTGCACATGCGAGGGATCTAGGTTGCGCTTTCCTTATGAGAATCTAATGATAAAGGAAACAATACCCCCTTCCCTATCCCTGGAAAAATTGTCTTTCACGAGACCAGTCCCTGGTTCCAGAAAGGTTGGGGACTGCTCATACAGAGGATAAAGGAAAATCAGTCTGTCATGTGTTTACCAATTTTAGGAAACCTAATCTTAGGATAGCCAAAATCATCTTTCTTACCATTGCAGAAGCCTCCCTAAATTCAAGGATCAGAAACATGAGTTTCCCCTTTAAAGACTCTGAACAGTTTCTAAGCATTGTAGTGTTTCTCAGAAAGACTAAAGGTAAAAGGGGAAAAGCCATTATTCAGAAAGCACCTAACTTTATTTTTAAAATAAGCATGTTTCTAATACTAATACTAAATATTTCTTACTTTACTTTTCTCTTCATGACCATTAAAGAAAATCCTTTCTTTGAGTGTTTCAAATACTTTGAAATATTATTCAGGTAATTATAGTAAGTCATAAAACAAGTATTCATGTGAAACCTGACATTTAAAAAATGTGTTGATGTAAGATACTCAAAGTAAATATACATTTTTTTTAAAGGACCATTATGTTAAAGGGACATAAAAGCTCAGTTTATCTTTAGGGCATTATGAGAAATACCTTAAGATTCATTTTCTTGGCTGGGCATGGTGGCTCATGCCTGTAATCCCAGCACTTTGGGAGGAGGATGGGAGGATTGTTTGAGGCCAGGAATTCGATACTAGCCTGAGTAACATAGTCAGACCCTATCTCAAAAAAAAAAAAAAAAAAAAAATCCAGATATGGTGGTGTGCACTTGTAGTCCCAGCTACTTGGAAGGCTGACGTGGGAGGATTGCTGGAGCCCAGGAGTTCAAGGCTGCAGCCAGGAGTTCAAGGCTGCAGTGAGGTATGATTGTGCCACTGTACTCCGGCCTGGACAATGGAGCAAGACTCTTTCTTTCTTTATTATTATTTTTAAAAGATTCATCTTCCTACAGTTATAGACATAAAAATGATTCTTATAATTTTCCTGATCTTAAACACAATGATAAAGCAGTTGTTCTTAATAAATATCTTCAATTGAAATATCTTAATTGAAAACAAGAGATTTGAAGAGATTAGATCACTTCTTTCCTGATTGTTTTGGTGATCGTTATTCCTAGAACTAAGTAAAGAACCAGAGCTCTGCTCTTGGCAGTTTGATTGGTGGTGTGAATTTGAATGTGCAAGGCCTATGGCCACAATTCCTATCATGCTATAAGATTCTCAAATTAGAGATGTGGCCAGGTGTGGTGGCTCACACCTTTAATCCCAGCACTTTGGGAGGATGAGGCGGGCGGATCACTTGAGTTTGAGACCAGCCTGGCTGACATGGGAAAATCCTGATAAAAGTACAAAAATTAGCCAGGCATGGTGGTGCATGCCTGTAATCTCAGCTACTCAGGAGGCTGAGGCAGGAGAATCGCTTGAACCCGGGAGGTGGAGGTTGCAGTGAACAGAGGATCACTCCAGCCTGGGCAAAAAAAAAGAAAAAAAAAGGTGTGTATCTGTGCTGTCCAATATGGTGGCCAGTAACATTGTAGCTATGAGCACTTGAAATGTGAGGAACTGAATTTTCCATTTTATTTGAGTTAATGTGGGTACTGGCCACCAATCTGGACAAACTGGACCAAGTTAGACCAACCCCTTCCTATCTCCTTCAGTTTAAAATAACCTGAAATCCAGAAAAGAAGTTATATCTAGTTATAGATCCCTTTCTCTCCCCAGCAGCTCCTAATGATCACAGACTGCCTCCTCCTCCATTTTGTTTTCCTCAGCCTTTTTTTCTTCTTTTTGAGATAAGGTCTTGCTGTTGCCTAGGCTGGGGTGCAGTGGTGCGATCACGTCTCACGACAGCCTTGAACTCCTGGGTTCAAGTGATCTTCCCACCTCAGCCTCCTAAATAGTTGGGTGGAACTACAGGTGTGTGCCACCATGCCTAGCTAATTTTTCTTAAGTTTCTGTAGAGGTGGGGTCTCGCTGTGTTGACCAGGCTGGCCTCCTGTCTTCTGATGGCTTATTCTTTATCATTGGCAAACAAAAATTTCCAAAAAATAATCATACTCCCCATTTTAAGATAAAAAAGGGATGTTGAGGCTATTATATGAGTAATGATGGAAAACAAATAATTAGTATTGTTTTATATCTTAATCTCAAAAGTAGTTTTCATCAGTTTTAACTTGTTGAAACATACCTGGTAAGCCTCTATTATCATCTGTACTTTACAGAAGGGGAAATGAAGGCAGAGAAAAATGTGTATGTCTTGTCTTGCCTAAAGTCAGACACTGAATGGTCAACTAAAAAGGACCTGGAGCAGAGACAGAATTAATTCACTGTCTTTCATCCAGGAACCATTGATCTTGGGCTGCAGGTGAGCAGTGTTGTCAGTGGACAAGGCTTTCTGAAAGAATTCTTGATTCCCCCTCAAAACTGAACTAATATGAAATAAAAGGATATTTTACTCAGGTAGATTCTTTGGTCCAGAGAAGTTTAATGATGACTGAAGCTTTGACCACATTGAGGAAACTCAAGGTTTCTAAAATAGATTCTTTGATAACTAGTTAGGCCTGAGTGTCTAAAGAACTTTTGATATTACTACTATATTAGTAGAGTTTATTTGCAGTATGAATTCTTTGATGTCTAATAAGAGCTGAACTTACTCGGAAAGGCCTTCCACACTCATCACATTCATAGGGTTTTTCACCTGTGTGGATTCTCTGATGCTGAATAAGACCTGTGCGCCCACTGAAGTCTTTCCCACATTCTTTACATTTATAGGGTTTTACTCCCGTGTGTACTCTATGATGTCCAATGAGATGTGAGCGCTGAATGAAGGCTTTTCCACACTCATCACATTTATAGGGCTTCTCTCCCGTGTGAGTTCTCCTGTGTTTACTAAGGTCTGAGCTATGACTGAAACTTTTCCCACATTCATCACATTTATATTGTCTTCTTTCCCTCTGTTGCCATTCTGATCTGCCCTCATTTTCAATAATATCTTTGGACTTAGGATGCTGAGGAGTATCTTTGTTCAGTCTGTCATTTATCTCCCCAAGGAATTCCTTGTCTTTGGGCATATCTTCCCTCTGGAACAACTCTTCATTCTTAGTCCTAGTTTTATCACCTGTAACAAACAAACAGTACACAAACAGGTCCTATTCTATGTTTGAGAAGCAAACAGCCTATGGAAGAAAGAACATGTAAATGTTATAAATGTGTTATAAAATAATGAGAAGTCACATACAACACACATATCAAATATTTGGTACCATCTTATTTTTGGTATCATCATAGCACAGAGTCACAATGTAAGGAAGAAATTAAGAATTAAGGAAGATATCAGCAGAACAAGCTGTTTGAGAGTAGATTAAGAGAAGAAAAGGCAAAAATAGAGCTCAAGAGATAAGTTAGCAATACTGTGTAAGGGAAGAAGGATAAATGAGGGGACTATAGATATGCCAAGGATAATTAGAGAGACTGGAGAACAGAGATGGGGAGGGAGGTAAAAGTTTGGGAGAAACATGCAGGGGCCTGAAACATAGGTGGCAAGTAAAATCAAGTAAAAGTGAATGGAGAGGATAATAGGATTTGGGGTCTGAGAGGAATATAGTGAATAGGAACCATCCAAGGAGAGGAGTGTGTTTGAAGGATAATAATTAGCTGGAAGCAGGAAGCATGACAACATGCAGGTCAGAGTAAATAGAGGAATGAAAAGGAATAGGAAATGACAATGGATAGTCAGTGTATATGCTGGGTAAAATATTTTTTCCTGAAACTGATGTCCTTGCTGTCATCACCTCCTGTCTAAATCCTAGCTCGGTGGTTTCTAACCTTATTGTGCATCAGAATCAGCTGGATCATTTATTAAAACACACATTGCTGATTTTCCCTCCCACAGACGACTCCTTATCAGAATCAAACTCAGAGCAGTTGCTATTCTTAGAATGTTATTCTCTGATGCTATTTTTTTTCACTGTTTCTTTACCTAAAATGTCACCCCCTTTCAGCTCCCACCTGACCTTCTCAGCTCAAGCAAGCCTACTCTGTGATACTTTTGCAGGCGCACCTCAGGGATAGCTATCCTCTTTGTAGTTCACGGTGTATCTCTAGTATGGTAATTATTACACTATTGTAAGTGCTCACTCTCCTGCTTCTTGAAGAGAAGTAATGTAAGTGTCTAACCTTTGGATTCCTAACATTTAGTATAGTGCCTGGCATATAGCTGCTATTTAGTAAATGCTCAATGAAAGATGAATGAATCAAAAGACAGGTTGAGCCAGGCACAGTGGCTCATGCTTATAATCCTAGCACTTTGGGAAGCTAAGGTGGAAAGATCACTTGAGCCCAGGAGTTTGAGACAAGCCTGGGAAACATAGTGAGACCTCTCCTCTAAAAAAATAAAATAAAATAAAAATAAAAAAGAACAGATAGGACGTTCTTAACATCACTTCTAAAGCCAAACAGTAACCAGCACTCCACTCCTAGAGTTAAAGCACTGAAAGGCTTCTTTACATTACATATAATTAAATGTCATCCTTTCCAGATAGCAGCTAGGAACATCTTAGCTCAAAATAATTTTTCAGATTAGACAAATCATCTGGTAGGGATCCTACAGGATGGGAGAACTATATTGGTAAAACTTAAGTGGTAAGAATACAAAATAGGCTAGAGTATAAGGAACTACCTGGAGAGGCATTATTAGACATGAGAGCCTCTAGAGAAAGGGTGGTGAGCACTGAAAAAGGTAGGGTTTGGACAAACTGGAATTTAAAATTCACCTGCTTTTTAATGTAGCCTGGGGATACACTAGACACCCTAGTTTGTAATTAGGGAGCTGGGATGGGGGACAAAACCCAATTAATTTGACATGCAGATAAAAACAAGAAACTTTGCTGTATTGACTGATCATTGTCTCTCTTCCCTACTTCTTTCATCATGGGAATGTGTTATAGATTGACTTGTCTTCCTCCACAAATTCATACATTGAAGCCCTAACCCCTTTCAAACATTACTGTATATGACGATAGGGCTTTAATGAAGTAATTAAGGTTGAATGAGATCATAAGGGTAGGACCCTAATCCAATAGTACTAGTGTCCTTACAAGAGGAAGAGACACCAGGAATGTGTGTGTACAGAGAAAGGCCATGTGAAGACACAGCAAGAAGTCTGCAAGCCAAGGAGAGTAGCCTTACTAGTAACTAACCCAGTAAGCATCTTCATCTTGGACTTCCAGCCTCCAGAACTGTGAGAAAATAAATTTCTGTTAAGCCACCCATAAGTCTATGGTATTCTGTATGGCAGGCCTTGCTGACTAATACAGAGTGCCATAAGTTCTCCTGTCTCAAAATGGAAATTTAGGGGGATTTGGAACAAGAATCATTAGATAACAACAGAATTATAAGGATATTAAATAAACTCCATCCTCATCCCTTGGGCCAAATAACAGCTTTTTTGTCTAGTGAGAAACTAAAATATAACTCCATCATGGAGCAAGGGTAAGAAGAGGATAAAATTATCCATAGTGAGGTGGAGGACAAGCAGGAAATCTTTAAAAGGAGAAGATGAAAGTGAGAAAGTTTTCCTCTAACCTAAAGAAGTACCTCTGCCCTCATACACTCAGAACTGTTCCTGCTTACCATTCCTTTGTGGTTTCCCAGCTTCCTGCTCCAGCTGGGTCTTTTTGGGATGGAGCTGGACAGTCAGTGATTCATATGGCCTTCCCAAGGGGGCCAACTTGTCCATGAGTATGTCCTGTCTTTCTGAATTGCCTGGGACCTAGGGAAAATGAGGTGTGTAAGGTGAATTTTATGGAAACTTAAGTAACTTCAGATAAAACAATCAAATGAAACATCTTCCAGGGACATAGAAAGGGGGGACAAATTCTCATTTCATTGTAAATGGCAATAATGGCTAGGAGAAGGAACAGAGGCTAATCTCTACAATTCAGGACACTAGAGAGTAAAATTCAATGTCTCTTCTTTCATTGATCTGCAGAAGTCCAGGATCAGAGCACTGGGATTTGGAAGGTAGCTTAAAAATCATCTAGCCCAACTTCCAGCAAATGGGAGCATTTCTTCTATAACCATGCTATCCGATATGGTAGTCACTAGCAAAATGTGGTTACTGAGTACTTAAAATATGGCTAGTACAAATGAGATAAGCTAAATGTAAGATACATACCAAATTTTGAAAATTTAAAACACAAATATCTAAAATACCTCATTAAAAAATATTGATTACATGATTAAATATTGTGGGCTAAATAAAATATATTTCACCTTTTTTTTAAATGTGGCTACTAGAAAATTTAAATACATATACAGCTTGCATTATATTTCGTTGGACAGTCCTATTCTGCAATATCCTTGACATCTACTTGAATCTCCGCTTGAATACCTATATGGAAAGGGAGTTTCTTATGGGGTAGCCTATTTTATTTATGGGTATCTATGAATGGCAGAAAATTATTTCTTTTCCTCTGATACCTGATTGCCTTTTGGTAACTTCCCACTGATCCTAGCCTTCCAAACAGGCATAGAATCAGTCTAGTGACTCTCCTCTCTTTACCCAGCCACACTTTAATTATTTAACATAGGTAGTCAGGTCCCTTCCTATGCCTTGTTCTTTAGAGGATAAATATTTTCAGATGTTCTTTCATATGCCTTTTGCTTTGGCTCCGTCCATATCCCCTGATCACTCACAGCCAGATGACTGCCCCTTCACACCTGCTTTCCAGGTTCATCAAGCTCTCTCTCCAGATCCTCCAGTACCGTCACTGCCTCCTCTCCAGTCTCTGGATGGTGTGCATGCACCCATGCTTGCAGGTCTTTAGGAAGAATGCTCAGGAACTGTTCTAGCACCAGCAGGTCTAAAATCTGCTCCTTGGTGTGGCATTCTGGCCTCAGCCACTGACGGCAGAGCTCCCACAGCTGGGTAAGAGCTTCACGGGGTCCAGGTGCATCCTGATAGCAGAGCTTCCTGAAGTGTTGTCTATAGAGTTCCCTCCTGTGAGGACTGCACTTTTGTGAGCTGGAATCCTGTCGCCAGTAATGGTCCTCTGCCTTAATTATCAGAAGTCCTTTTTGGTCCTCAGGTTCCAGGGCTGTGGTCATTCTGGGCTTTGCCAGGAGATTTATCCTCTATATGGGATTGAGTCAAAGAGAATCTCTTAGAATCCTGCCTCAGAGACACTCCTAAGGCATAAAAAGTTGTTACCATAGAGAAATTACAAAAATTTCTGTGAACATAAACACATCATAATGAAGCCAAGCCACCAGAAGTCAATCAGAGAAAACAGTCTTATAGGAAGCTGAAACAAAACAAAACAAAACAAAAAACAGTGACGCAGGGATATGATTTGAATCTGTGCTCTATTGTGTAACTTAGAGGAAGTTATTTATCTGGACTAGAACTACAGATCCTCAGGTACAATTCTCATGTGTGTTACTGGGTTGATATACAGATTACATGAGAACGTATGCAACGTCCCTGGCATGGCAGCGGGCACTAGTAAGCACTAAATAAATGCCAAGTATTATTAACGGCTTTGTTAAAAGGCTTTTCATTCTGTTACCATGAGATGCACGGGCCAGCTTGTGCCCCCAGGATTCACTGGTTATAGGATATGTGTGCCAACCCTGGAAGGGGATCAGACAGATGCCTCTGCAAAGGAACCCGCAACCAGTGTCCCCCTTCCACCCATCCTCTCCCGGAAGGTTGGGCCAACTCCTCTCCTGTAGATCTGTTGGGGGACGGAGGGAGGGACAGGAGTGTTACACTCTGCCCGCGACAGGGAGGTGTGGGGAGGGTGTTGCTGCTGACCACAGCTGCGCCTTGTCCCCTTTTCTCCACCTGGGAGCCGGGAGACACTCACCTTACGCGCAGGGAGGAACAGGTGCAACAGCTAGCGTCCTTTGGACAGCCCCGAACAAAGACTAGACTCAAAGACACCAATCGGCGCCCGGCCGCTTCAGCCGGGCACTTCCGGGCCGCTCTAGGAAGCTTCGCCTCTGTGGCAGCTTCAGGGCTTGCCTCCTCGGCCCTAGCCAGTGGAGGACCCGGCTTTTACGCCTCGTATTGATGGGACTGCGGGATCTGCGAGCAAGTCTTATTTATACTTCTTTAAAACGTTTTTCGGTTTAATTATTGAGTAATATGGATAAGTAATGCATTCACATACATTTATTAAAAAGAGTAAATGTCCCCCAGCGTCTAGTTTGACAATATTTTTCGTGACTTGTATATCCTTCCGTAGATATATTACACCGTTATAGATTGTCCGCGCTTTTTCCCCTCTGCACAAACAGTAGCACTTCTGTACCTTTCTTATTTTTCTTTTTACCAAGTGGTCTTGGTAAAGGCTGTACATAAGTGTTTCCTTGATCTTGCTCTTTTTTAAACAACTGCACGGTATTCAACTGTGTATTATGTTCTATAATTTGTTAATAAGTACCCCATTGGTGGTCATGAGGTTGTTTCCAATTCTTCTTTTTCAAACATTGCTGCAATAACTTACTGTGAACTCACATCATTTTTCATGTGTAAGGATATATCCATAGTCTGTATGTCTAGAAAGGGAATTACTACAGCATAGAATAGGGAAATTTGTACTTTTGTTAATGCCAAATCACCATAGAATCTACTAGCAGTATTCTTATTTACCTATACTTGTCAACACAGTGTTATAAAATATTTTGATCTTTGCCAAACTGATGGGTGAAAAATGCTCTTAGTTTTTTACTCCCTCTTCCCCTTTCTTACACAAATATTGATTTATCTACTATGCCAGGCACTATTGTGGAAGCTGGAACTAATTTTGAGCAAAACAATGCTCTTCCTTTCATGGAATTTATAATCTTGTGTGTGTGTGTGTGTATGTGTGTGTGTGTGTGGTGGGGAGGCAGGCAATAAACCAAAAAATATACATAGTGTGTAGACGGTGGATATCAGTTCTAAGGAGAAAATAAAGGAAATAGGGAATTTGGGGTGAGAATGAAGTGATGCAATTTAAATAGGATATTCATGGAGGACCTGACTAGGAAACTGACATTTGAACAAAGATTGAGGGAGCTGAGGGAATGGGCCATCAGGGATAAAGATGTTTCAGGGAGAGGGATAACAAATGCAAAAGCCTGGAGTGGAGTGTGTTTTAAGTATTTTGGGCAAAGGAAGGATGCTTGTTTTTCTGGAGCTGAGTGAGCAAAAGATCGTTGGGTGGAGAGATAGTGAGAGCCTTGGGTGAGTGCAAGGGTATTTTTACTCTAAAATGATAAAATGATAAGCTACTCAGTTTATTTTCTTTTCTCTTTTCTTTCCTTTTCCTTTGTTTTAGGAGATGGGTCTCACTCTGTCACCCAGACTGGAGTGCAGTGAGTGGTGCGATCATAGCTCACTGCAGCCTGAAACTCCTGGGCTCAAGTGATCCTCTCGCCTCAGCCTCCTGAGTAGCTGGAGCTACAGGTGTGAGCTACCCAGCATGGCTCATTTGAGATTTCTGAGTAGAGAAGTAACATGATTAAACTTGGGTATTGAAATTATTATTTTGGCTGCTATGTTAACAGTAGACTTGAATGTGAAGGGGTTGGGCAAGGGCAAAAGCAGGGAGACAGGTTGGAAAGCTGGAATGGGAAGGGCCTTTTTAAGAATAACACAAACCCCTAAAGACATAAAACTGAAAAGGCCATGGAGGAAAAGATAAATGAAACTGGCCTTGTAAAATTGAAATATTTGAATGAAAAAAGTAAAAATAAAATATAAACTAAAAGTAAAATATGCCACACATCTAAAAGACACAGCTGATTTTCCTGATATACAAAGACCTTTTATCTTACCAAAAAATAAAAATATGAACAAGCCAATAGAAAAATAGACAAAGTACTTAACCTGCATGCATTTATTGTCAGGCCTCTGACAATATGATACTAAGCCATCATAGCCCCTGTGACCGCCACGTATACATCCAGATGACCTGGAGCAACTGAAGAACCACAAAAGATGGCATTCCACCATTGAGATTTGTTCCTGCCCCACCCCAACTAATCAATCGACCTTGTGACATTCCCCCTGCCCCCGACAGTGAGTCTCATGATCTCCCCACCCAGCACCTTGGCACCTTGTGACCCCCGCCCCTGCCCACAACAGATAACCACCTTTAACTGTAATTTTCCACTACCTACCCAAATCCTATAAAACTGCGCCACCCCATCTCCCTTTGCTGACTCTCTTTTTGGACTCAGCCCACTTGCACCCAAGTGAAATAAACAGCCTTGTTGCTCACACAAAGCCTGTTGGTGGACTCTTCACACAGACTCACGTGACATTTATAGAACACAAAATTAAGAATAATGAATATGAAAAGGTTCACTAATAAGAATTTAAACAAAACAAGAAAGATTTTTAAGATTGCTAAAGACAAACGATTTATAATATTCAGTGTTAGGAGGTGTGTGGATATACAGGCATACTTAGTTTTACATTTTTAGAAGGTAAGACTTATTTAGAAGGTAAGAAGTTGTCCATACCCCTTGATTCAACAACTTAGCTTCTTGGAATTATCCATATAGAAATGCTTACATAAATGTTTGAACATATGTACAAAGAAGCACTATTTATTTAAATTTGGAAACTTGAATGCCTAACATTTGGAATTTAAATTTTTATATGTCTATTCATTAAAATACCACCCAGTTTTTAGAAACTAAGAGACGCTAAAGGTATATTGAGTAAAATAAAAAGTTACAAAAGATATGGTATGATTGTTTTTGTGAAAATTATTATCTTAAAAATGTTGGCCGGGCACGGTGGCTCACACCTGTAATCCTAGCACTTTGGGAGGCCGAGGCAGGCGGATCACAAGGTCAAGAGATCGAGACCATCCTGGCCAACATGGTGAAAGCCCATCTGTACTAAAAATACAAAAATTAGCTGGGCATGGTGGCATGTGCCTGTTAGTCCCAGCTACTTAGGAGGCTGAGGCAAGAGAATCACTTGAACCCAGGAGGTAGAAGTTGCAGTGAGCCGAGATCATGCCACTGCACTCCAGCCTGGCGACAGAGTGAGACTCTGTCTTAAAAAAAAAAAAAAAAAAAATTCAGTATGAGTATCAGTTGGGGGTAAACTTAAGGAGAACCTGCATTTTATACATTATATATTTCTGGAACATTTCAATTTCTTATGAAGATTTGCTACTGGTATAAATGGGAAAAGATAATTGTTCTTAAAACCCTATTTATTCTCCACAACCTATAAAAAAATTTTCCTGTTTGGAGAATTTCATCAATATCTATTTTCCTCCTCTGAAATTCTTTGCCTGACAAGTCAAAGATAAGTAATGCATTCACATAAATTTATTAGAAAGAATAAATGTCCCCAGCATCTAGTTTGACAATATTTTTTTGTGAAATGTATATCCTTCCATAGATATATATACCTTTTGTAGATATATACCTTTCATCTTAAAGGAATTATGCCTTGTAAAAGGGTATAATTCCTTTAATATGAAAATCAGATTCAACTTCTCTGTGCTTTTTAAGGGCAAATATAAGTGAGCAAATAAATTTGTGTGGATTATTTAGAAAGTGTAGATATAAATAATTTTCAAATATGCTTTAGAACACTCTCCCACTCTGGGAAGAAAATTTTAGAAAAAGGATAACCCCTGCATTTCTTTCCATTAGAAGTACATGATCAAAAGACAAAGTCCCTTTTTCCCTTGACTGTGACATAACATGTCCCTCGTAGGCAACTGAACAGATAAAAAATCCAGACGATGCTTAGTAATTTCCTGCTTCCCCTTTAGTGCACAGTGTATTATCAGTATGTTTTGCCCTCTTTATTTAATATCTTGCTGAATTAAATTATCTCATCAGGTTTTTAAGCACAAGCCCAGCCTGCTTTCTGGATGATACCTGCCACAGGTCATCCTTCCTGAATTTCCTAAATAGACCAGAATATTCTTCAAGCGTGCCCCTGGCTCATCATCCAACTTCAGAGAATCAACTGGCTAGCACCTTGGAGCACCTGCTATGGTAACGTGAGTGGCTGAACACCAGACAAAAGGAGGCTCCCAATCACTGTTGGAGATCTTGTTAAAATCCTGGCTCTATCCTCAGCTTAGGTGTATTCTTCTTGTACTAGGATAAAGCCTCTCTGACCTCTTCATTAAGGCCTAAGTATACAGTATGGTATATGACAAGCAGGACCTTCCTCTCCTCCCCCTGTATCTTCCAAAACTACAAAAACAGAAAGCCCCCAACCTTCTCACCCCTGCCTCACACAAATCCCCACAGTGGACTATTTAAAAAATAACACTACTTGGTAGATATATATTCTCACTTGCTTTCATTATAGAAAAAAGAAAAATAAATGAACTAAACATCCAACTCAAGGAATTACAAAAAGGAGAAAGCCTCCTCTGCCCCCAAGGAAAAAGTTGGAAAAAAATAAAAGTAAAAGCAGAATAAAATGGATTAGAAAATAGAAAAATAGTGACATTAATAAATAAATACAAAAATCTTTGTTAACAAGCCCATAAAAGCAACAAGCCTATGGTAAATCCAATTGAGAGAAAACATTTAAACATTATAAATCACAAATAGCAGATGAAGAGGAAAGTAGCCTGCTAACATTTTTGAAAATCTCAATGAAATTAGTGATTTTCTGGGAAAAAATATTAGTTCCAAAATTCATTTAAGAAGTAGAAAAATCTAAATAAACCAACCCTACCCTAAAGACAATAATTGAAAAAGTTATGAAAGAGTAATCTCTAGACTCAGATAATTCTGTAGCATTTTAATTTTTCAAAAGCATTTACATGTGTATGATGAATTCTTTCTAACTTTTCCATTTGGAATATACAGAAATTGGAAGAAAAAGGGGGAAATCACTCTATTTTCATCACCTAAATACAGTTGAGTTTGTTGTCATTTTCTTTCAATTTTTAATATTTTAAATATTTTATTATGATTATATTATGTAATATATTCAGTGATTATATTATGTAATATATTCAGTGATGAAAAGAACACAAGCACAACAATGCTACTTGACTTTTTTTTTTTTTTTTGAGACGGAGTCTCGCTCTTTCACCAGGCTGGAGTGCGGTGGCGCTATCTTGGCTCTCTGCAGCCTCTTCCTGTCAGGCTCAAGCAATTCTCCTGCCTCAGTCTCCTGAGTAGCTGGGACTACAGGCGCACACCACCATGCCCAGCTAATTTTTGAATTTTTAGTACAGACAGGGTTTCACCATGTTGGCCAGGATGGTATCAATCTCTTGACATCATGATCCACCTGCCTCAGCCTCCCAAAGTGCTGGGATTACAGATGTGAGATACCACGCCCAGCCCACTACTTGACATTTTAATGTAATAAAAACTTGTCATTTTATTATAAACTTTTCGTAAGAATAATTTATATCTATACATTGTTTAAGAAAATATACAGAACCTAAAAGAAGAATTGGAAAGTTTACATTAAATATATAAGGTGCTTGGTACAATGTCTGAACCATAGTAAGTGCTCAACAAATGGCAGCTATTATTGCTATAGTTTATAAGGGCTTTTCCTTTTGCATGTATCATTTATTTAACTTAGAATGGGTATTATTATCTCAGAAAATACTATTGCAGAATGGAGAGGGGGAATAGACAAACTTCTTTCCACAAAGGAGCACTCTGGATGCCTCTTGGAGAAGCCAAGCATATATTTTTGCTACTCAGGAGAATCTTTTTCCTGAAGTGACATCTAGGCTGAGCAGGATTCAACAAATTGGGGGCTAGAGTGGTAGAGAAGAGAGGTATCCTATGTCAACACTCAGAGACTAACACAGGACAAGGATCCTGAGTGGCCCTCAAGGAATAGTAGTAAACTTAGATTTGGGTTAGGATCCTTCATATAAGGCATTTGGCCTACATGGCATGGAAATAAAAGGTTGATTATTACTCTGAAGACGGTGATAAAAAGAACATAAAGTACTCCAACCTCCAGAGACCTTCAGCTTCCATCTCACATTCCTCTAAAGTTTGCTGCTTTCTCCCTTACTATGCTTTCACTAGTTTGGCTTCCATTTCCTCTTTGCAGTTTGTTTTTGTCATGTCCTTGTCCTTTTTAACCACTTTTTCCCTTTACCCCCAATTTCTCTTCACTTTCCTTTGCTCATAGAGTTTATTCCCATCCTTCCCTTATTCTTAGCTGCTTTTTTCCCCCTACCTCTCCACTTTCCCATTTTGGCCCCATCCTACCATTTTTCCACAACTGCTCCTATTACTAAATGCTTCAAATGTAAATGATTCTCTCCTCAGTTTAATACCTGCTTTTGGCCCAGTGTTTTTTCACTATTACACTTAATGTTGACCCACTTCATGTGTTTTGTATCTTACCCAAAGAAGTAGTCTCTATGGAGTCTTCTAGAAGCTATTATAGTTGACTTTCAGTAGATTACCTACAAATTCTATCCAAATAAAATTTCGAAGTGGCTTTCCTCTAACTTCAGGTGATCAAAGAATATATTTAAAAATTTTAATCTAAATCTTCAGATTTGTTAGCAGAAAACCTGTTCTTCATAGAAAAATTTAATTGGAAGGCCAATATATAAAACTAATGAAAGTGAAGCTGTTTGGGTGGTAAAGCATCTAGAGTCCTTGAAGCCTCACTAAGAAATCCTTAGGGCACACAGTTTAAATGGGTGAATGAAGGGGGCAGTATAAGGCAACAGAAGCTGTGTGACAGGGAGGACCATGTCCAACTGGAGAGTAGAATGAATTTGAATGAATTATTAGAATGAATTATTATTTACACAGGTAGAATGGTTCAGTAAGGGTAAAACAAGATTCATCACCCAAATTCCCAGTAACCTTTCACATCTTAAAGATGGCAAACAGGCCAAATGGGCTGTATTTGCCCTGCACAGGCATTTCCCCCCCAATGCAGTATTTTTAGTACTTTATGTTCTAGATGAGAGTAGAATGAATCAGCTCATCAACTATTGCCATGTGGGAATGTGGTGTCTAGTGTAGTCACGTCATGCATTTTTGTAAGAGTATCTGGAAAGTTAGATTTTATATGAAATCTCCAGATTCTTAAATAATGGCAATAGTTTTAAATATTTTTAAAAATACTGCATTGGGGGGGAAATGCCTGTGCAGGCCAAATACAGCCCATTTGGACTGTTTGCCATCTTTAAGATGTGAAAGGTTACTGGGAATTTGCGTGATGAATCTTATTTTACCTTCACTGAACTATCCTACCTATGTAAATAATAATTCATTCTAATATTACAAAATGGCTTTTGTATTTCACAGTGCTTTTAAGGTAAGTAAGTAAAAAGCTATAGTATTTTATCAAGTTAAAAAAATACAAGGCTTTTTTATGTAGATCAGATGTTAATTCTAATTTCACACTTTAGAGAAGTTTATTACTCCAACTTCAAAGAAACAAATAGAAGAGGAGAAAAAGGGAAGGGGAAAGAGAACAGTAGTAATTGCTAAAACCTCCAATATATATCTAATAGAATGTTTAGATTTCCTGAGCCACTTGCTTTAGAGAAAAGTTTGAGAGTATGGAATAAGCTCCTTCAGAGTCCCAGTTTATCAGGTGATGTGCCTAATGGCAGAGAATCAGAAAGCCTTGTTTAGCAAACCTGCAGGTGCTTGCCCATTTCAGCCTTCACATGTATTTTCTTTCCTTTTTTCTGGGACAGAGTCTTGCTCTATTGTTCATGCTGGAGTATGGTGGTGTAATTATAGCTCATTGTGACCTTGAACTCCTGAGCTCAAGCAATCCTCCTGCCTTAGACTCCTGAGTAGCTGGAACTACAGGCATGCACCACTATGTCCAGCTAATTTTTAAATTTTTTGTATGTTGTATGTAATTTTTTGTTATATGTAATTTTTCGATGTTGCCCAGGCTGGTCTTGAACTCCTGGTCTCAAGTGATCCCCCACCTTCACCTCCAAAACTGCTGGGATTACAGGCATGAGCCACCATGCCTGGCTGTATTTTTAAATGACTGCTGAAATTGCAATAGTGATTGCAGAGTTCCCTACATCACTGTATTGGTGGCATCTTTTTCTAGTTGTGCTTTTTTGATGTTCCACAGGAATGAGCATAGATGAACAATGTTGCACCACGCTTGACATCACCGGGGCTTCTTTCCAGTGTGGATTTGCTCATGTAAAATGAGGTGTGAGCTCTGCCTGAAAGCTTTTCCATATGCATCACATTTGCAGGGCTTTTCTCCAGTGTGGGTTCTTCGGTGTCTCAAAAGATGTGAGCTGTTACTGAAAGCTTTCCCACACACATCACACTCATAGGGCTTCTCTCTACCGTGGATTTGCTGGTGTCCAACAAGAGCTGAACTGTATCTGAAGGCCTTTCCACACTTGTCACATTCATATGGTTTCTTTCCACTGTGGATTTTCTGGTGACAGAAGAGGCCCAAGCACTAGCTAAAGCTTTTCCCTCACTCACTACACTGCTATGGCTTCTCTTCAGTATGAACTCTGATGTTGTCTCAGATATGAACTCAGAGAGGATTTCCCACAATCATTACACTGGTATGGTTTCTTTTCCATGTGAGTTCTCTGGTGTCAAATAACATCTGAGCTGTGATGAAAGACTTTCCCACACTCACTACATTGGAAAGGTTTCTCCTGTGTGGGTCCTTCAATGCTGAATAAGATGTGAACTGTAATAAAAGACTTTTTCACACTCATCACACTGATAGGGTTTTATATGGCTATGTATTCTCTGATGGTCAGTAAGTTGTGAGCTCTGAGTAAAAGTTTTGCTACATACATTACATGAATAGGGTGTGTTACCAGTACAGATTATTTTATGTCTAATGGGGCTTGAGTTTTGAGTGAATGTTTTCCCACATTCATCACACATATATTTTCTCTCAGTTGATTGTGTTTCTCTGATATATTTGTTTTTTGTTTGTTTGTTTATATAAGACGGAGTCTCACTCTGTCGCTCAGGCTGGAGTGCAGTGACGTGATCTTGGCTCAGTGCAACCTGAGGCTCCCAGGTTCAAGGGATTCTCCTCTCAGCCTCCCAAGTAGCTGGGATTACAGGCTTATGCCACCACACCTGGCTAATTTTTGTATTTTTAGTAGAGACGGGGTTTCACCATGTTGGCTAGTCTGGTCTCAAACTCCTGACCTCAGGTGATCCGCCCATCTCCACCTGGAGTGGTGGGATTCTAAGCGTGAGCCACTGCACTCGGCTCTCTGACATATTTCTGTCCATCTTTCATGTTCTTGGGTTTCTTCTCATTCAGAAGCCTTTCATTGATTTTCCACGTAACTTTTCTTGGGATTCCATATCTACAGTAAGTTCCTGCCCTTGAATCAGTTCTATTTTGTTGATTCTGATAACATAATCTGAAATAAAAAGTAGAGCATTCAAATGTCACTGGGGTATACAGGAACTAAAATACATATACTAGAAGTAGGTGGCTCAAACATACCAACAAAATGGTTTTGAAACATTTGAGGAGGAAATTGGGGGATGGTAATGGAAGACAGGATGGACTGAACTTCGAAGGCAGGATTGAAGAAAAGAATGGAGAAAAATAGGGAGGAATGATAATCATGATCCAATGAGGAAGCAGAGTAAACAACAGAAGAGATCTAAGATAAGTATATGTTCACCAGGAAAGGCCCAGAGTTGAGTAGAGAAAAATAAAAAGAGAGAAAGGAAGTCAACAGTGGCAGGTACCCCATGAGTGCCATGAAATAGTTCTGTGCAGGTTGCCCTGAAGGCCTCTGGGAATACCGAAAAAATCAGGGAATCAGAGCACAGGGAAGTATCCCATTTCCCATGTGCAGAACAAAGAGATTAGACACCTTAGACAAAACAAGATGTTATCACGGGGATAGAACAGAAATTGCTTTAGTCCCTAAAGACCTCACTACTGTTTTTGTAGAGAACACTGGGGATCTGTCAAGCTTGAAGCTGCATTCTGTGGGTCATTTCAGACTTCCCAGGCTAACAGTCACTAATAGAGAGGAGGTTCTTTAACAGACCCTCAACTTGCATCTGTCTTTACCCAGGGGATCCATGTTCCTATAATTCCTCTGCCTGTCTTTCCTGGAGAGGTTCCTCTGAGCAGGATCTCAATACCGTCATTTCTCCAGGGCAGGAGATGCGGCCATATCCTCAGTAATCTATAGTTTTTGAAAACATGAGATTTTCATACCCAAGGCATATTTGCCTCAACTTAATCCCATTTTTAGGACCCAGAGTAAAGGGGAGAATTTGTAACTACATAGGAAGAACACAGAGAAAAGCAGTGTTTTGAGTGGATAAGGAACATTAAATGGAAAAAAAAAAAGACAAATCATGAAGACAGTTGAAGCACTAGGACACGGACAAGTCACAGCTAACTCTAGGCGGAGTCAAAGGGATTCATTGTGCTAAAATGTGTTGACTAAAGAGACTCGGACGAAGAAGAGAAGGAGCTATGGTGAGACAGTGAATTCAAATCTTCAAGAATGTGGATGAGGAATAAAGTTCACTAAGCAACCTGTCTGAGAAAAATGACTCTCATCTGGGTCTTGGAACTTCTGTGAAGGGCAGGAACACAGGGATGAGGCAGAACTGAGAAAGCACATTGCCAAGAGTGAGATCAACCTTCTCTTGGGGACTTGTTTTACACCAGAGCCTGCAATAATCTCACCATACCAGCTTGCCACACTGCTTAAAACCCTCTCACTGTTAGTGGTTATTTAAGGTTATCTTAAAGTCTTTGGATGCTTTAAAACTTTATGTTACAGCTACCTGTCTTGGTCCATTTTGTGCTGTTATAACAGTATACATAGACGAGGTAATTTATAAAGAACAGAAATTTATTTCCTGACTTCTGGAGGCTCGAAGGTCCAAGATCAAGTTGCTGACATCTGGTGAGGGCCTTCCTGCAATGTCATCCTATGGCAGAAGGTGGAGGGGAAGAGAGAGAAAGAAAAGGGGAAAGGGGTCGGGGGGAAAAACGCACCAAACTCATCCTTTTATTAGGAACCTACTCCCATGATAACTAACCCACTCCCACAATAAAGACATTAATCTTTTCATGAGGGCAGAGCCCTCATAACCTAGTCACCTCTTAAATATCCCAGTTCTCAACACTGTTGCACTGGGGATTGAGTTTCCAGCATGTGAACTCTGGGGGACAGGTTCAAACCGTAGAGCTACCTGAACTATATCTGTGTGCAGAATCTGAAAGCAAATTGCACAGATACACATTTATAAAAGAACATAGTCTTTTAGAACCATTAGCAGATAAAAAAGTGGCTATCATAGATGGCATCCAAAAGACTACTACAGATATAATAACTAAAATCCATATTAGCATCAGAAGAAAATATATGGATTATTATAAAAAAGAAGCACAACATAGAAACTCAATTTGTAACTGAATAAAAGAGGTTGAGGAAAATGGTGTATTTCCAGTCAAGATGGCACAGTGAGTTCATACTTCACCTCCAAATACAAAAAGTAATAGATAAAAATCTGTAAACACATCTGTGCTAAAAAAAAAGAAAGAAAGAAAAAAACCCAACAAGATAAATATTTCTGTGGACCAGAAAGGAAGCAAAAACACAGAATGGTGGCTATAGCTGAAGCTCTGGGCCTGCTGGGCTCCTGGTCTTACACAGTGACTGAAGTCTTGTCACCAGGGGAACCTGGAGAACTACAAGTGCTCCATGAGAGGGGGGACTGGCACCATCATACTGCCTGGTGCCAAAGGCTAGGTGGAACACACAGGCACCCACATACACAAGTACCTTAAAATGCACAGAGCAAGATAGAACCCTGTGACCAAGAACCATGTGAAGCCATCTGGAAACCTGTGACTACATTGATGATATTTGTGATATCACATGGAACAGGAGTCCTAAAATATCACTGTATAAAACCTGGTTCTGGGGGAGGAGGTGCAGGTAAAGGTACAACAGAATTGGTAAACAAAGAAGGGGAGAAGGTAAATAGACCAGAACTCAAAATGAGCCTAGAAATAGAAATTTCAAAACAAATGAATTGAATGCTAAGAAAGATGGTTACAAAATGACAAACTGGAACATGAATTCAATCCACATGAAATTACTTTCATCAAACAGCCTGATGAAATTAATAGATTAAAGATATGGGAAAAGAAGACAAATGATAACATACCATCCATGGCAAATAAACATACAATTATGAAACAAGCAGAACAAGTATAATTGCTATGAAAACTAAATAGAAATTTTAGAAATAATCATTTTTGAAATAAAATCTTCAATGAAATGGATAAGCTGAAGATAGTGAAAGGGAGAATAAACTGGAAGATAGTAGAAGAGGAATCCACTAGGATGTACCGTAGAGAGACAAAGACATAAAACATGAAAAAGCAGTTAAGTAGAATGGATGATTGATAAGTGGTTCTAATGAGTACATGTTGGAAGCTCCAGCAGACGATAATATAAGGAATTAAAAAGATGCTTATTTAAGGAACTCATAGCTGAGAATTCCCCAGATTGAAGAAAAACATGGGTATTAGAGCAAAAGTGCATTTATAGGCCAAGCGAGATGAACAAAAATAAAACGTATTGGACATACTTAGTGAAACTCAGAGCATAAAAGTTAAGAGTAAATTTAAAAAGCTACTAAAGAGAAAAAATGGAATCTTTTTTAAAAGGCATTTAGACTGCCAGTAGCTTTTTGCCAGCAAACAATAGAAGCTAGAAGACAGTGAAGTATTAATAGTATCTTCAAAAGGGTAAGGGAAAAAAAGTCAATTTAGAATTTTATCCCAGCTAAGTCATGATTTCAAAGGAAGGGCAAAATAAGAGAACTTTCAAACATGGCAAAAGCTCAGTCCACCACCCAAAGAACCTCACTAAAATAAGTTTTAAAGGATAGACTTCAACAAGAGTGAACCCAGAGGAAAGGTGTTAGTATACAAGAATGGTGACCTCAGAAATTGATAAAAATTATCAAAACAATTTAATTTACTATTAAAGAACTCATCTGTTGAGCATACAAGCCCTTCATGATCCTAGAACTGGGATTCTCGACCCTAGCTACACCTGGAGAGTTAAGAAAAAAAAGCAAGCCCATGCCTGGGCCCCACTCTTGTCTAAAGAAAATCCAGTTTCTGAGGGTGAGGCCCAGCCACTGATAAATTTTTAAAGTCATCCAGATGCACAATCACATCACTCTGATGTGAGACTGCCCCTGCTTAGCTTTCCAGTTTCATTTTCCTAACTCTTCACCTCTCTCACATTTTTACATTCCATCTCTACTATGGAGTTAAGAACATGGGCTCTGGAGACAGACTATTTAAATTCTACACCTGCTATCTATTAATAGGGCAGTCTGCTACCATTTTAGGATAAATCTGATAGACCTACCTACCTAGAGCCTCTAAGGGCAGCAGTGATTTTCAGGCCAGAGTGAGCACTAATGTCCATAATTTATAAATATTAATTTCTAAATTATGAACAATAGTTTTATTAATTAAATTAATTATAATTAATTTAAATCTTCATGAAAAGGATCATTTGTGTTCACCCTACTCCAAGAATATGTTATACATCTCAGTAAGTTGCCCATTAAATAATAAAGTTTGACCAACAAATGGCAAGCTTCAGCTATTTAGGGAAACCCTAGCATGCGGAACACCTTATTTTCTAATAATGCTCTTACTAGAAAATTTGGAAAACACGCATTTCAAAATGAATGAACAAACATACCCCTATAGGTAAGACGTATCCTATAGTCATTAAAAGTCCTCCCTAGGTATAACAAAGGAGACCATAATGAAGAAAATATAGCTCATATTTTTTAGATGACACTATTTCCAAAAATGATGTTTTTCATTTTCTTTTGGGAAAGTGAGCATCATTTCCACCCATCAGACATAGGAAGATTCCAACCCTGATACCCTGGATCCTTACTGAAGCCAGGAGAGGTGTCAAAAAGAGCCATTCTGTCCTCTTTCCAGTACCCTCTGGAGCTTTAGGACAAGTGATCTAGCTACATCTCTCTCTCCCTCTCCATCCACCTCCTGAAACTGCCCTACTGTTGGCCCTCATAATGTTGAGTTGGAACTATAGCAATAGTCTTCAAAGTGGTCCTTTTTCTCCTCCCTCTGCAATCCAGCTTATATCTAGTTTGCAGGGCATGTGTTAATTCCTGCTTGTATATATAGTCCATCTTCACACTGCTATAAAGATCCTGAGACTGGGTAATTTACAAACAAAAGAGGCTTAATTGACCCAGTTCTGCATGTCTGGGAAGGCCTCAGGAAACTTACAATCATGGTGGAAGCTTAAGGAGAAGCAAGTACCTTCTTCACAAGGTGGCAGGAAAGAGAAAGTGCGCAGGGAAAACTGCTACTTTTTTAAAACCATCAGATCTCATGAGAACTCCCTCACTATCACGAGAACAGCATGGGGGAAACTGCCCCCATGATCCAGTCATCTCCCACCAGGTTTCTCCCTGGACACACGGGATTACAATTCGAGATGAGATTTGGGTGGGGACGCAGAGCCAAACCAAACTCCCATCTCAAGAAAAGAAGAAAATAAAAATAGGCTCTCTACAGTTTTGTTCCAGACCACCTTGTTAGCATTCTTCCTCTATTGGCTACTCAGTCTAAGCCAAGCTGATACACTCACATCCTCTTATCATTATTTGTACTTTTCCACATTATTCCTCTGCTCAGACTTCATCATTCACCTTTACTGAGCATTTTCTACATATCAGTTGTGGGGGATAAACAGGAACTTCAGACAAGTGAAGCAGTAATATAGTATGCTAATGCTATGACAGAAATATGCACAAGGTGCATCATATAACTCAAACATGTGGGAGGGTATCAAGAAAGGCTTCCTAAAGAAGGTGACAGCTGAGTTGAATCTTGAAGAATAGCTATGAATTGGGTTGGCAGAACAATGGAGAAGGTTTGGTCAGAGGTGGTATTTTACAATACTAGTTCAACAAGGTGGAGGTGTGTGTGTTCATGTGAGTATGTGGCAGCGGGGTGGAAAAATGTTGGCCATATTTGCAAAAAACTGAAATGTACCATGGGTCTGATGGGGCAGGGAAGGAAAGAAACATTGAGAGGAAAAAAGGGATGAATGACTACAAGTCTTAATGTGATGGAAGAAGATAATAGAGGGACAGAGAGCTAGAAGAGGGGTAAGTATGAGGTACATCATTCCTGTCTGCCCAGTGAAATGTTACCAGTTCTTTATGATCCAGTTCAAATTCCAATCATTCCACTAACACCACCACGAGGGCCTGAAAAGACAGATTTCTCCCTTCTCAGAACTGTTATCTCTGATTTGGCAATCTTTCACTGCCTCAAATGAGGCAATCTTTTTATTGGTAACCAACTCCTTTAGGGCAGGGACCCTCATAGACACCAAAGCTAGGTTTTACACACTGTGAAAGCTAAATATTTACTGACGTATTGGTGGGGGGACTGGAGTCTCGCTATGTTGCCCAGGTTGGTTTCAGACACTTGGACTCAAGTGATCTTCCTGCCTCAGCCTCCTGAGTAGCTGACATTTTCTGACTTCTTAACAGGAGCCACAAAGCTCTCATGTCCAGGCCCCTGACCACCACTTCTCTAGGTCTCTGCATCCACGCTCCAGTCACGCTGGTTTTCTTTCAATTCCTCAAACCCACCAATTTATTTCCCACTCCAGTTTTTGCACATGCTGTTGTGGTCTGGAATGCTTTCCTCTCTATTATTCACTTAGCTAATTTCTACATCACTTTTAAGATTCAGCTCCCACATTACTTCCTCAAAGAGACCTTCCCTGACTACACTCTCTCTCCATATACAATCTGTCACAGTATATTTATTTGTGTGTTTAGTACCTCTGTCATAAGATTGTCTCCATGAAAGCAAAGATCATTTCTGCTTTGTTCACTATTCCTAGAGCCTTGAACAGTGCCTAGCACATAAAAAGTAATATATATTTGCCAAATGATGGATGATTCTAAGGTCTCCAGGGGAGCCATATGACACAAGTGTCAACACTAACCACAATCCTTTTGCTGTTGAGAGTCCTGAGAGTCACTTTTAAGCTGAGTCTCCACAGAAGGATTGAGAGGCACTGAAGTCTCAGAAAGCACTTCCTGGCCAGGCGCAGTGGCTCACGCCTGTAATCCCAGCACTTTGGGAGGCCGAGGCAGGTGGATCATTTGAGGTCAGGAGTTCGAGACCATACTGACCAACATGGCGAAACCCCCTCTCTACTAAAAGTACAAAAAAATTAGCTGGGCATGGTGGCATATGCCTGTAGTCC
This sequence comes from Pan troglodytes, assembly GCF_028858775.2. NCBI lineage: Eukaryota > Metazoa > Chordata > Mammalia > Primates > Hominidae > Pan > Pan troglodytes. The sequence goes on along the minus strand of NC_072403.2, from coordinate 34,041,512 downwards.
CAGCTACTTGGGAGGCCGAGGCAGGAGAATTGCTTGAACCTGGGAGGCGGAGGTTGCAGTGAGCCAAGATCGCACCACCGCACTCCAGCCTGGGCGACAAAGTGAGACTCTGTCTCAAAAAAAAAAAAAAAAAAAAGAGAGAAAAAGAAAAAAAAGAAAGCACTTCCTGCACATGGGCCTGGGCTGAAACCTGAGGACAAGCAGGCTCATTTGGGCATCTGAAGGGGCGACAGTGTACATGATCCCCAGAGATCCCACAAAGGACCAGCTTGGACACCCTCTCCAGGCTGTTCTACCCAAGTGTATAGGACCCTTTCTTACCTCCAGCAAAGCCACTGCCTCCTCTCCATTCTTTGGATGATACTCATGCATCCAGGCCAGGAGCTCCTCAGGCAGAACGGCCAGGAACAGCTCAAGCAACAGCAAGTCAACATCTGCTCCTTGGTGTGAATCTCAGGCCTTAACCACTCACAGCAGAGCTTCCAGAGCTGGCTCAAGGCCTCACAGGGCCCAGGAGTCTCCTTGTATCAGAACTGTCAGAAACGCTGGCCGAATAACTACTGTTTGTTTGGGCTACTCCTTTTTGGGCTGGATCCCTGCTCCATGGCAAGGCTTTATTTGTTGTTTGCTTCAAAGAGCTGCTTTGTCTCTTCAGGAGCCCATGGAAGGGACACAGTGGGCATTCTAGCTCCAATGGGCTAAGAGGATTGCTGCTGTAAGTGTTATGTTAAAGCACACTCCTAAGGTAACAGAAACTATAGTTCAAAAAATAAAAGTGTAAAACAGTTCAAACCTTTTCTCAAATAGAAGGAATGTTTGTCAAGAAACAGCAGTTTTGACAGTCCTGAGAAAATTGTTGGATGCTTTTTCCCAAAAATAACAACAAAACAATGTTGGTAAGGCAAAATGAAGTTTATTCTTGTGGGTGATAAAAAGCACTACCTTGACAGAGTCCTAGTAGCATCTCTGAGGGAGGAAGGCAAAGTCAGGATATTTACAAGATTTGAAAGGTTTGATGCTGATCTTTCTTTATTTTTTATTTTATTTATTATTATTATACTTTAAGTTTTAGGGTACATGTGCACAATGTGCAGGTTAGTTACATATGTATACATGTGCGATGCTGGTGCGCTGCACCCACTAACTCATCATCTAGCATTAAGTATAGCTCCCAGTGCTATCCCTCCCCCCTCCCCCCACCCCACAACAGTCCCCAGAGTGTGATGTTCCCCTTCCTGTGTCCATGTGTTCTCATTGTTCAGTTCCCACCTATGAGTGAGAACATGCAGTGTTTGGTTTTTTGTTCTTGCGATAGTTCACTGAAAATGATGATTTCCAATTTCATCCATGTCCCTACAAAGGACATGAACTCATCATTTTTATGGCTGCATAGTATTCCATGGTGTATATGTGCCACATTTTCTTAATCCAGTCTATCATTGTTGGACATTTGGGTTGGTTCCAAGTCTTTGCTATTGTGAATAATGCCGCAATAAACATATGTGTGCATGTGTCTTTACAGCAGCATGATTTATAGTCCTTTGGGTATATACCCAGTAATGGGATCGCTGGGTCAAATGGTATTTCTAGTTCTAGATCCCTGAGGAATCGCCACACTGACTTCCACAATGGTTGAACTGGTTTACAGTCCCACCAACAGTGTAAAAGTGTTCCTATTTCTCCACATCCTCTCCAGCACCTGTTGTTTCCTGACTTTTTAATGATTGCCATTCTAACTGGTGTGAGATGGTATCTCATTGTGGTTTTGATTTGCATTTCTCTGATGGCCAGTGATGGTGTGATGCTGATCTTTCAAAGCAGAATTAGGACTGGGCAAGGATGGTGATACAATAATTTAAGATTGATGGACACATTCATTAAGATGAAGGTTTTGAGGTGAGGGTTTCAAAAAGTCTGGATACTAATTATTGAAAGTTGAAGAATTTGATGTTCATTTAAATAGATTTTTTGAGGGGGAAGTTCTTGAAACAAAAATAATTATTTGCAATTTTTATCTCCTACAGCAATAATGTCCTGGAATAGTAAAGTCATGTTGATAAAGACAGTGGAATAGTAGTATCACATTAGCAAAGACAGTTGAATAGTAAAATTATGCTAACATAGGTAGGGGGCTGTGTGCGTAACTGATTTAGGCAGGGCCTATCTGTTACCCAGGATTAACATGGTGGGCAGTGGTGAAGGGCATGGGCTGAGGATTCCAAAAGCTCTGGGCTCGAATGTTGTCACATTCTCTTATGTGTAGTGGCTTAATCTCTAAATTTTTATTCCTTTTCTGCTGTTAAAAACAAGCCTTTAATTTTGTTTGTAACTTTTTATTTTGAACTAATTTTAAACTTACAGAAAATTTCCAAAAAGCTATAGAACAGTCCCTATATCCTTCACCCAGCTTCCTATTATATTAAAATCTTACATAACCATAGCACAATTGCAAGGCCAAAAAATAGTATTGGTACAATGTGATTAAACCACAGACCTGATAATATAGGGTTTTTTTAAGAAAAATTACAAAAAGCATTAGATGCAGTGCCTGGAAAGCATTAGACTCAGTGCCTAGCACTTAGTAAGACCTCAGTAAAGGATTGCAGTTATCTTTATGACCTGGTCATCGAGGGGCTGGCAGGGGAGACCACACCTGGTGCTCAGGGACACTTCTCTGTTTTTTGGCACCCAACTTAGGACCACGCAATAAGGCCCTCTACTGCCTTCTCTGTGCTTAGCTTCTGTTACCCAATCGGCATCTTTGAAAGACATCTTCACTTCCTGGGCTCTAAGGATTAATTTAGGGACTTCTGGAGCAGGTTTGGAGAAAGGCTGTTTCAGGAATCATTCAAGATAAAGGACATGGAAGCGGGTTCTACAGGTTGCCTTCCACTAGTTTAGATCTTTGAAAGAATAAGGCAAAATACAGTGTTAACCAACCAGACTACAAACACTTCCCCTGTTTATTCTGTAACATAAACGAAATGGCAGATCATCAGTGGACAACCATAACAAGCCTCGGACTCGGGAAGATCTGGCTATGTTCCTTAAGCCATCAGGGTCTGACAGATCACAAAAAACTTCCAATAGTCGGCGGTCACGTTGGAGAAAAGGGTGGTCCGCATAGACCGACCAGGTCGGCATCTGTGAACCAGAGTCGGACTTCGCAACGTCTGGGGAAACGTCTGGGCCGCGTGGGGAGCTGGGCTCCGGTTGGCTAGGGCAACCCCGCGGTGCCAGGGCCGGGACACCCACCAGTCTGCCCCGTGCAGTGTCTCGGACGGCGCTTCCAGCGCGGGGCTAAGCAAGGACGGGGCTCCTCCCGCCCGCACCTGGCTGAGCTGGGGTACTCGGACGGCGGCGTCCTGCTCTCTTCCTGCCAGTCCTACTACCTGGGCTGGGTGGCAGCTGCAGCCCAGCTCTAACTAGCTCCTCTGCGCCCTGCCTGGCCGCCGGCGGAAGTGCGTCTGCGAACCCCTTCCGGCCTTGCGCCCCAGCTTCCAGCGGCTTCAGAGAGGTGTGCACCGTGTGGGGTCCCCAGTGCGCGCCGCGGAGTCTCCAAATGGGGTCACTTGGGCATGGGGTTTTGTTTCACAACTTGTCTCATCCGAAAGAAAGGGTTTGAGTTCCAGCTTCGCAGCGTTGAGTCCGTCAGTCCTCCCCGCTCAGGTCGGCAGGCGGGAACCTCCCCAGACTTCATTCCTGTCCACCGACCTGGAGTTTCAGTTTTCTCACAAAAGTACACTTTTCCCAATCACTGTAACCATAAATGGCTCAAAATAAAAATGAAATTTTTCTTGACTCTGGAAAACAAATGTAAAAAGAATCAGAATTGTTTCAAACAAAAAGTCATAAAAGATAAATGCAGTCCTCTATCAGGTTAGGCCCATGTTATTAATTCTTGTTCTGCTTGATGTTGGGTTAGTAATCTTCATGAATCCATCAGTTTTTTTTTTTTTTTTAAGAGTTCTGGAAGTTTTTAGCTAGTCCAGTGGTGTGATTTCCAAAGTTATCAGAAACCTGCATTCAAGAGTACTTGGCAGTGTCCTTTCCATGAATTTCCTTTAAGGAAAATAAAATTTTAGACTGTAGCGAATTGTAAATCACTTTTTGAGAAGTAAAGTAAGACAATAATTGTCTGTGGATGGCAAAAGGCTTAGAGTAGCCATGGTTAAACACACAATTAACAAGAAAATTTGGTTATTTCTGTGGCCTACAAAATTTGCCATAATCATAATTATGACTGATAACATATACCAAGACACATCAGAATTTAGGAAAATACAATTTCGGAACACATGTTAATAACACATTTATACAAATGTGACTGAAAGTTTTGGGTTTTTTTTTTTTGCCTTTTCCCACATCTTCTAATCAACAAAAGTTAAATGCCATTTCTTATTTGACAGTGTTTCCTGTGTGATTTTAACCAAATAAGCCTAATATGTCTCTCTTGGACTATCAGGCATTCCTTATAGAAAATACTTAATTTTAGAATTTGAAATTTGATTTTGGGAATTATGTCAAATATCAAAGTCTTAAAACCTTTGATATCAAAACTAAGATCACAAGTCATAATAATCATTTATTTAGCCAAAGTGATCATTGAAATATTTCAAAAAGCATAAACCTTTACTCTTTGAAAGAGAGGAGATTCAGTTTTTCAAACAAGAATCTCTCTCTCTCTCTCTCCTTTTTAAATTTTTAACAGTTTATTCAAAAGATGAACACTAGTCTTATATCTCTTATTAATACTATATTGTTCAAGCAAGAAAATAAAATTCTACTTTGTATCAGTGCATTGTTAATATTAAACCTAATTTTAATAATACCTTATAAACAGATCCATCTATTCTCATCAGCTTTGACCATGCAAGATAAGATTTCCACAAACTTTGTATAACCTTTTACAATTTTTCCTATTCTCTTTCCCCAAATTCCTGTATCCATTCAGTTTATTATTCTTTTTAATCCTTTCACTTTAAAGCAACCATTTTTTTTTTTAAATTTTACTTTAAATTCCGGGATACAAGTGCAGAACATGTAGGTTTGTTACAAAGATGTGTGTGTGTCATGGTGGTTTGTGGCACCTATCGACTCGTCATCTAGGTTTTAGGCCCGCATGCATTAGCTATTTGTCCAAATGCTATCCCTCCCCTTTCCCCCATCCCCTGACAAGCCCCCATGTGTAATGCTCTCCTCCGTGTCCATGTGTTCTCATTGTTCAACTCCCACTTCTGAGTGAGAACATGCAGTATTTGTTTTTCTGTTCCTGTGTTAGTTTGCTGAGGATGATGGCTTCCAGCTTCATCCATGTCCCTGCATAAAGGACATGATCTCATTTCTTTTCATGGCTGCGTAGTATTCCACGGTATCTATGTGCCACATTTTCTTTATCCAGTCTATCATTGATGAGCATTTGGGTTGGTTCCATGTCTTTGCTATTGTAAATAGTGTTGCAATAGACAGATGTGTGCATGTGTCTTTATAGTAGAATGATTTATATTCCTTTGGGTATATACCCTGTAATGGGATTGCTGGGTCAATAAGTATTTCTGGTTCTAGATATTTGAAGAATCACCACACTGTCTTCCACAGCGGTTGAACTAATTTACCTTCCCACATGTAAAAGTGTTCCTATTTCTCTACAGCCTCGCCAGCATCTGTTGTTTCTTGACTTTTTAATAATCGCCATTTTGACTGGCATGAAATGCTATCTCATTGTGGTTTTGATTTGCATTTCTCTAATGATTAGTGATGTTGAACTTTTTTTTCTTATGTTTGTTGGCCACATAAATGTCTTCTTTTGAGAAGTGTCTGTTCATATCCTTCACCCACTTTTTGATGGGGTTGTTTTTTCCTTGTACATTTGTTTAACTTCCTTGTAGATTCTGGATATTAGACCTTTGTCAGATGGGTAGATTGCAGACATTTTCTCCCATTCTGTACGTTGCCTGTTCACGCTGATGATAGTTTCTTTTGCTGTGCAGAAGCTCTTTAGTTTAATTAGATCCCATTTGTCAATTTTGGCTTTCGTTGCAATTGCTTTTGAAGTTTTCATCATGAAGTCTTTGCTCATGCCTATGTCCTGAATGGTATTGCCTAGGTTTTCTTCTAGGGTTTTTATGGTTTTGGGTTTTACACTTAAGTCTTTAATCCATCTTGAGTTAATTTTTGTACAAGGTGTAAGGAAGGGGCCCAGTTTCAGTTTTCTACATATGGCTAGCCAGTTTTCCCAGCACCATTTATTGAATAGGGAATCCTTTCCCCATTGCTTGTTTTTGTCAGGTTTGTCAAAGATCAGATGGCTGTAGATGTGTGGTGTTGTTTCTGAGGTCTCTGTGTTGTTCCATTGGTCTATATGTCTGTTTTGGTACCAGTACCATGTTGTTTTGGTTACTGTAGCCTTGTAGTATATAGTTTGAAGTCAGGTAGGCATGATACCTCCAGCTTTGTTCTTTTTGCTTAGGATTTTCTTGGTTATATGGGCTCTTTTGTGTTTCTATATTAAATTTAAAGTAGTTTTTTCTAATTCTGTGAAGAATGTCAGTGGTAGTTTGATGGGAATAGCATTGAATCTATAAATCACTTTGGGAAGTATGGCCATTTTCACATATTGATTCTTTCTATCTATGAGGAGGAAATTTTTTTTCATTTCTTTGTGTCCTCTCTTATTTTCTTGAGCAGTGGTTTATAGTTCTCCTTGAAGAGGTCCTTCACATCCCTTGTCAGCTGTTTTCCTAGGTATTTTATTCTGCTTTTAGCAATTGTGAATGGGAGTTCATTCATGATTTGGCTCTCTGTCTATTATTGGTGTATAGGAATGCTTGTGATTTTTGCACATTGATTTTGTATCTTGAGACTTTGCTGAAGTTGCTTATCTGCTTAAGGAGTTTTGGGGCTGAGATGATGGGGTTTTCTAAATATACAATCATGTCAATCTGCAAACAGAGGCAATTTGACTTCCTCTCTTTTTATTTGAATACCATTTATTTCTTTCTCTTGCCTGATTGCTCTGGTCAGAACTTCCAATACTATGTTGAATAGGAGTGGTGGGAGAGGGCATCTTTGTTTTGTGCCAGTTTTCAAAGTGAATGCTTCCAGATTTTGACCATTTAGTATGATATTGGCTGTGAGTTTGTCATAAATAGCTCTTATTATTTGTGATATATTCCATCAATACCTAGTTTATTGAGAGTTTTTAACATGAAGAGATGAATTTTATCAAAGGACTTTTCTGCATCTATTGAGATGATCATGTGCTTTTTGTCATTGGTTCTGTTTATGTGAAGGATTATGTTTATTGATTTACGTACATTGAACCAGCCTTGCATCCTAGAGATGAAGCCAACTTGATCAGAGTGGATAACCTTTTTGATGTGCTGTTGGATCTGGCTTGCCAGTATTTTATTGAGGACTTTTGCATCGATGTTAATTAGGGATGTTTGGGACTTGAACTCAGCTCTGGATCAAGTGGACCTAAGAGACATCTACAGAACTCTACCCCAAATCGACAGAATGTACATTCTTCTTAGTGCCACATGGCACTTATTCTAAAATCGACCACATAATTGGAAGAAAAACACTCTTCAGCAAATGCAAAAGAACTGAAATAATAACAGTCTCTCAGACCACAGTGCAATCAAATTAGAACTCAGGATTAAGAAACGCACTCAAAACCACACAACTCATGGAAATTGAACAACTTTCTCCTGAATGAGGTCTGTTGTTAGGGTGATGAGCTTCCCTTTGTAGACGACCTGGCCTTTCTCTCTGGCTGCCCTTAACATTTTTTTCCTTTATTTCTACCTTGGAGAATCTGATGATTTTGTGTCTTGGGGTTGATCTTCTCGTCAGGTATCTTAGTGGTGTCCTCTGTATTTCCTGAATTTGAATGTTGGCCTGTCTTGCTAGGTTGGGGAAGTTCTCCTGGATGATATCCTGAAGTGTGTTTTCCAACTTGGTTCCAATCTTCCTATCATTTTCAGATACTCCAATCAATCGTAGGTTTGATCTTTTTACATAGTCCCATATTTCTCGGAGGTTTTGTTCTTTCCTTTTCATTCTTTTTCTCTAGTCTTTTCTGCATGCCTTATTTCAGCAAGAGAGTCTTCAAACTTTGATATCCTTTCTTCTGCTTGTTGATTTGGCTGTTGATACTTGCGTATACTTCACAAACTTCTCATGCTGTGAGCTCCGTCAGGTCATTTATGTTTCCGTCTAAATTGGTTATTCCAGTTAGCAGCACCTGTATATTTTTATCATGTTCTTACCTTCTTTGCATTGGGTTAGAACATGCTCCTTTAGCTCAGCAGAGTTTGTTATTAGCCACCTTCTGAAGCCTACTTCTGTCAATTTGTCCATCTCATCCTCTGTCCAGTTCTGTGCCCTTACTGGAGAGGCACTGCAATCATTTGGAAGAGAAGAGGCACTCTGGCCTTTTGGGTTTTCAGCATTTTTTCATTGATTCTTTCTCATCTTCATGAATTTGTCTAGTATTGACCTTTGAGGCTGCTGACCCTTGGATGGGATTTTGTGGGGAGTTTTCTTTTTGTTGTTGATGCTGTTGTTGTTGCTTTCTATTTGTTTTTCTTGCAATGGTCAGGTCCCTGTTCTGTAGGGCTGCTGCAGTTTGCTGGGGGTTCACTTCAGGCCCTATTCGCCTGGTTCACTGCAGCTCACAGTGAGACCAACACAGAAGGTGAGTGATTTCTGCCTTTCCAACTGAGGTACCTGGTTCATCTCATTGGGTCTGGTTAGACAGTGGATGCAGCCCACAGAGGGTGAGATGTTACTCAAGGAGGCTGGAGAGCACAAGATGGGTGTCTGCTCCTTCCTCTGGGAACTCTGACCTCAAGGGGCACCGAACTGATACCAATAGGAACACTCCTGTATAGGGTGTCTGACTATCCCTCTTGCAGGGTCTTACCCAGTTGGGTGGCACGGGAACAGGACCCATTAAACGAAGCACTCTGACTGTCTCTTGGTGGAGGGGGTGTGCTTCTCTGTGGGGAAGCCCACTTGTTTGGTCTGCCTGGATTCTTCAGAACTAGCAGGAGGAAAGTCTACATCTTCTGGTCTGTGGAGACTGCAGCCACCCCTCCCCGTAGGGGCTCAGGCCAGCAAGTGATCCTATTGTCTTGGCCTCCCAAAGTGCCGGGATTACAGGTGTAAGCCATTGTGCTGATCCCGAGTAAGCAATTTAAGCAATTTTCATTGTTATGTACCAGATGCAGAGTCCAAGACAAAAGATAGATTTGTGAAGATACTATGGTGAAACTAACCCTTCCTAGCATGTCCAGGAGATACAGCTGGGCCAGGGAGAATATATTTGTTTGGCACTTCCCTGCAGCTATTGGCCCAAGTGCTGTCATCATACATATATTCCCAGGCCTTATCATGGCCACCTGTCTAGATCCCAGAATTTAATGGCTCTAAGACAGATGCTCACAGACAAATTGAGCAAGTATTGAAGAATATCACAGAATGAACAGTTTTATGACTTAAAACATTTAGTAGAGATAAGCCTAAACCTGTCTGCCAGCAGACCCAAGCAAAACGTCTGAATTATATTTAATACGGATAATTCTGAAGACATTTTTACTTTACCAACAATGTTTTTCCTAGAGATACCAGTACAAAAGAAAATTTACCAACAACGTTAAAACTAGTTTTATTTACTGAAGGTTACTAAAGTCCCATGAACCTGAAAAAATTTGGGCTTACTAATTTATGAGTGCTCAGTTATTTCTAAGTCAACTTGGTACCATGTAGATAATATACAAACAGATAGGTATACAGGAATACATAAAAATAGAGACAAAGACTTTTATAGCTTTTTAAAAAATTATTATTTTATTTTTATGTTTTTTCTTTTTTTTGAGATGGAGTCTCCCTCTGTTGCCCAGGCTGGAGTGCAGTGGCACAATCTCAGCTCACTGCAAGCTCCGCCTCCCGGGTTCACACCATTCTCCTGCCTCAGCCTCCTGCGTAGCTGGGACTACAGGTGCCCGCCACCATGCCCCACTAATTTGTTTGTATTTTTAGTAGAGACGGGGTTTCACCGTGTTAGCCAGGATGGTCTCGATCTCCTGACCTCGTGATCTGCCCCCTCGGCCTCCCAAAGTGCTGGGATTACAGGCATGAGCCACCACGCCCGGCCTACTCCAGTTTTTCAGACCCTGCCATTGACAGATTTCTGACTTAAAAGCAAATTCTGGTTCCAGCAGAAAGCATGATCTCTCCAGGGTGTCAGTGTCCCAGCTTACTCAAATACTTTCCTCGTACTCATTTTCAGTCTCGCTGAACTGCGATGCATTGTTGACCCACCAGAATTCCATGCTCATGGAGGATCACAAATGTCATACATGAATGGAGCAGCAAGAAACCACAGATAACATGTATTGCATGGAGAGCCTCTGCTCATGTGCATGCTCTATTGTTCTGCTTACCTCACTTACAAAACACAAGTTCAAAGGTAAAATTAAGAGTTTCAAGACTGTGACAACAAAGCACTAAACTGTGCTCAGGGCCCTCTAAACATAGTACCCTTGTGAATACTGGGCCCTGTGGCCTGTGTGACTGCATAGGTCACACATCTTTGAGGCCAGGCATGCAGATCTAGCAGACTCAATGGGGAACCTGACAAGGAGGACAATTGCAGAGAAGCCTTTAAACATACAAGTGGTAATTGTGGGGATAATTTTGCCTGGAACTTATAATTATAGTGAGTGGGAAAATCTTATAATTATAGTGAATGGGAAAATCTTAATTTAGTGTTTCCAACTTAACTGGGTATCAGAGAACTCATTCTTGGGAGAAACTTTATCATTCTAGTAAGTGTAATTACTCAACACTCTCATCCTGAAAATCTACGTTGAAGTGAGGTCCTATAAATGTAAAGAATGTGGGAAAGCTTAATGTGGGAAAGCTTTAAATGAAAGTGCCGGGCTTATTCAGTACCAGAGACTTCACACAGTCGAGAAACTATGAATGCAATGAATGTAAGAGAAGTTTTCAGGTGAGCTCAGCTCTGATAAGGCATCAAACTTCCATGTAGATAAGAAACCCTAATAATGGAATAAATATAGGGGCCAATTTTGCTAAGAATTCAGGCCTTTCTCAATGGATAATGCATTTTGGGAAAGGATGCTATGAGAAGGAGCACAAAGAAAGCTCCAAGGTCATTTCCTTCTCACATGGCACATTCTTCCTGACTTGATGGCCCTCATATGGAGGTGATCCTTCAAAATACCTTGTAAGGTGAAAAGACTTTCCCTCTACCCTCTGAGGATTTGATAACTGAGTCTATGACAGAAGCTGACAACAGGCAGATTAACATGAGAAAAGATATACAATTTTATTATGTGCATGAGGGCAGTATAGAAAAGAAAGCATACACCTAAACAACCAGTGAGATTCAGGAGTTTACATCTCTACTTCACAGGGGAGAGGAGGTGAGATATAGGCAATTTAGGGGAGAAATAATTTTTGGGAAAGATTATTGGGTCCTCAGAAGAAGAGATAATAGTTTTTGAAGAAGTTTGTCTAGGTGTGGTGTCAACTTCTAGCCTCTTCTCCTGTGATAGAGTTAATCTTCCCCATTTGATGAAACTCCCAGGGAGGGGATTGATGACAACTGAGCTCCTTTTGGAGGATCTGTCTTTAGGCAGATAGGGGGAGTTCAGAGAAAGCTTCTCCTTACATTTGTTGTTTTTCAAGTGCCTTTGGCTAGAATTAACCCATATACCAAATTGGCATATTTTGGAGTGGCATTTCCTGAATTCCTTCAGTCTTCTAGCTAAACACTCATAAGTCTTCTTTGCAGTGCACTAGACACTTATAATGTAACGGTTTATGTATTGTCTTTGTATGAATAGCTGTAGCTTTGGAGATTATTGCTTCTTTACCTCATAACCTTGTAACTGTTGACAAGTTATTTGACTTCCTTATACCCAGAATATTCTTCAATAAGATGAGCGTAATATCTGCCCTACTATCTGCCAAGGATATCTGAGGATAAAAGAAGGTAATACATGGAAAGCATTTTGAATATAGCATTCTTGTGCTGGCATAAGAAAGTTGTAGTATAGGTGGGTACTGGCTCTGCCAAATCAAAATGTTAGAACAAAAAGAGTGTATGACATATCAGTAAAGAAATAAACAAGAATAAAATACATGCTAAAATGTCATGAATTTCACTTAAGCAACTTATTACAAATGTGTTTCTAGGCTATGGACCAAAATCTTTCCCAGGGTTTATATTATAAAAGGTTTTTTATTTTCTTTATAAAATGTACACACTCAGAAGACAAACTTGACTGTGTTTCTAACCAAATATTTTTTCTTGAAAAAATGTGGAATGTCAGTGCTTTCAGATGGGAAAGACGGAATTAAAATATAATATTTTAAGATTTCTACAAACTTTTAGGAAATGATGTGGATACATAAAAAGTTATGTTTGAGAGTTAGTGTATTAGTTCATTCTCACATTTCTATAAAGAAATACCTGAGACTGGGTAATTTATAAAGAAAAGAGGTTTACTTGGCTCATGGTTCTGTAGGCTGTACAGGAAGCATGATGCTGGTATCTGCTTGGCTTCTGAGGAGGCCTCAGAAAACTTACAATTATGGCAGAAGGCAAAGGGAGAGCAGGATTCTTACATGGCAGGAGCAAGAGCAAGAGAGAGAAGGGAGAGATGCCACACACTTGTAAACAACGAGATCACACAAGAATTCAGTATCAGAACAGTACCAAGAAGGTGGTGCTAAACCATTCATGAAGGATCCACTTCCATGATCCAGTCACCTCCCACCAGGCCCTATCTCCAATATTGGGGATTACAATTCAACATGAGATTTGAGTGGAGACACATATCTGAACTATATCAGTAAGTAACCTTGGGTTGAAATGAAAAGAATAAAGAGGAATTATTTCTAAATTCAAATTTGTTATACAGTATGAATTTAAAATTTGGCTTAGTATCTGTAATAGTGGATGACTAAAGAATTTTTATTATATTGTATTATGAACCTTCATAATTTGCCTTTTCCAATGCTTCTGAGAAGTGGGTTCCTTTCTTGGCCTACATTTCACTGCTGGAGACACATTATTTAGAGCCAGAGCTGGAAATGAAAAATAATTCCTTAACTCCCCCAAACTGGTGCTGACTGGGAGGAAACTAAGGGGTGAGAGTTTCCAACTAGACTCATTTGGAAGATGTGGAGCCAGAGTAAAGAAAAGGAAAACTAGGCTAGTTAAGTCTGCGTCTTGAATCATAAAGATCTCCGTATCTCAAGGGTATAATCTCAGTAACTAAAGTTTCCCCAAATTAAGGAAAAAAAATATAGTACAGAGTAATACTTAGGGATTTTCTAGGATATAGCCACTGTGAATGGAGTATGCATCTTATATTTGTAAAATTTTTCATGAATTCTATTCCTAAGTGTATGTTTCACTTTGAATAAAATACTAAATTGGGTTACTTGTACTTTTGGGAGCCCACAATGGTTTTCTGTGAAAAAATGGCCCTTAGAAAATGTAAATGGTTCTTCACTAGTATTAAACTTCTGTCCTTTTCTTTAAGCAAGCAAGCTATGCCCCATGCAGATAACTGTCTTCCCTGTTTGTGATATCTGTAAGAATATATTCCTTGTAAGCAAGGAATAAGATAGCTGGTAAATGGAAGGAGACCTCTCATGCACATTATTGCCACAGAATTGGGACATGAAGTGGTGTTAAGTTGGGCTGCCATAACAAAATACTATACTGGTGGTTTAAATAAGAGAAATTTATTTTCTCACAGTTCTGGAGGTTGAGATCAGGGTACTAACATGGTTGGTTTCTGGTGAGGGCTCTCCTTCTGGCTTTCAGATGATCACCTTTTTGCTGTTGTGCTCACAAGACCTTACCTTCACGTGTGCATAGGAGAAATATCAAGCTCTCTGGCGACTGCTTTTAAAAGGGCATTAATCCTATCATACAGGGCCCTGCCCTCAAGAACTAATTACCTCTCAAAGGCCCCATCTATAATACCAACTCATTGGAGGTTAGGGCTTCAATGTATAAATTGTTTAGGGGTTGTTGGTGGGACCACAAACATTCAGTCCATACCACTGAGCAAAGGAAGAGATAGAATAAAGGAACAATCAAGAAGAGAGTTGTGTTGAGCAATGGGAGTAAAAATGAGTATCAAAAGTAGAGGAGGATGAAAGTGAGTGGAAGGTCTGAAGATAGCATGTGGAAAGTGACAGGTAAGAGAAAAATAATTTGTTTCTATTGAGAGTCAGGACAAATTCAAGCATACTGAAGCTGGAAGTAATGGGTCCAATGAGGAAGTAATACTGAAGATGACTGACCTAAGGGATATTTTAGAATTATGTGTAATGTTTGAATTAAAGACAACAGGGACTAAAGAATAAAAATGTTTAGATGAGTCTAGAAGATCAGGTCAATGATGTAGCTTCTATTAAAAGGGAACAGAAAAGAGGGTACAAAATGGATTTAGGTGATCCAGGGGATTCAGAAAAGGTAATTTTAAGACAAAAAAGTAAATTCTACTTTACAGAGAAAGCACTAAGTGTGTAGTAGAGGTTGGGCTATGAAGTTATATATTATGAAAATATTACAAAAAAGTAAAGGTTTTTTTTAATGACAGTGGCCTAGAATAGCTTTTTAAAGGAAATTACGGAAGCTGGTGTACAACTTCCTGCTGAGGCTGATGTGAGGGAGGACAGCATTACGCCATTCTGCATCAGGTCTTGTTGGTGCCACGTAAGCTGGAATGTAGTACTTCAGGAGATGGACCTTCCATCTGATTCAGCATGGTGGTTTATGTCTGAGATGCTCCTGATGCTGTTCAGCCTGGGTAGCTGGCAGAGCTTTCAACCACTCCCTTTCTCTCGAGATGGACTGCGATGCTCACCTTGCTCATGAATGGCCTGGAATTCTGGATATTCCCATTTAAGCTGTCTTTTCATTGGCTGGAAAGGAATAGTTGGTGGCTCCTGTGCTGCTTGATGATGATATTCTGAGTGCAGTCCCATACCACATGCACTGGCTGCAACTTGGAAACAATTAGATATGGCTGGGCTTGTGAAAGACTCAATGAGGGAAACACAGTTACTATCTTTAAAAGACATCTTAGAGAACACATCTCAGGGCATAGAACAGAGAAAGAATGCTGACATAGTCTTCTTCCACCCTTAAGAAGTAAGGAGCTAACCAGAAAGGATGACAGTACGAAACATAGAGACTTACATATCAAGCGAGAGGGAGTGGAGATTGAGCTCTGCAACCTTGCTTCCCTGGGTGTATGGCTGCTTCTTTCTCTGGCTAGGGTGTTCATGTGCCTTTTAATCACACCCGACATTCTGTTTCATCAAGCTCTCTTTCCAAATCCTCCGATATGATCACCATTTCCTCTCTGTTCTCTGGCTGATGCTCTAACATCTGGGCTTGGAGCTCCTCTGGCAGGATAGTCAAGAACTGCTCCAGCACCAGCAATTCCAGGATCTGTTCTTTGGTGTGGGTCTCTGGCCTCAGCCACTGATGGCAAAGTTCCCAGAATCAGCTCACAGCCTTACAGGGTCCAGGTGTCTCCTGGTAGCAGAAATGCCTAACGTTCTGATGAGCTACCTCCCGGTTGCTGGAGTTCTTCCATATGAAGTAGCCCATATTCTTGGCCCCAAGTATAGTCCTCTGCTTTAACTGTCAGGTGACTTTTTTATTCCCTTTGAGATTTAATAGTCAAGGCTGCAGCTGTTATGGGCTGTAACATTTCACGTAAAGTCTTCTTTTGCAGGTTGGGGTATATGGAATTCTGCTTTAAGGAGGCTGTCCTTGAGCAAGTTTCTTTTGGGTCACTCCTAAGGCAAAATAAATCATTACTAACTCGCAGAAATGAAAAGGTTGCTAAGAACTTTTTTTTTTTTAAGATTAAAGACGTCTAGTTATCTTGAAATTCATTGATTAAAACCACTAATTCAAAAGGAAAATGAACAATTCGGGTGAATTTTATCATGTGCGACAGAAAGCACAAACTAGGTAAGACAGACATACAATTTATAATATGATTTGAAAATTTCAGATACGAGGATGAAATCACTTTTGTCAGACCCAGATAAAATACGGCGGGGATGGCATGAAGGAGAGGAGGTTCATGCTTACATGTTTGAGATAAGAACTGTTTCCAAGGACTTTCTAAACACCGCATAAGAAACCATTTCATTTCCTCCATGCATCTCCTGCTTTGACAAGGTTTATCAGTAGACATTCTTTATAGCACTGCTGTAATTCAGACACGATGTTCTGGAAAGAACACTTGCATAATTATGGCATCTCCACCAATGAACTGACAACTCCAGCTTTGAGCCTCTGAAACCAATGAACACGGTCTCTAAGCAGCTTATGTGAACCTCTCTTTTTGTTAATAAAAACTTGCCTTTACCCTTCCCTCGTTGAATGCATTAGTAGCTTGCCATTCTGTGCATTCTAGGTTATAATCTTCATTTCTCATTTGAGAGTAAACTTTTTTTAAGTTTAACAATGGAAACAATGTGACGCTTGACTACAAATATTATAAAATTAAGACACCAAAGCCAGCATGCTAATGTGTCTCACTACAAATACATCTACAGATAACACTTCTGATCATTAGAAAATGATCCAATTGTGTTTAGAGGTTCAATGACAGCATAAACAGATTTAAGTGTGACTATACACCTCATTTCTCCCACAGGGCTCCTCTGCTAATGCTTCTGGGAGACAGCTTCATACGGCCAGCGCCAGGAGGCGAGAGGAGAGGAAAGGAAGTCTTCTCTTCACGCCCTCCTGGGGCCCGTCTTGGCGTTGTGTGTGGTGGAGGGGGACGAATCTGGGGTCCGCAGTCGCAGCCTCCTCTTGCTGCTGCCGCCTTCATCCCCGAAATCCTGCTCCTAACCATCAATAGGAACCCTGAAAAAAGTTAGAGGTGTGAAGTGCACACATAACCCTGGGCCACAAACTCGGTCCCGGACGCCACAGGACAATCGCTCACCCGGACCACACATCCTGGCCGGAAGATGGGCGGGTACCGCGGCTCCCGATGCTTCCGGCTCCTCTAGGAAGAGGCTCTCGGTGGTGGCCTCGCGCGCCCCCTCCGGGGAGGGAGCCGCCGCGGGGTTTGAGGGCGCAGTCGGCTCCCGGCCTAGCGGGTCGCAGCTCCTTACAAGATTTTGAAATGTTGGTGGATTAACCTTCTAGAAGGGTGCTAGGTGTCCCCGTTTCCCCCGCCACCAACTTTAGAGTTGTGGTGTACAAGCGCTATCTTTTCTGATGTTATATCCCATAGGAATATTTTCAGTGACATAATCAAGTTTAAGCATTAAGAACTAGGGCCCTGGAATAAAATGTGCGTTAAAATCCTGGTTCTACCACTTACTATGTGATCTTTAGCAAGATAGTTAACTTCACTACAGCTCAATTTTCTCATCTATAAAATGTGAAAAATAATAGTTACAAAATGAGATAGGACATACTAGCACACTACCTGTAAAAAACTGTGGGCTCAACATTACCTTAAAAAACAATCCAAATATTGTGTTACTTAGATCCCGTCAGGACATTTTTAAAGTCATTGAAAGTAAATGCTAAGCTATTTCTTATAAAGCCTCTTAGAGGGAGATTTTGTACATTTCACATTAGATTATCATACATCTAACATCAAGGTCCTGTTTACATTTTATAATGTAAAAGCCTTACATACTGTGGAATGTTTAAGACTTAAATCATTCCTCCCTACCCTCTTTCATATACTATCGCTCTATACTCTCTTCTCAGTCTTTTTTGTAGAGAGCAGCCAGCAGCAACGAAATAACATTTCAGGACCATTATTTCCAGTACTAACTTCCTCAGTAATCTTCCACAATTGCCACGGGCCGGAGAATCCTGTCAGTTTCTGTTACTGTCAGTTTCTGTTAGGAGAACTCCTTATAGTCCCTATCAACTTACCCCAGAAAGGTGCCAAAAACCAGTAAAAGCCTGGTTATCCTGTGTCTATCCTCCAACTTCTGAGGTTTAGTTCAATTTGAACACCTTTTCTCACTCCTAACCAATTTTTCCTTAATTCAGTTCTATTCTCTTACTGTCTTACTTAAATATCTGGATTCTGGCCTCTTCCCTGGGGTGTTCTTCTGGTTTTTTACTTCCTGGTATGACCTCTGGACACAGATTTTGGCCTCATATAGGAATGCCACCATTACATATGTCCTCATTTGACATTACTCTCTAACTTAACATGAGCATCTTAGTTTTGTGGTCTTCAGTTTTTAAAGGGATGCTCTGAAAACACTGTTCTGCAGTGCACTGTGCAGCCTATTTCACTCCTGGGTTTAGCTGACCTCTTCTTGTGCAAAACTAACTAGGAAAATAAACTAGGACTGATTATCAGTCTCTTTACCTAAATCTTCCTTTTCTTCCCACACTGTAATCATGATTATTTCCCCAGACAGTCTCTATTTCTCTACACTGCACTGCCATAGACTACCCTATTAGCCCCCCTAAATGTAGCTCTTTTGGTTTGACTTTAGTAGTCAATGAAAGAAGGGGTACATCCCCAGTCTCACAGAAAGCACATACACACAGATGAACACCAGAAACTGGTCTTTCAGTCTTCCATCTTGCCCAATATTTATTTTTTATTTAATATTTTTCATATTGTGCCATTTCCTCAGCATTTACTTACAAATTTAAGTTCCTTACATTACTAGGTTTTCCCTCATGTGAATTCTCTGGTGTTGACTAAGGTTTGAGCTCTGACTGAAGGCTCTTCCACACTCACTGCATTCATAGGGTTTTTCTCCAGTGTGAATTCTAAAGTGTCGAATAAGATGTGAGCTCACTCGGAAGGTTTTCCCACATTCACTACACTCGTAGGGTTTCTCTCTGGTGTGAATTCTCTGATGCCTGATAAGATGTGAGTTCAGGTTGAATGCTCTCCCACATTCTTTGCAACCAAAGGGTCTTTCCCCAGTGTGAATTCGCCGATGTCTAGTAAGATCTGAGCTCTCTGCAAAGCTTTTCCCACATTCATTACATTCATAGCGTCTCTCTCCAGTGTGGATTCTCTGATGCCTAGCAAGTTTTGAGCTGTGCCTGAAAGCTTTCCCACATTCATTACACTGATGAGTTTTATCTCCACTGAAAACTGCTGCATGTTTAGCAAGTTTTGGGCTCTTGAAAGATTTTCCATATTGGTGATTTTTTTCTCCAGCATAAATTATTTGATGGTTAATAAAATCTGAGTTCCATTTGAAGCTCTGGTCACAGGTACCATGTTTACAAGATTTCTGGTGTGTGAATTCATTTGAGTTCAGATTTAATCTCCTCTCACATCCATCGTGGCTTATTATTTCACCTCTGACTGTATTTTTGTGGGTGAGGATTTTACCAAAACCTTCATCCTGGGCAGATGAGAGTCTCTGAGACTCCCCTGATTCTTTTTCCCATTGTCTCTTTACCCTGCCTGCAGACTTACAGATGTCTTGAGACTCACCAGATGCTTCTGATATGTATCCTGAGATTCTTCCAGATATAATTCTCTGTGATTCAATTTTTTCAAAAATTTCCAGCTTTGGCATGGATCTACTGTTTTCACTCTCATTATCTAAAATAAAAAAGAAAGTGGGAAATATTACCTGTTTTCTGCACGAAAAGAAAATTTTATAGCATGCTCAAGATAGTTACATATTGATATGCCCACTTTAATATATGACCTTTCACATGAGAGGAATGATAGAATGAAAGAGGATGATAGGAACGAAAGAAACATTGGTAAGAGCAAGTAATGCCTGCAGTGGTTGGCAGAGAGAGGAATCAGACGTGAAGCATATATATTAGAAAAGATTGGGAGGATTGTCATCAGCAAGAACTCAAGAGATAGGGGGAGATAGAGTACGGAGAAGGAACTCTACAATGTTGACTGCAGCAGATCTTGGGAACCTTGGGTCTATGATACATTTCTAGAGGGAAAATGGAGGCACTACCTCAAAGAAAGCAGATGAGAACACAAGAGAGAAAAGTAAAGCTATAAGTGACTGTGAAGTATGTGTGAGAAAACTTCCATCCACCTATTGTCTATTTCTTCCTCATATTCCATGGTTAATCAGTCTTCTAAATTCTGTCATCACTGTCCACTAAGTGTCCCTTGTATAAATCCCTTCCTTTACATTTCTGCTACCATTGCCATAGTCTCGAACCTTACCATTTCCTATCTAGACTTTAACTGCGTCCTTGCTGTTTTGACTCTGCACTTTTCTTCTTCCTAGTTATCCTAAAGATCCTTACTAGACTAATGGTCATTAAACACTGCCATCCTTTCATACCCTACTCAAAAACCTTGAATCTCTCTCTCTCTTTTTTTGTTCAAGTCTAAATTCCCAAGCCTGGTTTCCAAGATCCATTTATGATCCAGTCTTCACAAATCCCACTCTATACTGTGCTGGAATTGAACTGCCCTTCTTTATTATAAGCTGTCCTTTGTCTACAATACGCTAGGGCAGGAAAGAGGGTTAGGGAGTGCTGTTCATGGGGTGAGGGAAATTTACAATTTTATATACGACAGATGGAGATGTTTCCAGAACAAAACTGAAGGCAGAATATGTAGAAATTTATTAAAAATTAATTGTGGCCAGGTGCCGTGGCTCATGTCTGTAATCCCAGCACTCTGGGAGGCCAAGGCGGGCAGATCACGAAGTCAGGAGTTTGAGACCAGCCTGGCCAACATGGTGAAACCCCGTCTCTACTAAAAATACAAAAATTAGCCGGGCATGGTGGCAGGCACATGTAATCTCAGCTACTCGGGAGGCTGAGGCAGGATAATTGCTTGAACCCAGGAGGTGGACGTTGCAGTGAGCTGAGATCACGCCACTGCACTCCAGCCTGGGTGACAGAGCAAGACTCTGTGTCAGGAAAAACAAAACAAAACAAAACAAACAAACAAAAAAATTAACGGTAAGTTATTCTTGGGTTTACTATAGGGACAATTCACACCTTAAGTGATACTGCATCTATGAATCTTTTAAATAGATGAGTTTTAGAACAGAGATGAGTATTCTGTGGAAGTAGTCTCTAGAACTATAGCTAACTTTCTATAAAAGTGTAAAAGAGCTTTATAAGACCAAGAGCATAACAGGAAAAATATGGATCACGGTCTATGTTACTTGTGAATTATATACTATTTCTCAGTATATCATCATGTATCTGTTTCTCTTGATCATTATATGTACTTCTCTATGAACATGTTTTGCTTCTGTCCATGTATTTCTTTTTCTTTTCCTTCTTTTCTCTTTTCATGATATTTTCTCAACTCATTCACTTTTATTTCCTTTAATTTGGTCATATCATAAAAATGTTCTGTGTTTTGGAAATATTCTGGATAAGGAACAAAATTATCTTTTCCCCCACAATTGGCCAAAGACTCACAGGAAAACAAGTTCTCTCTCCCTTTTTTTTTTTTCCTTTATGAGATGGAGTCTTGCTCTGTCGCCCAGGCTGGAGTGCAGTGGCGCGATCTCAGCTCACTGCAAGCTCCGCCTCCCAGGTTCACGCCATTCTCCTGCCTCAGCCTTCCGAGTAGCTGGGACTACAGGTGCTACGGCTAATTTTTTGTATTTTTAGTAGAGATGGGGTTTCACCATGTTAGCCAGGATGGTCTTGATCTCCTGACCTCGTGATCCACCTGCCTTGGCCTCCCAAAGTGCTGGGATTACAGGAGTGAGCCACCGCACCTGGCCACAAGTTCTCTCTTTTCATTGGGTAATAAAGGAAAGGACCATCTACAGTTACCAAGACTAGTTTGTGGAGGGAGATTCATTCCCCTGTTTCTTTAGTGATGTGCACTATATGGCATTCTGCCCCTTACCACAGTCCCATAGGAGCTGGGGTTCTGATGAATCAAAATGGGCCTTGGTCTCCACTGGCTGTAACTTGACATTAAGTGCTGGTCCAGGAGGTGACACTTTTTTCTGGAATATTTCTTGTCCATGTTCATGGGCTTGAACCTGAGAAAAATAAAGTACATTTGGGCTTATAAAAGAATCCCTGTGTTAAATGTCTTCTAACAACAAAGAGGAACTCCCATAGAAACGCAAAACTGGGTAAGGAAGAATCGAGTCTGATTTAATTGTAAAATGTAGTGTGGAATCAAACAGACAGGAAAGGAGACATAAATGCACACTGAACCAACAGCTCCTGCAAGCTAGATATGCAATCTTGGGCCTCTCCTCCCACTGTGGAACTTTATCCATTATGGAGGTCTTAGATCTCCCATCCCCTGTGCACCTGGAGTACTGCTTCATCAGTGCCTCTCTCCAAATCTTCTAGTATGGTCACTGCCTCCTCTCCACTCTCTGGGTAATGTTCATGTACCCAGGCCTGCAAATCTCCTGGCAGGATGGTCAGGAACTGCTCTAGCACCAGCAGTTCCAGAATCTGTTCCTTGGTATGGATCTCTGGCTTCAGCCACTGACAGCAGAGCTCCCGGAGCCGGCTCAGTGCCTCGCGAGGTCCAGGAGAATCCTGGTAGCAGAACTGCCTAAAAAGCTGCCTGCAGAGCTCCTGCTTAAGGAGTTCACTTCTCTGTAAGCAAGTGTCCTGCCTGTGGATAAATTCTTCCTCTTCTATCTTCACTATCAGAAGTCCTTCATCCTCTGGAGAGTTCTGGGCTGCAGCTTTCTTTGGTTCTGTAGCCATCTGTGGATAGAATATATTATCAGAACTGCTTTGGAAAGGGTCTTCTTTAGTTTCAAGAGTCCTCCTGAGGGATCAAAAATTACTATTACTGTCTAAGAAGATGAAAGACCACATAATAAAAATCGTCATTCTCCATTACACAAAAATTTACTGGGCATTTATTATATGCAAAAGCACTGACATACTTGGTTTCTAGAATACAACTGTTAATGATTTCTACTTCAAGATAGCTTAATTTTTAAATTTAAAAATAAGATAAATTAGAAACAATAAACTTAAATGTAATGCTAAATATTAACAATGTACATGTTATTAAATTTTAAAAGTCACAGAGAAAATAAGGATAAAAAAGAAAAATGATGGAAGTGCTTCATAAAATAGGAGATGAGAAAAATACAGATGGTTGCAATGGTCAAGGGAAGCTTAATGAAAACATGAAATTCTGAAGAATAGAAAAGATTTGACTAGGATGCGGGAGGGAAAGAAATAGGAAATTACGAACAGAGAAACAGTCTGAACAATTGGGTAAGAGTAGGAATACAGAAGAGGGAAAGCAAAACGTTTAGTAGGTTTGTATAAGAAAATTATAGAGGCAAAGCTTGGAGATGTTACTGTAGAAAACATCAACTGTGAAGTTCATGAATTTGGAGTTTATCTTTTAGGCACTGGGGAGTCACTGAAGAGGAGTCAATTCTTCTGAGCAGAATGACCTGCTGAACACTGTGGAGATGAATATGTTCTTCATTTCTAGGGTGGGTGGCAATATGAAAAGATAGAGGCCACTGTATTCATGCAAGTATGAGGTTCTTTTTTTTGTTTTTTGAGAGGGAGTCTTACTCTATCACCCAGGCTGGAGTGCAATGGCGCGATCTCGGCTCACTGCAACCTCCGCCTCCCAGGTTCAAGTGATTCTCCTTCCTCAGCCTCCTGAGTAGCTAGGATTTCAGATGCACACTGCCACACCTGGCTAATTTTTTGTATTTTTAGTAGAGATGTGGTTTCACCATGTTGGCCAAGCTGGTCTCAAACTCCTGACCTGGTGATCTGCCCACTGCCCATCTCAGCCTCCCAAATTGCTGGGATTACAGGTGTGAGCCACCGTGCCCGGCCTGAGGTTCTTTTACTAAACATTTCACTAAGTTGACTACTGACTGATGCAATAACACACATTTTATTAAGAATCTTATCACAAGCAAAGCATTGGGCTAGAAGTTGTACAGCAATGGTTTACAAGAAAGTCTGAATATGACACTGGGCTTGCTGCCTAATCATCATATGGGATCTTTGGTAGAAACAGGTTCTTGGGCCCTACCTCTGGAGATGCAGACTAGGGGCCTGCTCCTAGAGATGGTAACTTGGTCAGTATAGTATATGCCTGGAAAATCTGTATTCTAATATACAGCTTAATGGATTAAACAAAAAGTCTTTGAGTTTGAAGAATAGAAAAGATTTGACTAGGATGCGGGAGAGAAAGAAATAAATTCAGCGGGAAGAACTAGTTGGGAAGAAATTATAAAGCATGGATACAAAAGATTTAAATGAGAAAACGTTTCACATGACATATACGTTGTACATGTTTGTTAAATGTTGAATGTTGAAGTATAAAATGAGTTTATGGTGGAGATACTGAATGTTCTAACGGTCCTGAGGTGGGAAGAGACTGTGAATGGTAGAAGGTATTTCCTAGAGGTGGTGGGTATTAGAAATAAATTTTCGGTGCAGCAAAAGAAATAGCACTCGAACATGAATTTTCTCATCAAGGCAATTTTGCTTCTATAGAAAGGTGTGTCTCGCAGATGGAGCAATGGTGAGAGCACACCTGATCAAGGGAGAGGAAGGGGTTCTTATCTCTGACGCAGGTAGTCCCTACTGCTATGTTGTTCCCCTATTGGCTAGGGTTGGACTGCACAGTCTAAGCTAATTCCAACTGGCTGTTTTAAAGAAAGCAGGGGTATGAACCAGAGTGGCGGGGTGAGCAGTTTCAGTGGGAAGGACGGTTACAGAACAGGCGATTAAAGGTGATGCAGGTCAGAGCAGGTGACCGGGGTGACTCAGGACAGAGCAGGTGACCAGGGGAATAGATGTGAACTACTGATTGGAACTGGTGGAAAAGGTTGTTTACTGAAACTAGGGGCAAGGAGACGAGGTTAAACTTTAAAGTGGAGAACAAAGAACTGAACATACTGACATACTGATTCTTTGAAGAGAAATTTAGAACTCACTGTATTTAACATGGGGCTTAAATTGGACAATAAAGTATGAGAAAGATTCAGAAAGGAAAGGAAAGGAAAGGAACAGAGTTGAGGAAGTAGGAATGAGCAGCAGACTGATGGTGAGATCAACTTGCAGGGTGTGATGGCTGGTGTGACTAAGAATTCTACTGCCTCTGTTAAGAAATTGCTCAACTCTAGTCTGAGTTCTTACAATTCCTAACACATACATATATGAATATATAAGTCCTTGTATTATTTTTAGTTGTTTGGCTGTTTTTTCATCAACTGATTGCTGTTCCATGAGGTTAACGATCATGCATTATTAATTGTTCTTAAGGCTTCATATTTATGATTGAAAGGAAAAATTAGGAAAGTTTCAGATGACTTCTGTTTTGGGTGATCTGTATTTAAGATGATAATAAGACATCTACTTGGAAAAATATTTCCAACAGAACCAATGATATTTCAATAATGGAAAAGAATTTGGAATGGGAAGACAGATTTTGACAAGTGTTGGGAACAGGCCCCCAAATCTGGCCATAAACTGGCCCCAAAACTGGCCATAAACAAAATCTCTGCAGCACTGTGACATGCTCATGATGGCCTTGACGCCCACGCTGGAAGGTTGTCAGTTTACCGGAATGAGGGCAAGGAACACCTGGCCCACCCAGGGCAGAAAACAATAGCATGAGCGATCTGTGCCTTAAGGACATGTTCATGCTGCAGATAACTAGCCAGAGCCCATCCCTTTATTTCGGCCCATCCCTTTATTTCCCGTAAGGAATACTTTCAGTAAATCTTATCACTGGCTTGCTGTCAATAAATAAGTGGGTAAATCTCTGTTCAAGGCTCTCAGCTCTGAAGGCTGTGAGACCCCTCATTTCCCACTCCACACTCTATATTTCTGTGTGTGTCTTTAATTCCTCTAGCGCCACTGGGTTAGGGTCTCCATGACCGAGCTTGTCTCGGCAGACAAGATTCATGAAAAGGGTAGTTGAAGATATGTATCAGTATTAATTCTCCAAGAGTATGAAATAAATATCACAAGGTTCAGACTGAACCTTGGAAAACAAACAATTTGAGTGAGTATAAGTAAGAACAAAATTTATCAATGATAAAGAAAAAAAAGGGGGGTTAGTTCCATGGTATATTAACCAGAGAGTCTCAATCCCTTATATTTTACTGGGCCATTTCTTTGATATTTCTGGTTATGTTTCCTAGATGTGCTAACCAAGTAGTGTCCTAATGCTTAATGAGCATGATCTCATTTACCATAGTAAGATGGGTGTAAAGTAGACCCATATAATCCGAATGAAATTTCAATTATGCTGAGCAGCTGGTTCTATGACATGTTATCTCAGCTGACAGTACTATCTCCAGGTGTTTTATCACTTCTCATCTATTTAAAACCGAGTCCCCCTAAAGTTGGTAGCTTTAAACTAATAAATATTGATTGAGCATCTAGTGCCTTATAATATTGTGTTAGGAGGACTTACAAAAATGGGTAAGCAGATGTGTGAACAAACGCTAGGAGAACAGAGAGGAACGAGTAATTAATTATGATGAGAAAGTTGGAGGTTAAAGAGCAGGGTTCCTGATGGATGAACATGTCTTGGTGGGCATGTTGCGGGAGGGGAAGACGGGTGAGAGTTTTGCTGGTGGAGAGGGAGACAGTCAGGGGAAATCCGGTAGAGACCACAAAGCAGAACAGAGACTTCAAGGGGCATGCTGGTAAAGGCTCCCATAGTACCTTGTGTTTCTCAAGGGCAGGGGGTCAGTGTTGGTTTCACTGCATCTTCGGCACACAGGAAATACTATTTACCGTGTCAATAAATTTCAGGACAAGCGGGGTTGTCCCCAAGTGTCCTACAAAACGGCGGTTACTCTTCCCAAGGGAAGCAGGGGATTGGGGATGGTCCTCGCAGCAGTTTCTTTTCGCAGACAATGGCAGATTTGAGACATGTGGCACCCCTCCCCGTTCCACCTGGCTGGAATGGGCAACTCCTCTTACCAGTGACCCCAAATTCAGGATCAGCAGGACAGCCCCCACCCCACGCCACCACGCCCTCAGCGCTCCACTATGACGTCACGAGCGGCGGCGGTAACTATGGCGACCGCCAAACCCTCACTAAATGCGTAAGCGCGCCTGCCTTCCCAACGCCGAAGCTGGTTCTACCTTTCTCCGGGATTCCTCTGAGGGCCAAGGTCTGGTCACCCAGAGGCTGCTAATTTCAAAGGCAATATGAGAGGGACTGGATGTTTGGAGGGGGACACGGGGCTGGACATCTGGATCCCCAAACCCGGACTCACCTCTCGGACAGGGCTGATTCCGATCGGACACTTCCGGTGGAAGGACTGAGCGGCGCTACACTTCAAGAATTCCGTCCACAGGGACTTGTGAGTCTGCGCAGAAAGCGGGATGCCTTTGGACTACGATTCCAAGAATCCTTCCTGGGTCTCTTCGGGCGCAGACTTTTCGCCAAAGTCCTGAAGATCTCAGGGCTTGAAGGAGGGGGCATCTTTTTTCTCCATTGTAGTAGTGTGTCTTGCTAAATAACAGAAGGGACTCCTGAAAAGAAAATGACGTTGGCCGGGCGCGGTGGCTCACGCCTGCAGTCCCAGCACTTTGGGAGGCCGAGACGGGCGGATCACGAGGTCAGGAGATCGAGACTATCCTGGTTTACGCGGTGACACCCTGTGTCTACTAAAAATACAAAAAAAAAAAAAAAAAAAAAAAAAAAAAAAATTGCCGGGCGTGGTGGCACGCGCCTGTAGTTCCAGGTGCTCGGGAGGCTGAGGCAGGAGAATCGCTTGAACCCGGGAGGCGGAGCTTGCAGTGAGCCGAGACCGCGCCACTGCACTCCAGCTTGGGTGACAGAGACTCAGTCTCAGAAAAAGAAGAAGAAAAAAAAGATACACACTCGAGCACACATTTTCTCAGCAAAGCAATTTACTTCTATAGAAGGGTGCGTCTCACGGATGGAGCAATGGCGAGAGCACACCTGAACAAGGGAGGGGAAGGGGTTCTTATCCCTGACGCAGGTAGTCCCTAGTGCTGTGTCATTCCCCTACTGGCTAGGGTTGGACCGCACAGTCTAAGTTAATTCCGATTGGCTATTTTAAAGAGAGCAGGGGTATGAGCCGGAGTGGTAGGGTGAGCAGTTTCAGTGGGAAGGACGGTTACGGAACAGGTGACTAAAGGTGACTCAGGTCAGAGCAGGTGACCAGGGGTGACTCAGGACGGAGCAGGTCACCAGGGGAACAGATGTGAACTACTGATTAGAACTGGTGGAAAAGGTTGTTTACTGAAACTAGAGGCAAGGAGACGAGGAAAACGAGGAAGTTAAAGTTTAAAATGGAGAACAAAGAATTGAACATACTGACATACTGATTCTTTGAAGAGAAATTTAGAACTCACTGTATTTAACAAGGAGTTCAAGGCCAGCCTGGCCAACATGGTGAAACCCCGTCTGTACTAAAAATATAAAAATTAGCTGGGTGTGGTGGTGGGCGCCTGTAGTCCCAGCTACTTGGGAGGCTGAGACAGAAGAATCGCTTGAACCCAGGAGGTGAAGGTTGCAGTGAGCTGAGATCACGCCACTGCACTCCAGCCTGGGCGACAGAGCAAGGATCCATCTCAAAAAAAAAAAAAAGTTTATTCGGGAATAGGAAATTGCAATAAGAATAGACGTGCCAGAGTAAACTATGTTTCTATTCAGGGAGGTAAAGGAAGACAAAGGTTTTTAAAGGAAGAATGGGGAGGATTATTTAATTGTTTTGAAATCATTATTCTTGACTACAAAGATCGGTAACGAGGATGACACCAGTCTGAGGTTAGACAAACAGTTGCTGGGCGGATGTCCTTGCAGAGGTATTTTTGGTGTAAGATGGGTTTTGCAGTCATATGTGATAGTTTTCTTATGAGGCATACAAGCCTGAGAAGTGTCTCTTCATAGCCCTCCCTGGCTCTATCTGTCAGATTATTGCTTTTGTTTTTATTTTTTAACACTAGTGGGCCGGGCATGTTGGCTCACTTTTCTAATTCCCCGCTTTGGGAGGCAAAGGCAGGAGGATTAATTGAACTCAGGAGTTCGAGACCAGCCTGGGCAACATAGTTGGGACCTCGTCTCTACAAAAATTAAAAAAAAAAAATTAGTCGGGGGTTGTGGAATGCACTTGTACTCCCAGCTACTCAGGAGGCTGAGGTGGGAGGATCGCCTGAGCCCAGGAGGTGGTGGCTGCAATAGTGAGCTGTGATTGCACCACTGCACTCTAGCCTGAGTGACTCCTGCCTCTATTTAAATCTCAGGTGGTGAAATTGAAGCCCACGCAGCAGGGTTGCAACTGAAACTTCATCTCTGCAAAACCTTCCTGCATTCCCAGGCAACTTTTCTTCTGAGGCCTTGTTTGATTCATCCCCTTACCCCAGTGGAACTCAGATATTCAAAATGGTATTAATTAAAACCACTGGCTGTCATTGGTCCATGCATGGCCTTAAAGTGTGAACATTTTTTAATCCATTACCTAGTCTATAAGAACTATAGATTGACAACAACTTAGATTTAATACTACTCTTTTTCTAGTCCCTCTCTATACTACCTCTCATCCAAGGAAACACTATCACAAATTTTGTATTTGTTGTTCCCTTGCTTTTTAACAAGATGATTCTATTAGATATGTACTGTTTTGTCCCCCAAAAGTGGTGGCAGGGGAGTTCACACAAGGGAGTGCCCAAAACCGTCCTAGTTGGGGCTGGTTGGGATTCCAAAGAAAGGAGCACTATGTGCCAAGGTGATCTGTCCAAAGCATTTATTAAGGGAACTTACATAGTGTTGCAGGAATCCTCCCCATGGGTGGTGAGAGAAAAGGGACATTCTACCTAGATATGTCTGCAGTGAGGGGGTCAGGGTATGGAGTTTATATAAGGGTTTAAAGAATTTGGCTCAGGGCCAGAGCTAGTTTCTTTCAGTGTTTTCAGTGACAACTTAGATACCTTTATCAGTGCCTGGGAATGTTCAAGACCCAAGTTTGGGTTCAAGCATGCTGGGAAAAAATCTGCAGCTGGCTAGGTCACAGAGAGGTCAAGGCACTCTGATTTTCAGTCACAGAATAGTCAAGGCTCTGTGATTTCCAGTCAGAGATCCTGCAATCCATTTTCCTGACTGGCTCTTAGAATCTCACATGCCCATCTCTTCCTATATGTTCCCTGAGCTGGTCAGAAAGGGTGGGATCATCGGCAATTTCTTTCCCCTGGCTTTATGAAACACTGCAAACAAAACCTACACTAACAGTAAATACAAGTGCACCTGACAAAATCTAAAATCACATTTTCCAAAAGGCTTCCTAGCAGAGCTTTCCACCAAGGACCCCATCCTGGAAAACATGACTTTGTGTAGACCACCAGGCATACCCTATGTGGTCAGTAAGCTATAATTGCTTTCGTGAGTGAAGGACGGATTGATTAACTTCAGCTTCTTTGTCTAGAATATACACACAATGTTCACTTTTGTAAAGGGCACAGGTTCCCCCTTGCACAGATGTCAGCATCTCTAGGGCCATTTGGTTTTGTAGACCACTTTTTTCGTTGCAGCTGTTTCAATGTTCAAGGCCTCCATACCATGTTTGGTGTTGTTCAAAGCTGTGGAGACAAATCTCTGAAGGGCTTCCAGCTTCTACACAGTATCAGAAGAACCTCCTGGAGGCACAAATATAGTCAATAAGTAATCCCACCAAGAAAAAACAGGTCTACTCCACTGACCTCTCCAGATGGACTCATTGAGGGATACAGGAATGGTGCCAGAAATTCTGGAGTCATCCAAGCCACCCCAGGGGAAGCCAGGGCTGGAGGTTAGTAGCAGAGAGCCACTGGGTGCCATCTGGGGCAATTCAGTATATTCCTGGCCTACAAGACTGTTTGTGACAAATCAATCTGTGACCTTAAGGATAATGGTGTGTTGGCATTGGGCAATTGGGAGGAAATCTAGGTACTAGGAGAATACCTTAGGTATTACCTGAATGTCTTTAGAGTGATTATGTTGTTCCCAACAGATCTATGCAACTCAAGAGAGCATCCTTGCTGTAAGGATGAGCTAAAGAAAGCCATCCCACATTTGCCAGTATGATCTCCATTGCCAGAACCTGGTGCTCTTCAGGGCGGTTTTCACTTTGATGGTTGCCTCCTATGGGACATGTTTAGGGAAAAACTTAAATTTTGTCTGTAGTTGTTCAATGTCCTATCTCAATCACTCACATTTGCATGTGTGGTGTTAGAGGAATCTAGGGTACCTATTTATATGCATTGTCCGGTTATCCAAGTTTGTACAGAGATCCAGTCTTTACCCAGTAGTGGCTCAGTCCACCATGGAGTTCCTACATGGCTATTCAAGGGCATAAGACCAAACACTCAGCAGTTAGGTTGGCCATGCAGATGGGCTATGTGATGGCCCCAGGCCAGGAAAACATTTTGGAAGGATTTCCAGGTGCCAGTGGGAATGATATAACAGCAAAAGGAGAAGGCAACTCAAGCTAACAGTGAAATGACAAAAACTTATTAGAAACACATAGGGCGTCTCCCACCCTCTGGCATAATAAAGCTGGTATTAACTCTGCCTTGCTACAATAATTTTGGTTTCCTTGGGAATCTTCCAGGAGAGCTGTACCAGACCCTCTGCCCAGTGTGGGAGGAGTCGTAGACTCTACAGTGATAGGGGTGGATGACACCGTACTGGTGTCACTTTGGTTCCCATTGGTATGGGGGCACTGCCTGCCCACTGCCATTGTGCCTCCCCAGACCCTTCATTGAAAAGGAAAGTGAGGGTCAGGTCCAGAAAGATAGTGGCCTCCTGCCTCAGGGGAATAAGGATACCAATCCAGTTTGGTGGCACTTTCCACCCCAGGTCCCATCTCAATGTTCCCTGCCCAGGCTTTATGGTCAAGAGACCAGTATCTGGTTGAAGCTTATCCTATGGTGGGGTCATGACCTTGGGCCAAGTGGTTCTTTCCAGCTGAGGGCAGTTTCTGGAGAGGGGCTGAGAGTGAGGACTGTCTGAAAAGGCTACTAGCCACAACACTCCCAGCAACTGGAGAAATGCATTCTTCAGTCCTGAAAGGGGATCTGGGAGGCACAGCATGGTGTTCAGTAGAGGTGAAAATTGGAGATATTCTCTTTCTTGGTCTTCCTTGTACTTAGGGCAAGGGCATGTGTTCTGTTTGACTAATCAAATACAGCCTTCCTGCAATTTGAATCAAGGATAGGTGGTACAAAGAACTAGAAGCAGTGGAAAATCTCTCTAGTAGTGGTGGCAGTGGCAAAAATGTCCAATTTGTGTATCAGCAGTGGCATCAAGCTAGCATAGGCATCCAACATCCAGGGCAGGCAGTGTCAGTGGCACAAGCTGTGAGACCCAGTGTTCAGTGACAATAACTTTGTTGGTCAGCCCCTGAGATGGTTCTGTATGTTGTTTTGGCTGTGGGCCTCTCAGTCTAGTTCTCCAACCCTTCCAGCAATTTTTCAACTACCCAACTCTATCGCTATCTTTTAAATCTCTGCTTCTCCCTGTAAATTATTATATCATATAAAATGGTTGAAAATATTTTTTACCAAGTTTGAAGAGATATTTTGGATTGTATGACTTAAAATTGGGATATACAGCATATGAAAAAATGCACCTTTTCAGGGCTCTGGGAGACATTGTAGACACACAAAACAGCCAGTTAAATCAGATACGAGCTCCAAATCAAAAGCCACAAAGGCATAAGCTTTCATTACAGATATAGTCTACATATAGATAACTTTATGCATAGTCCAGAGTAAATGACAAATACAGAATTTTAAGCATTAAAATGACATTAATAGTACGCCAGACAATTCTTGGAAGACTAGCATGAAGATTTGTATAGATATAGATGTAGACATAAATTTCACTTTTTACACGTGGGAATACAGACAAATTGTAGGAAATATATACAATATAATCATAAAATGTGCATAGGTGCAAAACATCAGAATGAGAAATAACTCTATCCCTCACTCTCATCAGTCTCTAATATAGACTCTACTACATTCAGGTTAATTTTTTCAATTGTTTATTCATACTATCATACCATGCTACCTCTTACCCACAAACCTTCCTTGTGTGTTTTGAATATTGTTATCATTCGTATGTAAAACGTACCCATGTTCAGGACCCAGATTAACTGTCATCTTTTTCCTGAAGCTGTATTTGACCTTGTAAGCCCTCACCAATATCCTCTCTCTTTGACTTCACATTGCAGCTATGATTCGAATCTTTCATTACATAGTAATTTTATTCTACAGTGTTTTTTATGCACGACAACATGGCTACCTACTCAAGTCCACTCTGGGAGGAGAGCGGTCCTGGGAAAATGCTCCATTTTGTGCTCTGTGTGGTATATTCACATATTTATCTGAGCTGCATGTGATGTCTTAGTGATACATTCAAATGTTTATTTCATATTTTTATTGTGATTTTTAGGGACTTTATATATAAATAGTTGCCCACATCAATAATATCTTAGGGAGCTCAAATTAATAATAAGATTATGTTACTCCTAGAGTTTGTAGTAAACTTAGGTTAGTAATAAGTCTAATTAGATATTTAATAACAGCTTTGCAATTATGATGAGAATGAAAATGATATTAAAATATGACTCCTGTTGAACTCCCTGCAGCCTGTATAAATCACTGGGAGAAGATTTTTCTTTGGCTTAGGGTCTTTTTTAAAGTCCCCTTCAGTTTATTGTTTCTTAAACTGTAAATGAATGGATTCAACACAGGTGCTACAACCATAAAAATGACTGATGCGGCTGAGTCTTTTTCAGTAGAGTGATTGGATAAGGGGCTCATATAGACCCCTGTGATTGCTCCATAGAAAAGAATGACCAAGGCAAGGTGAGATCCACAGATAGAGAAAGCCTTGAGTTTTCCTTGGGCAGAAGGGACTTTCATCACAGCAGAAACAATGAGGATATAGGATACCAGGATACACACTGAAGGTACCACAAAGATCAGCCCCACCGTAGCCAGAACACTCAACTGATTAAGACTGGTGTTGGAACAGGACAGAGGGAGGAGAGAGTTGATATCACAGAAGAAATGGTGGATAACATTATCAGAGCAGAAGTGCAGATGGGCCATCATAAGAGTGTGCAAGAGAGGGTTCAAAATGGCAATGACCCAAGGTGCAGCTACCAGAGAGGCACAGAGGCGCAGGGCCATAATGGTGGAGTAATGTAAAGGGTGACAGATGGCCACGTAACGGTCATATGCCATCACTGTGAGAAGAAAATTGTCCATATTGGCAACATCATACAGAAATACATCTGAGCCAGGCAGCCGGGATAGGAGATGGTTTGGGTTTGGGTTTGGATGTTCAGTAGCATCTTGGGGACTGTGGCTGAGGGAAGGCAGAGGTCTACCAAGGACAGATTGGCAAGGAAGAAATACATGAGTGTGTGAAGGCAGTGATCCGAGCCAATGGCCAGCAAGATGAGTAAGTTTCCAAACAGCCCTGTTAAATAGAGACACAGGAAAAGTGCAAAGAGTAGCACCTGCTGTTGTTGCCAACTTGAGAAGCCCAGGAGGAGAAATTCAGAGATATTGGTTTGATTTTTCCCTTCCATTGCTTGAATATATCTGCATGAAGACCCAGAGAATGAAATATTTTTGCCAGTAAAAAAAATGTCCCTTGTTATTTTTTATATATTCACCTAGTCTAGTACCACTTACTAAATGTTCTTTCTTTAGGCCATCCTACCTTCTCTCTGATGCTCTCTCTCAAACCTCACTGAACCTTAGGTATGTCCTACCTCATCAGTTGTCTTTACATATATCCTGTCTTACTGGAACCTCACCTTATCCAAGATGTCCATGCGATCTGTATATATCTCCCCTCAGTAAGCAGAGATTCTTTTCCTACTTGTGATGTTGTCACCAACTCTTGCATGTTCTGCCTTGTATATGACTGACTGCTGTGTGTTGAAATGCATCAATGAGTGACATACTAAATGACTTTATGTCATAAAATGAGATTTAAATGAAGAATTTTTCCAAATATTTTTCCAACACTATATGAACCCCCCTGCTTGAAAACCAGGCAGACACCTACCATTTAGGAATAATAAAATGAAAACAAATGATATTATTTATTCAAGATTCAAAAGAAAAATATGTTAATTTGCTTGACAAGTATAAAAAGTTAAGCCTCCAAAAGTAGTTTACATGAACTGTGAACAATATAGGAAAATATTTACAAATAAGTTAAAAAGTTATGTAACATCCGAAGTTACATAATATATGTAGATAAAACTAAAGAACACAGAGAAAAAGTTATGTGAAAACAGGGAGGCAGATTTAAAAGATTCTCTTAATATTTTTGTAATATTTTAACTATAACTACAAAGAAGGGGCTCATGTATATAAAGTATATTATTACTTTGAGTCTTGCATTTCTGGGAGTTGCAGAAAACACAAAGTAACAGAAGACAGAGTTCTTGACCTGAGAATCTTGGAATCAGGTTGTAGAGGAAAAATATTATCATGGAAAATAATTAAGAAGACATTCGTGTACACAAAGGGGATGGTTTCAGAAGAACGGAGGACCCTGTAAGAGGGAGAAAAGATGGTGGAGAATGTGAACTCTGAAGTTAGCCTACATTGAAACCAGACCTCGTCACTTGTGGGCTGAGTGATCAAGTCAGACTCTCACCACCATCTCTTATCTAGATAATTGCAATGAATTTCTTTCTTTTTTTCTTTTTCTTTTTTTGAGACACAGTCTTGTTCTGTCACCCAAGCTGGAACGCAGTGGTGCAATCTCTGCTTACTGCAACCTTGGCCTCCTGGGTTCAAGCAATTCTCCTGCCTCAGCCTCCCAAGTAGATGGGATTACAGGCACGTGCCACCACGCACAGCTAATTTTTGTATTTTTAGTAGAGATGGGGTTTTGCCACTTTGGCCAGGCTGGTCTGGAACTCCTGGCCTCATGTGATTCTCCTGCCTCAGCCTCCCAAAGTGGTGAGATTACAGGCATGAGCCATGTGCCCCACAAATTGCAATGAATTTCTAATGGGTTTTCTTTCCCACAGAGTTTTCCCTTACAATCCAGAATTATCCTTCTACAAAAAAACTTCTCCACTTTATTTCTTAAAACATTCTAATAGTTTTTAATTGCCTTCAAACCAAATTCCAAATCCCTTATCATGGCATACAAGGTTTTTCATGATTCCTCCCGCTACAGGTGCATGCCACCATGCCTGGCTAATTTTTATATTTTTAATAGAGACAGGGTTTCTCCATGTTGGCCAGGCTGGTCTCGAACTCCTGACCTCAGGTGATCCACCTGCCTTGGCCTCCCAAAGTGTTGGGATTACAGCGTGAGCCACCGTGCTTGGCCCCATGATCTCTTTCTTACCTCTCTAGCCATCTCTTGCTATGATTAATTTGTAACCCTTAGAATTTTCTGACACACTGAAATTTTATGTCTACATGTTTTTTCTCATTTTGGAATTCCCTGACCACCCTATCTAAAGCTTCCCTCAAGACATTCTTTATAACATTGCCCTGTTTTTGTCTTCATATCACTAATCATTATCTGAAATTTTCTTGTCCTCCCCCACAAATATCTCTTTTAATTTTTAACTTGTAATCAGTAAAATGTAAAGTTCATAAGAACAGAAAATTTGTCTTTTAAAAAAATTACTGCATGTGTAGAATGTCTGGCATACAGCCAGGGGCAGGTGGCTCATGCCTGGAATCCCACCACTTTGGGAGGCTGAGGCAGGAGAATCGCATGAGGCCAGGAGTTCCAGACCAGCCTGGTCAAAGTGGCAAAACCCCATCTCTACTAAAAATACAAAAATTAGCTGTGCGTGGTGGCACGTGCCTGTAATCCCATCTACTTGGGAGGCTGAGGCAGGAGAATTGCTTGAACCCAGGAGGCCAAGGTTGCAGTACTCGGTATGTGTTTGTTGAATGAATGAATGAATATACTTATTAAAGACTCAGAAAATGTCTTCTGAAATATGTACTCTCAATGTACATTTTATAATAATTTTTGTCCTAGGCCGTATAGTATATAGTTGTTTTGGCTTTTTTTCATGATTCTTTCTTGTAGTGTTTTGGAAAGCACATGTATTGAATCTTATTCATAGTTATGTAGGAAAACCCAGTTTTATGAACAATGATTTATAGTTGCCTATGAAGTCAGACTGATTTTTTGGATGGAATGAGCTGCATGCCAAGGGATGTGAGACACCACTACATGCAACTCTATGACTGGTTCTCTATCCAGCCCCACTGTTATGTGTCTAAGCCAAAGGGTTGGAGAGTCTGGTGGTGAGAACTGAAGGACTCCGTTGGATGACTTTTCCATTGAATAATAAAGCGTGAAAATAAAAGAATGAAAGAGAGGCATTCTATACACTTCTATGCAAAATGGAAGAAGGCTTTGGCATTTTAGACTCTGGTGAATATGGAGCTCATGTGGGAATTTCCTGGGAACTCCCAGAAATAATTAAAGCAGTTTTTCATAGGCTCCAGTACGTATCATGGTAGATAAAATAACAGCCTCCTGTTTATACCTGGTCTTCAGGCTGACTAGTTTCAGGAAACACGAGTTATAGTTGTATCATACCACTTGGCACAACTCCAGCCACATAGCATTAGTTTAATCAATGTTCTTTAACAACTATGGAGATGGCAGGAGACAGGGTTTTCACTATGGAATATCAAGGGGACATAGATGAAGAGGAGGACAAACTGAGTTTTGCAGGAAACAAAGGAATTAAAATATTAAAAGTTCTTTCTGGAAGGTTTTTATCTCACTGTGTCCTCCTTTACCTTTATATCTCATGTTGGGTACCACAGAAATCTCTGTTTTTATCATTTTCCATAATTTCTATTTAGAGTCCCCAGAAAGTTTTCAAATGAACTTTCTGCCCTCTCCCTGGTGAATGGAGATCCTCTGATCTAGACTGCTCATTACTACTGCTCTGCCAGTGCCTATTTTAATGAAAGAGATGCTAAGGTCAGGGCATTGATCCTCTCAGAGCTGCTTTTGACAGGCAGCCCTTTGTTCTCTGGAGCCCAAAGTGCCAATACCTTTTTCCATTTTGCATATAGGTTGTGGAATTCCTCTCTACCTTGACAGTAACCACTTTTAGTGTGTGGATCCTTCACTTCTGCTTAAAAGACAGATTTCCAACAGAAAACAGCTCCTGTCGTCTTCTCCCTACTTTCATAAAAGTCTCTGCCCTTTCACTCAGGGGACTTTGAGGGAGATGGGGAATAGCCAAGTAAAATTGGGTTATCTCTTGAACAGTGGAGGCATGAAATTTAAAGATTTGAGCTATGGTCACTTTGTGCTCTGTAGGCTGAATAAAAGAGGAAACCTGCCTGCAGAGAGGGAAGAATAAGTAGATTTATAGAAAAAGGGAAAAGAGTCACAGAATGCTGCTTCAACTATGACTCATTGCTTAATATCTTTGACCATCTAAAGAGATTTTCACTTATTTATTTTTCCTCCCACCTTTGCACCTTTGACTTTCTTCTCTACCAAATTGGATTCTTTCTAATCTCAGTTCTGAAGACACAAGTATCTTCCTTTTTGTTCATGACCTTGGGCCAAGTTCATACTCATTGGCATTTCAGGCTTCATTTACTCAGCTTTTTCAACTACAGGTTTTTTTTTTTTTTCACCCAGGCCTATTATTATCTCTTATCCTAACTCTGTATGATTAGGTTGCAGAACTTATCAAACATTGAGAATGTATAAAAGGCTACTCTGGAGAACAAATATCCTGGAAAAATTAAAAGGCTTTTCAGTAATTTATAGGGCACATTAAAAAGGAGTATAGACACATAGAAATACTTTTGATGCAGGATCGTGAGTATTTATTGATCTCATTAGTGCAGGAAGGTAGTGGCAGTAGTGATGAGAGTAAAGACATTACCCCTCTTTCTCAGTTTTCCATAAAGCAAATATTTTCCCTGTTGGAAACATGATACAACAATTTAAAGTACGCGAAATCAGCTGAATAATTTCTATGACTGTATATTTTTTACAAGGATATAAAAAATGTAAAGACAAGAGTTACCACTATCAAGTACTCTATGCCACACTAAATAAATATTTTCAGTTTGTTAATCCTCACAACTCTAATATATATATCACATATCTTCATTAGTTTGCTAAAACAGAGTTTTAGTAAAGCCAGAATCTGAATTCAGCCTTCTTGATTTGAAATCTAGCCCACTCTTCACTAAGCTACCACAGCATCTAGGATTTCACACTTCACAGAGTTGGCTGCTATTAATCCATTCATTCATTCATCCCATGAGTAGTTATTAGGTACCTACTATATTTTAGGCAATGCCTGTTGACCTTGAGTGAAGCCTAAACTTGTTTAAGACATGCTTTCTCCTTGTTTCTCCAAGCCTGCTCACTTCCCATTGTACTTACCAGATGCTCATATCAGTGCTCTCAGGCAGGGATGTTAGTTTCCAAGTCTCACTCAGAGGGAATGGAAAATACAAAAAGGGGAGAATGTTGCCCTTCCCCCTGGGATGCACAAGGGTGAGGGATGGAATGATTCTTGGGCAGGGTATATCTGGTGCAGTGAGAGCTAGAGTGATCAAAGGACTCCCTCACATTAAAATTTATAGCTTCTTTGCAGCTCCTGGGAACTCAATCTTGATAAGCTCCCTCAACTCCAGTAAAAATTACTTCATTCCCTTGTGGCTTCCCCAATTGTGACTGTAAGCATAATGTACTTGGCAAACAATTCCTCAGGGAGATTCAAGGATTTAAAAGGTCTGAAGGTTCTAGGAAGGATTGTCTAAAAGTTGACTGTTTTTCTAGGCTACTCCTTTCCTGGTCCTTTGGCTAGAGAAAGTCTTGGTCAAGAGAATCCTTGGTGCTTTCTTTCTTGGTGCTTTCTTTGGTCTGGGCCATTGACATTTCCTGGATCCTGGCTTCTTCAGCACTCAGTCCAGTCATGTAAAAGACAAAAAGAAAAGGAAATCACCACAATGTTGTTCCTTGGGTCCTGATATCTCTAGCCAGTCTGCCTTCTTTTCTCCATCTTTTAGAGTATTCTTATGTTTGTTTTATATACAATTTCCTAGATTTTTAGCTGTACTTTTTCAAAGCACATATTTTGCACTTTTGGAGATGATCCCTAACATGAATTAAAAGGCTCTCTTATTGAATAATCTAATATTTGCAACCAAGTGTTAGCAAGGCCATCTCCCACCAGGTCCCTCCCTCATGGGAATTACAATTCGAGATGAGGGTTGGGTAGGGACACAGAGCCAAACCATATAATATACAAACATTTATTTTGTCCCTGATGAAAATCTCCATTTCTTCATAGTATTCAAATTACCTTTCTTCTTTAGCTGTGATAACCAGCTATCAATTTTTGATCTTTTATTGTGTAATAAATTAACTACTTAAAGAAATGTGTATTGAATACCTGTATGTATTGAAATATATATGATGTGCCAGCACTGTAGTAAGCTATGGAAAGATAAAGGCAAAGATGTCTTACCTCTCTTTCCTTCTCCCAGTAAAATCCAGAGCTTCTTGAGTTTAATCTGCTGCCATTAATTATTCAGGTTTATTTTGGGGGGTAGAGAAACCTGGCACCACAAATACTAGATAAATTAGTATCTTCCCCAAAGACCTTCATTCACTATCTTCAAAATGCTTTCAATTAAAACTACTTCCTTCCATCTCCTTCCACTTGCTTAACGCAGGTATTCCCTGAGTCTGGCACTGCTCTGTCATTTTTTTAATGGTCATGGTTTATCAAGTCAACAAGGTTCTGGAATCAGGTCTAGTTAATACATCACATTCTTTCTCTGTACATTTGTACTCTGGTAAGGCTGTGTTGTGCTTGCTGTTTATCAGAAACTACCACTTATTGCCAGAATATTGTTTTGACCCTCTTAGATTCTCATTTAATTATCAAATATTAGGCTGGGTGCAGTAGCTCACACCTGTAATCCCAGGACTTTGGGAGGCCAAGGCGGGTGGATTGCCTGAGCTCAGGAGTTCAAGACCAGCCTGGACAACATGGTCAAACCCCGTCTCTACTAAAAATACAAAAAGTTAGCCTGGCGTGGTGGCGCATGGCTGTGTCCCAGCTACTCAGGAGGCTGAGGCAAGATAATCACTTCAACCTAGGAGATGGAGGTTGAAGTGAACCGAGATCGTGCCACTTCACTCCAGCCTAGGTGACAGAGCGAGACTCTGTCTAAAAAAAAAAAAAAATTATCAAATATTAATTATGTACTTTTTTCCTTTCTTGTTCTTTGAAACCCTTGCTGGGCTTATGTCTGTTCAGGACTCCAGTTCATTCTGTCAGTCTGTGCTTTTTACTTTTTTGACAGTTGGATAACTAGAGTCATTTTTTAAAAATTGTAGTTGGGTAACAAGTGCTCTTTTTTCGGGGGGACAGTTGATTGTTTTTTTCCCTAACTTCATTTTCCCTGTCATCTCACCTCTTCTTTGATTTTTATAGCCACATTTCATTTACAGTAAATTACCTTAATTTTATTTTAAATTCAGTAGGAATTTTTGTGATTTTTCAATATTAACAATGATATTTCTTGCCTTAGGAATGTCCCTCAACAACAGTGCATGAAGGAATCTCCCAGAAATCTAGATTCCATATTCCAGGAGCCATTTTATAAATGGCATTAAAATCAACGAGCACAGCA
Source organism: Pan troglodytes (assembly GCF_028858775.2). Classification (NCBI taxonomy): domain Eukaryota; kingdom Metazoa; phylum Chordata; class Mammalia; order Primates; family Hominidae; genus Pan; species Pan troglodytes. The sequence goes on along the minus strand of NC_072403.2, from coordinate 33,999,826 downwards.
ACCCTGGATTCCACTTTTCTTTCAAATAAGAGAGACTTCCAATAGTAAAGATAAAGGAAGAGAACACCTGGGAATATTAATATAATTTGAAGTGGAGATTTTCTGGGCAAGAGATCTTGTGCTGGTGCTTTAGGCAATTTGATGAGTCCTCTTCTAGGGTCTCTGGAAGCTTTCTTGTAGGTGGCCATGGTCTGATATGCACACCAGGAGCAGAGCTTGGAGCTTCTGATGTTGGAGCAATTGCTGACCATCCTGACAAGGGAACTGCAGAGCTGGTTTTGAGAACTACTTCCAGAGAACAGGGAGAAGGTGGTTGGTCCATTGGTGGAATGAGAGAGAATTTGATGAGCTGAGACAGCAGGCAGGAAGGGAGAGCTTGGAATTGTGGGGGTGGTCAGAGATTTGAGTTTTTAGGATCCATGAGCACAATAATGCAAGAAGAGATGTTTAATTTAAATCTACAGAAGATTGTAAGCTGGTATTATATTGTTGGAGGTGAAGAATGTCAGCTGACAAGGGTTTCCTTTTTGTGTAGAATGAGAATTGAGAATAAAGATAGCTTCTAATTTTATATCCAGTTATGCCTGTTGAAAGAGATTGTTAAACCACATAGTATTAAATAAATACTTTTAAGAACCTGTGTCTGCTAAATGCGACAGGAAATATAAATAAATCACTATATGTCTCACTCTAAGAAGATTTACAATGGAATTGACAAGTAAAAACAAAGAGCAAATAAGTTAAATAAGTTGTAAATGAGAATACAAGAAACTAAAAAAGATGATGCATGATTAATTGCCAAATTAATGCGGTAGGCCATTGTGTTTGAGCTCAGAGAAACATGAGAACAAATTGATTGGTTTGGTAAGCTTCCAAATAATAGAACTTGAGCTGAACATTGCAGGATGTGAATCTTTGCCTAGATAGAGATGAGTAGGGAGAGCTTTTCAAGCAAAAGAAAAAGTCTAAGCACAGAGTATGCTTTACTGGAGGAGGAGGATTCATGTAGGGTGGTTGCTTAAGAGCTATATTGGGAAAGATCAAAGAAGTTATAGCCCAACTTTTTTTTTTTTTTTTTTTTTTTTTTGAGACAGGGTCTCACTCTGTCACCTAGGCTGGAGTGCAGTGGCATAATCTCAGCTCACTGCAGCCTCAACCTCCTGGGCTCAAGGGATCCTCCCACCTCAGCCTCCCAAGTAGCTGGGACTACCGGCACGCACCGCCATGCCTGGCTAATTTTTGTATTTTTAGTAGAGATGGCTTTTCACCATAATGCCCAGGCTGGTCTTTAACTCCTGAGCTCAAGTCATCTGCCCACCTTGGCCTCCCAAAGTGCTGGGATTACAGTTGTAACCCACTGCACCGGCCAGCCCAACTTTTTATAAAGGATCAGACAAGAAAACAGAGACAGACACAGATACACAGGGAGAACACTATATGACAACAGAGGCAGACATTAGAATAATGTGTCTACAAGCCAAGGAATACTAAAGATTTCTGGCAGCACCAAAAGCTAAAAGAAAGGTGTAGAACAGATTCTCCCCTAGAGCCTTCAGAAAGCATAGCCCTGCTGACACCTTGAAGGAGGGAGTGGCTAATAGCATGCCATGATTGACGGTGACCTAGGAAAATGAAGAAAAGGTGTGACTTTAGCCAGAAATGCTCGTAGTTCTTTGCATTTACATAATGCTTTACAATTTATAGTGCATTTCCACATTCTTCATCTTACCACAACACTGAAGGACAATATTATTCTTATTTTACAATTGTGCATACTCGCATACTCTGAAATAGGGAGGTTAAATTATTTATTGTAGTGGCATAGCTTCTAAACAATGGGGCCAAGATATGAACCTAGATATGCAGACTCCAATGTTAAGCTCTTTCCTTAGAACTATGGCATATCTTTTACAATTCCTTTGAATAAGCCCCCACTCTCACTTACTAGGTAGAGACTAATGATCAGTAAAATGTGGCAATCAACTTTTCTTAATGTTTTAGTCAGCTTGCTGTCCATTTAAAGAGTTTCTCATTGTGATTGTCAGTTTCATGTTTACAATTTTTAATTTTAGACGTCATTAATTATCATAACTTAATTATATAAGAATTATAGCATTGGTCTCAAAATGACCAACAGTAAAAATTTTAATATGTTAAAATAGAAATTAGCTAACTGGCTGGGTGTGGTGGCTCACGCCTGTAATCCCAGCCCTTTGGGAGGCTGAGGCAGATGGATCACCTGAGGTCAGGAGTTCGAGACCAGCCTGGCCAACATGGTGAAGCCCCGTCTCTACAAAAATACAAAAATTAGCCATGTGTGGTGGCGTTCACCTGTAATCCCAGCTACTCAGGAGGCTGAGGAGGGAGAATTGCTTGAGCCCAGGAGGTGGCCATTGCAGTGAGCTGAGATAGCACCACTGCATTCCAGCCTGGGTAACAGAAAAAAAAAAAAAAAAAAATTTAACTGTTTTAAGATTTCTCGTATATTCAGCAACCTAAACACAGCCATTCATTGGTCAAATAACATATAGTAAATCAAATTTTGGGAGCTTTCTTTCTTTCCTTTTTTTTTTTTTTTTTTTTTTTTTGAGACGTTGCTCTGTCGCCCAGTCTGGAGTGCAGTGGCGCGGTCTCGGCTCACTACAAGCTCCGCCTCCCAGGTTCACGCCATTCTCCTGCCTCAGCCTCCCGAGTAGCTGGGACTACAGGAGCTCGCCACCATGCTCGGCTAATTTTTTTTGTATTTTTAGTAGAGACGGGGTTTCACCTGTGTTAGCCAGGATGGTCTTGATCTCCTGACCTCGTGATCAGCCCGCCTTGGCCTTCCAAAGTGTTGGGATTACAGGCGTGAGCCACTGCGCCCGGCCCGGGAGCTTTCTTAAGTACTTGTTTTGTGCATATGGGTATTTGAACCTGTGTGTTAGGCGGGGATGATAGAAATGTAGCATGTGGTCTATGGGATCTTTTCACATGTTTTAGGCTTTTAGAGTTCACAGTCGTTACTCCATGAGACTATATGTAATCATTTTTAGGTTTCAGCAAATTTCCAGAGACAAAATAGTTTTGGAAGGAGTTTTCCAAAGTTTTCCAGAGACAAAAAGACCCTCACAAGGGCAAGGAGTGTCCAGCTCCAGTCTGAAAACTCTGCTTCCTTCCTTCACCCCTCCCCTTTAGTCCCTTCCCCTCCCCTCCCCTCCCCCCCATCCCCTCCCTTCCCCCCCCATCCCCTCCCCTCCCCCCCCCATCCCCTGCCCTCCCTTCCCCTTCCTTCTTTCTTTTTGACAACGTTTGGCTCAATTCCCAGGCTGGAGCGCATTGGTGCGGTCTCGGGCTCACTGCAACCTTCACCTTCCAGGCTCAAGTGATCCTCCCACCTCAGCCTCCTGTGCAGCTGGGACTATAGGTATGTACCACCAGGCTCAGATAATTTTTGTATTTTTTGTAGAGACAAGGTTTTGCCATGTTGCCCAGGCTGGTCTGGAGCTCTTGAGCTGAAGTGATCTGTCCACCTCTGCCTCTCAAAGTGTTGGGATTACAGGTGTGAGCCTGGCCCTTCTTTTTGCTTTTGAATATAATTTTTTCACCTATGTTTGCATTTATAAAAACATTGTTTTACCGATTTTTGAACTTATATCGAGACTTGCTCCTTTTGCTGATCATTTTTGTGTGAAGAACATCTGTTTCAATTTGTGTAGCTGTAGTTTACTAATACTGTTGTATAGTACTCTGTTATATGAATATGCCACAATTTACCCATTTTACTACTGATGGGCATTTGGATTGCTTCCAGTTTTTCACTAATACAAACAATGCTGCTATGAGCATTCTTGTACATGTCTCCTGGGGCATATGACCAAGTATCACTTTAGGGAATATTTAACTTTGGAATGTAATTGCTAGTCAGCATTACTAGATAATGCCAAAGTGTTATCCAGTATGATTGTGCCAATAAATACTTCCAGCAGCAAGGGTGAATTGTGAAGGAAAGAGTTAACAGCAGGTCAAATCCCCTCCCTCCTCTGGACACCCTAAGCAGTACTGGCCTTTACAAGACCTTCTTCTAAATATTATGATGGGATTTAACTAGTAGGGAGATAACTGAGAAAGTTCTAATCTAAGACTATTTTTAGCAGGAGATAATTTATCTCTCTAGGCTATCATAAAGAAACCTGGAATTTATGAATATCTGGAAAGCAGCTGGCTGTGGAATGAAAGTTAATCACACAAGCTCTCTATGCTTGTACAACTAACTAATAAAAACTAAGATGCTTCAAACCTAAGTGTCTTTCTTTGAGCTAGCTTATGTTGCTAGTTAGTAATCATCTATTGCTCTTAACAAAATGTGTTTCAGTCTGGAAAAAGGGAGTTTTTAAATTGAAGTTGCACTTGACATTTAAGGCCAAACCTTTCCAAAGTCAGACATTGTTATTTATGTCTGCCTTTTGCCTGTTTAGTGGAACAAAGATAAATTGTTTTGAAAATAGATTGGCTGGGCACGGGGGCTCACGCCTGTAATCCCAGCACTTTGGGAGGCCAAGGCGGGTGGATCTTGAGGTCAGGAGCTCAAGACCAGCCTGGACAAGACGGTGAAACCCTTTCTCTACTTAAAAAAAAAAAAAAAAAAAAAAAAAAGCCAGGCATGATGATGGGCGCCTGTAATCCCAGCTACTCGGGAGGCTGAGGCAGAGGATTGCTTGAAATCGGGAAGCAGAGGTTGCAGTGAGCCAAGATCGCGCCACTGCTCTCCAGCCTGGGCGGCAGAGCGAGACTCCATCTCAAAAAAAAAAAAAAAAAAAAAGAAAAGAAAAAAAGATTAATAGATCCTCAAACTTGACTTCAACAGACAAAATACCCATCAACTTCATTCTACTTCTTCTTTAAGAATTATTTAAAACTATCCTGATAAACTCAGAATCACTTGAAACTGAAACTTAAATGCAAAGGCTATCCTAGTTCAATTCAAACAAATCATGTAAGTTTCATTTTAAAATCAATAATTTGGATATAACCTGAAAAATGTTATAGAGGATTTGTGATTTTTTCTTCGTAGCCACATTAGAAGTTTAGTAGTAAATGTGGTGGTTTCCTCAATTATAGTGATCTTAAAGATTTGAATGTGCCTAAATTATTACTCTGTGATTCCTTATAAATTGGTTATGAATGAAATTAAATGAAAAATGCATTTCTATATTTATACTGAATACTAGGTAACTGAATTAATTCTTATTTTAAATATATATATTTTTTGCAATTGTGAGGAAAAAATCTTGTTATTTAAAAAATATCTTATCTTGCTTTTTTTTTTTTTTTTGTAAAATACCTAAGCCATTCAACGACAACAGCTAAGATCGCTGGGGAGATCTAGGGAGTTATCTGTCCACTGTCAAACACATGAAATCATATAAAAGACAGATTAGATATTCTCTGGCATTCTCCCCTATTTTCATTTTTCCTGAGGATTGTCATCCCTGGACAACTCAGTGACATCAGCTAATTAACAGCATAGGACATACGTTCCCTAGAGACTTCAGCCTTGTTTCTCTCTGTGCCAACCCAGCCACTGGGCAGCTTCATGCCACCCTCTCCCTGTTGCTCATAAGGATCTCTTTGTCACATAACCACGTCCTTGTATTCAGGAAATAATAATGAGAGCTCAAAATTGCCTTCCTTCATCTCCCTACCTCCTGTGGGCAGAATGCAGATCTCTAATACCATGTGAAGATGTGTGAAGTCATCATGAGAAAGCATCTTCTTGCTCAAGACATACTTCTGAGTAAATCAATGCTGGCATCATCAATCTATTGTACTCATGGCACACAACCTTCTTCCTTATTCTAGGTATCTATGTTCCAATCTTCAGCACTGTATTAAAGAGAGCAACTTGGAAATGAGCTTAGGATCCACAGGTCCTGGGAAATAGCTTAGGACCCATAGATAAAGTTGGTGAAGGTGAGTAAAATGGAACCTCATCTATGGGTTGCTTTAAGAATTGGTGAGTTAGCTTATTTTCACATTCAGTGGTTCTTGAAAGGGAAAGCTAAATCGGTTAGCATATATGTTGATTGACAAAAGTAAGAGTACAGAAATTCACCAAATATAAGACCTAAATTTAATTGTTGATTTTAGAAGCCTATTGGCTTCATTCCTAGATATTTCGTTTTATTGCAGTACATTCATTATACCTCAGTATGCACATATGGAAAATAACTTAAATTCTATCATATTTAGCTGTAATAAAATATGCCTTTCAGTAATAGAATAATAGTATGTGTGTATGTAAAAGTATTAGACTGTATGCTTACATTCTTTCTGTTTGTCTCTCTTACATAATTATGTAACATTATAATTACTTAATATTCATTTTCTATGTTCTCCTTAAACTTGTCATTTCCAATACGGTAATAAATTCATTTGCCCTTCATTTATACATACTCCATTGCCATCAGAGGCCAGTCCTAACATATCTGAGATCAGCTCAGACCTATGAGGCAGAAGCATGGTTAAAGCAATAGTGATTCAGTCAGTACTGAGGCTAAAATTTTGCTAGCACTTTTTCAGGATTTATTCAGGAACTGGACAAGGCAGTTTCCGTGTCGAATATATCAGTGAATATTATATAACTTAAAATATCTTAAATATAGACATTATCTTGAGATCTTTTGCCTTTAAAATGCATAATTTGCATACTGAATATTAGTTAAAATGAAATATTTATCTTCCGTTAACGTGTAGAGTTGTATTGTATGTCAGTATTGTATAGTTATTGTGCATTGTAAACTACTATCTCACTATCTGACATGTCAGTCCTAAGCATTTAACCTCTCTAATTTGATGCCTATTCTTTAATTATTATTGTAAAATTTATATTCTTGTGATATGTCATTTCCCATTATATTCTTTTTTATGGTAATTTTTACATAGAATGCCATGTTGGTTTGTTTTATATAATTTAATTATTTTTATTTTACCTATTTTAAACTTTTTTTCTACATATATATTATCTTCACTTTGTGGCATTTTCAATTTTTTTTTTGTATCTCACATAATCATTTATGTATAATTTTTTTTTATCACAGGACTTCCCTATCATGTCATAAGGTGGTGGTTACTAAAAACACCATTCTTTGTTTCTGTACCTAGGATGAATGTGTCTGTAATTTCCAGTTGTATTATTCATATGGTTTGTCTAATCTATTATTCTTACTGCATTAAGTCAATTGGCCCTTATCTAAACTTAGATGATGATTTCTTGTCAAATTCCACAATTCCTTCAGTGTAGTAGAAATAAAATAAAATGAGGCTGGGCTTGGTGGCTTACACCTGTAATTCTAGCACTTTGGGAGGCTGAGGACTTTGAGCCTAGGAGTTTGAGACCAGCTTGGGCAACATAGTGAAACCCTGTCTCTACAAAAAAATGCAAAAATTAGCCAGGTGTGGTGGTACGCACCTGTGGTCCCAGCTACTAGGCAGACTGAGGTGGAGGGATCGCTTGAGCCTAGGAGGTCGAGGCTGTGCTGAGCTATGATCACACCACTGCACTCAGCCTGGGCAACAGAGTGAGAACCCGTATCAAAAAAAAAAAAAAAAAAAAGAAAGTCTCATTTAACCTTAGCTAAAAAATATGTTTCTTTTCTTGGAGGATTATTTCCTTTTGTTGTGGTGCAAACTGCTTTTGGAGGGCTGGATGCCAAGTAGGAAAGCAGGAAGGAAACATTTTGACTTAAATCAGCAGGATACACTTGGGAATCAATGAAAGACTCCTCTTGCAGCTACATCTTTCCCATATCCAGTGCTAATAAGGAAAACAATTTTCCTATTTGTAAGGAGGAAACTTTTTAAAAGTTGGAAGATGGAATATGACATTAGTATCCTATTACCCACTAGCATAGTCTCTGGAGTGGCATTGGAAACAATTGTAACATACAGAAAGAATCACATTTTTTGTTCTGTTCTAGTGAGTGTCTTCTTTGCCTGGTATAATTTTACAAGTGTAAAAATCATACCAATTTTTACACTTGTCAGATCAGTAGCATTCAGCATTCTTTTATTAATGTATATTATCCTGTAAAACAGCAAATGGTTTGTATGACATCATCTCACCAGGTTGTGATCTTTTATCATATGCCTTCCTGGTGCTTATTGATATTATAACATTATAATTTATTATTTTATTTTATTTTATTTTATTTTATTTTGTTTTGAGACGGAGTCTCACTCTGTTGCCCAGGCTGGAGTGCAGTGGTCTGATCTCAGCTCACTGCAAGCTCCGCCTCCCAGGTTCATGCCATTCTCCTGCCTCAGCCTCCTGAGTAGCTGGGACTACAGGCACCCGCCACCACGCCCGGCTAATTTTTTGTATTTTTAGTAGAGATGGGGTTTCACTGTGTTAGCCAGGATGGTCTCGATCTCCTGACCTCGTGATCCACCCAACTCAGCCTCCCAAAGTGCTGGGATTACAGGTGTGAGCCACTGCGCCCGGCCATTATTTTATTATAGTGATGATTATCTTGATGTTTTTCCTTGGATTAGTTAGCGTTTTATTTTTGCCTTTCTTCACTTTGATGAACACCTTTTATTAGATACATTTTGAAAATTTGCCAGCAGTTGATTTTAGATGAGTAGATTATATTTCTGTATGTGTGCATTGTTTGTTTTTATTCACTCTCCTCACCAGGTGTAATCAGGGCAATGTAACCTTTCATTGGACTTCTATATAGTTTCTATTGTTTTTATAACAAATTCTTTTATTAGAATTTTGTGCATAGTTTTTTTGTGGCTATCACTGATCACAACCTAATAAGAAATTAAGGGGATTGTGAAATATGGTGAAATGTTACTCCTCTACGTCATGTGTGATCGCTTCCTCTGAATTTTAATATATACTTTTGACTGAAGATAAAGTAGTGTGGTGATTAAAAGCATGGACTTTGATATCAAAGGGATCTGGATTTGTTTTAAAACATTTAGGGGTCTAGTAATGTTGGATGAGCTACTTCAGTGCTTCAATCCATTTCCTTATATGTAAAAAGAGATGGTAATAAGAAAAATTAGTTGAAATTATGCATGTAAATGATTTAGAACATACAAAACACTCAGCAATACCAGATAATATTATTAATTGTAAGTAGCATATCAGTTTAGCCTTCAACTTTTGGATACTTTTTACATTTTTCAAACTTCAAATGTGAAAGTTAAAAAAAATTAAATATTGTTGGATTTTGCCAAATAAGTATTTGTACACATTGTTGCTTTGGGACTGAGAGTGCAGTGAGATCAGTTTAACTAATGCTTCCTGTATATGATGTATTAAATTTCTATTACGTGTACTTGTACATTTTAAGACACCTGATTTTTTTTGTTGTTGTTTTCTTTGCATATAAATTGTGGAATGAGGAAGACATTTATGTCAGTGATAGAGAACTTTTCCCAGTGGCCTCCCTACCACCAACTCTTCTTCCATTTGACATTTTCTTTTCTCTTATTCAGATTTATTAACATTTATTTTATGCCTATTTTGTATCAATTTCTTTCACACCCTAATGGCTCTACATACAAACCTGTTTCATATAAAGAAAGTCTTAGAAGAGTTAAGGATTTATTGTATTTCTAACCATTTGATGTAATGAAACTGAATTCCTCATCTTTGATGCTGCTTAGATCGGTGTGGGACATGCTCATACGCTACTAAGGAGCTGTATGGAAATGATAATCAACTGACCTTGAAGCTGGCAATGTGTTTGGTATAGTATAACAAATTCTTCAAGATAGCTCACAGAAGGGTGCAAATATAAAATTAACCTAATGTAGGCAGATGTTTTTAGATTCTTATAAACCCAATATACTATTCTTAATACATTTTCTTACTTTTCGTTTTATATGTCTTTGACCTGCCATTGTTTTGACAATTCACCTGTCCTAAACTCTATGTATGTATGTATTTAGTTGATAACTTTTTAAGATGCTCATCCTGATTAGAATGTTGATAGTGAATGATTCTACCTCCTTTAGGAATTCCTGTCATTCTGGTTGTTGGTAATATGTGAAAGTGAAATCCATAGAGGTAAAAGGAAAGTGCTGCCCACTGGATATTAGAGTAGTAATTTCAGGTGACTGTGCATAGGCAATACATTTTTGGTTAATACTTCCCATACTTTGGACGCAATCCACTTCAAACATTGTTTTAAGTGATATTATCCTTTGCACTGGATTCAACTACCACTAATGTGCTGATGATTACTAATCAATAGCTCTTACATTTTTATTCTGAAATACAGACCTGCACATTCAACTTTTTCTAAATATCTTTGTGTAAACAACAAGATAGTTGAGACAAGGGCAGCGCAGTGGTAAAAAGCCCAGACTCTGCATCCTGGTTTTAGATTCCGGTGATGTTATTAAGTAACTAACAGACCTTGGATGAGTTAAACACCCTGTGCCTCAATTTTATCATTTGTAAAATAGGTATAATCGTTTTTAAAAGAGTTGTTTGGAGGGTTAATGAGTTAGTATTTGATATGCTTATATTTTGGTTAAGAAGACAGACATCAAACAAAATAAATGTATGTTTTTAATTTATTGAATTATTTACCAGAACTTTCTAAGTCTTTCAGGCAAATTGACTCTAGACGTGCCCAGATATGTCCTAATCACAGGGCCAACAGTGCTTTGGTTCTCAATCAGACTGTTAAGGCAATGAGAAATTGTTAGGCTCAGGATACAAGCCAATTTTTAAAGAACTACTATGAAAATTTGGAGATGAAATAGGTTCTGATATTTGGTAACACGGGATGTACTGTGCTGATGGATAGCTCCGGGTTGATGATTCTTTCCCATCATCAATCTGTCTCCATGTTCTCAGTTCTTGGGAAGGCAGTAAAGAATAATAGGCAAGGTAGCAAGACCTAGTCTCTAATAAAATAAATAAATAATTTAAAAATAAAAAAAGAACAATCAGTAAGTCCACTTTGGTGAGGCCGATCTTTGTTTGAACTAACGCTCAGCCCTGGTATGTAGATATGTGGTCTTAGGCAAGTTATACTAAATTAGTGTTTTTATCTGTCCAGTGGGGATGACAACAACAACGGCAACATCCCTAAATGGGTGTAAAGATAAAGGAGTTCATTTAGAAGACGTTTATTAGTCTGAGAGTATTAATCACTCAAAGGTTGAATATTACACTCCTCATAAGTGTTCTTTGACATGTGTGGATCAAGAACTGCTGGGCTTTGAAGAAGGGTTACTTTATGGTGCTTACATGTGGCGTTTGTGGTGTTTATCTCTAGTCAACAGCTTCATCAAAGCAGTGTACTCGGACTAGAGCTGGGAAGTCCACTATGTCCTCTACATAAAGTGAGTTTTTGGCCCATTATTGTTAGGGATAAAGAAGTGAAGAGAAGGTGCTTCGAAAGTTCCTTCTGCCTTATCCTGTCTGTACTCTTATTGTCATATTTCTCCTGTCCCTATTATTGCCTGTCTTAATGCAATAAACTATACTGCTTGTCTCCCTAATTTTTAAATTTCTTTTTCATCAATAACCTCTTTATTTATAATTCCTTTGCCTTTTCTAAGCTAGTCTTTATTCAAAAGACTCTAATAGTTTAGTCAATTGCAGGTTTCCTGTTTGAACAGAATGAAAGATAGGGGAATATTTGGGAAGAAATAAAACGTGAGTGTCTACCACATAATTGACACTGTGCTAAATGCTGGGGGTAATCTGACAAACAAAGTATAGACAATCTTTGTCCTCACCGAGATTATAGACCAGTGTGTGATTCAGAGAATAAGGCAACTATATTGAAGATTATTATATCATGTGATTGGAAACTACGTAGATGTAGTCTGGGTACTTACCTGAAACCCAGAAGATGAGAGATGTGTTCTTGAAAGAAGTGGTACCTCAGATAAGAGCTTTATGATGAGAAGACTAGAAGCAAGAAAAAATGTGGCACATGGGAGAAATTTTAAAAACTCAGTACTATGCAGTGTGGTGAGGGAAGGACATTCACTCTGACTAGTTAAGGAATAGGGACCAGAATATGCATGATCTTGTAGCTCATGTTAAGGAGTTTTGTCATTATGAAAAACAAACAAACAAAAAAGAAGTACTGAGTTATTTAAAGTAGATACATGAATGAATTTGGAATTTAGAACCTAACTCTGGCTGCAGCAAATTAGAAGAGAGTGATACTGGAAAATGAGAGACAAACAGGAGATGGCTGCAGTAATCTAGGACAAAAGCAGTGGTGATCTGCTATGGTATGAGAGCTGTAATAAAGGCAAGTGTACAGATGAACAAGCCGGGCTAGAGGGAGAATTTGCAGCACTGGGAGATTTATCAGATAAGAGGCAGGAGAGTGGTGAGGCGGGGTCTGCAAGTTTGTGTCTGGCTGATTGCACAGATGTTTAATGAAGTAGATGCACAGAAGGAAAAGGAGCATATTTGGGTTGATAGAGGTAATGAATTTGGGAGTCAAGTGAGTACAGGGAGTCTACAGGACCTCTCATAAACAGGTCTACTAGGCAGAAGGACATCTGTATCCTTTCTCACTTTTCAAGACACGAATATTTAATTGCCACTGTGTGTGTGTTTGTGTGTGTGTGTGTGTGTGTGTAATTTGTGTATCTAGAAAGCAAAAGAAAACTTTAGAGAAATTTTAAATTTTTTAAAAAATTAAAATGATTAATCTATTTAGGCACAATAAGATCCATAGATTGTTATAAACGTTTAAGAAACAGTTCATTTTGCTAATTGGTTCAGTATTTTATGTTCCATTTGTTTAAGATTAGAGTCACTGGATACAAGGAAGTACATGAATTATCAATCTGCTTAAGAAGTTTAAGAGAGTCAATTTGTTATCAAAACTGAGACTGATATAAAGAAATGGTGACATCAGTTCATGTTTAGAGATAAGAATAATGACGTCCAATACAATCAAGGACTTTTCCAATATCAATATAAAAACCTCCTTCCGCTTTAGCTTGAAGTAATGAAATCTTAACCAGATAGAAATTTTATCCAGTGTGATGAATTAGGGTTATTACTGATGCATTTTTGCAAATGTCTGAAAGATTTTGTCTTTTTAATAAAGTTTTCTTAAGGCTATGGCGTTTTCAGCCAAAGGAAATATTTTGAAATAAATTGTATTCATACAATTTATATCAAAAACATGAATGTTCTACAAATAAGTTTTTAACAATAACTAAGCATGAGCCCAAAAATGAAAGCTGAAGAATTTTAGTATAGCTTTATGTTTCTGACATAATAATTCACAACTGATGAATATAATATATAGGATTGTTGAAGTTTGGATAGAAGTTCTGTGTGGGAATCCAGGACTCTGAACTTTGACAGTCTGCAATTTTATAAGAATGAGTTTTTAGTACTTTATTTGTCTACATGAATTCTACTTCTATTATTATCTGGCTTGTTTCTATTATCAACTATATTTAAAGTTATGTTTCAGTCTAGTATTTCCTTTCTTATGTAATTGTCTTCATTCCCCTCTTTTTTCCTAGATATTTCAAAGGAAGTATCTTCAAAGGAATACTTCAAAGAAAATATAGCCCTTATATTAAGTATAACTGTCAATCATATTTTTATGGTTAATAGATAATAAAAACAATTTATTGTTAGAAAATACAGATAAAGTTAAATAATTAAAATTGTACTTGCCTTTTCTTAAAGTATCCATGAGGAAATAGTGTCAGGACTTACTTCCGTTCTATTTCTTCATCTCTTAGTCTTCTTTTCTTACTTCTGAAGATTAGTTTTAGTATTAGGAGCTGGTCAGTGGTCTCTGTTCTTGAGAATATTTGCCCTTTTGTGACTTCACCTTGTAACTTGCTTCTGAACTTGCATAAATAATTCCTACAGGGAGGCCAGCCTGAAAGAGAGAGACCATTCACCAAACAAATGTGTAATTCACTACCACAATCCTGACTTCAGGACACTGTGACCCTCAACTTGTGTTAAGCTGAAACACAGTGGCAGGATTACTGTTAAATTGGTACATTTTCCATTTGTGAAGTCATCCTGAAGTTCTTGATAGTCTTCGGCATACCCCACAGTAGGAGTCTGAGAATCTGATCTCAGACTCCTAAAGAACTATTCTGAAGTAATAAGGACAATTTATACTTTAACATTTCACACAACATCTCAGATTGGAGAACTAAAAATGTTTTATTCTCTTCACTGAAGCTTTCGGGAATATATGCTCCATTGAAGCAATTAGACAAATTTGCTTTTCTGTCCAGAAAGGAAGACCAGTGGGACATGTCTAAGAAAACTTCTAACATCTGCATTTCCCTTAGACTTTGAGTACACCTGCAGGGATGGGGGCAGACTTGTTTCATTTCAGGTAAGATGCTTATCTCCATTAGCTCATCTTTGAGGCTGAGGAGATTTAGCCAGTCCTGAAACCATTCCAAAAGATTTCATTTTGGTTTAGGTACCAGAAGGTTTTTTGTTTTTTAAATTCTATGATGATTTCAAACTTACAGAAGAGTTGTAAGAGTAGTACAGATAATTTTATTTTCCCTGAATCATTTAGGAGCAGTTTGCTCTATCACACCCAAATACCTTAGTGTATTTCCTACAAACAAAAAGATTATCCTACTTAACCATACAACCGTTAAAATAATGAAACTTACATTTACATATTACTATCATCTAGATTACACAGTCCATTCAAGGTTTTTAAAAATTTTTATTAATCTTAGTTTAATTTTACTTATTTTTGTTTTTTATTGAGACGAGGTTTCACTATGTTGCCCAGGTTAGTCTTGAACTCCTGGGCTTAAGTGATTCTTCCGCCTCTGCCTCCCAAAGTGTTGGGATTATAGGCGTAAGCCACTGTGCCCGGCCTCCATTCAAGTTTTAACAATTGTCCCAGTAATTTTCGTTGTTGTTGTTGTTGTTTGTTTGTTTGTTTGTTTTAAACAGGAATCCCTCAGACTGGGTTCTCCCCCTCTTATTCTCCTAAAGGAAAAGAAGAATGATCATCAAAGGCAAATGGCAGTTGCTATGCAGCAACACCAAGAACTGGCTTCACGCTCCAGAGAAAATGCTGTGCCTCCTCCTGGTGGTTTCCGGTGCTCCACATGTTCAAAGAAATTACCCTGAAATGTAGAAATGATCCCTGAAAGTATAGTCTTCCAGTAATGTTTCTTTTAGCAAAAGGATCCAATCTAAGATGTCATGTGTTTTAGTTTTCTTCAATGTGGAAAAGTTCCTCACCCTTTGCTTGACTTCCATGACTTTGATATTTTGAAGAGTACATGGTAGTTATTTTATAAAATGATCCGAATTTCTCAATTTGAAATTATTCAATATTTCCTTATGATTAGATAGAGGTTACACATCTTTGGCAGAAATGTCACAGAAATAAGCCTGTGTCCTCTTTGCATTGTATGGGGAAGACACATGTCAGTTTGGCCCATTACAAATGATGTGAACTTTGATCACTTGGTTAAGGTTTTTCCACTGAAAAGTATTCTTCTTTCTCATTGTAATTAATAAGTATTTTATAGGACTGTGAGATGTAAGTATCCCATTCCTCATTAAACTTGCCACACTTGTTTTAGTGTGGCAGCCCATTGATGTTTCTTGGCTGAATTAATTATGATTTTCTAATTCTATCGTTCTTTCTATAGTTATTAATTGGCATTCTACTCCAAGGAAAAATCAGTCTTCCTTCCTTCCTTCCTTCCTTCCTTCTTTCTGAATATATACGGGTTATAGTATATTAATATCATGATTTATTTTGATGCTCAACTTTCCCAAATTTGTACAGTGGGAATTCCTTTAACCTGGCTTTTATGTCCACTTTAAAGAAACATTTCATTTGGAAAAATTTTATATTCACAGAAGAGATGCAATATAGAACAGAGACCTCTCATATACTCTTTACCCAGCTTTTCTAATGTCAACATTTTACATAACCATGGCTCTTTGTCCTTTTCACATGTCCCAGTCATTCTTTGAACACTTCCTTACTTTTTAGTACAAGATATTTCAGGGCAAACTTATACTTCCCTTTTCCCACCTCTGGATCAGCCATTTCTCCAAAGGTCTATAACCCATAGGGATCTGTAGCAATTGGACTCCATGTAGTTAAATCAAAATCCTTTTCCCAGTTTCCAGATATGAGCGAGGATCTAGAATAAGAGACCATGGAATGAAAGAAAGACCAGTTCCCACTGAAGAAGGACCTACAATACCACAGCATTCATATGAATCGAGACTTTGTTTGGTCTTTGGTAGCAGTTTTCCCAGTTCTTCCGTACTTGGCACTGTAGTAATTTACCAGAATAACTACATATTGGGGAAAGAGGAATTCTCATATTTTTCAGGATTTTTGGATATGGGGGTCAAGATAGCATTGATGCCAGGAGACACAAAATGACATCGTGGACCCCCTATTAGAGTGAAGCCACTAGGACAATTGATAAATGAAGTTCTGGGGTAAGTCCATCCCCAAAGGGGGACTATATTAGATTTATATTGCAGCTATAACAAATTATCTCAAACTTAGTGAACTAAAACTCTACAAATTTATTAGAGATCTGTAGGCCAAAATTCTAACATGGATTTCACTGAGCTGAAATCTAGGTGTTGGAGGCTGCATTCCCTTCTGGATACTCTAGTGAAGGATTTGTTTCCTTGCCTTTTCCATCTTCTGGAGGCTGTCTGCATTCTTTGGCTTATTGCCCCCTCTCCATCTTCAAAGCTAACAACATCTGGCTCCTTCTTTCTCGAGATACATCTTTCTGACTTTTCTTCTGTCATTGCGTCTCTCTCTGACCACAACTGGGAAAGATTCTTGACTTTCAAGAACTCATGTGATTATCTTAGATAAGCCCATTTGGACAATTAAGACATTTTCCTCATCTCAGACTCTATATCCCTAGTCACATCTGCAAAGTCCCCTTTGTCATAAAAGAAACCATATTCACAGGTTCTAGTGACATCTTTGGGGGCACATCTTTGGAAACCATTATGCTTATCATAGAGTTCAGTGTGTCCACGGATGCACCCAGTGATCATTTTCCCAGCCCCGGTGAGTATACTGGGATGAATTTACTTAGTAGCTGGTAAAACTTTCACATTGGTTCTTGACCTGTTGACTGGGGGACATTGTGGTATAAAAGGCTAAAAGGAAGCCGATTAAACTGCCCCTAATGTCTAGCCAAGATAGTACATCAGAATCAATACAACATCACAGGTGAAATGGCAGATGACTGTTACCCTTAAAGATTTTTAGGTAGAGGGATAGTTATTCTCATCGTATTCCCATTTCATTCAACAATCTGTCTCCTACAAAAATTAGATGGATTGTGATGGGAGATAATGGATTACTGCAAACTTCGCCAAATAGTAGCATCATTGCCACTGATGTGTGATACTATTTTTAATAAAACAGATCCACACAAACTCCTGTACTTACTATGCACTTATTGATCTTATTGAAAAGAATACTTCTTAAACCCCCATCAAAAAGAACAATCAGAAGCAGTTTGGCTTCACTTGGTATAAACAACAGTATACATTTACAATTTGTTTTAGGGCTATGTTAACTTTTTGGTCTTAAGCAATAGTAGAGTTTGACGAGAATTTGATCATCTGGAAATCCTGAAGAACACATCCTGTCACTATACTGATGACATTATATTAATTGGCCTCATGCACAGGAAGTGGCAACTATTCTAGATGCCCTTTAGAACATATGTACTGTAACATGTGGGAGATAAATTCCACAAGATACAGAGTTCTATCACATCAATAACTTTTTTTATATAGTCCTCATAGTTTAATAGAAAGAATGCATTTTTATATGTAGTTCCTTTTAGAAATAACAAAATAGAAAATGAATTTAACCATTGTTTTATAGAAAACAGGGAAATGTCCTTCAACTGAGCATTTCTTTTCCTCATATTAATAAAGTCTGCATCCACCTCCTACATTAATAGGAAATAGGAATTTCAGATAATAGATGTGAAAAACTGAAATAATCCTGACAAATTTTTTCAAATCAATTGTTGAAAATATTTATTTAGAAAAAAATCTTTAGTTGGAAAACAGCAGAAACAAAAGAAAACTCACACTTCATGTAAACAACAGAACACTATGCTAAGTTTAGTTCTACAATAAAAGCCACACAAATCTGTGTGTGTGGCCAATGACAAGGATACAGAGAAAAGAAAAAGAAAATTTAGAGACAGGTAGAGTATAACTCTTTGCTTACTGCAAATCTTGTCTGGAGGAGAACCTCTGGAAAATAATAAGTTGGGATGGCCCTAGTCTACCAGCATGCCAGAGGCAGAACCAATATAATCTCCTAAAATATGAGATTTGTGTCAATTCTTAGGGTAACTCACTAAGGTGGTTTGGTTACACCAATGAATAAAGTTTCTAATTCCACCCTAAGCTCATCCTTTGGAACATCAATCTCATCTCCAGATTCTTCCCCAAGCTTCTTCAACCGGCGTGGGTTGTATATGCTTCAGGGTGGTGAGATGGGCCTGCTTGGCCTGCTTGGCCTGCTTGGCTGCCACAGGCCTGGATCTTAGGAAGAGCTCAGGTTCTTTCCCTTCTGCTTCCTTCAGACTTGGTGCCTTCATTAGCTGTTCAACGTTAGTGCTGATCTGTACCATCAGAGCTTCTCTGTGTTGCTGGGCTCACTCTTCCAGGGCCCTGCCCATAAAGTAGTGTTGCAGTCGTTCTTAAGCTCGGGCATGAGGCTCCCTACTGACCACATCTGACATTGGAGAGCCCGAATGTCTTCTGACATAGTCATCTGCTTGTTGCTTCAGTTCAGCTCAGCATGCATCAGTGAGTCATTGGAGTCCTCACCAAGGAACAAATAGTTTCTGTTTCTTACGGCACTTTGCTAGGAATTTAAACACTGCTCTTTGAAGTATGACAGCTGCTTTATATTCTGTGAGAGACTGCCTCTGTTGGCAAAAATTTTTCCTTTCCCTGTACCCTCTCCAATGTTTCTGGATAATCAGTGCTGATTTCTCTTCCATTTCCCTATTGTGTTTCTCCACTTGACCTGGATGAACTACTTTGAGCATACTCAGCCACAATTCTTGGGAAAGTCTCATGGCTCTCTGTCTTTGAAGTTGCAATCGCAATCTGAGGTCCTCTTCTTCCTTCTTCCTATTTATCTCCAGCAACATCTTTGTTCGTTTAGATCTGAAACTCCTCTGCAAAGCAATCACAGCAGATGGAAGCTTCTTTAATCTCTTTCTTGTCTGAAAACCCTTCCAATAGGCTTGAATCAAGCATGCTGCTTGATGTAGTTTCTGGTTTTCTACTTCCTGATAGACCGTTGGGCTTAAAAGGCCAATGAGCTGTCTAAGTTCTTGACTGAATTCTGTCCCAGTTTCCTGTTTACTTAGTAGACTTCTGAGTCCTTTGTAGCAGGCACTTTGTCTCAGTAAAATCAAAATTTCCTGATAGGATTCAGCCATCAACAGTAGGAGTTTTGCAGCAGTACTTCTTATGACTGGACTAGGAGTTGAAAAAAGCTTGAAAATAACTTCATCTAAAATTGAATGCAGGGCTTTTCCTCCTGTTCTGAGTAAATCACCACTGTTGCTCTATAGTATATTCTGTAGCATCATCATGAGTGCTGATCCTATTTGGACATTGCAGTAAGTGTAAGAAATGATCACTTTGTAGTACATTCTGAATAAGTTCAACATGGCCTCCCAAAAGCCAGAAGAGCCAATCAGTCACAATTTTTAGTAACTCATCTTTTTCTTCAGCCTTAGCTGCATTGATAAAACACGTTTGCCATTGTCTCCCCAAAACTAGAAAATTTTCTGCAGCTGATGGAAGTAATTCATTGGAAAGTTCCTCTGCATCTTCTCCTGGCTCCAAGCCTGCACAGCAATGGCTTTTAACTTCAACAGTATAACAGGGACATTCCACTCAGGGCTTTTTGCAACTTCAGCAGCTAGAGATAAGATCCTTGGGTCTGCACCTGTTGGCTTCATTTCTCGTATTACCTGTTGCTGGGCCACCAGCTCGGTGCTTTGGGAATCATGTCTCCCTCGCGGCACCTTTTACTGCCTCCATGGATCATTCATCCTCACTTCACATTCTTCCACTAAAGAACCTGGCTCCCATGCCACACCACAGCGCCACGGTCTTCCCGGGGCAGCATGCCACATCAATAACATTTTTAAGAGTCCAGTGGTCTGGGGCAAATAGGTGGTCCAGATTCCTATGTCATTTACTTTTCATTCACCAATGCCTCTCTGTCAGCTTACACCAATAAACTTACGGGAGATTCGCTAGGACCACCTGAAATAGGAAGAAAAACACTGGCATGGTTAACAGATGAGTAAGCTTGCTATGTTGGTGAGAGCCAAAAATGGAATGGTGCTGATATATATCCCCACTCAGGGGCATCCCAGAAAGACAGTGAGAAGAAATACTCTCAGAAGGCAGACTTTCAGTCAGCCCTTCTAGTCAACCCCTTTAGGTATATAGTAAGTATATACATATGATCCTGGGCAGTGGTAAATGGGTTTGGCTGGTTTATCGTGGGCCTGGAAGGAGCAAGATTGAAAGTTTGAGGACCATGTTCACAGCTTAAAGTGAGAAAAAAAATCATAGGACAGATATTTCTCACCAAAAAAATACTTCACATAAATATAGACAGATTTGACATCTATCTTTTACCTCCTCTCTGTACATAAGTACATACACACTTGGCATATAATTTAAAAAGATTTAAAAGGATATAAAGTGAACAAGTAGATACCAAAAAGCATTCTATTAAATTTAACATTCACTAATGATTAGTACTATGAGTATAAGGTCTTTGAGGTAGGAACATACTCAGAGGCAAGGTACAAGAAAACCCATGTAGAGTGACTTAAACAATTAGATGTTTGTCTCATGTGCAAAGAAGTAGTCCAGGTTGAGGGGTCAACAATGTTATCTCTGGCCAGGCATGGTGGCTCACCCCTGTGATCTCAGAACTTTGGGAGGCCAAGGTGGGTGGATCACTTGAGGTCAGGAGTTCGAGACCAGCCTGACCAACATGGTGAAACCCCATCTCTACAAAAAATACAAAAATTAGCCCAGCACGGTGGCATGTGCCTGTAATCCCAGCTACCTGGGAGGCTGAAGCAGGAGAATCACTTGAACTTGGGAGGCAGGGGTTGCAGTGAGCTGAGATCGTGCCACTGCACTCCAGCCTGAGCAACAGAGTGAGACTCTGTCTTACAAAAACAAACAAACAAAAAAACCAATGTTACCACAGAACCCAAACTTTGTCTACATTTCTGCCCCTTTATCTGTGGATCATGCTTTAATCCTCAGGTGTGTCTCTTGTTTTTCAATAACGTTTCAATAAGCTGGCTAATACTTCAGTCTCATGTGTGCTTCGCAGGTATGAAAAAAGATAAGCGAAGAAGAAATCAGTAAGAAATACTTGAGATAATAAAAACATGACTTAAAAATGTTATGATGATGTATCTAAAGAATCCTAAAAGTTTATCAAGCAAACTATTAGAACTAATGAGCATTTGCTAAAGTAAAATCAACACACAAAATAAGTAACAAACATTTTTGTTGCTGTATACCAGATATGGTGAATTCTTATAATTTTATGTTGTCTTGACATCCATTCTAAATATAGGTTTAACTTTCTCATACCAAAAGCAGGGCTTAATCAATCTTGCACATTTTTCAGTTCTCCATCTCCTCCTAGTTCTTCAATGTGGCTGATCCAGAAATCTGTCATATATAATCACATCCTGGTGACCACCTCTGTATTGGATAGCAAGATTCAACCAACTTGACTTGACCCACTGATCACCACCCACGCCCCACATGGACTACTCAGACTTTCTGCATTGACCAATTCTCATTTACCTCTTGATGGAGCTCATGTGTGCTTGCTCCAAACCCACCAATTAGAACTCCCCACAAGAAATCTGTTAGGGTAATACTCTGGACCCCATTGAAGTCTTCAGCCCACAGATTTCTCACTCTCTCTTGCTTCTCACCTACTGGATGGCCCGCTTTCTGTTGGTCCTGTGAGGCATGCTGCCCTTTCCTCTCTGGGATCTGTAAGTAATAAAATGCTTCTTTTGTTTTATATGTTTTGTTGAGTTGCCTTTGCTGTGTCTTACCTGACCAACACACCTGAACTTAACTTCTTACTCAGCCAGAGCTCTCCTAGAGAGAGGGTCTCTTGGTTGAAATAAACTGGACACAGGTTAGATAAGAGCCATAGAGTCTCTGCCAGTATAAACAAGTGTCCTGTAAGAGGGACACGTGGTCATGGGTCAAATACATAGGCATTAGGCTGTCCACCAGAATAAAGAAGTATCCCATGAAAGGCACATTGTAAACATCTATGACCAAACTCCCTGGATCTCTGTCAGGGCAGAGCTAGAGTTTATAGCCACTCTCTTGAGAGAGACCTCAGGACTAAAATAGAAAGAAAAAAATACAACAGAAATAACGATTAGAAACTGAAAAAGGAAGTTCTATTAAGAAAAGTAAAAGTAATACAGAAAAATATCAACTTTAGCAAAGGCCTGAGTACTACAGAAATATATTCTTGGAAGAAAAGTTTCAGAGTTTAATTTCTTTCAAATGAATTTCTAAATTTATTTCCATCCCAATAAAACATCACCATAGGATTTTAAAATAAGCTCGACAAGCTAATTTTAAACTATAAATGGAAAATTAAATAAAAAATCATTGTAGGACATTTCAGCTGGGTGCGGTGGTTCACTTCTGTGATCCCAGCACTTTGGGAGGGCAAGGCAGGCAGATCACTTGAGGCCAGGAGTTCAATATCAGCCTGGCCAACATGGCAAAAACCCATCTCTACTAAAAATACAAAAAATTAGCTGGGTGTGGTGGTGCATGTCTGTAATCCCAGCTACTCAGGAGGCTGAGGCATGAGAATTACTTGAACTCACCCCAGGAGGCAGAGGTTGCAGTGAGTCAAGATCAGGCCACTCCACTCCAGCCTGGGCAACACAGCAAGACTGTCTCAAAAGAAAAAAGTAATTATTATAGGACACTTTAATAAACTCAAAAACCTTTTAATAATCTTTTAAATGTTAAATAGTTTTAAATTTATAGAAAAATTGTAAAAGTGGTACCAAGAGTTCCCGTATTGCCCACATCCAGTTTCTCCTATTATTAACATCCTACATCATTATGGTACAGTTAGCATAATTAACAAACCAATACAAGTAATTATTATAAACTAAAGTCTGTATTTTATTCACATTTCCTTAGTCTTTAGCTAACGTCCTTTTTCAGTCTCAGGAGGCTGAGGCAGGAGAATCACTTGAACCCAGGATGCAGAGGTTGCAGTGAGCTGAGGTCATGCCACTGCACTCTGGCCTGGGCAACAAGAGCAAAACTCTATCTCAGAAAAAAAAAAAAGTGCTTTTTCTGCATCTATTGAGACAGTCATAGAGTTTTTTCTTTGCATTTGTTCATATGGCAAATTGCACTGACTTTTGAATGTTGAAACCACTTTACATTCTTGGGGTAAATCAAACTTGGTTGTGACATATCTTTTTATATATTGCTGAATTCAATTTGCTAATATTTTCTTTTCTTTTCTTTACTCTTTTTTCTTTTCTTGAGACGGAGTCTCGCTCTGTCACTCAGGCTGGAGTGCAATGGAGCGATCTCAGCTCACTGCAACCTCCGCCTCCCAGGTTCAAGCAATTCTCTTGTCTCAGCCTCCTGAGTAGCTGGGACTACAGCTACTGGGTGTGTATGCCACCACACCCAGCTAATTTTTGTATTTTTAGTAGAGACGGGGTTTCACCATGTTGGCCAGGATGGTCTCAATCTCTTGACCTCGTGATCCGCCCACCTCGTCCTCCCAAAGTGCTGGGATTACAGGCCTGAGCCACTGCTAATATTTTCTTGAAAATTTTTACATCTGTGTTCATAAGAATATTGGTCTGTACTTTCCTTTACGCCCTTGTCTCACTTTGTATTAGGGTAATCCTGACTTCATAAAACAAGTTTGGAAGTCTTTCTTTTATTTTCTGGGAAAGATTGTGTAGAATAGGTATTATCTCTTTCTTAAATGTTTGATGGAATGTGCCAGTGAAACCATCTGGCTCAGAGTTTTATTTTTTGGTTTGGAAGTTTTAAAAACACAAACTCAATTTCTTTATAAATATGAGTACTAACGCTTTTTATTTTTTCTTGATTGACCTTTGGTCATTTGTTTCTTTAAAGTGATTGGTCCGTTTCATTTAAGCTGCCAAATTTATGGTTGTACTGAGTTGCATAGTATTTCCTAAAATTTTATGTTCACTTAGAACCTTCAAATGAACTTACTTGAAAACAGAGTATTTGCAGATGTAATTAGTTAAGTTAAAATGAGTTTGTATTGGATTAAGGTGAGCCCTAATAAAAAAAAACAAAACTGGTGCCCATATAAGAAGAGAAAACAGAGACAAAGACACAAACGGATGGAGAATGTTGTGTAAACATGGAGGCAGAGATCGATAGCAGTGCACCACTACAAGCCAAGGAATGCCAAGAATTGCTAGCAACTGTTAGTACCTTGAAGAGGCGAGGAAGGATTCTTCCCTATAGCTAGGAGGGAGCCTGGCCCTGCTGAAACCTTGACTTTAGACTTTTTGTCTCCAGATCTGTGAGAGAATATATTTATCCTGTTTTAAACTACCCAGTGATAATTTGTTAGTAGGAAACCAATACAATGGACATACAGGCATTCATAGCATTCCCTTATTATATTTTTTATATTTGCAATGTTTATGAGGTGAGGAGAGTTGCATTCACCAATGCTTTAAGGGTGACAGTGTTTGGCCCTCTCCCACAATTTAAGGCTCATTTATTCTGTATGAGAGTTGAGAAGGGACCATGTGGAGTTTCTTCCTTCTACAGCAGCTTGTCTTCCTGTCTCTGAACTGTCCCAATCTTTATTATGAGCCTGATGGAGTTTGTGGAGAAAATGTCTGTTAGAGCATAACCAGCAAAAGGGTCTGGCTGCTTGCCACTTGCAGAAACAAGCCAAAATAACGAAATATGATAAAGAAGAAGCAAGACTTTATTATCTGTGCCAGCAAGGGGAACAACAGGAAAAAAATTCTACTCTTTGATTTTTGGAGGGATCGCAGGGGATTTTAAAGAAAGGGTTTGGAATGCAGAAGACACAGGGGGCTAGTGTAACTACTCAGTGGGTTCACCATGCCCACTGCCTAGACAGAGCCGATTTATCAAGACAGGGGAACTGCAATACAAAAAGAGTAATTCATTTGGAGCCAGCTGTGCGGAAGACCGTTGTTTTATTGTTACTCAAATCAGTCTCCCTGACTGATTTGAGCAGAGTTTTTAAGGATAATTTGGTGGGTAGGGGAGGCCAGTGAGTCAAGAGTGCTGATTGGTTGGGTCCGAGATGAAATCATAGGTAATTGAAGTTGTCCTCTTGCACTGAGTCAGTTCCTGGGTGGGGGCCACAAGATCACGTGAGCCAGTTTATCCATCTGGGTGGTGCCAGCTGATCCATCAACTGCAGGGTCTGTAAAATATCTCAAGCACTGATCTTAGGAGCAGTTTAGGGAGGGTTAGAATCTTGTAGTCTCCAGCTGCATGACTCTAAACCATATTTCTAATCTTGTGGCTAATTTGTTAGTCCTACAAAGTCAGTTTAGTCCCCAGGCAAGAAGGAGGTTTGTTTTGTGAAAAGGCTGTTATTGTCTCTGTGTTAAACTATAAACTAAGTTCCTCCCAGTTAGTTCAGCCTATGCCCAGGAATAAACAAGAACAGCTTGGAGGTTAGAAGCAAGATAGAGTTAGTTAGGCCAGATCTCTTTCACTGTCTGTTACAATTTTGCAGTGGCGGTTTCACTAGGAGGTGCCCCATGACATGACTTGCTCTGACGGCTTATCTTGAATTATTGTTCCATCTGGTGAAGGGGCTGGTACCATCGTGGATTCTATTTATAACTGGCAGGTTATAACTTAATTGCAGTTAGTCTTGTAGTCAATCTTCAGCCAGGAGTGAATTCTGGCCTTGAAGTAATCTTTTGTTGGAGAGAGAATTCCGGAAGTGCCTGGTCCATATCAGGATCCGACCCGAAAGGTAATATATTTCCTTAAGCTTTGAAGGAAATATATGACCAGATAAGTGAGCATGGTGTGTGCTTAACCTACAGCTAGGTAAATAAATGTGCATAAGGCATGGGAGCACAGAATGGGAGAAGAAAGGGAGTGGAGGTTCACAGCACATTCTGAGGCTGTATTTCAAGATGGAAGGTAACACGTACGCAGCTTGTCTCAAAGTAATATCTTGAGATTGGGGAGAAAGGAGGAAAGAAAACAAAGTTTTAAAATGTGGTTTGAAGCCAAGTTGCTTGGTTACAAGAGTACTCGGACTCTCCCTATTTACTGCCTCCAGGTGAGACAGGAATAGCACTGGGTGGTTGCAGGAGGATGGAAAAACCTGAACAACTGCTAAAACAAGAACTAGGCAAAGAAACTACAGGATAACGGAAAACCCCAAATGAGGAGAGAAAAGAGCCAAAACCTTGGGTGGTGGAATAGCAATGCTGGATGGTCACAGGGGGAGCAAGAAAATATCAAGTAGTAATTTCACATAACAGCAAGAAAGGGGCTGTTCAAATTAGCTACAAGGATAAGGACATGGACGAGTCTTGGCTGATAAGACCCTAACAAACAGGATGGGGGCTAAGCTGCTTGAAACCAGCAGGGTCAACACTTGCTGGATTTCACCCATGCCCTACCCCCAGATCTAATTATATGTTTATTACCATACGACATCACACACTCACTGGCATCCTGACAGGTTGGAGCATGCCCATATTTAGCATAACAATGGGTGGCACCTCAATTCTAAGAAATCTCCACCTTTTTCCTAGGTGACCTCATGATTATTCCACCTCCCAGTTAGAAGAGCCCATAAAATTAGAAACCCAAACTCTGTTGTACATGACTCACTCTCTTGTACGCACTCTGCTACAGTGTGTCCTTTGCTTTGCAGTAAGAGCTTCTTGCCTTTCACTTCATTCTGGCTTGTCCCTGAATTTTTCTTGCATTGGAGTCAAGGACTTGGAACACTGTCTAGGGCTGGGGGTCTATCAGACCCCAGGGTCTGGGTCCAGCCTATGCTGAAGTCCAAGGGAGTGGGTGGATGAGCAGAAAGGACACTGGGGCGGGGCCATAGGCAGGTGAATGTGGTTTTATTCAGCTCTCATCAACAGCTTTCTCACACTGTCTGCCCTGTCTCCACTGCTTGAACCAGCAGCTCCCACATACAGCTAACTGGGCGGCCTGCTCTCCCCTGCCTTCAGGGTCAGCAGCTTGACTCTCTCTCTGAGCACAAGTGAGCCGAGCTCTGTCCTGGCTCCTCTCTCTCCGTCTGCAAAGAGGGACAGCTCTGACTCTCTCTTTCTCTGAGCACCCATGCACCTGCACAGTGTCAACAGGGCAATTATACGTTTTATAGACAATAGTGGCGTAGAGCCAAGTGATGGCCTTCCCATGTTATGGTTACATGGCTATGATAACAAGTGGAGTTATACACCTGTGCTCTAAACTCACTGAGTCATGCAGGATGTAAATATCCTACCTCGGCCTATCTTTGACCAAAGCACAGCCATGTTCCTTACACTCCAGCCCCAAGGCAAAGGGAGACATAGATTTTGGATGCACAGATTTGATACACAGGTTTGACACACATGCTTTGGGCACACGGGCCTGACACATAGGCTTTGGGCACGCAGGCCCAATATATATAAGCCTCGAAAAACTGCTCAGCTATTGGCGCAGATTACCATAGGTGTCACCCTCTTGGTGATTATTATTCACACTTCCCTGAGTTGAGCTCATTAGCTACTTTGCCCACACCTGGTTTCAAACCTTTGCCCACATCTGGTTTCAAACTAGACTGGACTGCACCAGCGGTCCAGGCATCAGTAGCACCCAGCTAGACCTAGCTGTGTACAATGCCCTATTAGGAATGGGGGGATGCCCTTCCTAACGGTGAAGTCTCAGGGTCTAGGGGTGCCTCAGGCCCCATGGCCTTATCTTGTATTAAGACTATAGGCCCTAAGATCTCTTGTAACTCTGCTGCTAAGGGACTTGTACTCAGTGTACTTGACTGTTCTAAATAGGCGCTCCACTTCACTAAAGTGAATGTTTGTGCTGTCCCTGTCCAGGGTGGGGGTTGTTACACATGAATGCACCCATCCTGCTACTGGGTAAGTCATCTGCATGAAGACCGTAACCCATCCTACTATGCTCTCATGAGCCTGAAGGGCAGCATATGCAGTTACCAACTGCTTTCCCTATCCAGGGGGTGGTTATCCATGAACGCACCCATCCTACTATGACTAACTGCTCCTGTATGAGTAAACACAGGAGCTCAGCTCCCTTCCACAATTGGGACTAAAAGCTTACTGGCGTTTTCAAGCACTCTATGCACTGCTGTAGGCCCTTGCTGAAACTATCTGTGGTTACATGTAACTCTAGTGTAAATGGGCACCCTTGGTTTACTACCTGTAAGGGCTGTCTTAGCCTCATCATCCCAATCCCAGGAAAAAGGGGCGCTGCCACTTTTAATCCTGCAAGAGAATTACAGGTTAACATAACATTACAAGACTATGACATAAAATGGGCTATGCAAATAGCCCTGTGGCAGCATGGTGAAATTCCATTGTCATCCTTCCCATGAGGGCAAAACTATTCCTGGCTCCCTGTGGACCGTCCCAGTTCCGTTGTCAAATGGTCCATTAAGTCTGTGACAGACAGTACAGCTGCCAAGCCGTGCAAAACATCCACCCCTAGAATGTCCTCAGGCATGGGAGAGACACACACAGTGCGTAAGCAGAGAGCCAGGCTGACAATTCCAAGATGCAAAGACACAAGCTTCACTTTCACTGACCAGTCTTCATAGCCATTAATAAATGCAGCTCTGCCCAGAAACTTATCTGGGTTCAGTGACCAGTGGATTGCCAAGTTCACAGATGGCCTTTGGTTGTCCGGTGCCCGCGCCCGACCCCCGGCCGCCTTCCACCAAGCCAGACCCCTCGGCCAGTCTCTTATCAAACAGAAAAGGCTTTTCACTTCCGACGACTGCGGCAGGTACTCTTTGACCTGGAATGCTCGGGTCAGATTGGGTTGCGCAGCAACATCTTTCTCCCAGATGACTTGCACGAAGTCTGTACATGACTGCCGACATTACTTACTTAACTCCCGCAACTCAGCAGGGGTACAGGCACCATAGGAAGTGTCCTCCACCACAGCAGGGGGTCTCTGGGCCCACCCTTGGGGCCCAACAGCTGCTCATGCTCTACGCGAGCCTGCAATAGAGGTTCTTCCTCCTCCCTGCGCTGCGTCTCAAAAGGACTGGGCATGCACTGCCCGCAGCAGAGTCACAAACGCCCATCTGATTCTGCCGGTAAAGGCATGCTTCTTCTTGGTGCTGTGCACTACCAGGTGCTTCAGCGCCTTCTCCATGCTCACGGGAGACCCGTCCCGTGCCTCCCACGTTCCCATTAGGGCCCATCCAAGCAACACCGCTGCCACTGGGCACCACAGCCCCTGCTGCAGCCACATAGTCGACCCGGGAGCCTCAGGGGCTAGAGACCCACTCACCTCATCCCATCCTCGTCGCTAATTGTCAGATCCCGGGGTCCGGGTCCAACCCATGCTGAAGTCCGAGGGAGTGGGTGGATGAGCAGAAAGAACGCTCTGGGGGCGGTAGGCAGGTGAAGGTGATTTTATTCAGCAGAAGCTCTCATCAATAGCTTTCTCACACTGTCCACCCTGTGGACTGCTTGAGTTGGCAGCTCCCACATACAGCTGCGCGGCCTGCTCACCCCTGCCTTGAGAATCAGCCGCTTAACTCTCTCTCTGGGCACGAACAAGCCAAGCTGTGTCCTGGCTCCCCTCTGTCTGTCTGCAAAGACGGACAGTTCTGACTCTCTCTCTCTTTCTCTGGGCACCCACACGCCTGCACAGTGTCAACGAGGCAATTATACCTTTCACAGGCAATAATGGCATAGAGCCAAGTGATGGCCTTCCCATGTTATGGCTACATGGCTGTGATAACAAGTGGAGTTATAGGCCTGTGCTCTGAACTCGCTGAGTCACGCAGGATGTAAACATCCTAACTTGGCCTATTCTTGACCAAAGCACAGCCATGTTCCTTACTGGGTCTCACCAGCATCTGGAGACCCACCTAAGCCCTCTGGCAACACGGGGGCTTCATGCTGTCTTGACAGTGCACACACACCTAACCTCCACCAACTCACCAATCAGCCTAGCTGAACTTTTCTTATCAGTGTCATGTTGCATCTTTCCAAGATGAATCAGTGCTCCTGCCTCATTTCTCCCTGCAGACCTGAGGGGTTCAAGGAAAGTTTTGAATTTGCTCTTCATCCAGATATGTTTTTTTTTCCTTATGAAATTGAGAGTGATGATCTTTCTAGCTCTTTAAGTCTCCAATCAGAATCCAAAAGTCAAGTCAGGATATTTTAAAACAGAATGTTGATAACGTGACTGGGTTGTTGCTGGCTATATTTAATAAGCTGCTATGAGAAACAAATATGCTTAGAAAAGCACTAGCTGATTCACAAATAGAAATTAGAGGGAATATAAAAAGCTCAGAAACTATAGGATTTGCATGATTGGACAACAAAGCTGTTTATCATCATGTAAAGGACTTGCTTCAAGGCAAGCATCAAAGTCAGAGTAACGACATTAAGAAACAGCCCCAGGACAAAAAAGAAACAAAGATGTTACCCTCTATATTAGGTTTTCTGAAGGGACTGAGATGATGCTTACTTTTCATGTAGACATAATGGCTTACAGAAAGACTAAGAGTATAGTCTCACAGAAGCCTCATATACATGAAGTACCTATAATAAAAAGAGAAATATCTCAAAAAGAACTGTAGGTGTAGCCTGTGGCTCTTGGCATTGGCTAGATTTATGTAATAAAAGTTCCACAAAGTTTATGAGAGCACTCTACTGGCAAACTCTCTACCAACTTGTAGTAAAACAGACTATGACTATTTGATGTATGTATTTTAAAAACTTCTGTGAACCTACCTTTCTGCAGACAGGAAATAATATACCCAGAAGTCAGGGTATATTCACCCATGCCATCTACAAGTATAGCCAAGTAGAATAGTAGAAAAGAAAACAACTTGAAAAGGGCATTGCCAAGAACTGATTAGAAAATGGACCAGAGTGATACTCCCAGAGTGCAAAACAAAGATGGAATCAAGGAAAAATCCCTACCCAAAGTGGGGAGATTTGGAAATATTTGCCTGGAGTGATTTGAGAATTGCCCTAAACGTGTGCAAGTATTAATGAAAGTATCCTTGTCTTTGTTTCGCTGTTGTTATAGTGGGTATTTGGAGAACAGTCTTTTTAGAGTTCATAGGACTCTTTATTAATGAAAATGCATCTAGATCTGATGTAGATTAGGAGATCCTTTACTTCAGATGTCCTCAATAGTAATGACACTTGCTGTCATTACAAAGGATGGGAACTTTGGGGATTTTATAGATTTTATTTTTAAAAAATGTTTAATCTTTGTGACTACAAAGTAGTGATACAGAAGTGCTGGGAAGGGAAGAGTGAGGTCCCTTTAAATGATATGGAAGAGAGGAAGGGAAGTGCTGGGTAGAGGAGAGTGTGGTCCCTGGCTAGGGCTCTACCCTCACAGATCTAGGTGAAGACAGGCATTTCCTGCCCAAATGTTGCACTTCCCAAGACCACCTTGGCCTGCCACACCCCCATCCTGTGCCTATAAAAACCCGAGACCCTAGCAAGGTAGGTACAAAAGCGGCTGGACGTCATGGGGAACACATTGGCAGAAGACACAAGCAGCTGATCATAGAGAGGTCATCAACTGGTGGAACGATGCAGAGTTTGGCCAGAGGGGTGGGAGAAGAATCTGGTCGCTGAGTGGCCCAACTCCAGTGGAAAACGCATCTCCCTTCTGGCTCCCCCATCTGCTGAGAGATACTTCTACTCAATAAAACCTTGCACTCATTCTCCAAGCCTGATTCTTCTGGTACACCAAGGCAAGAACCCGGAATACAGAAAGCCCTCTGTCCTTGTGATAAGGAAGGGGGTCTAACTGAGCTAACTCAAGCCACCTACAGATGGCTAAACTAAAAGAGCAAAAGCAAAAGAGCATCCCAACACATGCCCACTGGTGCTTCAGGAGCTGTAAACATTCACCCCTAGACACTGCCGTGGAGTGGAGCCCCACAGCCTGCCCATCTGTATGCTCCCCTAGAGGTTTGAGCAGCAGGACACTGAAGAAGTGAACCACTTCCCCTGTCACACACCCTGTGAGGGGGCAAGAGAACTTTTCCCATTTCAATAGGTGTATATATTTATAGGGTACATGAGATACAGAATTTGGGGGATTTGGGCATGGAGGTTAGTGTCTGCACATGAGAGAACTGAGAATAACTGTGACAAAATGAAAGACTGACAAATTCGTTTTCTTTTTTTCATTTGACCTTGCAATTCACTAGAAGTTGGGGAGGCTGTTTCCCTGCCACATTGATGTTGGACTTGATCATGTAACTTGCTTTAGCTAATGGAATTGTAGTAGATTCAATGCAAGTAGAGGTTTTAACTGTGCCTAGGTAACTTTTTTTTTTTTTTGAGACAGAGTCTCACTCTGTCACTCAAGCTGGAGTGCAGTGGCGTAATCTTGGCTCATGGCAGCCTCTGTTTCCTGTATTCAAGAGATTCTCCTGCCTCAGCCTCCCAAGTAGCTGGGATTACCGGTGCCCATCATCATGCCAGGCTAATTTTTATATTTTTAGTATAGATGGGGTTTCACTATGTTGGCCAGGCTGGTCTTTAACTCCTGACCTCGGGTCATCTGCCCCCCTTGGCCTCCCAAAGTGCTGGTATTACAAGCATGAGCCACCATGCCCGACCTGCAATATAACTTTTATAATGATCATGTAACCTTCAACCCTTTCTAAAGTCATCTTTTAATCTAATAGCTTTTGTTGTACAGTCTATCAAATTTTCTGTAAATGATAATGTGGTCAATGAATAAAAAGAGTTTTTCTTTTTAATATGAATGCTTTTTATTTTATTTTCTTTCCTACTAGACTAGCTAGAACTTCTAGTACAATGTTGAATTATAGTGGCAAGAGTAAACATAATTGCCTTTTTTCTGATTCCAGGAGAAAAGCATAGCTGTGGTTTTGTTTAGAAATTTTTTTTCCAGGTTGAGGAAGTACATTTTTATTCATAATTTGATCGTAGATGGATGTTGAATTTTGTGAAATGCATTTTTGCTTCTATTGAGATGATCATATAGTTAATTTTTTAATCTGTTAATCTAGTAAATTAGATTGGTTGGTTTTTAAATGTAAACCCACCTTTCATTCCTATGATAAATGCTACCTGGTCAGATTGTATTATTCTTTTTATTATGGGATTAAATTTGCTAAAATTTTGCTAAAAATTCTTGCATCTATGTTCATGAGTTATATTAGTCTGTAGTTTAATTTTCTTCCAGGGACTTTGTCTGGTTCTATCAGAATAGTGTTGGCCTCAAAGGATACATTTGGAAGTATTTAATCTGCCTCACTTTCTGGAAGAGTTTATATAGAATTGATATTACTCTTTACTTAAACATGTAGTAGAATTCACCGGTGAGACTATCTGGTCCTGGAGTTTTCTTTGTGGGAAAGTTTTTAATTTCAAATTCAGTTTCCTTAACTGGTATTCAGATTTTCAATTTCTTCTTGAGTAAGCCTTTGGTATTATGTACATTTCATGAAATTTTCCCATTCCATAGGTTGTTGAATTCATTGGCATAATTTGTAATAACTTTATTTAATTCGATTATTTTATTATCCTTTTAGTATCTGTGGCATCTGTAGTGACATCACTTCTTCCATTCCTGATATTGGTAATTTGTATCTTTTCTTCCTGACTATTCTAGGTAGAAACTGCTTTTGATTTTATTGGTTTTCTTTATTGTTTTATGTTTGTTTGTTTTCTAACTGATTACTTTTTGTTATTTCTTTTGCTGTGTTCATTTTAGGTTTCTGTTTGCTCTTCTTTTCTAGTTTTGTTTTTCTTTTATTTTCTTTCTTGTTTTGAGATGGAGTCTCACTCTGTCACCCAGGCTGGAGTACACTGGTGTGATCTTGGCTCATGGCAACCTCTGCCTCCCAGGTTCAAGCAATTCTTCTGCCTCAGCCTCCTGAATAACTGGGATTACAGGCACCAGCCACCACACCTGGCTTAATTTTGTATTTTTAGGAGAGACAGGGTTTCACTATGTTGGCCAGGTTGGTCTCAAACTCCTGACCTCAAGTGATCCACCCGCCTCGGCCTCCCAAACTGCTGGGATTTCAGGTGTGAGACACCATGCCCAGCCCTTTTCTAGTTTCTTAAAGTGGAAGTTGAGGTTGTTGCTTTGTGATATTTCTTCATTTAAATTTAATATAGTTATCAATATGCTTGCATTTGAATCTATCATCTTCGTTGTTATTTCCTATTTTTCATCTACTTTTTGTTCTCTTTTCCTGCCTCCTTTTGTATTAATGAATATTTTATGATTCTATTTTATCTTCTTTTAGTCTTATTAGCGCTACCCTCTTTGTTTCACTTTTTATTTTACAATATACATCTTTAACTTATCACAGTCTAACTTAAAACAATACAATTTCATCTACCTGTGATGCTAGATGAAATGTAAAAATTATTGTTTTGTATTTTACTTCCACATATATACATCTTTAACTTATGCTATGGACTAAATGCTTGTCATTTAGTCAAGCATAAATGACAAAATTTATGAGTTGAAATCCTTACCCCGAATGTGATGATATTAGGAGATGGGGACTTTACGAGGTAATTATATCATGATTGTGGAGCAGTCATGAATGGGATTTGTGCCTTTATAAGAACAGAAATGACATGTTGCTCATCCTTTCTGTTCTCCACCATGTGAGGATACAAGAAGACAGTTGTCTGTAAATCTAGAAGAGGGCCCTCAGGACAACCCAACTGTGCTGGCACCTGCATCTCAGACTTCCCAGACTCCAGAACTGTGAGAACCAATTTCTGTTGTTTGTACTACCCAGTCTGTGGTATTTTGTTGTATCAGCCCAAACTGGCTAAGATGACTTATCATGGTCTAAACTGCCTTTAACTGTTTCAGACAAAGTATTTCAAAGATATCCATTTTATTTGTAAGTAAGAAGTCTATAATTGAGGGAAGGCATTCTTTTCTTTTTCACAACAAAGTATCTAGGCAGCTTGAGCTCTAGAGAGCCTTCTCCAGATATGACAGGTGACATACAGGTTTGCTCAAGGAATCCCTGTTTCTCTTTTTTACTTTCCAGTAAAAAAGAAAGCAACTTGCTTTAAAAAGCCACATTTAAAAAGATGTTCCCATGTTTTTATGACTTACCTCAAATTTCTCTGAAGTCATAATACGTTCCTAGGACTAATGGGTTAGAATTTACTTGAAATTTAACAATGTGTTCCTCTATAAGAAAATAGAACTCTCAGTTGCAGCTGAGTAAGCTTCTCTTTCCACAAGGGTGCAAATGCCTGAGTGTTCTAGATGTCTTGGATTTGTGTGGGTGCATGTACATCTCAAACATGAGAAGAAACCATATAAGTGCCTATGGCATGAGAAGTAGAACATTTTTCTAACATGGACAAGGGAAAATAAGCTTATACAATATAAAAAATTTTAAAGCAACGTGATTTAAAAAGACATTTCAAAAGATGTTCCCATGTTTTTATAACTTTCCTCAAATTTCTTTGGGGTCATATTGAATTCCTCCTTAATTTATTTTACTAGAGCACCATCCAACTTAGCATATGTTTTTCATTAGAACAACTGGATTCCTTTTGTAAACAAATGCTTCAATTGAAACTGCATGCAGTACGATTTTGATATCCTTCACATTTCCCAGAAAGTTTTATAGAACAAGAAAAAGTAAAAATTAGAAAGCAGAGCCTCCTTCTCTCATGTGTTTTATGTTTGGGGTAATGTGTGTATGGTCTTTTAAATAAAGTACTCACTTATGTTACCCAAATGCAGCTATTTCCTAAGCTCAAATTGTCTATTTGAACAGATAGGGAAGCCATTTAGACCAGTGATCTCAAACCTTTTTGGCACCAGGGACTGGTTTTGTGGAGACATTTTTTCCACGAATTGGTGGGGGTTTCAGGATGAAACTGTTCCACTTCAGATCATCAGGCATTAGATTCTCACAAGGAGGATGCAACCTAGATTTCTCGCATGTGCAGTTCATAATAGGGTTCATGGTCCTAAGAGAATCTAATGCTGCCACTGATCTGACAGGAGGCAGAGCTCAGGCCATAATGCTAGCTCCTGCCACTCACCTCCTGCTGTGCAGCCCAGTTCCTAACAGGCCACGGACTGGTACTGGTCCATGGCCCAGGGGTTGGGGACCCCTGATTTAGACAATCAGGTGACTATGAGAATGGAATTGTAGAAGAGCTATCATTTTACTTTACATATTATCATTAGGTACACTTTAATTTGATAATTTTCACTTACGAACATAGATCAGGAAGAATTTCCGTGTCATCTTATCTACCATTTCTTTTTCTTTTTGCCCCTCACTTTACCTGTTGGGGCAGAGCAGTGATTTTCTTAGTCAGTTTAAGCTGCACATAATATAGAATTTTTTTCAATAAAGCAGATATCTATGAAAAACAGACCCAAATTCCCAGAAGACATATTGATAAGAAGAAGCAATTAAGAGTATTTATTATAACATTGTTAGTATCCACAAAAGTTTAGACATATGGATGATTATATCAGAGATTAATTATCTGAGTAAGAATTAAGGACTTGAAGAAATTCAAAGTACACAACTCTTAAAATTCAACAATAAAAAAATGAACAGCCCAATTAAAAATGATCTGAACAGTCTGGGCACGGTGGCTCATGCTTGTAATCCCAGCACTTTGGGAGGCCGAGGCAGGTGGATCACCTGAGGTCAGGAGTTTGAGACCAGCTTGGCCAACATGGTGAAACCCCATGTCTACTTAAAGTACAAAAATTAGCCGGGCATGGTGTTACGCATCTGTAATCCCAGCTATTCGGGAGGCTGAGGCAGGAGAATTGCTTGAACCTGGGAGGTGGAGGTTGCACTGAGCCAAGATCGCACCGTTGTGCTCTGGGGACCAGAGCGAGACTTCATCTCAAAGAAAAAAAAAATTATCTGAATGGATACCTCACCATACAAGATATATACATGGCAAACAAGCATGTGATAAGATGCTCAACATCATATATGATTAGAAAATTGCAAATTAAAACAATGAGATACAACTACACACCTATTAGAATGGTTAAAATCCAAAACACTGACAGCACAAACGAAGCCAATGATGCGGAGCAACAGTAACTCTCATTTAGTGCTGATGGAAATGCAAAATGGTACATCCACTTTGGAAGACTGTTTGACAGTTTTTTCTAAAACTAAACATATGCTTACCATGTGATCCAGCAGTCACATTCATTGGTATTTACCCAAATGAGTTAAGAACATGTCTACATACAAATCTTCACACAGATTTATAGAAGATTTATTCCTAATTGCTAAAATCTGGAAGCAATCAAAATTTTTTTTAGTAGGTGACTTGACAAATAAATTGTAGGATATCCAGACAATGGAATATTTCTTGCTAAAAAAGCTAGCTATCAAGCCATTAAAAATAGGGAGGAAACTTGGATGCAATGCATATTATTAAGTGAAAGAAGTCAATCTGAAAAGGGCTGCATACTTCATGATTCTAACTCTCTGACATTTTGAAAGAGTCAAAATGGTGAAGATAGTGGAAAGATCAGTGGTTTCCAGGGATTGGTGGGAGGGAAGGATGATTAGATAGAGCACAGAGAATTTTTACAGTAGTGAAACTATTGTGTACAATACTGTAAGAGGGTATAAATGCCATTATACATTTCTCAAAACCCATAGAATGCACAACACCAAGAGTGAACCCTAATGTAGACTATGGACTTTGGGTGATCATGATATATCAATATAAGTTTATTGATTATAAAAATTGACTACTCTGGTGGAGTATGTTGATAATGGAGGAAGCTATGCATGTATGGGGTGGGGGTATTTAGGAGCTCTGTACCTTTCACCCAATTTTGCTGTGAACTTCAAACTTCTTTAGAAAAAACGTTATTAAAAATACCACTCTGGTGCAGGATATTGATAGTGAAGGAGTTTGTATATGGAGAGGGTGGGAGAGACAGGGGGAATAGGGGAACTCTCAGTACTTTCTCAGTTCAGTGAATCTGAAACAGCTCTAAAAAAATAGTCTATTTAAAAACTTGAATTTTTCATTTTAGAGTCTCCAAATGTGCTTCAATCTATTATTAATTCTAATATGCTTCCAATAATCTCATCTGTTTCCTTTCATTTTTGAAGATTCCCTGCCAATCTTAGTATTCTCCTTGAAATATCCTTTGTATCTTTATTCTTAACAGATAAACTAGAAGTTTGAGACTTGGAGTTAGTATAGTGTAAAACAAGATAAAGAATCATTTCTTGGTCTTGGGAGGAATTGTTACCATCTTCAAGAGCATTTACACCATGATTCCATAGAAGATTGAATCTATAATGAAATGACACCTATGATGATGATGATGATACTGATTTCTCAGCTTGCTTCTAATTTAATTACTAGTATTCATTCTTAGTGCACCTCAATGTAGCCATAGCAGGTAAAACTACTGATAAGGCATATTAGGACATTTACATTGTATTAACACAAATACAGACATTTCTTCAATTGTAGCATCTAGAAAAACTGTTTTCAGCATAGCTAGCAACACATGGAGGGAATTATCCAGAAGGTTTTTTTTTTTCATACCTTGGGAATTTTAGGATGAGAGTATATATGATGACAAAAATGAATGAATTATCACTCAAGTATTAAAGTAAGATTAAGGAGGAGATATAGGTTCATGATTAACAAATATTACAAAGGATGGCATATAATTATAAAATAATTGCAGAATTCATATAGTGGCACATAACTACAGAGAGACAAGGAATTGAATGGCGAGTTCACATAACTTGTGGTCCTATTAGGTCCCCACCAATCTGTCAGCATCTGATTTTTTTTTTTTTTTTTCCTGAGACTGGAGTTGTTTTTCTCTTGTGACCCAGGCTGGAGTGCAATGGTATGAACTTGGCTCATTGCAACCTCCACCTCTTGGGTTCAAATGATTCTCCTGCCTCAGCCTCCTGAATAGCTGGGATGACAGGCATCCACCATCATGCCTGGCTAATTTTTGTACTTTTAGTAGAGATTGGGGTTTCATCATGTTGGCCAGGCTGGTCTTGAACTCCTGACCTCAGGTGATCCACCCGCCTTGGCCTCCCAAAGTGCTAGGATTACAGGTGTGAGCCACTGCACCCGACCAGCATCTGATTTTGAAATAAAGATGTAGGAAGGATGAATTTCTTAACACTTCTTTCTCCTTCACTCTCAACATTTAATCTATCACCAAATTTAGTCAATTCTAATTATAAAATAGGTTCAATCCCTCTACTTCTATATTTCTTTGCTACCATACAAATATAAACCACTGTCATCTCTCTGTTTCCTATGATAGTCTTCTATCCATATATCAATTCTTTTTCCCTTACCGTCCATTCTTCACACTATAATTACAGTGTCATTTACAAATGCATTATTATCATGTTATCTGCTATAGACTGAATTGAATATTTGTATGCCCTAAAATTCGTATGTTGAAATCCTAATCCCCAAGTGTTGGTATTAGGAGATGGGACTTTTGGGAAGTGATTTGGTCATCAAGGTGGAGCCCTCATTA
Source organism: Pan troglodytes (assembly GCF_028858775.2). NCBI lineage: Eukaryota > Metazoa > Chordata > Mammalia > Primates > Hominidae > Pan > Pan troglodytes. The sequence continues at coordinate 33,959,928 of NC_072403.2, read as the reverse complement.
GTTTGATTAATACCCCTGTAAAAGTGAACTGAGGGAAATTTCTTTCCCCCATACCATGTGAGGACATAAGAAGTCAGAAGTTTGCAACTCAGAAGAGGGCTCACGCCAGAACCCAACAATGGTGGCACCCTGATCTTACACCTCAGGCTTCCAGAACTGTGAAAAGTAAATTTCTGTTGTTTACAAGCCACCCAGTCTATGGTATTTTGTCATAGCAACCTGAACAGATTAAGACTTTATCTCTATGCATATAATATTTCAATGGCTTTTGTTATATTTAACATGTCCTTCATGGTCCTGTGTGATTTGGTTCCTATCTACTCCAGTCTCTCCTGTCTCCCCATTGCACCACATGCTGTCCTTGTCTAAATTCTTTGGCGTTTAAACCCTTTTCCCACCTCCTGTCCTTGAAATCTGTTATTCCCTAAAACTGTAAGTCATTCTCTCTCCACTCCTTTACCTGTATAATGACACTTTATCCTTTAGGTCACCACTTAATTCTCTTAATAGTGAAGTTCTCACTTAGCCCACATCTACATCTTACTGTGACACCTTATATTTTGTGGCTACAGTTCTTATACTGAGCAATTATGGACTTAGGAAGAGAAGTCACAGAAAGTCAGTGCTGGATTCAGATGGCTTGGATTAAAACCCAACTCTGCCACTTAGTTGTATGATTATAGATTTTTAACAGTTTTCTTATCTGTAAAAATAATGATAACTAGACCTAAATCATGTATTTTTATAAATATTAAATAATATATAAACAACTTAAAACAGTTGTTGGCATTCATACATGTTCACAAGTATCACTATTGTTGGTGTCATGTCAAATTGAAATTGTGCTTTTATCTATGAATTTTGTTTATTGTCTTCTCCCACACAGTCCAGTAATTCTAAGGAAGCAGAAGATATGTTAATTGCTTTCCAATATATTTTAAGTGGTGTCTAATAAATATTTGTTGAATTATATAATTACAATGAAAATCATGAAATCATTTGGGCTTTTTAAAGTGAGTTAATAACAACTTAACCTTGGAAACTTAAGTTCCAACAACTTAACTTTGGAAGATAATATTTATGAGTGGGTATGAGTGAAAAATTAGGGGCAATGAGAAGAATGAAAATTACTTGAGCTTTTCAAATACCCAAAAATTTATTCAATTGGGTAAAAAGTTATTAATAACACTATTTTCAGCTATTTCTGTTTATAAAGGATTAATATGATCAATACTTTTAAAGAGTATGCTGAGGACCAATTCTATTAGTTATACATGAGCATGATTATGTTGCCATTTCTGAAACTTAAGTGTAAAGGAGTTGTGATTAGGTATAATCTGAATTCAAAATATGAAATGTAGGGTTTTAAAAAATTCCCAGTTACTAAACTGATTATTTCTCACACTCAGAAACAAAGATGACATTTAAAGAGACACTGTTAAAACAGACACAGAAAAGAAATCACTATCTAATATAGGCTGAATATCAGACTGTTTGTGTGGTGAGAACCAAAGCCAATGTAGTTTCCTGTCCCTGAACTAAATGGACCAGACACAATTCCCAATCCCTCCTTTAAATAGTATGGAGACCAGCAATAGTAACTCAGCTGCTTGCTCCAAGAAATACCAATAGGTCACTTGTCAAGATTTTCTTCAAGACTTTTGCTTTGCTGTGCCCACCAGTCCAAAGCTATCAACTTATAAACACTGCCCAACACTAACAAGTTCCCTGTCTTGCCAAATTTACTTTATTATCACTTATCTTTTTCTCAAACCTTATAAATACTCTTCCCCAGTTTTACCATTTTGAGACACCATTAACAGTGTTAAGACAATATTTTCCCTTTCTGCAATAGGTCCAATAAATTCAGCTTTGATCAACAGGTTTATATGGTGATCTTTTGGGGATCTGACAGTCAACGGTAGACACAGTGCAAGTTTTTTTGTGAACATACACATTCATTCTCATTCCTTTTGGGTAGATGCCTAGGAAATGAATTGTTGGGTTATAGGTAGATATTTGTGGTATATTGTTAAGTAATGGTCTCCTTCCTAAATCCAGGTTGAATTATAGTTCCTTCACATATTGGCCACATCGATATCTTTGGCCAATGTGACATTAGCAAACATGACCTAAGCAGAGATTTAAGAAGTGCTTGTACATTGGGGCTTGCCCGTTAGAAACACTGATGCCATGTAAAGAAGCCTGGGCTAGCTTGCTGAAGACATGCAGCTCAATCAATAACACTTACCAGATATTTGAGTGAAGCTATTTTAGAAAACCTGGTCCCAGTTGAGCTGTATTACTGTGGTGACACGAGTGATTCTGTGCAAGACTAGGGGAAGAACCACTTGGCTAAACTCAAACCGAGTTACTGACCCAGAGAATCATAAAGAAAGAATTATTAGGCTGGGTACAGTGGCTCACGCCTGTAATCCCAGCACTTTGGGAGACCAAGGCAGGTGGATTGCTTGAGCTCAGGAGTTTGAAACCAGCCTGGGCAACATGGCGAGACCCTATCTTAAAAAAAAATACACACACATATATATATATATAGTTTTATGCTACTAAACTTTGATCTGGTTAGTTAAGGTGGCAATAGATAACTGATACAGTGTATGATTAACTTTATAAGAACTGCTGATCAGCTTTCCAAAATGGTTGTACCATTTTAATACTCCCATCTGCAATGTATGAGAGTTCAAGTTATTCCATATTTTCACCACCACTTGGTATTGTCAGCCTTTGTATTTTTAGCCATTTTGTTTACTGAGATCTTATTGTACTTAGAATTTGTATTTTTTTAAAAAAGTACTGAATTGAGTACCTTTTCATATGTTTATCAGCCACTTGGATTTCTTTTTGCAAAAGTTCTTCTAATTTTTGGCCCATTTAAAAAATTTTTGCTATTTTTCTTTTTTATTTATGCTGGAGTTCTTCACAGGTTCTAAATATGAGTCACTTAAAAATTAGATGTATGTATGATAAGTATTTTCTCTAGTACTCAGTGGCTTGCCCTTTGATGTTCTCAGCAGTGTCTTTGATTACAGAAAGTTTTAAATTTTGATGCATTCTAATTTACCATTTTCCCCCATATATTGTTAGTATCTTTTGTGTCCTGTTTAAGAAATCTTTGTCTATATTCTCTTTTCCAAGCTTGTGGTAGATTGTGTCATTGCACACATAATCCTCCCAATAATAGAAAGAATGTATTCTTTCTTTCCCCTTGAATATGGTCTGGCTGGCCTTAGAGTGACTCACTTGATTGACAGAATATAGTGAAAGTTACATGCTGGAATTATGGAGGCTTGGTCATAGGAAGCCTTCAAGATTCTGCCATGGTTTCTTGGAAGGAACACTCATGCTAGAGGAAACCAGACATCATGTTAGAAGTCTAACTCCCCTGAGACCACCATGGTGGAGAAAGAGTTGTCCCAGTAAGCACCCAGCTGTTCTAAGCATCTCAGATCAAGCATCAGATGTAAGTGAAAGATAATCTTGGATGTTTTACTCCCAAAAGATGCTATGTGGAGAAGAAACGAAGCCCCAGACATTTGGCCCCAGATAAGCTGTAACAGCCATTTTTAGCCTTTCAAGCTATCTTAGCTGAGGCCCCAGATATCATGGAGCAGAAATGAGACATCTTTATTGTGTCATGTCCAAATTCCTAACTCATGCAATCATAACATAATAAATAGTTGCAATTTTTTCACCTCTAGAATTCGAGGTGATTTGTTATGCAGTAATGAATAATAAGAACAAAACTTCGTAGATTTATCTTTCACATTTAGTTTTATGACTCATTTCAATTTATTTTTTGTGAATAGTGTGAGGTAGGATTTTCTTCCCCTACATGGATATTCAGTTACACCAGCTCCATTTATTCAAAATTTTTCTTTTTCCATTAAAATGCTTTAGTAACATTTTAAAGAAATGGAGTGAGTATTTATGTTTAAATCTATTGATGGAGTTTATTCTGTTCCATTAACTTATTTTGTTTTATTCTGTTCCATTAACATTTTCTTCTGAAAAATTTTGGCTCTTTAATCTGTTGCATTTTCATGTAAATATTGAAATCATTTTGTTAATTTCTATAAAAAAATCTTGCTTGGATTTAGACTGGGATGCTATCAATAGGTCATTTTTGGGAAAAATGTATATCTTAAATGCAGAATTTCTAGTAAAAATACGTTATATCTCTACATTTATTTAAATTGTCTTTAATTTTCTTATACATATTTGTTAGTTTTCAATGTATAAATTTTTCACATCTTTCATTGAATATCAAACCAACATTTCATTACTGAGAAAAATACACCCCATGAAAAGATCATAGTACATAAATGAGAACTTCAGCTGGAGTGTTTCAGGATTAGACAACTTGACTATCAGGTATTTTAATCAAATATAAAATTAGCACCATCTGGACTGATCATTTGCAATGATTTTAAAGTTAGCTTTGAGCTTAATGTGTTGATTAGACCTCTAAGTCAGAAAATTTTATAAAGATATTGTTTGTTTACAGTATTAAAGGGTTTCTGCTCCAGTTTGGTCAGGAATTTGGATAGCATATCTAAATAGATAGGTAATCAGTGCCTTCATGCCAGAGGTTTTCCTTCATCTGTGACTGACCATTATTTTTTTGAGAATGGAGTACTAATATGATGATGGGATAATGGGACAAGTGCTGTGTGGACAGGACTTGCAACTTGTTGGGTTTTGCTGGAGATGGCTCTGGCTTGCCATTCTCTTCAGAGATCCGTAAACATCAGTGTCAGTAGGCCTTTTGGTGGGCAGGGTATGGACAATTTACTCAAAGAAGAACCTTTCAAAGACTCTGGTGGGATTCATAAAGAAGTCTGATAGTGGTCTCAAACCAGTGGGAGAACATGGATTAGGGGAGTCTCACAATTCAATATCTAGACTCATCCATTCCCTCATTTTCAGTGGATTACTCAACTGGGCTTAGCTTGGGATTTCAGAGTCTGATTTCCTTTTTGTTCAACCTCACAGTGGAGAAGACTACATTTTTGCCAAAATTTGGGGAGAATGATCACTTGGCTGGTGGAGTGAGGGGAGAAATGGGTGTTTATTTGTGTCTTACACAGATTTTCAAAATAATCTCTCCTGAGACTTACTTGCACCCTCACATTCAGAAATCGCTAAAGCCTCACAATCCAACCACTATCAAAGGTTATACAAAATAAATCAGCTTGCTTGTGTTCTTCCACTTTCCCCACTCTCCAGCTGGGTTATTTTCAGCTTAATTGGATCCACTAACCTGGTTTCCAGCTTCCCAAAAAGTTGCTGCTTGTGTCTCTCTTCTATGTAAAGGTGTAAAGCCTTAGACTAATACAAATAATGTTATTTTAAAAATATGTCATGAACACACGTGAACCCACCATCTGACAAGAGATTCTGAATGTTGGTAGTAACTTATATCTGCATGTAGGGTTCTTACCTTTCCATATCCCTGTTCTCTTTCACTGGAAAAAATGACTACCCTAAATTTTATGTTTATCATTCCCTTGTATTTAGTTTCATGACACATATTGGTAATCCTAAAAGTACATGGTTTAGTTCTATTTGTTTTTAACTTATAAACAGGCTAGTATATTACTTGTATCTTCTGAGAATTACTTTTTTTCTTAATATTGCTACTAGATTCATTCATATTAGTGTGTATAAGTGAAGTTCATTCATGTTGACCATTGTATGGGATTCCTCTTAAATATACCACATTTATTTATTAGTATTAAAATATCAAGAATGTTATACATCAATCAATGATACATTTGTATCATATCAAAAGATTGTGCTTAATGAAATTCTATGCACTTAATAAAAGAAATAGAATTTTGAGAAAGAAGTAGTCAAAGTTTGAGTACAGGATAGGTGATTAAAGTTTGGAAAGTTTTTCTATCATTTTCTTGCCACTAAATTAAATAGTATGGCAATGTCTGCACGTAGGATTTGAAGTATGGCCTATAATTATCTACCCTTATCAATTCAGATTCATACAGTTACTAAAGCAGTAGGATCACTTTTCAGTTTAAGAAGGAAAAACCAGCAGTCCGTGGATCATTCTCTCACCCTCCCAACTCCCTCTGCTGCTGGGAAAAAGGGACTGTCTGGAACCATAAACTACAGCAATATATATATGCCATACTCCTGAAGATATTTAATGTGGTCTTGGGAAGAGATATAACAGAATTATTTAGTCAAAAAAGGAGAACAATCAAGAACCTGACAATCAAGAACACAATGAACTATGATGAAGGTAACCCAAGGGAGGCAACAAAGGTACTGGTGCTATGCTATCTTCAATAAGAAAGGTATTTCTGCAGTCGTCACAATGACTAATTGAGGGAACTGAGTAGCAGGGAGTCTTATTAAGACTCCACAACCCAGGAGGTAACCAAACGGTCATGTCATATTTGTGTTATTTGCTTGAAGATGTCACCTAGGATCCAAATTCCTGGAAGTCACCTCCCTGAGCCAAACAAACAAGTGCCTCTGGCCCCAAGGCTCATCTCCAGTGATCCTGCATGTGAGTGGATTATTAGTGGCATCACCTTTAATGCTGGTTACTCTATTCTCTGTTGAACCTGAGGGAAAATTAAGGTAGGGCTTATTGTGTCTCTCTTACAGGACTCATAGATCTGCTGTTTCCATCCCTCTCAAAGAGCTGATATCATACTAATAAAAGTGTAGTATGAGTTTTCAGAAGCCCAAAATATGCAGTTCTTCAAACAAAGGAAATACTTATTATTCCCCAAATAATTCAAGAGGTTTTTATGGTTCAAGTATTACTAATGACTAATTTTGTTTGATTGTATTCCTTCTACTAACAGAGAACCAGTTTTTCTGAAATTATCATATTGTAATATGATCATGTCAGAATGTTTGCTATCACCCAGAATTTATCATAGCTAGGCTCACAGAAGTTTTATGTTGAGATTTAAAACAGGAAAATTAAATTGTCATTCCTAATAATACTAATGAAGTTTATAGACTTAAGTATAGATTGAAAGTTGAAGCAACTTAACAATGCGGGTGAATATTTCTGGAACCATTTAGGGCAATTTAACCATTTGTTTAAAGTTGCAATGACTTAAGGAGGAAGAGTAAACATCTGGGAGTTATTCCTGTTCAGTTGGAGGAAGCTGGTTGTTTCCTTAGTCTAATGATACATTCTGATAGGTGAGGCTGAGCAGTAGTACAACCAGGGTGACAGTGGGTCTGCAGTCATCCCTCCTGCCATTCCCAATTCCCACCTCAGGGGAGCCTGCCTCAATAGCTACCTGTTCTCAACCACATTTGCTTTCAGACACCTACACAGATTGTCGTGTCTTTTTACAGTTAAAGAAAATTTTTACATTGATGGCAGTATAGTATTAATTACTATAAAAATAATCCCATGAAATTTACATAATAATTCAGATTTTGCAGCTAAATAACTCAGGAATGAGAGAAATTAGGTAGCTTGGGGAAAGATGTAAATTTAAATATGGCAGAGCTGGGATCCAACTCTAATGTTCAGTAACTAAAATATCTCTGCTCTTTCTTCTTCCACTCTTTTTTGAAATAAAATACATATTGTTGAAGACCAGAAAGGCAAAAGGAGGATGTTTTCTAAAACCTAGGGCTAAATCTAAATGTAAACAATAATTATATCCACTGTAAAAAATTAATGACAAAAGTCTATCCACGGGAGAAAAGATTTTTTTAAATTTCTGGGTCATTTTATAATTTCATGAAAACCAGTAGGCCGGGCGCGGTGGTTCACGCCGGTAATCCCAGCACTTTGAGAGGCTGAGGCTGGCGGATCGTCCAAGCTCAGAAGTTCGAGACCAGCCTGGGCAACACGGTGAAACCCCATCTCTACCAAAAAATACAAAAATTAGTTGGGCATAGTGGCATGCACCTGTAGTCCCAGCTACTAAGAAGGCTGCAGTGGGAGAATCACTTGAGCCCGGGAGGCGGAGGTTACAGTGAGCTGAAATCATGCCATTGCACTCCAGCCTGGGCTACAGGAGCGAAATCCTGTCTCGAAAAATATTAATAATTTCATGAAAACCTGCATCTACCCTATGGAAAGATTATAACCTACAAATGAAGTATTGAGCTGGAGTGTTTAAGAATTAGTTTGATCACACATGTTTGAATTAACTAAGAGTTAACACCATCTGGACAGATCATTTTCAGTGATATGAAAGTTAGTTTTGGCCACAACATGTTGATTATACCTCTAACTCTGATTATACCTCTAAGTCAATTTTATAAAGATAAAATCTTGATAGTATTTGTTCTTGGTTTTAAAGAGTGTCTGCCTCAATATGCCCCAATGTATCCAAATAAATAGGTAATCACTCCCTTAATGCAATTAATTTGGTCAGTCTAAAAAGAATTAGGGCCAGAGGTAACTTTTTATGTGGGACTCAAAATCCTACCAGTGTTACACATTACAAATATTTATGATTTGCAGACATAACACATTCATTGGCAAGTAAGTGCAATAAATTTACAAGTTATTTTGCCAAAATATGTCAAGTAACATTTTATTCACTTGCACAAAAATAAATATATCATCTGTGCAATAGAAATATCTGACTGAAAATTTCAAAAATAATTTAACTTTTTTTAGGTTTCTTAGGCAAGCATATGTTTGATGTCACAGAATAATTAAATTTCCTCATTGTATTATTCCATGATAATCTTTACATGGGCTCTTTAGATAATATTTTTGAAGAATGTTCCCATAGTCTTATAACATAGAGGTATATATAGCAGAGACACTAGCTGAGGGCATTACAAATTATAGTCAACATAGATTTTTGTTTTTCAGAACCAATCAATTCTGGAATTTTAGAAACAGTTACTATACAAGGTGAAACAGAATTTTTTATTTTTCTTCATAATCATGAAGAAGAATATATTGGCACTTTTAACAAGAAACCAGAAGAAAGAAGCTACTTTTTATACTTAAAAAGTAAATATTTCCTGGGCGCCATGGCTCACTCCTGTAATCTCAACACTTTGGGAGGCTGAGGCAGGCAGATTGCTTGAGCCCAGGAGTTTGAGACCAGCCTGAGCAACATGGTGAGACCCCATCTCTACAAAATATAGAAAAATTAGCTGTGCATAGTGGGGCACACCTGTAGTCCCAGCTACCAGGGAGGCTGAGGTGGGAGGATCACTTGAGCCCCAGTAAGTTGAGGCTGCAGTGAGCTGGATTGTGCTACTGCACTCCAGCCTGGGTGACAAAGTGAGACTGTCTCAAAAAAAGTAAATATTATTTAAATGTTCTTATCAGTTATAATTGTGATATTTATTTTTACACAGAGTGAATGTGAACAGCTATGTCTTTGTGGAGGTTTGTGAGCCGTCCTCTCTTCTCAAGCTGATAACTATTATTTTTAATAAGTCTCATAATGATGAGTGATATTCTCACATTTTGGATTTATTCATTTTAGTGACTATTTCCACAAAAATGATCTCCTCTTACAATAAAATACTCTAGTAGAAAGAGGTTTGAATTAGTTTATCCTTTTAAAAAAACTACTAAAGATACTAAGAACTTCTGAGATCCAACAGAAGAATTTCTTTGGCAATGCAGTAGAGATGCAGTAGACAGTTCTGTTGTGAAAAATTCTGAACACATTTACAGGGAGTATATATACCATGAATAAAAGGGAGATCTTATAGGATCGACAATCTACAAAATTTATTTTAGAACTGATACATGGCACTCATTCCATATTCATATTTCTTCTGTTACACCTTTACAAATTATTTTAGTTGGATTTTAGGCCTCGAATAGCAAAACATTTTTTTTATTCTCGGTCTTAAGAATACTCCCAATATGTTATTTCAAGACAAATACTCTGTAAAACACAAAATATGAAAAATGAACATGGCTTTTTAAGATATTAAATTACTATTGATGTCTTCTGAAACAAATACAAAAAGCACAGAAGTAGAAGCTGTTTGGAAATCACCAAATCTATAACACGTATTATGGGGGTTTGTACATTTATCACAAGAATAGAAATTCTAGATGTCCCCTAACTTAAATCTCTGTAGCTTTAAAAAATGGTATATGCAACTCTGCACCAGAGACAAAAGTAAGTTCATTTAAAGCATCTTTTCTACCTGCTCATTGCAGTACCTTCATTAAAAGTAATTTCTATTTTCAGTGTAAAATTTGGTATTATGTAAATATAATCACTCCCACTGGCCTTCATAACTTTCCAGCACATCTATGAATTGCAAACATATATTTTACCACTTATATTTACAGAAGCTTTTTTAAAAAATATTTTTGCTGGTTTTAATGTTTAACAATGGGAAATGGGTAACAAATAGGGAATAATGAACTTGAGACTATAAAGAAATTGCATGAGAGAAAACCATTTTAATGAGAGGAGAAATATCCTTCTTATGCCAGTCCAAAGAGGATTGGATGCACTGTTGTCACATGCATGCCAACGCTGCGCTGTTGTTGTAGACACAGCTGGGGGTGCATAATGACCATATAGCACAAAGGTTTTGCAGACTGCAGCATAGCGGGGATTTTAGCAGTAATTTTATATCTATATGAGAGCCAATTCACCTTTCTTCTGGAACTGAGAATGCTGCACTGTTGTTGCCATCAGATATTTCTATTGCACAGATGATATATTTATTTTTGTGCAAGTGAATAAAATGTTACTTGACATATTTTGGCAAAATAACTTGTAAATTTATTGCACTTACTTGCCAATGAATGTGTTATGTCTGCAAATCATAAATATTTGTAATGTGTAACACTGGTAGGATTTTGAGTCCCACATAAAAAGTTACCTCTGGCCCTAATTCTTTTTAGACTGACCAAATTAATTGCATTAAGGGAGTGATTACCTATTTATTTGGATACATTGGGGCATATTGAGGCAGACACTCTTTAAAACCAAGAACAAATACTATCAAGATTTTATCTTTATAAAATTGACTTAGAGGTATAATCAGAGATAGAGGTATAATCAACATGTGGCCAAAACTAACTTTCATATCACTGAAATGATCTGTCCAGATGGTGTTAACTCTTAGTTAATTCAAACATGTGTGATCAAACTAATTCTTAACTAATTCTCAAACTAATTCTTAAACACTAATTCTTAGACTGTGGCAGAATTCATCATAATTTCTCTTGAGTTTATAATGCACATTTAAGAAAAAAAGTTTTTATTCCAAAAATATGGGGATGACTTTTGATACCCATGGTAAGAAATTCCTTAATGACTATTTTTTTTCTCTTATTGTAGAGTTTACATTGAATTAAGAAAGAAAAGTATAAAACTTTTGACAATAGCTTTAAACTGAGACATTATATTGTTATAGATTTATTTGTAATTTTGAAGAACAGAGACAGAATTAGATAGTGGCATCAATTAAAAAAGAAGAAATAATTTATGGAAGAAATAATCAGTTAAAATTAATAATCATCCCAAGCTACTATTGATCACTTACTATCTGCAAGGCACTTTGATATCAACTTAATACCTGGAATGATGCTAAGAGAGATTAAGAAAATAAATAGCCCTACCATCAAGGAACTTACAATCTAGTAGGAGACATGAGAAATACATAAGTATAATATGGAGTAGAAAACCTGTCATTTCAGTGTATAAAAATGCCATATGTTAAAAGGACTGCTAGAACATTTTTAAATCAAAGATTCTCAGACAATTTTATAAGTATGTTGCGTTGAGCTGACCACCAAAACATGGAAAAGATTTGGATGGGGAGTTTGCATGGGGCAATGTGGAAATGGCTGATATTAATAAGTGGTGAGAATTCTCTCAGAGAGTCTATTAGCATATCCCTCATGCTTGAAGGATTGTACAAACTGATGAAACAAACAGCCTGGGGCTGATTATTGAGTGATCTATGCACCAACACTCTATAACAAAGACAATATTATTCAGTGGTTAACAGCAAAGGTTCAGGCATCATATACACCATTTTCAAATCCCACTTATTCTCTGTGTGACCCAGGTTAATTAAGAGGCTTGAGACTATATACTTAGTGTTGTAACATGAATAAGATACAGGATTTAACTTACAGGGAAAAATTTATGCTTCAATGAAAAATTACGCATTGTCCAGATTCTAGAGGACATCCCTTTGAACAATCTGATTCTGATTCTGTGGCAGATATTTTACAATTTTGTAAATTATTAACTGATAGCAATGTAAAATAATTCTTGTCTATGACATACAAATTCAGTCCTGTTGGGTAGAGATTGAATTTACTTCCCTCTCCCACAGTGGAAGAAGCAAGTTTGGCCTCTATTTGCACATGCATTTCCACATTGATTTACTCCTTATAAATTTGTGCTTCTTTGACTTTTTTTTGAACCAGTTATTACATCTGTGTGGGCCCCTCATTGATTGAGTTGAATAAAAATCTTTAACACATTTATTTTATATCTATATGAGAGTCATTTCACATTTCTTCTGGGACTTAATTCTTTTTACTAAATATTATTAGGCTAAGACTTATTCATATCAAGTGTAGCTATGGTTGATTCATATTGATTTTGGATATACTTCAGTGTATTTATTCATACTTTAAAAATCCAAGAATGTTTGATACATTGGCTAGATTTCTTATAAGCACAAAATAAATGTATTTGGAAAAGATATTTTGCCTAAGACTTCACAACTTATCATACTTCTCCGGTTCATTATTGCCTCCCCAAAACCTTCTTCAGTGCTCCTTTCACCTCCTTATTCCTTAAAGTATAGATGAGCAGATTCAACATAGGAGTCACCAGGTTGTAGAAGAGAGTGAGAAACTTGCCTTGGTCTTGGGAAGAGCTGTTTCCTGGCTGCATATGCATATAGATGATGCTCCCATAAAACAGGGAGACCACTGTGAGGTGAGAGCTACAGGTATTGAAGGCCTTCCATTGCCTGGCAGCTGACTTGATGCTTAGCACAGCTGCAGCTATGTAGCCGTAGGAGACAAGAATAAGAGTGAGGGGCAGTAGGACAATGAGAACGGCAAAAGCAAAAGCCAGCATTTCCACTGCACGAACATCCAAACAAGCCATCTTGATCAGTGCTGGCATTTCACAGAGGAAATGGTTAACTCGGCGGCGGCCACTTCTGGAGAGGGTCATTGTTAGTGGTGACATGACAATGGCATTGACCAGTCCACTCCCCCAGGCTGCAGCCATCAGTCCTAGACACAGCTGGAGGTGCATAATGACCAGATAGCGCAACGGTTTGCAGACTGCAGCATAGCTGTCATAGGCCATGACAGCCAGAAGGATGCACTCAATTCCCCTGACAGAAAGGAAAGAGAAAAGCTGGACAACACAGCCAGCACAGCTAATAGTCTTGTCAGGGCCCCAGAGGTTTACCGGCATTTGTGGGATGCAACTAGTACTGAAGCAGAGATCTAGAAAGGAAAGATTTGCCAGAAAGAAGTACATTGGGGTATGAAGTTGAGAGTCTAATATACACACAAGGATTATGGTTGAATTTCCCAGCACAGCCACTGAATACAGAATAAAATTTACTGTAAAGAGCACCATCTCCAGCTTGGGATGATCAGAGAAACCCACCAAGATAAAACCATACACTGAGCTGACATTGGATTTTTCCATTGCCTTCCTTTCACATCGTCTGTATAGCTAGTAGGGACAAAATGAAGAATATTTAATCTGCAATATCTGAATACCATTGAATGTCAGGATTTGGGGGGGACATATAACTATCAAGCCTAACAACCCATTCAATAATTGTAGCATATCTTCTGCCCAGCTAGCTATATAAGCTGTTTATCATTTGTTCAAACACATAAGGCAAAGTGTTTCATTGTTGGGAAATTCTTATTTATAATCCTCTTTTTATTAAGTAGACATTTTCTCCCTATGATGCACAAGACAAACTATTTTAAATTTATTGAATACACATCAATCTAATACCTCTTCATATTACATCATTAACTGTTTTTTTGTTTGTTTGTTTGTTTTTGAGACAGGGTCTTGCTCTGTAGCCCAGGCTGGTGTGCAATGATACAACCTCAGCTCACTGCAACCTCTGCCTCTCAGGTTCAAACAATCCTCCCACCTCAGCCTGCTGAGTAGCTGGGACTACAGGCGCACACCACCATGCCCGGCTAATTTTGTTCATGTTTTTGTAGAGATAAGATCTCACTATCTTGCCCAGGCTGGTGTCAAACTCCTGGCCTCAAGTGATCCTCTTGCCTTGGCCTCCCAAAGTGCTGAACCGAATGGATGTCAGCCAGGCGTGAGCCACCGCACCTGGCCAATATCCATTAACCTATTATAGGCATTTACTACACCTTGACTAAATTTTCTGTAGTCTAAGACATTCACTTTCCTTCAACTCTTCTTATAAACAAGGTTAGCAAATGTATTATCACCTAATAGCTGTCTTCTACATGCCCTCAATGTTGACAATGACCTGAAAATGTGACACCATGGCTGAGCTCACTACTTGCATTTTTGAAAAACACAAGACACAGGGAAATTACTGCCCACCATGAGCTGAACTATTATGATCTAATTACTGTGGCATAAGTATGCATCTACTTTACAGTGTTAATGTTATCTTTTCACTTAGGTTATAACTGTATCTACTAAACATCACAGTTCTTTATTCCCGTGAAATACTTACTGTCAACTTTGATCTCTACAATTCATGTCTTTGTAAGCAAGAGAATTTTGCAACCAAGATTGCCAGAGTCAGGGAGCATATTCTGTCCATTAATAAAATGGCAATTTTGAATATATTTTATCTTCAGTTAGCCTTTTGCAAATGTTAAAAAACAATGTGATTAGCTTACAGAGGAGAGGTGCACAGCAATAGGGACGAGTAGAGACAAAGGGAAGGAGAATGTGGTAAATAAAAAGGAATTTAAAAAGCATCATTTAAAAACATAAATTTAAAAAATGACCCTAACATGGCTAAGAAGAATAAAGTCAGATCGATTCATAAAGACACACACTCATAACTGGGTTAAAGGATACTAGGATAAAAGTGAAATAACAGAGAAAAGGAGAAGTGTGAAAATAGCAGAACAGCAGGTACAATATTGGTGTGAAATATACCTCACACTACAATGCAATCTACAGAATTAAGGGCTGCTTCTAATTAGTATATTCAATTAGGAAATGAGAAAAAATAAACACAGAGTAGGACTTAAATTTTTATCACAGATATTTTGATTTTCAAATGAAAAACTTGTCTTTGGTGAAAACGTCTTGACATTGACGTTCTTATAGTAAATTTATTTTCCATAGTCAAATACAGTATACCAAAGTAAAAGAAAAATTTCCCTATTTTCTCTGGTCATTTAGGCTTACCTGGTTTCAACTTTCCCAAAGTATACAGGAAGAAGAAATGTTCGTGTTATTTCCCCTGGCTTGGATTGTTATCTAGGATTTTGTGGAAGATTATGTGGTTAATAGAAATAGAAAGTAACAGTATGATTATGATACGAATGCACCAGAAATCATATACAATGATCTCAACTTGTCAAGAAACAAGGTGACAAGCCCCAAACTCTCTTCTCTGCCTTAGATTCTAGTTTTTTTCTGAAGATAAAAGAGGAACAAAGCCACGTGATTCCTTTTCTTACAATTTGATGTAAGTGATAGAGTAATGATGTTGCACTACTTCAGAAAAAGGTAAAATGGAGTAATTGCAATGGGGTAATTAAATTATGGAGAAAAGAGGCAATTGTAATAGAAAACAGTGTTCACATTCTTCCTCTGTCTACCTGCCATTTGGGACAAATACCTGGTGTTCACCAGGCTTTCTGGAGTTGTCAACCAAAGCTCCAAGACAAGGATGTCCTGCTGACTCCAGAAAATAACCAAGGCAGATTTGAAAGGTCTTATAGACCCAGATGGGGAAAAAAATGGAGGGCTTATTTCTTAGGATCAAAAGTGGTACCTGAAAGTTGGCATAATGTATTTTCTTGCAAAGATCATGGGGGTTGCATGCTCCTTTGGGTAATTAACTAGTGCTGCAGAAGGAAATAGAAGAGTAAATTCTTATGGGAAATCATGGAGTCATCAGGGAAATCATCAGATGATTGGGAATAAAAACTCTTAGGACCATTTTTAGGTTTTAGTCTGGGCTATAGCTGTTCATATCCTTAAAGTTTGACTTTTTATTTCTATGGTAAAATATTTTTGGTGTTTGGTGGGGCAAAATTAAATTTGGCAACATAGCGCAAATATGAACAATATTTGAAC
Source organism: Pan troglodytes (assembly GCF_028858775.2). Classification (NCBI taxonomy): domain Eukaryota; kingdom Metazoa; phylum Chordata; class Mammalia; order Primates; family Hominidae; genus Pan; species Pan troglodytes. The sequence goes on along the minus strand of NC_072403.2, from coordinate 33,943,648 downwards.
ACTTCTTTGTCCAAAATTGAGATTTTGTCAGTTTTCTTAGGAAATAATATTAAAGTCTAATTTATTTATATTTGAATATAATTTTCAATTGAAAATTATATTAAATCCAAAGAGTTTTTTTTTTTTTTCCATTGTCACTTCATTTGTAACTTTTATTTACAGGTTCGATTGGTAAAGTTACTGAAATGTATGACATACAAAATAAACACATGAAATTTGGTTGACTGATGCTCAATAAATTATATTCAAACAAAAAACTGAAGTCACACTGATTACCCTTTGGAGAAGGTAAAATTGGCCCCCAAGAACCTCCAAAATGATAATATTGTCTCTAAGAGAAGTGAAGGATTAGAGAGATTTCTTTAGGAAGGCGCATAGCTTAAGGAGAAACATTGAGCACATTCATTGCTGTGAGAGATGAAAGCTTGCGTTTTCATCAAATCGATGTTATTTGAAACTCGTGACTGACCCTAAAAAAATTATTTCGGGCCGGGCGCAGTGGCTCACGCCTGTAATCCCAGCACTTTGGGAGGCCAAGTTGGGCGGATCATGAGGTCAGGAGATTGAGACCATCCTGGCTAACACAGTGAAACCCCGTCTCTACTGAAAATACAAAAATTCGCCAGGCAAGGTGGCGGGTGCCTGTAGTCCCAGCTACTCAGGAGGCGGAGGCAGGAGAATTGCTTGAACCTAGGAGGTGGAGGTTACAGTGAGCCGAGATCATGCCATTGCACTCCAGCCTGGGTGACAGAGCGAGACTCCGTCTCAAAAAAAAAAAAAAAAAAAAAAAAAATTTCAGAAGCAGAACATGTATATGTTATCTGGGTTTAAAATTGTATCATTTCATAATTGTTATCAAAATAGAGTGAAGTAAAAAGGAATGTAAGAATCAAGTATTATGGCCAATAAACAAATCACAATGGCTCAATACGTTTCCAGATGAATCGTGCTCTGTTTTTGAAAACAGAGAAAAATATTTACAACACATTTGTGGAAGAGACAGCAAATATTTTTAGTGATCAAAGAACTTTTTCCAATTTGTAAGCTTTTTCAAATCAAAAGGATTAAGCTTACCTGGACAAGGCAAATGGGTAAAGGATAGTGAGATACAATTTACTGAAATTGTAATGCATATGGTCGTAAAACATGTAATATTTTTTCAACCTAATGCATAATTAAATAAGTACAAATTAACACAACAATCAGTAATTATTTTTCTGGTGTCATGTTGCACATACTTTTCAGTTGGGTCATATTCAGTCTATGATAATAGAGAATGGCACTCTCATAAACTGTGTGTGAGAATGTAAATCAGTTTTAAATTTTTGGAGGATAGTTTTGCCAGATTTTTGGAAATTTGGTAAATGCACAAGTCTTTAACCCAATAATTCCACTTTCAGGAATTTATTGTTAGAAATACTTACATAAGTGCAAAAAGATATATACATAGCACAGTTATATTGTGGATAAAAAAAGGGAACAGACTAAATGTTCATTGACTGAATAATGGTTAAGTATATGTACATTCATAAATAAAAAGTATAAAGTCACAGAAAAATGTAGTGTGTGCGTGTGTGTGTGTGCATGTGTGTGTATGTGTGTGTGTGCGTGTGTGTGTGTGTGTGTGTGTTGATACGGAAGCTAAACAAAAATATTTTAAACATATTTTGAGTGTATTACATAGTAAATATTTCAAACATATTTTTAAACATATTAAAACGTATTAAATAGAGAGTAAATATAAATTTTTAAAGAATACTATATTAAAATTGAAATTATTAAAATATAGTTATATATTAAATAAAATACATTAACTTTTGAAAAATTGTGTTTCAAAATTTCAGCTATAATGCATCCCCATTTCTAAAATATTATAATTTACATGAATATGCCAAGATAACTGGATTTTGAAGGAAGTGGATTTTCAATTTATGCTTTTTATTCTTTCAAAAATTTTTTATATTGAAAAATATTTTTTAAGTTGATGCATAATAATTGTACATATTTATGGTGTATAGTGTCATATTTTGCAATGTATGCATTATATAATGATCAAATCAGGGCATTTAGGCCGGGAGCGGTGGCTCGCGCCTGTAATCCCAGCACTTTGGGAGGCTGAGGTGCAGATCACGAAGTCAGAAGTTCAAGACCAGCCTGTCCAATATGGTGAAACCCCATCTCTACTAAAAAAATACAAAAATTAGCCAGGCATGGTGGCACGTGCCTGTAGTACCAGCTACTCAGGAGGCTGAGGCAGGAGAATCGCTTGAACCCAGGAGGTGGAGGTTGCAGTGAGCTGAGATCGCACCAATGCACTCTAGCCTGGGCAACAGAGTGAGACTCGTCTCAGAAAAAAAAAAAAAAAATCAGGGTATTTAGCATGCCATCACCTCATACATTTATCATTTCTTTGTGGTGAGAACATTCAAAATTCTCTCTTCTAGCTGTAGAAAAATATACATATTTTAATACATAATATAGAGTAATGTTTTAGCATATAATATAGAGTAATATTTAATATAGAATATTTTGAAATCTACAATACGATCTTATTAACTGTAAGTCACCCTACTGTGCAAAAGAACATTAGAATTTACTACTCTATCTTATTGCAACTTTGTATCAATTGACTGGATTCTCCTCATACTCCCCTCTCCTGGTAACTACTGGTTTCCAGGAGTTTCTGGTAACTAATATTCTACTCTTTATTCCTATGAGATAGACTTCTTTAGATTCCACATATGAGTGAAACGTGGTATTTGTCTATCTGTGCCTGTTTATTTCACTTAATGCATGTCCTTGAAGTCCAACAAATGCATGTTATTTGTTGCCACAAATGACAGGATTTCATTTTTTATGACTGAATAGTATTCCATTGTGTATATATGCACAGTCCTTTATCCATTCATCCATTGATGGATACTTAGGTTGATTAGATATCTTGGCTATTGTGAATAGTGCTGCAATAAACATGGGAGTGAAGATATCTCTTAGACATACTGATTTTAATTTCTTTGGATACATAGGCAATAGTGGGATTGCTGGATCATATTTTAATTTAATCTAATTTAATTTGATTTAATTTAATTTTAATCTATTTTCATTTTTTGAGGAAGCTTCATACTGTTTTCAATAATTGCTGTACTAATTATATTCTCACCAACAGTGTATAAGAGTTCCCCTTTATCCACATCCATGCTAGCATTTGTTATTTGTTATTTTTTACATAGTAGCCATTCTAATTGGGGTGGGGGGATATCTCATTGTGGCTTCGATTTGCATTTCCACGATGATTAGTGATGTTGAGTATTTTTTCATTAAATCAGATAATAATAATTAATTATTATTATTACTAAGGAGTGGTTTGAGTTCCTTATACATTCTGGATATTAACCCCTTATCAGATGAATAGTTTGCAAATATTTTCACCCATTCTATAGATTGTCTCTTTACTCTTTTGATTGTTTCCTTTGCTGTGCAGAGACTCTTTCGCTTGATGTAATCTCATTTGTTTGTTTTGGTATTCTGGGCTTTTGAGGTCTTATCCAAAGATCCTTGCCTACACCAATGTTATAAAGCATTTCCTCTACGCTTTCTTCTAGTAGTTTTGTCATCTTGGGTCTTACATTTAAATCTTGAATCCATTCTGAGTTGATTTTTGTATATGATGAAAAGATAGGGTCTATCTAGCTTCATTTTTCTGCATGTGGATATCCGGTTTTCCCAGCACCATTTATTAAAGAGACTGGCCTTTCCCCAGTGTGTGTTTTTGGCACATTTGTAGAAAACCAATTAGCTGTAATTGTGTAGATTTATTTCTGGGTTCTCTATTTTGTTCCATTGGTCTATATTAATTTTTAAGCCAATACCATGCTGTTTTGGTTACTATAGCTTTGTAGTATATTTTGAAGTCAAGTGGTATGGTGCTACCAGGTTTATTCTTTTTTCTTTTATTCTTCTTGTTCAAAGACTGCAAAAGCACAGTTCAAAGTGGCTTTAGCTATTTGGGGTTTTTGTGTGCGTGTGTGTGGTTTCACATGAATTTAGGAATTATTTTTTCTATGTGAAGCATATCATTAGTATTTTGATTGCATTGAATCTATAGATTGCTTTGGGTATCATAGACTTTTAAACAATGTTAATTCTTTCAATCCACAAACATGGATTATCTTCCCATTTATTTGTGTACTTTTTAATATATTTCAACGATGTTTTATAGTTTTTATTGTAGTGATCTTTCACCTCCTTGGTTAAATTTATTCCTAGGTATCTTTTTTTTGTAGTGATTATAAATGGGATTGCTTTCTTGATTTTTTTCAGATAGTTTGCTATTGGCATATAGATACACTACTGATTTTTGGATGCTGATTTTGTATATTGCAACTTTACTGAATTAGTTTATTTGTTCTGACAGTTTTTTTGGTGGTGTCTTTAGGGTTTCTATATAAAAGGTCATGTCATCTGTGAACAGGGACAATTTGGCTTTCTCCTTTCCAATTTGTATGTCTTCTATTTCTTTGTCTTGCCTACTTGCTCTGATTAGCACTTCAGTACTATGTTGAATAAATGTGTTAAAAATGGGCATTCTTATATTTTTCCAAATCTTAGAGATGAAGCTTTCAACTTTTCCCTATTCAGTATGATGTTAGCTGTCAGCTTGTCATATATGGACTTTATTGTTTTGAGGTATGTTCCTTGTACACCTGGTTCAAGAGTTTTTATCATAAAGCCTGTTGAATTTTATCAAATGCCTTTTATTTGTCATGTAGTTTTTGTCCTTGATTCTGCTAACATGATATATCATGTTTATTGATTTGTGTATGTTGAACCATCCTTGCAACCCTAGGACAAATTTCACTTGATCATAGTGAATGATCTTTTTAATGTGCTATTGAATTTGGTTTGCTATATTTTTAAGAGTTTTTGTATCTATGTTCATTAGGGATATTGGCCTGGAGTTTTCTGGTTTTGTTGCATTTTGTCTGGTTTTTGGTATAAGAGTAACAATGGCCTTGTAGAATGAGTTTGGAAGAATTTCTTCCTCTTCAATTTCTAAAATACTATGATTTACGTAAATATGCAAAGATAACGGGAGTTTCAAAGAAGTGAATTTTTAATTTTCCCTGTTTAGTCTTGTAAAAATAAAAAAGTTAACATATAACCATATGAAAATGTAATATATAATTATGACTATATGTTACTTTAACATTTAAAAGGGTTAAATAAATTTTGGAAGTAAATTTTTAAAATTAAGCTTCAGTTTAATGTCATTTGTTTTTTCATGTTTTCTCTGTCTTCTAAGTAAAAAGAAAAGATACTCAACCCACTAACTCATTTAACAATTGACTTATTGTCCCTGATAGTTAAGGAGTTGAGAAAAGAAAGATGGAATTATAGATTGGAGAGACTAAAGAATGAGAAATATTTGGATTTATTGATAAAATAAGTTTTTCTTAGGCCATTTTTTTTCTGGTAAAATTGAAAGATGGCTACATTTACTCATGTGATTCTCTCTGCATAACTGAAAAATCTTAAGGGATTCTGAGTGATGACATCAATGGGTAATATTTAAAACTAGAGCAAGTGGGAAATTGATTTTCAACTTCTGCAGTTCTTTATAAAAGTTGGAAGGAAGAACAAGACCCTAGATATCTCATTGTAATAACTATTAGAATTAAGCTACCAACAGCAATGATCTTGTTTTCTCCATGTCCACAGGGATCCAGCTCTTGGGAGAGTAGAACTGATTAACATGTTCTTCCTATGCTGCATGCAACTATTAAAAAGTTTCAAATGACTTTTGTTATAATTCATAAAATAGAACACTCTCTGGGGTTATCTGCCTTAGAAGAGAAACAGTCAATTAATGACTGATTACAGTGGAGAGCTAAAGTGAGTCAGCTCCTGTCACTGTTGTCTTCCCTTTGCTTTACAGTTGCATCTTAGAGCTATTCAGCAGCCCTGGGGATTTACCCAATATTATTATTCACCCCATCAAATCTGAAACTTTCCCATTATAACTCAAATAATCATCCCCTCACTTCTGGATGGCATTTTGATGAGTAGAGATTTAGTGAGAGTATCTAGGAGAGCTATTCTCTATCACTGACTTTTTTTGTTCTATGCTTATCCTTCAGGAATAATTCCC